>NC_140777.1:135534212-138195285 GCF_044657685.1 Stegodyphus dumicola
GCATATGCGTAAACGCATGCGCGGAAAATTTGTAGCTTTGAGGTCCGGATTATAGATCATTCCGGATTATGGATGTCCGGATTAAAGACTTTTGACTGCACTTTCTTCAATACATAACCCGAACAAAGAATCGAAATTGGAATTTATCTTTGTCTCGAACACTTTAAACTTATTCTTCAGCACTTCCAAATCACTTCTTTGGATATTTTTGTCGGCAATGTTTTGTTTTAACTTTGTTTTCAATGTATGTTTTTTCGCTGATATCTCCTTTAGTGACCTTTTAATTACCAAAAGTCAATAAACAAAGAGCTTCAGAAAGAGGGATGGTACTTACTTTTTTGTTTCTACAGAACTTCAATCTGAAAGTATCCTATGTAATTCTTCATTTCACAAAACCAAAAGTAATATCACAGTCTCATAAACTTCATTAGCTGTTCCGGCTCTGACCGCCTAAACAATTAATTAAACAACGTTGAACAATTTAATTAATTGTAACAAATTGCCTCAGGCTCTTTTATAAGTATTAGTTTATGTTTTATAAAAATTTAGCAAATTTTTGATTAAGAAACATATTTTTAAGGCAAGCAGTGTAATTAATAAAACATTTGTATTTTAAGTGTGCAAGACAGTCTGTCTGAAATTGTAGCTTTTAAATACTTTTAGTCCAAAGTAGCATTAGCCCAAACATCTAATGATTGTCTGTAAATGAAAAAAATTGCCCGTTTGGACCTAATTTTTATCCTATAAAATCTGAGATTGTTTTCATTATTTATTTGAGGGGTACTGAACCCAAGGTTTGCATAACTTTTCAACCACAAGGTTTGTGCTTACATTATTTTCTTATTTTTTATAAAAAGTTTTAGAAAAGTATTTAAAATAAATGGATCTTATATCGAGTTAAAGAAAGTGCTTACAGATTGTATTTTTTAAATAAGCTAATTATCTTTAAGATAAATGCTATTATTTTTTTATGATGACAATAATAGGAAAATAAGGGGAATAAAGTCTCCTGAATATTTCTTTTTGCAGAGTTATTTATATTAAAATAAATTTCATAATCCTTAATTTTATTTGCATGAATTTCACATATTTCATAAAAAAACAGATGCATATTTGTATCCTATAAAATAATTTGTTAAAATTCTACAGGATATTTGAGTGGGCTTCCCAGACACTGTTATTTCATAAAATAACAAGCAAATATTTATATTGTATACATCAATGCCTTTAAAGATTACGTTATTTCATGTAATTGTAAGATACCTGTTTAAGTATTTATTCCATGCTAAAAGAAGTTATTTGTAAATTAGGTGATATTAATTTCTTTAAAAGTAATTCATGGGTTCAGTGCAAATTGCATTTTATTTTATAGAAGAAATTTTGTTTCACAAACTTTTTGCATACACAAAGCTTTCGGTCGAAGGCTTCTTAGTTTTTTTCGGTTTCGGCACGAAAATCGCCTACAGGTCGGCAGATAGTGTGGCTGGATACGAGGTTTTTATTTATGAACCTCGCGCTGTAACATCTTTCTCTATTGATTGCTATTTCCCTACTGCCAGTTGCCGCATTCATTCGAAACCATTTCGTATTTATCAAAATCTGACAAGAATATTCTGCGTGTCGTGATTTGGAAAGCCATCTTTCAATACGAAATAATCCGTAGATACACCTAGAAGATTAAAGGTGCCATTTAGTTGTTGAGTTATCGATGAAATGGTTTCATTTCATGGTTCTTGGACTATAGTTTAAGCCTAATTTTCTATCACGAATGAGGCCCACCAGCGGCCGAGCGGTGGAGTCACCGAACGCTGGTAGTCGGTCCGAGGTTCGAATCCCAGGAACGGGCTGGGCGTTTTCGTGGTTTTCCCCATGTGTAACGTGTATACAAGCCAGTTTCCCTTAGAAAGTGCTCCACAAAGGCACAGGCAGATAGCCCTTGAGGCTTTGTCATAATCACACACAATCATGAATGATGCCTTTTCTTTGTCAAAATTTTATTGCAAATTTTTCATCTCTGGCAATTTCTAAATAGATAGATTCGATGCACTTTTAAAAAGTTTAAAAAGTATACCAGTATTTCAGTGGTAAATTAAAATTTAGAGCTATCTAAATTTATGTGCAGTCATAATTCACTTGCATTTAGAAGTATCTAAATTTATGTGATGTCAATTTATGATTTAAATGGATGTGTGTGCCAAGTTTGGTGCTTTTATGCATGTACTGTCACTGTGGTTTATTATGGTCTCGGTAATAAAATTGTACCTATTTTTGTTTATTATAGGAATGCGAAGCGCCCAAGAAGAGGATGTGAGCAAACAAGCCCTGTGGATGTGGAGGCTGAGAGGTAAGATACCAATTTTTTCTCTTGGCTTCTTTTTTTTGTTATTGTTGCTTCTTTGTCTTTGAGTATGGTAGTAAAGTCATGCTGCGATAATGATGTTAATGTCACACTGCGACTTTTGTATAACTTCACAAAGTGACATAAATTTAATTGCTTTAAAGCAGCGGTTCTCAACCTTTTGACTAACACATACCATCTAAACAAAAATTTAAAAACCTTAGTACAACCAGTATAATTATTGTACATTTTATAATACTTATTCAGTTTCTCAATATAAATAGAAAAAATAAATGTTTTGCCATTTGCACAAGCTATTGGCTATCTGTATTAAATAGGCACACATAAAAAATATTAATTAAGAATTGGTTACCATTTTAATTATCAAAATTTAAGTTATATACTTAAATTTAGTGTAAAATTTGGGCCTGTTTAAGAGAGATCAATTTCTTTGTCTGGCCTTATTTCACTTAGCTTTAAGTGTGATCCACTTTTAATTTTATTCTGTATTTATTTTTCAAATAAAACATGGAAGAAAATCCTTGTTCACACAAATAGGTTGTGCGAAAAGGCAATAAAAATTTAGCTTTATTTGAAATGCCTTTAAATTCTTTTTTTCGGTGTAGCCAAAAGTTGTTATTTATGAAATCTTCAGTGGAAGTGCAATCACAGGAATTTTCTAACAATTGTTCTTTTTTTCTTCATAGAATTTTTGAACTTTGTTTCTTTGCCTACCACCTATTTTTTATCTTGTGTACCACCTGTTGAGAATTGCTGCTTTAAAGATCTGTGTGGGTGTCGCACAGTGTTACATTAGTTTAATCAGTATAATGTCGCAATAGCAGTATTTCAGACATCTCCTCCAGTAAAACTGATAACAGCAGAAAAGCGTTTTATTGATCCAGTAAGAAGTTACTCTTCCAGTTATTAAAATCTTACTGGAATCTTTGGAATTTTTTAATTATTGAATATAGTCATCACAATCATATCAGATTTCCTCAGTGATTATTGTTATATCTCATTGTATTGAAATTATATAACAGATGCGTTTATGATTCATTTACATTTTTATGTAAAACTTTGCTCTCATAAATTGCTATAAAACTATATGCTCATAGTTTTTGTGTATCACTTTTGTGTACTTGCGTGTATTGCTATAAAACATATGCTAATAGTTTTTGTGTAAATAAAACTTACATTTCTTCATTCAAATATTTAGTATAGCCAATAACTACAGTGAGCATAGTTATGTGAATGAAATTAAGCATATAAAACAATTTGTTTTCCAATAAATGTAAGAAAGTTTTAAATAGCAAATTTTCTAGTGTATAAGACGCACTTTTTTTCTTTGAAAATAAGTCGGGAAAAAAAGGAGGTGCATCTTGTATGTCGATACTCAGTTTTTGATTGCATTAATTTCTGGAAATTTCCTCTTTTTTTGGAGTTATGTGATTTTTTTCTTGTTTTCCTTGCGATGTGTGGGAATATTACAGTTACGGAGAGCTTAGTAAATGTGCATCTGGCATGAAAACTGCAATTTTTGCGAACGACTTTTAAGTGTGGGAAATTTCAACTGTTTGGTGTTTCTTAAGTTTGTTGGCAAATTATGGTTCAAAAACAATGTTGAAATTGCTGTAACAAAGCATGCAAGCTGGATGCAGGCTTCAAATTTTGAGGTTACACCATCAAGAAGAAGGGGAAGGCCTAACATTTGGAAAGTTTGTGAATGGGTCAAAGCATCTTGGGATGCTGTGAAAACAGAGGCAGAGGTTAAATCATGTATGAAGTGTGGCATTATTAATACACTGGATGGTACAGAGGACAATCTGTTGTATGAGGACTCGAATGCTGATTTAGGAGAGGTTTCAAGTGACTTTTCATTTAGCTATGGTGATGAGTGTTTAGGTTTTGATGAAGAAAATTAAAAGCTCTTCCCCAGATGAATTGTGGGTATAAAGTATTACTTTGTATTTATATTTAAAATACTGTAAATTCATTATAATGAAATGTGTATAAAAAAAGGGGGATGTGCCTTATGCGCCTGCAAATACGGTAATAAAGATATAAAAATATCCATTCACTTAAGAGAAACTTAAATTCATTTCCTGCAAAAATTTTAAAAGATCCTTTTAATATATTTAATGCAGCCTTTTCTTAATTAATAAGAAGTTAATATTGTTAATAACATATTTTATTTATATCGGCAATTCTGTCAATGTATACATGTTTTTCGAATGGCCTTTCATCGAATTTTACAAAATATGACTCGTATTCATAATATAAGTTTACAATGTCTCCTTCAGCCTCATGAAATTAAACAAAATATGCATTATTATTATAAAAAATTATAATGCTATTATATGCATTGAGATGAGCAGTGACTGGCAAGAGTTTTAAAGCTATTTATTAAATTTTAAATTACTTTAAAATTGAAAGAAAGCTCCAAATTTTTAAATAGGTACTAAACATTTTGATGATTGTTTGATTTACTATTTTGAAGCTTTATTATTTATCATTTATACTTTTAGTATTTTTGAAACTCGGACGCTTCCAAACATATGAATTTATAATACTTACAATTCAGTAAAAACAAATACAAACTTAAAATTTTAGATTCTAAGCTTTCAAGACAGCTTCTGTACACAAAAGTACTCGCTGTTATACACTCATGTCCATAAATTAAGGATAATGCAAAATCAGGCAAAGGAAAAGTTAGAAGCAAAACAAATTTGACTTATTTGTAAAGCTTATTTATTAAACAAAAGGTAAAGAGCAAAAACAGAGGCTATATGTTTGATATTATTAAAAAAATTATCGATTTCTTTTCTCCCTGGAGCAAATTACCAAAAAAAAAAAAAAAAAAACTTATTTACAAAAAACCAATATTACATGGTTGGTTTGATTGTTAATACATTGTATGTCTCCCAGACGATGCAATACAGTCCGTACAACGCCTAGGCATCTGAGTATCAAATTATCGATCTGATCTTGGGGGATATTACATCACTCAAAAAGCAATGCACTCCGAAGTTCCGGTAGACATGTAGAAGGAGGTTGACGGGCTGCAACTCGTCGGCCAAGCATGTCCCACACGTGTTCTACTGGTTCAAGTCTGGTGAGAATGCTGGCCAGTCTGTACGGGTGATATCCTCCGATTGAAGGCATTCGCTTACGATATTTGCACGGTGAGGACTGGCGTTGTCATCCATAAACAAATTGTGTGCCCATGGCACCCCGAAACAAATGTACATGTTGTTCCAGAATGACGTCCCGATAGATATGGCTTGTCATGATTCCAATTTGAACATGAAGGTCAGTTCTGGAACCCAGAATAATTCCACCCCAAACGAGCACTCCTACACCACCGTAACGGTGTCGTTCAATGATGCTTTCTTGGTGGTAACAAATACCTGGAGCTCTCCATATGAAAGTCCGGCGAGAATCAGACTGCAAGCTAAACCTGGACTCGTCGGAAAACATCACACAAGCCCACTGTTGCGGTGTCCACAGTGCATGCTCTCTACTCCAGGCTAACCGCAGGCGACAGTGAGTTGCAGTAAGTGGAACGCATCTGACAGGTCTTCGAACATATAAACCAATCTGCCCTAAGCGTCTGTACACGGTCTGCCTTGAAATTGTCGTACCAGTGGCTGAAGAGAGCTGACAAGGCAGGTCTCAGGCTGTGCTCCACCTGTTTGTTTTGGCAGTAACTGCCAAATACCGGTCCTTATTCGGCGCTGTAACTCTGGGGCGACCTGTGCTGTAACGTCTACTCACATTACCATCATCTCCAGTATCGGAAATTGTGTTTGACATAATCGAAAGTTCCAACTTACTTTTATTAAATTGCTCTAATAGTCTAAAAGAAAATAATAAGCCGTATCCAATTAGAAGATTAAGGAACAACACAATCTGCAACATTAACTGAAATAGATTATTTTAGCTTAGCTTATACCGTCCGTTATACATTAAACGCGCATGCGTAAATGTATTATGCATATGCGTAAACGCATGCGCGGAAAATTTGTAGCTTTGAGGTCCGGATTATAGATCATTCCGGATTATGGATGTCCGGATTAAAGACTTTTGACTGCACTTTCTTCAATACATAACCCGAACAAAGAATCGAAATTGGAATTTATCTTTGTCTCGAACACTTTAAACTTATTCTTCAGCACTTCCAAATCACTTCTTTGGATATTTTTGTCGGCAACGTTTTGTTTTAACTTTGTTTTCAATGTATGTTTTTTCGCTGATATCTCCTTTAGTGACCTTTTAATTACCAAAAGTCAATAAACAAATAAAGAGCTTCAGAAAGAGGGATGGTACTTACTTTTTTGTTTCTACAGAACTTCAATCTGAAAGTATCCTATGTAATTCTTCATTTCACAAAACCGAAAGTAATATCACAGTCTCATAAACTTCATTAGCTGTGCCGGCTCTGACCGCCTAAACAATTAATTAAACAACGTTGAACAATTTAATTAATTGTAACAAATTGCCTCAGGCTCTTTTATAAGTATTAGTTTATGTTTTATAAAAATTTAGCAAATTTTTGATTAAGAAACATATTTTTAAGGCAAGCAGTGTAATTAATAAAACATTTGTATTTTAAGTGTGCAAGACAGTCTGTCTGAAATCGTAGCTTTTAAATACTTTTAGTCCAAAGTAGCATTAGCCCAAACATCTAATGATTGTCTGTAAATGAAAAAAATTGCCCGTTTGGACCTAATTTTTATCCTATAAAATCTGAGATTGTTTTCATTATTTATTTGAGGGGTACTGAACCCAAGGTTTGCATAACTTTTCAACCACAAGGTTTGTGCTTACATTATTTTCTTATTTTTTATAAAAAGTTTTAGAAAAGTATTTAAAATAAATGGATCTTATATCGAGTTAAAGAAAGTGCTTACAGATTGTATTTTTTAAATAAGCTAATTATCTTTAAGATAAATGCTATTATTTTTTTATGATGACAATAATAGGAAAATAAGGGGAATAAAGTCTCCTGAATATTTCTTTTTGCAGAGTTATTTATATTAAAATAAATTTCATAATCCTTAATTTTATTTGCATGAATTTCACATATTTCATAAAAAAACAGATGCATATTTGTATCCTATAAAATAATTTGTTAAAATTCTACAGGATATTTGAGTGGGCTTCCCAGACACTGTTATTTCATAAAATAACAAGCAAATATTTATATTGTATACATCAATGCCTTTAAAGATTACGTTATTTCATGTAATTGTAAGATACCTGTTTAAGTATTTATTCCATGCTAAAAGAAATTATTTGTAAATTAGGTG
Source organism: Stegodyphus dumicola (assembly GCF_044657685.1). Lineage (NCBI taxonomy): Eukaryota > Metazoa > Arthropoda > Arachnida > Araneae > Eresidae > Stegodyphus > Stegodyphus dumicola. Next base: position 135,541,863 of record NC_140777.1, read on the forward strand.
ATATTAATTTCTTTAAAAGTAATTCATGGGTTCAGTGCAAATTGCATTTTATTTTATAGAAGAAATTTTGTTTCACAAACTTTTTGCATACACAAAGCTTTCGGTCGAAGGCTTCTTAGTATTTTTCGGTTTCGGCACGAAAATCGCCTACAGGTCGGCAGATAGTGTGGCTGGATACGAGGTTTTTATTTATGAACCTCGCGCTGTAACATCTTTCTCTATTGATTGCTATTTCCCTACTGCCAGTTGCCGCATTCATTCGAAACCATTTCGTATTTATCAAAATCTGACAAGAATATTCTGCGTGTCGTGATTTGGAAAGCCATCTTTCAATACGAAGTAATCCGTAGATACATTTAGAAGATTAAAGGTGCCATTTAGTTGTTGAGTTATCGATGAAATGGTTTCATTTCATGGTTCTTGGACTATAGTTTAAGCCTAATTTTCTATCACGAATGAGGCCCACCAGCGGCCGAGCGGTGGAGTCACCGAACGCTGGTAGTCGGTCCGAGGTTCGAATCCCAGGAACGGGCTGGGCGTTTTCGTGGTTTTCCCCATGTGTAACGTGTATACAAGCCAGTTTCCCTTAGAAAGTGCTCCACAAAGGCACAGGCAGATAGCCCTTGAGGCTTTGTCATAATCACACACAATCATGAATGATGCCTTTTCTTTGTCAAAATTTTATTGCAAATTTTTCATCTCTGGCAATTTCTAAATAGATGGATTCGATGCACTTTTAAAAAGTTTAAAAAGTATACCAGTATTTCAGTGGTAAATTAAAATTTAGAGCTATCTAAATTTATGTGCAGTCATAATTCACTTGCATTTAGAAGTATCTAAATTTATGTGATGTCAATTTATGATTTAAATGGATGTGTGTGCCAAGTTTGGTGCTTTTATGCATGTACTGTCACTGTGGTTTATTATGGTCTCGGTAATAAAATTGTACCTATTTTTGTTTATTATAGGAATGCGAAGCGCCCAAGAAGAGGATGTGAGCAAACAAGCCCTGTGGATGTGGAGGCTGAGAGGTAAGATACCAATTTTTTCTCTTGGCTTCTTTTTTTTTGTTATTGTTGCTTCTTTGTCTTTGAGTATGGTAGTAAAGTCATGCTGCGATAATGATGTTAATGTCACACTGCGACTTTTGTATAACTTCACAAAGTGACATAAATTTAATTGCTTTAAAGCAGCGGTTCTCAACCTTTTGACTAACACATACCATCTAAACAAAAATTTAAAAACCTTAGTACAACCAGTATAATTATTGTACATTTTATAATACTTATTCAGTTTCTCAATATAAATAGAAAAAATAAATGTTTTGCCATTTGCACAAGCTATTGGCTATCTGTATTAAATAGGCACACATAAAAAATATTAATTAAGAATTGGTTACCATTTTAATTATCAAAATTTAAGTTATATACTTAAATTTAGTGTAAAATTTGGGCCTGTTTAAGAGAGATCAATTTCTTTGTCTGGCCTTATTTCACTTAGCTTTAAGTGTGATCCACTTTTAATTTTATTCTGTATTTATTTTTCAAATAAATCCTTGTTCACACAAATAGGTTGTGCGAAAAGGCAATAAAAATTTAGCTTTATTTGAAATGCCTTTAAATTCTTTTTTTCGGTGTAGCCAAAAGTTGTTATTTATGAAATCTTCAGTGGAAGTGCAATCACAGGAATTTTCTAACAATTGTTCTTTTTTTCTTCATAGAATTTTTGAACTTTGTTTCTTTGCCTACCACCTATTTTTTATCTTGTGTACCACCTGTTGAGAATTGCTGCTTTAAAGATCTGTGTGGGTGTCGCACAGTGTTACATTAGTTTAATCAGTATAATGTCGCAATAGCAGTATTTCAGACATCTCCTCCAGTAAAACTGATAACAGCAGAAAAGCGTTTTATTGATCCAGTAAGAAGTTACTCTTCCAGTTATTAAAATCTTACTGGAATCTTTGGAATTTTTTAATTATTGAATATAGTCATCACAATCATATCAGATTTCCTCAGTGATTATTGTTATATCTCATTGTATTGAAATTATATAACAGATGCGTTTATGATTCATTTACATTTTTATGTAAAACTTAGCTCTCATAAATTGCTATAAAACTATATGCTCATAGTTTTTGTGTATCACTTTTGTGTACTTGCGTGTATTGCTATAAAACATATGCTAATAGTTTTTGTGCAAATAAAACTTACATTTCTTCATTCAAATATTTAGTATAGCCAATAACTACAGTGAGCATAGTTATGTGAATGAAATTAAGCATATAAAACAATTTGTTTTCCAATAAATGTAAGAAAGTTTTAAATAGCAAATTTTCTAGTGTATAAGACGCACTTTTTTTCTTTGAAAATAAGTCGGGAAAAAAGGAGGTGCATCTTGTATGTCGATACTCAGTTTTTGATTGCATTAATTTCTGGAAATTTCCTCTTTTTTTGGAGTTATGTGATTTTTTTCTTGTTTCCTTGCGATGTGTGGGAATATTAGTTACGGAGAGCTTAGTAAATGTGCATCTGGCATGAAAACTGCAATTTTTGCGAACGACTTTTAAGTGTGGGAAATTTCAACTGTTTGGTGTTTCTTAAGTTTGTTGGCAAATTATGGTTCAAAAACAATGTTGAAATTGCTGTAACAAAGCATGCAAGCTGGATGCAGGCTTCAAATTTTGAGGTTACACCATCAAGAAGAAGGGGAAGGCCTAACATTTGGAAAGTTTGTGAATGGGTCAAAGCATCTTGGGATGCTGTGAAAACAGAGGCAGAGGTTAAATCATGTATGAAGTGTGGCATTATTAATACACTGGATGGTACAGAGGACAATCTGTTGTATGAGGACTCGAATGCTGATTTAGGAGAGGTTTCAAGTGACTTTTCATTTAGCTATGGTGATGAGTGTTTAGGTTTTGATGAAGAAAATTAAAAGCTCTTCCCCAGATGAATTGTGGGTATAAAGTATTACTTTGTATTTATATTTAAAATACTGTAAATTCATTATAATGAAATGTGTATAAAAAAAGGGGGATGTGCCTTATGCGCCTGCAAATACGGTAATAAAGATATAAAAATATCCATTCACTTAAGAGAAACTTAAATTCATTTCCTGCAAAAATTTTAAAAGATCCTTTTAATATATTTAATGCAGCCTTTTCTTAATTAATAAGAAGTTAATATTGTTAATAACATATTTTATTTATATCGGCAATTCTGTCAATGTATACATGTTTTTCGAATGGCCTTTCATCGAATTTTACAAAATATGACTCGTATTCATAATATAAGTTTACAATGTCTCCTTCAGCCTCATGAAATTAAACAAAATATGCATTATTATTATAAAAAATTATAATGCTATTATATGCATTGAGATGAGCAGTGACTGGCAAGAGTTTTAAAGCTATTTATTAAATTTTAAATTACTTTAAAATTGAAAGAAAGCTCCAAATTTTTAAATAGGTACTAAACATTTTGATGATTGTTTGATTTACTATTTTGAAGCTTTATTATTTATCATTTATACTTTTATTATTTTTGAAACTCGGACGCTTCCAAACATATGAATTTATAATACTTACAATTCAGTAAAAACAAATACAAACTTAAAATTTTAGATTCTAAGCTTTCAAGACAGCTTCTGTACACAAAAGTACTCGCTGTTATACACTCATGTCCATAAATTAAGGATAATGCAAAATCAGGCAAAGGAAAAGTTAGAAGCAAAACAAATTTGACTTATTTGTAAAGCTTATTTATTAAACAAAAGGTAAAGAGCAAAAACAGATGCTATTTGTTTGATATTATTAAAAAAATTAGCGATTTTTTTTCTCCCTGGAGCAAATTACCAAAAAAAAAAAAAAAAAAAAAAAAAAAAACTTATTTACAAAAAACCAATATTACATGGTTAGTTTGATTGTTAATACATTGTATGTATTAACAATCAAGATATCACCTGTAACATCACAACACACATCTTCAAGAATCATTTGCAAATTTTAGGAAGTAACCAGATGACACCGATGGTACTTCACAATGACGAGAATGTAAGAAAGTGATATATAACAAATACAGGCAAAGAAGTAAAATTGTTCGCAGGCACTTTATAAGCATTTCAGTGCAATAACCAAATAGTTCGCAGGGGCTTTATAAGCATTTCAGTGCAATAACCGACAAAGGACGCATTTGGATGATTTTTTACGTGGTAGAATTATCGGCCGTCTGGAATGTGGGCGTACCCAACTGGAAGTATCAGACAAACTTGGAATTGCCCAGAGTGTCACTCAGAGGCATCTGAGTATCAAATTATCGATCTGATCTTGGGGGATATTACATCACTCAAAAAGCAATGCACTCCGAAGTTCCGGTAGACATGTAGAAGGAGGTTGACGGGCTGCAACTCGTCGGCCAAGCATGTCCCACACGTGTTCTACTGGTTCAAGTCTGGTGAGAATGCTGGCCAGTCTGTACAGGTGATATCCTCCGATTGAAGGCATTCGCTTACGATATTTGCACGGTGAGGACTGGCGTTGTCATCCATAAACAAATTGTGTGCCCATGGCACCCCGAAACAAATGTACGTGTTGTTCCAGAATGACGTCCCGATAGATATGGCTTGTCATGATTCCAATTTGAACATGAAGGTCAGTTCTGGAACCCAGAATAATTCCACCCCAAACGAGCACTCCTACACCACTGTAACGGTGTCGTTCAATGATGCTTTCTTGGTGGTAACGAATACCTGGAGCTCTCCATATGAAAGTCTGGCGAGAATCAGACTGCAAGCTAAACCTGGACTCGTCGGAAAACATCACACAAGCCCACTGTTGCGGTGTCCACAGTGCATGCTCTCTACTCCAGGCTAACCGCAGGCGACAGTGAGTTGCAGTAAGTGGAACGCATCTGACAGGTCTACGAACATATAAACCAATCTGCCCTAAGCGTCTGTACACGGTCTGCCTTGAAATTGTCATACCAGTGGCTGAAGAGAGCTGACGAGGCAGGTCTCAGGCTGTGCTCCACCTGTTTGTTTTGGCAGTAACTGCCAAATACCGGTCCTTATTCGGCGCTGTAACTCTGGGGCGACCTGTGCTGTAACGTCTACTCACATTACCATCATCTGGGAATCGTTGCCAAAGGCTGGAGATGACACTCTGGGCAATTCCAAGTTTGTCTGATACTTCCAGTTGGGTACGCCCACATTCCAGACGGCCGATAATTCTACCACGTAAAAAATCATCCAAATGCGTCCTTTGTTGGTTATTGCACTGAAATGCTTATAAAGCCCCTGCGAACTATTTGGTTATTGCACTGAAATGCTTATAAAGTGCCTGCGAACAATTTTACTTCTTTGCCTGTATTCGTTATATATCACTTTCTTACATTCTCGTCATTGTGAAGTACCATCGGTGTCATCTGGTTACTTCCTAAAATTTGCATATGATTCTTGAAGATGTGTGTTGTGATGTTACAGGTGATATTTTAGTATATTTTAGAGTTCGATTTCCGCGTGACTCCGAATTATCCTTAATTTATGGACATGAGTGTAGTAGCAACTTTGTTGCAGCATATTTTGGGTGCCCCCATGCTGCACAGACACTATACATTTACCACCCACCAACCTTTTTGAGATTAACTGTTATAGTAGCACCTTTCTTTTCAATTGTTGCAGGGAGATGAGTTTGCACTATCTCTAAAAAATACATTAAATGGAAAATTTACTTGTGAATTTTTAATTATAATTACTGCATATTTAAACAGAAAGTCAATTAATTAAAAACCATAACATTTTTGCGATGCAACTATCACACAGAGGACGAGTCCAAGGATTTTCAAGTTCTCTTTCCCTACGATCAGCTTCTTGAAAGAACTTTTCGGCTTGCAGCATATTTTGGGTGCCCCCATGATGCACAGACACTATGCATTTACAACCCCCGAACCTTTTCCGAGATTCGAACCCGAGTGCTTTGGTATGGCAGTCGGCCTGATCGAGCGGTAAAATATAATGTAAAAGAACAAAGCTTTACTTAATTCAGCTCAATTACTGACAAATGGATAGATAACAAACTAAGTAACAATACATCATAAAAATTAAATAGCAGAACAAATGAGGATTAAACATCATTTTAAGAATAAAAAAAAGTTAGACATTTTAAATAACATTTTAAACATTTGCGATCAGATAAAACTGCTATTTTATGTTGTCTTCTAATTCATTTAAAGTCTTCTTGACATAACAGGTTCATACACTAAATATATTACTCTTCCTTCATGCATTGGGATATCTTTCCAGATGCTAATATCTACCTGCTTTATTTCTTCTGGGATGGTCACATATGCATTTAGTAGCACTATGCACTATTCATGGAAGTCTGGTCTTATTTTATTCGATTTTTTGAATAATTAAGATTTGACTCAGGCTGAGAGCTACGGGTGCTGGGTGTGACTTAATTTGGCAGATTTCATATTATACGTAATGTAAGTTATCAAGATATTTTGTAAATGATGATGTACATAAAAATATATTTATAAATGTTGACTTATGTAAAATAACCTATGATAACTTCAGGGATTTAAATGCCCCCCCTTTTTTTTTTCACTTACCCAACTGTACTCTTCGGCTAGCGTGTCCGACATCACTTCAAAATATTTGTTACGATTACTATTAATATGTTTACGTTAGTCTCCTTTAACATTAATATGTTTCAATTCATTGACCTAAATAAATAAATATATAAATAAAAATTGACTTTAATCTATAAATGCATAACCAACAAGATTTCTTATTCTATCATTTAAGAAAATTATTTCAACTTCACAGAACACTCAAGAAATCTAACTTTCCTCAAAATAAAATGCAAATGTAATGGAAACTTATTTATAAAATCATAACGTTTTCATTGCTTTGAGTTCCATATTTGTATTTTAGTACATTTTATGCAGTTAGTTTTTATATAAAGAAAATAAGATAATACTGAAATAGAAAATTTCATTTAAGCAAAAACGTAACAGAAATTACTTTATAAAATGAAAATGTGTGCAAAAAGTAAACAAAATAAAATAAAAAAAAAAAAAAAAAAACTATTAGGATTAATGTAAAATATTATTTTACAATACCACAGGAGCTATGTTGTTGAGAAACATTCTCTCTAAAAATTGAAGTTCTAATTCAGTTTTTAATTGGAATATATTTAATTCTGAATTTTTCGGTTGATTGCACAGTTAGGAGTTTTCAGCAACTCCACCTTTTCTTGCAATATTTGTAATCTACTTGATAAAGAATTTAAATTTTTTAAGATTAGATGTTGAAGTTCTGCGGAAGAGAAAAGGTCAGGGTATTACATATTTAATTCAGAAGTCAAACAACAAAAATCAGCGTTATATTTACAAAATTTTCACAGTAAACAGTCACTGTGAAAATTTTGTAAATATAACGCTGATTTTTGTTGTTTGACTTCTGAATTAGTATTTATTCGGCGTGTTATTGTGTCTTTATTACATAATTATTCTAAAAACCTGAAAACAGAACACTTTTAAAAAATTGACTCTTGGCAAATTCAGAAAGTTACTGTTAAAAAATTTCCAGCTGCGGTAAGATAGATTTCCCACAAAGCAGGTTTAGGATTTGCTAGATTTGGCGAGAAATCACCCATTTGGCAACATCTTTCAGCGAAATTGGCAATATGCCGTAGACGGATGGAGAACCATTTAGAACGAGTTCTTACTGGTTTGACTTGAAATGTTCTCGAATGCATGCTAAAAGCTATATAAACCCTGCCTGTATGCGGAGTAGCAGTAGTATCTCGAGTCTATCGAGTTGATTTTCAGTCTAGTATTGAGTTGATTGGGGAGTGCGTAGAGAGAGTCTCTTAATGTATCGCGAGTTAGTGCATCATCGAGTCTTATCTTGGAGTGTGTTGAGCTCCAAGAACGATTGAACTGAGTCAGAAGCTGTATTCTAGTGCTTATTGTGGAGTGCATCGCGAGTTGTAGCGTCGAGAATCTCGACAGTACGTCGAGTTCTGAGAAGACCGAACCTAGTCGGGAGCTGTACTCTAGCACTTTGCTGTGAAGCTGTCTTCACTGTTACAGCCTAAAGGCTCTGTTGCTGATTGTTTCAATGTGCTTGTCGCAGTTTTTGGACGACTGTAAACATGTTTTTGGAGATGTCCTGAATAATACTGGCAAATACATTGTGTGTTTATTAAGTGTCATCGTTAATCACTCCAAATTGCATGAACCTGTACAGGAATGCAACAGTACGAAACCTTTATTGGGTCTTTCTGATGAGCCTGCTTTTGGAGTATTAGTCCTCAGATTTGCAGTGAGGACTAGCTAAAACAGATGCAGAAAATTCTGGTTGAAAATATTTTCCTTGTGTGCACTCTGGTAGCAATGGCAAGCACAGCTCTGCTAGCTTTTTTACTATAGTACTTTTTTACTTGTTTACTTTTTTTACTCATCTGAAGAATCGGAGAATTTAAATCGCTAGTGTTTTTTTTTTTTTTTTTTTTTTTTTGTTGTTGTTGTTGTTGTTTCCGCACCAAATTCTGCACTTTTCGATGTCTGAAAACTTCATAGCCAACTTTAACTTTTCTATGCCTTTTTCACTGAAAATTTTAAATTTCCGTTATCACTCATAAACAATAATTTAACATAAAGCAAAAAGAATGAATTAAATAATCGTTTAATGTTAGATTAAACATCTAAATGTTCTAGCAGCATTTATTTGCTCATGTATAATTATCGAAATATTTGATGTAAAATTAAATTAACAGTCATGGCTACATTATTTTATAAAATTCTGCAAATTTCAGATATTTTGCAACAATTTATTCAATAAATAAATCAAATAGAATTTTTATGGTTTCGAATTGTAGGATTATACTATTTCATTATTTTTCCACTGCAAAATTAAGGTGACCGAATAGATTTTGAGAGCATCAAATTTGTATAAAAAAAATGCAGTTAAATGTTAAAGCAAATATATATTATATCCTGATATGATTGTTAATTTTTGAATTTTTTAATACATGCATTCCTATTTTTAAACAACTAGTCTGGTAATTAAAATAATGTTAAGATTCAAAAACCAAACTACCAACTCGTACTTTATGGATAAAAGTACTAAAAATGGAGATGTTACTATATTTTAAAAATATTTTGGTACTGATGTCATTCATAACAGCATTTTCCATGTTCTATTCAGCTTTCTAAATTATACAGTGAGAAAAATGAGCAACAAGAACACATAATTATAGAAAATATCATACTTGTCGATGCAAAAATTTAGAGAACCCGGTGAAATTGCCAAAGTTCTCAATAATCTGGGGCTTGATGTGATGCAATCATTTTGTTCAGTTTGATTCATTTTTTCATATTACATATGTCATTTATCCATATCAGCCCAAAACCAAGAATTTGGCACCGTTTGTACACCTTCATCAAATTCAGCAATGTAAAAGAAACTCTTGAAAAGCTAAAATAATTATTTTAGGTATTTTAGGTAAATTTAAAATAGATCAAGTCTTAAAATAAATAAAAAAGCACTATTTCATTCAAAATATTTCAGGTTCAAAGCATAAGTTTAGAGAAGAACAATTTACAAATAGATTTGAGTTTTAATACAATTTATTCCTGTGTTCTTATTAAATACGCATTACTGTTCTTTTTTAATCGATACAGATTTAAGTTTTGGTAGAGGGATAATTTTTTTTTACTTTGGTGTAATAAAGGCGTTTCTTCGAAAACATAAATTGGAAGAAATATTGTTGATGAATACTTACAAAATAATCTCTCTCTCTCTTTATTTATTTATTTATTTATTTTTAAATCTTAAATGATCATAAACAGCGTTTTTGTTAAAAATGCTATCTGTAAAATTTTCTTTAGTAAACACCAGCAAAATGGAAACTGCCCTAACATAATTAGAATTTTATTTATTTTATTAATGTATGTATAATGATTTATCTAAGTATGAAATCAATTAAAAATCAGCTTGCCATTTAAAAAAAAGCCTTGCTTTTATCAATTAACCCAAGTACATTTAGAAACAAATTTAATTGGTTTAATTATTCAGAGACTACTTTTAAGGAATGACTATATAGAAAATATTTCATATGAAATAAAGTTGCAACACTTAACTAATAGGATCACGTTCATTATTCTTTGCAGAACTTTATTGACATAGCTAATTTTATCTGCATATACATGTTTATGAATTAAATGTATATTCAACTGAGTAAAAGGAAATAATTATTTAATTTAAATTTTGTATATTTTGCTCTTTAAACAACCTGTTATTAGTAGTATATTCTGAGGCAGGAAAGTGATGTTCTATTTTTATTGCATTGCATGATTATTTTCGTGTTATTTAAAAAAACATTAGCAAGCCTTGTGAAAACATAATCGAGTATATTTAGTTATCAATTAAATAAATTACATCATCAATTAAATAAATTACACAGACATCAGAAGTATGCAACCTGATAATGTAATGAAAGTATGTAGCATTTATGAAAAATTGTGGCTCGAATTGAAAGAACAGGAAATTTCTACAAATATTCTCATATTTAGAGTTGATTTTGGACTGACATCACTTTCATGAATTATTAGTTTTTTCTTCTTGATTGGTATGATGTCTCTTTCATCACTTGAGTATTCGTGATACAATTCTGCTTCAATAGATGATAAATTAGGGGAGATCTCACATCGACTAGACTTCATGATGAAATCCATAATTAACAATTGCCTGTTGTTTTTTTGTCCCCCTAAATCTTTTTAAACATCCGTATATAGATTTAAACACTTACTAAGCTCCCCTTGGAATCGGAGATTTCATTCGACATTTGTGTCATATTGTAAAAAATGATTACCTAATTTTCTTCCCAATTCAAGTCCTACACTGATGACTTTAGCTGTGAATGCAGCTGGTTCAGATTGGTCTTCATCATGTTTATTTGTTTCATGAATCATGTTAACTAACTCATCCTCATTTAGTTCTTCATCAACCATTATTCCTTTAATATATGCTTGAGCTAAATCCTCAAAACCTTCTCCTACTACAGTTTGAGCCAATTTAGTGATCTGAGAATATTCACACTCTAATGGTAATCTATCATTCTCATCTTTAGCAACATCCAGCGTATTGCTTTCCAGCATGCGTTGAGCATTGATTGTTTAATCTGAGTATATGACAGTCCAACACAATCTAAGATTGTAAATTTCTTCCAAGCATCCATAAGAGTAAGATTCATTATTCTCCATTTTTTCTAAAATATACCTAAAGGTTTGTTTGATATACACAATGTTGTAAAAGCCAGAAAATATTACTTGATTCAATGGCTGTAATAAAGAAGTTGTATTTTTTGGGCAAAAAGACTATTTCTACTTTTTTGTGTTGTAAATTTTGAAGATGACCAGGTGCATTATCTATTAAAAGAAGAGTCTTAAAAGGCAATCCTTTTTTACCTAAATAATTTTTGACATCTGGGACAAACATGGTAAGAAATCATTCATTGAACCTTATGGCAGTGACCCGTGCTTTCCTGTTAGGCATCCAATAAAAGGGAAGGTTATTTATATTTGTTCCTTTAAATGAACATGGTGTTTTTGATTTGTTAATAACCAATGGTTTCATTATATAATTGCCTGAAGCATTGCAACAGAAAAAAATTGTATGACTTTTCACTACCTTATGACCACTAGCTGATTTGCAAGGTACAGTCAAAAGTCGTTAATTCGGACACCTATAATCCGGAATGATCTATAATCCGGACCTCAAAGCTAAAAACTTTCTGCGCATGTGCCGCGTTAGCAGATGCGCACAGGCGTTTTACGCGAGCGCGTAAGAACTTGACTACTGCGCATATGCGTGTGAGCAAGCGCAGAATACGTTTTCGCCTGCGCGTTTAATGTATAATGGACGGTGTAGGCTAAAATTATCTAATTATCTATTTCAGTTAATGTTAATGATTGCGTTGTTCCTTAATCTTCGAATAGGATCCCGCTTATTATTTTTTGCAGACTGTAAGAGCAATTTTATAAAAGTAAACTTGAACTTTCGATTATGTCAAATAGAATTTCCGATGCTGGAACTTCCAAAGGATCTACAAAACGAAAGTATGTTTCAATGTCCAACAAACAAAAAGTGAAATTGCTGAAAAAAATGGATAAAGACATGAAGAATGTGACAGAGAGGTTAGTGAAAACGAAAAAATTTCCATTGACCAGTTAGTCGGTATTCTCGGCACAGCAATTAACGGGACTTGAACAGCAGAACTCTTTAACTGAAAAGAAATTATGTCTGTTTATAGAATTAAAGAGAAAGTATTAGTATCACATAAAATGAAGCAACTTAATCAACTTACATTGAAAGAAATGTTTAATAAAGTAAACAAATAAATATTAAGCTTTTTTTTTTGTAAATTTTGATACCCTTTAGATCATAATTGTTCTTTATTTCATAAATTACGGTTTCATATTTTTAATTTTAGAATTTCTGCATGCCATCTTACGAGATTTAAACTGATGATCTATAATCCGGAAAAATCGATAATCCGGAATCGCCGAAGTCCCGACGAGTCCGGATTAACGACTTTTGACTGTATTTTTTTTTTTTTTCAGAACAACGTAGACACGTCAGCATTGAAGATCTGATCAGAAATGTAGGAGATCGTGGCAATTGATTTCAGCAAATTTTGCTGGATATTGTTGTTACATTCGAATCAGCAGATGCACTTTCTCCTTTCAATCTTAGATTATGTAAAGAATGCCTTTGTTTAAATATTATTAAATCTCTCAAACCAACCATGACTTGTGGAAAAAGATACCTTTTTTTCATCTGACAAAGTCGATAGTGACCGATTCTTAAGTGCTTTATAAATTTTTAAAGCCTTGTTTCTAATAGCATCAGTATCAATTGGAATCCATTTGAAATTTTCGTCTTCTACCCATATCTAATTCTTTTTCTAGTAGAGTCTTCATTTTTTTTTAATTGTCCTTATTGTGGCTTCATTCATGGAGTAAAATTTAGCAACATTTGTTACTCCTTCTCTATTACATAGATGATCTAATATTTTAATTTTTGCTTCTAATTTCATTTTTGATTTTTTTTTAAAAATCGTTTTGGCATTATAATACTTTAAAAAATTTACATAAATTATAAAAAATGCCACAAAAACTATAAATGTTGAAAACTTGCTAGTAAACATTCAGATATGTAGATAAAAATGATGTAATCCTTGCTGCTAAAATACTGATACTGCATTAGTTCGCGTGAACCATATAATTTAAAATTTTACTGTTATGAAATACATATACATACTATTGAGATTCCCCTAACACGGGGAATCCCCATCCTTGTTGTTGCCACCAGTGTTACCAAAGAAATGAGATTAAAAAATGACTTCAAATGTATGTATTTGCATTTATGCAGCAAATACTATTTTACTAAGTTTTTGAAATCTGTTAATTTTTAAACTGTGTAAAACTGAAATCAAACAGGTAAGTACAGGTAACTGAAATCAAACAGGTAAACTACAGGAACAGGTAAGTACTGTATAAATCGAGGGATAGGTGTATTTCCACGAGATGTTAATACATCAGAACTTTAAATGTCTGTACATATATACTTGAAGATGAAATCCTGCAAAGTTGACAAATGTTTTTAGGAAAATGAAAATTAAAATGGAAATACAAATTTAAATTTCAATAAATTTGACTTTCTTATCGTCAAGACTGCACTTGCATTGTTTTAGAGTGGAATTCATACAGAAAAGCTTCTAATTTCAAAATTGTCGTGTAGTTTTTGTAGTAAAATATATTCCTGTTTCTAACTTTTCCAGGTCTAATAAAGAATACTGCTTTAACATATGGTTAAATAAAATGAAAAGGCATGATCTTTTGTAGTATTTGTAATAATTTGTCTGTCATGTTACCACAAGTTTTTGTTGGTGTTAATTGTTTTTTATTTTCATTTTTTACTCAGAATTGCAGAATTCCAGGTCTTTAAATTTCTAAAAGATAAGCAACAAAGCATAGTATTTAAGAAAAATTTTTATTATTTGCACTTCAAATGCCGCATATGTCAACTAAGTTTAAAGTTGTATATTTTAATACAGAATTAAAAAGAATTAACACCAACGTGCTGCTAATTTGTGTGTGTCCAGTGAATTAGAGGAAAGACCATTCTTAATGCCCATCAACCATGATTTACCAACAATGCGAGAAACAGGCCATCTTTGGAAATCAGAATTTATTTTAGCAACATAAACGTTATTTATACTAGATTTGCATTTGCTGTCATGTAAGTTTTTAATGGGCTTCTGAAACAAAAGAAAATATTTGTTGGTGGTATGATGAAATAAAATATTTGATACTAATACTCTCCGACTGTCATCTAAAATCACACAATCGTTTCCTTTGTTGAAACAATTTATTGTGAATAGGTTTTCTTTTCCTTTTTTATTTGGACATCTGCAGCTTCATTTAGAGTATGCCCTTCCTCGATGAACTAATGTTCAGTTGTAGTGGGTTCCTGGGCATAGCCTTATCCCAGTGTAGTAAGTTAATACTTTTACGAATGTTAAAGAAATAATGTTGCTGAAGTTCGTAAAAATAAAAATTCGAAGAGCAGTTATGGCAGTGAAATGAAATGAAAGCAATTGTGACATTATAATCAGTAGTAATGGCAGAGTTTGCAGCAAATATAAGATGATGAGTTTTGAAGTTAAAACCTAGAGCTAGTTGGAGTGTGAGCAGCAGAGGCAATCGGGGGCGGAGAGAGAAGAAAAAGCCCTTTTCTTCTTTTTTCTTCCCCCTCTCCTCGAGTATTCAAGGCTGAATGGTTCAGTAGTCAGGTGGTAGGCGGGAGCTTGTTGAACTTCTGTTGGCTGGCAGAGGAGTAATCCTATTGGGTGAAGTGTGATTTACAGTGTGCTACGGGGAAGGCCTAGGCTGTTTTCAATCCATACTCCTTTAGAAGGGTACAAAGACACACATCATTTCCAGGTTCCTGGGTTGTACCTTATCCTGTGTATAGCACGTGAAATACACTGGTGTGCAAAAATTAAGGACGAAGTCGAAAAATTAGCATATCAGCTGAACGAAGAGGCAGAGCGGACAGAAAGACCAATCCCGAGATTAAGTAAGGTGATCTACGGTAGCACTTGCGCAGATATGCAGGTAGACATAATGGGGGAGTGTCTGAGTTGTATAAAGCATGTTCTCGGTGAAAGATCAGTATTTCTGGCAAAGAGATTGCACACCGTATAGCAGTTAAAATCACACTGAGTTGCTGCCTCGGCGAGAAATGGCGAATAATCAATCTGTTAGATGACATCTGGATGCTTTTACCCGAGGTCATTGGGAAGTTGGAGGAAGGCCGCCATGTGACAAGTGGGGCTGCAGAGATCGGAATTGCTCACAGCATCGTTTCACGACTTTGGAGACAATTTAAAACTACAGGAACAGCTATCCGGGGGTTTAGTAGTGGTCGTTCACGAGGAACCACACCTGCAGATGACCGGTATATTGCCTTACAGGCCAGAAGAAACAGGCGGCAGACAGCGGGAGAAATCGCTAGACACACGACGCAGGCGACTGGACGACAGATATCGCGTTTTACCGTGGCCAGAAGACTGCAGGGTGGTGGTCTGTTTGCGCGACGCCCTGTACGGTGTGTACCTCTAACGCCTGCCCATCGGAGAAGGCGTTCTCTGTGGTGCCGGGAACACCGGAATTGGAGAGACAATGAATGGGGACGAGTACTCTTTACAGATGAGAGCAGATTCAGTCTGAGTAGCGATTCTCATCGCATACTCATCTGGAGAGAGCGGGGAAGCCGCAATAATCGATCGAACATCATTGAAAGGGACAGGTATGGAGGTGGCGGTGTTAACTTCCGAAGGTTTAGCAAGACGGATGTTGTCTGTTTTTGGTTATGAAAAGTATAAATTGTTAGTGTAACTAACTGTGCGTTCTGTGTCTGGGTGTGAGATGTTAATGTAAAACTGAGTAGCGTAGTGATCAGCTAGTGACTCAGCTTTCTCAGTTTCTGTGTATGTGATCCCAGAGGGGCCATTAAGGGGCAGAATATTTGTGTAGCATCTATTATATCTAGAAGCAGCTTTCCATATACATGATCATCAGTAGAGAGTGATTCTAAATATCTAGACCATTTGTTTTGTGCGTGTACTGACTTCCTGATTCAGCCGATTTAAAATTCTCTTAACTTCTGGGCATCTGGTCCTCTGCCATATTTTTCTAGCTCTCTTTCTGTTAGCTAAAAGTTCTCTAATAGCAGGATCTCTGGCCCTACCAGTCAATGGGACCGCCTTGCTATTTTTCAGAGCACGGTTAAGTGTGCTAGTAAAATCTTCGATAACTGCGTCTAACTCGTCTTCACTGTGTATCGCGGGTAACGGGTACTGAGTGTTGTTTAGAGCTACCCAGTTCATAATAAAGGCTCTTTTGTGTGATGTACTATAGCTACTGATATTCACCTCCATTAAAACAGGGTTATAATCAGAGAATAGTTCACTTAATCTTTCTATCCTTGATGGTTGATAAATATTTTTTAGCAGGAAAAATTCAATAATGCTTGCAGATCTATAGCATGTTGGGTAGGAGGGAGCTACAACAGTAAAGTTGGCCGTTGAGGCAAATTGATTAACAATGTGACCATTTGAATTATCATTTCTGCAGTTCCGATTTTTGTGGTGTGAGTTAAAGTCTCTACCTATGATAATTTTATTGTTTAGTTTGGATATAGCCATTAAATCGGCGAAAAATCCTTGTGTGGTTTACGGTTGAGTAACTAGATCGAGACGAACGTGATTGGTTGTAGAGTGTGTGGTATGATTATGATAGCTACCGCCTTCATGGCCGAAAGCTGTTGAACTGTGATTACAAAGTGAGAGATGGAGCGCTTAAGGATCCTCGTTAAGCGCTCCATCTCTCACTTATTTCAATTTTTTCCACCAGCATTTTTTGTGATTGGTTGAAATTCTTTCTTGTCTTCAATCCATACTAATTTAAAGGGATGGCTGAGTGAATGAGGGGCTAGAGGACATGATGGAAAAATTAAATTAAGCCTGCTTCAATATTAATTAGTGATGCGATAGGAATAAAAATTTTAATTTTCCCAATTTTTGGTGCTAAGCTAGGCAATTAGGTATATTACAATAATTAGTTAAAGAATAATTAATTAGTTTTTTGGGTCTTTTTTAAACTGGTGTAAAGGCCCTTATTTTCGTGAGCCCGTCGTAATCGCAAAAATCAAAGCTTTGCGAAATACTTTTTTTTTCCCCCAACTTTACTTAAGTACTTTTAAAATTTTTCAACTTTCTGTTCTGTTCATATAAAATTCGTGAAATTTTCAACTCGCGAAATCACCGATATATTCATTTTTGTGAAAATTACGGCCTGCAAAAATAAGGGCCTTTACAGTAATTAAACGTTTATCAAAAACCTTTATTGTATGTCTCTGAGGATGGTTTTAGGCCTTTTCCTGTGTTCTTCGGATTTGATATGATTTAAAATTGGTATTGTGGACTTGTTTGCCCTGGTTATATCATTGTAGAATTTTTGACTGGAGGAACAACTTTTGGTTGTGGTGGTGTAGGTAAATTTTGACTTGAAGTGCTTCGTTGATTTACAGTGTTAACTGCATTCTGGACATAATTAGTATCGTTTTCAGGGTCCAGAGGACGAAATATATTTTTCATGGCAATGAAATTTGATGCATCTCTAAGAATTACAGTTTTTTAAAATCTGTTTTACACGGGAACCGATTGTCCAATTTTGATGCGGTTTCCTGCATTCAATAGCAATTTCATGCTCCACAAATTTTATATCTGCATCTCAAATAGGATGCAAGTTGTAGGAAAATGCTTTTGAAAGCAGCAAGCCGCATCAAAATCACACGACTCGAAAGTTAATGATCCATTTTGATGCGTTTTGCTGCTTTCAACTGCAAATGCATGCCCCATCATTTTGATATAAGTTTTATGTCTGTATCTCAATTAGGGCGTAATTTCGCCGGGTTGTCTGTCTATACCAGGGTTTCTTAAACTGGAGTCGCTGGACTTGCAGCAGGGGGTTGCCTAGAATTTTAGCAGTTTTGATATTTCTTTAATTTATTATAATACTTTTACAATTACCAAATATTTTTACATAATACAATACATCTTAAAATAGATATGGCAATACAGACAAAGAAAAAAAAATGAATCCGTTTCGACGTCTTCATTTTATAATAGAAACGTTCATTTTTCTTGCTTTGCACGTGACGCTGTCATTTCATCTGTTACTTATTTAAAATGTTCACATTGTTCTATGTCTTAAAATTAGAAATTAAATGTAGTGACCTAAAACTGCAAGTGTACAAAAGAAAAAATTGACAGTTTCACTCACGCATGTGTCGGATTTGCGCAGTACTTATTGGGTTCCACAGAATTTTTGTAAATACAGTCAAAAGTAGTTAATCCGGACTCGTCGGGACTTTGGCGATTCCGGATTATAGATCATCAGTTTAAATCTGGTAAGATGGCATGAAGAAATTATACAATTAAAAATATAAAACCGTTATTTATGAAATAAAGAACAATTATGATCTAAAGGGTATCAAAATTTACAAAAAAAAGCTTAATATTTATTTGTTTACTTTATTAAACATTTCTTTCAACAAGCACATGCGTAAAGCATACATTAAGCATAGTCGAAATTAGAAAATTGCAACCAGAAAACTATTTGATGTTTACTTGTGATATTTATAATGACAAGGAATTTGATTTAAATCATATCAAAGACGGAATACATCGAGATGAAATACTACATTTAGTAAGGAATTATAAGCCGAATAAAATAAAAACATTTGCCCTGAAGATAAGGATAGTGCTGACAAATCAACTTCCAGTTCATTGCGCGCTGCGATGTCCCCCCCGCAGAGCAGCATGAAATTGATAAACAGATTTCGGAATGGTTAAGAAACAAAGGATATGCCTTTTTCCATTTTTTGCAGCAATTCCACTTTTTGTTTAATGGACTTCGAAACATACTTTTGCTTTGTAGATCCTGTACATATTAGTAAATATATATCGGAAATTCTGTTTGACATAATCGAAAGTTCAAGCTTACTTTTATAAAATTGCTCTAACAGTCTGCAAAAAATAATAAGCCTGATCCAATTCGAAGATTAAGGAACAACGCAATCTGCAACATTAACTGAATTAGATAATTTTAGCTCAGCTTATACCGTCGGTTATACGTTAAACGCGCATGCGTAAACGTATTATGCGCATGTGCACAGGCAAAGTCACAGCCGTAAAGGTCTTACGAGCACACGTAAACGCGACGTATGCGCAGAAAGTTTGTAGCTTTGAGGTCCGGATTATAGATCATTCCGGATTATGGGTGTCTGAATTAATGACTTTTTGACTGTATTATGGCGTCCTGGGAATCGCAAAAAATTCTCAGTGGTAATAAGGTATTGCAACTGAAAAATATACTATACGTATGTATGCCTTATAGGCTTACCATCCTCGTGGTTAGAATTAGCGTTTGAATTATCCGAGATTTCATGTTGTTTTCTTTTTATATTTAACTTAAAATTATCATTAAAAGCATTAGCAAGGCTATCTAAGGGTTTTTTTAGCATACTGAGATATTTAAAAACACACTTACCCTTAAGGGGCTCCAGTACTTTCAATGTATCACAGTTTGCTTTTGCCGTAAGAGGTGTATGCTGGTCCATGTCCGATGCGACTCGTACAGCATCCAATTGTTGCTTGAGGAGACGAGTATTCTCAATCTTAGCTTCTAAGGGGATGATTTGAGTATGGAACGAGTTAAGAGAAGATTAAGAGACATATCCTAAAATAATATGTCCAATTGTATCAAAATATTAGCAGTTTACAGCTATAAGGTGAATTATTCAGTATAATGATTTTTTAATGTTGACACTGATGGCAAATTGCTGCTAGAAATTCTGTGGTTTAGAGATATATAATCGTCCAGAATATTATATTTCATCACAATTATTCTTTTTCAAAGTAAAAAAATAAAATTTACAATAAAGCTTAGAACTAACATGAAAACTAATAGATAGTTCTTGTAACTATGCAATACATCTGGATTTATATCATAAAAATATTTTTCAATAAATAATAGATCAATAAATAAGTATCTTAATATTTTATTCATACTTACAAGCCAGATGATGGGTAACAGGTATAAGAACACACCTCTATTTTCCATGCAATGCAGAAAAATACATAGTAGCTTCATCTGCCAAACGGTCTAGTACATTTATGCAGCATTGTTGTCTAACAAGACTCCAGGTAACTCGAGAATCATGGGAATATTCCAAGTAAACACCACTTTCCCATTGAAATTTTTAAATTTCAGTCACTTAAATCTAATATCCATACATAATTTACATAATCTTACCACATAAAAGATTAATCATTATTATAATTAAAAGATTTACTTCAAAAGATATTTTACAAATAGATATTTTAGATAGGAGAAAAACATATTTATTATATATGCCTTGTACAATGACTAGAACTTTAAGCACTTAAGTGTAACTAAGCAGATGGAACAAATAAATATAATACTGGTTTTTGAGTAAATGGAATCTAATTTCAAATTTTTAAACAAAGTAAGGGGGGTATCAAAGTATCAATATACGACAATTCCAATAATGAGTATAAGGATGGTACCTTACTCTAGATATAATATTACATGAATAATTAATTTTTATTAATCATGTATAAATATTCCTTTCTTTAGTTTTGTTAGTCAAAACATACTTTTATTTTTAATTATTAACTGTACAATGTTTGTCATTTCACAGCAAAATGCATTGTGAAGGAAATACATAAAGTCCATGCGGTGACCAGACAAAAGGACGAAAGTGCACACGACAAAAGCCCACAAAAATGACCCCACTGGGATAATTGCCCACGCGACTAATACCCACACCGATGAAAGCGCACATTGATGAAAGCCCACACAGATAAAAGCCCACATAGATAGAAGGGCACGCTGATAAAAGTCCACACTAACAAAAATCCACACCAATATATACGTCATGAATAGAGATAAAATAAAAAATAAATGAATAAGAAATAATTGAACAATAAATTTAAGTAGCGGAACACATTTCATTTTCGTCTCCGGCTGAATTAAATTCGTATATATATATATAGTACAGAGAGTCAATCAAAATAATATAATTAAAAACATATACATGTATGTATCTTTGTTTTTATATTTACGCAAGAAATGGAAGTGCCTTTGTATAAGTGTGACAAAGGGAGGTGAAAGGGAATACTGGCCACACAGCTTATTTTAATTCTACAAAATTATAAGGAGTATAATATGTATGTAAATTTTCATCATATACAGAGAATAATTTATGAATAATTTAACACTACAGAAAATTTTGCATTATATGAATTTAATATGGAGAATTAAAGCCGAACTTTCATTTTAACGAAAAAAAATAAAAGTACAGTATTCTATTATGATTAAGCGCAAACACCGTTTTAATGGTGAATAAAATGCATGGTTTCAAATAATCCAGTTAAATTTTGACAACTTGGATTTTACATAAATTAATTTCATTCCCACTTGAAATTTAATTTTTTTAATCATAATAATTACTCGTAAAATTTTTCAGGAAGTCATAGTTATTTTGGATTTCCTGAAAATGTGTGCTGGTTTTAAGTGGGCATTCGTCTTGTGGGCTTTTGTCATGTAGTTTTCTAACTGGCCGCTGGCTATTCAGGCAGGAAACCATTGCCTTCCTTTTCTTTTGCCCCCAGCTGTGTGAAAAAGCAGTTAAAGAGAGGAGAGCCTTGCTTAATTGCTTTATTCCCTATGGAACCTGGGGCGCCAAAGAAGGCCTCAGAAGGGAGGGTGTGGCAGGAGAACAATTAAAGAGGATTTTAAATGTTTTTTGTTAGTTACCTACTAGAAAATAACATTATCTGAAATTCCGCTTGTAACTGAAGTTAACCCCTTTCTTACATTTCTTTAGTATAGTTCTTGAATAACCTTTTGTCTAAGGATTTAGTTAGAATTTCAATTATTTTAAAAATTTCAATAATTGGAAAATGAAAGGAATTAAATATTTTTTAACCATTTTTAAAGGGATAATTCACTGTTTTTGCAGTAAAACTGCAGAGTGGAAAAATATGCTAGTTCCTGATTTGATAGTGTCTCTAACAACTTTTTGATGAACTAATTAAACATGCTTGTTATATCAAAGCCATTGTTTAAAAGTAAAACTACTGAACTATTTCTAAAAACATTAAATTATTACATATATTAAAATTTACGTACAAGTAATATTTTTCATTTTAACTTTCATATGGTTGAAAACGCAACCATGTGAAAGTTAAAATGAAAAATATGAAACCGTAATAAAAGTTAAACTATTCGAATAATTTTAATAACACAGGTTTCTGAACTTAGCAACAAGAGGATTTAAGAACCATGAGCCCAGCGTTGTAAGAAAAGTAATCTTGCACATTAAAAATAATTTTTATTTCAATAAAAATATTATATTACTCGATTAACTGTAAACGCTTAAAAAACAGTTCATTTCAATTTACCGTAATTATTTATATACAAAAACTTTGATTGAAGCAAATTTAAACAGCATTTAGAAACTGAAAATTCACTGGAACACTTCTTTTGTGGGTTTTATGCTGTTATTACGTGTTGAATATTATTTCGCCTAGATTAAGAAAAAGAAACTCATAACATGTAAAAATTTATTAGGTAGAAAAACTATCAAATTAAGGTCATTTTCTTCTCCTCGAAGTGCATTGATTTCCTTATACGAATTTCATATTCTGACAGCACAGAAATAGTGGCCACATATCTTGTAGGAGGTATTTCTTAAAAGCCTCATGTGTTGACGATCAAGTAGAAAAAAAATGTTTTGTTATGGAGTTACGTTTTGAATAACTTTTTTCTTCTATTGAATGAGTTCAAAGTTTCTAATATCTTGTTTTCTAGCATGAAATGTTTCACCAGTTTTTAAGGTTCTTTTCTAAGAATAATTCTAATTCATTAAGCAGAAGTTAGTAAGAACAAGTAAGGTGTACTTCAAATTTGATCTCTTAGGTTTATTAGGTCTGGCTACCAAATAACTGTTTTTGAATTCAACATCAAATTTTAAACATATATTTTTTTTTAAATTTGTGTCTTTTATTTTCAAAAAACATGCACGTAATCCGAAGTTTCTGTGACAAAAGTTAGTATAAGAAAAGTGGGACAAATTAAATTATCTGTATATTTAGTCACTATTAAAAACGAATTCTGGCTAGACTATGGGTCCTCAATCAGGAGGAATAGCCCTAAGGGGAATTTCAAAGTTTCAGAGAGTAATTTAGTCCACCTTTTCTTTACGTATTAAGTATTTAGATTTAGTTTATGAATACAAAAAAGAACATTTATTCAAATTTTGGTATTTACCAACATGTTTGATACTTGTTTAATTTACTTAAAAAATAATCCGTATTTAAACAAACACATATCTACTTTTCAAGTTTTGGGAAGGAGAGGTTGAATGATCATTTAGCAATGGTGGAAAGGGTATATGGGGAAAAAGCTGGTGAGAATCACTGGTCTAGACTGAGCCAACTTGATTTAAATATAGAATTTTATACTCTATATAGAATTTTATACCAATCTTTAGTTCTTACTGTAGAGTCATTAGGTTTTATATATATATATATATAATGTTGTATGATCTTAAATCCATTTAGTGCGAATACAAGTTATTATTACTTGCGCAATTGCTGCAAAGTTAGTTAATAATAATTTATTTCCTAAACAGTATTGATTAATTGATTATATTATCTCCCGAGTTTAATTAAAGTAGAATTATTTTAAAAGTGTGAATCTATACTGTATATAGGTATACAAAGATACACATACATATACATGTATGTGTATCTTTGTTTTTATATTTACGCAAGAAATGGAAGTGCCTTTGTATCAGTGTGACAAAGGGAGGTGAAAGGGAATACTGGCCACACTGCTTATTTTAATTCTAAAAACTGGTAAGTTATAACTGGTAAGTTACTGGTTAATACTGGTAAGTTATATTTTGAAAGATGTTTTGAAGTAATTTGAAAGCAAAATGTTAATAATGTTTTAACGGGGACTGGAGTTAAATCATCACGAAGAATAAAATTTCAATTGTAAAAGGAAAATTAAAACATGTAATCATTGTCATTGATCGAAAATTAGTTGACTTTTCAAGGGAATCAAACCAACTCCCGTTCAATGAACAATAATTGATAAAAATACGTAAATACGAAAGTGTTTCGTCTGGTGTCCGCCGACAACATCGCGGCAAAAACATCGCGGAGGAAA
This sequence comes from Stegodyphus dumicola, assembly GCF_044657685.1. Classification (NCBI taxonomy): domain Eukaryota; kingdom Metazoa; phylum Arthropoda; class Arachnida; order Araneae; family Eresidae; genus Stegodyphus; species Stegodyphus dumicola. The sequence goes on from NC_140777.1 coordinate 135,566,264, forward strand.
ACGTCGCGGAGAAAACAACGCAAGGCGAAAACGTCGTGCTACAAAACATCGTGGGAGAACACATCGCAAAGAGAAAAACATCGCAGTTCTAAAACATCGTGGTACAAAATATCGTCGTCGAAAATAAAGCGGTTCAAAAACTTCGCAATTTAAAAACATAGTCGTCGAAAATATCGTGATAAAAAATAAAGTATCTACAAATCATCGCATGACGATAACATCGCAGACATGCTTTTTTCAGACATGCTTTAATAACTGTAAATGGATATTCCCATAATGATTCGTGAGCGCAAGAGGGTAAGAAGGATAATTTTTACTTTCATATTTTTTATTAATACATTTTTGCTGAGAAAATAAAAAGGAAACTTAAGCATAGAAAATTAATGCAACTTATAGCACTTAATAGAATTTTAAATCGACATAGTTAACTAACAAAGACCATAATAAATTATTTTTAATAAAGATTTTACAGGTAATTTTTCATAAAAAGTATAATCTATTAAGTTGCATTTAATTTTCTATGCTTAAGTTTCCTTCTTATTTTTTCAGCAAAAATTTATTAGTTAATAAAAAAATGTGAAAGTAAAAATTATCCTTCCTTACATCACTTGCGCTCACAAATCATTATGGGAATATCCATTTACAGTTATTAAAGCCTGAAAAAAGCATGTCTGCGATGTTATCGTCATGCGATGATTAATAGATACTTTATTTTTTACCACGATATTTTCGACGGCGATATTTTTAAACTGCGAAGTTTTTGAACCGCTTTATTTTCGACGACGATGTTTTGTACCACGATGTTTTAGAACTGCGATGTTTTCGCCTTGCGTTGTTTTCTCCGCGATGTTTTCGTCCGCGTTCGATGTTTTTGCCGCGATGTTTTCGGCTGTAACCGTTTCGTCTTTACTCGAGTTATAAGTTAAAGCCAAACCGGCAATTCTAGTCAGGCCAAATATTTCCGCGAATAGAAGGAATTATGAACCAATGCTGATATTGAAAGAACTTATTCTTATGAAGCATTTTAGTCAATTCAATTTGGAGTAAAAATCAATTACTGTAGAGAAGTCCTATTTAACTCGAGTAATCGTCCCCGACACTTTGATGTTTATGCATTTGAGTACTATATTATTTGTAGAAATTAAACATTGGAAATTGTCATTATGAAATCGAATTCAAAGTAAAGTTGAAATAAACATAGAAGATTATAAAAAAAGATAAATAATGCAAAATTTGTAAAAACAAATCAAAGACAATATAAAAATAATATAAAAAATAATATAGAAAATAATATAAATAAGATCAGTGAATGTACATGAAGATATAAAGGCCAGAAAAGGTATTAAGTAACTGTCTATTAGCTCTTGGACAGTGAAAATGCTTTTTTCCTTTCTTAAATTCTTAATCATTGCGACACGACAATTAGCCAGAAATTAATTAATTTCCATTCACTAGTATTTTCAAAAAAATCTTAACAGATGGTGTCTCTCAGATAAGAACTCCACAAAATACATCCCTCAAGAATTCCAAGTCCCACCCACTACCATAAATTGCTTCAAGTTTTACCGACTGATATTATTCAAAGCCCCTACTGCCGTTAAGAATTTTCGGACACCCTACACTTCTGAGTCAGACACGAAGAGAACACTTTGCCAACTCCCCCACTAGAAAGAATGTAAGTTACTTAATACCTTTTCTGGCCTTTATATCTTCCTGTACATTCACTGTTCTTATTATATATTATTTTTTATATTATTTTTATATTGTCTTTGATTTGTTTTTACAAATTTTGCATTATTTATCTTTTTTTATAATCTTCTATGTTTATTTCAACTTTACTTTGAATTCGATTTCATAATGACAATTTCCAATGTTTAATTTCTACAAATAATATGGTACTCAAATGCATAAACATGAAAGTGTCGGGGACGATTACTCGAGTTAAATAGGATTTCTCTACAGTAATTGATTTTTACTCCAAATTGAATTGACTAAAATGCTTCATAAGAATAAGTTCTTTGAATATCAGCATTGGTTCATAATTCCTTCTATTCGCGGAAATATTTGGCCTGACTAGAATTGCCGGTTTGCCTTTAACTTATAACTCGAGTAAAGACGAAACACTTTCGTATTTACGTATTTTTATCAATTATTGTTCATTGAACGGGAGTTGGTTTGTTCCCCTTGAAAAGTCAACTAATTTCCGATCAATGACAATGATTACATGTTTTAATTTTTCCTTTTACAATTGAAATTTTATTCTTCATGATGATTTAACTCCAGTCCCCGTTAAAACATTATTAACATTTTGCTTTCAAATTACTTCTAAACATCTTTCAAAATATAACTTACCAGTATGGATGCACGCTTTTAAAATAATTCTACTTTAATTAAACTTAGGAGGTAATATAATCAATTAATCAATACTGTTTAGGAAATAAATTATTATATATATATATATATATATATATATATGCGGGAGAAAGGAAAAATAAGCAATGCCCTCTTCGAGACTCGAGCCTGGATCTTTCGAATATGAGCCAATTGTACTAACCGTTACACCATGAAGGCATTCTAGAAGGAGGGAGAAAATACCTTATATTAATATCAAGTGTCATACATTACAAGTTTAAAAAATTGTATTTGAACTCGAGTGGATAAACTTGAGTATTTTATGAACGATTGGAAATTCGAACAAGATATAGGCAGAGTGTGAGCTAATAGTAGAATTTTAATAAAGGCAATTTTACAGGAAATTAAAGTATTTCAAAATATTTAACCTCATTTTACACTTTTAAAATATATTAAAAGTATTTTAATTGAAATTAATATATTTATATTCAAAATTCTTGGAAAGAAGATTTGGCTTGTCATCCCAATCGTTTTTCTATTTATTATTCTTAATATTATTACGTTAAAAGCTTTTTTGAAAACAGTGATTTTTTAATATGATAGCTTTATAATTCGTGATGACGAAATTTCTTAAAAGGAATTAAAACAAAATGTTGAATTATACTCCATCCGTCCCAAATTAGTTGTTACGTTTAGGTCGAAAATTTTGTCCCAAATTAGTTGCTACATTTCAAGTCGGTGGAGTTATAAGTAACTTTCTAAGCAGTTTAGTAAATTGACATCCGTAAAATTATATTAACAGTTACAGCAGTTTAAAATCAGATACATCCCATCTACATTAAACATCTAAAAGTTGTTATAAACATAAAAAGCATTTATTATTGGAAACTTTAAATCATATGTTTCAAGTAAACCTTCAGCAAGGGAAAATCTTCAGCAGAGGGAAAAGAAAAAAACACAAGTAGTGTCTTTGTGTGTATGTATGTTTTACGAAAACGAGTACAAACGTTTTCGCTGGGTAAACATTGTTTGGTTCTTTCCACAAACAATCCGATACGGGCTAGTGTATCCGATTGTTTCGAGAAGAGCTGTTGAGTTGGCCCTGAAAAGGCAAAGACGTCTGTGTATATTCTTCGGAAAATTGTCGTAGCATTGAAAATTTTTTAAACGTTAGCGATGGAAAAATAGACGGGAAAATCGCATGTGCAAGAATTCTAGCTTCCCTCTTGGATGAAAGTTATAGAACCGCCTCACATACATACTGACGTTTCGAGATGTAGACAGGAGTGCTGTAATGCCACACTTTATATAAACACCGCTTCGCCTCAAGAGACAACGCAATTTGATTAAAAAAAGAGAAGATACGGCCACGTAATATTAAAATCGTAACACTAGCTGAATTGTTCTAACGTAAAAGTGTACGAGAAATCTGGTGAGTAATAAACAAGTAGTAATGTTTTGTAGAGACTACTAGTTTCGTTAACATAATAATAAATCTAGGATGCCTGTTATGAATCGATCACCCTCTCAAGCGCAACCCTGGTTGGCATTGTGCCAAAACACATAGACTCGTCCAAAAGGGGTGGTATTACTTGCTGCGACGTGAAAGGTCTTCTCATCTCCGGAAAAGCTATGCTGGAGGGAAAGAAAGTCCCCATCCTTTCACCCTATTTTGAGAATAATTCGGTCCGAAATGCGCATGCGTGTTTGCGATCATGGTCGCGGATGAGTCGGTCATGCTATATCACAGTTCTTTGTGTTGCCCTCTGCAGCTTAAGCGATGGTGTAAAATTGAAATTACAAACGATAACCGCTTCGCCGACACAGCGTAATGCAAAGTTATGTTCGAGCTGGTAACCCAACATAGCGGAGAGGCGTGGCTTATAGGATGATTATGCTTGGTGGAAGTAAACACAGGAATTTAATTGTAGTTTAAATAACAAGCTTGAAAGATGGTACGAGACAACTGACGAATGTTCGAATTCCGATAATGAAAGTAAACATGCTTTAATTCCGAGTTTTATAAGTAGTGCGAAAAATTGAGAACTAAATGCGAGATAAATGTGATAGATGAAAACTACCAGTTTAAAAGGCAGGTGGTTGATATTTGGAAACCTGTCAGGATACATAATCTAGAGTAGACACTCCCATATGATAGTCAAACATTAAGGCATTAAGCTATACATTGAGGCAAAATTTTAATTATTAATTACAAGTGAAAATTAAGTATTTGTAATAAAATATCAAACGAGAGCATGTTAATGTAAATCCGGGCATAGAATCATAGGTTTAATAATTGAGAATTTCTTTTAAAGGAATGCCATTGATGTAGAGTTGGCTTCGATCGCATCGATTCGATTTATTGCATCATCACGTAGTTTTGATAAACGTTAAGTTGGATTAGAAGAATTAAACCACCGTGAAATTAAAAAGAACAGTAACTGATTTTCTGTTTGTGAAATCCGATAGGAAAGAATGCAAATAAATGTTAATCTTCAGTGAAGTGTAGGCGTCAGACAAGTGTTTTAGCCTTTTACATAATAAAAACGTTCCAATAAAACCGTTGAAAAAAGAACGCAGAAAATTAAAAACTTGCATTGTCGACTGGTAAATAAAGTTATTCATTCGTGATACTGCTTAATATGAGAAATGAACACAAGTTTAAACTGACATGCAAACATTTTAACAATATCTGCTTCACAGCCTAAGCGATAAAATGAATTTAATAACTATTAATCACCCCCTGTGACAGCATATAATTGAAAAATCTCCTCTCTCCACAAACACTTTCATGCGTATGAGTTTTCCTATATTTTAGAAATTAATTTTATCAGATTAGCGGGAAAAGGTTTATTAGTGGTTTGTGACTCAGGACAGTTTAAAGGATTACTTGTATTCTTACACTGTTTAAAACATTCTGCTTTGTACATAGTCCTACACTTTACAAATTCTACTCTGTACAAATTGGATATATTACACACAATATTTGCCTTTGTTAATAAAATAATTTTATCTTTTCAAATATGTAGTAGTGCACAATATGGGACATCAAACTGAACTCTGACCATCATTAGTGCACACCTGCTTCCTGTTCAAAGTATATGAAATGCAGATATGAAATGTTCTCAGTGATAAATAAACTCACAATTAGGGTTAATTCCCTAGAGAACTCGAGCTTAAATAAGCCTGAAAATTAACCCTCGGGCCGACGCTATCGAACACTTTAGCCACGTTTATCATGACTAAGACAACACATTGTTTATTATTAAAGGCACCTCTAATAAATTCTGTCAGACGCACCAACTGCTTCGTCACAGAGATTTTTTCTAAAGCCAAATTGCTGTGCGGGAAATCTGTCAAAAAAGGATGTATTCTGGCATGGATAACCTTTTCAAAATTTTGCTCGCATCGAAAAGAGGGCTGATAGTACTCAGTTTTTGTGAGGTCTTTGTGAGTGTTAGGCATCTTTTAACAGATTACGCAACGAGTGATGGTGTAGCACCGGGGTGCCTGGGTCTTAGACCCTATCCACAAATGAAAATATGCCACTTCGGGTACAATACAAAGTTACAACTTATAGTATTATATAAATATGCCCAGGATATCTTAAGGGTTTTTTTTCAAATAATTATTTATAATGGCCTTAATAAATGACTTGATGAATATTTGTAAGATGAATATTTGTAACACGCATACATGATTCGGTGATGAAAATGCTGTCCAGAAAAGCTGCAAACTCCGTCGAGCCATTGGGAACAATAATAAATGAACACATGAAAATTGTCAAGCAAACATTTGGTAAATACAAGACCCAGTCAGCATTATTAAAAATGTGATCATAATCATAAAATAAATTAAGTAAGGAGCTCAAGTTAAAAGTAAACAGTTACATACAATACAAAATCATACTATATATAAGGTAGCCATGGTGCAGTTAAGCTTAATCAAGAGTGTAACTAAGAACGGCCATAGGCCTTTTGATATTACATTGATCATTTGCGTCGTAATCATAAATTTTAATTGCAGTGTTGTTAATAAACTCTATGTCTTTATAGAATTTCTTAGCAAGGCGATAGTAAAAGGTTAAAATGTGGTCAATTTTCAGTTCAGCATGCAAATCTGTAAATCCGAAGCTACCATAAAACATTACTAATTTGTCTCAAAACCCCGTTTTGTGCAGTTTTCAATTTCTTCCTTAAGGATCAACTAGAATAAGCCCAAACAGAGCAAGCATAAGGCAATATTGGACGTAGAAGGGACTTGTTAAATGAGTAACTTGTTGTCTATAAGAAAGAATGCTATTTCACGCTGTTAACCCGCGAAGACGCGCGCTGCTTTTAGCTACGCGAGGACGCGCGTCGGGCTCCGTAGGTCCGAAACGTTATTTCTTAACGAAATAAAAATAAAATTGTTTGTGTAATCGAAGAAAAAAATTAAATAATAAAAAGTATATAAAATATAAAAATATACTTTGAATTTAATAATTCTAAAAAAATTGTATTTTAATACACTTTTAAGATTGAAATTATTTATCATTAACAGAAAAAATCAGACTGATTTCTTTTTGTGAGCAAACGAAATTTAATACTAATTTATGTAATATTAAATTTTTACAGAAATATTTTCAAAAAAAAACTTACATTTCACATTTTTTTTGCAAAAAATCGCGCTGTGTTTACCGCAAACATTTTTCTCTCACTTAGCGCAGCAAATTTGTGGTTTTCGGTCCTTTACGCTATTACATATATGGCATCTTTCCCTAGAACACTCCTGTTTTTTTGGCGAGTGTCCTTCCCAATTTTCCCTATATCTGCAATTTCATTTTTCACTCAATTCGCGTGGAAATTTTGCTGCGAGCTTCTTTCTTGAATGTGATCCTTGAAAAGTTCTAATGCAAATTCTTTGATAAATAAACTTCGTTTTCTATATTGCACTACTGGCGTCCTCGAAGATAACAATAATATTCTAGTATTCATAGCTGCAATGTTGAACATACTAAAGAATACTGCCATTGGTCATCTGTTGCTAATTCTAGCAGTACTATAAATGGTTACTACATCTATAGCACCCTTTGTTAAATCATTAAAAGTCATAATTTCTGTTTTTTTTATTTGCTTCTCCAGTCGAAACATCGATGGCTCTGTCATTATGCATGGTGGACAATAGAACAACGCATTTATTTTTGTTTGGTGTGTAGGAAACTAATGTCATATTTCTTTGAAATCCAAATAATGATGATCAAACTTCTCTTTTTCTGCCACAAGTAAAATATATTGGCAGTTCTTTTTTATTTTTTCTGATAGTTCCCACGAGCGTAATTTTCTTTTCAAGGTGATTCTTTACCAAGGTATAACTGGTAAACCAGTTGTACACGGTAAGGTTGCGCCCTGGATTCAAAATAGGCTCTCTAAACCTCTTGACTACTTTATCAAGACCATTTTCTGAGCTGCACGACCGTTTGGGTTGTGTTCCTGCATGAATTTCAAGATTTGAAGTACAAAATGTCCTTGCATCAAAAACAGCAAAAACTTTAATTCCATATTTTGCAGGTTTACTTGGAATGTATTGAAGAAAGGAGCATCTTCTTATAAAAGGTTCTAATTTTTCGTCAGTTGTGATGTATTCGCCATTTTTAACGAACTTTTCAAAATCATTTCTTACCGGAGCCAGTTTATCCATTTCTCTTCTAGAAGGACGATCTCTTAGGTCATCAAATCCCAAACATCTCATTAGGATTAAAAAACGTTTATGAGACACTGTTCGATGAAAAATGTCAAGCCCTGTCCCGTCAGTCGCCCAAACTTCGCAACATTTACGTGAGAAGCCTTCTATTTTAAAACAAAATTCTCCAAAACAAAGAAGACAGATAAATGATCTGATTTCTGTAATATTCTTGTGTCGAGCAGCTCTCTACCTTTCAAATTTGATGGCTATCTTTGACAAGATATCAATTCACGGAAACAGAAATGCTGAATTCATTACTAGATTCATCGCTTGAATCTAATGTCTCTTCAGAATTCGATTGGTGATCACTAAACTGTTCTTCATCAATTATTTCTTTGTCTTCTTCATTAACTGAATCTTCATCAGTCAACATTTCGGCTAATAGTTTCTGTAATCTTTTCATTTCATCGTCATAAATCAAATAGCGTGACATTTTTGCAACTGCCTGACATCTTTCACATTTTTAAATGACAATGCTAGCGAGGGTCTCGGGCCTGGGAAGCCCGGCTACTCAGTTTCTGAGAAAAGATGGAGGGATAAATTCCGGAAATGATTGTGAATGACATGTACCTGACCTTAAACTCAGCTACTAAGAAGTTCGATAAATTTCACCAAAGGGTGAAATTTTTGTATTATGTTTTTGTAACGACCGGGCCTGGTCGGACTTGCCTGTACCAGGGAATTGACACTCCGTAGAAATGTAGGTTTTTATTGAACTTCTCCTTTTTTGTTAACAGGATTGCCTGAGTCTTTTCCACATTAACCTTAATTTTCCATCTGATGAGTCAAGTCTCTAATGCATGTATGTGGTTTTGTAGCTGTTGTATAGCCGGCCTTGTGTAAGGATCGCAGTGTCATCAGCATACATTGCGAGTTTTGTATTGTTCAGAGTGGGTATGTCATTCACGTATATATTAAAAAGTATAGGTCCGCGAAGACTTCCCTGGGGGACGCCTGCAAGGAAAAGTTTAGGTGTAGAGAGAATTCCTGTGACACGAAAGACAAAGTGTCTACCTGTCATGCAGGATTTAATTATGTGTTTAATGTACTCTTGGAGCCCCGAAATGTGTAAATTGTAAATAAGAGCACCCAGCCAAACACGATCGAAAGTCTTAGCTTTGTCGAGAAAAAAGCCTCTTGTGACGTTATTACGTTGCAAGCCTTTACTGATTAATTCTAAATCTCTATACAGCTCTACACAGTAAAAGAGTCACAGAAAAACGGCTCAGAGTAAGTTTGTAATCACGTAAGTCAGGCACAGTCTTCTCATTTTCACTTCGATTAAGGATTCTGTACATACTAGCATAAGAAATATATTAGTTCATGCAGTTTTATACGTCGATATTTATAGATAATTGTTTTGGCTATGTTTATTATAATCTTGTTCACCGTAACGGCTGGAGTGCCTAAACCATCATGCTGTGTAAACAAAACTGAAATCTTCATCTCTGAATACTGTTCCACTAGTGTTTAAACCACTGAAATGGTGATTATGGTAGAACATCTTTGGTAAAAATTTACTCTACGGTAACCCTTGGCAAATCGTTTCTTATTTTATATCAAGATCGTCACCTGGAAGAATCGGCACAAATTTCAAGATTGCCGTTACACAAAACCAAAATAAGAAGTCAGACATACACAAACTTGGTGTCCATGTACACATCGACCTATTTTAACTTAAAAAAAAAACAGAAAACTGCACAAACTAGGTATTGTGCACTGCCTTAACTTTGCACATGTACACATTGATCTATTTTCACTTTAAGAAAACCAGAAAGTTAAAAATATCATGTTTACAAGAAAATATTCGCCACTGTCTTAACACACAGAGACAACCAAAAATACAAAAACAGAGAGGAATAAGTTACCAAAAATACATATTTTCTAACATAAAAATATTAAACAACAAAAAGAAAAATTAACACACAGAGACGAATAAATAAATGAAGCGTCATTTTTTTAACATACCTTTTTTTTCACATGCATACGTTTAGGCTTTCCACCACCATTTCCTCCATCCTCCAGATAAGCAATTCAATTAAATTCATCGTCTGTTATTCACCTCAGACATACTCGAACGATGGTACCCACACCAAAATAATAGCAAGTTCAAAATACAAGACCATACCACTTACGTGCAACCAAACATAGCAATTAAAAAGAATGGTAAGAACCAAAAACACGGGTCCGTACAAAAGGGTTACTATTACAAAATGTAGCCCAAAACTAAATTTATCACAACACGTTGGCAATATTTCCAGAAATAACCCCTTTATATTGACAAAAACTTATTTTTTTCAAAGGCTATTTTCGCCAACATTATCAACATTACAATAACGGAAAAACTTATTTGTCGCAATGGGCTTCCAGATTTCACGAACAACCAATACCACTTGGCGATTTTTTCAGACAAAAAACAAGGTGTACCATACAGTAAAGATTAGCCGCATCTTGATTTACTACTGCTACAACATAAAATATACGTCTTTCGTAGATTTCTGCAGTTAAACTCAAAAGTTTAAAATTGCATTTTGCTTATCATGACCAGATTTTATTTTCTGCACGTAGTTAACAATTACTTATGTGTTGTCAGATAAATGTTACCAGATACAGTTAATTATTTTTTACTATCTCATGAGACAAGTTTTTTTGCTCCTGCAAGACAGCTTTACTTTGTGTTGCAAAATAAATTCCTTCTCACTCTTTTTAGACTTGCCTACACATTAAATTTTATGATTAGGTAAGATGTGATTATCATAATTTTGTTTCTCTCCTTATTTTGGCAACTTTATATGTTGATTCGTTATTTAGGTTACCTACCAGTGGCTGACTGATACAACTGCTCATATGGTTCAGCTGGTAGGTTGAGTTTAATTTCTGACATAAAAAATTTAAAAGGCATACCCCATGTTTATTTTACTATAATCGAATAGTCAAATTGAAGAAATAAATGAGCCTAAATAGATTGTAATATCAATGAACATTTTTAATGACAGAGATTAACTTAAACATAGTTGCATACAGCAGAGAAAAAAGGGCGAAGAAGTAAGAATGGTATACATATACATACATACGTAATAAACAGTTACGTCATCATACACCGCGCGGATAAACGCGAACGGCGCATGCGTCAGGAGAAGCTCTCTTAAGCTAAACGTCGTATTATAATTTATGATACAACACAAATAATGGCTACTCTGTTTATAGGTACTATATGTTAAAATATTTTAAAAGCTTCCTTTAATTTGCATTCTAATAGTGATTTGTTTAAATTTAATTATGAATTATATTCACATGTAGTAATTGCATTTTATTTATTTTTGGCAATGGCTAAGCTCCAGTTTAACTCCAGTATTTAGAGTTTTTATATACAGATGAATACATATTCCTCTTTTACATGGATATAAGATTATTTTTCAGGAATTTAAGGAAAATGTGATAAATTGGATTTATAAAAACTATTTTGAATTTTGAAAAGTGTTTTTCCTCTGTTAACCATAATATAGTGCCATAAATTTCTGAATGTGTTTAGTTTTCATCCAAATAAATAGGTTTACAAAAATTTGTCATATTAATAGTTATTGCAGGATTTAGCATTATTATAAATATTTATTATAACAGATTTAGCTGAACTACATGTTTAGTCTCTCTGCAGATGAAGTCAAAAGTAAGTGGTTAGATATTTTTCTGTATTCCCCATTACGTAATTTTATCTGGTAAATTACCATTACTTATATACTAAAGGTGAAAGAATAAGCTTTCCTTGAAAATACAAAAATTTTTAGACATTTAAAAAAATTGGTATACTTAAAAAAAATCTCAAGCTGCCACATATGCGAAACTGAAAATGTTATATATAAAATATTTCAGAAATATAAATATTTTCACTGTTTGTTAACTATAATTCACTGAATTTGTTATATATAATCACAGATTAAGGTAGCAGTGCTTTTTCTCACTGCAATTTCTCATGTATTTTGATTCATAAATACATAAATATGTTGTATAAATATTTTCAACATTTCTGATTTTTCGATAGTAACCATAGGAGAAGGATTTGAGACTATCTGTGTAAAGTAATTAGGTTTTAGATCATCACTACACCTTCATATACTTTCACTGGAAGTTTTCTCTGTATATATACTGGGATGTGACACTAAGCAGTTGACAGTATGTATTTAAGAGGTCAAAGGTATATTGTAATTAGTATTTAAAATCCTGATAACATCCCATACACTGTCGGTGGAACCTAGATAGGATGTCCAAAGGATATACTGGGATGTGACATTAAGCACTCGGGAAGATGAGTTTAGGAGGAAATTGGGATATTGTGGGATGTCCTGAGGATGTAGTAAGTAGGACTTTAAATCCTACCAACATCCCATACGCTGTTGATGGGACATAGATAGGATGATTTTTGGATAAAATGGGTTGTGTTTAGGAGGTGAGTGGGATGTCCTGAGGATGTAATAAGTAAGAGTTCATATCCTAATAACATGCCGTACGCTGTCGATGGGACTTAGTTAGGATGTCCTGAGGATATACTGGGATGTGACACTAAGAACTCTGAAGGAGGTGTTTAGGAGGTTCGAGAGATATTCCGCGATGTCCTGAGGATGTGCGCATACCCCGCGAGCAACATCTTCGGGATATCCCAGGCATGTTTTTGTGCTATGTGGGTTATTTGTTTTTTCATCAAACTTGTTTTCTGATTCCAGTTACATAGCTTTTAAGGCCAGAAATTCGTCAACAAGTTAAAGTAAATTTGAATGATAGACGTTAGATGCAGTTTTCACAAATAGTTTAGCTTTCTAACAAGGTTTACTCATCTCAAGCGAACATAGTTTGCAGATTAGGTTACCGTGCTGTTTGAGCTGTGACAGATTAACAAATAGAATATGGTCTTTGTGCTGAAAATACAGCAAAGTCTAATAGATCGATACCATGAACTATTAGACCAAAACTCTGTTAAAAATTAATGTTTCATTCTGCTCAAAAACACTAATCTTAAAAGCTATTGGTCTGAACCTAGAGGCCATCCAAGTAATCTTAGAGAGCCAGCAAATGCATTTTTCTTCAGTTATTTAGCATTATTATGATACTATTTATCATGTCAAGGATTTGTAAGAACAAAATCGTGAAAATCCTGAGGATTTTCATGATTTTGAATTCAAATTTATATTATTTCGATTCTCACCAAAACCGGAACTGAAAATTGTGATATTAAACAAATTCAGAAATTTGAAGTTATTCATTTGATTATTTATGACTTGGCATTAAAATCGTTATAGACTATTTGGTTTTCATAATTATTTTTTACTTTCACTGCTGCTTGTATACTCATGTTTAAAGAATCAGGGAACTTCCCGAATTAATACAATATACACATTGACTACAGACACCTTGATATATAAAAAACTAAATTTAAGGAAAAAATATCTAGTAACAAAGTGCAGATCAGTGTTTTCACACACGCGTTTTGATACCCAATTGAGACACTTAAACTATACCTGGCTAGTAGAGAAAAATAATATAAAACTGTTAAAATTAAGACTTGGATGTTGAATAAATCTCACAAATACTTCGTTTCTGTTTTTGAACAAATGCATGGTATTCTCGTTCATTACTGTCGAGGAATATTATCATTTGTCTCCGACAGCTCTTAAAAAAATCTGTCATAACACTTTACTAAAACAAATGCATGCAACTTATACGGATTCGAGTATTAAATCTTTAGGAAAATTAGTTCTTCAAATTTCACATTTCTTTATGCAATACATGTGACATGGAAACAGGTTTCGATACGATATTGCTATGGATTTTTAAAAGTTTATTTCAAATTTGAAATTATTATGAGAAAAGTTATTACCAATTTCTTACTCAGTGGTTTTTTCGTACATTCTTGAGGTACATACATTATTAAAATTGCGAACTACAACACAATATTTAAGAAGAACTAACACGGCATTTTATGACGCCGCTAAGGAGTGCCAACATATGGACATTTTCAACCTATTTCACTATGAAATTTTACACGAGGACAGGCACCTCCGTCCATATGCCGCTTTTCTACTCAGTGGAAACCAGGATTTTCCAACATAATTTGTGTTTTTAAGTATGTAGTACTCTGAAAAACTTATTTGACTTGTAAATAATGATGTTTAGAAATCTTAGCCGGATGATCATGTGACACACACAGCCATGCCCACAAGATATTACTTATATTTTTCCTGTATATACTATTTTACTTTTTGGAATCGTATTTTATTTTCTGCATTTATGACTGCAACACACACCTTTTATGAACTGATTTAGTACTATTTTATGTATAACTATTGTAAAACTTCAGATTTACAGCGCTACGATGCCTGGATACCTCATCGCCAACCAGATGTCTTATCGCTCATCACGTGACATTGGTCTCACCCCCTGCATCTGCTATCCTGTCTCCACGAGAACTACGTTCGGCATTTCCTTACCTGCAGCGCTCCTAGAAGCACCAAAGTTCGATAGCCGGAACACAACCTGCGATTTCGCAGGTTAATCGCGGCAAATAAGCGAGTTGGAGTTGGAGACTGCAACACATAACAATAAATAAACATTTTGTTTTAAATGAAACTGCTTTGTCTTTTTAAGGCAGAGCGGTGGCTTATGAATAAATTCTATTTTTGTATTAATTTGTATGCTAGGTTCTGTCCCTAAATTATTTCTACAGTGTTATGCCCATCACAAAAGATAATAAAAATGTAAAGCTTATGTTTGATTTGCAGCGTGTTGAAGATTTTAATATTTTTTGATTAAAAATTGATTTATGCCTTCAAAAGCTGAATTATGTTTAGTTGAGGACCGCTTTTTATGTAGCCCTTTAAGACGGTCAGAGCATACGCTTGGTTTCAAGATTTCTTTCACGTGCGCGTTCGAAGTTTCATGCCGCATTTCGCTATATAGCTCCCCACCGTTCCCTGGGTATTTATGCCTGTTGCGATCCTTGCTGTTTTGTATTTTTTGAGTGATCGTTTTGCTGTGTTTAATTGCTGCGATATTTTTGGATTACTATGAATATTATTTCGGCCATAGATATTGAATTTTCCCGCTGGGACATTCTTCGAATTTTACGAGCTAAAATGGCACCAGACCTAGTTCGTAAGCCGATACCTCGTGCTCTTCGTATAAAGATACTATGTCCCTGGATGAGTAATCTTCTACTAATTTTTTTCGTGTGACACTTCAGACATTTTGGCTATTTCCGAATAATAAGATGTTCGACCATAATTATTTGGATAAATTATTATCTCTGGATGTTTCAAAATGTGATACTTCGCGCTGTGCACGTGTTGACTTGCTCATCGAAAATTTGAAACGTATCGGTATTGAAGCATACGCTTTCGCTCTTAAGGATAATATCGGTTCTCTGTTGCATTACTATAATTTACCTCAATCCAATGACCTTCAGGCGTGTGAGCAACAATTTCGTTGTGATAATTTCAAGAAAATTAACAAATGTGAAGACTGTTCTACTTCGATAATGGGTAAATTCGATTTCTTTTGCCAAGCAGAGAACGCGTATCATCAACGGGCAGTATCAAAGGAGTTCCTTGCAGTATGACCCTCGACATAACAGCCAATTTCACCATCACAGGGAAAAATTTAACTCAAAAATTTAGAGATAACCTCATTTAGACGCCATCCTGTGTTACACTTCAGATTCTGTATGGTGACAAAATATCATCTCTGAAAGATGCTAACTTTTTGCAAGGCTCCTCCCTAACTGCGCAGTGACATATTTATTCGCGATTACCAAACCAATTTTAGTTCGAATATCAGATATACAATTTACGAAATACTCGAATATAACTGACAAATGCCCTTCAGAATCACTTTCATTCAAAAATGTTTTCTTATATTACCGAAATTAATTTTATGCTTAGCTTTATGAGAAAACATTTACTATTTGTTTGAAACAATTGACACTTTAAATGATTAATCGTATTCTTGCAATGTTTACAAATCCTGTTTTTACATACTGGATATGTAACATACAATAATTTATTTTTGTTAACCCATTAACCGCTGGTGTTGCGTTCACGCAACGGTCAAAATAAATGCGTATATAAATATAACTACCTAAAATATTTTATACCAGCAGATGATTTTGTGTAGGGAATATTATGAAGATTATATCTGTAAAAAATATTTGCCTTCAACAATTCATTTTGTTTATAATAATTAATCTCATACTTTAAGCAAATTTAAGCAAAATTATCGACCGTGTATTTTTGCTGAAAATATTTAAAGAAAGAATCGCCGTCTTTATGAGTGATCTATTTTTAGTCAAGGTCACCGTTTATCAGAACATTACATCACTCAGATGTTTAAATTTGATTTGGAAAGGAAAGGAAAATAAGTGTTGCGCTGACGTCAGCAGGAAAAGGGTAGTCGATCTTCTTTTTCACTCATTCCTTTCGATGTTCTGGTTCATGTTCTGGTTGTTTAAAAATGCCTAGAACGAGGTATCTTACATTAGAAGAAGCCCTACCCTTCAAAGATTTTTTGATGAAGAAATAGATGATGATAATGTTAATAATGACCAGAATGAAACTGATATTGTTGTTGTTCCCCCAGAAATTGCAGAATCTGGTGGCGAACAAGAAAGGAATGGCAAGACCTAGTATATTCAGCATTCAAAAACCATTGTATGGAGATGGTAGACATTTTATCGTAAAGTCCGTTGATAACAAAAGACTTTGTTGTAAAGAGTACCATAGCCAGACTATTTATAGATGCGAAGTATGTAATGTAGCTTTACATCATGATTGTAATCAAGCTTGTCATGCTTGAATCTTTCCATTGAAATAATCTGTATTTGTAAAAGAAATACAATGTATATTTTAATATTAAATTAATTAAAAGTAAAGTGATTTGGTAGATTTATAAAACGTTATACATCAAAAATGTAATCCTGCGCTCCACTCAAAAGAAACATCACACGAGTACAATCCTACTCACTAAACATCCGTAGTCTTATTCCGCTGACGTTGCGCGAACGCAACACTCGCGTTTTCCACAGGTGAGAGCATTTTTTTTTTTTTTTTTTTTATTTTCAATGTAAATTTATATTATAAATGCTTAATTTGATATTTGTTATTATTTTCATGAGAAAAGAAACATTCCTTGTAGTTTTGGCGATTAATGGGTTAATAAAGGTATTTTACCGTTTTAAATATGAAAGTCTTAAGATTCTCCTCCCCCGACCATAGCCTACTCACTTCCTCTGAGATTACACTTATTTTAGTATCATCTTTTCCTCTTTTTATCATTTTACGTCTCTATAATAGTTTTTATTTTTTAGTATTCCTTTCGCATTTGGTTATTAATGAGCAGAAACGGACGTTTGTCCCTGATGGGACATTAGACTCGAAACAGCATTTTTGTCGAAGCACTTATATCCGTTGTATTACTTTTCATGTTGATCACACACGATATTATCGCGCTGTACTATATTTAAAGAAATTATATGAAACATCCCTGGGTTAGGTGCTCATTTTCAGCCCGTTAAATCCTCGTGAATGGAAAAAATAAAAACTGGAGCTATATTCCAGGAAAACACTTTTCACAATAAAATGTTCAAATTGCTAACTTTTGCCTCTTAGTTCTTTTATTTAAAGAAACAAGTCTGGATTGCCATACTGCTGTGAAAATTATTACTATAAAATAATTTTGAAATTTTCCTATATATTCGCACACTATACATTAAATGCAGCATTGTTGGCACTGAAGTTTCCAATCTACGTTCGGAATTACGTTGCTGCAACGCATAGAAGTAATAAACATGCAGAAAAATTTTCCAGCTGTGACAGAAAACATTAGAAAACCACCGCTTCATCTCTAAGAGACAATGCAGTTCCATTCCAAAAATGAGAAATAGAACATTTCTTGATGCGAAATCAAGGAGAGTATATAAAGTTTTATACCGTATAAAAAATACTCGAAAACTGATATGGAAAAAACGAGCAATATTTTTTAATTGAAAGTACAGGATTCGTTTTGTTAATATTAAAATACAACCATTGCCATAAAAATTTGTGTAAAGAGAGAGTTGTCAGAATTAAACGAAATTTTACATATATAATTATTACTTTGATATAAGTAAGTGATTAGAAAATCAAAGAAAAGAGGATAATTTATTGCAGAAAAAAGTACACATGAACGGAAGTTTTAGTACTCTGTTAAACCACCTGTAGCGCGAATGCACGATGCAATATGAGCGAGCATTGTGGCATACAAGTTCCGTACGGTGTCCTGAGACATATCGTTACACAGTTGCTGTAAATGCGCCTCTGCTTCGGCTAATCTCGTCGGCTGTCCAACTCGCCATCCCAAATGATCCCAGATGGACCCGCTTGGTGACGAATCTGGGGATCGAGCAGGCCAGATAAGGATGGTAATGTGCCGAAGGCAGTCTTGTGAGATCCGTGCTGTGTGTGGCCGAGCATTGTCTTGTTGAAAACAGGCTTTTGGGTGCCCTGCCATGAGTGGCAACACATGTGGCTGAAGGATGTCATGGACGTACCGCTGGCCTGCCATTGTGCCATGGATCAATATTAGGCGTGACCGTGTATCGTAAGCAATGGCACCCCTTACCGTCACACCAACTGTGGGAACGGTCTGTCGCTGTAAAGCGGATCCAGGATTGAGGCGTTCACCACGAGTGCTCCACACACGAAAGGGATTGTCATCACTGGTCAAATTGAATCTAGATTCGTCGCTGAAGGTGACCTGGTTCCATTCCGTTAAAGTACAATCTTGTTGTGCGCGAAATCACTCGAAACGGAGGCGTCGTCGGGTGGGTGTAGTTGGCAGCACACGTAATGGGTGCTACTATACTGGATGTCCCTCAAACCAGGCGCTTTGCGATGGTTCGGGAAGACACAGGATTCCGTATTGAAGCAGCTGCCTGTGTCCGGATAGCGGCCAATGAGGCAGTTGGCTCTACGCGTGCATGTTGTATGATGTGACGGTCGTCTCGACGACTGGTCTGACCAGGTCGTCGCCCTGTAAATGACGTCACGCAGGCCCACAATAAAAATTAATGGAGAGCGGATTAAGATAGTGTCGAAACTCAGATACCTTGGCGTCATTTTTGACGAAAAAATGAATTGGATCCCCCACGTGCAAAGCCTTAAACTAAGGACAACTGCAATAGCTCGACAAATGAAGATGTTCTATGGATATAAATGGGGACTGAACCCCCACATACAAAAGGTGCTGTATTCCACAGTGGTAGAAAGAATAGTCACGTATGCTGCGGCAGTATGGGCCTATCCAATGCAAGGGAGAAAGGTTAAACACACCTTAATGCCATTCAACGACCCTTTGCATTGGGTATTACCCGGGCCTATCGCACCACTTCAAGCGAAGAAATTAATGTGCTGGCAGGCTTACTGCCCCTGCACATCCGTGCTGAGGAGGAGGCGGCACGACAGCAAGTCTTACAACTAAAAAAATGGTCACATTTGATGAAGAAATTTACTCCCCTGAGGAGTATGAGGAAAGCTGCAACCCGTTGGATGTACACCCAGCGGCTAAAGGAAGAGGGGTATACGTCTCGGTGAAGCCTAAGGATAATAACCAGCCACTTGGCCTGACAGCTTACACGGACGGGTCAAAGTTGGACTAGAAAGTGGGCTGTGCCTACGCCGCCATGAGGCAGGGTTCATCATAGAAAAATGGAAGGGCCGGCTCAGACAAAACAACAGCGTTTTCCAAAGTGAAGCCTTGGCCATATTGCAAGCAATCCACTATGTACATTCCATAAGATGCAGGCAGGCCACAATAAAAACTGACAGCTTGTCAACATTACATGCGATATGGAACCCCGACCATCCCTCTGAAATTATTCAAGAGATACAGAAGGCCCTTAGAAATAATCCAAATTTTAAGATCACATTAGAATGGATAAAAGCACACGAGGGCCATGAAGGGAATGAAATGGCAGATCAGCTTGCAAAGGAGGCCACCACAGAAACAGCAATAGCAGAGACAGTTATACCATGGCCGCGTTCTTACTTTAAGCGTACGCTGAGATTGAAAGCCATGGGGAAGTGGCAATGTGAATGGGACGAGAGCAACACAGAGAGGAGGACCCATTACTTCTGTGGTTATGTGGACACAGACAGAAATATAGCAAACACGCAGCTCGCAAGGTTTATCTCAGGGCATGGTCCCTTTCCTGACATTTTCTACAAATGTGGTTTCTGCAATACAAGTCAGTGCGCATGTGGAGAACCGGGCTCGCCAGAGCATTACTTGGAGACATGCCCGCTGACTGAGGGTCTCCACATTAGACTACCAGATAATAACAGACAACCGTTCTGTAAATATCTGATTAAGCAACGGCACCTAATTAAAAAGATTGTGCAGCTAATGGACAAATTAGCGGAACTTAATCTGGATTTGTGCCAAATTGAGCTCCGTCACATAAACCGTATGTTATCCTCAAAATAAAATACCCTATGCAACTATAAGATTTAATTTCAGCAGTAAAAATTATAGACCCAGAATCAATGAGAGTATTAAGAATGTAAATATGTAAATAAATATAATAAGCTCGCGAGTAATACTATATAAATTTGCATGAGTCATACCTTCAACAAGCAATACAAACAGAAATGTAGAGTGGTGCAAGCAAGCAATGTACAGTGCATCCCCCTCAAAGTACAACGTAAATATGCTCAGTGCAAATGTGTTTATTAAGCAAGCGTGTTAATCAAGTGTGTTTTCAAGTGTACTCCAATTTACTGGCACACAGCATTATCACATATGTACCCGAAAATGTGCACTGTATACTCGAAAATGTGCATATAGGCCATCCTTAATATAAGAAATCTTATGCAATCATAAGGCCCAATGGTATCAGTAAAGATTATACATCTAGTATTTAAGAGAATACTCAAGAATGTAACTATGTAAATAGATTTCATAAGCATCGCTTGTAATATGTAATATGCTCCGCGTAAGTAAATATGTAAATATGATTGATGCAAAAGTATTAATCGAGTGCGTCGCAAATTGATTTCAGCATAAATAGTGCAAATATGTAATTAAGCCTCCTCAGTCTAGCAAGCAACATTACAAGTGTTGCCTCAATGTGGAAAGAGAGTTATGTAATGGTGTAAATATGTAAATAAGTTTCTATTGATAGCAAGCACTATTACAGGTGCAAAAACAAACGTTCACAACAGGATATGAATATAAAACTGCAGCAAATAAGGGATGTGAATATAAACTGCAGCGAATAAGTTTAGCAGGAACCCGAGGATGGACGACACTATGAATGTCTCAAAGCTTATAACACATGAACTACTACCAATGAACCGAACTAATAAACAGAAATCCAATGACTGTACTATATGTATCAGTAATTACAGACAATCATATGTAATAATCGAATAACAATGTAACAAACAGAATTATAATGTACTAGAAAGCAATATAATGTGCCAGAAAGAAAAATCTGTATGTAAAACCAGAAAATGCATGTAATCATATGAGTAGCCATTGTAATGCCATCTGTATATTATTTCTATGATTAAATAAATAATGTGCCCGGGCGGTAGGATGGAGTGAGCTCCCGGGGGCAGTTTTAGACAGTAGGACCGCCACCGGGGTGAATTAGGCGTTGGGTTTGGGCGCCAGGTGTGGGGCCCTTGTGTGGCTTCACGGCTGTTTTAGATAAAGGTGGACGTGGTGCTACACCAATTAACCTATGGTGGAGGAGTGGTGCCCACGTCCTCCGTCGCATGTCGCATGTCCACTGGGTCGAACACCTCCTCAAAGAAAACTCAGAACGGCCAACCTGACGAGCTGCTCGCCGAGCTAACCACCCAGCTTCCATCATCCGGATGATTCTCCACCTCTCGAACTGTGACAGCTGCTGATATTGGCTTCGATGGCAGCGTAACGGCATGTCAACCTCAGCGTTTCCTGAGTAAAATATTAAGTACACTCAAACAATTCCTAGTTCCGCTGATATGCTAGAATTATCATGCGAACCTGCGTAACGTGATCCGTCTCTCTGAAGTAGTGCCGTTCGAAGCCTGGGTGTGGCATTTCTTGACTAACTGCTGTCGTGTTTGAAGGAGCGCTGAGGGTGAGGTAAGGAGTGTGACCATTGCCACGTGGGTGGGGAAATTTCAACTCATTGGTCTGGAGGAGTTTTGATTTGCTGTCCTGTGTCTCGTGAGTTGATAATGTCTGCTGATTTGTTGTGAGGATATTATACAGCATTTTTTACAAACAGTAATACAATATGAAACTTAAGATGGATAAGATAAATTTATTTACACTATATACAGGTCACGATAGCATTTCAATATTCGCAAATTAGTTAGGAAAATTTGTATCAATCATATGAGCTACAAAGGGTCTTAGTGTTCGATTTTCGTCTAACAGTTCATAATGGAAGGTAGCGAAATAGCTCAGAGTATCGCACTCAAGGGCTTTCGTAAAAAAACCTTCATTTCTTCGATTGAGATATTTTTACGTCCAATTTGAGGTCTTTATGCAGCTGGTCGTTACGCACGTAATAGTGTGCATTAATTACCAGACGGAGAAATTTAGATTGTAAAATTTTCAGTTTACAGATGCTCTTATCCGTAACCACAGCGCAAGCAGATGAGGCGTAAATTAGGATAGGCCTAAAGGTTAAAGTATAAATAAGTTTTTCTTCTTCAGGTCCACTCTGGAATTTTTCTCTATCATTGAGAAGACACTCAAACAATCTCTGCTTACCTGTTTTATACCCCAAGAAGAACCAAGTTCAACGCCATCAAGTGGCATTACGCAATTGGCTATTTCTAACGCTGCATTTCTAAGCATTTCCATATTTACCCGACATGTATCTTCATGCCAAATCTCCTTACGATCTCACAGTTACTTCTTGGTGTGCAAATTTTTATGGCAATGAGTGTATATTGCGTTGGCATGTGGATGCCTGTTTCCAGAATTCCCTTTGTTGCTGTTTCCAGCTATGTGTTCTGTATGAATCTACAGATGTTGATGAACGCTTTACTCAGATTACCATATTGGGTTTGATTACCATATTGCGCACCAGTACATTAATTATAAAAATTTGCAATCACAGAAATAAAAGCAATAGATTTGTAAAGATATATATTAAGGCAAATTCCTTTCTATTATTAAATTGCATTAAATATGAAAATTATTTGAAAATAATTGTAGTATCAGTACATACGGATTTAAACTGCTCTGAAATTTTGTTTACACTGTTATATACAATTTTAGAAGCTATTTCTATACGCTCAGCATGGGAGGGTCCCACTAGCAATAGAGAATTAAAGTCGCTGGGCACTAGTTCCAATCCACGCGAACGAAAGGGCCAGCTGCAAGGGCGTTTTCTTGATTTTGACTTTCTGCATGCCTTCGTGATGTAACAATAGCATACTCGGAGCGTATTCGAGAGATCCTGGTTCGAGTCCCGGCTGCGGTATTGCTCAATTTTTATGTTTTCACTACGTGATCAGTGCTGGTGTTGTGTTGTACCCCGACAACATCTGACGCATACGGCGAATTCCATAGGTATCTGAGCCTCCATCCTATAGCTCTCATGTTGCTTTCAAGTATTTCCACTGGTTCTTGCATCTGAAGACTTTCCTGTCCGGGCATCACTTTACCACAAGAGAAATGTTGCAGGCAACTATGACAGGCTGCCTTCCTTCCCAGGCGGCAGACTTCTATGAGACTGGACTGCATATACTTAACCGACGATATAACAATTGATACAGTTCCGATGCTTGTTATGCTGAGAAGCAGCTGAAATATAGCTGTATCTTTTGCAGTAGGTCTTTAAAAGTTATAGTGCTTTGTTTTTTTTATGGTGTGCGGGAAATTGATTTTTCAGATGACCCTAGTATTGTTTAAATAATCATCATCTAAATCAGTATCTAACCCATTGAAATGATCATCTAAATATAAATCTTCAAAATCCAATCAAATTCATCCGCTAAATTTAAATCAGCATCTAAGTCAGCTAAATAATCATAACTATCCAAAAGATATCATCATTTCAAACCATCATATATATATCATTTCATCATCATTGAAAACATCGCCAAATTAAGATAAATCATCATCGTTCAAATTAAATAAAAAAATCAGTATAATCTAAAGCTTCATCATCAAGAACACCATTCTCATTTGATCAGTATCTTCATCATCTAAACCATGTAAATGATCATCTAAATTTTTATCTAAATCACCAGAATATAGATTATAAAATTATCACCAGATAAATCAAAATTATCATCTAAATCATTTAAATTATCCCCATCATCCAAAACATATCATCAGGTTAAACCGTCGGTTTAACATCAGTTTAACATCGTCACTAACCTCATCGTCGAGATAGATAAATTATAATCCTCCAGTTCACCTAAATAGAAAGCAATGTAACCCAAATCATCTTCTTCTTCATCGTCATTTAACCATCGTCTCCACTGCCGAAACCCTCTAAACTATTCTATAGATCACTATCATATCAGCTATAAAATCCTCATCAGTCAAATCTATATCATCATCAAAATCATCTAAATATTCCTCACCACACAAAACACATCATCATTTTAAACCATCGGATCACTATCACCATCGTCAGAATAAAATAAACCACAATCACACAAATCACATCATCATTCCCATACTAATCATACGAAACTATATATCATCTACACCATCATCAATGAAGTCGTCAAATAAAAAAAAATCACCTAAATACAAAGTACTATCACCTAAACATTTATTACCATCATGCTCAATTAATCATATTCTTCATCACTATAACATATAATCACGATAACTTAAATAAAATATCATCAGCAGTTAGTGTAAATCCTAATCCTTAAAATTCCAGCTATATTATTTAAATCATCATCATTTAAATCAAGGTTTTTTTTTTGGTGTTTCGCTAGTATAACATCAAAACGAGCCACTTTCATTTAGATACATACATGTACAGGTAAAAGTGTTGGAGCTTCATTAAAGATTGCACATCTATAGCTCCCAATCACTAACCGAATAGAGCACGGACGGAAGCCCAGAAGAAGAATAAACCTGCTGATAGTTCTTTAAAGAGAGATTTAGAAGTTAGTTTTTAAGTGAGGAGGACAAAAAGGGAGAACGGTTAATAGAAGAAATGAAAAAAACTAGAAAAAGGGTCATTAGAAGGTAGTAGTAATATTGTAGTGGGTAAATCAATTATTAGCCCATCGGATGAGACCAGAACTCGAAACTTTGTGCTGTTGGGAAAGGAGGGAAATCTAATAAAACAGGTTTTACATCAAGCTTGTATAGAACACTAGCAGCTTCGTCTGGCTATAAATGTACCGGAAAAATGGCTGAAACACCAAACGGTAAATTTAAAAACAGCGTAGAATTTTACTCTGCAGAACAACTTCATAAAAAAAGTTATTACGTGTAACAAAACTACAATGAAATAAGCAATATCCCTTAATACAAATATTAATTATCCTAATAAATAAATTAACCAACTTCTCTTTGCAAAATCTTAAGAACTCAAATGGTATAAAGGAGGTTAAGAACTTTGTTTCCTAAAAAAATCACTCAGAACTTTTCAAAATCTTAAAAACAGTGAAATGAGCAATAAATAACACAAAATAATACAAGAAACAAAAAATTTCTTGAAAAGTATAATTAATGATATTTTATCTTATATTTTCAAGAGAAAAAAATTACAATGAAATAAGCTATATCTCTTAATGCAAATAATTATTAACCTAATAAAAAATTAACGAACTTTCCGTTTAAGAAAAAAAAAATATGCAAAACTTTTCAGTATCTTACAAAAAGTGAAATAAGCAAAAAATAACATGAAAACAACTCAAAAAAACATAAAATTCCGCGCAGAATTTTACTCTACAGAACAACTTTATCAAAAAAAATTAATAAAAATGTATTATATATATATATATGTGAAGAATTTCAATCATTTATGCTGTGTTTTTTTTAGCAGCACAAAAACGAGCAAGATTAAATAGTGTACTCAACAGCCAAGTAAGAACATATTTTAAGAAATTATTATTTTTTTTTGAAGAATCATAAATGTAGTCTTAGCTTAAATTATCAGATGATAAGTTTAAAAAACAGGATCCATTTATTATTATTCAGGCGAAATAGCAGTTACAAAAATCAGATATGCGGAGTAAATAAAAAAGAATTATTAATAACTTTTTGTATGAAGTTTACTGCATCGTAACATTTAACAAAAAGCCCCGATATTCCTTTTGCGAGTCTTTTTATAGCCTCTGGAAAGGCGGAGCTTCCAAAAATGACGTCAGCCAATCCAGTTCGCTTTAAATATTTCGAGAACATTCTATAACTGTACGTGTAGAAAAGGCGGGAAAAACAACTTGACTACGGGGCTGTGGATTTAATTCCGCGTACTTTCAAATAAGAGCACGTCGCCATTAAAAATGAAAAGACATACAGATAGAATTTCAAGTGTATTCTTGATTATGGAATATTATTATTACATATATATAAATGACAATGAAATATGCCAATCTCTTAAAAACAGTGACATAAGAAATACGATGAAAACTTGTTGCCAAACCCATATTTCTAAAACAATGGTGTATTGGTGTGTATTTTAATTATGGCAAAGCACACTAGAGCTATCTGCCTAAGAGGAGGGATGCCTTCGTGGAGGACTTTCTAAGGGAAACTTGGTCGTATACACGTGGGGAAAACCACGAAAACACCCATGCAGCCAGCCCGTTCGCGGGATTCGAACCTCAGACCGAACTACCAGTGTTCAGCGACTTTACCGCTCGGCCGCTGGTGCGCCCTAAAAGAATGAAACTATTCAAAATGATGCGATTTCATCAAAAATCTATCAACAACAATAAGACAGGAAAATTGTTTCCAAAATCACATTTTTAAAGATGTGAGATGTGCGAAGTGTACTCGGAAACTTCATTTAAAAATTTTTTTAAAAGTACAAAATATTATCAGTTTTCCAAAATTACTTTTGTAAAAGCAGTCGCAAGGATGAAAGTTTAACGTGTCCAAAAATCAAAGAAAAATAAACTGTACATTTTTAAAAATAAACTTTTTTAGAAAATATCCCTTTGAAAATGTGTTAAGCTCCATTTGTTAAATAAAATCGTATTTAATCGATTTATTGAAACAAGAAATATATTTTAAAATCGTAAAATATCTAAGTGCTTACGTTTCATGACGATTTGAAAATGGAGTGTGTAGAGTAAAATCTCGCTTTCCTATAGGCCATTATGTCTCAAAACGACGCGATTTCGTCACAAAACATAAAATTAAAAAAAAATTCGAATTAGAATTTCGAAACAATCGCTTCGAGGTGCACTGGCCCTTGTCTAGATACACCTATGTAGCAAATTTTGTAGCCGTGTGTCTATTAGCTTACGCGCAGTGCAAAGGAAAGAAACACACAGAACACACAGACAGACTCTTTCTTTTATTATATGTAGAGATATCATATGGCAAATTTGGAATAATTCTTAAAATAGAAGAAAAATATATGTAGAATAATACATCAAGTATACAATAACACATAATGTGCCATTATAATAAAATTATAATTTTGAATAAAGTGCTAAAATATAGGATAATACATGATGAATCATATAATAAAATTAATAAAATATAAGTATAACATGTAGAAGAGAATAAAATTGTATTTTAGAATTCATGATCTCAAATAGTTTTCAGTATTCATTAGGCAGAGTTCATAAGTCAGTAAAGTGTTCATGATTAGAGAGATCATAAAAAGTTCCTCGTTTAAGTTCATATATTTTACATGATTCATACAATATTCATAGCTCATTTTTGTCATGACACAGCAAATCAGTATCATGACTCACCTATTCAGTTCTAGTTTACTCTCACGACTCAATTTTTATATTTCATTCTGTTTATTATGGATTTTGCAAGGCTTTTTTTATTACGATCAGTAGAAATAAGTATTTGTGACAAAGATCGATAATTATCTTAAAATTCTACAAGGATGAAAATTAAATATTTTGTTATATTTCGTCTGTTGTAGATGGGGTTACTCTGCATGGATTTAATCCAATTGTGTTAAGTTTTGGTGAATTTGTTTCATATTAGAATGAACATGTTGAAATTTGCTGATCTTTCTTTTGAATGATATATCAATATTTCTGGGTGCGCGAACAGGATACGTTTTCTTGAGAGGAGATGAGAAAAGATAGTGATCACTGTCTCCTTTCTAGCAGCATATACAGAAGTCAGTGTTTATTAAGTTTCTTTGACGAAAATAAACACGATATGGCCCATGGCCAGTAATATTACATGTTAAAAAGGATTTTGTACTCTTGGTGTCAGTATTGCAATAGGGGTAGAACTAGTAATTTCGTCGACCTGTAGATGCGTTATTCCATTGTTCTTGGCATATTTGGGTAATTTGTTCTTTTATGGAGAATCGAAGATAAGATTTGGGAAATTTCGTATATAGGAAATTGCTTTCTTGATTAGGAACAGCTTCTTTGCAAGTTTGTCGAATGTTTCGTTACCGGCATTTCTGCTATGGCCTCTTATCCATGATATATGAATTTTTAAATTATCTGTTTCTTAGAGAGGTTATTGATGTCATGAGCAATAAAAGACTGATTTTCTGGGTTAGAGATAGCATAGATGGCAGATTGACGGTCAGTATTAATATTTGATTTTATAATTAAATACTTCAATTGAATTGTTTTTAGTTTTAGTTTTTATTGATGTTTCCATTTTTGGGTGTGATACAGCAGGAGATGTCTATTGTAAGGAGCAGGGCGCATTTCGTAATCCTCTGTGATGTATATGGTTTTGTTATAAGTAATATTATGGCGAAGTTGATATATTGTAGAATAAATTGCTTCTTGAATGGATTCCACATGGAGTAGAATAGTTCCAGCTAAGATATTAAGAGCAGTACTGGAGGTAGTTCCAAAGCCTCTGGTAATATTAAGCGTAAATTGTCGTTGTGTTGAGGTAAGAATTTTTTCTTTTCTTGTTATAGGGAATGGCCAGATGGCAGAGCCGTATGTAATAATTTTGGTTATTACTGTACGATATAGTAATTTGGTGATATGGCGATTTAAACCCCAGTTTGTGCCATGCACATGTCGAAGATTTTGACTTATAGAATGTGTACGAATTTTAAGTTCTTTGAGATATTCGATAAAATTTTGTTTTGATGTATTATAATTTCCTAGGTATTTGATTGATTTAGTATGCTTGATTTTTTTTTGCCATTTATTTTAAGAGAAAGTTGCTTAGTAAGATTTTGTCCAGGTTTATTATTTGTCATGATTCTAGATTTGGAGGATGAAATATCAAGTTTAATTTTCTTGCATTCTTGCTGGAATATGGCTATTATTTCTTGACAATTTCTTCGAAGGATTAAATGGGACCTTCCACTAATAACAAATGCGACATCATCGGCGAAAGCAGTAATTTTAGCAAAAGGAAGCCAGGCACTTTTTATAATTTTATTAAATGTAATATTCCATAATTCTGCGCTCATACATGCGCCTTGTGAACATCCACGAACTTGTTTTCTTCTGATTAAAGTATTATTATATAAAATGAGACTATGCCGATTATCAAGGAAATTATTGATAATTTGATAGATATTATAAGGACATTCAATATTTCTAAGTGCTTCTTTAATTGAGGGCTGCCATAATGAATCAAAGGCTGATTCAAGATCTAAGTTGATTATTGCGGAGTGTAGGTTATTGATTTTATTAACATTGATTTGGTTTAGGACTGCACTGGTTGCATGAATGGTAGATTTTTGCTGCCTAAATCCATACTGATTTTCATTAATGAATTTATGATGGTGAAAATGGTATTCAAGTCTTCCTATAATACAACGTTCAAGAATTTCTCCAAGAGCTTGAAGAAGGTTAATTGGCCGATAGGAATTAGGAATATCAGGAACTTTTTTCGTTTTGAGGAAGAGTGTGATTTGTCCTGTTTTTAAGCAGTCTTGAAAAATACAAAGTTGAAGACATTTATTGCAGATTAGAATTAGCTTACGATTAGTTTTATGTATAATTTGGATGCAGATTCTATCTGGTCCAGGAGCATTTTTGTTATTGAGTTTTTTAATAATTCGATTGAGTTCCATGGATGTAAATGGGATATCATTTTCGTGGAAGTAGATTACAACGAATTAATCTTTGTTCAGTTGAATCATCATATATGCTTTCGTTTGGTAGAATAACATCTAGGATGTTTTCTAAAGTCATCTTCGTAACATTTTTATCATTATTTCCCGTATTAGTGACTGTAAGTTGCGTTGGGTGGAAGATTTTGTTGGTTTCAATTTCGTACAATGAGCCATACGTATCCTGGTTGTTTGAACAATAGTTGCACCATGCTTAACGTTTTGCAGATATTATTTGCTTTTTATGTGAGGCTTTTCGTTTTTTGTATTTTTGAAGTAGGTTGAGTCGTTCTTCATCAGTTTGCGATGATTTGAGTTTTCTTGATCTTTTGAAGAAGGTACGTTCTTAGGTATCTTGAAACTTTCTGATAAGTTCCTTGGTAATATTATTAAGTTCTGTTTTAGTTGTACACAGAATAATAGAATTTAGAAAGTCATTTGAAATTGGATTGAACTTTCTTTTCTTTGTTATTATTGATTTTAAATCTTGTAAGTGCAGTAAAGGACGTATATTCAGTTATATCAAAAGAGATATATTTGTTATCAGATTCAGTGTTCATTTAGTATTGATCTGTTGTTAATTTTATTATCAAGATGTGTTGTAGAAATAAGAAGATCAGTCCAATCTTTATTGTAGGTATTATCAAAGGTAGGTCGGTCAGTAAAATGATTATGTAGAATGAGATTGTTTCCATTTAAAAATTCTTCAAGTATTTCTCCTCTGTGATCGGTTTGTAAGTATCCCCATTAAGTACTATGGGAGTTAAAGTCTCCACTAAAACATGCGGACTATTATTATTGTTGTAAGATTTCATTTAGTATGGATAAGGTTTGATTTGGATTTTTGACGGAGATATATAGATACTAGTAATAAGAAGCTGAGATGCATTAGTATTGATTGAAATTGTGATTATATCTCGAGTATTAATAATTATTGTAGAATTCCATTCATTGTTTGGAATGAATATGGCTGTACGAGGAGTTAAAACAGCAGTTGAAGCATGACGTTGAATAATTGCCCAGTTATTTGGACTTCTTACTAATTTGCCAGTGATGCAATAATGTTCTTGTTTTATAATAAAATCTGCCAGATAATCTACTTGATACTGACATAGTTGGTCGGTGGCGGTCTTTGCTCTTTGAAGAGTTATTTTGAGAAAGCGGATGCCATTGTTATTCTTTTTATTGAAGGAAAGGGTCTATAGATAGTCTGCAGGATCTTGCATTATTGTTGATAATATGTATTGGATTTTACTCGTCTAACTTCTGTTTGATATGTGGACCAGGAAATAGCTAAAGCTGGATGTTTACAGTCAAATTTTGTTTCATACTTTTCATTGTTAATCCAACAGTTTATGCAGTACGGAGTTTGGGAATAACAGCAAGAAACATGATATTTTCCGCCGCAGAATGAGCATTTTGGTTTGTTTGTCTTATGAGAGAAATCCTGACAGACTTGACATCTGCGTACACAGATAAACTCGGTTATTTTATTGGTGCGCCATCCAATATATATTTGTTTTTTACTCATAAGATTTTGGAAAGTTTGACCGTGACATTTTATGATCCATTTATCAGTATTATTTTGATCATTCAGTTTAAATAAAGGTCTTAGCTCGGAAATATTTGATTATGTTTCTTGGGCTATAATTTGAATCAAGGCGTCAGAGTTGAAATGTTTTTGGAATATTATGAATTGTACATTTTGGTATTCTGGCTTCAGGAAATTTTACGTTAACTATATCTTTTACAACTGTTTTGGCAATGAGGTTATAGCTGATTTTTCCTATACCTTCTAGGTTATGACAGTGTATTGCAAGGCTTCCTTGAAGAAGGGTGTTTATTTTTTTGACGTTGATATTTAATGCTTGCAGTGGTATTATTTGCAGTGGTATATGATTTATTTGTTCTATTTTTCTTTTCCGGATCTTGCTTCGTTTGGTCATTAAATCAATCGTTCTACAGTCGTTATCCAGTTCTGGCTCTTTTCGGTGTTCATCCGGTTTCCTTTTCGGGTTTGACAGTTCTTTTTCGGTTCCAGCTTGTTTTTCAGATTTGGATTCTTTTCCGTTTTTTGCTTCTTTTCCAGGTATTGCGTCTTTTCTGACTCGTCTATATTTTCCAGTTCTGGCATCTTTTCCGGCTCTTGCTTCTTTTCCATTTTTTGCATTTTTTCCAGTTTCTTCTTCATTTTCAGTTCTTTGTTTTTTATTTTTTGCATTTTTTCCAGTTTCTTCTTCTTTTTGAGTTCTTCTTTGTTTTTTAGTTTTTGCATTTTTTCCAGTTTCTTCTGCCTTTTCAGTTCTTCTTTGTTTACTTGTTTTTGTATCTCTTCCAGTTGTTTCTCCATTTTCAGTTCTTCTTTCTTTTCTAGTTTTTGTATCTCCTCCAGTTTTTTCTTGTTTTTTAGTTCTTCTTTCTTTTCTAATTTTTTAATCCATTCCAGTGTTTGCTTCTTTTTCAGTTCTTGCTTCTTTTCTAGTTTCTGTTGCTTTTCCAGTTTTTGTTTGTTTTTCAGTTCTCCCTTCTTTTCCAGTTTTTGCTTCTTTTTCTGCTCTTGTTTCATTTTCAGTTCTTGCTTCTTTTCCAGTTTTTGTTTCGCTTCCTGGTCTTGCTTCTTTTTCAGTTCTTGCTTCTTTTCCAGTTCTTGTATCTTCTCCGGTTCTTGATTCTTTTCTAGTTTTTGTATCTTTTCCAGCTTTTTCTTCTTTTTCAGTTCTTGCTTCTTTTCCAGTTTCTCCTTCTTTTCCTGTTCTACCTTTTTATTCAGTTCTTGTTTCTTTTCCAGTTCTTGCATCTTTTCCGGTTCTCGCTTCTTTTCTAGTTCTTTCTCGTTTTCCAGTTTTTGCTCCTTTTCATGATCAGAAGGAGGGTTTTCCAATCTACAAAATAATCAGTATATCTTTATTTCAGTAGTAAAAAAGTGAAAGTAATGCAACGACGATCACGTTTAACATGTACAACACTTCCATATTTAGATACTATATAACACTTTGGGCTCAGTTTCATAGAGAAAAATCTCCCCATAGGTTTATTGTTTGACAGAATGTTTTTCTACAAAGGGCGAATTTGTTGTTTTCGTTATAAGGACCTAAAGCCAAGCAAAGAAGTTAAAGAATTTGGCGTGATTTGTATGCAATAAGCTACCACCATGAATCTCACGTAGAGCGTGATAATTTGCAAAGTTTCACTGCCTTACTTTTCCTTACTTAATTTTTACATATGTTGTAATAATAATAATAGTAATAATAAACAGGTGTCTTAAAAACAGAGGGAAAGAATGGCGAAAATTGCAAAATAGGAGGAAAAAATGAAACTGAAATGAAAAATGAAACAACTACAAACAAAGGATGGAAAAAGCATTTTAGAAGATATACACCTAACGTACTTTCTGAATCAGCAAAACCTGTATTTAAACGAGTATAAGTTTGAGAGCTTTAGATTCATTTATTTTTTGAATCAATTACTATTTCTTACGCATGCCAGATATTTTAAATTTCTTCAATTTTTGTATAATTTACTTACGTATTTTGTATTTTAACCTTTTCTTATTATTATCCCAGTAGAGGTAACCTTACACATCATTACATTATCTCCGAGTTTCCTCATTTAAGTCATTTTTCTCTCAGAACAATCTCTTTGCATCGCTGGCTGCACAGGTTTCAAATTTTCTCTCGTTATTCCAAATTCAGAACATTTTGCTGGTCTATTTCGTGGTCCAGCAGAGTAGCACTAGGAGTCTTGCCACCATTTGTATTCAATTGAAAATTTTATTCTCATTCTTCAGTTACATTCTTTAAGTTTTAATCATTTATACAGGAAGAAAGAAAGAAATCAAACACAGTAAAACAAATTAGGAAAAGAAATATCTGTTTTCTCCTATATTTATTGTTCCCTGTAATTTCTTTTGCCTGTTCCATTAAATTTATTGAAGGAAAATTTGCTAAGTTTTTCAGAATGTATTTCCTAAATCCTTATGCGAATTAAGCCTTTCGGAGCGTTTCGGCTACACTTTAATGGTTTTTAAAATGTAATGTTTGAATATTGACAGCTGCCTATACTGAAATATTTTCTCCATAGTCTTTAAAAAAAGAAGAATTAAAGTTCCAGGAGATTTTTTTAATGAAGGACACACATTTCTTATTTGAAGGGCAAGAGGAAAAAAAAAGATATTTTCGGATGGGAATATGTAGCATTGTAAACACCGTGTTTGTAAATTTCATCATACAGTAGCGACACTTGAGTCATAAGTAATTATGCACATATATGAGAGAGACGACATCGAGGAAAAATGAAATGGCAAAACAGGGCCGAAACAACTTTCCTGGCCGCTACAAACAACACAAAACACAAGAAAGAACGGACTCCAATTATGCTTAGCACAAGAGAAATTAAAAAATAGGAACAAAATTAGACACTTTTGGACCTCAAAGAAGGTGTTCGAAATTACGACCTGCGCCCTGATGCAGGTATCACATCTCTCGCACATCGACCATAAGATGTTCTGGAAAATACCGTGCATCCTGAGGACTTTCCCAGCAGCTGCCACGATATGTGCCACAAGTTCCTGTTGGACTTCTAACAGGGATTTCGTGCACTAATGTGTTGACGTACCCCGAGCGGAAGTGATAATGCAAGTGAAGTCTCGTGATCTTGCTGAACAATGCACTGGACTACCCCTACCAAACCCATGTTTAGGATACTTTCCTAAGGAACTTTCGAATACTTTCTTTGATGACGATCCAATGTTTTTGTTCTTATTTCATAGTTTCCGCTGCGCTAAGAATAATAAAGAAATATCTTTACACTGTTCGTACCCTATTTTTCTTGTGTAGTCTCTCGTCACTATGGCGCCAGGAAAGCATTTCCGACCATGCATTGCAATAAACGATTATATATATATATAATTTATTTCCTAAACAATATTGATTAATTGATTATATTATCTCCTAAGTTTAATTAAAGTAGAATTATTTTAAAAGAGTGAATCCATACTGGTAAGTTATATTTCGAAAGATGTTTTGAAGTAATTTGAAAGCAAAATGTTAAAAATGTTTTAACGGGGACTAGAGTTAAACCATCATGAAGAATAAAATTTCAATTGTAAAAGGAAAATTAAAAACATGTAATCATTGTCATTGATCGGAAATTAATTGACTTTTCAAGGAGAACAAACCAACTCCCGTTCAACGAACAATAATTGATAAAAATACGTAAATACGAAGGTGTTTCGTCTTTACTCGAGTTATAAGTTAAAGCCAAACCGGCAATTCTAGTCAAATATCCTAAATATCTTCGCGAATAGAAGGGATTATGATCCAAAGCTTATAGTCAAAGAACTTATTCTTATGAAGCAATTTTGTCAATTCAGTTTGAAGTAAAAAGCAAAATCTGTAGAGAAATCCGATATAACCCGAGTAACCGTCCCCGACACCTTCATGTTTATGCTTTTGAGTTCTATATTATTTGTAAAAATTAAACATTGGAAATTGTTATTATGAAATCGAATTCAAAGTAAAGTTGAAATAAACATAGAAGATTACAAAATAAGATAAATAATGCAAAGTTTGTAAAAACAAATCAAAGACAATATAAAGTAATATAAAAAATGTAAAAAATAATATATAATAAGAACAGTGAATGTACATGAAGATATAAAGGCCAGAAAAGGTATTAAGTAACTTACATTCTTTCTAGTGGGGGAGTTGGCAAAGTATTCTCTTCGTGTCTGACTCATAAGTGTTGGGTGTCCGAAAATTCTTAGCGGCAGTGGGGGCTTTGAATAATATCAGTCGGTAAGACTTGGGTGAAGTAATTTATGGTAGTGGGTTGGACTCGGAATTCTTAGGGATGTATTATGTGGAGTTCTTATTTGAGGGAGAATGTCTGTTAAGATTTTTTTGAAAATACTAGTGAATGGAAATTAATTAATTTCTGGCTAATTGTCGTGTCGCAATGATTAAGAATTTAAGAAAGGAAAAAAGGAATTTTTCACTGTCCAAGAGTTATTAGACAGACTAAAGTCATGAAATAGGCCCATTTTTTTAGTAACAGTATAGTAACAGCATGAGTCTGAAGACAATTAGGTTTTTACAATATATACAATTGAGTAATTACACTATATACAAATCCTTCAACTGATAGTCATCCAACTTATACCGCCTTCTCAGGTTTAGGAACAAATTATCATATCCCTATCAGTTACATGATTTAGGGTGAGTATTTAA
This sequence comes from Stegodyphus dumicola, assembly GCF_044657685.1. Taxonomy (NCBI): domain Eukaryota; kingdom Metazoa; phylum Arthropoda; class Arachnida; order Araneae; family Eresidae; genus Stegodyphus; species Stegodyphus dumicola. Next base: position 135,602,810 of record NC_140777.1, read on the forward strand.
CCCCTGCTCTTTTAAGGCAATGGTTGATAAATTGAATGGGTATTAGATTATTTTTGAGAATTTTAATAAGGAGCAAAATTTCGCGTTGTAAATCTATTGTATCTGTCCATATAATTTTAATTCGTTGTATTTGATTAATTATAGTATTGTTAATTACTTTTTTGGATATGTTGGAGTTCCAATTTATTAATTTGTTAGTACTGAAATTGAAGTTTCTTGTTTTGTCAAAAAGTAAAATTTTTTTGTAGTTAATGATTTGAAGATCTAGAAAGTCTATGCTATTTTGTGAATTATTAGTTTTATTAAGTGTAAGACAATTCGGATAAATCTCGGAGTGTTCAATTTTATCAAAATTATTAATTGTAATAAGGTCATCAATATATCTGTAGGTGTGTTTGTAGTAATTTAACTGTTGTGGTTGTAGATTTTTTTGGAAGTTAAAGTCTTTGACAAATAAAAAGATATTACAGATCGAGGTGCTGGAATGTAAGCCCATTGGCAATCCTCTGACTTGTTTAAAAATTTGATTTTGAAACTTGATGTAGTTATGAAAAAGTGTGCATTTTAGGTAGGTTTCCCATTTGTCAAGAGTCATGATATTGAGCATATCAGGGAAGAGTTTAGTTAGATCAAGTAGACTGGTATAGATTTCTTCTAGAGGAAGTGAGGTATATAAGTTTTCAAAGTCATAGCAATTAATGTTTTGGATGTTAATGGTTTGAATGGTATTAATGACAGGAGTGTTATTATGAATGATCCAGGATTGTTATGATTAGTCTTACAATCATTGAAAATAAATTTACAGATTTTATTAAGTTGAATTAAAAAATAATAGTCTAAATTTTTCTTGTAATTTATTAGTTCCATTAGCAATAAATCTGAATTTTAATTGAATTTTAATTGTGTTTTATGGAAATTGGGTATCGCCTAAAGATTAGTAAATCTGTTGTAGTTTGCATTGAAAGTAATATTGAGTTTCTTATGAAAAGTTTTAAACCTGTTTATTATAGATGTTTCTGTAAGGTTGGCTAATTGATAAGTAGTTGCGTTGAGAAGTTCTTTATGAATAATTTCTGCGTAGAATTGTTTTCATATAATAAGTTATTAGTTGATTTATCTATTTTTGTAATAGTAAAAAGCTGTTTTAATGTTTTAATATCTGATGTAATTTGTGACCAATTCAGTGTACTTTTAAACTTGGGGTGACTGATTTCGGTGGATATGCGTTGAAGAATTTTAGCTTTCCATTTTTAGAAGGTATCTATGGGTAAATTCAGTTGATAGCTTGCTTTAACTATAACTTTGTTGATAGTGTTTTCGAAAGTCTTGTAACAGAAATTTGTAGTCATGTTTCTGACTGGTCTAAATTTTGTACCATAACTCATTAGTGTTTTAAGTTGATGGTTTTATATGATATTCAGGTTGCCAGTAATTATGTGCTGGTGATGAGAATCCACGTAATTGCTGTAAATTGGTGTCTTACAATGTCATTCTGCTGTTTCATCTATTTCATGGTGGTTAGTCAGCAAGTTGCTTAAGGTCCTTTGATATTTAAATGCAACCATAGGTAATGTGTAAACTGCGGGGAAGTAATCTTTACAATCTCTGATTATTCTTGAGAAATGAATATTGTCAAACTGCGGATGTAGAAAATTGACTTTAAAATAAATTTTGCGTTGAGTGAGACTATTAGAGAGTCCGAAAAGACTAAAATGGAGAATCATGTCTTTAATGATTTGTATATCATCGTAGCTTTCTTGAATGAATTTTTTTAGTTTGATAAGGAATTTATTAGTACAGGAGTGTAACAGTTGAAAAGTTCCTTGGGAAAGTTGTCTGAGTCAAAAAAACATTTCAATTGTTTTTTCAATGCAAATGTATCCAAAGTGGATAAAAATCTTGCATTATTTTTTATTTTGCTTCCTCTTATTTCTCTCTGCGTTTTGTTGCTGTAGTGCTTAAATTGGCTGAAAATAGACTTCTTAGAAGTATCTCTATGACTATGTATATAAGTGTTAAGTCCATATGGATAAAGTGAACGTTGTTTTAGTATATAGAGAGATTCCTAAAAAATTCGTGTTTTGTGATTGGGTATTATATCTAGTATCTGAAGTTGAATAGAGTTGAAGTCATGGTGTTTAAAGTGCTCTAATTCTGCTGTATTGAGTTGTGATGGTGTACTTATTTTAATGCTATTTTTTGTGCGTTGAATTTTTTGATTTGAGCTCTATGGTTATTGATTCGAAAGTTAAGATTGTTTTTAGTCTGTCCTATATATTTTATATGTCAAGTGCCGCATGTAATCATGTAAATACAGTTAAATGTTTTTTATAAAAATTGTTTTTTGGGTTTATCTGTAGCAGGCATGGCGTTAAATTTTCAAGTTTTTCATCTCGTGGAATGACATTTAATGATTTCAATTTGAGATAAACTAGCAAGATATAAAAGTAAGGAGGCTGCTAACCTTCAATACAGTAAAGGTTTTGTATAAGAACTTTATAAATTTTAAAAATTGAAATATTAAAAAAGAAGAATGGAGGTAATATATAAAGTGGGTACATTAGGCAAGAGATAAATAGCGCTAATAGCTGCTATTTAGCATATCAAATGTTGTATGATCTTAAATTCATTAAGTGCGAAAACAAGTTACTATTACTTGCGCAATTGCTGCAAAGTTAGTTAATAATAATTTATTTCCTAAACAATATTGATTAATTGATTATATTATCTCCTAAGTTTAATTAAAGTAGAATTATTTTAAAAGAGTGAATCCATACTGGTAAGTTATATTTCGAAAGATGTTTTGAAGTAATTTCAAAGCAAAATGTTAATAATGTTTTAACGGGGACTAGAGTTAAATCATCATGAAGAATAAAATTTCAATTGTAAAAGGAAAATTAAAAACATGTAATCATTGTCATATATCATATATATATATATATATATATATATATATATATATATATATATATATATAATCCTTATATAAATATATATATATATATATATATATATATATGTTACCGTAAAAGACCGAAATTGGAGAATGTCGACTTTCACCGGAGAATGTCAACATTCACCAAATACGTCGGTGAAAGATCGAATATTGCATTACATTCTTGTACTCGTACATTCGGACCCTCACCGGTGTATGTCGACACTCACGGATGTGCTCTGGTGTAGGTTGAAAAGAGAGGAGTATATGTACACGCTGTCATTGCAAAAGGAAGTGTTCCACAAATATATGATGTTGTAAAAGCAAGGGGCTCTTGTGCAATTGAAAGTGTCATAAGAGTTTAAGTTTTTGCAATAAATAAGATTTGAATCACGTAATTTAGTAAGTTTTAAACTTCTATTATTTTCCTTTCTCATTTTGAATGTACAGTGTGTTTTAAGTTCTTATATTCTTAAGTTCTTAATTTAAGTGCGTTTTTTCGTGACCGAATTACGGAGAAAATATAATATTCTTATGTGTTCAACATTCACCATAAGTAGATGGTGAATGTGGACATTTACCGGTGTAAGTCAGAAATAAGAGTATTTGGAAAATATTTCGGACATACAACAAGCGACTACGTGAATGTTGACATTCACCGGTGAAAGTCGACATTCTCCAGATTTCGGCGTTTCACCATAACATATATACGATAAACGTATATATATAGATATATATATGTCAATGTGTGTGTGTGTGAATTAATGTTAGGAATTCTGATCGCACATATTGATCTATAATACAGAGCAAATTTGGCAGATGAATAAGATAAAATATTCAGATTTATTTCAATTCATATTTGCGGCTCCAATTCATTTGAAATTCTAAACCTACCTATTTCTAGAATATTTATATTTCTCATATTGTTGGAATAGGAAGAAAGTAGCACGACGTCGTGTCAGCGGTGACAGAGATAGAAAAAAATGTGCATAGTTCGACAACATTGTGGCTTAGTAAGAGAAATATTTGATTCAGGAAATTTAAATTCCCACTTAGCTAGGTCATCATCTTTATGTAAATCATGTGATGGGGATATATATATCTACATAAATATATTTTAATTAATTAATTTTTATTTTTTAATTTTCTATTAATTCAAAATTATTTAATATTATATATTAAAAAAATAATTACAATGAAAAGTTGGAATCTGGAAATTTTTATTATGTTTGATGAGTACATTCTCAAAACTCGAGCTAAATAATATTCTAAATCTCTGTAAATCTAGAAATATATAGTCTAACAGAAACAGATGAAGAGAACAATTTATATTAGATTTGTTCCGAATAGAGTATAGGATGGATTTCAGTGTTTACGTAATTTGTTTTACATACATATATATTATTATTTATAAACATAAAGTCCTTTTTGTCTTTGTTACTCTAATTATATCAACTATTTGACATTCAACAACTAACTTCATAACAACTTCTCATTCACAAATTTTACAAACTGGCCGTTTAAACACGTGTATTTTGTATATTAGCTTTCTGTTTAGATATTTCATTAGTTAATGCAATAACGTTTCCTCATAATCAAAAGGTATGACAATAAATTTGAATTCTTCACAATAGGATTTTCCATCTTAAACATTTATAATATATTTTTGTAATGAAGGAATGAAAAAAACATTAAGCATTATAAATCTGAAAACGTATTATTTTCCAGACCAGCGTTTTTGTCAAAAAATTATTAAAGGTATAATTAAACTGGACCTGAAACATTATGTTTTGTTTTATTATTTTTTCCGAAAAGACTTACGTCTCCGACACGTATTGCAATCTTAAACATTGGGGATCCAATTCTTCTAGTAGTTGATCGCTGTAGTATATTCCTGCTTCTCCTTCTTCTTCTTCAAATATACGTCGATAATTATTTGCGCTGAAATATTTTTATTTTATTAAATATATATGTTCATATGTTTGAATTCATTAATTTAATAAATGATTACTTATACGTTTTTTGTCAAAAGTAGTAAGTTACAGTTTGCGAGCATTTTTACAGATTGTCAAAGATTTTTAAACGCTCAATGTTCCACGAAGAAAATATCTTTACTTATTCAAAATCTTTTAAAAACAATAAATATGGAAATGAATATTCCTCTTATTAGCCTAAATTCCATTATGAGAATATACAGGTATAATAGGAAATGAAGCTGCTGGCACCAACAGCTCAGGATGCCATATTAAAAGGTCTGATTGACATCTATCATCTCAAATCAAACCAATGCAATCAGGAAAAAATTTTCCAAACACGTTTTAATAAAATAACAAACAGGATGGGACGAGACAGATACAAGAAGATTGCTCGACGGTTACCTCCCGCAAGTATCCCTATAAAGAATAAATTTTTTTCTCCAATTAGATTGGCAACAAGTCATGGAAAGTTCCCATTTTATTACCAGAGATTCTTAAGAAGCACGTAAAATGCGAGCGCGAAAAACCTGCAAATCTAGCAAAATTTAAGCTTTATAAATGGCACACTTTCTTACTTTCCCTTCTTAGAAAAGATAACCAGGATTTGCATCAAAAATTCCAGAGAAACGTTTTTCTACAATATGAAGTATGTGTCTGCACTTCAACAATTTATGAAATATATTATTGAAAGTGAAGGAACCGTGATTATAAGTATCTAGTAATATTACAAAAGTGAATAAGCATATATTTAAGAACAAGAAAATTTTTTAAACGGTGGCTTCCGTTGACCATGCTGATGAAATTTCCAGTCGAGCGCAATTAATCAATGTTTGGGATCTCAACCTGATGGCTGCGTATGCTGAGTCGATGACTGATCATTCATTTGGACAATTTCCGCACAGGATTAAAAATTGCCTTCCTACAGACTTCTTCACTTAACGGGCCATGCGTTCAAAACACAGATTTACACGTTAACTGAAATGTATAAAAAAATTAGCGAAAACAAAAAAAGTATTTAAACGCACAATATCTCTTCGGATCTTCCTATGTTCCTGATTATTACATCTGCTGAAAACAGTTTAATACGTTTAAATGCAACTACATTTCATTGAAGTGATCTATTAAATGTTTAACAGTTTTCTGCTGTTGACTTCAATAAATTTAATAATGTTTGGTATTTCATTTGTTTCCAGCAACACCTAGTCTCCTTTGCAAAGAAAATTAATATTAACTTTTGTAATTAAGAAATGATTTAGATGAAAAATTAAATTGGACTGGAGATAATGTCTCGGTTGTTTTCGTTAAAAGAAGTTGGTGCTTTCCTAATTCAAAAAATATCTCCATATATATACATAACATACATGTAATTAATTTACACACTTAAAAAAAAGTATTCTTCACATGGTATCTTCAAATGGGTAGATACGATAGCTGAAAAACAAGTGTCGGACTAAAGCGGAGCTGCAAAGAGCGATTTGTTGTACTGATACTTCCGTTTATATAATTCTTGTTATTCGATGCATGTAGTTTTGTTGAAATTCGTGTTACAAATTGCTTTATTCTCTGATGTAAAATGAATTATCCCAAATTTTATTCAGAATATTTAAATAACGGTTTCGATCACAATACACAGCAGTTACTAGTAAAATATCTGGATCAGTGACTTTTTGACGTCATTTAAAACGCTTAATTACAGGGCCGTAGTACAATTCCCAACCGGCCCCAAACCCAGGGGTATAGCGATATACAATAGTGACATGATCGAAGATTCTTTGGAAATAATCGCTGTCATCGAATGACATGCATATTCTATTTAAGTAATCATAGTCATCAGCTTTTAATATTCGTTGCAAATAATCATTGTCATCGAATAATCATTGTAAAGAATTATTCTCATCGGATAATCATTGAAAATAATCTTTGTCGTTACATAAAGGGGCATAATAGCTGATGTATAAAGAATTGTACTCAAATTCTCAATAAAACAATCGAATATGTATTGCAATTTATCATATGATCATTATTTACAGGAATGATTCTTAAATGATTTCGACCTACGGCTCCTAATGACGCCGAGAAAAACTTGCGCAACTGTGACAAAAAGAAGATTTTAAAATACAATAAAAGCTTGAAAGCTAGGAAAAATGTCTGAATTTAATTTCCTTTTGTTTAAATGAAGCTTAATGTTTTTAAAGGAAACTGAATATAACGTCATTGTATGTCGAAAATCTTTCGTTAATATCAGTATTTTAAATGAATAGCTGCTTTTGGCAACTTTTATGTTTCACCTTTGGATACGTGACACGATATGCTATCGCTACGTTAATTCCTTTATTGAGATTTTGAAATTTTGTTATATTGAAATAAATTTAAATCATAAACTCTAATGTATTACCTGAAGTGTCAAAGGTCTCTGTTTCCTGAGTTGGCAAGAAAAATTTATTTACGAATCGCTGGTTGCTTGGAAAGAATGAATACATTTTCTTCATAATGAAATGTTTCTATGCAGTTTATGCTATTCTAATTTTATTTATAAAAATTTAATTTCTTTTATTGTATAGTTCCTTTCTGAGTAGAAGTTTAAACTTCTGTAGGTATTTAACGTAATTTAGATGCAATGTTACTTTACTACAGTTACATAATTTTTTTTTTAATTTACTAAAATGCCTGAACGCAAGAAGACAGCACAAATGTTACAGCGAGCTACATAAAAATGAAGTAAGAAACACTGGGAAACTCAGCAGGCAAGTACAAGAAAACTTCCGAGCTTCAAAAATGAATGAAGATACAACTAGAAACTCAGCAGGCAAGCATAGTGACAAGAAAGCTTACACATTCAAGAAAGTGAAGAAGAAACGAATAGGAGTTCCAGCAGACAAGCAGCAACTCAAGAAACTTCGCGTGCTAAAACTGTATCAGAAACTAGTAGAACACACAAAAGACATTCAGAAAACCAAGAAACACTGCGTGCTTCGGAAAGGGAAGCCGAAGCGAAACGGAGGCCCATTAGATAAGTGGAACGTCAACAGAATATGCGCGATGAAGAGAAGCGATGAAGATAAGTTGCGCGATGAAGATACGTTGCAAGTAAACGAAGGATACAAGACTCTCCGCGTCACCGTAAGATTCGACAGGAAATACCAGAACAGCTCAAGAACCTGCATAAACAACTCAAGACGCTGCAGATTACGAACAATTTCGGTTCGAAGAGGCAGAACTTGTACGAGAAAACAAGCTTCGCAAGAACGCATTAAGTACTCTTCACAATGCAGGAAGTTTACTTTGAGCAACAGACTGTATACATAGAACTGGTAGACATATATAGTAAAGATTTTGCTTTGGCAACAGCCCCCTAGTAAAATGTATGAAGTTTATATTGGTATCTCACAATACCTGAACGAAATTTTTCTATTTACTTCTTCATTTACTATTTTCTTAAATTTTTTATCAGTAATCCTGTCTATCTATTATAGATATCAAAATCAGAAAAATTTAATTAATTATCTTTAAATGTATCTAAGTAATGAAAACTTCGCCCCTGTTCATACCGAAACAACACGATGTAATTGTAGATAGCTAGAAAGTAAAATGTATTCAGCAGGCTGTACAGCAAGCGGCATGTATAAATGGTGATAACACAAGAATGGTATTTAATGTTATATACTGGCCGAGTTTTAAAATAAGAACATATACATCAGTGTTTTAAAAATACGAATTTTGCATCAAATTGCAAAACAAATATCTTAAAATCTGCCTTTTCATGCATAAGAGTTCAGCATTCGGAAAATTATATTTTCGTAAACGGTTTAGCAAAAATAACAAAAATTATTGCCTTGAGAAATGGATAATCTTGGTATGAATCCGAATTACGCCAAGACTACCCGTCAATGGTTGTTTTGAACACGCCCTAAATGTATATATATATAACCCTTAAAAAACGTAAAGTGAGTGAATCTACTATCCGAGTGTGTTATAGTATGATAATGCTATGTCGTATGAACATAACTTATTGCATTGTAAATAATCTGTAATATTATAATGCTATGTCCTATGTGTTGAAGTATGTTGTAACAGTAAGTTGCGCTATGTCCTAAACGTTGTTAGTGCTATGTCCTATGTTTACTGTAATCAGGTCCCCTGTGTCCAGAGAGCTAGTACATGGGGGCTATACCATTTTTGTCAATGGCGATGGCGTGGTGCCCCCTGTACTTGTTCCTGTCCTGTCCTGTCCTATCCGAGTGTGTCTTTATGTCTTGAGATTTTAAGAAATAAGAAATGCATTTATCAATCTGGATAAAGCTAACGCTATTGCCCGAATAACAACGTTTATTTAACACTTGATATAACCAATTTCATATACATCTTGAAAGAAAAACATAAATTTCCTAATCAGATTCTACCAATTGCAGAAAAAAGACAGAAATAATGGAATTTCTAATAACACTACAAGTAACATACCGAGGAATAAATTGCGCGGCAAAACTGATGCAATCTACAATATGTAAACCAAAAAATTTAGGTTCCGCTATAGAAATGCAATAGAATGAGAAATGAAACTATGATGAGATTTATAATGAAAAATTTACCATAAAGTATTAATATATGGTATTAGTAAATATATACTTTTAATACTACTCATTTAAATATGCTGAAACTTTCATAATATTCATTACTTACAAACGCTTTTTCATCCATCGAAGCATAGCACAAGCCATTCTCAATTCAGTGCTGGTGCACGTCAATAAAATAAGGATAAATCCAAATTTCCACAAAACGTTAATCGCTTTGACTCGTTTCTCAAAAACGTTTATCTACAAATGCAGTATTAATATATCACATTAATATAATTCTGGATCATAAAATCTCCAAACAACGCATTAAACGCAAAAAATCGCATTAAGGCAGAATGAAGAATTTTCACTCTTACAATGGCTTTTACAACAATATACAATAGAATCTAATTTCTAAACTAAGTGTTCATTGTTACACCATATTTCATTCTTGAGGAATCTTTCATGGTTGTTCAGTAATTCTAACTGTTAACTGGTTTAAATCGAATTATGATTTCATATATATGCACAGACTTATATATGTATATATTAATACGTATCTGTAGTAACATACATCATCTTATTATATGTAGGCGCATAATTCTAAATTAATTATACTAGTCAACATAATTTATATATTGATAGCATCAGACTTTAAAAATTATTTATTACTATCTGCTTGCTAACTATTATATAATTACGTACAGTGGTACCTCGACATACGAGTTTAATTCGTTTCGTAACCTTGCTCGTATCTCAAAGCAATTTTCCCCATTGAAATAATTCGAAATGCCATTAATCTGTGCCAGCTCTCAAATCACGACCTCAGTTGTTTTTGTTAAGTGTTTTCGAATAAGGAATATGTATTTTCTTATTCAAAAACAAGAAGAAACAATTATTTATAAATAACAAATACATATTCTATAAAAACATAATTAAAAGAAAAAGTGAAGTGCCTACGGAAGCGCTTAATTTTTGTCTCTGGTCTTCGCTTTTTTCGTCATGCTCTGCTCATTTTCACCCGCAGATCGTTTAAAAAACTGTCGAAGGAGGTTTGTTTCTTCCTCCGTGTCAAGGATGCACGACTAGTTGCAACATTTTCGCGCGTTGATTTTTATCCACGCACTCTACAACTTTCTCCCACATTCCCAAGACCTAAGATCACGCTCTCTAGAAGAATTTCGGCTCGACAGCAGTTGTCGCCCAACAGTGGCGGAGGGGTAAAATCGCTGAGCACTGGTAGTTTCAAACTGGTTTCGATTCTAGGCGAATAGGTTGACTGCATGGGAGGTTTCGGAGTTTTTCCTATGTGTAACGTGTATATTAGCCAGATTCCCTTAGAATGTTCTCCACGAAGGCATCCTTCATCCTAGGCAGATAGCGCAAGTGTGCTTCGTTATAATCAACTAAATCAAACCAAACACCAGAATTGCCTGTGTGGCACAGACAGACTAAACACTTGTCGAGCACCGAAGCTAGAATCCTAAGATTCGAGGACGAATACGAAGGTTGTGGAAACCGGCTTTCCTATCTCCATGCCAGAAAACCGCTAAGCGGAAAATATTTTCAAGTGTTTTGTGGTGAGTAGGCGAAATAAAGCAGGATTACGATTATCGTAGGATTTACGTTATAATCATGATGGTAAAGTGATGTAATTATATTAAAATCATGACCAGTATATGAAATTATTCGTCAAAGTTTTGGAATGATTTTGGTATATATGGTTCGAAGGTAGCATTTATGACATTGAAGCATCCTTTTTGAATATTTATATAAATATGTCGCGAGACTGCTCAACTAAGGTGAGATCGTTATAGGCAAGGTCGATTATGCTGACATTTTCTCAAGTCAGTAAATTGACCAAAGTATTATACTTTGGTACTTTAGTTTTACACTAATGTTGAGAGGAAATAAATGTTTCTTTGCTCTTATCTGTTCCGTAATAGAGTTCCAGGTAGAGTGTGATATATGTAGGGATTATAGCGATGTTCAAAGTAAAAGGTATACAGGAAAGAAAAGTGACAAAAAGAAAAATGTGCCTTAAGTTATAGTTGATTTCTTTCTTTCAGCAAATCATGTATATTCTAAACGCGATCGTCTAATACTATAACCAAAATTTATCGAAACATCGCGGCATAAAAATACATAGCAACGAATTTTCAAGCATAATTTTTTTTTATAAACTGACTAACATATTTACATTTTTGTGAAGTAGCATATTTACATGTATACGAAATGAAAAATAGATATGAGGTAATAATAAAAAACTAAATAAAATATGCTCCCAAATAAAGACGTTAAGGCAATAATTGCTACACAAAGACAGAAAGTTGGTAACTAAACTGAGAACTTTTGCGGCGAAGACAATTTATTAGTTCAAAAATCTATAAATATGTCAAAATAGAATAAATTCTATGTAGAAATGTTAGCAAAGATACTGTTACGAATTTGGTATTTAAAAAGCTAATGTTACTTCAATTATAAATTAAATGGTTTTATTTCTCGCGCAGTGCAGGGCGTGACGAATATTAAAAGAAAGCTAAGCAGGAAAATTGAAAATACAAGATGGCGTGCATTAAATAAATAAATATCTCTTTTTGATTTCGAGAAAGTACTGGAAAATTCTAGCGCGTGATTTTAAAATCTTATAAAAGGAGGAAAACGTCTCAGTTCGCAGTAGTTGCTTAGTTTGTTGTTGTTTAGAAAACTGCTCTTGTTGATTGTAGCGGATTAGCGTTCTTTAGCTGTTTTGAATTACGTTCTATTGGACATTTGAGTAGTTAAAAGATAACTACTGTGAGATATTGTAATACTGCATGATAATTTGAGAAAATGTAAGCATTTTTGTTGTGATAATAATAAATTTTTGTTCATTTTTCATCGGACTTGTGCATTCATTTCATAACGAACTCGTACGCACGCAACAATTTTTGGTGTCAGAAGTGGGATTTGAATGCCAATAACAAGAGCGATGGAAGAGCAATTAAGGCAGTTGATCTCAGCCTTTACCTCGTTGAAAGAAGATATGAAATCTAATCAGGAAAGGATTGAAGCGGGACAAGAATCCGTTAAGGAAGAGATAAAGGCCATTCAAGCTGGTCAATTAACTTTTAAAGACGAAATAAAAGCCGTACAAGTAAAGATTGAAAAAAGTCAATACGAAATGAAAAGAGAAATTGCCTGCATAATGGAAACCAAATTCGATGCTATGGAAGGCAGAATAGATGTGGTTGAAAATAAAGTTGGGCAAATTGAAGAAAAGGTTTCTTCCGTAAAAGGTCAAATTGAAGAAAGAGTTTCTTCGGTGAAAGAAGAAATAGAAGAAAGAGTTCCTTCTGTAAAAGACCATATAGAAGAGCGAGTTTCTGCCGTCGAGCAACAAATTGATGATAGGGTTTCAGCCGTTGCGAAAGAAGTTGACACTTTAAAGAAGAGCATAGCGAACGAAAGAAGCAATTCTGAGGGTTTTAAATTCTTACCGATGCCTGCTCGTCCATCTCTGAAGATATCCACATATGATGGGAATACATCCTGGCAAGTGTATAAAACACAATTTTCTATCGTTTAGGATGCGAATGGATGGGATTCCCAAACTAAGGCCTGCCATCTCGCCGCTTCTCTGAGAGCAGACGCAGCGGATATCCTGCAGACGCTTCCAGAAAACCAAAGACTTGACTTCGAAGCTTTATCCGGCGCATTGGAACTGCGCTTTGGCGAGAAATGTTTAAAAGACTACAGCAGGCTTCAATTAAAATCCCGTCAACAGAAGCCCACCGAATCACTCCAGGAACTCGCCACAGATGTTGAAAAGCTGTCCCACCTCGCCTTTACGGAGTGCCCGAGAGAAACGAGGGAAATCCTGTCCCTGCAGTACTTTATCGATGGCATCCGGGATCCCGAAATACAGAAGGCTCTACGAATGGCGGATGTTAAAGATTTGAAAAGTGCTTTAGTGTACGCCATGAAATTCGAGGCAGCCCAGCAAGCCACTCGTCGAGACCGCCACCCCGTGAGAGCTGCTCAAGTCCAGCAGCCAGAGAATCAAGTCACTGCTCGTCTAGACGATTTAACTAGACAACTCAACGCCTTGAGACGGAATATTGGTGATAAGAAACCGACCGTTAAGTGCTGGAACTGCGGTGCTGAAGGACACATACGACGAAACTTCAGAACACCCCAGGGCACGGATGTTAAGACCGCTCCTAGCAAGCAGCAGGGAAACTAATTAGTGGCCATCTCGTGGGGCGGAGGTTGCCAGATAATGAAAAGCCCCAGTTTAAAGCGCTTCAGATTTCTGCAGTGAGAGGCGGCAGTAATGGACTTTTTGTAATAGGACATATTAATGGAGTTCCCTGCAATATGACAATAGATACAGGAGCCAACGTTACCATCATCCGAAAAGATTTGGCTCAACAATTGGGAAGCAAACTTATCTGGACGCCGCCCTGCGTTACCCTCCAGACTGTGTCCGGTGAGAAGATCGATATCGCGGGGAAAGTGAACGTTAATATCAGGTTTGGAAGTGCCGCTTACCATCACATAGCATATGTAGCAGACGTTACAGATCCTTGCATACCCGGATTAGACTTTTTAAGGAAATATAATTTTTCCTTGGACTTTAAAAATAATGAATTGCATTCTGCGTCTGAGGACATAACGTTATTTGGAATTAATAATGAAGAAGTTAAATCTGTCCACAGAATCATAGCACAAGACAATATCACAATACCGGCAAGAACAGAAATTTTACTCCCTGGATCTATAGCCGAAAACAGAGATTTTCGCTACGGCATCATAGAATATCCCAATAACTCTAATACCCCGAAAGGAGTACTAGTAGCCTCAACACTCGTCGACTTATCGAGAATGGTTATTCCTGTGAGAGTTGCCAATGTAACTGAGAAGGCGAGAGTTATTAAGAAAGGCGACGTGGTTGCAGCATGTACTCCAGTAACCAGCGTTGAAAGAAAGAGCAACATCCCAGAACCCGTGTCCTCAGAGAGCATTACATCGGAGTTATTGCAGAATGCGCAATTAAACGATGAAGAGAAGAATGCTGCCGATCGCGTCATTAAAGATCTTCAAGTTGTTTTCTCCCGCTCGTCTTCTGACGTGGGTCGAACTAGTTTGACGCAACATAGAATCGATACCGGCGATCATCCCCCGATCAAGCAACATCCAAGACGCCTACCGTTTGCTAAACAGGAAGAGGTACGAACACTTTTAAAGGATATGGAAGAAAGCGATGTTATCGAGCCTTCAGCAAGTCCATGGGCATCTCCCATCGTTCTTGTCAGAAAGAAAGACGGCTCAACAAGATTTTGCGTTGACTATCGCCGGTTGAATGAGGTTACGAAGAAAGACAGTTACCCTCTTCCTAGAATTGACGACATTTTGGACACTCTTTCTGGAAGCAAGTGGTTCTCAACACTTGATTTAAAGAGTGGGTATTGGCAGGTAGAAATACACCCTGATGACCGAGAAAAGACGGCATTTACTACGGGACAAGGGCTTTGGCAATTCAAGGCGATGCCGTTTGGACTGTGTAATGCGCCGGCAACATTCGAACGTCTTATGGAACGTTTTGAAAGGCCTTTCCTACGAAGCCTGCCTGATATACCTGGACGACATCATCATCGTCGGAAAGAGTTTTGAAGAACATTTAGAAAATTTTAGGAAGGTGCTTCAGAAACTGAAAAAAGCCAATCTGAAGCTGAGCCCCGCTAAATGCAAATTGTTCCGAAAGGAAGTGACTTATCTGGGACATGTCATCTCTGCAGAAGGTGTACGCACGGATCCTGAAAAGATATCAGCGGTTAAATCCAGGACACGTCCCGAAAATGTCCATCAGCTGAGAAGCTTCCTAGGGCTTTGCACCTACTATAGGAGATTCGTGAAGGACTTTTCTTCCATCGCAAGACCCCTTCACAAGCTGACAGAGAGCAAGCAAACGTTCTTGTGGACAAAAGAATGCGAGGATGCATTTAACAACTTAAAGGAAGCTTTAACATCTGCTCCAATCCTGACGTATCCTCAGCTCGACAGACCATTTATTCTCGACACGGACGCGAGCAATGACAGTGTCGGTGCGGTTTTGTCCTAAGAAATAGACGGCCAAGAACGTGTAGTAGCGTACTGGAGCAAGTGCTGGTCTAAACCGGAGAGGAATTACTGTGTCACCAGGAAAGAGTTGCTCGCCATAGTCAAAGCTGTAGAACATTTCCATCATTATCTATACGGCAGAAAATTCCTCCTCCGCACGGACCATGCATCATTAGCCTGGCTTTTAAATTTTAAGAATCTTGAGGGTCAAATAGCCAGGTGGATACAGAGACTGCAAGAATATGACATCACTATCCGTCATCGAAAGGGATCATCACACGGGAACGCCGACGCCCTGTCTAGAAGACCTTTGCCAGAAAGCTGCCGATATTGTTCCAGGGTGGAAGCGAAATACGAGCTGCTGACTCCGGTCGCAAGACAAATTACAACATCAACATCGGCTGATCGAGACCCGTGGAGTGATGATGAAGTCAGGAAAGACCAGCTGGAAGACCGTGACATTAAACCCATACTTGATTTAATAGAGTCATCAAACAGAAAACCTACATGGCAGGACATTTCTATCTGTAGTCCTACAACAAAACAATACTGGGCACTCTGGGATTCACTTCACATTCGAAACGGCGTCTTATACCGGAAATTCGAGTCGGATGATGGGAAGACGTGGGACCTCTGCCACGAACTGCTGATGGTAACAAATACATACTCGTTGTCATTGATTACTTCACCAAGTGGCCTGAAGCGTATCCTATTCCTGATCAAGAGGCTGTTACAGTAGCTGAGGTGATGATACAGCACTGGATTTCCAGGTTCGGGGTGCCTCTTCAGTTACATTCCGATCAGGGAAGGAATTTTACCTCGGTAGTAATCAAAGAACTATGCAAACTACTCGGCATTGACAAAACCCAAACGACGCCATTACATCCCCAGTCGGACGGCATGGTAGAGAGGTTCAATCGAACCATCCTTAATAACCTCTCATTAGTGGTTTCCAGAAGCCAGCAGGACTGGGACAAGAAATTACCACTCTTTTTACTGGCTTACCGCAGTGCTGTTCACGAGACTACCGGCTATTCCCCATCACAGATGGTCTTCGGTCGTGACCTTCGTCTGCCTTGTGATCTATTGTTTGGACGCCCTCCGGATTCTCCTTCATCGTCTGAGGAATATATTCAAGATCTCCAGGCCCGGTTTGAAGTGATGCACAACTTTGCACGAGAGAGAGTCAAATTGGCGACAGAGAAGATTAAGACCCGCTACGACACAAGAGCTACTGAACATCAATTCCACGAAGGAGACAAGGTGTGGTTGTGGAATCCGACTCGACGGAAAGGACTTTGTCCGAAATTACAGTCACCTTGGGATGGCCCGTACACAGTCCTAAATAGGCTGAATGACATCGTGGTTCGGATTCGTAAGTCTTCGAACTCTAAACCTAAAAAACCTTCGAACTCTAAAGTCGTTCATTACGACAGGTTAGCTCATTACTATGGCCATAGTACGTAATGTAAATAATTGTAAATAGTATAAGACCATGGTCCTTTTTGTTTTTAAATGTATATTTGATTTGATTTGTATTTAGTATTTGATTTGCATTTAGTATTTGATTTGTATTTGATAGCATTTGATTTGTTTTATTTATTGCATTTATTGTTCATGTTGTTCATTATTGTAATGTAATGCTTATTAATGCATGTATGCCACAGTTGTAAGTTTAGCTTCCTGTCCAGGGATTGTACTGCCCGGGACGTGCAGTCCTTGGGAAGGGGGCAGTGTTACGAATTTGGTATTTAAAAAGCTAATGTTAGTTCAATTATAAATTAAATGGTTTTATTTCTCGCGCAGTGCAGCGCGTGACGAATATTAAAAGAAAGCTAAGCAGGAAAATTGAAAATACAAGAGCGCGTGCATTAAATAAATAAATATCTCTTTTTGATTTCGAGAAAGTACTGGAAAATTCTAGCGCGTGATTTTAAAATCTTATAAAAGGAGGCAAACATCTCAGTTCGCAGTAGTTGCTAAGTTTGTTGTTGTTTAGAAAACTACTCTTGTTGATTGTAGCGAATTCGCGGATTAGCGTTCTTTAGCTGTTTTGAATTACGTTCTACTGGACATTTGAGTAGTTAAAAGATAACTACTGTGAGATATTGTAATACTGAATGATAATTTGAGAAAATGTAAGCATTTTTGTTGTGATAATAATAAATTTTTGTTCATTTTTCATCGGACTTGTGCATTCATTTCATAACGAACTCGTACGCACGCAACAATACATTACTGAGAGCCTGCAAACACAAATTGTAAAACGAGTTTTCGAAACAGTACAGTGGTTGGCTTGTTTACACTTAGATGTCCATTGCAATGAAATGTTTCCATGGCGTATTTGAAGGGCTCGATTTGCAATAGCAAGAACTTGGCATCCAAAACATATCCTCAGCAATCATTCCGCTAATGTCAATGGCAAGCAACTTAATAAGAGAATAAAACTGTATGCATAACATTTGGCCCATTTCACTTTGACTGCAAAGAAAGAAAATTTAAATGTTTACCTAACAAACCTAACGGTTTTGGTAATTGCATGACAACTAAATATTCACTAAAACTCGAAAACTGTTTTAATGTTTGGCTCTGAAACCGCCGTACCTTCCACAACGGCGTGGAAAAGACAGTGATCATTGTTAAAAAATACCGCTAGTACTTTTTGGCAGGTTCTTACATGATTTACGTGTAAATACGGCTGGCTTTTACATTTATTTTTTTCTTCTAAACATTGGTCATTGTCTGCCCATATTTTAAGATTACACGTTAATATATAAAAGTATCGTTCAAAATATTCATTGACGTATGCGCTCGATTTTTTAATATATGTTGCGGTCACTTTAAATTAATATCTGTATGAGTTAAAGAAATGTAGAAAGCAACGAGCGAATGAAGGACAAGAATCGAAAGATAACTTCTTTGTAACCATTTACAGAAAATGTAATAACTGGTTTAATTGGACTGGGTGATGAAAAATCTTCCATCATTTTCATATTTTGGTATATTGGCTTTAGAGCATGAAATAAAGCAAGCTCAAAATATGACCTAAACGTATTTACTCATGAAATCAACAGTAGCAGTTAGATACTCACTTCTCGGAAGTTATATCAGAGCGTGAAATAAATGAAGCTGGATGTATATAAATTGGCAAGATATAATATCGTTGAAACAAACGTAATTTTCCGGGAAACTTTTATTACAGATCTGGTGGCATGGGCAATCCAATGTAATTTTGAACCCAAATGGCTGTCTGAAAATGGAAATTGTCAGATTCTCGGAAAGAAGAAAAAACTGAAGTCAATCATTAAATCAAGAGCTAATTTTTTCTACATCAAAGAAAACTTTTGACCTAATCTGTAAACGATAGAACATAATCTGTTAGATATAGTCACTTTGTCGACATGGGATTCGGTAAAATAGATGAAAGTTGTAAAATATTTATTCATTTTAATTTACCAGGTATTTTATGGTTACGCATCTTTACTGTGAGTTCTCTCTTACCTCTTCCCTGTCAAAATGTAAACCTTAGTTCGTGCGTATTTAAATGAGGTAGAAAAAGGTAGTATTAAGGGAGGTTTTAGATTAGAACGTGTACGGCTTGCTGAAGGACACATTACCAGTTCGAATTCTACGATAGCAGTCTGTCGTTATTGTTGTATATTCTTGGCAATAGTACTTGTCCTCCTCGTATATGATTCAGTGAACTTCGCGTTAATAATTTCTCTGCAGCCTTTGGGCTAGCTTAATATTTAGCTAATTTTTTTTTAATAGAAATACCTTACTTTTAAATTTAAAAAAAAAAATAAAAAAACATGCGTTTAAAAATCGCCATGCAGTCTTAACTGGTGGCATATATTTTTTTTTTTTTTTTTTTTCATTTTTCTATTCAGTCGTTTTTCAGCTAATCACCTCAACGCTCAGTTTTCTTACTAAGATGGCTTTAAAAACTTATTTTGCCTTCTTAATATTAACACTCTGTGCGTTTACTTTATTTATTAAATATGATACTTTTTGCCCCTTAAACCACCTAAAATTGGATTCAACTACAAAATTACAATATATTTCACAGCAGCATAAATTTAGAATATCCGATAAACGGTCTCGCGTGCTGGAAATAAAAATGTTTTATTCGGTACAGTGTTGCCACTGCTCGCTGGGTTTGTTAATAAAAAATTTGTTTTACAAAATATGAAATAGGTAATAATTCCAAATTCGGCTTTCCATGGGGCCTTGCTGGGGTGAAGGGCAGCGCTACTCTAAATCTGATGGTTATCGGAACAGTTGTTTCTTCACAGTGCGGAAAACCTACATACATCCACGCAGATTCTTCTTATTGAATTCCTTTAAATAAAATACAGTGCGATAATATTTGGTGGGAATAATCTGAAAACTGATACAGCGCATTTAAATGTTTCGAATCAAACTGTCGTTTCGAGACTGATATCCCGTTCAAGATAAACGTCCATTTTGGGGTAATAAGTACAATATGCGAAACAACTGCAAAATTAACAAAAAAAAAGCTATTGTAGAGAATTCAATCGCAAAAAGAGATGACACCAAATTACGTGTAATTACGGAGGAGGTGATTAGGCTACAGGCGAGGTTGAGAATGTTTTGACTTTTATATTTGAAATGGTAAATTTCCTTTATTAACTGTTATTAGCTATTGTTGTATGTATAATATCCAATCTGTACAAGCAGAATTCGTAAACAGTGCAAGAATGCATTTAATCATTTAAACAGTCCCTTGTGTCAAACGACTCGCAAACATTTTACCAATAAGTTAAGTAATTTCGGAAATATACGAAAAGATTTTTGGTATGAAAGTGTTTCTTCAGGAAAGGGCTCTTTCAGTTTCACAAGAGTATTTCTTGACTTGCAAGTCTGATATCCAAATTAATATGGGTTTCGTAATACTTAATAAATATTTTTAGAGCCACAGCGCATTTAGAGAGGGGCCTTGCAAAGATCAACATTAGAATTATACGTATCGAGTGCTCTTGGAAAAATTAGTAGCCTTCAGAGATGCTATTTTATAAATGTTTGTAGAAAAGGAGAATTAATATTTGTTAAATTCATTTTATCGTTTAGGCTACTAAGTCGATATTTTAAATTTTTACGTTTATTAAGGTACTGTTAAATAGTTTAAATTTGTTTTCATTTTTCATAATAAGCCGAATCATGAAAGAAAGAGATTGCTTACCAGTCGAAAATGCATGTTTTTAATTATTTTTCCTTTAATGATCTTTTTTGAAACTTTTGTATGGGAACTTATATTATTTCATTAAAATTTTTTGAAATAGATTTGATAAAATCGAATGAAGTGTCAAGAATTTAAGAAAATGCTAAACATTTCTCTGACTCCGATAAAATTAACATTTAATTTTCATTTCTCATATCGAAATTCACAAATAGGAAACCAGGCATTGTTCTTTTTCATTTCATGGTGTTCTAATTTTTCCACTTCAACTGAACTTTATCAGAAACTAGATGATGATGCAATAAATCGATGTCATCGAAACGACACTACTATATTAGTAGTGTTCCTTTATAGGAAATTATCAATATTATAGGTTTTTATAAACAAGATTTTATGCCGCTGTTTACATCAACATCCACACGTTTGATATTTTAATATAAATATTTAATTTTCCTTTGCAGTTAATAACAAAACTTTTGCCTTAGTATATGGCTCTACAATTGCATTGCTTTTATTTCTGAGAATGCATATTTTTATAGTTATTATATCCATGCTCACCCCAAACCCAATACGGTAATTTAAGTAAAGTGTCCGTGAATATCTGTAGTCGAAGAATATAAAGCCGTAGATGGCAACACAGGGAATTTCTGAAGACAGCGTAGACGCATTGTATTTTAATATTAAATAAACAAATCTTGTACTCTATATATAGAAAGTATTGCCCGCTTATTGCATACCAGTTTTCTCGTCCGCCTATACGGTATAAAAGTTTGTCTCTTTCTTGCTCAGGATACATTTAGTTTCTAAGTTTAATTGTTTTACTTTTTTGAATGAAACTGCATTGCTTCTTAGATGTAAAGCGGTGGTTTTGTAATGTCTTGGTGTGGAGAAAATGTTTTTCCGTGATTACTAATTTTATGTAACATATATCCGAACTTTATGGAAAGGTGAGTGCCGACATTTCTCCTTTTAGTGTTACATGTGTGAACTTATAAGAAACTTCCGAAATTCTTATCTAAGGAAATTTTTCTCAAAAATATGGGTAAACCAGACCGGCTTCATGAAGTAAAAAATTCAGCAATTTGAACGTTTTATTGCGAAACGTTCTTTCCCGGAGGACATTGCACCAAGCTCCAGTTTTTTATTGTTCCATTTACGGGGATTAAGAAGGCTAATGAGCACGTAACCCAGTGAACCAGCTGTTGTGTCGATGGCGAAAAGGAAGAAGGCAGACAATAAATTGCTATAAAAGTTGCTTAATTTTGAACTTTTCCACTCCCACGATTTAGACTCCGTGCTTGTTCTTCCTTGCTTATTGACGCTGAAAAATTAAACTGTGTAGATTAGAGATGATGGGATGAACATAAGTCTGAATAAAATTACATGAAAGAGGGAAGCCGAATAAACAGTGAAAGATTCCTTGGGAGATGTGTTGCAAACGGCCTACTTCCGTTTACTAGCGTATTTTTGACATTTTCGCTGACATTGAATTTACAGATGAAACTCCTACTAAATTTCTTTAAGAATGCTTTACTATTCCCAAATTCAGGATCCCGGTGCAGTTATTTATTGCATAATTCAGCAAACCTGAATTTTTTATGCAAAATTCTAAGTGGCAGAGCGAGCAGGAATTGTGTAGAAAATTGATGTAGTTTTATTCCGGGATAAAATTTTCTTACAAAGTGAAATAGCTAGTACTATTACACTTTCCAGTTTCCTCCTCTCGTATTGCAGTTTTAAAGCATTATTTTTATTCCTTCCCATTTCAACTAAAACTGTCAGTGAAATTCAGTCACTAAACATTGTGGTCGAGCGGAAACAAATAAGAAAAGCTACCTTCAATATCGATGCAGTGGTGAATAGGAAAAATTTGACAGAAGCAAAGATTTAGAAATAAAATATTTAGGAATGAGATTACTATGAACGAGTGCTACTTCAACGAGTGTTTCGTAAAGTTAATTTAAAATAAAAACTCGGATGCAAATTTAAAGGTTCAAATCCCGCGAACGGGCTGGCTGCATGGGCGTTTTCGTGGTTTTCCCCATGTGTAACGTGCATACGAGCCAGTTCCCCTTAGAAAGTCCTCCACGAAGGCATCCCTCCCTTTAGGCAGATAGCTCTCGTGTGCTTTGCCATAATTACGGATGATCTGCTCGGAGGATTCGACAGAAGGAGAGAGGCTTGTGACTCGATTAGTTTTCATTATTATCATTTTTTTCTTTTCTGCGAACAAAACGGGGAAATCCCTTTTTATGTCTATGTATAAATTAGAGTAATGTAACATTTCCACTTGTGTGAAATATCGAAAAAGATGTCGACATTGAATGATCCGTGCTCCGATTATTTCAACTGTAACGTGCACTTTGTAACCTAGTGGGTTGCAATATATTGAATCTCGAGAACATAGAGTCCGCGATTTTATTTTTCGTTAAGTACGGATACCAAAATTTTGAAAGCAAAACGAAAGTCGCGTTTAGGGTACAGAAATAGCTCAGTCGTATTTAGGGTGCAGATTTAGAATAAAATCGCATTTAGGTTACAGATATTAGTCGCCCAGATATAGCTCAGAAGATTGAAAACGAAAGTTTTAAAGATGGTTTGATTTAATGATGGTTTGGTTCAGATTTATGTACGGGATCCATTTTCCATAGTAACGAAAAATGCTGCTGGTCGGATTAAATGAGATTTAGCTGAACTTTATGATTTACTTGAGAGCAAGCTCATGGCCCTCGAAAGCTCAAAGGTAGAACTAAGGAAGAGTTTGCTGAATTTTTGGAGCCACTTGTTGAGTCCTGCTTACCAGAAACTGTTCAATGGATGATGCTTCGTCCCAGCAAGATAGTGCGCGCTCTTTGGATAAACGTTTGTGCTTTCTTCGAAACCAAGTGCAAAGGGAGGAAAGGATTAAGCTCGCACGTAGCCGGGTCGGGAGCTTCCCTTTCTGCTCATTCACGTCCACATTCTGATGTTCCCTATTGCTCTACAGCTGCTGCCTTCGTAAATTTCCAAGGCCAATACAGGTAGGCGGAATTTAGGTTGTATTTTTTGTTAGAAATCCCACAATTCTGCCGAATGTTTTTCTGCTCGCAAAATGTGTTTAGAAGATAAACTAAAGCCTTTGGTGCAAACGCCTGTCTATTTTCGCCGCCTACGAGTTAGACATAGCTCACAGGCCTTCAGAAAAAAAGTAAAATGTTTAACATGTGTATAAATTTCACTATACCAATATGTGCTCTAATAGCGAAACTGTAAAGCGAAATGAAACTGAAAGTACTGTTTTTTCAAGTAATGCATTGTCTAATCAGCCAACTGTTAATAAAAATGTGTATTTGCAAACATTTGATTTAAAAATAGTTTTCGAAGGTACACAACTTACAGTTCGTACGATTTTCGACAGTAGTTCACATAATCTTATCTTTCAGAAAGGGTCATCACGTTTTTGCAACTGCGTCCCAAATAGAAACAAACCATTCTTGGGGAGAGAGAGACAAGTCCTAATTGCCATTTAGTGTTTGATGTTAATTTAAGAAATTTTGAGGGAACGTATGAACATAACTTTGAAGTACTTACTCATAACAAAATATGCGAATCTGTTCCAAAAATAGTTGATCACAATACCCTAAATTAAAAGGTAGAAATATCACCTTGTCTGATTTGCAAGCTAAGGAATATAACATTGAATTACTTTTAGGAGCAGATGCCATCGGGGACATTATTGCTGGCAGCTCTCTGAAACTGCACTCGGGTGTGTCTGTAGTGGCGACTGAATTCGGATACACTGTGATTGGTAAAGTAAACAGCTTATCTGAAAAATCTACTTCAGCTACTATTCTAGCATTACTGGAAAATAATTTGTTCAACAATATAGTGTCGTTGCATTCCTCTAATCTTGTGTAACCGAACTCTGGAATTTAGATGCCATTGACATAACAGACCCAACCGAAGATGTTAAACTAGAACTTGCTCACACCAACACAGTTAAGCAATTCAAAGAGATATTAAATTTTCTTTCCGATGGCCGATATGAATTGCCACCATCCTTTAAATTTGAAATTCTGTTACCTAACAATAAATCTATGACCTTTAAAAGTCACAAAAGAATGTGTCGACGAATTGATGAGAAAATCAGTTAGGTGAATATAAGGTAGTTTTTGAAGCAACGGGAAGATCTAAAAGTAATAGAAAAGAATTTAGTATGCTTGATTTTTTTCGCCATTTATTTTAACAGAAAGTTGCTTAGTAAGATTTTGTCCAGGTTTATTATTTGTCATGATTCTAGATTTGGAGGATGAAATTTCAAGTTTAATTTTCTTGCATTCTTGCTGGAATATGGCTATTATTTCTTGACAATTTCTTCGAAGGATTAAATGGGACTTTCCACTCATAACAAATGCGACATCATCGGCGAAAGCAGTAATTTTAGCAAAAGGAAGCCAAGCACTTTTTATAATTTTATTAAATGTAATATTCCATAATTCTGCGCTTATACATGCGCCTTGTGAACATCCACGAACTTGTTTTCTTCTGATTAAAGAATTATTATATAAAATGAGACTATGCCGATTATCAAGGAAATTATTGATAATTTAATAGATATTATAAGTACATTCAATATTTCTAAGTGCTTCTTTAATTGAGGGCCGCCATAATGAATCAAAGGCTGATTTGAGACCTAAGCTGATTATTGCGGAGTGTAGGTTATTGATTTTATTAACATGGATTTGGTTTAGGACTGCACTGGTTGCATGAATGGTAGATTTTTGCTGCCTAAATCCACACTGATTTTCATTAATGAATTTATGATGGTGAAAATGGTATTCAAGTCTTCCTATAATACAACTTTCAGATTTTCTCCAAGGGATGGTAGAAGGTTAATTGGCCGATAGGAATTAGGATTTTCATGAGCTTTGTTCTTTTTGAGGAAGAGTATGTTTTGTCTTGTTTTATAGCAGTCTTGAAAAATACCAAGTTGGAGACATTTATTGCAGATTAGAATTAGCTTAGGATTACTTTTATGTATAATTTGATAGCAGATTCTATCTGGTCCAGGAGCATTTTCGTTATTGAGTTTTTTAATAAATAGATTGAGTTCCATGGCTGTAAATGTGTTATCATTTTCTTGGAAGTAGATTACAACGAATTAATCTTTGTTCAGTTAAATCATCATATATGTTTTCTTTTGGTAGAATAACATCTAGAATGTTTTCTAAAGTGATCTTCGTAACATTTTTATCATTATTTCCCCTATTAGTGACTGTAAGTTGCGTTGGGTGGAAGATTTTGTTGGTTTCAATTTTGTACAATGAGCCATACGTATACTGGTTGTTTGAACAATAGTTGCACCATGCTTAAAGCTTTGCAGACATTATTTGCTTTTTATATGGGGCTTTTCGTTTTTTGTATTTTTGAAGTAGGTTGAGTCGTTCTTCATTAGTTTGCGATGATTTCAGTTTTCTTCGTAATGCTCGTGTTTTGTGTTTGACTTAGCGGAGTTCTTTCGTCACCAGTTGATTTTTATAATGGGTATTGATGATCTTTTGAAGAAGGTACGTTCGTAGGTATCTTGAAACTTTCTGATAAGTTCCTTGGTAATATTATTAAGTTCTGTTTTGGTTGTACACAGAATAATAGCATTTAGAAAGTCATTTGAAATTGGATTGAACTTTTGTTGAAATTTCTTTTTTTTTGTTATTATTGATTTTAAATCTGGTAAGTGCAGTAAAGGACGTATATTCAGTTATATCAAAAGAGATATATTTGTTATAAGATTCGGTATGTTCATCTAGTATTGATCTGTTGTTAATTTTATTATCAAGATGTGTTGTAGAAATAAGATCAGTCCAATAATTATTGTAGGTATTATCAAAGGTAGGTCGGTCAGTAAAATGATTATGTAGAATGAGATTGTTTGCATTTAAAAATTCTTCAAGTATTCTTCCTCTGTGATCGGTTTGTAAGTATCCCCATTAAGTACTTTGCGAGTTAAAGTCTCCACAAAAAACATGCGGACTATTATTATTGTTGTAAGATTTCATTTAGTATGGATAAGGTTTGATTTGGATTTTTGACGGAGATATATAGATACTAGTAATAAGAAGCTGAGATGCATTAGTATTGATTGAAATTGTGATTATATCTCGAGTATTAATAATTATTGTAGAATTCCATTTATTGTTTGGAATGAATATGGCTGTACGAGGAGATAAAACACCCGTTGAAGCATGACGTTGAATAATTGCCCAGTTATTTGGACTTCTTCCTAATTTGCCAGTGATGCAATAATGTTCTTGATTTATAATAAAATCTGCCAGATAATCTACTTGATACTGACATAGTTGGTCGGTGGCGGTCTTTGCTCTTTGAAGATTTATTTTGAGAAAGCGGATGCCATTGTTATTCTTTTTATTGATGGAAAGGGTCTATAGATAGTCTGCAGGATCTTGCATTATTGTTGATAATATGTATTGGATTTTACTCGTCTAACTTCTGTTTGATATGTGGACCAGGAAATAGCTAAAGCTGGATGTTTACAGTCAAATTTTGTTTCATACTTTTTATTGTTAATCCAACAGATTATGCAGTACGGAGTTTGGGAATAACAGCAAGAAACATATTTTCCGCCGTAGAATGAGCATTTTGGTTGGTTTGTCTTATGAGAGAAATCCTGACAGACTTGACATCTGCGTACACCGATAAACTCGGTTATTTTATTGGTGCGCCATCCAATATATATTTGTTTTTTACTCATAAAATTTTGGAAAGTTTGACCGTGACATTTTATGATCCATTTATCGATATTATTTTGATAATTCAGTTTAAATAAAGGCCTTAGGTGGGAAATATTTGATTATGTTTCTTGGGCTATAATTTGAATCAGTTCATCAGAGTTGAAATTTTTTGGAGTATTATGAATTGTGCATTTTGGTATTGTGGCTTCCGGAAGTTTTACGTTAACTATATCTTTTGCAACTGTTTTGGCAATGAGGTTATAGCTGATTTTTTCTATACCTTCTGGCTTATGACAGTGTATTGCAAAGCTTCCTTGAAGAAAGGTGTTTATTCTTTTGACGTTGATATTTAATGCTTGCAGTGGTATTATTTGCAGTGGTATATGATTTATTTGTTCTATTTTTCTTTTTCGGGTCTTGCTTCGTTTGGTCATTAAATCAATCCTTCTACAGTCGTTATCCAGTTCTGGCTCTTTTCGCAGTTCATCCGGTTTCCTTTTCGGGTTTGACAGTTCTTTTCCGGTTCCTGCTGGTTTTGCAGATTTGGATTATTTTCCGTTTTTTGCTTCTTTTCCAGGTATTGCGTCTTTTCTGACTCATCTATCTTTCCAGTTCTGGCATCTTTTCCGGCTCTTGCTTCTTTTCCATTTTTTGCATTTTTTCCAGTTTCTTCTTCTTTTTCAGTTCTTCTTTGTTTTTTAGTTTTTGCATTTTTTCCAGTTTCTTCTGCCTTTTCAGTTCTTCTTTGTTCACTTGTTTTTGTATCTCTTCCAGTTGTTTCTCTATTTTCAGTTCTTCTTTCTTTTCTAGTTTTTGTATCTCTTCCAGTTTTTTCTTGTTTTTCAGTTCTTCTTTCTTTTCTAGTTTTTGAATCCATTCCAGTGTTGCTTCTTTTTCAGTTCTTGCTTCTTTTCTAGTTTCTGTTGCTTCTCCAGTTTTTGTTTGTTTTTCAGTTCTTCCTTTTTTTTCCAGTTTTTGCTTCTTTTTCTGCTTTTTCAGTT
The DNA here is from genome assembly GCF_044657685.1 of Stegodyphus dumicola. NCBI lineage: Eukaryota > Metazoa > Arthropoda > Arachnida > Araneae > Eresidae > Stegodyphus > Stegodyphus dumicola. The sequence continues at coordinate 135,631,302 of NC_140777.1, forward strand.
CTTCTTTGTTTTTTAGTTTTTGCATTTTTTCCAGTTCCTTCTGCCTTTTCAGTTCTTCTTTGTTCACTTGTTTTTGCATCTCTTCTAGTAGTTTCTCCATTTTCAGTTCTTCTTTCTTTTCTAGTTTTTGTATCTCTTCCAGTTTTTTCTTGTTTTTCAGTTCTTCTTTCTTTTATAGTTTTTGAATCCATTCCAGTGTTTGCTTCTTTTTCAGTTCTTGCTTCTTTTCTAGTTTCTGTTGCTTCTCCAGTTTTTGTTTGTTTTTCAGTTCTTCCTTCTTTTCCAGTTTTTGCTTCTTTTTCTGCTCTTGTTTCATTTTCAGTTCTTGCTTCTTTTCCATTTTTTGCTTCGCTTCCTGCTCTTGCTTCGTTTTCAGTTCTTGCTTCTTTTCCAGTTCTTGTATCTTCTCCGGTTCTTGCTTCTTTTCTAGTTTTTGTATCTTTTCCAGCTTTTGCTTCTTTTTCATTTCTTGCTTCTTTTCTAGTTTTTGTGTCAATTCCAGTTTTTTCTTGTTTTTCAGTTCTTGCTTCTTTTCCAGTTTCTCCTTCTTTTCCGGTTCTTCCTTTTTATTCAGTTCCTGTTTCTTTTCCAGTTCTTGCTTCTTTTCCAGTTTCTCCTTCTTTTGCAGTTTCTCCTTCTTTTCCGGTTCTTGCTTTTTATTCACTTCTTGTTTCTTTTCCAGTTCTTGCATCTTTTCCGGTTCTCGCTTCTTTTCTAGTTCTCTCTCGGTTTCCAGTTTTTGCTCCTTTTCATGATCACAAGGAGGGTTTTCCAATCTACAAAATAATCAGTATATCTTTATTTCAGTAGTAAAAAAGTGAAAGTAATGCAACGACGATCACGTTTAACATGTACAACACTTTAATATTTAGATACTATATAACACTTTGGGCTCAGTTTCATAGGGAAAAATCTCCCCGTAGATTTATTGCCTGACAGAATATTTTTCTACAAAGGGCGAATTTGTTGTTTTCGTTATAAGGACCTAAAGCCAAGCAGAGAAGTTAAAGAATTTGGCGTGATTTGTATGCAATAAGCGACCACCATGAATCTCACGTAGAGTGTGATAATTTGCAAAGTTTCAGTGCCTTACTTTTCCTTACTTAATTTTTACATAAGTTGTAATAATAATAATAGTAATAATAAACAGGTGGCTTAAAAACAGAGGGAAACAATGGGGAAAATTGCAAAATAGGAGAAAAAAAGGAAACTGAAATCAAAAATGAAACAACTACAAAAAAAAAAAAAAAAAAAAAAGGATGGAAAAAGCATCTTAGAAGATATACACGTAACGTTCTTTCTGAATCAGAAAAACCTGTATTTAAACGAGTATAAGTTTGAGAGCTTTAGATTCATTTAGGTTTTGAATCAATTACTATTTCTTACGCTTGCTAGATATTTTAAATTTCTTCAATTTTTGTATAATTTACTTACGTATTTTGTATTTTAACCTTTTCTTATTATTATCCCAGTAGAGGTAACCTTACACATCATTACATTATCTCCGAGTTTCCTCATTTAAGTCATCTTTCTCTCAGAAGAATCCCTTTGCATCGCTGGCTGCACAGGTTTCAAACTTTCTCTTGTTATTCCAAATTCGGAAAATATTGCTGGTCTATTTCGTCGTCCAGCAGAGCAGCACTAGGAGTTTTGCCACCATTTGTTTTCAATTGAAAATTTTATTCTCATTCTTCAGTTACATTCTTTAAGTTTTAATTATTTATACAGGAAGAAAGAAAGAAATCAAACACAGTAAAACAAATTAGGAAAAGAAATATCTGTTTTCTCCTATATTTATTGTTCCCTGTAATTTCTTTTGCCTGTTCCATTAAATTTATTGAAGGAAAATTTGCTAAGTTTTTCAAAATGTATTTCCTAAATCCTTATGCGAATTAAGCCTTTCTGAGCGTTTCGGCTAATGGCCGAAATCACTTTAATGGCTTTCACAATGTAATGTTTGAATATTGACAGCTGCCTATACTGAAATATTTTCTCCATTGTCCTCGAAAAAAGAAGTATTAAAGTTCCAGGAGATTTTACAATGAAGGACACACATTTCTTATTTGAAGGGCAAGAGGAAAAAAAAAGATATTTTCGGATGGGAATATATAGCATTGTAAACACCGTGTTTGTAAATTTCATCATATAGTAGCAACACTTGAGGCATAAGTAATTATGCACATATATGAGAGAGACGACATCGAGGAAAAATGAAATGGCAAAACAGGGCCGAAACAACTTTCCTGGCCGGTACAAACAACACAAAACACAAGAAAGAACGGACACCAATTATGCTTAGCACAAGAGAAATTAAAAAATAGGAACAAAATTAGACACTTATGGACCTCAAAGAAGGTGTTCGAAATTACGACCTGCACCCTGATGCAGGTATCACATCTCTCGCACATCGACCATAAGATGTTCTGGAAAATACTGTGCATCCTCAGGACTTTCCCAGCAGCTGCCACGATATGTGCCACAAGTTCCTGTTGGACTTCTAACAGGGGTTTCGTGCACGAATGTGTTGACGTACCCCGAGCGGAAGTGATAATGCAAGTGAGGTCTCGTGATCTTGCTGAACAATGCACTGGACTACCCCTACCAAACCCATGTTTAGGATACTTTCCTAAGGAACTTTCGAATACTTTCTTTGATGACAATCCAATGTTTTTGTTCTTATTTCTTAGTTTTCGCTGCGCTAAGAATAATAAAGAAATATCTTTACACTGTTCGTACCCTATTTTTCTTGTGTTGTCTCTCGTCACTATAGCGCCAGGAAAGCGTTTCCGACCATGCATTGCAATAAACGATTATATATATATATAATTTATTTCCTAAACAATATTGATTAATTGATTATATTATCTCCTATGTTTAATTAAAGTAGAATTATTTTAAAAGAGTGAATCCATACTGGTAAGTTATATTTCGAAATATGTTTTGAAGTAATTTGAAAGCAAAATGTTAATAATGTTTTTGGTTAATAATGTTAATAATGTTTAGCAAAATGCAAAATGTTAATAATGGGGACTAGAGTTAAATCATCATGAAGAATAAAATTTCAATTGTAAAAGGAAAATTAAAACCATGTAATCATTGTCATTGATCGGAAATTAATTGACTTTTCAATGGGAACAAACCAACTCCCATTCAACGAACAATAATTGATAAAAATACGTAAATACGAAGGTGTTTCGTCTTTACTCGAGTTATAAGTTAAAGCCGAACCGGCAATTCTAGTCAGGCCAAATATCTCCGCGAATAGAAGGGATTATGATCCAATGCTTATACTCAAAGAACTTATTCTTATGAAGCAATTTAGTCAATTCAATTTGGAGTAAAAAGCAAAATCTGTAGAGAAATTCGATATAACCCGAGTAACCGTCCCCGACACCTTCATGTTTATGCATTTGAGTTCTATATTATTTTTAAAAATTAAACATTGGAAATTCAATTTGGAGTAAAAAGCAAAATCTGTAGAGAAAGCCGATATAACCCGAGTAACCGTCCCCGACTCCTTCATGTTTATGCTTTTGAGTTCTATATTATTTGTAAAAATTAAACATTGGAAATTGTTATTATGAAATCGAATTCAAAGTAAAGTTGAAATAAACATAGAAGATTACAAAATAAGATAAATAATGCAAAGTTTGTAAAAACAAATCAAAGACAATATAAAGTAATATAAAAAATGTAAAAATAATATATAATAAGAACAGTGAATGTACATGAAGATATAAAGGCCAGAAAAGGTATTAAGTAACTTACATTCTTTCTAGTGGGGGAGTTGGCAAAGTATTCTCTTCATGTCTGACTCATAAGTGTTGGGTGTCCGAAAATTCTTAGCGGCAGTGGGGGCTTTGAATAATATCAGTCGGTAAGACTTGGGTGAAGTAATTTATGGTAGTGGGTTGGACTCGGAATTCTTAGGGATGTATTATGTGGAGTTCTTATTTGAGGGAGAATGTCTGTTAAGATTTTTTTGAAAATACTAGTGAATGGAAATTAATTAATTTCTGGCTAATTGTCGTGTCGCAATGATTAAGAATTTAAGAAAGGAAAAAAGGAATTTTTCACTGTCCAAGAGTTATTAGACAGACTAAAGTCATGAAATAGGCCCATTTTTTTAGTAACAGTATAGTAACAGCATGAGTCTGAAGACAATTAGGTTTTTACAATATATACAATTGAGTAATTACACTATATACAAATCCTTCAACTGATAGTCATCCAACTTATACCGCCTTCTCAGGTTTAGGAACAAATTATCATATCCCTATCAGTTACATGATTTAGGGTGAGTATTTAACCCCTGCTCTTTTAAGGCAATGGTTGATAAATTGAATGGGTATTAGATTATTTTTGAGAATTTTAATAAGGAGCAAAATTTCGCGTTGTAAATCTATTGTATCTGTCCATATAATTTTAATTCGTTGTATTTGATTAATTATAGTATTGTTAATTACTTTTTTGGATATGTTGGAGTTCCAATTTATTAATTTGTTAGTACTGAAATTGAAGTTTCTTGTTTTGTCAAAAAGTAAAATTTTTTTGTAGTTAATGATTTGAAGATCTAGAAAGTCTATGCTATTTTGTGAATTATTAGTTTTATTAAGTGTAAGACAATTCGGATAAATCTCGGAGTGTTCAATTTTATCAAAATTATTAATTGTAATAAGGTCATCAATATATCTGTAGGTGTGTTTGTAGTAATTTAACTGTTGTGGTTGTAGATTTTTTTGGAAGTTAAAGTCTTTGACAAATAAAAAGATATTACAGATCGAGGTGCTGGAATGTAAGCCCATTGGCAATCCTCTGACTTGTTTAAAAATTTGATTTTGAAACTTGATGTAGTTATGAAAAAGTGTGCATTTTAGGTAGGTTTCCCATTTGTCAAGAGTCATGATATTGAGCATATCAGGGAAGAGTTTAGTTAGATCAAGTAGACTGGTATAGATTTCTTCTAGAGGAAGTGAGGTATATAAGTTTTCAAAGTCATAGCAATTAATGTTTTGGATGTTAATGGTTTGAATAGTATTAATGACAGGAGTGTTATTATGAATGATCCAGGATTGTTATGATTAGTGTTACAATCATTGAAAATAAATTTACAGATTTTATTAAGTTGAATTGAAAAATAATAGTCTACATTTTTCTTGTAATTTATTAGTTCCATTAGCAATAAATCTGAATTTTAATTGTGTTTTATGGAATTTGGGAATCGCATAAAGATTAGTAAATCTGTTGTAGTTTGCATTGAAAGTAATATTGAGTTTCTTATGAAAAGTTTTAAACCTGTTTATTATAGATGTTTCTGTAAGGTTGGCTAATTGATAAGTAGTCGCGTTGAGAAGTTCTTTATGAATAATTTCTGCGTAGAATTGTTTTCATATAATGCTAAAGTTATTAGTTGTTTAACTATTTTTGTAATAGTAAAGAGCTGTTTTAATTTTTTAATATCTGATGTAAGTTGCGACCAATTCAGTGTACTTTTATACTTGAGGTGACTCATTTCGGTGGATATGCGTTGAAGAATTTTGGCTTTCCATTTTTATAAGGTATCTATGGGTAAATTCAGTTGATAGCTTGCTTTAACTATAACTTTGTTGATGTTGTTTTCGAAAGTCTTGTAACAGAAATTTGTAGTCATGTTTCTGACTGGTCTAAATTTTGTACCATAACTCATTAGTGTTTTAAGTTGATGGTTCTGTATGATATTCAGGTTGCCAGTAATTATGCGCTGGTGATGAGAATCCACGTAATTGCTGTAAATTGGTGTCTTACAATGTCATTCTGCTGTTTCATCTATTTCATGGTGGTTAGTCAGCAAGTTGCTTAAGGTCCTTTGATATTTAAATGCAACCATAGTTAATGTATCAACTGCGGGGAAGTAATCTTTACAATCTCTGATGATTCTTGAGAAATGAATATTGTCAAACTGCGGATGTAGAAAATTGACTTTAAAATAAATTTTGCGTTGAGTGAGACTATTAGAGAGTCCGAAAAAACTAAAATCGAGAATCATGTCTTTAATGATTTGTGTGTCGTCGTAGCTTTATTGAATGAATTTTTTTAGTTTGATAAGGAATTTATTAGTACAGGAGTGTAACAGTTGAGAAGTTTCTTGGGAAAGTTGTCTGAGTCAAAGAAACATTTCAATTGTTTTTTCAATGCAAATGTATCCAAAGTGGATAAAAATCTCGCATTATTTTTTATTTTGCTTCCTCTTATTCCTCTCTGCGTTTTGTTGCTGTAGTGCTTAAATTGGCTGAAAATAGACTTCTTAGAAGTATCTCTATGACTATGTATATAAGTGTTAAGTCCATATGGATAAAGTGAACGTTGTTTTAGTATATAGAGAGATTCCTGAAAAATTCGTGTTTTGTGATTGGGTATTATATCTAATATCTGAAGTTGAATAGAGTTGAAGTCATGGTGTTTAAAGTGCTCTAATTCTGCTGTATTGAGTTGTGATGGTGTACTTATTTTAATGCTATTTTTTGTGCGTTGAATTTTTTGATTTGAGCTCTATGGTTATTGATTCGAAAGTTAAGATTGTTTTTAGTCTGTCCTATATATTTTATATGTCAAGTGCTGCATGTAATCATGTAAATACAGTTAAATGTTTTTCATAAAAATTGTATTTTGGGTTTATCTGTAGCAGGCATGGCGTTAAATTTTCAAGTTTTTCATCTTGTGGAATGACATTAAATGATTTCAATTTCAGATAAACTAGCAAGATATAAAAGTAAGGAGGCTGCTAACCTTCAATACAGTAAAGTTTTTGTATAAGAACTTTATAAATCTTAAAAATTAAAATATTAAGAAAGAAGAATGGTGGTAATATATAAAGTGGGTACATTAGGCAAGAGATAAATAGCGCTAATAGCTGCTATTTAGCATATCCAATGTTGTATGATCTTAAATTCATTAAGTGCGAAAAGAAGTTACAATTACTTGCGCAATTGCTGCAAAGTTAGTTAATAATAATTTATTTCCTAAACAATATTGATTAATTGATTATATTATCTCCTAAGTTTAATTAAAGTAGAATTATTTTAAAAGAGTGAATCCATACTGGTAAGTTATATTTCGAAAGATGTTTTGAAGTAATTTGAAAGCAAAATGTTAATAATGTTTTAACGGGGACTAGAGTTAAATCATCATGAAGAATATATATATAAAATCTTTATATATATATATATATATATATATATATATATATATATATATGTTACCGTGAAAGACCGAAATTGGAGAATGTCGACTTTCACCGGAGAATGTCAACATTCACCAAATACGTCGGTGAAAGATCGAATATTGCATTACATTCTTGTACATTCGGACCCTCACCGGTGTATGTCGACACTCACGGATGTGTTCTGGTGTAGGTTGAAAAGAGAGGAGTATATGTACACGCTGTCATTGCAAAAGGAAGTGTTCCACAAATAAATGCTGTCGTAAAAGCAAGGGCCTCTTGTGCAATTGAAAGTGTCATAAGAGTTTAAGTTTTTGCAATAAATAAGATTTGAATCACGTAATTTTGTAAGTTTTAAACTTCTATTATTTTCCTTTCTCATTTTGAATGTACAGTGTGTTTTAAGTTCTTATATTCTTAAGTTCTTAATTTAAGTGCGTTTTTTCGTGACCGAATTACGGAGAAAATATAATATTCTTATGTGTTCAACATTCACCATTAGTAGATGGTGAATGTTGACATTTACCGGTGTAAGTCAGAAATAAGAGTATTTGGAAAATATTTCGGACATACAACAAGCGACTGTGTGAATGTTGACATTCACCGGTGAAAGTCGACATTCTCCAGATTTCGGCGTTTCACCATAACATATATACGATAAACGTATATATATAGATATATATGTATATGTGTGTGTGTGTGAATTAATGTTAGGAATTCTGATCGCACATATTGATCTATAATACAGAGCAAATTTGGCAGATGAATAAGGTAAAATATTCAGATTTATTTCAATTCACATTTGCGGCCCCAATTCATTTGAAATTCTAAACCTACCTATTTCTAGAATATTTATATTTCTCATATTGTTGGAATAGGAAGAAAGTAGCACGACTTCGTGTCAGCGGTGACAGAGATAGAAAAAATGTGCATAGTTCGACAACATTGTGGCTTAGTAAGAGAAATATTTGATTCAGGAAATTTAAATTCCCACTTAGCTAGGTCATCATCTTTATGTAAATCATGTGATGGGTATATATATATCTACATAAATATATTTTAATTAATTAATTTTTATTTTTTAATTTTCTATTAATTCAAAATTATTTAATATTATATATTAAAAAAATAATTACAATGAAAAGTTGGAATCTGGAAATTTTTATTATGTTTGATGAGTACATTCTCAAAACTCGAGCTAAATAATATTCTAAATCTCTGTAAATCTAGAAATATATAGTCTAACAGAAACAGATGAAGAGAACAATTTATATTAGATTTGTTCCGAATAGAGTATAGGATGGATTTCAGTGTTTACGTAATTTGTTTTACATACATATATATTATTATTTATAAACATAAAGTCCTTTTTGTCTTTGTTACTCTAATTATATCAACTATTTGACATTCAACAACTAACTTCATAACAACTTCTCATTCACAAATTTTACAAACTGGCCGTTTAAACACGTGTATTTTGTATATTAGCTTTCTGTTTAGATATTTCATTAGTTAATGCAATAACGTTTCCTCATAATCAAAAGGTATGACAATAAATTTGAATTCTTCACAATAGGATTTTCCATCTTAAACATTTATAATATATTTTTGTAATGAAGGAATGAAAAAAACATTAAGCATTATAAATCTGAAAACGTATTATTTTCCAGACCAGCGTTTTTGTCAAAAAATTATTAAAGGTATAATTAAACTGGACCTGAAACATTATGTTTTGTTTTATTATTTTTTCCGAAAAGACTTACGTCTCCGACACGTATTGCAATCTTAAACATTGGGGATCCAATTCTTCTAGTAGTTGATCGCTGTAGTATATTCCTGCTTCTCCTTCTTCTTCTTCAAATATACGTCGATAATTATTTGCGCTGAAATATTTTTATTTTATTAAATATATATGTTCATATGTTTGAATTCATTAATTTAATAAATGATTACTTATACGTTTTTTGTCAAAAGTAGTAAGTTACAGTTTGCGAGCATTTTTACAGATTGTCAAAGATTTTTAAACGCTCAATGTTCCACGAAGAAAATATCTTTACTTATTCAAAATCTTTTAAAAACAATAAATATGGAAATGAATATTCCTCTTATTAGCCTAAATTCCATTATGAGAATATACAGGTATAATAGGAAATGAAGCTGCTGGCACCAACAGCTCAGGATGCCATATTAAAAGGTCTGATTGACATCTATCATCTCAAATCAAACCAATGCAATCAGGAAAAAATTTTCCAAACACGTTTTAATAAAATAACAAACAGGATGGGACGAGACAGATACAAGAAGATTGCTCGACGGTTACCTCCCGCAAGTATCCCTATAAAGAATAAATTTTTTTCTCCAGTTAGATTGGCAACAAGTCATGGAAAGTTCCCATTTTATTACCAGAGATTCTTAAGAAGCACGTAAAATGCGAGCGCGAAAAACCTGCAAATCTGGAAAACCTAAGCTTTATAAATGGCACTCTCCCTTACTTCCCTTCTTAGAAAAAATAACCAGGATTTGCATCAAAAATTCCAGAGAAACGTGTTTCTACAATATGAAGTGTGTGTCTGCACTTCAACAATTTATGAAATATATTATTGAAAGTGAAGGAACTGTGATTATAAGTATCTAATCATATTACAAAAGTGAATAAGCATACATTTAAGAACAAGAAAATTTTTTAAACGGTGGCTTCCGTTGACCATGCTGATGAAATTTCCAGTCGAGCGCAATTAATCAATGTTTGGGATCTCAACCTGATGGCTGCGTATGCTGAGTCGATGACTGATCATTCATTTGGACAATTTCCGCACAGGATTAAAAATTGCCTTCCTACAGACTTCTTCACTTAACGGGCCATGCGTTCAAAACACAGATTTACACGTTAACTGAAATGTATAAAAAAATTAGCGAAAACAAAAAAAGTATTTAAACGCACAATATCTCTTCGGATCTTCCTATGTTCCTGATTATTACATCTGCTGAAAACAATTTAATACGTTTAAATGCAACTACATTTCATTGAAGTGATCTATTAAATGTTTAACAGTTTTCTGCTGTTGACTTCAATAAATTTAATAATGTTTGGTATTTCATTTGTTTCCAGCAACACCTAGTCTCCTTTGCAAAGAAAATTAATATTAACTTTTGTAATTAAGAAATGATTTAGATGAAAAATTAAATTGGACTGGAGATAATGTCTCGGTTGTTTTCGTTAAAAGAAGTTGGTGCTTTCCTAATTCAAAAAAATATCTCCATATATATACATAACATACATGTAATTAATTTACACACTTAAAAAAAGTATTCTTCACATGGTATCTTCAAATGGGTAGATACGATAGCTGAAAAACAAGTGTCGGACTAAAGCGGAGCTGCAAAGAGCGATTTGTTGTACTGATACTTCCGTTTATATAATTCTTGTTATTCGATGCATGTAGTTTTGTTGAAATTCGTGTTACAAATTGCTTTATTCTCTGATGTAAAATGAATTATCCCAAATTTTATTCAGAAGATTTAAATAACGGTTTCGATCACAATACACAGCAGTTACTAGTAAAATATCTGGATCAGTAAAATATCTGGATCAGATGCAACTAGCAACCTGTGAGTAATATAGCATTATTCACAATTTATTTTCTTCACTCAAAACTTTAAAGTAGAAATTGAAATGTTTTAACTTTATCCTTATACCACATCCTTGCATCCGGTGATATTGATTTCGCAACGAATATTACTTAAAATCTGGTTATAATCTATGAATATTACTTAAAAATATTTAGTTTACATGTTTGGTTGTTTGAACAATCATTGAAAAGAAGACATGGAAATTCAGTAAATTCGTTATTCTGTTATTCATTTCGTTTATATACAATTGTTATATGCGTGAATGAAATGTTTCTTACTAGTGAACTGTCCACATTTAAGCACTATACAGAAATTTCGTTTTCAGTCTGTTAGCATAAACGACATCTTCCGTTTTTTTTCTGCAGCTGATACACATATAGATGTTTTAGAGTGATATTCAGCTGTCTTGAGTTTCGAATACTCATCGCCAATTCTCGGGCACTCCTTGCTCTTGGCAGATGTTTTCCTCCTTTTATGTGGTGGGTAGACAATGTCAGTTCAAGAGCTTCTCAATGAAGCTTATCCTTTTATTAAATTAATTCACCTTCCAGGCTGGATTGATCTTAATGAATACATTATATGCCGAAATAAATTGATGGATGTTGTTGGACTACTGTGTTGTTAGGATGTTGAAGAAGACTACTATCTACCATCTCTCCTACATAAATAGTGTGAGACCAGTTTTTCTAACATATCTACTCCTTTGGTGCTGTTATAATCTATGATTATTTGAAGCTTCTTTCTGTCTGTGTCAGTTTGTTTTCTGTCATGGTTAAGAATGCTGTTGAGGGCTATTCACTTGCCTGTCTTCGGGACGTAGGATGTAAAGATCGTATCCTTCGTGAATGTAAATGTCGATGTGTATGATGTGTATTTGGAACCTGTTTTTACAAGCAACTTCGGAGGAACTTTTGGCTTATTCTTTCTGATTGCTCCAATAATTATCAATCTTTTTTCAGAAGAAATTTTCCAAGGTCATCAGACGTGAAAATGCTATCACATCCTCAATTATTTTCAAGCTTTGAATGAGATTGAGACCGAATTTTCTTTCTGGTGCAGAGCTAGACTGCTCTCCGAGGTACGGCGGTATAAGTGGTAGCGTTGCTCCAAACTACGCAAAATTTTATGTCACCTGGTTTGTTGGGCATTTATTGGTGGAAAGGACACTTTCCTCGGAAAGGTATCAGTTATTCATCCATAACAAATTCTGCTACTCTTCTTTAAGATGATTTGAAAATTTATGAGTGAAAAAATGGTTGTTAAAAAAACGGTTATCTCTTACTTCAGGCTTTTTCAAATAAGACTTATTTGGATAGCGTTTCAGCCTCTCTCGATGGAGTAGGTAAGAAGAGAGTCTATTCCAGTCTGTATATTTTAGGTTAAAAGCTAAATTAAAAAATGCAATCGAAGATCAGAAAACTTTGAAATATTTATTAAAATGATATCGCAATGACGCTTCGTCCTTTGTGAAGCTAACAATGAGAATTTTTGAATACTGGGCTAACATTAAACTTGGTTTTAAAATATAATACTCCAAAAACCCGTGAAAATCTTAACTGATACTTTTATGAGAATACTTAATAAATTAGAACATTATTTTATTGACTGACTTTATTGAAAACGTCTGATTAATCGTAAATAAAAACACTGAGGCACGTACGCGAATACGAAATTTTTATGATCGAAAGAATTATTATTTGGAACTCAAATACTGAATATGTCCTACATTTCAACAAATAAGCATTCTTTTTCTACTTTAAAAATCTCTCTTTTCCGTTTTTCTTTCCTTTACACATAATTTATTCGTGATTATGCAAAATATCTGAACTTTCTTTTTAAATTTCTGCTTCTAAAAGAAGATATAAGAGAATTTTCTTTTTATTAAACATTCGATGGGCAAAAAGCAGAAAGAATTTAATTTGGAATCTGAAGAAATGAAATATCACATTATTATGATATTATGTAAGGAATGAAAATATTTCAAAAAATATATTTTTAATTCTATTTTTGATTTTTTCTCATATAGTAACAATCAAAATAACAGTATATACACATAAGGAATAAAATTTTATTCACTTTCATCAACTAATCAAATATGGGAAACTCTATGCAGCTAATATTATCACCTGGGCAGAAATCTTGATTAAGTATTTGCACTCAAGAAAATTCAAACATAAATGAAAAATATGTGTTGAACTATGTTTTTACTGAAATTAATCATGCAAGTCGTGTTCAAAGCCAAGTACTCAATATATTTCCGAAATTTATGATATTTCCGTTCTTTTTTTCCTTATAGTTTTAGTCTTTACTTTAAGACATCATTTCTTCGCTTTCCTTATTTGAGAAAATAACTTTAAACCTTAATGTACTTTAATTACAGCAACTAAATATTCGAACCTCAAACAACCCTACTGTTTGATTAAGATAGTGTCAGATTTTATTTTCAACTGGATTGCTTTAAGTGGCTTTGTGAGGACAGAGTTCATTAGTACAATATACAATCATCTTGCGCTACTTAACTTCTGCTCAGTTATTGTTGGATTTTTAAGTAAATTTTCAGATAATACTGACTTCGTTACAACCGACATTCATTAAACAAAACAAGCACCATTAGATACAATGCACTTCGTTCAACGAGATAAAAGTATATTCATGTCAATTGTTCAGAGCCCATATGTTCGGGAGGGAAAATTCTTGAAAACCCTCTTGATAGCTGCTTCATTGCTGAACCTTTCTCCTTCTAAAAATGAACCAAATTTTTAAAAAGCAGTATTCGTTTCAGAAGTGGCCAAGTAAGTATGGTACATGAGAAAGGGTCCCTTAATGTAAAAGTCGTAAATTTTTTGGAATTTTTTTTTTCAAATTTTTGTCGCACATTGACGTGGAACGATACAATCCTGTCGCTCTTGGTTACTCTGTAGAGACATTAGGCTATTTTTGAAGCAGGAGAGATGGAAAATGAGCAACGCCTCGGCCGGGAATAGAACCACGGACCTCTGGAATACGCTCCCATTGTGCTGACCACTATACTACGAAGGCATGCTAAAAAGGCGGAAGAAATACCTTACATACACCTCCATTTAAAGGGCGACTGGGGTTTTATTTTTAGGGGACCCAGTCGCCAAATCCTGTGTGTGGAGAATCATCACCCACCACCCTTTTAGTTCGGGCGCAACTGTAGAGACATTAGGTTATTTTTGAAGCAGGAGAGATAAAAAGTCAGCAACGCCTTCGACGGAAATCGAACCGCAGACCTCTGGAATACACGCCCAGCGTGCGTTCTCTCTCTCTCTCTGGAATACACGCCCAGAGTGCTGACCACTACACTACGAATTCATGCTAAGAAGGAGGTAGAAATAAATTATAACTCTAGAAAGCTGAACTCGTAAATGACGGTTGCATTTCATCTAGCTGGGTGTATACATCTCAGCATTTATGTTTCAATTATATTTAAAGAAATACCAGCTGTATATCATCAAACCGTCACCATTATCTGTTTGGATTGGGAGCTCAATTTATGTTTGCAATTTAAGACTTTATAAGCATTTAGTCTTCGGCAAGTAAGATTCATTTTTCATCATTTGTCCCTGTTCTGATGAAAAATGGAATGCTTCTGCTTCAAGATGAGAAACTGAGCAGACTTGCAGGCAAATCGCCATATCGTTTTCAGTGAATTTACGAGAAAATCACCTATCGAGCTTTTTGACTTCTTCAAGTTATGAGAAAACTTTCGAATTCTTGAAAAGTAGTATATGCTCAATAATGTCACTGCCACGATCATTTTGCAGTTGGTAAAGGTCAGACCTCATTAGCTTTCACAATTCGTTGCTGACAATGGCTATTGCTAATTGTCCATGTTGCCCAATTTTAAGGATTATATCGCCAAATTGGAATATTTCTAATCATTCCAAGGCTTGTTCATTTACTATATCTACCAGGAATGTCAGTCAACACCGAAATGCTGAATTGATATCTATAGCTGTCTCCTTGAGATGCGAGTTTCAGCTCGTAAAACCTAAACTTATTTTTACGTTTTGTCTATTTCATTATATTTCCTGAATACATGGGGGTATCTTTATACAATGATGCACAATATACTAGCATTATGAATACCATTTCATCTTTAAATCCATCATGTCTTATGCGACAGAGTAAAAGTTGGTTATATATATCAAGCTAATTTAAACAACACATTGAACTAATTCCGAAGTCAAACAACAAAAATCAGCGTTATATTTGAAATTTTCACAGGACTAGTTTCGATGGTTTGACCGAACCACCATCGTCAGCTGCAAAAGCGCAAATGAACGAGATAGGATATAATGATCAGATAACACCTTATCTGAGAACCTATACCTAAGAACTTACCAATCGGCAAGAAGTGGTATTATTCTTGTACATTTATTATAAACGTTATAATATTCGAGAATTGTCTCATTCCTTAATGGTGTAATTGAAAGCACGGCCGGCTAATAGCCGAGAGATCGAGATTTCGATTCCGTTGGACGGCTTTCTACTCCAATAAATATCTATTTTGCTAGATACCGTTGCTTTACGCACTGAATCTTCATCTGGTGACCTTTCCTCCGGAATAATTAGTTTTTTGATTACAGCATTAGTAATTTTTAGAGCGTGAACAAACGTTAGAACTGATCATTCTAACAGCATTTTCTAAGACGCTCACTTCCTAATCCGGCCGAGTAGATGAAATATACTCTAACTACCAAAAATTTCGCTATCAAAATAAAATAATTCCGTTATTCATTAAATCAAAATTTTTTTAATATACTGCTAGCTGTCTGCTCGAAATTTGGTTAGCAGATTTTATTGGATGAATATTTTTATAAAACTTCGGTATTTTAAAATTACAAAGGAAATTTATAATATGAGATTTGTGTAACTTTTCCTTTACACATTAGAACTCTCTTGAGAACTCTGGAGAACCCAACATTAGCTCTATTAGCAGTCTTTTAGTAAGTTTGTGAAGTGCAAAACTGTTGGTTCCTCGGTATCATGAAGTTGGTTAAAAGGTGTAGCTAGTCTAACTGAAGTTCTGTTAGGTAGAAATCAAATATCTTCCTGCCAATGGAAAAGGCAGTTTATGCATTTTCTGTCACTGTTTGGATCAGTTTGTTGGTGTGAGCGATAAGAGTGGTGTCCTCGGTGTGAGAGACCCAACAATCAGCTCGCTTGATTACTGCTGTCGTATGGTGTTATCTGTTAGCAAAGTTGTGAAGCTTGGTGTTATGGTTGCCATTTTGTTTCGAAGATGGTAAATGACCTTAGGAGTCGGTGTCTATAGAGTAAAAGTCAACTATCGTACGCTAAGAACACGTTTGTGCATTCTCTGCATATTCATTTGTTTCGGGGCCCACCAGCGGCCGAGCGGTAAAATCGCTGAACACTGGTAGTTCGGTCCGAGGTTCGAATCCCGCGAACGGGCTGGCTGCATGGGTGTTTTCGTGGTTTTCCCCATGTGTAACGTGTATACGAGCCAGTTTCCCTTAGAAAGCCTCCACGAAAGGCATCCCTCCTCTTAGGCAGATAGCCCTTGTGTGCTTTGCCATAATTAAATACACCACCACCATTTGTTTCGGCCCACCAGCGGCCGAGCGGTAAAATCGCTGAACACTGGTAGTTCGGTCCGAAGTTCGAATCCCGCGAAAGGGCTGGCTGCCTGGGCGTTTTCCTGGTTTTCCCCATGTGTAACGTGTATACGAGCCAGTTCCCTTAGAAAGTCCTCCACGAAGGCATCCCTCCTCTTAAGCAGATAGCCCTCGAGGCTTTGCCATAATCACACACACACACACATTTGTTTCGCTGTTCAATTCTAATTAGTAACGAAGGTGCCACCAGTATCGTAAACTCAACGCAGTCAAATATGCGACTCAACGCAGTAACGTAAACAACCAGTACCGTAAACAAATATGCGACTCATCAATATGCGAAATAACTCATAGCATCTACGATATCTTCACCAAATTTTCAGTATTTCAAGATTTAGAATACTTTAGAAAACTTAAAAAATTTTCCTATAAGTTCTTTATTATTATTCTTATTTATATCTTTATTTAGTAATTTTCTTTAACAGACTTCAAGAATTTTGAAATTCCTAAATACATTATTCAAACCGATATGTATCATCATCGACAGTCATATTCTTTAAGACGACAACCCTACAGAAGACACAAATCATCTGCCACTTTAAGTGATCGTCTTAGAAAAAGTTCATTTTAATTATAAAAGCGGAAGCTCATAAAAATTTTATGGACTGTTTCAAAATAGAGACAAAAATAAAACAAAGACAAAAATAATTTGATCCTTGATGAACTTGAGAGAAAATTATCGTTTTTATTTATGCATTTAATAAAAGTACGAAACTTTCCGGTTTTCTTATGAATACATACAACCTTTTAAAAATAACTGCCTATTAAACTGTAAAATACACTCTTCTTGTAACTCTAGCATCAGTAGTGGAGTTAATTTTTATTCCGAATATGAATAGTCTCTTTATTAGTGTGATACGAATGGCAATCATTTCAGCTTAACTTCGAAAATTAAGGACAGAATTTTTTATATTGTTAGGGGCAATTGTAATTTCCTCTACCATCTTAAAATTTCATCAAATATATTTGTGATGTAATGTGATGTAACATAATATACGAGTGTGCTGCAACCTTTCTGGCCGATAATTAATGCAGCACAACCAACACAGACAATACAGTTAAAAGATTTTAAAAAAATGAAAATACAGATCGAAACAAAAATACAGTTGAAAACATCAAACCAATATTTCCAGTATTGCCATTTATAAAGCTCATCAGATTCTTTGAAAATCTAAATTCTTGCATTGCCTTCAGCGCTACAAAAACGACAAAGACTATTATTTTGCAAATTAAGTATTTTCAGAAGCTCTCGTATCCAGTAATTGTTTGATTGTAATCAAAATCAAATATTATTCACAAACATTTTTAGAAACTTCACCAAATAATCTTTCCATAAATAACTTCACTAAAAGTTCACCAAATAATCTTTCCCTTTTGCCGTAAAGGAAATCCAGGAAAATCACGAAATCTTCCTTTTTCCTTTTCCTGTTCCATTTCTCTTTCCAGCAGTCATGAAAGAAATCCTTGATTTTACCCATAACAGTTCTTTTTTATGCTTGAATATCGACACATCCCCGGCATTGCCCATAGCAGCTTCTTTGGTCAGCATGTCGGTCCTTTCATTGTCATTAAAGATATTCGTGTTCGAAGAAACAAATATACTGCTGCAGCGATTTGAAGAAAACATAATTGTGACTTTGTATCGCTTGGTCATTTTCTTTTCGCGAGAGCTAATAAGATTAGCAAATGATATCGTTTACCTTCCTACGAGTCATATGTAATGATATAAGATGTCATGTATAGCACTTCAATTCATAAGTTCTGATTTCGAATTTCATTACAGAATGCAATTTAAATATAATTGTAAAGCTTACTCACAGCAAGAAAAGAATCGTTATCGAATATTAATGTGTAAACCATTCACTAATCGATTTCCCTGATAAAGTTCCTTTGTTCTTATCACCTTATCGCTTATGATTTGAAAAAATAAAGCTGTCATCCCACTTCTCAAACATACTTGCTAGCAGTGGTTGAAATACGCATTTTATTATTAGTCCGATACGAGGAAAGAATATTATCTTTTGAAGATAGTTGACATATTTTTAAAGGTAAGGAATAAAATAAGATTTTTTTTTATTAGGTATTCATTTACAGCTCCACAATCTTCAATAATAGTAACAACATTATTTTTATATAAAGAAAGTTTAAGAAGTTTAGTTATTTAACTTTTTCATTATTTTATTCTGGAGATTAATTTTTGTATGTACTTTTTATGAATTTGTAATTTTCTGTTTGAAATCTTTGTGCAAATTACATTTGCAATAGGAATAATAAATTACCAAAGACAGCTCCTGTTATTTTATTGAAAAAAGAAATATTATTTTGCATCTGCCTTAAGAAGAGTTATTTATATTACAAATACATTTCAGTTTTATATAAAAATGCTCTGGTATAGATATCGCAACTTAAACATCCATTTTTAGAAAATATTTTAATGTTTTTAGAATCAAATCATAGATTGTAATTCTTACTTCCTCTTATGAAGTAAAGGAAGTATTGGAATCGCAAAGAATTTCGGGTATCATATTTCAAAGAAAATATCCATTTTGACCGCACTTGAACCCATTTGAACATTTTTTGGGGGGATATCTGTACGTACGGACAAAGTAAAGGACTCCATTTCTCCAAAAGAGATTGTAAAGTGGATTTAAAAATTGTTAAATTGCTTACTTCAAGGTACCATTGTTAAATAAGAAACTCCTATATGTGAGAGGCTTCTACTTCCTCTTAGGGAGGAAACTAAACTCTTAAGAATTTGCTAATTACCCAAACTTTTAGTGATCGTATAGTGAAACGTTAAAGCATTTTGCGTTGTGAAAAAATGCATCCCAGGACCGCGCCGTGAGAGGATCGAAAACATAAGAAAAACATATACAAGATATATAGGAAAAACATATTAAATATATAAAGAAAACATACTGTTATAGGTTTCCAGATTAAATATCAGTTTATTCAATTACATCACAATGAAAAAAATCTTAACCTCATCTGAGAGTCTAAGGAGAAGTCATCAATTTGTCATTTACCCTTTTTTTTCATTTAAATTCATATAAAAAAAAACTTAAGGTTTGTCTGGTAATTTAAAAGGGGAAAGGAAACAATTCAAAGCCTGAGATTTAATTTAAGATTCGACGCTGTTTTTACTTTCCAAGAAAAAGTTATTAAAATCCCACTCAAAGTTCAGACACAAAAAAAAAAAAAAAAAAAAAAAAATAGCACTTAACTTGGTTGGACATCTTGAAGTGGAGGACTCGTATCTTAATAAGCGTTGACGTCGGCCGGGCTCATCTTTACACTGGTACGTTATTTTTACACTGTAGAACAGAAACAGGAGCACTGCTGCCCAGAACGACTATCCGCTTGGTCTTGAAAGTCTAAAGTCAACACGCAGGTAACGGGTTTTCATAGTGCCGAAACTAATTTTTCTTCTGTAAAACAGAAACAGGAGCACTGCTGCCCAGGACGGCTATCCGCTTGGTCCTGAAAGTCTAAAGTCAACACGCAGGTAACTCGTTCAAATTTCGCCTCTTTACCAGAACGCGGCAAGGGAGCGTGTTTGCAGCTTCCGGCCAGAAACGTTTTTTCTAGGCAATTACGGCTCGCCTGTTCTTACTCATCCCAAGAGCAAGCTTCATGAGTAACGTCCAAAGTAAGTTCCACACGCCAGTCAGTAAGTGAGTCTCTTAACCAAAACACGGCCGGGGAGCATATTTGCCGCTCCCCGCCGGGAACATCTCTCGTCGTGAATTACATCTTGCCTATCTCTTTCAAGCAAGTTTCCAAGAGTAACCTCCAAAAGTCCAGCAAACCCGTAAGTAAGAGAGTGAATCCAACTCGAATTTCCTTCGTCTCCTTCACAAACGCGGGCTCCCACTATGGCTTCACTTATCGCCCCCTTAATTTTGGCAAAATTTGCGTTTTCAATCCCTGAATGCGGAAATAAGGGTGAACGCGCATGCGCGCCCTTCTTCACTTAGCCAACAACCGGACCCTCAATCGCCAAAAACCTGAATGACTTACATTGAAAGACAAGTAGCAACCTTTGACCTTTTTTGTCACGTACTTCCTCTCTTAAGGTCAACTCCACAATGAAAAATCCTTCTAGAACATTCTAAAGGACAAAGCGCGCGAAATCATGACTTGGCAAAAATTGCCTCCCTTTCCCTGCTTCTTTCACAATGAATCAAAGCTTGTACAAAATTTGCAAATAAAAGAAAATAAATAATATTCTTTTAAACTAAATAATATTTCCAGAAGCATCTGTTTTTCCCCAAAATTAAAGCCTTAAAATAAATAATTCATAATCAAATAAAAATTAAGATTTCCATAAATCAGAAAATCATTCACATAGTTTTTATAACGCTATCAGACAAATTCTCTACACAACAAAATTGATTCAGAACGGATTTTTTCGTGACATCTATACGTACATAAGTACATGTTGAAAATTTTGTGTATACAGGACTATTATAACATGTACTTGTGAAGTTCCCTTTTTCGTTACAATCGGCCCCGCTAAACGTATATATATATTGTTTCATAAGAAAGTAATTAGCAAAGTTAAATAAAATTAAATAATTTTCGTGCGCCATTGCTGCAAGAATGAAATTTGAATTTAGCATTTACAATATCATTATCTAATTCATATTTCATGTATTTAGATGCTTTCACTTATGCTTTCTGAATTTAAATGGTATTGCAAATTAGTTCGAAGCAACAATTATCATTTTATTTGTTTACAAATGTATTTTCATAATTTAAAAAATTTTAATTAGCTTTATATGAATGGAATAATGATATTTGTTATATATATATATTCTCACACTGTTACCCGGTTCGGTGAGCTCAGTGTCATTTTCTTGTAACAGCAGTTAATGCATCACATATGCGAAATAATCTTTTTTAATTCTGATCTGCTTGTGCTCTTTCCCAAATGAAAATAGATTATCTAAATTAACAAATAGATAAAATATCATTTAGCGAAATTAAGTGAATGGATATTTATTATCCTCGGTTATGTCGAAAATATTTTAATAAGTTCGCTCACTAATTTCTTAGTGTCCGAACATATAGCAAATTATCGCCATATATTGCATGTACGTTCTGGTCAGCATTTTCAATACTTGGCTACAATTTAAGGAAATTTCAACATAAAAGTGAAAATACAAATATTAGTAATAAATTCTAATTTCCATCTGATCATAGAGATTAATAAATGCTCCATTAAATAGCGAAGACAATTTTTTTGAAATTTAAAGATGCATATATATGTAAGTATACATATAAATTTTACAAATTCTATACTTTAGTTCGAATTTTCTAAATATTTGTCTCAGTCAAATAGATTCATTAATTTAGTTTATTTCTTTGTTTATGGATTTATTTTTATCGGCAGAATATTTCTTAATGCATGAAAAGAGCTAACCCTTTCAGTGTTGAAATGTAAGGATATTTACAATTTATAGCTTGGAATATTTGTAAAATTACCATTATATTAATAGAAAGTGAGAACTTCTTGGTAAAATTAACTTCCAAAAGCAATACTTACGATAAAATACTTTTTTGTAATTCTGCAGGTCCAAATGTTTAGTAAAAAATTTAGCAATGTGGAGATGGTATGGCAGCCAAAAGGAAATTTTGGGAAAAATATTAAGAAATTTAAGAAAAGAATAGTGGACAAGTATAATGTCACTTTAAGTAAGTATAGGCTTTCGATGTATATCCAGTTTACATTAATTTCTCTCAATACGATACTTATGGAATTCATTTATTCTTAAATTTGTAAATAGATCAAAACTATGTCACGGAATTGGCTTTTGGATTAAATAAATTTACTTTTTTTTTTTTTACTGGTTTTTACATAAACTGATGTAGTGATGTAGTGTACCAGTGAAGTATTGCCTCCTTGAAATTTACGAGAAAAGACATATACATTATATTGTATAGAGAAAGAAACGTAAAGGGCTAGAGCAATTCATTGCCAGAAATTGGACGTGTCTAGAATCCCAATTTTATGTTGAAAACTGCTTTCTCACGAAAAGTATGGATTCTTTAACTAGATCTAGAAAATGCTTAAGCATTTCCAAGTCTTTAGAAAGACAACAGTGGATCGGCATTTCTGATATATTCAACCTTTCCTGCTACGGAATTCGGGTGAGCTGCAGATTGGTCGAAAAAACGCAGGCTTGATCTCTCTTTCTCTTGTTGATAGCACTGTTTCTTTCGGCAAAAATATTGTCTATATTTTTCCTAGAATGAAAACCTTCATTATCAGATTAGCACTACTTGACCGTATTACGAAACAGCCCGTATGGCATTTACGAAAATACATTATGTACATTATATATATTTAATTCATCTAGAGCAAGCTGAAAATTCACGTGGAAAGATCTGTACGTGCATATTTTTCATTTAATCTACTTTGTATAACAAATAAAAATAAATTAATTAAATATATAAATAAATACTAAAAATTATATAGGTAAAGAATAAATTAAGATGCTTCATGATTAATATTCTCTTATTTACTTATAGAATAAAAATAAAATGCTTTAAATTTTCAAAAATAAAATATGTTACCTAAAATAGTGCAATTAAATTTTCCAACTGGAAAATCAGTTTAACTTATGAATCGCAACTGGATCCGTTAACCTATTTTCACTTGAACATCTTGATAATTGGATTATTGTAGGCGATATTTAATCGATGTTTCTATCCTACAAAAACTACAGTTAATTCCCCAGAACCATGATATCCATTTACATTGAATCCCCCTTTTTTATGTAGATCTTTACAGCAAAAGAATGGTGGACAAATTAGCAATGCAAGACTGTGGACTTTTAATTCGCTCTTTCTCCGCCCTCACCTACCTGGAATTATTCGAAAAAAATCACAAATCATAGTGGAATGACTTTTGCCCACACCCATCACTGGTACTCATGAAGGTAGGAAGTAAGGACTTTCTTTACCTCCATTCTGGTACTTGATTAGCAAGCCTCCTGGTTGGACTCTTGACCTTAAGTGTGGCAGGAGCTCATAGACGGCGCTCTCGCGTATTGCCAGCTGTCATATTAAGTGCTTCTCTTTCAAGGAGGGCTTGAAAACCTTTTCCATGTGCACCAAGTGCTGAGAACATCAGGCTTCTGCCGAGCATATTTTGGTCTGTTTCGACCTCTCTAGGGAGGATAGTTATAACCATGGAGATAAGAAAGGAAGGGGTGGTCAGCTCTTCACTAAGACTGAAGCACTGCTCCGAAGTTTCGGTCTCCAGATGAGGTGTTTTTTGTTTACATTCAGAAGCTCCCTTGACAGCGCTTCGATAGCATTTCAACACACGACAGTTCCATACAAATTGAAAAACAGGACATTTACGCATAAAAGAAACATTCATTGTGTAATGGATAATAGCAATTTGCATAGTTAAGTGATATTTACACAAAAATCACATCTTGATTATTTTTCGATAACAAACAATACTGATTTTAATTATGAATTTGTTTTATAACGTTCTAAGCTGTTGAACTACAAAAATATAGATTTTAGCAAAAAATTTATGCTTAAAGAATAAAAAATACCTTACGTACCTTTAAAACTGCGAACGACTTTCGATACACTTGATAGAGTATTCGCTACTTTTATTTTATGTTCCAAACACCAAAATGTTTTTAAATACAATATTTTTTTGGTCATCCACATATTATTGTGACACTTGTTAAAAAGTTTTAGAGGAGAGGTCTTTATAGTTGCTCATTTTAAACTGATCATTTTATTTTTATATAAGTTAAAAATAATCACTTTGGGTTTACATGTTTTACTTATTTGGGTTAATTAAAAAATAAAATTACCACCAAATGCTGCAATCCTCGTCAAAATTAATAAATATACACACAGATATGCCAATAAGTTAATTTTCTTTGATTTGTAACCACACATTTGCGTAAAATTATGTACAGATTTGCACAAATATATGGAACAGAAGACGAATAAATTTGCGAATTCTGCGGAAATACCATGTGCGGTCAAGATGATGTGATCATGTTAATGTGCCACATCATCAAGTCAGCTTATTAAGAATTAGAAAATAGGGTAATCGACGGAGGTGAAAACATTTGTGTATCCTGCCAAAGAAGGTCCGATCATGAATGGTCCTCTTATTGATTGTTCGTACTGGAAAGCAATCTGTTAAAATGTATTGTAAAGCAAACTCTATGAAATGCGTACTTAAAGTAATTAAGAAGAGTTTTAGAATATGTATTGTTGAAATTAAAAGTAAAAAAAATCTCATAAGTTTAATTAAAAGAATTATTTCGCTTACATTTTATAATAACTCAGTTACAAGTTTCAAATAATATTAAAAATAAATTCAATTTTTATTCCCTTTTAGAAATATTCAGAGAAAATTAAGTACTATTTAACGTATTTCGCTATTAAATTAAGAAGTGCTCTAATTTGAAATGGACCGAATAGAGCATTAATTATAAATTGACTTAGATTTTCCGATTTAAAAGATCCCTCAGAAGCTAGAAAATCATGTCATATTTGAGAACGTATTTCAGGAAGAAGCTCTATAGATAGAAAAGAAATAACGCATAATTTTAATATTAATAATACAATAAACTTTGATCTTAATTTTTGTAATCTTTAACCGAATAAAATCGAATTACGTTAAACTTTTTTCGTAATGTAATTAAGGAAAACTTGTGAAAATATTTCATTCAAATTAAACCGTTCTGAGCAAACTGTTCTGTGAAAAGTATAGCATTTAATTCCTTTCAGAATGAAATGTTGTTTAAAAATGTATTGTTTTCATGCACTTAGGACTCTGAAATATTGTAGAAAAAGAAAATATATTCATTTATATGTATATTTACAACTTAATTACAAAATATTTACGTCCGATCGTGTCAAAACCCATTGAAATTAATAGTAAATGACCCAATGTGTTGGTACCATGAAGGGATCGCCAGTGCGTCAAAGCAGTGTATGGGAGAAACAAATTGGGGCCACTCCATCTTACTTCCTACCAGCATGGTTATAACAAACCCCTCTTCCTGCTCGACTTTCGTTAGTGTCAACGATCTTTTGTATCTTGTCTGAACTTCTTCAGAATCCGGAGGAAAAGCAACAAAAACATTTTAACATGATTCCTACGCTATTAATAGCCCTACCATCTGATAGTCTACCGAGGGCTTTATATGTTAATCCTGCTTTCTTTTGCTGTCCACAAGAATCTGAATTTAAGAATACAGATTTATCGCTCATGCTTCAACTCAATATACAGTAAATTAACAATCTGTTACTGCAATTACATTTCTGTACTTTAAAAATGAAATATATTCGGAATGAGTTCACAAATCAATTCAAACATTTTTAATTTACAAAAAAGCACAAATTTAACAAAAATATATTTCACGCACTTTCGCTCATTTTTGTCTGGCGAGATAATTACGTAGATAGAGTTGATAGAGTTACAATGGTACAGTACCTTAAGAGTTTGATCTAATAACGACCATGAGTGTTGGGATGTTCATGCAAACTCCCGTATTTAATTTTCGATTAATATGTAGTAAATTGTAACATGTTTTACGCAGTGCAACTAATATTTGACAAAATGACATTTGAAATGAAAGCTCTTTTCTTTTTAAGAGTGTTACTTTACTTTTTTTAAAAGTGTTTTAATTCTTTTTAAGAGCGTTACACTCTTTTTAAGAGTGCTGCTTTAACATATTTTGTTATGTAAATAAATAGAATTTTTTAATTGCTGTCAAAGAAGACATGATGTACCAATCATGTCAAAGAAGACATGATGTTATACATGATGTACCAATGAAAAATGGAAGTTATTCTAAATCTTAAATTTTCGGAAATAGTAAGAAGTCCTTTATTAATCAACAATATGAATCAATGAAACAATAAAATTGTAAATTTGAACAACATTTAAATGTTCACAAATTTCAATAAAATATTATTTTTTTCTTGACAGATGACTACTGGGATTTGCATAAATGGTCTATTGAAAATCTTGAAGAGTTCTGGGCGGAAATATGGCATTTTTCTAATATTATTTGCTCAAAATCCTTTGATAAGGTACATGCTTTTTCTTTTTGGAAAGATGTTAATATTTAACTAGTAATGTGAGTACTATTCTTCGCAGTATTATAATTTATTTCAACATTACCCATTTTCATATTTTAATGTTTGCTAACATCTAATACTATCATTTGTACATTTCACGCATTAGGTAATAAGAAAGCTGAGTTAGATATCATCCAAAGAGTTTTCTGAAAACTGTTTACGATTTTTGCGGTATCAAGCATTCAGACACGCTCTTTCATAAGATTTGCAATATCTTTTTAAGGTGAACTACTACATCATTATACACTTCCACACATTCAATCCTTGTGAGATTAATCATTTATTGTTTCCTCTATAAATATTTTTAAGCGGTATACTGACAGATATCCATTCACTGAGACATCTGAAATTTATAAATTTCAGACTGCTGTAAGAAAATATTTTTTGGCTTGTAATAATTGCAAAATAAATTGATAATTTGAAATCATAGATATTTATGCGTTGTATCGTCTCTAGAAATGTTGGTTCTATTCATTGACAAAATGATCGGGATGATGGGCGAAAATGCTTAATAGTGGGTGAACTAGCAGTTGTTTTTGATTTGTAGGATAATAGAAGATAATAAAACTTAGAGATGGAAGAGTTTGGGTCTTAAAACACTTTCAACATACGTCAGTTCCTACTTTAGAATGCCTTATGAGAAAATGCTTTCGCCGAAATTTTTTTACTCTCTGTGTCTATGTTTTAATTAAAGACAGGGGATACAAACAACAGCAATGGCTGAAATGATCTGCAGAAGTGAAATTTTGAGACTGTGAACAAGAAAGTGATCTTTGAACTATTAACTGCACTGAGGATTTTGCACTGAGTATTATAGGATAATGTTTTGAAGATACGTTATGATCATTTTTTTACATGATTTTAACATAAATTGTTTATTTTCATATTTTTTGTAATTTTTTTCTTAAATCAACCAGGTGCGTTTTCATTTATATCTTTACTGCGTTAAGTTATTCATTATTCTAATAAATTGAATATAATTACTTTAAATTTTTATCAGCATTATATTACAGCGAAATGATTTTCATTCTAATTTATTTTTTAATTTAACTATGCATGAATCAAATTTCCTTACTATAGTTAAATAACAAACTTAAAAATTAATAAAAAGGAAATTAAATAAAAAGGAAGATGAATTAATGCTCCTGGTATTGCAATAATCCCTTGTCTATCATACAACAGCCGGCATGTAATATTTATAAAGAATTTAGTATTAATACAAGTAATTATAATTGAAAGTTAAGGTAATTTTGCACGATTGAGTTTGGTATCTGTATTATAACTTCTATGTGTAACATTTATCTGTATATGGGTAATGTGCAGTATTAACCATAATCAAAATAATTCAATCTATTCATTTTAGAAAGTCTATCAGGAATACTCCCCTCCCCATCCATTAACGCACAAAGAGGTGTGAAGATTTCAAATGACATCCCTTCTACTTCCTAACAAAGAAGCTTCTGTTAACCTTTTAGGACAAGCTGTCTGCAGTAAAGTGATACAATGCATTTGGGGAAACTGCATTAGCTACTGAATACCTTAGAGGGAGGGAAGGAAACAACATCACAATCTCGGTTGTTTGAATGACAGGCTATTTCGGGCGTTCTGACTTTTAAAAGGAGTTAACAGTAGGCACATAAGTCAGAAGAATGATGTAAATAGCCTTTTTATTTCATCACAAAGAACTGACAGTCCGACCCCACTTGGGTTTCATAAGCCAACACTTCTGGCTTAACTTAAAATATGTAATGCTGAACTTAAAATAAAGTGTAATTATACTAACATAATGGCTCACAGATAAAGTAAACGCTCAGCAAGGCTCTGGGTCATAGAAGATAGCGGGATAAGTCAAATGACTCGAAGCACTCAACTCCTCAGAATCAAATCATTATTGTGTCACGGTAACAACGTGGCCTCAAGCAAGCTGAAAACTCTCTATGATGAACTTATGAAACCTTAGTTCTCCCTTAATCTGTATAAATTTGCGCTAACTAATTTATATTCTGGTATGGAATGCGTGGGTAAAAAAAGAGAGCGACAGAATAAGTTACTTTAACTCAAAATTAATTTTTAGTCAAAATAAATAAATAAAACCTCACAACTATAAGTACTCCGCAATGGCATTATTGGTGAAAAAAATAAAATATGTTGATTATACACATTAACAGTCTCAATATTTTCTAGCATATAAACTTTTCATAAAATGTCTGAGATTTGTAAGATACACTGCACAAATATGATACTTTATGTTGTTCAGTTCTTATTTAGCCTCAGTTATTTCTTATTATAGGTTATTGATTTGAGCATTCCGATGGAAAATTCACCTCGCTGGTTCGAAGGAGCGAAGCTTAATTATGCCGAGAACTTGATGAAATATCGTGATGATCATGTGGCGTTGATATCGACAGGTAAAATCCTTTTGAGCGTGCTTATTTTGGGAAGCTCACAATATTTTAATAGTATATTTCTAATTTTAAACGTATAAATATTTCGTTTAAACTTATCTTTCTAAGTGTATAACCTAACAAAACGAGAAAAGGGCGTTAAGAAAAGAAAGGAAGAAAAGATAGAAGAACGGTTCTAAAGTTCTTCTTCTACTGCGTTTATGTACCCAAATATACAATTTCGCAACAGGAATCAAAGTATCACTAAATACATCAAGTTATGAGATTTATGTTTAAGTCAAATTTCAAGTTATCAAGTTTAATTTACAAGTTGTTCTAAAGAAGTAACAGCCATAGATTGCCGCAGGTGCTCCTCAACTGTCTGCTGTCCAGTATGCGTCATGCTGCCTGAACCCGTATGGCTGTGAGACTGGACTATATTCCACATTAGACTCACCCTCAGTTCGATGTCAAAATTTGGATTGTGGACATGATGACTGCGAGCCTTTCTGATAATCATGTGCACATAAAATAACTTTTGAATAGTAGATCTCTCTCTCAGTTATAAATGTATATTCATGTGAAATTTCATCAAAATATGCTGCTTAGTTTTTCAGAAATTCGACATAACATGCAAATTCTGTTATTTTTACACACGAGTGTACAGGTTCAGTTGTGGTTGTGAGTCATTTGAAGAAATATATCAGGCAAACGATTTAGCTACGAGGTACGTATTAAACTGTATCTAAACACAGAAAGTTCCTTTTCTCCGATAATAAAAATTTTGTCTGTTTGCCGTAAATACTATTTTCATTTTTGCTGATTTCATACTTCCGAACCAAGAAAAAAGTATATTATAGGTGGTAAACAAGCGATATTCGGCTTATCCTCTTGATATTTATTTTAATTAGACGTAAAGGATGAGGCAAAAACACGCAAAAATAAGGTAATTTAAATATTTATCGCTTACAGTAAACAAAATCAAACCTGTTTTTTATTATCAATTTATTTATGTATCTCATTTTTGTTACTTCTTCTTATTTATTTATTCCTTTCCATGCTACAGGTGAAGAAAGCGAAGTTACCGAAACAACGTATGCTGAAATGTACGAAGAAGCTACGTTATATGCTGCAGCTCTTAGAAAATTTGGTCTGAAAAAAGGAGATATTGCTGCTTGTATGCATATTATATTTTCTATCAAAATAAGTAGCATTTAAAACTAATTTCCATAATTATTATACATTTTATACGTTAAAGTAAACCTTAACAATTAAATTGTTACAAACTATTGCTCGGAAATAAATAAAAGTTAATTAAAATTCTTGAAAGGATCTGTTATCATAACAAAGCTTGTTTATACCTTAAAATAAAACATATTTTGTTGTCATAGTAACATTTTGAATGTTCAGGAGGTTATTTTACAACATTCATTTCTGTACCAATAGATTTTTCTCCAGAGAAAACGTCAAGAGTAATTAATCCCTTTAGGGATTAAATTGGCACATAAGTTTCAAGCATTGATCATATGAAATTTTTAATCTTTCATAAAAATTTCAATTACATTCATTTTCAGTATAAATATTTAATGGAATTATAGCAGTTTAATGAAGTTATTTAAACTCAATATACGAAGCTACAGTTCCATAATCCATCATAATTTTTTAGCTCACATTCAAATAATAATGGATAAAAGTGTGTCCTAAATTGTTTACACTTAGAAAGGCAATGTTTAGTTTGCTGGTAGTGAATGGTTTACCCATGGCATTTAGTATAAAACGTATAAAATTTTAATTTTAGTTTTGTGCCTTCTTATTCCACTGCAGGGCGATTATTATGTTTCGCGTCATCAAATTCTGCAATAAAAACTGATGAAAATTGAAGCTACCGAAATTCAGTTCAGCATCACTACTGTTATTATGGTCTGTCAAACAAAATAGCATACTTCAAATGATATAATTCTTAAGATGCATAAAACCTTTTTTGCCCATGTAATTTCCTACATATTTTAAATATTAAAAAACTAAATAATATATCTAAAATTCAAACATGTTATTGAAGATTCTCTAGAAATTTTCCTCCTCTGCTTTACACTTTTTTACACCTGTGCTACAAAGAGTTCTTTCAGCTTTTGGTTAGTTTATTCCGCCAGGAATGCTTATTCCTCTCTCCTATTCGTATTTTTTATTTCTTGTTTCTAATTATAATTTTGAAGCAATAAGATAATTTTATATAATACAAGCGATTTATTATGACTTTATTTATGAACATTTTAATATGCTTTCTATATATACTGAATATTCAAAATGTGTAAACCCTATATAAACATAACTGTCTTTCCTCTATCTCAGTAGCATATGAGTAAGTACTTTTAGTTGTGATATAAAATGTTGTAAAATTTTTAAGTACGAGTTTTTGTTTTTTGAAATACTGAATCGAAATTTCCAAAGAAAACCAAAATAAATTTACTTCAAAAAAATTCTTTGCATAAAGATAAAGTTTTTCTTTCTGAACTTAGAATTAAATTAAGGGTTTTAATTTCAGGTTACATGTCTAATAGAAAAGAAGCTATTCTTCCTATGCTTGGTGTAACGAGCATCGGAGCTATTTTTACGGGAGCATTGCCACAATTAGGTGCTCAGGTAAAGTTTGATTTATGGTGATTACTCAGTTTACTTACAAAGCAAAAATGTGGCTAATTCATAGATTTTTTAATTCAAAAATTGCAAATTTATCTTTAATATATACTTTTAACGGGTCATGATTATCAACTACTACATCTTGCAACCCAGAATACGTCAGAGTAACTAGTGCTAAGTATATTCAACAACTATTAACCAGTACCCCTTTAATGCGCCCAACTTATAGTAAGGACAGAGCAAACGCATTAACTGAAGACGTACAAATGGCCATTTCCGCCGTGGCGAAAAGGGGTTAATCTCTTCTGATAAGTAAAATTTAATAACATTTGGCATTAAAATTTAAGTAAAATTTGGTTGGAAAAACTGGTGTGGTTCACTAAATTCGTTCTTGAATATCTTCAAGAATCTTACATACAAAGATATGGAATTTCTTATTCTTGAAGTTTTATTGTGTGAGATATTAGACTTTTATGGAATGTTTTCATCTATAGAAAATATTTTATAAAACTTTTGAAACTGTCTTGCAAAATTCTATCGCTACTTGCACTGCAAACAAACTACGGGAGAGGTGCAATACTAAATTTTTAAAAGACCAATAGATAAAATAGATAAATCTTGGACTAAGAAATAGTTTCTTATTGTTCATTAGGCAGGATAGGTTGCTGATGAAATGATTTCCCTTTCAGTTCTTCCAGATGAGGGAAGATTCTTATTTTAGTCGAACTTTCTTGAGAATGTATTGGTGACCTTCCAATGTTTGGAATATTCTATGAATATGTTAAAAAATGAGTAAATCTTCGTTTTCGAGAGATCTTAGTGAATACATTTAAGAAGCAGAGAAACATTTTTTCAATGGAAATTGACGAAGAATCGGGGAATGTTTTAGAATTTAACACTGAAAAGCGGAATGTGTTTAGGCTTTTGTTTCTTGTCATTAGAGTGAACAGATCTTTTTTACATTATCGGAATGGGATTCTTATTAAACAGTATGATACAAAATCAAATTTTAAAATCAAAAAGCGAACAGTACTCTCATGGAGAAATATCAAAAGTGCGAACCATATTTCTTGCTTCATGGCAACGTGAAAAGAACTGAATGTCATATGTTTGATACTTGAAAAATATTTAAAAAATGAATTTAAAAGCATGAATTCCTTAAAAGGCCTACCATAAGCACGACTGTTGTTGAAACGTTTTGAAAAAGGCCTTTTTCAAAGGGAGGAAGAACTTTCCGCCCACGATCCAAATATCCATCTCTTGATTTAAAACTACATTGTTTATTGCAATTTCAAAATCTTACAGTGGATAATGATTGATTTCCTTTCCTTTTTGCTACACCTTCTGTGCAAGTAGGAATGAAGAGGTTGAAGTGTCATTAAAGAAAAGTTATCTTAAGTTATGGTAAAACTGCGTTTTAAGCATAACAGAAATGCATTTTAAGAGTGACAAATTTGTACATCATAATATTACCCTTCTTGGTTCAATCCTAATGCTATGAAAACCTTGAAACTCCTTATAAAAATTCTTATCCCAGATTAGTTTTGGCAGACTTGTTTAGCACTGAAGAAGAAGATTATGAAAAGATAATTTCATTTTATCAAAGGAGCAAAAGAAAAGCAGCATTTCAACATTTTAAATCTGAGATGCAGAACTGTTGGATGTTTGTCAAGGAGATGGCGTTAAATCCAAACATGCTACTGATACATTTATTGTGATAAAATTTGATTGAAAAATGATGATACCGAAGACCCTTTCCCTTTAAAACTACTAAAGAAGTATAAGGAATCGAACTGCATAGGAAGAGGTCTCTTCAAAATTATGGGTACAAAAACAACATGCACATCATTATTAGGTTTCGTTCACAAAAACTGCAGAATCAAGAAGGCATTTCAACTTTCGAATAAAAATACGTCTGAAACATTCCTGAAACCTACATCAAACTAGCAGAAAATTACACACATCAAACTAGCAGAAGATTACACACTGCATTTATTTTACACAGACATTAAATAAATGTAAATTCACCATTATTTTCGCTATTTTAGCTGAATTATATCTTATGCAGAAATAGTCGTTCGTAACTATAAATTATGATAAAGTTAACGAAAAGCAAATTATTAAAATGGAAGCATGGTAATAGTTCTAACTAAACTCTAATATGATCTTAAATGAAATTATTATTTATACTTATGGATAGCTCTGCTAATATTAATCAGCTTTTTACGACTTTTCAGTCAATTTGTACGAAACTTTAGAGCATCATCTACTTTTCTTAACTTATGGAGACAGGTACAGTGAATCATAAGTTTGATTCTTTGAAGCTCTTTACAGCAGATTTTGTATGTGTTGTCGTGAGAGACCGAAATGTGGAGAATGTCGATATTCTCTGGTGATTGTCAACATTCACATGGTCGGCTTGGTGTATGCCCGAAATATTTGCTAAATTTGCTTATTTCTCACTTAACCGGCAAATGCCGACATTTCCTATGCACTGATGGTTGGTGTTGTTTAAAAGTGTTTTTATTACGTTGTTAAATAATACTTTATTATATAAACACAATATGATATGTACCAAAATAGGAGAACGCTGAATAACTCCCTTGCTGTCTACCTTCTTGACTTCTTCTTTCAACCTGTAATCAGGGTATATCAGTGCTTATGGACATACACCGCTAATGGTCCCAATGTATAAGAAAGAATATAACCAAATATTCTGTCTTTTACTGGCGCATTTGTATATTGACATTCACCGGAGAATGTCGCCGTCTTTCAGCTTCTGTCTTTCACTGTAATATGTATATTTTTAGACATCGTGTTACATTAGATATGTATTTACAAAGCATTTTCTAATTTTATAGGCTGTCGTCAATCGTTTCAAGTTAGTAAAACCTAGAATACTTTTTTCAATAGATAGATTTCAGCATAATAAAGAAGAGATTGATATGCTGACAAAACTAGTTCAGATAACTGAAGGTAAGAGTTAAGAAGTTTTAAAAATATATAGTCTGCCAATATTGAAACTCATTTGCACCTGTAAAGAATTTTAAAAAATGTTTTTAATAACGTAACTAATTTTTGTATTTACGTATATCTGAATTCTGGTTTAGACATTTACTATCATTACAAGCACAATTATTTGATTTTATAAATGAAACCAAAATATACAAATATTTTAAATGAGTTTGCTTTATCTGTAAATAAACATAAACTCTAATGCTTATCAAAACATTAAGATCTTAATGCTCATTACTACCCCTCTTCAATTCTGCTATAAATTTCTTAACAGTATTTTAAATATTGGAATTCAGAAAACAAGTGCATGCGAATACCAGTTAATTCAATGTTTTTCCATTTTTTTTCATTAACTAGAGATCAATATAAGAAATTCTTTTTAAATAAAAGTATATTACAATGGGATGTGTACACGTTAAAATTACGTAGAAATCTATATAAAATTAATTATTTTAAAAGTTTCAATCTTTTAAGATATTTTTAAATTTGAGCGAACGGAGCATTAATAGGCATAAATGTTTCAATGAATTTTGTGTATTTTTATATACAAATACTGTAACATGCAAGTTTAAGTTTATCGAAGTATAAAAAGTTACGATCAACCTAAATTTTGTAACTACAAGTTAGCATTGTTTGTTCTGACGGCTTTAAAGGAGATAGCAGATTTGCTTCTGAGATGATTATTTTTAATTTTTAGCTTTTGTTATTGACGTTTAAGATGTTATAATGTACCATTTAAATTTTTGAAATTTCTATAGAAACAAATTCGGAATGTGGAATTACGTCTGCTTCTAGATGCAGAGCTACAGTTTTACACGATCCTCCCATTCTCTGTATTAATTTCAATTTTCATTATTTGAATGATTTTTTTGTTTTTCTCAATTCATTCTTGTTCTCTTGGAGATGTTCAATTATGAAGGAAAAACTGTTTTTCTTTATGTTTCATATACATGTTTAGAAAAAAAAAAATTAAATAGAGAATTTTTTGTGATATATTCTTTTGCTTTTATTGCAGAACTACCTTGTTTAGAAAAAGTCGTCATAGTGCCATCAAAAGAAGAATCAAAATTGAAAGATATCAGTAGAATTAAGAACAGGTAGCTTTATAATTTCTAAGAATGCAAGCATCTGAAAATTACGAAATTCATTTTCAGGTATTTTTTAATTGTTGCAATTATTGCCAAAAATGTTTTTGCCGAATTTGGTGAATATGTAATTCTGAGAAAAACGAAAATCAAATTTGAGTAATGAGATGGGGGAGGAAAATTTTCCAAGGAAATGATAAGAATGATGATAACTCATTTACTTACTCTGCTTTTGTCAACTGAATTTGATAGTATTAGTTATAGCCTTGAAGACTACTATTACTACTATTACCTATAATTTATCTGATACAACTTGATTTTAAACAATGTTTATTGACCTAGATAAATATGAACAAATAAAATAATATTGTTATTATTACTGCAAGTCATTATTACCACAACTCGAATTAACACGGATTAACGATAATTTAATTTTAAAAAAATTTCTTCTCACTTTCGTTATAACATGTGCGTAACTTTCAAGAAGGCATGACAAAATTTTCACTTTGAATTCTTAAATGCGCTATTTGATTTAAAATAAAATTTAGGTTATATTTCTTAAATTTTATTTGAAATTTAACGAGAATATAATTTAAAGATTTTTTAAAAAATAATGTTTGAATTTCTAAAATATCTTGCATCTGAACATGACATTGCATTTAAAATGAATAAATTGGAGATGCCTTAGTTAAAGTAAAAATATTATCAATATTAATTTTAAGTTTGAAACTAAAAATGTAAACTTATCAAGGTTTAAACAACGTTGTTTAATCAAATAAAATAGAAAAAATAAATTCAATATATCTTGTCGAAAATTATCTTATTAATAAATCTTACCCCATTAAAACTCTGTACGGGAATGAGTACATTATTGTAAAGCATTAA
Source organism: Stegodyphus dumicola (assembly GCF_044657685.1). Classification (NCBI taxonomy): domain Eukaryota; kingdom Metazoa; phylum Arthropoda; class Arachnida; order Araneae; family Eresidae; genus Stegodyphus; species Stegodyphus dumicola. Next base: position 135,667,936 of record NC_140777.1, read on the forward strand.
TCGAGATAAATTAATTAAGAATAAATGTTTTCAGAAGATTGAAAATAGATTTTCAACGTGTTTTTCAATACTTTTACTTCTTTATTTGCCATTGCATTATAATCTTCTTGTAAATCAGTGTCATCATTATTGCTAGATGATGGTTTTTTAATCTGCCATATTTTGTCGCTTCTGTTAAAGTCCTATCCTTTGTAAATTTCGAAGTTAGAAGACACAGGACATAAACTGAAATAGAATACTGGAGTTTTTAAGTTTCCACTTCCAAGAAATGAAATCCCGCTTTTGAAGTTTGCAATACACTTGCTACCTTCAAATGCATTGTTCTTATAGCACAGTTCCGTAACATAACCCGAAGCTATATACTATAATATTGATAATATTGATCCAGTGTTTGGAGATCTTTGATCTTAACATTTTTCTAACACATTCGTAAACAGTTTTCCATATCTCAGGATTCCGATATTAGAAAATTTTCTTTATTTTCTTTATGTTGTTATTACAGAGTCTTCGGATAATTTATTTATTTAGTATGTTTTATATATTATTTAATATGGTTGCAAACGTATTTTAAGTTATCTCAAATTTTGGCCTAGTTTAAGTTTTTTTTCCTGCTGTATTCTTGTATTCTTCAGGATTGTAATACAGAAAATTCAAGAACATGAGTAATATCTATTGAGGTCTCCGAACTGATTTTATGATAGACGAAAATAAGATTAAAAAAACAATGATCCAAGTAGCACTGGATCAGGAAATATACATATATTATTTGAGGGGAAGATGTCAGGAACAATTAACTTTCCAAAACTCAATATATACTGTAAACTTACTGCGTAGGTATAGATTTTCGCCTGATTATTTATCAGAATATTGGAGGTTGAAGATCGTAAGAAAGCCTCTACGTTTTGTTACAAACTTTGGACGACTCACATTAAAACACATAGAAACAAATAAAGACACTCACCTATCTGCGTACAACCACGTATTTCGGAAATAGAAGGTCTTAGGCCACGGAGGACTACTCAGTTTTTCTGAGGAAAAGGGGATCACGATTTTGCTCCTTATTAATTGCTCACGCCCCAGAATCGTAAATTCGAGACAGCAAAGGTTTCAAAGAAAGTGCTTCGAGATATCTATGGTAAAATGCAATTATTGATTCAGTGCTGTAGTTGTAAAGAAGGAATTTTGTTTCCAGATACTGAGTCCATATATAGTGGTACAACTGTATGAGGAAATCATTTGTAACAGAATCATTAAAATGTAAAACATAATTTGCGTGTATTAAGTAAATTCCACTAACATTTTTACATGTACCTAGACTGCTGAATATAAAGTGGAATTGACTGTAGGTTTCTATTTAACATTTATTTTGATTAATAAAAATTAGAAGAGGCTAAGTAGTCGATATTTTAATTCAAATATGTCATTTTCTAGTTGCTTCTTGGATGAGTTTCTGAATTCTGGGAAAGACGCTGATGGATCTGTTGTACCTATAACCTTTGAACAAGTACCTTTTTCGCACCCTGTGTTCATTAGTTACACATCGGGTACAACTGGATTACCTAAGGCTTTGATCAATGATGCTGGGGTAAGTTGATATGGAAAATTCATCACTGAAGAAAAAGAGTTACTTAATTAGGACATTTTCATCTACAATAGGATCTGTAACTGAAAATTTTGTATTTTTATATGGAAAGAAAATAAATGTAAAAAGATAAGTCTTTACAGTAACTGCAGTAGAATATTATATGTCACTAAGGCCAAAATTATACCTTCATTTTTAAGACACTCTAATTTTCCAAAAAATGCTTTTAATCATTCTGTAAAAAGGAATCAATTACTTATTTAAATTAAAATCTATGCAATTTATTTAATTAGAATTAAAATGAAATTCTAATGGCTAATCAGTCAAACTGAAGAATCAAAAATGATTTAGCAAACTCATTTTTTTCTAATAAAACTTTAATTATTAAATTCCAAGTTATAGCTGATGACTAGTAAAAGTAGCCATAAGTTTCAGCATTTTAAGAATTTAATAAACTTTTATTTAAAATCTCAATAAAACTATCTTGTAAGAGGCGACACACTATTGCCATGGCATCGTTTTGTGAAAATATTTCACTTTTTTTAAACATAAAATTTGAATCTATAGAACGCAAAAGTTTACATTTAATTCTCTCAATATCTTTTAATTTTGACGATTTTACCAATAGTAGCAAGATCTTTAATGTTCTGCGTTTCGTTTCCTTTAGTTGTTTTAACAAAAATAAGGGGTATTTAAAATTTACCCTCTAAAACCAGAGTACATGATCCTTGTTTGAATACTTACATCTGATATATTTTTTGCAGTAAATATTTTATTGAGTATTATTATGCCTTATAAGAGAAAAACTAATCCAGACGAAACTAGAAAAAATAGTTCAAAGTTTTGTTTCCCGAAATTCAAGAAAGTATTTACACTTGGCGCAAAAAGAATACCATGAAATGTGTTAATTCTTACTTATAATATCCAAAAATTACCTGTTTCAATCTTTCCATTGTTACTTTTTTATTCATATTTATCAAGTATGAACAGGATACCAGAAATCTAAAATGGACTGATAAATTATTTAATATCGATTGAGAAATTTTTATTTTACTCTAATTATTAGAATTCCGTTCTTAGATGGTTAATTTTATGAAATTATTGACAAAATATACTAGTGAAATTTTGAGAATTTTATCTTTCAGAATAGAATAATTAAATTTCTAGCCGTCATATTATATATGAAAAAAACCAATTTTTAATTAAATATAATTGATAAATATTTACAAGTTTGAAGAAGAATGCTGTTCCGGTCTGAATAGAACCTTTGGCAAATGTCTGAACTTCAGAATTTGATTTTCGATTTGCTTTGATGCAGCTCAAATGCTGCTGATGAGATGTTAAATAGATTCTAGATTACATTAATTTGTTTAGTATTTTAATATATTCCTCTTTTAATTAAATTCGGTATTTTGAATGCTTCCTTGCAATTATTTTCCGTTTAGGCTTCTTAACGTCGATCTAATTTTAAAAGATCAAACGTTATATAGTAACCTGTGCCCACCAGCGGCAGAGCAGTAAAGTTGAATCCCTCCCCTTAGACAGATAGCCCTCGAGTGCTTTGCCATAATTAAATAAACCACCTACATAGTAATCCTTCCTCAAACATTTGTTTGCTCAATATTTAATATCTTATATATTTGAGAATATATGAAAGTAAGAAATTCATTAGCCTGATGTACTTCATAACAGTTTTATACCTAGAAAAATGTTTTAAAAGAGTACAAGATAAATCAGGTGCTTATAATTCTTTCGAAAATATATTCCAGTCTTTCAGTCACTGAATAGAATAAGAAACACAGTATTGTTACGTGCTGTTCGAGGTAGGGCAGTGGAACTGGTGCAGCATATGTGGTTTACGTGTTTGCTACAGAAATAGACTATGATAAAATTAGACTTGAACCTTACAATTCGGTTTTTCAAGGCGAACTGGCTGTTGTACCAGTTGAGAAAGTTGAGAAGTACATGAAGTGAAAATGAATTGGGTCATATTGAACATATTGGTGTTATAGAAAATGAGAGGGCTGACATGCTGTTCAGAATGAATGGCTGCTATGTGTAATGCTGGGGATGCGCTCGATATTCAGGCATCAAAAATAATTGTTATTGGTAAAATGAAGGATTTCTATTAAAATTGCTGCAGAGAGAAGCCAAACATTTCGGAAAAAAGGATAAACGCTTAGTTGAATTTTTAAGTTTCTAAGAATATGAGAATGATATGTGATATAGATTACAATCAAATAATTACTGGTCACGGGCGCTTCCCGGTATATCTGAAAACATTTAATATGCAAATTAATAGTCTCTAATTTTTGAAATGCTAAAGGATATGCACAATTCGTCGAAACCTGCGAATGATTGCTGTATTTTAATTTTTATCTATGTTAGTTGCGCTGCGTTAACCATGAGACCGATTATTATCGGCAGGAAGGGTTGCATTAGATTACCTTACGTTTATGCATTACATTATCTTATGATTATTCCGTAGGATTGGTACTTTTTTTAAGATGAAACTATAGGTTAACCGCTAAGCATTCAATAAATAATTGGTCATGCTTTACCTTTGAAATAACTTACACGATCTCTTACTTACTCATAATATCAATGAAAAAAAATTTATAGTTTTGAAATTCATGTTAAAATTTTGCCTCTTTCAATGGTAATGCTAAATATAAACAATTTTAAATTTTCTAGCTTTTATTATCTGTCGCCAAAGATTCAGTTTCATACGGTGAAGGAGACAGAAACCGAATAATACTCTCAATGTCACCGGTAAGAAAACTTCAGTTTTTTATAATTTAAATGCAGTTTTTGATTAAACAAACTATGCATTAGGAAGTAATAAACGCCAATTTTTGTAGCTTTCTGTTGCTTTACTGAGATAAGAAAATTCACGTTTTAGGGCGGCAATATTTAGAAAACTATTAAGCAGGTTACTTTCGGATTGGAAATTGTAAGCAGCGAGTGAAAACCTAGGTTTAGAAGTGATGTAATTAATTGATAGGGAGGGAGAAAACAGGGTAACGAAAAGAAATTAAATGGAATTAAACGCAATTAGAATGCTAATATTACGAGAACTATAGGAGAGTGAGTTAGTAGATTTATAGCAGCGTAAAGGTAGGGGGAAAGCTAGCTGTTATTAAAGTTTGTTGCCTGTGGTGCTAAAAAGAAGAATTTTGTTTTAGAGTTTGAAAACTTAAAAATCTATTAAGACGTGCGTTGCACAGACATTGAGAAATCACTTCTAAACTTATCCTGCGACTTAGAAAATATCTTCAGTCAAGCACAGTTACTATCAAAGCACTGAATGCATCTTTTACATAGACACAACAAACATAAAGGATAATACTTAATAAACATGTACAGCTACACTTAAAATCAAATTAAATGACATAAACTGTGATAATCCACGTATATTTATTTAAATTTGTTGGGGAAAATACGTTGCACGTAGCTGAAATGCCTAAAGCAAGAGAAAAATAATAATCGAAAATTTATTTTGCACAGATCATACAAAATTTCGCCAAGTATTAATTAATATTCCTTTGTTCATTTTGGAGTTGCCGCAAATAAGATTATTTTCTTCTTTGTTGGAGACTAAACAAATTTCAGGAGAAACAATCGACAGAATCATATGAAATTTCGCCAACTATTTTATGCAGTCGTCAAATCAAGCTGTAAATAAAGTGAAATCTTCATTTTCCAGGTTGGTTGGGCTTCTTGGAACATCACCTCCACCTTGCATTTTCTCGGTTGCACTACCATCTTGTACGAAGGCTTTCCATATTTTATCAGCCCGACTTCTATTTGGGATATGGTTGACCAGTTTAAAATCACCAATCTTTCATTCGCAGCCAGTATTCTGGATGATTTGGAAAAGAAAGGATACCTGCCAAGTACAAACGTGGCTATACTTTTAATGATTTTACTTATATATGAACAAGTTTTTTTTGCTAATTTATGGAATTTTTAATGGTATTTAATTGATGTTGAATTAAATGTTCGTATTGATTTGCAGAAAATTTTATTAAAATTTCTTTCATCTGTTTGCAATATTTAAAGATTTAAACTTCAGCATTTTAAACTTTTACTAGTTTTGATTTAATTAAGTACACTTATGTTTTATGCACAATAACATAGATCGTGAATCCCATGTAGTTATAGAATTAATCAAGAGTTATTTTATAACTGACTAAATTTTCTGAAAAATTCTTGTTTCCATTACAGTTTCTAATACTAGAGAAAAAGCTTTAATGCAATAAAATTTATCCCGAGGACGGCGAAATTCTTGCAGATGAAGAGTCCATTCTTATGATAAATATTAAACTTACCTTTGACATTCTAGATAATACTTGTGGACGCATAAATGAAAGTTATACTAAAACTTCCACCTAACTAGCTTCACTTAACTGGATTCCGGTTTCACCGAAATAAAGAAGAAAACTAACAGTGAATTGATAAGCCCGATTGCAACTGATTTCTAAAATATTCTTCATCACTTTGTCTCTTTGCCTCGTTTCAAAAGTTCAGTACATGTCTTATAATGCGTACAACTGTCTACAATTTATGGAAAGATAATAAACTGAAAAATATCTATCCAAGAGTTGTCCTGTAAGTACTTATGTTTACTGGTGCGTTATGACAATTAAAATATCCTTTGTGCTAAAACATTTCCTGTTCTTACGTACGTATGCATGTATCCTGCATAATTCAAAAACGAGCAGCTTCAGAACTTTGCCATTTTGTATATAGAACTGCTATAATATGTAGTTATGCACCCCTCTTTTTAGTTGCAATCGGTCGCACAAAAATGATATAAATATAAATATATATAAGAGGTATTCTAATAAAAAGGTACGAAATGTCATATTAAACAAACCCTTTGAAATTTGAACATGCCGCTCTGGCATAACGTAGCGAGACATCCAAGGACGCGAATGTAGTGTCCGACGTGATTGTGCGCATGCGCAAGTGTCCAGACATGACAACAGAGTGAAGCAGGCAGTTGCGTGTTCTGTGCAATTGATGCGTCAGTGCATGTGATGACATTTGGCGTTCACATTGCAAAATTCGACGCTTGAGGGAGCAGCGGGCTGTTATCAGATTTCTGACTGTGGAAGGTCTTAAACCGGCCCATATTCATCTTCGGATGGTGCCCGTATACGGAGCAGACTGAGTGTTTGACAAATCAGTGAGAAAGTGAAATACCAGTTTTCGTGAAGACTTTGAGGCTTTGGGTGATGAACCGACACCAGGCCAGGAAAAAACGGTAATGACGGCGAAACTCATCGAGAAGGTGAACGACTTGGTGAGAAGCGCCAAGCGACATCTCAAATGAAAGCGCTTCAACTCGGATAACGAGCTGAAGGACACTGTGGAGGACTGGCTCCTATCACACCTACAAGGAATTCTAGGAAGAGGAAAATCCTTCGTCTCGTGAAACAATAGGATAGTTGTGCTCAGGCCTAGTATATCTATAGTATCGTGTCATTTTGTACCTTTACATTTGAACACGCCTAATATATAGATATCCACTCTGTTACTCGGGTCTCATTTTTTTAAAATTCTGTTCTATGCCGGTAAATTGTGCATTTTTTGATTTAAAAATGATTGAATTATGTTGTTCTTATGTTCGCGTTACAGTTTTTATACTTTAGATTAATCTGCATGCAATATTTTCAGAATTATCAACAATTTAGATATTGTCTAAGTGCAATTAAGCCTAACGGAGCAGCCATGTTTGTTCACATTCGAAACTTAGCAAAATAGCAAATTCAGTTTCTGCACCTTCAGAGTCTTTTTGCCAAGTAGGACTAAACTTTCAAATTTTTCAACTTCAACCAAGTAAATTTTCAGTTTTAAAATAAGTTGTAATAATTCAGTTGCAGATTCTGCAGCAAATAATAATTCAATTGTAAAGTAAGTTAAACACAAAACATAGATTGGTATTAAGCTCACAGAATACATATTTAGAACACCTTTTACATGAGACCTCCTTATTAAAGAGCCAAAAGTGACCTGTACTTTGCTCTTTCGAAATCATAAAATTTATATCAAAACGAAATAGCTGTATAAATTTGATTTTAAGCTAAATGCTTTCTCGCATTTTTCTTTAAGCATGATCTACGTTATTGTGTGATAAAACTATCTTGGATGTGTGCATAAAATTTTTGAAAAGTCAAACTAAAACTTGCCCGGGAATAATTACTTAGAATTGTGACAAAGAACGGTAATTTTACTTAAACGTAATATTTTTAATACATTGAAGCAATTTGCTAAAGTCTTACATTTTTCCGTTAAACCGCAACTCATTTAAATTTACAGATCGTTCAAATTCTTGTATTATAGAAAGAGTATTTACTTTTAGTAACAGAAGAATAATAATTATAATGTTAAAATTGCAAATATTTGAATGACTTTTTTCCAAAAAGAAATAAATATTCGAAGTTGATAATTTTATGTAAATTTAAAGCATTTCATTAAAAAAAAAGAAAAACAGAAAGTTAAAAAACATCTTTCAATTAATAGAATAAGAAAGACAACATTCCTTCTTTCAGTGCAGTCTGTAAACAAGCAGCAGTTATCAAATTGAATAAGAGACTGGAAAAAGGATAAAATTACAGTTAAGTTTGTTCCTGAGAAAAAAAAAAAAAATTTAAGAATAAAGAAAAACTGAAAGGTTTCAAATTTTAAATTTCTTCCAAAAGGGCGGTTTTTAACATTTTGTGTGTTACCTTAATTTATTAAATATCACGTTCTTCGCACTTAAACCAAAAAATTCAGTTCAATAGCAGTATCGCAAAATAATTTTAAATTGAACATATCTTTAGAATTTCCGATACACAGTCCGATATACAGTACAGGAGATAAATTTTTTTTCTGTACAACGCTGCCATCGCTCAAGGAAATCCTTGAGTTTGTTGATCAAAAATTCGCTAAAGTTTTACAAGATATAAAATTCCAAATTTCAAATTTGCGCTTCAAGATGTGCACATTCGCAGTAGGATTACATCATTCAAACTTGGATAGCTCTAGGTACTTGGATAGCTCTGGATAGCTCTATTGTTTTATCACAATACAAGAAATATATATACATTTAATGCAGATTCTTCATTATTTAATTTCTTCAAATTACAACGCGATAATATTTGGTGGCATCAGTTTGTAAAGTGAAAGAGACATTCAGAGTGATTCGACGCAAAATCGGAAAATGAAAACAATAGTAACTTAGGGACAAAGCCTCTTTGGATTAATAATTAAAAACAAGAATATTAAAAAGAATCTAAAAGCTTTCAAATTCTATATTACGCCCAAAGGGATCTTTGTTTCATTAACATACACTTACACGCTCTATGCTAATGCTCTTTTGGCCAAAAAATATTTTAAAACAGCCGATTTTTAGAAATACCAATAGACACTCTCGCGCGCTGGAGATAAGAATGACTTATTCCCTAGAATGTTGCCATTGCTCGCCTTGAAATCACTGAATTTGCTAGACAAAAGTTCGTTAGAGTTTTACAAATATGAAATGCACAATAAAACAAATTCAAAATTCGAGCTTCCAAGCGTCCACATTTGATTGGAGGATAACGTTATTCAAATTTTGATGGATCTAAGTAACGTTGGATTTTTGCAACGCAAAACACATGCCTACATTGATGCAAATTCTTCTTATTTAGTTTCTTTAAATATAATGCAGGGTGATAATATTGGATGGCAGCAATTTGAAAAGTGATTAAGATTTTTATAATAATTCAACGCAAAATCCCGTTTTTAGACTAATAGAACTTCTGAGCTAATGCTTCTTTCGGCTAAAAAGTAAAAAACGTTTTACTGTGAAATTCGTTAAATTTCGTGAAAAATGTTGTAATTCGTTATTTGCATAATTTGATGGAAATTCTTCTATATAATAATAAACAAGACTAAGTTTTGTTTTCAGTTTTTATTATTCTAGTTATTTTTTTCCTTTAATTTTGTTTGTTATTTGTTTGACAGCGGAGAAGCACAGTTTGGAATCCTTAAAAGCAATTGGAAGTGGTGGGAGTGTTGTAAAACCACAGACCTTTGACTTTATATACAAGAAAGTGAAAAGAGATGTCATATTTACTGTTGCTTATGGTAAGCTCAATGCTTTCCTACTAATTGTATTTAACATTGTAGAGACAAGTTCTTTTTTGGAAGCAGGACAGATGAAAAATTGTGTTGGTGTATTTAATTATGGCAAAGCACACGAGGGCTATCTGCCTAAGGGGAGGGATGCCTTCGTGGAGGACTTTCCAAGGGAAACTGGCTCGTATACACGTTACACATGGGAAAACCACGAAAACACCCATGCAGCCAGCCCGATCGCGGGATTCGAACCTCAGACCGAACTACCAGTGTTCAGCGACTTTACCGCTCGGCCGCTGGTGGGCCCCCAGATGAAAAATGAGCAACGCGGAGAGAAATACCTTATAACATAAAAGAAAATGTTCGGGTGAGAGGGAAAATAATGTTAAGTTAAATAGTGAAATAAAATAAAATAAAATATATATAAAGGCAAACAGAACCCAATAAGCATTTAAATTTCAGTAAGTTAATTCTGCAGATATTTTGTTACTAGGGAGTTTTTTTGTTAGTAATGAATAGTAAATGCTGGAACAATTTAAAGTCTGAAAAATTTTAAACAAAATTAACAGGGCAGTAAAAGAAGGAAAAAAACACATAAAATGCTGAAAGGTTTTAAAGACTAAACAGTGAATATATTTCTAATCTTAACCCATTAACAGCCAAAACTACAAGGAATGTTTCTTTTCTCATGAAAATAATAACAAATATTAAATTAAGCATTTATAACATAAATTTAGATTGAAAATAAAAAAAAAAAAAAAATACTCTTACCTGTGGAAAAAGCGAGTGTTGCGTTCGCGCAACGTCAGCGGAATAAGATTACGGATGTTTAGTGAGTAGAATTGTACTCGTGTGATGATTTTTTTTTTTTTTTTGAGTGGAGCACATAATTACTTTTTAGCTGTATAATGTTTTATAAATCTACAAATCACTTTACTTGTAATTAATTTAATATTAAAATATACATTGTATTTCTTTTACAAACACAGATTATTTCGATTGAAAGATTCAAGCATGAAAAGCTTGACTACAATCATGATGTAAAGCTACATTACATACTTTGCATCTATAAACAGTCTGGCTATGGTACTCTTTACAACAAAGTCTTTTGGGTACTTTTCCGTTTCGCCGGCGCAAATGTCGCCAAGATGACTGTATTGGCGACAACATACAGTATACACATAAAAAATGTTAGTTCTAAGATTTTTTTTTGGGGGGGAAGGCATAAACATTTTAATATCGTTTAAAATTTTGTAAAAAGCCAAAAAACAAAGACCATAAATTTGTAAAAAGACATTAAGAATTTACTATGCTTTCATGGTTCAACTTTCTGATTCGCCGGTTCATATTCCGTGACCCTACGTAATCTCATCTCGCGAAAACTACGCTACAAAAATCTAATTCTCTTAGTAATGATCTTCATTAATTTTAAGTTAAATCTTAATTTGGAATGCAAGAGTTATTTCAATTCGTGCGAATAGCTTACTCAAAAATTATGTAAAACCGTAGTGCTTTACTTCGCTAATGTATTCTCATTAGAATTGATGAATTTAACTCTTGGCTTTGCCTTTTCTATATTTTCGCCTTCGGGTGAGCGGTGTGATTGCATCCTAATTGACTTAATTACTACGAATGGCCTTAGAGCATAAAATTGAACTAGCTGATATAAATCCTGGCATTCATATAATTGAATGCCAGGATTGAAAGAAACAATCAATCTGATAAGAAATGGCTGCGATTTGTTTTAAAAATGATGCATAAAAGGTTACCAGCGAGGATATTCCGTTTGGCATCAGTTGTACCATTATTGCGACTTTATCGCCTGCGCCGGCAAAACGGAAAAGTACCGTCTTTTGTTATCAACGGACTTTACGATAAAATGTCTACCATCTCCATGCAATGGTTTTTGAATGCTGAATTTACTAGGTCTTCCTGTTGCTGATCTATTTCTGGCTAATTCTACACTCTCAATAGGAGTTTTCAAAAGGAATGATGCATTCTCGCGTCTGAAATCTAAAAGAGACTTTATATTTCTTGTAGTAAAAAGTGGTGATATTTAGTAAGTTTAGATACGGTCTCACCTCATATAGTAATTTATCAGTATTGTCAATTTGACTATTGTCAAATGCAAGTTCTGCTTCATATTCCTATATGATATCGATTCTCGTACAACAGGAACAGAAATGTCCTTATCAAAAGACCAATGCATTTTTTCTTGAGGTAAAGAATGATATCCTGTAAGCAATAAAATTCCAATAAATCTTCTCATATAGGCTTCAGATGCAATAAATTCTGGGCCTTTTTTTTTTTTTCCTCCTGAGCGTATCAACGAGAAGAGAGTAAATGTCTAAACCAAAAAGAAAATCGAAAATCTTTGCACTAGTTTTACCTTGTATTTTTCTTTTATAATTTCTCTTCTATCTCTTTTTTCATGTTCTTCCTGAGACATAACTAACAGTTCCTTTTCTGTCCACTTCAAGATTTCAGTCTTCTGCTTTTTAAACATTTTAGTATGACTATAACTGCTTTTAGAAGGCTGAAAATTACTTTTTACGTGAATTTCAACTTCCCCAGAAGTATCATTTGGTAAAATATCATTATCATTATTTAAAACATTGCCATTCCTTTCTTCTTCGTCACTAGTTTCTGCAATTTCTGGGGGAACAACAACAATATCAATTTCATTCTGGTCATTATTAACATTATCATCATCTGTTTCTTCATCAAAAATCTTTGAAGGGCTTCTTCTAATGTAAGATACCTCGTTCTAGGCATTTTTAAACAACCAGAACATGATCCAGAACATCGAAAGGAATGAGTGAAAAAGGATATTGACTACCCGTTTCCTGCTGACGCTGCGTCAGCGCAACACCTGTTTTTCCTTCCTTCCCAACACAAATATAAACATCTTACTGATGTAATGTTCTGATAAACGGTGACCTTGACTAAAAATAGATCACTCATAAAGACGGTGATTCTTACGTTAAATATTTTCAGCAAAAATACTCGGTCGAAAATTTTGCTTAAAATTTGCTTAAAGTATGAAATTAATTATTATAAACAAAATGATTGTTGAAGGCAAATATTTTTTACAGAAATAATCTTCATAATATTCCCTACACAAAATCATCTGCTGGTATAAAATGTCTTAGGTAGTTATATTTATATACGCATTTATTTTGACCGTTACGTCAACGCAACACCAGCGGCTAATGGGTTAAATTTTATTATTTATTTAAATATTGCTTTAGGAGGAAAAATCTTAAAGTTTATCAAATCAAGTTAATAAAATTTAGAGTAAATCTCTAATTAGAAGTTTAAAGTCTACTTACTACTACGTCATGATTTTTAAAGTTCTGCTTAGCACTTAAATGCACGTAGTTGCCATTTGGCAACATACTGATATTTAGTCATGTAAATCAAATAAAAACACAAATTGCAGCTTACTGCATAGTGTAACCACTTGGATACTTAATGTTTAAGTATGTATTTTTGAAGTTTCAGTGTGGTGGTACCACTAACGGTGTAGCGGTCATTATTGTGTGAGTTGATGTATAGGGTGTGGAGAGCATTTGTGTTTACGAATTTTTGATTTTGTGTTTGTTGTAATTTTGATGTAATCAAAGTTTTAAAATTGTTTGAAGAAGTTTATAAGGTATATATTGGAAATTCGGAGCTGAAGGCCACGTACGAAGGAACTGCAGAATATGCCAGGGTACGGAAAATAAGAAAATTTCCCAACAACGACGCAGGAAAATTAATGATCATATCGCGGAGTGGAGTTTAAAAGGACATTGAAAAACCCCGTTTTAAAGCACTTAAGAATTATGCAGTGAGTGGCAGCAGTAATAGACTTTCTATCAATGATCTATCTATCTTTCTATCAACTTTATATCTATCTTTCTATCGATGGAGTTCCTTGCAATATGATCATTGACACAGGAGCTAATATTACCATCAGTGGGAGAGATTTAGCTCAATAGTTTAACGATAAACTCATTTGGACGCCATTCTGTGTTATCGCCATAGATGGGAAGTTAAACGTTAACCTCACGTTTGAAAGTGCCGCCTACTATCACACGGCATATGTGGCAGATATTACGGATTCCTGCCTATTCGGATTGAATCTTTTAAGGAAATACGGTTTTTCCTTGAACTTCAGAAACAACAAACTGCTTTCAGCATCAGAGGATATAACCATCATCAGAAGGGATCCTCACCTGGAAACGCCGATTCCTTATCTAAAAGACCCTGCTCAGAAATATGCCGACATTGTACTAGGGTGGAAGAGAAACAGCAGACTACCGGCTGTTCTCCGTGCCAGATGCTCATCTGTCGTGACCCTCGTCTTCCATATGATGTCTTGTTTGGTCGCTCTCAGGATGCTTCTTCATCGCCTGAAGAATACGTCCAAGATCTCCAGGCAAGGTTTGAAGTGATGCAAAGGCGAGTCAGCTTGAAGACGGAAAAGGTGAAGACTCGGTACCACACGAGAGCTGTTGGACATCGATTCAACGAAGGAGACAAGGTGTGGTTGTAGAACCCGATTCGACGAAAAGGAATCAGTCCTAAATTACAGTCACCTTAAAAAAATTAAATGCGCGTGTTCCTGTATTTTTAATTTTTTCCGGCGTAGCTTTCTCTTCAAATAAGTCGCGTGCAGCATTGCACGGGAAAATGAAGCAATTTAATAAGAATTCTATTAAAAATAGCAAACTAAATAAATAAATACAAAAACCTAACAATATTATTACATAAAATTGTTATTACACATTTTCTCATCATATGTTTTTTGTAAAAGTTAATAATATTTTTACAAAAATATGAGTACAAACATAGTTTAGATTTTTTTAGTATTTTCCTACTTTATTTGATATCAATTCTAATGTATTTTTGACTTTAAAAATAAAAATAAAAATCAGGCATTTAAGGGTTAAGAAATGGCTTGTAGCTTGCAAGTCTTTGTTTCTATTTGAATATTTACCGGTTGATAGTTGTGGAAGATGGTGTTAGAGAGAGAGAAATAATGGATTGACAAAAACAGCATCACAATTTCATCAGGTCCATACAAACACAATGGTCTGTACGCCTGTAGAGACATTAGGATTTTGTTGGAGGCCGTAGAGATGAAAAATTAGCAACCGCCTTCCCCGGGAATCGAACCACGGACCTCTGGAATACCGGCCCAGCGCGCAGAACCACTACACCATGAATGTATGCTAGGAAAGTGGGAGAAATACCTCATAAGCCTACTCCCAAATATAAGCGGAATAGAAGAAGTGAATGGTTTACGAATAAGAAGTGGGTTTTAGAAGAATATTTGAGTTCAAGTGATATTAATGGGAAATGAGCTTCTTCTGATGCCATGATCGTTCCACAAAAGGTGAGGGCATGAGGAACTTAAAATCATGAACAAAAGTGGGCAACTATTGTGTTCATAATCTGGATCAATGAAGTTGAATTTCAGATGTTTTGTGGCCTTTCTAAAACGTAGAATACATGATGCTATAGACTTCTCTTGTGTTATTTTATCACCTATCAGGAAAAATGCTTTGGGACTCTACTGAAGGTTCCTCTGACTGGTACTGCCAAACACGTTTGGATGACATTAAGCTATTTGGCCATTCGCTGATGATGTATCGTTTGCTTTGGGGTGTATTTAAATAGCTCTTATTGTTTTCTTTATGTTATTGTGACTACTAAAATTAAGAAAAAACGTCATAAAACGGTTTGTAATTAACAGAATAAATTTCATTTTACGTGA
This sequence comes from Stegodyphus dumicola, assembly GCF_044657685.1. Taxonomy (NCBI): domain Eukaryota; kingdom Metazoa; phylum Arthropoda; class Arachnida; order Araneae; family Eresidae; genus Stegodyphus; species Stegodyphus dumicola. The sequence continues at coordinate 135,683,391 of NC_140777.1, forward strand.
ACCTATTTCCCGTAACACAGTCAAACTATATTTGAAGAACATTAGATAAATTGCTTTTAAATTAACATAATATTTCAATATATTTATGTTTTTAAATGCATAACCTTCTGTTTCCACGTTTTTACTCTGGAGAATCGATGTTTTCATCATACGATAATCAAAGATAAAATACAATATGGATTTTGCTTACGCTAATTTCGTGCTAAATATTGAAAAATATTGATGTAATTGCGTAAATGAACAAAGCCGTTTTTGCAAACTTTACATTCTTTCTTTTTATTTTTGAGTTGTTCCTATATATAAACAAAAACTACATAACTAATGAAAGTATTAATGACTTGCTAATATTTCACTCTATCCTTTGACGACCGGTAACCTGCTCATGAAGTCGAATTTGGATTTTAAATGTTTAAATGATATTTATTAGACGGTGACCAACAAATACTTTCTTTCTAGGATCCACTGAACTAATGGGAGCTGCTTTAAGGCATGATTATTCTTTACCCATTTACAAAGGAGAAATTCCGGCTCCTTGTTTAGGAATAGCTGTGGAATGCTTAAACGAGGAAGGTATATTATTTTTGTACTTGCTACATTAAATACATATTAAAGGTATGTGAATTTATTTAAGATTATTATATATAGTAATATTCGATTTCAAACCTAATGTTTCAAGCTAAAGCTTGAAATATAGTACATATTTCTAAAGATGAAAAGAAACTTATGTATACTGTAAATTTCCCTCTCTACTTTCTAACTTTGCCTATGAATACATTTTTATAACATTATACTGAGCAAAATGTACTTCTTACTATAATTAATATACGCTTTGAAATTAGTAATCAGTAGCTAGATGACTAACTAAGGAAATCATAAAAAATAAGGATTCATATGCGCTAGATATTATATTCTGTAAATAGAAAAAGCGAAATGCTGATGAAATAGAATTAAAACTTTATGGAGGTATATAAGTAACGTATGAGGTGATTAATTAATAGGTAATCGGTATATGTTGAACAATATATTAAAATGTTCTTCCCTTTAAAAATTATGCTAATTTTTGCGGATGAAGATTAATAGAAGTTTGCACTATTTTCTGCAATGCAAAGTTTTAATTTATAAGGAGAAACATTTGTTTCTATGATTATTTTATTTAATTTTTAGGATGATATCGCTAGGCTGTTAATCACACGAAGAGCAATTAAAAATTCAATTTTATGTGTTTCGAAGACATAGCATTGTGCAAATAATTATGTCTAAAATTCAAGGCCTAGAAATGGATAAATGAAAAAAAAAATATTTCTTGTTATTTTTTACCTATTATTAGCATCACATTTACATTTAAACACTCTTTCACAAACCTAATAAAATGTTATGACAAGTTACTTGCTTTGAAGGTTAGCAAAATATTATTTCAGATAAAATGCAGGGTAGTTATAAAATAGCGTGAGATATTCGAAGCCCTCTAGCGAGTAAAGTATTGGACGAAACGCAACCAAATTTGATGGCTGTACATAGAAGAGCATGAGATTTCGATTTCTAAAATAAAGAAAATAATAATAATACCATAAGTCGTCACCCTAGGAAGTGTATTAGTGTGAATAATGAATGGTTAAATGCCAAACGACACAGCTCGCATCAGTTTTATTTACAACAAACAATTGTACCTTCCAGACGGTATAGTGGTTAGGGAATTCTGACTGCGATACCGTAGGGCCTGGGTTCGAATCCCGGAGAAGACAGGGTTGTAACTGTCCGTTACTTCATAGGCGACGTTGGTGGCCCACCTATTAGGTGCCTCCATAATAAAGAGGCCACCACGTATGGCCTTGTATAGATTAATGGATTATGTTACACTGTAACTGTTCACAATCTGTCATTGCAAAAAAAAAAATTACTTACTTATGAGGTCCAATATGACAAATTTTGTGATGGTCCAAGAACTGCACATTTTCCGAACTGCGGCTCAAATTAATTTCTAGCATTTGTAACGTTATATTCGATCTCTCAAAGTGTAATATCGGGGACATCTCCTTGCTACACAGCACCTCTAAGAAATTCCCACAACCAAAATTCACAAAATTTGAAAGCGGGCGACTCGGTGGCCATACTGTAGTAAATGCACGACTAATGACTGAACCCTATCGTAGGAAATGCACGACTAATTGCTGTGTAAGAATGTTGCCGAAATACACACTGCTCCTTAAGTCCAATATGGGGTGGTGCACCATCCTGCACGAATATTGTCGAATCGAGACATACTCTTTGCTGCAGTTATGGAACTATGATGTTTTGTAGCATATCGGCATACCTGTCAGCAGTAACGGTCCAGGCCGCTGGTACACATTCACGATTTTCCTCGTAAAAGTAAGGAGCTCAAATTATCTAAGAGAAATAGACAACGAGTCTGTCACTACATAACAGTATTGCCAGATTCAATGTTTGTGCCGAGTATAAGTGACGCTATAGTTTGTGTGAACTCATTATTAATAATTGTACTTTTAAGTTCTCTCCCAGAAATACGCATTAACACGGCTTTACTCGTGCTAATCGTACGTACGCAAGTGCTCGCGCCGGGCCCGAGAGGCCCGTTTATGGATTTATATTTTATGTAGGTCATTGAACACCCTATTAAGCATTTACTCACAACATAATTTAAGACAATATTTAGAGCTCTAATTTTATTCAATATATGTATAAAATTTTTTTAATAAACTTATCAAGTTTTATGTACAATTGGTGCATGTTAGAACAAAATGATCTCCACAGACATTTCTTTCATATTTTGTATAAATTATCTTAGATTTTCGGTCCTTTGAACTTGGGCAAATATAGCACCTATTTCTCTCAATTACTTTTTGTTTTTAGAGGTAGGTTCTTTGCTCTTGGAAGATAGTTTTTCTTGCAAATGTCGAGGGAGACATGGTACAGTGCACCTCTCCGCTGTGTAGCCTTTCTGCAAATCTGTTGCAAGATCTCTCAAAACCTGACTCCGCTTCCTGTGCTGTAAGGATGGATGTTTTGAGCATTGAAGTAATACTCAAGAATTGATTGCAGCAGTATTTCGCAGTGTAAAGAACAGAACCATCGGTCATCTTTTGCTGATTCCTGCAGCTGAATACGCTGTTGACATTTGGTCCACAACATCGTTATATACACTGTAGATAAAAGGTTAACAAATTTGTTTTTTTAGGAACATACGACACTAAAGTCATGTCTTTCTGGAATGCAAACAAGGATGAATGCACCTTACGATTTTTACTGTTCACAAGCTCTTTTGGCATTTCCCTCTTGTTCTTTCTTATGGTGCCCACTAGAGTAATGTTTTTCTGAAGGAGATATTTTGCAAGTTCATAACTAGTATACCAGTTGTCGACTGTTACATTTCTCCCAGAATTTAACATTTCTGTTAACCTTTTGACGACTTCAACTGATGAATTATTTACATGATACGGGCCTTGGGGCTGATTACCTGCATAAACTTCTAAATTACATGTAAAGAAAGCCCTTGCATCAACAAGAGCGAAAATCTTTATTCCATACCTAGCTGGCTTTTTTGGCATGTACTGTCGAAATAAAAAGCGTCCTCTAAATGGTTCGAGTATTCCCTCAATTGTAACATATGATCCAGCTGACAATTATGCACAAATGAGCCAAATACGTACATACCTTGCTGAGGCAAGTTTGTCCATTTCTTTTCTCATTTGCCTGTTTCGAACATTGTTAAATCGCATCTCATGAAAACAAAAAACTATGAGACATGGTCCTATGAAATATTTCTATTCCCATTCCATCAGTTCGCCATAAATCTCTCTCATGCATATGGGATGATTTTTGTATACCACATAAATATAGTAATCCTATAAAGGCTTTAATTTCGGAGAGTTTTGTTTATTTAGCATCGCGTTCTCTCTGACAGCTGTCATTGATGGTGTCAATATATATATTTGTACAGGTTACGATCATATTCAAGATATTTTCATTCAGTAATAAACTCCAAGACTCAAGAGGAGGAGTTACGTTTTTTGCTACTCCAACATTTCCAGGCAACTTTGAAATAATATTTCGCGATAAAGTTCCAACATTTTGACGAAATTTTGTTTTCTTCTAAATTGTCTTTCCATCTTTTCCAATAAAACAATCAACTGAATTAGAATCAGTGGCGTCCTCTTCATCAGACACGATTTCTTCTTCTGACGACGTATTATGCTCACTAAACCTTTCACCGCAATCAGACAATAAATCATCACCTTCGATAGATTCGTCATCAGTCGAGACTTCATTTAGCAAAGTACGTAATCGTTCCATTTCTTCATCATATGTTAATCTGCGAGCCATGTTGCGCTGTGAACTCAGTGCACTTCAGACATGAAATTAGAAACACGTTTACTCGCGCCTGGCCTAAGCGACCCGAAAAATGGCTTTTTGTCCGAACAGAATAAAACAAAATTCCGAAAACGCGTCCCTTGTGTTCAAGTTCACCTTACACTCAGCTAGACCAGGCATCATCCATTTCAGTATTAAAGGGTAGGATTTAAATAGCTTTAACAAACTGATCGGGCCTCGGAAGCCCGGCACGAGTAACGCCGGGTTAAAGGTTTTTATTTTTATAATTTGTAACAGAAAAGTATTCAATAACTATTTTATTTTATTATTAAATTAAGAAACTATTTACTTATTCAAGGTGATTTATCGACATTATGTAAAGGTAAACACCTGCTAATACTCTTAAATTTACCAAAAACCATTATTTTAAGAAAAAAGTAAATTTAAAAAATTGTTAAAATTAAATTTGAAACAAATAGTTACAAAACTGAAAATAAAGTGGTAATTAACTCTAATATACGTTACTGTGATAATAACATTATAAAAATATTATACAGCAATCAATAATTTAGCAATGAGACATTTCAAAATATTAATTAAGGCGCATTATTATTTTAAGAAAAAAGTAAATTTAAAAAATAGTTAAAATTAAATTTGAAACAAATAGTTATAGGTTATTGCAGTGTCGTTGCAAACGTGTGCCCATAAAACTATTTTTTAAAAAATGGGTCTAACGTAAGGGGATTAAAATTATTTCAGGTCTGTTTTTAAAAAAAATTAAATAAATGTGTGCAAAATGAAAGAATAATAAGGTTTATTTCACCGTTAAAAAATATTATATTACGTAAATATGAAATGTAAAATATTTTCTGGTCTAAAATATAACTGAATATTTTAGACGTTTATGTCAATTAATCAATTATTATAATTTGAAACTTTACTATAATATCTTTAAGTAGTCCTCACTAAGATTATGCAAATTAATGTTAGAGTATTCAGAGCTTTGAATATTTTAGATTGAGAGCTTTTGACAACTTTGCTCGACGTTTACATTCTGTTATAAGCTCTATCAAATTTTATTCCAGATTTAGCCATTTTGCTAGCCGAATTTTAACTAGGTCGTTAATTACTTGAGCCAGCTTAAGTAGATCACTTAGAAATCTCCGACGATGATACTTTAGTTTGAATTTCAATTTATGCTATTTTAAATACTCGCAAGTAGCGGAATTTCTTTCGATACCAGAAGTAGGATCTTCTGTTATATTTTAAGAGATAACAGAAAGGTTATTTTTACTTTCATAAGACTCTATCGTTTTGATTCAGACCAGAGCTGTAACTGGCTCTCTTATATGCTCTAAAGGACATTAAGCCCTGAATAACATTTAAGCTCTTATAGAAGAGGAACTATATAATATTTTCAAAGAAAAATATTTCTGATGTCATTTTGAAAAGTCTTGAAATCATTAATATATACTACCTCACTTTCAATTTTTAATAATAATTACATAACTTTTAAAATGACATACATATTTCTTATTCAAACATTGCTGCATTAAATCAAAAGCATTTCCATTTTTATAATTATTTTCATTTTCTTTCTTTAGGTCAACATGTAGTAGGTGAACCTGGCAAATTAGTACTAGCAAAACCAGTACCTTCCTTGGTACTGGGCTTATGGGGAGACAATGATGGAACTACATTTAAGAAATTATACTTTTCGGAATTCCCGGGTAAGACTCACAGACAATTTAGACCTTATGTAAAGTGTTCAAGGAAGGTGTCTGTAAGCTTTACTTTCTTAAAAATGTAAAGCTTACAGACAGTTATACGTCTAGACAAAATGTTTCTCAAACTAAAGCAACGAAATTTTAAAAGAGCTGTAATATTGACTGAACGTAGAAGAGCTTTTGAAAACTTTTATATGACTCCCATAGAGCAAACTGCACAATCAATAAACTTGTCATAATGCTTTAATAAGTTTAATGCAACATTTTTGCTACCTTTTAGTTAGGACAATTACATATATAAGAGAACCAATTTTGTGTATTAAATCTATTTTAACACATGTCAGGAGCAAATCTGAATATTTCGTGCCCGTATTTAAAAATATCATTCATTTAAATCCACTGAACTCTGATAATTTGATTAATGTTCGAATGTGGGTTGGCATCTTTTTGTTTTTCTCCATGCATAACATGAATGTGAGCTGGTTTATATAGAAAGAATTCCCTTCCTTAAAGTAGGTGCTCTCGTGCGCTCTGCCGTACTCGAACAAATAAGCAAAACTTTATTTAAAGAGAAGCATTTTAAATGTAAGTACATTTCAGACATCAATATTCTAAAATCATACAGACAGTGATCACATTTTGAGAACACATTGTGTAGCATTAACTTTAATAATTGTTCTCTTCACTATAATCATATTATAATGATTTAAGATTGTTGCTCGGGTTAGAATATAAAATACTGTAATTAAAATTTTGTGAGGATTTTCTGAATATCCATATAGGTTTTAGAAAACGGAAACACACTAAATTTTATCCCATGAACTGCTGGTAAATATAGACAGAGCTATTTACTGAATTCAATAGCGTCTCTGACAGATGGACTATTATGTAATGTCTGTTACGAAACAGATATTAAAAAAAATAAGTAATTTTTCTTCTTCATCTTAGTACCTTGCGTTTCCTACAATAAGCCAAAAAAATTTAACCAAAACCCAAAAATTCCTAAGCCAGCAACACTGTTTTATAGAAATGCGCTTTTAAATAATGCATCTAAAGAATTAATTCCATCCCTCAAGACAGAAAATGTGGACACAAAATGTGGTGCCAGGCTAAGTATATCATTTTGAAGTCTGAATGAAGAATAAAGACGAGAACCCGCACATAAGAATAATGATATATACAAGAATTATACGAGAAACCTCTTCCGCGTACTTGAGCGATAATCACTTTGGTAAAAATCCTTATCAAAGTACCTATATAATTGGTACCAATCAAAGTACCTACTGAAGGACGGTAATTTAGCAATATAGTAGAAATGTTACAACTTACTACACCCATTGGCTCTAGTGTAGAATTCGGTGTCCTTTCGATTAGCGACAATTTTTTTTTAAAATTTTGGCGATGATAGTTTTCATTTCTGGTTACCATGATAGTTTTAACTTTTTTTTAGCTTCCTGATTTTATTTAAATGAAAATAGATCGATGTGTACATGAACAAGTTTAAGGCAGTGCGCAATGCCTAGTTTGTGCAATTCTAGGATTTTTTTTAAGTGAAAACTGATCGATGTGTACATGGATACAGAGTTTGCGCAATTCTTTGACTTCTTATTTTGGTTTTGTGTAGCGGCCATCTTGAAATTGGGCCTTCCTGGCGCTGATCTTGGCGTCAAAAAAGAATCGCCAAGAAACAAGGGGCTCCCAATTGTAAACTTTTACCCACCCATCAAATATAAAATCGTTGTACATTAATTGTTACTAAACCTTTTATGTATAGCCTGACAAATTTTATTGTAAAGTGTGTCTCTAAGGCTTGTTTATTAATAAGTTATTTTATGTTAATCTTCTGTCCTGTTCTCCTCGTTTCACATTTTCCTGCCACAATGTAAATTTCTAGCTCGCGTAATATTCAAAGGAGGTAGAAAGGGCAGTATTTAAAGGCAAGTTTTAAATGGTAGAAACATAACGTGTTCTTCCTGCTGAAAGCCACGTTAATTCTCTTGAGAGTAGTGTTTGCAGCATTGCGTTATTCTCACCATTAGGTTTGTTCCGCCGACCTTAGCTCAAAGCCAACTTGCGCATTACTCTAACTTTTGTAGCCATTAGGATAACTTACCTTTCACTTAGTTAAGTCAAATTCTTTATCTTTAAGCCATAAATGCTGGCTTATGCAAGCACGAATGGTGCCTTCTGTTAACTTTTATTTGAGTCATTATAAAGGTCCTTTACACTCTTTTCCAATCTCTGTGGTACTTTACAAGGCATAATTTACTTGAAGTCTTAAGACGTTTCTTACATTTTATGCTATTGAAGAATACGAGACGTTATAGACTGATTTGAAAAGCAGCTATAAATTGTTATTGGAGGAAGCTTAGTATTAAGATGTGATAACGGATGAGCTATCAGGAAAAAATACAGTTAGGATTACCCAGTGAGCAGTATAAAATCCCTGCGTCTAGTGTCACAAATAATGTTGATATATTGATTGGCATTTAAAAGGAATTTTTACAAAATCTTCATTTCCTCGAATTCACCTAATGTCATTATATGTAGTAGGCTTACTCTTCTTTTAAAACCTTTTAAAACAAAGAAAGCAGAAATTACGATATTGAGCAAAAATTTAGAGTAAACATAACTTTATAAAAATTAGTATAACTGATGGTATTTTCAAAAAGGGGAACTGAAATTTCATTTTGATTTCATTCTGTTTTAAATACAAATTTATGTGCTTGCGCTTTTTAAAAATATCAAGAATGAAAACTTTTAAATCCTAATTTGTGTAACCAGTAAATCTATCTAAAGTGCAAATTGCTATACCCAGTGCTGACTTCGTTTTGAAGTGTTGAGTTATTTAATTCACAGTAGTTGTCTTTTGATTATTTATTGAAAACAATAAACAACACGACTGACACAAATTTGAAATATCATACGCGGCACAGTGCCGGATCTATACATCTTACCACATCGTCGTTCCGTTCTGTTCTAACTGTATTTTCCCACGCCGCGGGAAAAGCCAAGATCAGTTTATCCTTTTAGAGAATTTTAGTTGGAACATAACCAGAATTCTTTATACTTAGTAATTATGATGCATAAGGCAATATTTTTTCTGTGGAAACGGACGATTCTGACAGTGTATCAAATGTAACTTTCAATAACAAGGATTTCAATTTCAAATTTGAGAGAAAATGATTTCATTTAGGATGCTGAAATGAAGATATTAAAATAATGAGGCTTTTAATGATAATATTGAAATGATATGAACAAATTACAGTCATGCAAGAAACTTACTAATTTATTAGCCCAGGAGTGTTAATGACGGAATATGAAAGGGAAATTATTTGAAATGAGTGTAAAAATGAATGGCACTATAAACACAGCAAAACACAATATCGGAAACCTAAGCTAAAGAAGTTAAGAATCTTATATAGTACAATACAGTTATGGCTGTTTTCGCTTTAAGAATTTTAACTCAAAATTATAGAAAAATGTGCATTAAAAACACATAAGAGTTTAATTTCTAATAAAGTTGTAAGATTCCTGGGTGTTTTAACCAACAGCTAAAGTTAAGGAATCTTAAGAACTGATAAGCGAATAATCGTTTGTTCGTGAGACAGAAAACAAAACGTAAGAAGAGTGAAATTACCCTCTACTATTCCAAATTAAGTTCACATAAGATTCCTTCTTGAGTTTTACAATAAAGCCTCAACTCGAGCTTGAAGTCAAGAAATTAAGAACTAAAATTTAACTAATCTTAACTAAAAAGATATAGCCGAAGCTATCAAGATTCTAACAGAGTTGGCTCCTTAACGCTAATTAACGGCGAAGCTATCAAGGGCCTAAAGTACGACCGAGCGTAATAATAGCTTAAGAGAGAGAGTAGCCTGAAAAGGCGAACGCGTGCTAATCAGAATCACTGGCTCTCTAACGAAGTCAGTAGAACTTCACAGTTAAATATTTCTCTTCATTTGCATTCAAACGCGATTCTAAAAATACGCTCTGGCCGAACGCTGTAAACTTGAAATTAAGAAAAGATAAGACTCAAATTTTAACTCAAAATTTAACTGTTAGATAAATTAAGATAATCCTTACAAAGTGAACATAAATACTTGACCTATAAAACTAAAAATGTACTATAACAAAGGAAGAATATAATTTGAAAATACAGAGAATGTTTACACATTTTTAGAACGATTTTAATAAAAAGAACTGAAAAAAAAAAAAAAAATTTTTTTTTTAACAAAACTTTCTGGCAACAGCTTAGTACTTGAAATGGCAACTGTCGTCTGGTACTTTAAAACTTATTCTTCTTCTTTCAAAATGTCACATATAAACAAGCTGTGGATTGAAGGATATGTTTTCCCCCCTAGCCATGTCCTCGACGAGAGAAATGCTCCCATTTCACAATTCAAAAACGCTGATAAATGCTGGTATTAAAATTTCTAAGTGCCAAATAAGGAACATTATTTATTGGAAACGGAAATCAATACCCTGGAAATTTTCTGAAAAGTCCTTCTTTCACGGAAATCACGAATGCAGACGTTTAGTCCAGAAAAAAGGATATCAGATAGCATATTGGAAGAAATAGTCTTTAAATTTTAAACCTCAATTAAACGGCTCTGAAATCGTTTCAAAAATATGTAAATGTTCTATGTAATGATGAATGAAACTATGTCTGTTATTATTTTCGCAAGCTAGGAAAATAACTGCTTAAAATATCATATAAAGTTATGAATGTTAATAATTATTTTAATTACTCATTTAATGCTTTAAAAGCCAAAACGTTCCAGGATAAAACACTTAATTCGAAAATTTGGTTCACGTTCTCTAAATATATTACCCATATTCTTAGCATGAAAAGTCCCTTATATGAAAGAAATCTGTAAAAGAATCTCTTTTATAATTGAAATTTTGATTAATGCCAGACAGTTCCCCTATACATAATTATTACTTTGATATTATGTATCTCAAAATAAAGAATACATGCGATCTATTTCATTTTTATAGGAAAGTTCTCTTTGGGTGATTCGGCCATTATCAATCCTATAACAAAAGGTTACATTATATGCGGAAGAAGGTAAGCCGGTTCCCATTTCATTAATATATTGTTGCGTGCGTACGGGTTCGTAATAAATTGAATGCACGAGTCAGATGAAAATTTAATAAAATTTATTATTATCACAACAAATAAAACAAAATGCTGAAATTTCCTCAGATATTCGTACAATATTACAATATCTCATAGTAGTTATCTTTTAAACTACTCAAACGCTCAACAGAAAGTACTTCAAAACAGAGAACAGTAGAGAAAGCTTATCCAATCTCGCCGAGAATTCGCTACAGTAAACCACGATAGTTTTCTAAACAACTCATAAAACAACTACTGAATTGAGAAGTTTTCCTCCTTTTATAAGCTTTTTAAATGACGCATGAGACATCCTGGTATTTTCTCGATTTTCCCGAAAAGCAAAAGCGTGTAATTGCGAGATATCTATTTATCAAACGCGCGTGCTCCTGTATTTTTCATTTTTCCGGCGTAGGTTTCTCTTCAAATAAGTCGCGTGCAGCATGGCACGGGGAAATTAAACACTTTAAAACAGTTCTATTAAAAATATCAAACTAAATAAATCAGTACAAAACCGTAACACTATACATGCGTAAATGCCTTTTTCATAGACAGAATTTCCTGATATACAAAACAGTGAACTGAGAAAAATAAAATTATGAGTCTTACGGCTCAATTGAAAGCTCATCAAAATGTTTTTAAAAATCTCATGAAAAGCGATATTGGAATCACCTTTAGTGACAACTGAGTCTTTCAAAATAAGGTTCATGTTAGTAGTTCATGTAGTAAAAAAAGTGTAAATCATTTGGTCAGGAATTTATTATTTCTTAGATGAGGAATTTATAAAAGAAACTGTCCTGGAAATGTCAGAAAAAGTGTAAATTATTTCTTGGTGAGGAATTTATCATTTCCTGGGTGAGAAATTTATGATTTTCTGGGTGAGAAATTCATAAAACGAACTTTTTTGGAAATGTCAGATTCGTCTTTGAATGATTTTAGTAAAAATACTGAAATGATTCCTGCAATTTAAATTTGCAAAGTTGTCTCAAAATACTTAAAGCAATGTGGCGGAATGAGCAAACGAGTGAAAATACAAGAAAAAGTTATATGAGATTAATAAATGTTCTCCTTTTTCAATGTAGTTTGATGAATTGAGACAACGCAACTGCTTATTTTTATTGATGTTGTTGTCGGGAGCAGAGCAAATGCTAAAGAGAGAAAGAGAGAGAGATAAAAAGGAAAGCAAATCATAGGAAGGCATAGGGCAGGAATTCAAATACAGCCAAAGGCATGAAGCACTGCCCTAGCCATGTCCTCGACGATGTTCGTGAATGAATGTCTCTGGTCCAGTCATTGTCAATTTGGAAGAGGACCGTTGCGACGACAGGACAGAACAGAAGATGTCCGGGGCCCAGCTGTGTGTTCGTAGTGCATAGACTCTGTGTATTCCCTGGCGCCATCAAGCATTATCTTCATGTCCCTCAGCTGCCCTTTTCTTAGTCTTGCGATTGTAGTTGTGACTTCTTGAAACAGTTTAACTCAGGTATTGAAAATTTCGACCGAGGACGAGCAGAAAGGCCTTCGATTTGCGACAGCATTAGCATCAGAAAGTGTAGAGGACAGGATGGAGGATTCAACTGTTCTGGCTTGCTTATTTTATTCGTGGGATTATTTTAAAGATTATGCGTCTAAGTAAGAATTCTGATTATGATTTCTGTGAAAGAAACAGCAAGAAGTCTAGATATATTCAGTTCTTTTAAAACATTTTCCACTAATCTGTAACTGATAATTTTTTAACTAGTTTCAATAACAGCAGACTGAACAGGAGAAGTGATGGACCGCATCAATAAATTTAGCCAGCAGAAGCTTAAATGCAAAAGAAATAATAAAAATAGCGTCCACATTTGTTATTCCACTCAAGAAAGATTTCTCAAATGGCATCTCTCTCAGTTGCAACCTGATGAAAGATAGTCGGGACTATTAACACAAACCAAGTCAAACTACCTAAGGAGAAGCAAATTTCTACAACGATTTTGTGATTAATTAATTGAGATAAAATATTTTCTCTAAATTAAAATCAAGAACGTGAAAATCTATAATGAAACTTTATTCAGCGATTCAACATTTCTTATACTTTTAACATTGAAATTAATCGATTTAAATTTAGAATTGCTAGAAAAAAATCAAGACAATTATTGAAATGATCATTAGCATTAATGCGTACAAGAAAACGTGATAATGCTGGACGGCCACACAGATCTCTACGTCGTTTGACACAGGGTTCTCTGAAAGGTACAGAGACGAAGTCCTTGAGCCTTAAGTTCGCCTTGTGAGATGCTGTCATTCCTAGATTCATATTCATGGAGGGAAAACGCGCCTTGTCTCCATGGGAAACTGGTCGAGAACTTTTTTGAAAGTGAAAATATTCATTGCATGCAGTGGTCCTCTCACTCTCCTGATCTTAATCCTATTGAACATGTGGGGTTATATGCTCGGGAGATAAACTGCAGCCCTTCTGCTCTCATCAAACTCCGTTCCAGAGCGGAAAACAGCTCTAATTAATATTTGGAGCTGTTTGAAGCCACAATGTATGAATACTCTTATAGCACATAATGGGTAATTGTTGTGCAGCATGTGTGGCTAACAGAGGAGACCACACACCTTATTAAACTGAAACATAACCTTTTCATTTAAATATTTTCACTAACATACAAACTATTACTTTCAAACTGTTTCTTTAGATAATAAAACTATTTAATATTCTTCTTTATCGTTGTTTTCTTATGGTATGACCGTATTAGACTGGTATAACGTTTCTCGGCATTCTGACTTCCTTAAATATTTCTTAAATATTCACATAAACATCAATTATGCTTAACATTTGGACACCAGTGTATATATTCTGTATACAGATCTTAGGCACGTTGATCCCCCTAGTGTATTAGATACTAATTGTTGTGTTGATAAATGTCTGAATTCTTCTGTTAGAAAAAGTGTAAGCTTAATTACTCGTATATTTACTTAGGAAATTTAGAATTACTTTAACTCTTTGGGTTAATAATTCATTTGATTAATATTTTGTTATATGATTTTTCGGCCGGAAAACCAGTGCTTCAAGTCTATTTTGGTTAATTAAATTTAATCGGGAAAATTTGTAATCTGTATTAAGGAATCAGGAAAAGCAGGCGAGGCGAGATTCCGTTGCGACATTCCGTTTTCAAGTAGAATGTTCTAGAAGGTTTTTGCTTTGTCTTGGATTGCTGTAGGAAGAGGGTGTACGTGAGGAAGATCAAGGGTTAATAGGTATTTGCGAGAAAGGTCAACAGGTCTTGGCGAAAGAAGTGTGCACTTTGGTTACTCGTTCTGAGTGGCTGTGCTTGCGCAGATAGGCTGTTTTGTACAGTTTGATGGAAAAGTAGAAATTTAGTCTTGGGAAAAGGGAGTTGCTACATTCTGAATTTTTTGGTAGCTTGCTTTTGTGTGATCGTGCGTAGGGGTTTCGAGTGTAGCTCACTTTAGCCTTTGCTGTCTTCGATGTATTTGCTTGAGCCTCGACTGTTAAGGGGGAATAGCTGCAATTATGCTCCCGACCAAGCGTTTCACTGGAATTTCAGGGAACCGGACTTGTTTAGCGATCTTCGGAAATAATGATTCTTGAATTGTGATTAGAAAAGAATCTTGAAACCCTTTTTAAATTATTGTATTCGATGTAGTTTCTTGTTCCTTGACTGTTAATAGGGATTAGCTGAAATTATGCTCCGCGACCTAGCGTTTTCTTAGGAAATTCGTGAATTCGGATTTGTTTCAGCGATCCTTGAAAGTAATGGTTCTTGAATTGTGACAAGGAAGAATCTTAAAACAGTTTTTACGTTTAGTTACGAGTTCGAAGAAAACTCGAGTCAGAGGTTTTCGTCGTTGTTAGGAGTACTCTATTAATGAACTGCCTATATAGATTTTTTCTTTGTGAACAGCAAGGTGCGGACTCTTGGACTTAGGCACTTGGACTTATGTCTCCATGTTACTGAAAAATGTAACGTTTACATAAAAAACATGATAAATTCTTCCTTCTTAACGGAGACGCTTTTTACCCCGTCGAGCGTTGCTTATAATAACGGTTCATAACTTTCCTGAAGAATGACCTTTTCCGCCAAGTGCACGGAGAAGCCAGGCTTCGTGTCAGGTTTGCTAACAGGAAAATAATTAAGGAAAATAATTTGGCTTGATGTGGAAAATATCTTCCTTTTGTCTAAATTTTTAGTTGTGAAGTATGTTACCATTTCTCTAGCTCCGGCCTTGGACTGCACAATAAACATTTCCCTTTATTTTATTCATACTTAGGATTTAAAAGTGTTTTTCTTGGTTCTTCATAATTGTGCAGAAATCAGAGAAAGGTTTAGTTTAATAATCTAGGAAAATGGAAATAGAGATATAGTCAGCATAAATTGCTCTTCGCTTATTGCTTCCTGTTTATTTGTGTTTTTAATGTATATATTAACTAGGAGTTAAGACATGGCTGAAAAATTTCTAAATGCAATCAATTATATCTTACTCGGAATTTTAAATTGTATTCTAAAGGAAATCTTAATAAGTCTAACTGTTATCCATGAGGTAGTAACTAAAGAAATTTGTGGGGTTTGCCTGCCTTTGTTATAATAAAACTTGTGTTACATATGTGTAAATTTTTGTTCGTTGTCTTGGTTTATTACTGATGAACTTTATAAGCTGGAGGGCTAAATAGTAATTAATTGAAGAGGAAACGAAATATCAAAATAATTATTAAGCGTTATATATTGATATCCCTTATGTTTGAATTGGTAAGGAAAAATGTAATTTTTCTTATTTTCTAACATGAAATAAATTGATATTTAATAGAAAAAAATGATTTATGGGCTATTAGTTTTAATTCATCAGGATCATTTCACGAACGCGGTCCCGGAACGACGTTGTGAACTAATCACAACACAACATGTATTACTTGTAATTATGATTACAAAAATGTTAACTTTGATTGAACTTAAATTAGAAACTAGGAAATAAGTTTCTTTTTGTTTAGAAATTTCTTAACCGGTGAGTTTTATGTAAATAAGTCAGAACCGTGGTGGTAGGTACCATACTTCCGTACCATACACGGTATTGAACATAATAATTTGGTGCACTGCATTTTAAGTTTTCCACTTAAATATTTAACTAATATACTCAGCTGGTAATTGAAAGCTATCGGGGGATTCTTACGTTGTGCCAAATTTCACATTGAATTGAGATGAAATTCTCTACACGTTTCGATAGAAACTAAAACGCTTTTAGCCTTTTCAATAGAGATAGTGTTCTCGTATTAAAAATAGAAGAATACTGTGTTGCTAAATAATATAAATATGTGCCCGACACATTTGAAAAGCAGAGATGTTTCTAAAATTAAGATAAATCATGTGTCATTCTTTTTATTTAAAGATGATCTTCTGTCTGCAATAGATCATTCAGATTTGATACATATTTTTAAAATTAAGCAAATTGTTCAATGTAACATTTAATATTTTAGGTAAATTGTATTTTGAATTTTACAGTGATGCTACTTTAAAACAACGAGGATGTCGATTTGGAAGCTCTGAAATTTACAATATTGGTAAGTGTAAAAGCAGTTTTTATTTTCTCTACGCACTCGGATAAATTAGTTTTCATTTCAAGGAAAAATCATTTCTGGAAATAACAGGTATCACAGATTTGTATGAACAAATCTGAACGAAATGATTTTTATAAATGTGATCGAATGAACGAAACAAGATATTTTTTATAGATATGCTATTAAAAATCGTCAACTGAGAGTGCAAAATAAATCATAAAAAGCTTTCTATTTTTAATTTATTTTGTAATATTTAATGATAATATTTTTAAAAGTTTTTCAAATAATTTACGATGTTTCTGTATGATCAGACCCAGCCTTTTTTCTGTTTTGAATGATTAAAATTCTATTTGAATAGGAGTTTCCTTCTTCATATTAGAATGGATTGAATTAGATTTTTTAATTTACACAAAACTCACGAACACTTTCTGCTTAAATTTTATAATAGGTTTGAACGAGGGATCCTCCTTAGAGATATTACTGAGACATTAGAGATAGTATTTCCGATTTTGTTGTACCAAGTGGCACTGTCTACGACGTCTTTCCTTTGATGACGCGCGAACGTCCAAGACCTTGACGTCTAACTACCGGTTTCACCTCCATTTATCCACTTTGCATAAATACTAATAATAGCAGATAGTAAACAACCTACCAGTCATGCAGTTTCGGAGATACTCGTTCCGAGTCTTCGGGACATTACTATTTGCCCTCTATCAAATTCGTTAAGATCAGCAGCCTTTCTCATCACTCACAAAAGGTAAATGCAAGAATGAGGCCTTACCTTCTCCAGCAGCAGTTAAATACTATTTCCTATTTCACCTCCACGCCATCCAGACGATTTCATTGAAAAATGTGGTGATGATCATATTTTTTTGGCTCGTCAGTGTAGTTATAACAGTATTATATGTGTTTTTAGAAAGACTTTAATTTTGTGTTTTTAGTGTATTATATGTGTTTTTAGAAAGACGAATAATAATTCAGATGGAGAATCAAGGAAGTTTTCAATGCATATAATCACTTGTAAATCAGAACGGTTTCAAAATTAAGCGAATAATGGGATATTGCATCTGTAAAATAAATAATAATCAGTTTTTTTCAGTAGCAAACATCAACAAGGCGAATATATGAAAGATTATCGTAATTACTTTTCCAAGACAAAAGCATCATTATGTAAAATAGTATTTAGATTTTATTTGTTGCGATTATTTTCTTAAACCTATATTAATTACCTGCCAATGAAATTTAAGTTTTATACTCTTGCCTATAATTCTGGATTTAGGAATACTATATTTCTTTAAATCTGAGACGAAACATATATATATGTGTAAAACATAGACATTGCTAAAACCGATACACACTGCGAAATAAAAAAAAAAAAGGGCAGTTCTATCTCTCCCGTTCTACTGGGCCGATTGACGAAATTCAAATTGCGTTCTCCATGTGTCGAAAGTGCGACTTAGGATATATATTAGATTTATACATAGCCTTTATTGAAACATAGGTATTTTTACACAAAATTGCACTTTTCTGAAATAACATATAATTTTTTTCCGTATTTCGAATCTACTACTCAAATTATGCCTAAATATTAAATTTTGAAATTTTTGGTGAGAAATTTATGAAGAAATTCAAAAATTTATCTTGGCGAATATTTTCATTTACGCCAAGAATAATTCACTTGGCGAACTTCTTAATTTATGGCAACCTATTTTACTTTCCTTTTTCTTCATTGTCCAAGAGCGGAAAAAAGTCATCATTCATACTTTCAAATAATTTTAACAAAGTGCATTCACCACATTTTCGTTACTATCGCTTATAATAAACACGCCAAATTTCAAAAGCGCAAAAATATAAATTCACGTATATCTTCGGAAATTGTGAGTAAAAAGGCTCTAATTTTTTGTAGGTATGCATAGAAATACATTTACTTTAAGATGATGACAAAACTTTTATAGGTTATAATTCAAAATCTTTTTCGAAAAATTTATTATAATTATTTAAAAATATGTCATAAAAATAAGCGAATTTTATTTGGAATGAACCTACATTTCGAAATATGAAAGAATTAAACAAGTTTAATAAAAAAGAGGTATTAATAAATATATATCAAATTTAATTAATATTGAGGAGCTAAAATTTTGAAAGCTAATTTTCTAACACTACCTGTGCGATTTTTACAAAACTTTGCAGTTTGGCATAGTGTGAGTCGTAGAATCGAAACATGGAAAACAACTGGCATGTCATTTCAGGAAAAGTTCGATATTGTGTCAAAATACCTGTATTAGAACAATGCTATATATAAATTATTTCCAATCAACTGGGGCCAATTACGAGAGGTTTTACTATATCTGCTTTATTGTTTGCATGATTAAATGTAAATGTTTTGTTTAATTTTGCAGTGGATAAATTCCCTGAAATCGTCGACAGTATTTGCGTCTCTCAGTACAGCAAGAATTTGGCGGAAAGAGCTGTCCTATTTCTGAAAATAAAAGAGGGCTATC
Source organism: Stegodyphus dumicola (assembly GCF_044657685.1). NCBI lineage: Eukaryota > Metazoa > Arthropoda > Arachnida > Araneae > Eresidae > Stegodyphus > Stegodyphus dumicola. Next base: position 135,702,621 of record NC_140777.1, read on the forward strand.
AGTTTAACAAAGATCTGGAAAGCAGGATTCGAGAAATGATTGGAAGTGAATTAACGCCTCGACATATTCCAGAAGTTATCCTGGAAGTTCCAGATATACCGGTAAATACCTATTAACTAGATAAATCATAAGCTAATTTTGCGAAATTATTAGTTTACGCAACTATTTGTGATAAATAATAATTTTTCTTTAATTGATCAAACAGGAAAATGCCCTCAAATTTCTAATTAGACTCAAGATTTAGAAAACTTATTGAATCTTCAAATTCAAATGTAATTTTACAAATTTAGCATAGCAGTTTGATAATTAGATTATCTTATTATTATCTTCAGATCGGTATTTTTGTAAAATGAGAAATTTTAACTATACCGATGCAGAAAAAGCGTAAAGCATACGATGCCCTAACCGGGATTCGAACTTCGGAATTTCCGCTTATTCTTCCGGAATTTCCGCTTAGCGAACACGTCCGGAACACGTGTTCGCTAGTTACACCACGAAGGCATATAGAAAGGAGTAAGAAAATACTTCATAAGGTAATGAAATGCATTTTAGGTTTATATATATATATACATGTATGTAAGATAAAAATATGTAAGTCAAAATTATAATTTAAACTAACGGTAACCCTATAATTCTCCCTCTCTGTTTTACAAATCGTAATAAATTTTCTGGATTGCGTCATTTCTAGATCATTTCATTCTGCATGGTCTGCGCAGCGCTGACTACGTAATAATTGGAAACTGAAACTTTTAACTCTAACCAAAACCTTTCTCTTCGTATGCTTTCATAATGGATAACTACGCAAACTTTTGCCTCTGCGCCACTTAGATGTTACCCGCCTTCTTAGCGAGCCTCGTGTTGTAGTGGTCTAAACCTGGGCCGGTATTCTAGAGGTCCGTGGTTCGATTCCCGGCAAAGGTGGTTGCTCATTTTTCATCTCTGCAGCTTTTCCAATTAACATAATGTCTCTACACATTCTGCTGTGCTCCTATCGCAAAAATATCAAAAATGTAAATTTTCTTGAATAGGCACGACTAGAGTGCCAAGTGAACTGTGGCCACAAATGTCAATTGCAAATAAAAATGGAATTAAAACTGTCTCGACTGCCAAGATTTTAGGCATTACGAAGTCAGCATAGTAGCATACTACGCAATTAGAATTCTCCTTCTTCAATATGGATCTACGATCTATAATATCTAGATATTAGGATCTATAATATTATTACGATCTATAATATCTAGATATTACGATCTATAATATTATTGCGATCTATAATATCTAGGTATTACGATCTATAATATTATTACTATCTATAATATCTAGGTATTACGATCTATAATATCTAGGTATCGATGCTGCTCCGTCTTTTCCTTGCTATTATTACATGTATATGTATAAATTGTAAGATGTTTTCTCCCTCCACTAAAAACGAATACCTTAAATTTAAGAAGTCTTACTTTACCGTCTACAAAAAAAGTAATTTGTACAGTAAAATAAACTTTTACAATTTGATGAAATAATCTCTCTAACAGAAACGCAACCAAAATAATATAAAAACTTAGAATTAAAATTTTATTTAAAAAACTGTCAAGATTTTTATCTACTTTCCACTTTGACATCCCTTCCCTTAGGCAGATAGCCCTAGTGTGCTTTACCATAATCTCAATAAAGCAACCAAACTACTCGTATTCACATTGCATATGTGGAAAACGACCAAAATGAACCAAGTGGTTAGCCCAGTCTAATAGCTAGAACCTAGGACGAACTACTAATATTCACCAGGCTTTAACCAATCGGCCACAGGAGGGAAGTACTTATATATATATTTAAAAAGAAAAGAAATGCGGAAGGTCACATAATGTAATTTTGTGTTTTTAATTTCCTCAAGCAAACAGTTCGAAAAACTTGCGAGAAGGTTTTAATGAATGTTGAGAATATAATCATTCTGAGTTATTTCTTAAATTATTTTCGTCATGGGCTGTATCTATCCGAAGCGAGGTTTTATTGAGTAGTTCGTTAAGATAGATATCTTCTATAAACTATTAAAATATTGTTACGAATTTGGTATTTAAAAAGCTAATGTTAGTTCAATTATAAATTAGATGGTTTTATTTCTCGCGTAGTGCAGCGCGTGACGAATATTAAAAGAAAGCTAAGCCGGAAAATTGAAAATACAAGAGCGCGTGCATTAAATAAATATCTCCTTTTGATTTCGAGAAAGTACTGGAAAATTCTAGCGCGTGATTTTAAAATCTTATAAAAGGAGGAAAACATCTCAGTTTGTTGTTGTTTAGAAAACTACTCTTGTCGATTATAGCGAATTCGCGGATTAGCATTCTTTAGCTGTTTTGAATTACGTTCTATTGGACATTTGAGTAGTTAAAAGATAACTACTGTGAGATATTGTAATACTGCGTGATAATTTGAGAAAATTTAAGCATTTTTGTTGTGATAATAATACATTTTTGTTCATTTTTCATCGGACTTGTGCAATCATTTCATAACGAACCCGTATGCACGCAACAATATTTATTTTATATACGACAGACACAAGATTTTTTTTTTATTCACATAGTAAAATAACTAATTTTATTACTCACATAGCATTTTAAACAACTCTGAACGAGCAGTGAAATCACTTTGTAATTGATTTACAACTACATTTAGAGAAGCACCGTCCTTCAATCTCTAAATTAATTGCAGTAAGCATAGGGCTTCTGCTTTACCTTTGTTTAACTTCTCCGAATAAATAGAAAATATGTTAAAGTGTTGACTTTGCATCGTACGAATACTTTTTGACATTTCATAGCACAAAGGTAATGTTTTACACGAGATCGATGCTTTATTCTTCCTTGAGAGATTTATTTCGTGAAATATTTAGCAAATTATTAAAGGGAATGTTTAGCTTAATAACATGCATTTTTCCAGGAATATCTTATGATTTCATTTAGTTGACGATTTCATAGGATTAAAAGACATTTTTAATTTTATTTGGTAGCTCTGCATCGTGCTAATGACATAATGGTGCTTCTAAACATTACGGCAGGAAAAACACACGGAATTACGTTGCGGAGAATACAACGTGAGAAGAAAACATCGTCCAACAAAATATTGCGGTAGATTGAAAAAAAGCAAGATGAAAACATACTAGTAGGAAATACAAAGACAGAAAATAAAATGTCGATAAAACTATGCAATTCGAATGCACTGTAGAGCAAAAACGCATGACAAAAAATGTTTTAAAACGTATTTAAGAGGTAAAGACCGTAGAAATGCACATTTATAGCTTCCATTTAAAACAAATTTATAATATAAAACATTTCTTGGGGTGTTGATCGATATTCGCTAACGTTCTGAATTGTTATTTCTGAATGCATTCGTTTCATATCAATAATTTAGTACTTTTCTTGTTTTTGTCTTTCATTTAACTGTTTATATTTAAAAATATATATTCTCGTTCTTAGTATAACATAAACGGAAAGAAAGTAGAAATTATTGTGAAGAAAATCATCAACAATATGCCCTATGATCCGGAGAGTGTGGTGAATAAGGAATGCTTGAAAATATTTCACGATATGCCAGAACTTCAAGGATTCGAAGACTAATGGCTGCCAATAAAGAAATATTAATAAATTTATTTTGAAACATAAGCCAGGACTATTTTTCTAATTCTTTTTCAAAATATATTTGTTTTCAGATTAACTGAAATGATCAGTATGCATGAATAGAATGTTATATATATATATGATAATTTTTGTGCGATTAGTAATGTATGCTGAGCAGTTAATTTAAGAAATTGTTTAGAAACATTTGAACGTGGGTGTAGTGCCTTATCCTCCAAAACTGTAAACCCGAAAATAGGAGGCGATAAAAGAGTAAGTTGGAGACGGGCTTCCGGTGGGAAAGGCTGAATGCTCAGTGTGGTCATTTTATAAATTTAAACAAGTCTATCAATTGATGTATTTCTGTTTGTACAAAGTGTATATAATCTAAGTTGCGTGGTGTAAATAAGTAAGAAGGTAAATCTGAATTAATTGCGGGGAAGACTCCAACACCGGCCATGGCTGGATTTTACAATAAGTGAAATATATTTATAATGATGATGAGTTTCTTTTAGCATCTGTAAATTTGCTGATTTTTCTGAATAAATAATGTTATAATAAGTCAAAGCTATATTATGATAATATTTAAGTTGCTATCCTATTATTTGGATCAGCAGTGTCATGCTTTTGTTTCTCTTTTCCAGTGTTCTAACATTCATTGCCTGAAAAACGAAACTTAATCTCCAATCACTAGTTATTCAGAAAGGTTTGTTCACGTGATACAATGTTTGTGCAAAGTTAAATGTTATCTACGTATCAGACGATTGATTTCCTGGTAATGATTTTTTATTGCTTTCATTCAGTAAATTTCTAAACGGGGAAACAAAGAAAGCAGGTTTATGTTTTCTGACAAAAAAAATTTATATAAAAATTTGGAAATTTCTACCATGTACAATCAAACGCTGTAAGACATAAGCAGTTAAGTAGGTTACTTGTATATCTTAAAGCACATAACAGCTATTATTATAGAAGTTAAACAATAAGAATCAGCGAATCAGCGAAATACTTGCAAATTTTGCAGGACTAGTTTCAATGGTTCAAATGCAGAACCAATGTTTGTAAATTTTCCAGGATTAGTTTCTGTGAGATTTACAAACATTACGCTGATTCGTGATCTTTAATTTCTCCAGTAATCGTTATTCGGTGTGTTATTTTAATTTAGAAAACATAACAGCTATCTTTCTAAGGAGAAGGATGTCTTCGTGGATGATTTTCTTAAGAAAAACTCGCTCTTATTCCCGTTACATGCAGGGTAAACCACAAAAATCAGTCATGCCAGCTAGTCATTCACCTGTTTTGAGCCTGAAATCAACTATCATTATTAATCATTTTAAACCCTCAGTCACTTGTGGAACTTAGCAAGAACAAAAATTTGTTTTCAATAAGTCTGAAAGTAAAACTAGAAAATTACCCCAAATTTAAAAAAAGATGATTTTTCATTTTAATTACAATGATTTACAGAGGTACTTACTATAAAATTCGGATCAGATTGCATATATGTTACGGCTAAAGCCCTAAGACGGACAGTTCCCGAATTGGCCGGCCAAATCGCGAAACAGCCAATATCGCCTCACAATGACCGGCCAAAGTCCGATCTTTTCTTGATTTCGGAGTTTGGCCAACCAGTTCGCGAAATGACATGGGGCGATCGGCCAAATTCAGAAGAAAAATGTCATGAACAAATTTTGGGTGTTTGTATACCGTAATGCTAATGATAATCACATTATAGCTGCCACCATGGAGGTAGGAAGTATTGCATAGTATAATGAAGAAAGGAAATTGGAAAGAAATGATTTACCTTTTTTTCTCATACATGGCGAAGAGAGATGATTAGAGACATTAATTTCAGGAATTTAATTTTACATTATTATTTTACATTATTTTTAGGAGCTTTTGTTTAATGTTCAAGAAAATATTTGATTACTGTGTATTATGGAGTACTTCCTTCTCCATTCCTTTCAAAAGAAAGTATTTTGTCAAAAGAAAAAACATAATAGAATGTTGCCGCAATAAAATGCAGCAAGGAAACAATAATAATAATTTTAAATAATTTTAATAATTATTTTAAATTAATAATAATTTTAAAATGTGCTGGAAAAAGAATTATATTTTGAAATGTTGGAAAGTATGATGAAGTTCTTGAAATTAATCAACCCTTTCTCCATGTGCGTGAAAGATTCTTAAAACCACCTACATGGAATATTTAACCGTCTTTTTCATAAAATTTTTTCCTCTTTGATAGCACTGAGATGTCTAATGAAATAGAAATTATTCTATTTTGAGTTTCCTTCGTCCATTATATTACAAAAGATTAAAGCAGACGCCTTTTTTTACTTCCTTGTACGAAGTAAAAGGAAGTATTGTAATCGCGAAAAGTTTCAGGCAGCATATTTCAACGAAAATATCCATTTCGACCGCTATCGAATGCAATTTAACGATGTTTTTGCCTGATATCTGTATGTAAGGACAAATTAAAATACTCTTTTCCTACACAAAATTTATAAAACTGCTTTCAAATTATTTCTGAAGAGAATTTTTCGAATTTTTCGTGGCGTCTGTACGAACGTATATACGTACGTACGTACGTTCGTTCGTTCGTACGTACGTATCTCGGTATCTCGCATAACTCAAAAACGAGTAGCCTCATAACGTTAAAATTTTGTATATAGGACTCCTATAACATGTCGATGTGCACCACGTATTTTGGTTGCAATCGGCCGCAGCAAACGTATATAAATATATTTATATATATATCCACTCTGTTACCCGGCTCAGTGATCCCAGTTTCTTTACACTTATATGATTGTAAATTGTACATTTTTTGCTTTAAAAATGATTGAATTATGTTGTTCTTATCTTCCAGTTAAGGTTTTTATGCATTTTGTAAATCTCTATGCAATATTTTTAGAATTATCAACAACTTAAAAATTGTTTAAGTGCCGCTAAGCCTAATAATTTTCTTGATGGCGGCCATTGCTTGTTTACATTTGAAACAGCAGGATAGTGGATTTGTTGCCAATCTAGAGAAACTTAGCAACAACAAAGATGACGCCTTAATTTATTATTGCGAATTAAATCATACTTAATCCTTTCTGGAATTTTTTCGAGGAAATACGTGTTTAAGATATACTTCGTAAATTTTAATACAGATATTTTGAGTTTTTATGTATTTTTGCCTTGTCGCGAAGTGAGAACTGAATTAATCGAATGAGAAATGCTCAATCGTCTGAGAAAAACTGTTTCTTTTTTATTTTGTTTAATTTCTTTTACACATCCTTCTAGCTTTATTGTAGTATTTGAATTGAACATGGGGCAACGATTAGATAATTCTTTAAATGATGTAAATTTTGTGCATTCTGAATTATAATATGAACGAAATATAATACTGTTAAGTGAACCTAGCGCCAGAATGTCGCCATCATAAACAAATAGAATGAATTTTAAAGAATCCATTTATTCTACTGTGGTTTATGCGCTGTCGCCGAAGTAGATTTAATTCAATCCAATACGTTTACATGAAATGCAAGAAAAAATGCGGATAATTTAATATTCCGTACGAGGAAGTCATGTGCTGTACACATCAGATTTTCATTAACATAGAATTACGTTCCTCTATAATGGTCTGATAGGTAAGCAAAAATTAAGACACTATTTGAGGTGTGGACGAAAGCTTATATCTTTGAAACTAGAAATGTTTCAATCGATCTAAATACATCATTAGATAGATGAAAGAGCAACAGCACATTAGCAAATGAAAAAAATAATAATAATTCAATTGGACAAAGGGTATGCGCATAGTTGACATGTCAAAAATGCCTAAATTTTGGTGTGAAGTCCGCGGGCATACGCGAGCGGTTGTGAGTGGCAAAGTCGTCTGATTTGCCAGTCATTTGTGTTCAGGTGATGTTTGCTATTTTTACTTCCTTGTATGAAGTAAGAACGGAGTATTGCAATCGCGAAGAGCTTAAGGCATCATATTTCAACGAAAATATCCATTCTCACCGCTATCGAGTGCAAGTTAACGATGTTTTTGCGTGACATCTGTACATAAGGACAGGATAAAGGACTCTTTCCCCCCCCAAAAAAAAACTGTTAAACTAATTTAAAATGAATTCTGAAAAGAATGTTTCGTGGCCTCTGCGAGTACGTACGTACGTATGTATCTCGCATAACTCAAAAACCAGTAGCCTCAGAACGTTGAAATTTCGTATATAGGAGTGCTATAACATGTATATGTATACCTCGTATTTTGGTTGCAATCGGCCGCACCAAACGAATATAAATATATTTATATACATATCCACTCTGTTACCCGGCTCAGTGATCTCAATTTCATAAGTCTTATATGTTTGTAAGTTGTGCATTTTTTCCTTTAAAAATGATTGAATTATGTTGCTATTATCTTTCGGTTAAAGTTTTTATGGCTTTAGGAAATCTGCAGGCAATGTTTGTAGAATTATAAACAATATAAAAGCTGTGTAAGTGCGGTTAAGCCTAATTTTTAAATAATATGGCTGACATATTTGTTTACATTTGAAACAGCAGAATAGTGGATCTGTTGCCAATCTAGAGAGACAAATCTTCGCAACAACAAAGATAACGCCTTCATTTATTATTGCGAATTAAATCATGCCTAATCCTTTCTGAAATTTTTCGCGAAAATAAGTGTTTAAGATTTATTTCAAAATTTTTAATATAGATATTTTGAGTTTTTATGTATTTTTGCCTTGTCGCGAAGTGAGAACTGAATTAATTGAATGAGAAATACTGAATCGTCTGTGAAAAGCTGTTTCTTTTTTGTTTTGCTTGCTTAATTTCTCTTATGCATCGTTCTAGATTTATTATAGTAATTGAATAGAACATGTGGCAACGATTAGATAATTCTTCAAATGATATAAATTTTGTACATTCTAAGTTATAATACAGACGAAATGTAGCGCTGTTAAGTGAATCTAAAGCCAGAGTGTCGTTACTGTAAACAAATATAGTGAATTTTAAAGAGAGCATTTATTCTATTGTGGTTTATGCGATATTGCCGAAGTACATTTAATTCAATCCAATAAGTTTAAATGATGCAAGAAAAAATGCGTATAATTTAATATTCCGTACAAGGAAGTCATGTGGTGTACACATCAGATTTTTTATTATTGTTATTTCGAGAAGCTAGTGGTGTTGCAATTTATAGAAATTTGACGAATGTAGTAAACTGTGTACCGAGAGAATTTACTGTTAAGGAGCGTAAGAGAATACAGCATTCATAAGCAGGCGGTATTTGGACGTTTGATGTAATTGTTAATGGAGAGTCAATATCAATTCTAACATCTGTATATATTCATCAAACTGTTAATTCAGAAGATCTGAGGATGTTCTTGTTTAGTGCATTGATGAAATATTCTGAGGCGATGAAAAGCTTACTGTAGACACAGATGTTCCATTTAGAATTATGATGTGAGATCTGAATCTAGACGATAAAGGAAATGGAAAGGCATTTGGTTTTAGGAAACATCATTTTAATCTCGGTATAATGCCAAGTAACTGTCCAAGTATAATTTGTAATTCATTTATAGATTTAACATTTGTTAGAAATACAATTGCATACATCTTAAATTATGTATTTTATTTCTTATATAAACGGCCAGTTTTACATAGGGGCATTTTTTGAATGAATAATTGTAATAAATAAGAAATAAAATAAAACAAAATATATATGAGTGTGTGTGTAAAAGCTTTTGTTCGTTTTATTTCTATAAAATCCTCACACTTCCGTTAGTAATTCTAAGCATTAAACTCCAGTGATCTTTAAACTAAAAGAGACAGATTGTCATTTTTTGTCTTTTTTTGTTGCATCAAAATACTATTTTAAACCTTCGGCGGTTGCAAGATTAAGCAGTTCTTTCATCCCAAACATGTGCGATATCTGCCTGTCGTAAATTTGTAATGTCAGGATGTTTGTTTGCGCCCACTGCAGTGCGTAACTTGAATGCGAGTCGACCTCGTCCATGACAATTAAAGTGTTAAAGAAATACTAATATTTTAAATGCTTAATCAATAGGTCTTTTACATGTTTAATATAAATATGTGAATTTATGTTAAAATATATTCCCAATGTTTTTGTTACATACTAACTTCTGAGAAATTATAATTTTTCCCTTATATTTTGGTGCTTAGAACATCCGATGCATCCTATGTGAAACGAAGAAAAGGTGAAGAATACAAAATTATGTAGTTCAAAATATGAAGAAGGCAGTATTATAATCCGGCAGTGCATGGCGGTATAGGCAAAATGTAGTATACCAATAGCAGTACAGGCAAAATGCACATTTATAAAGGTCGCCTGAATGGCCATGTAAAAGTCACATGAATGGTGACACGAAAGCATGTGGAAAGGAGGGAGAAAGTGCCTTATATACTCCTCTTTCCAAGGACTAGGAGGGCTGTGGATTTGGGGTCCCAGTCACTAAATCCTGGTGGTAACGAGTTATCGTCCACCAGCGTTTTAGTTCGGGTGCCACTTATAGAGTAATTAGGTTATATAATGATGCAGGAACATGAAAAATGTGCAATGCCCTCGTCGGGATTTGAACTCCAGACCTCCTTAAGACTCGTTGAGTGTGCTTCCAGTTACACCATGAATGAATGCAGAAAGGAGGCAGAAAGTACCTTATAAGATGTGTGAACCATATGTTGAGTGGTATCGCGTAGTATTGGCACTGTGTTTTTCAGTGGCATCGGGGCATCATATGCAGAGTTGGCATCATAAGTGATAATGATGATCTGAGATATGATGCCTTTTCTCTGTGGTCTTCTTGTGCTATTTACAGTAATTTACATTTCATTGCATTTTAATTAATTACAATAAATCATCATTTTTTTCTCAGTTAAACTTGTGGTATTATCGAAAAGATCTCCGCAGCACGTAACAGCGCAAACATATCCCGTTTCAGTGCATTTATCTTCGCAACGTAATTCAACTTTAAAAATAACTATGAACTTCTCAGTTTAGCATGTTTTCGTCACAAACTATGGCGCAACTGATCTTCATCTTTTGTAAGCATGCATTATGTAATAATGTAAATATTTCTCTCAATTTAATGTGGTTTGATTTTAGGCATAATGTTCAAAGAACAAAGTATGATTATTGACATATTTCGTCGCAGTCAACCGCATTTAAAATATAATCATGCTACTTAATTTTTTTATGATTAATTTTCTTCATTGCATTTTACTCAATAATTTGCTTTATTATGTATAAAATTATTCTCCGAGCCAAAAAAATAATAAACATTCTGTATTATATTTTTTCATTTATTCTTCCATTTTTTTTTAAACTTCATGTAATGGATGACTGTTTCGAGACAACATACCTTTACTCGTGAATAATGTGAAATGTGAATCATTTTAGGTGTCTTTTTGAATTAAAAAGCAACGAATATTAATTGGTAGGAAATCTAGAATCGCTATCACAAGAACTTCGAAGTTGTTTCAGTATTTCGCGTTTAATCCCTTGGTGAGATGATAATATGACGCGCACTTGTCTTGTGAGATGGATATGGAATTTGTCTTGCTCTGAGTTCCATAACCTAAGTGATGTCCCTGCTATTATAAGAGTGCTTCCATCTAAAAGAAAAACAAATTAGAATAAAAATTTAGGAATACGGGGTTTAAAATGCATGATTAAAAACAATTTCAAAGAGCACAGAGAAAATGTAACAACATAAATATTTTTCGCAGTATTATGCAAATTTCAATTTAATCTTAAAAATAAATTTTGTAATGTTTTAAAGTTTCATTTGTCAATCATTTGTTTAAAAGCGAAATTAAAATTAAAATCAAAATTTGCGATTTGTGATTTCCTTACATACATTTCTCTCCAAAATTATAGGATAATCTGAAAATGATAAACATGTTAAATGATAACAGTTTCAAACCATTATCGAATGGTGTAAATATTTACGTTTACTGCCTTGTAGATTTCAGCAGGTTTACTTCTGTGTGAAAAACTGGGATATTAGTAACTGCACAAGAGAAGGGTTAAAAGTCCCTTTATTAACTCTTTAAAATATACAATGCATCAACTCGACGCTAACAAACTACGCCTCTGCTTGGGCGGTAACTGAAAATAAAATAACGAAACTAAACGTTTGACGATATTAACGAGTGATGAAACTAAATTACAGTGCTCAGCGAGATCCCGTTACTTAAACCCCCTTCGAAACTAGCGGCAGCAAGTAAATGCAACTCAGCCACGTGAACCAGCGAGAAGTAAGCGTTAAACAGCAGAGGTGGCGGCTTTTGCTAACTCTCCTCTTTCCTATCGAAACTCGGTTTTTTTTAAACTCTTTCTTCAAAGTAGAAATTTGCATTCGTTCACGCGCGCTACAAAATTTAAGTACTCTGGCACTGACAATTAGGGGAATGAAGGCTTATAGGAAAGTTTGAAATTAGACTTTAACTTGTTAGTTAAAATAAATATAAATACACTGAACTAAACTAACTGAACTTAAAATTGGGTTTACAAGGCAGTAACTTCAGAAGTCCTCTACGAAAACATCTCTGCTAATATTTGTACCATACTCGAGTAGTTAAGTCCAATTCTTATACCACCACTGAGCATCACACGTTTCGGCAAAGAAAGCGATACTTTATTCTATTCTGTAAATTGTTATAGCATCAATCTCGCCAATGTCTTCAAATTCTGAATTCAGTCCATCGAGTAAGAATATGGTTGGAGTTACTGGAATCAGATCTTTCATGTCTTTTGATAAATATGCTAAAGGTTAGGAATTTGTGACTTTCCCACACTCGCATATTATTATCACTAGAACTTTTCAAGTTATGACAGCCTTTTCTACAGATCTTCTAAGGAGCTGTTTAATAATTCCAACAAGTTCTTCCCACCAGCCTCTGGAACAGGCTATTGCAGAAGGAAGAAGTTTCTAATACATTAAACATCCACTAATCGATTTATTTACATCCAATCTATTTCTTTTAGGTAATTTTACGCATCTCTAAAATTTGTACCATTGTCACAATACACCATTCGTCTTCGTCTCGATATGTGTGTATTTAATTATGGCACAGCACACTAGGGCTATCTGCCTAAGGGGAGGAATGCCTTCGTGGAGGACTTTCTAAGGGAAACTGGCTCGTATACACGTTACACATGGGGAAAACCACGAAAACGCCTATGCAGCCAGCCCGTTCGCGGGATTCGAACCTCGAACCGAACTACCAGTGTTCTGCGACTTTACCGCTCGGCCGCCGGTCTGCCTCGTCTCGATATGAAGCGGCTAAATGGAAATAGGAATGCTTCTGTCGACAGAGATGAAACTGCCTCCAAGTGTAGAACTTTGTATAGGGCATGTGTAAACAAAAAAATTCCATACTTTATCACTGCGCTTTAGAGAAAAGGTTCCTGCTAAATTTTTCCCACAATCTCAAACACAGATGCATTTTCATTTCTGTTTGCAGGCAGTGCGACTGCATCTGCCATTAATAACTGAGACTTAAAATTTTGACATTTGATACACTAATTAAAATCATCATTTGAAATTGTTTTCCCCCCTTTGAGGATCCAATACGTTTTCTGTAGGATACTAAATAACATTTAAGTTTCTTTGTGATAGTTCTCACGATGAATATACTCAATAGGTTGCCATTTAAATACAGAATTCTCAGGCAATAAGATTGGCGTTATAAACTTTTTTGGTTTATGAATGCGTTATGCGAGTTTTTACTCGAATAATTCCTTTTTCGTCTTTAAATGTACAAATGTGTGAAATTCCTCCTTCAGTAGGAAAACATTTCTTGTACACTTCTCGTATTATTTAGCCTAATCCCTTGCCTGTAACATTAAATCCCTCTTTTATCTGTTCTTAAAATTTGATTTGATATTGTCAAAGCGTCCCGATATCTAAGCCACTAAACTGAAGATCGAACGAAAATTGGAGAATTTTTCTGCACACCATGGCAACTGATCATTTGATAAATTTATTTGTTTGTATGGATCATTCACGTTTTGTCAAAAAACAGATTTTTCAATTCGAATTCAAAGATTTTCTTGATCTTGTCTGAGAAATAAGAACATTCTTAGACAATTAGCACCAAATAGTATTTTACCGATAAATAAAGTATAACTTGTATAGTATACATTACCGATAAGAAGCGAAATGTGCAATCATTAGGTTACGCTTCTACTTTGGGTCTTTTCTACTTATAATCAAAACACCATTACAATAATACTTCTTTTTCGAAAAGAAATAAACAGATTTGATCATTAAACTTACTTTAGTAATACAGCACATTATAACGAATTTATTTTGCAATACAGAATCGTAACCTTACTTGACAACTAAATTTTTAAGACTGTTGTAAAACAGAAGTATTAGCATGTCAGTCATACAAAAGTAATGTGAGTACCTAATTTAGATGTATAAAATACCATTAAATTATATTTCATTTTTAAGGACTGTAGATAGTACTAAAGAAATCAAATAATATTTAGAGAGAGAGCCGCCTTAATTGCTTTAGTGGTTAGTATATCGTTGGGCGTAATTTCGAATCCCGAAGAAGGATATTGGTTGTTTGCAAGAGTATAGTGGCTATGCAGCATGGAGCACTTAATACACTGGTGAGTTGGAAGTTTTATAAAGAAATTTATGGTATGGAAAGACGGCTGAAACCCATTCAGATCCATCCAATGGGCCGTCTTCATTCCAAATTAGGATAAAATTTCCTGTTCATGCTCCTTGAACAAGTGCAATTCGGTAGCCCCTCTGGTGCACCCTTCGTAGTGATCTCGGTGGCCGACCGAAAGGTATAGGCAGTTTTTAACAAATGTTGTTAAGTTGCAGGAGTCCGCCCGTTTGAAACAACAGCAGTAAAGAAATTTATGGTATGGAAAGACGGCTGAAACCCATTCAGATCCATCCAATGGGGCGTCTTCATTCCAAATTAGGATAAAATTTCCTGTTCATGCTCCTTGAACAAGTGCAATTCGGTAGCCCCTCTGGTGCACCCTTCGTAGTGATCTCGGTGGCTGACCGAAAGGTATAGGCAGTTCTTAACAAATGTTGTTAAGTTGCAGGAGTCCGCCCGTTTGAAACAACAGCAGTAAATGAAGAGAAATCATTTATGCAAAATAAATTTTGTGTTGATGTTGTAATTGGAATTAGGGGAAAAAAATCAACTTCAAATTGAGCCCTTTAACACTGTAATAATAGTAAAGTAACTGGAATAGTGAAAGATTACCAACCCAAAAAGATATCTACTTACTTCGATTTAACTGTCTACAGGGGCAATTGTCATCTCGTGTAATTTCGGCAAACATTTTAAATGGTTGCGGATGTTGCTCGTAACTCATATCTTGCAATATTTCTACTACATTTCCTTCTTTAGATGTAACAGTTACTTTTAAAACTGAAAAATAAATGTACTCATTGACATCCGGACTATATTTTCAGAATTTTTAATGATTATGTTATTTAAAGTATCCAGAAACAAGATAATATATTTGATACACTAAAGCTACACTGAATTTCACTTAACTGGAAAATAACTTACGAGAATAGTCTTTAAAGCAATAAGTTTTTTCTTTCAATATTGCCTGTTGGTTTTGGGTAATTTTTTTAATTTACGCATGCGATGCTAGAGTACAAATTAGTAAATTTATTAATTTTTACTCTACCTAATGCTAGAGTACAAATAGTAATTAGTAAACTTTATAATTAGTAAATTTAATACTATAGTTATTAGCAAATTTACAAATTTAATTAATTACAAAATTAGTAAATTTACTAATTTGTACTCTAGCTAATACTACGCTCAATGCTAAAGTGCAATTACTATTTCTACTCTAGCATTGAGCGTAGTAGGGATGCATAGAATTTGCAAGTAATTTCTTTATGTTTAACATAAATATGTTTGCGATTTTCTTTGTCGAACATATGACTATTCCTTACTTTAAAATAAAATGTAGTTAAATATAAATGCTAGGTTATTATATAAGAAAACTCTAGTCACAGCTTTGAGGTCATTTTACAGTTCTTAACACCTGGAAGACATAATTCGAATGTTGTAAAGGAGAAAATATACTCAAAATTTAATGTAAAATAACCAGTTCTGAAACATTTAAAGTTTGATTTTTAATGATTTCCTTTTAACCTGAAATTCACAAGAAGATTCTATGTCATGAAAAAATAATACTCTTCTATTATTTTTAAACAAATATGCAATACATTTCAGTGCTTTCCTGAGGAATTTTGTTCAGCTATAATGATTTGAAATAATTTAAAAACAGATTGCAACACGTCATAGTTACTTGTTTCTACGAAACCTACTTGCAGGAAACAAATAGAATAAATGCTGCGAAAATCTTAACATATAAAACAGTTAACTTTCAACTGTTTTATATGTTCACTTTTATATAAAATTTATACACTGAAAAAAGAAACTTACCAAAATCAGAAGTACAAAATACATCTTTGAAATTGTCAGGAAACGAGTACGTGCATATAGGACAATCCAGCCTACCTGTTTTACCTGAAAGGTTATAGCAAATTATTATTAGTAAAAAAAACCTATTCGGAAAAAACAAGTATTTCGTTAAAAAAGATCTACAGGACAAAAGACGTCGATCTGCTTTCGAGGGTTACGTTACCAATTCGATATGCTGTTTCATTAACTTCGATTAAGTAATATGTTGTTACTGATGACTTCCTATTTTTTATTTCAACACAATTTTATTTTACATACTATTTTTTAGTTCGTCAGTCAGAACTTTTGTATCCGTTTTGTGTCCGTGTATTCCTCCCTTTTAGTAAGACTAATTTTTTCAAGTTGTGCAAAACGTTAATTGGGATGAAAATACTACAATAGTACATTGCTCTTTATTTTTTCCGAATTCAGCACAGAGTTATTTTTATTCTTTCAGAACATTTTCTCACATAACCTTGCTTATCAATCAGAAACATAATTGCAGAATTTTAAATTCTGCTATATCGGAAGAATGAAGTTTTTTCGAATTCTCAAATTAACATGCACATATTTTTAAATAAAATATTCAGTCTTACATTATTAGCAGAGTACAGTTTTAAACAATGAGAAATTCGGTTTTTCAAATCAAACATAAATTTAAATGAATTGAATAAAATCTTGTACAGTCAGATAAAAAAATATGTCAAGTGTATACAGGATGCAAATCGTTTAAAGGAAGAATTCAAAGATGCCTTCTCAATTTCATCTAGTGCTTTTGGTCACAAAAAAGCGACACAACATTGACTGATACAGGAAATCATCCACCTATTACACAGTATCCTAGATATCTCCCTTAGCATAACAATCCCTATTTCTCTCCGATTTCTTTCTATTCTTATACCGACTCCATCTACCAGCAGGACTAGGACCAAAACTGCTATTAATCTTTCTGAAGCTTAAAGGAATGCCGTTCATGTCAGCACTGAAGAATCTCCATCGCAAATAATTTTTAGCCGTGAACTTCCTCTACGATATGATCTGGTCTGAGGCTGAGGGGATGTCTTTTTCGACTAATTAGTACCAAGAAAATCTGAAGGTGCGTTTAAAAGACGTTTGTCAGTACGTGAGAGGAAAGATCAGCACAGCGACCAAACAGATAAAAACGAAATACATGGTCGATGGCATCAAATTCAAAGAAGGAGATCAAGTCTGATTGTGGAAGACAAAGTAGTGTCGAGGAATTTTATCCAAGCTCCAGATATCTTGGCAAGGTCCTTTATGTGTAGTGAAGAAGCTTAATGACGTAGTGATGTGTAGAACTTATTTCTTCAAGCCTAAAGTAGTGGTGTAGAGATGGACGTGCATCTCATTTTGATATCGAAGGTTAGTTTTTTGTTGTTTTTAGGGACTTCACTGGCCAGCTCGTTCAGACCTTAACACGAAGTCATGTTGTAAATTTCTGTTAATAATTACGTCTTTTCAATTAAAATATTATTTCATATATTGTTGTGATGTTATGTATTGCATTATTTATTTGTTTCTTTAATTTTTGCATTTATAATAATAGTTTTAGATTTTATTTTGTGTGTAATAGAATTTGTGGAATTTTTGAACATAAGCGTTTGTTTCTTGTACGTAATTATAGACCCTTAAATACTGAATCCAACGGCGTGTAAATTGCTCTATCAGCTCAACTAGAATGTATTGAGTTTCTTAGAATGATATCGATAATTTGCAATATTTCTGGCACGCTAAGGAGGATTTGCTTATTATCCACGATCTACTTGAACTTTTTGCAATATTAATACTTTCTGTTCATTGTATTCCTTTGCATTAAGTTACCAATTTCTTTCTGCTTATCTATAGTGATAATTTAAGATGAAAGCCACGAACCCGCAGCTTGCAATAGTAATTATATTATGTGAATAAATTAAACTTACCAGAGAACGAGGTTTCGAAGCTAGACAAAGCATGACTTTCATGAGTGCTTTCACGTACATCCGATAAACAAGACGAAGGAATAGAGTAGTTCTTTGTTACTTCAAGTTCTGCAAGTAACAGTTAAGAAGGCTTTAAGCAAGAGTTCATAATCATTTATCAAAACAGTTAATTTCAACACTGTCAACATTATTCTTTGACTATCTCAAACGTCTGTGTTCCTTTAAGTTGTCTATGTTCCTTTAGTCTTATGTGATACAAAGACCTCATTTATTTATGTTTTCGAATCAGGCAGTGGCTCATTGAGTTGGTCAGTGTTAAGAAATGCCATGAATCGAGCAGAGTAAAATAGGATGCAATTACGAGTTATCGCGATTTTAAAAATGCATAAATATTGCATGTGTTCACAGACTCTTGCGACATTCGATATCCCGTTTCCCGAATGCAAACTCTAAGTTTCTTAAATCCAAATTTACTGCTATCTTAGTATTCCAGAAAAACCATTGTTTAGAAATCTGATGACGTATTAATCCAATACAATTTCAAATGAAATTTGGAGGCAGAGGGGAAAGAATTTATCTGACTGACAAGTATGCACGAACCTTCAAAACAAAATGTTACCACAAAATTGCTTTGTATATTTATTGCATTTTAACAAAACTGATATCGTAGAAACACATGCCCATTTTCATATCAATACGTGACATTATTGTCATCCTTTTTATGATGCATGTGTACACCTATACGCAGTTTACGGAGGCATATTTAAGACTTTTTAAAAAATATTCTTCAGTAGTTCATAGTTTAAAATTGGTAGAAAACCTCATCTCATTTAGTAGTTCATAAAGGAATAGGGCAAGGATTTATTTCTCTCAACCAGAAAGTCATTTATAATGGAGAAAATACTGTCCTAACTAAAGTCTTAATAAGAAAGCCATAAATATTCGCAACCAAATTACAATACCAATAGAATTGATTGAAGGTATGTGTGATCACTTTACTACATTTTTCAGAAAAAAATTATGATGTCACTTTTCAGAATGTCACCTGAAGGATGATCACCTGAATAAGTGATGATGTCACATTTCAGAATATCACCTTGAAAAAATTATCATGTCATATTTCTGAATCAAGCAAATGATTAAAATACAATGAAATGTTGCTTTTAAATTTAACGTTGAAATATTTTTAACTGAGATTCAAACTCTAAAATATTATGTTGATAATATCAGCAGCAGTTTTTAATAAAAATCCAAAAATATGGAGCGTACTTGTTTATTATTAATGCACAAACTATTACAAAAGGGAAAATATCTGATTTTAAATCTGATTGAAAATATGCAAAGAAGTTCTTATGCAAAACTTTATATTAAATATTTCAGAGGGAAAAATTCCAAAGTATTATTACAAAATCTTGGTCCGTTTGCAGCAGTATGTGCTTGAAAAATAGCAAATCGCATAGTAGATGCAATATTTACGAAAATTTGCGCAGTTCTGAAACGTGTAAAGTTGCCTTTATATTGTTTAGAAGAACCATCAATAACAGCCAACAGCACAAGAGTTAGAATACTAAAATAGGTGGTCCATAGTGAAATAAGGTGCGGCTAAAATTTCTGACATCAGAACATTTATCTTTTTCATTCTAATATGTGCAGATTTAATATTTGCTTAAATTTAAACTTTATTTTCAGCGAAAATGATAAAAACCAATTTTTTGTATTCAAAATTTACACTACATAACACATTAATTTTGCCATTTGTTAACCGCGATCATATTTTCGAAAGCTAGTTTGTAGTCGAAAGCTAGTTTGTACTGTAAAATTGTTTCAACAGTTGTTTCAGACGTTTCTCGAAAACATTCTTTCTTACAATTAAAATAAGCTAATTTTTTTTTTTTAATTTCGTAAACAGAATTTTTCAACTTTAAAATGATACCAAACTTTCAGGTAGAAATGATATTAATACTGCAGCTACTTTCAGTTGTTGCCTAATTCTTCCGCCTGATGTGAATTTCTCTAATTTCTCTAAATTAAATTCTTAAACCTTCATTTGTAATTACAGATAATTTAAAATGATTCCACTTTTAAATGCAAAATTTTCGTGCTACGTGCAACAGTTTTAATAAATTATCTCCCTAACCCATTTAAAACTATGAGCGTTTTGATGTACTTTTCCCCTTCAGTTTGAATGTTGTGTTGCTTGTTTTTGAGAAAACAACTGATAAATTTTTATATAAATTAACTAATCGGATTTACCTGGCTGATAGTAATCATATACCTTCACAGTTGCTGGTTGCACGTTTTTTACTTGGTATGCTTGCTTTATGCCAAAGCTGAAGCATTTACATATATCTGTAAGCTGCAAAAATTCAAATAAACACAATGAATAAATTATATAAATTTATTACAGTTTTGCTGAATTCTTAAAGTGAGCGTGCACATATATATTAGTACTCGAATGTATTAGTCTCACAGCATATTATTAAAATTCTAATTTGACTGAGTTTCAGACTGTTGAAATTTGAATAAGACAACTTATGTTTGCTCGTTCGAAAACTAAATAATTAAATGATAATTAACGAATCCTTTATCTAACTCATAACTTTATCTAACTCATATTGAAGCATATCAAAACAACTGGACATAGGTATATTGACGTATATTATAAAATAGAAGAAAACAGGTTCAAAGAACTAAGGAAGGTTTTTTTTTAAGAAAAGGCGAGTTAATTATCAAATCATCTTTGGTGCGCCTCAGAAAACGAGCTTTTATAACTCTGTTCCAGCCATTACAAGAAACCTTTCTTTATGATAATTGTATTTGAAAAAACAGATACTATGGACAGAATTGCTAAGTTTACATTAAAAAAGAAAAAGAAAGAAGAATTAGCAGGGAAAAAATAAGAAGATTATTGGGAATCTCCCAAAGGTAGCTACAACGCTCTCTGCTAGTTATTGTTTAATAAGAACGTTCTAGGCCGCTTTGGAACTACGCTTTCTAATGTCCTCATTACATTATGTTTCGGCTACGCGGGACGGGACGTCGAAAGGGACAATTCTCAGAAACACCACATTTCCAGGAAACACACGTAGCTAAGTTACCATTTCCACTTACTACAAAAACTTGAACGCCAAACAGTAATCGATTATCGCTCAGATTGGGACCACGTGATCCTTCAGAAGCAGAACTTTCGTCTGATTGGTTGATCTCTACCCGGGACAGAGTATCTGCCGAGACGCTTTCGGTAGTTCGAGAAAATCCCGCGTAGCCGCTACATCATTTACATAACTAGGCGGGACTTCATCCAGCGGGGCTCTTTTTTTTCTAGGAATCCTCCCGTTTAAACCTGTGCTATCAGAATCTCGTTTCTCAGAAAGGTCCCGTTTAGCAGGGGCTGTCGCTAGAAGTGATAACCCCTTAATAGTACAGGGTCTGTAAAAAGGAATTATGCAGAACTAAGCAGATCTGACTAAGCTTGTGTAAAATATGTTTCGTGTGAAATGGATTGCAAGTGCTCTTTTGGGATCAGTTAATCAAAGAAAATCCGAAATAAATTAGTATGTGTTAAAGCAGGCACCATTAACAACATGCTTAACGTTTTAGTGATATGTAATTTCGGAGCGTAGAATGTAAATTATATCTGCGTCTCTTGCAACTGCTTGTGCGATTCTCTCTTGAAGTGGATATGTGGATTTGATGAATAAGCGAAATCGAAACTGATCAGCCAGAGCATTTCATAAGTGAAATAAATGCTTATTTTGGTCTTAAAAGATACAGTATAATAATTTTTACAATTTCCATTTTTGTTTGCAACATGTTATTATTTTTTACATAAAAATATAACAAACTTTTAAGAAATAAAGCTTACGCAACGCTTATCAAGGAACACTCCAAGTAACGACATTTTTAGCTCGACTAGTTGTTGCCACACAGCGAAGCTTAATAATTATTCAAAACATTACAACATATTGCCACTTAGGAAGTCTTAATAATTATATAGAAACATTAAATTATGTTCCACTACAGATGAATTACCAGCTTGTTCATTGTCAGTATCATTTTGAATAAATTTCGAAAGAAGAAATCAACTGATACAATGTCCGAACATTCTACGGCGATATCTAAATTTTTGTCAAATCACCAACATGTAAGTCGATGATTTTTTTTTCTCCAATATGACTTTGAAAGTGGAAAGGTGCAACATCGGGCTGAAAGAAGACCTATAACTTAGTACTTTCCGCATCCATTTACTTGATTTAAGGGAATATGAGAGTCTGCAGTGTACCCAGATACTAACTCGAAGTGATATTAATTTCAAGAAAGGAAAAAAAAAGGCCAAAAATCGTTTTATTAGTTAGATTTTACCCCTCACTGATTTTAAAGCAATTGCGTATGAGTTTATGTGTCACATGTGAATTTTCAGGGCACAAAATATGCTCACATTAGCGATTAATAGAATCATTTAAATGTCATTTTAATGCACAACGATTCCCCTTTTTTATGCACATAATGCGCATGCAATAATCTTGTTGACTGACTGAATGAAGCGAAAGCACTTTCGAACCAGTTAATAAAATACCTACTCATAAAATCTCACCACTTATTCTCGTAGACACAGTGTAAATGATGCTAGCTATTTTGACATAGGAATGTTATATTTACTCTACGACACAATTTTTGTAGATTATTCATATAAACTGGTAGTTAATCTCGGAACATTTTGAAGGTATCATTTGTACCGAGTATCGTTACTACGTCACTGGAATACTGGTATACTTATTTGATATAACGTAATAAATAAAATATTTTACAAATATATATATATATATAATTAAATAATTAAAAAATAAATAAATGATAATATATATATATATATATATATATATATATATATATATATATATATAAATTAATAAAATATTACAAAAATAATAACATTTCTTGCTACTATAACTAACACTTAAATTTTTGAAATCCATTTCAGGTCTAATCCCTTGGGAGTATTGATATAATTTATTATTCCTGTAATTACTACTAACAGCGTTAACCATTGCATCACTGAATGCAGGTTCCTGTATTTTTATTATTAGAAATCATATTAGATCTTAATACTAATTTATAAAATATTTCTTAAAACAATTATCGTCTTCTGCATAGGACTCCCAAAATCGATAGAATATAAATTAAATCTATTCCAAGCATAACGTTTTTCTATTGGCTAAAAGAACAACCAACGTGTGCCTCTTCATTTACCCAGCATCTAAACCCGGCTCTGAAGTTGACGCAAGCAATTATATCTTCATTTTGACAGTTTTCGTGATATAAAATTCATCCAGGTATCGGCTTACCTAATTTACCTATTTAAATACTAAACTTATTGAAATAACCTTGCATCAAATAAAATAAAATAGTTCACTAAAGGCTCCTTTTCGCAAGGAAGTTATGCAGTGTTGTTATAAATAATTGATCAAAATTTCGTTCAGAAATTGCTTACATTTATGAAACATTCACAAAACTGATCACAAATATCATGTTACAAAGACAAATTTACATACTTCATTAAAGTAGAGATTGACGAGATTGCCTTCTACGTCATAACCTTTCAACTGTATCGATGGATCTGATTTTAGCTGCGAAATAAAAACAGTCTGTTCATCATATCTTGATGACTAGAATACGCACACGTATTCATAATAAGCAACACCAATGAAAAATAAAACTGTGATATTTCACTTTAACGCATTATAATTTGAATAAAAGAAAACATACAAGTTTAGAAATTCCGTTTGAGATAAGCAGGCTTTGCTTATGCTTCTTTAAATGTTATAAAAGTTAACTAATTACCTCATCAAGACTCGTTTCTCTTGGTAAGAACCCTGATACCATTTTTACTGCAACCACAACCATATTAGATGTTTCGTTATTGTTCATATACCTGTGGATGTAAATCATCTTATTAGGTATCATTTTAAAAGACTCACTTGCCTACTTAAAAGAAACTAGTCCGTATTTTTTATTCTAAAAATGACTAGATAATGCAATAGAAAGAAGATTAGAATCTTAAGATAGATCGAAATTTATGTGGTTAGCTAGTAGAAACAACATTCTTTTATCAAGTATTAGTAAAATTATACATTTATTACTAATTACACTTAATAAACTATTATTAATTTAATTATTAAATAAATAACATTATTATTCATGTCCAGGCAAAGATATTCTCTAACTGAGGCGGTTAACTAATTACGCGTGTTTAATTAGTAAAAGATATTCCTTTAATCAAAAAATAAAGACAATATTTTTATTGACAGCAGTTTTACATATTTATGAAATTCAGATTAAGAGTTTTAAAATAATAAAAAATTGAAATTAAATTTTATTAATTGAATAAGAAGATATTAGTATAAGGAGATATTAGTAAATATGTAGTTTTAATATTTTACTCATCTTATAATTAAAGTTTCTGAAACACAAAACTCTTCTAAGCTCCCTATTTACTTTAATATAAATATTTGGAGCAATTCAGTTAGAGCAAGCAAAGAATATTTCATTTGTTTATATAAATTTTAATGACAACCAATATCTTCAGATCTTCGACAAGATTAATTTTTCTTTTTATTTCATTTGACAAAGGAAAGAAAATATTTGGCTTACATAAAAATTTGCATTTACGATGCAAATTTTCATCTTGGAATACAATCTACAGTGGCTCACAAAAGTGTTCGTACGCTTACTAGTTTCACTGAACTATTGCTTTTTTCATTAATGAAACGTAATTTCAATTTTAATAATATCTACAAGTTTCTCTTAGTAAAACTACATTAAATATTTTATGAACATATTAAAACTGTTCTTTGGAAAATCAATAATAAAAAACTGACAGAAAAGTTACCTCATAAAAGTCTTCGTACGGTTTAAAGAAATCTGCATATATTAGTATATAGTGTAGTATTTATGTCAGTTAGTATTTTGTAGTATATCCTGCAGTATTTATGACAGCTTCCAAATTTCTGGCCATAGAGTAAGCAGGTTTTTTTTAATATCTGCATCAATGATTCCTTCATTACATCATTACAGCTTTTGGTTCGGTTTTTCTTTTAATGTTGTGTCTTTGTACTCTAACCTCTAATTCTCTCGAAATATGTTCTGTTGGGTTTAAATCTGGTTACTGAGGTGGTGCTTTCAGAACTTAAGGACAATTATATACACCCAGAAGGCGAACGTTGGGGGCCGTGCGCTAAGGATAGTTACTCTGATAAAAAATAATGTTGTTTCCAGTATCCAAATTTTGAGTGGATAATTTTAAATTACCTTTTAAAATATTTAAATAAAGATCACGGTTCAGTCCACTCTCAATAAATACTATGTTATTTAATCTTGATGTTGACATGCACCCTCACACAAGAACATCTCAACCGCCATGCTTTACTGTTCCAACCAAGATCTTGGGATTAAGATGCTCATTTTTTTCCTTCATACAATTATGTGCCCATCGGAATCCAAAATGTTAAATTTGCTTTCATCAAATTGCAAATAACAAATGATTCCTTTGCACTTCAGGCCTATTTATCATTGATTTTGAGAAGAAAGCCTAAGCTATCTATTTTTTTGCACTTAATTTTCTTCATGCACAAAAAATTTTCTTCATGCTTATATAAATTTGCTAATTTAGAGATATCCTGAACAGAATTTACATCCTTACCATAAAATATAATCAATTTGTGAATGCTGTTCGTTGCTTCTTTACGACTACAATACATTTTTAAACATTAAATAAAATATAGCAAAACAAGCAAACAAAAAACAAAGCCAACGAATTTTTTAAACGTCAACAAAACGCAGAAATAAAAAGAGTGGTAGACGATAGTTTTATTTATGAAATTTTAACTTAAATGGTGTATAAGAAGTTTTGTGGCGTTTTTTAACTATGCCTTCTTACATTTTTCAATTTTAGAAAAAGAAAATAAGTCAGTGTTAAAAATTAAAATGTTTGGTTTATTCAAAATCAAATGGAGATGATATGAAAATATATTGGGCTTTTATATTCGAATTCATTTCATGGTTTCAGCACTTTTCTGTAAATTCTTGAAGTGTGCGAACACTTTTGGGGAACACTGTAAATAAATTCAGAAATAACGTGAGGTAAGTTATAACCTCAAACAACTAAACTAAAAATCTAAAAAGAAAATTTAACCTGAAAGCTTTCAGATTTTATAATAGGCCCAAAAGAACGTTTTTCTAACGTTTTGTTAGTTACATTTATTTACTAAATATAATGTTCTTCACCCTTAAACTTCATAAAATTCAATTCAATTACAACATCCAGAAATATTTATAAACAGCAAAACAGCATATCTTTAGAATTTCCGATTCCCAGGCTCGCGCGCTGGAGATGATGAAAATGTTTTTTCCGTACAGTGTTGCCATTGCTCGCTTTGAAACTATTGAGTTTGTTAAAATTCGTTAATGTTTTACAAAATTTGAAATAAAAGATAAAACAAATTCGAAATTCAAAATTCGGGCTTCCAAGTGCCTATGTTCGTTTGGTGGATTAGGTTATTCAAAATTTTTTGTCTCTAGTTACCGTTGTGTTTTCACAATGCAAGAAATATTCATACATTCATGCAGATCCTTCATTATTTATTTTCTATAAATATAATACATGGCGATAACATTTGGTAGTAACAGATTGAAAACTGAACCAACTACACAAACTAAACTACACAAGATACCGTTTTGAGGCCCCAAAGAGGCGTCTAACGGCCCTTTGGGATAACAATTTGCTTCTTTCTCGAGTGACAACATGTAAATATATTCTCCGAACATTCCCAAAATTTCGGTAAATAGTAGCTACATACCATAAACGGTTTTGTTTGATTTATATGACTATAAATGAAAAACATATCCTGGGACATCATTGTAAAAGTGAAAGTAAAAAAAATTCGTAACTTTCTATTAAAGATTTTTTCTATTAAAGATTTCTATTAAAGATGAGATTTTGTCTGCATTCGATTTAAAAGTATGTGGATTCAAATGACATTTATTTGAGCTATTTGCAAGAATGTTGAGACAGATTAACAGTACATATTAAAATAAAATAAACTGTCCTTCAACCAATAAGAGTAAAGATTTTACCTTACGCAAATATGAATACGCGGTCTCGTACAGAAGCTGTTCTCTTCATGGAAAACGTTAATACTGATTTCAAAAGCTTCGTTTTCCGTAACGGCTTTGACATTATACCTCACAGAAAACTATAAAAATAAATGTAATAAACATATAATAATTTGAATGATTAAACAAATTAATGGTAAGAAATAAATAAAATCGCCTTAGAAATAGTCAATAATGAAAAATTTCACAATTTTAAAGTATGAGCAAAATGATATTAAAAATAATCTAACACTTAAATTATACAGTGGTACAGAGCAATTTAAGACTGAGATTTAGCTTAAACGAGCCTTGACTTTATCGAGATAATCGTGGTAAATTTTAGCGGAAATATTTACAGCCGAGGTAGAAGAGTTTGCAAACTTTCCTCCTCCGTTTATTAATTAGATCGAAAATGATCCAACACTATTGTAAAACTATTGCTTTCGCAAAAGAATTAAAGTCTGCAAGTTACACTTAACATGTGAAGGCTAGATTACTTAAGAAAATGTGTAGAGGAGTTATCACCGAGTTCTAGTACGAAAATGACAAGTTCAAAGAAGGGTTAAATTTGCCCTTTATTCCAACTCAAGTTGTTTAACAGATGACCTCTTCTCGGGTTTATAGTAAGCCACCCCTCTTAAGATAGAAAATAAGAAACTAATACAATACTAACTAAACTAAAACCAACCGAAGCTGCACAGAAATAGTAAAAAATTTGGGCCTTATTAAAGATCACCGTCGAATACTAGCGGCCACGTAACAATACAGCCGAAAAAACCTAAGAATAAACTTAAAGCAACGACGTGGCCAGAAGGCCGAACGCACTGTACTAGGTTCTTCTAAGCATGGAAGTAGGAAGTAAGTCCTTTCTTACCTCCATGCTTCTAAGCTTTTCTAGTGAATTGACAGAGACTTCAACGTAAATACTGGTTTCTACCTCATTTATACAAAAAATACGGTTCTGAAAACTTATTCTGGTAGGGAATCGTAAGTGGGAAATAAAAAAATAAAGGAAAATCTTATTCCAAAATAAAAAAAAAAAAAAACTATTAGAAAATTAAAATAAACCTATCAATAAAAATCAATGTCTAAATGAAAGTGCATACTTATTTAAGTCTTATTTATTTTCTGATTTGCTTTTCTCTAACATTAGGTATTTTCCAAAAATGATTAAACTTTGACCCTCCCCACACACAAAATTTAGTGTTAATGTAAATGAATTCGTCAGAGGAATTTAATGGAAGACTCTCTAGGAATATCTTGAACTGATATTAAAATAAATTAAAATTTAGACATTAGCTCGGATTTTGAAGAACGGTATCTTTGAGATCTATTGAGGCAAACGCATTAACCATCTAGGATTAGCGATAAGAGTCAGAAGTTCCTTTAACCTAATGTAAGCACGTCTCTTCACTCTACAGAAACTTCGAGAGGGAAATTATCTAAGATGTATTGAAATAAATTGTTACGTTGGAGAAAATTCTATACAATTTATGATTTGATAAAATGATATTTGATATTTTTTATCCTCTAATTTTCCCATTCTATATTAAAAACTGGAATGTTCAAAAACATTATCCTTACACCTACAGATTTCTTGATTTGGTTTGAACTGAAAATTATGGTACATTATATTTAATTTCTACATTCATTTCAAAATATTATTATCCAATAAAACTCTATAAATAAAGAACGATCTTACTTGCACTAGAGCACATCCTTTGCCAATAGCTTGTAACTGAACAACAGCTGGCAAGATAAGAATTTTGGAAGTGTGCACTACGAGCCTATTATATTCATCCAATTTGATCTCCGAGACCAGTTCATTGCTTTTCAAAACTATGTTCATATTCGCAGATATTTGAGATTCTAATGCTGAATACTTCGCCAATGCTTGCAAGGCAACAATTGTGTCCTGTTATTAAAAAAATAAATAAAAAGGATGCAAAATGCTTTAAAGAGACATGCATATATTTATTAATTTTGGTTTCTAAAGCATTTTGTAAAATATAGGCATGTATTCCATGGTTACGGCAGAGGCCTTAATAACATAAAAAAAAATCACGTTTCTTCATAAATGAAATTTGACTTTATCACGCTTTCTTTATAGTACAACAATCATCCAGTTTAACGCCGCTAGTTGTTTTTAATACTCACTTAATAGTGCTTGTATTGCTTTATTCTGAAAGCAACATCGCGGCCGAGCGGTAAAGTCGCTGAACACTGGTAGTTCGGTCCGAGGTTCGAATCCCGCGAACGGGCTGGCTGCATGGGCGTTTTCGTGGTTTTCCCCATGCGTAACGTGTATACGAGCCAGTTTCCCTTAGAAAGTCCTCCACGAAGGCATCCCTTCCCTTAGGCAGATAGCCCTCGAAGGCTTTGACATAATCACACACATACACACACACACTGAAAGAAACATCTTTTGGGAGAATTCTTTTATCTTCACAATGTTAAATTAATCCGTTTCTAAGCTAAATGTTTGAAATTTGATGTCAGATTGTCAAACTCTAAATACATAACTAGTACATCGTAAAACTTATATATAACAATACACATTTGAAAAGAAGAGTGTAGATTGGCTTCCGAAAGATTCTAAAGAGGTGACTACAGTATTCATTTCTTTAAGAGCATTATTATAGAATATTTAAAAATGACAGACTTATTAACAAGAAGAATATTTAATATAAATCAAAACTGAAAACAATGTTTCTTTTGTTTCACTTTTGATTAATATTAATATAATATTTATTTATACAACATTTTAATTGATAAAAATATTCTTCTTATTAGTAAGTTTGAAATTTTTATTGATTTAACTATTTCAATTATCACTTGATTATATATATTTTAGTTTTTCTGTAGTTATAGTATTTATTTATAACTTGTTAGTATATTTTTCGGAATTTAGTCATTTCCCGTTGTATATTTAACAAAGCCAACGGAGCTTTTTTTCTACTTCAGAAACTTAGTAACCATTTTTTGTTTGATTTTTGGTCTTTCTAAATCGCAAGACTGGAATTCTTAATTTTCTGAAGTGCAAATAATTGAAGAATTTTAGTTATTAAGGAAATTATTAAGGAAGACAGAAAGGTTTTATGGAAACAAGAAAATCCGCTCCTGATGGCGTTATAATCTGAATATAATTAATCAACTACATAATTTAATTGTTTTATTTTTAATTTGTTAATAAAAGCTTCTTTTTATTTAGAAATAAATTCTCTCATAACAAAAACTATTCTCTTAGCTTAACCTTTTTACAGTTTCAAACATTTAAAAATGTCAATAATTAGTACAAATTATTTGAGATTTTTTACAATACATAAGTCTTTTAGTAACAAAATTGCCTGGATAAATTATAATTTATCTCAACTAATAATCATGTACTTGAATCTCAGCATCTGCGCGGGATTTAAGTTTTGAAAGGAATTTTATTCAAAGTTTAATTTTAATTTATTTATTTAGATATATATGTATATTTAGGAAGGTCATAAAAAACTTGCCAATATATAAAACCCTAGCGGCCTCTTCGCTCAATCCATCGAAATGAAATTTCAGATGTTGATATTTGAAAGTATGCGCTTGAGATTGTGGTGACTTAAAGCAATACAGTTCTCATGGTTACGGTTATAGAAATGTGCACTACGAGCCTATTATATTCATCCAATTTGATCTCCGAGGCCAGTTCATTGCTTTTTAAAACTATGTTCATATTCGCAGACATTTGAGATTCTAATGCTGAATACTTCGCCAATGCTTGCAAGGCAACTATTGTGTCCTGTTATAGTTAATAAAAGTTGTTGCCTTTCGAAAATTGACTTCAAAATTTTCGAAAGGACTTCAAAATTTTCGAAAGGCAACAACTTTTATTTTTTCCTGCGCAAATTAATCAACGCATTGAAAAATCACTTAAAAGGGATGAGGATTTCTGCAGACGGACAGCGTGGTTACACCACCATTTGTCCTCATTGCCCAGATGACATCCCATTGTCTCGCCATCATATCTTCAGCTGCCCAGCAATCCAGGCCAGGCTGTTTAAACCAGCAACTTTGAAAACTCAGTGGACCTACTTTATACTGATAAAACTGCCGAGGTTGCAAAAGCTGTCTTTGACAGCTTCGAAGCTATATAATTGCACTTTGTCATAGACACGACATCATCATCATCAGATACGTGTTGTGACGAAAACTGTCAGCCTTTGCAAGGAAGAGCATTGTAACGGACCAGTGACAACAGGCATGTTATTAGACATGTAAATTGGACTGAAAATATCAATGCTGATGTCTGTATTCAAAAGAAAATGTAGATATTTAAAAGTATGGTTCTTGGCAGAAATGTAAGATGCCGAGCTTTAACAGTTCAGTTCTAAACTCGAAAAACATAACTTTTCTCTAGTAGAGGTAACTCTATTTTGTGATATGTCTACTAACTCACCTCGGCCTTTTATCCCAAACTACTTTTTTTTCCACGTTTTTTGAAAATATTCATAATATTTCTCATCCAGAATCATCAGCAACAATTCAGTCATTACAAAATGTTATGTTTGGCCCAATACGGAAAATAACCATAAAAACAGTAGTTCAGAAATGTCAAAATTGCCAACGTTCTAAAACTCAAAGGCTCACCAAATAGGCCATATGTACATTTTCTATACCAGATACTCGCTTTGCTCATATTCATATCGAAATTACCGGCCCTCTCAGTCTACTACATCTGAAGGGTAGACTTATTGTATGACAATAATTGGCCGTTTCGTCAGACGCTCGGAACTACTAATACTAACTTTAAAAATATGACTGTAGAATCTACCTTTTAAGACACTGATTCATAGTTAGATTTCTAGATCTGTCACAACAAACTAAAGACTGAATTTTGAATATCCCTTATCTCGCCAACTTACAAAAATATTCTAGTTTCGGAGCGCCTTGGCCCAACTTCCTATCATCAGCAATTAAACGGATTGTGGCGTTTTCTTAAATTTGCTTTAACAGCCCATGGTAATTCCATATGGACTGAAACTATCCCCATTATATTGCTACGCATTCGATTTACTATGAAATCTGACATAAATGCTTCATGTGCAGAATAAGTATCCAGGAAAACTCTTAGATTATCCTCTGATATTATTTATCAGTATAGTAATTTGTCATCATTATATCGTATACTTACGTATCTCTTCATTAAGATAGCTGTGTGCAACTATCCTGCATCATTAATGTAGTCTCCAAAACCTACTTCAACATTTCATCATAAAATTAAATCATTTTATGCAAATCTCGCATTGCAAACTTGCTTTCATTTGTTTTTGCGCACTAATAGCATCCATCTACATAGTCACCATCCTGCTCAACACAGAAAGGGAAAAGATTTTGTAATAAGAATAAATGATAAAAATGTGGCAGTATCTATTAATCGTCTAAAACCTGCATATATGTTGACTAAATTAACACTGTATATATGCTCATTGTAATTCTGAATCCTGCTCAGTTACCAAAAGTTACGTAAAGTGATCCAAAAGCACCGAATTTGAAATGTACGAAACACTTAGAGAACGTGTTCATTATCACCGTTATCCAACACATTGAATTATTTTTATTTTATAGTACTTCGAGTAGTCACAGTTCTTTCATTTTTGCATATTTATTGTGTTGTATTAATTCTTTTATGAATGATATGTGAATATGAATGATTTTACATGAAAATTGTATTTTTACATAGTTATTCAAACTTCTGAATTACTTCAAAACGTTTTGCATCATTTTGTCTTATTGTTTGTCATTTTGTTCACTGGGGAGATACTTCGTAGCGATCGCATCGATATCGCAACTCAGCTCCCCACTCAGGAAAACAGTCAGTCAGTTTTCTCCAGTACGGCATTGCAGTACACTGTTCTCCGATATTCCAATTTGCAAATAATATTTAGTTTAATTAAATGTTAAATACTATATTATGTCTCTATACTATCGTGGGATCTGAATCTCCATACGCCATAGGTATAAATATTATACAACAAGAAGAACTAATTGTAAAAGAAAAGGGAATGAACATTAAAAAATTCGCTCTAGAATTATCACTCAGTTGTGATAAATTAAAAGAAATTTTTTTTTAAAATGCATGCCTGACGTATATAAAAATGAAGAAATCGATTTGAGTTGTAGAAAGAAATGCTGCAACTAGTAACGAATTATAAGCCGAATAAAATAAAATTATCTGCTCTGAAGATGCAGCTGGTTTTGTGAGACGATTTTCCGGTCCATATGGTGCCGGGAGTTTTCTAGTGCTAAAAAGCGAGAAATTGATAAATAGATGTCTGAGTGGTTTCATATAGAAACCATAAAATTTTAGCTCTTCGGGTTACAGTAATAATAATGCATTACATGAAAAGGTACTGTTTGTATCGTTTATGTGTGGATTATAGACATCTGAAATAAAGAAAATAATTTGCTATCGCTTTCAGCTGCCATTAATTGATAACGTTATTGAAAGATTAGAACTTGCAATGGTAGATATTAATTTAGTCTTAAAAAATGGGTCCTTGTATCTGTACACGAATATAGTGCGAAATACACATCTTTCGTAACTTATATTGATAATATGAATTTTAAACATTCTTTTTTGATTTATTAACAGCCTATGTGTTTATGATGTATTTCATAATATTTTAAAGGACAACACTGTAGTCACTATATGGATGATATATCATTATTGCTTCCTATAAGGCAACACAAGGAATCCAAAAACAGAAACTAGTCTTACAGACTGCATCAAATACATATTAGAACTAAACATTAAGAAATATTTTTAAAAATGTGAAAACGTATTTCTCTATCATAAAATTAAAGATGGAAAATATATCATTCTTTTTCTAAACCCAAAGTAGCATTTAAGAGCCCAATTGCGTAAAAGAGGTTCAAAGTTATTTATTTAGGTCTAGATGTTTACTTAAAAAAGTTCACTCCTAATTAATTATTAATTGCAAAACCACTAAACGATTTACTGATGAAAAATTATAAATTTAAAATCTGTAACAGACCTATTTAAGTGTAATTGAACTATTTTATTCACGCCATGAACTCATGAACTGTAACCGAACTATTTTATTTAAACGCCATCTCGTGGCGATATGAAAAACGTCAGTCGACCTCCAGCCGCCATGATGATAGCTTACTATGTTATGTTATTCTCAATGTTTGATGTTCCATTTCGTTTATGTTTCATTTTTATATATATTTCTTTTGTTTGTAACCGTTCCTGTGTGCTCTGTTAATAAATCCTTTTAAAGCTAGCCGGCATTAGTGTCTATTGAGGAACGGTTACATCACATTGGCGCCCAACTAAATTTGAATCTAAAATGGCGCAACAAAATGTTTAGAATTTCTGTTTGGCTTTAACAAACTCTTACTTCCGAATTTAACTTTTAGTTGCTGGAGATCGGCTCAGTTTCTTTTCAGGTGTGGACTACTGGTCAAATATTCTGGAAACGAATTCTGTAATTAAAATTGTCATACCGTGCTGCTAGCACATCGAATCATCAACTGGACAATTTCAACGGAAAAGATAAGTTTCGTTTACATTATCGTTTAATCTGAGTTTAAAGTTCTTTTAAACTGATTATTTATTATAAGCTGCTTCTTAAAGCAAATGTAAATTCTTTACTGAAATCTCATTTATTGATACTACATAAGAGTATTAAACGAAAGCAAACGGCTTTCTGTTAACCAAACGTTATTTCTTGAATTGTAATTTGTTATTTTAAAATGTTAATGCGCATAGTAAATTAATTTGTGAATAATATTGTTTCACTGAATACATGCTTTGATGTTAAAGTTTGAATATATTCATGGACGTTGTTCGTTAGAATTTATTTGTTTCGCTTCTGACATACAGCAGCAGATGTTTTCCCCCCGCGGAAATGTTTAGACTAGCGATGATTTATGATGTGTTTACGTCAAATCTTTTATTATTTTTATTTCCTTTGAGTGCTGTTGTTCCTTATTAAATGTTTTATTCTACATAAAATAAAATATTGTACTTGTTGATTTATGTTTCGACGAACATTTTGAGAAAATGATTATGGTATAATACTTTAAGAAAATACGATTGTTTTCTGAATGCATGTCTTAAAAAATATTTCTTGAAGAGAAAGAAAATACTTAATGAATAAAATCGAATGACTATTTAATTAAAGTAAAAGAGTTACTAAATGTGTGTTGCTTAATTAACTTAACATTTTGTTAAGATTAAGATTTCGAAGAATTCAGCTTGAATATAAGCTTATGGTAAGACATTTATGTATGTTTTGTATGTTTTGCTAAGTAGTAAACAATTTTTGAGCAATTTATTATATGTTATTTTCTTGATACAAGTTGAATTTATGAGGGCATTTTATGATATTTTTACGACTCCGAAATAATAAACTTTGTGAGTATTATTGTTTACATTTATAAATACTGTTTAATAGTGGTATATAAATGTACGAGTAACATTGTTTACATTCATACATGCTGTTTAATAGAGGTATATACATTTTACTTAAAGGTATAATTATTAATTCTAAAATACTGTATTGTGAATAAAATCGAAATAACAACAAATTCAACTTCATCTTTTCCCTCCCCCCTGACCTCTCATATAGTTATGGCTTACCTTGCCAAAGCACGAAAAGAGGATTTAAAAACTCTCGCTGCAGAACTGGGTTTCACTGTAAACGACACTATGCGAGTAATAGATCTTAAAGATCTTATTGTCAATTCTGACACTTATGATGAGGCTTTTACCAGGAATCTTCTGGAAACTTTAATCGAAACTAGACAACAAAAACAACGTGAAAGCAACGATCTGGAGACACGTCAAAGAAAAGAACAAGAACTTTTATTAGAATTGGAACGTTTAAAATTAAACCTGTCAGCTGCTAGCTCAAACCCTAACTATGTCGCCTTTGCTTCAAATGCAGCTATTGGAACAAATATTCAACACCTAATCCCTAAATTTACAGGAACTTCTGACATTGCAACCTACCTGAAAATTTTTGAAAGACAATGTGAGAAAGTTAATATAAAACAAATAGATTACATCACTCATCTCCTACCTCTTCTGCCTATAGACATTTCGCAAATTATTTTAAGAGAACCAAAAGACAAATTAGAAGATTATTCTTACATCAAGAACATTCTGCTACAAAGATTCAAATTAAATGCTGAATCATTTCGAATTAAACTTACTACACACCAAAAACACCCTGGGTCCTTATGGAAAGATTTTGCTTACGAATTAAACAATTATCTCGAAGAGTGGCTTCATAGTCTCGATGTTACAGACTTTGAATCACTCAAAGACTTGGTCCTGACGGATCAGCTTAAAAGAAGAGTCAGTAGTGACGTTAAGGAGCATTTTATTGATACTTGGGGAAAAACAAAGAGTTCATCTGAATTAGTACAGAAATTGGATAATTATGAAGCTGCACGTGTTAAAAATACGAACTATAAAACTGAACTTCCTGGCAGGCGAAACTATTCTTACAAACCGACTAATCCATCCAAACACAAAGTAGAAAATCGAACAAGTGACATACAGGGAACTCATAAAACTTTTTTAAATCGTGGTCAGCAACAAACAGAAGGAACGCGACCTCCTTTAACATGCTATGGGTGCGGAAAAACTGGTTTTATCAAGTCTAAATGTTCAGACTGTAAACCCCCAAAGACTTCAAATTCAACAAATTTTGGCCCTATCCAAATCCGATCCTGTTTATCTTCCCCTCGGACTGCTGTATTTCGAATTAGTATTGGTGGTGTTTCCGGTACAGCTTTCGCCGACACTGGTGCTAGTCACTCAATTGCAAGTGAATCCCTCTATCATATTCTGCAAAAACAAGATGCAGTATTTGAAAAGACAACACTACAGGTGTCTTTCGCTGATGGTTTGGTATCTGAAAAAGAGGTACTTCGCACCGAACAAATCATTCTTCTCGAAGGCAGAGAGTTCAAAACTCCGCTCCTTGTGTTGCCTGATGCCAAAAATAACTCGACTCTGTTAGGAACTGACTTTCTTCAAAAAGCTAAAATTGTTTTAAATCTTGCTGAAAATAAGTGGAACTTTTCTGATGAACCTCGAAGAAAATATAGCTTCGTGAAACCTCATCAATCCCAAGTACTGGAAGAAACCCCAGTAATTGTAAACAACTGCCGACTACAAGAAAATGAAGGACAGCAATTAACTACAGCCCAACGGCTTGCAACTGATGCATTGCTTAACAAATATCTCACTGTCTTCAAAGTAGGGGGAGAAGCCACTCCATTCATTGAACACCATATTAACACAAGAAACAGCTCCCCTGTTTCAGTCCCTCCATACCGGATGAGCCCAAGTAAGAAAGAATTGTTGAAAAAGGAACTTGATTCCCTTCTAAAACAAGGTATCATAAAAGAATGTGAAAGCCCCTATGCCTCTCCTGTGGTTCTGATTCCCAAGGCAAATGGAAAAGTACGGTTATGCATTGATTATCGTAACCTAAATGCTCAAACCGTTCCAGACACTTATCCTTTGCCACGTATAGATGATTTGTTGAGTGAAGCAAAACCGACACCTTATATGTCAACTATTGATTTGAGATCCGGTTATCATCAGGTGAGTGTAGCTGAAGAAGATCAAAATAAGACTGCTTTTGTTTGCCCTTTTGGTACATATAAATTTACCCGAATGCCCCTCGGATTGAGAAACGCTCCTGCCACTTTTCTAGATTGATAGATAGGTTCCGTTCTGGACTTAATAATGTGTTTGCTTTGGCATATTTATATGATATCATCGTGCTGTCATCTAGCTTCGAAAAGCACCTTTCTGACTTAGAACAAGTTTTCCAACGTCTATCGTTATTCAACCTCGATGCTAATCGTGAGAAGTGCCACTTCTGTTGTGAAAAAGTGAAATATTTAGGGCATTACATTACTAAGCATGGTATAGCTGTTGATCCACACAAGACTGCTGCCATTGCAGACATGCCATCGCCGAAAACTGTTAAGCAAGTGCAATCGTTCGTACAAACGTGTTCCTGGTATCGTCGATATATTCCAAATTTTTCTCAAATAGCCAAACCGTTAACGGATTTAACAAAGAAGAAAGCGCTGTGGAAGTGGAAAGCACAACAAGAAAATGCTTTCCAAGAGCTGAAATCCAAATTAATTAGCCCGCCGATTCTTAAGCAAGCTGATGGAACGAAGCCTTTTATCATTCGCACAGATGCTAGCAATGTAGCCATTGGAGCAGTGTTGCTACAAGGGGAGAAAAATGAAGAACACCCTATAGAATATGCCAGCCGCTTGCTGACTGCATCAGAACGAAACTATTCCACCATAGAAAAAGAAGCCTTAGCAGTAGTATGGGCACTCAACAAATTTAGAGGATATGTTGAAAGCCAGTCTATCACAATCACCTCTGACCACCAACCATTGAAATGGCTGATGTCTTTAAAGTCACCAACTGGTAGGCTCGCAAGATGGGCCTTACAAATCCAATCCTACAATCTGGCTATCAATTACATTCCTGGACGATTGAACTTTATTGCTGATCTATTGTCTCGTCCTATTTGTGAACACTCAAGTACAGATTCTTGTCAAGTATGTGTTGTCTCTGTCGAAATCCCTACTATTAGCCCTGCAGAATTAAGACAATCACAGCTAGAAGATGATGATCTTCGGAAGATCATCGAAACTTTTGAGAGTTCAGAGAAAGAAGCAGACTGTGCAACTTGGACTGGAAGAGGCTACGTTATGAACAGAGGAGTTTTGTACCGATATTTCCCTGATTCAGAAGAGGAAGAAGCTCAACTAGTTATACCTCAAAAAAGAAAAGCAGAAATCTTGAAAGAATATCATGATTCGCCAACGGCCGATCACTATGGATCTGAAGGAACATTTTATCGAATAGCAAAAAGATACTACTGGGTTGGAATGAGAAAGGATATAGCAGAATATGTCAAAAGCTGTCTCGAATGCTGTCGTTATAAAGCCACTAATCAAAAGCCATCTGGTTTACTTCAAACTCCAGTCTATGTTCAACGTTTTGAGACCTTGTCAATTGATCTTTTCGGTCCTCTTCCTGAAACACCGTCTGGTGAAAAATGGATTTTTATTGTGCAGGACTGTGCTACGAAGTGGACAGAACTATTTGCCTTAAAGGAAGCCACGGCCAGAGAATGTGCCACTATTCTTTTGGAGGAAGTCGCCCTTCGATTTGGGTTACCCAGGAAAATAATAAGTGATAATGGTACCCAGTTTACTAGTGCTGTTATGCAACAACTATGCTATATCTTGAACATTGATCAAAGTCTTACTCCTGTCTATCACCCACAATCTAACCCAGTTGAAAGGAAGAATAGAGATCTGAAACCACGTTTAGCAATACTTGTTGGTAACGACCATCAGTCATGGAAGGATAAACTGCTATTAATAAGGTTTGCTTTGAATACAGCCAAATGTGATTCAACTGGACATTCTGCTTCTTTTCTTCAATTTGCACAAGAGTTACGAACCTTAGATGATGTAAAGCATGATATAAAAGCCGTAATTGAGAACGATAATTTTGTTCCCGAAATTACTCCATATTTGAAACGTTTTGCAAGAAATGTACAACAGGCACGAGAAAGAGTCGAATTGCATCAAGATAAACAGAAACGTTATGCTGACAGAAAACGAAGAGAAACACCGAAATTCGTTCCTGGAGATAAAGTTTGGGTCACCCTCCACCCAATCAGCAAAGGTCCACTGAAGAAAACTGCTAAATTCATGCCGAAGAGAGATGGTCCTTATGTGATAGTGACTACAAGATCTCCAACCACTTATGATATTGCCGATCCTCATGAACCAGACAAAATTCTCGGCAAGTATCATGTTTCAGCCTTGAATCCATATCAAGATCGAAATAAGTTTCAAAACTCAGCTCGTGTAACTCCAGTGGTTCCCTTAAAGAAAAGAGGACGCCCGAAACGTGTAATACCACCCGAATCTGCACCTGTTGCGAAAGGTGCAGGTGACGCTAAATTTCCTGCTTGTCAAACTGGAGCCCATTCATCTGATTCTCCGCCCGCTGCACAAAGTAGACAAAGGTCAGTTCCTGACTTCTTGCCGAGACGTCTACGAAGTCAGAGGGGGAGGATGTAACAGACCTATTTAAGTGTAATTGAACTATTTTATTCACGCCATGAACTCATGAACTGTAACCGAACTATTTTATTTAAACGCCATCTCGTGGCGATATGAAAAACGTCAGTCGACCTCCAGCCGGCATGATGATAGCTTACTATGTTATGTTATTCTCAATGTTTGATGTTCCATTTCGTTTATGTTTCATTTTTATATATATTTCTTTTGTTTGTAACCGTTCCTGTGTGCTCTGTTAATAAATCCTTTTAAAGCTAGCCGGCATTAGTGTCTATTGAGGAACGGCTACATCACAAATCGAATATAAAGAACAAAATGCTTTTTACGAATTGAAATACATGTTATCCTCTGAATCTGTTTTGTACGTTTATAACCAGAAAACAGAAACATAAATACATACTGACGGTTACGGGGCTGCCATCTTACAGAAAATTATCAATAAAAATTAGGTTCAATATATTATATGAGCAGGAAGACAATATTGAATATGAATATTTGAGGTTTGAATTAAAAACTAAAATAGTTGTAGAAGCTCTTAAAAACTTAGGGTATACGTATTAAGGATTCCTTTTAATATCGGGAGAAACTGAAATGTATTCAAACAAACTATGAGCAAGGAAGGCAATTGTACTCAAATATCTAGATAAGCGTTACAAGATTATGGCTACGCGATTTAACACAGATCTGGTATACTCATGGAACGTATTGACGCTTTGAGTTGAAGCCATGTATGTATAGCAATTCAAGAGAGCGTAGCATTTAAGATTATTCAAGCTCAAGAGACTAATGATAATATAAAAGCCATAACGTTTTGAAGTCTAAACCTATATGAGAATTATTGCTCGCGAAATGACGTAATTTACAAAATGGTGGATAAAATTGAAATACTAGTAGTACCTAAGATTATGCAAATTAAAATAATTAACGACGTCCATGAACGAGGTTTTTTTATTACTAAACGCACTGAAGAGCTTCTAAGCAACGCCTTTCTGTTCCTCAATTGAAAAATAAAATTGAAAAATGTGTCGTAAATTGTATTGCTTGTATATTGGCCAATTGCATTTCTTGAAAAAAGGAATGATGGTTGTACGGTTTACCTAAAGAAGGTATTCCTCTCAAAACTTATCAAGTAGATAATTTAATACAAACTGTAAAAACATTTTCACGGTTATTGACACATTTACACAATGTTTTATGTTATACCCAAATACAACCATTTCTAGTACAAAAGTAGTAGTTAAACTTGAAATTCAAAAATCATTGTTTGGTAACCTTAGTAATACAGTGGCTGACAGAGGAAATGCATTCACGTATAAGAGGATATACGTTTATCCTTAATCACAAAAGATTACCAGGAGCTAAAAATCAAATAGAACTCTTAAATCCCTTTATCACTGCTTATATTCCATTAGCGGGGAGGAAAATTGAACAGAAAAATCATGATATGCTCTTTAGAAAATAACTATTTATAATCGAATATATCAATCTGTGCTGTCCTCGTAAACAAACATTCGCTGTAAATATGAAACTATATCTTATATGTAAATTATATGTTCCTAACAGAACACATTTATCCAAGCATAAATTACCTAATTTGTTCAAAATAAGCAATGGATTCAGAAGCGATAATTTCATTGTGAATTCTTCGCTGTATTATTCCCTGAAAAACGTATTTAAGGAAATTTTTGTGTAATTAAAGGAATCAAAATAAAACAAAAACTATATAGATTACAAAGAAATTGCATGGCATTCCAATCTAAAACTATTTTATTTTTGATTAAGACCAAGCTACTCACTTGAGTTGAGACGAATCCTCCGTTGGAGTTTCTCTGTCTAACAATCCAATTTACAACCGGCCAAGATTTCTGAACACCATAATGATTATACATTTCCAGTTGAGTGAGAACATAATATCCTGCAATTTCGACGCTGAGTGATTTGGATTTGCTGCTCGTGTTCCAGTATTTGTAACCATCTAAGAGGAAAAGCATTTCAACTTAATACAATTTCGAATATTTTACACAAAACGAAGTTTTCAATTATGCTCGAAAATTTTACTTTAATTCGAAGCAGAGTAACATTACTGAAAGTTTATTAATAATTGCATTTGATTACTCAAATTTTAAATCGTCTTCACAAGACAGATATCTATCTGACATAGTGCTCGAAACTTTTCAACACATTAAGAAAATTATATGCATTAAAAACCAGCTTAACGGGAATGTAGCTAAATCGAAATAATATAGAGAAATTGCATTGAGTCAATGAGCCTAAGAACGGGCGTAAACGAAATTATCATCTAGATCTATAGATCTTTCATCATTTTGTCTATCATAAATCTGCTCAAATTTATTCAAAAAATTCCTCTGCGCTATTTGAATAAAATGGCATCAGAGCCTGAATTTATCAAACTGTATATCATTACCGATGGTCAGATTCATTCCATAAAAGAACATTGGTAAAATCTGGGGAGGAAGGTTCGCCTTCCTTCCCTGTGCTTCTTGCCACTAAGCCGGTGATAGGCGCAGAAATATTCTGATTTGATAAAACGTTTGAAATCCCAAGTGGTATCGTACCTACATCGACGTGCCTAGTACTTAAGTCTCGGTCACATTGTGACGACAGCAGGTGTCTGACTTTCCGATCCGATACTAGGTTGAAGGAGTACCGCCTCGCATGCGTTCGCTTGGCTCCTAGAGGAAGAGCTACTAGGAACTCGCGACTTCGGTCGGTTTCTCTAGTCTTTCAGTGAATTGAATTGAGCCCCGGACTTCCTCGAAAGAGCAATGAAAAAAAAAAAAAAAAAAAAAAAAAAAAAAAAAAAGAGAGAGACAGTTCGATATCTTCCGTTCTACTGGGCCGATTGACAAAGTTCAAATTGCGTTTTCATTGTCTCGGTTCTAACATAGGTATTTTGACAAAAAATCGCACTTTTTCTGAAATAACATACCATTTTTTCCCCATATTTCGATTCTACGATTCAAATTATGCCTACTTATTCCATTTTGTAAAATTTGGAATGAAATTTACGGAGAAATTCAAAAATTGGCACAATTTTTTCAGTTTTCGCCAAGAATAATTCACTTGGCAGACTACTTAATATGTGGCAACCAATTTTACTTACCCTTTCATTTTGTCAGAGCGGAAAAAAAGGTACCTCATTCCTACCTTTTTATATTGTGCATGAGCGGAAAAAAAGTCACATGATTCGTACTTTCAAATTATTTTAGCATTGTCTCTTAACCACATTTGACGTTTTATCGCTTTTAACAAATATGCCAAATTTCAAAACGCGCCAATATAATATATAAATTCATGATTAGAAGTGTATTGGTCACAAAGTATTCAAATTTTCACAGAATACGAAAGAAATATTTCTGCTTCTTTTAACACAAGATTGAAAATAAGTATTAGTTGGGCAATTTTATGCACTGTTTTTTAAATATTTTATGAAGCATAAGGGGATTCGTTTCACTAGTGTGCTAGTGAAATCTAGTACTATCTAAGTCCCAATTCCTTGAATCATTTTGACGCATGGCATGTGAGACAGTTCATTTTTCAACAATATTGTAAAAGATGGAGTCTTAAAATACCTTTTTCAACTTCAGAAAAGACCGAAGGACAAAAAAAAAAAAAAAAAAAAAAAAAAAAAAAAAAAAAAAAAAAAAAAGATAAAAAGATTTAGAAGTTAGTGATTTGATTCTCATCAAAGAAGAGTATCTTCTACCTGTTGAACGGAAGTTAGGGAGAATAATTGCTGTTCATCAAAGCACAAATCGTACATTCAGACTTGTTAATATTAAAATTGGTCATAGTGTCATAAAACACTCCTCTTCTCATACGTACTAAATACTATAACCTGCGTTGCATCTTATGCAGTTTTATTTTCTATCAATAGTATTTTCATTACAAAGTAAGGAGTTTAA
Organism: Stegodyphus dumicola; assembly: GCF_044657685.1. Classification (NCBI taxonomy): domain Eukaryota; kingdom Metazoa; phylum Arthropoda; class Arachnida; order Araneae; family Eresidae; genus Stegodyphus; species Stegodyphus dumicola. The sequence continues at coordinate 135,746,868 of NC_140777.1, forward strand.
AAAATTACCAATTGCTGTAATCCCCTGGGACTTCAACGGAAACCAGGATGTTCATGTGAGTATTACGTATCAAATATAAGATCACTTCTTTTTTTTTTACTTGGCTGATGGCTAAATTATCAGTCCGATGACATTGGAAATTTAGGTGATGGATCTATGATGCATCGTTGTAGACCGTGTGTAAGTTTTTCTGTTTCTACTTTTTGTATGTGGCAACAAGAATAGTGATCGCTATAATATTCTGTTTGTGACAGCCATGTAAGAATGGCTCGCTTATTTTATATTACTTAGCTGCGCATCTCTTATTTAGTATTTAGAATTAGTGTACTTAAATAAAGCTAAAATAAATACAGTCCCGGTATCATGTGAGTTATTTAGTGAACTAGCCGCAGTAAAATATTTAAAGTGACGTGTCACTATACTGTTGTAACCATCAAGAAAATAAAAGCAAAGTATTGGAAGGTTAGCAGATTTCGTATATATACTTTTAGCATCTTCTGACTGGGTTTAAAAACCCTTCAAGTAATGTACTCTTTTAGTGCTACCGATTGCAACAAAAATAGCATGTATGCCGCCCAGACGGTATAGTGGTTAGGGAAGCCTTCTGCAGTGCCTTGCCAGGATGAATTTCGTGGGCTTGTTCTGATGTCACTGTCAAACAAGTGAGATAAGTCGTAACACAGTATAGGATGCTTACAACCAGCTCCGAGAGTAAAATTTCAACATATTAAGAGGAATCGTTTCCGAGTCATGTGAACACGTATACATAGACGTCAGAATGGAACTAATCAAAATGAATTCGAGAATGGTTAAAAATTAGTGTTTCAATTGAAATCTGAAAATCGAAATTTTTTGCGATACTTCCTTTATTTCGTATAAAAGAGTATGAATCAGGAAGATGCCCAACTACCAGTCCCATATACACAATTTCGTCATTCTATGGTTAACTGTTTTTGAATTATATGACAATTTCAATAAACCCTTTCGAGCAAAGTGCTCTTTCAGTGCTTCCGATTGCAAAAACAAGTAAAGGTTCATAACTAGATGTTATAGCAGCCCCATTTACAAAATTTCAACTTTCTACAACTATTCGTCTTTGAGTTATGCAAGATACATAACATACGTACAAAAGTCACAAAAAATCCTTTTAGAACCCATTTTACAATTCGTTTTGGAATAAAGAATCCTTTATTCTGTCCTTACGTACAGAAGACGCACACAAAAAATATAAAAGGTATTCGGGAAAAAATAAAAGTTGATTCGGGAACGATCAAAATGCATTTCTCCGTTGAAATCTGAAAACCGAAATTTTTGGCAAATACAGTGCTTTCTTTACTTCGTACAAAGAAGTAAAAAGAAGCTCCTCTGATTTTAAATTAACAAATCAAATCTATTTTGATACATTTTCACAAAAATGCTTTTAACTTACTTTTAATAATGAAATGCTTACCTTTAATGATTGCTCTGTCATCCAGCCATTTTAGATAATTCTTGGCAACACGTATTTCTTTAGAGAGAGCAACTGCATAAGCATAAAGCGCTAAGACGTAACTGTTAGGAGGACTTGCTAATAAACCATTCCATGGCATTAAGCACATTAATCCGCTACGTATGGCTATATGATCTGGAGGCACCACTCCAGACTCTAACAGACTGATGAGAACAAACGCTGTTAGAGGACCAAGAGGTTGAATTGCTTCGCCGATGCCACCCTAAAGGAATTGAAACGTTTAGAATCACATAACTGTAAATAGTTTTACTAAGCTTCTTAATCTATTTAAACTATAAATAAGTAATCACTTTATTATATGAATAAAATTAATGTTGTAATATTAACATCTTATTTAAAAACATTTAGTGTTTATTAAATCCAATAAGAAAAAATCCCAAAATTAGTGGCAACTTTGTGAAATTTGGAAACAAAAGTCATATGACTATTAGAGAAAATGCTGCAGAAATACTTGTACTCAAATGTGCTTGAATTTATTTCTGATGACATGTAAAAGAGAAGAGTACCTTTCGTGTTATAAAGATAATCTAAATGCAATGAAGCCTCCGTTTCCGAACTTAATTCCTACCTGAATAGCGTTTGTCAACTGAAATGCTCGTAAGCTGTAAATATTTTCCCCCTAAGAGTTAACGTAAAAACTACAACATTGTGTATAAACCTTCATAACCCCAAATTTTTGGAAATCATTAAATATAATTTCAAAGAAGATATGTGCAGTATTAAATAGATACAAGGAACTGAAACTTAATTTAACTGCACTTGTACAAAGGAGAGTGTACGAAATATCAAGAGAAATGTGTTATTGCTTGCATATGAACTATCTTATCATACAGCATCAGACAACTCTCTTGATGGCATCTTCTTTCATCTTTTCTTTGTCAATTCGACTCTGCCTTAAAATCACCGTGCCTATGCTTCTCTCAAAGTTTATCCAGTGTGATTTTTTATCGCCTACGATTTAGAATATTTTTAAACATGGCATTATCATAAAATGCTTTGGTTATAACTAGCTACTGCTTTATCAGCAGAATATAAGCTACATGAAAACATGGTATCTTACCCTATTTTGCACAAATTAGACATATACAGTAATTCTTCTTTCCTAGTTTTCTTCTGAAGATATTTTCTCCACAATTGCCTTTTTTTCGCCGCTTCTGAAGTTGTAATTCTTTATTTTCGCGGTCATTTTTATGACCCTGTAGCAACTTTACGCCTTCTAGCCCACGGTTTTGTAGAGAGACAGAGTGTAATAGATAACCAAGAATATTTAAATGCTCGAAGTCTCTGCCTACAAGTCAATCTAGCCATAATGTCTTTTAAGCCGAAACCATTGTCATTGCCGGCAGGCTTTATTAATGAAAGTTAAGACATTTGATAATGACGAAATGAAGCGAATATTAAAAATGAATTTCCCAGAAAACATTTAGCTAATAATGAAAAGAAAAGTTCTTAGTGCAGTAAAGTTGAAAAATCGAAGTTTGCAGGAGGCAATTATTAGCATTTCAGGATGGTCGATGTAATGTGATGCTTCAGCAGTGGAAGTCGAAGTGTGTCTCAGGAGAAGCTGACCGTAGGGATGAAGTCAGTACACTGGAAGCTTTCCAGCTGGCCGAGCAGGAAGCTTTTGGTCCAGATGAAAGCTGGTTGGCTGGAATAAGTGTGAGTTTGGTCACATGCAAGTAGGCGGGAGGAGACTCTTTTAATTGCCATACGATTTAGAAGGAATGCCAAAATTCGGGGAAGGGATAGCGGGTACAAGCAAATAAAATTTAAAAATAAACAACTAATTTTAATTCAATACTTTCAACAAGAAGAAGAGAATAAATTTTAAGTGCATCAAGTACTATTTACCATTATGATTTTGCAATAAACTGCTTGCTTCTTCAAAAATAAGGAAACGGGTGTACATTTTATTTATTGGTGACTGAGCATCACGGAGATTTTTAACACTTAATTAACCTGTTTAATTAACCTGTTAATTAGCCTGCTTAACTCAGAAAATTATCTAAGTCCTAAAACATTTTCTAAATCTTTCATTACTTGGAAGAAGCCCATGAAAGTACTACTGTGCTGTTAGCTTTACTGTCACTTGAGGCTTGAGAGTAAGTTTTAGTATAAACATTTGTATGAATTTTGCCATTAGTAATAGTCATTCAGATACATTCACAGGTTCCTGTACAGCATCCAAATTCTCATTTAGCACAGGGAAATAGTTATTTCTACCATTCAGCTCAAGCTGCGAAAAATAATCAAGAACCAAACAAGCTCGTTTGGTTCTTGATTATTTTTCGCAGAAATGTTTCTCTGTGGCTTGATTTTTGAGCATTTTGGGCAACCACCTATATGATGCTACTTGGGTTTCAGAGCAATTTACACAGACATTTTAATTTTATGACTCGTAGTAGATTTATTTTTAGTTTATACAAAACCATACACTTTTTAAACTAAACTGAGTTCTTTGTGAGACTGCCAGACGATGTTTCGTCCTGTCTGTTATATTAACTGTAACTGAGGAGAATGTTTTATTATTCATGTATTACGTGTACCACCATTTTTGTACTATGCGGAAAGAAAACGATGCTCCGTGGAGGAGTTTTTAAGGGAAACTGTCTCGCATCCATGTTACACAAAGGAAAAACCACGAAAACGTCCATGCAACCAGCTCCTTCGCCGGAACTCGAACCTCGGACCGAATTACCAGTATTCAGCGGCTGTTACCTCTCGGCCGCTGGTGAACGAGAAGAATTTAAAAAGTTTTTATTGAAATTTCAGGCTTAAGAATTTGTACAATTCATGCTCACAATTCCATCTTCGTTACTTACGAGATTTTAATCTAACATAAAATGTATAACAAAATTTAAAGTAATTTACCGAAAAAATTCAAGTAACTGCGCTAGCAGAATCAGTTAGAAAAGGGTTAATTCTGCTGTAAAATAAATCTGAGCTCGACGAAGAAATATTACAAAGGTCAAAGTTAGCTGCCATGGCATTCTCTCTTATTTTCAACAACTCTATTCTTACACATAAATAGGTACATACATCTTGGTGGGAGCACTGATAGCACTGATAAAATAATAAGATAAACGAATAAGTTAACATAAACCTTACAGGTTAACTGGATGGATTAGCTTATTTAATTACAACGAAGTATATTAGTCCAACGTATCTAGTGTGATATATTTGTGAAGGTATACGAAAGAAAAACGTGCCTTTATTCGCAATATATATTGAGAATATTCTTATACAAACAGCCTGTATAATCAGCAATAATCAAACAACGAAGTATCAGCATTTCAAAGCTTTTCTGTTAAGCTACTAATAGACCTACATTACCTGTTGAAATAGTGCAAAATATTGATATTAGCATAATATTATTCTGCTTAGTTAGTTGTCTGAAACGTATCAATTACGATCTTCAAACTTAACGATCTAATTCGAATGGTTACTTATACGGTGCAATATTAAATTGGTCATGATTTTTAATAAAAATTTCAGTTTACCTTAAGTTCATGGTACTGTACTGCTTTCTCAATCAAATTACCTAATATTTTACTATGCTAAACGCAGTACTTTAATACGAAAATATGGAAGTTCAAAACTTTGAGCTGATACTGAATATTTTTTCATATAAAGTAATTCTCTGTCTGTCCTCCTCGCATCTATTAATTTCACGGAGACTATACTTAGAATGAGCAATATTTTAAAAACCTGCAATGACAATTTTAGAGTTAGCATGACTGTTCGCACAGCCTATTGTGCATATTTAAAAGATGACAACATCAAACCCGTTCATAATGACTATACAGTTTGTATTTCAAAATCTAGTGAGAGTTACAGAAATTAAACCAATTTTTACCATCATGGCCTTATGGATGAGACTTCCAGAAGCTTCGAAACATCCATTTTCGTATTGTTTGTTTAGTATCCACCGCTTACTCAGTAACATCTCACGTTCGTCTATATCCATAAATCGCTTTGCCTGACCAAAAGATTTAAGAACGAACGCGGTCAACCAGAGGCTCCCTTTTCCATCTGACATTCCAAATGCACTATAAGAACCTTCTGTAAGTCTATACTGTAATTCTCTTTGATAACCTGGAAAGAAAGAACCATTAAAGAGAAGATATTTTTTAAGTTTCAAATGAATAAAATTAATTAAGACACGACTATTGGACAGATAGAAGTATTTTGTTTCTTTTTAAGCCTATTAACTTTTATCTGCAATGTTCCGAACGGAATAAAGAAAACCAGGCGATTCTCGGATTTAGATATTAAACAGCAGGTAAAATTACAATGTTATTCCTCTTTCATTTCCTAACAAAATCTTTTTATAAGGTACTTTCTCCCGGTTTTCTGCATGTCTTCGTGGTGTAACGGTAGCAAGCTCGGCGCGTATTCAAGAGGTCCAAGTTCGAGTCCCGGCGAGGGCATTGCTAATTTTTCGTGTTTCCTACTTCAAAAAAATTCTATGACTTTACAGTGGCACCTGAACTAAGAAAGGTGGTGGATGATGATTCTTCACCACCAGGATTTGGTGATTGGTTCCCCTAATTCCAGTCGCCTTTTAACTCGTTAAAACCAAAGCCTTCGCTAACCTGTATGTTAAAATACCAAACCGTCCGAAATGGTTTTCGTGAGTCACAGCAGTTTCTTCCTTTCTTCATTAATTAACGCACAAAGAAGAGTGAAGTTTTCAAATGAAATCCTTTCTACTTCTAACAAATAAAGATACGAAACTACAAATAAATCCTTTTAGGACAAGCTGTCTGCGATAAACTGATACAATTGCATTTGGGGAACTGCACCTGCTACTGCATAACCTTAGAAAGGGAAGAAAACAACATCTGAAATTCGGTCGTTTGGGGCACTTTTGGTTGTTTGAATGAAGGGCCATCTGGGCCGACATGGTCTTTAAAGAGTTAAAAGGGGAGTATATAAGGTATATTCTCTCTCCTTTCTGCATGCATTCGTAGTGTAACGGTAGCATATACGTATTCAAGAAGTACGGAGAGGGCATTGCCCATTTTTCATGTTTCCTGCTTCAAATTAAGTCACGAAAATTTTTAACAATGACAATAGAATAATTTACATACCTTTTCTCATATTATTCAGGCATTCTTTTTTTATATCTTCCGTAAGTTTGCCAGTAGCCATCAAATAATCCAAAATAAAAATATTTGGTGCAAAAAGAACCATATTTTGTTCCCCGCAACCGACAGGCAGTTTCACTAAATGTTTCAATCCAGTCAAGGTTTCAGCCATCAGATCACCTAATGTATTTTAATTACAGAAATATTTTAATTATAAAAAAATTAACTCTGCCGCTAAAATTTTTCTTACATAATCTAAAATGCATAACGAAAGGTTATGCTAAACTAGTCAAGTCATGCCTATTGTAACGACTAGTCATAACTGGAGTAGTTCAGACTTTTATTAAAAAAATTTTTTTAAAGAAAAAACTTCTATACATTCGTGCATGCTCATTAGAGATACAGAATCATATTTTTGATATCACCATAAAAGTTTAGATTAACATCACTTGATAGTATGGAAATGCTTTGTAATATTACGTGGATATACTGAAATTTATATTATATGGATAGATATACTAGAATTGTTGTAAGGATCTTAAGATTTACTAACGTTTATTTTATTTTAAATCTTTACTATCACTTCTTATTTTCTACTTCCGGCCAGAATTATAAGCGTTAACGTATTTATGCAAAGTTTGTCTGGCGAACGCCAAGTACTTAAGTTGTGGCTTTTTGCCAAGCGAAAGAGAGGAAGCAGTTAGTCGAAGCAGGCCGCTTACCTTAGAAGTTTTACTCAGTTGCTGGTTGCCTTCCAGGCCAGAGGTTTAATCCTCTTGATAATTTTTAAACGTATTGTAGTGTTCACAGTTCTCTGTACTACATACGACTTCCTGTTAATATAAGGCCAATCTTCCACGTTAATTATTTTAAAGTCAAATTAGAGTTTAGTTTTATTTTTATATTTTTACGTTTAGACCACAAGTAGTGGGTCTTTGTATTCCGAAGTACGGAAGTTATTGTAAATAGAGAAAAATAAAGGGTTTTGTATACCCTTCTTGTGTATCCTGTCTACTTCCCACAATTATTGAACATAGCTTTAGTAAGCTCTCTGTTCCGAGTCAGGTCATTTAATGTTCCCAAAGCAAGTAAGGAGGAATACAGAACCTGATAGTGGCGCCCGACGAAGAAAAATAACCATGGCCGAGTTTCAAGAAGAACCTGTGCTGCCTGCAGAAACGGCTCAGAATCTAGAAATGCCAGCTGCCGCCCTGGAAGGATTTGGTTACATCGTCCAGACCATGCGCGCATCGATGAAACCAGAAGCAACATTTAATGGAAACTCACCGGTAACCAGTTTTTTGGAAAAATTGGATGACCACTTCATGCTCTACCCCGTGCACGAATTTCAAAATGTTACCTTAGCCACCAGCGCTTTGAGGGGCCAAGCGCTTAATTGGTTCAAATGTATAGGCAGAAGTCTCTTGGGTCAAGCAGGAAGTCCCACCTATACTTACGAAAATTTCAAGACTGCCCTAGTAAAAGCCTTCCCTGTTGTAAGGGATCGTGCGAAATTAGAAACGGAACTTTTCAGTATATATACGCAAAGAATCGAAAACCTCTCAAGCTTTATTTTAAGAAAAATTCACGTGTTCAAACTCTTGTATGGAAACCGTCCGGATCCTGAGATAATTCAAGTGATTTTGCCGAGGTTACTGCCCCAAGTACAAGACTTTATTGAATTAAGAAATCCGACTACACTGGAAAAGTTATTTAAGCTAGCAATCCAGTTTGAAAGTAGATAAACGGCGGACATTGAAAGAAGACGCCAATATCAACAGCGAAACCAATTTGGTGCGCCAAGACTACAGAAAACTCAAGCACACGGCTACGGAAGCAAAGCGAATCAGTGGGCAAGGAAACCCGAGCATTCAAAAACAGCCGGCGAACGTCGACAGTTCAATAGCAATCCAGGAAAAAAGTCTCAAGGCCAGTGGAAAAAGAAGGAAAGCACGGAAATGAAAAATAATTTAAACTAAAACGGATTTCTGCTGACGGGAGGGTGCGGAAATCCGAAGGCCACGAAAACCCCTCTTCCTTCAAGTTAAATACAGTAATGGTGAAAATTTTGACTCTTCCGAAGATTGAAGTGTTGGTGAATAATATCCCAGCCACCGCACTCCTGGATACAGACGCGCAGTGTTCCTGTGTGGCAGAAGATTTTTTTAGGAAGTATTTTCGTAAATATCGTATATATAATTCGGATAATACGACAGTGTTAGCGGCGCAAGGAGAAAAATGTAAGTGTATAGGTAAACTACCGCTGTATGTCCGTATCAAGGACGAACAAGTAAAGGTGATGTTTTTCATAGTAAAGAATCTGCAAGCACATATTATTTTAGGAATAGATTTTCTTTCAGAGGCACAAGCAACGCTGGATTTTAATGAAGCGTCCCTTAAGCTGACAATGAAACCAGTTCGTGGAGAAAAAGCCGAACCGCCGATGTTAAATCTTGACCACCTGCCTAATGAAGAACAGCGAAGTATCCGACAAGTGGTAAGTGAATTTGCTTCGTTATTTAGTGATATTCCAGGATTTACTCAGATTACTAACCATAGTATTGACACCGGAGATTCAATGCCAGTTCGTCAAAAACCATACCGTTATGATAAGAATAAGGAAAAAAATTATAGAATGGCATATCACCGATATGCTACGTAAAAAGATCATAACGCCCATCTCAAGTAGTTATGCTAGCCCGGTGGTTTTATGTAAGAAAAATAATGACTATCCTTTGACACATCCAAAAAGGTGGAGATTCGCAATTGACTACCGTAAATTAAACTCCATAACTAAATATCCGGTATATCCGTTACCTATTATTGAAGAAATTCTAAGGAACATAACTTCCACCAAATATATGACGACTTTAGACTTAACGACTGGTTATTTTCAAATAGGGGTTAGGCCTGAGGACGTGCCTAAGACTGCTTTTATAACCAAGTCTGGCACTTATGCATTTTTGCGTATGCCGTTTGGCCTTTCAGGGGCACCGGCAACATTTCAGCGATGTATGGACATTGTGTTAAGACCTGTTCTTGGAAAGTCCACATTTATCTATTTAGACGATATCATTATTACTAGTGATAATCTCGACCAACATGTACAGGATTAAGACAGGTGTTTTCTTTATTAAATGAGGCCGGTCTAAAAGTTAATGTCGAAAAGTGCAAATTTGCAGCACCTGAATTAAAATATTTAGGTTACAAAATATCTCAAAAAGGGATCGAGACAGATGAATCAAAAATAATCGCTGTACAAAAGTATCCGACTCCAAACACGGCGAAGAAGCTCTCTTCTTTTCTAGGACTTTGTTCATATTATAGGTCCTTTATAAAAGATTTTGCAGCTATTGCCGAGCCATTGTTAAAATTAAAAAGGAAAAAGGCAAGATTCTCGTGGACGGCCGAAGCGAATAGTGCTTTCGAAAAATTAAAACAAGCATTAACGCAAGCCCCTGTGTTGAAATTTCCTGAAAAGGATGAGAATTTAGAAATTTCAGCGGATGCTTTGGATTATGCGGTAGGAGCGGTACTTTCGCAAAATCAGCAGCCCGTGGCATTTTTTAGCCGAACTTTAAATAACTTTAAATCAAACACAAAGAAACTATTCCGCGACCGAGAGAGAGGCACTTGCAGTTCTGTTAGCAGTGCAAAAGTTCCGAGTCTATTTTGGAAAGGCGCCAATAACAGTGTACTCTGATCATGCGGCGGTAACTAGATTGTACTCAAGGAAAAACTTATCCCCAAGGTTAATAAGATGGGCACTCAAGCTACAAGAATATAATCTGGTAATCAAGCATACCCCTGGAAAGGAAAATATCGTAGCAGGTGCCCTATCCAGAATTAAAATAGATGAAGAAGGTAATACCGTAAAGGTGGCAATGCTCACAGCATGTACAATAAATTTCCGAGAAACTGTAATAACCGAACTGGGTAAGGATCCTGAGTTTGAAGCATTTATGAGTATTTGAAGGATCCTGAAAATTTTAGCCACCAAGATATTGTGGCGATAAGAAATAGGGCGGCCCATTACGAACTAATAGATGGTCTATTATTTTATAGAAAAACTACGAATTCCAACAACGAATTTCGACCTGTTATCCCAGCTAGTCTTAGATTAAATATCCTGCAGGAGCTCCATGACAGCCCTTTAGCTTCTCATGCTTGTATTCGAAAAACTATCCAACGCGTACGCGAGGCAGTCTATTTTCCTGAACTTCAAAAGTTAACAAGGGCGTATGTCCAGTCCTGCCCAACATGTCAAGCAGTTAATTATATTAATTTCCGCCCGGCGGGGTTTCTAAATAGTATTAAATCCGAATTTCCAATAGAAATAATTGGCATCGATTTATTGGGCCCTTTCCCAAAAAGTCAGTTAAATAAAAGTCGCTATCTCCTTGTTATGGTTGATCATTTTAGTAAGTGGACCGAAATTGTTCCCTTAAAACGAAATCCGGGAAATTAGTTACTGATTCTATTTTAAATAAATATATTTTAAAATACGGGGCGCGCCCCTAAAAGTTATATCGGATAATGGTCCTCAATTTGTAAGTAATGTATTTGAAGACATGTGCAAAAAACTGGGCATACGTCATTTAAAAATGGTCCCGTATCGGCCGCAATCAAATATAGCGGAACGGGTCAATAGAAATTTAGTGAAAATTATCCGGAGTTATGTTAAAAATTTTCATAAAAGCTGGGATAACTATGTCAATGAATTTGCTTTCGCCCTTAGGACCGCAGAACATGATACAACGGGCAAAACTCCTGCTGAGTTATTTTTAGGCAGAAAGATTATAACGCCGTTAGATAAATTATTTTATGTGCAACAAAGAGCCCCAGAATTTAAAATGGGTGATATAGGAAAACTAATTAAAGAAGCAAAAAAGAATACTGAAGTAGCACAGAGAAACAAAAGCTATATTATGACTTGAAACGACGGGGAGTAACTTATAAAGTAGGGGATGAAGTATTAAAAATTAAGCATTCACTTTCTTCAGCACCAGAAGATAAAACTGCCAAATTTTTTCCACGATTTGAAGGACCATATGTCATAGAAAAAATAACTCACGCTGTAGTAGTGTTAAAAGATAGAAATGGTGAAACCTGCTCCGCAAACATTGATCAAATCAAACCCTACTATGATCGTAATAAAATGCAAATATTTACAGATCTTTTGCAGTATCCGGCACGGCAGACACCGCAGGCACAAGCTCCAGAGGTGGAACAACGACAAGTACAAGGGCAAGCCATTAAGAAGCAGGAGCAAGTGAAAAGAAAGTTTCCCCGCGGGAAAATTGAAGGTAGCAAGAAAAAGAAGCCGTTCCACCGTCCAGAAAAGAGAGCTGACGAACACCCCCAGAATGAAGAAGGGAGAAGGACGACGTATGCAAAGAGAGCCAGGAGAAATGACGGCAACTATAACCCGGCTCTAAAACGGAAGATCTACTCATCCGACAGGACTCTCCGCAGCAAATGTCGCCGAACTGCGGAAGGGCCACCAGCGGCGGAGGAAAAGTTACAAGGAAAATTTGAACGGCAGGCAACGAGGTCCAAGCAGGAACACGAAAGAAGTTTCCCGGTTCCGCCAAGACAAGCTGCCATCAAACGGCCAAGACCACAGGCAGAGGCGAAAAAGAAGGTATTCAAGGGTGACCGAACTGGAAAAAAAAGAAAGCTTCTAGAGGAAGGCACTGAAGGGCGAGCCCGCACAAGAAGGAGGATAAATCAAACAACAATCTACGCTACTTTCCAGGACTGGGCTCAGAAAAGAATGTCCGAATATCACAAAGATAAGTAAAATTTGATGTTACTTTGCAAACTTAAGTTAATCTTTCATTCTTTCTGCAAGTGGCAGATTTCAAGAAGTTTTACCTCATGCGAGGTCTACCTTTATCGCGAAAAGGGCGAGAAATGAGTTGTTACCGATTTTGGTATTATGTTTTTCAATTACTCGCGTGTAAAACTAAAGTTGATGTATAATAGCGATGTGTAAAGACTTAAAGATTGTAAAAAAGTTATTGTATAAATTTTATTTAAAACTTTCTGGCAAGAAAGAAGTTTTAGTCTGAAAGACTTTTTGAAATGTAGTATTTCAATGTAGAAAGAATTGGCACTTGCTTTGAAAAGAATAGAAGTTAACAATGTACTACTAATGTATGTTGTCAAATGCGTAAAATTAACGGCATGTTAATATGTTTTTATATACAATGTGAACTGTTATTTCAAATGTTAAGAAATACCGTGATATGGTAAAAGTGAAAGTAATGTTAATTTTTTTTTTTTTTATTCGTGTGACTGTAAAAAAGAGTAAATCATGGTGAATATGTGTTAAAGGTTGAATGAATGTAGTTAGGCTCTCTGACGCTACACATCAGAGTTAGCCACTTTCAGAATAGTACCTCAGGGTTTAGAGTTGAAGTTAGGGTGTGTTATGAGGTCTTGGTATGTTGAATTTTTAACACGTTAGTGCTTTGATTGTAGGAGGAAGTGTTGAACACATAGATATAGACACATTCGTGTTTGGTGTTCTTTTACAACACATGTCAGAGAGCACGGGGAGAGATAATTAAAATAGTCATGAATGAAATAAGAATGTTAAGAGAAATATAATTATACATGTTACTTGCCATTTCATTGTGTAACATTTCATTAAACTAGTTTTCCTTCCAGATCTCTGGAAGGAACCAGATTTCAATAAAAGCTCCTGTTTAAATGCAGTACAGATGAAAAAATTTGCGTGTCCTGGGAGCTGCTATTGTAAAAACAAATTTCTTTCTTTTAAATTTCTAGTTTCTAGCGAAAAATGTTTGTAAAAGATTGGCCTCGCGTTAGATTCTAGAACTAAAAGTTTTCAACAAGGTCGTTTTAGACCTCAGTTTCAAATTAATTAACTCTGGCGGGAAGTATGTAAGGATCTTAAGTTTTACTAACGTTTATTTTATTTTAAATCTTTACTATCACTTCTTATTTTCTACTTCCGGCCAGAATTATAAGCGTTAACGTATTTATGCAAAGTTTGTCTGGCGAACGCCAAGTACTTAAGTTGTGGCTTTTTGCCAAGCGAAAGAGAGGAAGCAGTTAGTCGAAGCAGGCCGCTTACCTTAGAAGTTTTACTCAGTTGCTGGTTGCCTTCCAGGCCAGAGGTTTAATCCTCTTGATAATTTTTAAACGTATTGTAGTGTTCACAGTTCTCTGTACTACATACGACTTCCTGTTAATATAAGGCCAATCTTCCACGTTAATTATTTTAAAGTCAAATTAGAGTTTAGTTTTATTTTTATATTTTTACGTTTAGACCACAAGTAGTGGGTCTTTGTATTCCGAAGTACGGAAGTTATTGTAAATAGAGAAAAATAAAGGGTTTTGTATACCCTTCTTGTGTATCCTGTCTACTTCCCACAGTTATTGAACATAGCTTTAGTAAGCTCTCTGTTCCGAGTCAGGTCCTTGCATGTTCCCGAAGAAAGTAAGACGGAACATTGAACCTGATATTGTAATTAAATATTTTTATTTTTTTCAAGCTTATTTAGCATATTTACTGTTGTTATTTTCAATTAGCCATAATCATAAGCCAAGCGGAAAGTTTTACAACATAAGCAAATTTCTATCAGCAGTAAATTAAATTTCCAATATAAAATCTCAAATTCTACAACAAATCTGGCTAAGAAAATCTGGTTAGTTAGAAGCAAAAGAAAGTCTGAGTAACCTCACAATACATCAGCATCATTCATTGCACACGGAAAATTCTAAGCAATATTTTTCAGGTTTGGATTGCAAATGATAAATAATTCTTAATTAATTTTCTTTCGCACTTACCTCACAATTTTCAATTCATGTTTTCTAGCACTGAAACCATCTGAAATTATCTTAATGATGTGTTCCAAATAAATGTTATCTGAATAGTGCTAGTTCTTTTTTTAAATTTGTTTCCATTTGTTTAATTCTATTTTAAAATCTAACTACGATTTATTATTGTAATACGTTGGACTCAAACATAGGTAGGACAGTGCTAGTGCTAGAGAATAATACAAAGACGTTATTGTACTTCAAATGCATACGCATTCATCAACTATTTAAATAATTTAGGCTACACCCTTTCCTTGGGTGATAAACAACAATATAAAAAAATATGTCGGAAGTTCTAAGTCAGTTGAAAGAATATAATACTTCTTGAGTTTTCTTTAGACGGAGATTGCACAATTTATATTATTTAATATTCAGAATATGCGTTCATGCAAAGTTGAGATATTCCAACATGGTAGCACTTGAACTCCAAGCTGCCGCTCCATAACATCCCAAACGTGCTCTATCAGGTTAAGATCTGGCAAGTTTGGGCATTAACTGGAATTCATCCTTATGCTCCTCGGACCACTTCAACATAATTTGAGCCTTGTGACATGGGGCAGTGTCCTACTTGAAAATTCAATTTCCAATTGGGAAGACAGACGCCTTGTAAGGGTGCTACTTATCCACAGTTATGTTTAGATTATCCCCAGCATTTATGGTCTGTTCTACTACAGCTAAGGGCCCCAAAGCTGCCCATGAGAACAAACCCCAAAGCTGCCCATGAGAACAATACTGCCACCACCAGCCTGCTGTACCAGAAAGGAGCAACTGTTCACCTGGAAGACAGCGTACTCTGACACGACCATCGACGTGATGAATGAAAAATCCGTGGTCCACTTATCCGTGGTCCAGTCTTGATGTTCCTGGGTCCACTGCAGGCACATTGGTTGACAGTGATTCTTGGTCAACAGAGGCACACGAGTGGGATGCCTGTTATGCAGTCTCATATCTAATAGTGTCCACTGAACTGTGTGTTCCGAAATGCTTGTACTTAGACTATTTAGGAGTAATATCTATTATTTAATAACTATTATATGCAGTTCCTAATTCTTATAATTATTTATTCAGTTGTATACAAGTAAGTATTTAACAACAGTAATTTATTTGAATTAAAAGTAATGTCAATAAAATACATCATTTCAAGTATCCAGGTGTTACTCACTTGACACAGACACATACGCTCGGGCGGATCCATCAACAGCATTTTCCGGAAGAAGAAGAGCTGTTTCGGAAGAGTAGGATCCATACGTAACTGCAAATAAATGTAAATTTTTATGCAGAGATTTCATATTTTTCTACAATTATGAAGTTTTAATGTTATTTAATAAATAATCAACAAACATTTTGTTAAATATTACAAGTATCTAACAAATACATTTAATAATTCATACATAGTAAACTTTCACATCTGCGCTTAGCAAGATATTATGTACAATTTTCAATACGTAACACATAACTTAAAATAAATTAAGAGATGACAATCATAATAGTTTTGAAGATGAAATATTGTTACTCATATGTATTCTATCTTTGAAACTTTTATACCTTAAGATCTTAATAATTCCCTACATGTGAATAGAATTAATTATTTGAAATAATTAACACTATTCACATGTAGGGAATTATTAAGATATTAGTTTATCTTCTTAGTTTTATTGAAATCATTTAAAATTTGAATAGCAAGAACATTCTTTTCAGTGAATCTCGATAGAGAACATAAGTTCAGTTAATGGTTTAATTCGAAATGGCAAATGATATTTTAAACTATTCCTTTTATGTCCCTCATAAACAAACTATTTAGAGCATTTACCATATCCCATGATAAAATTCATCATGGTACATTTAAAGGATAAAAATATCAATTGCAAACATAGTTTTCATTACTTACCTATGTATTTATTAGAATATAAAAAAGGCTTTTGTGTTTAAAAGACATAAAATATATTTTACTATTTCAGTATCAATATAAATTGATTAACTTGAGATAACAAATCAAACTCAAATAATTAAAAAATAAATAAAGAAAATCTGAAGAGATTCAAATTTTAACGTCGCACCGTTTTTTATGCTCTCACAGAGAATTGCAGGTTACCAGTCTGCTCTTGTACTCACTATTGCTAACACAGTTTTTTTTCTAATTACTTTCGTTGCACTTACACCACATAAAATTCAGATGCAAAATCACAAAATATTTAAAAACAGCATAGTCTTGGAATTTCCGATACAGTGTTGGGACTTGCTACACACTTTTTCATATTCTCTATACTATTTCTTTGAAAACTACTATCTCGAGCAGCCTAAGAGTCCTAAGAGTGTTATCATAGAAAAGAAAAAAAGTATATAATGAGTTGAATGAGTCCCACCCAGTGTCATATCATAAAAATATTTAATATTTTTAATCAGGCATGTCATGATTCAAATGCACTTTTGTTTAAATCAGTTAGATTAAAACGTAGAAAAACTATTTTAAGAAATGCCTTTATTGTTTTTCAGTTACTTGGTATGCTACTCAGTAAGAGAGAGATTAAACTTGAAAGTTCAATATTTTACACTGAACTGCTGATGCGTGGAGATAATAAGTATTCTTTATAGGGCAGTGGCAACGCATTGCTTTCAAATAGCTGAATTTGTGAATTAAAATTGAAAGATAAATATCTTACATTTTGCCCAAATGCAAAAGTCTGGCATGCTGGAAAGAAAAATGTTTTATTTCGAACAACGTTGCCTGTTCTCCTTTTTCAAATCGCTGGATTTATTGAACAAAGGTTTTTTTAAAAAATTTGTACAAAATATGAAATAAATAAAAGCAAACTCGAAGTCCAAAATTTGGATTTCCATGTGACCATGTTCGAGTGGATGTATATTAAAATTGGGTGATTTTAAGAGCCGTAGTTTTTCCACAGTGCGAGAAATATATATGCAAATATGAAAGATTCTTCGTTATTTTATTTCTTTAAATATTCCGTGATATTTGGTGGTAACAATTATGAAAGTGAATCGAATACAGGCGATATGGACAAAAAGTGAGTTTCGTGACTAATTGCACATTTGATGCTAATAAGGATTTCCTCCGAAACCATCGCGGAGAAAACATTGTGTTGTGTATTAATTTACAGTGCATAGTTAATGTTTTAATTTACAAAGCATAGTGAATGTTTTAATTTACAGTGAATAGTGAATTTATATAATATTAATATTTGAGAATTAATTTTTAATATATTATTATTTAAACTAATTTTTTTAATTGCATGCGCTACTTTCCTAATAAGCTAGCGAAAAGAATTGTTTAGCTAAAAAGAGGATGCTGTTCGTTCCCACGAGGCAACTCATTTTGGGGTCATAGCTCGGAGTACACCTGCGCTTTACTTACACCCCCTTTACTTACAAACTGAACATGTGTTTTGCTCGTTCGAAGCGAGAAAATCTCAGCTTTCTTCTTAAATGAAAACTATCTGTTTTGTTTATCACTACTGGTGTCACATCTTTGACAAAATTACGGTTAAAACATTCCTTGGTGCTTTGCTCGAAAACGGGTATGTCACTTTTAAAAGAAAGGTTAGACTTTTCTTAAAAATTTTGAGATAAATTATCGTCATTCTTTTTTCGCTGGTTAGAAAGAGTTCAAGATAAGTTTTCGATTGGATTAATATTAATTTATAGTTAAATTGGGACAATAGTGAATATAAAGGCGGTTCGTAGGCCGAGGTTTAAAAGTTTTTATACAAGAAGCAGAAGCAGATATTTCCACAGTGGGGAAATTAATTTTATGTTGTATTTGGACTATATGATCGGTTTATTAATTTTATTTGAACTGGTGATTGAATCTTTCTTGTGTGGTTAATCCTTCCCCGGTGTTTTGAGGTATTTTTGAGGTACTCTGTGTTTATTTCATTGGGAGATAGTATTTTTATAATTTTTCAGTGAATTGCATTTTTACATTTTTTATTGAAAACGACTGGAGGACTTTCTCTATAAAACCGGCATCTGTACACATGGGAAAAACTGCGAAAACAGCTATTCAATCAGCTCATTCGCCTGAAATCGAAGAAATAGCTTCATGCGCACTCTCACCCACAAAATAAATACATAAAGCAACAGAAAATACTTTTTAAAAATTATTCTGAAGTGAAACTAGTTTTGTAGGTCAATTCAAGACTTCTACTCTGAAAAAAAAAGTGATTTTATTAATCCTGCTCTTTTGAATTAAGTTCCAAAGAAATGACAGAGTAATTAATAATAAACGTACCTCCAGAACATATAGGGTAATTGAATACGTCTTCCATTGGAAATCCATCTGCCTAAGGGAAAAGAGAAAAAAATATGTTTTGCGAAGGTTAGAGTAGACACTAAATGTTTCTAGGCGGATATATAATACAAAAAAAATTACTTTCGTAGAAAATAAATATCTGCAGAAAACATTTTATTTTTTCAAAAATACAGGAAATATCATCGGTTAGAAATTTAATCATACTTTTGCTACAATCATTTACCAACAGAAGTAATCCTACTTACATTTTCGACATTATATTACGAGAGTATTTAAGAAAAGAAATAAAACTTAATAATATGGATTCTTCAATGATACTTTAACTCTTTTACATCACAGTCACCCGAAACACCGGTGCATTCAGACATCGACAGGCTTCTGAACGCCTGCATCCATTTTCTGCCTGGTGCTTTCCCCCATCGCGTTAATGCATAGCTAGTTGGTTTAAGGAGCTCTTAAAGACGTGCAACTATAAGAAGCTCTCTTATTTGAATACACCTCCTTTCCCTTTCGTTTAGCATCAACGTTTATTTATTGATGCTCGTACTTGCAATACTGCTCTAAGGGGGAAAATGCACATAATGGTTGAAACCGCACATATATCCCTAAGAGAGAAGTAGTCCTTTCACGTAACCTGTAGCATTCTACTTGGCATGGGGGGAAGGAAATCCATTCCAACAAATATTCGTATACAGATTTTAGCCTCTACCAATGTGAAAGAGTTAAATGGAAATACATGCAGGGATATTTTTATATACTTCCAATGGTTACAACAAAAGTAAGAATGTATTTTCTTTTTCCACCATGTTATGTCTGTTACAGAGAATATTGCATACGTGTAACTTGGGATGATAAATTTTGAAATTTGAAAATATTTATAACTTTTTCTCTATTTTTCACATCTTATTACTTTATATTCGTCTGTGTTATTTAACTTACATTTTTCTAGCAATCAGTTTGTAGTAAAACTGTCTCGCAGATGCTGTTATTACACTAATGATGAAGCCTTTAATTTGCTATCCATGCTTCATGGAATATGCAGTTTCTCAGATAATGTAATTTATAGTTCATATACAAATACCGTGATTTATATCATAATAATTTATATCATCGATACTTTTGTAAACTTTGAAGCTCATTATTTCAATCAATAATAATTGCCTATAATTACCACATAATGTTTTTTTTTTATATTTTTAATGTTATGTGGAATAAAATTTCCATTCGTACAGTTAATATGCTAAAACATAAAAATACATCATGCATAACAGTTTATCGTGAAATTTATATTACCAGAAAATTTTATTACTGGAGACAAAACTTAAGATTGCACTAATCATTTACTAGTCTCTGTACTAGTCTACTGTAAATGTTAGCGACTCTAGTCATTTACTAGTTATCTTTACATTAACTGATGTAAATTCCTATTCCGTCTGCTTTGTCCCATCGCATTACTTATTCAGAACAAAGATTTATGGAAATTTTACGATATGCTGGTTAGATTGAAACTAGGAAGTGGTATTGTCTAGTGTGCATTATCGTCCTTTGAAAGAAGCCGTTCACAGAGTAGACCTTTAAGGACTGCCAGAAACCAGTCAAGTTCCGTAACGTGGTATAGATTTAGTTCCTTTCAGTCCAAATTATAAGATACTGCAAATGTTAATAGGCTTTCTGTGTTGTAACCACGGTGTAAGATTAGCTTACCAGAGAGGCTCTGTTTTTGAGGGTCGACAGAAAGTCGTGTAATTTAATTGTTTATATTTTCAGTGCTGTTACCTCAAATTGTGTCTGTTAAAGTTTTGCGTGAGATTTTACTTTTTCATTTGTGCGTTCATAAGTAAACAACAGCAGAAGCGATAGCTCGCAGAACATCAGACAGCTTCTGTAGGTCATTCGTTAGCTCTGAGAGCGAGCAATTCCCAATTGGTTTGTTGTTGCCTTGTCTACAATAAAGCCTAAATAGTACCATGGGCGAAGACGATAGCTCTGGCAATCTGCAAAATATTATGATCGTAGAGGTTCGATCTATTAAGCAATATCTCAGTTTTTAATAATTCAGCAAGTATGGCCGCGTAATCAAAAAAGTGAGTAGCTGTCACTTCTGTGTCCGAGTAGTTATCACAGTTTCTGTAGAATTTTCTATTCTCTCTGTCAAATTTAAATCCCGTGTGATGGCCTAAGCCTGAATAAGCTTAAATGTAAATTGATCTCCATTTAATGTTATGGAGCTGTTGCTTTATTAGAATTTAATGTTCCTTTAATCTGTATTTGGCCATGGTATTTCCGTCAGAGAGGATGAAATTTGCATTATTATTGTTGAGATTTCGAGCCTCTTTTTGCCAGTTTATCTGCGTTCTTGTTACCTGTGCTTTTGATATGCTCTGGCAACAATTGAAAAATGCATACCTTATCTAACATTTGAAGCTCGTTGAGGCGTAAGTGGATCCCGTTGGTTACCAGACAGCTTCCACCTAGGACTGCCTATAGAACTGCCTTTGAGTCACAGAAGACAGCTTCCACGTAGGACTGCCTATAGAACTGCCTTTGAGTCACAGAAAACAACTTGTCCTATTGCGTGCCCAGAAATGGGAAGGGATGTATATATGTCAAGTGTCTCCTCTTTTCCAAGAAACTCGCAAGTGAAGTTTGAGAGTATGGCTCCAGCTCCAATTTTGTGTTGATAAATAGTGTTGCCTGGGGTAGTCAAAAATATCCCAGAACCTCCATAGAGATTGTCTCATCAGAAGAACCACCTACGTAAGCGTGTACAAAGTCCTCTTTTGAATACTGTTCAACGGTCCTGATTCCTTTTGCTTTAATGATGTCAATCAGTTCACTTATTGCATGGCTCTAGTAGGTTCAGTACTATTTTATGGTTTATAAGAAACCAGGAAAGAAATGTTGGCTCTTGGAGGATAGAAAATGTGTTGTGATTGAGACCGAGAATTAGTCCCAGTTAGTTTAAGACGTTAAATTAGAATGTTTGTAAAAAAACAGAGATGTTACTTTTGAAAGCTCATATTAATTTGTTCCATTAAGAAGACATAAGATATTACCAACTGAAACAAACTTTCGAACGATATCATGTTTCACTACACAGCATGAGAAAGAATTTTTATGAATACCAGTTGTAAGCTAAAAGAGTTGCTTTTGTGTTACATGAAGCAGATGCTTAAGCATTTAAGCAGAGACTTTGCTTATTCTTTGCTCAATGATTAAGTAGCATATCACAGTGTAATAGGAATAAAAGAAGACTTAGAATGAATGCAACGTAATTTATAATAATAATTGTAATTTCTCAACTCAAGAAAATAAAATCTCTATACGTTTTGTAAATATTCACGACATAGATATATTTTTAATATGCCATATATAACATTTAAAGGCTTTCTCCTGGATGCGAGGAAAATATTATTGGTCTAATTTTGTAGAATTACTATATTAATTTTTTCTGTTTCTGAAAATATCTTATATAAGGTCTCATTTATTGAAAAGATGGAAGCTTATTTTAATTAAAAAATAACAGAAAATAGGATCAGCATGTTATCAAAATTTATGCTTATCATTCTTCCCTTCTTGGAAGCAAAATCTCCTTTTTTTTTTTTTTTTCTTTTTTAACATTTGCAGAAATCCTAAAAAAATTTTTTTAACAGGCTTAGCATTTCTAATTGAGTTAAATATGGGTAATGTCTAAAACTACAGGTATTTTAATGTTTGTCCTCAAAAGTTAATACTTAAATTAACAATATAAAACAGCGCTATATTTATTAACATTTCAGTTAAGTCTCGTGAAATCGTTATTGAAATATGTTTCTAATGAATATTTGTTTGACCTTAACATTTTCTGCCCTTTAAAATCACAGATCTATTCTAAGAGTGAAAATGATTAATTTATATATGCAAATTAAGTAACAGCGAATATTCAGTATATACATATCTTTCTACAATTTCTCACAGGCACAGTGTTGCAGTTTTAAATTAGTTCTTCTGCATTAAATAATTTTACGTTAATAATGTGTTACAGAATTTTCTGAATTCTTTTTAATAGTTATTGTGCTTGACATCAAATTAAATATGACAATAGAACCCAAAAATGTTTCTTGCTTTTAATGATTATTTTTTATATTTTTTGTATTTTGACCTGTAATGCTTCAGTAATGTGTTTAAGCATAAGTATATTCCGAAGCAGGTTTCCCGGTCTCATTGATAATATTCATATTCCAAGCAATAAAAGCTTTACTTATTTTTATATTATTTCCTACTGTATAGCTTAAGGTTGCTCATATGAAACAAAAATTTGCAAAAAAGACTATAACTTTTCCTGAAATTAAATTAACTCTTTGTGTTATTCCCATAAGATTTATTAGGCATTTAGGAACATAATACTAATTATATGCTGTGCTACATGAAACATAAACAAAATTAGGAGCAAAAACACTTTTTGTTGCAAATATTCCAATTTAGTAAACAATTTTCCAAAACTGAACTATAAAACAACATGATAATAATGTTCTAATACCTTACAGTAGGATTATAAATGCAAAGCATGCTACTCAAGTAACAAACACAAAAAAAAATGGAAAATCATAAAATAAAAGTAATAATGGGCAGTCAAAAACATGTTAAATCTATTCGATGCAGGCTGCGCAAATGAATTTATTCTTTTTTGCTCCAGCACCCACACATTCATAGTGGTACCATGTTTTGCACTGTATCATATCTTTAGATTCTGCCGTTTCGCATTCTTTGCAAAACCCTACATTAGTTTCTATTTTCTTCTGCTTTGTGGATTCTCTAGAGGTGGATGCTAAATCTTTTACTTGCACAATCTTTTTTTTTTCAGATTGTGTTTGTCTAAACGTGCTTCAATGGCTTCTTTGTATGGACTGCTAATAATTTCAACGGCCTTTTGAATTCCTTTCGCTTTCTTATTGGTTGAATGACATATCAGGGCTGGCAATGATAAAATTTCTTCCAAACAAAAATTTGCAAAAAAGACTATAACTTTTCCTGAAATTAAATTAACTCTTTGTGTTATTCCCATAAGATTTATTAGGCATTTAGGAACATAATACTAATTATATGCTGTGCTACATGAAACATAAACAAAATTAGGAGCAAAAACACTTTTTGTTGCAAATATTCCAATTTAGTAAACAATTTTCCAAAACTGAACTATAAAACAACATGATAATAATGTTCTAATACCTTACAGTAGGATTATAAATGCAAAGCATGCTACTCAAGTAACAAACACAAAAAAAAATGGAAAATCATAAAATAAAAGTAATAATGGGCAGTCAAAAACATGTTAAATCTATTCGATGCAGGCTGCGCAAATGAATTTATTCTTTTTTGCTCCAGCACCCACACATTCATAGTGGTACCATGTTTTGCACTGTATCATATCTTTAGATTCTGCCGTTTCGCATTCTTTGCAAAACCCTACATTAGTTTCTATTTTCTTCTGCTTTGTGGATTCTCTAGAGGTGGATGCTAAATCTTTTACTTGCACAATCTTTTTTTTTTCAGATTGTGTTTGTCTAAACGTGCTTCAATGGCTTCTTTGTATGGACTGCTAATAATTTCAACGGCCTTTTGAATTCCTTTCGCTTTCTTATTGGTTGAATGACATATCAGGGCTGGCAATGATAAAATTTCTTCCAAACAAAAATTTGCAAAAAAGACTATAACTTTTCCTGAAATTAAATTAACTCTTTGTGTTATTCCCATAAGATTTATTAGGCATTTAGGAACATAATACTAATTATATGCTGTGCTACATGAAACATAAACAAAATTAGGAGCAAAAACACTTTTTGTTGCAAATATTCCAATTTAGTAAACAATTTTCCAAAACTGAACTATAAAACAACATGATAATAATGTTCTAATACCTTACAGTAGGATTATAAATGCAAAGCATGCTACTCAAGTAACAAACACAAAAAAAAATGGAAAATCATAAAATAAAAGTAATAATGGGCAGTCAAAAACATGTTAAATCTATTCGATGCAGGCTGCGCAAATGAATTTATTCTTTTTTGCTCCAGCACCCACACATTCATAGTGGTACCATGTTTTGCACTGTATCATATCTTTAGATTCTGCCGTTTCGCATTCTTTGCAAAACCCTACATTAGTTTCTATTTTCTTCTGCTTTGTGGATTCTCTAGAGGTGGATGCTAAATCTTTTATTTGCACAATCTTTTTTTTTTCAGATTGTGTTTGTCTAAACGTGCTTCAATGGCTTCTTTGTATGGACTGCTAATAATTTCAACGGCCTTTTGAATTCCTTTCGCTTTCTTATTGGTTGAATGACATATCAGGGGTGGCAATGATAAAATTTCTTCCAAACTAATGGAGAAAAAAATTGATTGAGCTGGTTGAAGGCCTGTCCAGACCTATTTCTGCGTTCTTTATGGGTGTTGAGCAACCACTATGTTTTGACCAAGTTCGTGAGTAAAAATAATAAATGATCCAAATAAATGTTTCAAATAAAATAACCAATTAAATCACGGTTTCCCAAATTGAACCTGAGTTCAATTTAGGATACCCTCAAGAGTTCAATTTAGGTAAATCACTCTAGTTGGAAATCATAACCTAAAATCCGGAAAACATCAAAAAATAAAACATACTTAATGGTATCTTAAAATATAATAAACTTCTTATTTTATAAAGTACCTATTTCTAGTTTTACATTATCCTTCTGGTTTGAATTTGCTTAAGGAAAACCAAAATATATCACAATTCAAACTAGTGTAAAACTTTTGCAACGACAACACAAGTAACTAGAATGCTTTTTGAGCGGGCACTGGTTAAATAATGTTAGTTCGGCGTGCTCTTTCAAGAACACTTTAACAGATGGCACTTGCTATTTCGCAGGGTCATTAAAGAGATGCGGTTCAACTAATGAGACCATTCAATATGGGTATCCTTACCCTATATACTTGAAACTAATTAAATTAGTAATGCATATAGTAATGAAAACATAAATTGTATAAATTATGTATAGCACTTTCAATATTCATCAGTGATTTGTATTTGTTTCCCCAAGGAAAATATCTCTTTGATTAAACTACCAAACTTTATATATCGGTTACGAAAGAAAGGTAAAATATAATTGAAATTAAATTAAATAATTCATTTCCTATATACTAACAGAGAAATGCTTGAATACGAATTGTCATACCTCAACAAGAAGCTGTTTCGTGACGGCATCTTTGGCACTAAGCGTTGAAACCATTTTATTGAAGCAAAAGGTATTATCAGCTTCAAATGAAGATCCGTATACTGTTATATTCACTTGACCCAAACTTACAGGCTGCACCATGAAGCTACGAGATTCACTATCGCCACTACATGCACACAGACTGAAGGTTGGAGTTTCAGAAACTAGATAGTAATCCTTGCTTGACCCCAAGGATATCTTGATCTAAAAAAAACAGATTCAATCAATTCAATAACATCATTAACAATTTACCTGATGCACTACCTATAACAAATTTAAATTCTTTACATTTTGACTATTAAGGTGCATAATTTGCTTTCTATTGTAAATTTTCTTCGGGATCACTTTTGATTTATTTCAGTTAATGTATCAAAAATATTTTACTTTCAAAGCTACATACACAGTCTAAGCCAGGTTTCAATTATTCTCGTAAATGAAAGACATACTGCATTTATTATTTTTATATTTCTATTTATAACTGAATATAGAAGTATTTTTCATTTGGTAAATCACAATACCGGTTATGTTAACACAAAGTGTGCTTAAACAATCCTTTTCTAATATTATATTTTTAAATGTGAGAAACATCACAATAATATATTGAGCATTATGTGAAGGAAAAGTGTGCAAGCTTCAAATTTCGGTGTAAGAATGAATTCCCTATATTATGACAGTGAGCTTCAAGGCTTAAAAGCTGCTTGGTCCGTTTACAATCTATCAAGATCTTACTAACCCATAGAAACATGTAAATATCCGCATACAAAATTTAATCATACTCCACACTTGTATCCATTTACTCTAAATAATCCTTCATACATATTAAAATCATATATTAATCGTCATTTTAAAATTCTATGTCTCATTCTTTCATACCCTTTTTCGTGTTTTATTTGTAGGTCGTATCAGTGAGCTTTGTAGGTCGTATCAGTGAGGATCACTGATGTTATGTGCTGTACGATGCACTGTATGATGCCCTTGCATGGTTTGATGCCCTTGCACGGTATGATGTGCTTGCACTGTATGATATTCTAACTTATATATTTATATGCCTTTAATACATAAAAAACTATAAAAGCAAAACATATATTTTATTCTCTACTTAATGGGTACACTTTTCAAATGTAGTGTTCTTGTTTATGTACCACGAACGGCAACTGTACTTTCAACTACAGAATGTGTATAATAGAAATTGTACTATGCAGATACAACGTATGTTATGTACCAGTCTAAAGATATCATTATTATTCATATAAGTCGGATAAATCATAAGAACGCGGAAACAAAAGAATCAAATCAGATGAAAGAGGCAACTGTGGAGCTAAAAATGCACGAATGCTTCCGCATTTACGTGCACACATAGTGCTGTTGATAGTTTACTGCTCTAGAGCATGTATATTGGCGTTAACCTGCTGTGAACTGAATCTGTTCTCTTTTTTTGGGGGGGATCGATGTTGAAGCTTACTTTTAATGATCCAGTTACATCAGCGTTAAGAGATTTTCCCAAATTGCTTGAAGCTTGTGAAGCTTGATGGTAATTCATTTCAAGGAGTAAACGTATTTTACCTTGCAATGTGTTTTAAATTTTTGCTGTTAATTTTGTTGCTTTTGCTGTATATTATTATTGGTGTATATTATTGTCATATATCATTATTGCAGTTGCTTAGAAATGTAGAGCTTCTCGAGATCAAAGCATATTGAAGCAAGTTTAGCGCTGGAGGTATTCGCAATTAGAAAGTTATGTTTAATCATACTCTAATTATACTTTAATACATGTTATTAATGCACAGATTGAACAAGAAAAGTATTCCTTGGCTATCTTATGTCCGAATTCCATCTAATATGATGAATTTTGTTATCAGAGTTTCAGTTTCCTGACATATTATTTTCGCATAATGCTTAGTGTATACCAGAAGAATGTTTTAATATTTAGATTACTCATATTACTGTTAATATTTAAACTAAATTTACGGTGATGATTTTGAATCGAAACGTTTCTGCATAATGAAGTTGGTTTCTCTCATGTAGTACATTTATTTGCTGGAGAGATGTAAATCAAATAAATGTTTCTTTCTGGAGAATTAATTCTGTAGCTTCTGCCAGAATTACTTTGAAAGTTTCGGAGTATCAAAAAGATTTCTAAGGCAGATTTTAATATTTTTATTCCTGCAATAAATACCTCTGTAATTCTGAAGACGAAACATAACTCGCACAATCTTTTATTATTTGTGGAGAAACGAGATGAGTAATAACAGAAGAGCAATTCTTCGAAGCCTTAAAAAATACAGAATTATTATTTTACATGATAATAATCATTATGTGAATAATGTTAGGGATTTTCCTTTTCACTTCATTAATTCCGAGCATTTCTTTTATGAACTGCATATTTACATTTGTAGGGTTTTCCTTATTTTGCATAAAAAGTTTATTTTAAGTTGATAACTTTATCTGAACTTTTCAACTTCCCCTCACATTCTCTCTCCAGGATGTAAATTTAGAGTTAAGTGAAGAAAAAACTCAGAAAATTAGACTCAGAGATTCACCCGTTTAAGAGTTAGCTAGCCAGCCCACGTTGTTGTTTCGCTGTTACCCTAGTAAGCCTCTTGGACATATCGGAATTATCATCACGCCAGTTAGGTTTTTGTGAGTCCACCTGTTAGGCGTAACTTAAGTGCTCTGTAGCACTACTCATTTTAGTTTTGACCGGAATTTTTTTTAGTTTCACTGCAAGTTTGACAATGCTTTTGTAACATACAAAGACTGTGCCTTTCTGTTAACTATTTTGAGCTAATAAAGGGCTATTTTCACCCTATTTCTGTGTGGTAGTTATTCACGTCTGTGCGAGAATTCGACAGGTTCAGTGTAGCATCTGTAATTTAGTTTATGTGGAACAACAGAAAACGACCCTGCACATTAAAACATATCAAAGTAGGATTTAAAAAGCAAATGAAAAATATTTTCGCATTAATGAATTATATATAACATTAACTAACTGCTAACATTAATTCCTTGCAGTTACCATGATAGACAGACATTATGTCAAAACTTATTCTAATATAATTTTCCCCAAAATTGTGCTTATACCGGCAGACATTCTTTCAAGTAATTAAACACAGAGACTTTGATCGGCACACTTTCTCCTCGTATTACAGAATAAGGCAGCTGTAAAGAAAGGAAAAATGGTTGAAAAGCAGTAATACTGCTTTTTTCTGAAATTCCCAGTCCAGACTTCGAGTTGATGCATACTGCTTCTCCTACCCACTCCGTTAATGTGTGAGGTAACTGCCGCTTTAAGGTCTTCTGACCCGTCGACCTGCAAACAACATTATTATTACGCTTCATGTATAGTAAGAAATCAAATTAGGAAAAAATATATTATTATGGATTCAGGATTAAATCACACTTCTAATTAATGGACACTGAGTTGCTTAACTTATGCTATATATATATATATACGTACAATTTTACACTATATATATGTATATATATATATATATATATATAATTTTAATTAGAATTTACCTTGTTCTTTCCTTGCTTTGGGGGGCCAGAAGTTTCGGGTGAACTATTATAATTAAAATGCATTGAAATGGCTCATCAGTTAATTCTGGATAAAGAAAAGCAAGGATTTTTGTGTAAGAGAGATTTCAATTGATTCAAATGTTCCTCCTCCTGACGAAGTGGCATTGAAGTTGATTGAATTCCTCTTCTATTTTGTTCTTTTTTTAATTCGGGTATTGATTGTTTGAAGAGTTTTGGTTTTAACATTTTTTAAATTCTTCTGTGCATTCGTAGGTTTATTCGAAATTTACTACTTATGAATTTCGATTTTTCGTCTTTGTGAAAAATTGGTTCTAAGTTTCTTACTTTATGTCTTTACTGATAATTTTTAGCAGCTAAATGCGTGAAAATACTAGGCATAATTATATTATGTTTTTTTAAAAAAAATTTACTAATTATATATATATATATAATGATAGCACAATTTTGGAAGCACTGATGTAAGAACACTGAGATATAGATGCGCAAGAAATATTGATGGCATAGATACTTGCTGCTTAAGGGATTGATCCATATTGAAGAGGAACGAGTCGAGCCAGATTAAATTCTTTTTCCTTTTACTTAAATTCTGATTTGTGGTTACAATTCATTTGACACTCCAGTCAGACCTATTTCCAGAACAATTTTGATACTATTGCGATAGAAGTGAACATAGATGATTGCAGAATGGTGAAAGTGTAAGCAAAAAGGGAGAGAGTGTCGCAGTAGTAATAGAGAGCAAGAAGAGAGGGAGTCAAAAAGTTTTGGTTTACAATTATTTCGATTGAACAAGAGTTAAGCGTTACGTGAGATTGCATGCTTAATTTGAATAAGGTAGTTTAAACTTATAGCGCTTTTTCTAAGACAGAGAAAGGAAGTCCTCGAATTAAATAAAAAATAAAAGAGGTTATAGCCAATTAAAATGAGAAGTTTGTTTTCATATATTTTATCTTCCATACATATTTATATTATAAAAGCAATATTTTTGTTAAACATGTTTTTTGCAAAATTTAATCAATTTTTTAATTAATTTTTTTTTGGTTTGATTTTTAAGTTTACGTTTATGTTTGCTTGTAATTGAAGGTGAAGAACAATATATCGGGGTAGCTGTTTGAGAATATGAAACTATTAGAAATATTATTTAGAACTCGTGAACAATTAATTAACAGCTTTTAAGTCGCATAATGACAAGGAGAACGAAACGGGCGATCGGCCCTAATTAATCGTCCAGTTTTAGTGTTTTAAATACTAGTCCATCTAAAAGTTCCGTCTGAAACTTTCAACAAAGTACGATTTGTAGTTTTAATTCATATTTTTATTTGTTTTTCTAGTTCATATATGTTTATCAATTTGATTGCCCTTTTCTCTACTCGGCTTTAATATTACCACTTCCAATTAATGTATGCGCATTTTACTATACCCTACACAACCTTCCTCGGGTAGGATGACCATTTTAGAAATATTTTTTGAATATTGCTTTCATACTAATTGTTTTTTATTCTATCCTTCGTAACTTATGCATTTAATTAGAGATGCCTGAAGGTCTAAATGAAACAGTTAATGAATTTAATTTTGATGCATCTAGGAATTTAACTTACAGATAATACATATGAATGCAAATTAAATATTTGAGCATTAATTTTTCGATGCATATTTCCTACTAAGATAGAAAAGTGATTCGATATTTCAGTATCATTTTCGCTGTTAGCTTGATAGCTACCAAGCCTTGATTCCTGGTTTGAACGTTGCAGAAGGCATGGATGTTCAAAAACGTGAAATGTCGATTTGGAGTACATTCAAAACACTGTCGACCTGAAATTTGTCTCAAGATGTTCTCGGTGTTTCTTCATTCAAAACTATGACGGATGTGATCTATTTTAAGTCATAACACAATTTTACTCGTTGATTAATTAAGTGTATAAATAATTTAATATTCCGTTAACAATGAAATATGTAAATAAAATAATAAATTATAATATTCAGAGCATAATTCTTGCGAATTTCCTACATATATACGAAGGTATAATACTTCTCAAATGCATTTTAATATTTTTTCTGTTTTATAGCATAATAAGATACACATGAGGAAAGGCAATATTACGAAAGCTAACATGTTGCATTTAACATAACGTATATGAAAAAAAGAAATGTTAGTAAATTAAATCTTTCTTAAATAAAGGAATGGTCAGAACTGAAATATTCAACCACTTATATGGGAAACATGTAATGATATAAATACTTACAGGTAGGAAAAGCATCTTAAGGTGAGAAAGTATTCTAAACTAACAGAAAATAAAGTGATGAATATTTATCTAGAAAGGCACTGAACAGATACTAATAAAATGTCTTTAATCAGTTTAAGATAGGTATATTAGTTGCTCATTCTTAAATAAATAATAATTACATCAGTAAATAACATATGTAATCATCTTAAGAATATAAATATGATATTTAATGGGGAATACAAAAGTAGCATTTAATGAATTTAAAAACCCTTATTGCAATAGGTAATGTTTGACATTTCTATTTTTCGGAAAATATGTTTCTGGCGATATAAGCTCAAGGGATTCTTGTATTTAAACGATCTCCGCGCAATATTAACAGAAAGTGTAAAAAGTGTAGAAAAAGATATTGAGATACGGAAAGGATAAACTACTTATATATAAAATATTCGAAGTACTTGAAAAATACTTGAAGGAAGAACTTGAAATACTTGAAGAAACTCAAACTTAATTCAAATTCGTGTGTGCAAATCCATTAAACTTGTCTAATATTGATTCTACTTTCACAGCTGCTTCTATACATTCTTCGAAACTCAGGATCACATCAGACAAGTATTTGTCGCCATGCGTTCCAAAATCTTCCAAAGCATAACTTTATCATTGGATATTAGTAACAGTCATGTTTAATAGTTGCTGCTTTCATTGAATCTAGCACACATTGGTTTTAATAATGATTTCATGTAAGAAAACTACGTACCTTATCCATATAACCTTCCTTAAGAGGAATTCAGTTGGCGGCCCTTTGGACTTCTTAAAACATTACGACATGGGGGGTGAGGGATTTATAAGAATTTTCTACACGGCATTAATCATGTTATTTGCTTTACTGTATTGCTCTCTCATACCTCACAAAGCTGTATAACACATACGCTCTGCAGAAAAAAGAAGGAACAGTTCTATATCTCCGTTTAATAGGTACGTTAGACAAAATTTAATCTCGAAAGCATGAGTAAGATTGTATATTAGATTCAAATGTGACTTTTGTTTAAACATACGTATTTTGAAACAAGAGAGGGCATTCTCTTGGAATTGCATACAAACCTTTTTTTTTTTTTTTTTTTTTTTCATATTTCGATTTTATGACTCAATATTTGCCAAACAGCCAAGTTTTGTAAATATTGCAGGAATAGTTTTTAAAAATGGGCTCTCAAAATTTTAACTCCTCAGTGCAAATTGAATTTTGCATACATTTACTAATATCACTTTATAAGGTATTTCTTCCTCCTTCCTAGCTTGCCTTCGTGGTGTGGTGGTCTGCACGCTGGGCGCGTATTCCAGAGGGCCGTGATTCGATTCCCGGCGAAGGCGTTGCTCATTTTTCATCTCTCCAACTCAAAATAACCTAATGTCTCTACAACTTTTTAAATTAGACTTACTGGATTCCTTCTGTCAGTGTTCAAAATTAAAGTTCAATCCAAGTAAAATTCGCAGATATATTTTCATTTGTTTTTAAAATTTTTATTTTTTAGTAATTTTTATAACGTTTTCGAAAAATATTTGAATTATAACCTACCAAATTTTACCATCATCTTAAGGTAGATATATTTCTAGGCACACATGTAAAAAACTAAAGCTTTTTATTCAAAATTTCCAAAGATATACGTGAATTTATAAATTGGCACGCTTTGAAATTTGGCATATTTGTTATAAGCGATAATAACGCCAAATGTGATTTACACACTTTGTTAAAAAATATTTGAAAGAAAGAATGCTGCCGCTTTTTTCCCGCCCGTGCGCAATGAAAGGGAAAGGAAAATAGGTTACCATAAATTAAGAATTTATCTGTAAGTTTCTCATCAAATTTTACAAAATTTAATAGTTAGGCATAATCTGAGTCGTTGAATCGAAATATGGAACAAACTTGGTGTGGGATTTCTCGGAAATCTGATTTTGTGTTAAAATATCCATGTTAGGAAATGCTATAGATAAACTAACATATATCCCAAGTCGCTCTTTCGAGGCATAAAAACACAAATTATATTTCTTCAATCGGCTAAGCAGAACGGAAAATACAGAACCCCTTTTTCTGTGCAGAGTGTACGTATTGGTGTACGTGATCTTCACCTAACTGGATTCCAAAGCTCCGATTTTTTTATCACTGATTACAAGGCAAGAAATTTTAATCAGCTACCCGGTCAAAGCTTTCTGGAAAAGACTTTCATTTGCAAAATAATATTTAATTCCTAAAAATTCACTTAGTCTTTGCCAAGACTTCTCGTGCGAGAAATCAATTCTTTACATGCGTGAACATGCAATGACTCCAATCAATATCTCTTTTCAGTTTTGTTAACATGGTATGTGCTTTGTAGTATATCGTTTTTCATCGATTACATGTAGAACATTCGAAATAAATTACTCAGTAAATAATGGCATTTAGTTAATTAAATGAACAACAGCTTGACAGTACGGAACGATGTTGACAAAAGGGCTCTTTCGTGTATTTTGAATGCATTTCCTTTTGTCTACTTTTCCTTTATTCTAATAGTGCTTTCTTATGCATATGAATCGTGTGCATACTTTTTTGTTTAATTCGTGCACATTAAAAACACGTGTGTCTG
The DNA here is from genome assembly GCF_044657685.1 of Stegodyphus dumicola. Taxonomy (NCBI): domain Eukaryota; kingdom Metazoa; phylum Arthropoda; class Arachnida; order Araneae; family Eresidae; genus Stegodyphus; species Stegodyphus dumicola. The sequence goes on from NC_140777.1 coordinate 135,781,194, forward strand.
TCATTCACTACAGAATATAAACTTAAATCTTGTATATTCAAGATATACCAGTTAGCTAGCTCATTTTTCGTTTACATATATTAGAGGAAATATGTGCGATTTTATTTACAAATTTGTTATCTGATTCTATTGCGTCAGTCTTTTCGATTCATGAGACTATAACGACAACTTGTAATCTTTCTTTTCCAATACTGTAAGTTTTCTTTTACTCAAAGATTCTCCTACAGTTTCAAAAAATATTTTGAAATTTAATAGCCTCTTGCGTAAATTCTTGTCTGTTAAGTTCAAATGCCAGGCAATACCTGAAATATCATTCAGATTATATTGTATATGTTAGTACTTCTGGATAAAGTCAGAATAAAAAGTCAAATCCAGTGTTGACACATTCTTTAAATTCTGACAAATTTCGCCAACAAAAACAAATGATGAAACTTCAGTACTTCCTGTCTGTTTATTAGTATTGTTCGAAATTTTAGCGCTTTTAGTTTATTAGTAAATTACGCCTTTCCTCCTTACAATCTGTGACATAATGATTTTATAAAAAGACAACTGATATTTATTTTCTATACAGGTGGGTACTCATTTCTGTTATAAATTAGGACTAAATTACTTTTAGGTTATTCTAAGAGTACACTCAAATTATTAGCAATGAAAAACTCGAAAAGGTGAATTTACGTCATTTGCGCTGTTCAAAATGTCATTTTTTTCTTTTTTTCCCGAAAATAGTGGTCAAACATTGTTGTCGCACATGAAGCTTTCTCGTCCATTTTGACGTAACCTGTTCTAAACCAAATCGTAACCTGTTCTTTCGATAGAATTCATGAGGAAAGGTAAATACTTATCATGATATCATAAAATATGCCATAAATTTTAACATTATTATTGTTATAAGGAAACAAAATAAAAATACTCAATTAAATGCATCTCCCACAACCACGTTTCTGGGAAAAGACTTCGTATTTCGTCTGTTGGTTCAAGAGCTAATTCAGGAGGTTTGGTCGTAACTACCTCAACAGAAACTTGCTTCCTTTTGCCCCATGGAAATCGACGGTTTTCTATTAAAATTAAGAAACGAAAAGAGAATTTCTTAAAATGAATTGTCTAAATTGATTTCATATACAAAACATATCTTGAATTGGAACTAATAAAGCCTTGCTTATTCTTGGATGTAGGCTTGGTGTTCCTATAATTACTGATGGAGCACAAATCCATCTAAAAATAATAAAAGAAATGTTGTACAGAGAGAGAGAGTGTTTACACATTTTTAAATCGATTTTAAGGCCTTTAATTAATGTTTAAAATGTAAAGGGCATTATTTTAAATGTTTAATCTGATAGTCCTTTCCTCGATTGAAAGTCGGTATCCTGATATCCTGATGCAGAGCTTTTTCGTAAAATTTCCAGCAGCACTGATTTCAATTCAATTTACACTACTTTCCAAAATCAATCAATCATACTGTGTTTGAGCTTAGAGATTTCTTCAAAAGACCAAAGACACAATAATCCGTAGGTGAAACATTAAGGGACTTCGCAGAAATACGTTAAAAAGTATGTATGCAATATCTATCAGGCTTCATTTGTTCAAAGCATACTCTAGTACTTTTTGAAGCATGACTTGTTGCTTAGTCTTGATGTACTTTCACTCTTTAAAAGTGATTAGAATAAGGAAATGGAATTATTTTTGTAAATATATTTAAACTCTGCCTAAAAAATGGGACAGTTGTATATCTCCCGTTCCACTGGGCCGATTTGACATAGAAATTTTGACACAAAATCCGATTTCCCATACAGGTATATTTTTCATATTTCGATCCGAAGACTAAAATTATGCCTAAATATTACATTTTGTAAAATTGCTGAGAAATTTAGAGAAACGTAAAAATTTATCTTGGCGCACGTTTTAAGATTGGGCCAAGAATAATTCACTTGGTGAAATTCTTGATTTTTGGTAATCTATTTTCCTTTTCCTTTCACTGCGCACGACGTAAAACAGTGTGCATCATTCATTCTTTCAAATTATTTTAACAAACTGCGTAAACCATGTTTGGCGTTACCTATCGCTTATAACAATCATACCAAATTTCAGAACTCACCAATATATAAATTCACGTATATTTTGGGAAATTTTGAAATGAAAACTCTAATCGTTTGCAGGTATGCCTAGAAATATATTATAAGGTATTTCTCCAGCCTTCTTGGCATGTCTTCGTGGTATGGTGGTCTGCACGCTGGGCGCGTATTCCAGAGATTCGCGGTTCAATTTCCGGCGAAGGCGTTGCTAATTTTGCATCTTGCCTGCTTCCAAAAATGCTTAATGTCTCTACAACTTTAAGATGATGGTATAAATTTGATACGTTATAATTCAAACCGTTTTTCAAAAATTTATAAAAATTACTAAAAAATCGAAATTTTAAAAAGAAATCAGAAAAATCTGCGAATTTTATTTGGATTGAACCTAAATTTCGAGCAGTGAAAGAAAGAATAGAGTAAGTTAAATAAAAAAGAGGTGTTAATAAATATGTACTAAATTCTGTTAACATTGAGGAGCTTAATTTTTGGAAACCTAGACGTGCAATTTTTACAAAAACCTGACACTTTAACATAATTTGAGTTATAGAATCGAAATATCGAAAAAACATCTGTATGTCATTTCAGGAAAAGTCGGATTTTGTGTGAAAATACCTGTGCTATAACAGTGCTATATATAAATCTAAAGTCTAATATAATACATCCTAAGTCGCTCTTTCGAGACATGGAAAACGCAATTTAAATTTCATCAATCGGCCCAGTAGAGTGGAGGATATAATAACTGTCCGATATTTTGTGCTTTTCGGTGTGTACCTCTCTCGAGTGTTTTTTGGAGTCTCCTTTAAATGTAAAAGTAATAAATGTTTGCTTCTTTTCCTTTCCGATGAATAATGTTGCTTATTTTATTCTTAGAAATTTTAATACAGTGCATTGCACAACGTTTTTGAATAATGAAATATTTCCCTTCGGAAAGTGCAAAAATATATTCTTCAATTCACAGCTTTTTCCCATGAGACTTTCTCGAAAGAAGAGTAAATTTAAATGCAGTGTACAATATTTCTCATTTTAAATAATAAGCGTTTGCTAGAATTGTTATTCTAAAACATTTACGTTTGATGAATGTTTTAAGGAAATCGTTCTGACAATGTATAAACACCCTCTATAATTCGTTCTATTGATTCAAAAGATGTAACTTACTTCGATCATTATTGTCTTCAATCATGAATGAATCGCAACCTCCGGTTTCAAAAATTAAGTCACTAATCACCACGGTCCCAGCTCTCTACAAAATGGAAAGACAAAGAAAGTCGATTATATTATAGGCACTCATATGTTTCATAATATTTTGAATTCACAACGCACTTGTTTTGTCTACCTCTACTAAATCCAAAATTGTGTACTGATAATTTAATTAGAGACTGTTAAATATTCTACAAACTTTTACGCTGCTAATCCGATAAACTGCCTGAATAATTCTGTTATTATTTAAAGTTACCGTGTTAAAAACAGTAGCATTTTTGAAACAACCTTTTGGATTTAAAAATTTAATTAAATGAAGTCTGATTTTTTTGTATTTTTTAGCAAAGAATTCTGGGTATCTTTTGTGAGAGAGAAATGATTTGAAAACAAAAAGATTTTGTTTATTCTCTGGCTTAACAGAGTATTGCTATTAACACTTATACCAACCTAAGTTACTTTCTTTGCTTGAAATTTACTTTGCTTTTCAATTTTTTTTCCTGTTCGTTTTTTATACTGATTGTTCCTGTTATACTGTTTGTTTCCTATTCGTTTTTTATATTGCTTTTATACAATCTCTTTAGCAATAAACTTAGATAATTTATATATTTATGTCTAAAATAAAACCAAAAAGCAACATTTTCTTGAATAAATGCAATACGTTTTAGGAAACGAAACCTTATTAAACTATAAATAAGTGACTAAATAAATATACATTAAAATAATGCATGATTCTGTATGAGATAGCGCACTATGAGAAAAGAAAGATGGGTTCGATTGTGAAGTTCAGGCAGAATAAATGTGCATGATGAAGCGAAAAGCGGCTGGCCATATGCTGTGAATAATGAACTGATTCATCCTGTTGATATGAAAATTCGGGCGAATAGATGTTTCAGGATCTCCAATCTTTCACTGGTGTTTGCTGAAGTTTTGCGTGAAACTGTTACTAAGCACGTGGGTTAGCGAAAAGGGTATTAATTATGAATGCTGAAAATGGGTTACAGGAGAAAATATCGCGGGCGGCAACGTCGCAGTTTTGAAACATCATAGTGCAAAAGATAGTGGTCGAAAATAACAACGCAGAGGCATATTCGCATAATGATTTGTGAGCAAAAGAAGGAATGAGGAATTATTTTATTTTTATATTTTTGAATGAATGCTTCCCCTATTTCTGATTAACTTTATTTTCTCTTCTTCAGCCATTCTTTTCATTCTGATCATGCTTTCGCCACATTCATCCGAAGGGTATTTTAATAGAGACTTGATTGAAGAGCTTTGTATTTTTCTCTCTTTTAGAATTTTTCTGAAATGATTTAGGCAAATGTCATTAAATAGCGTCGCTGAACGGCCAGTTGCTACCTTTTCAAGGTGTTTCTTTTCTACTAAGTCCGAAACGTTTTCCCGCATTTCCAATATATCCTTTATGTTACCAAAGTGATAGCCTCCTCCACTTCTGGCTCCTTTGACATCTCCTTTAGAAATTCCATTTGTTGCTGCGTGTGTAGTTCCATCAACTCCTCCACCCTCAGTTCTTCGGATTATGCTGATACAACCTCTTTGATATCTCTCTCATCCACTTCCAGGCCTATTAACATTACAAGATACAGAATCGCCTTCATCACTTCCTGTTCAGATCTAAATCTTTAGAAGTCCATTTAAGTCACAGCATCAGGCCACAGCTTTTTTCATGCAGACGTCAGGTCTTTTTTGTAACAGCTTGCCAGACAATATCAATAATTTTGGCGCACTATAATATGGTTACAGTCGTTCTTTCAAAACTTTTGAAGGGTAAGTGCCAAAGCAATGTTGAAACACGAGTTTGGTTTAAAGTTCCTTACATTGGATATAATATGTTGGTGTATAGGCTGTAGGATAGCTTTAGTGTTGGGTGGAAGGCAGAGAATCTTGGTAAAGTTGAACTTCTTGAGGATGTTGTTCTGAAAGTTAAGTGGGTGGCAAACAGCATTGTCGAGGACGAGAAGGGCATGCACAGATAAGTCATTGACCTCGAGGTATTTCTTAACGGCAAAACTAAGTTGATGCATTTTACAAAAACCTTTCTGGTGACCCATGCCCTTGGGTTTGCCCTCCACATAACCTGTAGCTTCTATTGCATCTTGAAAGTTTTGGGGTTTTCTGAATGGTATACTAACAGCGGCTTGACCTTGCAGTCGCGATTCGCAAAGCAACATATCTTTCATGGGCTTGTGACCTGACATCTTTTCTTCTGGCATTATGTAACTTTTGCGTGGCATCTTATTCCGAAAGAGTTCTATCTCTTCACAGTTGAACACTTGTTACGGGACGTATCCTTTGACTTCGAAGAATTCAGATATGGTTTCTACAAAGTGCTTAACTGTCTTACAGTCACAGCTTGTTGCCTCATGACGCCTGATAGCGGAATGAATGCCAGTCTTTTCGGATATTCCCGAGCCACTCCGACTGCTTTTGTGCTGAAGTACGTGGGCTACAGAAAATCTGTCTAAATGGCTCATGCCTTTTCGCAAATTATAGTCTCTGTCACAGTGTCTTCAACGAGCTGCTTCTTTGTCAACCACAGTAAGTAGGAAAAGATACCCCATCTTTTCATGGACAGATTTCCGAAGCTTTGAAGTAATTTCAATGCCCTTAGCTGGTGTTACAGCCTTTATCGAGTTCTGCTTCAGAATAGTACATATCGTAAAAATTGTACGATCGAATTGCATTGCCAAGTCGTTTACTCTTACGCCTTGCTCATGTTTGTATATCACCCCTCTTCTTTTCCTCACCACTATACATTTATCTTCTTGAAACCTTGTGGTTATATGACAAATAAATTACCTAAATAGCTGTCTGTGACAATGAAAAACACAGAATTATAACAACACATTAAAAATGCTTCTACAGCGAAGTGAATTGAAATGGCGAGTGAGTCTGAACGGTGGTGATGTTGTAGAGACATTAGGTTAATTGGAAGCAGGCAAGATGAAAAATGAGCAAACGCCTTCGCCGGGAATCGAACCACGGACCTCTGGAATACCGACTCAACGTGTAGAACCACTAGAACACGAAGGCACGCTAAGAAGGTGGGAGAAATACTTTATAATGTCACAGCCAGTTTGCGTGCAGGATTCGCAAATTTGATTGTGTTTCAGATTTGTGAGTCTTACTCAGTTCAGTTGTTGTGACGTATAATTACTAAATTAAACTGTATAAAATCAATCATAATCACGGTACTTCTTCATCACATAAATCTTTACTTCACAGTTCGAATTTTTTTCCTTTAACGGATTACCTCAATTAGAAACATGTCCGCTTTCGAAAATTTAAACAATTAATAGTTAATTGTTTCGTAATCTTAAATTAAATTTATTATGTAACTTCAACGATATAAATTTTCATGAAGATTCCAAAATATATAATTATTAGAATAATATGTAAATTGATCAAAATGATCATATAGATACATAATTAGAAATAAGCATATAGGTACACCATTAGGAACGATCATATAGATACACCATTAGGTAAAATTTACCCGGAATAAAAGTATAGCTTATATAATTATTTCAGAAACTAAAACGGCTGAACCAATTACAGTAACAGAATCACGGCCAGTTTCATAACTTAAAGATAAAAAGATAAAGGGCAGTTCAGCTCGTATTTTAATATTAGATTGGTTTGGTTTATTTAGGTACGGCAAAGCATTAAAGGGCTATCTGCCGAACAGGAGGGATGCCTTCGCGGAGGATTTTCTGCGGAAAATCGGTTCTTATGCACTTACGCATGGGGAAAACCACGAAAACTCCCATGCAGCTGTCCCATTCACCCTGAAAATTCGAAACCCGGAAAGAACTACCAGTGATCAGCGACTTTACCGGCCACGGGTGGGCTTTTCTTGTTAGCAATAATACTGAGATTCAGAGTTAATAAATAAGGTTTTTTTCAAATAATGGCAGAAGAAACTAATGATAAGGATTTAGAAGAAAGGTAAGTGTTTTTTACGTCTAAAAATAATAATTTTCATTTACTTCAAAAGCGCTGAGCGAATCGGCATAATGATCTTCTTCAATTCGTGAGGCCCAGTCATCAAAATCTATAAACAAATATATTTTAGACGTTTATCTATTAAAATGGCATAAATATGCATATTTACGTTAATGTAATTAGTGGTTTTCTGTCAAAATAAACAAATCGATAAAACTTTACAACAGTTGTTTCATTAATGCAAATAATGGCATATTTTCACTAATCTTTAGCATTTAATGTATTAATTTAAATAAGAATCATAAATTGGAAACGTCACATTTTTAAATATAGCTAACCCGTTTTTAATAAAAATAATTACACTTCATTATAAAAATCTGATAAAGTTTTACCTAACATTCTTCTACAAAGCCTTATTCTCAATTCACTTGGTTTCGAATCTAATGAGATATCTTCGTGTTGCAGCTGCTTAAATAGCTATGAAATATAAAAGAAAACTCTGTAATCCCGTTGTTTGACTTGAAATTAAAAGCGCCATTCATAATGTTAATCATTTAAAAACATGGCACAAATTTTAATTGCTAACTTTATCTTTGTTGAAATGTGAGTTTTCGTCTAGCAACTGGACACTCTTGTCCACCATTCTAATGCCACAGATAGAAGGACTAGCTGATAGATGAATTGTAGCTTCGGTGCTCGGGTATTGTTGTTTTTGAATGAAGTTAAGCCCGACCTGCAGAAAAAAAAAAAAAAAAAAAAGTAACATTTTAAAGAATAAATTGAATCAAATTTTTTAAAGTTGATATAGACAGTCAAAATACCTATGAATTTATTCTAAATTTATGCAAAAATAAAATGTAAAATTTTAAAATGATAAATTGAACTAAATTTCTAAAGCTCATAGACAGTTGAAATGCATATGAAACTGCTCTAAATTCCTCTTACCAAAACCAAAAGTTTTGAAAATTCTTGAAAAACACTTAAAGCCTTACTTTATTCATCAAGCACTTTTGTATGCGAAATATGTTTGAATCAGCAACTATTTCTCCATTTTCTCGCACGTAGAATACCAGTAGTCGAGCTATAGGAGACATCGCCACTGTTACGTTTAAACTTAAAACAAACTCTTCAACTTTCGGCAAGGCAGTCGAATTTTTATATTTAGACATATCATCCTTCGAATGAAATGTTTGAAGATGCGAACCGTGTTGCATAATCTGACCTCTCGACAGTACCTGAAATAGAAATAAAATTTATAAAACATAAATTAAAATGCTAAAATTTACTGTTTTTGTGTATGTGCTGTGTTCTTAAATCCAGTATTCATGTGTACATATTACACTGGTGTGCAAAACTTAAGCAACAATGTAAATTTTAAATCATATAGCCATGAAATTGTAGAAACGGGATTCTTGCGTTCAGTACAATGAACACACAATTCAGTAGAAAGGTCATGCGTATGCAAATGCCAAGAAAAAAAAGGTCACAGGCTACGTGAGGTCACAGGCTACGTGAAAAAAAGGTCAAAACGCGTACGATCGGCGAGGTCAACAAATTAAAATGCTAAAATTTACTGTTTCTGTGTATGTGCTGTGTTCTTAAATCCCGTATTCATGTGTACATATTACACTGGTGTGCAAAACTTAAGCAACAATGTAAATTTAAATCATATAGCCATGAAATTGTAGAAACGGGATTCTTGCGTTCAGTACAATGAACACACAATTCAGTAGAAAGGTCATGCGTATGCAAATGTCAAGAAAAAAAAAGGTCACAGGTTACGTGAGCGTACGCAAAACGCGTACGATCGGCGAGGTCAACTCGAAATTACCATAAAAGGAAGAATGGAGATGCAATTAAAGCTGCAAATACAGGGAGTTCTTTCGTGAAATATAGCTAGAAGAAATGGGAAAAACCACGAAATCTGGATGATTTCACATATGGAAGAATGATCGAAGATCTGGAGTAGTGGCGAAGTGTGACCAGTATAACTGAAGAGTTTGGAATCAACAAAGTGGAGTTTCGCGCGTTTAGAAAGTCTCCCATACCATAGGTACAGCTATTAGGAAGGTTGGTGGTGGCCGTCCCAGGAAAACAACTGCAGGAAATAACCGATATATAGTCCTGCAGACGAAAAGAGTCCGAAACCAGTCAGCAAGCGCCACAGCTCAACAACTGTGAACAGCAACGGGCGACAATTGTCGTGGTTTACTGTGTCCCAACACCTTCACAAAGGTAGCCTATGCGCCTGCCGTTCTGAACGCTGCATCCCTTTGAAAGTTGGCCATCGGCATCACCATTTACAGTGGTGCAAGGAACGCAAAAACTGAGCATCTTATCAATGGAGTCGTATCCTCCTTACGGATGAGAATCGTTTTAGTGCCGCAAGCGATTCTCAACACAAATTGATTTCGAGAGAGGTCGGGACACGGTTTAATCTCAGTAACATAACGGAAAGAGACCGTTACGGTGTCCTGAAGATCTCGTCTGGAGAGGCATTATGCTGAACGGGCGGACGGAGCTCCACGTTTTCGACAGAAGTTCTGTAACCGGAGATCGCTATCGTCAGGAGGTGATCCTTCCCCATGTGCGTCTGTTCCGAGGTGCCATTGGAGCAGACTAATGGATGACAAAGGACGGCCACACCGGACTCGTGCTGTTCAGAAGCTACTGAAAAGTGAAGATACCACTCGAATGGATTGCCAGTGTGATCTCTTGATTTAAATCCCATAGAACATGGGTGGGATGCTTTAGGGAGACGCTTGTGACACGATTACATCCTCCAGTGAACACCCAACAACTGAAACAGATGATGATTGAGGAATGGGCACTCTTACCTCAAGATCTGTTGGAAAATCTGGTGCTGAGTATGGAGAGACCGTTCAGTAAGGGAACCATTGCAGTAAGGGAACGGCATATCCCATACTAAGGAACACCTGCTTGTTGTTCTTCCTCTTGTACAGACAATCATGCGTAACGATACTATGAGTTCAATAAAGCCTGCTTTTGTTTGATTCCATACTGTATGCATTGTATTCATTTTTAGAGCAATTATGCTTTCATCATCGTTTAAATACAAAATGCTGTCTCTTAATTCTGAATTTCATGTCTCTCAGATGATTTCTCGTGGAGTTATGCCAAAAACAACACCTGTTGCTTAAGTTTTGCATACCAGTGTATTATGGTGCGTTTTAATTGCAACACCAGGCATATCGGTACCCTGGAAAATACCCACAAAAAGCGCTCCGAACTCTTCCCTTTTTCTCAATTTATTAGAGACTGAATGTTAGAATAACCATCCTCGTAGTCCTTCCATAATATAAATAATTTTAATATGTAGAAATAATTTATGCTATTTTGAAACCCTCTGAGCGGCATGACCTTTTTGTCACCTGGTACATGTTAACTTATAATTTAAGATATTTTGCTTTCTTACTTTTTTTAATAATGTGAATGTTATCTTGATGACTGTAAGTTTATGGAATTATAGACTAAAATAAATAATCATACAAATTTAGAGAACAAATGCTGCTTAAATACAGGTTTTCATGATAGATGCAAAACCCTGCGCCGCTCAGAGGGTTAAATTTACGATACTTACTTGCAACAAAGTAATCTTCAAAATACATATATGTATTCTAGCCACACGTTCATTTCCAGATAACACGCACGATAAAACAATCAGAAAATACATCAATGGATACGTAATCAAATCCGGAAACAATTGCAATTCATGGAGTATTAAAAGATAAAACTATACATCATTGTCCTCAATAGAAACACCATACATTGCGCCAGTTGGTGCAAGTCATTATTGCTGATAAATTTGCTTGAAGATTTTGAACCTTAAGGAAATTTTACTGTTTCATTATATGAAGAAAATAACAAATCAAATATCACACTTTCGCAATCACAGAACATTAACTCCAAAACTAGAATTGTGTAATAAACTATCTCTATTTATATGAACTCTAACAAAAAAGAAGCCATGTAGCCATGTTACAGCATAAGCTCCTGCATGATCTCTGATGTTTTCATCAAGCCTTTACATAAATCGTAGTTTGAGAAAATGGGGTTCGTTATTAGATTATATAAAAGCATACAGATGCTATCTGCCTAAGGGGAAGAATATTTTCGTGAAGGTCTTTCTAAGGCAGGGATGTCCAACTCATAGGTACACTTGGGCCAAACAAACAAGGTTTAAATTTAGGCGGGCCGAAAAAAAAAAAAAAAAAAAAAAAAAAATCAATATTCATAGAAACGTAGATTTATTTCGAATAATACAATAATAAACATATATATATATATATATATATTTATATAGAAAAGAACAAGAAAAAATTAATGTTTACGTCCTGATACTTGACATCTCTTCTCTGCTATTATCTTTCCTATTTCGGGAGAAATTTTGTTTGCAGTGATAACTTTCAACGCTGACCCAAGGTGAGCATCATTAATACAGTTTGTAATAGGAGACTTATTACCTTTCATGACTGAAAATAACTGCTCGCACCGATAAGTGCTACCAAACATGGAAATAATTTCATATGCGAATTTTCGAGTATTTTCAAACCTGGCTGGTAAATATTTCTAAAATTCAGGCACGCCCACTTCAATGAATTTTGCTTTCAAATTTGAGTTGCATTGAATCTCGATCACTTCCATTTGCATATGGCTGGGTACTGAATCAATACTTATTGAGAAAATCGAAGAAACAAAAAAAATTTGTCTTCGAGGGAACTAAAATCATTAAACCTCATTTCAAATTCAGTTGTTAAATTTGCAATTTTTTTCTGCGTATTTTTGATACGAACAAGTATCATCTAAACTTGATTTGTTCATGCTGCACGTCGGAAAGTGCGTCAAATCTTCATTTTTAAGTTGTTTTCCCAAAGACCTAGTTGAAATTTGAATGCTTTAATTATGTCAAACATGTTCGTAATGATATGATCTGTTCCTTGTAACGATAAATTTAAATCGGTTAAGTGTTTGGTTATATCAACCAAGAAAGATAAATCTTGTATCCATATTGGATCGTAAAACAAACTTATGTCTTGATTTTTCGTTTTTAAAAACTGACATATTTCTTCTTTCAAAACCAAGAATTGTTTGAGAATCTTGGATAACCAACGTACCTCGGTATAGTAGGACAAACCCAAATATTCACTATCTAACTCGCTTAAGAAAGCAGTGCATTGACGCTGATTTAAACCTCGAGATCTTATAAAATTTATAACTTTTTTTATATATGACAAAACATTCTCCATATTTATTACTTTCGTGCATAGAATTTCTTGATGTATAATACAATGCATATGATGAATGTTTGAACCGTGAATTTCACTAAGTTTTTTCCTTAGTAATGCTACGAAGCCCTTGTTTTTCCCGGTCATTGATGGAGCGCCATCTGTAGCTACAGAATTTAATTTTGCCAAAGGTAGATTGTATTTCTGCAGAAGTCCAAAAACACAAGTAAATATATCTTCTCCTGTGGTAGTACCAGGCATCGGTATTAGTTCCAGTAATTCCTCAAAAATGTTAAAATTCTTGTCACAAGAACGAAGAAACACTGCTAATTAAGCTTTGCCACTAATGTCCGTGCTCTCGTCACAGGCAATGGAGAAACCTTCGAAACTAGATGATTTTGCTTTGATCTGATCACTTAAATTCGCGGCTAAATCAGTAACTCTTTCCGCAACTGTATTTCGATACAATGAAATTGATTGAAAAGCCTTCACATTTCCAGGACAAACAATCTCCAGCTTTCATTAGGCATTCCTTGATGAAATCACCGCCAGTAAAAGGCTTCGAATGTTTAGCTATCAACTCGGACAAGACGTAGCTTGCATGTACCACCGCTTCACTTTCTTGCAATACTTTACTAAACATGGACTGCTGCATTTTCACTCCTAACTTGAGCTCTTTCAACTTTTCTTCTCTCATTAATCCTTCGTAATTGTTATATTTCAATTTGTATTGTTCGTAATGACGTTTAATATTATATAACTTTGATACATTAATAGTATTATTACATATCAAGCAGATAATTTTATCTTTTATTTCACAGCAAAAATATTCTAATTTTCATTTTACTTGGAATATTCTATGTTCGTCAGCGATTTTTCGTTTAATTTTACTACCACTTGGTTTTGATATAGACATACTGAATACAAAGGGCTGGAATAAACACGGTTAACGTTAAAAAGTTAGCAAAAATTTATTCTTTCCACAAGAGATAAATCAAAATGCTGAAATATTTCTTCAAAAATATTCTAACAATATCACAAAATGTCAAACGTTTAGCAAAAATCAATTCAAAACAGAGAAACTAATTCCATCTCACAGCAAAATCGCTACAAATCAATCACAGCATTAAGTAAACAAACAGTTCGCTAGAACTACAGCTACTACTGAGATGAGTTGTATGTTCTGGGCTTTTATAAGCTTTATAATTAATTTCTCGAATATACTGGAAACATATATAAATATCTGGATTTTTGTGGATGGCAACAGCAATTACGAGATATTTATTTATTAGATATTAAATGCACGCGCTGTTCTATTTTTAACCTTCCCACGCAGCTGTCTTTTCAAAAATCGTCTGCGTTGCTAAGGCAACATGAAGCAAATCTAATTACAATTCTAAATAAAAAAAACTAACTAAATAAATAACTATGAAATCCGTAACAATAGGAATTAAGTAATAATTAATAATAAAGCAAAGTGCATGCACATGCATGCACCAATATATCGTACAAAACTATGATTGGAAAACTGAGACCATGAGTTCGGCCACATTCGGCTATCGGGGGATGCGTACAAGTTCTGAGTGCACGTGTCCCCCAAAAGCCGAAGGTAGCTGAACGCAAGCTACTCACACGCATTTGTAATTTAAGTAGTGTGTGTGTCAGCTCGCTGTGAGTAATCTAACAACACTGAATAAATTATCGTTAATTACTTAGCAGTAAACATGTCATTTTTTCTTCGTCGATATGTTATTTTATTATTATATATTATTATTTGCCGATATATTGGCCGGGCCGCAAAAAATATTTGTTGTGGGCCGTATGCGGCCCGCAGGCCGCGAGTTTGACATCCTTGTTCTAAGGGAAAGGGCTCATATTTACGCTACACATTAGAAAAATCGTGAAAACCAATCTTTTAATTAGCCTACACGTTCGAAGCAGAACAAAATAAGCATTCAATAATCTTTAACCGTTCATCAACGTCTGAGGCCTGAGAAATTAAGAAGTTGAATTCAATTTACATGTTAAGTCATCCAGTGAGGGTGCCGGTAAGGGATGTAATAAGTGGCGAAAAAGATCGAATCTGAGGAACCCCCATCTTCACTTTTTTCTGTTCAGAGTACTAAAGACTACTTATGTCGAGAATAATCTAAAGAACTTGACATAAACAACATGCTACATCTCAACCCCAGGCGGGGAAATGTTTCTATTCTGGTTGAGACTGGACACGAGGTGGATTTTGATGAAGGACGTTCTTGTCGGAAACGGCAGATGATAAATATGTGATCTATGTATATACTAATTTTTGTAACCTGTTAGGGGACTAGTCGCCAATTCCTGGTGGGGGAGAATCATCATTCCTCACCTGTTTTAGTTCGGGCGCCACTGTAGAGACTTTAGGTTATTTCGAAGGAAAAGATATGAAAAATGAGCAATGCTCTGCCCGGGACTTGAACCTCAGACTTCTCGAACACACACTGAGTGTGCTGACCATTACACCACGAAAGCATTCTAAGAAGGCGGGAGGAACACCTTATTAATATTTTAATAGTCCATGTCGTAGAATATAGTGATGATCTCAGTACTTACGCACCATACATCTTTTATAATATGTAGAAATAGCACCTAAGTAAATGACCTTGTGGTTATTTAGTATCATTTCATACTGTTCACTTGTATTCCTCTTATGTCTTCAAAGTTACTATGCAATTTAAAAATAACAATGCTATGCAATTTAAAAATAACAATGCTATGCAATTTAAAAATTACTAACCTTGCATACCAGTTAGTAATTTTTCAGCCGCATGATATTTCATTGTTTAAAAGAAAATGCAGCTACCTAGGCTAGTGCATAGAATATAAACATACATCCCAGTATCAGTATTTTTCAAATATCTATTGAAGCATTGTTTCGTTACACTTTATTTATGTTTGCTTCCTCTGCATACGAAAATGCATTGTTGTATAAAAAGGCTGTTGGGCTACGAAGCTTAAACATTTTGCTCAAATTATAGAGATATTTTTATTCTGGTCGTTAACGCCGACCTTAATTTATTACTTAGTATCGCTAAGGAACGATTTTAGATTTGTCTCCCATCGTGAATTTGATTAATCAACCTTCTGCTATTGAAAAGGTACTGTTACATGAAAATAGTTCCAAACTCTAGCAGTGCTTTTGGAGGGCACTAATCGTATCAGTGCTGAATAATTAAAAAACTTATAAATTTAATAAAATGAAGGAAGTGCTACTAGTTAAACTAAAATGCGAGATAAATTTGACGCTATGAAATAAGGCCGAAGGTAATGCTGTAACATTCATGGATACATTCCTTGAATTACTAATAGCGTGTGCATTAGCTACTCAAAATGGCTTCTTTTAAAACAATATAAAGCATGAAAAAATTCTAAAATTAAATGAAAATTTTACATAATTTTGTAATTTCAAAGGAGACTGAAATTCCTTAAAATATCCTTGCTGATAGTTATCAAAAAAGCGGCAATGTGATGCTAGTTTTCCTCTATCATTACCAGTGGGGCATACACACATTTTAGATACTTTCAAAGGAAAGATAAACATTTGGTGGTTATTTGGACAATGCTAAATCATCTTTCTTATACCGACAAATCCAACGAGTTCAGAAGTTACCCTTCATGTAGCGATCTATCTCATTTTGGCCAAAATGCGGAAATCTTCGTCATCATACAAAATGAAATTTTCTGAATTATTTTTCATTTGAAGGAATAACGTAAAATGTAACATATGAAGGTACTATTTTTTCATTACACTGTTCTTGAAAAAAAAAAGCACCATACCCATTTGCTGTCAAAAGGTACTGAATATGTAACATTTCGGTGAATCCTGTTTCTAATTCAACGAGAGAAAAGTAATTTTTTATGCCCCATAGGGGAACATTGTCGAGATTTAGCACTGCACAGAAATGAAATATCGCGTCGTAACTGAACAAAAGAAGGAAAGCAAAATTGCTCTCTTGCAAAGTGTTTTGCTTGGAATCACAAAGTTTGCACAGCACGTTGACTGTAAATGTTGAAACGCCTGAAATCGGATGATTTCCATCACAAAATCTTACAAATAATCTAGCACGATGTTTGTTACTACTGTGGTTTAAGCGACAAACTATCTCTAAAATTTAATTACTAAAATCCTTATTGACTGCAGAATTCTTTGGTGATTTGAGGATCTGCATCACACTGCTTTCAAAATGTATTTTGCAGAGTAACAATTGATAAATCTATAAGATATTTCTTCCGCTTTCTTAGCATGTGGTATAATGGCCGGCACACTCGGCGCGTATTCTAGAGGTCCGAAGTTCGAGTCCCGGCGAGGGCATTTCTCATTTTTCATGTCTCCCACTTCGAAATAACCTAATGTCTCTACAGTGGCGCCCGAACTAAAAAAGATGATGAAGGATAATTCTTCAACACAAGGATTTGGTGACTGGGTCCCTTAATACCCAGGAGCCCTTTAAAAGGAGGAGTATATAGGGTATTTCCCTCACCTTCTTAGCATGCCTTCGTAGTGTAATGGTCGGAAAATTCGGCGCATATTCGAGAAGTCCGAAGTTCGAGTCCCTTCGAGGGCATTGCTCATTTTTCATGCCTCCTGCTTCGAAATAACCTAATGTATCTATAAATCTGTTTCATATTCTTAAACAGAAAGTACATTAAGCTGTAAATTCAGCATCTTGAAAATGGAACAAATATCTGCTACCCAATGTATCACACAATGTACAAAATGCATTAGGTTGTAAGCTTGTAAGCTCGCCATTTTGAAAATGGGACACGTATCTGCTACCCAGTGTGTCATATAAAAAATAAGAAAAAAAGAAAATAAAAGAAAAAAAAAACTTTTGCACACTCGAATTTACTTGAATGTCACGAATACACGTGCAATTCATAATTTGAAAAGAATATAATATATCATTTATAATAACTCTGTAGATCGTTTGTTACGTAAAGCTGAGAATAATAAAATCTGGCTAGAAAGAAAATTTACTTAAACATAAGCTTGACCTCCCGAGCAATATCTATCCAAAATGTATGTTATTCGTAGAGATAACACATATTTAAGTGCTCACCTGATAGTAGAACTGAACAGTATCTTCTTCTGTAGCTGTGTAATATATTGTGATATTCTGAATTTTACCACACTCTAGTTCTTCTACGATACGTTTGATTTGGATATAGCTGTGAGTAGGAGAATACCATGATTTAATAAAAAAATTTGTAGTACTTGCTCTTTGATCGGATGAATTGGATTCATTTAATGTATCCACAACTTTTGCCTAGAAGAGAAAGATCATCAGTAATGAGTCTGAAGTTTTCAAAAAATAAAACTTGAGTATCTTTCTCATAGATATTCAGCAGATTACGGAAGATTATTTAAACAAAGCTAAGAAATTAAATCATTAGGATATTTAATAGATAGCTTGGAAATTATTCCATATTCCTCAGAAATAATATCACTTCATGATCTGCCTTAAATAATTTTATTTATTCAATCTCCCAAACATTTATTTCACTTGAATTTCTCCTTATTTTCATACATGTAAATCGAATTAGGTGGCTTTGACAAAACATATGCGGGCTATTTACGCACTCCGGCGCAAGTTTGACCGAAGTTCTTCTGTATTTGTAATTTGATAAACTTAGAAATTTCTTCCCTGAAAATCAAACTCTTTTCCACAGACGTAATCACTGAATATATATTTATAAATATAGTAAAATAATCTGTTCTCAATCCATTTTACAATCGGTTAAAAAAAAAAAAAAAAAAAAAAAAAGAAAAAGAAATTCTGTTCGTATATACAAACGTCACGCAAAAACATCTTCAGATGGATTAGAGAGTGGTAAAAATCAATATTTTCGTTGAAATATGATATCCAAAATTTTTACAAATATCCAAAATTTACAATACTTTCGTTACTTCAGAGAATTAAGTAAAAAGCGAGCTAGTGTTATTTGCCTTCGGGACTCGTTCGAGGTCACATTTACATGTGGAGAAAGTAAGGAAATGCTTATTCAATCAGTCCGTTCGCCTGCTTTATATCTGTAAATGAAGTTGATAGAGCGCTGAACTTCCAGTATACAACAGTCTGTAGAGTATGGTACCTAACGAAAAACGGAACAGCGAATTTGCTGAAATTTCGGGGCCAGAATGAAAGGATAATCGGAAATATATATAGTTTTTAATGGCCTTTTAAGTAAAATGTTGAAATGTTGCAAACATGCGTTTTGCAGAAATGTTGCAAACATTGGTCCGTGTAAAGCAGATTGAACCGAAGAGCTGCATATTTTAGTTTGCATAATTTTTTTAATATTTTTAATCATTAAATTTATTAAATAATAGTTTGGAAGCACAGAAAATGGCTTGTTTTTGCCCTTATAGTCAAAATCTTTCTACACGTGTAAGTTTGAAAATAAAACAATCAAAATTCAAAATTGCACACATCATCAACACTATGCAAATGTCTGTGCGAGTAGAACATAAAATTAGACCAAACTAAATATACATTATCCTGTAGATTGTGCATTCGACAGATCTCGGCATTTTAATAGCTAATACTATCTCAAAATTAAATCTTTATAAGACACTTAAAATTTTAACTCTACCATGCATTTCAAACATTTTTAATTTTATTACACAACAAATGAGTCCCAGTCTTTGCTTGAAAAACCTGCAAATAAATTTGTTTTCAGTCTTAAATAATAGCTTTCAGACCACGAGTTGTGTATGGATTATTTTACGCTATAAATGCGAATACTATAAAAGCGTAGGAACCCGATAAAAGAAGCATTTTTAAAACCAATATTTGGTGTCATTTCTGCTGTTTTATCTTTACAAAGAAAAATTTGTTGTACTTTACGCTCTAAGGTATTTAAACAGGACTTTCATAGTAAATATGAAACATGAGTGAGGTATATTTTTTATTTCACTTTGAAATTAATTTCAGCACTCATTTTAGATTCGAATTTATTCTTGTATGTGTTACTGTGTGCAATTTATTGAAGTTTTTATTTTTAAGATTTATTGAATTGTATAATTTACAATATGAATATATATTTAAGAGGTATAAGCTTTACCTGGATATGATACTGAAATGTCACTATAGTTTATTAAATAAATAACAAAAACAAAACATAACACACAACAAATTTTGGGCATTCCTTGTTCCAAATTAATCGCACTACAAGTCACCCCACTCCTCAGAACCAGATGCGGAGGTTCAACCTCCACTCTGGTGCACCGCCAGATGCGCCAGTCTCCCAGACGGCACTGGTCATTAAATTTGCTACCTGCCAGTCACTCAGGCTGCCCTTTGCAGAGGACATTACCCAGCGTACCCGGGAGCGCTAGCACCCGGGCTACTAGAACCACGCTGCGCTAGGATGTGCCAGACCGCAAGGGTGGCCAATAAGTGACCTTTCCCAGGGTCTTCAGAACCACCAAGTTCATAAATTTTATACCCCCGTAGGCGAGACTGCCTAGGTACAGATCCTAGCCAGTAGCTTCGCAGAATTCTCTACGTCGACCTCCGGGGGGGGACATAACAAACAGCATGACGTACGAAAAAGTAAGCTAAAATTCTTTATAACGACATTAGAATAAAATCTGTACTGTCGTAGAATCGTTATTACATCGGCATAGGATCAGTACGGTGTCAACAGAAAGCATAAGATTCAAACACTTCGCAGTTAGAAACATAGTCGTCGAAAATTGTGATAAAAAGTAAAGCACATGACAAATCATTACATGACAATAACATCGCAGACATGCGTTTTCAAGCTTTAAAAGTTGTAAATATATTTTCACACAATGATCTGTGAGCTTCCTTTTTCTAATCTTTTTTAGACTATATTCTTCACGAAGAATTACCAGGAAAACTTCATAAAATAATTAATTTTTAATGACACTTATCAGTTTACTATGTAAGTTTAAAATTCTATTTAGTGTTAGAGGTTGCATTAATTTTCTACTCATTTTCTGTTTTTAAAATCTTAAGTTTCTATCTTACTTTTTCAGCAATAAATTATTAGTTAATTCAGCAATGAATAATGTAAAAGTAAAAATACTCCTCTCTCATTCTTGCACTACTAAATCATTATGCAAATATGCATTTACAACAACGTTTAACTCTTTGAGGGACAGAATAAGGCAATTAACTTTTTTCAGCAAAACTCTTGTTTTATTTACTATATCAGGCATTACAATGAAATTATTTCCGACAATTACACATATTTTGTCCAAGACGCGTGAAAAAAATGACCACTTCTGATGGTTAGTCTCAGTGACCACCGCCCACAAAACACATCCCTACAAATCAGTCTCTATGGTACTCATGGAAACAGTTTTCTTTTTCAAGCAGATTGCAACTTTGCATGTGCTGCATTCTCACACTAGTTCTTACAGGTTTTTTTTTTTTTTTTTTTTTTTTTTTATTATTTGGTGCTGCAGAGTGCATATCGTCGTAATGTTGTCTTCGATGGCCGATGCTTATTTTCTTGAAGATGAATTGCTGCATCAACTACTGGCTTATGTTTCTTGATTGCCATCTAATGAGCTACAAGAGAACTTCAGAAACGGTCAGTCTTGAAAACCGCTCACACGAGTGAGTAAGACGTTTAATAGCAAAGGGGGTTAACTGTAGGAAGCCATCGCTCTTCGCAGAGTTAAAGCCTGGAAGACGCGTGTCTGCGATATTATCGTTATGTATGCAATGATTTGTAAATGTTTTATTTTTTACCACAAAATTTTCGTCAACGATGTTTTTAAAGTGCTAAGTTTTTTAATAGCTGTGTTTTCAGGGAGAATATTTTCTACCACGATGTTTTAGACCTGCGATGTTTTCTCTTTGTTTTTCTTTCTCTCAGGACCTGTCGAACGACGGCATTTTCACCTTGCGTTGTTTTTATCTGCAGTGTTTTCGGATGTAACCAATTGCTATAGAATAGGAATAAAACCGCATGCATTGAACATTGCGTA
This sequence comes from Stegodyphus dumicola, assembly GCF_044657685.1. NCBI lineage: Eukaryota > Metazoa > Arthropoda > Arachnida > Araneae > Eresidae > Stegodyphus > Stegodyphus dumicola. Next base: position 135,802,670 of record NC_140777.1, read on the forward strand.
ATATAATCGAGTATTATAATCCGCGGTGGTTATAATCTAGACAGAAGTAATTCGGTTAAATTATTATTTTTTCGGAGTCTTGGATGACATCAATACGGCATAGAACCAAACCCCGCACAAAACTGAAGCCATCTCAGAGTTACAGACGATGTCTGAGCTGCCTTGTATAGTCGGTGTCAGCAAAGGGCAGTTGGCTCTCCAGTTTCAGTCTTGTGCTTATACCGCATTCCAATTATTGTTATGTTACTTATATCCCCCCTCCCAAATTTTTCTCATACAGGGGGAGTTAAGGTTTTGTGCAAAAGCCTGCAACATTATTAATAATCCACATTTATTTTTAATTATTTGATTATATTTGAGTTATAAATTCAGCTATTTTTAATTAAAGTAGGATTATGTAGATGTACGAATTAGTGTTAAATGAATAGCAGTGATTTGAATTTAAACCTTAGTGCTTACTGATACTTACTTAAGTGACTTAAGTAAGTATCAGTAAAAAGTAGTTAAAGCTATTTCGTTACTGTTATTTAATGCAGATTAAAATCATTTGCTCCCATAAATTTTTATACTAAAATTATTGAGTTTGCATTTACCTTTTTAATGAAATGTTCTAACCAACTCACCTTAATACTAAACACTTTCTTGTCGTGATTAATTGTATTGAGAGTAATACTGATTATTCCATCCCTGTCAGAGAGGACTGTCGAACATTCTGCTTCGTCTATACAAATCTCAACGTTTACCCAAGCAGCTACTGTATCATCGAACTTTAGAACTTGCAACTAAAATACACAAAAAATCTATGAAACTATTGCATTTTTATTCAAATTATAAATATGTACATAATGAAATAACTTAAGCACATCTAATAAAATGTCTGTGGATCGAAAGATATTACAAACTGGTGTGAAAGAGAACAAAATCATGCTATAAAGTAAAAGGATAGAATTGTTTCGAACACCAGCTGAAAAATATGCCAATTGTCTGTGGATATTGTGCGCATTGGAATTGGGTCTCACCTCAGAGAAGAAAGTAATGTTTACCTCTATGGCGACTTTTTTAAAGGATTCGCGATTTTTCTGCTTGAAAAAAGCATAATCATATCAATAGAGTTAATATTTCTAACATTTTCAGAATATCTAGTGTTCGGTTCACATGCTTCAGAAGTTTATACACATGCTTTACGTGCTTATAAATACAGAACAAAGAGGTACAAAAAGCTTGGACGTGTGGGACACTTTTACAGTCACAAACGGCCAATTAACAAACCCTAAGCTCAACTGAAATTAGGATGAAAATTGGAAAGTCCTATCAGAGAGCTTCTGGGAATGAACTAGCATTTCAAATGAATTATGAAAGGAGACGGCAATTGGCATCATCTATAGCGAATAACTAGCATTTCAAACCATGACCTTAATTTTGCCATGACCTTAATAAAGGCATGTATTTCGGCTGGATGATCACTGATTTCTGCTAATTGTCACGCAAATATTGTCAGTTATTTGTTTATCAAAGTTAATAAGCTATAGCGTGTGATAGAGAGGCATAGGAAAGCACATATCCGAGCACCTTATGTGGACTCTAGAAGACTTTCCGAGACATAGAGAATGCGGTACACTTACATGTCATCACCGTATTCTAGTAAACGAGGGAGGCATATTAACGTTAAAACTTATTTTTGCATGGTTTCAGAGTTATTTTGAAGCCATGCGAAGATTTCGCAGTCTTACCGATTAAATTCTTTGTATCTGAGACAATTGAGCAACTGTTAGAGAAACACCTTAAAAAACCAGATTTTGTTAATTAAAAAAAAACATTACATTTACAATACAGTTCTGTCGCACACATTCTTAGTTGGAAAAGCAACAATAACTCAGAGTTTAGTTTTCATTTGGAAGATCCTATCTTATAAAAGGTTCTTTATAAAAACTAACAGGTTAACGCCGAAGTTAATGCTGTAGCGATAATATAAGGCATGGCTAGTCCAAATCGTATGATAAATTTTTTGTATGCCGAAAAACGATTACTATTAAGTCGTTCGTTTTCGAGAAGACACCGTGCGTATTAATTTCCAATAAAAAAATTTTAAGAGATGTCTAGAATTATGTGAGGGTCAATAGCTGCTGTTCTGTAGGTAAGAAATGAAGCGGCAGTTAATAATTTTCTCAAACAGCTGGTAATATAAAGGAAACAGTTCCTTTGGGACGTGAAAGATTTCTGTGGGTCCTTTAAGGTTTTCTCTAAGAAAATACTAAAAGCTTTTCTTCCCCCTCTAGAACATGTCTACTTCTTCTGTACAGCATCACACGGTATAAGAATTCATCTAACATGCAGATGCGGTATTCTATAATTTCGTAACTGACACCATATGGATACCTTTCCTGATAAAAATATCTCATTTTAATATGAGAAATGCTTATAGTAAACTAACTTTAACAGCCAATTATTTTTAGTTATACAATTCTTTAGAATCGAATGGGCAGACAAAAATTCGTTTCAACTGTTAATTACAAGATGTACTTGATATGAAAATAATCCTGAAATGCTAATGAACGAAAATGATATTTTAGTACGTGTGAAAATCCACGCTTTTATAAGTATACTAATGTATTTAAGAAAGGTTTTGCAACTGATAATGCTTTCTAAAATATTTAAAAAAAAACTGAAAGGTGTCAGATTTTAAATTACGTCCAAAGAGGCGTTTTTTTAATTTTGTGTGTTACCTTTATTTATTAAATCTCATGTCTTCGCAGTTAGCTATAAAATTCATTTCAAGAGCAGTATCGCAAAATAATTTTAATTTGAGCACATCTTCTGAATATTCGATACACAGTCTCACCACGCCACGCGCTGGAGATATTTTTTTTTTTTCTTTTTTTTTACAACGTTGCCGTTGCTCGCTTTGAAATCGTTGAGTTCGCTAATCAAAAATTCGTTAAAGTTTTGCGAAATATGTAATCTATAATAAAACAAATTCCAAATTTCAAATTTGCGCTTCCAGTTCCCATATTCGCAGTAGGATTACATCATTCAAAAATGGATGGCTCTAGGTACTGTTGCTTTATCACAATGCGAGAAACATGCATACATTTATGCAGATTCTTTATTATATAATTTCTTTAAATATAATACAGGGCGATAATATTTGGTGTCGGCAACAATTTAAAAAGTGATACAGCTTTTTAAAGGTTTCAACGCAAAATGCCAAAACAAAAACTAAAATTAAACATAAAACTAGTTAAAGGAAACGGAATCGCTAATCTGTTCTTAATTCGTTGGCAAAATTCTTCCATATCACCGTGGCATTAAGCAAAAGTTGTTTCTCTTTCTTAGTACTTTGGCTTCTTGTTTTTTTTTTTTTTTTTTTTTTTTTTTTTTTTTGTGTGTGTGTGTGAAACAAACAGAATTCAATGTAAAATGATACCTAAATTTACTCTTTATGCCTCAATTCAGTTTTCTATTTATTATTTACTACAATATTTGGAAACTTCAATTTCAATCTCTTTTAAGCCTATTTAGTTTCATGCATCTTTTTCAACATGACTTCAGTTATACGTTATAGCTCTTATTATAACATATGATAACAAAAATGGGATCTTGACTTACTATAGTAGAATAAGGAATTCCTGGCTTGTAGTGATCCCCGTTTCCATCAGAATTTAGAAATGTGAGCCGAAACATTTTTTCTTTTGGCACGATAGGAATTGCGATTGTCTTGTTAACTACAGTGTCTAGTAAAAAGAATATTGAATATAACAAGAAGTTTTAAATATTAAAGTTAAGAATAAGAGATATTAACATTTATTTTATAAAAATAGTAAAACTGAGTGAGAAAAACTTAATAAATACAAATTTATCTAGAAAGCGGAATGGATGTATTAAATTTCATTACTTAAAATATCTAAAATCTGCCGAAAAGGTTTTAGAGGTTACTTTAAATTTCTAACAGTTATTTTAAGCTTAAACGTGCTTTACTGTCTATTCTTGTTTCTCCATCTACTATTTCCTACAGGAATAAGTTTTTAGTATATCTCATTTTATGTAAATAACTTAGAAGTATTTAAGGAAGCTTACTTAAAGAGAGAGTTTGGGTGTCCTAGTGGCGCGTTTTTACCGTCTGGCTACTTCATTCTTAAATTTACTACGCTCAGCAGTGTATTGTACGTGCCTGTTGATGATCGCAGCCTAGGTTAAATTAAGGACCATCTACGTTAGATATTTGTGTTTAGCTTCGGCTAAGTCTGTTAAGTATTAGATTAGTTTCTTCTTTTCTTATCTTGAGTTAAAAGCTCGAGCGCAGGGTTTCCTGTAAGCCCGAGAAGAGGCCATCTGTTGATTGAATAAAAGGGTATTTTAACCTTTCCCTAGACTTCGTTATTATACACGTGAACTCAGCAATAACTCACTCTGAAGTTCATTATGTTCCTTTACGTTCTACATAGTCAAAGTACCGAAGAACATTATAAGGTATTAGTCAAATCAATTCGTAAACTACGAAACCTGTAAGGTATGTGAACATTTTTATTAAGGAAGGCGTAACCATCGGATTACAATTAGTTTCATGTCCATAACACCCCAAAAAAAATAACGTGCATCCAAATATAGTATTTACTCGAGTTCGTTAAAAATTTCACACACATAGTGAAAGATATTAATGTCGCAAAATGTAAAGGTTTCATGCGCAAGCTCTTTGAGTTATGGCAGAGTACACAAAGGATATCTTCTAGACGGGATGTCTACGTGGATGATATTTTTTAAGCAAAGCTGGCTGCTGTTCACTTTACATGTACGGCAACTCATGGGATATCTATCCCGTTCCCTCCCCCCAAGATCTTAACCTAGGTTGCATTACCAATGCTTAATGATTTTGTTTCGCTGGAATACTTGTGGAATCTGGAATGTAAAGGAAGTTAAGCAAGAGTTCTTTAAATAGAATTTTTATATAAAATGTAAGGATTTTGGCGTCAAAATATCCTTCAGATGAAACTTGTTAATATGTAACGCGATAAATTATTTCGGAAATACATGCCAGCTGTGATTCGTGGCAACAACAGGACATTCTGTGATTCGTGGCAACAACTATCTAAGGCAGCTCAAGATTATATGTGACGCATATATTATTCACGGAATAAACATATTCTTTTCTCGCAACGACTCAGGAAGGATCAGGAAGATATATCAAACATCTTCATATCATATCACGTGTATGTTGAACTGAATTCAAGTCGCATGATTTCAATGGCTAATAACATTCCCAATCCAGAATACTGAATCTACAATACAAGTCCTGAAACCTAAAGCCTTTTTTCTCATAAATATGGAATATGGTGCATTTTTATGGAGGCATGAAATGGTATAAAATCTTGAGCAAGTCATACAGATCGCATAGTCGACAATGTGGAGATTGATGAGCGTGTTGAAGTACCTGCACGAAAATTTACAGTTAAATAACTATTCAGAAGTTTCTCGGGACAGTTTCTCAGAAACCCCTGACCAGATGTTTGTTTTCAGTGGGTGACAGATCGAGAGACCATGCGGGCTGGGGAAGCAGTCGAATACCCTGTGTATCGAACAAGGTCAGAACACGACGTGCAACATGAGGTCTTGCATTACTTTGCTAGAACATGGCGTTTGGAGGCCTCGAAGATAGGGCACAACCACTGGACGTAAGATGTCAGAAATGTATCCATCTCAGAACTTAAATTGCGTCGGAGCCCACCGGAGCCCGGCTCCGGTACTTCTTAGTTTTTGGAACATAATCTAATTCCAGCCGGAGAGAACCGGAGCCCTAAATAAGAAGTCTCCGGCACATTTTTATGTAAATGAATAATTATTTCAGTAGAAATTTGATCTCGAAAATTTTATTTTAAGCAATAAAATTATATAAAAAATTACTTCTTAAATTTTAATTTATCTCTTTACATGTTGTTTAATTTCAATTACTTTAATCTTTAATTATTTTAATAAATAATAATTAATTAATTAGGAATCAATATGACAACCATTAATAAATATTAATTATTAATTAATTTGATATTCAGTAACTATTCAATTTAAAAATTATTAATGATTTTTAGTAGTGATTTTATTTATTTATTTACTCTTGTTCCTCTTTCATGACGGTCTTCCATAGGGCTCCGGCACGTCTACTTTTAGAAATTAAGCCCTGATCCATCTGCGTGCAAGTCACTATCCATCCGAACTAGAGATGTGCGTGTCATGTACCCAATGGCTGCCCAAACCATCACACTAGGTGTAAGGTCCCTATGCCTATATCGAATGCAAGCAGGCGGCGTGCGGTCTCTTTGGACACTCCAGGCATATATACGTCCATCAGAATATAGCATGTAGAGCCGGGACTCGTTTGAAAAGGCGACATTGTGCCACTCTTGTACCCAGCTGTGTCGTCTTGTACCCAGTCTCCGTCTCTCTCTATCTGCATTTTCAAGGGAAGCCGAAGTAATGGTCACCCTGCTGATAATCCTAGGTGCTGCAAACGTCAACGCAGCTTACGAACTGATACTTTGGGTGTGCTGCAAATATGCCCATTTCCTGACTAATGGTCTGTGATGTGGTCGTACGGACTTGCAGGTTTGACCTCACAATATGTCTGTCCTCTCTGGTGTTAGTCATGGAAGGGAGTTGAGATCCTGCATGTCTTTCAGTATCACCCCCAGCAATCCATTGATTACATATTCGCATGACAATGGTTGGATGTCGATCAATGCTACCGGCGATATCACGGAACGATAATCTACACTTTCGATAGGCAACCATCCTGCATCTATCGAATTTCGAAACTTACTGGTAAGCATTTACTCTCCTTATTCGAGGCATGACACGATATTCTGAGCAAACTCCAGCCTTACAAAGCACATTCTGAATGAGAAATCTGCTACACAACTTTTCTTTCATGCAGTGGTTCAGATGTCATTTCTCCATCCTGAGTAGTCTAAATGGTCTTGCATAACACAACCTCTTTTTCTTTGCATGTCATTTAGACGTTCGTCAGATCATTCCTTCATGGTGTTACAATTTTAATGGCTAGCAGTATATAAATAAAGAAATTGAATAAGACGACAAGGTCATCCAGAATCAACTTAAAAACAAATTACATTCCCTTTAATATACAAGCTCTATTTAGCAATTATTAACATATGAGTCACATTTATTGGAGGACATTTAAGCAATTTTAATTTAAATTCGTTACTTTTACTTATAATCACGAAACAGTGTAATTAAAAATTTTTGTTGGCTTTTGAAAAATTACAGTCAGTATTCAGGATTTTATTCACATATTATGAAAGGCGTTTCATTCCTAACCTAAAAGAATGATAAATATTGTGTCGTAAGGTATTCATACTCTTTGGGAAAGGAAAAATGTTCCATTTTGTTTCAATCGACTCTAACCAAAACGCAATAATCTCGTTAATCATCTTTAATATGAATGGCTATGCAGATTTCTAGTGTACCTGAAGATTTGGAACTTTGACTACTCTTAGATGTAAAAAAAAAATCATATAATGCCGATGGTAAAGTGAAAAGACTTTATGATCCTTTATGGATCAGATTCCTACAACAATGCTGTTTTCGCTGGCTAAACATGTTTAAGCTCATTTTCAGACTGTGTTTAATAATGAAGTTGCGATATTCGATATTTCTTGTGAAGTATTTCTACTTTCCTATATGTGTCACCCATCTATCCGAAAACAAAATTAAGTAACGGTATTCCGCAAAATGGGAACCTGTGATTTTATATATTACTCTTTTAAATGCTATACTATTTTCCATAAAAAGTTCATAAAATTTAAAATTCATTTTTAAAGTTGATTAGTTTTTATATAATCATGTGTTACTGAATATTGAGAATCCTTAACTAACTATAACTCTAGAAACACGGTTCTTCTACTGTAAAACTATATTAAGACCATATTCAAAGCATTTAAAAGTGTATATATGAAAATTCCAGATTATAGTCAAATGCCTTGAAAAACATAACATTGAAATTTCAATACTTATAAAAGCATTTTAAAGAATAAAAAATATATAATCCACAAATGTAAAAAAGGAACTGCACTCTCGTATGCAGATTCCAATTTAACACCTGAAAAACATTTAAACTAAGCAGTTACGATAGATCAACTAGTCTGAAATTTAATTCCCAAGAAATTTAAAACACCGAATATGATAGCCTCTATTTAAAATGAACTTTTCAAAAGAGAAAACTCAAACTGTGTTGAAAAAACTATGCTATGAGCTTATTTAATCACAAGATAAGCCATATAAAGAACCGTGCATTACTTAATATAATTCAATTAATTATTCAAGGCAGAGCTGTGCATTTATATCATTTGATCGCTTGCGCATGTGGCTTGTAATTAACACTTATCATAAATGAAACGGTATGCTGTACTTTGCATTTTGTCAGGATGCGAACTAAAAACAATAAATATCTCTCAATTTTTTTCCATCGATTCATTTAGATAATTAGGTATAAGAATTAAATTTAATAAATCTAGTTACCTGTTCCATCTTGGAAGACGTTTGCTAGCACTTTTAGAGATTTAAATTGAAGACCATTTTTGAAAGATAAATATTCAGTGTTGATGATCATTGTGTGACAGCCAGAAATCTGTTAAAGGAGGGTAAAATTTATACTGTGAAACTAATTCCTAAAACTTGAAAGTACGTTCTTAAACAATGAGATACTTAAATACCATGCTAACAGAATAAAATTTATAACTATTTTTTGGCATTCGTTTAATAAACCTAATTTGTTCAACTTACATTAAAGTAATTATCATTTAAATTACTTTCAGTAAAGTAAAATATCTGATGTGTACACCACATGACTTCCTTGTACGGAATATTAAGTTATACGCATTTTTTCTTGCATTTCATTTAAACATATTGGATTGAATTAAATCTACTTCGCCGACAGCGCATAAACCACAATAGAATAAATGCATTCTTTAAAATTCACTCTAGTATTTGTTTACCATAGCGACACTCTGGCGCTAGATTCACTTAACAGTATTAATAATTACATAACAGTTAACTTATATAATAATTATATAACGGAAACAAAGTTACCTGTTATATAATCCAATAATTATATAACAGTTAACTTATATATTTCGTTCACATTATAACTCATAATGCACAAAATTTATATCATTTAAAGAATAGAATTATCTAATCGTTGCCACATGTTCTATTCAAATACTATAATAAAGCTAGAATGATGTATAAAAGAAATTAAGAAAACAAAACAAAAAAGAAACAAATTTTCACAGACGATTGAGTATTTCTCATTTAATTAATTCAGTTCTCACTTCGCGAGAAGGCAAAAATACATAAAAACTCAAAATATCTATATTAAAAATTACGAAGCAAATCTTAAACACTTATTTCCTCGAAAAAATTCCAGAAAGAATTAAGCATGATTTAATTGGCAATAATAAATGAATGCGTTATCTTTTTTGTTGCGAAGCTAAGTTTCTCTAGTCTCCTGTCCAAATCCACTAGTCTCCTGTTTCAAATGTTAACATCAATGGCCGCCATAAAAAAAAGGCTTAGCGGCACTTAGATAACTTTAAAATCGTTGATAATTCTAAAATTATTGCATACAGATTTACTAAAGGCATAAAAACCTTAACCGGAAGATAAATACAACATAATACAATCATTTTTAAAGCAAAAAATGTACAATTTACAAACATATAAGAGTAAAGAAACTGAGATCATTCAGCCGGGTAACAGAGTGGATATATATATAAATATATTTATATAGGTTTGGTGCGGCCGATTGCAACCAAAATATGAGGTGCACATCTACATGTTATAGCAGTCCTATATACAAAATTTCAACGTTCTAAGGCTACTCGTTTTTGAGTTATGCGAGATACGTACGTACGCATGTACGTACATACGTTCGTACAGACGCCACAAATTCCACAAGAAAAATTCTCTTCAGAATTAATTTTAAAGCGGTTTTATAATTTTTTTGAAGGAAAAGAGTATTTTATTCTGTGCTTAAGTACAGATATCACGCAAAAACATTAAATTGCATTCGATAGCGGTCAAAATGGATATTTTCGTTGAAATATGCTGCCTGAAACTTTTCGCGATTACAATACTTCCTTTTTACTTCGTACAAGGAAGTAAAAATATACTTCAGTTATTGAAGATAGTAGTTAATTTTACTATGTAGTTACAAATAATATATATATATATACATACATACATATATATATATATATATCCGTACGGAAAGGTTTATACCAGATAATATTTCACATGACAGATTTTATGTGCTGCTTCAAAATAAAATACTTATATTATTACCAAAAAAAAAAAAAAAAAAAAAAAAAAAAAAAAAAGAATTCTGTGAATTTCTCATTTACATTTCTACGAATTTTTCTGTTGCAGAAATGAAACATATTCTTTCTAACTATTTGAATGAAACATATTCTGTTAATTACTGTTGCGTTCTACGAGTGTGTGGGTTTGGAGTAATTGAAGAGAACACTTAATGAAAAATCAAAACAAAATTTATTCGCCAGTATTACACAGTACAGTTCCAAAGACACTTTAACAGTCGTAGAAAATTACAAAATTTCGATAAACACACTGAAACAATCAGCAATACAGACTTCCGGCTACAACAGTAAATACAACTTCAAGGGAAAGCACTAATTTACAGCTCCCGACTCAGTCGATCGCTCTCAAGCTAATCTCTGAATTCGAGACGCTAGTAATCTCTGAACTCAATACATTCTACCACTCTCCTACGACAGGCAGGGTATATATAGCTCTCCTCTACCTTCGAGAATATTCTCAAGAAAACCGCTAAGAATGCTTTCTAAAATATTCTCGCTCCGTCTATTACATATCGCCAAATGTTGGATTTCGTGCCAAATGTTGGATTTCGTGCCAAATCTGACATCCCTGCCTTTTCCTGAGACTTGCTGGCCTTTTCCTGAGACTTTGCGGGGAAGCTATCTCATCGCTCAGCCGCTGGGCATTTCGCAAGAATACTTTACTCATTGTAAAATTTGTTTTAAATTAGATTACATACAAATTTAGATTTTGGTTTATCGCAACATTCACAACTGCGTTATTGAAATTGTTTTCATAATTTCTGTATTTCAATTAAACAATTTATTAAAATATCATACGTACAATCAATATTTAAGCATGAAAAGCACATAGGTACATTTATTAAACACTCTGTAACGTTGCTTATTGCGTCCTTTTAAAACAGAAGATTTATTGCAATACCACACCAAATTTATTAAACGGAATTATTCTACAAAGGAATTGATTCCAATCTTCGTTTTCCTTTTTTGATGTTCTCACAATATTTAATATTGTGAACATTTGAGTTCATTGTGTGTAACATCTCACAAACTTATCATATATAAATGTTACGTAAATTCATAAAATATTATTGATTTTAAGGGAGAAATAAATGAATGATATTACGTATATTTCAAATGGAGGAAAACTTACTTTTTCATTGTAACTGTTCCAATAAATGAAAAAACTGCCTGCGCATTAAGAATTGAGCCGACTGAGGATTTAAATGTACAGTTGTCTTCTGAGTTGGAAGATATAATATTAGAAGGAAAGAAAAATCTTACAGTTTCAGCCTTATTAATGCTTTGATCCATGTACACTACTGTTGCAGATGTTGTAAATGTAAAATATGTATAGTGTTCGTTTAAACTTTGCAAATTTCATATACAGTTGCTTTATGTAAAGCTTAGATTAAAGACTTTTGTTTAGAACATACTGATTGGAATATCCTAATTATTAGAAGAAGATAATCTTCTAATTCTGAGGATGATTGCAAAAAAATACATTTTTTTCAATTCAGCATGTATTCATGATATGAAAATTTCTTACCTTCCACGCATATTTCACTTTTGGATAAGGTTTCTCATTCGTCTCGGCTATAACTCTAGCCCTCAAGAATCCATCCACTTTTTTACCGTATGTGTACCTGAAACAAAATTCTTCTTCACACAATTTACAATTAACGTAAAATTGTAAAGTTGCTTACACTTTCCTCTTACTGAGTAAAAATAACGCTCAGATAGAGAAGGAGGAATAATTTATATATGGAGCCTGTCTGCTGTCACGCCTCTCGTAATTAATTTACATCTCTTCTTTGCTCAACAATGGCAACACGCTTTCGAATTGTCGTCTACAGAATTCGATCAGTAAAATTTAGCTAACCTGTAAGTGTTCTAATACTTATTTTTTCTTAATTATGTTATCGGATTTTTATTAGATGTTTATATATGGATATTTAATTATAATATGTTTACAGTTTGGTTTGTACAAACTGAAAGTAGTTGAATTTATTAAAGTTATTTCAAAACGAAACTTCGCATTCGCCGTGTCTGGAAGCTTCACTAGAAGCAGAAAGCTAGATATTTGTCCCTATAAAGAGACTGGTTGAAAATGGGGCTTATTGTTGGCTGTTTATAAGTCATGCCTACTTTCTTAGTAGTATTTAGCTACCGTGGATATAAAAAAATTTTGACAGCCTTTCTCAAAACAGTCTGCATGTGATTGTGAAATTAAATGTCCTAAGAGACTGAACTTATGAAATTATTATTTGCAAACGGAACAAAAGAGAGCTATTATTATTTTAGTTATTTAGGAAATGGTAGTTTATTAAGGGAATTATTAAAGGATGATTATTATTTGTAAACAAGTATAAAGTAATATCTAGATTAATGTATCTTTAGTGCTGTAAAGAATTCCTAGTTATTTGGTTTCCTTTTCAGGAAATAGAAACTTTAATGATAAATTTATGTTAATTTCTTTGAATTAAATTAATTTATGGTGGGAGAATATTAGCTATTGATAAGCCATCCTATTTTCGTAGCAGTATTTAGCTATCGCAGATTGACAGTCGTTTAATTCTCTAGAGAATTATTTCCCTAGAGCAAGGCTTTTTCAGTCGTGGCCCCTTTTTATCAGTAAAACGTCTTTCGCGACCCCAGGCCCCCATAATATTTAAGAAAATTTTGTGGAACCCCATAAGCATTGCCCAAATCCGACACGCGCGTGAGAAAAACTGTCAATTGTTTCACTTGTACTGAAATATACTATTGCAGTTTCAGGTCATTAACTACAATTTATAATTTTAAGACATAGAACAATACGAAAATTTTAAATAAGTAATAGTCTAAAGAAATTTTGTTCTACTGTTGGCATTTATCAGTTTAAAGATAAGAAGGTTTTAAGTCGATCACGTTTTTGCAGTATTTTACGCTGCTATTGAGTGAAAAACTTCTATTTAGATCAGAAAATTCAGGCTGCTATTGAACATTTGTTGAATATCAATGAAAAACGGCTGGTGGTAACGGCTCTGTGAAAGATTGCTCTTGATATTCTGATGTCCAGGACTCGTATGAACCCATCCTGTTCAAAAAGATCTGCTAGTGTGCGTTTCATGGAAGTTCGTTTTATATTTAAAAAAAATATAATCTTTCTTTGCAGTTGGATTTCAGCTGATTCTGTTTTGCCCGAATTCGCCGATGGTTGAGTTATTCCACATTCCAGTGGTGCCAGAAAGTCAAGTTTCTTATTAACAAATGGCCAGCAGTATGAGGTTCATGCTCTTTGAATTAGTAGGAGAAAGTGGTGCCAATGATGCAAAATGAAGATAGATTGTATTTCGGTAATTAATGTGCAAAGTTCAAAGTCATTCTTTTGGTGAGTCAAAGTTGTTTTCATTAATTTTATATTAGCTTCTCGCAATGAACGTAGGAGGAAAATTTCAAATTATATTTTCATTGAAACTAAAACATTGAACTGGGTCCGTTTCGAAAATTTTATGTATAAAACAATTTTATTTTCCTAAACTTTGTTTCTAACGATCTGGAGGAGACCGGGGAAGCTAAATCATCCACAAACTCGTAAAAAGATCACATTTATCAAGAGATATGTTTTGAGAACTCTACTAACAGCGTTTGTTATTTACATTTTTCGCATTTCCGTCTGTGGAAAATTGCGAAATTTCTTTAGAAGAGACACATTTTTTTAAAACAAATTATTTAATAGGATTTGACTTAAAAATCTGTGAACAGAAATTTAAATGTGTTTAATATCTCTTAATTTAAATTAAACCGAAAGAAACAAAACCTTTAAAGTAAATCCTTTTACATCACTTATTTTAGAATTAGGAGATTTATTTTTTGAGAAAAATTTAAACAATTTTATATTGCCTTGATATTAAATACCTTATTTTATTACTTAGTATGGAAAACAAAACCAATTCCGAAAATAAGAAGACATGATTGAACTTATCTCTTTGATTTGCATTCTAGTTTTGATAGAAGATGAAAGGAATATGATAATTTGGCTAATATAATTCAGCAATAGTCAGCCGCACAATTCCTGAGGAATGTTGAATATAAATGCATTAAATATAAATAGCACTTTTAAGTATTCATAGATTCATGAAGAACTATATGAGAACTATTTAAACATTTACCGTGCGCAGATTTCGGCAGAATATGTCTCTGCAGTATCCAACACATACGGAGGAGAATTTATTTTCACTTCGAATTCTGGTAAAACTGAAAATTAAAACAGAACATATATACAAAATAATGGGTGTATATTTTTAGAACTCAGTAGATTAAAAAATAAGGTATTTCAATAGCTTGAAACGAAATTTCCTTTTCCTTCCAAAATAAAGGTAAGATGTTAGGTTTAGGGAAATTTCTTCAATAATTCAAGAATAATTTTGATATCATTATTATTCATGAATCATGTATAAATTCAAAACATATCTTCACTTAACAAATACCTTTATATTGTTGCGGACAAAGGGTTCTTTGATATCTCTTTAAATAATTGCTGGAGGTAATCATTAGGAAAGTGGCAGTTTACTTAAAAATTCACAACACAATAAATAACTGGAAATAGATGAAGCAGTATGTGAGTTCAGTTCAAATGAAGTCTTATCAATTCTCAAAATTACTTAGGGTAAACTCTAAATCGCAATGCAGCTAACTGCTAAATTTCACACATGATTATCAACTATGTGGGCACAAATCTCACTATACTAGTACAATTCACATAATTAAGAACTCTGTTGTATTTGTATATTGTAGCACGGGAACGGGTCTGGTGAAATATGGGCTTTCCAATTTGGTTTGGTTTGGTTTCCTTGATATGGAAAAGTATGTAAGGGGTACCTGCCTAAAGAAAGGCATGCCTTCGTTGAGGACTTCACTTAAGGAAACCCGTCTCGCATCCACACTACACATGAGGTAAAACACGAAAACGCCCATGTAGCCAGCCGATTCGCTTGGAATCGAACCCATGATGAACTACCAGTGTTCAGAAACTTTACCACTTGGTCGCTAATAAGCAGACAGGATTCTGAAATGTAAAAGGAAACTTCGAGTAGCGAGATCGATGAGGAATATAGCTGCCTATATCTCGAGTTCTACTTGATCAATTCCTAGAACTGTTTCATTTTTTTTTTTTTTTTTTTTTTTTTTTTTGTATTCAGAACTGAAAAAACTATACATTAGAAATAAGCACTTGCCTACGAAACACATACCAACAAATGTAAAATAAAGCCTAACATTATGACCCTAAATACAACAATTAAATAATTATATAGGCAACATACTACAAAATATTGCATCGTACTGTAAATACTGCTTGGACGTTATTTGGCTGTGCTCTCTTCCTAACGCAACAGTATAAAAAATGTAAATGCTCTAGAAATAGGCACGATTAGAGTGCCGAGAGAATTGTGGTCACAAATGTCAATTTAAAATAAAAAATGGAATTTAAACCGCCTCGACTGTCAAGTTCTCTCTTCAGTATGAATATACCTACTACGCTATAAACTTTTTCTACGTTTTTTTATCTTTTTATTACAGACACACACACGCAATCACACATATATATGCAAAGAGATAGAAAAACTAAATATAGAGTATATAATTTATAGAGTTATTAAGAGGAAGAAAATTCAAAATTGAGATTATTAGTTATTAAATTTGGACAATATGCTGCAAAGTTAATTAAATAATCAAAACATAATAATTAAATAAAAAAATGATGCTCAACAAGATAACTGGAAGATCAAATAAAACTGAAAAAAAAATAATAATATAAAAATACAACAAATAATTGAAAATTCTCTGGTCTTTTCCAAGGAGTAGACAAAACATTTTAAACAAAACAGCGTTTCTGAATTATATCTGGATATATGTAGATATGTATGACATATGCAACCAATGAAATAAATTGTAATGTATGTTTATACCGTATTTTTCCACTCTGAAATTTATCTGGTGATTTATATCGTTGATTGTAGATTTAATACTCCACTGACCGAATCCAGGTTCATCCGAGATAGGCAGCTCCAGTTGCATCATATCTGTAAAAACAACACACTGTAGATTAAAAACTTCTGTTCAAAATTTCTTATTTTTGAAAAAATTTGTCAAGCAAGGAATGTGGAATTATATACTTCATGCTATATGTTTTCTTGCAATGATGTAGTTGAAGATAATATTTCAATACTCTTATCTAAAATGCTATTAGTACGTATAGGGCTTAAGTCGGAAATAAATTTGTAGTAATAGATGAGTAACTTATGATACATTTTGCAACTAAATATAAGAGTTTAGAATTAAAATTTAAAAAGGAAATATTTGACCTGAACTTGCAGAGATTTACACACATAAAAAATAAATAGTGAATTTTTTCCTTTATACATTAGAGGTTTTATAGATATAAATATACTAATTGTTTTCTCATGCATTTTCTAGTCAGCATTTTAATCTAAGTAACTACGTCCAAACAAATTTTCTATATCTACAAAACGAATATTTTCGTTTTAAGTAATTAAAAATTACTGTTATTAGAAACTTTTAATTGAAAGGTAAGCACTACAAGAATTAGTTTGCAGTTAACTGTGTTCATCAACTTGTCAATTCGCATATTATTTATCGCATATACTCACGTACTTTATATGGAATCATTAGAAGAAAGGTGATTTTTATTGAGAAAATATATATACAAACTGAAATTTTAAAATAATTGTTGTTCTGCTGTTTAGTGTTTGGCAAAAACATAATACATTTTTGATGAAATATTTGCAAGAATTTTTATCTCATAAAACATAATATCAGTTTTATTAAAGCGTAATTTAAAAATAGTGTGTATTTTTCAAAAATGTGAGAAATAAAACATTTATTCCGAAGAACAAGATTAAATCATAAAGAATATTCAATAGTTAAAGAATATTCAATAGTTTCATTAGAGAATTTTGCCGTAGAACAGTTAAATAAGGTTTGGTTATTTCATTATCATGGCAACACTCCCTCTGCAAGCAAGTTTAAATATTAGAGACAAAAGATATTGACTCTAAATGATGTAATTTAAGAATAAATTGAAAGCAAGTTACTAAATTATTTCCCAGATCATTTGTATAATCCGAACGAAATTAAAATTCTTCATCACTAGACAGGAAATCATACACAGCTAACTAAAATTTAAAATGTAATTGATTTGTAATTATTAAAAACTTTCATACAATATGTAATGCAACGACTTTTAACGAATTAGCACAAAGAGCAACAAATAATGATACAAAGGCAACATGGAAACTGTTAGTATGACTGGATTTTGATAGTAAATTGTTCAATAAGTTAAGCCACATTGACGTCGCAATCTGTCGAGGTAAGTCTAATTCACCATTCGAAGAATTAAATTAATCACTTTGGGCCAAAAACGAAACTGTAATTTGTTAGCCCGCTACTTAAGAAGATTAGAACGCGGTTAATCAAACTAGTTTCAAGTCCTAGGTACACCATTCATTCAATGGTCCTGAATGATAACTTTTATTGTTTTTGTAAGATAAGAGGAGTTATAAGAAGCTAAGAGAAGATTTAATGACCCCTTAAACTGGGAGCTTATACCCAAGCCTCATGAACATAGAAAACAATAAGACTGCGAATCTAGCAAATGCAAAGAGTACTCTTTTAGTATGAGAACAGGTACTAATAGAAGCTAGTTAAATACCTCTGTAGCACCATAGGTGATAAATATGATCCTAGCTAACTGTTAAATTTCCTCTCCAATTTCGAAGGAGTAGACCAGTTCCCCGTAGGGAATAGCTCAAAAGCTTCTCACAGTTCTTACCGTATCCTCAGCATCCCGTGTATTTTGAATGTCTCCTTTCCGCATAGAAACCCATAAGATCTTCGAATATGTGACTGTTGCAAGAATTGAGATAATTTATTTATTTTAAAAGTAATTACTTCCAACTTTTTACAGCTGCCTACATAATATAGCTGCTTTCTGAAATAGTAATCAGAAAGTTTGTGTTGCCTCAAATATTTTTATAATTTATTTCGCTTTGTGACAAAATGTTTCGTCATGTTTCCACCTTGTGGGCACAGTTTAAAACATTCTGTTGCATAATTTAATTCCATATTTAATATATAGCTTTTATAACATTGGAAACTACTGTAAACCAAAAGGTCTAAGAATTAATGTTAAATTTTTATTTTATTTGGAGTTGAGTTTATAAAATGCATTTTATTAAAACAAATCTCTCATGTTTTCGTCCATAAAATTTTTTAATATTAAAATATTCATCAGATTTTCGGTTCAGTTAAAAAATAGGGCCATTATAAAGAATTCCATCCAATTTCAAGTATGTACAATTAGCCATTTTTAAGATATCATGCACGCAAGGAGGATTCGAAGAGTGTTAAGGGGTTTAAGGTGTATGAGCCCCCTTAAGTAAATCAAATACTAACTAAAACTATTAAACATTATCTTACGTGTTTCAAAAGTGAGATTGCTCCATTGAGATACTCTTATACCATTCGAATCTTCTATCCATACTTGTCCTTTCTGAAAAACATAATCTGAAAGTAAGCTCATAGTGTTTAACCTAACGGTTTGTTGTTCATTTTCCACGTAGTTATTAAAATTTATACCTTGTTAGAAAAAAATGGAATAAATATACTGCGGCAAAGACACTTATCACATGAGAGAATTTTGTCAACAAAAACAGTAACGGCAGTAATTGAAGTTTTATGTTTTGAATTCATAATGACATTTCATATAAAATATAAAACATTTCATATAATTTTTTTTCTATTATACGTATATCTCTTTCGTAAAGCAAATTAGCTGTCTGATACATATTATCTGATAATTTTCTTCCCTAAGTTAATTCTGAGTGAAAATTTAAGTGTTATTTATTAACTTTCAGGCTAAGAATGATAATGAGAATTTAATTACATCTTTTTAATTTTTCAGTCAATAAAATGAGAAACTTTTACGGTAATATTTTTCTGATACAAAAAGTACACAAGTGCTTAAAAAGCAAGTATCAAAAACTAAACAAAAGGTACGGATGTAAAACTAGCATTAATACATACAGTTTACATTAAGGTAGACGTTGCATCACCGAATATAGAGAGGCAAACAAAATTGGCATAAAACGCAATCCCGCAGTCACACCACAAAGCTTTAAAAAATGGCATGCCGAACTTATGCGTCATTTCGCAAGCAGCTGTAGTTCCGGGTAATCCGAGGCAGCCAAACCGGAAAGCATAAACTGAAGGCACCCTCTGGACGATGAAATGCGTTGGAGGGAGGGTCGTTCTAGATGTTGCAAGCTGGTCGAAGACAAACCACTGTTGGGGAAGAGCTGAATGTGCATCGCAATGTCATCAATAAGCTGTGGAATCGTTACCAAAGGAATCAAAACCCCTGCAGAAGACGTGGCTCTGGATGCCGGTGGCTTCCCACAACGGCTGGAGTTCGTTTCCTGTTGCTATGTGCAAGGTGCTGTAAAGCATTAACCTCACGAACGGAATAGCAGTTACGAATTTTGCGTTGCTGTGTTATTTTGTATCTGCAATTCAATGCAGACATAAAAAAAAGGAAAAGCAACCATGAAACCTTATTTTTGTAATTAATGTATTTTCTTCTTAATTTCATGACATAGAATGATGAACCGGTGTTCAGAATCAATATTTAATCTTTTGAAGATCAAAATGCCAGAGGCGGGCTTTCGGTAAGATCACCACAACCACCGGAACGCTCGAGACTGCGATGTTGTTTTCTTCCCTATCGCTAAGATAGTTAGTAGCAGATGCAGTTTCCCAAAATACATTGTATCAGTTTATTTCAGAGAGCTTATTCTAAAAAGCTAATGGAAGCTTCTTTATGGGGAAGTAAAAAGGATGTCATTTGAAATCTTCACACCTCTTTGTGTGTTAACAGACGGGAAGGTAAGGAAACGATTAATAGACGGGGATGGGGGTTTCGGTATTTTAAACATACTACAGGTTGGCGAAGGCTTCAGTTTTCTAAGGTTAAATCTTTTTTCTAGAATTTAACGCTTAAGTGGAGTATTATAAGAAGCAAAAGCTAGTTTTTTGGACTTTAAAGAGGTATTTGCTTTTCCTTATAATGCTTAATGAGAAGAAAGCTTTTAAGTCATAAATTGCTTTAAAATATTAATTTGTAACTTACTCAAATGTTACCCTTTTTTTTAAATTTTCATTTAAAATTCTGACTGACTGAATGTTACAAGATACTAAAGAGCACAAACATTAAATGGCTGATTAAAGAAGTCCTTGCCTCTGGAAATTGATATTTCTGCTCAATAATAGAAGTGATGAAAATTTATTCACAGAACATTAAAATTTCGTACTTACTGCATCTTTACCTAGAGGCATTAAGTCGTCATTCAGTGGTAGAACACGAAATCTCACTAAAGAAGAAAAATAAAAAAGAATTGGCAAAAGAATATGTAATATATTTAATTAAATGAGCAGAAAAATAATGTAAAGTAGTATATTACAATAAGTTTCGTTTTGCTGAAATGTTAAATATACTATCGAAATGTACCACATATTCATGAAAGCAATATCAGCTGAGTATAAAATCATATGTATTGTTTTTGCAACTAATAGAAATTAAATCTTTGCCTAAATAGTAATAAATTACAAATGGAACACTTGCTTTGCAACATTTTTAAGGCGATGAAAGCTTTGTTAAAAGGGAAATTAAATCTCAAACCATGCCATATTTAAGGGCTTTCAGTTTTTCTGAAAGCACGCTGAAAGGACAAACTTGACTGACCTGTTTAATAACAGTGCTAATACACCAATGCAGAGCGTAAATATTGTAAAGTATAATGTCACATAAAACCCAAACCAAACCAACAAGTGGCGAAAATCTAGGCTCGGCCTTGTGTTATTAAAACATGGTGATAGTCTTTTATTTAATAGCTGTACCTTTGTTTCAATGAAATAGTGAAAATGACATTACTAGAGCATCAAAGCGTAAAAGAAATATTTTCAAAAACCTCCACTTCTGGGTGGGTAGGGGTTACACTGGATATCCAACAGTTGTAAGCGGCGCAACCGGGATATTGGTTAGAGACTCTGACTGTTGCACCGAAAAGCCATTGAATCCCAGAGAGGACATGGATGTATGTAAATTTATAGTGTCTGTGCGGCATGGGTTCATTCGAAATACGCAGCAAGCCGAAAGTCCTCTCGTGAGATGTGTGGCAGAGAAACTGGTATGGGAAACCCTCGGACCTGTCTCTCTGTGGTGCTCTCTCTCACAACTAGGGGCGGAATAGAACTAAAGTCAGGCTGTAATTTGATAGATGCCTAAGGTAGTTGCCGTCTAAGGTAGTTGCCAACGCCAGGAGCATTTGATTCCTTGCCCCGATGAATATTGTGGACTTGTGTCGACCATTGTCAGACAAGTGGGATTGGTAACAATAACAACGAATATTTTAATGTAAAACTCACTTGTAGACACCCCCACCGAGCTCAGATGATTTGTCGTATGTGAAAAGTAAGGTGCAGCATTCATTCACCAAGAGTAAGTAAGATTGTGAAGAAAGAATATTTTTTAAAGTTTTTAGATGAGACAAAACAATGTTTAATTATCGCGAATCAGCATAATGCGCTGTTATAAGTATTGAAGTTTTGATGAATTGTAAAATCTTCATTCATCTCTCATTATTCCAATAAATGTTGACTAATTGCTCGATGTTTTGGAAATTCACTGCTTCACACAACCCAGTGCTACAGTGCAATTAAAATTTATGTTTATGCGATTCTGAGAATTTTCTGGTGCTCCATCTTTTTTTGTGCTATTGTTTGCTCTTTTTAACATTTTTTTAATATATAGTAGAATGCGCATAAGTTAAAATAATTTTGCCATCGCAGCGCATAAGCATTCAGTTTCCAATACTAGGCGTTGGTGTTTTCATGTATTTGATGGATATCTTTGTTTAATATTTTTGCGAACTGTGAGTAGGCTTACAAGTTACAGAGTCTGTTACAGAGTCGGAAAGTAGTAGGACTGAAATTTTTTTAAAAAACAATTATTTACAAAAATGCCCCTTCTGCATCAACACAGCGTTTCCAGCGACTCTGCCAATCACAGAATGCTCCCTCGAACACAAAAAATTTGAATGCTCTTCTGCTTCCTCGTTACGGCCTTTTGAATGGCCTGGACCGAGCCGAGGTGCCGTCCTTTCATGACAATTTTCAGTCGAGTGGAGAGGAAGAAGTCTGAAGCAGCAACATCTGGGTTGTAGGTTGGCTAAGGAAACTGTGTGATGCCATGTTTGGTCAAGAAGTCCATGACAGCAAAGGCGACGTGGTTTGGCGCATTATCGTGATGGAGTCTTCATGATTTGACGATTGCTTGATGGGCCCGGGCGATTCGTTTTTTGAGTCTGAGGTGGTCATAGGTCAAAAGATTTTGCACTTTCGCTAAGTTTACCTCACGTTTAGCCGTTGGATGGCGTTCTGACCATTGCACATCTTGAGACCACTGGCGCTGGCGCTGGTAGATAAGATACCCCACAACCCGACCAAAGCATTAACATCTCCATCCTTCACCACGTTTTGACGGGAAAAATCAGTTCTACAACTTCCCCAACAAACCCTATATATTATATTCAACCAGTGTATTAGCTAAAGTCTGATTTATAAATGTGGAAAATTAAGCATCACCTTTTAAAATGCCTGATTTAAAATATCCATGTTTAAGAAATGGGTAGAAAGAATGAAAATAAACAAACTAAAAGTTTATTTCAAGCTTCTGTAACTGTAAACTGAGAGCATATAAAATTGATATAATTAAGCACACTAGTTGTGTGAAGTATAACTAAAATTCTCAACAATTTCTGCCTTAGAATAATATAAATATGCTTTTAAGAAAGTCACAGCACGAGTCAGTATGAACTAAAATGTTCTTTATTTGTCATCAACCATTTCAACTAAATTTGTAAGAGAGGAATGCAATGAAATCCATCATTTCATATTTTATGGGGAGAAATTTAAAGCGTTTATAAACAAACCGTTTTATTAGAACTGCTCAAAAGTAACCGAAATTGATAAATTATCGTTTTATCTAATATTATAATTATGAGTTTGTAGGTGTTTCATGTTGTATGCATCTATGCATAAGCATTAGTTATTATAATGAAAGATAAACTATGAGTATAGTGTTTAAGATTCGTTGAACTGGTAGAGACTTAAAAAATAAAGTAACAACAGATTTCTAAATAACAACATGAACATATTTAACATTGAAAGATTCTAACTAAATAAATAGAATTTGATGAAGTGAAATAAGTTCAGCAATCAGAATGGAAAATTAATTGAAAATCTAAAATAATTAGAGTTAAGCAAGAAAAGATGAACTGAAAGAAAATAAAGAGCCATGTCAAAATTAATATAACACTATTAATAATCCAAACGTGCGAAACACATAATAGGGAATATGAATAATTAACTAAATAAAAATACCTAAAATTAACGGAACATTATTTTTTTAAAAAGAAATGGAACTTTAAACAGTAGAAATTTAGAAATGTGTTTTTTAAGATTTCAGTCAAAATTATGTATGTAATAATACCGCTAAATATCAAATTACAGCAAAAAAGAAATACATTTAAAATATGGCACATAAATACATACACATATACTAAGCAATTATATTATAAGAAAGATCGAAATTTGCTCATAGCACAATACAGGTTTTGCATAAAACAAGTTACCTAAAGCTCTGTATTTATACTTTCACCCAGTCACATACGTATACTCCGCACAGATGAGATCATATAATATAAGATACGCAAGTTTGCACTAGGGAAGCCTTGCTCAGTGAGATTGACCAATGTCCTGTCCTAGGGCTGATACTGAATCCAGGATCTTGCAGATTTCGATGATTGCTGCTTGATTAGTAACCTGGATGGGTTTGCATGCTGCCGTCTTATTTGAGTTGGTTGAAGAAGGTCATAGATACAAAGAGATCGTAAGAGAAAAACTGTACATGTTATGGTCAGAACTATCCTAATGGCCGCAAACACAGACATTAGTATTGGTGATACCATTCCTTTTTAAATAAGCTGGAAAAGAACCATGATCGGTGATTAAACGCTTGAGTTGTGGGATGGAGATGGAGCGATCGGAGGAGACTTTTGGAATGAAGGAATAAGCGCTACGTGTCGTGTTGCTTTTATTCAATTGTTGCTATCAGAAGAGTGGTGACTTACGGTGGAGATTACGATTAAGGTGGGAAAAAATCGCTAAGATGTGATATTGCCTTTCTTTAGTGTCGCGCGTAACCTCTTTGTCCAGGTGGCCAACCGCTTCATTTCCTTCGAGTCCGTTGTGCGCTTATGCCTACACCAAATAAACATTGTTCGTTTTTGAATAATTGCTCTTGAATGGCTGTTATTAGAGAAAGGATTTGCCTAAAATTTAATTTATGATAACCAAAACTGATGATGAGATTATTTTCTATCAGAGTAGATAATTCTATATGAATTATTTTCTTTTGTTATTTGTTCAATGGTTACTGCCTCCGCCTGGAATACGTTATTGAATTATTTCCTGTGTTCTTTCCAAGTATATATAATTTGATGTATTTATATTGGTTGTGGCACAGCCTACTCCTTCCTTGGTGTTTAAGTCGTCAATGTAGAATACCTGTGCATCGCTCCGAACAAGATAGGTTTTTGTACTATAGATGCGGATTTATATTCCTTGTAATCTGGGTGCAGTTGATTGAGAAGTTTCCGATGTTCATAGAATGCTGAGCTGTAACAGGTGTTATAACAAGTTACATCTTTGCATAACTTCAGAGTACGTGTGATTCCTGTTCCGCTCGTAGATATAATGGGTGCAAACTCGGGAGTACTACTGCGACACTGGTGGCTGTAGTATTATACCTCTTATAGAGATTTAATGCAAAGGGCCATTGAATCATGAGGAAAAGCTTCTGTTTGCCGCCTCGCATTGGAGAGCATCATTTGGTAGTCACATATGGGACCATTTTTTAATGATTGTACAGCACAGGATCTTGTTAATGTCCTGGTTTTGCCCCCAGCATTCCTAGTAGTGACGTAAGTTTTAGAGCGCAGAACCTTAAATGCAGCAGCCAGGTGACAGACATGTAGTAAGGCAGCCAGATGATATTCCAGTAGATGGAACGGTCAAATGAGAGACATGGCCTATGTATAAGCTTCAGTTACCTACGGTTTTGAACCATTTACATATTTCTTCCTACGCCAGCTTGATGCAGAGTTTGTGGAAAGGGCTGGTGCTTGGACATAGTGCTGCCCTTTTCTCAAATGAGAATTGAAGTTTTAAAGTACTGCGTAGGGCTGTGAACTGGTTGTAAATCTCCTGACATCGTTGCTCTTGCTCTTTTCTGTTGCGACCACAGCCCAGAAACGCAGGGGCATCTGCCTATGTTATTAAATGCGTGTAATCGGCCATTGGGCAGCTAGTATAGACTCAAATGAGATTCCAAAGCATGAAGTTTGCACAGTATCCTTAGCAACACTCACTTCCTTAGGCTTGGCGGTGAGGCTGGTATTATTTGCCACAACGAAGTATCTTTCCTTCAAGTAGCTGTTGAAGGTGTGGTAGATGTTAGCAGCGCAGCAAGTCTCTCTGAGGGACTACTTTAAGATTTGTCATCACAGTTTGTCGAATATGCTCTTTAAGTCAATGGAAAGGTATGTAGCCGCTTATTTCTGTTGTTGATATGTCTATGTAAATCTTCCGGTGAATGCAGTGTGGATAGATCAGAACAGTCAACGTCACTAACCTCTATACTGGCTGAGTAGCGCAAAGTTTTGACAAATAGTTTAATGATTTCATTTGTTTGAGCTAGTCAATTCGCATTTGAAAATGAATTAAAAAATTCTTTCTCTCTCTCTCTCTTCCTTGGCATTCTAATGACATATAAAAAATTAAATTTCCTTCCTACCATTGATAAAAAAGTTTTGTAGGTTTGCTTGATTCTTAATATTAAATCATAATGTTTCTCTGAAAGGGAGATCTTCTAAAAAGAAAAGCTTCTGTATCATTTACATAAGGTTTTTTTACAATTTTTCCGCCTTTAATATTAGGTGGACTGTACATGCGCTTTGTCTTAAATCCTCAGCAGAACTTTAAGAAATCACAGGTTCGTAATCTTGACAGAAACTTATTCATTCTTGTTCCTTGGAAATGTTACACTGGTTGAAAAACAGCAACTCACCAAGCATGGCCCAAACTCTACAAATCTACCTTGCTAAATTCTCTTTAATTCCATATTTTATGAGCAGACACCTCAGAAGAAACTACCACCTGAAGCTCCAAGCGCTCGCCTATGAATCTAACCCTTTTTCATCTGCCGTGCTCTTCAGCTCGGAGACATAAAATAAAATTTGCATAATTCTGAACAGCAGTCCTTTCTTACTTAGTAAGTCTATCGCGGAAATTTGTTCCCATTGATTGAGGCTTAACTCACATGGTTACTGATAAAATCATTTAAAATATTTTCCCAGTAGAAATAACAGCAAAAGGAAACCTGTAATGCTATTTTTCCTCTTATTCACCAAATGTATTCGCGGACATTCCCTTACTTAACTTATAAGTTACATTTTAACCCATTCAGTGACAAATAACACCAGACAAAATTTACATAGGTTGTTTCCGAATGAAACTGATTCCTACAACTTATAGGCGATGCTATAGGCCAAAGATAAGTTCTGACACGTTTGTGCAGCTATCCCTTGCAGTATTGTTTAGTCCAATTATTTTTTTTGGGGGGGAAGGGATAAAAGAGCGTATTTTTAGCACTATTTTTCATACCATGGAAGAGGCAAAGAGCAGTCGTTTTCTTTTTGTGGAAAGAGAGTGTGAAAATTTCTGAAATTCTTCAAAATCCGCGAGGAGTATTTCGTTCCCACATCTGTTCCCTCATTTGATAGAAAACTTTGCAAGGTGTTCGACTGAGAGTTTAATCATGCCATAAATAGGTAGATTGAAGAAATATTGAAAACGTTCCTTGAGGATAGATTAAAAATTAGCTTTCTTTGGTATATTTGCATTCAATTAAATAGGTATTATACTGAAAAGCTGCATTTAAATATTTATCAAATAAGCAAAATAAAAAACACTCTAGGGACATCCCTTGCAAATTAGGGCCCGTTCGTATCAGTTACTTCAAAACTAAATTAAATCATGTAATAAAATATGAATAATTACGTTAACCTGTTACAACAGCAAATAAAATAGCAAGCGAATGGATAATGAATAGCGAATACGCATGTGCATATTTGGAGTTCATGCATAAAAACCCATGCATATTATATTTTGATACAGTGGATGCAATCGGATTCGGCACACTATGTAGCACCGAATCTTTTTGTGTTACTTTATTAGTTATTTTGGTGATATAGATATGTTTTATTTTAAAATAATACAGAAGAGTTCTAGTATAATTTTAAAGATTTATTAATAAATAGTCTTTCCATTCTTAATTTTTTTGTTTATTTCTGTTTATTTGTCTTCATTTTTTCTATCTGCAGCCGGGTTACTCCGTGTCAAGGCCCTTTCTCATTTGTCTCAGTTGTCATGTGGTATATCCACCACTGCCTCTGTAAATATTTTTTTCAAATTTTCCTTTTCAGTCTTAAAATTTGAATTTTGATATTTAATTCTTAAATTTGTCACTACTAAAGCGCATCGATGTGTTTAAAATTATTCACAAATCTTCTTTAGCAAGTGTGTTAGATTTCTGCACAGATTTCTTGGTTTTCAAAATTTCACCTACTTTAAATATTGATATAAATTACAAGCCAGCTTTACTTAGCATTTTCAAAGTTCTAATAACAACAAAGCATTTTTCCTTTTGATTCATTTTTGTTCGATAACGGTGATAGTCCATTTTATATTTGTTCCATCTATACATCTACCTAATTATTTAGTTAATTGTTCCACCTCCACTAGAAAATCGAGTTGCTCCTGAAGAAATAATTTACGTCATTCACTCTCTAACTTGACTTTTTTTAAAATCTACTTCAATCTATCATTAAACTTTGAATAGTTGTATATGATATATCGTTAACAGAAAAGCATAATGCAAGGAAAGTTATCGCCCATTTAGATCTATAATATCAGTTACAACTTCCTTCAAGAGTATTTGCAACGAAAAAATATCTTACCTGTCTGTCCGGGTTTGTACTGCGGTTTATCTGTCTGAATCAATGTAAGGTATCCAGACTTTAAACGTATGAGAACATTTTCTTTAATATTAATTTCATAACCATCTCTGAATTTGCCAAAAATATGTAATTCTGCGCGTATGTTCCTCCTTAAAGGAGGCACATGCATCTCCAACCCCATATTCTGATCTGGAAAGATACATTTTATAAGAATTTCAGTTTATTTTGCAAGTTAATGATATTTTTTTAATTCAGAATTTAATTTTTAAGGTAAGATAAGGCACATAAAGTTTCAGTTCAATTATACAATATTTTAAATGTTTGATTAAGAGAAAAAACAACTACATTAGTTGTGTAGCATCCGAAACAAAACAACACTTTGCGGATTCGGATTAGAAAGTTTTAATCGTAATATACTTTGAAAAATAATAATCGTTTTAGAACACTTGACACTCAGATGTATTGCTATTCCAATTAATTACATAAGTTGAGAACTGATACCCAAATTACCACATATCTAGCTAATTTCATTAGTGCTCTATTTCTGTAGTCACTATTAAGAATTACAAATTATAAAAAATTATAAAAATATAAAAATGTTAATATAAAGTACATTTCTGTATAAAAGAAGTTTCATCAATGAATACTGAAGGTCTTGTACATTTTACGTACGCCTCAGTTATCGGGATCGGATTCAGAAATGTATGTATGTATGAATGTATGCGTTAATGTATGCATGTATACATGTATTTACATATGTATATGCGTGTATACACATACTCATATAAGTACATACATACATATCATCGTACATACATGCATATAATTTCTTAATCCAGTCCCGATAACAGAAAAGTAGCATTATTACATTAAGCCCTTCATATTGCTCAGCCTACGTCTCTCTTTCTTTCTATTTGCCCTTGCAAATTAGTAAGTTATCTTTATGGAGTTTACTCTCGTTTAATGTAGGCCGCTTTTAATCCAAAAATTTCATTGCTAATTCCATGTGCTCAAACACTGAGTAGCTTATCCACGTCATAAGTTCGATAACATGTATTTGTTCACCTACGGAAAGCTAACGTTAATTCTCGATAAAAAACATAAAATTGAAATGAAAGAAGACAAAAGGCATGCAAAAGAAAAGGCAAATCATTTTAATTTAAAATATTTTGTACAAAAGTCAAAACATTTTACCTTTTAAGTTATCATAAACCACTTGCATACACAAAATACAAAGAATTAAATGAAAGCGATTTACAGCTCTTTGAATGGTGCTGGAGGTTTAAATCTTTTTAGGGGATCAAATGGTAAAATGAAAACTTGAAATATTCATTCTATGCCCGGTTCCCCAGATATCAATTAGATAAATCAAATAATACATTTAGGACGCATAATTTAAAGAAGCAAATAACAAAAGCACTTACAATTTAGAAACGTAAATAATTAAAAAAAAAAACCTTATTCTCCACACAAAAGGCACTACCTAAATATAGAAAAGGACAGTTCATACTGGCGTTTTCATTTGCCTCCTTAGAACTCGCTCCACTACAACCTAAGTATGGGGTTGGCGAGCATTTATTGGCTCCTCCTTGAGCACTTTCCTCCACACTCCGCCTCTTCCTCATCATTTACTCTTCCTCCTCACTCCCTGATCCTTGTAATGTCTTGACCCTGATGACTGATGACGTACTGTACCTACCACGTAATATTATAGATACGCGCAATCCTATTAAATCTTTCCCATATTTATTTTACTTTAATGGTTAGAAAATGTTAAACAATGTCTATTTTGCATTTACAAGTATAGCATTTCACAAAATAAAATTTCAAATTTAGCTGTCAGAAAAGTCTAAATGTCCTGAGAGTATATTTAACAAAGCCATATCTTTTCAGATCACTATAAAATCTGATGTTAAGAATGAAATGATTCGAAACTTGTAACCAGGCAGAATTTTTGGTGATAGTTCTTGGTTGAAGACATCTTTGATGAAAAGCGAATTTTCCATGAGTTTTCTTTATATTGGGCGTAGATTTAGATTACGTTAAAATCTTGACAGCGGAACTTAACATAGAAATTTTAGCAGCAAATTCAAATAGCCACAGTTTCTTTGACATCTAAAATAGATGAACGTTAACCACGTGTTTGTAATTTAAAAACATCATTTCCATACATATCTTACGTAATATCGCTAAAAATATATAAAATTCTCATATTATTTGTCTATTCTACATTTTATTTAATATTTAGTTTTAGTTTACAATTAATCTTTAGATATCACAAATGACTATAGGACCAATTAAAGTGACCCTATTCAGACCACTCTAGAACCCGTTCTACTTATTGAATTTCGATAAAATGTGGTATGTATGTTATATGGACCATGCGGAAATGATTTCTGTAATAAAATATCATTCAAATTTTGACCACCAGGGGGAATTGGGGCGCCTAAAGAAGGACAAAAGAAATCTGACAGATTCATTAAAATTTATTTAATTAGCGAATGTGCTCCATTGACATTAATCACGTGTTGAAAGCGCTTTATAACGTGTTCAATGGTAGTGTGACGTAATTCTCGAGAGATTTCAGCAAGATGGCGTGTAATGCTGACTTTCAACTTTGTTAAAATTCTAATTCCTCTCCCATAAACATGGTCTTTTAGGAATCCTCACAATCACAGCGATCTAAGTCGGGTGAAAAAGGAGGCCAGGCTTACGGGAAAGCTCTGGATATTACACGATTCTCGCCAAAGTTATCGTGGAGCAGTTCCTTGCCTAGGTACCCAATGTGAGGAGTTGCTCCATCTTGCATGAACACAGCGGTCTGCAATTGCTGTCGAAGGAGTTCACTTTACCGTGCACTTGTGACAGGGCACGTTTTAGGACCTTGAAGAGTGAGAGTTTCAGACAAAAACGGTCCGAGGATAAAAGCAGTAGTAAATATACACCATACAGTCACATAATCAGAATGCAATGGTTGTTGGTGAAGGACATTAGGAGCTGAAGCACACCGTACGCGGCAATTTCTAACCGTAGAATTTTCCAAGGCCAAGCGCCATCATCCATTCTCACAAAAAAATTGGCAAGCAAATTCAGAGCGTGTTTAGTGGTCTTGAGGATGTAGCATTTGGCCAAGTGGATCTTATACGGATACCATTTTAAAATGGATCACAGAATTTTTCGTACTGCTGATCAACGAATTGCCAACTCATGTGACACCGATTGAGCACTTACTGAACATTAAGGTCCCAATCACATTATGTTTCGGCTACGAGGGACTTGACGTCGAAAGGAACAATTCTCAGACCCCGCACAATTCCAGGAAACACACGTAGATAGGTTACCATTCTCACTAACTACAAATACTTGAACGCCAAACAGTAATCGATTATCGCTCAAATCGGGATCACGTCATCGTTCAGAAGCAGAACTTTCGTCTGATTGGTTGTCTCTACTCGGGACCCGAGACATTTTCGGTGAGGTTTGAAAAACTCCTGCGTAGCCGCAACATTGCTTCCGTAGCTAGGCGGGGCTCTTTTTTCTAGGAATCTTCTGGTTTAAACCAGTGCTACCAGAATCTCGTTTCTCAGAAAAGTCCCGTTTGGCAGGGACTGTAGGTATGTGTGATGACCTCTTGATGGGAATTGGTGTCTCTGTCTCTTCCAACCATAGCAGTAGCGACTTCTTCGACAGTTTCATTCGCAACCTGTTTTCGCCCTCTTCCGGGCAGCACACCCAAGTCTCTAGTCTCTTCAAATTTCATAATCATGTTCAAACCGTTCTTCAACATGGGCCCTTTTCGCAATCCCTTTAAACGAAGATATTCACGCAATGCAGCTAAACTATTGCTGCCGTTCTGATAGAACAGTTTTACCAGTAAAGCTCGATCTTTCTTCTGTAAGGGAATGATTAACGATGACAAAGGCACTCAGAATCCTTTCGTGCCTCTGGCTGGAAGTCTCTTTATAGGTTTGACTAATTTGCATAAGGACATTCTGAAAATTGCCATCTGTTGGTCAAAATTTGAAGTATTATTTATTGCAGAAATCTTTTCTCCATAGTTCATGTAACGTTTATAGCAGGGGTTCTCAACCGGTGGTACGCAAGAGAAAAATAAGTGGTACGCAAAAGAAGCAAAGTATTTTTAACTGTTAAATTCAAAAATTAAAACCCCAACATAATGATTGAGGTTTTTCTTTAACACTCGTAAATTTATTTGATTTGAGCTTTGCTCAAGAGTGGTGGTGGTAGTAGTACTTTGTAGTGGTGGTACTAAAGGTTTTCAATTTTTGTTTAGATGGTACGCGTTAGTCAAAAGTTTGATACCCGCTGGTATATAGCAAGCTTCATCAATATCCTTCTAGGCAGAATCGGTTCTACAGGGGTCTGAATAGGGTCAGTTTAATTATTACTATAGGGACAAAGCAAAATGAAAAGAATGTCTCTGTTTCGTCTTACGTGTCTTTCAAATACCACTATTTCTAATTATCCAATTCAGTCTGATTTTATACTATACTTTCACAGTCATTCAGTGAATTTCAACCTCCTAATATTAGTATATTCATTGATCTAAAGGAAGTCCAAACTAATATTTAATATAAAAAAGCATATTTATGAAACGCCATCTTAATTGATACTTTATACTTACTAGGAATAATATTCACTTTCTTTTCAACTAAGACGCCATACTTTGCCATCAAACGAATTGTGATTTCTTCACCAGGCGGTACATCAAATACTGAAAGTGTGAAATATCCCATTCTTGCAGCATCGAAAACTTTTGGAGATGTTAAAATGAAGCCCCTAAGTAATACACAGTAATATGGTTCAAAATGAAAGCAAATAATTAACTGATTAACTTTTAGATATTCGTTAAACTGTTTTGCAAACTGACATGCACTAGCAATTTTCAATAAAAAATATTAAAACTTCGGTCCACAGATAACTTTCTGTTGGCTTGGGCATAGAAATATCAGGAACGAGTGAAAAATGTCGTTTAGATAAACTCACTGTAACTTTTAATTCACTGTGATTAACGTTTACTTAACTGATTAGCGCAATAAAAATGCATACTAGACGGCTTTATAAAAAAGGCTAAATAGGTGTGGTTAATTATGGCAAATTATTGAAGCGTCATGATCTTGCATTATTCATGGCACACTCGATTTCTTGATGGATAAGGTATTTTGTTTGTTTAACAGGATTATGACTTACTCTTTATGTCCGTATTATCCGTTTATTATCCGTTCTCATGTTTGTTCTTCAGAATTTTGTTTTTCATTCATGATTTCAATTATCGGAAATTGGTTGCTGCGAACAGATTTTTCTCCCAAAGAGATTGATGAAACCTTTTAAAAATTTTTACCTTCCTTTCAAAACGATTTTCTTTGCTACTTTGCTTTTATGTCTTCCTCGCTACTTCTGTAGAAACTTCTAGTTTTCTACTTTTACTACTTCTACTTTTCCTCGCTCGCTACTTCTTCATTTCGCACGAAAATAGTTTTCTCTCACATTTCGTCACATTTTTGAGCGGGAAAGTTTTGGTTTACAATTAATTTGATTGGACAAAAGGTCATTAAAACTTTACGTAAGATAGGAAAATCTGAAACCTGTGAGAAAAGATGAATTTAGAGGCAGATGATCAAATTTAGAATATTAATTTTGAGATCGCCAACTATTTGTTTGAAACAGCTATCATATTTTGTTATATCTTACATATATATATTATTAGAATACTTTTAAAATTAATGCAAAAATAACTGATGTTTTGAAAGTCATGCTTAAAAACATATTTTAAAAATTAATTAAACAAAAGCTAGTACCACAATAAATAATAAAAGTAACCAAAATAAAATTGCCATTTTTTTATTCCATCTTTCTGTCAATTATAAAATCGTTCAACTCTCCAGATGTTCAACTTTAAGATCATTTTCTCTCCATGAGGGATGAGTCCGACGGTCTCCAGGATGTTCTGCTCGCCAGATATTTTGAGAGTTCCAATGCCAACACAGACACTATACATTTAGAAATATCCATGTCTTCTCCGGAATTCAAACCCAGGAACTTCGGTACGGTAGTCATTATCCCGGTTGGGTCGCTATGTTTTTCAGCCGTAAGGTTTTCATAGCTTTTATTTACTTAATTTTTACAATACATTTTGAAGTATGACTTTCAAAACTTCAGTAATTTTTGTATTAATTTTTAGAAGTATACTAACTAGACTATATAGCCATTTCTCGTGCGGGACAAAAAGGAAGATAAAACTAGTTTCATAGGAAACGGAAAGTCCATAGAGGTAAGAAGGAAAGCATATACTAAATGAATTTGATATGGACACGACATGATTTCGTTTACGGTCTATTAAATTATACCCATTTTTTGCAGTATTTCATTTAAACTTATTTCCTCGAATTATTCTAGCTTAATTAAGCGATTTTTGAAGAAACAAAAATTGCAAATTTTGAAATTAAATATTTCGATCAACTTTTCTCTTACAGGAGTTAAAATTCGTACAATTTTATTTTTTCATGAGGAGTATAAAACTTTCCAAAATATAAATATATGCACCTTTAAAATCGCATTAAAAGTTAGATTTTTGACATTTCTCGAAAATTAATTCTTTTAAACATTTGACATTACTAAAACATGAATATTTTCGTTTTTTAAGGCGAGTAAGAAACTGGGTGTTTATCTGTTACCGCTAAAGTGCGAAATCCGCTATTCTGAAGATTAATTAGAGTGATCCATTAAAGCCCGAAAAATTGTTTCATTTCACAAATTAATCAGGTAATATACAAATTACATACTAGGCATTCGTTAAAGTGAAATCTTTGCTGGAATAACAGCAACGTTTCTGTACACTTAAAACAGCCGCCACTTACACCTTTAAACTTCTGACCGGTTTCAGAAAATTTTACTACAAATCTAAGTGTACCTGAGATAGGTGTGTTTGTCCCAAAACCCAACTGCTACATAATTCAAACTGTCACCAATCTTCAGACTGGATGAATATGTGAGCATAATTTTATCATACGTTTTGTAAATTCATTTCCTTAATTGTAAAAATATTTTAAAGCGTTTTTACCTCAGAAGGGCTATTAATTTTGTTTTGGCATTTTGCGTCGATTAACTTTCTGTGTTGATTCACTTTTCATACTGTTGCCACCAAATATTACAGCCCTGTATAATATTTAAAGAAATTAAATAATGAAGAATCTGCATAAATGTATGTATGTTTCTCGCAATGTGATAAAACAACGGTACCTAGAGCCATCAAATTTTGAATGGGCATCTGGAAGCCCTAATTTGGAATTTGTTTTACCATCTATTTCCAATTTTGTAAAGCATTAATGAGTTTTTGATTAAGAAACTCAACAATTTCAAAGCGAGAGATGGCAACACTGCACGAAAAAGAGCATTTTTATCTCCAGCGCGCGAGACTGTGCATCGGAAATTCTAAAAATATGCTTTTTCAGAACAAAACAGACATGAAACAGACAAAACATCAACAAAACGATCTTTTGGGCGTAATCACACAAAACGTTTGGGCGTAATATAACATCTGAAAGCTTTAAGATTTTTTTTATACTTTGTATTTCAGTTTTCTAATTTATTGATGATTGATTCTATGAAATAATTTGTTGCTTGTTTGATTGTATTGACGTGATTTTTTAGATCTTGGAGAATAATTCAGAAATATTATGTTAATTTAAGCATGCAGAATCTTTGCTACTGTTCCACCAAAGATCTTATGTTCAGTTTAACGAGCGGCTAGTAGGTAATGTGCCCATGAGCGAGTACCTAGTAGCTAATGCGCAAAATAAAAGAAGAGGGAAAGGAAACGGGAGAAACATACTTTTGGCAACTTTAACGATACGGAAGCCGTTAATGTGCGCATTGCCTAGGAAAATTGCGAGGAAATCTGAATTCCGCTCTTTATCGGAACAAATCAATTAACCTGCAGATTAGCTAGGTAAAATGAACAGCAATGACATCGCACTATAGCGATAACATATATAACTTTGGTACTTCCGATTGCAGTATTAAAGGGTACACAGATGGATGTTACTGTAGTCCCATATTCACAATTTCAGCATTATGGGGCTAATCGTTTTCGAGTTATGCGAGATACATACATATGTAAGTACGTACGCACAGAGGGATCCAAGGAAAGGACCATTCATTGCCAAGCTGCATCTTGTGCTGCCATTAATGATTAAACGATATTCTATGATCCAACCTCGGCGGCTGTGCCGGCGGGTCGCCAATCCACCAAACATTCCGCAAGGACTTCTCATGTTCATAGCCACAATACATCACAATGAGGACTGCGCGGGGAGCCGCCTCCCCCGGCACAACTTGTAAATCTACATGAGAACGCATGAACTACATGAACAAGCTTTTAACTCATTATCACAGCTGATAATAGAGCATTTTATTTCACTTCTAGAATTTCGACTTTGAATTTATTACGTAAGCGATGATTTAAAGTAATGACTAAAAATTTTCCATGTTAAAAGTTATGTGAAATTATAGTATTAACATTTTACAGATTTTTTGAGCGCGAAAGGTACTTCATTATAGATGCTTAGCAATGAAGAATATAATCTGTAAGCATGACACATGTTGTGTGGCGAATTTTAATTATATTAATATCTGCTTTAAGTATAAGTTTTTCAAGTATTTTTTTATTTGTACTCATGTATATTTTAATCTGGTAAAAAGAGTATTCTTAAATTGTTAAAGCCTTATTTAACTGGTTGTTCTTGAAACTGCAGAAAGTGTAACAAAGACAGGAAACGTTGCGAGGAGACACCTGGTTTATGGCCTTTTACTAACAGTGGAAGCAGTTAGGTTGTTGTGTTGTCGCTTTTCTTCGTTGGGGCTTTTACTAAATTGGGTCAAAGGTCAAAAATCGGCTTTCTCATGTTCGCTTGCTTTCGCTTTGTTATAATTGCAATGTTTTCTTTCAGTAAGCTTACGTAATTGGATTCTTATCGCTTAGTTTCTGCTTGTTAGCTGCGGGGCCCACCTTACTTCCCACTTCAGAGTACAGATGGTCAGGACTGCATTGTCTGTATTGCCTTGTTTTTGATTCGTTGCGGGGTGTATTTTTTTCAGTTAAAGATAAAGTAAAATTCTGGGATTGGTGAGATTTAATTTTGTGATTTTTTTTTGTAAGCCTATGAAATTTTCGGGGACGGAGAGACCGAGTTTACCTTAGAGCTTGCACAATGTACGAAGTTATTCGGACTCTGATTTTTGAGCTAAAAGAAAAAGGAAGAGTAAATGGGAGTGGGGGCTTGACCTCTTGCGGGTCTTGTTCTCGCGAGCGACATGAACCAGCGTGCTGCGGCTAAGGAATTCCGGCTTTGAGTATATGAGAATTTGGATTGAAAAAGGCGCTAGAGCTCATCACAAAAATTTATAGCATCGTCGTTTCTCCATTATAATTTTCCTAGAATTGTAAATAGATATTCTCGAGGTGATGCAGATACCAGATGGTTTTCTTATTTATCCTGCCCAGCACGATTTGGGTTTTGTGGATTTCTTCGAAGGTCAACGAAATAAGCTGGACGATCTGTTGAACTATTAAAACTCCGCATTAATCAGTCGATGATGGCATTCCCGAGCCATTGGAGTAGGATGTATGAACTTCAGACTGTGAATGATGATCTTTTTTATATCTTGTCTTTTCTATTTACAAATATACCCGAATTAAGTAATGTTAAATTATGTTAATATACAGGAACCAAGTAGTAATCATTTCTAATATATTGTAAACTGAGAGGTGATTATAGAAGTTTGAGTTAATTACCTGTTATTTAAGGTCTGTAAATGGAGGTTTATAGGTTTGTTTACCAGCTTAATTAATGAGCTATTGAATTTCAAAATGTAACTTACAAATTAATATGAGTATGTTAATTTTGTAATGAGATATGCATTAGTTTTCATTTTAGGTTTATTAATTATT
Organism: Stegodyphus dumicola; assembly: GCF_044657685.1. Taxonomy (NCBI): domain Eukaryota; kingdom Metazoa; phylum Arthropoda; class Arachnida; order Araneae; family Eresidae; genus Stegodyphus; species Stegodyphus dumicola. Next base: position 135,841,198 of record NC_140777.1, read on the forward strand.
GTAAGCTGTGATTTTGTGTGATATTATATGTTACTTTTCATAGTTAAATATGTGGTAGGATTACTGATCAGTTATCCAATATTTAGTAATATAGTAATATTCTAGAAATCAACAAATGTGTTTGTCTTATAATTTTATTGCATTTATTTATCTTGTGTGTATTTTTGCGGTGGTCTGTCAAGTTACTCCATTTGTTTGAGCCGGAAGCCTTTTTTAAGAAACATGGAGCTTTACTTAATTTGGAATTATTGTTATAGTTTTTCCTTTTTATACGGGTTCTCACAGCGCTTTATTGTATTACCACTATACGATTGTTCTTATGATCTTATGAGGAATTTGATTTTTATTTAGTTTGTCCGGCACCAAGGTAGTTAAGGAAAAATTAAAAGCCAGTATAAAAGATGAAAGTTTAAAACCCTCTAATTTTCTAATATTCAGCACACAGATTTAATTTTCCTGCCGTCTCGATGAAATGACTTTGATGTTGTTGATATGTAGATGCACCAAGAAGAAGTTTTAGTTAGAGCCGATTTAACATTTCTTTATTTTTTGAGAAATGCATTTTAATATGGAATACAGAGTGTAAAAGGTTCAAACTGCGTTGCAATTCTTAATCAAAGTTACCGAGAGCACAGAAGCAGAAATACGTCGAGAAAGCTTGGTTAAGGATGATTAAGTTTTGATTAAAATTTATCGATTCGTTAAATATTAAGTTTCGATTCCAAATTTTAAAACTATTATTGGCTGAAGCGTTATGTAAGTGCCAGCGTCATTAACGTTATGCGAGAACCATATGACACAAGACTGTGTTTGTAGCGACACAATTTAGATGTTATGATTATAATACATTTACTTAAGATTAAGGGATTATTACAAATTAATGTTAATATTTTATATTACTCTTACACATCTCTCCTATCAAAGTGAAAAGAGACTTCGAACTAGCGAAAGAAAACCTTCAGAAAAAAATTAAAGAGCAAAATATTGTTATAAGGAAACTATAAATAATGCATTCAGAATTCGAAATTCAGTAATATTCTTAGATATGGGTGTAACTCAAACAAGATTTCTAAATCAGATAATAAGAAGCTGAAGAAACTCAAAAAAGCGTATAATTTTGATTTCGTAACTATAGTTGAATTACTACGACTTATTCTGACATTCACGATTGCAGAGAAAATATGCTAAAGGGTTTGAAAAAAAGACTGCGTAAGGCAGTGTGCCTTGTTACAAATTTTGAGAAAGCTACTGATAATTGCTCAGCTTAATTCAATATTTTTAATTTCTCGAGAAATATTTTTCTTAGGATTTCTCCAGAAATATTTGAGTAGCAAAATATGCAAGTAGAAAGGAAAACAGAACTGGACAAAAAGCAACTCATTATATGCTTTATATAATTTGTAAGTAAAAAACGTTTTTTTACAGAATTAAAATTTCAAAGTAGCTGCATTTCATTAGACGAAAACACTTATAAGATATTAACTGAAATACAAACCTGATTCAGTAGAAATAGATTAGTATAGTTAAATTCATTCAAATAAATGAGCTAAATCTCAAAATAGAATATATTAGAGACAAAACAGAAAACCTCTTACTAAGTTTTCAGTTTAAAACAGATAACTGCATTCCGAAAACTTCAATCTAACACCTCAAAGAGTTTTTTAAACATTTAAAAAAAGTGTTCTAAAAATTAAAAATCTGATGTGAACAACCACATGACTTTTCCTTGTACTTTTTAATGTACTTTTTCCTTGTACGGAATATTAAATTATACGCACATTTTTCTGCATTTCTTTTAAACTCATTGCTTCGAATTTCATTAGAGATATATTTCTCATTCAGTTAATTCTGCTCTCAGTTCACGGCAAGGCAAAAATACATAAAAGTTCAAAATAACTCCATTAAAAATTGAAAAGTAGAAAAAATAAAACTCCATATACAGTTAGAACAATCAAAAAAATAATTTTTACAATTAAAAGTAGCGTTTCTACGCAAAAACAAGCAATTCGGCCAATGGGCAACAAGGCAAATTTAAAGGTGCACAAAAAGGAAAGTTTAATTTTGATCTCACTTGGCAAAAAGCACTGAAATTTCAGAAACTGAATTCACTATTCTGCTAAGTTTCAAATGTAAACAAATATGGCTGCTATGACAAACAAAATTAGGCTTAGCTGCACTTAAAGAACTTTTAAATTGCTGATAATCCTACAACTATTGCATGCAGATTAACCAAAGGCATAAAAACCTTAACCAAAGGCATTAAACCTTAACCGGAAGATAAGAACAACATAAGTCAACCATTTTTAAAGCAAAAAAATGCGCAATTTCCTAACATATAAGGATAAAAATAAATGAGCTCACTCAGACGAGTAACAGAGTCGGCATATATATATATATACTATATATACCTTTGGTGCGGCCAATTACAACTAAAACGGGGCGTGCACAACTACTACATATTATAGCAGTCTTATATTTCAGCGTTCTGAGGCTACTCCTTTTTGAGTTATGCGAGATACATACATACATACGTACACTACGTGCGTACAGACATCATGAAAAAAATCTCTTCTGAATTTGTTTTAAATCAGTTTTATAACTCGTTTGGGAAAAACGAGTCCTTTATTCTCTCCTTACGTGCAGATATCACATCAAAACGTCGTAAAATTGCATTCAATAGCTGTCAAAATGGATATTTTTGTTGAAATATGATACCCGGAATTTTTTGTGATTACAATATTTTTTTTACATCGTACAAGGAAGTAAAAAATCATAAACTTTAAAAGGAATTGCAACTTGATCTGAGCATCCAAATTTCCGTTAACATTTGAAACGATTTTAAGCCTTGTCGTTACAATATGCAGATTAGTTTAAGAATTAATCACTTAGAAATTACAGATTTAAATTATAAAAATTTTACGTTTGAAATGATCTTTTCGAAATGGCAAAGCAAAATGACAGAAAGCGAAATGTGCTATGATATTTCTCCATCGAAAATTAACCAACGTACAGAGGTCTGAATTTTTTTAAATAAAAAACGTTATTTCAATGCATAGCCGTTATTATTATCCATCTCTCTGGATGACAAAAGGTCCCCAAAAATATTCCCGATAAATTAGGGCTTAAATTTAGCTGGAGCCTGGCTATGGTACTTCTCAGTATAGGAGTGATATTATAATTCTAATCGAATCCCCAAATAAGATGAGCTCCATTTTATTTCATTATTTAATTATTTATCATTAATTTAATTAAATTGTTTTTTATCTATCTCTCTATGTATCATTTAATTTCAATTAATTATTACTTATATTTTCTGTGTTTATTTGTATTCATCTTACTCTAAAACTTTCCAATGGGCTCTGGTATATCTAATTTCAACTATTCAGCCGTAACTTAGCATTTTATATTTTTCCAATATGCACAGTCCAGAACTAAACGCATTAAAAACTGCGGAGAACTTTCCTTCGAGGTATTTTAATTGCAAAGTAAAAATGTAGAACATTTATGGCTATTTTACATTACAAAAGGCGATGACCAAAAATGCGTGTTTCGTGGATGCACTTAGCTGAACAATGTTTATTAATGTTTAACAATGTTAACATTTTAATCTAAGTTAAATTCATTTATACTCATTATAAATACTAAAAAGAGATATTTACTTTACCATATAGTTATTGTTAGCATTATGTGCTATTAAACACTGAAATGTAAGTGAAGTGTCTAGAGTGATCGGTACTTCATAAAAGTGTTGACATATAATACATAGTATATCATATTGTATGGGACGAAAAGAATAGTATAGTACAAGACCTGTAATTGATTTATTAAGCCTAAAACAAATTAATTCTAAAGCTAAAACTGTTAACGTTTTATCTGGCTTACGAAATCTCTTCTAGAAGCACTGTTAATCAAATTGGCACCGTTCATGCACGAAAAGTGTGCTATGTTTGGGAATACGCCAAAGCATCAACGTGTATCGTCCTTCAAAGACATTTTCGCACGACATTTGCTGAAGAACCATTGCATCGTCACGACATCGAATGGTAGATGAAGCAGTTTCAGGGCAGGGGTTGCTGTGTAAGGAATCTAGACCCAGGATGAACAGAAGCTAAAACCGATATGCTTGAAAAAATTCGTGAAACATTTTTACGAAGTCTCACAAAATCAACGCATCGTGTGAGTTCTGAATTCAGTGTGGCTCATGTAAAGGTGCGCTTTTTGAGTGTTACAAAAATGTCTACATTTCCAGCCATATACCTTCCAGATCGTGCAGGCCTTAAAACCTTCGACGAACTCCTGCATAAAGCTTTTTCTGAGAATTTCACGGTAAGCTGAAGGTAGATGGTTTCTCGAACAGACTTGTGTTTACGGATGAAGCCCCGTTTCTAGAAAAATTAATCGCCGCAATTTAACGATTAATAATTAATAATTTAATAATCTGGGCGTACGGAAATCTACATAGTGCAATGGAACATGAGCGTGATCCTCCAGAGGTGAACATTTACTGCATCATTTCTAACAGTTGTGTTTGGGGTCCTATCGTGTAAAAATCGATTGACGAGTGCATTTACCAAGATATACTATCAAAGTGTTCTCTTAGCTGGAGAAAGCGATTCCCAGCTTCATTTTGCAGTAAAACGGTCATTGGCATAAAATCACACGCTAATACCTAAGAGCTAATCTACCTCATATCTGGACTGGACGCACTCGGTCAAACGATATGCCACTGCTTTTTTGGCCATCGACATCCCCATATCTAACAGTTTGTGATTTTGTTTCCTGTAGAGTTTTGCTAAAGGCAAAGTGTTCGCGCCGCCATTTGCATAGGCAAATACAGCAACTGAAGCAGGGGATAACTGAAGTGCTCGAATCGTTAACGAAGGATACTTGGTCAAGAGTGTGTCAGGAACTGAAATACCGTATAGACCAGGGTTTCTTAATCTTTTTTCAGTCGTGACCCTCAGGACTCCATAACATTTACAAAAGTTTTGTGGTACCCCCCATATATATAATCCGACACACGCGTGAGTGAAACTGTCAATTTTTTCACTTGTACTGTAATATAGTACCGCAGTTTTAGGTCATTAACTTTAATTTCTAAGTTTAAGACATAGAATAATGTGAAATGTGAAAATTTTAAATGAGTAATAGACGAAATGACGGCCTCACGTGCAAAGCAGAAAATGAACGTTTATATTATAAAAAGAATGCGTCGAAAAGTTTTCGTTTTTTCTTTGTCTGTATTATCTTATATTTATGTATTTTCAGATGCATTGTGTAAAAATGTTTGGTAATTGTAAAATTATTATAATAAGTCAAAGAAATATCAAACTGCTAAAATTTTTGGCAACTCCCTGATGCAGGTCCTGCGACCCACAATTTAAGAAACCCTGGAATAGACAATTGCCGTGTCATCGGAGGGGTACGCAACATAGAACATCTATAGAAACTTTGATAACTATAATTTCACTGTGCATTTTATTTACCATAAAATAATAAAAAAGAACTCACAGGTATTCTTTCTGTTTGTCCCATTCAATACGAAACATCCTATTTTAAGCGAATTGATTTTAAACTGATATAAAGATTTTCGATTATTGGCAGAGTTTTTATAATCCTTTCGAGATCGAACTGACAACAGCTCACTATACATTCAACAATGAAAAGGACTACTAGAATAATCATTAATATACTGCCTCTATCGTCAAGCTTTGATTACGCTATTTCAAAGTCGATTCTGACAAATTTAATATTCTGTTTTAACACACCGGTAATTAAAAATGCCTTTCAGTCTTCTTTTTACTATTATCGTTGTTATCATCATTATTACTAGAACTTTGTTGAGTAGAATCTCTTTCAAATAACAGGAAACACCCAAACATTTGCTTATTATATTTAAGTTTTTAAAACAATGAACCATGTATTTGTCAGGGAAAAAATATCACCGGCGGTCATTTTTTTATCTTTCGCCATTGATCGAGCAGCTGATGGACTATATTAATGAAGAATGATTTATCGTGGAACAGGATGAAATTATTAACTCATTTCCATACGTCAAATGTTCGGAAGATTGAACCATACAAAGCAAATTGAATAAATGACACTCTGGAAAGACTATATCCGGATTATATGCACAAAAGCATCTAAGCCAAGAGTCGTGAATATTTTCTACCCCACTACTGCAGCTTACAGTCTAGCATTTTGTGGAACAATTTTACGGGAGATATTCGTGATCGATTTCTTGTTTTAATCATATAACTGTTGGTTTTAGAAACCAACATTAATAGCTGATTAAGCATATTCTTTGTTTACTGCTAAATGAATAATACCCAAACATTTTTCGAGTGGTTTTTGCGCTTCTGATTCAGTTGTGTTTTCATCACCGACATCTACTTAACCCTTTTTAGTACCATTAGGAATTTCTGGGAAGAGGTTGGTTTGGTTTGCTTTATTTAAATTACGGCAAGCACTCGAGGGCTATCTGCCTAAGCAAAAAGATGCCTTCTTTGAGGTCTTTCTGAGGGAAACTAGCTCGTATACACGTTATACATCGGGAAAAGCACAAAAACACCCATGCAGCAAGCCCATTCGCGGGATTCGAACCTCGTACCGAGCTAGCAGTGTTCAGCGACTTTACCACTCGGTTGCTGGTGGGGCCTTCCGAATCAAATACTGTTATTTTTGGTTGTCTATTAAAGCGATTAAAATATTTCACGACACCTGAATTCGGCTTCTCCAGTGTCAATTCATTTAGCACACGTTTTCATACTTTCTAAATTCTTCCCATAATTCTTCTCATTGCAAATAAACAACGGAAAGCAGATTGTCAAGACAGTCCAGCTTGTTTAATAAGGTCAGCTTAGACAAGACATAAAATTTAGTCCAGCAATGCTAGCAGTTCCTCTGTGCAATCTTCTGTGGGGCGCTATTAAGCTCGCATTCAGTAAAATAAAAATGACCAACTTTAAACCATCAAAACCAAACCTTCATATTAGCTTCATATTATTTTTTTAATCAACTAATATCAAAGTATGTTTATTATTTGTTGATTCACTTCAAAACAGAGAAGAGAAACATAAGCCAAAGTGAAACATAAAATTAGCAAAGCAACAAACTCGCTTTTAGCATAGATTTAGACAAGGACTCAATCGATTTTGTGGCAAATAGGTACAGACCGACATTCATGAAGAGAGATCTGTACCTATTTGCATTTATACCTATTTCCATTTTATATGTACTTGTTAAAAATAATATTGTAAAGCAGTTAAAAATGACATTTTTAACTGCTTCCAGTCAATGTGTAAATGAATTATAAATTTACTTTTATTATCTCGGTAAAAGTATTGTAAATATGAATTCAGATAATGTTTAAATGTGCACATAACTGTCATGATTTTATGTTTATAGGAAAATTCAGTTTCGAACTACCAAACTGAATAAATACTGTTGCTTCCTCCTGCAACAATTCTGTTAATTTAATTTTAAACCGAGCATTTTCTTGAAAAAACAAATTTCTGGTTTATCAATTCAAAACGAAGGTATATTAATATATTTTGTGCGGTTAAGGTTTTGCTCAATCCATTTTATCATTTATCTTTGAAACTTCGGCTTTACATTTCATACCCCGAACCTACCAAGTGTACCAAATTTCTGGTTGCAACACGATGTGGAATTTGTGCACTTAACAAGTTTACGAAATTCTTAACTGAAGAAAGGTGCATCTAATCTCGTTGCCAATATCCGAAAACATTATTTCAGGCATACCAAATTATGTAAAAGAAATAAGTAACTAAATTATAGTGACAACTAATTAGCATAAAAGGTTACACAAATGAGTCAATAATAAATAAATACTAATATGCAAATTAATTAAATAATCGCTAATACACTTTCAAAATTGATGACCTAAATCTATCAATGCTTTTATACATGATTATTCAGTTCGATTACAAGCTTTAATGATAACTACAATAATATTACGATTTGCACTATGTTAATAGTATGATTATAAAATGAATTTTATGATTATGATACGAATTATGTTAATTATCGTAGATATTTTATTTCTTTCTATTATTATCTGTTTTCTGAAGTAAGAAGCTAAAGAAAGGAAAAACAATCTTTCTGAAATTTGAGGTATTTAATGCCTTATGTTATCAGCAAAAATAAAATCAAATATTGTTTGAAAATTTAGGAACAAAATTTGTTTCTGCTTATTGGAAAGGAACGCAACATTTTGAAATTCCAACTTACCTCTTGGCGTTTCCAACATTAATAACATATAGGAAGCAAATTGCGAGAACACTCAAAACTCTCATCGCAGTGACAGTTAATTTAACATTTTTATAAAATAATTTAGTAGCGATAATAATAATGATAATTCAGTTACTTAAACTTTTTTAGGCTGCAATTATTAATTTTCTGAAAAGTCTGGGAAAAATTTATTTAGGGCTAGTTTTTCTTCATTTAACTAGTGGCAGATATTAAGAAGCGATTCCTAAACTAGTGGACCGCTCAGGTAAAAAAAAGCGTTTGTTAGATCGTATTTCCAACCCGGACACTAGCCCACTGCTCACTATGAGCAAGAGTAGAGAGGAATCATTAAAACTGGCCTATCAGATGTTAGCTCCGAAGAAAGGGGAGGTCTTGCTATTTGAAGTATGAGAAGTATTTTTAGTAGAGGAGATGAAGTTATTTGAGTTCTGTTTTCACATGAAGGTATAATTATCTTTTTTAGACATTTCAATAAATAAAGTAACTTAATTATTACAAAAATCAAAGTTCGAAATATAAAACAAAATAAGGAGTTTATTTTTTAAGTTTAAATTGTGCAAATGCTTTGTATAATAAATTTTACCTCAATAGAAATCGTACTTACAGAAGTGATTCAAAATTCACATATTCTATTTGTACAAACAAAATGGCAAATTTATTCAAATAACAACAAAATTAAAAAAATCTGTTTTTTTTTTCAGTATTTAAAATATATTTTTTAATGAACTAAAAAGAAATGCAAGAAACTAATGCATATAATTTAATATTCCGTACAAGGAAGTCGTGGTGTACATATCAGATTTTTTTTAAATGCTTTTCTATAAATTTTTGAGAATGCCCTGGTCAGACTATTAAAATTTGTTTATTACTAGCTTTAGCAAAAGCTAATAATTACTAGCTTTAACAAAAGCTAGTAAGTCATCAGTAATTTATGCATTAATTATGCTACAAATTTTGTTTAGTCCACGTGAGACTGCATATTTAGTTCTTTTAATTGAAATCTCTCCGTTTTCCATGATTTTATGTTTTTTACATAAAATTACTGATGACTTACTAGCTTTTGTTAAAGCTAGTAATAAACAAATTTTAATAGTCTGACCAGGCATTCCCAAAAATTTATAGAAAAGCATTTAAAAAAAATCTGATGTGTACACCACATGACTTCCTTGTACGGAATGTTAAATTACACGCATTAGTTTCTTGCATTTCTTTTCAACTTATTGGATTTAATTAAATCTACTTCGCCGACAGCGCATAAACCACATAGAATAAAGGCATTCTTTAAAATTCACTCTATTTGTTTAACATAGCGACACTCCGGCACTAGGTTAACTTAACAGTATTATATTTCATTCATATTATAACTCAGAATGCACAAAATGTATATCATTTAAAGAATTATCTAATCGTTGCCACATGCTCTTTTCAAATACTATAATAAAGCTAGAACGATGTAAAAAAGAAATTAAGCAAACAAAACAAAAAAGAAACAGTTTTCACAGACGATTGAGTATTTCTTATTCAATTAATTCAGTTTTCACTTTGCGACAAGACAAAAATACATAAAAGCTCAAAATATCTGTATTAAAAATTACTAATTATTAAAAATTAAATTACTTATTATTAAAAATTAAGTAAATCTTAAACACTTATTTCCTCGAAAAAATTCCAGAAAGGATTAAGCATGATTTAATTCGCAATAATAAATGAAGGCGTTATTTTTGTTGTTGTGAAGCTTAGTCTCTCTAGATTAGCAACAAATCTACAATTCTGCTGTTTCAAATGTAAACAAATATGTCCGCCATGTTATTTAAAAATTAGGCTTAATCGTACTTAAACAGCTCTTAAATTGTTGGTAATTATACAAATATTGCTTGGAGATTTATGTCTGTAGTGTTGCATAAACTAAATACACTTTTATTGTAATGAATTTTTAAAAGAATGATACAGCGGACAGTGGAAAACGGGTGATGGATTGAATGTACAAGTCTCTGATCGGTATGCATAGCAAACATAACACAGAAAACTGATCGGCATTCATAGAACCATAGCAAACCAAAGGGACTATACTATATCACCAATAATATTGGATTTTAAACCAAAAGTATCGCAAGAGACACTATTAATCCCTCTAAATATATATTCATAATTTTTTTATTACATAATATAATTTTTCCAGTAAAATTTATAATGAAGAATGATGCTTAAATGTTTAGTTTCTTTCATCGTTTCGAGTAAAATGTTGTTAGGGTATAATTGTGTGTTTGTAAGCTGGCATGCTTTCTTTTAAGTATCAAATTTTTAATTTATTAGGATTGAACTCCAACTTAAGCCAATCTGAATCTTATTAAAGTTATATTTAAGTGTTCTGAACTGTATTAAAATGTGCTTCCGGATGCTTCCCTTGAAAACAAACGGAGTTATCATCAGCAAAAGCGATTGTTTTACAGTCCAGATAATCTGAGAGTCTAGTGAGAAGATCATCTATAGTTAAATTCCACACTGAGAGTCCCGAAATAAAGCCTTAAGAGCAACCTTTTTCCAAAGTGCGGAAAGTAGAAGCATGATCAATGGAGAGCAATGCAGATTTGTCATGCAGAAAAATTTTAATAAAGGGGAAAATATTACATGAAACACCTCCTTCAAAAGGCAAGTATCCCAGGTCACTAAGCTCGATCAAAAACATTTTTAATATCAAAGAACCCTAGACTAGTGTGTAAATTCCTTTTCTTACCTTCATCCATTTTGTCTTTCAGGTACAGGATGAATCGTCCTATCTCTTATTAGAAGTAAAACCAAACTGCGCTTTGCTTAAGAGTTTTTATTGTGTAAGGAACAGTTAAGAAACAGTTTTTCTATGCATTTTCTTAAATTGGGAAGAAAACTAGTGCATTTGAAATCATCTAAATGCCTTGTGTAAAGACCACTTTTCTTAAACATTAAAACGACATTTGCTCTCTTCCAGCAATGGGGAAGTGAACTAAGCTTCAGACAAATTTTGAAGATTTTAGAAAGCAAATTTTAAAACATTCCATGAATTTGATGCGAAATTTCATTTGAAATGGAATCAAGACCAGAAGATTTATTGGATTTAAGGCTTTCAATAAAATTAATTATTTCTGAACTAGTGAAAGGAGGATCTTGATTAGAAACGTAGTTTGTAGAAGGCTCAGACCGAAGCATACGATGTATTATTCTTGAGTTATAGATTAACAAATGAATCCGAGCGTTCAGACAATTTTAAATTTATACTCCACGCATAAGTTGTACACAAGCAGGCCTTTAGTGGCAGGGTTCAGAGAACAATTACAACACGTTAGAAAAGCCCCGAGGGCAGAATCAATACTACCAGCAGCTTAAATAAAAATCAAGCCTTCTCTTTTTAGTCCATTCACAAAGGTTTCTGCCGTAAAAGGCATTGCCAGTCTCAAGCCTTTAAAATAGAAACATTCTTACAAGCATGCTTCAAATTATGTAAACATTCAGCTGAACCTATTTTTAAACCATGTAACTTCTAGACCCGAAACAAAAAGTAGTTATTATTTTGTTTCATTTAAAAATAAATTTATTAAAGAAAGGGGAAAAATGCTTCAAACCAATATCTTTATATAAATTCTTAGAACAGCTGCAGAACAGAGTAATTATATTCTACTTTGTTTGATATATATAAAAAGTAATTTAAATATTAAGTCTGTTTCTTCAAAATAGGCCCTTCAAGGCTGTTGCCGGCCCTCCCCATTAACCATTATAAAGTGCGTTGTCATCATCGAAAATGACGTATCACTTCCACGTCATCTGAAACTGTAGTTCAAATCAGCATTTATTCATACTATTTTCATGAAACGAAACACGCTTACCGTTAATGAATCTCAGGGAAAATTTCTAAACAACAACAAACTAAGCAACTGCTACAAACTGAGATGTTTTCCTCCTTTTATAAGATTTTAAAATCACGCGCTAGAATTTTCCAGTACTTTCTCGAAATCAAAAAGAGATATTTATTTATTTAATGCACGCGCTCTTGTATTTTCAATTTTCCGGCTTAGCTTTCTTTTAATATTCGTCACGCGCTGCACTGCGCGAGAAATAAAACCATTTAATTTCTAATTGAACTAACATTAGCTTTTTAAATACCAAATTCGTAACACTGCCCCCTTCCCAAGGACTGCACGTCCCGGGCAGTACAATCCCTGGACAGGAAGCAAAACTTACAACTGTGGCATAAATTCATTAATAAGCATTACATTACAATAATAAACAACATGATCAATAAATGCAATACATAAAACAAATCAAATGCTATCAAATACAAATCAAATACACATTTAAAAACAAAAATGGACCATGGTCTTATACTATTTACAATTATTTACATTATGTACTATGGCCATAGTAATGAGCTAACCTGTCGTAATGAACGACTTTAGGTTTAGAGTTCGAAGACTTACGAATCCGAACCACGACGTCATTCAGCCTGTTTAGGACTGTGTACGGCCCATCCCAAGGTGACTGTAATTTCGGACAAAGTCCTTTCCGTCGAGTCGGATTCCACAACCACACCTTGTCTCCTTCGTGGAATTGATGTTCAGTAGCTCTTGTGTCGTATCGGGTCTTCATCTTCTCCGTCGCCAAGTTGACTCGCTCTCGTGCAAAATTGTGCATCACTTCAAACCGGGCCCGGAGATCTTGAATATATTCCTCAGACGATGAAGGAGCATCCGGAGGGCGGCCAAACAATAGATCACAAGGCAGACGAAGGTCAAGACCGAAGAGCATCTGTGATGGAGAATAGCCGGTAGTCTCGTGGACAGCACTGCGGTAAGCCAGTAAAAAGAGTGGTAATTTCTTGTCCCAGTCCTGTTGGTTTCTGGAAACCACTAATGAGAGGTTATTAAGGATGGTTCGATTGAACCTCTCTACCATGTCGTCCGACTGGGGATGCAATGGCGTCGTTTGAGTTTTGTCAATGCCAAGTAGTTTGCATAGTTCTTTGATTACTGCCGAGGCAAAATTCCTTCCCTGATCGGAATGTAACTGAAGAGGCACTCCGAACCTGGAAATCCAGTGCTGTATCATTACCTCAGCTACTGTGACTGCCTCTTGATCAGGAATAGGATAAGCTTCAGGCCACTTGGTGAAGTAATCAATGACAACGAGTATGTATTTGTTGCCATCAGCAGTTCGTGGCAGAGGTCCCAGGATGTCAAAGGCGATACGTTCAAAAGGCGCACCTACGTTGTAACGTTGCAGTCTGCCTCGGCTGCGTTTCCTCGGTCCTTTCCGACCTGCACAGGCATCGCAAGATCGGCACCACTTTTGCACGTCATTCTTTGCATTATTCCAGTAAAAGCGCTCACGAACTCTCTGTAAGGTCTTCATAATTCCAAAGTGACCTCCTGTAGGGCTGTTATGTAGTTCTTTGAGGACATCAGGAATCCGGGATCTCGGAAGTATCAGTTGCCATCGGAACGTCTTCCCATCATCCGACTCGAATTTCCGGTATAAGACGCCGTTTCGAATGTGAAGTGAATCCCAGAGTGCCCAGTATTGTTTTGTTGTAGGACTACAGATAGAAATGTCCTGCCATGTAGGTTTTCTGTTTGATGACTCTATTAAATCAAGTATGGGTTTAATGTCGCGGTCTTCCAGCTGGTCTTTCCTGACTTCATCATGACTCCACGGGTCTCGAGCAGCCGATGTTGATGTTGTAATTTGTCTTGCGACCGGAGTCAGCAGTTCGTATTTCGCTTCCACCCTGGAACAATATCGGCAGTTTTCTTGGCAAGGTCTTCTAGACAGGGCGTCGGCGTTTCCGTGTGATGATCCCTTACGATGACGGATAGTGATGTCATATTCTTGGAGTCTCTGTATCCACCTGGCTATTTGACCCTCAGGATTTTTGAAATTTAAAAGCCACGCCAATGAGGCATGGTCCGTGCGGAGGAGGAATTTTCTCCCGTATAGATAATGATGGAAATGTTCTACCGCTTTGACTATGGCGAGCAACTCTTTCCTTGTGACACAGTAATTCCTCTCCGGTTTAGACAGGCACTTGCTCCAGTAAGCTACTACACGTTCTTGGCCGTCTATTTCTTGGGACAAAACAGCACCGACACTTTCATTGCTCGCGTCGGTGTCGAGAATAAATGGTCTGTCGAGCTGAGGATACGTCAGAATTGGAGCAGATGTTAAAGCTTCCTTTAAGTTGTTAAATGCATCCTCGCATTCCTTTGTCCACAAGAATCTTTGCTTGCTCTCTGTGAGCTTGTGAAGTGGTCTTGCGATGGAAGAAAAGTTCTTCACGAATCTCCTATAGTAGGTGCAAAGCCCTAGGAAGCTTCTCAGCTGATGGACATTTTCGGGACGCGTCCAGGATTTAACCGTTGATACCTTTTCAGGATCCGTGCGCACACCTTCTGCAGAGATGACATGTCCCAGGTAAGTCACTTCCTTTCGAAACAATTTGCATTTAGCGGGAGTCAGCTTCAGATTGGCCTCTTTCAGTTTCTGAAGCACCTTTCTAAGATTTTCTAGATGCTCTTCAAAACTCTTTCCGACGATGATGATATCGTCCAGGTATATCAGACAGGCTTCGTAAGAAAGGCCTTTCAAAACAGTCTCCATAAGACGTTCGAATGTTGCCGGCGCATTACACAGTCCAAACGGCATCACTTTGAACTGCCAAAGTCCTTGTCCCGTAGTAAATGCCGTCTTTTCTCAGTCATCAGGATGGATTTCTACCTGCCAATACCCACTCTTTAAATCAAGTGTTGAGAACCACTTGCTTCCAGAAAGAGTGTCTAGAATGTCATCAATTCTAGGAAGAGGGTAACTGTCTTTCTTCGTAACCTCATTCAACCGGCGATAGTCAACGCAAAATCTTGTTGAGCCGTCTTTCTTTCTGACGAGAACGATGGGAGATGCCCATGGACTCGCTGAAGGCTCGATGACATCGCCTTCTTCCATATCTTTTAACAGTGTTCGCACCTCTTCCTGTTTAGCAAACGGTAGACGTCTTGGATGTTGCTTGATCGGGGGATGATCGCCAGTATCTATTCTATGTTGTGTCAAACTAGTTCGACCCACGTCAGAAGACGAGCGGGAGAAAACAACTTGAAGATCTTTAATGACGCGATCGGCAGCATTTTTCTCTTTATCGTTTAATTGTGCATTCTGCAATAACTCCGATGTAATGCTCTCTGAGGACACGGATTCTGGGATGTTACTCTTTTTTTGAACGCTGGTTACTGGAGTACATGTTGCAACCACTTCACCTTTCTTAATAACTCTCGACTTTTCAGTTACATTGGCGACTCTCACCGGGATAACCGTTCTGGATAGGTCGACGAGTGTTGAGGCTACTAATACTCCTTTTGGGATATTACAGTTATTGGGATATTCTATGATGCCGTAGCGGAAATTTCTATTTTCGGCTATGGATCCAGGAAGTAAAATTTCTGTTCTTGCCGGTATTGTAATATAGTCTTGTGCTATGATTTTATGGACAGATTTAACTTCTTCATCATTAACGAGAAATAACGCTATGTCCTCAGATGTAGAATGCAATTCGTTATTTTTAAAATCCAAGGAAAAATTGTATTTCCTTAGAAAGTCCAATCCGAGTATGCAAGAATCAGTGATTTCTGCTACATATGCCGTGTGATGGTAAGCGGCACTTCCAAACGTGATGTTAACATTTACTTTTCCGTCGATGTCGATCTTCTCACCGGACACAGTCTGGAGGGTAACGCAGGACGGCGTCCAGATAAGTTTGTTTCCTAGTTGTTGAGCCAAATCTTTTCGGATGATGGTGACGTTGGCTCCTGTATCTATAGTCATATTGCACGGAACTCCATTAATATGTCCTATTATGAAAAGTCCATTACTGCCGCCTCTCACTGCAGAAATCTGAAGCGCTTTAAACGGGGGCTTTTCATTATCTGGGAACCTCCGCCCCGCGAGATGGCCACTAATTAGTTTCCCTGCTGCTTGTTAGAAGCGGTCTTAACATCAGTACCCTGGGGTGTTTTGCAGTTTCGTCGTATGTGTCCTTCAGCACCGCAGTTCCAGCACTTAACGGTCGGTTTCTTCTCACCAATATTCCGTCTCAAGGCCTTCAGTTGTCTAGTTAAATCGTCAAGTCGAGCGGTGACTTGATCCCCTGTCTTCTGGACTTGAGCAGCTCTGACTGGGTGGCGGTCTCGACGAATGGCTTGCTGGGCTGCCTCAAATTTCATGGCGTACACTAGAGCACTTTTTAAATCTTTTACATCCGCCATTCGTAGAGCTTTCTGTATTTCAGTATCTCGGATGCCGTCGATAAAGTATTGCAAGGACAGGATTTCCCTTGTTTCTGTCGGGCATTCCGAAAAGGCGAGATGGGACAGCCTTTCAACATCCGCGGCGAGCTCCTGAAGTGTTTCGGTAGGCTTCTGTTGACGAGATTTTAATTGGAGCCTGCTGTAGTCTTTTAAACACTTCTCCCCAAAGCGCAACTCCAAGGCGCCGGACAGAGCTTCGAAATCTAACCTTTTGTTTTCGGGAAAAGTCTGAAGGATATCCGCTGCGTCGGTTCTTAGAGAAGCGGCGAGATGACAGGCCTTAGCTTGGGAATCCCATCCATTCGCATCCGCCACGATAGAAAATTGTGTCTTATACACCTGCCAGGAGGTCTTCCCATCATATGTGGATAGCTTCAGAGGTGGACGAGCAGGCATTGGTAAGAATTTAAAATCATCACTCCTGCTCCCTGCCGACGCTACGAATTTCTTTAAAGTATCCATTTCTTTGGCAACTGCAGAAACTCTCTCATCAATTTGTTCTTTTACAGAAGAAACTCTTTCTTCTATTTCTTCTTTCACCGAAGAAACTCTTTCTTCAATATGTCCAACTTTATTTTCAACTGCGTCAATTCTGCCTTCCATAACTTCAAATTTATTTTCTATTATGCAAGTAATTTCTCTTTTCATTTCTTCTTGACCAGCTTGAACGGCTTTCATTTCGTCCTTAACGGATTCCTGGCCCAATTTCATTTCTTCCTTAAATGATGCTTGGCCAGCTTCCATCTTTTCTTGGAATGCAGCAAAAGCACTAATGAGCTGTCTCAATTGTTCTTCCATCGCTCTTGTTATTGGCATTCAAACCCCACTTCTGACACCAAAAATTGTTGCGTGCGTACGGGTTCGTTATGAAATGAATGCACAAGTCCGATGAAAAATGAACAAAAATTTATTATTATCACAACAAAAATGCTTAAATTTTCTCAAATTATCATGCAGTATTACAATATCTCACAGTAGTTTTCTTTTAACTACTCAAATGTCAATAGAACGTAATTCAAAACAGCTAAAGAACGCTAATCCGCGAATTCGCTACAATCAACAACAGTAGTTTTCTAAACAACAACAAACTAAGCAACTGCTACAAACTGAGATGTTTTCCTCCTTTTATAAGATTTTAAAATCACGCGCTAGAATTTTCCAGTACTTTCTCGAAATCAAAAAGAGATATTTATTTATTTAATGCACGCGCTCTTGTATTTTCAATTTTCCGGCTTAGCTTTCTTTTAATATTCGTCACGCGCTGCACTGCGCGAGAAATAAAACCATTTAATTTCTAATTGAACTAACATTAGCTTTTTAAATACCAAATTCGTAACAATACGTTTTGCCCCTGATGTACCAAACCATCAAAAATTGACAAAATTAATTATACGTAAATATCTAGGGAAAGAAATGTTTTTAAAAGCAAGCATATTCATGAAGCCCGATTAAGGAAAATAATAAAATTCTTATTAAAAAAGATAAAAATTTCCCACAGGATTTTAATCCAGCAATTGTCGAATATCCAGGAACTATTTGGTTGTCCGCAAACTTATCTTTTTTTCGTGAAAGAGATATAGTCAAGAATGGATAATTGTAGTGCAATTTTAAATAAAATCTTACAGTTGCCATATCAGCGTGCATTTTAAATAAAATTTATGATAGAAAGTTTAGAGAGGCATTTGTGTGGAGGGATGGAAAATAAAAATGATTAGTTGGATTCAACGTACATTTTCTCTTGCAGAATTAAAGAGCTGCAGATGAGCAGTTTTCGCGTTGCGTATGATGATCATGCACCAACCAAACTCGCATGCCGAAATTGGTTTGAAAAACTACGCTGTACCAGATATAGCTAGACCAACACATAGTGATCATAACAAATTGAAAACAGTGATTGAATATTACTATCATATAACCATTCGTGTGTCTGCCGAATGGAATTGTTGCGATTATTCGTGAATCTAAATTCATCAAAACAACTGCAGGGAACTATTTGAGGAAACGTGATGTTTAGATACCACGTGAAAAATGAATATAAATAAATAAATAAAAATTTATTGAATGCAGCATATCAGCATATGTCTTTTGTTTCTTGAATGCAACATGAATTATCCATTTTTAAAATGATTTACGTCTGTGTATTAAAAAGGGAGCGTCTCCAGAAACATTAGATGCAAAACATAATGACATTTACTTGGCCAGCTAAAACATCATCAAAAGAAAATACACACACACATACACTTGGCTAATGCTTTAGCACTTTAAAAGGTTTTCAGTGGCCAAGCGTTTTTCTCTTTAAAGGAGAGATATATAAGGTAAAAAATACACAGTATTTCAAATGTTAGCGAACACTTTATTGTAGCCGAACGTGTAGCATTAAAAAGTAACGAAGTATGTCATTTTAGAGAGTAAAGTTGTAAGTTTTTTCAACAACACTCATTTTACAAATACTGTATGTGGGAAGCAGGTGTGGTTCTATGAACGTCGACGCGATAACGCCGCCACACATGGCACAAAGTGTCTTCCGAGGCTGAAGCTGCTACTTGTTAATTTTTTCTTTTCAATTCCATAACATCACCTGGAAGATGAGGAACATAAACAAGGTCCTTTACATAACCTCATGAAAAGAAATCATAAGGGGATGATATCCGGGGACCTAGGAGACCATTTTATGACATTGGTCGGTAGCTCTACCACGACCAATACAACGATTTCAGGATAGGCTCTGATTATCCCTCCAATTGGAGGAAAATGTTTCTCATTCAGTTTGCAACAATGGTATTAATCAGGTCTGCAACATCTGAAGGAAGGCTTCTCCAGTAACAGTTTGCGCTTCAAAGACCCATAAAGTGTTTTGTGAGACATAGCACGTCGTTGCTGACGTTTCAACTCATGCGAAGCTCGGAAGACACTTTGCGCCCTGTGTGTCAAGAGATTATCGTGTCGACCGTTTGTAGGATCACACATGGTTCCCACATACAGTGTTTGTAAAATAATGTAATTCGTTACTTTGTAATCTCAGTGGTTTGGCTAAGTAAGTTTTTAAAGTGTTCACGGACTTTTGAAACACGCTGTATGTAAATCAAAATTAAACTAACAGTAAAACTCTTAGTTTTCCCTCTCTGTTCTAAAATAGTAATAACAATTTCTGCACCGCCTCATTTCTAGATCAATCCATATCATATGACTTGCATTACGTTGATGACGTAGCTAACTCGGAACTGAAAACATTCGCTTGGTAAGCTGGCAATTTGGATTAACTGCGCACTTTTGCTTCTAGCGCTGTTGCCGTTAAGACGCTTTTCTTCTTATCGTAATACTATCAAAAATAGGAATTTTCCTGAATAAGCATGATTAAAGTGCCAAGTGAATTGTGGCCGCAAATTGCAGCTAAAAGAAAGATGAACATTTAATCTCCCTTGGAATGTTAACGCTTCAGTTTCCCTTAGAAAGTTGTCCACGAAGGCATCCCTCCTCTTAGGCAGATAGCCCTCGTGTGCTTTGCCATAATCAAATAATTACAAATAATACAAAACCATTAATCTCTCTTGGCTGCGAAATTTGCTTATCAGTATGGATCAACAGTTTACGCTACCAGTATTGCCAAGTCTTTTTCATTACATATATTTAATTTCGGCTTACGTGCAGGAGGCATGAAAGTAATGCGATATCAGTACAAAGGTAAATTTATTAAATGCACGAATGAAAATTAGAAGAATTAGTGTTTGTAAAAATAAATAATGAAATAATAAATTCATAATATAAACCACCTCATTGACGTGCTGTCAATGGAGAAGTAAGGTTAGTTTAGTCTACAAATATTTTGGACAATGAAGTTTCCCAGAATTATTTTTAGCAATCACTTAATAGAAAAATTAAATGTATCATCATATAAACTCTTTGGATAACGTGAGCAATTCATCTGCAATCGGAGTTTTGCGAGAATCATCGTAGGATTCAATTCATTGTTTCATCTGATGACGTAATGACGTCTTGATAAGGAGATAAAAGGGTGGCTTATAAAACAAACGCTATCTTAAGCCCATCGATACTGGTCAGAGTTCAGATAAACAAGCGCAAAGTCAGTACTCAAGATATATCGTTTGATTCTTTTTATGAGAATCGAGATTTTATCTGAGTTTTGACGGTGTGATAAGTATTGGTTGAAACCGAATAATTTTAAACTTGATGTCTAAACATTTAGTCGTAAATTTATGCCTGATTTATTTTCATTTTTATCAATTTTACTTTTGACTACCACTAGTTGGTTACCGAGTTGTAAATTAAGAAAACAGAAAATAATTATTTCAAATTTTAATGCATTGAATCAGCAATAATTTCTTTTAAACTTTTTAATTATTTCAGATGTGCACCGGGGTTTATTAAATAAATATGAAGAGCTTTTATTAAAATAAAAAATTAATCATTACAAACAGCGCACCTGTATCTGTGTTCCGTTTACGAGATTTTATTCTCATATTAGAGAACCTTTTGACAAGATTAAGTTTTACTAATATTTTAGTTTAGTTTAATCACCGTTCGGTCTTCGTTTTAGCTCGCGTTATGTATATTCCCTCAGACCAAATAGTTATGCAAATTAAGATCACTCGAAAGCCAGTTTCTAAACTAGATATGTTAAGTAGTTCACGCCTAGCGGAATGAAAGCTAACCTTGGTGCTATCATATATCACCATATATCATCTTAATATAGCCCTTACCTTTTCTCAGCCTGGCTATGGAAGGTAAGGCTAGAAGAATGGCAATGGTAAGGCTGGAAGCCCTTATCTTTCCCCAGTCTTACTATTACCATTCCATGGTAAAGCTCGACGAATTTAGTCCCAGTTTGTACTGAATGAAGGCCGCAAATTTCTCGTTCTAATATGGTAAGATACTTTAAGATATACTGACAGGAACAATCATGAGCAGTGTTTGAGCTAAAGTTGTTGTTAGATATTGTCAAATTATATAAATGCAACATACGCAAATAAGAATAAACATGAAATACATAAGTACATCTTACGTACTTATGCATCATATGTACAAATACATAAGTACATCTTATGTACTTATGTATTTCATGTTTATTTTTATTTACGTATGTTGCATTTATATAATTATGTATTTTTATCTACAGACTTGATAAATGCTTGTGATATGAATGAGAAGCCTGGTCTTCACTAGAAGAGGCAGCAGTCCTGGGGATTGGGGATGTATGTATTGTGGATGTCCATCCGCTGCGCTTGGTATCGAATATTCTCCCTTTTTGTTCTGTTCTGAATCAATACATCTCTCTTAATAATAACTTATGCATTTCCATTTAATTGTTAATAGCTTTTTATAATTTGATGTAGTCGGTTAGTGTTTGGGAGCTATACCTGTTCGATCTTATTCGAATTTTGAAAAGAGTAACAAGGATGATTTTGAAACAAAAACTTTAAAAAATTTAATTAAGTTAGAAATAAATTTATTTTTTGATAAATATCCATTCAATAAATATATTTGCACTATTATAATATACATCTGGTTTCATTCGTTAGCACGGTTTATAACGGTAAAAAATTTTATTTCGATATTATAGACTTATAGGCAGAGAATTCGGTAAATTTGGTAATTCTGCATCCCTGTAGTTCCGAATATATGGCAGAGTATGGGACATTTATATGCATGTTTTTCCAGAAGAAATTTTCATTGAAGGTAATCAGTCAAAGATCTCTTCGTAAGTCAAAGCAAATCCTCGTCCAGTAATAGCATAGTTAGAGTGGAAACGGATTAAGATACCATCTCCAGTGGAATGTATATCCGGGGGAATCTGAAAGGAAAATTTAGTTTTATTGAATCTAGCTTCTTCGGAAGCTGTAAAAGCTGAAATTTATAGCAGCGTATACACATTTTATGAAAATTAATTAATTTAATATTTATAAATACGATATTCTCACTTATTATTTATTCTCACACTGAAAAAAGTAGAAGTCTTATCAATTACAAATATTAATGTGCTCTGTCATAAGGTACAGTCTATTAATAGCGCTCCTAGTATATTAATAGCTGATTGTTACTTTGGCAACTCTCACAGTTTGAACCAGGAGGTGTGATTCGACACGAAAAAGCAAAGTTGCATGTTGCTTTTACAATCTTGGCTTACTGCATGACTGATCTTGTCTTCTATCTGGGACATTATTGGTTGGTTATTGCAAGCGTATGAGCCAGCTGACAGTCACTATGGTTTACCGGCCCAGATACTTCGAGCCCACAAACCTTACAAAGCAAAACAATCTTTAATAGCGTACTAAAACGTAGGAATGCATGCATTTCTGCTCACGGCAGTTATATTCCATATAGAATAAATTAACATTTTTAATTTGTTATACGAATATTTTTTCCCTAATGTGTGACTATTTGCATGTGATTAGCCTGGTAACGATTTTCACGAGCATGAGTAGCGATCCCGTAAACTTCAAATATCTATGACCTTCCTGTTTTGAAATTTTAATTTCATTGTTAAGGAATATGCATATCTTTTTAGAATTTGAAGTATGCTAGGAATTAAGCGTTCGTTATAATTTATATGTTTAAAATTTTAATTATTTGTCATGACTAAAAAATGCTCAATTTTTTAACTAGCAAACGTTTTATAACATAGTAAGTCCTCTATTAAAAAATTAAATACTTCTACAATTTCTTTCATTCATATATTCGAAGTATCTAACAGCACATCTTACTAACCAAAATTCTTTTACTGCTGCTCTTTCTACTCCATATCTGTAATCGATGCCATTTACATATATTTAATGCAAAAAGTTCTATTTTTTATTTTTAATGCTTCCTTATATGCATTTATCATCTTAGTCAGCCCTTACGCCTCCCCAGCCTTACCATTACCATTCCATGGTAACTAAGAAAATGAATTAAAAAACTGATTATTAATAAACTTAGATCAAATTTAAAGCAGAAGGATTCTTCAAAGCATATTTACGCAAATATATCATCTTTATGCGAATATAATGAGCGCGCGTTTAATGCTTCAGTATTTTCTACAGTAGTGGATATACGCAATTATCATAACGTTCTTAAAGTTAGGGGGAAAACTCCTAGGTCGATAAAAATACATTGATTAATCAGTCTTCTGAGTGTCTAGACGAGCACTTCGAACGCTATTTACAATCTTTACTAGTTAAATATCTCGAGAATAGTAACATAATTAGCTTAACACTTCGAAAAAGTCACAATATTGCTTATCAAAATCTTGAATTTCGAAACAGTTGCAGAAACCTTTTTCAAAAATTTCACTCGTCGCATGTTTTCTTGGATTCAAGCAAGCATTTGACCCCGTTTGAAATCAAGGCTTTATAGTTAAAATGAATGAATTCCAGCTTCTCATCAACTTCATTATAATTCTAAATTTATATTTAAAAGATAAAAATGTTCAAGTCAGAATTGATGCCATCTTATTAGCCAAGAAACGATTCAAAGCAGGAATCCCCAGGGATCTGTTTTGGTCCAGTGATATTGAATTTTTTCTTCAGCAACATACTAGAGCTACTAGGCTTTAAAGTTACTAAATATATCCAAGACACGGCAGTTCTTTCATGGATATGTAATATCTAATGTGCCACAGAAAACAGTGCATTTTGTGGTTAACAATACCTCCGCTGATTAAAACTTCAGAGTTGAAAATTAAACCGGTAAAAAAGGCATATTCTTATATTCAGTTAGCATAGGAAAATGAAAAACAAATACTTGTGTTATATAAAAGCAGTGTTCCCAGCAGTACTCACTACAAAATATTTAGGTGCCAACATTGATTAAGAACTTATAGTCACGAAACGTGTTTTGAAAAAGCCAAGCACAACTTTTATGTCCGTTTACGGACTTGCTGGATGACGCTCGAACATCATCCTTTATATCAAAAGAACAATTTCTCGATTATTCATCAGGAGAGTCTTGATGTACCGAATTCCAACCTAAGCTACAATTTAAACGTCCTCTATACGAAATTCGACACATTTCAAAACAGTATCTTAGACTGATGACAGCGATTTTACGAAGAGCTCAAAATAATTTCTACACACAATTCTGACATCGCCACTGCACATCAATATGTTGGCGGAATTAATCACTCAGAATACAAGTATTTACAGGTCTTCACAATCGCTTCATAGCGTTTTTTTAAACCAAGCTATACTATAAAAGTTTAACTCCCATTTCGCTTTCGCTGACAATACCTATGTCCAGGTCTGATACATATCCCCTGTGCATTATTTAACCGCTATATAATATTTACCCGCTATATAATATTTAACCGCTATATTTTCTACCTAATGTACAATAACTGGAGTGACAAATAGTTCTGATACAAACATATATGTGATAAACGACTTCCTATCTTACAGCGACCGCTTAACAGTATGTTTCTGAATGAAGGCAAAATTTAATTATTTTGCGATGTATTATGTAGGGATTGCGCAACTTGTTCATTGTTAAACAATTAAGATTCTAGATGAGCGTATGATTGTTAATTTAAATTTCGTACAAAAATAGGCTTATCAATGCTTTCTACAGAGATAAATTACGTATAGCTTTGGTTGAAGGTGATAACCTCACCGCTTATACCAAAAGGACACTTTTCCGTTATTGATCAAGACAGTGTTGATGTACACTGCGAAAAAAAAAGGCTATTTCTATATTTCCCGTTATAGTTATATATCCTGTTCTATTGGGCCGATTGATAAAATTCAAATTGCGTTTTTCATGTCTAAAAAGACTTATGATATACATTAGATTTATGTATAGCATTGTTCTAACATAGATATTTTGACACAAAATCGGACTTTTTCTGAAATAACATACCAATTGTTTTCCATATTTCGATTCTACGACTCAAATTATGCCTAGATCTTAAATTTTGTAAAATTTGGTGCGAAATTTACGAAGAAATTCAAACATTTATCTTGACACAAGTTTTTTCAGTTAGCGGCAAGAATAATTTACTTGGCGAACCTCTTAATATGTGGTAATCAGTTTTCCTTTCCCTTCCATTGCTGGAGCGGGAAAAAAGGCACCTCGTTCCTAACGTTTTACGTTGTTGCATGAGCGGTAAAAAAGTTACATCGTTTTCTACTTCCAATAATTTTAGCAAAGTGTAATTCACATTTGATGTTTTATCGCTTTCAACAAATATGCCAAATTTCAAAACGCGCCAATATATAAATTCACGTATATCTTCGGAAACTTTGAATAAAAACCTGTAATTCTTTGCAGGTACGCTTAAAAGTAGGCGTACTTCAAGATGACGGTAAAAATTTTATAGATTTTAATCCAAACATTTTCTTGAAAAATTTATAAAAATTATTTAAAAATACAAACTTTAAAAATAAATCATAAAAAAATGGGTGAATTTTATTTGGACTGAACATGAATTTCGAAATGTGAAAGGAAGAATCAAATAAGTTTAATAAAAAAAGAGAGATAATAAATATATACCAAACTCAATTAATATTGAGGAGCTAAAATTTTGAGAGCTAAATTTTTTAAACCTATTCGTACGATTTTTACAAAACTTGGTAGTTTGTCGTAATTTGAGTCGTAGAATCGAAATATGGAAAAAAAACTTGGTATGTTATTTCGGAAAAAATCCGAGTTTATGTCAGAATACCTATATTAGAACAGTGCTATATATAAATCTAATACATATCCTAAATCGCGATTTCGAGACATAAAAAATGCAAATTGAATTTCGTCAATCGGCCCAGTAGAATGGGAGATATAAAATTGCTCCATTTTTTTTTTCCTGCGCAGTGTACATCAATTTTTACGACTTTTTTACATCAACTGTTACGACTATTGTACATCAGCTGTTACGGAACAATATTAAACTACCACAGAACCAACTTTACCTCAGAGCCGCAGAACGTCGCAAGTTTCGAACTGGTTTCAGTGAATCCATCGAATATATCAATGTAGTCTTTTTCGCAGTCCCCATCTTGCTCCAAATCGAAGGTCTTAAATGTAATCCAGACCCTTCTGATTTTAGATGATGTAATAAGCCAGTTGCAGACTACATGGTTGCCGTAATTTTGCTCTCCGTATTTAACATGGGAATAAAGAAATGATGGATCTTCCCCAGCAGCCAGATGCCCTCCGCACACTAAAAGAAAAAAAAAAAAAATAAAGTCCCATTAAGAATTTTTTTTTTTAATTTTAAAAGAAACTATTTCGATATCTTTCCCCTTGGGACCCAGGTTATTATAAAAACTAGATGTCAAATGAAAATTGGATATATTTGCATTTTAATGATTACACATATTGTCATGTCTTGTCATTTTCCACCTAAAATTTGCACAAGTTTAAAAGCTTTTCAGTTTTTCTTCTGATTAAGTACAAATCCCCATTTACTCAAATCCAAGTTATTTTGCCTTAGTTAATGAAATGTCAATTGTTAAATTTTTATGGATTATTTATTACATCTTTCAAACTTTTAAGTTAACTAACTGTGATTTTTACTTACAATAATTCATTATAAGCAATAATCACAGTTAGTGTATTCAAATTTGAAGTGGTTCATGTTTTTTTTTTAATCTCGAAGTTATCTAAATTCTGCCTTTTTAATAAATAAAGCTGTATCGCATTTTGCAGTGGCGAATAATTTTGTTAAGAGTACTAAATGTTTTGGAATAGGAAAATTAAAAATCTATTACGTCTTCCTCATATTCATGGAATATTTTGTTTGCTAGGTTATGTGCTAACCACATACACCACTACAGAATGCCTATTGCAATAATGCATTACAGTCCTTATGAAAAGTCAAATTATCGCAAAATCTAAACGCAAAACTTTTGTAATACAGCATATTTTACTGTTTAGAATGCATTTCTCAATGATTCATTTATTAATCGAAATTCAATTCCAATGTAAGAAAAGTGACCGTGTTTTTCATTCATCGTCATAAAAATAACTACAATATGAATATTTGCAGAAAGTATAATATAAATATTTTTTCGTATCTATAATAATGTACCTTTCTGTCTGGCCATACAATTTGGAGAGGATATTAAAAAAAAAAAAAAAAAAAATGCTTTGTTTGCATAGGAAAAGGAACTCTACTTGAATAAATACTTTTGCATTACAGCGGATGAAGACTTCCAGACGGGAAAGTGGTTAGTGACTGTGACTGGTATGAATATGATTTGTTCCTTCCTTCACAGTGCGTCTACAAGTGACTGAACGGTAAAGTCGCTGAAAACAGTTAATTCAGTCCAAGGTTCAATCCCGTAAATGGGCTGGCTGCATGGGCGTTTTCGTGTTTTTCCCCATGTGTAAGTGGCCTTTAGAAAGTCCTCAACGAAGACCTTCCTTCCTTTAGGCAGATATCCCTTGAGGCTTTGTCGTAATCACATAAACCAAACCAAAACGAAACATCGCCCCTTCATAGGAGGCTACAATGCCCCCCGCCGCCCAGACGGTAATGTAATTAGGGGAGCCTGACTGCGATACCAAAGGACCCGGGTTCGAATCTCGGAGAAGGTATGGGTGTAAAACTGTCTGTCCCTTCATAGGAGGTAACGGTGGCCGCCTATTAGGTGCATCCATAATAAAATAGTCACCGTTTCTGGCCTTAGGAGTGGCCAACGCCGTTATAGGCAAGTGTCCGCGATTTGTAGGGGGGGGGGAACAAAAAAAAACAATCCCCGCTATTAGGTGCCTTCATAACAAAGATACACTACACCTTCCGTCTTTAGCAGTGGCCAACGCCTTTAAATGGCTAGAGCCCGCCATTGGAAATAAAAAGATTACAGCATACAGGAAAACAGTTTCTAGTTACAATTCAGAAAAATGCTAGAAAATGAACACTTATACTTAAATTAGCGCATACAAAGAATATTCTTACAGAGCTGTAATATTACGCTGGAGTTTTATTCCCCATGTGTGTTAATTGAATTAATTGTGTTAATTGAAGGACTTCCGATATAGACTGATGAAAAGATACTTTAGAAAAAGTAGGAAAAGAATAAAGCTGAATTGTTTAAATTTACCTATTAACCATACCCTAGACCAGTGGTCGGGAAAACGTGGCTCGCGATCCAAATGTGGCTCTTTGGCTCTTACACAAAATAGCATATGCGACCGCGCGCATGGAAAAGCAAGAAATTCTTGAAAATACAGCACAGAGGCCGTCAAATTTTATAGAAGCATGAAAACAACTGAAAACATATCCGACAATGTTATTCTTAGGAATTATTTTATACCGATTTCGGTGTTTTGATTGTACTGATTATGTATCAAATTATGCTGTTGCAGTAATTGTCATACGTGAAATTTTAACTAATGAAATGCTTTGAATTAATATACCATTCAATGGCAATTTTAACTTCAATGATAACGTAAAAATGAAGTTTAGTTTCAAAATATCAGGATTTTATCTTCTTAGACCTTTACAATTTGAAGTTTTTCCAGTTTGTGAAACAAAACTTTTCCTAGCAACTGAATTTAGGTAAGATAAAATACATAGACTATATTTGGGCTGCATAAAATATGAAAACACTTCAAACTGTAAATTTTTAAACACTAAAAGCCCAGATATTTTGACATGAAAGTTTAATTTTGCATTACTTGGTATATCAAGTTAAAATTGCTATTGTACAGATTGTAATAAGATTTTTGTTGATGTATTGATAAATGGGTCATTGCACTGAATCACGAGATATTTACTTACCAGTGTATCATTCATCAAAGAGCAGAGGAAATTTTTCAGAATTTCCAGGATTTTCAGGTGAAATGTGCAAAGTTATAGAATTAGTGACGAGGTTTATCAACTTCATTATAGCTAAAGCCCTTAATCATCGCCGTTTAAAGAATTTTAGTTCAAATGGAGAGTGCGTATACAAACAAATGGAGAGTGCGTATACAAACAAATGGAGAGTGCGTTAAAATTTGACGTATGACAATTACTGCAACAGCACAATTTCTGCCGCATAACAAAGTATGTTGGGTATCAAGAAGAAATGTTTAGAAACATTTCACGTCCTCATTAACAGAAATTAAAGCATTTCTCCTTGGAAAGGGAGTTTATTATCCAGAACTAACGAACCATCAGTTAATCCAAAAATTTTATTTCATAGCAGACGTTACTTTTCATCTAAATCAGTTTAATCAAAAACTACAGGGAGAGGAAACACAATTTTTTCGCTCCTAGAAGAAGTTATTTAATTTGAAAACAAATTATGTTTTTTTTTTTTTTTCAATATTTCGAAAGAGAAACTTTTATACACTTTCCAAGCCTGTTGAAACAT
This sequence comes from Stegodyphus dumicola, assembly GCF_044657685.1. NCBI lineage: Eukaryota > Metazoa > Arthropoda > Arachnida > Araneae > Eresidae > Stegodyphus > Stegodyphus dumicola. Next base: position 135,871,079 of record NC_140777.1, read on the forward strand.
CGCCAAGAAAATAATTCTGACATTGATATGATACTGACATTCTAATGATACTGACATTCACTATTTCAAAACAACAGTTTTAAATATGGGAGGAGTTTTTCCTAACAGGTTTCAGGAATTCAAAAGTCAGCTTTTGTTAAAAATCCTCTTAAAAGGACTGTAGGAGAATTAAATTTTACTCCCTTTAATATTGACTTATTAATTTAATATTTATTCCCTTTGAAATCCAGCTTTGAATCCAGCTTTGGCAACTCTGAAATCCAGTTGCTGGATTTAAAAATCAAAGAATTATGGAACTCGGAATTTGAAGTCTTAGCTCTGATACAGAAACATTGGAGGGAATAAAATGTAAGCGTGGTTTTTCACAGCACAAGTGGTCTGTTTTGAAAGACGTGGAGAAGAAAGATATGTTGATTTGAACACATAGAATGTCCTGACTCATATAACCAGCTGAAAAAAACTAGCGTTTGCTTTCTTTCCTTATCAGGGTCTTCATATTCATGCGAATACTCACTTTCAAGCATAAACCTTATCAAGACTAAATTGAGAAGTCGTCTTATTGACTTCTAACTTATTAACTTAAATCATGCTTAAAATTAAAAACAACAACATACAAACCTGATTTACTGTACCTTTGCAAGGAGATGCAAGGCCATTTTTCGTATTACTGTTTGTTCATCATTATCATGATTTACGTTTTGGGACAACTTACAAATTTTTATCAATAAGTAGCACCGTTCTTTAGTGTAATACCACGTTTTATTCTACATATCTGTATAGATTAACTAAAAAATTGAAATATGAAGTTAATTTTAGTGAGTGTTGTGGAGTGAAAAAAGTTGTACTGTTGAGAACCGAATCCCGGAGAAGGCATGGATGTACTATTTTCTGTTCCTTCATAGGAGGTACCGGTGGCCGCTTATTAGGTGCCTCCACATTAAAATGGTCGCCACTTCTGTCCTTAGTAGTGGTCAATGCCATTATAGGCCCGCCATTGAAAAAAAAAGAGAGATTTCAATAGTTGAACTGTTGATAATTGTCTCTATTGACTAATGAGTTTGCCGACCCTGGCCTAGACTGTTAATATGCGAAAGGATCAGACATAGCTTATGTTATGTTTACTTACATTTTTTGTACGTAACTACTATGTTGTCAATGACAGTAAACGACAATCATTTCTTAATAACGTTATTATACTTCAGAAGTTTACACCATAAATTGTAACTAAACTTTAGACAGAATGATAGTCTGAACGTTAACGACAGAGTGTAAAGAAGGTTTAGGTAACCATTTTTATTACAATTCCGCCAATCACTTGTGATGATGAAACTTAAATAACATTAAGTTCAAGTTTAAAATAAGCTGATAGTCAAAGATAATAATAATTCAAATTCAAAGATAATACTCCAAAGACAGTCAAAGATAATGTGTCTTAATAATAATTCAGTTTAACGTGAAGTTGGCTCACAAACCTAACCGGAATAGATTAAATATCGGCAACTACAATGCAGGGCCGAACACAGCAAATTTTATTTGAGCTAGTAGGAACCTAGTAACGTGGACTCTAGAGGCAGAATACGCTCTGAATTAAACTGATATTGATTATGGAGTTGCTTATGTGATCTCAGAAGGATCCTTAATAAGCTATATAAGAGAGTTAAGTCACTGAGGTCATATAAATTTAACGAGCAGCAGATGTAACTTCAGAAACGGTACAACGTGAAGAGACCATTGTCTCCTTTACTGCATGTGTGCCAATCTAATGGAAAGCGACGAGAGATAATGTCCCACCGCGCTAGAAAACAAGTAAACGTAGGCAGCCAAAAGTAGCAAATGGTCTGATCAAATTATCTTCTGGAGAGTTTTGGTAACTAAGAACTTCTGAAACATTTCCAGCATCCCAGCTAAGTCCAGTTTTTAAGAAATGCTTATTACGTTTAGTAATCTGGGCTACTATAAAGTTGACTTTCAAATCGTCGTTGGTCAGTCTGTTTCTGATCGGGTAATGTGCATTTACAAATTTTCCCAGTATCTTATTATGTGCCACCTTGAAGTTAGTGTGTAGAACATTAGGTATCTTTTTGGAAGCAGGCAAGATGAAAAATTAGCAAACGCCTTCTCCGGGAATCGAACCGTGGACCTCTGGAATACGCGCCCAGCATGCAGACCACCACAACACGAAGGCATACCAAGAAGGCGGGAGAAATACCTTATATGTGGAAGTCTGCCTTTGAGGCTATCGCCCAGGCTGCAAATGCATAACATAGAATTCCCTTTATAATACGTAGATATATCCTTCTGTTTTTGTTGAAACAGTCCAGAGTAGTTTCCGAAGAGTAAAGAAAATTGATTTAGAGATATCACAGGTCTTTCTTATGAGATGCTTAATGTGGCAAATCATGTGAGCCTACAGTTAATGATAACCCCTAGATAGCTTACATTATTTGCACGGTTTACCTAAATTAAACTCCCCAAATCCTTCTTAACTCTTTGAAATCCAGACCCTTCACTAATCTGTATCCTCAAACTACCAAACCGAACTTCACAGAAATTTCCTCCCTTCCCCGTCCATTAACTCAGAAAATAGGTGTGAAGATTTCAAATGACATCCTTTGTACTTTCTAAAAAAGATTCCATTAGCCTTTCACCCCGTCCTTTATAAACCTATTCTGAAGGTCAGACCAAAAAGCCTTTCCGGCTTTGTTATGATCAAGACTGAGATTTTGTTTACTTCTACTATTTTTATATGAAGGAATAAATTGATTAAAAATAAATATAATCTTTAAATTTCTAAACTGCACTTTTATTGTTGTTTAAAGCTTAAAAGCACGCTGTACCAAAAACGAATCAACAACGAAATGTCACGAGCAACCAGAAGATAAGAAATTTCTTAGGACGAGCGGTATACAGTAAACTGATACATTGCATTTGGGGAGACTGCACCTGATACTGCATAACTTAAGAGGATTGTTGCAATCTCGGCCGTTTTCGGGCGGTTCTGGTTGTCTCAATGTAGGGCCGTATGGGGCGGATTGGTCGTAAAAGAGTTAAAATTTTAACTGTTTATCCCTTACTTAAATTCTGGTAAGGAAACGGAAACGAGAAGTTCGCTTTAAAGACCCAAAATATAAAATAACTGGTTAATGAAAAATAATAACAATGGACTACAGGGTATTATCCTAATAAATTCCATGAACGAATTATTTTACAATTAAAGATTGCGTTGCTACTGAAATTTTTATGTAAAATAAATTTTCAGAATTTGTATAATAACTGAAAAAAATTATTGTTCCTTATTTTACAAGGAATAATAAATAAAAAGCATTTATTATTCCTTATTAATAAGAATACATTCAGTCGAGATACCAGACGAGTATGTGGCCTGGAAACGAGTCTTCCATGTAGCTGCAGGCGACTGGAATGACATGAACAGTGTATGGGAAGGCGATATGAATTCATAAGGTTCGCTGTTTCCACAGAACCTGTCCATCAGTGGTGAATTTGAGGAATTTCCAATGTAAAGCATCACGCAATCTTCATCTGCTTCTACTTCAAAAATTTCAAAAACCTACAAAAAATTGAATTCATTTTTACTATATAAGTTTATTGTTTTACTATATAAACTCATGTCATTTTTACTATATAAATTCGTAAGGCATTAAGTTTTGAGCTTAAAGGTATTTGTTAAACATAGTCGTAATATTTTAAGAAGTTCAAGTGCCTTTAAAGATCGTTATGATTTAGTATCTGCCTATCGAATAACATTACTATAAACCTTTAATTTTAGTTTTACATCGAAGGAGATGTTACGCTGAATTGAAGGTAAAAGTAAAAAACTCTTAATACGAAATCTAAGGTAAACTAATAAAGAAATAAAATAAAAGTTCTTTTTCAATATATAATAGATTTCTTTTTCACTTCTTCGCTAAAATTCGTTCGTTTTCATTCGGGGAATCAAATCTCTATTTTCAATTTCAACATAATACGCAAGGTAGTTATAATGTATATTTTAGTTGAAATATTACATTTCTTAAATCTTTCCTGCACTTTTCGTCCACAAGAAAGCATTAAAAAATTACCCAAATCGCTGCAACTTTTATTCTACAATTCAAATGCTATAATTGCACAGAAAACGTCTTAATAATATAGAAGCCAGTTTTAGTCTTCAATATTTTGTAAGTCTTTAATAGTTGTACGAACTATATTGCATTCTAAAGTCGCAAGAGTCGGATGTCAATTTTTTATTATGTAACGTTTAAATTTATGTAATTTCAAGCCAGAATGTGAATAAATATTGCAATAATTTAAACGCTTGCTATAATTACATTACGTTATTATTTTCTGAATTTAAGATTGGACAAGAAGTTGCCTATTAGTGTAGGAAGATTAGGAGAAAGTAATTAGGCTGTAATTATATACAGCTTACTAGGAAAGCATAATGCATTTTTTTAAAAAAAGTAAACCAAATTTAAATGAGTACCTATGATCACAGTTTTGAAATTTCACAAGCTTATGCTTCAGTTAGTCATTGTCGTATGTGTGCTTGCTAGATAGTGCACATGCAACTTTTTAAAATTTACGTTTTATTTACTTCAGAATAGGTTTATAATTAAAAATACGTTTATTTGAATGAACAAAATCATACAATATTTTAAAACTATAGAAATACAGCTAAAAGCACTGGAACCGGATACGGAAAATTTTGTGAAATAAAACATTTATAATATAATTCACCGAAATTCTTAAAATGTTACGCTGAATTTATGAAATTGATGAAACTGGTAATGATTGGCGGAGAAGATGAAAATTTCATTAAAGGTAGATTATGCTAGGTTACTTAAATATATCAAAGAACATTCAAATTATCTGTAATAGAAGATTTTAGTTAAGGATGTTTTGAGATAAATTAGCTCATATTTATATTTTATATGAGAAAACCTATATACAAAGCTTCTCAACCACCCCATCGTTGCAATATGAAGGCGGGCTGAACTACCATTGCTCAGAGACCTTGACCATCCGCCCACTGATGAGCGAAATTCCAATAAGAATTGAGTGAAATAATTCCAAATATAACTGGTAGAATAAAACTGTTGTTATGAAGATGCATTACAAAGAAACAAAGAAATGAAGTTAATGATACTACATTTATGAATATATATATGTAATGTTCCTTTGATTTTATTTGAACGTGAAAATTACTATGAATGCAGAACAATTCATCTGTGATTGGTACTACCATTGATAAAGAACTAGCTCGAGGTTCCTTCAAATCAAAAACTTAAATAAAAAAATCTGATGTGTGCATCACATGACTTCCTTGCACGGAATATTAAATTATATGCATTTTTCATGGATTTCATTTAAACTTATTGAATTAACAGTTAACGAATTTTGAATTCAATCTACTTCGCATAGCGCATAAACCACAATAGAATTAATGCACTCTTTAAAGTTCACTATATTTATTTACCATAGCGACACTTCCATGCTAGGTTCACTTAACAGCATTACATCTCCTTCTTTTTATAACTCAGAGTGAACTCAGAGAGCTCACTGAGCCGAGTAACAGAGTCGATATATATATATAGTTTTGCTGCGGCCGATTGCAACCAAAATAGGAGATGCACATCTACATGTAATAGCAGTCGTATATACAAAATTGCGACGTTCTGAGGCTACTCGTTTTCGAGTTATGGGAGATAAGTACGTACATATGTACAGACGCTACGAAAAAAATCTCTTCAGAAGTCATTTTAAATTAGGTTTATAATTTTTGGGGGGAAAAGTGTCCTTTAGTCTGTCCTTACGTACAGCTGTCACGCAAAAACATCGATAAATTGCATTTGATAGCGGTCAAAATGCATATTTTCGTTGAAATAAGACATCCGAAATTTTTCGCGATTACAATACTTTATATTTATTTCGTACAAGGAAGTAAAAATGAGACTTAGTGATTTGTTAATGTGAATGCTACGCGCCGCAATATTTCGTGCTAGTAAATATTCATAACATTTTCCATTATTTTATGTGTATATTCATATTGTCAATATTTTTTTAGCTTTTCTGGATTAACCAGTAAATTATATGCATCTGATTCCATAAAGACCACTTAATCGAGGATTCATTTTACAAATATATAAATGTAATTATGTACTCTTTCGTTTAAAGGTAAAATTTATTTTAATGGAAGATCCAAATTACTTTTAAAATTCGTCCCATCGAACTAGAAAGTTGTCAAAATTTAGAAATAAAGTTTTAGAGTCAGCTTTATAATTTACTAGTTTTGTCTTGTTTTTTAAACATTAAAAAACCTTCTTAACTAATTTTCACTATCTAGTTAGCAGCATGTATTTCTACATGCAATGGTACGTATTAGTTTCTTTAAATATTAAATATATTATTTTCCTTAAACTAAAAATGTCATCTACCAGCTTAATTCTGTGTCCTGGAGCAGTTTCAAACTTCCAAGCACATGCCGTCCTCCTCGGATAATAGTTTATGTAATTCGGACTTGATACAACTCCCTCAGTGGACGTCATATGATGCACACAAGTTTCTGCAAGAAAAAAGATATTAGAATATAGTCTATGAACTCTCCTTCTAAATTATTATGAGCACTGTAGCTGTTAAATCGCTATTTAGTTCGCCTAGAATAAAGAATAAAGGTATCCTGGAATTTTTAAGGCTGATATAGTCCCTGCTTTGAGCTGGAGGAATTACGGTTTCATTATGAGAAACTACTACATAATATAAATTGTATAATAATACTAATAGGCTTTTCCGACGTAATGTGCTGAATATTTCTAGAAAAAACTAGTATCGTATACAGAAAACTCGGAATGAAAAACATTAAAATTTATAATTATTACACTTCCCCTAATTTCTCAAAACATTACCTTTCTTGTGGCTAGTTAAGTCATAAGTTTTTCTGGCAAAACTTCATTTTCTGCCAAAGTATGCAATTCTATTTTTGAATTTCAGTTTTCACTTGATGCATTCTAAACTGCATTCGCTGAAGACAAACTTCCCGAAATATATCAATGTATAGCTTCAAGGCTCGTCAGGTAATGGTTTAAATGAAAAACAGTAAACAATTTCATGACCAGCGCTTCGTTGACAAGACCACTTTTGAAACTAGCAAGTATACTCCTCAAAAAATAGGCAAGGCAAAAAAATAATGAAAGAAAACTACTTAATGGCTATGCATTAAACTAATCCAGGAGGCTGGTGTGGCATTATGAGGACACGTAGCAAGCAATAAAGCAAAGATGTACAAAAACGCATGTACTAAGACCATCGCATTACGAAAGATCAAATGGATCGATATGAAATGGAAACATTTCGCTAATTCCGTATATGATACCGTCTAGCTGAAATGCATGTCTGTGATTCTGTGATTGGCGACGTAAGCTTGCAATACTGCCATTGATCACTTGCTGTGGCATTAGCGCCTATTGCCATAGTAATGTATGTTGGAGCTCATAAAGGGTGCCCGGCGGCACACTGTGACCTGTTTGTCGTCTCAATCTGTCCCACATATTCTGTATGGAGTTCAGCTTCGGTGATATAGCAAGCCACGGCAGATGTGGAATGGTTTCACTCTCCAGATAATTCAGCAATAAAAGGACGCGCAAGAGGTTGGAGAATTTCGTCACGATATCGGACGGCAGTTATGGGACAATCAGAAATCCCAGATGTCGGTGCGGCCTTTAATTGCTATCCTAGTTCATACAAGTATTCCTCTTCCTCTTTAATTGGTCTCTTTCGACGATGTGTGGCGCCCGACAGCGTGTGACTCGTGGTCAGGCTCTTGCTACATCATTACCCTTCGGGAATTGTTCTGAATGTTAAATCGAGACTCGTGGCTCCACCGTTCCAGTTTCCAGCTCTTCACAGGCCCATTACAAAAGCACTCTGAGTTGCTATGGGGACAAAGGAATACAAACCGCAGGTCGTTAGGATACGGTCCACTTTCATGCAGTTATTGCGACAGTTTGGTGGGATAGTCGTTTTGCAGCAGCTGAAAGTTGCGATGCTTGTTGTCGTGCTGTTAGTGATCTACAGCGTCTTGCATATAGTGACAAATAGCGATCGTCTGCCTTTGTGGCAATCCTCCGGGGGGGGAGGGTCCAGAGCCACGTCTTTTGCGTGTGTTTTGATCTCTTTGGTAGTGATTAGACAGCATGTTAATGACATTACAGTGTAGATTCAGCTCTTACAGCGGATTATCTTGTGCCAGATGGCAATATTCCAAAAACCCTCTAACGCAAATTGCACTCCGACAGCCCTCCAAAGCCGAAAATCCAATTGTGAATAAATGTTCCATTGAGGTTAGTAGCACGTCATAAAATCCTACAGACTCATTGAAATATGATGACTGCAACGGATTGATGATGTTTCTAAGCATTATAATCCGAAGAGACTTTACTGTATAGTTGAAAAGGTAACACTCAAAGGAGAGACTTGTAGACAGACGTAGCCGAATTGACTATAATTCCTACACGAACTAATAATCGAAAATATATTTTTCGTCACACATGATCATGGGCGCTAAGATAAAAATTAAGAAAATCAGCTTTATAATTTTATTTAGTAATAGCCTCATTATTCCTCAATTTTAGTTTGTGCATTTTTTCCCTATATTCTAAAAATCGTAATAACTTTTCTGGACTGCGCCATTTCTAGATTAATTTATGTCACATGGTACTATGGTACTCACATAAACTCAAGATGTCGAGAACGAAACCTTTCTAATGCAAGCCCAAATACCTCTTAGTGAACTTGGCTACACCATCAACATTGATGTAATTTTTTCTTTTCATAACATGTTATATAATTCATAATAATAAAACTTTCCCTAAACCATTTCCAAGGAATACCAATTCAATTTAAAACCAAGAATGAAAAAGATTTTTAGTCAGAATTTTAAGTAGTATTTTAAATAGTATTTTCAATATCTCCTTGCTTAAAAACATAAAAATCTATTAAGAAAATCTTTAATCGCGAAAATACCAAAACCAAAAGTAAGCATTTTGAGTGTTGAAAAAGCAGTTATTGACATTGATCACAGATTAATCGACTTATCGAGGGGATAAACCAATCCATCACCAATTAACAACTAAATGAAGAGAGAGTGCTTCATCTTACTTTCAAATGTACCAGAATTCGAGTTTTCTGTTTCATATGAGATTGGCGTTTTCGGTTTTATATGAATTTTAAAGCCTTTAATAAAAATTTGAGGAAACTTTTTTATGGTTTTTGATCTCAAATGGACCAGGGGAACGAAATATATTTTCGAAACATATTCAGCGACTTTTATGAAGCTTCAATTAATTTTCCCCTGATGAGTTCTGAATTAGAGTTTCAATGAAAAGAGATTAAATTTTATTTGTATAATTTTGAATATTTTCCCTTTCCCATTTTTATTTTTCGAGTTGGTTCTCCTATGAATTCTTTATTTAACTGGATTTGTTTAGAAATTGTGTTAAACTCCTTATACACGGTTGCAATTATTATATTATAGAAGAACTGCCTTGCTTTTACTCCAATTTAATAATACATTTAGATGATTTAAGTTTATTCTGCTGCAATCCTGCAACTATAGCGCAGGACGGGTTTAAATTTTTAGCCTGTATTTATATTTCTTTATATATATATATATATATATATATATATATATATATATAAACGTGATAAACATTTTAACACAAAACATTGAAAAGCTTAGTTTTATATACATGCAACAGAAGCACGCACCAAAAAAAAATTGCAATTTCAGTTGACTGTCGGTCAGTAACTGTTCGTGCCTTCAAAAGACGTAACGAAGGTTCTATAAAAATTTAGTATTTGTCCTATTTTTATTATTTAAGAACAGTGTCCATTTATTTAAATGAAATATTTTTAATCAAGCTAGTAAGCAGATCGTTCTTTCCATATTTTTATTTCACATGAAACAACTTGGATGAACAAACATCCTGACCATGATTTGTTCTTCCAAATGGAAATGAACTGCTGCGTGCTGTGAAGGACGTAGTTTGTAAGACGAAATCCAATCTCCAAACCACAAATAAGGAAACCACAAATAAGGAAATATCGAAACTAACTTTTGGTTTCGGTATCTAGGCGGTAGAGTATTTGTCTTCATGGACAGCAGGATAGAATGCCAGTTAAATGTGTGTGTCTGTAATGAAAAAGACTTTTCAATACTGATAGCAAAGAACATAGAATATTTGTTAAATCCGTAGTGAACCACAAACTTGGCAGTCGATTAAATATCCATCTTTATCTCAACTGTTGTTTGGAGACATTTGGCACTCAAATCGTGCCTATTCAAGAACATACTGCTGCGAAAGGACGAGGACAGCGAAGCAGTGTCTTCGAGAATACAGAGAGAAGCAAAACTGCGTAGTTATTCTAATACTGAAGCTTCTGAATTAACTACATCATCATCATTATGCAAATTATATGATATGGATTAATCTAGAATTGACGCAGTTCAGAAAACTGCATTACTGGTTTTAGAGTACAGAAAGGGCATAGTCAAATTAAAACTGAGAAATTAACGGGCTCTTGCTAACCTAAATTATGGCTTTGATTTACATATTTTTACGTTACATATATATACATATTATTAAGGATGTCTGTCTACCTTTTCTGCAATCACGTCCGTTCGGAAGAAGTTCAAAACCTTCGCGACAAGAGCAGTAATAACTTCCGACTGTTTTATGGCAAATTTGTTGACAGCCACCATTTCCAGAGGCACATCCGCCTAGCTCTAAAACATTTAAATAAAAATATTTCAATATCAGCCGCAAAACAATATAAAAAGTATTTTCAGTACTATGAAATTACGTTGACCTTTGAATGCTATGTAAGAAGTACCTAATAAGTATTTAACATGTAGAGTATATTTGTATAATATAAGTACTGTGGTAATAATTACTTTGATCTTGTTTTGATAAGGCAAATGACGTAAATTTACTTCAGTAAAATATTCTTGCTGCATTTAATGTAAGTACTATGCAAATTCTTTTGCTGCTGAAAACGAATTTTAATGTGCATGATAACATTCCATCAGAATTTTTTATGCAATTATAAATGAACTTCTTTTACATTTCTGACAATCTTTTGAAATAAGTAGATTTTCAAATTTTAAATTACTAATTATTTATTATTACTAATAAATTAGAAATTATTACTAATAAATTAGAGATTAGTGTTTATCATCAAAGTAATAATGACTTGATTTCTCATATATACACTCAAGGAGTCTTTCTAAATTAATGAAAACTTTAAATACGAACTGAAACACAAGTCTGATATTTATAGGGATTTATTCATCAAAAATAACATTCTATTTACATTATTGTTCAGAAACAAGAGTGCTGACCAAATTAATTTTTTTAATGAAATTTAATATATTTTTTATAATTAATCATGGGAAAAAGAAAGAAAAAATTAATAAATTTTTACTAGACGAGGTATAAACGATTACATTATGTTAAGGTTCATACTGCATTTTATTACAAATTAAGGTTCATACTACATTTTATTACAAATACTTTATTTATTACACTCGTGATACAATTCTGTGAAAATCTAATGCGAATTATGTTAATTGGATTCTGAAATGTGTCTTAAGCAGCATATAAATTACATCTAAATGTGTATTTGTTATAGTTATATAAGTTATACTTATTTTTAATAATATACCCGTACTTCATACAGCCATTGGATTAAAAAAGCTATTCACTTATGAAAGATTAGAGAGACTCGAGAACAGTTATTGTTAATAATATACCCGTTCTTCATTGGGAACAAAAGAAATTTCCGAAAGTATATAAAATATTTTTTTCAAATCCGTAGTATTAACCATCACAAATCAATAGAAAGAAGAAAGTAAAATTTATACCCGCAGAAAATGTCTGACATTATAAAATTTCTGAACAAAATCACATGATTAATTACCGATTCATTTCTTATCGCTGTGAAATTTTAAAATGGATGTGCATGAAACAATGCAGGAAATCATAATACAAAAACGTGTTAAACATTTTAACACAAAAAATTGAAAACTTTTTTTTATATACCTGCAACAAAAGCAGACACTGAAAAACGAACTGTTCGTCCAAAAACAAGCTGGACGAAACGAAATATTCATTAATGGGGATTAGAGAGACTCGCGAACAGTTTAAGGATCGATAAAATTTAAGATTTGTCCTATTTTTATTATTTTAAGAGTGTCCTTTAATTTAAATGAAACAATTTTAATCAAATTGGTAAATAGATCGTTCTTTCCTTATTTTCATATCACATGAGTGTGAGCCTGACCATGATTTGTTCTTCCAAATGGAAATCTCAAGTGCTGCGTGCTGTTCAAAATACAATCAGTAAAATGAAGCTTGGATTCAAGCCCAAACCAAAAATGAGAAAATATCGAAAGTGACTTTTGGTTCGGTAGCCCGGTAGGTGACCCCGGTTCGGTAGACTTTTCGATAGCTAAGCGGCAGAGTATTTGTCTTCTTGGACAGCATGATAGAACGCCAGTCAAAGATTAGATCTGCAGAACGTTAAACAAGATTAAGCCCCTGCATGAATGGAGATGTGCTTTGAAGCAGCGCGTAGAAAAAAACATAAGATGAATCTACCTTTTTTGCAATCATGTTCATTAGGGAGAAGAGAAAATCCTTCGTGACAAGAACACAGGTAACTTCCAACAACGTTCTCACAAATGTGCTGGCAGCCACCATTATCATAGGCACATTCATTGAGATCTGAAATATTAAAATAAAAATTTTTGTGAACATTGCAAATAATATAAGAAATAATTTTGCTTCTGAAAAATTGCTTTTACCTTAATGTATTTCAAATAATGTATATTTATACTTATTGTTGCGAAAATATTTTGACAGTATTTCTCATGAGTAGTTTAAAATTATTTTTGTCGGTTTTTTTTTTTCCGAAAATTGAGTTTACCGAAACCACAGATTCCCAGTAAAAATTTATCACATGTTTAAAAATTAATTTCGTGTGTGGGCGCATGTTTTCAGTATATATTTTCTAGAAGTCAGTGTTAAACATATTTCAGCAGTCACAGTTAAAAGTATTTAAATTATTACCGCCGAACAATTGCATATTTGCAGTATTGAATATGTGCTGAATACAATAATATGTATCGAATTCGTAATGATTTTAATTAATAATTATTGAGATAATAATTATCAGTGTCTATAAAAATGATTCGCAGATATTTGACAAAATTATACGGAGCAAAACGAAATTAGCAATAGGTGCAGGCATGGCATTTGCAAAGCCAGCACGTAAAGTTGTATGAACAATAAGTAAAAAAGAAAAACAGGTAAAATTCAGAACAAAAATTTTAATTATTCATCTTTTCACACTAGTTGCTCGAAAGTCCGATCACAAGCAAACAAGCTTCATAGCAGCGGTGCAACTAGAGTACATTAGCAAACATCTTAAGAATTTCATGCATATTTCTAGCAATGACTTATAGTATATATCTTCAAACTCAGTGTTACGTCTTTAATATACCTTCAGAAGTACAAATCTGTCCTCTTTATGTCTGGTGATGTTTGCGGTCAAAGAAATGGTCCTCTCTGTGCCCTCTAGGAGGAGCCGTAAAGAGAATGGACGAAATTTCTGACATCACTTCTGAAGTGAGGAACTGTCTAGTACCACATTCGTATGCAGCAAATGGAGAATATCAGAACGAATTTTAAGCAACATATTTTATAGAATCATATCTACATGCAGCTGTTCAAGCGAGTAGGTAGTCTTCTCAACATGCCGATCAATTTTAACCCAGACGCAGATGAAGAATTTTGTCTGATAGGCATGTGATCAGGCGTCTTGTGGATTATCGTTCTCTCAAGTGTGAGAATTGTGGATATTAAACTTATTCAAACATGTAGACATTGCATTGAATAAGACATAAGAAGGAAAGTTCTGGAATTGTACAGCCTGTTTACCAGCACGAAAAGTTAATTCGCAGTGGGTAATCATCTGGTTTTGATGCCTGCATTCTATATAAAGTATTTCTCCCTCCTTCTTACCATGCCTTCGTGGTGTAACGGCCAGCACGCTCGGCGCTTATTCGAGAGGTCCATGGTTCGAATCCCGGGGAGGGCATTGCTCGTTTTTCATGTCTTCTTCTTCCAAAATATTGTAATGTCTCTACAAGCATATCGATACAGATGTATTTGTTTCCCATTTAATGTCCGTCAATCAATAAACTCTCTCGTGTTTTCACAACTAACAGCTCTCGCGCTTGTGAATAGATTATTCTCAAATGTACGGATTACAGCTTTTTCCACTGAAAGAGTTTTGCGACATCTTCCTCTATCAATATCACGCCTTGGAAGTTGGTTACGATACAAAATATAGCTCTCTGTCAATACACTTAAACATGTGGGAATCTGGAAACTGTCTGCCCGGGAATCTGCCGGGAAGACTGCCTGCTCTATAGATCCTTTGAGTAGTTACTACGCTTCTATTCCCAGCCCATATCAACGAATTCCGCATTCATGTAATCAATACATACCGTTGAAAACCGTATGGGGATTGGCTATGTAAACCGTGAACTGTTTTCACTTATCCATCTCAACAGGGTGGTCCACCGCTTGAATGTACCATTTTGCACACACATTGAATTACAGAAACTGCTTATTTCGCACGCTTTTATTTCAACCAGTTATTTTAGATCCAACTTGTATATAAATTACGTGATTAAATGTCTTTCTATTAATTAGTAAAAACAGTTATTAAGTATTATAATAAAATTTGAACTAAATATTTACTTATAAAATAATGTATTTCTTTGTGAAAGCAATTTAGTTTTTACTATTAGTTAGAATATGAAAAGTTGGTAAAAAATAGTTGGAATTTTAACTTTCATAAATTCAAGTTCATAGAAGTAATATACAGAAAAAGTTTCAGCAAAATGTATCCCGTACACCGCTAAGTTCATGTACAAAATTTCAGTATTTTATCATAAAAATTTGCACAGATAAACTTAAAAAAGGTAGGTGAGGGATTAATCATAAGTTAAAATGTACAGCTAGATTGCAGATGACGTGGGATGCAGAAAGGCGTTCATAAGCATATAAAACATGTTTCTTATCTTTAATTTATTTACAGATTTACAAAACTATACTTACCGAACTTGCTTTATTTTCCTCTTTTCAACCTAATATCCAGACATAGGAAAAGGGTTTAACTCAGGGGGAAACTCAGCATTGACATAATTTCATATCTCTGCGGCTTTTTGTGATAAAATGTTGAAATTTTATACGTGACCTTATTAATGTATAGGCCACAGTTTGTTAATAGAGAATTTTTCTATACGGGGGCCACATAAAAGCGTACATTTTGTATTTCTTTAAAATCTAATCCTTGAAAATTTTAATTGATTTCATAAAATTTTTCACTTATTGTTACGTAACTTTGTAAATGACATTATATGTCTACTATCATATTTAAGGAATAAAAGCCGAGATCAATGTTTTTGGGACCACCTGTATATCATGTCAACTTTATATTCAATTGTGGATATTATGAACTGATTTCTAATGAAGCATAGTATGATTATTCAACTAGCTATGTCATGCTGCATATAGCATTTTTAATAAACATAGTGTAATGCAATTTAATAAAACGGGAATTATATCAGTAATAAACCAGGATACAATTTTATTTATATTTTTCATCCTAAAATTAATTTATGTACTATATTTGCCAACAAAGCTATATCAATGTTCTCCAGTGGATACAGAGTTCGTATATGTATTAAAACATTATTGATTCGAACTTTTTACGAAGAAATTAGAGTATTCTTATTGTGAAGGCGAGCCTTCACCGTTTCACTCGAAATTCCATTTCAACTATAGCAACGGAGGTTGGCTAAAAAAGACTGTAAATACGCCGGTTTCGAAGTTTCCTCGTTCTCCTTCATCTGAGCTAGTGAAATTGGGCTTCACGCAACTAACCAGCAATAATGTGCTGTGTTTGCGAATCAATCAAACATAGCGAATCATCAATGGAATCAGTTCCAATTAGCACTTGATCCAGATTTATCACTAAATGAAATCAAAATCTTGATCAAATGGATGATGACAGTGCTCCTGTCACACAAAATAATAGCAACACTCAAAGTAATCCCGACTCACAAAGCTTTAAACACAAGAAATACCGTCAATTATCATAAATAGCGATGTTAACTGGTTACAAATAAGAAAGGAAATTAAAGAAAAGCTCGGAGTTACAAAACTCGAATGTAAGAAAGAAGATGACACTTTAAAACTTCAGTTTTACACTGCAGACGACTTTCGAAGTGTTCAAAAAAAATTCACTAACGAAAAGATCGGATTCCACACTTTTCTCCTACTATCCGAAAAGAACCATAAAACCGTTATAAAATCTTGACCCTTGAAAAGCCTGCCGAAGACGTAAAACAAGAGCTCTTGAACCTCAACATTAAAGTAATAAAATGCCATCAGTTACAGAGATTGAGAAGTGGAGTCCCTACATTTTTGCCTGTATTTTAAGTAGAAACACCCTAGAGCTCCCGACGGAAAGAGAATTCAAGTTACACATATCATGGATATGCGTGTCAAAATTGTCAGATATAGATCTCAGCCCAGTCCTGTGCAATGTTTTAAATGCCAGCGATACGGGAACACACAAAAAGCCTGCCATAATACCTCTAGATGTGTTCCATGTCTCGAAACTCATAGATCCCATGAATGCCCGATTAAGGGGATATTAAATGAATGCCCGATTAAGGGGAAATTAAATGAATGACCGATTAAGGGGAAATTAAATGAATGACCGATTAAGGGGAAATTAAACATCTCTGCTATTTGTGTTCTCTGTGGAGGATCCGACGCCGCAGCAGTATAGAATGCCCCAAAAGACCTGGAAATGAAGAAGAAAAACCAAAAGAAAAACCAAGACTTTAATTGAATAATGAATATACCAAAAAAGAAGAAAATCCTAAATTCCCAGCAAACAAAAAATCCTACGCGAACGCAGTCGCTCCGAAAGAAGAAACGAAAGTTACAAATACTCCTGAAAGCTTCGACGATTTTAGAAACATGATATTTAAACTTAAAAATCTTTACAAAAAATACAAAAAGCTGCACGATTGAAATGATAAGCTATTCAAATAATAGCAGTCGCATTAGATGCACTTGAACTTTTATCTAATTTTGACGCAGCGAGGATAGCTGAGTGGTATCACACTCCTGTTTTTGCGTGGTCGAGAGTTCGATCCTGATTCGTACTCTTTCATCGAAAAATTTTTTTAGGATTTTTAATTTTTCCAAGACAACTGCTTTTTCATCCAAGAAAATTGCTTATCCCGCGTACTACTATCTTCACTGAAGTTTTTCGGAAAATTTGACTTCCGGAGTATTGTACGAACTAATAGATGGCCCTAGGGGGTTGGTGATTTATGGAAGTAAAGGCCGTAAGGTAGAAAACTTCTTACAAATGTATATAGATAGGTAGAAAGAGTTATAATATGAGTGAAATATAACGTTGTTAAGAGAACCTAGCGCCAGAGTCTCGCTACGGTAAGCAAATATAGTGAATTTAATTTTAAAGCGTGCATTTATTCTACTGTGATTTATGCGCTATCGACGAAGTAGATTAAATTCAAGCCAGTAAGTTTAAATGAAGAAAAATGCGTATAATTTAATATTTCGTACAAGGAAGTCATGTGGAATATACATCAGATTTTGTTTTTTTCGAATTTATACATTTTAGAGATTTCTAAAGGGAGTTTCGTGAACACGCTTTCCTTTGTATAAAGGATGGATATCCTTTTTTTTGCATAAAGAAGCACTAATACAGATATATTTATATTAATAATTATAGTGTGAATGTACCTTAAATAACTTAATGTTGTCCGAAATTAAATATAATACATTTTAGTAACTTTGTTTCACGAATCAGATAAGTTTAAACTGTTGATCAGTTTAGATTTTAAGATCAAATGAAATATATTTAATTGCATTCAAATGCATTTCATTGATCTTAAAGTGTGCATTCGCATTCCGTTCTCTTCAGATAAATTGCTCAATTAAATAAAGATACAAAATTACTCTGTAATATGCATTTTATTTGAATTTCACCCATTTCGGTTTTTAGTTTCAAATAAATAATTTTTAATGTATTAATGCAATTTTTGTTTCATATACACGTGTAAAAATATGAGATTCATGCATATTGTTAAATATTAGTACTGTAATTCTAAAAAGGTACTATTTATGAAAATTGTAATTTAACATTATAGAGAAATATTTGATAATTAACACATTTTTGTCTTGCTTTCAAAGTGCAAATGGATTTTTAAAAATACAAATACGCATCATATTTGATATGCTTATAGCATCATACTGTTAATATCCATCCCACTATTAGCATGAGATTTGTAAATACATTTTTAATCCTCTATTCTATTTGTTTATTTTTTTTGTACAGTAGCTTAGCATCCGTTTCGAAACATGCGTTTGAAATATGTTTAACAGATTATTTCTTTCGAAAGTTTTATTCTTAGATTTTCTACACTCACACCAACAGGCGGTTACTACATGTGTATGTAAAAATGTAAAAAAGGATTAGAAACTGGTTAGAACAAATTATCTCAAAACAATTTTTTGAATCACGGAATAAAACAAGAGTTATATATTGATCCTCTTAATTTAAAAAAAAAAACATTAGCATTTAAGAAAATTCAAAAAATAATAATAGCAATAATTAAACTGAAATCTGTGCATTCATGTACGAGTTTAACTCTTGTTTAATATATTTTTATGTAGTTCTTCGGTAAATCAGTCACCGACTAAGCCTTTTGAAATATTAGGAATTTTTATGTTACAGATTGGGTGATAAGTCTGGCAAATTTGACTCTGAACGCGGTGGATGATTTAACGAAAAAGTACCCTTTTTCATTTGTTACTGAATGATGAGAAATTAGAAAACGTAAACAAACGTCTTCACTCTACCTTTGCAATCACGTTCATTCGGAAGCAATTCAAATCCATCACGACACGAGCACTGAAAACTACCAGGTTTGTTTTCGCAAATATGTTGGCATCCACCATTTTCTGTAGCGCATTCATTAACGTCTGAAATATTAATTCATTCAGTGAATTAAAAAGCCATATTTAGTCTAAACGAAATAAAATGAATTTGATATACCACGATCTTAGCAATCTTTGGTACCTAAACAATCATGTCTATTTGGATGAAGTATAAAACCACTGTGACAAGCACACTCGTAACTTCCATCTGTATTCCGGCAAATTTGCTTACAGCCGCCATTTTCTGAGTCACATTCATTCAGGTCTGAAACATTAAAAAAAACATTGGCATTTGTTGCATACAATGTAAAACATATTTATTGTCTGCTATTACTTTTACTATGTATGGCAAAGCAATTCTTAGAGCTATAGCATATTTTACTGCATTTTTATAAGTAATACAGAAAGTTAAGTAGTGTTAAAAACTGCGAATTTTCTTGCATGAAAATGTTACATTAATCTTTTCCACATAATTCGGAATTAACTTATTTTTAATTTCTTGCTGAAACTTTTAAGATTGTAAGTAGAGTTTGAAATTACTAACATCTAATAATTAGATATTTACACACCTTAAAAACATGTAAATGACAGAGTTGAATTCAATAAGGAACATCCAATTAACAGCAATTCTAAATGGTTAGATGCATATATTTAAATTATCTTTTAAGCAAATAAAAACATTTCGTACAGTCTAGAATACAACTGTAAGCTTTCATATTGGTTTATTGCCCACCAGCGGCCGAGCGGTAAAGTCGCTGAACACTGGTAGTTCGGTCCGAGGTTCGAATCCCGCGAACGGGCTGGCTGCATGGGTGTTTTCGTGGTTTTCCCCATGTGTAACGTGGATACGAGCCAGTTTCCCTTAGAAAGTCCTCCACGAAAGGCATCCCTCCCCTTAGGCAGATAGCCCTAGTGTGCTTTGCCGTAATTAAATACACACACACACACACATATTGGTTTATTTGGGTAACAAGACAATTCAAGCTTAATTAGAAGGTATCAACTTTGTTAAAATGATATTCTAATAAAATTTCTGTTTCGTCTTAGAACTTATTCACTGGAAATAAAGAAATGTAAATAAAAATTTGAGCTAGGCTAAGCATAAACAATTTTGCATTAGAAATAATGTTATTAATTGCTCTTACGACAAAAATATTTAAACAGTTATAAATTCTAAGTTATATGATTAGGAAAATAAAATATGTCTCATGTTATATTTAAACTGCGAAAACATGCATTTTCTGTATATTATGTCAGTTAATACATTGTTAACAATACCCTCATTCTTCCCACGGAAAAGGATAAGAAAATGACTTTTAAAAAGCACAAAAATTCAAGAGAAAAATGGAAAGAACCTCTCTATACAGCGAGTACGCCATACCGTGATGTTTCTCAACGAAGTCACGTGATTATTTAATAAAATGTGGTCTATGGTGTTTTGAGAGCCTAAAAAGGTTCCACAATAAATATACTCGTTGTACAAAGATTTTACTATACCTTTTTACTTTTTATTATTTATGTAGTTATACATTTCATTTCATGAGCGTTACTAAACAATATTAAAGAAGTAAAAGGATTTTAATATAACAAATAGCACGTTTCCTTTCTATAACACATTTCATATCAGTCTATAGTATATTTCATTTTAGACGTCAAAATCAGGCACAATAATCTGAACGTCGCTAAAATTCTATTTTATAAGACGGTCTGAATCGAAAATATCTCAAATAACGCAGTGCAAAGAATAATAAATACATAAATATTAAATAAAATCAATTTAATCTTTCAACTTAGTATCATAATTTGAAAATATAATAATTAATTAATAATCACTGACTTTATTATCTTTTTCTTAACATTAGTAGATGAATGGAGTGGTACAAGTAAAGCACTAAACTATTTTAACCTCCTCTGTGCTTAGGACTACGATCCTATAATAAGAAAATAATTTAATTTTTCGAAGATCGTATTTTGCTTGAAGCAAGGAACTATATTTGTCTAATATTTTACTGAGATTTAAGAAAAAATAAATCTCTAATGAATTTTTACATTTCAATATAAATAACTAATCATATTATGCACACTTGTCACTTTCATATTCATCTTACTTCTTGAATTAAGATGGCGCATTAGTGGTCGTTTTCTTATTCCACGCACTGCCTTTTAACTTCTTTTTGTAAGAATAATTTTGTAAATAACAGAAAATAAACACTTTAATAATTGTATTGACCACACATATTTTCAATTGCAAACTTCTCATCATTGCTCGAATTCTTTGTGAATATATAAGAAAATAAAATCAATGATAACCTGTGAAAAACTGAGCAGCGAACCCTCTCATTTGCACAGCCCTGTCAGATTTAAAAGTGATTTTTAGAACATTTCTCTTAGATCTCAAAACTGGTGGCCGATCCGTTCCACAATAGATCCCTTCTAGCTTCTGATCATTTTCCACTGATGTTCGACTATGTATCTCTACTTTGTCGTAAAGACAACCATCCTATTTCAAGAAATAATATTAAATATTATATACAAACATTAGTAATCTCAAAGCAATATTTTACTGTACATTAAATAAAATGCAGTTCGGAAAACGTTTTTGTACAATAAGCTTTTATTTAAAATGGGTACGATAATTAATACACAAAAAAGGGGAAAATAACTTATCATATAGTTTAATGATAATATTAAATTAAATTATTCTATTTAGAAAATTCATCCACAGTTTTAATTTTAATTTGATTTGATCCACAATTTGTCGTCGATGAATGTTATAATGTATTTGGCACCACCTTAAAGATGTGACTTTTATGGAACCATAAACATCGGTGTGTAAAAGTTAAAAAAAAATGCCACGATTTACAGTGTGTGCCTGTATAAATTTCACAAAATAGAGTTTTTTTACTACATTTTGGATTCTTTAGATCGTGCACCATCTTTTTACAACACTTTTATGATCCCACCTTTCATGTCACAGTTTCAGTTTAATGTTTGGCGTATTTGCATTACCCTGTGGAGCACAACTTTCAGTAAATCCCATTAATTTACAACATAAAGAATATTTCGCTTTGTTGCCTGTAAAACTAAGAGTTTTGCTTTTATCTTTACCCATCCCATGGATACTTTTAAAGTAAACAGTGAATTTATGCTCCGTCACTAAGTTAGTGAATTTAAGTTAATGTTTAGATTGGAAACGTTTTGTACATCATAAAGTATTATGTGATGTGAAGTTGAATTAGAACTTGTTAAAATAAAGGAAAAGTTGAAATTTAACTTTTTGATTAACTTGATTTCTAGAAATTCATTATTTGCTATATAACTGAACTTCACTTTCTAACTCAGTTATTGATGTAAATTTACTTCTGTCATTGCACACGTGTGCGGTTGCTCCTGAATTCAGGTCACCAAATGTGTATTCCTAATTCCTTGAGTTGTATGAACAATACTGAGAGAACAACTTTATTCAGAGGAATCTCGATAAGTATTCTTGCTTTCAATTTTGCTACATTCTGACGTTTTGTGCCCTTTTCACTTGGAATTTCATATCCTGTACTGGAATTTCATATCCTATTTTGCAATTTTATCTACAGTTCGAAGAGAGAACTTAAGTAATCCTGCATTTTTGCATTCGCACTCATTTTTTCCGGGATGAAGTTTGACATCTTTATTTTGCCTCACATTCAGAGCAATAATTACTAATGCTTTCTAATCTTTTAGGACGAACTTGTCAAGTTTGACTTGGTTAGTTTCGGAAGATTCTGGCTTGATTAACTGGCCCACTCTCGATCTCCCAAAATTCTGATTGGAATAAAACCACTCTTACTCTGAAATGTCGTATCACAAAATTAGCATTATCCTCTTTTTTGATTTGAATGCTCCGATTCGTCATTTTCTTTAGTTATCTGCAAATTCAGCAAAGCCAAACAAAAAAAGAGTAATTTTACTAACTTTTTTTCCACCAAAAACACAGCTGTTCTACTTACTGCATCTTCAGTGGACTCCTGAAGACCTAGAAAATTTGGCGTACAACCTATTGCTTGGATTTAAGTGTTTTTTTTAAATTACTTACGTAGTGTTAAATCTGTTTGCCTACTAATGGAGCATATTTGTTGTAAGGGAAACATACATTTTAATACCGCTTTCCTTAAACTCAACAAAATAGACGAACAGGGAATTTCAAACTATGGCATGTGAGAAAAACATAAGCTAGATAACAGAATGATATGTCGGCAATGATAACTGCTGAATTTCTTCAATAGAGTCCACTTGGCATTTCATTAATTTGGCGAGTATTTTGTTGCAATTCCATGCAATGCTTCATATAAATGCTGTCAAGAATACTTTACTAAATTCCTACTCCTACTCCTCCTCTTCGGCAACTATGTTCCATGCCGAGGTCCAATGCATAAAACCACAGCACCACGGTGGATAGAAACACGGCCACTGGTAAACACGATAACCACATCTGAATAGCCACATAAGGACGATACGGTCTTCACAATTTTCCTTGGCTTTTACAGCGAGATTATGCAGCACTTTTCCTCTTCAGCACTACGCAGTGCATTTTCAAACACAAAATGACATTTATACTCGGTCTTTGAAAAGCTTTTTAAATAAACTTTTAAGCAATGAATATGATATATTTCATAATTAGCTTTGTGATTGTCTCAGAAAAAGTTAAAGATATATTTTTAGTCTTTTATAAATGAATTTTGTTTAAGGCCTAACGTAGGATGATAATGACACGATGTAAGTTCCTACACATATTTATAAAGGGGAGTTAAAAGGGGAGAAAAAATGAGAGTTATTTTGCTTATTGAAAGCATAGTACCTTCTTTAAGGTGATATAGTCACATTTAATTTACAAATTATAAATTAAAGGAAATTTATATGATACCGAAGAGGATCCTTCCAGATTGAAGTGAGTGAAATTTAGAATAACGGTGAAGCGGGGTGGTGCCAATATCTCCCAGACACAATTCTGGTTAGGTGGATAGCGATCAGGATAAGAAGGGCTGGTGATATTGCCATTATTTCCTTGCAAAATGCAACCACATACATCTAAAACAGAAAACGGTCTTTTAGCAGAAAGATAAAAACAACCAAAAATTTTTTTATAAAATATATTTTTATTTAAAACTCATAAAATATTGAATGAACTAACAGAAGAAAAATAATTTTTACAAACAAAAGGTTTTATGATTATCTTTACAAACCCATTTACGATTCTAGTGCATTTTTCACGAAATTTACGATTCTATATCTTGAATAATAAAAGCACTCTTGGTAGATGTATAAAAGTAATGCTTTATATTTTTGACAACGCAAATCGATTATTAGATTTCGTTAGTTTAGGCACCCAAGCTTTGTTAGTAATATAAAACTGAAGATGAATTTTGAAACAAGAAATATTCAAGCTCTTGTTATAAGGTATTTCTTCCGCCTTCTTATCATGGCTTCGTAGTGTAGTGGCCAGCACGCTGGGCGCATAATCCAGAGGTCCGTGGTTCGATTCCCGGAGAGGACGTTGCTTTTTTCATCACTCCTGCTTTCAAAATAACCTAATGTCTCTGTATTGTTACCATTAAACAAAGTAAAAAATTATTTTTTTCTTTTAGTTCGTTCTTTATTTTATGAGCTTTAAAAGCAAGCTTATTTTATAATTTTTGTCATTTATCTTAAAATTTATTGTTTTTAGTATAAATAACATATTATCAGTCAATAACATATTATATTGTCAATCTGATATTATCAATCAAATTATTAAACTGAAAAATCTCTTTTCGTTAAGAATAATCACTCTTTTACTTCTAACAATTTATTTATCATTTACCTTACTTCAAAATATTTTATTTCCAAATTTGCATTAAAATGTAAGCGACGGTCTGAACTCTGAGAAAAATGTTGTCTCGTTGAGCCTTGATAAATAACAACGTTCACACGATTTTTAAGGGGACTGATACAGCTTAAAACCCTTAAGATCTTCGACTATGTGACTGTTGCAAGAATTGGGATAACTTACTTATTTTAAAAGCAATAACTTCCAACTTTTTATAGCTAACTACATAATATAGCTGCTTTCTGAAATAGTAATCAGAAAATTAGTGTTGCCACAAATATTTTTATAATTTTAATCCGCTGTTTGACAAAACTTTTCGTCATGTTTCTACCTTGCGCGCACAGTTTAAAACATTCTGTCGCATAATTTAATTCCATGTTTAATATGTAGCTTTTATACCATTTGGAAACTACTGTGAACCAAAAATTCTAAGAATTTCATGTTAAATTTTTATTTTATTTGGAGTTGAGTTTATAAAATGTATTTTTATTTAAAAAAATCTGTAATGTTTTCTTGCATAAAAGTTTTTAACCCGCGGGAAAGCGCGTGGGGTGTATCATACCCCAACCCTACATAAAATTGGAATATTCCTAGCTAGTGAAACTGAAATTCTGTGCTGCTTTCAGTAGCTGAGTTTCTAATTGTGGTTGACTTTCAGAAGCGCTTTTTCTTTGCCTGTGTGTTTCAGAAAAGGATTTATCGGTATTTTGTTGGAACTGGGGTATGACACACCCCACGCGCCTGTCCGCGTAAGTGTTTTTTTGACTGAATATTTAGTTCAGAAATTTATTCCTAGAGTGTAACAGTAAATATTTCTACTCGCAAGTGATTTTAAAGTATGTGACATTAAATTCTTAAAAATTTCTAACTGCATTATGGTAAAAAGGAATGACTCCCTATGAATTGGAGATGCAATGTCTGTGAGATTTATTAGAAATATTTGAAAGCGATGAAGATTGCATTTTGGAAACTGAAGATGAAATAGGTATATTTTCTACACTGTTCTGGTTTCGAAAAAGATAAAACATTAATTCCTGATGTCCCTAAAAAAGGAAAAACTGTCCTTATGCTTTCAACATTATATAACGATCATACTATATATGACACTATTGGAGAAAATAAAACGTCAGGAATTCTATGTTTTTATAATATGACTAAAGGAGCAGTGGATATGGGGGATGAAATGTCAGCCAATTATTCAATTGCCAGAATAACAAAGATGTGGCCAATGGTATTTTTCTTTCCTACATTGAATGTTGCTGTAATAAATGCTTGAATTATATTACATTCGACTGTTTAACCACCAACCAGAAACAGAAGTCTGTTTTTGAAGGACTTATCATTACAATTAATGAAAAAAAGTATTGAACAAAGATCAGAGATTAATACTTTACCAAGAAACTGACGTACTGCATGCAAAACAAAAGCAGAAGTTTCGACGAAGAACATTCTGTGCCAAGAACACATGAATGTATTTCGTTCAAAGTGTGAAGAAATAAAATAAGCATTCTGTATTAGAGATGCAATGAAACTTAGAGGCATGATGTTTATTTTTTTATTATTTTCATTTATCTTAATTTTAACTCTAAGATTATCTTGGAAATTAATTTTTTAAAACCCAATTATTATTCGCGTATTTATAATACACGAGAA
The DNA here is from genome assembly GCF_044657685.1 of Stegodyphus dumicola. Lineage (NCBI taxonomy): Eukaryota > Metazoa > Arthropoda > Arachnida > Araneae > Eresidae > Stegodyphus > Stegodyphus dumicola. Next base: position 135,897,677 of record NC_140777.1, read on the forward strand.
CAAGAAAAACAGCTTTAAAACTAAATAAAACTATTTTTATCATATTTTAAATATTGGGGTATGTGATTCCCCAAGCGCCTACTCTAGTAACTTTTCTTGGTGCGCCGGGTTAATATTAAAATATTCATCAGATTTTTGGTTTAGTTAGAAGATAGTGCTTATATAAAGAATTCCATATAATTTCAAGCATGTGCCATTAGCCATTTTTAAAATATTACGCGTGCAAGGTGGAAACATGACGAAACATTTTGTCACAAAGCGGATTATATTACAAAAATATTTGTGGCAACACAAACTTTCTGGTTACTAGTTCCCAAAGCAGCTGTATTATGTAGTCATCTGTAAAAGGTTGGAAGTAATTGCTTTTAAAATAAGTAAAATATCCCAATTCTTGCAATTCCCAATTCACATATTCGAAGAATAAGGGGTTTAAGGTGTATGAGCCCCCTTAAAATGCTGCTGTTGTTTAGGTACCAAACTATGAGCATTAAAAACGCATGCCAATTATTTATGAAATAGGGAGGATGGATAAGAACCATGCAATAATCTTTCTTTCTAACAAATGAAATACATACGGTTCAGTCCGATGTGAATCTTAAGTGTTTTGGCAAAATGTCATGCAAACCGATTTGCTCGTCGAATTTACTCATTGGTAAACTCGTAGCTATAGAACTACAAATTATGTGTTACAAGTGTTTTAGCCCAGAAGAGCTTTAAATCTCAAAACGGCATTTGACTTCGAATCACTTTAAATGGCCGAATCACTTTTCAAGTTGTTGATTGAGCTAAATAAAAGCTTACAATAGCCCAATTTTAAAAATGATCTTTCTCAATCAAATAGCAATTCTTAAAACTCATTGTGGAACATTCTATTGTTTATTTAATCGCATGTTATTATTAAAATACTTCAATTTAATTTTAAATTTCAAGCAAAGGAAGACAGTGTAATAATTTTACTATCGTGTTTTTCCCCAATCAATTCTCAAAATCTAGAAAAAATTACAAGATTAAATTTTGAGAGTACAACTTAATACCTAACAGTTCTGAGGCAAAAATATGTGTTTCTCTGTACAAACCTTTTGCCGCTAACCCGGTATAGTGGTTAGTGACGCTGATTGTCGTACCGATGGATCCGGGCTCAAATTTCGTGGATGTTTGCAGGTGTATAGTGTCTCTTCAGCAGTGGGACGCTCAAAATACTCGAAAGGTTAGTGGACGCGGAAGAGGTATTGATGACTCTCGGACCACCCTCCCTACTGAGTTCTCCCTCAATAAGTGAGGCAGAACGATACACATTTGACCAATCGTGAAATTCTGGTCTCTCGCTCCCTTCTGTACCTGAACATTTTTTTTTAAGCATTAACTGGATGTTATAGAACTGGTAGAAATCGGATGATTGGGAAAAAAACGGCGATTCTTATTATACATAAGTTGTTAGTTTCTATACATATGTCGACCTCGTAGCGTTAATAAACGGGTAATACTCGAAACGGTAACAGAAAGATTATTCCTGATAGTTCTTGATTGTAATTAAGCTAATTTTAAAATTTGTGCTATTAAAATGTGCATTAATGTGTTCTACTAGTGAACCTGCTAAACGTTTCCATAAAACTTGTCCAAATTATAGAAGTGTTACTCCCCTCTTCTCCGCAAAATTAAGTTTATAAATTCTTTTCAAACTAATAAGTATTCAAACTTTAATTCCTTTCAACAAAAAGCAAATGATTAGCCTGGACCATTTTTCACAGAAAAGAAACGAGAGTTATTCATTTAATTCTTTTAAAATAGCTTTTAACGTATTTACCTTTAGGGCAGGTAGAATAATAGGTTTCTTCTTTTGCCTAACAAAAAAGAAAGAAAATATTTACATATTTAATATTTACATAATTTATATTTACATAAATAATCAAAAGATAACAAACAGATAAATTTTTCATAGAAGCAAGAAGTAAACTTACTAACAGAAACAAAAATAAAAGTAATTCAGTACAAGAATATTCATACAATATTAAATAATAAATATGAGCAATAAAAATTTGAAATTTCTTGGTTCTTTTTCAAGAAGCAGACGTAAAGATTTTCAACAGAGCCACGTTCCTGAATCATGATGGATGTGACTCAAAACTAATTTAAAACTTAATGTCTAGATAAAATAACATTTTTAGTAATTTAATAAAATTAAGTTAAATTAAATTAAAACAAACAAAGTCAATATAAAATAAAATAAATAGCTGATGAAAAGTTAAACTTTTTTCAATTATTTTTTTCAATATTTTAAATTCATTCGTCAAGATATAATCTAGTCGGAAGTGACTCAAGATTCATTGCGAACTGCAAGTTTCATTCTTACAGTACAACTTCATTACTTCAGCCCATGGATTAGTGGATCATTTCGAATATAAAAAGCTTAGCATCAAAGCAATATTTCAGCGATAATTCGATGCAGAAGAATCAAACCTTACCTTTAGAGATTTTTTTAAACATCATTTTTCATACTGTGACCCTCAAAATTATAAGCGTAGAATGGAGTACCAGGAGACCCTTCAATTCTACATGGTGGAAATTGTGACCTGACTATGCTCTCGGACATGCTTTTGAAGAGTTTATTCATGAACAGAGGGCTCCAATTGTGGGTTACATTTTGTCTTTGGAGATGACCAAGGAAATGGAAATGAATGAGGACGATATTTGCTAGTTGGGGAAAGATTGTGATCAGAAGAGTTGGAGACCGACCAACTAATGGACCTACATCACGTGCAACAGCAAGAAGTTATCGAACGGCTCTCAGCTAAGAAAGAGGAGAAAAAGATTGAGAAATCCCACACTTCAAATGAAATCAAAGAAGTGTAAAATGAGGAAAAACGTGCAAACATTTCCAGAAAAGCCTCAGCCGAATGTGTTATTGCAGAATTTCAGATAAATTTGTTTGTTTTAAGACAATTAATTCAGTATCCCGCTTGCTCAGAAAAAGGCGTAGGGGCCCCTAAAACTCCAGTCGTTCTTTAAAAGGGTGAGTATATAAGGTATTTCTCCCGCTTTTTTTAGCATGCCTTCATAGTGTAGTGGTCAGCACGCTGGGCGCGTATTCTAGAGGTCCGCCGTTCGATTATCGGCGAAGGCGTTGCTCATTTTCCATCTTGCCTGCTTCCAAAAATACCTAATTCTCTACAACGTTCTATAAAACCTTGTTTGTGAGCATGGGCTTTTAGCAGGAAAGATCACAAAGATATTTCGTATATATAATTTAAAGATATGTGTACATATCTACATCTATATCTATATCTGCTTATCTCTTTCCTTATATATATATATATATATATATATATATATTTCATATATATGTGTGTGCATGTGTGCGCACATTCTTATCCACGCGAGAAAGTGAATTATGTTTGTGATATCGCGAAAGAAACTGTCCTGTGTTTACTTTAGATAGCTATGGGGAATATTCTTGTAACAATTTTCATCAGATCCATAGATTGAGTACTCTGGAGGGATGAACACTAAATTACGTAACTATGAGCTTTTGTTTCGAATTAGAATTTGTAGTACACTGAACTATAATAATTTAGATTATATTTTTGAATTTCTGGCACCATGTATACATATATATATATAGAGAGAGAGAGATATAGAGAGATATATATAGATATAGATATAGATATATATTCGAATGTATTATCATCATCGACGTGATAAATAAAAAGTCAATAATAATTTTTTCCGTCAATAACCATCTTAAAATAGTAAATAAAGTGCAGATAAAGAAACGAAAAACCATTAACTTAACATTAACAAATTTCTGTAGCTGACAGAAAAAAGCAACGTGTAGATTAGAAATTTCGCCATGGTCAGTTTCCTTTTGGTGCCTGTTTTTACCATTTAGCAACAAACTGCACTTTCGTAAACATACTTTGTGGCAGCGTCGTTTTCGTTATCTCGCGAAGTCAAATATAAAACGAAAATACCAAAGGAGCTATCCAAAGCTGTTACACAGCTCCAGCCGTTACAAAACCGTTACACAGACAGTTTATATTCAAAAAAAGATTTATTTAATTTTACATTATTTTTTAAAGTAATTAGATGTTGCGGCCTTCTCGCTGATGGTTAGATTTATTCTATTTTCAAAGAAAAATATATTTCTTCATTTTTGTCATGCTGTAATGTAATGAAATCATGAAATCACTAAATGATGAAAAATTATAGCAAAGGGAAGCGACTAAGATTTCATATATTATTTCTAAATGATGTTTCTAAAATATTTCGAAACTAAATCAAAAGCCCATTTAAACAGAATCGGATGCACATAAAAATACCAAACCTTAACGTCAAGCTGCTTCATGATGGCATCGCTGGCACTAAATCTTGCAGTGGCTTTATTGCCGCAAATTTCATCATCTTCGATTGAAAATGCGTATGCTGTAATGTTCACCTTGCCTAAACTTACGAAATGCACCATAAAGAGATGAAAGTCACTATTGCAAACACACATCTTGTATGATGGATACTCAGGAGTGAATTTGTAATCCTCACTTGACTCCAAAAATATTTTGATCTGAAAAGAAACTGAATTCATAACCTCCAAAACCAAAAATGATAATTTATAGAACAATATGCTTAAAGGGATTTCAATATCTAATTTTTAAATATTATATCTTGCAACATAGGTTTTCTATAAGCTTTCGTAGGATCTTTTGTCACTGTTTCATGTCAGTTATTTTTTACAATGCTTAAGTATAAACATACTCGTATGTCATTACATACTCTAAGGTTAACTGCACGTTTAAATATGGTGTCTCTTCAAATACCTTTCTCTCTTTATAGGTTTCAAAATCCTCCTTCTGTTTCCTTTTATTTTTTGCTTATATCTGGATTCTAAAACTCAATTTAATGAATACTCACGTTTGCCATATTGATGCACAATAATTATATTAAAACTGTATATGTTTATAATCTTATGACTAAATGCTACTGGAATGCATGGTGCGTTTTCTGGAAATAATATCTAAACGAAAGTTATATTAGTTTCAAGTGGGCATATTAGAGACGTTATATTAAGTACTGAACGCAGATTTAGTAATTTTTCCATTTAAAGAGGAAAGCATTGAAATTATTGACATTGAACAAAGCCTACGTAGTTGCCAATGCTTAAGCTCTCGGTTTATTTTGGCACAGAGTAATTCTGAGTGTGCTTGTGAACAAAAGGAGAAAAATAAGGAACAATAAACTGCTGCCATTCGAAATCCTATCTAAAGGCGTCTATCTAACATGTTTCTTTCCATTCTACCTTTCCAGTAAAAGGACTGTCGAACTGAATATTTTATGCAGTTTTAATATCTGCTTCCTACACAGCTTCTCAATCACAAAAGTTTACGAGTTGCCTAGAATTGAAATCCTGCTGTGTGTGCAATAATCATTCTAATCTGGAATGACTGTGTTAAACAAAAAAGAGCATATTGCTACAGGTTGGGTGTAAACGAGATTGTATTTAACGAACGAGACTGCGTTATTGAAAATTACCATTCTATGAAGAAATCATCAGCGTTAAATTAAATGCATTCCACATAGACCCCTACTACTTTATTCCTAAAAAATAGAACTCTATCATTCCTCCTCTAGACCTCTACTACTCGTGATTAAATTTACGAAGCAATACAATCCTATTATTAAACATAGGAGAAAATGGGTGTCATTCACTTCCAAAAAGAAAATGAAAGAAAAATGAAAAAAAAAAATATTCATACCGGCAGGCACTCTGTCAAATGACTGATAACATACACGGAAATAGGCACTATTTCGTATCTGATTACAGAATCCGGCAACTGCATAGAGACGAAAAATGGTTGAAAGGTAATAATACTGCTTGTTTCCGAAAAGCCTAGACCAGTGTTGGAATGGATGCACATTGCTTCTCCTACCCATTCTGTTATGGTATGAGGTAGCTGCCGTTTCACGATCGTTTCACCTTTCGAACTGTAAATAGTACCAATGAATTAGTTCATAATAAAAGAAAGTAATTCCAGAAAATATTTGAGCACAAATTAATTTTAATACGAAAGGCTTATAAACGCATTTTCTGTGACAGTGAGAAATAGGCGTTAACAACAATAGTGTAGAGCAAATATTTTTACAATACATTATAATAACAATTTCAAAATTTATTTATTTTGCATATTTTGCACTGACATCTAGGCATATTATCAAGTATATTTTTCTATCTCAATTTTTTTAAATTTGTTTGGAAAATCAGTAATTTCCATGGGCACGCATTTGTTTCACAGACATGAAAGCACATAAAATTTGAGGTCATCCGCAAACATTAAAATAAACACTGCTTTATTTAATCTGACTTTTATAATGATATATTATCTTAAATTCGTGTATAAATCCAACAAATAATTCAAAGCAATATTATTTGCAATGCTAATTTCAGTTGTGTTTAAGAACAATATGACAAGTACACACTTGTTTAAAGACAAAAATTACTTGCACTAAAAATAATAAATTTCATATTCCCCCCCCCCATGTAGTTTATTGTAAATACATCATGTACATACCCAAATATACAGATATATTAAAAATACAAAGTTTATAATTGCAGGAATAATTATGGCATGAATTACTGTTAACTCATTTTAATAATATTTCTCTTTAATATATAAAAGGACTGAATTGAGATCGGTTAGAGCACACTAGGACTGTCTGAGAGAGAGGATACCTTCTGCAGAAGTTTAGTAAGTAATTTCAGCCAAAATAATGAAATTCCTTACTTATTGCAAGTAAATAAGATTTTGTGAGCATGGCAGATGAAATGCATTCCATACAATTTCAATTTCTGTTCGCATAACAACAAATTGTCTGAGATAGCAATAATTCAAATTATCGAGAAACCATTAATTTCATAAATTATATTCCTATAGCTATTCGCCTGTTTAATTTTATTGCGCCAAAGAGATAGGTGTGGCTCAGTTTTGGTCTCCCAGATTTTGTTTTTCATGTTCACTAAATTGACAGCATTTCTTTTGATTTTATAAAAGTTTTACAAAAATGGACAACATTTTACAGGAAAAACAGAAGACAATAGAGTTAATTTCTCAGAAAATTACATTGCTTTGAAAAAATCTCAGTAAATGATAAAATTAAAGAAATAATTAAAAAATAAGTGTTTGCGCTCAAAGGTTTAACCGGGCAGTATAAAAATATAAACATTTAAAACATTACATTCCTTTCTTGCAACTCGAGAAAAGTTATTAAATAATAGCACATTCTTTATATTTCGATTCACCTCTTGATGTACACAAAGATTCATATCTACGTGCTGAAATCGTAGACCGCAGAAGACGTAAAGCGTTTCTAACTTCTACCAAAAGCACAAAAAATAAGATGCGGGTAATTAAACGAGAAGTTCGACCTAGGACAGCAGCTAGCCAACCAAGAATGGGCAAGTGCCATCAATATCGGATCGCAGTTACGAGCAACGCCAACATTCTATGAGGACACAGAAGACACTTGCTTAATCTTATTAACAGTCTCGTGCTTGTTTCAAAGATTAAGCTGTCCATATCTCAGTAATATATGCTATGTTAATGTAAATCCATGAGAAGCTCATTAAATAGATACGTATCTCTCAATGATCATACCTTGCTATTTGAATAACTGCATCAGTTCTAGAGCTAATATACGCAGCAAAACTGTGATCTACCGAAAAGAGGATTTTTATTAGATTGAAATGAACTGCACTTTATGTCCATATTATATGATGATTCTGTATAAATATGGGTTCAACACAATGGCATAGATTAACATTTTCAAGAAAGCCTTTAACTGTTTATTATATGCAGTTAATCTTCAATATTACATCTGAAATGAAATCCATCTATATTTTGCTGTAATTTCTTCTAAGGTTTTACCAAAGTGTTTGTTTTTCCTGATCTTTAGAAGCTTATATCATAATTTCTATACTGTGAAATAATTTAATGTCTTCTCTCGAGGTGTTTCATATATGATACGCTTCAGTGTCCTCACAATACAAAAGCGAAATGTCAGTCCCCACCATACCATGCTCGATACGAGAATATTTCAATTTTGACGCGCAAAACTTAAAATAATACTGAAAAATGAGCTTTTCTTTCACAAAACTTACAATAGAGGCTACTCGTCTTGATGCTAAGATTCTAATTGATCTTTTTTTGGGGGGAGGGGGCTTCGCATAAAGCTATAGGAAACAAAATTATTCAGAATAATGAAGATACTGTTCATTATGACTGTTCTCTTTCCATAAACGTGGATTTTGAGGCAGTTTAAAATCAATTTACTCCATTTCTATGCTGTAAACAAGAAAGAGAGTTGGTTACTTTTAACAAATTCTTTGTCTAAAAAACATACTTGTATTTAATGTAATTGATTACCACATACTTGCAAGCTAGCTGCAAACTGAAATACGCTAATAGTTTTCGATGCCGTGGCAAGTGTTAAAAGATATAATTTATCGCTAAATGTATTCTAGTGACCTTAAGACCTAATATAGCTAGGTATCAAAATGGCGATTAAAATTCTTATTTAAAATTTATTTAATATTTTTTATTAATTAACATTTTAGTTATTTTAATACGAAAACTGTGAGCATAAAATTCCACATTACTTTTTTAGTACGACCTAAGCAATGTTTTTAATGAAATTTGAAATTTATCAAAATATATCTTACAGTTCAAAATTAACTCTTTAGGAGGACAACTTTTATATAACGCCACAAAAGAAATCATCATTTTTAGCATTCTACATAAATAAAAATGAAAATTACTCAATTGTATGTAGCTCCCATAACCATGTTTCTGGAAAATAACTTCGTATTTCTTCTGCTGAAATAGGAGTTGATCCAGAAATTTTGTTGTCAGATAGTTCTTCAACGTCTTCACGAGGAAAAATTAATCTTTGCTGTGAAATTCCTATTAAAACCAAAAACAGAAGTTCGAAAGTTATTTGTAATTCATTGTTTAATTTGCTTGTATAATGAAAGACTATATTTCAGACCTATTAATTATGTTCTTCTAAAAGTAATTGGAAAGACTATATTAGTCCTTTGAATTCTCTTCATCAAAAAAGATTAACCAAAAATCATTACATTCATCTATAAAGTTTAAGAATAGTCTTGAGAAAAATTCATAGAAGTCCTGCCACTATTTTTAAATTATCAGTATGAAAAATGTTTATTCTGCTTTACTTCTGAAGATAATTGCTTCTGCAGTTATTTATTTTTTGTTGTCAACATGTTTTTGTTTCTTGTGAGAAGGAATAATAACTTTCTATTTTAAATACATTTGGGTCCATATTAAGTGCATGTAGTAATATACGTTTTGTTGCAAATTTAATCCTTTGAATGACATGATAGTAAGAAAGTAACCTATTCATGGATGGATATCATATATCTAATTAACTAAAGTAACTACTTCATTCTACTATGTTCCCTGGTAGGCAATAGACTGGAAAATGTAGCAGCAGTGCTCATGTCATTGATGCAGGAACATAAATTTCCACTTCAGTTTTCAATGCAAAGTTTTGCAGCCAACTATCTAATTATAATTAATCATAAGAGGGTATAAAATTTGAAAACGAAAGTTTGCATTACTTTTCGATAGTAACTTAACACCCAGAACAATCAGCATCTCGAAAATACTGAAATCCAGGAAATTGCACGAACAGATTAAAAAGGGCTCCGAAAATTAACTTCTGTGAAGCAGGTCAGAAAGCTTTTGAACGTACCATCAGATATATATATCTTGAGGAATGCTGCTTTTGTTATCGTTTCAAATGACCAGATACCAATAACTAATGCATTTGTTGAGAATGACCAGAATCCATCAGTCATTTAGCCGTCTTATTACAAAAAGAAAAAAAAAAAAAAAAACTACTTAGAGTGCACCGCAGAGGACTACTGAAATATTCATAGAAAATGGAGAAATCTCCGTCCCAATTTTGATGGAGGACATCCCGGAAGGTATCCGAAAGAATGCATGTGAAACGTTTAAAAAATAGCGAATTATTTAGTTGCACTGTAGAGACATTAGATATTTTGGAAGTAGTAAAGATGAAAAATTAGCAACGCCAGGGCGACTGGGGTTTTTAGGGGAGAAATCATCCACCACCCTTTTATATTGGGCCTCACTTATAGAGTTATTATGTATTTTGGAAGCAGGAAAGATGAAAAATTAACAACGCCTTCGCCAGGAATCGAGCCTCGGACCTCTGGAATACCGGCACAGCGTGCAGACCACTATACCACAAAAGCGCTCTAGGAAGGCGGGAGAAATACCTCATAGCATATTTGTTTTCAATTTTATGAGTTTATTCTAAAATTTGTAGAGGCAATGTGCATGTTTAAAAATCAGTTTACTAAGAAGAGTATATCCCACTCTCTTTTTTATACGTAAGTTATACGTGGTGAAAACTATAAAGAGCTGTCAGCAATTTTAATTAACGATTTTAACAGAAGAATAGAATTTAGATATAAAACAACATTTCTGCATGCAGGGTGACTGAATCTTAACTGATTATTAAAATCGAAGATATACCTTTGATTGTATTAATCTTTAATATTTTAGGAACTGTAGATTCATAATTGAGAATTTTAAAGGAATTTTTATGTCTATTTCTATAAGGATAGATTAAAAACGTTAGCAGATACTGTCTACGTTTGGCGAATATCAAGATACTGGCAGTAATTTGCAAGTATTTTGATTAATATTTATGTTCTGTTTTTCCCCATGGCTGGCTGTAACCTTTTATAAATATCGGCCACTGCTAAGGCTGGAAGCTGTGGTCTCTTTATTGTAGAGGCACATAATAGGCAGGACACCGTTGCCTCCTATGAGGGACGGACAATTACAGCTATGTTTTCTGCATAATTCGAACCCGGACCTGTACATACTTTCCAGTGACATCATTTTCTCTTGGCGTAATGACGTTTAGACGTCATACGGTTTTGTTTTCGTTGAATGACCAGCATAAGTGAAACGGAAGTCTGAAAAATTACCGTTTATTACGGAAGTCTTTGAAACGAAAATATTTAACCGCAGTGTTCTGCAGTAGGCTTCCTGTTTTATGAAATGATAAAATTATAAAATCCTTAAAAGGCGTTGTTAATATCAGAAGCAATTTTAAACGCTTAGATTATATAAATAGCTGAGTTCATGAATTTAGTTCAAAAACCGAAACGCGACTATCTCGGTCCAATTATGAAGGCATTGTGTGCCAGTAAGTATATTGTAATTATTGCAGTTTTGTTGCATTCTGTTCCATTCACATTGCAGGAAATATTTCCTCTGCAAATGTTATATTATTGCCATGTTATATTATTAATAATATAATGTTATATTATTGTCCGAAAACTGACTTGAATCATGTTTTCGGAGATTGCGTCTGCAAAAAAATAGATATATAATGAACATGAAGCAATGCTAACAACTCCTTTAATATGAAGTATTTTAAATTAAGAATACATTTATCAAACATTTATGTACTTAATACACATTTACCGAGTAAGCAAAAGAAAAAAATAACATTTTTTCTCTCTAGAATAGTAATTTTTATATTAGAAGGAAGGTGAAAAAATTAGTAATTTTTCCCCTACCTTCTAATATAAAAATTACTATTTTTTTATATTAAATTCGCAAGGTGTTGTAAGAAGTGTAATCTCACATCAACAAAAATAGAACGCACGTAATAATCTTTTTGGTACTGCTATCAAAATGTAAACAAACATACGGAGGTATACCCTCGACCCCAAGCAAAGTCAAGGCATTCCTAAGCGTGGAGGAAATGATGTCATCGGGAGACATATCCAATCACGAGGAGGAATTTTTCCCTATGTGCGTGGCGCGGTACAGAATGGTTATATGCATCCGCGCCTTGAGGTACGGCAGTCAGCGTCAATAATCACTTCCCCGTTTAGGCGGATAATGTTTAGATTTATGAAAGTATATTTTTCTACTGGAAAAAAATAAAAGTTAAAAAACTGTATTGTATGTGTGTGTGTACAGGGTGTAGCTAACAGAAACCATATATAGTACTGGAAGTCCAAAAATAACACCAAATTTAATTAAAAGTGGAAAGAAACAAATTCTGTGTGCCACAACTGAACTGCTAGAAAGTAAATAGTGTTTCACATGTATTAACTTAATTTTATAGTACTTGACGAGTTAAAAGTCCAAAGTTATGTATCCCTTGGACTAGTCCAAAGTTATGTATCCTTGGACTGAAACTGCGGAGTTCTTGTCATCTGATTTTCGTATATGTTAGGTTTGCATCTTCGGAAAAACACTTTTAAACAAATATATCTGCGTTTTTTTTTTTTTTTTTTTTTTTTTTTTTTTTCTGTTCAGTTTCTAAGCTCCAGTCCAGATAATTAGAAAAAAATATTTGATGGATTTTTCAATAATTTTTGAACAGTGCAAAAAATTCAAAAACGTTTCTGCTCATTCATATTCTAATATGTAGTTTGTAGAAGTTGAACTTATTATTAATATTCATGTTTGAAATATGAAATACTTTAAAGAATCTATAATTCAATTGCCCGATTTCGAGAAGATGATGAAATAATTTTACTTTAAAATGCTTTGAAAGTATACCTGAGTACTCAAATGGTAAATTAATCAATTAGATTCTTTTCTTCAAAATCTGGTACTTCCAGCGTTGAACTAGGAAACCATTTTCATAATTTAAGAGAAAGAATGAAAATGAAAGTGTAACGTAGCAAGAAAACTAGAAACTCAATAATTTCTTCTATATGTAAGTTTGAGTTTTACTGTACTTCATAACAAATGGTCATAAAGTACAATAAAGCTCAAAAACAAAGGAAAATCGTGAAAAACTTTGTGAACATATTATAACTTTACGAAGAAAGTATATATAGCCACCCAGGGTCATCAGCTACGAATGTACTGAAAAGTAAATTTTCACATTAGCTTTGAAACCATGTGAGCCATTTGGGCTTTGAAGTAAATATTCGGATTTTATGCAGCGATTTCCAGTTTAACTTGTAACTGTCGGCTATCACATCATATTAGAGCGTATTGCGCTGACGCAGCCGCAAGGTCGTGGGACACAGCAGCATGCAGCTATAATCACTACAACGAGAGGGTGTCATTACACCATAAAACAAATCAGCCAGGTCCACATAAATATTTTAGTCTCTTACAGAAAATAAACCTGTGTCAGATTTTCTTGAAATCCATAAAGCATTTCAATAAAACTAAAATTAGTCTAATGTTGAATTTTGTCTAATTTAAGAATAGTCAGTTTTTTACAATAAAGTATAAAGACGGTTAGTCTTTCTGAAGCACAACACTAAAAAATCAACAATTCTATTACAAAATTCGAAGCATGGATTTTCGAATATTAGTATGACATACTACACTTACAGCATGAGCGTATTCGCACTGATACGAAACCCAGCGAAAACCAGCACTGATATACGAAATCTAGCGACAAAATTGAGGTAGTGATGTGTTATCATCTACCACATTTCAGTTCACAGTGTCAGCTACACTTGCAAATCACTTAAAACACGACAGCTGGCAACAGGTTGTGCAATAACCCCTTAAACATGACTGAGGATTTTTCCAGTACATACAGTTTAGGGCGTGAATCAACGAAGTTAGCCATTTCAAATGCAAAGGCTTAATAGTTGCCTTTTCCTGGCTGATTCACGATGACAGATTTCATTTTGTATCCAACACGTCGTGTTAATTTTTCAGCTCTTCAAAATTAGGCAAGAGTTTGAAATTTTCAAAAACAAAGTACAGATAGACTTAAACATAAAATATCTTTTCTCAATTTCACTAATTTCGTTGCTAATTAACAAAATACATGTTTTTGTTATAACGTATTTTCTAAATCTTTCCAGCATGCCTTCGTGGTGTAATTGGGAGCACACTAAGAGAGTATTCGAGAGGTCCAGGTTCGAGTCCCAGCCAGGGTATTGCACATTTTTTACGTCTTCAGCATCAAAAAGACCTAATGACTCTACATTATTATTAAGAATTCTGAAATGTCTCATTAACATTTAAACTATTAATCAACAAAGCTTTAACTAAATTAGGCATTATTATCTGCAATTTATAAATAAATTCATTTGAATATTCTTTTAATACCTCCATAAAGATGCATATCACGATGCGAAGAAAAATAGCCGTATTCTAGGGAATCTGATTGCTCTCGTTCTTCCGAAGTTACTTTTTCTATTTCATTCATGCATGGTCGAGTTTCAAGTCTTAAATCGCTTATCACCATCGTCCCAGCTCTCTGTATAAAAGAAAAAATAGAAATGATAATCACATTGAATTTATCATTTTATAACAATTTGATTTCATGTGTCCGTATGCCTCAGCTGCCTCAACGGCAGAAACATATTCATTTCACATGATAAATTATATCATTAAACAAAGTTTTAAGCAATGCATTTTTAATACGTATCATAATGAAATGTGAAAAGGGTTAACAGACAAAGAATTATTATAAAATGAATTGATTTACATTTTTATCATTTGGTTGTGCGAATATTTGTACACGTTAATGTTTAATCTTACTGAAATTGAAAGCATTTCTTATCACAAATATGCATACTTATGATTTCTTACTACAAATGTGCTTGCATATATTTGGTTACAAACGTTCAAGAATAATTTTCTGATCGCAAACTTCCTACAGAGTCTGATTTAATTAATAAATAATTTAACAGAAAATAAATATACACAAAGTACTAAAAATATAAGTTTATATACAAGATGGGAAAAGAAACAAGAGGGATTAATTTGAAACATTTATTGGACATGAATGCAAATGGTGAACGACAGCTTGAATGTTACAACAGATGCCCGAAGTTTGCACCGTCAGAAGTCAAACATGCCTGACACCGAAGGACCATTTATTGCCGGACATGTTCAAACACACTAGGGAGTTTCTTTGACTGTAGCAGCTGCGCAGGCGACTGTTACCACGAGATCCATTTCAGACACAACAGGATCATGATACACGACACTTTTATACACGATCATGATACACGGTTTTGATAGCTTCCCACAAAAAGAAATCAAGGCTTAGTAAATCCGGTGAGCATGGGGGCCAGGGAACTGGACCACCATGCCCAATCCATGGATGCGGGAATGATCTGTTCAAATGGCTACGAGCACTCCAAAATGAGCTAGGGCCCCCATCATGTTGGAATCGCATTTTGTGCCTCACATTTGGTGGAATATCGTCAAGCAAATCGGAAAGAACCTGCTCGAGAAAGACCAAATAATTCGCGGCATTCAAATGTTCCGTGGGCGTCAGGTATGTTTGGCGTCTGATGGGGCAAACTTCGAGCATCTGTTGTATTATTCGAGCTGTCGTACACCAATTGTATTCATGTCCAATAAATGTTTCAAATTAATCACTCATTCTTCTTTTCCTATCTTCTACCTCTACCCCTGATATTCTCCTACCACTTACCCCTGACATTTCCGGGTATAGGTTCCTATCTTACCTCTTCTAGAAGTTTGTCGCAACATTTATGGTGCATCCTATATATATACATACGTGTGTGTCTATTATGTAGCCTATTGCAACGGAAACGCGAGGAGAACAACTACGTATTATAGCAGTCCCATATGAAAAATTTCAGTGCTTTACGGTTACAAATGTTTGAGATATGCGGGATACATATGTAGATACAGAGGTTATGAGAAAAACTCTTTTGAATCCATTTTAAATCCGTTTCACAATCTGTTTGGAGGAAAAATAGTCCTTTATTTTATCCGTAAGTACAGATATCACGCAAAAAAGAAAATCATTCAAATGGATGCGATTTTCATTAAAGTGCATCCAAGTGGATATTTTCGTTGAAATATGACACCCAAAATTAGTTGCAATTTCAATACTTTAACTTCGTACAAGAAAGTAAAAGTTAAATCCGCATGAGAGCTAACATTCTTTAATGCCCTAATCTCCGTCATTCAATAAATCATATTTTTCACTGCTTCATCAATATCAAAATTACACACACATACATATATATGTAAGACAGAACAAAGTACGATAGCTACTTTAATAATAATTGGCGACTCCAAAATAACATTCTCCCTCTAAATTCATCTGGTCTCCCAAATTCGAGATCTTTCTATGTTATGTAACGCTACTGAAAAAGGGCAGCTAAAACTAATATTAATTAAGATCTGATAGATTAAGACACAATAACACGCAGAATAAATACTAATTCAGAAGTCAAACAACAAAAATCAGCGTTAATTTACAAAATTTTCACAGGACTAGTTTCGATGGTTTTACCGAACCATCATCTTCAGCTGCAAAACCGCAAATGAACAAGATAGGAAATAATGTTTAGATAAGATAAGAAAGCCTGGACAAGAATAAGCAAGTGGCGCCATCTGTTGGCGAAACCAGAACTAAAACATAATTTCTCTAAAAGCCGAAGGCAAATTTGGATTGGAATTAGGATCGTTAACTAGAACAGAAAGATTTTTATGAATGTGAAATGCCTCTAGAAAATCCAGTTCTCCAATGGAAGATGTTTTTTGAATAATTTTGGCAGCAGAAAAATTGAAAGTGTGATTTTCGGACCAACAATGTTGAGCAACAGAAGACTTCTGTGTTTCCTTTTTTCTAACATATGCCTCATGTTCTTTGACGCGAAATTTTAAGGCTCTCTTAGTTTGGCCAATGTAAATTAAACCGCACTGGCAAGGAATTCTATAAATACCCCAGGAATTCATATCCGGAATGAGGTCCTTGAGTACATTGTCCTAGAAACAATCTGATAGATTGTTTCTAGAATCGCGCCAACTTTGGTATAAATACCTCTGACGAGCTACTTACATCATTCTTCTACATAGCTCTACGTTGCTAATATCTTCCCGCTTCGCTTCTCGAAAATGCCTGCGTCATAAATTTAAGAAACCAATATACATAGAATTTTTTGATAAATTTTTTGATATTTCATTATCGTTGAATCATAGAAATGTATCGGATTTCATTATGATTGGATAAATATCTACGGAGATGATTTTACATGCATGGAAATAAAGATTCTTCAAGTTCATGTTTTGTTATCTTCACCTGTAAGCCTTCAGCATAAGCTGCAACGACTGCATACTGATTCCTCTTCTATGCTTCAAAAATATTACATATGTATATATATGTAAGGAAATTGTGGTTCGATGACACGACATGAAAGATTTGATTATGAATGCGGCACAAACTTACATTAAAATTTTCGGTGAAACAGAGTTCCCACAATTCACTGTAAACACAGAATACCAAATCCGTGTAGATTTCTTCATAATTAGAACTGGCCGAAAAATGTAATGGCAGAAAAATTTTGTAGGCGTTGAAATACGAACGCTGAGATGCGTAGATACTTGATGCTTAGAGCGTCCATCCATATTGAAGAAGAAGCAGTCGAGCCAGATTAACTTCCTTTTATTTATTTAAATTCCCATTTTGTGGCTACAATTCACTTGGCACTCTACTCGTGCCTATTAAAGAACATTCACAATTTTGATATTATTGCCATAGAAGCGAATGTAGCAGCTCATACATGATTGCAGTATAGGATTTGGCGAAAAGGAAAGTACAAGCAAAAGTGACGCATCAGTTCACAGAAAGAAGAGAGGGAATAAAAAGTTTCAGTTTTTAGTTTTCGTTTATAATTTGGTTATTGGTCAAGATTCATCTGCATTAAGAGTTACGTAAGACCGCATGATTAATTTGAATAACGCAGTTTAGACATACAGCGCTATTTTTAGGACAGATAGATGAAGTTCCCAAATGAAATAGAAAATAAAATAGGTTATTTTGAATTAAATTTAGAAGCTTGCTTTCATATTTCTTATCGTACATATATATATATATATATTGAAAATGATGTTGTGTCACCGAATTTTTATGTGCAAGGTTATTGGGTTAATAAAATCATGTTTCATTTAAGTTGAAATGAATAACAGTACTGCATTTTCCTTTTTAAGGCTCAAATCAATAGAAAATTTTAGCTTCAGTATATTAATGATTATTTTTTTAAAAAACTTGGAATAGTGTAACTATTTTACAGTATTTGTCTAATAAAGCCCACTTTCATTCATTTTCAACCTAACACATGAGATAATAACATGGGTTAGAAATATTATTCATTAATGTAAGAAAATGATTCCCATATTTAGTCTATAAAAGAAGCTGGGACCTTTTCTACAGGGTGATTCTAAGTTACTTTTACAAATTAAGAAATGTGATAGTACTCATATAGATAAGCAATAATTACCACAGACCATAGTATCGCAAACAACTCTGAGAGGCAGAAAAGAAGAATATTAGAATTCCAATCTGAATTTACAACAGAGTTGGGAGAACGAATGAACGAGACCAAATGTTGCACAATCAGTTTAGTGACAAACTCACAGAGAGTGCACGAAACGGTTAAAACCGAAAACTTGGCGTTCTAGTCTTAACTAGAGCTCAGACTTTGATGGCTAACACTCAAATGCACATCTCTGGTTGGCAGGGTCTCAACCTCACAAATGATTGCAACAAGTTAATTATCTAACTTATTAGGGAGAAATTATCTATTAAGGGGAAAATCTACCTTGATATCAAGTATCAAAAAAGCAGTTGTTTTTCTCTTAGCCATCTTCTATCCTGTCTTCTTAGACTTACTCTGCTGCGCTCATTCTACTTGAAGCGCCCTTCTATGGGATACGAAGTTCGCAAGCATGAGCTTTTCATGCTAATCTCGGCATGCAACGGACGTTAGAGTTAGTTTATAATATTCAGCCCTTGGTTACATAATTAATTTGTTGCAACCGTTTTCGAGGTTAAGACTTTTCCAACAGAAGGTGTTCATTTGAGTGTTTACCATCGGCATCTGATCTCGAATTAACACTCGAATGCCAAATGATCGGTTTTATCTGTTTTGTTCACTCTCTGTGAGTTTGTCACTAAAATGATTGTGCAACATTTGGTCTCGTTCATTCGCTCCCCCAACACTGTTGTAAGTTCAGATTGGAATTCTAATATTCCTTTTTTATGTCTCTTGTGGACATAGGGTAGCATTCCTCAGAGTGGAATGCTACCCTATGTTCAATAGTAATTATTGCTCATCTGGATGAGTACTATCACCACTCTTAATTTGTAAAAGTAATTTAGAATCACCCTGTATAAGTAACATATAGCAGTTTATTCAACTAATAAAGGTTTTGTCAAAATACTAATTGAAATATGTGTATAAAGAGGGAAAAGATTTCATTTACCTCGAAAGCATCGACTGAATCGGCACGCTCATCTTCGAATCCAAAGGTGTTATAGAATTCTTCAAAGTTTCTCAGAGTAAGACTAATGTGAGGTCTAATGCCTGATACTAAAAATAGTTTCTTATTAAATTTCTCTTATACTGATATGTCTTAAATTGCAGAGTTATAGAAAATAGCTAAATAACTAAATTAATTCTTAAATTTTAAATGAAATCAGAACTACCATTTGCCCTAAGTAAATAAATGCATGCACACTATTCATTTAGAATTTAATAAGAATTATTTTTTATATTTTTAACAAGTTTAGAAATTAGTTATATATTTATACTTTTTATTAATATTATCAATATTACAAAACTACATTTACTTCTTACTTTCTTATAAAATATTTATCATCTTTTCACTATACTTTGAGCATTACACTGAAAAGAAAAAGGATTAATTTCTACAAAGAAAATTTTCGCTTCTTTAGTATCAGTATTTTCCATTAAATATATTCATTTAACTTTCCCGACAATTTGTAGTCTAAGATCATGTTTCCCAAATTTTTTTATCACTGAACAATTTATACTTTTCTGTCATCCAAGCCCAGTTCCACTCCATTTTCTGTTTTAACGGGTAAGGGCCGTTTCGAATTTCTGTTTTAACGGGTAAGGCCGTTTAAGCTGCCAGGGGTAGCAGCTGTTTCTACTAATTCCGTCCCCCTGTAAACCCCCAAACTGCTTACAAATTTAATCATTTTGTCTTAATGCTTACTGTTTATGTACAATAAATATCTTTTTTGTATTTACTTTCCTTCATGGTGTTGCAATTTTAATGGCCAGCAGTGTACATATATATACATAACCACTATGTTACCCGCTCGGTGAGTGCAGTTTTTTTAGCCTTATATGTTGGTAAATTGTGCATTTGTTTGCTTTAAATGTGATTGAATTATGTAGATTTTATGTTCCGGTTAAGCAGTTTTTATGTCATGTTTTCATGTGGTTTTTATGTTAGTTAATCTGCATGCAATACTTGTAGAATTATTGACAATTTAAAATTGTTTAATTGGTACTAAGCCTAACGAAGCCGCCATTTGTTTATATTTGAAACTCTTTGCAGAATATTCAATTAAGTCAGTTTAAGCACCAATCTCAGTGCCTTTTTGCCGAGGGCAACCAAAAGTAAACTTTCAGTGTTGTGCTCCGAAATATCTGTCTTCCTGCACGCTGGCCAAACTCCTTAGAATTAATTTTGATAGTAAAAATTTGCCGCTTAGAAACTCTTATTTTGAATAGTAAAAATTTTCTGTTTTAAATGTAATTTGTATTTTATGCTTTTTCTGTATTTTAAAATTTTTCATGAAGATATTTTGAGTTTTTGTGTATTTTTGATTTGCCGCGAAGTGAGCATGAATTAATTGAATGAGAAATATATCTCTAATAAAATATGAGGAAATAATTTTAAATGAAATGCACCAAAAATGTGAATAATTTCGTAGGCTGTACCAAGAAATCATGTGGCGCCCACATCAAATTTTTTAAAATACGAAAGCCACAGTGAAATACTCATTTACTTCTAAGCACATGATGCGGAGACTAACAGAACTGCATTTTACGTGTATTTCATTCTCAAGTGTTGCAACTTTTCATGGGAAGAAAAGGCTGCTTCACCGATAGAGTGGTCTATATGTTTGCATTATAATAGTTGTAGTGCTGTTGTTGTTTTAGTACGCGTGATGTAACGTGTTGATGTCTTTCA
This sequence comes from Stegodyphus dumicola, assembly GCF_044657685.1. NCBI lineage: Eukaryota > Metazoa > Arthropoda > Arachnida > Araneae > Eresidae > Stegodyphus > Stegodyphus dumicola. Next base: position 135,918,712 of record NC_140777.1, read on the forward strand.
AACAAATTGAAAAAGATAATATAGTCGTCAAATTTGTTAGAACCACGCACAAGAAAATTTGTTTAGAAACCACCAATGACGTTACGTTCTTCATATTCGAATCATCAGGATAATGCAAGCGCTTCTTCGAAATCGGAATAAAATCGTATGGTGGAATTTCACGATAAAAAGTACTACTCTACATTAGTGAGTATTAGTAACATTTTGATATTTACGTAAAATAATTTCAGAAGATGAAATCAAAGCACGAAAGCTGCAAGAAACGCTCCTCTACATCTGAGCACAGAATACAAATACTATCAGCACTGCATTTTGCGTGCACTTCATTGGCAAGTTAAGCCACTTGGCGTCGCTCTGCATTATTAAATTTATTTACTACATGATTTAAATCGCTTTATGTTTTATCTTTAAATTTCTTTTCAATCTTTTCAAAGTTGTTTTAAATTGTATCAAGTTCATAAAAGCACACAATGTTTAGCTGTTCTCTCAGTTTTGTAATTTTTTGCAGAATCCTAACTGACTAATACACATCATCAGTATTTCGCGAAACACAGTTTTAAATAGAATTTCTTAGATTCTAAGAAATTTGATTCAAAATTATATCCTTCATTTCTTTTATATACTATGTATGTATGTTCTTTCAACTTTGCAACTTTTCCTTTCCATTTCCTGAAATGCAAATGAATTAGAAAGTATTTAAGCGACTGTAAAACAGAGCGTGTTTCTGCCTCTCGAGGCCCCGTTACTCTAGTTCTGACAGCTCTGATAAAATTGTAGTCATTCAGCTTTGCTATTTGCTGCTGATATTTAAATTGATATACCGCTTGTAGTTCTTGAGCCAGCTTAGATTTTAATTTAATTGTATAGTCTTTGATTGGTAATCTGCGTTTTAAATTTGAATTTGACTGTTACTTTTATTTACATCGCCACATGTGGGGGTTGATTTTGTTAGTACGAGAAGCGCTAATGTTCTATGTTTTGTTAAATTAAAAGGTTTGTTTAAACCTTTTAAATTCTCTGTAGTTGATTTCAGACGCAACTATAATTCGCTTTATGTCTGTTAGGAGTTTGAAGCTAGTTTACACTCCAAACATTATAAGCACATACTATATAAGGTCAAACTTTGTAACTCAAACTATATAAAGTCAAACTCTGTAACTCAAACTATATAAAGTCAAACTCTGTAACTCAAACTATATAAAGTCAAACTCTGTAACTCCTTATTTGAAAGAAACTGTTATGATTTTAAAACGTAAGACAGGAAATATAAATGTACCTGGATAGTGTAGCTCACATATGTTTTCCCTGAGTCTTCGAGGTTCCGTAGACGAGCTGACATCGTGCTTTTCCAACCATTTGAATAACTACGTAAAACAAAACAAAAAAAATTTCCATGTTGACTCTTTCTAAGGCGTAAAAAAAATTTTGTTTCATATATTATTCTTTTAAGTAGAAATAAACTTCAATTTCTAACCTTATCTTTACTGAATCGCTCTTCTTCGCCAAACAACTGAAGTCTTTTGTCCACCAAGCCAACACTGCAGATGGAAGAAGGACTGGCAGATAGCATCACCGTAGCTTTAGCATCTTCATTTCTCTGAGACTGCTGTGGGTGATACAGGCCGAGTTTCACCTAAAACATGAAGAAGCTAAAGTTACAAATCCATAATAATAACGTAATACACTTTGATACAAACAGATATCAGAGTTGTTGACCTAGTCTAAATTTTGTTACAAAAAATAAAATTTAAAAAATTTCTTGAGGAGACAAATGTGTATAAGTTTCTTACTTTATTTTCCCAACATTTCTGGGTGCGAAACATCTTTGAGTCAGCAACTATTTCTCCATCTTCCCGTACGTAGAAGACAAGCAGTCGAGCTATAGGTGACATACTGGCTATTAGATTGAAAGTGAGCGCAAATTCTCTAACATTTGGCAATAAAATCGAGCTGTGATTTAAGAGCGCGTCATCTTTAGAGTAAAATCTTCGAGGATGAGAATCCTGTTGCACAATTCGACCTCTTGAAAGGATCTGAAATAAAATGTTTGGGCATCATTTCATAAGCTAGCTGTATATCTGCTTTTCGCATTAATCTTTACTCTTATACATCGCTTGCGGCTGTATATGCCTGCAATAGGCGTTCTTTCGTGAGTTTCGTGGGAGTTGGCTATTCAGTAAAATCGCAGTAAATCGATACACACTTACAATGCCCATCACATTTATGCGATACCCGCTCTCTAGCACAAATCTACTAATTACGGACTTACATTAAGCGAAGCATAAGTAAAAGACAGGTACTCTGGTATTTTCAAGCAAGTAAAAAGTTACGGAAGCTAAACACCAGAACACAGAGCTCGGGATCGAGCAGAATTAGGAAGAAAGAGGCTCTTTTAATTCGCTTAAGAATAGGTCATTCCGGTGTCACACACAAGCATTTGCTTACAGAGTGTATCAGCATGCGAACAGTGTAATGTATGCGAACAGTAAATATATAACACATTTCAATTAACTACCTATCTTTTAGATAAGCAGTTTTGATAATGTACCAGATAATGTACTACTGCTTGTATAACACATTTTAATTAACTGCTTATCTTTTAGATATCTCAGGCTGAAATACTTTAGCTTGTTTAATTTAACATTAAGTAAACTAATTTGAAAAGATCCCCGTGCTAATGTTTTTCATGTTATTTTTTCATTTCATATTTAAAATTTAATTAATTCATTTAATATTATGGATTTTATACTATCTAGTGTTTTGCGGTTTCTACGTGAAATGTGTTTTGTTATTCTTAATTTTTAACCAATTTAAGCATTTTATCATGCTTTACCCATCAGATAAAATCATGTTTCAGGCAGCTATATAGTTCTATTTTTTACTACGCTATTAATGTTGTCATTGCCTCATAATTATCTCTTTTTGGATTAAAATAACATATCTTTCTTGTTTTGTATCAAAACCTCAAACACGGCCAGGCTGCAATACTGCATACGTTGAACGTTGCATGCATGTAACTGGTTCTCATTCAGGATCTGCCATATGACTAACCTATAGGAGGTTTTCGAGTACTTGCATTTGGAGTGTGGTCTGCATAATGGAGCACATTTCCTAAATGCCAAGTGTTCTTGCTCATCCTTCTTGATTCAAGACAGGTCTCTGGGAAGAATTATTCTCGCATAACACCTGATAACGTTCTGCAAATAACTCATGGTTGGAAGCACGTTTTATCGGGTACCGTTTCTGGTACAAGAGTGCAGCTGCTCGCCTAGAGCGCGCACCTTGTATGAGAATTGCACTATACTGGCTAATTCTGCATTCGTGTAATCGATAGTCTTATTGCCTATGCTAGCTGCTCTCTAATGACGTCCCCTATGAAAATTTTAAGCAAAAATGTCATAATGTCTCAAAGAGAATAAGATTACGAGCAATCTAAGTCGAGATAAAAATTTAAATATATGTAAAAGTTTACCTGATGGTGGAACTGAAATGAATCTCCTTCCTTTGCGGTATAGCGTATTGTGACACTTTGAACTTTCCCGCACTCGAGTTCCTCGGTGATAGGCTCTATTTGGATATAGCTTTTAGAAGGAGAATACCATGTAATAAGAGAAAGTCTTGTCTGTACACTTCTGTAAAGCCAATGGAATTTATGCAATGGATCCACAACTTTCGCCTGGCAAATCGAAACAGAAAGAATCGTAAATAATTAGTCCTATAAGTTTAAAAATATTTGTAAAGAAGTTGTAAGAAAATTATCTAAATTTATAAAAATTATTATTTGCTATTCTGAAGTATTTATACTAACGACAAATTATGTTGGATTGTACTTAAAGCATAAACAATTAATCAAAATGCTTGAAAATATTAAGTTATTTAAAAGGTTCATACTCGAAAATGTTTCAGAATTCCTTGATGATGAAATTCCATACATTTGTCGCTCAAATAATTTAACTGTATAAACATATTTATCTTAAACACAAAACATATTTTCATTAAATCTGTTCCTTATGGTTTGCATACATATACAAAGTTTTAAAATAATAATGAAATACGGAGAACATCGCTCATGTCAGTTTTAATATTAATGTATATTTTAATATATAAGGTACTCCAAATACATGTCTGTACGAATAAAATATATTTGAAACGTTCCAAACCTTAATTGAAATTCTAACTCCAAACCTTTGACTCCCCATGTATTTTGAGTGTCACCTTTGCTCACAGACAGTGAATATCCCTGCATTCGTTTACATTCGTGCACTACAAAATGAATTCTCCGTGATTCGAACTCGCGCCATCGGTACAGAGTCAGCTCCACCAACCACTGTACCGACTAGGTAGCTACTGATGAGAGTAGAAGAATAACCACATACAGCAGCAATCTTTTCAGAATCTTGAGTTCTTTCGGCATAGTAGTAGGAGCAGTACTAATAGATAGTACATAGAGTAGAACTCAAATAAAGATCACTATGAACAACGGTGTACAAGGTCACAGGGTTTTGTAGAGGTGGACAGAGTGACCGTCCACCTACAAGACAGACCTAAAAGAAAGCAAAAGGTTTACGAAAAAAATCGCCTGAATTTTAAGATGTTTCGCCTGTTTTTATTGATGTATACCAATTGGTTTGGGTCAATTTATTTCGCAATTAAAGGCGTTTAGTTATATTAAACCTATTTCAACTTCAAAATTATTTCATTTTTATAAATTAACAATGCTAATACAGATTGATTCATTTATACATTTTTTGTCTACAAGCTAATAATTTAAGAAAGGTTGTAAGGTTGCAGCTAAATTAAAGTGACTTTTATTGGCTAGATCTTCACATGAACTGTGAAGCGACTATTCGTTAAGTTCAACTGCATCAGTAACAATACGTGAAAAGGGTTAAAAGATCCTTTTATTCAACTCAAGAATTTACACCTAGTACTCCTTTTGCTTACAGTTCTACGCCGCCACTTTCGTCGGGAAATCAAAACAGAAATGTAAAATTAAATTGCAAGTCAAATAATCACAGCACTAGATCTTGGAACCCCATTCTGGGGTCCGCAAGGGCACTGCCATACGGTGTTTGATATATTCAAGGTTCAGAGACTTCGTCCAAAGCGGAGCAGACCCAGCAGTCCCTGCCAGGTTTTATACAAAGCATGAGACAGAGTAAAATTCTTTAACAGATAAAATAGATTATAATTGAATGCTAGAACACCTTCGCCTCCTGGCACCACTTTCTCAGCTTCAGTTATGTTCTGTAACTGCTGTGTCAGTCCCCGTCACTGGGACTATAAAGGCCAAACCCCCAAGGACATAGCCTGAGAAAAACTGCATGTAGCTCCGCAACAGCCGAAGGAACGGACACCATAGTACCAGTACGGTCTCTGCCAAGCCTGAACCTACCCCATACAATAAACTAGGACTCTAGTCCTGTGGAGCAAACTTATATGGTTGAGACTGCCGAGGTACAGATCCTAGCCAGTACTTCTCAGGAATTCTCCTGAGTCAACCCCCGGGGGGAGTCAAATAATCAGCCGAAGTTACATATAGAGATTTTAACGCGTATTCGGCACTTGGCCCTACCACCGATGTGAACTAACCGTCAATTAATATGCACGCCCGTAAAATAGCAAGCTTAAATAACAGAGAAACATCGTAGCCGAAAGGCAGAACACGCTGTGCCTGAAGCAGCTCAGAGACCAGTATAGTAAATAGTATCTTTCTACTCTACTTTGCATAACAACGGGAAACTGAAATCTTATTCTGGCAAGAAAGCGTGAATTGAAACCAAGAGCAGTAGGAAAGGTTGCTTCAAAATAAAATTAACCGTTAAATAAATCCCCACAAGGTATCAAGGAGATTGAAAATTTCAATTTTTTTATGAGAATGAATTAATGCTTATTTAGTGTCTAAGAAAGATTTTAAAGAAAAATGTGAGCAATTATAATGTTCCAAGTTTTATTCTAGACTAGTGGGCTGCAGCCAAAGCAAAATTTCTAAGTTCTATGTACCCCTGAGAAGCAAATATGTGAAAGCATTACAATATGACAGAAATTAGTTCATTATTTCCAAGCAACAACCAATTCGTAAATAATTTTATGTTCCCGAACCAGGAAAAAAAAAACTTTTGACATTTCAGGTTAATACCTATGACGTCATGATTTAAATTTAATGTTATATAGCAATATTTTCTCAGTATTAATAAAAGAATTAACGTGCAAATAATATATCAATTATACTAACCTGAAACAAAAACTTTGTCAACAGCAGCTATTTGTTTAAAATGCTGACATTAACGAAAAATTTTCGACAGGGACGTCATATGCAGTCGCTTGCTTTCCTCAACGTCAGAAGACGGCCTTATATGAAAATAATATGCTTAATGTTTGGCATTGTTGTTTTTATTTCAATTTTTGTAAAACTTACAAATTTTTGATTAACAAACTCTACGATTTGAAAGCGAACAGTAGCAGCAGTTTCGAAATAAAACATTTTTATCTCCAATGCGCGAGACTGTTGCCTCTCGTAAAAATGAGTGCGAAAATTAGTGTTTTCAGAGTTTTTAATTAATATCTCGGCTGATTAAAGTCGAATGAAAATGGGAACAGCCGAAATATTTTTCGGAATCCTGGAGTACCTCTCTCGAAATTCGACTCCCTGCCGTTCTGGAGAAGATAATACCACAAACAAACAGACACTCACCGATTTTAATAGTATAGATACTTATAACTAAATAGCTTGCTTTTGAAGCAGGGCAAGTGAAAATTTCGGTGATTTTTACTTAATAGCTACGCTTATAATTATGAAAATGTAAACACTCTACGTGACAAATATCAGTGAAATATTATTTTTGATACTAGCACTCTTTTAGAAACACTAGAAGGGGCTGAGAGAAATTTCATATTTCTTAAAAATCAGTTTTTAGAAACTTATGCTGCTTCTGACTAAGCCATCCACTTATATACATTTAAATTTTTATTTAATGAAACGAAAACAAAGAAATTAAGAAACTCACCGTAATATCTACTGAATATATAGTCTCATTAATGGGATTGAAAGTGAAACGAATTATGCCATTCTTATCCGAAATGAACGTAGGACATTGCCTTTCTGCTCCACATATCGTAACTTTTACTGATGCGGCAGGTGTGCCGTTGTTAGTTTGCACTAGCATCTAGGATAAAAGATATATATATATATATATTCTTGAAGAATTTTCTGTGCTTATTCAAACCACAAACATGCTCTTAATAAACACTCTTAAGAATATATAAAATATGATGAAGGGAAACCATAAAAATATATGTATGAAAATTTGAATTATAAATATATACATTAAATCTTTAATATTTCCATATGAAAAAATACTAGTAATCCTTAAATAAATGTTGAATACCCCGTAGAATAGTGATCTTCATCTATGAAAGTACAAATCAAAAACAGCAATTCTTATCGACAGTGGGAGGATTTTGTCAGATTTGATAAAGGCATTATCACTATTTCTGGAAAATGATTTCCGATATTTCAGAAATCGAGGCCTTTTTAAGAATTCGGTAATCGGGAACTGACTCTTTTCGGCATCGTAAATGGATATTTTCAAATTCTATCCAGCAAATACAAGACTGTCGGCAGGATTGATGAGTAATATCGGCAATTATGGCGAGGCGTACAGTGTCTTTTTGCAGTGTTGGTATGCTGGGGTTCCCACAAATGGTAAAGTATGATTCGATAGCTCTTACGTTACGTCGCTGTAATCGAAACAATGGGGAACGGAATTTTGAAAAAGCAGCAATTTCTTTTTTACTTTTCCAGAACTTAATGAGCAGAATTATGGTTTTACCACAATTTTATATACCCGTCAATGAAAGTTTCTTCTGGTAGAGCAACTCGAAAGACATATTCTTATAGAACATTTTAATGCAGTTAAGATTTCTTTGATGACAGTATAAGATGTATATGGGAGAAAACCTAAATATGCTTAAATTATATGTATTACAAAAGGTATTATGATTATTAAAGATTTTTATAAGCATTCATAAGGTGATATTTAAAATCACATGTTTAGAATATATTAATCCGGATACCTCGAATAACTGCAAAAGCAAGAAAGCACCATTATTCTAGACGTTGTTAATTGTAAACAGATTTTTGTATGTTGACAAATTTCTTAAATTTGGTTAAATTAACTTTCAAGTTGCAATATAAGTTTCGCTTTAGAGTAGGCTTCGTTTCAAAAATCGGAATAGCTTAAAATCAATGTATATATTGATATATATAAACCCTTACAGCACGCTCTCTTTCGAGAACCAGAGTTGCTGTAATGGCTTCACGGTTCAATAAGGCACCATTAAAAAAACGAAGCAAACATTTATTAAAATTAACGTTAAAAGAATAATAGTAAACTCGGAGCAGTACCTCGCTCGTATAACATAGCGAAATCTACCATCTTCCTCCTCTGAGGCTAGCATGCAACTGCCGTCTCTCTCACTTGCTGGACACTGGCAGGCAGCTGATTGGCTTACCGCGGCCAGATACATGACACTCGGCATGCAGTGGACGTTGGAGTTAGTTTATAATATTCAGCCCTTGGTTACATAATTAACTTGTTGCAACCGTTTGCGAAGTTAAGACTTAAAACAGAAGATGTTCATTTGAGTGTTTGCCATCAAAGTCTGATCTCAAATTAACACTCGAACGCCAAGTTTTCGGTTTTATCCGTTTTGTTCACTCTCTGTGAGTTTGTCACTAAACTGATTGTGCAACATTTGGTCTCGTTCATTAGTTGTCCCAACGCTGCTGTAATTTCAGATTAGAATTCTAATATTCTTCTTTTCTGTCTCTCAGATTGGAATGCGACCCTATGTTCTATGGTAATTATGACTCCTCCGGATGAATACTATCACCCCTCTTAATTTATAAAAGTAATTTAGAATCACTCTGTATACAGGGTGTCTCAAAAGGTCGTTAATAAACTTAACATAGTGGTCTGTAGTAGCATGACAAGCAGCATTTACGTAGGAACTTGTGTCTGAAAATACGAACGGCGACCGCTAGAGGGCAATGTTCGCAGGCTTATGGGAGAGTGGGAAGCATTTCAGGAGAGGACGTTGCTGTAGATGGTTGAATCGATTTACTAACTGGAAATTGTCCGATATGCATTATGTGTATGGTGCCGCGGATGGAAATGGACAAGCGCGGTACGGATGTGTCTTGAGCTCTTCCCAAACAGACGTCAGATAAGTCTGGAAGGAATATCCTGATATCGTTTCCTGTTCAGAATTGTTTTTATCAAACTTCAGTAACTTAATTGGCAGGTTAAATATCTCGAGATAAATATTGCGTTTGGAACTTTATACAAAACGAAAGGCCTCAACGGACACATAGAATAGATACATCAAGAGCAGTTTTTGCTATTTTCTCCACTCTCTTTCACTTCACATTTCTCATGCAGAAAACAAAAATGTGTGCATTCGAAGTTTCCCGCACTTGAATTTCCTTTCTCGATCATTGGATTTGAATATTATGAAGAATCCCTCTGGCATTTACTGTCAAGATGAAGGTTCCTTCTCACGGAAATCCTAAGTATATATAGCTGCTTTAACATTACACTGTAGAGTTCCTCAGTTTTATTCTTCTAAATTAAATCTAATCTAGTGAACTGTTAAGCGAATTATCACTTAGTTCAAAGAATAGAAAGTGTAAACTCAAGAAGGTTTAATTATCCTTTATTCACTCAAAATAAGATAACAGTCGGCTACTTTCTTCGGGCTTACAATAAAGCCTCCACTCGGGCTTGAACTCAAAATTAAGAAATAAGAACTGTGTGTAACTAACTAAGAGGTTTAGCCGAAGCTAACACAAATCTAGCGTAGTTGGCCCGTAATCTAAGCTAGCCAGAGAACTATCAAAAGGCACGTAATATACGGCCGGTTGTAACAGAAGTTAGAGAGACTTAGCTCAAAGCCAAACGCCCGCTGATCAGGATTCCAAGCTCTCTCTCACGAAGTAAATTGAACTTTCCTTTAAAACTATTTCTTTCTCATTTTCATTCAAAGCGATTCTAAAACTTCATTCTGGTAGGGATTTGTAAGCTGAAACAAAGCAAGTTAGGAAAAGTTAACTGTGGTAAAATAACCGTTATAAAATTCAAATATACCTTACAACATCTCTCTACCTTCATTTATATTTTAGCGAGATAATTTAGAATCACTAATAGGCATGTAAGATAGACAGGCAGATTAATAACATAGATAGATCGGTGTAGATGTAGAGTTACTTTTGAGTATTCAACACATATAAACCAGTGTTCAGCTGTGTGAGACACTTGACCACTACCTAAAGGAAAGTTAAATTTATGTATTATATGCATTTAAGCATAATACCGCTTCTTTTGATTATGATAATATTTGATTAATTATCATAATATTATAATTAATGATAAGAGTAAAATTAGCAAAATAACAACTTAGTGTTTGGCGTAGATTTATTCAAGAAATCGATCGATTTCGATTTCAGGTCCTGCTGCATCAGGACTGCGATACAGGAAAGCAACGGTCGTATGATCAAGAAAGCAGCGACATCTGCTTCCAAAAAGAGTAAAGAAATAGAAAATTATGTTAAGATGAAGAGGGATGTTTGCTCTCGAATTCGATTGAGTTCATAACTAAATCTATGCCAAACCCAAGGTTATTGCTTTGGTAATTTTATTTTCACTTTGGCGTGTTTCTCTTTTTTTTTTTTTTTTTAATGATAAGGGGCTTATAACCAATTTTACTATACAAAACGGAGTACCGGAAAAGAAAGTTAAATTTTGCAGTTTTACAGAATTGATTTCAACCATAATATGAATATTTATGCCGTTTAAAACAGTTTTATAATTAGAAGTAACAAATGCGAAGATGAAAAAAGGTGTAGCAATATAACTATTAAATACATTTATTAGTTAATTAAATAAGTCAGAGAGCTGAAAAACCATTCATTATAACCGATTATGAAACAGAAGAAAGATATCGTTCTTCTATAACAACAAACCTCTGTTTTAAATTTAACCTAAGCTTAAACCAACGTTTGTTGTTAAGTAAATATTGCAGAGTCACATAAATGGCATAAAAAATAGCTAACAACCGTTGTTGCTGGCCACATTAATTAAAAGTGTTAAAGTAATTTCTCCTCTCTCAATGTGTTAGTTTCTAGGATTAGGTTGCAACATGGTGCAAGATTTACTGTGAATAATGCAACTTTCTTTTAAAGTTTAATCTGGGAATTTCCTCTTTTTATGGCTTTGTAGCATAAGATTATACAAATACATAGTCTAACTGTAATTTTTAAAATTTAGCTATATCTTCCACACTTCTGCCATTTCGTTGACGTTATTTCGGGGAATGATTTTTGTTCGTTGCGCGCTTGGTAGCCCAGGAAATAAAATTAAATATCAACTTACTGCACCGGAATAAGGTATTCCAGGTTTGAAGTAATCCTTGTCTTCTACAGCGTTCAAAAATTTGAGTTTAAATGGTTCAAGCAGGACTTCAGATTCAATTTCGATTGTTTTGTTGACTATCATTCCTAGGAAAACCACAAATGTGCAAATCAGTATAATGTTTTCAATACAATTCTTAGAAAACATAATAATTAATGAGAAGAAAATGAAAACAATAAAAATAATTATTAGAGGAAAAATTTATGCTTTATTTCTTTACTCTCATTATTAACAGTACTCTTAAATGTAGCATTTGAAATAAAAGCTTTAGAGTCAAGTTCAACATTTCAAAGGCTTGAGAGAGCATAATAACATGAAGTTACAACCTTTATTATTTATTCAAATTATCCTATAAATACTCTTACATATATTCAGAAAATCGCGTTTTCGATTTTCTGCAGCCAAAATCGTTAAAAAAAATCTCCCGTTAGTGAAGTAGATTTTCTAGGCACGCTTCACATTTATAAAAATTTTTCAATTTTAGTTAACGATCTCAGTTTCAATCTGACTTTATACTCAGCTTTTGAGAAATTTATTTTATTGTTGTTTCCATTTTTATTAATAGGTGGCTCTAGTAGCTTGACTTCTTTCCTCTCAATGTTATCGCCTGATCACAGGCTTCTGTTTTGTCATTAGCTCTCCCGCAGCTGTGAAAGAAGCTGTATATTTAAATCTTCGAATCTACTTCTGCAAATCTGCGAATATTACCCTGATTCTTGTTACTTTAGCATTGCCAAAAGCTAACCAATTATCTCAGAAATATTAGAACCTCTTTCTTTAAAACGTAGTACTCCAGGCACGAAAGCTAGATAAAATGATGCCATTCGGCCGTAAGGTAAAGCAAAATCTACTGAAAGGAAAAAAATGCAGCGGCATCGCCAAAATGCTAAATCGGATATTTCTTTTGTTTCCAGTGAGTTGCCAGTTGAGGTCATTATCCTAGTAGCTTAGCTCAGCACATGCCTTAATTATATTTCTTTGCATGTTTTAATTCTTGCTCTTGTTCCCCCCTTTTCTTTTATTAATTCTGCAACATTTTTGTTTCCTTGCCAATTCTGTTCAGTCAAAATCTCTCCAAATCTGTAAAACAAAACAAGAGCGCCCTTGTTTGGGCATGTACAACCTTTTTGATGTCTCAATAAACTTCCGACGCAGCCTCTTGAGGCTCCAGGGAGTTGTCGCCGCTAGATAGGGAAGGGCCTAAAACATACGCCTGTTTATCTACGTTAGACACCAGGCGTCTCCGTCCTCCGTAGTTTATTATTTACTCCATAGTCCTCCGTCCGTTTCATTATTTTTTATTATTATTTATACATTGGCGCGTTTTGTAATTTATCATATTTGTTGAAAGCGATAATAACATCTAATGTGGTTTACTCACTTTCTTAAAATTATTTGAAATAATGAACGATGATTTTTCCCGTTCATTTATAATGAAAAAAAGGAAAGGAAACTATGTTGCTATAAATTAAGAAGCTCGCCAAGTGAACTATTCTTGACGCAAACTGAAAAAGAAATTCGCCAAGAGAAAGTTTTGAATTTCTCTGTAAATTTCGTACCAAATTTTACAATATTTAATATTTAGGCATAATTTGAGTCGTAGAATCGAAATATGGAAAAAAATGGCATGTTATTTCCGAAAAAGTACGATTTTATGTCAAAATACCTATATTGGAACAAAGCTATATATAAATCTATTATATATCCTAAGTCGCGCTTTCGAGTTATGAAAAACGCAATCTGAATTTCGTCAATCGGCCCAGTATAACGGGAGATATAGAAATGTGCCATTTTTTTTTCCGCAGTGTACCTCTGCTGCTAAACTTCGATTCAATCTTTAGAATTTTGGAAATAATAATTGATGTAAGAAATTATTTCAAAAGAATAATTATACCTGTTCCTTTTTCTACAACTTCTGCGTTTACCTCAAGAGTACTGAATCGAGAAGGAAATATAAAGGGACCCGAAGATAAATCCTTCCGTTTGACTACAACTGGAATACAGCCTGAAATCTGTCAAGGGTTTAAAAATTAAATTAGATAAAATATTTTTCAAAATAACGTTAGCAAAGTGTTGGCTAAAGTATGTGATTTATATTTAAATCGAATGAAAAGAAAAGTTTAATTTTTTGCTGAGATTAGGAAGAAAAATCGTCCATACTCAATCTCAAAACATGCATAGGCTTTACCAATTTCATTTGCTAAGTCATAAAATATGATTAATGTATGGGAAGGCTTTCTTTCTTTTCGCCATCAACGGAACAGCTGGCCCACTGAATTTTAAGTGAGGAATAATTATAAGTGATTTATGTATGGAAAGGCTAGTTCTTTGTCTTTTACGATTACAAGTAATACATTTCAAAAGGAGTATTAATTCTAATTGTAGGAAGTATGATTACTGGAAGAACGCAAGGGAAATTTACGGACAAACGAAAATTTATATTGGATATTTCCGGAAATTTGTTTTACTTATTCGCTACTGCGACTGGTCAGATATATTCCAAGTCTTGAAGTTTACATATTATTGTGTCGATATTGTACAAAGGAGAAGAAAACAAAATTTCTGTAAACGTATCAGTACACATTCGAATACGTTTGTGCAATTGTATACATATGTCACTTCATGAATCTAACTACAGTTTTCTGAAGCCCATCACGGCTGGTGAAGTACTTAGCAAAAGAAAAAGAAAGTATAAAAGCTTTCAGATTTCATAATGTTATGTAGATTTTATAATCTTATGTAGATTTTATAATGTTATATAGATTTTATAATGTTATATAGATTTTATAATGTTATAGATTATAGCTTTCAGAAGTTCCCAAACTTTTTTTTTTCATTTACAGACATATACACGTTTCAAGAGCATTTGAGCTAACGCTACATTGGGCATATCTTTGGAATTTCTTCTACAGAGTTTCGTGCTCTGGAGATAAAAATGTTTTATTTCCTACGGCGTTGGCACTGATCGCTTTTAAATTGTTAAATTTTTTAATCGAAAATTCGTGATAGTTTTACAGAATATGGAACAGACAATAAAACAAATTCCAAATTCGGGCTTCCAGAAGCCCATGTTCGCATGGAGGACTATATTATTCAAAATTTGATGACTCTAGATACCGTTGATTTTCCACAGCGCGAAACATACATACATTCATGTAAATTCTTCATTAATTTGTTTCTTTAAATATAATTCAGAGCGATAATATTTCGTGGCAACAATTAGAAAAGAGATTCAAAGTAAAATGCTTTTTCGAGTCCAGTAATCCGTCTGGGCTGAAAATAAAAAGAATCTGTATAAAATTTGATTCAGGAATAAACTGAATTTTAACATTTATAAAATATTGAAAGACATATATATATATATATATATATGTGTGTGTGTGTGTGTGCGTGTGTGAAAATAAATTAAGTTTTTTGACGTCCAATTTCTTTCATTCTGCATAACTGATTAATTTTTAATAACACTTTTAAATACTTATATTCGTTAAAAGGCTCCGTCCGTGTATTATGGAAGTGAATTCATAAACAGATAGATATTCTATTGTTGTGAACAACTAAGAAAAGAATAATATGTGTTCATTAAAAAAAAAAAAAAAAAAAACATGGGAAACTATTTAAGATGAAGTTTGCCTTTATAAAGAACTTTCTAAAACGATTTCTCTCGTATTCATATCAAAGATGAGTAAAACCATAGAAAATGTCATGTAACTAGTTTTTTCATTTGAATTCAAATCCTAATCGACCTAATACTACTCAGCGGTCTTAATGCGTGGTCATTAATGCGGAAAAGAACTCTTAAGCACTACTTGAGATGTGGATCTTGGGAATATTTAAGCTTTTAAAGTACCGAAAGATGTACGAATATGAATTGCGAAATATTTGAAAAATCTACATTAATAATGTAAACCTGAATTGGCTGATAGTATGTTTGCGCCCACCAAAGGCCGAGTGGTAAAAGTATCTGAACACTGAGTGGCTCGGTTCGGAATTCGAAACTCGGCGAACAGGCTGGCTGCATCGGAGTTTTTGTGGTTTTCCCCATATGTAACGTGTATAGGAGCCAGTTTCCCTGAAGGGATTCCTATCTCTAGGCAGATAGCCCTCGGGTGCTTTTCCATAATAAAAGAAAACTTAAAATGATAGCAAAGAAAATTTTAAATGCTAATTAACATGGGAAACATTTAGGTGCACTGTTGTATTTATCTTTATCTACATCAGAGCTTAAATTGTCCCCGAGCCCACCGGAGCCCGGTTCCGGTACTTCTTAGTTTTGGAAATAAATTCTAATTCTAGTCGGAGCGCACCGCAGCCCTAAATAGAAGACTCCGGCACTTCTTT
Organism: Stegodyphus dumicola; assembly: GCF_044657685.1. NCBI lineage: Eukaryota > Metazoa > Arthropoda > Arachnida > Araneae > Eresidae > Stegodyphus > Stegodyphus dumicola. The sequence continues at coordinate 135,934,521 of NC_140777.1, forward strand.
TACTGTAACTGAAAGACAATTTCAGTAGAAATTTGATTACGAAAATTTTATTTTTAGCCATAAAATTATATTAAAAATCGCTTATTAAATTTTAATTTATCTCTTTACATTTTATTTAATTTTAATTATTTAATCATTTTAATCTGTAATTATTTAATTATTTTAATAAGCAATAAAATATTGATTAATTAAATAAATAATAATTAATTGCTATTAATTATTGATATGAATTAAATAATTACTAATTAATTTGATAATCATTTAACTATTTAATATTTAAATTATTAATGATTTTAATAGTCCTTTTATTTAATTATTTACTCCTGCTCCTCTTTCCTGAAGGACTTCCAAAGGCTCCGACACTTCTACTTTTAGAAATTAAGCCCTGTCCTGCATGTTCGTATTACGAAAGTGAACGCATCCGATGACATCATGATTAAATGCGTTAATGCCAGATTACTATATTTTCATAATTAAAGAGAAATTATCCGCAAATGATTGACGCATCTGAAATTTCCAAAGCTGGAGAGCATTTTCCGGAATTAATAGCCTCATGCAACAGAATGGAATTTTCCTCATATGCAACAGAAGCATGTTCTTACCTTTAATAACGTAATTATGTATGAGCACAGAGTAAATTCTTATCTCGAAATAACTCAAAAAAAATTATACTCTTAAATAAATGTCAAAGTTATACTGTTAAAATAAATGCCAAAGTGAAAAAATTAAAATTTCTTACCTTCTTTGAAAATTCTGTTGGCTTAAGTGTTGTCCATGGCGTTTTAACTGTAACATTAGCTCTCAGTAATCCTTTAACCTTTTTGCCGTAAGTATACCTGAAAAAGTTTTCTGTCATTCACCAATTCATTGGTGATGTAAAATGCATAAATCCTTCGCGAATTCCTCTTAATCCCTACATATCCAAACAAAATATAATTCAAAAATGGCGCCAAACTCATTTTGTGTTTGTTTTTGTTACTTTATAACACGAATGTAATTTTTTAAGCATCGAACTGCTGCAAATAAACAACATCAGCAGTGTCCTAGAATGATTTTTGTTGCGAAAGGGTCTGCAAAAATTTTGGAATGCAGAATTTTATATTTGCTCTTCGTTACTTTTATACTCTTTCCATTATACATATGCCTTCGCAGTTTATTGTGAAGAATTTTCTTAGTCATGTGGCGTAATATAGCATTCAGGGTCCGAGTTTACGCCGGAAAATTGCTTTCCTCCGTTGTGCAGTGCGGATTTCTTTTATTCGGAATCTCTCTAAGTGAATTTCGAAAGCTATGATAACCACTATTTGAAATTCTATGCACATAACTGCAGTTTTGGAGAGATATCACGCAGGCGCCTTTTCTAGATGAACAATATATACTATCAAATATCTCCACTATTTCATCCCGTTTGTGTTTAATTCTATGCAAAAGAAGGAGATTACCTCGAATGCCAACACTGCTATGTTTTATAATAATTTGCAATTACATTTCATGGTTAATTATAACTCCATAACATTTTAGAAGAAATATAGAAATGGAAAATTGAAGCTGTTACTGTTAAGCAGAGTTTCTATGCTTACCGGTTCAAGGTTAGAGTACATTTTCACTAAATATTTGCAGTCGTTTCAGTGAGGAAATATCGGATCAATTTTTTTCTCAAAAAATCGTTCTGCTCATGTTCTATTTTAGTGGCACTAAATGAAAATTGATCATGATAAATAATGCCAAGGAGCTTGAACAGTCATAACAAGAAGCTTGAACAGTCGAGCTTGAACCTTAACTGAGTTGCTACTGAGCAGAAAAAGGAAAAAAAGGAAAAATGAAGTTAAAAGAAATGGGGAATCCAGTCGAATTTCAGCTTAAGAAGGCAATTTTTTGTATCGCCTTTCTGCTAAAATGAAATCCATGACAATCAACGTTTTATTTTATTACGTGGTATAAACTTCCAGTTATTCAGCTATCATATCCATTCGGTCACTGATGATCGTGTCTAAAATTTAATCACTGAACTACACTTGATATCATCAGTATTAAGACTTCACTTACTGACAACATTTAACATGTTCTAAAAAATATAGTAATATCACAGGATGTATGTACTTTCCTTTTACAGAGAAGAAGGATATAATGATTTCACCATATTTCTTCATCTCACAACTATTACATCTTAGTTAAGCTTAGAAGTTACCGAAAACCTTGGTAATCGAGTAGAAGTTTTTCTTTTTACTCTTTCTACACCTGCCCTGACGTGTAGTAAAACCTGATATTCGGATTCATAAATTGATGAAATCTCTGTAAAATAGCACTGATGCTTCTTCCATTCTATATTACAAATCGCATTCTACATTACAAATTGCATTCTATATTACAAAATTAATCTAAATATCATTCTATATTGTATCTTAATTTGCATTCTATATTACAAATTGCATTCCATATAACAAATTTAATCTAAATTGCATTCTATATCACAAATTGCATTCTATATCACAAATTGCATTCTATATTACAAAATGAATCTAAATTGCATTCTATATTACATCTTAATTTGCATTTGCATTCTATATTACATCTTAATTTGCATTTGCATTCAATATTACAAAAATCCTCCAAAGTATGAAATATCTTTCATAATGCATTCTAATGGCAATAAAATAGGGATTATTTCAACTTCGATTACGTTACGGGGCTTGCCATTCGCACTGATATGAAGCTTCAGATGCAGTAAATATTTTCTTTTAAATTCGTAAAAGCTTCCAGTATTGTTCTGACAACAGAGAAATTCTAGTTAAGATTCTCATATAGATTGTATAAATGGGATATAAGTAGCACTTTCTTTGCATTAAATAGCAGAATGATAGTTAACTTTCTGACGATTCGATACCGAAGAGATTGATAAATGCGAAGTGTAAGCGTGCATTTGATTGAGAGCAAAAGCACGCTACAAAATTACTTGTTTTCGACATCTATTATCATTCAACTTTTGACGTCAGCGGAAGACCTTCTATAGCATTCATATTAAGCAAAAAATGCACAATTTTTCAACATTAATGAACTGAACTCATTGAGGCGAGCAACAGAGTGAGTATATATATGTAATGAAACTGTGGTTCGATGACATGAGATGAAAGATTTGATTATGAATGCGGCATAAACTTGCATTAAAATTTTCGGTGAAACAGGACTTTTCCCATGATTCATTGTGAACACAGAATAAGAAACCCATATAGATTTCTTCTTAATTAGAACTGACCGGAGAATGTAATGACAGAACAAGTTTGGAGGCACTGAAATACGAACGCTGAGATATAGATGCGTAGAAATACCAATTGCGTAGATACTTGACGCTTAGAGCGTCTATCCATTTTGAAGAAGAAGCAGTCGAGCCAGATTAAATTACTTTTATTTATTTAAAATCCCATTTTGTGGCCACAATTCACTTGGCACTCTACTCATGCCTATTAAAGAACATTTACAATTTTGATATTATTGCCATAGAAGCGAATATAGTAGCACACACATGATTGCAGAAAGACGTCTAGCCAAGAGCAAAGCACAAGTGACTCATCAGTTCACTGCAAAAAACGGAGGGAGTCAAAAGTTTCAGTTTTTAGTTTTGTTTTCCAGTTTGGTGATAGGTCAAGAGGCATCTGCATTAAGGGTTACGTAATATCGCAGGATTAATTTGAAGATGACGCAGTTTAGAATTACAGCGCTATTTTTAGGACAGATAGATAAAGCTCCCAAAGGAAATAAAAAATAAGAGGTAATAGTGAATTAAATTTAGAAGTTTGCTTTCATATTTTTATCTTATATATATATATATATATATATATATATATATATAAATTGTAGTAAGCTCGCCTAAAAGTTACCAAGAGCTGCTGCTCCAAAAAGTTCAACACGTTTTAAAAAAATTAATACATATGAAAATCAAACCATTAAACATGTAAAACATTAAAAAACAGAAACAGATAAAAAAAGTAAGCGGAAAATGGTAAATTAGCCCAACTCGACTTCCAAACTGGCTTTTCAAGGGAAATTTAATTTATTTGAACGTCGAATCAAGCTAACCCCATTACGCGTTTCGCCGAAACAGACAATTGAAACTTTTTCGCTACAAAAATTTTTTTAAATTTAGATAAAGTGTCTTGGAAATTTTAATAGTCTCAATTCTCTGTTCCAATTTCCTGACGCGTCCGCACAAAATGACACATTAAGGTGTTAAAATATGTTAAACTATACCGAAACATCTTAAATCTAGACTAAAATCAAAATAAAAACAAAAATAAATAGCGGTCAGCTATTAGTCCTAAATATACAAAAAAACATACGGGCTGGGCCTGCAAGCTTAAAGATTAACAATTTAATTTTTTATATATTTTAGAAATCTGTAATGAAAAACTGTAATTAAAATAAAAGAAAATTAAGATGATAACAAACTTTTGGAAATATTTGAATTCCAGTTAGTTAACTTAAGTGTGGAACAATTAAATTCTCTTCTTTTGTCGTAAACTTTAATAAAATTGTAATCTATAATATGTAAATCAAGGTAGACTACATTATGCTGTTCTGTATTTGTTTTATTTAGTTTTAAGCATGCAGGGTAGATATTAGCTATTTCTATTTTGTTGTAGTTATTAAATGCAATGACATTATCAATATATCTATAGATGTGTTGGTAAAAGATACGTTCTTCTGTACTGAGTGAACGGACATAGGTCAATTCTTTAGTAAACAGGAATAATTCACAGACAGAGCTTGAAAAATTACCGCCCATAGGGATACCCTGTACTTGTTTATAGATGTTATTGTCAAATTGAATAAAATTATTGAAGAGCACGCAGGTAAGGAATAGTTGCCATTTTTCGTTGCTGAGAATGGTAGAAATTTGCGGAAATAAATCTGGAAGAGCTAGTAAACTTGTAAAAATTCCTTCGAGCGGTAGAGATGTATAGAGGTTTTCAAATTCGTAGCATTGGATATGGTCTATTTTAAGTGAATTCATAGTTTTAAGAACTAGTTCGTTACTAGAAATCATCCAGTTGCAATGCAAACCCTCAAAATCATAGTTATTGTTTAGGTCACGTATCATACGAAGTTTTTGTGCAAAGAGATAATATATTTCTTTGAGATAACTTTTGGTACTATTCGCTGTGAACCTGAATTTTATTGGAGACTTATGAAATTTAGGTAAGGCATAGAGATTGTCAAACCTGTTGTTATATTTCTGGGGTTGTATTTTTAGTCTTTTATGAAGTGCTTTAAATTTATTGAGAAGAATCTTAGCACTGGTAGTGATTTTTTGGTAAGTGCAGGTGTTATTTAACTCTTTATGCAGAAGGTTGTAGTAGAATTGTTGTCAAATAATACTAAAATTGTTGCTTGCTTTGTCAATCTTTGTGATGATAAAGTGATTTTGCAATTTTTGAATTAGATCCTCCAGGCGTTTTTTATTGTGTAAAGAGTTGAAACAAGGTGACTTGAACAGCAAACGTTGAAATTCTTTAATAAGTGCAGCTTTCCATTCAAGAAAAGTTGTAGTGGGTAAATTGGATCTATTACTAGCTAAAATAATAAATTTATCAAGATCATTATTGAATTGTTTGAGGCAGACGTGTCTATTAATACCGAAAGTAGGACGAAATTTGGTGCCAAGTTGCAAAAGGTTACGTAATTCAACATCTTCAACAATATTAAGATCTCCTGTAATAATATGTTGGTGGAAAGGATCGACATATTTTTTGTAGACAGTCAATTGGCTGTTACATTTGCTATTATCTTGTATAACGTGGTGGTTGATAACTAGTTGACCTAAGGTTTTTTTTTCAAATTTAAAACAGGATTTAATTTAGAGTGGTTGGTCAGGAAGCAAGTGCTGAAATTTTTTAAAAATGCTAGGTATTTTTAACTTATCGTAAGAAGGGTGTTTGAACTGAATAGTACAAAAAAGTTTTTTGTGAAAAAAATTACTGTTCTTTAGTTTAAAATTGCAGAAGTCTATAATCAGATCCTTGACTATTTTGAAGCATTGAGACGGTTGATTTTCTGTTTTTATCAGATTCCATAAGGTAGTATTCTTAAAGGTATGAAGAAGTTTTATGGCATTTTTTGCGAATTCTTTATGTTCAAGGTAGGAATTAAGATTGTTAATAATTAATTTCAGATCTTGTGACGAAAAGATTTTTGTTCATGGTATCAGCTCCTCTAGTTCCTCTGGTAGTAGTAGTGCTAAAAAATCTAAATTGTCCATATATAGAGATCTCGTGCTGTCTATTGGTGGTATTACTGAGATATGCATTCAGTCCGTAAGGATGAAGTGACTTTTTTTGAAGTATGTAAATCGATTCCTTAAACAGTCGAAGTTTGGTGTTTGGAACAATATCAAGCACGTTTATATATATATTACAATAATTTTGATGCGGCCGATTGCAACCAAAAAGGGAGGCACACAATTACTAATCTAAAGAAAAATAGTCCCATATGCGAAATTTCAACGTTCTGAGGCTAGTCGGTTTTGAGTTATAAGAGATACATACATACGTACGTACGTACAGACGACACGAAAAAAAAGTCTCTTCTGAAGCCATTTTAAATCCATTTTTCAATCCGTTTCGGGAGGAAGAGTCTTTTTTTCTATCCGTACGTACAGATTTTACGCAAAAGCATTGTTTAAAAGGGTTCGAGAGCGGTTAAATGGATATTTTGGTTGAAATATGATGCCCGAAAGTTTTCGCGATTACAATACATAATTTATTTCGCACAAGGAAGTAAAACGAAGAATTAATAAATATATACCAAAATTAATTAACTCTGAAGATGAAAATTTTGAGGAGCTAAAACGAGTCTTGCGAATTTTACAAAACTTGACACTTTGGCATAGTTTGAGTCTTAGAATTGAAATGCGGAAAAAAATGAAATGGGATTTCAGAAAGTTTGTGTCAAAATGGCTATATTATAAAATTGCTATATATATGTCTAATATATATACTAAGTTGAGCTTTTGAGACATGAAAAGTACAAGTTAAACTTCGTAAATTGGCCCAGTAAGACGAGAGATATAAAACTCTCTCTCTCTCTTTTGGTGTGTGTACGCGCGCGTGCAAAGCGTACATCTTTATGCAGTATTTATATTCATATGCTGATCACTGTACTATAAGAATATATGACATAACTGTATTTATATCTTTAAACCTTTTTTTTATCAAAGTTTTAAAAGATGCTTAAATGGTAATGTGTCATATAATCTCGTTACTTTTATTTTCCCGCAGAGATGCAGACTCTCCTTTCACAATAGCTTTTTTTATCAGAAATAATATTGAAGTACTTTATCCGAGCTAATTTGGATATTCTAATATCTTGCAAAATGCTAGAATATGTGTCTTTAAATAATTCTTTTTATTTATAGTATTCTCAACAAATTCATTAGTTACAACTTCATAAGTTTGTAACAGATATAACAGATATTCATAACTTTGTAACAGACAACAATATTTTCAGAAAGAAAGAGAAAGAATAGCGAAAGATATATAGAAAGAGAAAGAAGTTTTGATTTTTTACCATGCACATATTTCTATAGAAATTTCTTCTGATGTGTCCAACACATAAGGAGATTTAATTTTCACTTCGAAATTTGGTAGAACTGGAAAAAAAAAAATTCTTGTAGCATTCATCCCTGATTAGGTTATAATTAAACTCCTTAGAGTAACATTCCTTTACTTTTAAGGAAAACGTACTTAATATTTTTGTTAAACGTACTTAACATTTGTTTCAGAAATTAAGATGAGGCTATTTAAATCGACAATATCAAACCTTAAAAATGCTATTTATTACAATATCATTCATTTAAAAAAAGATTCTTCATTTTTCGGTCATAAATTATTTCAATTTTTGTTTCATATCTAAAGCTCCGACTACAGAAGAAGTCGTACCTCCGAACCTACCATAATGCTGTTAGTATTACTCGTTAGCTAGCGAAAGTATTTCAGATGTAAACATGAAATCAAAAACAATACATTTATTGTGGAAAGAAAAATCATAACAAGCAATATTCACAAATATATTAAGGCTATTTTCATTCTAAAACAAATTGAATATTATACCAGCTAAAAGTAAAAATACTTAAAAAGTTCATTCAATATGACAGGAGAAGCGTTATTGAATTTTAACACTCAAACGGATGTTCAAAATAAATATTGATACAGTGAAACGAATATTAATCAGAATACTAAATATAACACACTTGTTTTTAAAGTGAGTATCAGCTAGTTTCTTTTAGAAAGTCTTTCAAAGCGTAGCTTCCTGATTAGGAAGGCAATTCTCTTCCGTTCTTATTCGTATCAAGGAGAAGGTAACAGTATAGCCCTATCAAGGATAATGAAGAAGAAGGTAACAATTCTTCGTATAAATAAGAAAAATAATTTATGATCGTAAAATTTCCATGTTAAGTAATATGGAATAAAGTTTAATAGAAAGAAAGACAGTTTCGTATTAAAGAAATTGTGACATTTCGTTCTCTTTGCAAGCATAAAATGTCGAAACGTCGTAAAGACTTAGTAGTGAGTTATCCATATGTCTTGTGTACCCTTTTATTAAATCAAATAAAAATTAAGAGATGACACTACTCCTGTTTACAAAATGCAGCAATTAAATCAAATATAATGAATTAACTAAAACTAAGAGAAGTATGATAGCCTAACGGCTGTATAATAAGGGTAACGCGCAAATTTTCTCTGACCTTAAGGTCGCGTAACAAGCTTAATAGCAATGCCGCAGATTACTACCAACAAGGAGATTGTTGTAAGTCCGCCGTCCGGTGTCACACGCGTTCCATTCCTCTTGCCATATTTTGAGTAGGACTTCTTTGAGAAGCCTCTTTAGATGCGATGGTGGTGCACGGATACGGATTTGTTGAACTTCAGAACTGATGGCGGCTTTTTTGGCTAGGGTGTCTGCTGCCTCGTTTCCAACTAGACCAGCATGCGCCTTGACCCAGGTGAGGTGAATGCGTTGCTGGTGGTTTACAGAGAGTAGCTTTTGGATTTCGGAGATAATTGGGGATGTGTGGCTTAAGTTTTGAATTGCCAGGAGTTAAGATTGGCTGTCTGTGCAGATGCATGCTTGGTGGTAGCCGTTATTTAGTATGTCGTTGGTGGCGTTGAGGATGGCCAAGGCTTCTGCCTGGAACACACTATTGAAGTGCCGCAGTGCTGCCTTCCAACTGGTATGTTCATCATTTTGGTGGTAGCAAATGTAGGCGCTACCAACTCCGTCTTCAATCTTGGATCCATCGGTGTAGTAGACGTACGTAGCGTTGGGAATACTAGAATTGCTAGTGTTGTCTATGGTGATGCGGAAGTTTCTTCCTTGAATGCCTGGGTGTGGGCGTTGGGTGGGGCGACGGTTTTCATATAAGGTCGGACTGTGGGTTGTGTCGTGGAAGGTGGCGTCTTTGCGTAGTTGCAGGACTCTGGTTATTGTAGCTTGTTGCTCGGCTCTAAGATATAGTGGTGGTATGCCTGCAAGGATGATGGCCGCAGAGGTGGCTGTGGTGCGAAAACCTTTGCACATCAGTAGTGCGAAAGGTCTTTGATGGTCTGTAGTTGCTTACGTTTCCGGTTTTGCACAGGCGTCGCCCATATTGCGACAGCGTACGGGACTATGGATTCAATCACTGTCGTGTACAAAATCTTGTTAATATATGGGTTTCGTCCCCAATTTATACTTTGAAATTGACGGGCCTTGCGTGCAATGGCTTGTCTCTTGATTTTGAGTTGCTGTAGATGGGGGATCCATGTAAGGCCTTTGTCCCATATTAAGCCTAAATACTTGAGCTCTTTGACGATTTTTAGATTTTTCTGTTGGAGTTTAATACATGGATTTCTGCTTGGGTTGGTGCCTGGCTTGGGAATGATAAGAGCGGTTGATTTGGCAGTGGAGATGGTTAATTTGAGTTCTTGACAGAGGAAGCTGAATTTTTGTAATATTTGAGTGCTTCTGTGTTCCAATTCGTTTCTGATGCGACCCTGGATTAGAAACGCAACGTCATCTGCATAGGCAACTAGTTGTGTATGCTGTGACCAGTTTGTGGAGATGATACTGTTGAAAGTTAGATTCCAGAGCACTGGGCCAGCGCAAGATCCTTGCGGGCCCAAAGTCTCTCTATCACGCCTCATAGCTATACCCCACCTCACCCGGTTCATAACGGGACATGGCCCCTATCCAGCGTATTATTATAGGCACAACATCTCCACTACAGATGCTTGCGTGTGCGGCCAACTTGGATCACCAGAACACTATATCTACTCTTGCCCACTCACAGCAGACAACCACATTAAGCATCCCACTCCTCCTACAGACGCCTTTCAACGGTTCATTGTTAAAAACAAACCTGCATTCAATAAAATCTGTAAGGTCATTGACCAGCTCACCGCTATGGGCCAAGATATATGCGACGCTGCATAATCCCACAACGTCCGCCACTAACACTATTGAAGTCAACATGAACATCACCCTGTGCTGCTAACATGTCACCGCGCTCGGCATGCTCATACACTCAGCAACCTATGCGCTCCACAAATATATATTCGCCGGACCTCTACGTGTCCCCCATATCAATGTCCAGCAATCACATGTTATTCCCATCTTAGGGCCCCTCTTCTGTAAACACACCCCACAATGTACAATATATGTGATCAATGAGGCCAAATATGTATCTGACATGTGGTATATGCGTATTATTATTTTTTAAGTGTGTTTTATTTGTCATAAGTCTTCAGTGTTAATGAAGTGTATCCCTCTCCCCCTACCTTTTTTTTTCCCTCTGCGTGTGTGTTTTCTGTACATTTTCATGTTTTTGTGTTTTCATACATTTACTACCTAACTCTGAGCCCCTCACCTGTAAATCCGTCCCACAAGTCTCATACCTGTAATTATGTAATTAGTTAATAAGTCGCCCCTGTTTGGCCATTTAAACTCCTGCACCCTTAATAAGCTCCCGGTGTGGACTCTTGAGGTCACAGGGATTTGTTGCTATTAGATAGTGAAAGGCGAGGGACACATGCCTGTTTATCTCTGGTAGCCACCAGGCATCCCCATCTTCCGTCACCTACCTACCTACCAAAAAGGAAACCAAATTAGCAAAGTGGTCTTCGGAACGCATTCCAATTCTACCTTTGGAACTTTGGAACTTTGCGGTTATACTGGCTTTCAGCAGGAAATTAAAGTCCTGCTCTTGCCAGTTCCTGATGTGATCCCATGTGGGGCCTGACAGAGTAGAAACCTGAAAGAAATTTTCTCTCGTGGAGGTAGAAGTGTGCTGGACCAATTCTACCCTCTAAAACCTTCCTTTAAATCTTTAAATATTATCGTCTTTCTACCTCATTTGAATATCACGCGAGCTAGAAATTTACATTCTGGCAGAAAAATGGAAATGAGAAGACTATGAAGGCTATTTAACATAAAATGACTGGTTAAATAACTAAAACAATACCTTACAAAGTTATAAATAGGAAGATTGAATTAATGATTATGCTAGAAAAGAATGAATAATGAAAATGAAGGTTTTAACAGCCAAATAAATGTTTTCTATACACTTACACGGATTTTTTTTATTTGAGAGGATAAAATTCTCATTTATTTACAATGCATTTATTACGATCTTTCTGAAGAGCTTTTTTTTACTATCCCAAGGTTATTTTCTAACAATAACCCGCAAACTTGCAGATACACTTCGCCTCTTAATAGTATGATATTTTACGAAATCATATGACATATATTACTGAATTTATTAAGGAAAAATTAAAATAGTAATGATTATACCGTAATCTCCTACTTTAAAATTCTGCATGCTAGTTATATTATTGATTAAACACATAATAGTCCAGATTCCAAATAATGGTTTCTCAGGTAGAGGCAGTTCCAACTGTAGCATACCTGTAAAACAAACATCATATATTGAAACTTTTGTTTTGCAACTGATATTTTTCGGTAAACATTTGATTACCATTAAGTCACACAATACGCAAGTACTTATAAGTTAAATGTTTTATCTCTCTTTATACTTAATATGAATTTACATTCTGTTAGCATTTTACAGGCTAAATCCGCTATTTCAAGATAAAACAAACTTGCATGCTACATAAATATAACCTGTTAATAAGCAGTATAGAATTTGAATGTTACTGAATTTTGAAATTACTTATTTTATAACTAAACTTAGCATCGTTAATCTGATAATTTGGGGAAAATAGTATATACCTTATTACCTTATTTTAAAGAAGGAATTAAATGCATAAAGATGCACTGATGTTATTAACCATAGTACAGTATTTCATAATGGTACTATTCCGTTAGAGCAGCGTCAGTTAGAAATGAAGAAAAAATTAGAAGAAAAGAATGCAACGATAACACGCCAAATACGGTGGCTCGAGATTTCCAGTTTTCGTTTCAAATATCATTTCACGTCTTTTTTTTTTTTTAGGGGGGGCATATTTTGCCATTTTTTTATTACGATGGACTACACGATTCGGAAGTTACCTAATGACGAAGAGGCTGCGATAAGATTCCTTCAGGCAAAGGAATTATTCATAGCAATTGACTTTCTTTTCAAAATCATTCGATGAAGTAAACTTTTGACTCAAACAGAGCTCCTGTATGGCGTTGTTACGTATGTTCTTCCGGTGGCAAAAAAAAAGGATTGAGAACCAAGACATGGTTTAAAGGCTCACGTCTTTCTTTCCTGAGCGCCTTTCGTTATGTATATCTGCGGTGTCAGGTAATGGCGTGATTAAATTTTGCCAACTTCAGTTACAAATCAGCATTAATAGCACAGTAGATTGGAGTAACTATTTGAGGGAGGTATGTGCAAATAGTTTGATGTCTCGTAAAAGAAATAAAATCGGCGAAACCAACAAAATCATAGAAACAGACGGAAGTCATTTAAAAAAAAAAAAAAAAAAACATTGGATATGTTGTTCCAGAACAATAGGTATTCGGAAATTTATGCCGGGAAAGCAAAGAATGTTTTCTGGTTGCCGTTCCCGATCTTTGTGCTATAGCAGGGTTTCCTAAACTTTGGGTCGCGACCCCCAAGGCGCTTGCGGAACATGCAGCAGGGGTCGTCAAAAATTTTAGCAGTTTTGATATTTCTTTAACTTATTATAATAATTTTACAATTACCAAATATTTTTACGCAATGTATCTGAAAAGAGATAAGACATTACAGACAAAGAAAAAAAGGAAAATGTTTCGACACATTCTTTATATAATACACTCTTAGACGAAAAAAAAAAAAAAAAAAAAAAAAAAACGACGCACCGATAAGATCTATGCATACAGGTTTCGACAGGAAAATGAAAAATTTTATATTTTGGCTGCCAATGAATGAACGGTTGTCACTATACTGCATCTGATCTGCGCAACCGGCAGGATATTTAAGAGGATAAATTACGATTCCAGGGCATAAATTCTTCACGAATTTCATTCCGTGTACTCTGGTAGACTCGGCGAATAGGTCGACGCTTGAGCAGGAGGAATGCCACTATCAGACGATGTTGGCATGAATGGGTGAACCATGGTCACACACAGCGTCAAGAAGGAAGCTGTAGGCCTAGAGAAACGACAGAACGTGAAGACCGAACAATCGTCAGAACGGCACTCACAGGCCCAGATGCATCATTATCATCGATTGTACATGCAACTAGTGCTTCAGTGACCGCAAGGACCATTCACAGACGGCTCACAGAAAGAGGGCTAAGGTCACGGCACCCCTTGCGCCGACTACCATTGACCTCTGTAAAATGTCAAGCCCGTTTGCAGTGGTGTCGGGCTCATTCCCACTGGAATGTCACTGACTGGAGTAGAATAGTCTTCAGTGATGAGTCGTGCTTTGAACTGAGCCCCGATGACCAGCGAAGGCGGACAGCGGTGGGATACCAATCTGACAGTCTTCCGGCAGACAGGCCAACAACCAGGAGTGATGGTCTGGGGTGCCATTTCATTTCATAGTAGGACCCGTTTGGTTGTAATCAGTCGCAACCTTACAGCACAGCGGTCCGTCGACGAAGTTCTAAGGCCCGTCGTGTTGCTCTTCATATCACGCCACCCTGGGCTTACATTTCAGCAAGATAATGCCCGCTCCACACTGCACATGTTTCTACTGATTGCCTTAGTGCTTGCTGAACATTACCTTGTCCAGCAAGGTCGCCAGATCTCTCTCCTGTTGAGCACGGTTGGAGCATTATGGGCAGGGCCCTCCAACCAGCTCGGGATGTTGACGATCTAACTCGCCAGTTGGATAGAATTTGGCACGATATACCTCAGGAAGACATCGGCAACCTCTATCAATCGATGCCAAGCCGAATAACTGCTTGCATAAGGGCCAGAGGTGGACAAACGCGTTACTGACTTTTTCACTTTGTAAAGCTCTATCACTTCAATAAATCATCCAATTTTTCTCAAACTGTAATCATTTGTTTTTCTGTACATGTACATCACTTCTACCGATTTTTGTCACATTCGAATAACTCCTTCTTGGTGCGTCGGTTTTTTTTTTTTTTTGTCTAAGAGTAGAAACGTTCATTTTCCTTGCTTTGAAAGTGATGCTGTCATTTTGTCTGTTACTTATTTAAACTTTTCACATTGTTCTATGTCTTAAAATTAGAAATTAAAGTTAATGACCTATATATTATTGCAGTCCCTAATCAGTTGTACTGTATACAGTACAAGTGAAGAAACTGACAGTTTCACTAACGCGTGTGTCGGATTTGCGCAATACTTATGGGGTCCCACAAAATTTTTGTAAATATTATGGGGTCCTGTGGGTGGCGAAAAAATCTCAGTGATAAAAAGGGGTCGCGACTGAAAACAGTTTATAAAACCCTATGCTATAGCCTTGATGACTTTCATTCAGGAAAACCATCGCGGATGGCAGTATAATAATTTCAGACTGCTAGAAAGGATATAAGGAAGAAGAATTAAGAAATGCTGAACATTTTACTTTGAATCGCAGTTATAATTTTGTAGACCCCGAAACCGAATGCCATACTCAAACTGTGGAGCGATTGTGGGGCAGTGCTAAATGGAGAAATAAATTTCAGCGGGGCACTACTCGCCACCATTTAGAGTCATATTTGATAGAATTTATGTGGTGTCAGTTATATAAAAAAAAACAATTTTTTTTCTATAATACTGAATGATATTTGTAATTTTATGCCACCTGTTTCGATTGAATTGCTTTTTGTTTTGTTATTTATGTGTAGTATTCTCTAGATTAAAGAATTAAAAAGAAAACATTACTTTCCTTAATTATGAAATTAAAAAAAAATTTACTTTTTACAGAAGTACTTTTTTTTGTTCTTTTGAACTCTATTATTATTTGATACAAAATTAACTTATACTTGGCAACAAATGGTGGCCCAAAAAAAGTGACTCATTTTTAACTGACGCCGCTCGAACGAAATAGTACCTTCATAATTATTGTACGGCATTCTATCGAATGTAAAGCATGACATTTTATTTTAAGAAGCATATCATTTGCTATCCTTTTTAAACCTTGCAGTATATGTTTATTCAACTTGTAAATAAGCACTTATTGCTACATTTTTTCAACTCTAATTTCCCTAAATATGAGTGTTCAGTTGCTAAAAATATGAGAATTCGGTTTTTTAACGTAACTGGAAAATAACAGCATTAATATAAAAAAAGTAACGAATTACAACATTTAAAAACAATAATGCATTATTTTAAGAAAATATAACTTCATTGTGAAATCTGAGATTATAATTAATTAATAATAAAAGAAAAGTTCTCCATTTATACTTAAAACAATGCCAACACATGTGAACACAAAATATCTGTATATTGTAAATAAGATACATTTTGTGCAAATATTTCCCTCGCATTCAGAATGTATCTATAATTTAAAGACGTTTAAACATCTAATGTTACATTCATCGTAATATCTCATATGTGTGATATTTAACATTTGCACATAAGCGCCAAACTGTCTAATTAATTTTAAAAATATCAGAATTGAATGTAACGTTTTCGTAAAAGGGGAGTAAAGAGTTATACATCGTAAAAATATTAAGTATAAATGTTTTTAAATCTTCGTTTTTAATTTTGTATTTTTTCACACGTATCTTCATTTTTCTTTCACAAAAATTTCCCACCCGGTCTTTTAATCATCGAAACTAATTAAAAAGTATTCTAGATAGAAACTGAAATATGTACGAAGAAAATCTTCCTTTATAAAATTGTTTGATGCAAAAAATTCCTTCAACATTTTCACAGAGATTCATACATTTAGAAAAAAAATAATACAAAGATTATCTGAAAAGCAGCATGAGGTTATTAATTTTTTTGAAAAAGGGGCTATAATTCCCATAAATTAATGACTGAAAAATTTAGAAGGCAATCTTTAATTTTCGTTAGATATACGCAACCTTAAAGATAGTGTTACAGATGCATCAAGTACGGTTCGGTCACGAAATTTCATGTTTTTAATTTTTTCATATTTTAAGAAGCTAATAACAAAGATACTTAGAAATAGTAGATTACAATGTTTATTGATAATTTTAACAAAAAAAATCACCAAAATCAATGCTATATAATATTACAATATATATCATAGATTGATATTTTCAGAAGAATTTCTTACTTGTTTCAAATGTGACATTTTTCCACTGAGATACTCTCCTGCCATCGGGATCTTCTATCCAGATCTCTGCCATCTGTATGAAAGGGAATTGAAAATGTTTTCAAAATGTTTTCTTGCATTTAATAAATAGAAATGGTGCAATAAAGGTGCATAAAATTAATCAATTTACAAATTTTAATCTGACTTTCATAAGAAAATTTGGCAATTAATTACAGCCGCAAGCAGTTTTACACAGGTTTGGATAGATAACACAATTTAAAACTCTTTAACTGCAATGTCGTAGGCAGATAAGTGCATAATCATATCAACGTAAGCATTCATTTTTTTATATAATTCGCTAATTACTATATTAACATATTAAATTCACAATAAACATAGAACGATTTATCTTAATCTCTAAACAAAATATGTGTAAATCTCTAATAAATCAGACTGGATCGCAGTTAAAGTAATAAACAGAGGAGCGTTCTTCCACACAACATTTATTCACGAACACCAAAGACGAACTGATACATATACATAATTGACATCACAGTTTCTTTTTACAAACAAACATTACCGCCATCTATTGGCGATCTATGGATACACAATCCTAAACTTAACACTCCCCCCCATGCATCCGTAACGGATGCATCAATTTTATTGAACTTCAAGATTATAAAGTCTTTCAATTGGTCTTCTAACAACACCCTTATCTAACTGAATCTCACAAGATCTAATTCTATCATCTCTTCCGTGAAATAATTCCTTAATCCTACCTATCTTCCAGTTACAGCGTTTCACATTATCTTTTCGTACAAGTACAACATCATTAATTTTAAACACGGGAGAATTCTTTGGAGGTTTTGAAAACATGACTGATCTTAATTCTAACAAATATTCTTTATAAAACGTTTTCCAAAAATGCTCTAATATTAATTGCCTATGCTTCCATCTTTTAATCAACTGAGATCTTGTAGATTCTAGTTTAGATTCAGGTGAAGGCAAAACAGTTAATCTAGATCCAGTTATAAAATGAGATGGTGAAAGAGGATCAGGTTCATTTGGTTCATTGTATACATACGTTATAGGTCTAGAATTAATAACAGCTTCAACTTCAACTAAAACAGTATACAGTTCTTCATAATATAAAGAAGCTTTACCTAAGATACGTTTTAAACAAGTTTTTACAGATCTTACCAAACATTCCCAGAATCCGCCCCACCAAGGAGCACCTTCTACAATAAATTTCCATTCAAACCCATTTTTACCAAGGAAATTTAGAACCTTTTCATCTTTACATAATTTATACAAATATTTTAATTCACGATCAGCAGTCTTAAAGGTTTTAGCATTATCAGAATATATAACTCTACAAATACCCCTACGTGCAAAAAATCTACGTAAGGCTTGAATGAAGCACTCTGTACTTAAATTTGATAACAATTCTAAATGGACTCCTCGAGTCACTGCACAGGTAAACAATGAAATATACACTTTTGTACCATCCTTTAAATACAAAGGGCCAGCGAAATCTATGCCACTTACCTCAAATGGTTGAGCTTTCTCCACTCGGTCAGCTGGAAGTGAACCGTTATCTCGTGTCCAGCTTTAGCATTATATTTTTTACAAAATCTACAATCATGTAACACAGATTTTACAAAACGTCTAGCTTTTAAAATCCAAAATTTCCCTCTTACTTGGACTAAAGTTTCATTTACACCACTATGAAGTACCTTTTCATGACAATTCAAAATAATTAAACGAGAAAAATAATTATTTGGTAATATTATAGGCTGAATTTCATCGACATCTAATGATGATTTTACTAATCTACTTCCAACTCTTAAACAACCCTTTTCATCCATTATTGGATTTAACCCAAACAATTTGGAATTATGAGACAATGGTTTTTTACATTTAACATCATTCAACTCTTCAAAAAATACTCACCTTGTGATAAGATAATCCAATAACACATAGCATTACATATTTCATTTTTGGTCACAGGACCAATCACTCTATTCTGTGACTTTAAATTATTAATGAATCTAAATACATATGACGTGACTCTTAAAAGTTTACCTAAGTCACTTAAGTTTTCTATTTTTAACACAGGTTGTAAAGGTTGAACACTGCTAGTAACTTGAGTCACAACTCTTTCTTCAGCACTATCTACTATGTTACAATGCTCGTTCACTTTAGGCCAATTTATTTCATCTTGATGAAGCCATGGAGGTCCATGCCACCACACTTGATCTACTACAAGATCACCCACTTTAACACCACGTGTGATTTTATCGGCTGGATTATCTGAGCCAGGACAATGATGCCACATGCTCGGGGATGTTTTGTCTTGAATTTCAGACACTCGATTTTGTACGAATGTTTTCCATCGCCGTGGTGAGTTCTTTATCCAATGAAGCACAATAAGAGAATCTGTCCATAAATGAATCTTAGCTTGAGTAAAATGCACACGGACTGTAGTTACAAGTCTTGCACCTAACACTGCTGCCATGAGCTCGAGTCTTGGTAAAGATATTTTTTTTCAGGGGAGCCACTCTGCTCTTGGCTATCACTAAACTTGTTCCACAACATTTTAAGCTACGGAATTTCACGTACACTGCTGCTCCGTAAGCACTTTGAGATGAATCACAAAAACAATGTAGTTCCAGTGTTTCAGGCGTTTCATCAACATCACGAAAATACCACCGAGGTATCTGGATATTAGGTAGATCACATAGTTGCCTATACCATTTATTCCACTTGTCTTGCAATTCTGGTGGGATAATTTCATCCCAATCAACACCTTTCAGCCATAAATCCTGAAACAGAACTTTTGCTTGAATAACATATGGAGCAAGAAAATCAACAGGATCGAAGATTTTTGAAGCAGCTTTTAAAACACAGCGTTTTGTTTGGTCATTTGACTGGATGAAATCAATAACGTCTTGTGCATTAAAACAGAAGATATCCTTAATTGTATCCCATTGAAGTCCAAGAATCTTTGAGGGGGAATCACAGTCAGGCAATTTAAAACTAACGAAGTTGTCACTTGATTTGTACTGGTTTTTTACAGTATCCGAATTAGAATTCCATTTGGTCAAAGTCATTGATGCCTTTTTCATTATATCATTGGCTTCATGATATATCTGTATAGCTTCCTCCTCCGTATCTGATCCACAAATAAAATCGTCAACATACATGAAGTTTTCTAACATTTCTACAGTTCTGGGATGGATGTCTTCAAATTTCTTTATATGATGCTTAATGCAAGCGTTCAGCAAAAATGGACTTGATTTTGCTCCAAACATTACACGACACATCCGATAAACTTGAATTCTCGGATTGCTCAAACTTGAATTCTCATCAATCCACAAAAATCGCATTGAATCCCGATCTTCAGGTGCAACAGAAATTTGTAAAAATGCTTTCTCAATATCTGACGTAAATGCAATTCGATGAAGTCGAAAATTTATTAAAACTTTCAAAAGTTCAGGAAGAAGATTTGGTCCTTGTAGTAAATTATCATTTAGAGATTCAAGATTTTTTTCCTTTGAAGAAGCATCATAAACAATGCGAAGTTTCGTAGAATTATGATCTTCACGGATGACAGCACGGTGAGGTATGTAATAAGTTCGTCTCCTAGATGGAGTACCAAGATCGACCTTTTCTATGATTTCTTCCTTAAGCTGATAGTCAATCACTTCTTTATAATGCGCATAAAAGTTCAAGTTTGATTTAAATTGTTCGATAAGATTTAAAAATCGTCTTTCAGCATTCTTAAAATTGTCTCTTAAAGTCACATTCTGATCTTTCCATGGAAGTCTAACTTCGTATCTATTACCCTTTTGTGTAATCGAGTTGTTAAATATTTCCATGGCCATTTCATTTTGTTCTTCGTCAGAAATATTTTTCCATATCCCAAAACGATTCGACGCTTTTTAGAAGTTTCTCTTCTACACTTACGTTTAAACACGCATCATGGATTTGAAAGTCTGATGAAGGAAATTTGCCTTGTATACACCACCCAAACAAGGTTTTCATAGCTACGGCATTTCTGTTTATCCTTTTTATTTCTTCGTTTGCTATTTTCCACATAATGTCCGCGCCGATTAAAACGGAAATATGATTCATTCCATCGGCGCCGCCGCAGTCTGTCAAAGTGACGCCGAATGCTTGGAGTTTGGATTTGATTTCTACATCTGGTACTCGTATATCGGCATTTGTTATGACTGGTACTTCAATGACTTCGAGATTTATGGATTTTTCAGGGTCATTAATATTTCGGAGCGTAAGTTCAACTTTCTTTCGACGCCAATATTTCCCGTTCTTTTCACCGAAGGTATGCAGATTTAAAACAGTTTCTCCTTTCCTCTGTAACTGTAATTTTCTTGATAAATCTTCTCAAATTACAGAGATTTGGCTACCCCCGTCAAGAAAACATCTCACAATACAGTTCTTATTTCTGCCCTCAGCCACAGTATACACCGTTTGAAGCATAATATTAGATCCAGTTTTGGCAGAAGAATTTTGAACAATTTCCGCCGATGTTTCGGTTTCCTTATTTTTTGCACTGGAGACAGCTGATGCGGGATTCACACACACACTTTCATGATGTTTACCGCGGCACTTTTTGCAGGAAAACTGTTTGTTCTTACAGTTGATAGCTAAATGTTTACATCCAAAACACAGAAAACATTTTCCCGTACGTTTCAAAATGTTTCGTTTCTCTTCAGAGTTCACCTCAGTACATTTATATTTCGTATGATCTTCTTTGTCACAAAATATACATTTGTATCCAATTGTTGATAAAGCTGAAGCAGTCGGAACTTTCGGTTTATAATTCGGATAAACTTTCGTGCGTTGTTCATTTTGACGAAAGTATGGTTTCTGATTCGTTTTCGCAGAGTTCATTAAACTTGCAGCTTCTCGACAGTTAACTTCCTTTTTTAAGAATTCTATAAGTTCCTTTATATCAAATCCTGCTTCCATATTTCGACTTCGATTAAATTCCAAATTTAATTCCTCTGGAAATTTCTGCAAAATGATAGGACAGAGACTATTTCCATAACTTCCAGAAGTAACGTTTAACGATTCTAAACTTCGAATGTTGACTTCGCATTCATCGTACAGCTTACGCAGTGCTTTAACATTTGAAATGTTTCCCACTGGTTCAAGGGATAATAATTTATTCATATGCGAAGTGATAACAACATCTTGTCTTCCAAAACGTTCTTTCAATATTTCTACTGCGGAATCATAATTCAGGTCACTTAAAGCGAAACCGGAAATGGCAGCTAAAGCATTAACCCCTAGTAAGGATTTTAGGTACGCAAATTTTTCAGTTTTTCTCAATCCACTATGATTATGAATTGTATTTTCGAACTGGTTCCAGAAGTCTAACCATTTACACGAATCTCCGTAATAAGTTCCGATTTGCAGACGTGGTAACTTCACTGTTTTTGTTTCAACTGGAAGTGCAACATTAGCCGTTTCGTTCTGATGAACTGTTTTAAAAGATTCCGAATTTTTCTTCAAAAATCGTTGCATTCTTCCTCTCCATATAACAGTTTTATCCTGGTATTCTTGACTTAAGGTAACTTCATTTTCAATCTCCTCCGAAGTTACTTTCGTTTCTATTTCTGAATCTAAACTTTTCAGTTCATTGATTTTCTCAATTAACTGTTCATATAAATCCTCGATTATCTCAATTTTCTCATTTAGCGGAATATTATTTGCTAAATTCGATTCGACTTTGCTTATCAGTTTCGTAGTTAATTGTCTAACAACCGATCGTTTCTTTTTCAAATGTTCAAGAACGCCCTCCATTTTCGAAATATTCAGTCTGTCGATTTTCTGGTTCGTAATAATCCCGGTTTGCAGGCACCATAAACAAAATATGTGTAAATCTCTAATAAATCAGACTGGATCGCAGTTAAAGTAATAAACAGAGGAGCGTTCTTCCACACAACATTTATTCACGAACACCAAAGACGAACTGATACATATACATAATTGACATCACAGTTTCTTTTTACAAACAAACATTACCGCCATCTATTGGCGATCTATGGATACACAATCCTAAACTTAACAATCTCAGAATACATATTAAAATATCAATACTTAGTTTTGCATAATCCATTACATATAAAAAGTAGGTGAAAAGTACTTTTATTAGCAAGCTTCTGTATTCCGACAATCAAAATCTATTTTCTCCAACAATGCTAGAGAACAGTCCTATCTCACGGCGTAAACTTGCAAATTACCCTCTGAAAGGACGGTCAGAGTAAAACTCTGTAGATAGGAATCTTTACACTATACGTCGCTCATCACATCTCAAACATACGTCGAATTCAAGATTACAAAGACCTTTCTGGAAACACTCTTTTTTAAAATATCATCCATCTAGAGCACTTCATCACTGTCGGGCAGGGCCCTTTACCTCTAAGTCTCAAACTTTTGAAGTGTTCTGTAAAACTGGAACATTTCCTCCTTGTATACGGCCCCGAAGCAATTAAATTTAGGCGCCGCATATATTTTTCTACATCGCCTCATAAGGTAGTTAGCTTATTTTGCTCGTATCATTCGTCGTGGGAAGTCTTTGACACGCTTTCAAGCAAGAGTCATTTAAACAATAAAATCACGCCTTGTTCCAATTCATGCCTTTTTGTTTCTGGCCACGACCACAACGAAATAATTTTAACTTTCCTTTCCAGACTTTCAGTTAGGAAGTGCGTAAGGAAGACTTCTTTCAAAGCACACGTCCGTTGTTCCAGGCAACACCCTTCTGCTCGCGTTGCTCTTTAAGGCAACAGAAAGCATTTTGTCTCTCTGCAATGAACTCAAAAGCCGAAAAGATCCTTTACATATAATCTATTGTTTAACTTTTACCGGCACCTGCATCTTACCTCTCATACGCAATTTCTCGATTTTCCTGTCAAGCAATCGTACAACATTTAAAGTTAATCCTGAAGTCAGAATCTTTGCATAATAGTTTAAAGGGAAATTTCAATTCGTTTATTTTGTACTTGAAATTATTTTCAAAACTTTCATATTAACAATAGATCTTTATCGATTGTTGATATGATAATAGCTTTATCTTGGTAAAAAAGATGTATTGGGAGACAGTCTCTATTCCAGAATAAACAGACTCCAGAATTCTAATTTATGCTTACTTCATAAATATTAATAAGAATCAAAACGCAAGGAAACGAGCTTTATGTTAAATAGTTTATGTGCATTAGTCTGTTGGTCTGCTTTTGTAATTATTATTTCGAAACTTCTGTATAACAAGCGTGCAGCTTTCACAATAAATCTACCACTTATTGTGTTCTCTATCAATCTTTGTTTTCGAGATCTATAATTTTGAAAGCAGATGCTCCTTTGTTGGGTACCCTGCATATGTATGCGTACTCAGCAAATACATCTTTAAAAAGTCAACATTTTTGACTGACCCGCATGAGATCCCACTTTCACATGCACAGAAAATAGTGAATACTCTCTGAAATTAGCTGAGAGTTTTGCTAACGGAACTTAAGCAAAATCTAAAACATTTGCAATGACCTGATCGTTGCAGTATTATAAAATATAATCTGCATTAAATATGGCTGTCTTTCAAGTATATAAAGTTCTTGTAATTTATAAATTATATCTCTTTTATCTTTATCTATATTTTTATCACAGATCTCGCTTGCAAAGTGGAAATAGGCATTTGTTTTTCATTCTCTCATTGTACTTAATTTCCTCTAGCGCATAAATTGTATTCTAACGTTGAGTAATCTATACTATGAGAACTGTACACTATGACTGGAATCAGAGTTCCATTTTTTTTAATTTTTGCGAAAATACCTCAGTTGTTTTTCGTATTGTGTATAATCATCTGATGTTTATATATTGGTCTGGTTTATTTAATTATGATAGAACATACGAGAATTATCTGCTTAAGAGGAGGGACCCCTTCATCGAGGATTTTCCAAGAAAAATTGGTTACGTTACACAAGCTGTACGTTACACATGGGGAAAATACAAAAAAGCTCATGCAGCCAGCAGTCCGCCGCGATTCGAATTCCAAACCGAACTATCAATCAGTGTTCAATGTCTTTACTGCTCGACCGCAGGTGGGTTCGAATGCGTATATATAATTAACTGATAAATATAATATTATGAGACTTGTAAATGTTGCATTTGAATACAATCGTACATGCACATAAAAAAAAGGAGGAACTACTCTGATATGCGCCCCCAAGGCGCCAAATTTCTCGCCAAATATTTTTAGCGAGAAACTCCACGCTGCCATATTGCTATCTAAATTTTTTGTCTACATTTCGAACTTTAAGCCTAAAATGTCTCCAAAAACACGGTTTTCGCGAATGCAAAAACCACGTTTTGAACACACAATTTAAGCTAAAAATCCGAAACAAAAACAAAAAATTTAGATAGCAAAACCGTGAAGTTTCTAACCAAAATTATTTGACAAGTATCCATGTACACAGCGATATGTTTTAACTTAAAAAAAACATCTACGAATGGCACAATCTAGGCAACGAACGAATTTACGAACTACGCACACCTCGCTTTAATAAATTGACATAACAATAAATTTCAAAGAATACCATGTACACAGCATCCTTTTTAAACTTAAAAAAACATCTACGAATTGCACAATTTAGGCAACAAACGAATCTACAAATAAGCACACCTCACTTTAATAAATTAACATAACAACAATAAATTTCAAAGAATACCATGTACACAGCGTTCTGTTTCAACTTTAAAAAACATCTACGAATTGCACAATTTAGACAGTACGCACTAATCAACAAAAGAACTAAAATAAATTTCAAACAATTAATAAAAATAACAATAACGACAGAAATTCATACTAAAAAAAACAATGAACATAACATTCTACAAATTAAGAACAAGAATAAAATAAAATGCACTTACCATTAATGCTTTTTCGAACAGCAGAAATACCAATTTCATACCGCCTTTAACATGCTGCCACATAATCACTATCGTATTTATATGACAGCCAGACACACTATCCAGAAAATTCATACTATGGTTCACAAATAAATAAAATAACAAATAATCACAAATCCCTACTTCTATCACGCACAGCCACTAAAAATAATCTCCCATACCTTCTTTCTCCACACCTCCAAATACCCATTGCCCCTCAACACGATGGCCACGACGATATTTCCTTATGCAGAACTTCAATTGAACAACTTTCACCATTAAATCTCCCCCCCCCAGCTTCTCAGACACAAAGCATGACGGGAACCAACGAACTCCAGCGAAAGATTTTTCAACGTCAATTTTTTTTTCAACAGGGTTGCCATACAACACGCAATCGCGCCAAAAACCAGCGCAGAACACATATTGCTACATTTGGTGAAATTAGGGCGTATATCAGAGTTGTACCAAAAAGGGAGCATGTAGAATGTAAAATCGTCAAGAAACTTATCATCATACTGTGAATAGCCCTGAGCATAATAATGTAAGTAGAACTTAGTCTAATACTGCTAATAGTACCAAAAATAATTATCTTTGGAAAGTATAATACATACATTTGAATCATACTCTACATAGTAATAACTGCATTACTGTATATTTCTTCCAAATGATAATTAATGTATCGTTTTCTTTTCACGGCATTGCATAATATTCTTACTCGGCGTAGATACATGTATATTATCTTTCATCATATACGATTTCTATACAGCGTAAATTTTGTATATTGCTTCTACACTGCTCAAAGCAATTAAAGGATATTGTAAGTTTTATATAAAATAAAGATATAAGCGAAATTTTTTTGCCGAAAATGGAAGAAGAGAATCACAAATGCAAATTTTTCTGATTTTCAAACTGTGGAGTATGCTGATTTTGAGTTCCACGTCAAAAACGTCGCTTCAGCGGCAGCGAATGAAATTTGATTTTCAAGTGAACAAAAGACAATGAAGACAAGGATGATCGGCATTCAGTGACTGCTTTGTTTCGATGAGTACGATGTCTCAGCGAAGTCATTTAACCGATTTAGATGCTTGAAGAGTTGCTGGTAGGTTAGAAGGGGGCCAAACTCAAGCCGAAGTAGCGCAAGCCATTGGAGTGTCACAAAGTGTGATTTCCAGGATCTGAAACCGTTTTTTTGGAAACTGGAAGTGCAGGCCGAAGACCAGTGCAAGGTAGTAGACGGGAAACAACGCCCAATGAAGATCGTTATTTAGTGTTAACGACTCGGAGACACAGAAATATGAATGCAACTCTTCTCCAACAACACCTTCGCTCGGCTACTGGCACCACGGTTTCACCTCAGACTGTCCGAAACCTACTCCATGGTGTAGGTCTGTATGCTCGCCGACCGATGGTATGTGTTAGACTAACATCAAGGAATCGTCGCGACCGCAGGGAGTGGGCAACAGAGCATGTGAACTGGAAGAGAAATGAATGGAGCAATGTTCTTTTTTCTGTTCATCCTGATAATAGGCGTATTTTCATCTGGAGGGACCGTGGCAGTAGGAATAATCCCGCGTTCGTGCACGAAAGTGTCAGATTTGGTGGTGGGGGAGTGTTGGTGTATGGTGGCATCTCCATTAACGGGCGCACAGACCTCTACATCATTCGAGATGGACCTCTGACTGTTCGTCGATAAAGGGATGAGATCCTCAGACCTATTGTAGTCCCTTACGCTGCAGTAATCGGAGATGACTTCATTTTAATGGATGATAACTGCAGGCCACATCGTGCTAACCTGGTGGATGATTTCCTTTTCGAGGAAGTAATCGTACGAATGGAATGGCCAGCGTGTTCTCCAGACATGAATCCAATAGAGAACGTTTGGGACGCTCTAGGAAGACGAGTTGCTGGCCGCCAACCCCCCCACAAACTTTCCAAGAACTGCAAAGAGCTCTTCTGGAAGAGTGGGACAGAATACCCCAACTCGTGATTAATAGACTCATTGACGCCATGCCTCAAAGGTGTTCAACGTTGCTGGCCGTCCGTGGAAACCATACCTGAAAATAATTTCCTTTGAAGAAAACACCTTTTCTTATTCTTTTTTTCTCATATGCACAAATTGTGCTTTTTTCCTTTTGTACACAAATGCGCAATAAAATGCATTTTTTTCTGCCAAACATGTGTAATTTATTCTCATATAACCTACTACGTCTGTCGACCATGTATCAATCAGCTAAAACTTTTCCCAGCCATAAGATTCACCTAAAACCGCAATATCCTTTAATTGTTTTGAGCAGTGTAGATTATAATCAGCTTATTTTTGTCACGCATCGGCATTATGCGATAATGCTACGCCTTGCATATTTGATATTAGCTACAGTTTTATCCTATGTTCTTCCAGGGCTAAAGAAAGAGAAGGGCTGGGTCATCCCTTTGAGAAGAACGATGCCGACACGAACCCCTCTTGGGGAGGATACTGGATGTTATGTGACGTCACTGGGTTCGTCCCGTCGTCGACTGACCAGAGCATCAATGCGAAAGATTGAATCTTTAGTTCTTGGATTCTCTTTCTTTAGCCCTGTTAGTTTCAGAGAAAGAGTTTTTTTTTTTTTTTTTTTTTTTTACTTGAAAGTTATAACTGATGATACTTTTAAAGGGATTTTGTATTTCGAAAGTTCTTGTAATGAGAAATCATTGAAAAAATGGTATCGTGTGCCGTTGCTACCTGTAGCAATACGTATCATAATACGAAAGAAACTAGCGTGGTATTTCATAGATTTCTGTACAAAAATATTCAGTTAACGAAAGAATGGTTGCATAGGTGTCGAAGAGCGGATATTGTTAACACAAAGAGTGCTCGAATATGCAGCATTCACTTCACTGAATCTGATTATGAGGATGACATGAAAAATAGGTTGCTAGGATTACCGACAAAAAAGATACTGAAGTCAACTGCTATTCCAACTGCTTGTAGTCTGTTTTCCTGACTTGGTTATTTATCAGAATACACTATGGCAGCAAAGGCAACAAAAAAGAAAAAAATTACAAAGTGCATTTGAAAGAATTCAGAATTTAAGTCCTAAAAAGGCATGTCTGGAACTTCAAAACGATAACAGTAATAGCTATGAGGAGCTCACTGAAAATAATATTACTCAGCAATGTTGTAACTGTTCCAACCTCCAGAAAAATGTGAATGATTTAATCACAAAATTATCAGCTCTTGAGAATAAGGTTTCTGTTTTACAGACTGAGAGAAAGCAGCATTTAAAAACTATCTCTCAGCAAAGAAAAAGATTTAAAAGGAATAGAAAACTAATATTAGAAGAAGTTCAGAAACTGAGGAAAGACATTAAAAAAGTGAATCAAGAAAATGAAAAACTAAGAAAAATGAAAACGTGTATTCAAAACACATTTACCAAAACTCAAATGCATTAATGAAAAAAAAGCGAATTAAATGGTCTCCAGACGATATTTCAAAAAGCATAGTAATCAGATCGTTATCCGTAAAGTCATACGACTTCTGGAAAGAAAAAATGGGTATTCCGCTTCCAAGTGCAAGTACACTGAAAAGATGGTGCTCAAGATTCAGTTGCATTCCTGGAATTTTAAATGATGTACTGTTATTGATTAAAAAAACTTGCCAAAATGCAACTGACGAAGAAAGATTATGCGTATTAAGTTTCGATGAAATTCATATAGATTCAAGACTCTGTTATGATTCAAAATTGAATCAGATATTAGGTCCTTTTAAAAAGACTCAATTTGTATTGGTTCGAGGACTCATTTCGCAATGGAAACAGCCCATTTATTTCGATTTTGATCGTCAAATGAAGGAAAATCTTCTGTCTTCCATTTTGTTTGCACTTGAATCGTCTGGGCTTCGAGTCAAAGCAATTGTATCTGACATGGGAGGTAGTCAGACCCTTTGGAAAGAATTACAAATTTCAACAGATAAATCTTTCTTTTACAGTCCCAAGTTCAGCACCAAAATATGGGTTTTCGCTGATATGCCGCATTGCATAAAGCTTTTGAGAAACCATTTTCTTGATAAAGGTTTTATGCTCGGAAATGGTACAGTTATAAACAAAGACGTTATATATGAAGTACTCAATAAAGATATCGGAGAAATTAAACAGTGCTATAAACTGAAACCTCAATTTTTATCTGTAAAAGGGAACGAGAGACAGAAAGTAGCACCAGCAAAAGCATTATTTTCCTCCACAACGGCTAAAGCAATCATGCATTTGACTGGTACTGCTGCAATAAGTAATTTTTTTTTCAATGGTTGATGATTTTTTTGACATTATGAATAGTAGTGTACCATTACACCCTAGCAATAAGCCTTTAAAAGCTGCTTTCGGCCTAGAAAGCTATTATGAAGTACAAAAAGAAAAATTAAATGAGATTAAGCAAATGATTTTTGATCTCAGAGTATGCGGAAAGAAGACAATGCTACCTTTTCAGAAAGGTATTATCATATCGATAAATTCGCTTTTCGGTTTATTTGACGACGTAAAATCTATAAATGTGAACTATATTTTAACATCAAGACTGACTCAAGATGTATTAGAAAGCTTGTTCAGCCAGATTCGGGGTCTAGGTCGTTTTAATGACCATCCGTCTCCATCAGACGTAATAATTCGTCTGAAAAGGTTGCTATTGGCAAACAAATTGCCTAAATTGTCGTTAAAAAAAAAGAGTTAATGACTGTGAAGATGTGAAGAAAGTTGAAGCATATTTGACAAAAGAGCTGTTGGAAACAGCTTTTTCTTCAAATGAAAAAGCACAAATGTTTGAATCTTCCTTATACGAAGATGATTTAATTAATTACGAAGTCATCTATGATGAATGTATGTCACTTCCTTGAGAAACCGAAATTTATGATTCAACGAAAGATATATCTGCATATGAACAAGAATCGCTCGCTTATGTGGCAGGTTATATTGCATATCGTGTGAAAGATAAAAATCCTACTTTGGGTGAAATATCAAAAAAATTCGTAGATATTCCTAACGACTCAAATTGGATATTTTTGTTATCTAAAGGAGGATTAACTGTACCATCACCAGTTTGGATGGAAACGATGATGAAAATGGAAAATGCTTTCCGTTCTTTTCATGGCAGTTCTTTTCGAAAAGGTAGAGGTGTAATTCAGAATCTCATTTCTGAACTTGAGAAACGTTTTCCCTCCGTGAATAAGAGTGCAATTCGTTTATTTTGCCGTTTACGAACATTTATAAGGGTTCGGCACTTGAATAGGAATGCAGCCCTTGTATCGGCAAGAAAAGCTGACCAGAAAGCAAATAAATGGATAAAGAGTAATAGAGGATTATCGAACCAAACTATATAGGAAAAAAATCATGTAAGTTGATTCATATTATTCCTACCAAAAATAATAATTTGAATCATTACTTTATTATTCACTTAATTTGTGACCTAATTTATGCACGTTTCATTTAATTATTTGGACTACTATATAAAATATTATATTTATTATATACTAATTTAGACTGCTAAATTTTACTATATAAAATAAACCATGAAATTCTGAATAAACATAAATTAGTATCAGAGCATATACTTTTAAAATGTAAGAATACATGCTATTATTCCAAAATATATAAATACTATTTTAAAATATTTTCATTATTTTTTGAGTAATTGACGTTAAATAATAATATTGATACTGATATTCCATAATAATGCTTTCATAATAGACATTGCAAAAGCTTACAAAATTCTACTACTCATTATCAATGCTAATTGAAAAGCAAAAATGGAAGAAGTGAAATTTGTTTCGTTTTAATGTGTTATAAAATCTATTATTAGCATTAACTAATTTTTAATTAGATAGATGTGTAATGTCTTTAGCATGTATTCTCAAAATGTATTTGCATATTTTTATTTAATATTTCTATAATGCAAATTACTTTGCGACTAACTTATATTTTAACGCAAAAAGAATTCTTTGTAAATGTAGAAATTTACGTATGTTATCGGTGGGTTATTATTTACATATATTTAAAAAGATGATTATGAAAAAGAATTACAACATTTAGGGTACACTTGACCTAAAAAATTAGTTATGTTTACGCATATGTGTTAATTAAAAAATAGTTATGTTTATGCATGTTTTACTTACGTTTTACGCGTATTAGAGTTTAACGTAAATACATTTCTAGTTCATATGTAAATGCATGTATATTGCAATTTCATGAGCTAAAATCTCGGCTCATACTGGCTATTAAACTATTTTTCAAAGCGTTTTGATTCTCAAGCAAATGCTTAAGAAACTGAACAGCAGAACTGACCAAGCGAACCCAACTACGTCATCAGTCTCTTCTTTCGGTTTCAGCAGCGAGAAGCTGATGAACTAGCCCTTTAGCCCTGATGTTCTTCTAGAAAATTTACAGTATCTACATCATGCAGTGTGACTGTACTCTTAACTTTGACTACTTTCTTACAAGATTCGGTGCCTCTTCGGATTATGGTAACTTGGCGATTTTTTGACGAAACTTTGGCGACCAACCCTGCTACAGCAACCTGCTAGTTTTTTTTTTTTTTTTTTTGACGCCATTTTGTTTTCACGAAATAAAGGCTTTTTTTTTTTTTTTTTAACTCAACAATTTTTCCAACAATCTGGTAGCCGAATTACGCTTATGCTAGAACTTTTATGGAACAAAAGTGCTTAATCATGACGAAGATTAGGTGCGAAATTGGGAGAAAGTGTAGAATCGTCCACTGCTTGCCGCGTTTTTAAGAATTGCATATACACGGTATTCATGTACACGTCGACCTATTTTCACTTTAAAAAAAATTCCAGAATTGCACAAAAATGGCATTGCTCACACTCTTGACATTAACCTATTTTCACTTAAAAAGTCAAAGAAAATTGACAAAAATCCAATTCTTCTTACTCTTGTAAAAAGCGCCAAACAAATAAGTGGACGATTCTTCACTTTAGCAGCGAAATTGTTTCTGAGTGCTTATTAGCTAAAATCCCGATTGGAATTTTCCGGAAAATGTCACATTACATGTCTCATGATCTCTCATTTCTCTGAGACAAAATAATCTGTGATTCGAACTGTGTACTTCTCAGATTATTGCTAAAGTCCTAGCTAGTAACTTTTATCGCCTTACCAAAATGTCTCCAAACTACCTGTTACAATATTCCAAAGATTAGCCCGAGATTCATGTAGATTCCATTGGAAGAAAACTTGAAGGGCACATCCCTTACCTTAGCAGTTTACTAGTCATTGGATTTAAAATGCTAAAATATTTGAAGTAATGTCCCAAATTCACATATGTTAGGAATTTGAGTAAAATCAGGCTTGAAATGTAAAATAATTTCGTAAACGGCATTAAATTTTTATACTTACAGCATCATTTTCTAAAGTCTTGAGATCACTGTCCATACGCAAAACACGAAATCTTACTGAAAACGAAAAATACATGGAATTTTTTCATAAAATATGCTAAATAATGCATATTAAATAAAACCTAATGAAAGTGGAAAATTTGTACAAATAAAGTATTTACTAGAAAATTATGTAAATATAAGAGTATTTCTATACTTTTGCAGATGATTTTAAGTTTTCTTCGTTCAGTTGTCTTATATATTACTAGAAAGCCCGGCGGTCATACGAAATGACCGCTGTTCTAGATATTATAAATTGTAATTAAAATAATTCATGCAAAGGTTTCTGCTAATTCAGACTGAATTACCCAGGGCAGGCGGCGAGGACGCCCCTTTGCTTACTGCTCCAAGGGGTTTCCCCCTTCTACTTGCTTAATTGCTTAAAGTAGAGTGCAATGAAGGAAGCCTAATGAATTTTGCGATGGCGGACATGTTTGTTTACATTTCAAACTTGGCAAAATAGCGGATTTGTTGCCAATCTAGAAAAACTAAGCTTCGCAACAACAAAGATAACGCCTTCTTTTATTATTGCGAATGAAATCATGTTTAATCCATTCTGGAATTTATTCAGAGAAATAACTTTTTAAGATTTACTTCGTAATTTTTAATATACATATTTTGCGTTTTATGTATTTTTGCCTTGTCGAGAAGTGCGAACTGAATTAATTGAATGAGAAATACTGAATCGTTTGTAAAATACTGTTTCTTTTTGGTTTTGTTTGCTTAATTTCTTTTATACATCGTTTTAGATTTATTATAGTATTTGAATAGAAGATATGGCAACGATTAGATAATTCTTCAAATGATATAAATTTTAAATTCAAATTTATATGCATTCTTAAAGAAAATGCTTTACACGTCTCTAATTCGATCGATCGTGCTATATGCAGTGCCGGCCTGGGAAATCGCCAATGAAACTGAGCGAAAAAACTGGATATATTTAAAAATAAAATTCCAAGTAGCATTGTGAATGCACCTTGGTATTTGAGAAACTCTATAATTCATAACGACCTGGATATTCCATCTGTGCATAACTTTATACTCATGACAGCTCACAAGTATAGTCAGTATAACGCAATTAAACAAATGTTCGATTATGATCCAACCATTGAATACACTGTCAAACGGTCGAGGACAATTCATCACAATTCGTTATGGTGGTAATTTGTAAATTTTAATTTTAAAATTTACTTCAACTGTGAATGTGTTTCGCACCGAACTTGAACATGAACTTTGCTTAATTTTCTCGGACAGAAAAATTGGACTCTATCCCATTATTTGCGTGGCGTCTTATACTTATGTTAAGACTTTTTTTATTCGAGATTTTTATGTTACTATTTCATTTTTTAATTCTTTTATATGAATTTTTACTTTATCGTATGATTCTACGAACTTTTGAACTTTTTTCGGCCTATCTAGCTACTGCATACTTCTGAAGGACTTTGAACTCTTATGCCATTCACAACTTTGAACTGTCTTCGCCCCCTTTTCATGATGTCTCACTACTGCTTGTCCTGCACTCTTATTAGTTATATTGCACTCACCATCTGCATTTTCCATATAACTCACTACAACTGCCTGCATGCTTCAATTTAATGCCATCGCTTATCACTGCACAATTTTTATTATGAACACCTATTTTCGTAAGTATTAAGATATGCCTGCTCACACAACTGAATTTTCCTCGCCCACGGGTGTTGGTACTTCCCTAGTACCATTTATTTGGAAATATCTTTGCCTAGTGCACTTTAATGCGATCTACTGGTGAAACCTCTTTAGTAGTTAATGCCCAGAAAAAAGTGAGTCATAATTTATATGCATAGTGATTTATAATATGAACGAAATGTAACGCTAATAAGTGAAACTAGCGCCAGAGTGTCGCTGTTGTAAACAAATATAGTGAATTTTAAAGAGTGTATTTATTCTAATGTGGTTTATGCGCTATCGAGGAAGTAGATTTAATTCAATCCAATACGTTTAAATGAAATGCAAGAAAATATGCGTATAATTTAATATTCCGTGCAAGGAAGTCATGTGGTGTACACATCAGATTTTTATTCATTATTACAACTGCAGTTATAATTGTCTCTTTGTTGCTACTCTAACTTTAAAGAATAAAACAAAAATGCTTCTCACCTGTCTGTCCAGGTCTGTACAAAGGCTTATCTGTCTGAATCAAAGTGATATTAAAGCTGGGAACTATGCGGACATCTCCTATCCTATTTATGCTATAGCCATTATTAAAATGCCCAAAAATATGTACTTTCGCACGTATAACATCTATCGGCGGCACAAACATTTCCACCCACATGTTTTGATCTGTAAAGAATTTGTTTTAGAATCCTAATTCATTTTTTGTATTTCAGAGCAGTTATCTTTTACATTTTACTCACATTTAATAACTTAAAAATATAATTGAAAAAAAGACAAAATAACGAAATTTTACAACTTAATTAAACAATATTGCATGTACTTAAATTGCTAACTGATGAATAAAAAACGATAGGCAAATAAAACTGAATGAAGTAAAGAATATTATTTGGTGTTATTTGCTGAATTTAGCAGATGGCTTTTAAATACTTATCTCACATTCTATAAATTCTTATTATAAATTCTTAAATTATTCTATATATAAATTCTTAAATTATTCTATATATAAATTCTTAAAGGAAGAATTTATTTTGTAAGAATTTTTGCTTCTGTAAATATAAGCAAGAAGTGCTGGGAGAAGTCTGCAAACATGGTCTACCTAAAAAGACTTGCAAACATGGTCCTAACATGGTGGAAGGTTTTTACGCCTTTAGTAAATCTCAAGCAATATTTTTAGAATTATAAAAAATTTAAAAGTTGTTTATGTGCCTCTAAGTGCTTTTTGCCATGGCGACCATTGCTTGTTTACATTTGAAAAAGTAAAATAGTAGATATGTTGCCAATCTAGAGAAAGCAAGCTCCGCAATAACAAAGGTAACGCCTTCTTTTATTATTGCGAATTAAATCATGCTTAATCCATTCTGGAATTTATTCGAGGAAATAAGTGTTTAAGATTTACTTGTAGAATATGAAAATACTATAAAATATATTTTTCATTTACATAAATATTGGTTATATAATAAGTTTTTTGCTTAGCTTAATCAATTCGTTCAATCAAACTTTTTCTGGAATAATAATATTTTGTGCACGTAAAGATATTTGTTGTATATCATCTATGATTTTTATATATTTTTATCAGTATGCATTCAAATTCGTATTGAAGTCTTCTGTCTAGTCGATATTTTTTAAAATTATAATCATAAATAATTAATCTTAAAGGTATAAAGACGTAACAAAACATATTCAAAAACTACTGCCTTGATAACTTTACTTTTACTTACTTGATAGGACTTTCACCTTGCTTTCTGCCAAGATATTCGTAGCATTTCGCAGCAAACCGATTGTGACTTCTGCACCAGGCGGTCCATCGAATACTGAGAGAGTGAAGTATACCGTTTTACCAGCTTCAAGAATCTTCGGTGACGTCAAAATGAAACCCCTGTTAGAATGAATGTCAATAAGATATCAACATAATGCTAATAATTAGCATTACAACTTTTCATAAGCGTTAAAACATTTTATTATTTCCTAAAATAACAGGACAGCATTAAAAATGGAAAGGTATCATAACACGTTGCAACATTATTCATATAAATCAAATCTTTGAATCACTGTTTCATGAATAATGAAATCAAGAATGGCACACCTACTGCTACAGATGCTCAGGGCAGAAATCTCCCTAGGGTTCACTTATTGGAATAATCATCATGCAAAATGTCAATATAAATATTATATTACTGAGTTTTTGAGTTCAATTAAATCACTTTATTTTTTACTACATTAGCACGTTTATTTCATTTTCCAGATTGCCATTAAATAAGAGATATAACCTGAGAAATAATCCTGAAAATCAAGCAACAGAATAAAAACGATCATATTTTGCGGAAACTGACTGTTTTCCTTAAAAACGGTTTTTAAATTATTCATTTGAAATCTCTAAGCATAATAAAAGATATGCCTGTACTTTTAGAACTTCTAATACGTACAAAATGCAACATCTTAAGATTATTTTCCATTTTCAGTGTACTTAAGTTTGTGTAAATTCGATATTCAAAATGCTCAGTAAATATTTATGTATAATATACCGTTATTCTCAGATAAAAGATCAATTGTATTGCTACAATTTCCACCGTCTGGATCATTCAGAAACAATTTATCGTTCAGAATCAATGTCTTAACAGCCATATCACACATTAAAAACATTTCGGACACACATACATTTTACACATTTAACAATTATTTAACAAAATTTTCCTGCTTTATCACATAATCTAAACAGCCGGTCATCCCAAACTACTTTTTAATTATGTATTAGTAAAGACCTTTTTTAAAAGTCGTAGACCACTAACTAAGCTACGATCTACGGACTGCTTTGGGTTACCAAACAAAGAAAAAATGATGCATTATTACAAGCACGGAAAGTAACAACAAGGAACTCCCATTCAAGTTTTTTGATTCGATGTTGATAGCTGATTGAAAAGCGCACAATCTGCAACCTTTCGCTAAAGGAAGAAAAAAATCGCGCTTCCTTCTTTCAGTAATGAAGCCAAAAGAAAATTGTTGAATACAGTTTTCCATTTCAAACCCTCCTTAGGGTGTTGTTAAGAAACTTTCCTCTTGCTTATATGATTTTAATAAATTTTATAATTACGGAAACCAGTGCTAGTTTCCGTTTTTCAATATCACTTTATGCGTCTAATGAGTTTCCGTTAATGAACGTTCCGTTCGTCTAATGAACGTTTCGTTTCTGGAATGAATTCTACAACATTAAAATAGTATAACGTTTAAATTTGATCAAAATTTTCACTTTCTAATTAAACTGAGACCGTGTCACTGTTGTTGATAAACCACGGCAAATAAGAGTTTTCGTTCATGTTTAGTATTAAAAAAGTCCGTTGTTCATTGCACAGAAAGTTAATCATTTTAAAAGTCATTACATCTTTTCCAAAATATTATTTATATAATGAATATCATAAATAATTTTAAACAATGTAATTGGTCAGATGATCACTATCTAACTGAAATTTTTGTATATGATATCCTGCATATCCAGAGTAGAATCTAAAAGTTATGATGAAATTTGCCACAGCGGAGAACTGCAAACATCCATCTATATTGTTCTAGTCGTAATACAGTCATTTAGTACTTTGATATTTTTCTAGAATTTTAAGTTAAAAAAATAGTAATGCAAAATTTTACATTAGAATTAGTAGTACAATATTTTTTCTGTGATCTCTTGAGCTAATACCTTTTTTGCCAAAACTTTCTAACTCAAAGCATGCTTCTATTCTTGCTGTTTGCATAAATCCAGCAGCACGTTATACAATGCTGCCTGAAAGAGTTTTCTTGCCTTAAAATTCACGATATTACGTAAGCTTTGATTTCTGTGAATTTTTTTACAGTCTAATACAAAAACTCTAATCATGAAAAAGGGGTCGTAAAATTTGTTAGGTGTTTTAACATTATTCGAAATTTTGAACTGAAAATTACTTCTGATTTGATATTTAGCTGAAGGAAAACTTAGCATTAATAGTTTTAGTAGAATCACACGGATCCTTTAAAAATCTACTACTGTTTCTTCCCATTTAATAATCTTTTCACTGCAATCTTCCGAGGATTCTAAAACGACTTCACATTCGGCGTTAAGAATACTTTTGAATTTGAAATTCTTCAGATTTGACCTTTAACTGCTGCAAAGTTCTTGTTCACTTTTTCATCTCCTGATATATCAGGTGTTTGATGCATTTACACCAGTTTCTAATTTGCTTAAAAATTATTAAATCATTGAAAGTATTTCAGAGCAGTTTTATTCCAATTTATCTAAATCTTTAGCAGTTTTAAATCAATAGTGTTACTTGAATAACACTATTCATAATAAAGCTTAAAGAATAATTTGTTTACCTTTAAGCTTCTATGAATTTAATATTTATACTTCAGCATCAAAGTCCACTATTTATGTTTCTTTAGTTTACTGTCATGTTTATTTTTGGTTCGAATATCTTGTAAGCAACCGTTGACAATACGTTTTTCCGTAATCAACTAAGCACTTAAATCATTTTGTCACAATTCAAAAAAAAAAAAAAAATGTTAAAAAACATAAAGTTTAAAAATTTATTTGTAATCAATGAATACGAAAATAGGCGATTAAAATGGCAAAACATATCTGAATGCAAAGAACATAATTATTACAACTTCATAATTGAAAAGAAAAAATGCAAGTTGTTGTTGTTGCTGCGAGTTCTTAAAAGCTAAATTCGAACTAAAATTTAAATGTTCTTTTTACAATTATTGTTTGAAAATGTTAATATAAATATATAATATATATATATATATATAATGTTGTATGATCTTAAATTAATTTAGTGCGAAAACAAGTTACTACTACTTGCGCAGTTGCTCATATATATATATATATATATATATATATATATATATATATAGGTAAAAAGCATATTCTTAATGCTTCCGCTAAATAGTGGCTTTGATACTGTGGTTCCGGTGAAAAAAATCTTGAACTTTTGACTAATAGCAAATCGCTATTTATTTTATTTTGTACATTTGCCTAACCAGGCCAATCTGCATAGTTTTTTCTTACACCATTAATGTTTTTTTTTTTTTTTTTTTTTTTTCATTTGCATTTTCAAGCGGGCGCGTCGGGAAATGAAACAGAGAATTGAGACTAAAGTTTTCGTCTAAGTGTTTTTCAGTTAACATTCAAAAAGTTTCGTGTACAGTTTCAGTTGTCTGTTTTGACGAAACGCGATATGGAATTAGCTGGATTTGAAAATCTTTATGTATTTCCCCTGAAGAGTCAATAATGAGATTCGAATTGGGCTAATTTACCATTTACCTTTTTAGTTTTTTTTTTTTTTTTTTTTTTTTTTTTTTTAAATTTTGTTTAAGTTTTATATCACAATTGTATTTTTATTCAATTGTTAAAGCTTGGCTTATTTTAATCAACATGTTACTTCCAATTAGATTTGAGTTTTTAATACGCTTTTTATTAGTAAATATTCTATTGATAATTTTGTTTATTTTGTATTTACACTTTTCATTACACTTTATTTTACTTATGTTAAAAATTTTTTTTTCACCGGAACCACAGTATCAAAGCCACTTTTTAGCGGCAGCAGTAAGAATATTCTTTTTACCTTGTTTTCTAATTTTTGCAGCTCAATGCGCAACATTCTTGACCGCAAAGGTCCTTTTTACTTTGTTCTCCTTTCTTTTATGATATATATAAATATATATATATATATATATATACGTATAATATAACGTCAGTACTTATTCGAAACTTTAGACTAAATGTGATGGTACGTTATAAATTTTAAGAATTTTTACCTGATTTGAATATATTCTTGGAA
The DNA here is from genome assembly GCF_044657685.1 of Stegodyphus dumicola. NCBI lineage: Eukaryota > Metazoa > Arthropoda > Arachnida > Araneae > Eresidae > Stegodyphus > Stegodyphus dumicola. The sequence continues at coordinate 135,975,001 of NC_140777.1, forward strand.
CGAGATTGAAAGGAGATTTTTAAAAAGGTCCATTTGAGCAGTGTTAATCAAAACCATGTAAAATGGATTGATATTGATGTTTATAGATTACAATGAAATAAATAACTGTATTGCATAAATACTTATAAATACTGTTGTAAATCACAACTAAATCACCGTCATACGTATTAAGTATTCTATTAGTTGTATCATTATCATAATTTGCGACTATTTAATTTATATACTGTAATAAATGTCGTATAGTGTTGGTGTTCTAATGCGTTTGGTGGAAGAAGTACCTCTGTAATTCTAATGTAAAAATGTCCTAAAAGTAGAAAATTCAGCATTATATGAGTGGATGTTATCGAACTATGTTATAACTTGTCTTCATTTCAGAAAATGAGTTTTACTTGTTTATATAATGAGTTACAGTTCCGTTTTTACAGTTTTAGTCTTCGTAAATGCCCAGCACTCTGAATTTGCTATCATATTTTTCATCGTTCTTTTCGCATTATGTCGCTAGTTCTGTGAAAGAACTATAATTTATGCACAGGTATGTAAGTATCTAATACAAATGAATTATAAAACAGTCGAAACGGAAACAGTTCCAAAACTCAGGTCCTAAAACTACCTTAATATTCAGTTAAATAAATAAATCAGTTATATAAACAATCTTAATATAAACTGTTTAGTCTCAATAATCAGTTTTAATGTCTATCTTTAATTTTTTTAAATTTTATCTCTGTTAATCCTCATAAGTTTATTTTCGTCTACTATATTTCTTGGGGATTGAAGTTAGTCAATAAAATGTAATTTTTCCGAGCTTTGCAGTTCTTTATGCTTCGTGTTGTCAGTTACTACTGATCCAAGCTGTTAGAAGTTTGAAAACGAAATTTGTTTTTCACCTTTATGAAATAATGTTATGTCATGAGATTATAGCTTACCTTTTAGCATTTCCAATATTAACAGCACACAAAACACAAAGAGTCACAAAGGTATCCCAAGCTTTCATTGCAGCAATAATTAATGAAATGCAATTAGGAAATCGTTAAAATGTAACAATCCGTGGTCATCTTTTAAACTGTCATTTACAGTATTTCTGGAAACTCTGGTAGAGGACTGACTTAATCGATGACAGAATGAGGTTTAAGGCTACTAGCAGCCGTTTAAACTGACAAATGAGCGTGTAACCTATAAACTAGAAAAGTATGTCTTCAATTAACGGGGATTATCTTAAGATAAACATTACAAGGTCAGTACGTTTGATGCATTGTGTCATCCTTTCGTAAGAATCAAGATATGGTGATAGGGTTTTCTCCAATTTATGCCACGATTTGGCGATATGTTACGTAATGGTTGAAACCATTTAGTTAATGTTTCAAAATTCTAGTTTTCTATGACATTACTGTCTTCTATTTCTATGACTTTGTTTAACTTCACTTAGCTTCGCCAATGTTATCATCGCATTCATTTATTTTCATCTAGGTTTAACTCTTGTCTGAACTATGAAAAGAATAAATAAATATTAATTACTCCAAGTTTTGTTTAGAATAATTCATGTTTTGTTTTTATTTGCATATTCATCAATAAAACGTTTCCCTTCAAACTATTATTTGAAATAAGTACACAGTTTCTTAAATAATTAAAAATAATACTCTCTGATTGTCTAATGGAATGAAAAACCGTTCTTCAAGCATAAGTATGTACCGAAATGCCATTAAGTTACGGATAGGCAGTGTTATGCAAATATTGTTGCAATGCTGCCTCATATTTGCACATATGAGAATGCTGTCTTAAGCATGTACGTATATGGTAATAAGTGTACCCCTCTCTAGTCTACATTTAACAGTAATTGTAAAGTATAGCATTGTTCATATACATTCAACAGTATAATATTATTCTCCTTTAGTTTTTTATGAGTGGCAACAGTTGTAAAAATTTATTATTTTGGTAGAATAAACTTGTTTGGTTGTGTTTTAATTATTACAGAGATTTTTAGGTAGAAATGAGTAGATGAATGGGCAAAATGGTGTACATTTACTGTCGTATCTAACATTTGATGGCCCTCAGTACCTGATTAAATATAAGAGGTAAGTATTTTATCAAAGAAATACTTAATTGAATTTTCGGTTTTGGTTTGCAATGGAGCATCTTGTTAAGAAGCTATCTCTGTTACGAACATCATTTACTAAGACATATAAAAGTTTAATGGGTGCTACTTTGGTAGACGGCGATTTTTTTTTTTTTAGCGAGTGATACGACTTATGGTAAACCCACTACTGGATAAGTTATTTATGGTAACCGATACTTTGTTATATTTTATTTTAAAAATAATGCGTTTTATTATGCATAACTTTCGTGTTTCAAATATTATTTATGGCTCTTAAATATTAAAAATCAATTTAATTTTGCATTTTTATTTGAAATAAAAATTTTATTGTTTATTATATTTTATGTAATTTTATGTTGTGGATGATGTAATCAATGACGTCACCTTACTTTAAAAGTAATTTGTTTTAATATCTATAAATTTAATTTAATGTTTTAAACATTATTTATGGTTGTTAAATATTAAAATAGAATTTAAATTTGCATTTATTAAATGATTTTATTATGTATGATTATTTAAATGATTTTAATTCTATGCGTGATGTAATCAGCTCCCTGACTGGTTACAGAATATTTGTGCATTAACGAGCTGTACTCATCTCTTTGATTGGTTACTGAATATTTGTGTATTACCGCGCCATTTTAAAATTTTATTATTCATCTCTTCGAATTCCTTAGATTTCATGGTGCTACTTTGGTAGACGGTTGCACGGATTTTTGGCGATTTACGTTGGCGAAATTGTTGGCGCGATTTTTACAATCGTCAGCCATCTTGAAAAACGCTGTTTCTACGCATAGTAAAGTATTCGAAACTTAAAAAAAAATAAATACATATCGTTAAAAGTAATGGATTAATTTTTTGTTGAAAATGTTGTTTTTTAAGATGGCAGGCAAGTGTAAATAAATACATTTACTATGAGTATAAAATACTAAAGTAAGGCTATTATTACTTTCATATAGCGAAAAAAAGAATAAAAACACCGCTATAAAAACATTGTGCCAACATTTAATTAGATTAAAATATTACTGAAATTAAATATCGAATTAAAAACCATCCTATCAACATTTAAAAGAATTAGAATATTATTAAATTCAAATACTTTAAAATACGTTACATAAAATATAATTAACATTAAAACATATGTGACAATAATTATCTCAGCAATTTTTGAGAATAGTGTATTAATGTTTTTAACAAAAATTAAAGTATACAATTATAAAATAAAAGAAAAATATGTACTTACATTTTTTGAGTAATTTAACCTCTTGTTTATTGATAAGTACCACAAAAAAATCGAAATCATAATTGAATCGGCTCTTTTAACCATCTTCATGTGTTATCCACATATCTCGCACTTCATTGAAGAAACAATTAGAGAGGTTTCCTCAAAAAATTTAAAATAAATTTCCTCTGACGCTATTAACAATTTATAAATAAATCTTTGACTAGGAAAGACAGGTTGGCCAAAATAAGGTCTCAAAGGCCAAAATAAGGTCTCTATTTATTCCAATACCAATAATTCTTGGTAATTACCAATAACAACATTCATCTTCGAAACGAAGATATTCATTCCATTTGAAATCTGACGAATTCGAAGAGATGAATAATAAAATTTTGAAATGGCGCAGTAATGCACAAATATTCAGTAACCAATAAAGGAGCTGATTACATCACGCATAGAATTAAAATTATTTAAATAATCATTCATAATAAAATCTTTTTTAAAACAAATGCAAAATTAAATTGTATTTTAATATTTAACAGCCATAAATAATGTTTAAAACATTAGATTAAATTTATAGATATTAATAAAACCAATTACTTTTTAAGTAAGGTGACGTCATTGATTACATCATCAACAACATGAAATTATATAAAATATTATAAACAACAAAATTTTTATTTCAAATAAAAATGTAAAATTAAATTGATTTTTAATATTTAGAAGCCATAAATAATATTTAAAACACGAAAGTTATGCATAATAAAACGCATTATTTTTTTAATAAAATGACAACAAAGTATCGGTTACCATAAATAACTTATCCAGCAATGGGTTTGCTATAAGTTGTATTACTCGCCAAAAGAAAAATTGCCAAACAATCGCCAAAATCCGTGCAACCGTCTACCAAAGTAGCACCGATTTCATAGTGAACGGATTTTTTTTTTTTTTTTTTTTTTTTTTTTTTTTTGTGGTACTTATCAATATACGACAGGTTAAATACTCAAAAAAATGGGTACTTTTCCGTTTTGCCGGCGCAAATCTCGCCAAGCAGACTTTATCGGCGACAACATACAGTATACACATAAAAAATATTAAAAAAATGTTAATTCTAAGAATTTTTTATTTTGAAGGCATAAACATTTTAATATCGCTTAAAATTTATAAAAAGCCAATAAATTTGTGAAAAGATATTAATTTAAGAAATTACTATGCTTTTATTTTTCAACATCATGATTCGCCGGTTCGTATCACGTGACCCCAAGCGATCTCATCTCATGTAAACTACTCTACAAAAATCTAATGCTCTCAGTAATTATCTACATTAATTTCAAGTTAAATCTTAATTTGGAACACAAGTTTAAATGCAAGAAATATTTCAATTCGTACGAATAGCTTACTCAGAAATTATGTAAAACTGTAGTGCTTTACTTCGCTAATGTATTCTCATTAGAATTGATGAATTTAACCCTTGACTTTACCTTTTCTATATTTTCGGCTTCGGGTAAGCGCTGTGATTGCGTCCTAATTGATTTAATTATCGAAAATGGCCTTAGACATAAAACTGAACTATCTGATAAAAATTCTGTATGCCAATATTGAAAGAAACAGTCAATCTGATAAGAAAAGGCTGCGCCTTGTTTTGAAAATGAGGCGTAAAAGGTTACCAGCGAGGATAATCCGTTTGGCATCGGTTGTACCATTATTGGCGACTTTATCGCTTGCGCCGGCAAAACGGAAAAGTACCAAAAATGTAAATACGTATTTTTCTTTTACTTTATAATTGTATACTTCAATTTTTATTAAAAAAATTAATACATTGTTTTCAAAAATTGCTAAGATATTTGTTTCCACATATGTTTTAATAATAAATAATTATATCCTATAAAACTTATTTTAAAGTATTTAAAGTAATATTTTAATTCTTTTAAACGTTGGTATGATGTTTTTAATTCAATATTCAATTTAAGTGATGCTTTAATCCAATTAAACGTTGGTGCAATGATTTTATAGCGGTGTTTTTATTCTATTTCTTTGCTATATAAAAGTAATAATTTAACCTTACATAAGTGTTTTTTACTCGTAGTAAATGTGTTTATTTACATTTGCCTGCCATCTTAAAAAGCGACGTTTTCAACAAAAAATTAATCCTTTGTTTAACGATATTTATTTTTTAAAATTTCAAATACTTTACTATGCGTAAAATACGTAAAAACAGCCATTTTCAAGTTGGTTGACGATTGTTAAAATCGCGCCAACAATTGCGCCAACGTAAATCGCCAAAAATCCGTGCAACCATCTACCAGAGTTTAATGTCTCTATTAGCACCGTTTAATGTCTCTACTTGATGATGAAAATATAAAAATAAGTGATGTTAAGATCAAATTAGCTACTTCAGAACGCATTAATGATTCTGGATAACGAAATTTTAGAACTTGCCTCAAGTGTAATCAATAATGGTAAAAGTTATTCTGATGAATATGAATCTGTAGAAGAATATAAAGTCAAATTTGATGAAACTATAGTTTGCGTCAACTCTTTTATATAAAGTAAATCACAACCAAACAGGAATATATTAAGTAATGATAAATCAAAAATAAAACTTCCCAAACTTGAACTAATGAAATTTAGCGGTGAAGTTATCTTTCAATAGTTGTGTTTCTGGAATCAGTTTAAACGAATTCACGATTACAAAGAAATGGAATTGGAAGACAAATTCCAATATTTAATACAGTATATGTTGCCAGGTACAAGAGAGAAAGAGATTATCGATAGCTATCCACCTACAGCAGAAAATTATACAAAAGTGAATGAAAGCCTCAAAGCAAGATCTGGCCGTGAGAAATTGTTAGTGGAATAACTTTAGTTGTTTAAAATGCTACCGAATATAGGCTTAGTATCACTCAGTTATATGATAAACTTGAATCCCACCTCAGATTATTAGAATCCATTGGAATGATCTTAAAGTATTTGAATTTATAATTGCAATAATTTAATTTTAATTGAAATATTCTGCAATGCTGTTCCCGCTTGTGGAGTCGTGTATTCCAGAAGTCGTGTTGAGAGTTTGGTTGAGAAACTCAATAAATGAAGAGAAATCATATAATGAAAGACTGAGTCAACTTTTAAATTTTCTAAGGGCTGAGGTCGAAGGAGAAGGAAGAATAACTCTAGCAAAGTCAGGTATGAAGCAAAGTGGTTCTTATAGAAAAGTTCATAAGGATAGAGAAGATATTACTATACCTACTACAAGCAACTAATTTTCGGGAGGAAAAGAAATAAATAACAAAAATATTGTAAATTGTATATTCTGTGAAAAATCTCATCAAAGCAAAGATTGCTACAAAGCACAAAATTTAAGTCATGATGAAAAATTGAAAATTATGAAAGAGAAAAAATGCTGCTTTACGAGTTTGAAAACAAACCCTCGAGCTCTGAATTGTAAAAGTAAAGTTTTATGTATGTTTTGTGGTAGGAAGCATTACATTGTTTGCAGTCCAGAACTTAAGCAGAAATCAAAAGTTCCTGTCGAGTGCAATAAAGAAAATTGTGAAATTAGCTCTCTTTCTTCAACAGGCACTTCAAGAAGAGTTTTACTTCAAACTTTAGTGGTTGCCAGTCAACATGAAGGAAAGAAACTTCATCTTGGTGCTTTGATCGATACTGGATATGAATATTCCTATGTTTTAAAATCAACAGTAGAATCTTTAGGAATAAGATCAGAAGCTCATAAAAAATTAACACACGTTGTGTTTTGGAGAAAGAACATCTGACATGAATCATAAATGTTATAAAATAAATGTTGAGAATCTGCATACTGGTTAAAGCTGCAAGATTCCTGTTTTGATCAGTCTATAATTTATGGATCTATACCTAGTCTACAGAGAGGACCTTGGATATTAGAAATAGGTGGTAAGGGAATTCATATCACACATGTTGATTGTGTCAACCCACAGAGTGAGCTTTTAATAGGTTCAGACTTTGCAGAAAATATTTATACAGGAAAAATACAGAAATTAAGTACAAGCATTTTTTCCATGGAAATACTGCTCGGATGGGTTTTGATGGGTAAATCGCTAACAATTGAAGGTGAAAATTCTATTGCTGCTGTTGTTACCTCCCTCTTAATTCGCAATCAAGATATCAGAAATCTTTGAGAATTAGATGCCGTTGGCATTACAGATACCTTTGAATTGAAATCTAGAAGTGAAATTGATAAGGTCGTAAACGACCATTTTATGGCAAATTTAAAATGTTTAAAAAATCAAGAAGAAGAAGTACCAAAAGATGTTAAGAAAGAAATGTCCTTTTAGAAGAAGTTTAGGAATTAACCAAACCTGGTTGGAATAAGAAATTTTTAAGAGATTTTACTGTAGATAAGAAATGTAACGGAAAATGTAAAAATGATGAGATTTCGACTTATATAGAAACAGATATTGCAGTGCTAGGTCATGATGAAAATGGTTTGGTTTAGTTTTATTTATTTAATTATGGCAAAGCCCACTGGGGCTATCTGCCTGAGGGATGCCTTCGTGGAGGACTTTCTACGGAAAACTGGCTCGTGTACACATTACACATGAGGAAAAACACGAAAACGCTCATGCAGCCAGCCCGTTCGCGGGATTTGAACCTCGGACCGAACTACCAGTGTTCAGCGACTTTACCGCTCGGCCGCTGGTGGGCTTATGATGAAACAAATATGAAAAAGCCAGAATTGTTTTGAACTTTAGTATAATTTCCGATTTGAAAAGCCGGATTCAAAATTCATTAAACAATATCCGAGGGGAAATGAAGATTCTCTCAGGCGTTTTGATAATAAAAGAAAGAAGCGTGAAGAATACGTTGAAAGAATAAAAAGGAAGAAAGAACAGAGAAGAGAAGATCTAAAACGTTTGAAAGATTTAAAGATCTTAAAGAAAGAATATGAAGAAAAATTTTTTAAGTTGAAAGGAGTGTCTGGTCAAGATGAATTGAACCTTAATCAAGATAATATTGAAAGTGATTTTGATCCTGAAAAACATGACCAGAAAACGAGAGAGCTTTTTAATGATGATTATTGTGCTATTCAAGAAGAAGAATGTCTAAAATTCCCATATGATGTGGAACTCGATAATGCAGATTGGGCCCATTGGATTGGACCAAGTAAAAGTGATGAGGGCGGTAAAGAACAGCTTGAAGAAAGTGCTTCTGAAACATCAGGTGTTGAAATTACAAATTTCAAAAGTTGTTCTAAATCACAGTTTGAGAAAGAAATGATTGAGTCAACTGACACGAGAAGGATAAATGTTAGAAAGAAATCTTTATTTCATACAGTGATTTTTAAACCTAAACCAGTTTGTGATCCAGATGACAAAACGTTTGATGACAACTTGGATGAGTGCTATAGGTTAGATTATGAAATGGTCGAGCTATAAAAGTGTCTTCTATATTCAAGGACATTGAACTTTAAAATATACTTTTAAGTGAACTTTACAATATACTTTTAAGTGAGCTTCAAAATGAACTTTTAGGTTAAATTTTAGTTATATTGAATATTAGTTTTGATAAAAATCCTGTTATCAAAAGGTGGAAGTATGTAAAGATAGCATTGTTCATATACATTCAACAGAATAATATTATTTTCCTTTAATTTTGCTTTGAGTGGCAACAGTTGTAAAAGTTTATTATTTTATAACTTGTAGAATAAACTTGTTTGGTTGCGTTTTAATTCTTACAGAAATTTTTAGGTAGAAATGAGTAGATGAATGGGCAAAATGGTGTAAATTTACTGTCGTATCTAGCAGTAATATCACGTTCAGAAGTCGCGATTTCGACACCTTTGCTGGAGGGCAGGTAATAGGTATCTATGCATGGATGGATCATTCATAAATAATTCAAGAATTGCAGTTTTTGCATTCTATAATATCAAGAATATGCTGAAGGAAGGGGATATCGGGAAAGGAAAGATGAATATGCAAGATGAAAGACTTATCCATATCGTCCGAAGCCAGTGATTGCAAGTCCAGTCGGGCAATCAATTGACGGACTGTACAGCTCTCCTTTTACTGTATGGGCTTCAGAAGCCGAAAACGCACAAGAGTACAAATCCTTACTGAGCTTAGCGTTAAGCGGGGCACCATACAGTGGACTATCCATGACTCAAAGCGAGTACTATGAAATGCTAAGTCTCTATTCTGACTGCAACACACTGATGGGAAGTTACGAATATGGTGCTAGCATGTCAGATTGGAGTTGAGAAAGTTCGTGGCAGCTGCGTGATTGTTTGAAATGCTTCCTCTTGCAATGACTGGAATCTTTCGTGCTTACATGAAGCTTTTTCAAAGCATTTAAGTACGCAAATTTTCTGGGTGATCATTTGCATCCCTTCGTATTTTCTGTCATTCGAATAAAATGGAGTTTACCAGCACAACATCTGCTTCTGTCATAGATTTCAGAGTAATAGCACTTTGTTCGAGTAGCATTCTAGTAAATTTCTGTTGATTAAATTTTGCCACCGAATACCGCAAATTTAAGCACTGTCGAACACATTCTGGATACTCTAGAAAAGGTGTGCAATCACTTCGTCTACCACGAATGTCCTGAATTGATTTATGGAAAACTCTGAAAAACGTTAGCAGGCCATACCTCCGGAACTCTTTCATAGGCTTATTTAATCCATGCCTTGACATGTGGAAGCCTTTATAGGTGAAAAGAGCAGTGGCAGTTTAGTGTATAAGCTCATTGTTTATGGAGTAACATCTGAATTTTAATTTTGGCAAAAGCTATGAAAATTGTCGCACTGAAAATAGCACGATACTTTTATTAACTTCTTTTGATAGACGTATTTATTTTATGTTTTATAATAACATTCAAACTTAAAACATGCAGTTACTGCATTTTTAATTTATGCATTTATTTGTTTTCTTAAAAGAAGTTGCATGTCACTGTAATTAAAATTTTTGGTAAATAAAAAAGCATGTCAACGATTCTATAACATTCTGTATCTTTCTACAACAACTAAATTGCATTTATGTATATAGAAAATTCTGGATTTGAATTGCGACTCGAAACTAAGAAAGTTTTTTCAGTTTCCTAAGGTATATGTTTATCTGTTTATATAATGTATAGATAGTAGTAGATAGGGATTTTCCAATTGCTTTTTTGCAACAACTATCTCATTTTTGTTATCGATTTCCTTTATATTTTCCTCATTAATCATAATATAAATACAATTAAACAATTTGAAAGGTAACAATCATGCTACCAAAATAATAAAAGCTTTGAAAAAATGGCTATTAGATTTATACTTTATTGCTTCTTGTATTATTATTATTTTTAATTTTTAAAATATTGTTACGAATTTGGTATTTAAAAAGCTAATGTTAGTTCAATTATAAATTAAATGGTTTTATTTCTCGCGCAGTGCAACGCGTGACGAATATTAAAAGAAAGCTAAGCCGGAAAATTGAAAATACAACAGCGCGTGCATTAAATAAATAAATATCTCTTTTTGATTTCGAGAAAGTACTGGAAAATTCTAGCGCGTGATTTTAAAATCTTATAAAAGGAGGAAAACATCTCAGTTTGTAGTAGTTGCTTAGTTTGTTGTTGTTTAGAAAACTGCTCTTGTTGATTGTAGCGAATTCGCGGATTAGCGTTCTTTAGCTGTTTTGAATTACGTTCTATTGGACATTTGAGTAGTTAAAAGATAACTACTGTGAGATATTGTAATACTGCATGATAATTCGAGAAAATTTAAGTATTTTTGTTGTGATAATAATAAAATTTTGTTCATTTTTCATCGGACTTGTGCATTCATTTCATAACGAACCCGTACGCACGCAACAATTTTTGGTGTCAGGAGTGGGGTTTGAATGCCAATAACAAGAGCGATGGAAGAACAATTGAGACAGCTCATTAGTGCTTTTGCTGCATTCCAAGAAAAGATGGAAGCTGGCCAAGCATCATTTAAAGCAGAGATGAAAGACTGTTAATGCAGAGATTAGATCCGTTAAAGCAGAAATGAAATCGGGACAGGAATCCGTTCACGAAAAGTTGGAAGCTGGTCAAGTAACTTTTAAAGAAGACATAAAAGCTGTACAAGAAAAGATTGAAGCAGGTCAAGACGAAATGAAAAGAGAAATTGCTGCATAATAGAAACTAAATTCGAGGCTATGGAAGGCAGAATAGACACAGTTGAAGGCAAAGTTGGAAAAATTCAGGAAAGAGTTTCTGCAGTGGAGCAGCAAATTGAAGAAAGCGTTTCTATCGTCCAAGAGCAAATCGAACAACAGATTGATGAGAGAGTTTCTGCAGTTGCCAAAGAAATCGATACTTTAAAGAAATTCGTAGCGACGGCAGGGAGCAGGAGTGATGATTTAAAATTCTTACCGATGCCTGCTCGTCCATCTCTAAAGCTATCCACATATGATGGGAAGACATCCTGGAAAGTGTATAAGGCCCAATTTTCTATAGTTGCGGATGCGAATGGATGGGATTCTCAAGCTAAGGCCTGTCATCTTGCCGCTTCTTTGAGAGCAGACGCAGCGGATATCCTGCAGACTCTTCCCGAAAACCAGAGACTAGACTTTGAAGCTCTATCCGGCGCATTGGAACTGCGCTTTGGAGAGAAGTGTTTAAAAGACTACAGCAGGCTTCAACTAAAATCCCGTCAGCAGAAGCCCACCGAAACACTTCAGGAGCTCGCCACGGATGTTGAAAGGCTGTCCCACCTCGCCTTTTCGGAGTGTCCGACAGAAACAAGGGAAATCCTGTCCCTGCAATATTTCATCGATGGCATCCGGGACCCTGAAATACAGAAAGCACTGCGAATGGCAGATGTGAAGGACATAAAAAGCGCTCTGTTGTACGCCGTAAACGTCGAGGCAGCCCAGCAAGCCTATCGTAGAGATAGCCATCCAGTCAGAGCTGTGCGAGCCCACGAGCCAGTGGATCAACTGATGGCTCGTTTAGATGATTTATCCAGACAAGTCGATGCTTTGATACGGAGTAGCAGTGAGAACAAAGTAGCTGTAAGGTGTTGGAGATGTGGTAGTGAAGGTCACCTAAGACGGAATTGCAGAACACCCCAGGGTACGGAATATAAAGCAGATGATTTTACCAGACAAGTCACTGGCTTGAGACGGAACAGAAGTGAAAAGAAACCGATCCTAAAGTGCTGGAACTGCGGAGTTGAAGGCCACATACGAAGAAACTTCAGAACACCTCGAGGTACGGAAAATAAGACTATTTCCCAACAACGACGCAGTAAACAAATTAGTGACCATATCGAGGAACGGAGTTTGCCATATAATGAAAAACCTTGTTTTAAAGCGCTTAAAATTTATACAGTGAGTGGCAACAGTAACGGAATGTCCATTAATGGGAATATCGATGGAGTTCCTTGCAATATGATCATTGACACAGGAGCTAATGTTACCATCATTAGGAAAGATTTAGCTGAACAGTTTAAAGATAAACTTATTTGGACGCCATCCTGTGTTACCCTTCAGACTGCGTCTGGTGAAAAGATCGACATAGCTGGGAAGTTAAACGTGAAAATCACATTTGGAAGTGCCGCCTACCATCACACGGCATATTTGGCGGATATTACAGATCCATGCATACTCGGATTGGACTTTTTAAGGAAATACAATTTTTCCTTAGACTTGAAAAACAACAAACTGCTTTCAGGATCTGAAGACATGACTATCCATCCTAAGAAGGGATCCTCACCTGGAAATGCCGACGCTTTGTCCGAAAGAACCAGCTCAAGAAACAGCCGAAATCATGCTATGGTCGAAAAGAAACACCAGACTACCAGCTATTCTCCATCTCAGATGCTCTTCGGTCGAGACCTTCGTCTGCCTTGTGACCGCCTGTTTCATCGCCGTACGGATGCGCGTTCATCGCCTGAGGAACACATCCAAGATGTCAAGGCCCGTTTTGAAGTGATGCACCGTTCCGCACGAAAGCGAGTGAACTTGGCGACGGAGAAAGTGAAGACCAGATACAACGCGAGAGCTACTGGACATAGATTCAACAAAAGAGACAAGGTGTGGTTGTGGAACCCGATTCGGCGAAAAGGAATCAGGCCTGAATTACAGTCACCTTCGGATGGTCCATATACAGTCCTGAAGAGACTGAATGACGTCATGATCCGTAAGTGTTCGAACTCTAAACCTAAAGTCGTTCATTACGGCATGTTAGCTCACTACAATGGCCATAGTACATAATGTAAATAATTGTAAGTAGTATAAGACCATGGTCCATTTTGTTTTTAAATGTGTATTTGATTTGATTTGTATTTAGTATTCGATTTGTATTTGATAGCATTTGATTTGTTTTATTTATTGCATTTATTTTTCATGTTGTTTATTATTGTAATGTAATGCTTGTTAATGCATTTATGCCACAGTTGTAAGTTTAGCTTCCTGTCCAGGGATTGTACTGCCCGGGACATGCAGTCTTTGGGAAGGGGGCAGTCTTACGAATTTGGTATTTAAAAAACTAATGTTAGTTCAATTATAAATTAAATGGTTTTATTTCTCGCGCAGTGCAGCGCGTGACGAATATTAAAAGAAAGCTAAGCCGGAAAATTGAAAATACAACAGCGCGTGCATTAAATAAATAAATATCTCTTTTTGATTTCGAGAAAGTACTGGAAAATTCTAGCGCGTGATTTTAAAATCTTATAAAAGGAGGAAAACATCTCAGTTTGTAGTAGTTGCTTAGTTTGTTGTTGTTTAGAAAACTGCTCTTGTTGATTGTAGCGAATTCGCGGATTAGCGTTCTTTAGCTGTTTTGAATAACGTTCTATTGGACATTTGAGTAGTTAAAAGATAACTGCTGTGAGATATTGTAATACTGCATGATAATTCGAGAAAATTTAAGTATTTTTGTTGTGATAATAATAAATTTTTGTTCATTTTTCATCGGACTTGTGCATTCATTTCATAACGAACCCGTACGCACGCAACAATATGAACCAGTTTTTAGAAACGAAATTGCTTAATCGAATTTCACCAAAGTTCGATTTGAATCAATGTGATGGCTGTGCTTGATGTATAGATGCAATATTTTTAATAGTCAGAATAAAACTTCCTTACTTAACTCATCAAACACCCCTTTTAACATTATTCAACTTGTTTCTTTTTTCTGTAGTAAATTATTGACTTCATTTTTTACTAGTAGGGGGAAAAGTCACTAATGTTATTTAGTAACTGCTGTACTGCATTTATTGCATGAAATATTTGTCTATTTAAAAAGTTACTATTGGTTTAAGAAATCTATAAAAAAACCGAAAGTATTCAGATTTTAACGGTAGCCCAAAAGGGCTTGTTAAAGTTTTTACGCTTTTGCTGAGCTGACAGTCAACAAGTCTGCTGTTACACTCACTACTACTGATCCAATTTTTTTGTCTTTTTAGCTTTATTACTAAGCATCATTCTCTTCCCACTTATGCCATTTAAATTGAACAGTAAAAATTACAAAAATTTAAAACTTTTAAAAGCAACATAGCAGTATACGTTTAGAATTTCCAATGCAACTTTATGTGTTGACATAACATTTTTTTTTTTTTTTTTTTTTTTTTTTTTCAGTCTTTTCTCAGTTTATCATATCAATGTTCGGTTTCCTAACTAAGATGGCTTTACAAAACGTTTTTTGGTACTTTTCCCTTTCACCGGCGCAAATCTCGCCAAGCAGACTTTGTTGGCGACAACACACAGTATACACATAAAAGTGATAACAAATGTTAAATTTTTTATTTTGAAGGCATGAACATTTTAATATGGTTTAAAATTTTGTAAAATGCCAATAAATTTGTAAAAAGGCATTAATTTAAGAATTTACTATGCTATAATGGTTCAACATCCTGATTCCCCGGTTCGTATCACGTGACTCCAAGTGATCTCATCTCACGTAAACTACGATAAAAAAATCTAATTCTCTCAGTAATTATCTACATTAATTTTAAGTTAAATCTTAATTTGCAATACAAGTTTACATCAAGAATTACTTCAATTCGTACGAATAGCTTACTCAGAAATTATGTAAAATTGCAGTGCTTTACTTCGCTAGTGCATTCTCATTAGAATAGATGAATTTAACCCTTGATTTTACCTTTCCTATATTTTTGCCTTCGGGTGAGCGGTGTGATTGCATCCTAATTGACTTAGTTACCGCGAATGGTCTTAGGGCATAAAATTTAATTATCTTTGTAAATATTCTATGTAATTGTATGCCAGCATTGAAAGAAACATTCAACCTGGTATAGTTCGACCGCCTCATCCGTGACCATAAGCGCAAACACGCATGCGCCATTCGGACCTAATTATTCTCAAAATAGGGTGGAAGGATGGGGACTTTCTTTCCTTTCAGTATAGCTGTTTTCGGAGAAGAGAAAACCTTTCACGTCACAGCAAGTAATACCGCCCCTTTTGGATGAGTCTGTGTTTTGGCAGAATGCCAAACAGAGTTTCGCTTGAGACGGTCGAACTATAAGAAATGGCTACGACTTGTTTTGAAAATCCGGCGCAAAAGGTTATCAGCGAAGATATTCCGCTTGGCAGCAGTTGTACCATTATTGGAGATTATCGTTTACCATTATCGTTTGCACCGGCAAAACGGAAAAGTGCCCTTTTTTTTTTATCTTTTTATCATAAATGTTTTGTGTGTTTACTTTATTGAGTATTACGCCACATAAAATTCGATTCAACAGCAAAATCACCAAATATTTAGAAGCAGCATATCTTTAGAATTTCCGATACATAGTCTCGCGTGCTTCAGATAAAAATGTTTTTTTTTTTTTTTTTTTTTTTTTTTTTTTTTTTTTTTTTTTTCCCATGCTGTGTTGCCACTACTCGCTTTGAAATCGTTGAGTTTCTTAATCAAAAATTCGTTAGCGTTTACAAAGTACCAACAAGATAATAAAACTAATTCAAAATTCAAAATTCTGACTTCCGGGTGGCCATGTACATTATTCAAAATTGGTACACATTATTCAAAAGTGGTGTACATTATTCAAAATTTGATGGCTCGACTTCCATTATATTTTCAAAGTGCGAAAAAAACCATATATTCATGCAGATACTTCATTATTTAATTTCTTTAACTATAATACAGGGTGAAAACATCTAGTGGCAACAATTTAAAAATTTCTTTTGTAATTAATGGGATCTTGACCATACCGATCACATCGCGCTATCGATCCTTTAATTATCATTGAATTTTCTTTAAAATTTTATAGAGCCCCTAGAGTCAATACCGACCCCGTTGGGAGCCCCTGACGTAGATCATAATTTTACCTGAAATCGTTTTCTCACGTGATAGCGAAATTAAAGATTTCGCAAATTCAAAATGGAACGTTTATCTCTATTAAAAAAAAAAAAAAAAACATGGAATAAGTTTTGAAGAAGACACAATAAAATGCATTTCCTTGCTACTTTAACAATAAAAATAGTTGTAAACGATGTTTGAGAGAAATATATAGCTACGTACTTATCACTGATTTCATTGTTACACATTATAAACTGTACGACATCATAATGTTAAAACTTTTCTTACCCATTCATTAAGCGTTTAGTAAAATATCGCTTTGAACTCCAGCCATAAAGGAAAAATCCATTGAAATATCATATAGTGATCTAAAAAATTTTTAATTTATCAATACAAAAAATGTTTTCATTTAAATGCGATTTTAAGTGCAGCAGTTTTTTTTACAACAAGTGAATGTCGATAGATTTTAGAAAGATCAATATTATTCTATTATCCGTAATTATAAAATTCTGAAATGGGATTGGATCACAGTAAAATTCAAGCATTCTTATAGAATCTAACTATTTAGCCTTTAAACTATAACATAAAATAAGCGCATAACTTTGAACAGACGTTTGTAAGCATTACATAGTTTTACGACAGTTTAGAGAATGCATATATATTCTAAACAGTTCTAGAAAATCTAGTTTGAAAGTGGTGGGACAATAAGTAATAAAATTAACTCTGGCCCACAATATTTTTTTTTTCAAATGACCTTTGGCTGAAATCTTTCGATCTCGCTTTCGCAGTAAAATTTCAGTTGTTTAGAAAAACAGAATTATTTATTAGTTTTTAGTATCTTATCTTTGTGTGCATTCCGGATTTTTTTTTTCAGATATCTTGGAAAAGCTTTATCTTGAGCTGTGTGACCAAGATGTATGTCAGTACACACATCGAGTAAATAAAGCTATGTAATTAAAACGTTGATAAATCTAAGGCCAAGGGCAAAGAAGCTAAAATTGCTTTTCTAGTATGATGTACGATTTATTGCAATTAATTCGTTTTTATGAAATGAAAGATTAATACATTTTGAAGGGAACCACAAAAAATTGCTTGTATGTTTTAGTACTATCTGTGTATGTCTATCGAATTTCGAACTGTGTCTATTCAATTACTATCTGTGTTTTGAATTACTATCTAGTATCTGTATGCTCAACATACTTATACGTCTACAGTATAACACAAAAAAATATATTAGATATAAAATGATTTGATACAAAGGATTCCTACCCTGATTTTATTCCACATATATCTTTGACAGTAATGTAAAGGCGAGGAACCGTAATCTCAGATTAATATTTTTAATTTAATTGGTTTATGAAGCATATTGTACATAAACTAAAATTACTAGAGGCAGTAAAAATTATCGTTAGCAATTTTATGTTTCCATATTAAATACTATCGTATTGTAGATAAATTAATTACTAGAGATAATTTTAATGAAATAAATAAAAATCTAATTAAACTAATAAATTGTTGCAAGTATATATAATACATAAGAGAGTAATAGCTGAATTTTCTTTGCGAAATGCATGTCAGTATGACGGCTATTGATGTTTGTCTTTGACTAACAGCTGAAGCGACAAGGCGACATGCTGTAATACTGAAACCGAACCAATTTCTGGTTTTTGTTCCAAATATTGCCGATGTTGAAACTGCATATTGCCGAAATTGCCTTGCATATTGCCGTGATGACTAATGAAATTTAAATTTTCAAAGCTCGTTTAGCAAGACGAGGTTGGGATTCTTGCTGTGAACACCAAAACTCACATCAGCAATAAGTCTTTTTTAAGTCTTTAACCGCAATAAGTCTTTCTTTCTTTAGCCCAAGGAGTTTTATCTTTATTCAGGTCAACGACTTCGATATAGTTTATGCAAGCAATAAGAGGATTTGGGATACGTGGATCAGCTTTCATGAAATCGAGAGAAACAACCTTTAAAATATTTCTGTAATGGTTTTAGTGCTCGCCGATATCAAATTTTTCTTTTTAGAAAGATTGAAAAAGAAATTTATTCTCACTCTTTGTAACTCAACCCTCTAATATCGAAAAGGTAGCAAGATTTTCAGTTACTTCTCTATTCTTCTGGATAGAAATTAACATCCAAAATGGTGAATCTACATCTTCGATGGACATTTATGTTATTCATATAATCAAAAATATCTACCTCATAAGCCAAAACATGACTAAAATCCCTTCTTTTGAAATTTTCAGAAAGGGGGTTGTCGCTTTCTACCATAATATTTAAACTTCTATTCGTAATTTAAACAAACTTTCCAAGGCTTGTTTTTTGGCAACCCACCACACATCTGTATGGTAGATTAGCATCTGGTGTTCTGCACTTTGACTTTTCGAAATGCAGTGATTCAGAAGGTTGTTTCTTATAAAGTTGGCATGCGTTATGGCTGTTAGAAAACCTCTTTTAGGGCTGTTGTTAGAGTCTGTCGCTAGAGTACATTGTAGAGAACGCAGTGAATGACCATAACATGAAAAGTTCCATTTTTCACTAAATTAAGAAAAACTTTGTGATATAAAGCACCCTTGGAGTTGCATCAGTGTAAAGAGAATAAAGGTTTTTCTTTCCAGTTAAAATAATTTAAAGAAAAGGTTTTTTTATAATTTCAAATCCATCTGCAGTCTTTACAGTTTCGGCAAGATGCTCAAAAAATAAAAACTTTTCGATGTTTGTAGCATGCGCATAATGTGTAAAAACTAGCAGCTTAATAATATAATATGAAATGCCCATATTTTATCAAGTTGGATTCTAAAGTGAAATGGTGAGATTATCATTTTCTCTGTGATTTGTTTGAAAATATTACAAAACTTATTATTAAACTTATTACATAATTTTATAAAGGATTTCCTTCCATTATCTTCTTCTGCTCCAGTTCACAGAATAGTTCAATCATTTCTAGAGCACATGATTTTTCCGAAGTTTCTCTAATTGTATCAGGCTGCTTTTGTTTGGCAATTCAGCAAACAAATTTAAAGCATGCTTCAAGAAATTTTCGTGGAAATGTAAATTCAAGTTTCTGAAGTGATTTTCTTTCAGTGCAAAAAATCCCACATTGGTAGATTAATTTTCACTATGAATAGACATTGGCGTCTTCTATTAGTTTTGTTGACTTCGTAACATTTCCGTTTGCAAGAATTTTTCAATAACAGAAAAAAAAAAAGGAAAGAAAGAAAGAATGTATCATTGGAGCTTCTGTGCCCCGTCACTTACATTTTGTTTTAAGTAGGTAAATCAAAATGAGACAAATAGTGATTTAATTGAGTTTCTGGATTTTCATATTTTTCAAAGAAATAAAAGAGAATGGAATAATAATTTCGATCGGGAAATAAGAAAGAATCATCGAATAAGAAAGAATTTTGAAGATAAGGAAATTTATTAAAAAATTTTTTAAATCTGTATTTGTTTATGTATCAACTAACAGCAATTTTCTATTGTAAAACTAAATAAATTATGTTATAAACTTTACAATTTAATTTATTTTTTAGCAATTAAATGTTCAAACTTGTGTTTACGAACAAATACACGTGAATCGTTATGGAAACGAGTAAATCGGTGAAATTCAATAACAGCAAATCCCAATAAATTCAACTGTTCAAGGCTTAGGAATTGGTCAGTTTTATAAAACTTTCACAGAATACAACTTAACTTTTTTACAGTTAAATATTATAAAATAAACGTTAACTTCAATCACTTTTACGTAATCACGGTGTAGAGACATTAGGTATTTTTGGAAGCAGGCAAGATGAAAAATTAGCAACGCCTGCGCCGGGAATCGAACCGCGGACCTCGCAATTACTCGCTGAGCGTGCAGACCCCTATACCACAAAGAATCACTAAGAAGGCCGGATAACTACCTTATATACTCCCCCTTTTAAAGAGTAATTGGGATTTTGGGGGGACCCAATCGCCAAATACTGGGTGAGGAGACTCATCATTCACAACCCATATAGTTCGAGCTCCACTGTTGAGTCATTAGGTTTATTTTGGAAGCAGGAGAGATAAAAAATATGCAACGCCTTCGCCGGGAATCGAACCGCGGACCTCTCAATTACGCGCTGAGCGTGCATACCACTGCACCACGAAAACTCGCTAAGAAGGCGAGAGAAATACCTTATAAAGTACATACAAAATGGATAGTAATAAGCTTACATTATATTTTCCTTTTTACAATCCTGTTACTATTATACGGGTTGAGCTATTTTTCTAATGCTGATTTTAAGTTGTTGTAGTACTATCTGGCTTAAACTGGGTAGGGAGTTACGTGACTCAGTTTTCTGGTATGTTAGCTGAATTGCTTGGAAATGTTGCAACTGCTGTTGAAGTTGTAATATCTATTAAGGGAGTATCTTTGTTACTGTTCAATTACTTATATTATTACTGCGAGAGACAACTACACTAATCTGCTGCTCTGATATCTGCGAGTTCTCAGCTCAGTGTATTCCACTTTTGAAAGGCCTCTCTCACTAATTTGATTTGCTATTGAAATTATATTGCGAAAATACAATTCTCAAGGGAAGGAGGCATAGCCTGATCACCTCCTCTATCTTTGTTTTCACCTGCTTGTTGTCGCAGGGATTCTACACGCATTTATTCTGTCTGCTAATCTATATCCGAGTTTTAAGTAGTAATTATGTCACAATGTTCCGATAAGTTTTTTTATGAATATGGAATTGATATTACTACCTAATCAACTTTTTAAGGCACATTATCAAGAACCATCGGAAATTGTACCATGGACCCTCAAGGGGACCCAGATTAAGTACCCACGATTTTATACAAGAATTCCTCAACTATGAATAAGAACTTGTCTTATTACAACAATTTACAATTCATACATTCTTTGCATTTTATGTCTCATTTTTGTACCTTTCCTTCTCTTTAATTTTCTCATTTAATTTTGTTATAGCAACTCCTAAAGATAAGAAATCTAACCGCTCAAATTTATCTTTTCAACATCAACTTCAACATTTTATATAAAAGGAATAATTAATTGCAAATAAGTCAAGGTTATTGAAAATTACTTAGGCTAAAGAAACAGCATCATGTAAATGTGGAATTATATAACATATTTATTACAAAACATATAGCCTTGACAGAAATGAAAGCTTTTTGTAATCCTATGTTTAGGGAGTTAAAACAGTGCCTGGTCGCATATAAACATTCTGTACCTCTCCACGCACATAGGGAAAACTCCCTCCTCGTGATTGCATATGGCGTCCGATGGCATCATTTCCTCTACGCTTAGGAACGCCTTGACTTTGCTTGAGCTGGAGGATATACCTCCATACTGTTTGTTTACATTTTGTTAACAGTAACGAAAAGATTATTACGTGCGTTGAATTTTTGTTGCTATGAGATTTTACTTCTTACTACACTTAGTGTGGTGAATTTGATATAAAAAATGTAGTGATTTTTTCCCTAGAGAGGAAAAGTAATTTTTCTTGTGCTAGATCCGTAAATGTGTATTAATAGTAAGTGCAGAGATTTTTAATAAATGTATTCTTAATTTAAAAAACCCTTCATATTATAGGTGTTGTGATTATTAATTATTTCATGTTCATTATATATTTATTGTCTGCTGATCCAATCTGCGAAAGCACGAGACAAGTCAGTTTTCGGAAATATCAAAAAAGACGTTGGGAGCTAACATTACACAAGTACACATTATTTTAACTATATTTATAATGAGTCTTAAAAAGTAAAATTTATTTTTGAAGTTAGACTAATATAGATTTGGAACAGAGAAATAGACGCACGTATTTTAAATTGAATAATATAGCATTATGAATACTTCTCATTTTTTAATGTGTGACATGTTTTGTACCTTTGCATAAAAATAGTGTTCTTCAGTGTGGTGTTGCTGGCCTTGATCGTATAAAGTGTCGATACTAAGAATATCAAGTACAAATTAATTTTGCGTAAATACTTAAACTAAAATTTGGTGTTTAGTATATTGCTTAATCATTACTAAATAGATTAACAAGACTTACCCACTGATGCATGCATGAGCCGATTATTTTCTTTTTCCAATCACATTTATTTCAATACACATACTTTCTGGATTAAATAAGACACATTTAACACACACATATACATACTAAAATATCATAACTTAGATACTCGCAATGCGATGACTCAAATGGAATGTCCGTGGAGTGCCGACGCGTGACTATTCGCGCAATCCTGTTCCATCGAATAATTTTGCGGTTGAAACTTGATGAATTCTATCTTCATATTATCGCGCTGTCTGGTTACACACTTATAAGCTCTTCTTTTTTCCTTTTACATTCATATGATTTTTCACACACGTCGCACGTGGTGACCCATTGCTGGTCCAGCACATCTTGAAGTCGAACAGTTACTTATATTCTGCTTGCGCGTTTATTTTATTCACAAATTCCACACACTTGTGCGTATATCATATTATTCACAAATCAAACTTTTACTTTAAGTACTGGATTTCTTCATTCTGCTTCTTTCTCGGCAAAATTAGACAGGAACAAATGGCGACTGCTGAGTGTGTGTGGCCCGAAGGCCCACACACTCGCTAAACTCGACGTCAGGCAGCAAGAGGGGAAAAACGAAAAAGAGAGAGAGAGACAAACCAATCCTTCCAGTATTTATACCTTTCGACGCACGTGCTCGCGCGTGATAACGATACAAGAATCTATGTAGCCACAATGTTCTCACATTCCCTCCGGCCGAAGAAAAAAAAAAAATTGTCCCATCACTGGACAAATGAAATCCCTCTCTGCTGGACACACTTGAACTTTCGTCTGCATTTCACACCAATCTTTACATCATTTGCAAAGGCACTGCAGTTTATCATTTCGTCGGCACTCCATACATTTCACATTACACGCACACAGTTGAGCTTTCGTATGCACTATACACACATAATTGACATTAATTTTTCACATTGCTTGGGAAAAAAAACACAGCACTTTAAACACTTTGTGATACACATTTTTTTACATTCTTACATTAGTATTATTCTTTTACGTACTCATGCATGTCTACTCTTTCCTAAAATATCACCACAGATGCGATTCCAGGCAATGAAAATTTGGCACTTAAGACACATAATTTACAATTCACATATGATTAAATATCCAATCAATCACTTAAACTAAGAACATTTGCATTATCAATTTTGATGGAACTCCTCTTAACCATTGTTTACCTTATTTCATTCTTTACATTTTAGAATCACATTCACCATTTCATTACATAGCTACTTTTATTATTTGATCATATTCATTTTACATACACATTACATATACCAATATATCATGACATTGTTACAAGCTACAGCTACATTTGTATTAGATCCACTACTAAATTACATACCTTCAATTTGATTCAGCAGTAAGACAAGGAGATTTGAACCACACTTTTTTTTTTTTTTTTTTTTTTTTTTTTTTGAATCTGCAACCTAGTAATCAATGAGACCCTGCATAGTATAATTCAATTCTTCTGGTATGTGGACCAGCCAACTCTACCAAAATCGTGCAATTAGCGCTTTATTACACTAAATTGATCCATACCACACATGATCATCATTCATTATCTAGCTTGTACACATACTACATTCTTATCATAATCACAACTTCTTTACACTTTTTTTTTTTTTTTTTGATTTGCTGATCGACAATTTACATTTGTGTTACACTCCTAATCCTCATTTTGTGTTGAATCTACTCTTGAAGGCTTTTGTAAAAACAATTTACTTACGTGAACTTTAGTGGTTTTATTCTCTAATTGTATTATATAATTATCATTTCGTAGCTTTTTAATGATCTCATATGGCCCCTTGTATTTTGGATGTAACACCCTTCTATCAGTAAATTCCTGCATAAAAACTTTATCCCTGATTTCAATTCTGGAATTTTTCTCCCTTTCAAATATTTTTTTGCACAATTAAAGTATTCATCCTCATTTAATTTTACTTGTTGCTTATCTCTACTCAATTGTTCCTTTATTCTTTTGGAATATTCCTGGAAATCTTCTGCTAATTTAAGAAGATCATTGCTATCTATGGGAGTATTTAATGTTCTACCGAAAAATAGTTCTGCTGGTGAAAATTGAGTTACAGAATGTTTAGCATTATTATAATACAGTTTAAACATCAGTACTTTCTGTGGCCATTCAAATATTTTGTTTGATATTGCTGCAATTGATTCTTTCATTACCCTGTGAACTCTTTCAATCAACCCATTGGACTGTGGATAATAAATTGAACTTTTTCTGTGTTCTATTTTAAGCGATTTTAAAAATTGAGTAAATTCTGTGGAACAAAAATAGGAACCGTTGTCTGATAACAAAATTTTTGGAATGCCAAATCTGGCAAAATAATCATTTAAAGATTTTATGATGGATTGAGAAGTGCAGTTGTTTAACGGAACTGTTTCCAAATATCTGGAATAATGATCAATGATAGTGAGTACATAAAACTTATTATCTATGGATCTTGGCAGTTTACCAACTATGTCTATAGCTATCATCTCTCCAGGAGCAAGATCTTTCTTAGGAATTAGACGTGGCAGAGTGTTGTGAGGTCTAGACTTATTTTGTAAGCAATCTGAACAATTTTCTACAAAACTTTTCGTATCGCCGTACATACCTTTCCAATAATACTTTGCCTTTACAAACTCATATGTCTTTTGAATACCAAAGTGAGGCGCATGAACTGTCTGTAATACATCTTTAATTAATGCCTTAGGAATTAGAATTTTATTCTGGATACTTCTGTCTTTCTTTCTCATATTTACAGGTTTTAATTTTATCATTACTACATCTGTATGACTATCAATAAAATATTGTTCTACACTTTCTTTGTGGTTGTCCTGTAATTTTTTTATAATTGATTTTATGTCTGGATCACTTTGCTGTTTACTAATTATGTTTTGAATAGACAAATTATCATTGGTCTTAAATATATTTACATTGTTTACCACTACATCCTCTGAAACTCTTGACAAGTAGTCTGCTGGGTTTTTTAAACCAGGAATATGCTCCATCGTGTATTGAAATTCCTGTAAATATAACAACCAACGTGCTACAATATCTGGCTGTTTGTCAAGACTAATATGGAAAGTCAGAGGTTTAGCATCCGTTAATATTATAAATTTTTTCCCATACAGATGTTCGTGAAATTGCTTTACTGATCTGAAGATTGCATAAAGTTCTCTCCTAATTGAAGGATATCTAGCCTCAGCAGGTGTTAAAATTTTTGAATAAAATTGTACTGGGAAAAACTTTTCATCAGTTTTTTGCATTAATATGCCACAAATGGCTGATCTAGAAGCATCGGTTACTAAATATAAAGGTTTATCATTTTCTATGTTTTTTATTGTGGGTTTTTCTAAAATTAATTCTTGTATTTTATCTAATGCATTTTGGCATCTCTCGTTCCACACGAATGGTATATTCTTTCTTGTTAAATTTACTATTGGCTTGACAATTTCTGCATAATTAAAAATTAAGTGTCGAAAATAATTTACCATGCCTATGAATGTTTGAACCTCTTTCACATTTCTTGGCCTAGGAAATTTGGCTACTTTCTGAATATTCTCCTCTGAAGGAGCAAAACCATTCTTATTAACCGAAAAACCTAAATACGTAATCTCTTGTTTACATAACTGCAATTTGGCTGGGTCTAATGTTAAATTAAATTTTTTTAACTTGTCAAACACCTTTTGTAAAATAATTACTAATTCATTTATACTGTTAGCTGCAACAATTATGTCATCTAGAAAATATTGTAAATTTGGACCCTGCAATTCACCTAAACATTTTGATATTAGAGTATGGAAATAAGCAGATGAATTTTTTGCACCAAAAGGTAACCGAGTTGGTTGAAAATTGCCAAGTTCCGTGCAAAAGGCTAATTTTTCTTTATCTTTCTGATCTAACTTTATTTGAAAAAATGCTGACTTAAGATCTAGCACACAATAATAACTTTTACCTGCTATATTATGCAAAATATCTGAAATCTTAGGTAGACATATTTGATATGATTCAGTTATGCAATTTAACAATCTATAATCTACTGCCATTCTAAATTTTAATTTGCTAGGATCAGTATTAGGTGGTGCTTTCTTTTTGACAAAAATTACTGGAAAACTGTAACTCGATGTCGATGGCTCTATAATACCTGCTTCTAACAATTTGGCTATCTCCTCCTGGGCATATTTTTTAGCAATGCGAGGAATAGTGTATGGTCTAGTTTGAATTGGAAAGTTATGTAATAAATTAAATTGTGGCACGACAGCATCAGTCTCACCCAGAGTGGTGTAAGATTTTGAAAACACAGCTGAATTTTTCATGAGCATTTCAATCATCTTATTTTTTTGTTCTGCTTCTAAATGACTTACATCAAAATCATCTGGGCTTAATTCCTCCTTTCTTAATTTTTTAATTTCTTTTAAAGTTATATGGTTAATCTGCAAATTTTGTTGCTCTCTAGGCTTTTCAAATTGTTTTTCTTCGACTTTATATACCTTACCAATCTTTTCACCCTTTCTTAGAATAATTGCGGCATTGCAATTGTTTTCAATTATGGTGAATATATATTGCCTGTCACTTATCTCATGAATTGAATCAGTCACACCTATCTTGCCCACTTTTCGCCTGTCTGGTGAGAACATTATTTGCTTTTCTTTCTGCATATTAATTGGAATGCTTAACTTTACTATCTTTGCTGTATTTGGCGCAATTCTGGTATTCAATACTACTCTTACAATACCCGACTCCTCTGGTCTACTATTCTTGTCTACCTTTTTTGCATTAATATTAGTACAGTTTTTTCTTTTGTCCAAAAGATCAAAATATGTGTTATCAATGATTAACTGACTTTTATCTGCATCTATAAGTATCTTATTTTTTTGAATGAAACCATACCCTAAAATCATTTGATAATTTGTGTTCCAATTATGTTGTGTAACAAAAAATTGGTTGGCAAGCCATTTATTTCCTAAACGAAATTTTAAGTTTACAGCAGATACATATGGGATAGTAGCATTATTTAGCGTATGTATTCTTACAGATCTGCTTAAGTAATGAATCTTTGTGTAATTTTGTATTACTTGCAAGGTGTCTGGCTGTATTAAGCTTAAATTTGCACCTGTATCAAGTAATGCTTCTACCCCAAAGTCGCCAAATTTGATTTCTATTACTGGTAATTCTGTGATACTATTAGTCTGGCAAGAAGCTACCAATTTTTGTTCATTACTTTCTTTAATTTTGTGTCTGAATCTTTCATGTGTATTTGGCCTATTTGATTTCCTTACTTTTTTTATTTTGTCTTGTTTCCCCCAAATTTTTTTATGGGCACTTGAGTAATACTTTGTGTATCTGGGAGATCTGCAAGTACCCTTCATTAGTTTAAATTATTTGTACGAGTATTGTATCTTCTGTATTGTGGCCTATTTCTATTACTGTTCTGTAGTCTATTACCTTGCGTGAAAGCATACCGATTATTATATCTCTTCCTTCTATTGATAAAGTTACCCCTATAAAAATTTCTTCTCTGGTTGTTTCTAGCCTGTCTATAATATTGAAAATTATTGTTTGAAGGAAAATAAGGGCACTCTGTAGTCCAATGATTCTGTTGGCAAATATGACAAGACTATTACTACTACTTTGTGTAGCATTAATTTCTAGGCTAGTTACATTGTTTACATTACCATTAGGTAAAATTTCATTGAATTTTTTTGACAAATCCTCAATGGCTCTATTATTTTGCATTTGTTGCATAATTAATGTATTTAATTCAGGTGAAAAATCATGTGTCTGTGAGCTATTACCAGAATCCTCCAATGCTTTTTCTATGTTCTTTGCCTGTTTAACAGCAGTAGCAAAATCAATAGGTCCTAGTTTTTTAACCTCTAGTCTTAAATCTGGTCTGAGAGCTTCTAAGAATTTTGAAAGCATTGCTTTTTGAGTGAGTTTATGTACCTCTTCACTCGAACTAGGATAGCACCCAAAATATTTTGTGGCATAAGTATTCACTTTTTCCGCTAAGTCCTCGACTGACTGATCTGGGGTCTGTCTAATTGAGTTAAAGTAATTTTGAATTGTGTCAAATGACTGAGATTTTGCAAATTTTTTACTTAGTAATGCTTTTAAATCATCAAATGACATATCTTTACACGATTCATTATCAATTACAAATTTTAGTGCTTTACCCCTCAATTGAATTTTTAACACCAAACATTTTCTGTTCTCATTCCAGTTCTCTAAATTTGCCATTTGGCATAACTGATCTAAAAAAAACGTTATATTTTCGTCATGCTCCCCTGAAAAAGTAGGCAGAGCAGTAGCCAGACTCATATTCATTACATTATTTTTTTTTAGCCATTCTGAATCAATTGACTATACTTTAGTACCACTCTAAATTACTATTATTATTACTTCTAATGTATAGTACATTCATAAATACACTATTGTAACTTATCGAAATTTTTCACATGGATACAAGTTATTACATACTCCTTACCACACAATATGATATACATTCAGGAATAATTTCTTAAATACTGACCAATTTTGAATTGATATTACCATTTTCACATATCTATTTTTTATCATTAAATTATTTCACATTAGCAGGAAACAGTCATATGGAATTCTATATATATATATATATATATATATTTTACATATGCAATTTTCAACTTTTTCTTAATGATTCATATCAGATAAACACAAAATTCAAAATTTTATCCAATCATTACTAATATTCACATATTTGATATCAGACATCACAAAATTCAAAATATTTAAGCAATTATCAAACTGGAATCACATGTGTAGTTATATTTTTAGGCATAAGCATAAAATGGTTCTCTACCTGAAATGAAACAGTTAAAACTTAATTTCCCTTTTTTTTTTTTTTTTTTTTTTTTTTGTCACGGCACCATAATGTGCCTTTATTATTATAATCCTGGTCACGGCACCATAAATGTGGTGTTGCTGGCCTTGATCGTATAAAGTGTCGATACTAAGAATATCAAGTACAAATTAATTTTGCGTAAATACTTAAACTAAAATTTGGTGTTTAGTATATTGCTTAATCATTACTAAATAGATTAACAAGACTTACCCACTGATGCATGCATGAGCCGATTATTTTCTTTTTCCAATCACATTTATTTCAATACACATACTTTCTGGATTAAATAAGACACATTTAACACACACATATACATACTAAAATATCATAACTTAGATACTCGCAATGCGATGACTCAAATGGAATGTCCGTGGAGTGCCGACGCGTGACTATTCGCGCAATCCTGTTCCATCGAATAATTTTGCGGTTGAAACTTGATGAATTCTATCTTCATATTATCGCGCTGTCTGGTTACACACTTATAAGCTCTTCTTTTTTCCTTTTACATTCATATGATTTTTCACACACGTCGCACGTGGTGACCCATTGCTGGTCCAGCACATCTTGAAGTCGAACAGTTACTTATATTCTGCTTGCGCGTTTATTTTATTCACAAATTCCACACACTTGTGCGTATATCATATTATTCACAAATCAAACTTTTACTTTAAGTACTGGATTTCTTCATTCTGCTTCTTTCTCGGCAAAATTAGACAGGAACAAATGGCGACTGCTGAGTGTGTGTGGCCCGAAGGCCCACACACTCGCTAAACTCGACGTCAGGCAGCAAGAGGGGAAAAACGAAAAAGAGAGAGAGACAAACCAATCCTTCCAGTATTTATACCTTTCGACGCACGTGCTCGCGCGTGATAACGATACAAGAATCGATGTAGCCACAATGTTCTCACATTCAGAGAAGGAGGTTTCAGCAGGAATCCATCTGTAGAACGCTGCAGTTAAATTTTTTCGTTTCGAAGGAAACAAACGATAATTTTTACGCTTCCGTGTCACCGATACGCGTTATTAAAAAAAATAATAAATAAATAAATAAATAAAATAAGAATCCCGCCTAAACGTCGTTACGCCAAGAGAAAATGACGTCATCTGAAAGTATGTCCAATCACAAGTACGGATTTTTCCTATGCGCGTGGTGCGGTACAGAATGCTTACATGCTGCCTGGTCCTCCTTGCAGATTGGCTTTCGGCGGGAAAGGCTGAATGCTCGGGATAATTTAAAAAATTTAAACAATTCTATCAATTCACGTATTTTGATTTGTATAAGTTTTGTAAAGTGCATATAATCTATGGTGTGTGTTGTAAATAAATAAGAAGGTAAATCTGAGTCCACTAATTGCGTATGAGGACAGCACACCGGCCACGGCTGAATTCTACATTATCGCAGTGAAACTGGATTAGAATCGAAACTAACGCCTAAAAGGAGAAAAAGTAAGTGATTTAGGCTTACCTATTAAAGTGTAAATTACAGTTACGTAAACTATAAAATGATGTATATTACAATTTACTGTAATAGTTTGAATTAATTAGCGCTATATTACGAAGTTATAAGAAAGCCACAAAATGTTCTCAGTTAAAGGTCTAAAAAAACAAGACTTATTTCTATTGGCAAAAGAACTAGCTCAAGATGCTGATGAAAGTCTGAAACTGGCGGAACTGAAAGATAAAATTATTAACAGTAATGACAACAAAACTGATCCTGAATTCGTTAAATCGATGGTAATATCCATTACTGATGACAGGAAATCCACTGAAGAATTGGAAGCTGAAAGGCTGAAGCTAGAAAAGTTTAAATTAGAGAAAGAACACGCACTAGAAACCGCAAAACTTAGAGCTTCATCTAATTTTAATCTTTCGGATAACACATCGTTAGAAAATTTAATTAAAAGCATAAAAACTTTATCAATATCCGATCTGACTCGACCGGAATGGACACTTTGTTTCTCTTCGCTAGAGCGAGCATTTAAGATTAAAAATGAACCAGAAGAATACAAAGCCGAAATTTTGATAAATTTTTTAGGTGAAAATGCAACAAACGGCTTTGATTTATGTTAGTGAAGATGATGCCAAAAATTACGAAGTAATTAAGAGTAAAATCTTAAAAGAATATCAGCCGACTGCTCAAGCATGTTTAGATATGTTTCGCAAGATTCTCTTCTCATAGTCGGTCATATCTCAGGTAATGATAGGCATAAATGTTTACTAATGCTTCGAAAAAGATATGGTTGGGGGCGTACGGATAGATTGAATGGACAGAGAACTGATAGCACGATTGAACTGATAGAACTGTACTGACTGAATACACGAACTGATAGAAATGTACGCATAGATTGAATACACACAGTGCGTACGGAGAGACTGAATGCACGCAGAACTGATGATAGCTTAGTAAAATTTGTTTTACCAAAAGAAACACTTTACATTTCTGGAACTTTCCGCAAAAAATACTCGAAGAGCTCGAAAAAAAAAAAAAATTAGAGCAGTTCTATATCTCCCGACTATTAGGCCGATTGATGAAATTCAAATTGCGTTTTCCATGTCTTGAAAACGAGACTTAGGATATCTATTGGATTTATATGTAGCATTTTTTTTAATATAGGTATATTGACACAAAGCGGACATTTTCTGAAATAACATACCAATTTTTTTCTATATTTCGATTCTACGCCTCTAATGATGTCAAAATGCCAAGTTTTGTAAAAATCGCACGAGTAGTTTTTTTAAAAAATTAGCTGTCAAAATTTTAGCTCCTCACTGTTAATTGAATTTGATATATGTTTATTAATGTCTCTTTTTTATTAGTCTTATTAGATTCTTTCTTTGATATTTCGAAATTTAGGTACATTCCAAATAACTTTCGCCTATTTTTATGATTTATTTTTTAAATTTGTATTTTTAAATAATGTTTATAAATTTTTCGAAAACATTTTAAGTTATAATCTATAACATTTTTACCATCATCTTAAAACAGATGTAATTTTAAGCATACCTGCAAAAAATTATAGTTTTTTTATTCAAAATTTCTGAAGATATACGTATATTCATATATTAGATATTAGCGCCTTTTGAAATTTGGCATATTTCTTGAAAGCGATAATAACATCAAATGTGGTTTAGGCATTTTGTTAAAATTATTTAAAAGTAGAAACGATGTGATTTTTTTTCCGCTTATGTACTACAATGTAAAAAGGTGGAAACAATGTAACTTTTTTCTCGCTCCTGCACCATGGAAGGGAAAGGAAAATAAGTTGCCATACATTAAGAAGTTCTCCAAGTGAATTATTCTTGTCACAAACTGAAAAAAAATGCGCCAAGTTAAATTTTTAAATTTATCCTTAACTTTCGCACCAAATTTTACAAAATTTATTATTTAGGCATAATTTTAGTCGTAGAATTGATATCTGGAAAAAATCGGTATTTTTAGTTTAGCCGTTATATATCAAACCACTCTGGCAAGATATGCGATAAATTCCTCAAGAATTAAAGTCAATATAGTTTTAAGAATAGAATCATGGATTTCATTGATTACAAGATTGTTGCTTTGCTAATTTTACGTTCAAAACTATTTGTATGCCTGTTATCTTCGAATCACTGATATAACTATCTGTAAAAAAATACATATCGTATATTGCGGCGGTATAATGCGCAACGGTGTATGACGCGAACCTACAATTTAAAGCTACATTTTTTAAAATTTAAGTATATTCGTCGTACTTTTTTTACGAAGAAACCTGAGAGATAATATGTTCAACGCTCTTATATTTTAATGACGTTCAATGGAAGATTTTTCCTTTACTTTCGAAGAATGCTATTACTTAAATGACAAGCAATAAATGCTTCAGAGAGTAAATAATTCTACACGGACGGTAGGTTGTATTTTATGAAGGTTTCCACAAGTATCCTATTCTAGGGTTTCGAGAAAAAAGGGACATAATTTGGGATACGAATGTACTTTCGACCCGAATCAATTCGCAGAATAGGCGTCAGATGTAGCACACAGGAATGCTGTAATACTACGATCCACTGACTGATAACTACACATTTCAGGCAACACAATGTGAGACTTTGCTAGGTTTACAGTTGGTAAGTGTGATTTTTCATTTTCTGCAATCATAGTACCCTCATACGCCTACAGATTCCATTTTAAACTCCATTTCGGACTTTTTTTCCTACACGCAGGTTATGAGGCTGAAGATTAAATAAAAAAACGTTTTGTTTTATTCCTTCCTTTGAGTTTGAGTTAACTTTGAGTTTGAGCAAAAATTAAAGATAAAGCGATAAGTCAAATTATCGCTTTATCTTTAATTTTGAAGTGAAATAGTTATGGGTTCAAAAGCTAACAATATGAATACGACTGATGCGTACATATATGTACCAAGAACTCAGGAACTAAACTAACGTGTAAACGTCTATTATGTATGCACAAGGGTCCGTAGAAATATGGAGAATTAAACTGTCATATTATATCTGCATTTGTGAAACAAATTCAGTATAGTAGTTACAGGTTACGTTTTCCTTTTGTATCATTAGTTTTGATTTCTCTTGTATTTGAAATTAGCTCAAAATTCAACAGCCATGGCTGTAGAGTTCAACAGCTAAACAGTTGAAATATGTGGCCTAAAATATTTATATATCGTTATATGAACCACTAGATTTATCAGTAATAAGTTATCTATGGTCAGAATTGTTGGGTTAGTTTCGAAATACATAGTTTCGAGAATTTTCATTGATGCGCAAGTGTAATGGTTACATGAAAATTCTGGCATGTTTCGTTGGATGCTGAAATAATGTAACACTCAATGCCATCAGGTGTGACATTCATGATTCAGATACCACTGCAATCTCATTTAATTTTTAGTTAATTTTTCTTTTCTGGATATCAGTCAATTATTCATTCCAAAATTTTGGGTTAAAATGGCTAACGATTTCTAAGGTTAGGGTTCAGAACATTCGAATGACTGAGAGAGCTTTAGGATTCGATATTTGCAACTTAAAATCTTTCTGAAAATTTCTGAGATCTGAGTACTCGAATATCTGTATAAAAATCAAAATGTAACTTGAAATCCATTTCGCATCTAATGAATTAATTCAGTTATTTAAAGCCAGATTTGGTCTCGGTATGCTGACCCCCGTGAAAAAAACAAAATTAATTTTTATGCAAAAGGCTATAAATGTTGGTAGCTTTTTTTAAATAATTTTCTTCCTGGAATAAAGGTTTCTCTGCAATGAATGTTGACTTGCATGACTTGATTTATTTTATTAGAAAACTTCTTTTAAAGTTAAATAAAAAACACTCTTTCTTCAATTAATTATTTATAATTTGCTCAAACGAAAAACGTTTTACATAACTGTATTCTTAAAGAACGTTACATATTCTTCTGATTTTAGCTTACTTCTATTAAAATCAAACAACCATTATAAAAAGGGGAGGGTAAAGGAAAGGGAACGAAAAGAAAATGTTTCTGTCATTTCTGCTGTTTCTGTTTGAAAGAAGAATGCTCAAATGTCTAATACAGTACTTCAATAATACTACGTAATTCAGTCAAATTTATATTTTATTGGGACCTGGGATAATTTTCTGAATACAGGTCAGGAGAAAAACAATATTTATTTACGTTTACATATAACCATATTAATCACATAAAATACGAAATTCTTATTAATTTACTTCAAAAGTTCCTTTCCATTGAAAACATGTCTAATTATTTTTGAAACGGTATAAATATAAATTTGCGGCTCTCCGAACATTCAGGAAATCTACCATCCGCTCCTCTCGTCATGCAGTTAAGCCACCCCTGCTACAGATAAATTCAAACTGTGCATGTTTATTTTATTATGTGCTGTATTATTGCAATAAAGAAAATTAGAAAAAAAGGAAATTAAAAAAAATCACGAGGAAGAGAAAATATTATATATGTGATATAGCATTTTGTTCAATATTTCGTAAGCTCACATCATCTTTACAGAATATTATTAACACTTTTTCGTTCAAACGGGATTTCATTCAAAACACGTCTGTCAAAACTCACATCAATGTTGTCCCACACACTGCGAAACATTATAGATATTATATTATGTACTTACTACTAACATTACACATCCAAAATAAAAAAAAAAAAAATAAAAAATAAAAAAAAAAATGGTAAGGAAGGAAATTTTAAAGACAACCATTTTCATAACTCTTAAAAATGCATAATTGTTTATTATAACTCCATGCTTTTAACATGGAATGGCAACCCGAGATTTCTGTTTAGTTTAGAAGTCTATGTCTGATTCTGAGAGATTCAGATAGCGTCCTGCGCAGTTGCGTAAAATATATTTTGTCCTATGAGCAAACTGATATTGTAAATAAAGGCAAGTGTAAACGGATTTTGATATAATTCGACATCTTGCTTGTGACAATACGAGAACCATGAGCCCACCAACGGCCGAGCGGTTAAGTCGCTGAGCACTGGTAGTTTCGACCTGGGTTCGATTCCGGGCTAACTGCATGGACGTTTTCATGGATTTTCCCACCGTCTAATGTGTATACAAGCAAGTTTTCTTTAGAAAGTCCTCCACGAAGGCATCCCTTTCCTTAGACAGGTAGCCGTGGTGTGCTTTGCCATAATCAATTAAAACGAAATCAATAACAGTAGCCTGGCATGAAGACACGTGCACCCTTACGCAGAACAGTTCCTTCTTCATAAAAGCCTTCTTCATAAAAAAAATGTGAGTGTTTTTATACCGGCCACTATTAGTCAAAGTTCTGGATTGCTGTGCTAATCAGACTAGCAAAAAAAAAAAAAAAAAAAATCTTACCATAGGCGTGCTCGCAATTAATGAAAGGTGAATTTTACAAATTAGAGACGGAACTTTCCTAAATGTATGAGTACAATTTTGTTGGGGTACTTTTTATGAAGTTTTCCTTTTTTTTTCAAACAGTATAAATATATAATAATGAATTCTTATTCCCAGATAAAAAAAAAAATAATAATAACAGTGTTCGTTATATTGATAATGTTGATTGACAACGATATTTTTAAAGTTGCTCTAGTTGAACAGATATGCATTTACATTAGATTTAAATTAAGGAATATTTTTGAATTTTTTACTGTAATGCACAATTTGGAGTATTTCTTGGTTTGATTTAAGGCACACTGAATATTGGGAAATCAAAATAATGTAAAAGTGTTAAGTTTAATATTTCGTCTCATTCTCTAGCCACTTGTTGTAGTTACATATGAAGCTAACAGATGGCGCCACTAAATAATAATTGAGCACATCCCAAGTTGAATTTTTTTCGACACAATGTCAAAAGATACTTTAGAAAAAAAAAAAAAAAAAAAAAATAACAGACTTTTATATACTCTTGATAACTAACTATACTCTTGAAACATCTTTACATACTTTTTCACAGTTTATAAAATCATTCTCACATTTAGAATTCCTTACATTGACATTGTTTAACTCATTATATTGTTTTACTCGATTTGGAGAACTATTTTTTTGCTTAATTTTTAGGAAATGTTAATAAATTTATTCATGTAACAGAAGAATTTAAGCACTAAAACGTTATTTATGTTTTTTACTCACTTATAAGTACGTAAGTACGTTACTCTTCTTCAGTTACTTTCTTCAAGTCCAAAAAATACTTTTAATTGATGTCGTTCCGGACATTAGTAATTTCGGACATAAGTGAATTATTTTCGGACATAAGTGAATATATCGCATATATAGTGATTGAAAATATTTCGTAAGTGATAATTATGCCCAGAATTTTCATGCTTATACCTATCACATTTTCAGTTTATTCAGGCTCTTAACAATTACACATATTAAGTGATGTTTACATAGCATAGTGATGTCTATAATAAAGTACTGCCCTTGTAAGTTAAAACAAATTAATAAATTTGTTTTTAATCAGAACCGGGGATAGTTCTTAAGAGTTATATAATTTGCATATATAGAAAGTTATATGAAATCTAATGGTAACTGTATTACTTTTAAGTTTATTTACTTATTTATTTTGGAAGCTGAATAATTTCTGGCAAAAAAATTGTCTAGTAAATTTAGCTTATGCATTAGCTTAATGACTTTGCTTTCACTTTCCGATAACGTAGATCCTAATTGTAGATTTCCACAGTGATTTAATTTTTTTTTTTGTTAACATTAATATAAATAACTGTTGTAATCATAAAACACTGACGGCCATTAAAAGCGTAACTTTACAGAAGACAGTAGATAAAACCATAATTATTATATAAATAACTTTTAATATATGGCTTAACTGTACATGTGTAAACAAATCAGTTAGACTGAAAGTACGTGATTTAAAAAACAGACTTTGAATATACCACCTCGTACAGTCATTACATAAAACTGCTGCATGAAATAAACAGATATTGGATGTGCACCTGGAATATGTGAGAAATTGAGATTTCAATTACCAGTGTTGAGCTGATGTAGCCATAGGTAACCTGTGGTGTGCTAGTTTTCTATAATCATAGGCCTGATATATTCAATTTGATGAAATCATAGATCAAGGGCAAAATATATCAATAAAAAAATGGTGGGAATTTAAGAATTATTCTCTGTTATGTGCTAGACATTCTTTGTTGATCACTAGTTCTAGACAACCTCTAAAGATAGACAGCAGTGAGCTTCGGAAACCTCAGGGCAATAATAAATGATTCATCAGATTTTAAAACACTGCCTTTTTATAAATAGTATACATGCAATAATCAATTTATGGAAATTAACTAGAAACTAAAAAATTACCTCGCGTGCTACAAACATTTTATGAACCTTGATCACATAGTACACTTCTAAATGGTTATTGATTTCGCATTTTTTGTACCCTGAGTTTCCATACTACATCATCTAACACATTTGAAGTCTTCCATTGGGCAAACGTTAAGGAGTACATTTTTTGTACATACCTAGTGCTCACATAACATACACAGCAAAACATTTGTTGTACGTAAATAAAATTTGGATAATTTCTCATTCTTTATTTGGATTCGATCATTATAATATATGTAATATTTTCAGCATTAGAATTTTTAAATATGATAAATCATTTACATTAAGCCTAAACAATGATGACTGTTTAACTGCTCAGTAAGCATAGAGGCTCTTTTGGGGGGGGGATAATTTATTTGATTACAGTATATTAACTTGGCTAAGGGTAGCTGCACTTGTTAAATCATTTACAATTTCAAAATGCAAGGCTTTCGCAGTGAAACATACAAAAATACATATAAAAACTTTCTTACTTGTTTACTTATACATACAAAGGTTTTTATCACAAATGGACCACAGAAATCAGTTCCTGTTCTACCAAAAATCTCTCGATGTGGTCACTCCTGCTTCTGGTAAATCCGCCATCTGTTGCTGCACATACCTGGAATTTACCTTTTTATAAATAATACAATTAAATATAATTTTCTAATTACATTTCTTGTAGAAATAATACAAAATTTACTCCTTGTATTCATTTACTCTTGATGTTTTTAATTCACGAAGATGCAGTTCTTCAATCTCCTCAGATATATCATTTTGGCACTCAGTCATCACAGGTTGTAGAAGAAATGGAGAACCACACCACCACAGTTCACGCAGTTGAAGTTTGACCGGATCAGCACCTCTTGCTATGAAATCCACGCAGGGTTCTGTTTATATGGGACGTGATGCCACTGTTCAACCACAGATAAATTTTGGATGATCGATATTCGATTAGCAACAAAAGTTTTTGAGGTCTTTACACTCCTTAACCATGCCAGGTCAATGATGCTATCTGTCCAGAAGAATATTTTAGAAACCTCTAATCTTAGAGCACTTAAGACTCTTCTCCTCAATTCAACTAATAAGATAGTCGGCCACAAAAGTATTCGAACACCGGTACCCTATCAGAAAATGAAAAGATGGCGTTTTTCTTTCCTTGCTCTTGTGCCAACCAATCATGGCTTTTTTCTTTTTCTGAAGAACCTAAAGATTCACCCCACTTTGGAAAACTGAAATGAACTCTCTACGCCATCTCTCTTTGAAAGCCATTTTAGAAAAAGTGGACACTCTTTTTCGTTGAACCCCAATCTTAGAAAACTGAAATGAACTCTCTGCACCATCTCTCTTTGAATTGGGAAGCCATTTTGTAAAAAGTGAACACTCTCTCTTTGAACTTCAATCTTGGAAAACTGAAATGGACTCTCTACACTATCTCTCTTTGAATTGGGAAGCTATTTTGGAAAAGTGGAACCCCCATCTTGGAAAAATCTGAAATGGACTCTCTACACGATCTCTCTTTGAATTCTTAGCCATCTTGGAAAACAGTATACTCTCTCTTTGAACCCCAAACTTGGAAAACTGAAATGGACTCTCTATATGATCTCTCTTTGAACTGGGAAGCCATTTTGGAAAAAGTGGATCCCTATCGTGGAAAGTGAGAAAAATGGCCACTCTCTCTCTTTGAGCCCCAATCTTAGAAAAAACTGAAATGGATTCTCTACACTATCTCTCTTTGAATAGGGAAGCCATTTTCGAAAAGTGGAACCCCCATCTTGGAAAAACTGAAATGGACTCTCTACACTATCTTTCTTTGAATTGGGAAGCCATTTTGTAAAAGTGGAACCCCCGTCTCGGAAAACGGTCCATTGTCTCTTTGAATCCCAATCTTGGAAAACTGAAATGGACACTCTACACGATCTCTCTTTAAATAGGGATGCCATTTTGGAAAAGTGAAACCCCCATCTTGAAAAACGGTCCACTCTCTCTTTGAGCCTCAATCTTAGAAAACTGAAATGGCCTCTCTACGAGATCTCTTTTTGAATAGGGAAGCCATTTTGGAAAGCGGTCCACTCTTTCTTTCTGAACGCAATCCTGAAAAACTAAAACGTATTCTATACAGTATCTCTTGCGTGTGTGTTTTCTTTGAACACTACAACACTCTTTTGAATCCAAGATTGGTATATATATATATATATAAAATTTTTATTGTTCTGATTTATCATTATTATTATCATAATACAATTTGTAAAAAAAAAATTTTTCTTATGATATTGAGCAGGTCCGACGATTCGACAACATGCTTGAAATAAACAGTCACTTTGTCGGCTGGTAAATGAGGAATAAATTTAGCACAATGACTCGCCAAAAATATTTTCAGGTTGGCAATTTGTGAGAGCGTCTTCAAATCCTTGTTTACCACTTCCAAGAAATCTTATCTCCATGACCTTTTTTGAGTGAATATACTTCTATGCAACAGGTTTTTCAAGATATATAAGAGAATTTTATAAATGGAGATTTAGCGTTGCAGACGAGAAGGCTCAGTAAATAAAAACCGAAATTTTATACGGTTCTCTTCATGAAAAGTGTCACTTACCTGGCTTTACAAAACAGTAGTCACACTTTTCAGTTAATATGAAACAGTAACACAAAATCGTAAAGATATGGGTTTATATTTCCATTGCTTATCACCAGGCAAAAGCTGGATATTTTTTATTACATTTAACGAAAAACAATAGCACCAGGAGATGGAGAAAATGTTTTTCAATTTCGCGATTAGTTTTTCCGTGTTGGACAAAAAACCGGCATTTAATTATTCCCTTTTTTTTTTTTTTTTTTGGCTAGTTCCATACAGCTGTTAATAGAGATTATCTCTGCGAATTTTACTCGCAAACTTGTGCAAAGTTTTGCAACGTTACTTAACTTGTACAAGGTTATTTAACTCATTGAAATATGATAAAAATTTGCAGTTTTGCCTATTTACCACATTGCGAACATATGAAAATTTTAACTTTACCCATAAACCTGAAACTGTGTTATAAAATATTCTATCTTAGTTTGCAATCATGACTAGGATAACATAACTAGGATCAAAATTTCATGAAATAAAACTTTTGACCAAATTTTTTGAACACGCTATGCTGTGTGATTATAATAATTAATTATTGAATCAATTTCAATAAGAAAAAAAATTATGTTTCAAATTTTGATGGCGGCGGATGTGTTCAGACATTAATGATAAAAGATGCCATGATAGGAAATAATTAGAAGGAGGGACAAATAAAATATTCAAATCAGTGAAATCCAGAACTGAGAAATGAAGTTAAGTTACACAAGTTTTCAAAGGTTGTTTTCTTATTTAATTATGGCAGAGCTCTCGAGGGCTCTCTCTCCCTATTGTTTTGTTTTGTTTTCTGTTTGGGCTCCGTCTGAATTCAAGCCTTAAACTGACTTCATTCACAGTGCATATGAGGTGGAGTTTAAGCTGTTTGAACGCAATAATATTGTTGCGTGCGTACGGGTTCGTTATGAAATGAATGCACAAGTCCGATGAAAAATGAACAACAATTTATTATTATCACAACAAAAATGCTTAAATTTTCTCAAATTATCATGCAGTATTACAATAGCTCACAGTAGTTATCTTTTAACTACTCAAATGTACAATAGAACGTAATTCAAAACAGCTAAAGAACGCTAATCCGCGAATTCGCTACAATCAACAAGAGCAGTTTTCTAAACAACAACAAACTAAGCAACTACCACGAACTGAGATGTTTTCCTCCTTTTATAAGATTTTAAAATCACGAGCTAGAATTTTCCAGTACTTTCTCGAAATCAAAAAGAGATATTTATTTATTTAATGCACGCGCTCTTGTGTTTTCAATTTTCCGGCTTACCTTTCTTTTAATATTCGTCACGCGCTGCACTGCGCGAGAAATAAAACCATTTCATTTATAATTGAACTAATATTAGCTTTTTAAATACCAAATTCGTAACACTGCCCCCTTCCCAAGGACTGCACGTCCCGGGCAGTACAATCCCTGGACAGGAAGTCAAACTTACAACCAAAGGTATAAATGAAATAATAAGCATTACATTACAATAATAAACAACATGAATAATAAATGCAATAAATAAAACAAATCAAATGCTATCAAATACAAAATACAAATGAAATGCAAAATACGAATCAAATACTAAATACACATTTAGAAACAAAAAGGAACATGGTCTTACACTATTTACAATTATTTACATTACGTACTATGGCCATAGTAATGAGTTAACCTGTCGTAATGAACGATTTTAGGTTTAGAGTTCAAAGACTTACGAATCCGAACCACGACGTCATTCAGCCTGTTTAGGACTGTGTACGGGCCATCCCAAGGTGACTGTAATTTCGGACAAAGTCCTTTCCGTCGATTCGGATTCCACAACCACACCTTGTCTCCTTCGTGGAATTGATGTTCAGTAGCTCTTGTGTCATATCGGGTCTTCATCTTCTCCGTCGCCAAGTTGACTCGCTCTCTTGCAAAGTTGTGCATCACTTCAAACCGGGCCTGGAGATCTTGAATATATTCCTCAGACGATGAAGGAGCATCCGGAGGGCGACCAAACAAGAGATCACAAGGCAGACGAAGGTCACGATCGAAGAGCATCTGTGACGGGGTATAGCCGGTAGTCTCGTGGACAGCACTGCGGTAAGCCAGTAAAAACAGCGATAATTTCTTGTCCCAGTCCTGCTGGTTTCTGGAAACCACTAATGAGAGGTTATTAAGGATGGTTCGATTGAACCTCTCTACCATGCCGTCCGACTGGGGATGTAATGGCGTCGTCTGGGTTTTGTCAATGCCGAGTAGTTTGCATAGTTCTTTGATTACTACCGAGGTAAAATTCCTTCCCTGATCAGAATGTAACTGAAGATGTACTCCGAACCTGGGAATCCAGTGCTGTACATCACCTCAGCTACTGTAACAGCCTCTTGATCAGGAATAGGATACGCTTCAGGCCACTTGGTGAAGTAATCAATGACAACGAGTATGTATTTGTTGCCATCAGCAGTTCGTGGCTGAGGTCCCAAGATGTCAAAGGCGATACGTTCAAACGGCGCACCTACGTTGTAACGTTGCAGCTTGCCTCGGCTGCGTTTTCTCGGTCCTTTCCGACCTGCACAGGCATCGCAAGATCGGCACCACTTTTGGACGTCATCCTTTGCATTATTCCAGTAAAAGCGCTCACGAACTCTCTGTAAGGTCTTCATAATTCCAAAGTGACCTCCTGTAGGACTGTTATGTAGTTCTTTAAGGACATCAGGAATCCGGGATCTTGGAAGTATCAATTGCCATCGGAACGTCTTCGCATCATCCGATTCGAATTTCCGGTATAAGACGCCGTTTCGAATGTGAAGTGAATCCCAGAGTGCACAGTATTGTTTTGTTGTAGGACTACAGATAGAAATGTTCTGCCAAATAGGTTTTCTGTTTGATGACTACATTAAATAAATTATGGGTTTAATGTCACGGTCTTCCAGCTGGTCTTTCCTGACTTCATCATCACTCCACGGGTCTCGATCAGCCGATGTTGATGTTGTAATTTGTCTTACGACCGGAGTCAGCAGTTCGTATTTCGCTTCCACCCTGGAACAATATCGGCAGCTTTCTGGGCAATGTCGTCTAGACAGGGCGTCAGCGTTCCCGTGTGATGATCTCTTATGATGACAGATAGTGATGTCATATTCTTGGAGTCTCTGTATCCACCATGCTATTTGACCCTCAGGATTCTTGAAATTTAAAAGCCAGGTCAATGATGCATGATCGGTGCGGAGCAGGAATTTTCTGCCGTATAGATAGTGATGGAACTGTTCTACAGCTTTGACTATGGCGAGCAACTCTTTCCTGGTGACACAATAATTCCTCTCCGGTTTACACAGGCATTTGCTCCAGTACGCCACTACACGTTCTTGGCCGTCTATTTCTTGGGACAAAACAGCACCGACACTTTCATTGCTCGCGTCGGTGTCGGGAATAAATGGTCTGTCGAGCTGAGGATACGTCAGGATTGGAGCAGATGTTAAAGCATCCTTTAAGTTGTTAAATGCATCCTCGCATTCTTTTGTCCACAAGAACTTTTGCTTACTTTCTGTCAGCTTGTGAAGGGGTCTTGCGATGGAAGAAAAGTTCTTCACGAATCTCCTATAGTAGAAGCCCTAGGAAGCTTCTCAGCTGATGAACATTTTCGGGACGTTTCCAGGATTTAACGGCTGACACCTTTTCAGGATCCGTGCACACACCTTCTGCAGAGATGACATGTCCCAGGTAAGTCACTTCCTTTCGGAACAATTTTCATTTAGCGGGACTCAGCTTTAGATTGGCTTCTTTGCGTTTCTGAAGCACCTTTCTAAGATTTTCTAGATGCTCTTCAAAACTCTTTCCGACGATGATGATATCGTATAGGTATATCAGACAGGCTTCATAGGAAAGTCCTTTCAAAACAGTCTCCATGAGGCGTTCGAATGTTGCCGGCGCATTACACAGTCCAAACGGCATCACCTTGAATTGCCACAGCTCTTGTCCCGTAGTAAATGCCGTCTTTTCTCGGTCATGAGGGTGTATTTCTACCTGCCAATACCCACTCTTTAAATCAAGCGTTGAGAACCACTTGCTTCCAGAAAGAGTGTCTAGAATGT
This sequence comes from Stegodyphus dumicola, assembly GCF_044657685.1. Classification (NCBI taxonomy): domain Eukaryota; kingdom Metazoa; phylum Arthropoda; class Arachnida; order Araneae; family Eresidae; genus Stegodyphus; species Stegodyphus dumicola. The sequence goes on from NC_140777.1 coordinate 136,019,984, forward strand.
CGTCAATTCTAGGAAGAGGGTAACTGTCTTTCTTCGTAACCTCATTCAACCGGCGATAGTCAACGCAAAATCTTGTTTAGCCGTCTTTCTTTCTGACGAGAACGATGGGAGATGCCCATGGACTTGCTGAAGGCTCGATGACATTGCCTTCTTCCATATCTTTTAACAGTGTTCGCACCTCTTCCTGTTTAGCAAACGGTAGACGCCTTGGATATTGCTTGATCGGGGGATGATCGCCGGTATCTATTCTATGTTGTGTCAAACTAGTTCGACCCACGTGAGAAGACGAGCGGGAGAAAACAACTTGAAGATCTTTAATAACGCGATCGGCAGCATTCTTCTCTTCATCGTTTAATTGCGCATTCTGAAGCAACTCTGATGTAATGCTTTCTGAAGACACGGATTCTTGGATGTTACTCTTTCTTTCAACGGTGGTTACTGGAGTACATGTTGAAACCACTTCACCTTTCTTAATAACTCTCGCCTTCTCAGTTACATTGGCGACTCTCACCGGGATAACCGTTCTGGATAGGTCGACGAGTGTTGAGGCTACTAGTACTCCTTTTGGGCTATTACAGCTATCGGGATATTCTATGATGCCGTAGCGGAAATTTCTATTTTCGGCTATGGATCCAGGAAGTAAAAACTCGGTTCTTGCGGGAATTGTGATATCATCTTGAGCTATAATTTTGTGGATAGATTTCACTCCATCATTAATTCCGAAAAGGGCTATGTCCTCAGATGTAGAACGCAATTCGTTATTTTTAAAGTCCAAGGAAAAATTGTATTTCCTTAGAAAGGCCAATCCGAGTATGCAAGAATCTGTGATCTCTGCTACATATGCCGTGTGATGGTAAGCGGCACTTCCAAACGTTATGTTAACGTTTATTTTTCCATCGATGTCGATCTTCTCACCGGACACAGTCTGGAGGGTAACGCAGAGCGGCGTCCAGATAAGTTTGTTTCCCAGTTGTTGAGCCAAATCTTTTCGGATGATGGTAACGTTGGCTCCTGTATCTATCGTCATATTGCAAGGAACTCCATTAATATGTCCTATTATAAAAAGTCCATTACTGCCGCCTCTCACTGCAGAAATCTGAAACGCTTTAAACTGGGGCTTTTCATTATCTGGCAACCTCCGCCCCGCGAGATGGCCACTAATTAGTTTCCCTGCTGTTTGTTAGCAGCGGTCTTAACATCCGTACCCTGGGGTATTCTGCAGTTTCGTCGTATGTGTCCTTCAGCACCGCAGTTCCAGCACTTAACGGTCGGTTTCTTCTCACCAATATTCCGTCTCAAGGAGTTCAGTTGTCTAGTTAAATCGTCTAGACGAGCGGTGAATTTATCCCCTGGCTGCTGGACTTGAGCAGCTCTGACTGGGTGGCGGTCTCGACGAGTGGCTTGCTGGGCTGCCTCGAATTTCATGGCGTACAATAAAGCGCTTTTCAAGTCTTTAACATCCGCCATTCGCAGTGCTTTCTGTATTTCAGGGTCCCGGATGCCATCGACGAAATATTGCAGGGACAGGATTTCCCTTGTTTCTGTCGGGCACTCTGAAAAGGCGTGATGTGACAGCCTTTCAACATCCGTGGCGAGCTCCTGAAATGTTTCAGTGAGCTTCTGTTGACGGGATTTTAATTGGAGCCTGCTGTAGTCTTTTAAACATTTCTCGCCGAAGCGCAGCTCCAAAGCGCCGGATAGAGCTTCGAAATCTAGCCTTTGATTTTCCGGAAGCGTCTGCAGGATATCCGCTGCGTCTGCTCTCAGGGAAGCGGCGAGATGACAGGGCTTAGCTTGGGAATCCCATCCATTCGCATCCGCCACGATAGAAAACTGGGTCTTATACACTTGCCAGGAAGTCTTCCCATCATATGTGGATAGCTTCAGAGATGGACGAGCAGGCATCGTTAAGAATTTAAAATCATCACACTTGCTCCCAGCCGTCGCTACGAATTTCTTTAAAGTTTTCAGTTCTTTGGCAACCGCAGAAACCCGGTCATCAATTTGTTGTTCGATTTGTTTTTCAACGGAACATACTCTTCCTTCTATTTCTTCTTTAACGGAAGAAACATTTTCCTCAATTTGTCCCATTTTATTCTCAACCACATCTATTCTGCCTTCCATAGCATCGAATTTGGTTTCTATTATGCAGGTAATTTCTCTTTTCATTTCGTATTGACTTTCTTCAATCTTGATTTGTCCAGCTTTTATTTCTTCTTTAACAGATTCCTTAACAACTTTTATTTCGTCTTTAAAAGTTAATTGACCAGCTTGAATGGCCTTCATCTCTTCCTTAACGGATTCTTGGCCCAATTTCATTTGTTCCTGTGCCGTTTTCATTTCTTCCTTGAGGGATTCCTGGCCCAATTTTATTTCTTCTTTAACGGACCTTTGACCAGCATCCATTTTCTCTTTAATTTTATCTTTAAAAGATGTTTGGCCAGCTTCCATCTTTTCTTGGAACGCAGCAAGAGCAGTAATGAGCTGTCTCAATTGTTCTTCCATCGCTCTTGTTATTGGCATTCAAATCCCACTTCTGACACCAAAAATTGTTGCGTGCGTACGGGTTCGTTATGAAATGAATGCACAAGTCCGATGAAAAATGAACAAAAATTTATTATTATCACAACAAAAATACTTAAATTTTCTCGAATTATCATGCAGTATTACAATATCTCACAGCAGTTATCTTTTAACTACTCAAATGTCCAATAGAACGTTATTCAAAACAGCTAAAGAACGCTAATCCGCGAATTCGCTACAATCAACAAGAGCAGTTTTCTAAACAACAACAAACTAAGCAACTACTACAAACTGAGATGTTTTCCTCCTTTTATAAGATTTTAAAATCACGCGCTAGAATTTTCCAGTACTTTCTCGAAATCAAAAAGAGATATTTATTTATTTAATGCACGCGCTGTTGTATTTTCAATTTTCCGGCTTAGCATTCTTTTAATATTCGTCACGCGCTGCACTGCGCGAGAAATAAAACCATTTCATTTATAATTGAACTAATATTAGCTTTTTAAATACCAAATTCGTAACAATATAAAGAAGAGGTAATAACTGCTACAATAATAAAGTGATTGCACGAAGATCATTGAAATTAACCTAACATTTTGGGAAGGTCAATGGAAAAATTCCAGTTCCATTTCCCCTCACTCAAGATCAATTCATTCGTTAAAATTTAAAGCCATTTAATATTTTTATTACTCTGACTTCATCCATTAATTCGCAGATAGAAAATAATTATTACTAAGGACTTCGGAACACAAATTCTCATCAATATTGAATTGGTAAGCCTACTAGAACTTGGTGTAAAAAAAAGTAAAATTATAAGGTACGAATTAAACCAATCAAATATCTTTAATAGGAGTAAAATAATATTTTGACTGAAAATTCAGTGCCAGTGTTAAAGTAACTGGTTTTAAAAATAGTGTACACGTAAGAAAACAAATTGCAACTAGAAAGTTTATATTTTTTAATAGTCATTTCAGTTTATTTATATATATATATATATGTGATATATGTGATATTTTAGCAGTCGTGGACATGAATGGTGAAGCTTGGCATCAAAGTCCGGGCATTCCAATGACAGATAATCTTTCTTTTAGATGAAATTCTCCTAATTACATATCAAATAGTGTTTCAAACTAAATATGATGAAATCTAGGCTTTTGACGTCATAACTATTCTAAGAAAGTGAAGAAAGATGAGAAGTGCAGCAGCATAGATCTCACGAGCACAGGGAGAGAGGAGCTTCTGACGCAAAATGGGGTGAGTTCTCTATTTACAGAAGCGGTTACGTAATAAGCTGGGATATTCTGGAAAGTACTGGTTTAGGGAGAAGATTCTGAATGAATTGCAAATAGTTAAAGGTTCTTGGTTCGCAAAGAGCAAAGCCGTCCTACTTTTTATATTTTACACACACACACACACACACACACACACACACATATATATATATATATATAATTGAAGAAAGGAGAACAAAATGAAAAAGGCCTGTGCTGTCAAGAATTTTGCGCATTGAGCTGCAAAATTAGAAAACAGGGTAATATATATAATTTCCTTTTTCCAAAATGTTAGGTTAATTTCAATGATCTTCGTGCAATCACTTTATTATTGTAGGAGTTATTACCTCTTCTTTATATTATTGCGTTCAAACAGCTTAAACTCCACCTCATATGCACTGTGAATGAAGTCAGTTTAAGGCTTGAATTCAGACGGAGCCCAAACAGAAAACAAAACAAAACAATAGGGAGAGAGAGCCCTCGAGAGCTCTGCCATAATTAAATAAGAAAACAACCTTTGAAAACTTGTGTAAACTTAACTTCATTTCTCAGTTCTGGATTTCACTGATTTGAATATTTTTTTGTCCCTCCTTCTAATTATTTCCTATCATTTGACTAAAAGAAACATACACAATATATACCTTGTGTTTCTTTTAGTAAAAAATATTTGAATTAATTGTATTATTTAAAGTTGATATGCCTTTTACTTCCTTGTACGAAGTAAAAAGGAAGTATTGCAATCGCGAAAAGCTTCAGGCAGCATATTTCAACGAAAATATCCACTTTGACCGCTTTCGAATGCAATTTAACGCCGTTTTTGCGCGATATCTGTACGCAAGGACAGAATAAAAGACTCTTTTCCTCCAAAAAAAAAAAAAAAAAAAAAAAAAACTAAAAAAAACTGCTTTAAAATGAATTCTGAAGAGAATTTTCGTGGCGTCTGTACGAACGTATGTCTCGCATAACTCAAAAACGAGTAGCCTCAGAATGTTGAAATTTTGTATATAGGACTACTATAACACGTAGATGTGCACCTCGTATTTTGATTTCAATCGGCCGCTCCAAACGTATATAAATATATTTATAAATATATCCACTCTGTTACCCGGCTCAGTGATCTCAGTTTCTTTACTCTTATATGTTTGTAAATTGTGCATTTTTTTTCTTTAAAAATCATTGAATTATGTTGTTTTTATCTTCCGGTTAAGGGTTTTATGCCTTTAGTAAATCTGTATGCAATATTTTTAGAATTATCAACAACTTAAAAGTTGTTTAAGTGCCGCTAAGCCTATTTTGATGGTGGCCATTTCTTGTTTACATTTGAAGCAGCTGAGAAGTGAATTTGTTGCCCTTCTAGAGGAACGTAGCTTCGCAACAACAAAGATAAACGCCTTCATTTATTATTGCGATGTAAATCATGCTTAATCCTTTCTGGAATTTTTTCGAGGAAATAAGTGTTTAAGATTTAGTTAATTTTTTAATAATTAGTAATTTTTAGTAGAGATATTTTGAGTTTTTATGTATTTTTGCCTTGTCGCGAAGTGAGAACTGAATTAATTGAATGAGTAATACTCAATCGTCTGTGAAAAACTGTTTCTTTTTTGTTTTGTTTGCTTAATTTCTTTTATACATCGTTCTAGCTTTATTATTGTACTTGAATAGAACATGTGGCAACGATTAGATAATTCTTTAAATGATACAAATTTTGTGCTTTCTGAGTTATAATCGTTATGGTAAACAAATAGAGTGATTTTTAAAGAATGCACTTATTCTGTTGTGGTTTATGCGCTGTCGGCGAAGTAGATATAATTAAATCCTATAAGTTTAAACAAAATGCAAGAAAAAATGCGTATAGTTTAATATTCCGTACAAGGAAGTCTTGTGGTGTACACATCAGATTTTTTTCACTAGCATTTTAGTAAGCTTCGTGTAATACTTTGTGGTGCGTGAGGAAATATATTTTTTTTCCTAATAATAATTTAAAAAAAGCTAGAAAGATACTTAACAGAAATCAGAATTCAGTTTCCATTTCTTTAAAAAGTAAGGTAAGCTAGTACAGCCATCTGGTGCCGGTAGAATAATTTAAACATATTATATTCCTCTAACATTATCGATTAACCCGCAGGCAAGTAATAAATTACTAGGATTTAGGGAACATAGGTCGTCATAAATATTGAATTGATAATTCCAATGGAACTTAGTGAAAAAAAAAAAATAAATAAATAAAATATAAAATTATAAGGTATAAATTATATCAATTAAATATATTTAATAACAGTAAAATGACTTCTTTGGCTGAAAACTGAGAGCGAATAAAGAAATGAATGTTAAAATAACTAGTTTTAAAAAAATGCTCTACATGTAAGAAAACAAATCGTAACTAGAAACATACTTAACAGAAATTAGAATTTACTTTCGGAACAACGTAACATAGTACAGCCATCTGGTGTCCATAAAACGATTTAAAGGTTTTTTACGGAAATCAGTGGCCTATGCCGGCACTTCTTGCAGACAGCTTCTTGACAAATATGGTAATGTCAGAGACTGGATTTTGAAAATTTTTGAGGTGGAAAAAAATTTTATGCTGTTTTATTAGTAAGTGAAATTAAGTTTTCCCTTGTCTAATAATAGTAAGTGATCCCTTTGGTAATATGTATATTTTTATTAATTCTTAAAGATTCCTTATATTTCCTTATATCGAAAAGACTTATTCTCCGTCTAAGATGACGTATTATTGATATTAAATTACATTACTACTATCCTTCTGTCAACCTGAAGAATTTTATTACTAAGAACAGTATTTCTGAACAGAAATAACTTTAAAGAAGGTATCTACGAAAGATGTTCAAAGATCCAATGCAATTAATTGCTTATTTCTGATTACGTTCCCCCCCCCCCCGGTTTAAGATTTCAGAAAGTTTTCTGTATTGGTTCTTAATTTTACCCGAGAATTACGAAATTTCCTAGGCATTCACATGAAGCATTAACGATTCATGTGTTAATATGTCAAAATAAAACAAATTCTGAAAAAAAAAAAAAAAAAAAAAATACTGCGGTTTACAGTTGTGTCAGATGAAGTTAAAAATTCGTCAGCTTCTATTATTTATCAATTGATTTGACAGTCTATTAAATATTAATGTTATTCAAAGCTTTATTTAAATTATTCAGTTATTTTTGACAATAACATTTACAATATTTAGAAATGGTGGGAGTCCAAATGATCGAACGGCGAGGGAAAGTAAAAAATGATCTCCATGTCGCTAAGACATATCTCCAGTTTTGTCACACTGCCTTTTGCGCATACTTGCCCAAAGTTGGTAGTATCGCGGTTACGTGATTAAAATTTACTTCAGTCGTGTTTTCTTTCCACGCTGCTGTGCTAGCATAAACAAGGCACTCTTACTAGTGGGCAAACAGATGAACAAAGAGTAAGAATCTAATTTCTCTGGTCGGAAGTATGTGAAAAGGTCAAGAGGGGCTAAAATTCATTTCAGTGCTGGGTCGTTAGAACCTTTTGATGCTGGAGAGGCTGCAATGCCCTCACCACGAAGGCATGCTCTCGAGTCTCGGTGAGGGCACTGTATCTTTTTCACATCGCTGTCTTCAAAAATAACCTAATGACTCTAAAAATGGTACCCGAACTAAAAGGGTGTGGAATAATTCGTCAGCACCAGTATTTGGCGATTGGCTCTCCTAAACCTCAGTCGCCCTTTAAAAGTGGGGAGTATTTTTTTCCGCCTTCGTGGTATAACGGTAACACACTCGGCGCGTATTCGAGAGATCCAGGTTTCCGACCTGTTGAGAGCATTGCTTATTTTTCATGTCTCCTGCTTCCTTCCCCCCCGAAAAAAAACGGATGATCCTACAGTGGCGCTCGAACTAAAAGACGGTGGACGATAATTCGTCATCACCAGGATTTGGAGATTGGGTTCCCTAATCTCCAATTCCCTTTAAAAGGGGTAGTGCATATTTTCTAACCTCTTCCATCATGCCTTCATGGGGTAACGGTAGTACACTCGGCGCCCATTCGAGACGTCTAGGTTCGAGTACTGGAGAGGGCACTGCTCATTTTTTACGTCTCCTGCTTCAAAATATTCTAACGACTGTAGGACAGGTTCTCAGCGCAATATGCAGGCGGGGTTGCACACTGTGCCTAAGAAATGGGACAGTTCTATATATCTCCCGTTCTAATGGGCCGATTGACGAAATTCAAATGGCGTTTTCCATGTCTCGAAACCGCGACTTAGATATATTCGAAAGCGCGATTTACGAAATAGAATTAGGCATAGTATTGTTCTAACATAGGTATTTTGACACAAAATTACTCTTTCGGGAATTATATATGCATTTTTTACATGTTTCGATTTTACGACTGAAATCATGTCTAAATATGAAATTTTGCAAAATTTGGTGAGAAACTTACCTAGAAACTTAAAAATTTATCTCAGCGGCACTTTTTTTCAAGTTGCACCAAGAATAATTCACATGGTGAAATTCTTGATTTTCAGTAACCTATTTTCCTTTCCCTTTCATCGTGCACGAACGGAGAAGAAATCTGCATCGTTCATAATTTCAAATAATTTTAACTTATCGCTTATAGAAAATATGCCAAATTTCAGATCGCACCAATGTATAAATTCACACGAATATCTTGGGAAATTTTCAATAAAAACTCTATTGTTGCTGGTATGCTTAGAAATGCATCTACTTTAAGATGATAGTAAAAATTTTATGGGACATAATATTAAAAAAAATGTTTCGAAATAAAATGCATAAAAATTGCTAAAAAATACAAATTTTAAAAATAAATCCGAAAATATCTGCAAATTTTATTTTAATTGAATCTAAATTTCGAACTAGGAAAGAAAGAATTACTCTAAGTTCAATAAAAAAAAGAAATATTAATAAATATATACCAAATTCAATTAATACTGAGGAGCTAAAATTTTGAAAGGTAATTTTGCAAAACTTGGCACTTTGCCATAATTTGAGTCGTAATATCGAAAAATGGAAAAACATTGGTTTCTAAAAAGTCCGGTTTTGTGTTGGAATACCTTCAAAGTTTGGGTTCGATCGAGAAAAGGACAACATGGTTTTCCGTGCGGCACGTTAGAACAATGCTATATATAATCTGATATATATCCTAAGTCGCGCTTTCGAGGTATGAAAAACGGGAGTTAAATTTCATCAGTCGGCCCAGTAGAATGGGAGATATGAAAGAGTCTTTTTTTTTTTTTTTTTTTTGGAAACTATTACTCCTCTAAACGGTTCCCGAAGTTCTGTATTCTCCAAATTAATTTCATATTCTTTTATGCGACTTCTTAAAATAGTTTTTACTACTATATTTATGAGTTATAAAACTGTTCATAAACGGAGTTCTCTTCAAGAACTTAGAAACTCTCATTTTCACTTTCTTTGTCAGAATTTTCTGAATTTCTTTATACTTTCCTCTTGTTCTTTTAGAACCAGGAATAAATCATCTTTTGTCTGGTTTGATGTTGTAGCATTATTATCCTCGTTGATGCTGAGTATTATTGGTAGTTTTGATGAGGTAGCATTAAATTGTGCTTGTAAGAATATTGAAAAAATATTTATACGTAAACAACTGCCTGCAAATGTCTTCGTTTCTGAAATTTACAAACACAAATTTCACCTTTTACGTAGTTACAAGGCCTGAGCCAATATCATCAGTTTTAAATTTTGCGGCAATTAAGAATACGAACTCCAAATCTTGATCTTATGATTTCAAAATGACCTTACTTTTGCAATTTAGAATCAGAGATTTTAAAACACGTACCACTTTAGCATTTATAAATAAAAATTGCTACTTTCGTTTGGGGTGGCAATATTTTTTCACCATTCGATTCATCAATAAACTTCTGCTTAGAATGCGCGTTCGAAAGAGCAAATTCTAGCTGCAATATTGGTAATATATTCCATTTTGAGGTGATATTTGTTTTCATTTCCTTTCAGGGGACAACTGTTTTCTGCAAGATATTATTGTTCTCCTAATTTATTTTTCTTAGCTTTGATATATTGATGTGCGTCAATAGGACAGATTATTACAACAAATGTCGTTAAGTTTGAAAATAGAATTTATTATGTTTCATTCGCTAACTCATTATAGTATTTGATTGATGTTCCACAATATTTTACTCAAGCATCACTGCAAAATATCTAGATAACAACTGGAGTTCAATTACTTAATATTTGTACCATAAACTAAAGTAAACTAATGTATTTCTGCCCCTCATTCAGCTACTCTTAAAAAAATTCTGTACATAGTTCTGAGTTATACCAGTACACACTGCTTAACACACAAAAATGAGAAATTTTACGAAAGAACAAAATTAAACCATTGCCTCATATGTATGGATAGTAAAAATATGGTATAAATAATAGTATCTCCATAGCTGGTGACGGTTAATTTGTTTGATTACGACCGAAACACGCGAGGATCATCTGTGTAGAGGGAAGGATATTTCTGTGGGAGACTGTCTAAGAAACACTCCGCTTATTTCCATGTTACATGTACCATTGCTGTAACAGGAAAAAAAAAAAAAAAAAAAGCTGAAGTCAAAAAATCGTAAAATATCAAAGTAAAAATAGATAAACAACGAGTGTGCAATTGCAGTCTAGTTGAAATGAATACTGTTGGTAAAAGAAAAAGTCACCAAGCCGTTCAACCTAAAAATGATAATAAAACACATAGATGTTGGAATAAGTAAAGTTTCATTGGAATAGTGAAGCAATTACAACTAATGATATAAAAGAACTGGTTTATTCTATAATCATCTGGGATTCTCTACTAGAAAGCAATTAATTCACATATCTGTCAGCTTGTGTTGATTAGGTTACTACTTTTTTGACATAATGTTGCTTTAATGCTGCAAAAGAACGTGCTACCCTGTCAGTGCCAAGCCAAGTTTGTTCTCTATAAGATGACTCCTTTTTATCATGTGGCACTCTTTCAGAATGTCCATGACCAGAAAAATCTATCAATCTATCATTCACGTACTGGATCATCCACAGTGACGATATCGACTGCGATTCGCTAAAGATCATTGACACACTTACACAAAAATAACCCCGAATTGCATTTCAGCGAATGACAGTACTGTTGAAATCCGTGCGTTGTTGCTCACGAGGAAATGCATATATTTTTTTGGCAATACAGCTAATCCAGCAACTTTTTGTTCACCCTTGTAGTTACTTAATCCTAAATTAAAAATTTGTTGACTAGGAATGTTTTGAATTTTCATCACTATTTATTTTAGTGTATAACAATTTTAAAATTTTGCCAGAAGGCAATAGTGTGAAAAATGTGAAAACTCACAAGTAACGTCCAATCTCTCCCCCCAAAAGTTCTAAATGTATGCGATGTATACACATACATACATACATACATATATATATATATATATAGGGTTTGATATTTTTTATTACTTTCTTGTACGAAGTAAAGAAAGTGTTGTAATCACGAAATATTTCTGGTACCATGTTTCAACGAAAATATACATTTCGAATGCAATTTAACGATGGTTTTGCGTGACAACTGTACGTGAGGATAGAATAAAGGATTCTCCCCCCCCCCTCAAACGGCACATAAAACACTTAAAATGTATTCAGAAGAGAATTTTTGTGGCGTCTGTATGTACGTACGTATGTATGCATTTATCAAAAACGAGCATTGTCAGAACGTTGAAATTTTGTACGTAGGACTGCTATAGTATGTGGTTGTGCATCTCCCTTTATGGGGCAATCGGCCGCACCAAAACTATATAAATATATGTATATACATATATACCCACTCTGTTACTCGGCTCCGTCAGTTAATGTTTTTATTCTTACATGTTGATAAATTGTGCAATTTTTGCTTTAAAATAATTGAATGATGTTGTTTTTATCTTCCGGTTACGGTTTTTATGCCTTTACGCATTTAGTTAACCTACATGTTATAGTTGTTGAATTAGTAACAATTTCAATAAGTGCGGTATTAATTAGTATCAATTTCAAAGTTCAAGCCTAATTTTTTTTTTTTTTTTTTTTTTTACTACAGCAGCCATATTTGTTTACGTTTGAAACTTAGCAGAATAGTAGATCTGTTGCCAATCTAAGATTCTCAAGAACAAAATATTGTCTTCATTTATTATTTCGAATTAAATCATGCTTAATACATTCTGGAATTATCATTTAAGTTATTAAATTATCTTATATATTGACTCAGCGTCCATAACAAATTCAATCAGTTTCTACTCTTTCAGTGTCTTTTTGCCGAGTGAGACCAAAAGTAAACTTTCACTTTTGTGCACCGTGAAATCTGCCTTCTTGCCCTCTGGCCGAATTGATTTGTTTTCTCGTAAAAACAATAATTTTAAATGTATTTTTTTTTATTGTTTTAACAGTATTTGGTGTTTTATGTTTTCTATATCTTTCAGTTTTTAATATAGATATTTTGAGTTTTTATGTATTTTTGCCTTGTCGCTAAGGGAGAACTGAATTAATTGATTGAGAAATAAATCTCTAATGAAATTCGAGGAAATAAGTTTGAATGACATGCAGGAAAAAATGCGTGTAATTCAATATTCCGTACAAGGAATTCGTGTGGTGTACACATCAGATTTTTTTATATTAGAGCTGTACGGAATCTTATGTTAATTAAACAGTTATTATGATTTCAGCGTTTACTACAACTTCTTCTTTTCTTATTTCTCACAAGAATGCAAATTAGTGTGAGCATTTAAGTTTTTTTTAGATTTGAGAGAGAGAGTGTGTTTCTGGCATCGCATGTGCATTACTTGGCTAGTGGCTACCCGCTCTAATAATTTTAATCATTCGATGAAGTGTATCATACATTTTAAAAACAAAGAAGACCACGACAGAAAATACAAATAAATAAATAAATAAATAAAATTGAAACCACTTTTATGTCATTCTCCTATAATTCCATAAAAAGCTAATTTTGTGTGTGTGAGAGCAGATTATAAATGGAATAGGAATTAAAAGCGAAATTTTGACAAAAATTTAGTACTATTAGCAAAGACACACCACCATTTTTTTCTTTTTGTATATCTTTAGTATTTCCCATCAATGAATCATTTTTTCCCTGGCATCATAATTTATTTACTGAGTCATAGTACCAAAACTGCAATTGTGTCCAAACTGTTAGCTACATAATGGCAGAACAATTAAGATTAAGAAATAAAAACTCGTTTTACTGTTTTCGACATTCAGCTGGAACATCTCAGAGATGCAGCAGTATATTAGATACTTAAATTCTTTAATGAAATATTTACTTTCATCCAATAAAAAAGCATTGTGATTGTTTGCAGACTACATTTCTGTACGACAGTAAAGTAATTAATGTGTTGGGTGGCATTATAAATAAAAATATTTCCATATTTAATAAAAATAAACATATTCCTTGCAGTTACACGAAATCAAATAAGTAAGTTTAATAATTTCGTGCTCTGATTCACAATGGATTGTGAATGAGAGGACGATTAAAAATTAAAATTCTTATGAGTAATACACAAAAAGAGAAAGACATTAACAGATTGAACCGAATTTTAGCCGTTGATGAATACAGTAAAATTCCAGTTATCCGAATCAATTAGGACCGGACCCAGTTCGGATAATAAAAAATCGGATAATTGGATTTTTTCCTAAGTGAGAGTCTACGTACACTTTATTTAATTACTGTATGTACTGTATGTTGAAAATGGAAGGAAAAAACTATTTTTAAAGAAAAAGAGGTTTTAATTAAAATGAAAAGACAACAAACACTTTTACATACATGGTATGTACTGCACAGTACTTACATGTGTTGAGAGTCATTGCTTGCTGAAATCTCGGTCACAGTAACCTGTTCGTCTGGCTTAATCCATTTTCGGGCAGCCAAGTCGCGTGTCCGCTTGACAATGAGAAGTTGCATGTGGTCACACTCGGGCTGACGCTCCATCCAGTTCAGTGCAGTTTCAAGACCGGCAAGCGCTTCAATAGCTGATGGTCCCATGTCTGCTTCAACTTCGACATTAAAGTCGCGTTCTTCCTCGACACTTTCTTCTCTCACTCTTTCGATAAGTTCATCACTTAGAATTTGAAACCTACGGTCTGGCGAATCACACCCCATCCATTCTGCTGTATCCTCAGCATTAACTTCTGAACATCGAGGAATTTGCAAAAGAATGCTTCTTAATTCCTCAAGTGACACGTCATTCTCATCTTCTCCTCTCTCTCGTCCCTTTCCTTTTCTTTGAGCTTCTATGTCCTTTTTCTTCTTTTTCTCCTTATGCTTCTTTCCTTTAGTTGATTCTAAAAAATTCTGAAATTTTGAAAGCGATTCGGATAATCAGCGGTTCGGATAAGATAATTGGAGTTCTACTGTAGTTGTAAAACTCTTGAATATAACTGCTAATCCTAGAACATTTTTTACTGCACTCGATTAATATTAAAATTCAAGAACTGTAGATAATAATATGGAATTTTAAAGAGAAATAAAAAGTGTTTAAAAAATTCTGAAAGAGTTCAGATTTTAATGATTGCCCAATGGGATTTGTTACGGATTTTTACGCTCTCGCTGAGATCGCAGTCTACCAGTCTTCTGTTGCACTCACTTCTGCTTGCTTTGATATTAAGCACTATTTTCTTCGCACGTACTCCATTTAGTTTTCAACCATGAAATTTATAAAAATTTTAAAAGCAGTATTAGATGCAATGTTAAATGTTGCCATATGTTTTTCTATTTTTTTCAGTCTTTCCTCGATTTATCGTATCAATGTTCAGTTTTCTTAGCAAGATGGCTTACAAAAATGTTTCTTGTGTCTTTTTATTATTAATGTTTTGTGTGTTAACTTCTCCTTATGCTTATAGATATCACGTTCTTCACATTTACGTGACATAAACTTCAATTTAACAGCAAAATCACAAAATATTTAAACGCAGCATATCTTTAGAATTTCCTATAGACCTTGCGCGCTGGAATAAAAGTAGTTTATTCTGTACAGTGTTGTTGCCACTGCTCGCTTTCAAGTCGTTGAATTTGTTAATCAGAAATTTATTAAAGGTTTACAAAATATGGAATAAATATTCGAAAGTCAAAATTCGGTCTTCCACATGCACATGTTCTGGTGGAGGACAATTTTATTCAAAATTTAATGGCTCTAGGTAACGTTGTGTTTTTCACAATGGGAGAAATATACATACATACATGCAGGTTTTTCATTATTTAGTTTCTTTAAAGAAAATATAGATCGACAGCATTTGGTGGCAACAATTCGAAAGGTAATTCGCCGTTTACAGTCGACAACGCAAAGTCATGTTTCGAGACTAAGACCATTCGGGACTAACGACCTTTTGGGCTACTAATAATTCAGTATGTTAGATTTGTGTTATTCCTTGAATAAATTTATGCATGCTGTCTCAATCAAACTTTTGCAAAACAACTGTATTTAAATATTTTTATACTTATGGCAAAGCCTTAAATAATTTAATTAAACATAATAATTAAATAGATCAATGGTCTTAAACTGGCGACCCGTGGCCAGCACGCGGCCTCGAAACAATGTTTGCGGCCCGTGAAAACGTTTCAATTATTAACATCTTGCAAATATAGCATTACAAAGATTTCAAAATTTTAATTATTTGAAACCGAAGTTTATATTATATGAATTACCATTAAAAACTAACAGGAATAAATATTCGAAATTCAAAATTCGGTCTTCCACGTGCATATGTTTACATCAGAAAATCTGTTAATGTTGCTGTGTAATTTATAATGCGATACAAATCTTGTTAAAATAAATTTGTAAAAGAGACGTTAATTTAAGAATTTACTATGCTTTCATGGTTCAACATCCTGATTCGCCGGTTCACGTGTCCCCCAAGTGATCTCATCTCACATAAACTACGTTACAAAAATCTAATTCACTCAGTAATTATCTACATTAATTTCAAGTTAAATCTTAATTTGGAATACAGATTTAAATGCAAGAATTATTTCAATTCGTACAAATAGCTTACTCAGAAATTATGTAAAACCGCAGTACTTTACTTCGCTAGTACATTCTCATTGAAATTGATGAATTTAACCATTGACTTTCCCTTTTCTATATTTTATTATCAGGTGAGAGTTGTGATTGCATTCTAATTGACTTAATTATCGCCCACGAATGGCCTTAGGGCATAAAATTGAACTTTCTGGTAAAAATTCTATATAATTATATGCCAGTATTACCGAACAATCTGATAAGAAATGGCTGCGGCTTGTTTTGAAAATGAGGAGTAAAAGGTTACCGGCGACGATATTCCGTTTGGTATCGGTTGTACCATTATTGCTGACTTTATCGCCTGCTACGACAAAACGAAAAAGTACCCAAATGGTATAACTACTTATATATAAATGAATGCATTTTTATTTTATTTATTCGTCGAAAAATAATAATAAAGAGAAAAAACTAAATTATCATTATATTCTCAAGTTTTTCCTAAATGGAATTTCACTGTGAAGTTAAAAAAACAGTTTTCATAACTTCTTTAAGTTTAATAAATTAGATTAAGTTAAGTAAGGATTAATTAGCATGTTAAAACTATTTAAATAACCTTTAACCTGAAAATTTAATTTTTAAGTGTAAATACATTTTAATTACAAATTAAAATCACAAAAATATGTTGCAGTTACCGAACTTTACGTTTCAGATAGAAAATAAATATAGTTTGACTTTGCTACTTTATATTTGTGATTCATGTATTATGTTTTGAAAACTACTTAGCGAAATTAAAAATTTATTTCAAAGATTTTTTATTTTGTAAATATATTTTTTTAAAATTTTGTTAAAAATTTCTGACCTGTCATCTATTTTCAGATCGTGTATGAGGCCCAAGGCTATTTGAGTTTGGAACTCCTGACATAGATGACACATAAAATTTTAATTTATAAAAGATTCCCAATAATTTTATGAAGATTTCCTTTTCTTTCATTCCCAAAATAATTAATTAATAAAATTTTAATTTATAAAAGATTCCCAATAATTTTATGAAGATTTCCTTTTCTTTCATTCCCAAAATAATATTTTCTTTCATTCCCAAAATAATCGATATTTATCACTTGTTTCCTTCTCTACAGAATTTTGTAGAGAGGCTTACAGCTTAGTAATATAATGCGAAATGAAGAATATAATTTTTGAACTTTTTATACAAATTTTGAAACCAATAATGTCAATATTATTGTAACCTGCTGACTAGAAGAAATATCGCAGATAAACGAATTTGGGATGAAAAAACTAAAACTGATAAAATAGTCATAACTGAAAGTGATTTCCAAAGTCTTTGTCATTTCGAGTCTTAATTTTAGCTACATAGGCTATTCTTAGCATTTTTAATAATATACACAACTGAAGCTTATTTCTAAAGATGTCTTTGACATCTTTTGTTTTCATTTAAGCTATGTAGAATATTCGTAATATTTTTAATAATATGTGTTCAATTCTATCGCTGGAAAATCAATATACATTAAATGTTTCCCTATTAAAGTCGTTTGCTGTTAAATCTGTTCAAGTATTACTAATCAACCAGACTTTTACGTGTTATCAATACACAGATATCGATTTCATAGTCTTGCTGATAAACTAGGATGTGTCAACAGCTTTTCCTGCCATTTTCAAAATTAATTGTATTATTGATAGTAATAATTTATTTCTACCTGTGTGCAACTGTGGGGCAACATTTAACGATATTTAATCTCTGCAATTGAAGCAGTGCATTCATACTCCAGGTAAGTATAAAGCTGATGATGTTAATCAGACGATAAAATGTCTTTAGTTTTGAAGAATATGTTCTCTTTTAATCTGGAGATTGCGCACCTTTTGAATACTGGTACATCGTGATAACAGTTGTATTCTTTGGATAAACATCAATTGAAAGGAGACGTCATCGACTTGCTGATAATCAACTCCCAAGCTTTGATAAAAACTCACATTTTTGGCACAGAGTAAGAGAGTGTATTTTCATGCATTTCTGGTACACATCCAGGAAATTAAAGTTAATTGTTAATGTACTATTATTGCAAATTAATTCTGAGTAAGTTTCTTTTTTAAAATTAGAAATAATTTATAGAATTCTTTAAGAAGTTTCAAGAATTTAGGAGCTTCAAAAATTTATAAAATATGTAGTTTGTGTCATTCGAAATAACATTAATATTAAGGCTCTTAAAATATGTTGTTGAAATAATACTACTCTCTAGAATATAATTAATATTAATTCTTTAAAATATATTTTCTGAAATAATGTTACACTCATTTGTTCGAGTCACCAAGTTCATGTACTAAAGTCCAATCCGCTAATAAGTATATTAGGGTTTTAGACTGTTTTGCAAATTGTAATGCTTTACAAATGACCAGGAGTGATTTTCAGAATATTTTCTTGACTAGAAAGAAATATCTTTCAATTTTGAATTCTGAATATTTTTGGAAATATATACGTATATATATATATATATATATATATATCATCTTTATTTCAAAATGCATATTAATAAAATAATTAGTTACTGAATTGTAATAGGCTGTTAAAAATGAATCATGTATTGATATTCGATGATATAGATCTAGATATATATATTTTCTAAAATACCAAAATGATTAGCGATCCTGACTGCCGTAGCGATATGCCCGGGTTCGAATCCCTGAGAAGCCATGGCTATAACTTCCGTCCCTTTATATAGGAGGCAATGGTGGCCACTTATAAGGTGCTTCCATAATGAAATAGCCACCACTTCCAGCCCTTGCAGTGGCGCAAGGCTAATGGCTATTAAATAAAGCGCTCGGCCATTGGGAAAAAAATGTCTGCCAGCTTTTAGGGGATCGTCAGTCTCTCCAGAGGATTTTCGGCTCTTTGCATATTTTCAATGTCTCCATGCTGCATGCACACACTATACATGTAAAAACATCCATATCTTCTCCGACATTCGACTCCGGAGTCTTCGGTAAGGCAGTTAATGTCTCTAACCACTATTTCCGGTTGAGCAGCAAATTTAGATGCTGTTTTTCTTTCTTTTGTTGTTTTTCCGCCCTCTTATTTTCTTCCCTCTAGTTTATTTATTCCAGCGGTATCAGTCCCTCCATATTTGAGGAGGCAATGAAACTTTTCAAAATTTTTGTTATAAATATACTCCTGACATAATTCAATAAAGGTAATACAACCAAATATCTTCACTTTTGCGCCGTCAAGAGTTTTGTTTGCTACTTGAAGTTGTTTATTTGATTTATTTAGCTTTTCAAAGATATCGGCTAAATAACTCACAAATGCCTTATCATCAACCGTTAACAGATTTTTCATTTCAGGTTTGGGGCGTAAAAAATAACTAAGAGTATCAGATAGTACCATAAATCTTTTTAAGCAGTTCCCTTTCGACAGCCGTCTTACTTCAGGCTTAAGTCCTATGTAGTCTTCATTTTGTTCTTCACAAAATAACTTGAAGAGACGTTCACATTTGGCACTAGCTTTAATAGCATTGATACACTTTATAAAATTTAGTACTACATTAAGAAGAGGCGGAATGTTTTTAGCTATCAAGTTTTCCCTATGAATAACATAATTCACAAGAAGCATTTCTGGATTCTCATCTTTCATCAATTTTACGCAACCCTTTTTCTTCCGCATCATAGTAGGAGCACCATTTACAGCACAATTTTCCATTGGTATATTTTTGACATCTAAGTCATTTTTAGCTTACTATAAATATCTTTGTAGGTAGTGGTGCTTTCTAATGATTTACAGAAGAACATTTCTTAGACAAAATCACCTTTCTCAATATATCTTACATAAGTTATAAGGACGGCCGCACAGTCTCTCAAAGTTGATTCAGCCCATCTGCACCAAAATTTTTCTTTTTTCAAAAATTGTTACTGTTACGTATTGTTACTTACTGGCATAGCTTTAACGTCTTTGTCGTCATTTTCTAGAACCGTTTTAAGAAATGCTGATATGGACGGTTTGATTATATTATATCCTGATAGTATGACTTTTCCGAGATGTAGTGATGAATAATGAAATATAATAACTAGCCTTAACCAGTTGTACGATTAACATAAGTACGATTAACAGTTGCTTTATTAGAAGTAGAGACTTTAATGTTACTCATATTTCAAAATTTGTTTTTAAGGTTTGAAGATAATTCAAATCTGAATTAATATGAGCATTATGTTTCGCCTTCAGATGTACCTCAAGGCGCCTTCATTTCATTGATTCGTTGGTCAGGCATTGTTGGCATAAAAGACAAAAAGGTGACCGTTCATCGGAATGAACCCAAATTTTAATATTCCTCCAAGTACTGATGAGCATTTTTTTGTGCTTGCACGACTCATTTCACTAAGGGCTTAAAGAAATAAATATCAGATCAATTAAAAACTTTGTCATATCGATAAATATAAACAAAGCTGAAAGCAGCTGCTGTTGACATTCAAGAGAAGAATAATATACTTATTGCCGTTCCTATAGTAAAACATAAAATGAATTCGTTGGCTGACATGTGCGAGAAACGTCTGGAAAGCGTGTCAGCTATTTAAATGCCCTTTAAAAGCACTTAAATGTCCATGTCTACAACTGGAAATTCTAACGCTCCTTGTCTTCTTAGACTCTGAAGGAGCCCCTTTTCGAATTTCTCCCCTTAACAATCGAATGGCCCCCACGCTGGAAAACACTACCTTAGACTATCCAAACTTGGTAACATTGCGTCAGCCCTGGTATAAAAAAGGCCTCTCTTTCCTTCCGTGGTCGAAGAAGGACTCTCGGTGCTATATGCTGCAAAAACACTATACTTACAAACAGCTCGAATTTCCGGACCAAAGTTATAGTAATCAATCAACTGCTGTTGATAAACAGTGTTAGAATCCAGTGACAAATGCAGGCTCTGTTATAATTTTTGTTAAGCTGTAAGAAAAAACTTCATTACCTCTTTTTGTTTGCAGGACTGTTGAGTAATTTGTGGTAATGTCTTAGCTAAAAAAGAGATTTTTTTGTTTTAGGCGAAACGCAGTTTATTTTTGCTGAAACTTTATATTTTTTATGTACAGATGATATAAAAACATTGAGAGAAAAAGAAATGTTTAGATGCTATTTTTTTGAAAACTACAGCACACTGAATATTTTTTATTTGTGGCTGTAAAAAGAAACAGATGGGCTTAACTCTGCATTTTCTACATGCGTTTACCGGAACGAAGTAGAATGGTAACTGACAACTATGGCAAATATGGAGGAGGGGGAAAGTTAAATTTTTGTGGAATTCCTTGCGCCATCTAGTGAGGGAAAGTAATGCTTTAAACTGAATTCCTAACAGCTATAACACCTAACAGCTCTAACTTATCACCATTACAATAGAGCGGCGCCTTTCTTTCGTTTAATAAAATTACTGAAGTGTCCGATTGAACCATAAACTTTGAAAACTTTTTATTAACAATACTTTCTTTAAAAGCAATAACGCTGTTCTAAGAAATAAGAACAATATATTTCATTTGGGAAAAAGAGTCATTCTGCCTTACGTACAGATGCTACTCAAAAACATCGTTAAATTGTATTCAACAGCAGTTAAAATGGATATTTTCGTTGAAATATGGTACCCGGAATTTTTCGTGATTACAATACTTCGCTTACTTCGTATAAGGAAGTAAAAATAGAGATTCCGGCAGGACCTGTAACAGAGCTCAGGCTTTAATTTTTTAAATGTAATAGATGCCACTAATGAAAATTATATTTACATGAGACATATTTCGTATAAAGCAGAAAAAATAACTCAAAACTTGATTTTTCTATTCCTAAACTTTCTTGAGCTAATGCAGCTCCCTCTAGTGTGCATCATGATAACCAATTATGCAATTTTCCTATTTCTGTTCACTACTTAGATATTTTTCTGATGTGGAGGTACATGGTTTTGAACCATAGGCACTCCGTAACTTATAATCATTGGCATTGAGTTTCTTTATTAATCAGGGAGAGGGAATTTCATAGTTTCGGGGGGTGGAGGAGAATGTGATCAACCCTTTATTCAACTATTAAAAGTATTTAATTTTAGTTTAGGAATATAAAAAAAATTACCTTAATTCAAGGTTTGGTATTTAGCAAAATTTTCTATACTTTCTATTGTTTAATTGATAAAATACTTTAAAAAATAATCTATCTATCTATCTATAATCTCTAGAATAGGATTATTCAAATGATCTTTACAGTTTTAACTATTTTTCCCTCTCATTTTATTATATATATATATATATATATATATATATATATATTCCGATTTTATGCACTATTATTATAAATATGTTGACACTGACGCGTCGGGGAAATCAGTCATCTGTGAGTACATATTTAAATTTTATCATGTTTGTTTCTGTGCATAGCAAATGTAATTTATTAGTTTGTATTCAAGGATAGGTTGCGATAAAACACGATTCCCAAATTATCGAGCATCTGCTAAAGGAAAATTATTTCTCCTTGAAAAGTCAATTCTCCTTTTCCTAAATAAACAATACTTTAATTATAATTTTTTCGTTTTGCTTCTAGTGTAAAATGTTTTAAGCATTTACCTTTCCTCTGTATAATTTTTAATGCATCATACATTTGTTCAGGCAAATTTAATAGCATTTTTAATAGTTGCTATTCGTCAGTTCAATTTGAGTTTTATATTTCACACTTCTAAATTAATTGAGATTCATACTAATTTAATATACTTTATTTAAATTACAGTAATATTGAAATACTGTTCCTAGGAGGTAATTAAATTCCAATATCAAATATACATATACATAATTTATTTACTAGTGGATTAATTGAGTATATTATTCCCTTTGAGAATTCTATATAGTGCATTGACTTAAATTCATCTCGCTTGAAACCTATCTGCTTGGCTTAAACTCATCCGTTTAACATCATAATTCTTATTTGAGTAAAAGAGGAAACACCTTAGCACTTATTAATTATTGTTAACTGATAGGGGATTGGTTTGTTCCCCTTGAAAAGTTAAACAATTTCCGATCAATGACGATAATTACTTGGGTTATTGATTATTTTTTTCATTTTTCAAAAGTTTCCATTTTCAATTTTTTCATGGTTCCTATGGGATGTTTCTTTTTAAAAAACATTTTTGCAAGATTCATTTTTTTAAATGCTTATAAGTTACTTCATTCAATTAAAATTCTACTAAGTTTCTCAAAGGAGATAATACGCTCAATTAATCCATTAATCAATAAATTATTATTTTATTACTTTGATGTTTTTTCGCAAGTATTAGGCAATTTATTAAGATTTATTAATATTTTTTAATTCAGTCCTTGATATATATTTGTCATAATTTTGAAGCACACTCGCAATGGCTGGAACTCTTAACAGCTTTCGATTGCCTGAGCAGACAATAATAGTTGAAAGTAAAAACTATGATGACGCAGTTAACACACTTGAGCTTGAAGAATCTCCAGTCTTTATCTTTGCACATATAAAATCATCTCAGGAAATATTTATCCAATCATAATGAAGTTCGATACATTTGTATGATTCAATCAGAATTAAAGATGATAAATTTCTATGTACATTGGTTTTTAACAAGAAATGACGCAGGCATTTTTAAAGAAGCAAGGCAGGGAGATATTAGCAGTGTAGAAGTTAACAGAAGAGTGCAGCAGAATTATGACGTAGTTATTGTGTCAAGAGTATATATACTAAGTTTGATGTAATTGTAGAGGCAAGCTATGGTTAATATTAGTTTCAGTTGCCCTTTTTCAGTAGCGTTACATAATATAGAAAGATCTCGAATTTGGGCGAACAGATTAATTTAGGGAGAGAGCACCAAATATAGAATGTTAGGAATGATCTCCTAGGAATGGAAAAATGAGTACATAGGGCAAAAATGATTGAATATAAAGTTTTTCCTATAAATAGCCATGTAATTTAATATTTTTCCTTCAAAGTTACCTAAATAAAAGAATTACTTTTCACATTTATATAACTTTTGTTTTCTTGGTTTCATTTACAAGTTGTATTTTGTAAAATACACACGAATACATTTTAAACCTTATCGGATCTATTTCTAATTTTGTATTTTTAACGCTTAGGAATGTGCTTAAAATTTTACATAATTGAAACACTTTAGGAAGATCTGACAAATGTCCCATTTGCCTGTGCAGAAGTCAAGCTCCAATAAAGGATAAAAATAGATTGCACCGTTGCAAAATATAATTTGCTTTTGAAGCGAGGACAAATGTGCAGTGGTGCCATCTGTCGTTCTAAGAGAAAGTTACATTCACTCAAATACTATAAAAGATGAAAAATCTTAATGCAGTAGATCTTTAGCAGTCCTGGTTATTTGCTATATTTTAGTCCAAGGGAGCTTTGTCTCTGAAGGACTATGGTTTTCGTTTTACGATTTTGGTTCGATTCACTACAAGCGGCGAATCACTTTTCAAACTGTTGCCACAAAGTATTATCGCCATGTGTTATATTTGGAAAATTTAAATAATGAAAAATCGGCATAAATGTATGTATATTTCTCGCATTGCGATAAAACAACGGTCCATAGAGCCATCGAATTTTGAATGACGTAATCCTCTTACGAATATGGGCATATGGAAGACCAAATTTGAAATTTGGAATTTGTTTTATTATCGGTTTCATATTTTGTAAAACCTTAACGAATTTTTGAGTAACAAACTCTACGATTTAAAAGCGAGTAATGGCAATACTCTACGGGGAAAAAATTTTTTTATCTCCAGCGCGCGGAACTGTGTATCGAAAATTCTAAAGATATGCTCATTTTAAAATTATTTGCGACATTGCTATTTAACTGAATTTTATGGTTTAAGTGCAAAGAACATGATATTTAATAAATAAAGGTAACAACACAAAACGTTAAAAAAACAGCACTTTGGACGTAATTTAAAATCTCAAAATCCTTCAGAATTTTTTTTTTTTTTTTTTTTTTTTTTTTTTTTTTTTTTTATGTTCTGTTACAGTTTACAGATCCATTACAGTTTCTTCCCATCTCTCATACTGTTTCTAGCATTCTCTTCTTTTTAATAAAGGTGAAACCTTCATCAGTTTAACTTTTTTATTGGTGTGCTGGAAAAAGAATGGCCTTTGTTTGTATCATTCTGTGAAGTAGTATATTATTCTGTATATCCAGGCGTTAAATTCATCCAAAGCCCGGTTGAACTATTTCTTAGTTTTACAATGAAACTGTAACTCCTGCTGGAGCCCCAAGTAAGACGAGGTCCAATATTTTATTTTTTTATTTAACTATTTATCATTAATTTAGTAACGCATTAAAGTTTTATTGATTACTTTCCAGAAATTGTGCCATTAAATTTTTATTTTAATTTAATTATTTTAATTATTATTTATTGTATTCTTTTATTAGTTATTTTTAAAATTTTTCTCCCTTTCCTAACGGTCGTTTGTTGCGGTGCAACGGACGCAACATGTTCTAATTTTAGAAATTAAGTCCTGGATGTGTGTCACATTTTTCATAAGTATGAATTCTTATGACCGAGCAAAATGCGTAATTCTACATTACTAAATGCAGCATTTTGAGGTAATATTTTTCCATTACAGTTAAGTATTTATAAATAAAATGAAACAAATATCAATATTTTCTGAATGCGCGGATTGTCAGTGGCTCCATTTAATTCAAACGACTAAATTTTACTGTATGCAAGCTAATCTAATTGAAACTTGCAGAGGAGATGTTGGGGGTCCCAGCGTTTTGATTTACGTAACAAAGCATTTGACTAAACTTGACTGTCAAATAGATTTTTTTTTCTAATTTCAAAGATTTTTACGTAGTATGATTCTAATTATTTTAATATCTCCTTATTTGTGGAGACAAGTGCATTATAAAAAGCATATAACCTTATAATTAGTGCAATATTTAAGAAAGATATTTTTTTATCAATTTTCCCCTCTTTATTAATAAATTCAATGTGTAATTTATTTCTTCAGCTAGTTTACACATAAATATCGTTAGTATAATTTTTTATAAAACTTTTTCAACGCTGTGTAAAATCTGATTATGGATTTCAAATAGTGCGTCGGTAAAAATATTTTTCTGATTTAGTTGTTAAATAACTGCATTTGCGGAAAGAAATTTTAAGCCCGCTGTATGACTAAAGAAATTTTAATGAAGCTTACAATGAATTAAATAAACATGGTTTTTACTTCTTTGTACGAAGTAAAAAGGAAGTATTGTAAACACAAAAAGTTTCGGGCATCATATTTCCAACGAAAATATCCATTTTGATCGACATCGAATGCAATTTAACAATGTTTTCTCGTGACATCTGTACGCAAATCAGATAAAAGGACTCTTTTTCCCCGAACGAATTATAAAACTGATTTAAAATGGATTCTGATGACAATTTTTCATGGCTCTGTAAGTACGTATGTGTGTATCTAGCATAACTCTAAAACAACGAGTAACCTCAGAAAGTTGAAATTTTGTATATTGTACTGCTATAACATGTAGATGCGCACCTCTTATTTTATTTGCAATCGGCCGCCACAAACATTTATAAATATATATATATATATATATATATATCAACTCTGTTACTTGGCTCAGTGAGCCCAGTTTCTTCATTTTTATATGTTTGTAAATTGTGCATTTTTGCTTTAAAATGATTGAATTATGTTGTTCTGATCTTCCGGTTAAGGTTTTTATGCCTTTATTTAACCTACATAATATAGTTGTAGAATTATCAACAATTTAAAAGTTGTTTAAGTGCGAGAAACTAAGCTTCGCAACAACAAAGTAACGTCTTTTTTATCATTGCGAATTAAATTATGCTTAATCCAGTCTGGAATTATCATTTAAGTTTTTAAATTATCCTATACATTGATTCAGCATAGCGTCCACAACAAATTAAATCAGTTTCTGCGTCTTCCCTGTCTTTTTGCCAAGTGAGACCAAAAGTAAATTTTCAGTTTTGTGCACCGAAAAATCTGTCTTCTTGCAAGCTTGTTCTTGCGTAGAAATTGTAATTTTAATCGTAAAATTTTCTTTTCTTTTTTTAAATGTATTTGGTGTTTTATGTTTTTCTATATTTTTAAATTTTTAATGAAGATATTTTGTGCTTTTATCATTTTTTCCTTGCCGCTGAGTGAGACCTGAAATAATTGAATGAGAAATACATCTCTGATGAAATTCGAGGAAATAAGTGTTTCTTATTAGTAGAAAATACTGTCGCCAGTCTGTTTGGGTGGTGTGGTGTGGTGTATTTAATTACGGCAAAGCACCCTAGGGCTATCTGCCTAAGGGGAGGGATGCCTTCGTGGAGGACTTTCTAAGGGAAACTGGTTCGTATACACGTTACACATGGGGAAAACCACGAAAAAACCCATGCAGCCAGCCCGTTCGCGGGATTCGAACCTCGGACCGAACTACCAGTGTTCAGCGAATTTACCGCTCGGCCGCTGGTGGGCTTCCAGTCTGTTTGGGATAGGGGAGAATGTTTATGAGTAGCGCATGCGCATTAGGTAACCAGCGCTGAATCGTCTGTGAAAAACTGTTTATTTTTTATTTGTTGAATTTCTTTTATACATCGTTTTAGATTTATTATAGTATTTGAGTAGAGCATGTGGCAACAATTAGATATTCGTAATTCTTCAGATGATATAATTTTTTTGCATTCTGAGTTATAAAATGAATGAGATGTAACGCTGATTAGTGAACCTAGCGTCAAAGTATCGCTATGGTAAATAAATATAGTAAATTTTAAAAAGCGCATTTATTCTACTGTGGCTTATGCGCTATCGAAGAAGTAGATTTATTTCAATTCAATAGGTTTAAATGAAATGCAGAAAAAACTGCGTATAATTTAATATTTCGTACAAGAAAGTCATGTGGTGTACACATCAGATTTTTTTATTACGCATTATAATAAATCGAATGTAAAGCTGTCCATTTTTTTTTTTTTTTTTTTTTTTTTTTTTTTTTAAGAAAATAAATGATGTGTATCTATAATGTCCTCACTGTGATGAACGTCTGATGTGCAAAACCTGTCAAGAGTTTTTTCTAAATATCTGAAAGAAAACTAAGTAATTATTTTCTTTTAGATTAGTGTTAATGGTTAAAGAAATAATCTTAAATTTATACATTTTAAAAAAAATTTCAGAATAGATATATAAATTGGGTATAGCTTTTGTAACAGAGCATTTTTATGAAAAAATATCATCGTATATTCAAATTAACATGATAATTAACCATTGTAAAATTAATAACAGTAAAACCCAGATTAACAATATGGAACTTCCCTTTCCTTATTTTTTCAATGAATGAAAATAATAGCTCCTTTTTCAGATCAATTCCTAAATGCTAACCCATATATGCAAACCATAAATTCACCCGTCTTTCCATTTCTTCTGTGTATATGATTTTATATACTGATCCTATTCTGAACTAAACCAACCATAATTCTGCAAACCGTAAATTCACCCATTCCCCCCCATTCAATCTGTATATATGTTTGTTTTACGTGCTACTCCTATTCTGTACCACACGGACCGCTTCAAGCCCCATATTAGGCACTCGCGGGTCACAGTCGAAGTTTTCCAAGTGATAAATAGTATGTTAACCATGCTACTGCCTTGGGTTCTAGTCCGAAAGGGCAGACTTTAAATTTTTTTCTGTATAACCACTACTACCCCTGAGCGTTGAGCGTGCGGGGCCACTACTCTCGGCTGTTAGGGATCGAGAGGGCGGGAAAATATCACGCCTGGAGATTTGACTGGTCATCAAAATGCTGCCCGCCAGTTCAACGCAAGTTGCTTGATGCCTGTACTGGGACTAACACAGGGTTACTCCTCCTTGGCCTGCTGGTCAGTCTAGTTAACGAAGTCAGGATTACCTGCTTACATACACAGATTCTCCAGGCTCTTGTTCTTAACCCCGCCCGGTGCCGAGGCTGCCAAGGTACAGTTCCGAGCCAGTACAATAAACGACTGCTGGGAGGACATTTCTTCTGTAGTCTTAATTTCCTGTTATACTGAGATTCTGAATTACGGAGAATGATTTTATAACGATTGGAATAATGAGGTGGCTTGTAAAATACGCATAAGAATGTATTGCAATAAATATAATATTAATAATTTACATTTTTTTATAAAAATTAAAAATAGGTTTTATAGCCCTAATAACCACGTGAGTTATTTTCATATTAAGTATTCAAAAATAATGAATACATGTTTTAGGTTCTAATCCTTTAAATGTATACCTTTAAGCAAAGCTTACAAACAAAAATGTTCATAACTGAATTATGCTTCAAAAATGTTCTCTCATTTCTAATATATATTTTATTTAGGTTTATCTGAGAAATCTATTCCTCTTCATGAACGGTGTATTACAGTTTTCTGTCATCTGAAACTTGGATGAAGATTCAACAATGCGATTCAGCAGTGTCTTGTAGTTATACTAGACTAGATCTTCAGTCAATCAACCAATATCTTTCGTTTCCTTAGTTAGGTTTTGTGCATCAGAGTTTGAGTGAAAATGTCTTTCATAGATAAAGTTAACACTCTTTACCAAAAATTTAATTTAGGACACTTGAATAACTCCAACGATGAACCTATAGCAGTAGAATTAATTCAACATTCAAAAGAATTACGTAATGAACAAGAGCAGTGTAAATTTTTACATGATGCTTTACGATTATACGAGGACCATTATGGCCCTAACCATTTGGAAGTAGCTGACATTTCGTCCTATTTAGGTCTTGTTCATACTCATTTAGGAAACTACCATGAAAGTAAAGAACTACTTGAAAATGCGCTTATTGTTTTTGACGGTAGCCCAGATGTTGATGAAATTAAACCTGCTGAAACTTTAGTTAGATTAGGAATCACACATGTGCTTTTAGGCAAAAGCGAACAAGCAGTAGAGATTTTAGCAAAGGCTTTACCAATTATTGAGAAATATTTTACACCTGATGACCTTAAAGTTGCAGAAGTTCTGTTTGATTTAGGAGTAGCTCTCGGGGATTTAGGAAATAACGAGAAGCAAGTTGAACTTTTGGAACAAGCTTTGCCTGTAATACAGAAGAAATATGGAGATGAACATTTTGAGTTAGCTACAAAATTAGCAGCTTTGGCAGCTGGCTATATGTACTTGAAAAATGAGATTAAAGCAAAAGAACTTGTAGATCGTGCACTGCCAATTATCCAGAAGCACTATGACAGTAATAATTTCGAAGTTGGAGAACCTTTCGCAAATTTAGGTGTTGTGTATGGAGCATTAGGAGAAAAGGATCTAGAAATAGAGCTATTAGAAAAGGCTTTGCACTGCTTCCAAATACAATATGGTGAAGAACATGTTAAAGTTGCAATCACTCTTACGAATTTGGCATTTACTTACGGTGCTAAAGGCGATCGCAATAAAGAAAAAGATTTACACGAAAAAGCACTACAAATTAACGAAACAGTTTATGGATCGGACCACAATGAAGTCGCTAAATCTTTATTGAATTTAGGCAAGGTTTACGGCGCTCTTGAAGAATATGAAAAAATGAAAAACTTACTTGAACGAGCCTTACCAATATTAGAATGTACTCATAGTTCTGAGACTCTTGAATTATGTGAAGCAATGATATGGCTAGCCTCAGCTTACAGAGACAGAAATGATCGTCGAACTGAAAAGGAACTTCTTCAGTGTGCTATGCCTATGCTTATTAAATATTATGGTCGGAAACATATTGTGGTTGCAGAGGCAATGGCAGATTTAGGTTTTGCGATTGGTGCATTAGGTGATTACAACAAGCAATTCGAATTGTTAACAAAAGCTCTTCCAGTTATTGAAGAACATTATGGATCGGGAAATGATGCTGTGGAAGTTATCCGAGAGGCTCTAAAGCCATTGAATAAAGACGCTCATCGACAACCAATTTGGAAAGAATTGTGTCTCCTTATGTAAATATTAAAAAAAAATACGACGCTCTGTCTTTTAGGTAATGTATTATTAATAGTTAATTATGTCTCACCTGCTTTACTGCTGAACTTCTTCTGTAAATGAAGCAAAATATCATTTTCAAATCTAAATGATATAAATCTTACCAAACAAAAATATAATTATTTCATCCTTACTATCGGAAACAAAAATAAACAAAATCAAAGCAAAAATAAACAAAATTAAAGCAAAAATAAACAAAATTAAAGCAAAAATAAACAAAAATAAAGAAAATCAAAGCAAAAATAAATAAAATCAACCTTAGATTAGAATTTTCTTCGGGGAGAGAGAATATTCACTAAATATAAACGTTTTGGCACAATTTAGATCACAATTTAGGTTACAACGAAAGTATACGTTTAGAATTAATTATATTTGAAATTCACATTTCTGTCTTGATATTTTGAATATTAAAGCGAAATAAACATGCATTTAAACCAATCAATAAAACACAAAGTATAACTTAATTAACAAACATTTCATTTCAGATAGCATAAGTATATACAGCATTATAAAAATAGCAACACATGAAAGGTATAAATATATCAAATTGGACATTATGTTTAACAGTTTCATATGTCACCCAGACAAACTACGCATCATATATACGCACTACACAACTATCTATATATACATATATCTATACCTACATATATATTTACACATAAAAGGATTCTGAACAAATTAGAAACAAGGACAGAAATAACTCATTAAAAGTCACAAATTTTTCTAACATTTCTACTACATTTTATTACTTTTGTATGTATATATACAGGCTGATACGTGAATACTGCATAAACTCACTTTTAAGGGTTAAAACGCTCCTTAAAATATAAAGCTCTGCAACCCATAGTTCTTCAGGAAACACATTACAAAGAATCATTATGGGAAACATGGCGGAAAAAAAAGCTGCATTTTGTATTGAACATGATAAATACTGAAAGAAATTAAAGAACTATTAATTTGTCTGTGATGATGTGCTCGGGAAAGTATCGGAGCTGACTGTTTAATTTTAACCAACAATATATGTGCAGAGTCATTAAGTTATAGCGATGTCAGGAAGCTGAATAAATCTTCACTGCCTTCGCCGTGTTCGAACTCCAGACCTTCCCCATACGAGTCGAGCTTGCTTCCAATTACAACACGAAGGCACACGGAAAGAAGGGAGAAAAACCTCAAGTATTTCTTCTTTTTAAAGGGGTGCTAGGGTTTAGGAGAACTAGACGTCAAATCCTGGTTGTGACGAATTATTATTTACCCCCTTTTAGGTCGAGCGTCATTTGCAGAGTCATTTAGAATTTACTGAAGTCAGAAAACTGAAGAAATTCGCAATGTTTTCGCCAGGATTCGAACTCCGGTCATCCCAAATACGCGGAATGACTTTAGCCAAAGAAATGCCGATATCGTTTTTTAATAAATGAATCCCGTCGCCGAGGCGAGAAAAGGGGTAATGATTCTATCTTCTGTACAGAATGACCCTGGTTCGAATCCAAGAGAAGGCATGGATATAAATTGTCAATACCTAAGTTCTAACGGTGGCCGCTTAGCAGTAGCCTCATCTAATAAAATGACCATCGCTTCTGGCTTAGTAGTGGCCAAAGCCTAAAATGGTTAGTGCCATTAAAAAAAAAAAAAAAAAAAAAAAAAAAAAAAAAAAAAAAACCTGGTAATCAGTATATATCCTTCTCAACGCTAATATTTCGGAAGTGAACTATAATCGATAAATTAATTAACTGTTTCTTTTATAATAACTATTAAATATAGTTAATACTGAAATTTAAAATGTTTAAAGCAAATTTAATTTTTCTTATGCAGATAAGATAAAAGTTTTGATTAATGCTTGTTTTGGATACTACGGATCATACGGATATTACAAAAGCGCACTGAAACTATCATCTGCACCAACACCAAAGATCTAATAGCAAGGAAGAAATTTTAGAAGAGCATACCGACTATCTTTCTGTATTCATGCCTTTTTCTTAATTCAATTAAAACTATAAACATCTTTTTAAAGCTCTAATTTTCTTCTTCGATATTTTCCGGCTCATAACAGTTTATGTTTTCAAAAGAAATGGAGGAAATAACATCGGAGATTTGAAAATTGGAATATCTTTTTTAAAATTGAATTTTATTATCATTTAATAGTACAAATTTAATTTTATGATTCGGCAGTTCTAGGTATTATTATCTAGTTCTAGGTAAATAAAATAAATGATTATTTTATTTAAAGATAAAATCCTTTTTGAGATCTTAAGATTCTAATTTAAAGTTTTATAACTGATTTTGAAATAATTCTAAAAAATATAAAATTATATTTTATTATAAAAATTATAAATTCAGTCCAAAGCATCATTCCTTTTTCCCCCAATACCGAACAATCAAGATTCAAAATAAGCAATTCCTCCTTTACAGCTGCTCTTTAAATTTGGCTAAAAGTCTTGAATCTAAGTTAAAAAGTTAAAAAATGATTTAAAGCTGTAAATTGTTTCTTGAAATTTTTACCTAAAGATATACAGTAAATCCTTTTCAGATGATTAAAACCTGCATAAAGAGATACAGCTTCTTAGATTAAAATTTTTGGAACATGATAAATATTTTACCATTTGAATTTTATGATGTACATGGATTATATAAAAAGAGATTTTTTTATACTTCTAACCACCATCTATCCATAATGTAGAAATTCCCTATCCAAAATGTTGAAAGTATTCATAAAGTTCTCAACCTTGTTTTGAGGAATTTTATAACTATATATACTCTTCTGAAATAAATATTTAAGGAAATAAAACCTATATCTATCTTTCTGAGCCTATTGTATGCATACTGCTATTATATATTAAAGGAATAAATATAGTTTTTCATTTGATACAATTTTCTTAACAAAATAATAAAATGCATGTAAAATATTAGATTAACACTTATTTATCAATTTATTGTGTTCAACATTACTGAGTGATACGTAGCACAAGAAAATTAAAAAGTTAATCGATCATAGGTATTTTTCTCTTGCCAATAATAAATTACACATCAGCACTTTTCAACGCATATTTAATAGATATTCAATAAATTATATATAAATTCAAGTGATACCTATTACATAAATTTCTTATCGATTCTTTTCTATCAAAACTTCGGACTGAGATCGTGTTCTGGGACTATTCGGGTTACAGGTGTGTCACAGGAAAATGAAGAATCATTTGATGGATGGATGAAGGAGGAGAATATTTATGCAGCATAAGAAAACTCTTGCACTTTATGTATTTAATAATAAATTACAAAATAAATATTTTTTCATTTAAACCAACAACCTACAGCATAGCAAATTAGAAAAATACGACAGCCTACGTACAAGGCGTGACTGATGAAACGTTTTGAGACTGTCTTTGTACTCTTTCCCAATGTTAAACGTGAGAAACCTCTACTACATTTTGTTAAGTTATACGACCATTTCTTTAAGTTTTTATAGTATCTTATAATACTTCTGGTATACGTATCATTATTTTTAGTGTTAAGCATCGATTTGGTGTTAAGCATATGTTCCTGCGCCAGGCAGAAACAAAACTTTCTTAAATTTTGTCAGGGAAATATTTTACAGTGGAATGAAATTGAGTGCAATGTGAACAAGGAAAGTGACACAAGGTTAAAAAAAAAAGGTAGCTTGAAATCAACAGACTGTGGAAGTTAGATACGGTTTTGTACTAATTACATGTCTAATTATGAAATGTAATGCAATCCTGAAATTATCCCAATTACATATTTGATATATGGCTATTAAATGACGAATACATTTATCACCTGATGATCCATAAATGAAATAATAAATAAAATTATCGTGAATGATTTTGAAATAACACATTTTTAAACATGCATATATATTTACAATACTTTCAGCTTACGTAAACAAATGTATGTAGTAACGTACGTGATATGATATTGATTTGCAGACACGTATAGAAGCATAAGATAACAAGTATCTGCATTTTGCTTGAGTATAACAGAGCACAAATTATACAAAAATTTCTGGATTTACCTTAATTCAGATAAGTAAAAATCTAGATAATCAGATGGACAGAACAAAATTTGTTTTAAACATCTATCCTACATTCTTATGGATAATTCAGAGCAAAAACATAAAACATGGAAGTGTTTTAATGATTCAAAAAGTGTGTATATCGGGGCTATATCGTGTATAAAAAGTGTGTATTTGAGGCTATATCGAGAATTTAGTTTGCACATAGCATTCAAATTACATTGTAATATTTCAGCTGCTTTTGTCACTTCATAATTATTTCAAAACATTTAACTCTTTCCACATATGAATCATTACAATAACAATTTTTTACATATAGTTTGTTTCTTACTTAGTTTGAAAAAATGAAATATTGTTTTTAATTACTTAAAATCTGATATTCAGAACGATTTGCTTTGCCATTAACTATATATTAATTTCATATTTTTAAATTTCCTTTAATTTCCAGTTTGCGCTTCTAACTGTAGGGCTAAATTAATGAGAGCTGTGGAAATCGATATACTATGCGAGCTGAAAAGTTCATTATTATTCAGATTCATATAATTCTATGGACTTCGTATTCTTCATCTCAAAACTGAGGTTTTGCATTAAAAATGATTCTGAAACAAGAAATAGACTGTTCTATTACATTCTTCTTAGAACTAGGCTATGTGGCGTATTTTACTTCCTAAGTGGGAAGGAAAATCTTTTCAATGTGGAAAGTGTTTAAAAATCAATGTTGCGAAATCTGCGCTGCATACCGGATATTCTAATGCTGACAGAGCATTTTCACACAATGTGCAAATGCAACAGCAGCAAGATGCAACCAGGCACAATTCTAGAGCAAAGCCACAATTTCCTGAGCAAATTCGATCTTTGCTTCTTGATGGTTAAATGCAAATCACTTTCAAGATGCTTAGATAACACTACCCTTGGGTGCTAAATGTAAACATCTGTAAATACAGAAGTCAACTGTAAACACCTGCCAGAACTCGCTTTCTAAGTCACTCAAGAGTTATCGCCTTGAAGCGTCTCATTCAATGAAAGACAGGAGCATATTTTAATGTTTCATCAACATATGCATACCATAACATTTCAAGTATTGCATTATGACTTTTCCCCAGTATAACACAAAATTCAATCACATCTCTGTCGTATAATTATAGAGACGTCTGTTTACGATAAAAATGTGCTAAGTAGTTCCACTCGCAGTGACAAAGCTGAGGCAATATCTGTTTCAACTGCAATTTAAACCTATAAACTAACGACGAATCACAAGGTTAAAAATGTTGTACGTTGAATGTTTTGTCGAAGAAAATTAATGATAAATCGCAAAATTTATAGCAGAATCAACATAAACTAAATAAAATAAAATAATATCTGAAAGATTTCAGATTTTATATTACGTCCAAAGGGACTTTTTTTAACGCTTTGTGTGCTACCTTTATTTATGAAATATCATGTTCTTCGCACTTAAAATTCAGTTCAACAGCAGTATCACAAAATATTTACAAACAGCGTATCTTAAGGATCTCCGATAAATAGCTCTCATATTCGGGTGGAGGATTACGTTATTCAAAATTTGATGGATCTAAGTACGGTTGGTTTCTCACATTGCGAGAAACATACCCACATTCATGCACATTCTCCTTTATTTAATTTGTCTTAAAATAATACAGATCGGTAATATGCGGTGGCAACAATTTGGAAAGCGATTCAGGCTTTTACAGAAATTCAACGCAAATACCGTTCCGAGACTAGCAGCTCTTCTGAGGTAAAGCTCCTTGGGACTGATAACAATCGTAATCAAACAGTGGCTGAAACATAACAGTCCACAAACATAACAATCAATTATAGCTTGAAAACAAACACCATTTTAAGTCAATACTCATGACTGAAATAGATGACAGCATCTTAACAACCGTAACTTAACAATCGGTAACAACTTAACAACAATATTAATGCTAAAAATATTTTGTTTTGTTACAATAGTTTCAGAGAAGACAATTAATGATAAATCATAACGTTGAAATCCAATACAACAAGCTACTTTCAGATGAAAATATATATGTCTGCATATGAGGAAAAGAGGAAGAGAAACTAAGTGGAGAGCGTCGTACTTAACTGGAGAGGAGAGAGGAAAAGACGACTCGCAAAAGAGTGTCATCTGACCGAGGAAAGATGAAATGAAAAAAAAAATGTTAGGGATAAGTTAGAGAAATTTACGGAAACCATCCTTCTGCTGCTCTGAACGCATACGTGACATGATGCATGAGTGCTCGTAGAGAGGCGAGGGATCGTTTTCGAAATCGGAGGCTCGGAAAATGCGTTCATTTCGTTGCGATTAATTCCCAGGGAAAGTCGATCGCCACGCGAGCGTAAAAATCTGACGAGGAAGGGTGGTTCTTTTTTTTCCTTTGTTTCATTTTTTTCTTCTTTCTGTACTCGACTCCCATTTCTTTCTTTCTTTTCTCACACCATCCTCTTTCTATTTTTTAAAAGTCCATCCACCCACCGAAAGCGATGAAATCGGGTTTTACTGATGTCCAATTTTCTGATCTCTTGCAACTGTAATAATATATATGATTTATAAATGATAAATGATTTTTTTCTGCTTTATAAATGATTTTTTTAACTATTATAACGATAGTTTTTGCATTGACGGAGGGTTATAAATACGAAAAGAAACACACGAACGCCTGCATAATTGTTAACTACTATTGAGATTAATTTCACATTGTAACATATGGTGTCTAACTTTAAAGCTGACTTTAACAAAAGTGTTAACTTTACAAACGGTGTTATCTTTAACAACTTTAACGGTGTTAATTTTACGACTTTAATAACATTAACGGTATTAACTTTAACAAAAGCGCTGAACTCCTACATAAATCGGCCCACCAGCGGCCGAGCGGTAACGTCGCTGAACACTGGTAGTTCGGTCCGAGGTTCGAGTCCCGCGAACGGGCTGGCTGCATGGGTGTTTTCGTGGTTTTCCCCATGTGTAACGTGTATACGAGCCAGTTTCCCTTAAAAAGTCCTCCACGAAGGCATCCCTCCCTTAAGGCAGATAGCCCTCGAGTGCTTTGCCGTAATCTAATAAACCAAACCAAACCTACATAAATCGCATTTCAGTTTTGCAAAATGTTTTCTTTCAGGGATAAAATATGTAACAGGATACCATAAATAAACGTTTACGAGCGAGAAAACTGATTAGCATAGGTACTGGATTGCTATACACAAAGTCACTGCAAAAATAACGAACAAATTGCACAATGCAATAACAATGATACCAATTAATCGTAATAAATTTTACAGTGTGAAAATATCATCGTGAAGATTTCTGAATGTACTAAATCTTAAATAAATATTTGTGCTTAATAGCTTTTTGTCTGATATTCTCAAGCCTTTTCACAAAAACATAAACTGATGATGCATCTACGTCATGCAAAGTTGAATGTTTAAAATTCATTAGGCCTAATATAGTTTCAGTTGTGTGCATTACGCTGAATGTGCGTGTTATCACTGCATTCTTCTCTTTCAGTATATTATGCAGCGTATTACCTGACATAATTAAGAGTTTACATCAAAACAGGCTTCCCGTTCAATTATTTTGCTCAAATGGAGCATAATGCAGTCTTTTGAGTGCGTTTAAGGCATGATACGCTCATTTCCTGAAATAGGTCTTTGAAATGTTGTTTCAAAATACGATAATTTTAATTTATGATGGGTTTATCAGAATTTGACTCAATGGTTATTCAATAGGCAGCCCTAGTTTCAGATATTACTTAAATGTGCAATAGAAGAAGTTTGATTATGGCAAAGAACTCGAGGCAATCTGCCTAAGGAAAGGGGTGCCTTTGTGGAAGACTTTCTAAAAAGAGGGTTCATAGTCATGTTGCATATGGGAAAAACCATGAAAGCGCCCATGTATCCAGTCTGCTTACCAAAATTTAAACCGGGGTGTAACGATAAGTATTCAAAAGCCTTTTCTTCCGCTTTCTGGTTAGCCCAGCTTATAAAAGAAATATAATATTGGTTTTGGAAAAGTCTAGTTTAGAAAAAAGCTTTTGACTGTTACAGACTAATTTAAAAATTATAATTCCTAGAAGCAGCAAGATTCTGAATGAATGAAAGAATGTCAATGGATACAGGTAATATTTTTCTGCGCTCGACAAACAATAAAACGGATTAGCTGTGTAAAATTCTTGAGATTTTGCTCAAGTGCAAATATTAGAAATTAATTCTCAAAATTACGCCTCTTGAACTAGAAACTAATAATATTTTCAGTAAATTTTTAATAAATATCTAACTAGCTAGAAAGACTTATTTATTTAAAGCGGAATGAAGGTTCACAGTTTTGAACTAACCCTTTAGCGAAGATGGCGGAGTAAATCTAATTAAGACTGACGCAGAGGCGATTTCGTGAATTAAAAATTGATGAATATGCCTATAAATTTACAAGTCTAACTTAGTTCAGAATTTAACCCTTACATATATTTTGCATTTTAATTAATTTTTCATAAACTTGTAAATTCAAGTGGTTGTAAGTAACATAACTTTTACTCCAAACTACAATCAATTAAAATGTGCTATTTGCATGTTTAATAAACACACATGTAAGTTAAAGCAATTTTTCACAAGTTAACTTACCTTATGAAATATTTAGTAGTTAAAAATGCTTCTAGATCGTTGCAATGTAATTAATTGCAGGGTACAACTGTTTTATAGTCAACTGCAGTGTTAATTGCAGTGCGTCTAACAATTACAATTCTAGGCAATTAGAGTTTTGTATTTTAAGAATTCTAAAACAAAATAAGGTAGTTACTTTAACTACATACTTCAGGGGAGAAAACGCATACTCAATGATTACAAATGTGTGTGTGTGTGTGTGATTATGGCAAAGCCTCGAGGGCTATCTGCCTAAGGGGAGGGATGCCTTCGTGGAGGACTTTCTAAGGAAAACTGGCTCGTATACACGTTACACATGGGGAAAACCACGAAAACGCCCATGCAGCCAGCCCGTTCGCGGGATTCGACCCTCGGACCGAACTACCAGTGTTCAGCGACTTTACCGCTCGGCCGCTGGTGGGCCCTCAATGATTACAAATGAATTAGTTACTGCGTATATAAAGCCAGTAAACGCTGATAATTTCATCAAAGATTGGGTATCTGCAGCCTGGTGAACTGCTGCATGACTTTGGGTTTAGATGTAGTTTTATACAGCGTCTCTGTAAGTTCTTTTAACCCTTTGCGGCACAGTGTGTCCGGTCTGGATGCACCTAAAAATTTCCTTCTGTACGCACAGAAAAATTGAATGAAAAAGGATTTATAGGTTACTCTGAACCATCTTTATTTATAGTAGATGGCAGCTGAACACAAACCAGTCCATATATTTTAGCCATGTTTAGTTTTTTTAAGACCCTCATTTTTCAAAGAAATCTTCCAGATTTTTTCTAGGGTATAAAAGGAATTGTTTGAAAAGAAATTTCTATGTTATTTTTTTGGCTGTATGCTAATATCCTTATTCTATATTAGTTTTAAATTTTTACCTTGAAATCTTGCTTAAAATCAAACGGCGAACCCTAGGTGTGCCCAGACCCGGCTCACCGATAATCTAGGACAACTGAGAGTCTGTATTCTTTGTTTCTCAGCATCTCATCGGTCAGTTCATTGACAACGATGCTTGTTTCAGCACTCTTTTCGAAGCTCTATTCAATCAGTGTGCCCACTTTGGGCACACTTAATTAAAACGATAAGTGCTACTTTCACAAAATTTTACTTGTTTACTCCTTTAGGCCTAATTAGACTGCCTACTTTTTTTTTTTTTTTTTTAAATCAAAACTCCAATTTTAAAAGGTAGCATGCCGGAAAGGGTTAAAGTATCATGTGAATATCTAAGGCGGTTTTAGCGTGTTTGCTTCATGGGACAATCTTGATCACTTAACTGATTTTTATTCTGCAGCAATGGTCCTTTTAATGGATCCCTGATGTCTGTTCAGTGTTTTCCAGCCATAGATATGGCTTTAGCATTGTTTAACGTTTTCAGGTCAAATATAACTTAACGTTAGATGTTATCAGCAATTTTTACTTTCAGTTCTGGAATGTCTTGCACTTTTAATTAATGCACTCATAGACCATGCTATACGACTTCAATCTAATCAGGTATGTATTAGAAACAAGTTTTATTTCATTACCGTTTACCTTTGCACCAAAATATTATTTTTAAAAGTAATATTTGCTGCATCAAGTATCATCTCTTCTCGATTCACAGCAATGCTTCATTTAAATTTCATCAGAAGGGAATTCATTAAAATTCGTAAACTGCGGATATGAATACACAATGTGAGTACTAATATAAAATATTTTAGAAATTTGTAAATCATCAAACTTCAAGATTTTATAAAATCAAATCATGAACTAATGTAATCTGCGCAAATGAGAACTTAAGCGAAATAATTTGACTGAGTACCAGATATGAATAATCCATACTAAAATACGTGTCAAATATTAATTACTTTAATATCGACAGTCTTATTACCGTGAAATTGAATACTGAAGTGCAACTGATTTTTAATTGAATGATTCAAGTGATAAATTTCATCACTGTAAAACTGTGGACAAAATGTACGCGAGTGTTTGATTTGAGAAAAGGCATCATGAATAACTTCTCTTAGTTACGAAACACATTTTTCCAGATTATCATAAGAGTTAAAATCTTAAAACAAACAAACAACAAATCTATAAACAAACAAAACGTTAAGCTTCTTGCATAAAAATTCGAATCTCGATATTGAGTCGTATAGTTTGGCACAAAAGGATGATTTCCCCTAAATGATTCCTGTGTTATTTACGCTAAAATGTTCTTGGGTGATTATGCCAAAAAAAGGGCTTCAGTAGATTTTCTAATCTGAGGATTGAATAACTCGTCAATGGATAAATGTAGTATGCCAAAATTTGTGTGCTTGCGCAAGTGCAATTTACGGAATCCGGCCTTTTTACTTTATTTTATTTTATTTTTTGGTGTTGAAATGGGCCGATATTCGATCCAAGATACTCAGAGTTTGTTCAGTACTTCAGGGTTTGCTCTTGCGTGACATCACTATATCCGAACCTACTACTCTCCTTTTATGTCTTTTTTAAAATAGTTTTTGCGTAAGTTTTTGTTGTTGTTCCCGATCTCACATGTCTGACAAAGGTCAGAGCAAGTTCACAATATTCATCGTAGTAAGGAGTCATATACGCCTGTCATTGGCAAGAATTGGATTGGGTTATTCAATTATGGCAAAGCATACGAGGGCTATCTGCCTGAAGGGAGGGATGCTTTCATGGAAGACGTTCTAAGGGAAACTGGCTCGTATACACGTTAGACATGGGAAAAACCACGAAAACGCCCATGCACACAGCCTATTCGCGGGATTCGAACCTCGAACCGAACTACCAGTGTTTAGCGTCTTTGACGCTGCTGGGCGTCATTGGCAAGAGCCTTGACTCGTTCGCTAGAGTCCTGATAACTAAGCTAGAGTTGTGAACCTAATTTTGAGAGAGAGGGCTTCCAGAGGATGGGTGCAAAGGCCTCCTGTCCCTCTTCTCCTACCACCAAACTCGCAAGAGGGCTTTCGACTCGTCGCAAATTTAGAGTGTTCCCATGCGCACAGACACTATACATTTACAAACAGCCACGTCTTCATCGAGATTCGAACCCGGGTCCTTTGGTAAGGCAGTAAGAGTCATTAACCACTATCCCCGTCGGGCGGCTTTCGCATAAGTAAATAGCTTCAGTTTTGGAAAAAGGCCTAGCCTTGTTTATATACTGACCTTAATTCAGTCGAAAAACTGTGATTTTTTGTCAAACTTTTCTTTGTGTCCAGAGATGTGTCGAAACTTTCAGGAAGGGGTGGTGACTTCAGAAATAAGCCAAAATATTATGTGAATTAATTGGGAAGTTT
Source organism: Stegodyphus dumicola (assembly GCF_044657685.1). Lineage (NCBI taxonomy): Eukaryota > Metazoa > Arthropoda > Arachnida > Araneae > Eresidae > Stegodyphus > Stegodyphus dumicola. Next base: position 136,062,707 of record NC_140777.1, read on the forward strand.
GACTGAGCACATTCAATGAGTGTGATGAAAAAGACCATGCGAACATTCAAAGAAGAGGTAGCAAGCATGTCCGAAACTATCACTGCTGTCAAAACAGTAATAGAGGAAGGACGATTTACTTCAACTTGATTTTGGGCTTACTTCAGTAGTGCAACAGTAAAAAATCTGATGTGTACACCACATGACTTCCTTGTACGGAATATTTAATTATACGCATTTTTTCTTGCATTTCATTTAAACTTATTGGATTGAATTAAATCTACTTCGCCGACAGCGCATAAGCCACAATAGAATAAATGCATTCTTTAAAATTCACTCTAGTATTTATTTACCATAGCGACACTCTGGCGCTAGCTTCACTTAGCAGTATTAATAATTATATAACAGTTAACTTATATATTTCGTTCATATTATAACTCATAATGCACAAAATTTATATCATTTAAAGAATAGAATTATCTAATCGTTGCCACATGTTCTATTCAAATACTGTAATAAAGCTAGAATGATGTATAAAAGAAATTAAGCAAACAAAACAAAAAAGAAACAGTTTTTCACAAACGATTCAGTATTTCTCATTTAATTAACTCAGTTCTCACTTCGCGAGAAGGCAAAAATACATAAAGAGTCAAAATATCTATATTAAAAATTACGAAGTAAATCTGAAACACTTATTTCCTCGATAAAGTTCCAGAAAGAATTAAGCATGATTTAATTGGCAATAATAAATGAATGCGTTATCTTTGTTGTTGCGAAGCTAAGTTTCTCTAGATTGGCAACAAATCCACTAGTCTCCTGTTTCAAATGTAAACATCAATGGCCGCCATAAAAAAAGGCTTAACAGAGTGAATATATATATAAATATATTTATATACGTTTGGTGCGGCCGATTGCAACCAAAATACGAGGTGCACATCTACATGTTATAGCAGTCCTATATACAAAATTTCAACGTTCTGAGGCTACTTGTTTTTGAGTTATGCGAGATACGTACGTACGTACATACGTTCGTACAGACGCCACGAAACATTCTCTTCAGAATTAATTTTACAGCAGTTTTATAATTTTTTTGAAGGAAAAGAGTATTTTATTCTGTCCTTACGTACAGCTATCACTCAAAAACATCGTTAAATTGCAGTCGATAGGGGTCAAAATGGATATTTTCGTTAAAATATGCTGCCTGAAACTTTTCGCGATCACAATACTTGCTTTTTCTTCGTACAAGGAAGTAAAAATTAGAGATTCTTGATCTAAAAGATATTGATTTAACATGAGCAATTAGAAAATCACAGAACAAATTTTCAGTGATTTTAAAGAACTAAGAGAATTCGAGTGAGTAACATAGTTTTTTATATTGCTTTCAGGCGTGCAAGAAATCCCAACAGAGACTTGAAATGGAACAATAGTCAAAATTGAGCAAGTGTGATGTATTGCTTCTCTCGGTGACGTTATTAAATGAAAAGGCTAATCCAGTGTGATCATTGCTGTTTGATCCATCGCATTAATGCCAGTATCAGGTAGTAATTTGTGTTTCAGCCATCTCAGAAAAGCTGATGGAAATTGATTTCGTTTACGTAGCCTTTCTCAAGTAGAAGGATATTATTCATTAGGTAGGCTTGGATATTTTGAAAAGATGATATTTTGTCACTCGAATGAAATCGTGTTGAAGGAAATATCATTGCATGGCTAAACGCGAAAAGAATTTTTAGTATTTCCTGTAAATCAGCATTATACTTTTCAAAATCGATAAAAGTCAGTGAAACAAATTATCCTCCTCTTTATTCCGAACATTAAATTTGTAATTTGAAGTTCAGAACGACGCTTGTAAATTCTGTCACTTTGGTTACCAATTTTAAAGAATAGTGCACCTTTACTTAGTTCTTTCTGCATTGGTTATTACTTTATAGCACACATTTTGAGATGTTTAATATGATATATTGAGATGTTTAATATGAAATATTTTAGTAAAATATTGCGCATTTAATCATCAGTACTACTAGTTTTCTTCGTGTATATTTCCAATTTCGTTTAAGTCCAAAATTATAATCGTATTAAAAATGTAACAATTTTCTCTTTTCTAAAAGTAATTTTGAGGCTTTGTGTAGAGTTTCAAGATATACAAGTATTATGACTGTTACTAATAATGGGAATTATTATCAGTCAATTGAAAGTACTATAATGCGGCATTACAATACATGAATTCTATAAGTAATATTTTGAAGTGATAGTTTTCTGATCATGTATAAATAAAATAAATAGATTTGAAATGAAATTTTGTTTATTCCACATAGCATTTAAATAGTATTTATTGTTAAGTCTAGTGCGGTTTTTATAGCATTTCCAGATCCACCAAAAATGTATAATAAGAATTTTTGTACTACCAAAACCTATATCATAACTGCATGAATAAAGTTAATTTTAATTTGCCGAATTATCGACCAGGAAAGAAAATAATTTGTTTCCGGTCTTCAGCAGTAGATGGCAGAATCAAGAAAAAGCAAGGAAAATTCAACTATTGAAAACTCTCGTTTGAGCAGTTATCGGTAATCATAAAGCATTTTATTATCCATTCTAGTAATGAAATAACGTAAATGGAATTTTAAGATAAGGCTTGAAAGTAAATGTAGTGTTCTAAATCTTCTGCCGTTATAATTTTTTATTATCACCATGCAGAAGTTTTATGTAGCTTTCTTATGGATAATCAATGTTTGAGTCCGCTTTACACCGATGATATTCGACTCAACATACTATATTTAAATATTACGAAGCCGGGTTTAAGTTCTTAAGTTCAGTGGAGCTTAGGCTTCAAAACGTTTTAGGTTTTTAATGATACTGTAATTTACCAAGAACCCCAAATAAGATAAGATTTTCTTTAATTTATTTTATTCTTCAACTAAAGGATGTCCATGAAAAGACGTGGAGGCAAAAAAAGAAGACAAATACAGGGAGGTCATAAAAATCTTCCCTAGTGTATGAGCTTCTAGAGCACTATCTACTCAAATCAAAATGAAATATCAGCTATTGCTGTTTGAAGGTCTACATTCGAGATTGAAATGATTTAAAACAATAGAGCTCTCACGGTTACGATTGCAGTTAAAAAATGTCGAATGGCGAGTCCCACTTTTTTCCTGCACATATTGATCAGCATACTGTAAAACCGGCTAATGTTCCATAAGAGAAGTAAGCTGGCGCCAAACTATTTTCGCCTTCAAATGTTGGCGAGTTTTTTTTTTTTTTTTTTTTTTTTTTTTTTTTTTTTTTTTTTGCTGCAGTGAGAGCACTAAGATGTGATTTTTAAACATAAACAGAATAGTAACTTTTTAAGTTCTGCGTTAGTGAAACGTCGTTCTTTTATGTAAACAGAATAGTAAAACGAGATTAAATAAAAATAAATAAATAAATAAATAAAATTCTATTATTTTTTAAATAAATAAAATTCTATTATTTCTTTGTTATTTTTGCCGATAGATGGCGTTGCCTCATCGCGTTTTATACTACCGGAGGGTGTAAAATGCCGTTACAGAGGTTGCTTTGCCTATACTTCTTCCGAGTTTGAGTAAAGTTTTCGAAAGGATTCTGCTTGCTAAAATGAAAATCTATCTCACCTTACTACTGCCTGAACAGTTTGGATTCAGAGCTCAGCTTTCAACTACAAAACAACTTGTCAGACTAACTGAATTCATAAGATCAGCACTGCACTGTAAACAAAACGTTGCTATCCTCATGTTAGACGTGGCATGAGGGTCTTATCTCCAAACTTATCGACTTCAATTTTGAAAGAGAACTTGTACTTATTATCTTATCTTTCATCACCTGCAGGAAATTCAAAGTGACTGTACACGGTTCCTACACCTCCGAATGCCCAATACCAGTACCTCCTACATACAAGGCCAAGGCTCTAGGGTTGCTTGAACGCTCTGACGTCACGAAAGTCGTCTTTCCACTTTGTCAACACTTGCCTCTTGCTCTCGTAGCGTAGTGAACCGACTGTAAACACTCGACAAGTTAATTATGTAATCAAGGGCTGAAAGGTCTCATACATTTATACTAAGCTATTTTTCTCAAAGGGATTTACTGCAATAAAAAGAAAGTAACATCAAGTTGCCTAAATAAACACTGACTCCCCTTTTTCTTACTGTACTGTGGTGTCATTTCCTGTTATTTCTAGTTATAATTTTAATGGTAGAACAATTTCAGGTCAAAAATAAAAATCCTTTTTAATGCGTTTTGCACCCTAATTGTGTTACTTTCCTTTTAATAAAGATCTGAAATTATTCTGAAAATTTTAAGTCCTACCTTATACAAATGTGCTACATTAGTTTTGATTTCTAATAAGGAGATACATTAAACTTCTTATTCCTTACAATTCTAAGAATTCAGGGCATTTGATCTATTTAGATGTTTTAAAAGTTTCTACTGATTATCCTGACAAAAAAATTCCAGTAAGTGCATATCAGTTATATAACTTCATATTTATCATTTGCTTAAAAGTTTAGATAAGTTACAATTAAATGATTTTAGGAAAAAAATTTACTAGCTACAAGAAAATTATACATGTACATAATAAACAAAAGAGATGTTACAGACATTAAATGATAAGAATGAAACTTGAGGATTTTGAATTCCAAACAAGTGTAAAGTTTGTTGAATTTTTGCGATTTTCCTTTTTTGTTATTGAGAAAGATGAATTACATATTCTTCAAAAATAGTAATTTAATTGAAAAAGCTTAAATATATGGAATTTATTGTGCCTATATTGAAAATTAACACTGAATAAAATACTGATATATGCTTAAAAATAGTAACTTTCAAATCATACTCCAGGTTTATTATCTGTTACGAAATTCAATCCTACCGTGAAGTGAAAAAGCCTATCAAAACCGGAAAATTACTAAACAAATATGCGTAAATAGAAAATGTTGTTAAAAATTGATATTAAAAAAATAAAACACGATTAAAGTAAATTTAGGTATTTTTAGTTTTAATCAACTGTAAACTTGCCATTATGCATTATTGTTGCCTTTCTATTAAGGAAGAGGATATTTAGTAAAATATACATTCTTCAAAAAACAAACCAGCAACAGACTCTTTTTATAAATATATTTTATTACCACCACCTGAAGTATGCTAAATCAATTTCTTTATTATTAAGTGTAAAATTATTTAAGAAAAGTTAAGATACGTATTTGAAATTAGGAAATGCAGTTGATGAAGGGCAAATCGGATATATATCTATACATATTTATTTATTTACAACTAAAAGATATAAGCCTTTTGCAAGGAGGGCTACGTTTCTTTCTCTCGTATTAAGGGAATAACAGCGTAAGTGGTTTCATGTGGCAACCATGCTGTCTGTAGATAAGGACGACTTTAGTGACGTAGTGTCAGCCGTGCCGTGGCTTTGTATGTAGGAGGTTCTGCCAATACTCAGTGGAATTCCACAAGGAAGTGTTTTAGGACCTATTTTGTACCTGTTTTATGCTGCGGACTTTCCAACTGTTCTTCACAGCAATAATTCGATTTTAGCGTGTTATGCAGACGACACTGCATTAGCAGTAAAGTCTGCTAATGTGAATCATGCCGTCCGTAAACTTCAAGATCACATCCCGCTCATCGAAGAATGGTGTAAGAACTGGAAAGTGCCAATTAATGCCTCTAAATCCCAGGTTCTTATCATCCGCAGAAGGAAAAAGAAAAAGAAACTCAAAAATCAACTCAATCTATTCAACGAACCTATCCCTGTTGTGACTCGAGCAAAATACCTTGTGTGATTTTAAATAGTAAAATTACTTGGACAAATCATATTAATCATGTCAAACAAAAAACGATCTATGTCATGAAAAGTCTACATATCCCATGTTAGGCCGTTTCTCCAAACTTAGTTTAGAGAAAAAGAGACTTATCTACCTGTCGATCTTAGGACCAATAATGATCTATGCTTCACCAGCCTGAGCCACTGTGTCTGATTTAAATAAGCTAATTCAAAATCTCTTCTTAAGACTCATAACCAACGCGCACCTTTACCTTCGCAACGAAGTTTTACACAAGGACCTCAAAATTGAGACTATGGACAATTTCCTTCGTAAAACTAATAAGAATTTCTTCAGGAAAGCTAAGGACTGTGAGTATCTAGACAAATTTAATTTTCTTCAGTATGAAATACTGGATGAAGATAGACATCTCCGTCTCTTCGCTGCTTTTATGCTAGATAGCAACCAAAACTTTCCAACTTAAATAGTTGCTTATTATTTTCAAAGTCTGACTGCACAAATTCTAACTTAAAAAATGAAGCAGCATTCACCAGAGCCAGGACTTGGGAGGGTGCCTCCCACGTGACTTGCCTTCCACACCTTATGACTTGTTACTGATTTCTCCAGCTTATAATGCTTTCTTGAGACTTGTACATATGTAAATAGTGATTATCTAATCAAGAACTTTATGTTTTATTATTTTGCATTTAAACTTATATTCTCTCTTGTATTTTGTTTTTTATCGTATTTACAGCATAATGAACTGTAGCATTCAGATGTCATCTCGTGCTCACGTAGCGTGGGTCACACACCCCTTCTGCACTTTAGCTATCCTGCACCGCCCAGCTCACGCATTTCTCCACTTTCAGTGCTTGCTCCTCGTAGCAACTGCATTATGACTGCCAGAACACAGCACGTAATTCTACGTGCTAATCACGGCATAAAGTGGAACATAAGTGGAACGTGGAAGCTTTCCCTATATTCGAGGTTCAGACTTGGTGCCTGAAGGTGCAGTTGCCCCTCGCTCCCTATTTTTTTACTTTACTGATTTGTTTGCTTTTTAGTTCATGTTTTATATGTTTGATCAGATAGCCTGGCTCAGAAAAGTAGGCGGCCAGTGTAAATATGATTCAAAATCCAGTTACGACCACGTGTGTGCTGATAACGACCACGTGTTTCTGAGATTGCTTTGCCAGTACTTTATTTTTCTTCTTTTTCCCTTTTCTAGCAATTTCGTTCTCCTGATGAGGAGCTGCCCTCGAAATCGTTTGAATGTTTTAATATGTGTACGCTAAATACAAGGTTGTTATTGCGATTTTAATTATCACATTGTCGTGTTTCTATTCTATTCTATATAATAGATAATTCCCACCAACAACAGTTTAACCTCCCGTAAGTATTAAACAGCAAAACTTTAAAGAAAAAACATAGTATTTTAAAATTAAATTAAAAAAAAATCTTCTTGCTACACTAAACTCGCATTCATTACAATCTCCGAAATAAAGCTCTAGGTTTGCCACAGAAAAACATACAGCCGGAAGCCACAACCAAATCAAAATCGAGCCAAATTAAAAACTCTCGCCAAGTTTGGCGCTCATCCTGATTATGGAAGATTAACCGTAAAACCATAAACAGCGTCATAACGAAACACGCATGATAAAAATTATCGGCATAAAACATTTACTAAGAAAAATATTGTAAAGGACCATCAATATATTTTATTGCAAATACAAGTTTTTAACGTGCCCACCTTCACAGACAATAAGGCATTGCATATGGGAGATTATTGACAACAATGACGAATGTGTCATTGCAGGAGGAATCTGTATAACTTCACGTTTTATGGCGTGTTTCAATTCCAACAAATCTCGAGAATTTCATATGTGCAGCATAGATTTCAGATAACCTTAAAACCAAAAATTCTTCAGAGTGAAATAGGGGAATTGCGGTGGCCACGAAGATGCAAAATTACGGGAGATGATTCCAGCTTGAAAAGTTGAACACTTTGAAAACTTGTAATTCCAATAAAAGTATTTTTCCCTTTCCTCGCTTGAGTTGTCGTCGGTCCTTTACAATGCTGTTCTTTGTAGATGTTTTACGCCGGCAACTGTCGTTAGACGCGTCTCGTTCCAACGCCATTTATGGTTTTTCAATGTGCAGATCAGTTTGATCGGAGAAAAAGCTGGTTATTGCCTTCTAAAAATTTCAGTTTTTTTTACTTTAACTGTAACTGCGTGAGGTCTATTGTTTTAAATCAGCATAATTTTGAGCGCATACATTCATAATACCTCAAATTTTATTTCGATTAGTTCAGCGGGTAGATTGCTAGGGTTTCATATATCAGAGAAGTTTTTCTGTCTTGTGTATCCGAAATCATCACGTTTATTGCATCATGGTTTGCTTAACTGAAAAGGAGAACTAGAAAGTTTTATTCGTCAGGAAGCTTGGCAGAATAGCGGATTTATACTTCTTAATTTTTTTTCTGTGGCAACATGACCCGTCTAGTACACCTTCAGCATCATTAACTGAACCTGACGTCTTAAATATTCTTTTTGTGGAAAGAAGAAAAGTGTATTAAATGCACGTAGCTGATATTGCAGATTTTGTGTGCCTTAATTACAGGAACGATAGGATTACTCAGACTAATGATGTTGAATGCGTGCAACTGAGACAGGGCATCGAATTAGCCCCAGCTACAAATGAAGCTAAACTAAATCATTTGGGTTTAAAACTGAATTTCATCCTTGAACCTGAGGCAGATAATTTAACAAACGTTGTTCACAAACAAATAAACAAATAAATAAAATCGAAATATATGATATGTATGTAAATTACGAAATGTATGTAATTCTGTATAAGTATTGGGTTAATAGGAAACTAGTAACATATTTTAGAGTTGCACTAAAATCTTTTGAGCTCTCTTTTCCAGCTATATAAGCAACAATGTAATAAGCAAATTCATTTTTCATATAGGTGCTGTTACTTTTATCACTTCTTTGCCCGCCAACCAGTATTTGTCAAAATTATTTTAATTTATCAATGTTTTATATATGTATATGTTTTTATTTTAATTAATTTTTAATCATTAAATATTATTTTATGTAGTTGTTTTTATTCATCTTTCGTGATGGCGTCTTGGGGGCCCAACAGCGACAGAAGGATAAAGGCACTGAATACTGGTAGTTCAGATCTGGATTCGATTCCAGGTGAACGGGCTGGTTGCATGGGCGTTTTTGTAGTTTTCCTTATGTGTAACGAGGGCCCACCAGCGGCCGAGCGGTCGCTGAACACTGGTAGTTCGGTCCGAGGTTCGAATCCTGCGAACGGGCTGGCTGCATGGGCGTTTTCGTGGTTTTCCCCATGTGTAACGTGTATACGAGCCAGTTTCCCTTAGAAAGTCCTCCACGAAGGCATCCCTCCCCTTAGGCAGATAGCCCTAGTGTGCTTTGCCATAATTAAATACACCACACCACCTTATGTGTAACGTATATACGAGACTTCTCTTAGAACGTCCTCTACGAAATCTCTCTCTTTCGGCAGATAGCCTTTGCGTGCTTTGCTACAAATAAATAAACTAGACCAAACCTAATGGCGTCACATAGGAGTCTGGCACTTCCATTTTTAAAAATTATGCATAGAATTTAATAATATGTATGAATAAGCTAGCATTCCCGAAAATTGAGTTTATAGAGCTAATTATGATGAAAATGTTTCGTTGGGCAATTTAATAATTAATCTATGAGAAAGCAGTTAATTAACTGACTGTAATTTTATTTGAAGCCGCTTGAAACTGCTGCTTGTACACAGCACTTTTTTGAGAACCTTTACTTAGTTAATACAAAAAGCACTAAATAGTGCATATTTAACATAATTAAGGAATGATTTTTGTTGGCGTCGCTTTAGAGGCGAAAACCCTAAGTGTCCGGAAGCCTTGGCTGCAATTAGGTTCATAACCTATATTTTCTGTGGAAGTGCTTGACGGTAAATGCTCCCAAATATAATATTTTTACAAGTAAACCTTCGAAATTAATCTTCAGGAATCTCTACATGCTCTTAAGATAACTTAAGTTAGATAATGTTATGAGGATATTAATTGGAAACCTGGAATATTCGATTTTACAATATTAACCTGGCATTACCCGCCCGACAAAAACGAACGGCGTTACTCGCGTAGGGTATGTCATACCCAAGAGTGTTTCATTATATTTTCTACCATAAAATCTATGCACGAAAAGTAGAAAACAATTAAAAAAAGAAGACTACAGTTATAAAACTAGTTAATCATGCTACTTAAATTTATTTTGCATATTTTCTGCAAATATATGCCATGTGTTCCATATATATATATATGTTTGTTCCACCGTTCAAAAATAAATTTAGATTTCTGGCTTTTCTATTAGGGCATTCCGAGCATCTTTTAGATATTACTTTGGCCTTCTTTATAGGTAAGTGCAATGGTTTCATTGGATCCTAGTTTTTCTTTTAAGTTTCACGGAAGCATCGCTTGTTGGCTTCTATTTTTCTTGCATTCTTCTGCAAGTTGAAATCGCAAATATTTCAAAAATGATCGCCTCGTTTGATGTTCAGTAGGTTATTTCTTAATACATAACAAAATAATTCGCGCACTTAATTCCAGCAACAATTTTTTATACAACTCTCCTTTATATAAATTGTAGAAAGTTATTATTTCAGGTTTTTTGGATTCTCCTGTAGATGACTCTATTGTATCATAATTATGCATACTTGAAGGTAGAAGAACATTCTTATTTTTCTTGGGTGTATGTGAGACTATTATTGTATTTTTTTGGAAACGAAACATAAAGGTGTAAATCTCTCTCTTCTTTGAACTCAAAACCATTGGAGGAAGCTCTCTTTTATTTTTTCTTATGGTTCCAACGATAGTTATTCATCCGAAGATACAACATCTAATGAATTTCTCAAACATCGCATTCTTCATCAAAGGCGATAACGCGCAATATCGGAAGAACAATTTGAAAGCTTATTCGCATATTCAGAACTATAACACAAATACTCGCGCAGGGTATAATATACCCGTCGAGGGAATATTCAAAGAACTATTTTCTGGATTCGGCTGCAGGTTTCCACTCCTTCAAAGTTATGACCTGAGAGTCAGCTATACGAAGATTCATCCATTTCCCACCCCCACCCCCCCCAAAGTTAGAAAGGAACATTAAAAATTTCAGAAAGATGGGTATCTCATACCCTGCGCGAGTAATGAAGGTTAGTTCAGTCAGAAAACAAACAAACTGGGAAAAAGTAAAGGAATTCAGAATTGCATCATTAAAATTAATTAATAGTTCAGGCAAATTCGAAAAAAAAGAAAAAAAAGTTAGCTCTTTGAAGACCATAACGCCTCAGACGGCCTTTCATTCAAACGACCGCAACTGCCCCAAACGGCCGAAATTCCGATGTTGTTTTCTTCCCTCCCCTAAGATATGCAGTAGCAGGTGCAGTTTCCCCAAATGCACTGCATCAGTTTATTGCAGACAGCTTGCCCTAAAAGTATTTATTTGTGGTTTCTTATCTCTATTTATTAGAAGTAGAAACGATGTCATTTAAAATCTTCACTCTTTGTGCGCTAATACATGGGGAAGGAAGGAAACTGCCGTGACTCTCGAAAATTATTTCGGGCGGCTCAGTATTTTAACATACAGGTTAGCAAAATATTCGGTTTTCAAAGAGTTAAAGAATTCAAAGTTACTTCATTGAAATGAATTGATGCTCGACGAGGGCACTACACATTTTCACGTCTTCTACTTAAATAAACAAAAATCTGTAAAGTTTCTACACCGTAATCAAACATAAACAAAGCCGTCGCCGAATTACAAACATTCCTCCCTATAGAGAGGAATGTTTCCGTAAAAGATGGTTATACGGGAAGCTGGCTAGTATACAAGAATTACCAGACAGATGAAAAATATACCTTTTCCGAAGCAATGATTAAAATTCAAAGCACTTACATGACTACAATAGTGATTATCTTCGAAAAGAAAAATCTTCAATTAAAAATATTTCGATTACGCTTGACTTAAAATTTGTAACAAATCAGGTAACCGGTCCGTATATTAAGCAAATACCAAGCAAAATCGCCTAAAAATGCGCGAACAGCCTATGTACAGTGCCTCAAAAAAGTGATGGGACACTTGTGCTTTACAAAAGGAAACTGCAATAAAATAAATTTTAAAAACATGTAAATTTTTTGTGGGTGTGTTTCATACTTAAATTTAGTAACAATTATTAAATAACATACATTTTCTCAAAATATTAAAATATTAATTTAATAAAAATACAATTGTTTAGAACGGAGCAGAAAATGGCTCACTTAAGTGATGGGACACTTACTTTTCCATCAAATATTTATCCAAAAATTTTACTTTTTAAAAGGTTTTAATATTTTGCTGGATTTCTTTTTACTTTTAAAACATGATTTAATCTTTTTGGGATGGATTCGACTAATTTTTTTGTGATTTCTGGAGTGATTTTACCCCATTCTTCTTGAAGCACCGATTTTAATTGTTGTTTTGAAGAAATGGTGTGTTTGCGAATTCTTGATTCCAATTCTTGCCAAATATTCTATATGGGATTTAATTGTGGAGATTGTGGGGGTGTTTTTATTATTTCAGGACAGTTATACAGCAGCCAGAGTCTAACGTTCAAAGCACTGTGCTTGGGGTCATTGTCCTGGTAGAATTTAAAATCGTTATGAAGGTTCAATTTTCGTGCTGAAGATTTCAAATTTTGATTTAAAATGTCAATATACTTGTACTGATCCATTATACTGTCAATAAAAACAAGATTACCAACTCCAGCGGACGACATACACCCCCATACCATAACTCCTCCTCCACCAAGTTTTACTGTTGGCACCAAGTTCTGTTTGCGAAATTCTTCCCTGGGTTTTCTCCACACCAAGATTCTACCGTCAGAACCAAATATATTAAATTTACTCTCATCAGCAAATATAACTTCATTCCAGTAATCAGAATATTTATTTATGTTGGATTTTGCGAAAGCCAGTCTGGGTTTTCTATTCTTTTCACTTACGAAGAATTTTTTCCTGGCTGCTCTACCGTGATATCCAGTAGATCGAAATTACTCTTCTAATAGTCTCAGAATCAACAATTACTCCATATAATGCTTGTAATTTAGCAGCAACTTTAGGAGCACTCATTCTTGGATTTTGTTTTAAATATTTCGAACGATAATTCGCTTTCTTCCATTGGATGGCTTTGATGGTCGGCTAGGTCTTCTTTTATCCTGAATCATACAATTCTTTTTATACCGTTTAATGATATTGAAAACTGTTGAATGACTGAAGTTAACTGTTTCAGTAGTTTCTCTAATAGATTTTCCACGTTCAATATGCAAATTAATAACTAATTTTCGAATTCCAGGCAAAGTTTCTTTTCGTTTAGCATTCATGGCTGCACAGAGCTAAAAAACACAAAAATTCCAAAACAAACTGGAGAGAAATACTGCAGACGATTTTATAAATTATTGGCAATTGCATTTGAGTGAAAATAAATACCCCAAAAGATATTTTTATTGCTTACTTAAGACGATTTTTGTTGCATAGTACGTAGTGTCCCATCACTTAAGTGAGCCATTTTCTGCTCCGTTCTAAACAATTGTATTTTTATTAAATTAATGTTTTAATATTTTGAGAAAATGTATGTTATGTAATAATTGTTACTAAATTTAAGTATGAAACACACCTATAAAAAATTTTACATGTTTTTAAAATTTATTTTATTGCAGTTTCCTTTTGTAAAGCACAAGTGTCCCATCACTTTTTTGAGACACTGTATATGTAAACAGTCATTATTAACTGTTGTATTTAAATTGATTATTTCAAAACAAATGTGCTGTTAAAATTTATTTATGTTTCTAAATTTCGGCCAATTTTTTACGTATCCATGTCATTTTCCTTACAAAATGATTTACAATGACATTTCGATCCTGCATAAAATAATGGTAATTCTATTTTAAAATGGAAGCTAAAGAAAAACACAGGCTTTAATGATCAGATTTCTAAAAATTTGAGCAGTGTTTATTTCATCCATTATCATTTAAATAACTCATTAAATGATAAGCGCAAATTCCATTTAAAATACTATTAAAGAAGTGGAATTCAGCCCATCTATGATACAAAGTTCATCAAAGAAGATACCTCAAATTTAATTATCGAATAATAGCGTCAGATGGTGAAATAATGTAACGGGCAAAACATTATTAAGAATAACGGATAAAATATTTCAGAATTAAAATAATTTATTTTTACGATTTTCAGAAAATATTAAACTGCATTTTTGGAATAGTTATCTCTTTAAAAAACTGAACTTTTTTTCCCCTAAAATGAATTCAGAAATATTTTAAGAATTATTTCAAAACGTAACTGAATTCCTTTGCTGTTTTTTTCTCCTTTTACTCTGTTGCCATTTTCTTTCTTACTTAAAAACTTCTCGAGTTAATGACTCAAAAAATCATAAAAATAAAGTCACCCTCTAAAAATAGCTCTTTAAACAGTTCTGTTTTTATTGTTGATTCTTTAGTAACTTTTGAGAGTTCAATAAAAGGAAATACGTAAGGCGAAATGTAAGGTTAATGATGCTCATGAATCGATGATGTTGATATCGATTTGTCATGAAGCAGAGTAAGTACATAAACGTATTCATGATCGTAACGTTTAAATTATACTGCTCATACAATATCGTACTTTTAGGGATTGAGAAAGAAAGTGCTCGAAAAAATATTTCTCTCAATACGTTTGATTTGCTGTTTTACCAGAAGTGTTTGACAACTCTTTAGTAACGTGGAACGAAGTTCTTTAATGATGTTTGATATTTATATGTTCAATTCTTCGAAAGAAACTAAAAATTATGTTTTATTCTAATGAATAACTCATGAAGGCTGTTTAGAAAATAGATAATTTTTAACTTTTAATTCAAGATACAAGTATTAATACTTTGGGCTTCAAAATGAAGCTTTAATTCCTTAACAGAGTATGGAAAAGCAAATGCAGGTTCCTTGCTTAAGGAAAGAAATGCTTTCGTGAGGGATTTCTTAAGGGAAGATGGTTCGTATTTATATTACATATATATGACTAATACGAAAATATCCTGATTTCCGGTGTTACATTATGAATCGAACTATACATTTTCAGCGATCTTATCCATTTGATCTTTAATTATGATAAAGAGAAGAATATTACGGGGTATATGATATATAGTATGAAATTTAATTAACTAACTCATGTTTGTGTTGATTTTAAGCGAGTACTCCTTTGTTAAGGCCGTCAAAAATTTATTTTGTGCATCATGGCTGTAAATATCTGGTTTTAACGAAGGTTCCCGGCACCGCAATTATCGTCTGCGCAAACAGTTCGCGTTGGCGTGTTTAATTATATTTTGTCAAATGATTTTTAGCTTTTGAAAGAAAGAGACTTTCGAACACTGCATTGTGAAATTTGTAAAAAAAAATATATCGTTATCATTAAGTGCAAGTCTGAAATGCAACTGTCATGCTACCAGATTATAACCACCATTAACTTCCAGTCCTGTTGCAAAAAGTCAGCTGCAGAATGTCACCAAATCATGTATACAGCTTTAGGTCTTAATACTTTAGATACTTCACAGTCATATGAGACTGTGAAGGTTTGCTACCGAAAGTTCATAAACATGGACTATGATATTCAAGAAGTAGAGCGCTCTGGACGTCCTACTGATGTTGATGAGGTCCGTCTGCGAGAACTTGTGGAAGAAGATCCGTATGAAACCTCTCGAGAGCTTGCTAAGGAATTAGACGTTAGTGCTCTGCCCAATAGTCGTGCTATGTATCTTATAAACTTGAGAAACAAGTTCAATTGCTGGGTGCTGCATGAGCTGACTCAAGCCGATAAAGAAAGACGTGTTAGAACTTGCACTAATCTGCTCGAATGTCAAAGCAAGGACGGACTTCTCGACTGGATCGTCACTTGTGATGAAAAGCTGATTTACTTCAACAACACAGACCGAAAAGGGGGGTTGGTCTACCCCAAGTGAGCCCGTAGGCAGTGTCGCTAAGGGCAATTTAACTAACGAAAAGATCATGCCTTGTATCTGGTGGGATTGCCACGAGAAGTATTTAGGAAGAGGTAAAACCCTCGACAGTAAAGACGCACAGCTAGATGGTAGTCTGTATTGACGCTGCTATCAAGGAGAAATGCCGAACTGAGTTCTTCCGCAAAAAGGTAATGAATGTTCCATCAAGATAATGCAAGACTACATGTGTCTGCATTCAGCGGCTGGACTCTGTACAGGCTCGAGTGGGAGCTTTTGCCACACCCATCATATATCCCGAAGTAATTTTTATGTAGTAAAATTGAGAAAATACTTGAGTAATTGTCCCCCGACACCCTCGTTTTTATGCATTTTAATTCAAAATTATTTGTAAAAAATTAAACATTGGTAATCTTAATTGGAATTATGAAATAGAACTCAAAGTAAGTGAAATAAACATTAGAAAATTAAGAAATATAATGCAATCATTGCAAAAACAAATCAAATAATAAAAATTGAAAATTAATATATATATAATAAGAAAAGGGAATGTACATGAAGATATAAAAGGCCAGAAAAAGCATTAATTAACTCACGTTCTTTCTAGTGGGATGTGGATAAAGTGTTGTCTTCGGCGTCTTACTCAGAAGGGTTGTGTGTCCGAAATTCTTTATCGGCAGCGGGGGTTTTGAATTATTTCCGGCGGCTAAACTTGTTAGAAGTAATTTATGCAGCTATTGCTCAAGTATAAGGAAATCTGGTTTGATTTATTAATGTATTTAATTTAATTCAATCTTATATATCTATAGTATATACAATCATATTTCTTTCCTAAATAATAATTATACTATAGTTCAGCTCTCTCAGCATTCCCTTTTGAAGTTGTATCATGATGGCCAAAGTTGGCAGGCAAACTTGAGTACGCCCGATTCCGAGAATTTAATAGACTTGCTGATTTTTATCTTAAGAATGGTAAAATGAACTGCCTGGTGACAATGATGCCACAGTGGTTTTTAAGCGTATCTTGCCAGTCACCATAATCTTGAAAATTATTTTTTTTTATTATTTTTAATCACAAAATAAAATAGAGTTGCTTATCTAACACTACACCGCCAATATTTCCTTTAAAAGCATGATTCAAGAATAATAATGAATTTTACTTCGGTATTCAGATTTGGAACATTCTTCTCATTTTCTAGAAACGCATTCATAAAGGTCAAAGCTCAAAATAGCAGTTTTCAATGGAAGAGACTGGTTATATATTAAGTAAACCGATCACTCTATTTCTGTGAGGCCCAGCAGCCGGATCTGGATAAGATCTGAGTCTATTGAATTCTTCCATATCTATTTAATTAAAATAATTTTATTCCCTTGTACGAAGTAAAAAGGAAGTATTGTAATCGCGAAAAGTTTCAGGCAGCATATTTCAACGAAAATATCCATTTTGACCGCTATCGAATGCAATTTAACGATGTTTTTGCGTGACATCTGTACGTAAGCACAGAATAAAAGACTCTTTTCTTCCATAAAATGTTATAAATCTGTTTTAAAGTGAATTTTGAAGGGAATGTTTCGTGGCGTCTGTACGAAAGTATGTACGTACGTATCTCGCATAACTTAAAAATGAGTAGCCTCAGAACGTTGAAATTTTGTATATAGGTCTGCTATAACATGCAGATGTGCACCTCGTATTTTGGTTGCAATCGGCCTCACCAAACCTATATAAATATATTTATATATATATCCACTCTGTTACTCGGTACAGTTATCTCAGTTTTTTTACTCTTATATGTTTGTAAATTGTACAATTTTTGCTTTAAAAATGATTGAATTATGTTGGTCATATCTTCCGGTTAAGGTTTTTATGCCTTTCGTAAATCGAGAAGCAATATTTGTACATTCGAAACAGCAGAATAGTAGATTTGTTTCCAATCTAGAGAGACTAAGCTTCGCTACAACAAAGATAACGCCTTCGGTTATTATTGCAAATTAAATCATGCTTAATCCTTTCTGGAATTTTTTGGAGGGAATAAGTGTTTAAGATTTACTTCGTAATTTTTAATACAGATATTTTTTTGTTTTTATGTATTTTTGCCTTGTCGCGAAGTGAGAACTGAATTAATTGAATGAGAAATACTAGTCTGCGAAAACCTTTTCTTTTTTTGTTTTGTTTGCTTAATTTCTTTTATATATCGTTCTAGCTTTATTATAGTATTTGAATAGAGCATGTGGCAACGAAAAGATAATTCTTCAAATGATATAAATTTTGTGCATTCTGAGTTATAATGTGAACGAAATATTAAGTGAACCTAGCGCCAGAGTGTCGCTATGGTAAACAAATATAGTGAATTTTAAAGAGTGCATTTATTCTATTGTGGTTTATGCGCTGTCGACGAAGTAGATTTAATTCAATTCAATAAGTTTAAATGAAATGCAAGAAAAAATGCATAAGGGAGTCATGTGGTGTACATATGAGATTTTTTTTAATGTTTTGCCCCCTGGCTCATTATATGTCACTTGAATAATTTCAATAATAACTTTTATTTAGAGCTGTAGATACATGTGGTATTAATTTGATGGGAATTCTCTCGCTATATCTTTTAATAAAATTTTCAGATAATCGTTTATATAATTTAGGGTTACACCAATCAACTTTATCTTTATGTTTATTTTAAAAGTGTTCACTCAGTTCTTGATATTTCATTATTTCATCCCAATCGACTACTTCTTTCGGTTTTTCGATAGTATTTCTGATAATATTTGATATCTAGAAATTGATTTCATATTTAATGTTTCAAAATTTTGTAAAATAAAACTATTGCTTAATGTTTGATATTCTGATATGTTATCCCAATTTATTTTATCTGCATTATCTAAAATAATTTTTCGGATAATTTTTGACATTTAGATATAATACCCCTTTTAATTTGATTTTCATGCATAATCATAAATGATTCACTTAAGTTCTGATAGGCTGATATATTATTCCAATCTACTCTATCTCTATATTCGCTGATGAAAAGGTCAGATAATTTTTGATATCTTGATATCAATTCCCAATTTATAACAGTTTCGAAAGTTCTAATTAAATCTTCATTTAAAGTTGTGTTTTTAGAGACTTCACCCAGTTAATATCCATTTATTAGGGATGAAAATTCTTCGGATATTTTTAAGTAGTTACAAAATCTTGTTCTCGTAGATAAACGTCTTCCGTAATTGATTTAGCTTTCCATAAATTTAATAACTGTTTATAAAATCATAAGAATGTTTGTATTCTCCTTTTTTTCCTTCAATGAATTCAGCAATTACTGCACTTAAGGCAACAAGAGGTATAAAAGCAAAAGCTGATAAACTTGAAGCACTTAATTATACTCATTGATAAGGATACGTTTATCTTTTAATATCTTCTGTAAATTTTTTGTAAATATTTTTTCTTTTTTTAAATATTTTTTCTTTTTTTAAATATTTTTCCATATTTATATAGGGTCAGAATTCCTTCGATATCTCATTTTAGAATTTTTTAAATCAAGTATGTAGAAACTATCTGGAAATATTTATTTTTAAATTCTTCTTTTGAAATATAACCGACATCTCTTATTATTTGTTAATTTTTTTTAGATTCTGTATTAAAAAATATAAAATAATTACAATTTTTTAAATAGTGATAGGAGATGAATAAGAGTTTTGTGTTATATATTGTTTTAGAATCTAAGAAAAATGCAAAACTTTATAACCAATATATTTGTAGACGATGAAATTTAAAAATAATAGAAGTCGACAAAAAAAATCGAAAGATTCAGACAAAATCGAACAAAAAACGAAAACCAAAAATCGAAAGAAAATTCTCTAACACGTAAGAATTTAAGTTAAAATTTCATGCAAATTTTATTTAAAAGATTTTTATCCTGCTCTCTATGATGTCTTTAACAATAAAATTCTGAAACTTATAATTTTTTCGTTAAACGAAGATACGCGCGAAAAATAGTTTCATAATCGAATTTGAAAAATTATAATTGAAACAAATTGCTGCACCGCATTGTATTTCTTAGCCATAAATTGTATGTACAAATTTGAACTTGATAGCTTATCATGAAATAGTTGACAAAACTTTCACCACAACGGTAAACACCATGAGTGATCTGAATCGTAACTTATAATAATAATAATAATGAAGCAGAACTGTTTCGGGACGCATTACGAAATGGATCCTGAAATTTCTAATAACGTATATAACCATAGTAGACAACATTAAAAAATGTGTAAACAACATTAGAAATCAACCAATCTAATTCCTGCGTATGGACCTCATTGTTTGCAGTGCCTTCTTGGTTAAAGGAAGGAAGACAGAGGACAGAGGATGTAAACTCTTTTACATCTCTTTTTCCCCCTCTTGCTAATCCCAGTTGCGCAAAAGAGTGTTGCATTTAAACGGTGCTTAATAGTGTATAATGTCTCTGCGGTGAGGCGCACTCAAAATACAAGGCCAGCTGAAAGTTCGCTCGAATCGTTCGTGATGGAGGAAGAGCAGATGGAGATTTTCGAACTACCCCGCGTTATCAAAATCGGTGCGTAGTTTTAATACTCAGCAGAGCTCGGCGATATTTAATATACCTTCGGGAATGCACAAATGACCTATTATTGGTTAGTGAAATGGTCTGGCTGTTTAAATTTGTTTATTTAAAAGTAAGGAGGCAGTTTTAAATACTGATTATCATATACTGATTATCATATACTGATGTGATACTATAATAAATAAGAAAACATCTTTAGGGTTAGGGTTTATCGTTTCGGTCTATATCTCTCTGAATGATAACTCTGTATGCACAAGAAGAAGTTAACAATTTAAAAAAAACAACAACACAGGAAGAAAAAACAAGAAAAACAGTTACAAGCAACACAGAAAGTTATAGCAGACACAGATACGAATAATTTCTCCTTAATGGTCGAAAAATATCGTCAATTGCCTACAGTCAGATGCATAATAAACTCACATTTCAACTAAATCATGCAGTTGAATAACAACTGAAACAGCACAGCAAAAACAATTCGTCCTTTGATCATTTATTATGCTAGTTTCAGCGCATAATTTTATGCGCAGTTACTAGCACTTCAACCAAATCCTGCGAGAGAGACCACGCATATAGAATCCCAAACGAAAATCCAAAGTTGAAGACATATCTAACGCATTAATTACAGAGCAGACATAACGCATTAATTAAACATTCAAGGTCTGAACGTTTTTGCGTTTTTAGGTTGGAAGTGTCTGTAAGATTATAGCAGCATATTCTCTTAAGGATGCAGCCATATTTAAGCCTTTCGTGACAGAATCTCACAGATTTATCTCTAAATCACGTGAAATTGTGTTCTGTACATTCTTCTTGTTGACTTCCCATCATAGGGAATAGATAAATGTCGGGCGAAATAAAGAACCTTGATGTTGCTCAAAGCAGGCTGAGCTGAGACGTTGTATATAGATGAAACTGATTCTAGAATTTTCTGCTCTAAAATTAAAATTTCTTTTCAAGTCTCTCATCTTCTTCACAGTTTTCTCAATTTCCATTAATGATTTCTTGATTTAGAGAGTCTTTATCTCTTCGTCACTTCCTTTGCAGAGTCTACTTCTCAGTCACACCATTCACGATTTTTCTCTTCCACTACAGCAATGTTCTTCTTCATCTCAATGACATTCGCGGCTGCCTAAGTTTTCCCCTCAGCGTCATTTGCTTCGAAGAATTTCACCTCAACGGTATTTGAAGCTATTTATTATCCGCTCGTTTTATTTTTTCGAAGATTAATTAAAACTTTTCATTTCCATGATAGCTTTTAATCAACCTTCCATTTTTCTGGTTATCGGCATTCAAAGAGATACATTTTATAAGACCTACTGTTAATCAATTACCCATCTAACAATTCATTCATATCGCACTGAAGAATCTCTTTACACAGGAAGAGATTAACAGTATTTTATGAAACATCAGTCACAAACAGAACAGTATGTGACTTCAACAGCTTCAACAAAACGCATATATATATAAACAGTTTCTGCTTAATATTCGAGAAATATCCGCAATGGCTCCAATCACTTGCAAAATACACTCATAATTCCGCTAAATCTTGTAACTGAATAAAACTGCAAGAAGAACAAGAACAACTCGTTCTGTGATACTTTGATACATTGTTTTTAATCCTAATTTCAAAGCATAGCTTTGTGAGGTATCACTAGAATCTTAACGAAGTCCCAGAAGAAAAATGATATGTACCGAATCTTAAACAAAGGTCCATAAAAGGAGAATTGCAGGAGAAAACTTGAATGAAATGAGCCCAGACTTCAAGAATAAAATGGAGCTCTGTTAGTGAAAAACAAAATTTTTTCTCACTGAGAACTGAAGAAATAGGAATGCAAGCGATAAATATATAATATATGTGTTGTATACTAGGTACAGCTGAAAACGTTCTCCAAGCAATCAGGAATGAGAACGGTTGTTAGGTGATCACTACTTCAAATTACGAATGTATGAGATAGCTGAAGAAATTCGACCGCTAGCGAAAATCGTGAAACTAAATCGATTATTCTGTAAATAGCGAAGCTCTTATCATTCACATTTTAATCAGAGAAACTTATTAAGGGAGAGTGGCGTCTCTGAGAAGATAGACAGTGTAAGGCCTGAAGCTGGAACAACTCGTTCGACCTCTTTTAACCGTATTTATGTAAGTCATAAATGAGCTTTCAGAATAGATCTATTGCGTAAAGAGCTTGTTTCGAGTTTCACTCAAACTATTTTTACTTCCTGAACTTTGCTATTCTCAAACCAACAAAATTAACAATTCTGTATTAAAAACAAACGCATATAAAATAGAATAATTTTGACCACAAAAACATGATATAAAAAAATCTGAAAGGGTTCAGATTTTAACTGTCATCCAGAAGAGTTTGCTAAAGTTTTTGCGATGCAGTGTTAAGTGTTTCCACACATTTTCTGCTTTTTTTTTTTCAGTCTTTTCTCAGTTCGTCATATCAATGTTGAGTTTTCTTACTAAGATGAATTTATAAAACATTTTGTTTCTTTATTATTAGTGTTTACGCTGTTTACTTTATTTATTAAATATCACGTTCTCGACCCTTACGCCACATAAAATTCGATTCAACAACAAAATCAGAAAGTATTTAAGAACAGCATGTCCTTAGAATTTCCGATAGATAGTATCGCCCGTTGGAGACGAAAATATTTTTTTCAGGAAGGTGTTGCCACTTCTCGCTTTGAAACTGTTGACTTTGTTAATCAAAATGTCATTAAACTTTTACAAAACACAAAACAGATAATAAAACGAATTTGAAATTTAACATTCATGCTTCTATGTGCCTATATTGGGGTGGAGGACTACGTTAATCAAAATTTAACAGCTTCAGATGCCTTTGTTTTATCACCGTGAGACAAACATGCATAAATTCATGCAGATTCTTCATTATATAATTTTCTTAAATGTAACACAAGGCTACAATATTTGATGGATAAAATTTGAAAAGTCATACGCCATTTATACAACGCAAAATGCCATTGCCGTTTGGAGACTTCGGGGCTCACGTTCCTTTTGGGCTAACAATGCAGTTAAAAAATTAAATATTTGCAGATATATATATATATATCTGCAAATATTTAATTTTTTTAAAAATTAAATATTTGCAGATATATATATATATATCTGCAAATATTTAATTTTTTTAACTGCATTGTTATATATATACTATATATATATATATATATATATATATATATATATATATATATATATATATATAATTTATTTCCTAAACAGTATTGATTAATTGATTATATTATCTCCTAAGTTTAATTAAAGTAGAATTATTTTAAAAGTGTGCATCCATACTGGTAAGTTATATTTTGAAAGGTGTTTTGAAGTAATTTGAAAGCAAAATGTTAATAATGTTTTAACGGGGACTGGAGTTAAATCATCACGAAGAATAATATGACAATTGTAAAAGGAAAAATTAAAACATGTAATTATTGTCATTGATCGGAAATTAGTTGACTTTTCAAGGGGAACAAACCAACTCCCGTTCAATGAACAATAATTGATAAAAATACGTAAATATGAAAGTGTTTCGTCTTTACTCGAGTTATAAGTTAAAGCCAAACCGGCAATTCTAGTCAGGCCAAATATTTCCGCGAATGGTTGCTACTCAAAGAACTTATTCTCATGAAGCATTTTAGTCAATTCAATTTGGAGTAAAAATCAATTACTGTAGAGAAATCCTGTAAAACTCGAGTAACCGTCCCCGACACTATCATCTTTATGTATTTGAGTACTATATTATTTGTAGAAATTAAACATTGGAAATTGTCATTATGAAATCGAAATCAAAGTAAAGTTGAAATAAACATAGAAGATTATAAAAAAGATAAATAATGCAAACTTTGTAAAAACAAATCAAAGAAAACATAAAAATATAAAAATAATAATATAGAAAATAATATAAATAAGATTAGTGAATGTACATGAAGATATAAAGGCCAGAAAGGTATTAAGTAACTTACATTCTTTCTAGTGGGAGAGTTGGCAAAGTGTTCTTTTCGTGTCTGACTCAGAAGTGTTGGGTGTCCGAAAATTCTTAGCGGCAGTAGGGACTTTGAATAATATCAGTCGGTAAGACTTGGGTGAAGTAATTTATGGTAGTGGGTGGGACTTGGAATTCTTGAGGGATGTATTTTCTGGAGTTCTTATCTGAGAGAGACCGTCTGTTAAGATTTTTTCGAAAATACTAGTGAATGGAAATTAATTAATTTCTGGCTAATTGTCGTGTCGCAATGATTAAGAATTTAAGAAAGGAAAAAGGCATTTTCGCTGTCCAAGAGCTAGTAGACAGTCTAAAGGCAGGAAATAGGCCCATTTTTTTAGTAACAGTATAGTAACAGTATATGTCTGAAGACAATTAGCTTTTTACAATATATACAATTGAGTAATTACACTATATACAAATCTTTCAACTGACAGTCATCCAACTTATACCGCCTTCTCAGGTTTAGGAATAAATTATCATATCCCTATCAGTTAAATGATTTAGAGTGAGTATTTAACGCCTGCTCTTTTAAGGCAATGGTTGATAAATTGAAAGGGAATTAGATTATTTTTGAGAATTTTGATAAGGATCAAAATTTCGCGTTGTAAATCTATTGTATCTGTGCATATAGTTTTAATTCGTTGTATTTGATTAATTATAGTATTGTTAATTACTTTTTTGGATATGTTGGAGTTCCAATTTATTAATTTGTTAGTATTGAAATTGAAGTTTCTTGTTTTGTCAAAAAGTAAAATTTTTTTGTAGTTAATGATTTGAAGATCTAGAAAGTCTGTGCTATTTTGTGAATTATTAGTTTTATTAAGTTTAAGACAATTCGGATAAATGTCGGAGTTTTCAATTTTACCAAAATTATTAATTGTAATAAGGTCATCAATATATCTGTAGGTGTGTTTGTAGTAATTTAACTCTTGTGGTTGTAGATTTTTTTGGAAGTTAAATTCTTTGACAAATAAAAAGATATTACAGATCGAGGTGCTGGAATGTAAGCCCATTGGCAATCCTCTGACTTGTTTAAAAAGTTGATTTTGAAACTTGATGTAGTTATGAAAAAGTGTGCATTTTAGGTAGGTTTTCCATTTGTCAAGAGTCATGATATTGAGTATATTAGGGAAAAGTTTTGGTAGATCAAGTAGACTGGTATAGATTTCTTCTAGAGGAAGTGAGGTATATAAGTTTTCAAAATCATAGCAGTTACTGTTTTGGATGTTAATGGTATGAATGGTATTAATGACAGGAGTGTTATTATGAATGATCCAGCAATAGTTATGATTAGTGTTACAATCATTGAAAATAAATTTACAGATTTTATTAAGTTGAATTGAAAAATAATAGTCTATATTTTTCTTGTAATTATTAGTTCCATTAGCTATAAATCTAAATTTTAATGGTGTTTTATGGAATTTGGGAATCGCATAAAGATTAGTAAATATGTTGTAGTTTGCATTGAAAGTAATATTGAGTTTCTTATGAAAAGTTTTAATCCTGTTTATTATAGATGTTTCTGTAAGGTTATATATATATATATGTGTGTGTGTGTGTGTGTGTGTATGTATAACATATAACTATGACAATAGGTTCTCTTCCTATAGTTCTTTATTTTTATATTAGATATTACAATATTTGTAACAACATTTACGGCAATAATTAGGTAAGTATTAATTTTAAGTATATTTTCAATTTTAATGAGATCAAAGAAATATTGTTCAACTCCAATCTCAGTGCACATATTGCAGTTAATATTAGACCTTCACGATACGACGCTTTGCAACTATTTTTTCATCATTTGTAACCAAATAAATAATAAAACTATCAATAGACATTTAGATTTTCATATCAAAGAATTAAATCTCTTTTTATTACCTTAGTGACGAACTGTGAGATTTAACAGGAATCCTTATCTTCCGATTAGTGCCAATCGGGGCGTTTTCCTGCCTTGGCCGCAATGGAATCGACAAAAGAAATTTCAGAAAAATTTCGATAACTCAATTTCAAGACCACTCCAAAAGCGAGTATTTGGCGAAATTGATTTTTTGCGCACGAAATCGATAATTCCTTTCCAGACTATGTTAAAGCCGAGAAATCAAAATACGGGACGTGTTTATTCAGCGCATTTTAGCCCGCTGACGGAGACAGTTTTCTCGGCTGTTTAAATGAAAGTTTCATCCCGGCCGAGATTGAAAACAGCGGCTTAAAAATAAATTTTCAACCCTCTGTTTATTTTCACATCAAGATTTTAATTCCGGTGTATTTAATCAAATTGAATTATTGATCGGCAAGTGATTATTTGAACTTCGGCTTAGCTTGGTTTTATTGATTTTATTCTTTCTACCAAGTATAGTAATACATATTTTTAATAACGGATATGTCTATACACTTAACAGAAGCTTTCACAAAGTGCTGAAAATACTGTACATATTTAATATATTTGGCATAAATATTGATTTTAGAAATATCTGTATATTTTTGCTTTCTTTTTAAATGCGTATAATTGATAAAATTAATAATATAGCTAAATATATTATTTCTCATGTAGCGTAATAATATATTTTTAATATTTCTAAATGATCAAATTTCTGGTATGTCTTGCTAATATATTGGAAAAATTTGTAATGTATCTAAATGACATGACTTGAATAATACAAGGTGGAACATACACTGGTGTGCAAAAATTAAGGACGAGACAGTTTTTTCAATATAACTTTGTACAAAAGCTTTCCAAATCAACACATTTAATACCGTAAGATCCCCAATACGTAAGGACATGAGTAATGTAAGCAACACTTACTAAAAGAGAAATCAGAGGGATAAAAAGAAGCTTTATTGAAAAAGTAGCATGGAGCGCAATGCGACTGAAGGCCGAAATATCCCCGTGATGGGTGTCCAGCAAGAAACATCCGGTCTTTAATAGGGGCTATGATCTCCCCTGACTGCTAGGCAGGTTTCACAGCGCTGAGAATGAGGGTGTCAATGAGTTGTTGAGGCATTGCTGCCCAAAGCTGTAAAGAGTACTCGTCCCCATTCATTGTCTCTCCAATTCCGGTGTTCCCGGCACCACAGAGAACGCCTTCTCCGATGGGCAGGCGTTAGAAGTTACACACCGTACAGGGCGTCGTGCAAACAGACCCCCACCGTGCAGTCTTCTGGCCACGGTAAAACGCGACATCGGTCGTCCAGTCGCCTGTGTCGTGTGTCTAGCGATTTCTCCCGCTGTCTGCCGCCTGTTTCTTCTGGCCTGTAAGGCAATATACCGGTAATCTGCAGGTGTGGTTCCTCGTGGACGACCACTACTAAACCCCCGGATAGCTGTTCCTGTAGTTTGAAATTGTCTCCAAAGTCGTGAAACGATGCTGTGAGCAATTCCGAACTCTGCAGCCACACTTGTCACACTGCGGCCTTAGTCCAACTTCCCAATGATTCGACCTCGGGTAAAAGCATGCAGATGTCGTCTAACAGATTGATTATTCGCCATTTCTCCATTGAGGCAGCAACTCGCCATTGAGGCAGCAACTCGGTGTGATTTTAACTGCTATACGGCGTGCAATCTCTTTGTCAGAAATACTGATCTTACACCAACAACATGCTTTATACTACTCAGACGCTCCCCCATTACCTCTACCTGCATATCTGCGCATGCGCTACCGTACATCACCTTACTTAATCTCCTGATTGGTCTTTCTGTCGGCTCTGCCTCTTCGTTCAGCTGATATGCTAATTTTTCGACTTTGTCCTTAATTTTTGCACACCAGTGTATATTTTTGCATTTTTGGAAATAAAAAAAGTGGTTAAATTTTTTTACCGAGCCTTTTATGGATGAGCTGCTTGTTTCACATTTGCTAAAATTAGTTTTTCGAATTTTCAAACCCATTATTTAATTAAAGGAACTATTAACACTGCAGTGTACACTAATGTCGTGTAAATCGTAAAGTAAAAAAAAAAAAAAAAAAAACTGATGTGCACATCACATGACTATCTTGCACGGAATATTAAATTATACGCATTTTTCCTGCATTTCTTTTAAATGTATTGGATTGAATTAAATCTACTTCGTCGATAGCGCATAAACCAAAATAGAATAAATGCACTCTTTAAAATTCATTATATTTATTTACCATAGAGGCACTCTGGCACTAGGTTCAATTAACAGTTCAATTAACATCTCATTCAATTTATAATTCAGAATTACATCATCTGAAGAATTATCTAATCTTTGCCACATGTTCTATTCAAATACTATAATAAATATAAAACTATATAAAAAAGAAATTAGTAAAATAGAAAAGAAACAGTTGTTGTTACGAAGCTTAGTTTCTTTAGATTGGCAACAAATCCACTATAATTCTAAGTTGAAAATGTAAAGAAGTATGGCTGCAATGGTAAAACAAATTAGGCTTAGCCGAACTTAAACAACTGTTAAATTCTTGATAATTCTACAAATACTGCATTCAGGTTTACTAAAGGCATAAAAAGCTTAACCAGAAGATAAGAACAACATAATTCAGCAATGATTTTTCAAAGCAAAAAATATGCGATTTACAAACATATAAGAATAAAAATCTGAGCTCACGGAGCCAAGTAACAGAGTGGGTATATGTATATATATATATTTATTTACTTCTGGTGCGTCCGATTGACACCAAAAACGGAGGTGCACAACTGCATCCTATAGTTGTCCTATATACATAATTTCAACGATCTGAGGCTACTCGATTTTGAGTTATGCCAGATGCATACAAATGCACATACGTATATACAGAAGCCACGAAAAAATCTCTTTTGAATCCATTTTAAAACAGTTTTATAATTTCTGGGGTGAAAAAGCGTCCTTTACGCAAAAACATCGCTAAATTGCATTCGATAGCGATTGCCAAAATGCGAAAAACATACATACAGTTATGCAGATTCTTCATTATTTAATTTCTTTAAATATAACACATGTCGATAATATTTGGTGGCAACAGTTTGAAAAGTGAAACGGACACTTAAGGTTTTTACCGCAGAATGCCGAAACGAATTTAATACTGTGTGTGTGTGTGTGTGTGTGCGATTATGGCAAAGCCTCGAGGGCTATCTGCCTAAGGGGAGGGATGCATTCGTGGAGGACTTTCTAAGGGAAACTGGCTCGTATACACGTTACACATGGAGAAAACCACGAAAACACCCATGCAGCCAGCCCGTTCGCGGGATTCGATCCTCGGACCGAACTACCAGTATTCAGCGACTTTACCGCTCGGCCGCTGGTGGGCACGAATTTAATACACCTTCTGGGTTTTGGACTAAAACAATCAGGAATAAGGAATAACTTTTAGTACTATCAACAGAAAATTACTATTGTCAGTCCATTTATATTTTAAAGCAACTTAATGTGGAGAGTATTTTCATTTAGCTACATAAATAAGTACTCAAAACTAAATAATCTCATTGTAAACTAAATATCATTGCAAAAAACTCATAACTAAGAAGGAATAAACTTCATCATAAATGAAGAAACTACGTTATAAACAGAATTTACGAATAATAGTCAGAAACGAAATTAAACGATGTGCTGAATTGAAGATCATATAAAAGAATTTTAGGTCTTTCTGTTTGGGGGTGAAATTCGTCTTATGTGCATCATCTGTTGTCACTGATGCTATTCCAAGCAACGTTTTTCTTCTTTTCCCTGATTTTTAATTTTTCGCGGAGCGTTCTTTTTACTTCCTTGTACGAAGTAAAAAGGAAGTATTGTGATCGCGAACAATTTCAGGTATCTTATTTCAACGAAAATATTCATTTTGACCGCTATCGAATCCAATTTAACGATGCTTTTGCCTGATATCTGTACGTAGGGACAGAATAAAAGACTCTTTTCCCACAAAAAAAAAATATAAAACTAATTTAAAATGAAATCTGAAGAGAATTTTTCGTGGCGTCTGTGCCCACGTACGTATGTATGTATTTCGCGTAACTCAAAAAGGAGTAGCCTCAGAACGTTGAAATTTTGTGTATGAGACTGCTATGAGATGTATATGTTCACCTCCTATTTTGTTTTCAATTTGCTGCACCAAAACTATTTAAATATATGTATATATATATATCCACTCTGTTCAGTGATCTCAGTTCCTTTATTCATATAAGCTTGTAAATTGTGCATTTTTTGCTTTAAAAATGATTGAATTATGTTGTGCTTATCTTCCGGTTATGCCTTTAGTAAATTTGCATGCAATATTTGTGAAGTTATCAACAATTTAAAAGTTGTTTAAGTGCGGCTAAGCCTAATGGATTTTGCGATGGCGGACATGTTTTTGTTTACATTTCAAACTTGGCAAAATAGCGGTATATAAATATATAAATATATGTATATATATTTATAATAGTATATAAATATATATATATATATATATATATATATATATATCCCCTCTTTTACTCTACTCAGTGATCTCAGTTCCTTTATTCACACATGTTTGTAAATTGTGTATTTTTTACTTTAAAATGATTGAATTATGTTGCCCTTATCTTCCGGTTAAGGTTTTTAAGCTATTAGTAAATCTGCGAGCAATATTTGTAGAATTATCAATAAGTTGTTTAAATGCGGATAAGCCTAATTATTTTTACCATAGCATATTTGTTTATATTTGAAAGTTAGCAGAATTGTGGAACTGTTGCCATGTAGAGAAACTTAGCTTCGCAACAACAAAGATAACGCCTTCTTTTATTATTGAGAATTATATCATGCTTAATCCATTCTGGAATTTATTCGAGGAAATAAGTGTTTAAGATTTATTTCGTAATTTTTAATATAGATACTTTGATTTTTTGTGTATTTTTGCCTTGTCGCGAAGTGAGAATTGAATTAATTGAATGAAAAATATACTGCAATCGTCTGTGATTTTTTTTTTTACCTTTCTTTTATAGATCATTTTAGATTTATTATAGTATCTGAATAAAATATGTGG
Source organism: Stegodyphus dumicola (assembly GCF_044657685.1). Classification (NCBI taxonomy): domain Eukaryota; kingdom Metazoa; phylum Arthropoda; class Arachnida; order Araneae; family Eresidae; genus Stegodyphus; species Stegodyphus dumicola. The sequence continues at coordinate 136,094,049 of NC_140777.1, forward strand.
CAACGATTATATAATTCTTCAGATGATATAAATTTTGTGCATTCTGAGTTAAAAAGTGAATGACAAATACAACGTTTTAGTTTAATTCTTTAATTCGCTTCAACTGCGGTATTTTACTCTCATCATCATACCTGTTAAAAGGACATTGTGTTTTATTTTATCTTTTAATATTATATGTATTTAAACTCATGATTTTTCATTCTGAATTTGCACCTTTGACCGATAATGACACTTTATAAATAGTGCACCTTATTTTTGAAAGCAAATGTTAATTTGGTACAATTATTAATATACTGGTCAAAACTCTTAGAAATTGTATGCCAGCAATAAAGTGATGATACCTGTACCTACAAAAACCCATAAAAATGAGTGAGATGTAACGCTGTTAAGTGAACTTAGCGCCAGAGTGTCGCTATCGTAAACAAATATAGTGAATTTTAAAGAAAGCATGTATTCTATTGTGGTTAATGCGCTATCGTCGAAGTAGATTTAATTCAATCCAATATGTTTAAATGAAAGACAAGAAAAAAGGCGTATAATTTAATATTGCGTACAAAAAAGTCATGTATTGTGCACATCAAATTTTTTTATGTTAATTGTTAATGACAGTAACATCTCCGTCATTCGACAATAAACAGACTTAACATTTTTTAGATAGGGTCTAGCTCATAAGATGAGTAATCTACATTGATTAATCGGGAACCGACTGTATAAAGATCTCAATCTGTTCACAAAAATGGAAATATAATTAAACCAATTCGTCCTGTTATATAAAGAGTGCGTTACAATTATATGCTTATATAACACACAATTCCTATATGAAGACATCATTCTAATAATCAATTTAGACATAGTATTTCATTTCATTTCCAGAGGTCCGTGGTTCGATTCCCGGCGAAGGCGTTCGCTCATTTTTCATTTCTATGGCTTTTCCAATTAACCTAATGTCTCTACAAGATTTTTAAAAAATTAAAACTTTTTAGAAAACAAATATAGGTTACATAAATGAGTTGAATAAGAACTTCGCATTGGAATCCCATTTGTTTGTAGACAAAGAAATTCTGAATGTTTTATGTAGTTTTAGTAGAATGTTTTATGTAGAAAGCGAGAAATACAGAAAATCTGTCCATTTTTTTGCAATTCCAGAATAGTAAGCATTTCAGGGAAAACATTTAGTAGTTACAGATGACTTTCATAGATTTCTTTGAGTGGCAGAGAACGTGTAGAGATTCTCAACGTTATAGCAGTTAATATTGTAAACTTTTAGATTTTTAACTTTATAAATTTACACGTTTTTGTTAATAATCCAACAATAATTTTTAACAGCGTTAGCTCTATCAATGACTAAACTACATACTCATTTAGCCCATCAGCAGCCGAGCGGTCAAGTCGCTGAACACTGGTAGTTCGGTCCGATGTTCGAATCCCGCGAACGGGCTGGCTGTATGTGCGTTTTCGTGATTTTCCCCATGTGTAACGTGTATACGAAACAGTACTCCTCCACGAAAGTCTTCCACGAAGGCATCCCTCCCATTAGGCAGATAGCCAGTGTGCTTTGCCATAAATAAATAAACAAAACCAACCATACTCATTTAAGTGGATTTGTGAAAACATTATCAAAATTCTTCTTGAAGTTTCTAGTACCATTTGCAATAAATCTAAATTTCACAGGATTTTTATGAAATTTTGGTAAACCATATAGATTGGTAAATCTATTGTTTGCAGCAAAAAGAAAAAATTTTCATTTTTTGTGGAAAGCAAAAATTTTGTTGATTATTGCGGTTCTTTCATTTTTTGGAAATACAACATGTAGTAGAAATTTGCATTTCTTTTTCAATAAGGGAATTGCAGAACGTTTTTCATAAAGTCCTGATATTATTGCTGGATTTATCAATTCTGGCAATCGTAAATTGCTTTTTCAATTGTGAAAAACCTCTGAAGTAAATTCTTACAGTTTTTCATTCTTCTATTCCTTAAAAAGATGGGAAGGTAAACTTAATAGAGAACTTATCAATAGTTCCATAATTACTTTGGATGCAATTTAATTTAGGAATGTATTTGATTGGTTTAAATGTATTTTTTTTTCACAAGCTGCTGTATTTCTTGAGCTTGACATTGTCTAAGATTGTCTGTAATAATACGCTTGTGTTGTTCGTCTACATATGGTTGAAATCTCGCCTCATTACAATATCAAGTTGCCGAAAAATCTGCTTCATGATGGTTAATAATCAAAGTTTAATGTTGTACTTGATGCATACAAATACTGTAGGTTCAATTACTAGGTATTTTTGTTCAGCTTGTTTAAATATATTTGAGTTTCATTTCCTTTGGGCCTTTGTGTGAAACTGGTTCTAAATATCTTATTTTTTGTCTATATATATACATATATATTTATTTACAATCAATGGAATAAGTACTTTAAATTGAGAATTGAGCGCTGTTGATGTCGAATTGGAGTGATGACTATTAACCATTAAAAATGCTGTTTAAGTTTGCCTGAACAAATGTATGATACATGAAAATTATACAAAGAAATGTTAAAACATTTTTACAATAAAAATAAAATGAAGAAATTTTGGGAAATCGATCATCATTGAATACACATTTAAACTTTAAATTATCTAAATTTTTTTTTTTTTTTTTTTTTTTTTTTGTGTATAGCAAATATAATTTTTTAGTTTGCACTCACATTCATCGTTCGATTGTTAGGAAAAGAGATAATCTCCAAATTATTGTGCATCAGCTAAGATAAAATTATTTTACATTGAAAAGTAAATTCTCCTTTGGCAAATAAACAATATCCTTAATCATAATTTGTTTCCATTTTGTTTCTGTTGTAGACATTTTTTTTAACATTTCTGCTTTCTTTGTACAATTTTAATGTATCGTACATCAGCTTACGAAACTTTAATAGCATTTTAATGGTTACTGCTCATCAGTCCAGTTTGAATTCTAAATTAATTGAATTGCATATTAATTTGTAGAGACATTAGGTTATTTGGAAGCAGGAAGGATGTGAAATGAGCAACGCCTTCACCTTGAAACGAACCACGGACCTCTGGAATACGCGCCCAACCTGCAGACCACAGCACTAAGAAGGCACGCTAAGAAGGCAGGAGAAATACTTTATATACTCCCCCTTTTAAAGGGCGACTGGGGTTATTAGGAAACCCAGTCGCCAAATCCTGGTGTACAGAATCATCATCCACCACCCTACGAAGGCACGCTAAGAAGGAGGGAGAAATACCTTATAAATTTGCTTTATGTAAGTTGCAATAATACTGATATTCTGTTTATAGTTAATAATTAAAGTCTGATATTAAATATATATATATATATGTATATATGTGTGTGTGTGTGTGTGTAAAGCTACAGAACCCTTAAGATTATATATACATGTATATGCAAAGCTATAGAACCCTTGTGAACATATATATATATATATATATATATATATATATATATCGTAACGTCAGAACACCCGTGTTGGGTGCAGGAAAAGACAGGTTGTCTTTTAAAATATTTATTTTAAAAACTTAATTAGAAATTCTTGATTAAATATTAAAATATTTGAATCATTACAGCCATAAATTAAACAAAAGCCGCTGACGCAGCGAGGACGCTAAAATGCGTCTGCTTCCACTCGTTTACAGCATCAAAAGCTTTTCACACAAAGACCTCTCTTCGTTTTCGTTACGACCTGGAAAGAGAATAATTAGTCCCTTATGGCTGGAACCCACACTAGGGGGTTTCCGCTGTACCTTTCGTCAAAGTTCTGCTGTCCATTTTGTCTCTGAACAAAACAGGAAGTTCTCATTAAGCACCGGGAAGTCCGAAGGTGCATATATCTGATCGTCCCAATATATATATATATATATAAAGAGAGAGACTGACATCTGCCAAGTCGTATTGAGGAATTAAGTATAAATTAAATTATTTGAACTGCCAAAATATTTCATATCTAAGTGATTAAGAATTTTATTTCGTATACCATACACGCAAATCTTTTGAAATTTGCTAGTACTAACTATTCCTTAAATAATGTAAACATAATAATCCTACGGAAATGTGAATATTTAATGCAAAATAAAATACTAAAGCATTTAAAAAAGGTAATTTTTTATTACTTGATTGTTTACAGAAAATGATATTCGCAGAATGATTCTAATGGAAATAAAATATATAAGACCGTAAGAACTTTAAAATAAATAGATGAAAAACTTTAGAATCTAGATCGTATTCAAACGCAGTCGCTGAGAGAAATGCAACTGTTATTAAAGTAACATAAATCAATGTTTTCATCAAATCTATAAAATAACGTAAAAGCTTGTAGAAAGCATCATCCATGAAATGGTCGTCTGTGAAAGAAATGAGGAAGAAACAAAGCAGAAACAAACATTCGGCGTATCAATAACCCTACTTTTATGTCGGTTTTATGTTCCCCTCCCACACAAATTTCAATAAATGAGATGAAGATTCTAATATCACATCAGTAAATTGAAATTTTTTTAAGGAAAAAAGGATTGTGATAAACCTAAATTTAAAAATAAATGTTATAATACATATGTTAAGGTTATATAAATTTATTATGCTGAAGGAGATAATTTTCATTCAATACATTTATAACATTGTAAAATTTCTGATTCATAAAGGAAAATTCTAGGAAATAAGATATATAATTATAAACATTTTCATATATGTTAATCGAAACCGAAAAATTCCGAGCTAGCTCTCCAGCGTGGGAGTAGTGGTGTTGCCAAACACTTGGTAGTTCTATTCGTGTTAAAATCTTGGTGAACGGGCTGCATTTTCGTGGTTTTGCCCTTGGTTGACGTAGACAGGAACCAATTTCTTTTACAAAGCTCTCCAAGAAGGCTGCTCTTCCCGTAGGCAGATAGCCTTCTAGTTGTTTTTCCTTAATCGAATACTTAACCGATGTAGAAGAAACTGTTACTATAAATGTGCAATTCACCCATTCGGTCATTTGTATGCAATCGAAATCGGATGGTCATAATCTGAAATGGATAACATCGGGTATTATAAGATAAAAGAGCAATGACCAACAGAGATGGTAGCGTATTTTCTCGGAAGGTGAGTTTGTGGGTGTTTCCGATTTGTGCTATTCATTTGAGAACTCTCATAAAGTCAGAAATAAAAGAAACTCGGCCGATTATCTTCATTTGAATGTATGTTTAAGATGCAGAATTGAAGGCATATATAAGTAGAGTGGTTTGCGTATCACATCCATATATTTTTACAAAAATGTGAATGAAAGTTACACGCCGATGACATGAATAGCAATATGAACATTTTTCGTGCATCGTTCAGATAACGGTATAGTTCGATAAAAGTCAGCGTTCTTAAAGAATGGTTTATTCTACACCTTCAAGCCTCACCGCAAAATACTCCAAGTAGTATTCAACGCACTCCTCATCAGCATTTGGGTTTTAGATGGAAGGTTTTAGACTGTAAATTAAGTAACCGTTATGTTGACCCTATCCGTAATTTACAGTTCAAAACCTTCAGATGGTCCAAAACCTTCAGATGGAAGGTTTTAGACTGTAAATTAAGTAACCGTTATGTTATCCATTTCAGATTATGACCATCCGCATATTTCGATTGCATACAAATGACCGAATGGGTGGATTGCACATTTATAGTAACAGTTTCTTCTACGTCGGTTAAGTAATCGATTAAAGGAAAAACAACTAGAAGGCTATCTGCCTACGGGAAGAGCAGCCTTCTTGGAGAGGTTTGTAAAAGAAACTGGTTCCTGTCTACGTTAACCAAGGGGGAATACCACGAAAATGCAGCCCGTTCACCAAGATGTTAACAATAATAAAACTACAAGTGTTTGGCAAGACCACCGCACCCACGTTGAAGAACTAGGTCGGAAATTTTCAGTTTCGGTTAACGTATATGAAAATGTTTAATGTCCTAGAATTTTCTTTTACGAATCAGAAATCGGATCACAAGTAGTGACAACATGTGATTTTCTCTGGTACATGATTGTAAAAGAAGCACTGAAGAGTGTAAACGAGAAGCCACAAAGAACTGCACCGATTTTGAAATGTTACTATGAAGTGTGCATCTCGTAGTGGTAAGTAATTGTTACAAGGAATGTAAAGATGAGAGAGAGACTCCATGTAACTTTTAGTATATTAGGACCAATAAAAGGATTTTATCACTATATGGCGCCTAATTTCATTTCTCGAACCAGCATCTAAGACGAAACAACTTATACTTGACTCGTCTGTAGGGGAGACCTTGGTGTGAGTGAGCAGTTCCTGTAAAGTGGAAGCCAGCTGACGAATCTAAAGTGGTAAATTCTATTTTCAACTACCTTAACTGTTTAACGATATATATATGTCCCACTAAACGTTTAAATTTTACTGCTGGGTTAAAAATTACTTAGAATATACTGAATATTGAGGGTCATCTTCCGATAATTTGAAAATCAAAAAGCCTCTGTGCTCGTTGTACACAAATGAACATAGAGGAAAGAACAAATATGAGTTGCCCAATGAGGAATGTTGAGTAATGCAAAGAATGCTTCACCCTTAACTACACGATGTAAATTTATTTCAGATAATAAAGGTTTCCAGAATAATAGATCTGCTTATAGTAATTCGATCACTACGTGTGAGATATATTTATCCCGCCGTTAACTACGGCTGCGACATATGTGTTCCAGCTCTTGGCTTGAAACCATTTGTCGAAAAAAATCCTAAATGCGACATTTACCTTATTTATGACATACTTAGATATAAACTTAAATAGAAAACGGGATAATAGTTTTTTCAATTGTACTCAAAGAGTTAAACATGAATCAGAAAGATTTATTGAAATTACAAAGAACAAAATGTAGAGATACAGTTAGAATAAAAAAAGTACACGTAAGTGCATGTGAATTACTTTTAAAGAAATAAAATGCATTTAATAGTGAACTGTAAGAAATATTTGATAAGTTGAATATAAGGTGTGAATAAAATGACATTGAAAAGTATTATGAGGAGCAGTTTGGCATTCAAAGAAAGTCTAGTTGAACTAATCTTATAATTAAATAGAACGTTTGAGGCAATTAAGTTGGGTTTCAAGTCAAAGATAAAAGTTGAAGTAACATCTTCAGAACGTCATCTTCAGGCCCCAAAGCAGAACTTGCAAACATTTAGTGATAAAATTTGAAGGAGTAGGTAATATGATGATTTAATGATCTGTTTAATGCATGTGTTTGTAGTAACCACAAGCTCTCAAAAGCTACAACATTTAAAATATTTATTAAAAGGTAATGTGTATCGTATTGGACAAGCAGTAAAGATAGATAACGTATAACAATTGTCTCATAGGTGTGGGAATTACTGAAGGATCGTTACCCGAATAAAAGCGAGTTAATATTTGCACAGATCAAAAGGTTATTTTTATTGACTTCAACTCAAAAGAATCAGATTTAGCAATTCTGAGTTTAGTGGACACAGTGAATGATGTTGTTTGTGGTCTGGATAGGCTTGAAAAAAAAATAGAGAATTTCGGTGATGCATTATTGTTTTATGTTGTTTTGCAAAAATTAGACTCATCAATTAAATTCTGGTGAGAAAGACAGTTAAAAAAGAAGAGAAATCCCAAAATTAAGTGAATTAACCGAATCTGTAAAGCATTACACAAAGACATTAAGTAATACAGCTCTGGCAGGAAAGTGATATAAAAATAATAACAAAGTAAATGCGTTTATTGCATGAGTTTATTGCTGTCAAGAAGATCGCAATTTGCTAACATGCGCCACATGTTTTCAGTAAGTTGTGTAGAAGAGACTTGAATACGTAAAAAGGTAATAATTTATCTTTCAGTTGACTCTCAAAGACGCAAGATGAAAGATTTTGAAAGTATATATTACAAGGTATTTCTCCCGCTTTCCTAGGCAGTATTGCGCAACAGATGAATATGCTTATAATGAAAAAATGGGATAAAATGCAGTGTTAAAAGCATTAATAAAAATTTAAAAATAATGGCATATGACGTAATAATGTGAAATAATATGGACATAAATAATAATATGAAATAATATGGACATAAATAATAATATGAAATAATATGTGAGTCATATATGTAATAATGTAAAATACTTTGGTTCAAGTCTTTTAAATTTTAGATAAAATTCTACATACTAAAAGCGCAACAGAAAAGGTCAGTCTAAAAAAAAAATTACTTTTTAACGCGAAGACCTCCTGTATATTGTGCAACGCAAGACTCATAAAACTTACTGCGGTTAAAAAGTAGCAATAATGAAGTAAGTATGTTCTACATAATTAAATGAATAACGTAGAATCCATTTAAAATTTTTCAATTATGAATTCTGCTACTTTTCAAATATTCATTTTACGTTGTAATACGTAATCTCCTCATCACAAATTTTCCAGCTTTTAGAAGTTTTATTTCTATGTTTAAAATATATTTTTTGTACGTTATCTTTTGATGAAGTTCTTCTGTTTGAACAGTTAAATTCTTGTCCTTAATTACAAAATGATTGAAAGCCTTTGATAAATTCTTTTTTCCCGGAATTCTTTGATTGAACGCCCTTGATAAAGTCTTTTTATGAAGTGGTTCAATTTTCATTTTTTCCTATTTCAAGGGCACTGTGTTATTAGCGACGTCGTTTCTGAGCATATCAATAAAATAAGCGACATTTTTGAGCTCTTGTTATGATGATCCACTTAACCTATCTAAAAAAATCTGATGTGTACACCACATGACTTCCTCGTACGGAATATTAAATTTCTACGCATTTTTCTTGCATTTCAGTTAATCTTATTGGATTTAATTAAATTTATTTCGTCATTAGCGTATAAACCACAATAGTATAAATGCACTCTTTAAAATTCACTATATTTGTTTACCACAGCGACACTCTGGCGCTAGGTTCGCTTAACAGCGTTAAATTTCATTCATTTGTTTAACTCAGCATGCACAAAATTTATATCATCTTAAGAATTATCTAATCGTTGCCACATATTCTATTCAAATACTATAATAAATCTAAAACGATGTATAAAAGAAATTAAGCAAACAACAACAACAACAACAAATTTTTCACAGACGATCCAGTATTTCTCATTCAACGAATTCAGTTTTCCCTTCGCGACAAGGCAAAAATACGTAATACTCAAAATATCAGTATTAAAAATTTTGAAGTAAATCTTAAATACTTATTTCCTCGAATAAATTCCAGAATCGATTAAGCATGATTTAATTCACAATAATAAAAGAAGGCGTTATCTTTCTTTTTGCGAAGCTTACTTTCTCTAGATCGGCAACAAATCTACTATTCTGCTAAGTTTCAAATGTAAACAAACATTGCCGCCATTGCAAAAGGCTTACCGACTCCTAAACAACTTTTAAATTGTTAATAATTCTAAACATATCGCATGAAGATTTACTAAAGGCATAAAAACCTTAACCGGAAGATAAAGACAACATAATTTAATCATTTTTAAAGCAAAAGGTGCGCAATTTACAAACATATAAGAGTAAAGAAACTGAGATTACTGAGTCGGGTAACAGAGTACATGTATATATGTGTAAATATATTTATATACGTTTGGTGCGGCCGGTTGCAACCAAAATACGAGATGCACATCTACATGTTATAGCAGTCCTATATACATAATTTCGAAGTTCTGAGGCTACTCGTTTTTGAGTTATGCGAGATACGTACATACGTTCGTACAGACGTCACGAAAAATTCTCTTCAGAATTTATTTTAAAGCAGTTTTATAATTTTTTTGGAGAAAAAGATTCTTTTATTCTGCCTTTACGTACAGATATCACGCAAAAACTTCGATAGTGGTCAAAATGGATATTTTCATTGAAATATGCTGCCTGAAACTTTTCGCGATTACAATACTTCCTTTTTACTTCGTTCAAGGAAGTAAAAAACCACGGACTTACTTAGATGCTATAAAAAAGGACATTTATTGAACTAAAGTCAAACAAGTTGTGCTCTGGGCTCATATAAAGGTCTGTAGTTTGGCTGAATTTTGATTTCAAGACTGTCTTATTGTCATTACTCAGGTATTAACTTCTAACGTAAACAGGCCAGATGACAATTTTGTATAATTACCACTTAAAAATGAAACTCGGATGATTCGATCTTGATGGCATGATTTGAGTTTCTTTAAATTTATTTACTTAGTTAGATAATCTAATTAGTGATTGAAGGTAGAGCATATTGGCATATTTTTATAAATTTCCTTCAAAATATATGAAAATGCACAGTAAATAAAGAGAGAGAAAATGTGTTATCAATAGCCTGTCTATTTGCTAATTAAACAAGGAAGAGAGATTGATAGATTTTGCTAATGAAATATCACAAAATATTGCACTTCTTGGATGTCTAAATTCCATTTGCATTTGTCAAACAAAATTCAACATAATTTTCCTGCATAAATTGCGTAATTTATATTTAAGATGAAATAAAATTATTCTATGGATATATGAACTTATTCACTACAGGCAAGCAGTAGAGACAGACATTGAAGATATCTTTGTATGAGCCACATAGGTGCAAAAATACCTGCATTAAACAAAACATTCAAAAAGAAATATTTATTATGGAAGCCTAGATGTACAGAATCGTCATGAAATATTATTCAGTGACAATTCACCAAGAGACGATTCACTACGTTTCTTACAAGGCTGGAATAGCCGATGGCGGTAATCTCCTTACTTAACGTTTGGTTTAATGAAAATAGTTTAAGATCTATTGTTATTAAACCAATTAACCGCTAGTTTACTATTCCACTGGTCCATTATTTGTTGGGCGCAAAATACTTGTTTTACGATGGATCCTAAAATTCTGCCTCATCTGAAACTTTTCTTGCGTCATTTGACATTCAGCAGACAACTCAATTATCATTGTCACCATTTGGCTAAAAAATATCTGTAGGATGCATTCTACAAGGCAAAGTTTGAAATGCAACAAATTGCGCTTTGCTGTTATTTATGTGATATCCAATCGTAAATCTTTATGACAAATCCCATGGAATAAATCCCCCTCTCCACTGTTGTTTTATTAATTTCAACCTTAGCAGGGCTTAATTTCTAAAATATGAAGTGCCGGAGCCCTATGGAAAGTCGTCAGGAAGAAGGAGGGAAATAAATAAATAAAATAACTAATAAAATTAGCAAACGACTAATAATTAAGCAATTAAATTAAAATTAAAATTAAATAAAATGGAAAGATATTAATAAAAATTTAATAAATTGTTAAATTCATGATATAAAGTTAAGTAAAAGAAATAAAATATTGGGCCTCATCTTTATGGACCTCCGGCCGGACTTACAATATCATTCAGAAACTAAGCAATATCTTATAGCCGGCCTCCGGCTGAATTCACGCCCTGAATATACGGTATAATGTACTATTTTAAGGGATGAGAGGAAAAGAAAACCTTCTTTTTCCAGCATACTAATGAAAAAAAGTAAAACAATTAAAGCGACACTAATGAGAATATAGGGAATTCTGGAAATAATATAAGAGTATAGGGAAAAAATTAATGGAGAAGTGCAGCTTTGAAAACAAAGAACAGTCCTATGCTTTTTGACCTCTATGGCATGGCTATATAATTCTAGCTGTCAAGAAGAATTTTCGACAGGGCAGAAACTTTTTCCCCAAATTCTATCCGATAATAACATAACAAACGTAAGGTCTACGCAAATGACAATTTTTGTCTCCGTGATTTGCTTACACGTTCTGCAGAGCTCTTCAATGACAGATCACTAGCGCTAGACATACACGACCAAGACAATAATTTTTCGTAATTTCGGGAACAAAACATTTTACCCTTTTTCATAAATTCGTTGTCCTATCCGGAGAATAAACCTTTGACATGTGGATGGGGAATTTCTTTCCTTAAAATTGTTAACACCTCCGTCCATTTTTTCCCAGACAAAAACAAAACAGGTATGCATTGGGAAGTTATAATCGACTTTTAACACATATTTATTTTTAAAATAATTTTTTTCTTTGAAACTGTGTTCCATTTATATAAAAAAGACCCTTTTATCTAGAGCTTTGTTTTCACTCTGGATAGAATAATCATTTAACTCAAAAACTGAGAAGTACTGGTATACTGTATATAACTGAGAAGTATACTCCACTGGGCTCCAGCGGAATTTAAGCTCTGAACATTGTCTGACAGGATTCTGACCTTGAATTATCTTCGAATGGCATTTATCATCACGCAAGTCTGGAGATCAGTAATGGCGAATCCAATTTAGCACAGTTTCATCACTATTTGTGTCACATATCCTTAGACATGCTTCTTTTCACTGTGCCCAAGATTGCATTTATTTTTTCTTAGCTCCCATTTTTTTATTTCGCTAATTACTTAAGTTTTGACTTCTGTACTAGTCCATTTTATTAGACAAGACACTGAACAATTTTATGTTGCAACTTAATAACTAATGCAGAAAATAGTTTTACAAGGTCTATGCACTTACTGCAATAAAATAAAGGAAACGTTCGTGTACGTACCAGTAATGTTCTAGGACTCAGCCGATTATACATATTTTTTCTCAACCATCTCGTAGTTGTGGAAAAATTCTAACATTTCAATAAAGCCTGTAAATATCCTTGTTTACTTGTCATTCATAAATTGTTATTCATATTTTTTTGTTATTTTCAAATTCATATTTGTGATATTTATTTATAATTTTTTAGCAATATGAAAAAGCCAGTATAGCTATGGTTATGGGTTTTTTCATTATAATTTATATACGATGCAATGTACTTAATACTGAAACTTTGTGCTTCGGCAAAACTTGCTTGTCTCAGAAATGGAAAACATTTGCTTTATTTATTTTTTGGGAGGAGGGGAGGATTCATACGGCAATCCATAACTCTCTAAATTCAATACTGCTAGTTTAAATTTCAAACTTTCTTAAATTTTTAAATATCCTTTTTAAAAGCTTCTTGCACTTTTAGAAGGTTAAATTGCATATTTAACGATGATTTGCAAAAAAAAGAGTTCAAACTTTCAAACTGTAGCAGGTGTGTAATGATGGAAAAATGTGACATTGCTACACTTTAGCGTCAGTTTCTTTCTTTCTGAAGGATTCCGAAGTACATTGGACGAAAACCGTTTAACCAAAGACGATACATAAGAATTTTGCAAAGTCCCTAATTTCAGTTGAAGACAACGGTTCGTTTATAATTAGATGCAGAGGGGATTGTAAAAGAGATAAAATTGCAGAAAATAAGGTGTCATTTTACCCATCACGATTACAGCTTTTACTTAAATGATGGTTTGTCTATATTTATAAAGAAAATTCTTTTCGGAGAGTACAACTAAAGAAATAATAAACAACAAAGTTATGTCGTTATTATGGTGCTCTGTACTCTGCAGCTCAATGATAGTTAGAGGCTTACTCTTAAGCTTTTGTAAGTGCTTTGTCTTCTGATAACGTCCAATGATCCGGAGGGTTGGAGAGATGGCATTACTTAAACACGTATTTTGAGCTATACGGGCTTACAAATCTTTCTTGAAGCAAACATATTGAGATCTTGTGCTTCTACGAGTGAACTGTAGATTATGAGTTTAAATCGTACTGCAAAATTAGCTGCTCTTGCAATATTTTAAAGGAAAGACATTAGCATGCTAGATATCAAAGGAATTTTCTTACAGAATATATACTGATATCAGAATAATAATTTGCCAAAATATTTACATTATCAGGACTTGTATTTCTTTTAATTTGTTTTGGAAGCATGACGTGTCCTGACTGGACAGGAAGTTTGACTACAAATTACGTATGTCTTAAGGAGTACTGAAGAGATAACAAGATGAGAAGGATTTAGTTACCCTTTATTTTCCACAATAATACAGGCGCTCCCACACTTCGGGATACAAAGACCAACCACTTGTGGTCTGAACGTAAAAATATAAAAAAACTACTAAATAACTAAAATTAAGAGATAACTTTGAACTAGTTTAGCAAACTGCTGAAACTACAATACGTTTTAAATACGGAGAGGACTAAACCTCTGGCCTTAAAGGCAGACAGCAGCTGATTGAAAACTCGTGCAGTGGCAAGGGACCTCACTTTCCCTCTATCTAACTTGGCAAAAGGCCACTAAATGCTTGGGCGTTAGCAAATACAATTTACATAAAACGCATTTAATTCGGCCAGAAGCGAAAAATAAGAGAGGATAGTATAGTTTTAAAATAAAATAAACGTTAGTAAAACTTAAGATGCTTACAACATAGTATTTAAAAATCGTGGATTTGTGTCGCTGGGTATTTAAATATATGAATAAAAAAAAAAGAAAAAAAAAAGATTAATCACTATCTAAAACAATGTACATCACAATAGGCAATTTTAAATAAGAAGTAGTATGCTATGTGGAAGTCTAAAGACCGCCTGTATTAGCGTTCATATACGGGCCTGAGAGCTTTTCTTATGTCTTTTCCATTTTCCTCTAGTCAAGCTCTCGAGGTCTGAAGATTCCTTTCAGAAGACTGAGAAATAACTGCCCTGTATTACGACTAGTTTATATAAGTAATATCTCAAGAATAGTTTACCACAACAGAGTTGATACGAGTCCCTATCCCCGAACCTGTATATAGATAGGCTCGTGCAAAGCAGTTTTCAATGCAGAGATGAGTCAGTAGTCAACGCTTTGATTTTAGATTTGAAGAATTTAATTGAAAGCAGTCATGGGAGAAAAAATGAGCGCCATTGTTTTCTTTTTCCTATTGCCTTTGCCAGGTGTTATCTGCGTTTATTTTAACTTTTCGTTTCAACGTTGAGTTCGAATTGGAATATACTCGGTGGGCAGGAATGTGTATGCTGTTGCCTTCTTTGCCAACATTTATCCCGTTTCATTTGCCTTGTGATATATATGGGCTTTGATCTATTTTTTGATGATAAAACTGTCGCAATTAAGGAGAATCTCCTATTAGCATATACCGGAGAGTGTTCAGAGGCTCAACACTAATGGTTTGAATACTAGAAATACTGTCGGTGCGTAAACGTATGTAATGAAGATCGACTTCATTGCTTTGAGATTTGCATATAATGCTGCCTTCGAGCCAGAAATAAGATGTCTCAATCTGACTGAGCATTGAAAAAGAAGAAGAGTGAAGACCTTTCTTTGTGCAGAAGACGCTGGCTGTACCCTCTTCAGAATTTGAGCCATCGATTTATATTTAAAGCTATACTTCCCTTCTGCTGCATCGGCTTTCAGTTCAGAGCTGACTTCGGAGCATTGAGGTGCGACCTTAGCTGTTTTAATGCACTCGGTATTCTGTTGTGTTTAACATATAAGGTATTTTTTCTCTCCTTCCAGCATGCCTTCGTTGTGTAACATTTAGCACACTCGCTGCCTATTCAAGAGGTCCAGGTTCGAGTTCCAGCGAGGAAAATGCTCATTTCTTCAGTTGCTTGACATCTAAAAATTCTAAATGATTCTACAATGGCGCCCGAACTAAAAGAACGTGGTGGATGATGATGCTTCACTACCAGGATTTAATGATTGAATCTTCTAATACCCAGTCGCCCTTTAAAAGGGTGAGTCTATAAGGTATTTTCTCCCTCCTTTCTCCAAGCCTTCGTGATGTAACGGTAACATACTCGGCGAGTATTCGAGATGTCCAGGTTCGAGTCCTGGCAAAAGCATTGTCATTTTTCGCCTTCCCTGGTTCACAAAATTCTTATGACTCTACAAACGTTATTATTAGTTTGAAATGGTAACTCCTGATTGTGCTCTGTCATACTGAGACAATCTGTATGAGTACTTTTGTGAAAAGGTCCAGACTGTGAAGGGTTTCTCTTCGGAAAATAAATTCTATCAATGTACCATCGGTTCTGTGTGCATTCAATCCATTAGGAACCGATACATATGTAACATGATGAACAATATGCAAAAATGTAATTAGATTATTTTATTTCTGTTAGAATTTTTGAAAATATAAATAAACTTAAGTTTGTAATACAATTTATCTTTACAAAAACGAAATCTGGAATATTCAGTCTGGAACGATGAGAAGAAAACGTTGGTGAGATATCAGTGCACTTTTTTCTCTTTGTAATAAAACTGTATTCTAATCTAATTGAAACTTAAAGAATGAGAATAGTTTAAGTTATTCACTAATAAAATACGTAATACATAAAAAAAATAAACTTTTGAATTTGGTGATGCTCGTTATAATAGAATACGTGAAACAGATACGATACATCCTGAAAATTAAATAAACTAAACCTGGATTAGTCATATTAATATTTTAATCATTTTAAGGAAAATTACCTTCAAAAGTTGCGAAATAATACGGTTGTTTACAGTTCTCACAGAAAAACTTCTACTTCAAAATAAAAGCATTTTTTTCATTGCTATTTTAGAGATAATAAGTATTTAAAATGAATGGCAAATTCTGAACTCTGTCCACTGCTCATTTAAAAATTAAAGTTTAAATATTATTTAACTGTACGTTTATGTTTTGCAATATTAGTTTTTATATTCGATTCTACACTACAAGATATTTTTATTTTTTTATTTATACAATCATGGATCAAAGGTTACTGTAATTTGGAGTAGTTTCTCCACTTAGATACGTTCAAAAAATTTTAATAGAATGCCTGGATGTGAAAGGAAATTTCGTAGCTTAAAACTTTATAACTTGAATCAATGTATGGTGGTTAATTTTCATACTCAGTAATGTTATAGCGAAAAACATCGTTTGCAATAATTAAATGCACGATCTAAATTTAATTATCGCACAGAAAGAGGGGAGAAAATGTAAAATCGAAATAAATTTTCAGAATTATTTTTTCGAATCATTTTCTCAATTGCCCTGTTACATTTCTCGTATTGAAGCTTCAGACATGATTTTATTAAGCAACGTCTCATGTTATTGCGCAACTACAATAATAATAATAATAATAATAATAATAATAATAATAATAATAATAATAATAATAATAATAATAATAATAATAATAATAATAATAATAATAATAATAATAATAATAATAGCAATAATAATAATAATAACAATAATAATAATAACAATAATAATAATAATAATAATAACAATAATAATAATAATAATAATAATAATAATAATAATAATAATAATAATAATAATAATAAAGGAGGAGAAAGATAAAAAAGAAAACAAACTGTTACGTTACTGAAAAATAGTTTAGCACTTTTGCTAAACTATTTCTATACCTCCTTCTCGTTATTTTCGAAACGTAGTATCTATATTTGAACACAGTTTAAAATAAACCAACCATATAATAAGGCCAGAAGATTCCTAGACAGGGTTTATGACTTTTAAAATACTCGGAACCGCTAAGCTTCTTAGGATTCATATTTATCCGAGTTATTCGGAATTCTTATTCAAAGGATTTGAAATAAATGGTTACTGCACAATACTTTTAACAGATTAAGAATAGTAAGAATGCTTCTTGCTGGTACTCTGAGCGAGAGAGCTTGAAATATATCGATATTAATGTTATTTAATTTTAGACCATACAGAGATTTTTATTTTGATCTTGATAACATAATGTTCCTATTGGACCTATTTTTACTTTCATTATGTATCTTTATCAGTGGAAGATACATTGTGAAGGCATACTTTCCCATAACGCCAAAATTTAATTCACAGAAAGACATTTCTAGCCTTTTCTTCATCAAAACTGTAGAGACATAACTTGTTTTGTGAAAACACGAGACATGAAAAACGAGCAATGCACTCGCCGGGACGAAGGCAAGCTAAGAAGGCGGGAGAAATACCTCATACACTTCCCCTTTTAAAGGGCGACTGATGTTTAGGTGACCTAGTCGCCAAATCCTGGTGGTGAAGAATCATCATTCACCACCTTTTAGTGCGGGCGCCACTGTAGAGGCATTAGATTATTTTGAAACAGGAGATGTGAAAATGAGCAATACCTTCGCCGGGAATCAAATCATGAACCTCTCGAATGTGCGTCGAGTGTGCTGACCACTACACTACGAAGGCATGCCAAGAAGGCGGGGGAGACTTATAAAACAATTTTTAACTTTTACGGTTTTGATTCTTAAAACTTTAGAGGCAAGAACTCCTTATCTTGACAATATTAGATGCATTAGCCGAGGCTGGGACGAGAGTGAGGCACTTGCCTGAGGTGAACAAATAGAAGGGGCGCCAAATTAGCTATTCGATCAAAAATTGAGAAATCTATTTTTAAAACATATGATTTTGAACTTTTAATTTCGGAATAAAACAGTGAATATTAAAAGCATTTTGTGTTATAAACAATACAACTAAAGAAAAAGGAAAACAAAGAGCATTAATTTATTCTCAAAAAACATGAGTTTGGAATTATATGTATATAATATTTTAATATTAAAACTTGTTATTAAAAGTAGCTTTAAGTTTGACTTAAGCTTTTTACTTAGTCACAAAAAATTTGGCAAACTCCACTATCTGAACATAGACGGCGACATAACTGCTGACTTTTGCAATTTCATAAACGTCTTCTGAAATAGCATCCGAAGAATAAACAAGGGTGATCGAAAATGAAATGTACCATATCATTAGTTATTGGACTTTTTTCTTTTCTTTTTAGTCCAAAAGTGATTTTTTCCTGAGGGACTATAGTTTTCGTTTTGCAATTTTGCGTCGAATCACTCTGAATGTCCGTTTCACTTTTCAAACTGTTGCCACCAAATATTATCGCCATGTTTTATATTTGAAGAAATTAAATAATGAAGAATCTCAAGGTTTTTAAAACGAGCAGTTTCAACGTTGTACAGAAAAAAACATTATTATCTCCAGCTCGTGAGTCTGTGTATCGGAAATTCTAAAAATACGCTCAATTTAAAATTATTTTGCGATATTGTTGCTGAACTGAATTTCAAGATTTAAGTGCGAATAACATGATATTTAATAAATAAAGGTAACATACAAAATGTTAAAAAAACACCCCTTTGAACGTAATTTAAAATCTGAAAATTTTCAAATTCAAGTAGGTTAATATTTTTTGGCACTGTACAGAGGATTAAAAATTTTTTTTGACTTCAACGAGTTGATGGGATGCACTTATGCCCGCTTTGAAAACAATATTAAAATGTCATATGGTACGCAATGGTCATCAAGAGCAAATGCTGTTAAAGAACTAGATGTCCAAATAACAGAAATACGTAGATTATTGAAAAATATATCATTAAATCACAAATCTTTGTAATGAGCTGTAAATAAAAGCATTTTGAAACAAATCAATTTTAAATTCGCAGTTTGTTATCTGCGTGAAATTTAATATTTCAAGAAATCGAATAAGTCTTGCAGTCGAAAGCCACAACTGTCTATAAAGCCGCACGCTTAATAGAAAGAACTATGTCTTTCATTACAGGAAATGAGAGGAAATATTTCTCAATGCATTTTTGAAAAATGTAAAAATTCAGCTTTGAGATGAATATGTCATCAGCATTTGAAGAGGAACGAAAACGAAAAGTTAATAAATCAAATTATGAGGAATCAGTTGATATAAATTGTAGTTTTTCAGAAAAATATATTTTTATAGAAATTGAAGAAGTGTTCGACGTTTTAATTTGACAGTTGAAATGGCGATACGAAAAGTTAAATGAAATCTCTTCCGATTTTCAGTTCCTAACTGGTGAAAAATTAATGTGGTTGGATTTAAGTAATTTAAAGGCAACAGCTTATAACTTAGCACTTAAACATCCGAATGATATGAACGATATCTGAAGAAATTCCGCCAGAAATAACTAGTTTTAAACACCATGCTATTTCAATAATTCCGGACACAAAAGCAGCTACAAGCTTAGATCTTTTTTAAAAAAAATAAGATTATAATTTAGTTCTGCCCTATCCTAATTTGGAAGTAGCATTAAGAATTGTTTTAGCGTTGCCAGTTACTGTAGCTAGTTGCGAAAGAAGCATTAGCAAACTTAAAATAATAAAGAACTGTATGAGATCTTCACTAGACTAAGCAAAACTTTCAAACATGGCCATTCTCTCTATAGAACATAAGCTAGGTAATCAAATAGATTTTGAAAATAATTATTCATGATTTTGCTTCTTTAAAAGCAAGAAAAATTAAATTATAAATATACCTGAAAAGTTTATGCCATACATTTTTCAGCAGATGTTTTATTTAATATTACTTGCCATTTTTCAAAAAGCATATTTTTAATGTTTTCCATTTTAAAATTGTTAATATAATTTTTAATGTTTTCCATTTCAAAATTGTTACTATGTAAATCAAAATATATGTTTCAAAATATATGTTATGGAATAAATTGCAGTTGTGGTTAAAAGCAAGAAAAATTAAATTATAAATATACCTGAAAAGTTTATGCCATACATTTTTCAGCAGATGTTTTATTTATACTTAATATTATTTGCCATTTTTCAAAAAGCATATTTTTAATGTTTTCCATTTTAAAATTGTTAATATAATTTTTAATGTTTTCCATTTCAAAATTGTTAACATATAATTCAAAATATATGTTTCAAAACATATGTTGTGGAATATACAATGTTATAATTAAATATTACTGTAAGAGTTATTGTATTTACGCTAGAAATAGTTACTTTTAATGAGCATAAAATGCACATAAATATAGTTAATTTGTTATATATGTATGATTATATGTATATATATGCAATAATGCATACATATACATATATATATTAAAGACATAAAGTAAGAAAAAAGAACTAATGTTTCACAACGACGAAAATGTTTTAAATTCATAATTAATAAATTTCAAATAATCTAATAAATGTAAAAACCAAAACTTTTAAACAACAAATATTATATAATGTTATGTTTTCAAACATTATTTAGTATTATTTATTTATTCCCACCCCACAAAGAGGTAAATAAATAATCTTGCATTATATACAGAGGCGCACATTCACCGCTTTGCCTCAGGCGAAAAAATGTGTAGGCACCGCTCTGGCATTAGCCTATTACTACTTTACGAAAATGTCATGAAACTCTATTCATTAATAAAATAAATTAGTATTTGGTACAGAAATGTTTTTATAGTGATTCTCAGTTCGGGTGCCCCTCTAGACGGGCTTCTTCACTGAGCATCTTGGGACCGAAAGTTAGGTTTATTCTATGGAAAAAGGCTGTCCTCAAGGCTCCGTATCCATTCCTATTTTTTGTAAGTCACCTTGTGGTTGTTCCGCAGATTGAAAACTTTCATTTGCAGATGACTTACATTTAGTTTTTAAAGGAAAGCATTTGGGTAATATTAAGAAAGCTTGGTGTAACTTGATAGCTTGATAAGTATATATAACTGATTCCTAGAAGTAAAGGGGGGAAGTTCAGATGATTGTTAATAACATTGTTTAGTCATTAGATTTGTCAAAGTATGAAGCATGAAAAGTGTGCTGTGTCTTCTCCGAGATTTCAATACTGCATCTCCCGACGTTAGCGGGGCATGCTTCCAATTACGTCACAAAGATACGCAGTAAGGAGGCAAAATATACATTACTTTCTTTCCCTTTTAATAGGAGACTGAAGATGTGGAGATTCTGTCACCAAATCCGGTTGCTGACAAATTATCATCCACCACATTTTAATTCAGGCGCGACTTATACAGTCATTATGGAATCTGTGAAAGTGATAAATTGCCAATGCGCTAACCGGGATCCAAATTCGAGAGTTTTCGCTGCTAGCCAGGCGTGGTTTCCAATTACATTACGAAGGCACTCTGTAAAGGGGAAGAAAGCACCTTGTACCATGGATACGTATTTATTGCGTAGTGTTTAATTATTATGTAATTAAACACTACGTAATAGACCTGTATTCGTTATCAAATACAGGTCTTAAGAAACAGGTCTAATACACGTCAAGTAACGATAGACTGTAAGTGAGACTTTAAGTATTTTCCTGTATTCGCTATCACAATCTGAATATTGTGTAGACCCTAAAACGACAAGACTCTTCATTTTATTGCTGAACACATATAGAGGTGTTAGTTATTAATAATTCTATACAAAAATAAAATTTTATGTTTCAAAACATTTAGGAACTTAATGCTTATATTTTAACTGATATTATAACTGAATACAATTTGCAGGGCATCTATTAAGATCTGTTTATATTACTATATAAATCCTTAATAATTATTGAAATTTGCTATATATAAATGAGAATTTTAATTAAATACATAGGTGAATATTTTTAGTATGCAGTGTTTATGTAGACAATCACGAACGTTTACTTTTATTTCCTTTTTGAGCTGAACCCTTCATAGTGGGCCATGAATACTTTAAAAACGAATGTATTCATTTGAGAGGGAGCTTAAAATCATATTTCAACATGAAAACGCAAAACTTCATATGGTATAAAGCAGTGTTTCTCAACCTCCGGTCCTCAAGAAATATTTGCTGGTTCGCGAAATATCCAGCTATCTGTCCAAAATCCAAAGTAAGTTGAATGTGCATGTGTAAATTATAATAAATAAAATTCTTTAAAAATTATTTTTGTCTTCATGATGTATTTATGTGAAAAAATGGTGGCAATGGGTCGAATTATTAAATTTACCATTCCGCGAGAACGTACCGAAATATTTTACCGATCCTTGGAGTAAATTCAGTTGAGAAACACTGGTATAAAGAACATCTCATTCATGTAATGTTCAATGGATATAATTTTGTCTACAACACAACACATGTATTGTCCGTTGATTGTTTTTGTGTTATGATTGTTTAATGATCAGTTCTTCGAGAGATATGAATAAATGTGGGGCAGAATCCCAGAATAGCCTTCTCGAGCTGTAAAGCTTTTATAAGGATAGAAATTATTTATGCTGTTGTATCGAGAAAAAAGACATAAAATCTGAACTATCTCGAATTTGCTACTAAGACAGCAATAAAAAAACCATATAAAGTGAATTTCCTATCAGTGAGGACACAAGACACAGTTCTACATGCGTATAAAAATCCCATATCTGCTATTTATGTTCTTTGTAATTAATGTTTTAAAAAATGCTCTATGTTTTTGTAGTTTCTATCATTTATTTTGCGTTTTAATAAAAAGACAGAGTAATTCCATTATTCATCAAAATGGCCTTACGACTCGTCTTAAAAGAGTCAAAATAATATTCAATTATTCGCTTTGTAGCTGACATCTCTCTGTCTTCAGAAAAGTAAAGCGAATTCGAAATTTTTTAATATCAGGTTCTTATACACAGCCCTCAAATTTGTAATATTCAGTTCAATTGATTTATGAAGTCTTTTGCTTCTAGGTCAATCATTCATTGTAGTGCATTTTAGACTGTAATTTAAGGCATATATGACTAAAAATATGGGTAAAATATAGCTGCCTCAATCTTCCCTCTCGGAAAAAAAAAAAAAAAAAAAACAGAGAAATTCTACTATATTTCACAAAGGGCATTCTTGGCACAAAGGCATACCCAGGTGGGGAAAAGTGCAAAGGGCCATATGCACCTTCGAAAATTGATAAAATAAATCAGATCAAAAATTGATAAATATTATTGGCATTATTTTGCTAATTTTCTTATTGAAGGATTATTTCTTGAATTGCCTAATCTTCTAGTTTCTCTCTTATCGGACGATACCACATACGCATATTTTGGGAATGATTACGTTTATTCTTCACTTAACAGAGGATGAACTTAAAGTATATTAAAGGATCATAGACAGCCAGCAGCTGTCTTGCTACTAACCTCTGAGTTAAGCCTCAAGCCCGATACGACATCTCATTTGCCAGAATTGCTCTTGAAAACAAAAGAAATGCCAATCATATGCGAATTTTGAATCATTCTTTGCAGTTTTACAAAAAACAAGATCTTTGAAATCACTGCATCTACTATAATAGCACCTGAAAAGTGTTTCCGTTCTTCTCTCAATAATTCCTTACAACTTGGAATTTTGAAGAAAATAGAATTTCTCTTGACTTTAACAACTCTGGACTATTCCATCAAAGTTTATAAACTAACACATCACCCGGATAACGTCCCTGTGGCACATAATCAGCTGGGTTTTCTTTTCGGGGAATGTGATCCCAATTTTTGGCTGGAACGGTAACCTGATTTTAGTCAAGATAATACAGTACTTGAATCACTTCATGTACGTATAAAATGAATTTCCACTTGTAATGCACATCTACCTGCTTTTATTAACAAAACAGAGGCACAGAGTTACAACAGTGGACACGAAATACGTTTAATGGAAGCAAATCAAGCTTTTTATATCAAGAGTTTTGCACAAAACGTTGAGTGATTAGATGACCTAATATACCTAAATAACTCCACTTAACCTTTCTCCGATGCTTCACAGAAACCATGAATTTGAAACTTCAAAGATTCAAGCAACAGGAGATTATTAAGAGAGCGAAATAGTTTAAATATTGAATTTTTTTACACTTAGTCCTCCATGTTTTCCAATCTCTTCTGGAATTGGACCATCTCGAAGAATTTAAATTTCCAAAGTTCTCCAAGGAGAATTTTTCTGGATATGAAAAAAAGCATTTCAACGCAGAGGATCGAACAGTTTTGCTATCGAGGGAGAAATAGTTTGTTTTATTTGAATGTCTTGATAATTTAACATCAGAAGTTGAAGAAAAATCTATCTTTATTCAGTTCCCACTGCAGACCAAGACATTTATAGCCTTAGTTTTCACAATCATTTATCTTTAGTTAGACTCTTTATGTTTGCGTCTTCCTGTACTGCCCTTTTTAATGGTACAACACTTCTTTTTTAAGCATTTTGGGTCATTTTAATCGCTATCCCAGAACCTTCTTGAAAGTTATCCGCATACATCAACATATTGTCCACATAACATTCCCTTAGCCTTATGCTGGCGGGTTTAGAAAAATGGTACTTTCATCAGTTGCTAATTGCTTCAGTACTCTTGTCACCATATATTGCGCAGAAGCAATTCGATATATCACAGTATTCTTCGGAAAAACTTGAACATGCTGCTTCGAATCATCTCTCCAGTATAGTCTTTGAAATTCCTTATGTTTAGGCTAAATTTTTACTTGTTTGTACATTTCCTCAATATCAGCTCTTACTGTAATACGATGACACCCAGTCTCAAAAGAATATTAATCAGATCATGTTGGGTTTTGGGATCAATTTAGAGTGTCTGTACATTTCCTCAATATCAGCTCTTACTGTAATACGATGACACCCAGTCTCAAAAGAATGTTAATCAGATCATGTTGGGTTTTGGGATCAATTTAGAGTGTCTGTACATTTGCTCAATATCAACTCTTACTGGAATACGATGACACCGAAGTCTCAAAATAATATTAATCAGATCATGTTGGATTTTGGGATCAATTAAGAGTGTCTGTACATTTCCTCAATATCAGCTCTTACTGGGATACGATGACACCGAAATCTCAAAAGAATATTAATCAGATCATGTTGGGTTTTGGGATCAATTAAGAGAAAGAAGTGTGATTAAGATAAACACCTGATAATGATTTTGCACTTGCATCAAACACTACTTAATATGATGAGGTATAAAAAACATTCATTTTCCAATTTACAATCCACTGATGAAAGTAATTCCACATGATCCAACTATAAATATTCTTCAATGAACTTTCCAGACTGATTATAAATTTCTGGTATCTAAGAAATCTTTTCTGTAAATAAAGAAATCTCTGAAATTACGTTTCCTGTAAGTTACCCAAAACTTTCCTATTAGGTTTGAACGGTTGGGATACCCTCTAATTTCTAAAACCACTTAATTAGTTCTTCAGTATCTACCCTTAGGTAGTTTACTGACTTTAGATTATTGTGTTTAGGCATCTCAAAAGCTGTTGCCCCTACAAAAGTCTAACCTAGTTTTGAACTCACACCAAAAAGTAAATTTTCACTACGCTCAATAATGTTTCCATCTATTAAAATTAAAAATACATTTATGCCTAATTAAGCGTCAACTTTGCTTGATTTATAAAATGGTGAATCAGCTAAAACTGAGTCGCTAAAATTATCACAAATATCTTCAGGTTGTAATGTTGCGCGCTTCCAACCTGCACGCAACAATAGTGGTGACTGCTAAGAACTGGAAAGTAGACAAAGTCTTGAGAAGGGTTTAAATCCCTTTTTATTCAACTTTAGAAATTAAAAATGCGTGCTCTTGACGCTCGCAAACTACGCCGACCCGGCGGTAAAATAAAAATAAGAAACTAAAAAAAGAATAATAACAAGTGACTAATTACGAGGCTCTCTAAACGTAACTAACCTAACCGCGTTCTAAAATACCGCTGATAATTCAGCAAACTTCTGAATATTACGTTGAACGATTTAACAATCTGCCGAGGCAAGCACACAGGCCGAAACGCGTGATTCTTCAATTTCTAACTAGCCACCTCCACGCTCATGAAGCAAGAAAACACACTTTCGAACTCGTTTCCCTTCTATTTAACTCAGAATACTTCCGCTGACTATTTTGAATCCTTGCGCGTTCTACTAAAATTTACATACTCTGGCATTGGCAATCGCAGGGCAAAGTAAGGCTTGACAGGAAAGATAGTTTAAACTTAAAATAAATGTTAGTTAAAATAAATATAAACCTTACATTTGCCGCTGCCAGAATTAGGTAAACTTGGAAACAGGTCCTAGAAACGACCTGTTGAAAATTTTCCACAATTCTGAACTAAATTTTAAGAGCCTCAAAAAAACTGTTTTTTTCACAAAAGGTAAAAAAAAATTTCTGTAGATACTTATTTAACTCTCTCTTCTTACAGCAACTTTTCCTGGACTTCAGCAATCAATCTGTTCTCTTCTTTCCAGCATCTGGAAGGAATAAGTATCAGTATCTTTTTAAATACATTATAATTTACACTTTCTTGACACTGAATAAAGTTTGTTTTTGATCGATTTATTTTCCTTAGTTACTGCTTAATTCACATTCATTCAAGTATTCAAACATGAATTTAACTTTACCCTGGCTCTCCACCATGTGTGGTGTCAAACGGGAATATTCGTGTTTTAGTATTGCAACACTTCCCCTAACCACAATGATTTGTTAGAATTCAACGACTAAATAGACACACCTTAGTCGACATTCTAAAACTCGATGAGCTATTTTAACATTCTTAAAATTCAAGTGTAGGTGGAGAACCCTACAAAACATATTCATTCTAAAGTCCCCCTCATTCATCTTTAGACATGCAGGCTTTCGTTCTAAAGCATGATTTTATCTACAGTTTAATACTTAAATTTGAATTCATTTCTTTTGAGCATTTACTTTTAGCATCTAAAATTTTATGCTTCCAGACTAAATTCTACTTTTGCATAACTTTCAAGTATTTACGTATATTTACAAAATTCTAATACATATGATTTTTACAATTTACCATAAAATGAATAAGAGAAAAATAACTTTTTACTTTACGCATTCTTCGCCAAGCTGGCGGCACTGAAACTAAATTTCTTATTAATACAAGAATACGAAGGTATTTTTATCTTCGGCCAAATTTTGGCTTTAACATAACAGAATTAGTCGTTCGACTAACAGAAACTGTTTGTTCTTAGATTTTATACTTAAAGGAAATAATACTTTTGCCTTAGCTAAATAAAGTAAAACAAAACTAAGTCTAAACCGAGACACATTGACTTCCGTCAAAACATAGAACTTTGTATTGACGCATAACATTTCGGAACAAAAGAAAAAAAAATTATAGAAGATTTTAACTTATCTTTGAGTTTTCGATGATTGGAACTCCGACATCCTCTTCTGGTAGAACTGCTCCCACGTTATAGATTTCATCGAAGTCAATCGTCTCCTTAGTGTCCTTCGAGTGTCGTCCACGTTGATTTTTCTTTTTCGCCCTCTGCATGCTGGCCTCTTGGAGTGGTAGTCGTCGGGTTGTTGTCTTTTCCGTTTTGCCCCTGCACGGCTGGTCTTGGTGTCCTCCGGTCTGAAATCATGCTTGAATTTCTTCTGTTGGTGGTGGTCTTTTCGTTCCTCCTGCTGTCTTTTCGTTCTCGGGAACGGCGGCCTTATTTGCACCTGACACTCTGGCCCTGGAGGCGTTCTCCTCGATGCAGAATTTCTACTGCGATACGTTGTAAGTGGTGTTTTCCTCTTTACCAAAGCTTCTTTACGCGGCGGCGTTGCTTTCTTGTTTTTCTTAAATGCTGGAGTCTGAACGTTTTCATGTCTTCTTTTCGATACCGTCGCATGACTTGTAGCAGGGCTAGGTTTCTCTTCAGTTCTCTGCTTCTTGGGTGGTGGAGCGGGTGACGTTACTTCTGGACCTTCTACTTCTTTTACGCTTGAGTCCTGCAAGAAATTTTAAGGATTTCAAAATAATTTTGATTATAATATTTTTTCACCTGGTCGGGACTTGCTTTACAGATTTCCCCTCTCTCGTTCTTAAGGTACAATACGACTCCTTTGATTTCCTGAATTACATAGGGGCCTTCAAATTTTGGAGCTAACTTTGCAGTAAAATTGTCTGGAGCACTTGATAAAGAAAATTTCCGCTTCAACACTTTATTCCCAACTTTAAAATCTGCTTCACGGCGTTTTCTATCATAATATAATTTTTGTCTATTTCTTGCCGTATCCGAGCTTTTAACCGCCTGGTCAATGAGTGTTTGCACATCTTTTTGTTTAAATTCTTGCTCTCTTTGTTGCACAAAGAGTAATTTATCTAATGGCGTAATTAACTTCCGTCCTAAAAATAATTCTGCTGGAGTTTTTCCCGTAGTATCGTGATTTGCCGTTCTTAAAGCATAAGCTAACTCATTTATGTAGCCATTCCAGCGGTTGTGATGTGTGCTAACATAACTTCGAATTATTTTTACAATATTTTGATTAACTCTTTCTGCTATGTTTGCCTGTGTTCTATACGGAACCATATTGATATGGTGTATGCCAAGTCCAGTGCAAATATTTTCAAATATTTGGCTAACGAATTGTTTACCGTTATCGCTAATGACTTTTATCGGTGCACCGTATTTTAAAATGTATCTCTGTAAGAATGCATCTGCGACTGTTTTGGCTGACGTGCGTTTAAGTGGAACAATTTCTGTCCATTTTGAAAAATGATCTACAATTACTAAAAGAAAACGATTTTTATTTAACTCACTCTGGGGGAAAGGACCAAGAAGATCTATACCTAAAATTTCATTCGAAAATGTAGCGCGAATGCTATTTGAGTACCCGGCCGGGCTGTAATTAATATCATTTATTAATTGACATTGATTGCGGGACCTGACATACGCAGTTACTATTTTGTATAATTGCGGGAAATATACCGCCTCGCGTACCATTTTTAAAGTCTTTCTGATTTTTAAAGTCCTAAATGACCCGCTGTTTTCGCGTCGTGTAATTCCTTCAAAATGTTTAATCGAAGCGAGGCTGGGATGACTGGTTTGTACTCGAGATTTTCGTTTGTTGTTTTCGTATAAAATAATAAATTATGTATTATTTCATAGTTTTCTGCTCTATTTCTTATCGCATCGATATCTGTGTGCTCAAAGCTTTCCGGGTCTTTCAAATATGCATAGATACTTCCAAATTCAGGATCAGCTTTCAATTCAGCAATAATTGTATCTCTAGAATCTAAAATTTTTGAGGTCAACACGCGCATTTGAATTAATTTCCTTCATCGTCCAGTTTTATACGAGAAAGTGCATCAGCTACATTGTTTTCCTTACCCGGTTTATATTTAATTATGAGATTATATTCTTGAAGTTTTAAAGCCCATCTTATTAACCTGGGCGTTAGGTTTTTCCCAGAGTAAAGTCTACCAACAGCCGCATGATCCGAAAAGACTGTTACTGGCGCTTTGCCGAAATAAACTCGAAATTTTTGTACAGCCATTAATACGGCTAATGTTTCTCTCTCTGTAGCTGTATAATTCCTTTGTGTTGCGTTCAACGTTTTACTAAAAAATGCCAAAGGATGGCCATTTTGCATGAGAACCGCACCCACAGAATAGTCCGACCCATCTGCTGCAATTTCCAGGTTTTCGTCCCCCTCCGGGAATTTCAAAACAGGAGCATTGATGAGCGTTTCTTTTAACCTTTCAAATGCGGTATTTGCTTCTGCTGTCCACGTGAATTTACTTTTCTTTCTTTTAATTACTAACAAGGGTGCAACAATATTAGCAAAATCTTTTATGAATGACCGATAATAAGAACATAACCCAAGGAAAGAAGAAAGTTTCTTGGCGGTGTTGGGAGGTGAGAAATTCTTGATGGCTTTTATTTTTGAATCTTGAGTTTCTATACCCTTTTGCGAAATTTTATAACCCAGATATTTAAGTTCTTTAGTTGCGAACTTGCATTTTGAGGCGTCAATTCTAAGACCGGCCTCTTTTAATAATTTAAAAACTTCTTCGAGGTCTTTAATATGTTGTTCCAACGTACTACTCGTTGTAATTATATCATCTAGATAGATTAAAGTCGATTTTCCTATGACAGGCTTTAGAACAATGTCCATAGCTCTCTGGAATGTTGACGGGGCCCCACACAACCCAAAGGGCATGCGTAAAAATGCATAAGTGCCTGATTTTGTTATAAACGCGGTTTTATGTATGTCTTCGGGTCTCATAGCTATTTGATAGTAGCCAGACGTTAAGTCCAAAGTAGTCATGTATCTTGTAGATTTAATCTTTCTAATAATTTCCTCTATAACCGGCAAAGGGTAAACTGGGAATTTAGTAATACTATTAAGTTTTCTGTAATCGATAGCAAACCTCCAAGCCCTTTTATCCGAAGGAGGAAACTCGTTCTTTTTCCTACATAGTACGACTGGACTCGCGTACTCACTATTTATGGGCGTTATTATTTGATTCTTTAACATTTCCTGAATATGTTCTTCTATGATTTGCTCTTTCTGTTTATCATAGCGATAAGTTTTAGTCCTACAGCGTTTGTCGGCAGTCAACTGTATCTCATGCGTAATAATTTGACAACTACCAGGCCGTTCTGAAAACAAGTTTGAAAAAGTACTCACCACTTGCTGGATGGCTTCACTTTCATGGTCATTCAAATGGCTAAGGTCAACTTGCGGTTGTTCCACTGGTTCCACCACCCTCCGATCCATCTCCAGCACGATAGAACTTTCCTGAAAATTGAGTTTGGCCCTCGCGGCCCTTAAAAACTCCATACCTAAAATAAGTGGATTTTGCAAGTTTTTTACTACACAAATTAATACTTTAAGGCTTTCGTTTTGAACTTGTATTTTTAAAGATAGTTTTCCAATACAATGACAAGTTTGTCCTTGCGCTGCTATGATTTCTGTGTTTTTATTTTTAAATATTCGAAACATATTAAAGTTCTTAAAAAAAATATCACAAATAAAATTACCTTCTGCTTCTGTATCGATGAGGGCTTCTACTGGTACATCGCCAACCAGGACTTGTATAATTGGTAACTGGGAGTTCTTTACGATGACCGTATTTAAGTGTCTTCTTGAGGGTTTTTTTAAAACTTCCGGGGTCTGGACCCTCGCTTTCACAGGCCCCTTTACTCGTTTAAAGCTTTCCTTTCAACTTCTGCCTTCTGGGTACGCGGACGGTTGTTTTCGAATTTCCTTTTTGGGCCTTGACCTTCGAGCTTCGATGAGTTAGCTTGGTAGCTCTTTCCCCCATAAGAGCGGTTTCCATTTCTGGTCTGCTCATTTGAAGATTGCCTTCGGATACTTTGAGAATACGATGCCCCTCTAGCTTTTTCCGCTATTCTGCGATTTTGAAACTTCACCGCCAATTCGAAGAGCTCCTGCAATGTGCTTGGGTTTCTAATTTCGAAATAGTCTTGAACAGCAGGTAACAATCTTGGTAAGATTATTTCAATAATCTCCGCGTCGGGTTTCTTCCCATACAGCATATCCGTCAGCTTAATTTTTCGCAGAATAAAGTCCGTCAACTCTTCTATATTCCGTTGATAGAAACTATATAGTTCGGCTTCTAGCCTTGCTCGATCTTTCACTATGGGGAAGGTCTTCACTAGCGATTTTTGGCGAATCCTTGCGCGTTCTACTAAAATTTACATACTCTGGCATTGGCAATTCCAGGGGAAAGTAAGGCTTGACAGGAAAGATAGTTTAAACTTAAAATAAATGTTAGTTAAAATAAATATAAACCGTACAAGGTAAAGACACTGAAGGGAGATTGTCACTAATTTTTTCTATAATCAAAGCAGTAGTTGAAATTTTAAAGTCACTATCGAAATGAGGAGTGAAAAATAAATTAAGTGTTCCTTTATTCACAATGCTAAAAGTGCCTAAATGCGAATTCACACTCAATCTATCTGCACACTACCTAGTAATAAATGACTTTTGAGTTCTAGTATCTAACATATATGTGCATTTTACAAACTCTTGCTTTGAATTTCGAACTTTAATCTCTACTGCAGAACAGAGCAAAATCCGACTTTGCTTAGTGTTCGAAGCACTAGTACAGCCTATAGTGGATTTTGGCGATTCTTTTGATCCTGTATTTGGATCTGACCGCCCATACTTCTTAGGAATAACTACTAGGTTGGTTCGCAAAGAGCAAAACTTAATGGAAATCAGCACACGTTTTGATTTGGATGTTACAAGAGATGGATTAAAATTTATACATAAAGAATAGTAAAATTTCTGCTTGAAGCTGCTAAATCTACTGTCTTGCTGAAACAATATGAAATATGATTGATTTGCCTCAAATTTGCATCTGCAGTATGCATCTCCAAAATTCGATATAAGGTGTTAGAAGATAAAATTTAATTGAATGGCCACCGTTATGAATGTGTAGCTTAATGGTACTGCACAATTAAGATTAGCTTCAACTATAACGTCGTGTATTCTTAGCTATCATAAAATGCCCGAGACGTTGGAGATTGGCGAATTATCATCAAATTTTTTAAAGTACTACAAAGTCAAAAGAAGGGCGCATAGAACCCTTTATTAACTCAAATAAAGTTTAACAGTTGGCACTCACTCGTGCTTACAAAAGCCAACACTTTTGGCTTAAATCAAAAGTCAATGAATAACTCAATGCCATAGTATTCAAATCGCTAAAGAATCAAAGTTAACAACGTGGTCTTCAAGCAGGCAGAACATGCTCTGATTTCACCCTCCACTAGCTTTCTTTAAATACTTACTTCTTAATTTGAATATCGCGCGTGCTGGAAGTTAGCATTTTAGCAGGGAAATGAAATGAGATTTGATAAGAAAGGTACTTTAACTTAAAATGACTGGTTAGAAAATTCAATGACTACAAAATATATATCATAACTAAATTTCTTTTCGTTTTATTGCTGGGACATAGTCCCTAGTTCTTATTCACATCCGACACACGTGATATAGTGGAATAGATATAGTGATATATATATATATATATATTTATGATATTTTGCAGCAGTTGTGATGAAGCTTGGCATCAAAGTGCAGGCATTGCTTTTGCAGAGTGGTAAGGCAGAATCCAAATGACGAGACAAGATGATTTAGCTTTTAATTATACATTTTTATTCCATAGCTTATTAATTTGTGTTAATTAAATTTTCACGGTAGATCATGCTTTACTTCATATGAAATTCTCCAAATTACATATTCAATAGTGGTTTAAACTAAGTTCCGATTGAATTTAAACTTTCTGCGTCATCATTATTTCTAACAAAGGAAAGATAGGTTAAGCAGCAGCAAGATGTGTAGCACAGAAGGAGAGGCGAGCTTCTGTCCGCAAAATGGCACGTATTCGTTATTTATAGTAGCTGTTACGTAATAGCCGCGAATATTCTGTAAAGTACTGGTTTAGAGGAAAGATTTTGAAATGCAGAAAGTTAATTAAAGGTTGTTGGTTCGCAAAGAGCAAAGCTGTTTTTTCTGTATTTTAAATCTCTCTATCTATCTATATATAGTATATATATATATATATAGTGGTATAGAATTTATGAAACGTTTGCTGTTTCAGGTAGACCTCCTGGATATAAAAGCTGTTAATTTACTACCACACTGCTTTCCAAAAGCATTAAGCATGCTATGACATGTTTGAGGTTTTTAATTCGTGCCTCTTTCAGTAGAGGAGCGAAAGGATATATGCAATTACCTAGTATCACCAAATTAGAATATACTTCCCATAGTATACAAATTAGGCTTAAAGTTGTCTTAGACATTAATTATGTCTCAAAGATGACGACTAGGATTATTTTTAAAGCTTATGCTCTATCTGTCAGCTCTAAACAAAACAGAATTTCAGTATTTAAAAGTATCGTTTTTTTTTAAGGAAAAACGTATGGACTAGAGTGTAATTGTTCGATTTTGGGAAAAATTAAGGTTCTCGATTATTATCATAAAGGTCAATATCTGCGACTTCTGCGAGGCAAAGTCTGCGTATGTAGCAGCTGTATGTTCGAGTACCACGAGTTTTGTCTGTTTAAACTTCAAAGTAAAGGAACGCATTTGAGGTGGAGTAGTCAGCATGTCAACTGGAAAGTAGATGAGTGGTCCAAAGAAACTTCTGAAAGGAGCCACCCTTTGAATTGGATTCAAAGAATATATGAAGTTTGTGGAGATTTGAAGATAAAAAGGAACATAAAATTTGCGCAATGATATCATTGGGCTAAGTTCGTGACATGATGATCACTCTTTTATGACGATGAGACTTACCACAAACAACGGTCATCACTTTCTTCTGAATGATTGATGCAGATAATATCTCATGTGATAAATCACATCCTCCACCATGACAATGTGCGGTGTCAAAAGCTTTCATGGAACTCCTGCGACGATAGCGAAGACATGTGCTGGAACATCCGGTACATTCACTCGATATGAATCGTGCGACTACGATCCCTTCTTAAAAATGAAGAACCACTGAGAGAGGTCCATTATAACAATTAAAAATATATTATTATTCGTTCTGCAAAGCGACTGCTTCGGGCATCAACAGAAGTAAATGTACTGATAGTGTGGCATGTTTTCAAATAGTTTGGTAGAATATGGTAGATATAGTAGTCAATTATATTAAGGGATTTTAACAATTTATACTTAAGATCATAAAGTCTCTTGAAAACTTCCGACAAGTTGCCGCTACTTTTTATCCAAACCGTGAAATGGATATAATATTATCTTCAAGTATCTATTATATTTTCATATGCCTGTTATTATAATTCTTTTGCACTTTTACACTTTTTTTTCAATGTAATGTTATTTCTTCGGAATATTCAGTGTCCATAGCTTATTATCGATTACTCATAATTCTTGAAAATTAGGCTCATCGGCATTTGCATCATTTTAGTCTTTGGCCATAATTTTCCCTCTAAGATAATTCTATTCTACTTGCCCTTATTTATTCTTTGCTTGAGATTACTTAAAATATGTAGTGCAAACTGCTCTGAAGTCCTCAATTTTCTGGTCTCTTTATTTAAATTATCATTTGGCAACAAATTTCTCTTGTATGGATGTAATACCAACTTTGTGTGAGCAAATTTGAAAGTTTCGTTAATCCATCTTAATTCTTTTACGATATTTATGATTAAATTATCTCACGAGCATTTAGGTTTAGACTAAATGATATCTACCTCCTAAGGAAATAAAACAGTGTTTAATTGGTGTTTATAGTGATTCCTCTTCCTTGTATTGTATATTGAAGAAACGAGTGAAACACTTTTGCGTATACCGAGAATAAATTGAATCTTCATGAAGGTCAATCATGGGACGCTCTGAGGTCAGAAATCATTCCGCTCGTCAAGAAAACAATATACAGTGAAGGAGCTAAAATGTCAGAAAATATTGCAACAAATGAGCTTTTCTAGTATTTTTATGAATATTTTAGGAGTGAACGTTTGAATTAGGTATGTGTAAGATGTATATACCAACTTCTGTTTGTGAATAAAAAATTTACAGCTTATGTGCAGCTGTAACAAGTTCTTGTGGTTTTAGAACACAAATGAAATAAATTTTACAATCATTCGCAACATAAATTTTAGAGTAAATGGTAACATGGTTTACGATTTTGGTTCTTTGTCAAGTAAGGGATACATGGAATAAATGTGGAGAAAGGGGCCATCAAGAAAAACTGCAGTAGTCAAAGATAATGCCACATAATTGGAAGTTGTCAAGGAATCTTTATGATAGATTGAAGAAAGAAACGTATATCTCCATGGCCGTAAATGGGGTCTATTATACAAGTCTTTCACATGACTTGCGTTATGAAATTAAAATAAAAAGGCCTGAATCATGAGCTTTGATTTAATAAGTTATTGAGAAAAGGCCGAATGATGAGCCGACATGGAATTCTCTATGATAATGTTCCAACAAGTACATTTTTCATTACAATAGAAACAGTTAAAAAACTTATGTTTCAGTAGATTTTCCACAACCTTTGCAGTCGATCTAACAACAGGTTATTATCTATTCTTTTGACTCAAATCTAAGTTTCGTGGAATATGTTTTAATGATGATGATGTATAGATAATAACAACAGAACATTTTACTAAATATTCCGTAGCTATGTAGCTAGACTAAAGAGTCAGGTTATTATAATAATTACAAAGATTTGACAAAAATATTCAGATTACATTTTTGAATCCATAGAAATACTGTATATACCTTATGATTTAAAAAAATCTAGTGTGGCTAGCACTTTAAATATGAACGAGCTTTAAGTAAAGTATCACTTGAAAATTTGCACACAAAATCTAATTTGTTATTTCAGTAAATAGGCTGATATATAATATGAAATTCTGATATGTAATTTATTAAATATAATTCGCCATATGCACAAACTAGTTTTCTAAACGTATATCAACATAATCAAATGTTTGCCCATTTATTAATTTAATCAAAGTTGTATTTTATTATGCAGTTGAATAACCAGTATATTTAAATTGTTAGTTTTAATTTAAAACATTAAGTGTCTAAACATATTTAAAGTGAATATTTTGAAACGAATACCATAATTTTATCTCTATAGTATCAACAAATCTAAATTCATATGGATCTATACATATATCACCACTGTATTTTGGCATCAGTAAACAATGTTTGTACAATTGCAACGGTATGTTACTTTGATTGCTGCAAAACTGTTATGAGCTTCAAATGAAGTACCAATTTAGGTTGTCATTAAAAACTCCGTTCTCTTTGCCGTTGCCGCCGCGTCTAGCTTGCGCAGTTGTAAGCTGTATACCGGCTATCTTCATTTGGTTGCTTCACGTAGCGATGCAGGGAAAGAAATGCCTAAGTGAGTTCTGGTGACAAGATATAATATATCCATTAAAAAATCTTACGAGCTTCAAATAAAGTACCACTTAGTGATACTTAGTTACCAGTGGCAACCGGTGGTACTTAATTACCGGTGGCACTTAGTGATACTTAGTTAAGCACCCGGTGGTACTTAGTACTACCGGTTGCTTAGTTTAAACCAAAACCTAATCATCTATTTATATGAATGCAGAAAGATGAAATATGTGAAACGGAAAATTTTTAAAGTTTGCTATAAGAGTTATTGAGGACGAAAATATCGTTACACACGTATACACAGATATGATTGTAAAAATAGTAGAATGATGTTGTGAGAACTTTTATTTCTGCTTACTCCTTTATAACTCACTATCAAATTTTTAGACCCAGAAGATTACAACCCTTACCTACAGGACTCGGACAAAAATATGGAATACCTCGTAAAATGCATGTTAAACTAAAATGTTTATTCTTGAAAACGTTGCTGGTGGCGCTGATGTGTTTGCTCACTAACGTCATCTGTACAACATCTTCAATACGTTGCAAGTGTTATTCGTTATCGAGATAGTGTCCTGAGCAGGTTTAAATGCATCATATCGGAGCTAAATGAAATCGAACGTGGTCAAAGTTTCGGAGCACATATGATGGATGCTTCCGTAACCAAGGAAGCTGAAGTGTTTGTTATTCCAAGTACAGTACGTAAAGCAAGCACAGTACCTAAAATGTCTAACTCATACAGGAAAACCTCACCCGCTAAATCACAGTCGCGGTCGAAAATGTGTGTTGAGTTTATAATGACAGACGATCATTGAAAAGGATAGTGATGAAAAATAAGAGGACTAGAGCCGCAAAAGTGACTGCTGAAACGAATGAA
Source organism: Stegodyphus dumicola (assembly GCF_044657685.1). Classification (NCBI taxonomy): domain Eukaryota; kingdom Metazoa; phylum Arthropoda; class Arachnida; order Araneae; family Eresidae; genus Stegodyphus; species Stegodyphus dumicola. Next base: position 136,132,105 of record NC_140777.1, read on the forward strand.
TCAGTCGCAAACCCTGTCGGCATTAAAGCAATACGAAGGAAGCTCCACAAGGAGGGTATTTTTGGGGCGAGCTGCAATTCAAAAGCTACTCATCACTAGAAAAAATGTCTGTAAGAGGGAAAAAGGTGTGCCAAAGTCATAGATGGACTGTAGAGCAATCGAAGACTGTCATTTGGTCGTATGAGTTTTGCTCCACTCTGTTTCCTACTCCCGGGCGAGTTTAAGTCTGACGAATGCCTTCCCAAGCGAATGACAGAGCCTGTTTGCTGCCAAGAGTGAAATATGGTGAAGTTCGTTTAGTTTAGGCAGCTATTATCGATGTGTTCCATGGAACCTAACATTACTTTGCAAGATCATATTACTGCTAAGGATTGCGTGACAATTTTGGCTGACCACGTCCATCGTATGGTACAAATTTTGTTTCTCAATGGTTGTGCTATGCTCCAAGACGACAGAGCTACTGTCCATTCAGCTCACATCGTCCAGGATTGGTTTTCTGAGCATCAGGGTGAGATTTCACATCTACCACGGCCACCACATTCACCAAATATAAATATTATTGAGCCTTTGTGAGCTGTATTGGAGAGAAATATGCGTGAGCGCTATCCACTGCCATCAGAGTTAAGCTGAGCTTGCCAATATTTTACAGGAAGAATGCTGCAAGATTCCCTTTCAAATTATAAGAACTCTATTTACCCATTCCAAGAAGATTGAAAGCTGTTTGGAATGCCAACGGTTTTCCTTCAGCGTATTAGTTACAGCAGTATGTTTTATTTCGATGTTTCCATATTTTAGTCCAACCCCTCTCTGTCTATATATACACTGAAGTGACAAAAGTCAAGGGATACCTCTTAATATTTTGTCGGTCCTCCTTTTGCCCGGCGAAGTGCAGCAACTCGACGTGGCATGGACTCAACAAGTCGTTGGAAGTCCCCTGCAGGAATTTTGAGTCATGCTGCCTCTATAGACGTCCATAATTGTGAAAGTATTGACGGTGCAGGGTTTTGTGCACGAACTGACCTCTCGATGATATCCCATAAATGTTCGATGGGATTCATGTCGGGAGATCTAGGTGGCCAGATCATTCGCTGGAATTGTCCAGAATGTTCTTCTAACCAATCGCGAACAATTGTGGCCCGGTGACATGGCGCATTGTCATCCATAAAAATCCCATCGTTGTTTGAGTACGTGAAGTCCATGTATGGCTGTAAGTGATCTCCAAGTAGCTGAAGGTATCCATTTCCAGTCAATGATCGGTTCAGTTGCACCAGAGAACCGAGTCCATGCCCTGTAAAAACAACCCATACCATTATGGAACCACCACCAGCTTGAACAGTGCCTTGTTGACAACTTGGGTCCATGGCTTCGTGGGGTCTGCGCCACACTTGAACCCTACCATCAGCTCTTACCAACTGAAATCGTGACTCATCTGACCAAGCCACGTTTTCCATTCGTTTAGGGACCAACCGATATGCTCACGAGCCCACAAGAGTTGCTGCAAGCGATGTCGTGCTGTCAGAAAGGCACTCGAGTCGGTCTTCTGCTGGCATAGTCCAAGGAAGACAAATTTCGCCGCACTGTCCCATCGGACACATCCCACATTGATTTCTGCGGTTATTTGACGCAGTGTTGCTTGTCTGTGAACATTGACAACTCTACGCAGACGTCGCTGGTCTCGGTCGTTAAGTGCAGGTGGTCGGCCACTGCGCTGTCCATGGTGGGATTTTAAGCCTGAAATTAGATACTCTCGGCACACTCTTGACACTGTGGAGCTCGGAATGTTGAATTCCCTAACGATATCCGAAATGGAATGATCCATGCGTCTAGCTTCAACTACCATTCCGCGTTCAAATTCTGTTAATTCTCGTCATGCGGCCATAATCACGTCAAAGCCTCTTCACATGAATAACTTGAACGCAAATGAAAGCCCTGCCAAAGCACTTCGCATTTATACATTTTCTACGCGATACTACTGCCATCTGTATATTTGCATATTGCTATCCCATGACTTTTGTCACTTCAGTATATAGGTGGCGAAAGGTTAATAAACACCTCAGATTTCCCCTGCTACTTTTAGAAATCTATTAAGTTGCATATATTTAGAGTTTTCCTATTATATCTCAAATGTAAAATACTCAAACTCCTAATAAAATTTAATAACAAGATTAAAAAAAAACTTATTTAATGAGAGTAGGAATAATGCATACATGTTTATCTTTTTCTAAGCAATTTTCTCAATCTTGGGTTATGTTATTTGAAATTTATATTGAAATTATGCAAATATTTGTTTGCCTTTATGTTCCATTAAATAAATTTCTGGCTTCTTAACTTTCAATTTTTTGCAGTTGTTAAATCCTTGAAGCACAAAATTTGTTTGGGTTCGTCTGCCTACTAGTTTACCATAAAATCGATAGCTGTTCCATAAAACAGCATTAAGATATGTTCGCTATTTTAGGCTTGGGTTGATTTTATTTTTACTGGAACAAAACTTAATGTAACTGGAAAAGTTAATGGCAAATAAAAGAAGTTTCACTATGAAATGTCTGATTAATGAAAAATTTTAAGGTCTAAAATGTTTTAAAAGAAACTCTCAAAAGAAGAAACTACAGTTAATGTACATTTAATAATGCTCTTATAACTGTAATTTAAAATTATAATTACAGCCAAAAAAAGTTTGCTTTTAAGACAGAAAACTATTATCTTTTACTTATGATTTTATCTAATAAAATATTTCTACGTAATTAGGAAATCTTTGAATGCAATTTTCAAATTAATTATTGCATTTAAGGCAATTACGTCTTTAAATCTTCTCAAAATAAATTTAAAAAGTAAAGCTTAAGGATTCGATGGCTCCCATGCATGTAAACATACACAACTATTTAAGAAAACGTAAAGATAAAAATGGTAAAATTTCATTTCAATAATGTAGTTTTAAAGATGTTGTCAAAAACGCTTATCTTACTTTTCATATAAAAAATATAAAAGTTACTGGATATGAGTGGTTTTATGTTGGAAACTTTAGTACTATTTACGCAATTACAACTCATCAAAAATCTGCAATTTGAAGATATTTAGCATAAAAGGTATATTGATTATTTTCAGTTAAAGGTGAATGATGAAAGTAATTAAAAAGAGATTTTTGAATCAATTGCACAGTTAAGTATGTAAATCATGTAAAATTACTGCACAATATCAAGTCATTTTTACCTTTCCCCAACCTATATACATAGGTAAAGAAAGAGAAAAGAAGGTAATGCTTTCTGTTAAATAGGTAAAGAAGGTAATGCTTTCTGTTAAAAAATTCGATAATGAGTTTTCAGTGAATAAGCCCGAATTATCTCTATAACATATTTTATTATTTTTATAATGATGCCTCTCTGTATGTCTATAGACATGTATGTGACGATTTTTCCGAGTACGATAACTCAAATTTCTCAGAATATTTATTTTCCCTCTTAAGGTTGTCTACATTATTTTCAAGGCTTGACTAGATTTTGGATAAAGCTAGACAGTAGGAAGTGGTACATTACATCAAGCCCCTAACATAGCTTAGTGAAGAACTATATTAAAATATAATCCAGAACTTTTCAGTTTTAGTGTTCAAGATTTTATATCAATGGAAATGACTTATTTCGGCCTAAAACTGATAATTAAGATAAAATAACACGCCGAACAAATATTAATTTAGAAGTCAAACAACAAAAATCAGCGTTATATTTGCAAATTTTCACAGGACTAGTTTCTATGTTTTACTGAACCATCATCCTCAGCTACCAAAGCGCCACTGAACGAGATAAGATATAGTGATTAGATAAGATAAGATAAGAATGGCTGGGCAGGACTTAAGCTGCTGGCGCCATCTATTCATGAAAAGAGAAATAACATATAATTTCCCGTAGGATTCGTTGCAAGTATGAATTAATTTACATTGGTACTATCAATCTCAAATTTCGCATTAAGGAACATGAGACGTATATTAGGAAAAAGGAAACACAGATGTCCTGTGTTGCCCAGCATTGTTGGTCTGAAAATCACACTTTCAAGTTTTTTGCAGCCAAAATTATTCAAAAAGCATCTTCCATCGGTGAATTGGATTTTCTGGAGGAGTTTCACATTCAAAAAATATTTTCTATTCTAGTTAACGACCCTAATTCCAATCCATCTTTCCCTTCAGCCTTTAAGAAAATTATGTTTTAGTATTCGTTTCATTAATAGATGGCGTCTGTAATTTAACTACTATCCAGTCATTCTTATCTTATCTTATCTAATCACTATACCTTATTTCGTTCATTTGCGCTTTGGCGATGGTTCGGCAAAACCATCGAAACTAGTCCTGGGAAAATTTGCAAATATAACTCTGATTTTTGTTGTTTGACTTCTAAATTTAAACTGATAAACCAGAAGTGGTACTTTACTGAAACTCTGAGTAGATTTTTGTGAAGACATATATTATGATATAATACAAAACTGAGCGAGCATTGTTGAAGCACTCGAGAATAATGGAAAGAATTGTTTATTTATACCTAAATATCGCGTGAATATACGCGTAGATCAAAATGAATTTATAATCGTTCGTATTTCAGAAATAATATAGGTGAAAATAAAATTACGTTCTTCGTTTCAAAGCATTTTTACTTCCTTGTACGAAATAAAAGAAGTACTGTAATCGCGAAAAATTTAGGATAGAGTATTTCAAATAAAATATCCATTTTGACCGCTCTCGATTCCATTTGAACGACGTTTTTGTGTTACATCTGTACGTAGAGGCAGAATAAAGGACTCTTCTTCTCAAAGTGGATTGTGAAATGGAATTAAAATGGATTCAGGAGAGATTTTTTCGTCACATCTGTGCGTAAGTACGTATATATGTATGTCGCATAAATCAAAAACGAGTAATCTCAGAACGTTGAAATTCTGTACATGTGACTGCTCTGACATGTAGATGCGACATGTAGATGCGTTTCTTTTTTTTGGTTACAATCAGCTGCGTCAAAAATATGTAAATATATGTATATAACATACATATATGAATATATATATATATATATATATATACATATGTTCATATATATATATATATTGCTTTGGTGCTTTAACTCTGCTACCCTGCTAGTTGAGCTAAGTTTTTTAATTTTTACATGTTGTAAATTTTGCATTTTTGCGTTTTTTGCTTTAAAAGTGATTGAATTATATTGTTCTTGTGTTTCGGTTAAGGTTTCTATGCCTTTACTTAATCTGCATTCAATAGTTGTAGAATTATTAATTACTTAAAAGTTGTTTAAGTTCCAATGAGCCTAACGATGCTGTCTTTTGTTTACATTTGAAACTTAGTAGCATAATGAAATCAGTTACTGCACCAACTTCAGCATCTTTTCGCCGAGTGGGACCAAAGATTTGTGCACCGAAAAATCTATCTTTCTGCCTATTTTGATTAGTTTAAACTTTAATTTCAGTTGTGAAAATTGCTTTTTTAACAGCTTTTAACTTTATTTGGTGTTTTAGGTTTTTCTGTATTTTACAATTTTTAACGAAGATGTTTTGAGTTTTTATCTATTTTTGCCTTGCAGCAAAGTGAGAACTGAATTGACTGAAAAAGAAATATATATCTCATGAAATTCGAGAAATACGTTTAAATGAAATGCAGCAAAAAATGCGCGTTATATAATATGCAGTACAAGGCAGTGATATGATGTCCGCATCACACTTTTTTAAATATAAACGTTTAATTTTCTTTAATTAAAATGCAGTTAAATTAAACATTGTTTACCTGCCCAATGAAATACAACTTCTTACAAAAAAATAAAGTGACAAGCATTTGATTATGCGGTATCAATTTAGAAAAAACCAGTTTTTACTCATGGCCAATTATGCCTAATAAAATATGATCCAAAATTTCGAATGACGGACGTTTCTGTTTAATGGAAGAATAAATTAGATTTTGTTTACGGACGATTAGCCGGAAGGGACACTTACGCTTTGCTATTGAAAACATAAAATTGGCGGGAGGTCATATGCTGACCTCATCAGAATTTTTAATCAGGTGTTATCAGTGTTAAAATATATAAAAGCGATAAATTAAGCATTTTACTAACATTCCGAAAAATGTGTATTTATTTTCAGTAGAGGAATTTCTTACCTTTTCTTTTATTTTTTGTGGATAATATTTGTTGCAAGCAGCAAGAGATGATTTATGGGAAACGATTTAGCTCCATTAATTAGCTTTCGTCTTTATTAATTACGTTTTTGATCAAGTAAGTGAAAAAGAGTCTACTTGGTTTTAATTTATACTTATTGTTACGTTCTTTTTTCTGACACCAGTTGTTACGTTGTTTTCTTCCTTCACGTTCGTACGGGGTTCGTATGGATTTGGAGTGAATAACGACGACACTTGATGAAATATCGAAACACACTTTATTTAGCCAATATTAATCAGGACAGCTCCAAAGTCACTTTTACAGTCGTCGAAGATCTGCTATAAAACACTCTGGAACAATCAGCGACACAGCCTTGACCCTATCAGGCAATAACGGGAGACAGCTTCACTGCAAAGCACCAGTGTGACTCTGCTCGGACGTTTTCGACTCTTGACTCTGCTCGGACGTTTTCGGAACTCCACGTACTCTCCAGACTCTCCACGCTACAATTCGCGATGCACTCGACGACACGCAGAGCACAGCTCCCGACTCTTCGGTTCAGTCGTTTCCGAAGCTCAACACGCTCTCTCGATGATGCACTAACAACAATACACTAAGACCTATTACTCCTTCGGTGAACTCGACGACCCACTCGGCACTCGCTGCCCGGCTGTCAACTCGAGACACTCACTATCTCGCACTCTCGAGATACACACTCTAACTGAGAGCGGATCAGCGGGGTTTATATAGCTTTTGGCTTGTGTTCGAGAACATTATGGGCTAAACCGGTAAGAATTCGTTCCAGAAGGTTCTTCATCCGTACAAGGCATATCGCCAATTTTGTCGCCAAATATCGCCAAATGGGTAAATTCTCGCCAAATGGTCGAATTCTTGCCAAATGTGGCAACTCTACCATCCCTTGACATTTATGGCAACCCTAAACCTCTTTGCGGTTCAGTCGTTTCCGAAGCTCAACACGCTCTCTCGATGATGCACTAACAACAATACACTAAGACCTATTACTCCTTCGGTGAACTCGACGACCCACTCGGCACTCGCTGCCCGGCTGTCAACTCGAGACACTCACTATCTCGCACTCTCGAGATACACACTCTAACTGAGAGCGGATCAGCGGGGTTTATATAGCTTTTGGCTTGTGTTCGAGAACATTATGGGCTAAACCGGTAAGAATTCGTTCCAGAAGGTTCTTCATCCGTACAAGGCATATCGCCAATTTTGTCGCCAAATATCGCCAAATGGGTAAATTCTCGCCAAATGGTCGAATTCTTGCCAAATGTGGCAACTCTACCATCCCTTGACATTTATGGCAACCCTAAACCTCTTTGCGGTTCAGTCGTTTCCGAAGCTCAACACGCTCTCTCGATGATGCACTAACAACAATACACTAAGACCTATTACTCCTTCGGTGAACTCGACGACCCACTCGGCACTCGCTGCCCGGCCAAATTCTTGCCAAATGTGGCAACTCTACCATCCCTTGACATTTATGGCAACCCTAAGCCTCTTTGCGGTTCAGTCGTTTCCGAAGCTCAACACGCTCTCTCGATGATGCACTAACAACAATACACTAAGACCTATTACTCCTTCGGTGAACTCGACGACCCACTCGGCACTCGCTGCCCGGCTGTCAACTCGAGACACTCACTATCTCGCACTCTCGAGATACACACTCTAACTGAGAGCGGATCAGCGGGGTTTATATAGCTTTTGGCTTGTGTTCGAGAACATTATGGGCTAAACCGGTAAGAATTCGTTCCAGAAGGTTCTTCATCCGTACAAGGCATATCGCCAATTTTGTCGCCAAATATCGCCAAATGGGTAAATTCTCGCCAAATGGTCGAATTCTTGCCAAATGTGGCAACTCTACCATCCTCCCTTGACATTTATGGCAACCCTAAACCTCTTTGCGGGGAAGCTATCCCACCGCGCCTGTACATTTCGTAACAATATTATATCTAAATTTTGCAACTGAATGAAGTTTATTATTTTCACTTTACATATACAATACTGTCCTGACAAATTTGATGGATGAGAAGAAATTAATTTAGACGTAGATACGCGAAACAAACAAAACCTCCAATTACCATTTCGAGCATTGTAGTACATAAGAGATTCTCAGCGTGTTGCCGTTCGGTGAAGCATGATATCTTTGATTTACCTCTCCAGTTTAATCTGATTACCAAACTAAGATATTTATAAGCAATAACAGCAGTTTTCCATAATATTGATTGTTTTTAAAATAAAATTTCTAACAGGTACAAATTAAAGTACATTTAATATTCAATACATCAGCTAATAATTTTATATGTTGTTTTTTAATTAATAAGAAATATTTCTAAAGTCATACGCATTTAAGTGGGAAGAATCGTTTACTTTTTAAACTGTTATGATATTTTATATATTTTTCTTTAATTTATTAATATACACACACTTTTAATTAAAAAAATTCGTGGTGGTAAGCTCTTTGAATTGTTTAAGCTTTCTCTTATTTTCCATACCTTTTAGCACGCCGCTTTAGAACTGCTTTAAATAGCATAGCTATTTTGAGCAGCTCTGTTTAAGTATTCGGTTTTATATTCTGTGTTTTGAGTTTTTGAGATAAGTTTTAACTATTAAGCTTATTGTATCTGTTCAGCTTGACTATATCAGGTTTTAATCCGGAATCTGAGCCTGAAGACTGAAAGCAAACAAAAAATTCAAATTTATATTTATTTTTAATCTGAAGTCTTCAAGGCAAACAATTTCTTTTGATAATAGTTGGTAATTGAAACATATTGAAAATTAAATATTTCAGACTACATTATTCAAATATACATTCAAATATATGTTGGCGTATTTATTATTGCGACTCCTTATTCAAAAGCATACTCAATTTCATACTGACATTTATTTCAGGTAATTTAAATTTCTTGAATTAAGTGTTAAATAACTTACTTTTAACCTAAGCTGGAAAACAAGAAACCCGAATACCGAAGTTCTACCAACTGTAGTCTGGTAAATTATATTTATTGTTTGTACAAACGTGGAAAAGTCTCTCAGTTAACTTTAGTCATATTGCCTGACGTACAAGTATATAGTGGCAAAGAGAAGACCGCAGCCTACTCATTTTTCCTTTTATAATTCAATAGCAGTCGCGCACATAAGTTCAATCCGTATCTTTCCATCTCTAAAACTATGAGAAGTGTATTTACAACAAACACATATAGAAATACATTCGCGGGCCGCATAAAATTGCTTCAGGTGGTGAGTTTTTTGCGTTCTTTGTATTACAGCATAAATATTTGCAATACAGGTTTTGTCAACTTGGCAGACTAATTTACTAAATTATTGCGAATATATATGTCTGTGCTGTACTTGGACGCAGTTTCGATATGCTGCTTCCTATTGCAATAATAACAATAATGTAAGTGTTCTTGAACAGGCATGATTAGGGTGCCAAGTGATCTGTGGCGACATAATGTCAACTGAAAATAAAAATAGAATTAAAATCGCTTCGACTGCCAAGTTTTACTCACGAAGTCAACACATTAGCTTACGACGCAATCAGAATAATTCCTCTTCAATATAGCATAACTACGCATCAACACTGTTGCGGCTTTTCCTTTCCTTTTTACTATTACAATTTAGTCGTACAGGATTGGATTATGTGCTACGAACCTCAATGGGAAACATTTATGTCAACTAATCTCACATCGTTTAACAAATGGATAAAATGAAAAAGGAAAATATTAATTTGGATTCCCAATCAGGCCAAGGTCACTGTAACATTGAAATATAATGCGTCAACAAGTATGGAAAAGATTTACGGCGTCATCAAAATTGGTATTGAGACGTGATTAATTCTTTGGTTCTAAATTTATTCTTCAAAGTTGTTTCCGTCCAGAAAATTAAGTGCCCATATTCCGAATTTGCGTTTTGATGTCGTGATAAAAAGTTTTAGAGTTTTCTCCAACTGCAACATTATAAATAACTTACTCAATAACTGGTTATAATTTTTAAATCTGAAAGTGTGATGTTTTCTTACAAAATGATTTTAATTCGATGAATATAAAAAAAAATGTGGCACTGTGTTACGAAAATATCAAATCAAAATGAATAGTACTCTAAGATTTTATTCATGGAAGATTTTTAAATGTTATTGTTATTAGTAGTTATAAGTTTTGTCAAAAATTTTGAATTAATGCTAAGAATTTTTGAATTATTTTGTTAACAACATAAGAATTTTGGAATTGCTTTGCAATTAAGATTATTGTTTAAAAATTTGAATATTAAGAATTTTATAATTATTTTGAGAATGATGTCTATATGAAGTATAAATAAAATAATTATTAAATGGGAGAAGGCTAAATATTGCTAAAATTAATATACAAGCATCAGAGACTTAAGAAAATTGAATAATGGTAATAAAATTTATATCAGAATTTAATTAAGAGTACAATATATTAAAATTTGTTTGGAATTATGGCAAATGAATGTTATAATTATCAATAACTATATGTTAAATATGAAGTATGAGGGAGTATTGGTTCAGAAACAGAGGCCTGTTTTACCTCTGCATAATTGTTCCTTTTACCTTCTTCATGTAATATAATATAAACTTCGAAGGCTCCCATTTTATTTATTATATAGAATTTTATTTTCATATAATGGAGTGTAATTTTTTTAAATATAATGGAAAGTTGTTGCGCAGTTCACTAACCACTCGTGAAAATTTAATACATGAGTCTGTTTGAATTGGAGTTGCCCAAATAGATGGATGTGTGTACTAGCTGTGGGGCCTTCTAATTTGTGTAAAATAAGAAAATTGTAAAATATAGTAATACAAGTAAAACCACAATTTCAATCATCCTATTCCAAACGATAAATATTATTTATAAATGTGAAAACTGGTGTAAATTTTAAGATTTATGATCATTCGTAATAACTAATATAAAATTTTTATAATTGTTATGTGGTATGCAAAAAGGTTTGAAAATCCTTCCCTGGAGTATCAAAATTGTGATGTGAATGCTCCGAAAAGAAGAACTTTTTATAAACTGAACTCAAATCTTCATAGAACTTTAAAAATTATTATTGAAATCAAAATTTTGCGTATTATAATTTTATTGTTCGAAAATTAATTTCATATTCTGTATAGTTTTGATTTCACGAATTATATAAACGATTTATAGCTAAAACTCTGTGTCCGTATTTTGATCATATTCTGTAAGAGAAAATTAAACTAGTGTTACGGTTTTTGCGATGATTTATTTAGTTTGCTATTTTAAATAAAATTTTTATTAAATTGTTTCATTTCCCCTGAACGCGACTTATTTGAAGAGAAAGTTACACCGGAAAAAATTAAAAATACAGGAGCACGCGCATTTAATAAATAGGTGTCTCGTAATTGTACGCTTTTGCTTTTCAGGAAAAATCGAGAAAATACCAGACTATGCTCGTGCTGATTAAGAAGCTTCTAAAAGCCAGAGAAATAACATCTAAGCTCACTTGTTTTACGAGTTTTATTTTAAAAACTATTATTGTTTACTGTAGCGAATTTGCGGTGAAACCGGATTAGCTTTCTATATTTAGAATTAAATTCTGTTGAACGTTTGAGTAGTTTAAAAGGTAACTACTGTGAGATATTGCAATATTGTACGCATATGTGTGGGAATTTAAGCATTTTATTTTATTTGTTTTGATAATAATAACTTTTATTCACTTTTCATCGGACTTGCTCATTCAATTCATTACGAACCCATACGCAACAACACTATTATTATTTTCTGCGTTAAAACGCTGCTAATTTGACCAATTATTTTAATGGACCTTTCTTATCTTAAACTGGTGTTTATATATATAAAATTGCGTTTTAAGTGAAAAGAGATCTTTTTTTTTTTTATATTCTTGCGTAATTTCTTAAATGCTGGAAAGCTTTTTATGTAATTAAAAAAATTATATCTTTGTTTTGTTTTTTCTTATTTCCCTACTAAAATCAGATAAGAATTCAATCTGAAAAAAATTAGCACTCAGAACAAAATGCTTTGATTTCTATCTAAAAACAAGAATTGATTATAGCGTACAAAAATTTAAAATTTGAATGTCGTAAGAACATACTTTCCTGATCATAGAGAAAAACGACATGAATAATTTACTTATGTTACTAAATATGCAAGGTCCTTTTATTTCAATTGTGCTACTAACATACAAATTAACATAAAAAAAAAAGGTAGTGTTAGAAATTTCTCGTATCTGCCTTGCAACAGCTAGCTTACGTTTCACTTAAGGAACTTTCACTTAGGAAACTTTCACTTAAGACACTTTCACTTAGGAACTTTCACTTAGGAAACTATCTAAGTGAAAGTTCCTAAGTGGACTAAAACTAAGTGAGTGACTAAAGTGGACTAACTAACTAAGTTCCTAAGTGGACTAACTAACTAAGTGAAAGTTAGGAAACTCACTTAATACACTTTCACTTCGGAAACTACAGAGCTAAAAAATGCCGGCTAGTTAGCAACGTTTCGTAAAATATTTTGAGCTTGTATTAAGTTTCAAAATCCAATATCTTCAGATTTATTCGAGCTTTTAAAAAATTTGAATAATTACGTAAATGAAATTTCTTCTATTAAAGTGTCGTAAAATAATTTATACCGAACATAAGCGGATAAAAGTATTACACTGATCTATGATACCATTGTTAAATACATAAATGCAAAAGAAATAAGTATAAACAGTTATTTTTGAAATTCTGAATTACGCTTCTCTGTCACTTCATTTTAATCATAATAGTATTTAATACTATGAAATACCATTCAAAGTTAAACACATATATTAGTATTTATTATGTTGTTATCTTTATGTGCCAATCGTGTAAAACATTAATGTCTTTTATTTAATACATTATTTCATTCAGAAAATTATTCCGTTTATTGTAGAGTTTCCAAAACACACACTAATACTAGTGGCTCTTCTGAACTTGCCCTTTAGATCCGGAAGTTTTGAAATGGTAGTACACAAGTTTGAAAGTTTTGTCTAAATGTGTCTACTTCCCGCTTGGTCATACAGATTTTTTCTCCAATAAATTTTTCAATTATTGATCTATTATTTTTTTCCTTATTTCTTCTTCTTAACAGACTCTGCTATGATCTTTCCTACATATAACTTCACTAAATTATTCGTCACTCTCAGATCATGAATCTTAACTCCTTTTATTTACTAGTTAAAGTTTCTGCAATGTTTCTATACTTTTTTAAAAGGCTTAGGAATTTTATTAGTGCAAAATAAAATAAAAGTATTTTTAAAGTTGTCTGAAAAATCTTATAAATAGCAGCATTTGTTAATAAAAGTTATAAGATGGGCACAACGTAAAAATCGATTTCCCAAGCAATGATATCAATTTTATATGGCAACGCGTGTGAAGTCACTGGGAACAGAAATGCTGTTTCAACATCTTTTGAACAAAGGAAGAGAAATAAAAATAATTTTTCATGCCTAAAAATATCTATTCGTACAATTTTATGTAATATGGTTGTTGAAACAAAAGTACTGACTTAAATAAAAACAAAGTGTTGTTAAAATATTATCAGATAATCTCCGATACTTTATATCAATCCGCCAATCTTGTAAACTACCTTATAACTCTTGCGTATTTGAGAAATGTGAAGAATCGTAGCGGTGGCAGATGCTTTTAAAAAAGAGAAAAGTTGCTAAATAGAAGCCAAATAACAATGCACTGTAAAAGAAAGATGAAGGATTTTAAGGATATTATTGGTTGAAAACTGTATATGTAAGAAAACGGTACAATAAATGCGAAATGAAAGCTAACAAGCTAATAATCTAATAAGAAGCTAACAATCAAAGCTAACAAGAGATTAAAGAGTAGCATAATATGCTGGCAGTATCATCTATATAAATCTTCATTTCTGGCGAAACAAAACACACAAAATTACCAATAGGAGCAGTATTTCTTAAATTATTACCCTCTAGATCAGCGGTTCTCAACCTTTTGACTAATGCGTACCATCTAAACAAAAATTGAAAATCTTTAGTACCACTACTACAAAGTATTGCTACCACCACCACTCTTGAACAAAGCTCAGATCGCATACATTTACGAGTGTTAGAGAAAAAACTCAATCAGGATGCTGGGGTTTTAATTTTTGAATTTAATAGTTAAAAATACTTTGCTTCTTTGCGTACCACCTAATTTTTTCTTGCGTACTACCAGTGGTATGCGTACCACCGATTGAGAACCTCTGCTCTAGATTACTATTCATGGTTACATACCTATACAGAAGAAACTTTTGCAGGATTAAGGTGCTCCATGAGGTCTTCGAAAGCAACTCTTTCTGTCACATGTTCAGTATGTTGATTCCTGTGATTAAATACCCACATTCACATATAAAATACACACATGATGCATGTATATCGTTTATCTATATCAAGAAAATCCGTGGAATTAATGATTTTATCTATCAATTAAAAAAATTCAAATACATGAACATTCAAAATGCGTGCTTAATTCAAGAAATATAAGGTCAGATTACAGGAAAGTGCACGCTGGATATTAGTCGCTAATCGACTGAAAATGCGAGTGTAAAGATATTTCGCTGAGTTGAATAATTTGAATAAGGACTATCACTGCCTAAATGAAGATTTCTGTGATTCCTTATCTTCTGTGGGTGGGATGGGGAAATTTTAAAAATATTTAGCGTCTTTTAAATTTTAGCTCCATTTTGACTTTTTAATAATTTTAACAATAATCGTAATCTGACGATATTAGATAAAGTTATTGAACATTTCAGTAAAGTATCGCAACTCACGAAATTTGATATTTTTAGTTTTACCAGAAATATTTATTACTTTAAAAACATTTTATCTACCTGATAAAAAATGTGTTGCATTGGAACATAATATAGACGGCTATTTACAAAAAATAATTACTAAGTACATATAAGGTTTATTTCTGGCTACACTATGAATCACAAAACATAATGGAATAAAATTATTAAGTTTGCAATTGTATTTATGCAAATACCACCTTTTTGCAACAAAATAGTTGCTACTGTCTCATATTACATATTCTGATTTATCTAGAAAATGAGGTATCTTTTTATTATTTTATATCTGCATTTTCTTTTGTCTCTCCTGTCTTATACTTTAGATGCACGGAAGAAGCTCGTGGTATTTTCCCATTTGGTAGCTGTAATTATCAGTAATAGTCACAAGGAGTATTAATGTAGGAACTTTACTGAATTATTTCCACTTTTATTCTAATATGTATGAATTAAGAAATAAATAATCCAGGGAACCGTGCTCCAACATTTATTAAATTAACAATAAAGTAACGTAAAACAAAATAAACAAAAGGAAGTGTGGTCTACGTCTCTGTGCGACCTACAGTAAATACAGTACTGGGCTTTCTGAATCTAATAATACAGCCATTACAGCGTGGCTGTTTGTAATAACAGTAAGCCACTTAATTAAGCAGCCTAGATCTACATGCAACGAGAAATTAGGCACCGCTCCCATGCGGCCCTCCACCAGCATTCTCACCCTCAATAACTGAATTCTTGACACTTAACCGAGACGATCAGATTTTTTATGGATCGCTGGAGTACGGCACGGAGAAGTCAAATTTTAACAACCGGAAACCTCCATCTAGTCCTGTGTACACTCTACTATTCTTTCCAATGGCCGTGTAACCAGACGAATTTCACCGTTCAACAGAACGATGTTACCAACTTCCTATGCCTTATTATTTTGATCTAGGCTATGTAGATATTCTCTACGTCACCTCTTGCAGAGTATTATTTCTTGCAGCTGATTCAGTCTGGAACGAACGTCATGAATGCTGGCACAGCTACATTCGAAACGCCTGTAATAGTTTCTTCTACAAGGAATTGAGAAGGAGTTAGTCTATCAAAACTTTATATATCTGAAGTAATGCGAATTAATGTCCTAGAATTAAAAATACCCTGCATTCCTACAAGTAAAGTAACCAGCTATTCATATGTGAGTGCAATCTTTCCTATTACTTTTCTGAGGGTAGCGTGTGCTTGTAAATGCAAGTGGCCCCAAAGCCACTGAATTCTCAATGACTTAATGAATTCAAATGACTTACTTAATTTCTTTGGAGCTAATTTCAAGTAACTATTCCCTTCGTTCCAAAAAGGATTAGTCATATTATCACTGAAAATGTAGTGCAGTATATCTCGACGAGCAGCAAAACTCTTCAATGCGAAATAAAAGAAACGGTAATTAAATCTGATAGAGATTCTATGTGACACTACGTCCGCTTAAATTTCAAAATAATTGGCCCCGAATAGTATAAAGCATTTTAAAAAATGGTCTTTCTACTTATAATACTCTTGTATAAGTAGAATTCTGGCATTCTGGCTTTATTCTGGCAAGTTGCTTCGCTATTACCTTAGAAGTATTCGCTTTATATCTGATACAAACTACGCATCCTGCTATAAAACGTATTAAGTGTCTTTGGTCCAATAATCTACTAGTTTTCTTTAAAATGTTTCTTAAAAATTGTGGGTCTTGCGTCTACGTACGTAATATGATACTGCTCAATCAAAATTTCCCTCAGTTTACTATAAGGTCGAATAAATGGATTCAACGTAGAATGTTCAATGCGACCTCCCAGCCGTAAGAGATCATATTCAAAGAAACGCCTCAATGATGCCAATTCACAATTTATCAAAGTCTTCTTGGAATTTAATAAATGTATGTTATCTTTAAAGTACGACACACGACACGACGACACGTTCACACGACATTAAATACCTTAATTCTTCTTTCTATTTTAAAAGCAATTTTTAACAATACTTCTATTTTAAAAGCAGAGTTTCACTCAGCTTACAACTTGGCAAACTGTTTTGTACCTTGAAATCTGATAAATATTTGGCAAAAGCACAGAACTCGAACAATGTTTCATAAGGCAGAAGCGTTATTTAAAAGGGTACCCAAGGTTTCATTTTCCAAACCAGTATGAAATGAAAAATCCCTAATAACCTCTTTTCTTGTCGACGCATCATAATCCTCAGTGACGTTAGGCAGGTTGGAACCATTGGGAATTCCAATGAAATCCCTGCAAAACCTCTAAGATTTCCGACGTTAGGTTGGCAATGAATGTTTTCCCTAATACGAGAAGATAATAACCATATTAGTACAGCGTAAGAATCGATCCATGCAAAAATTTTAAATTTGCGGTTATTCAAAATATTCCTCATAGAATCAAGAAGTTTTGATAGTAAATGAGCAGCAAAAGTTTCAATCCAAAAATAGAAGCAATCCTAGTCTTTCCGGATAAAATATTTACTTTACACTCGCCTTAAAGTTCTGAAGCATGACAAAATTATTTCAGTTGCTTTATTTTAGTTTAATTTGTTTATATTAGTCTTGAATTTAAGCATGACTCAGTGTGAAACAGAGGATTAATCCTTGCACATTTCAATTAATGATATTCAACAATTTATTTTTAACATGTGGTGTAACAATACATATATATTCAAGATTACGTATAATTAAATTACATATATCGTTAAGATAAACAACAATTTGTAGAGACATTAGGATATTTCGAGGAGAAGACATGAAAAATGAGCAATGCCCTCGTTGGGACTCGAACTTTGACCTCCAGTGTGCTGACCATTAAACTATTACACCACTAAGGCATGCTAGAAAGCGGGAGAAATACATTATAAACTCTCAAATACTAATACACAATCGGCTACCATTGTCGTTATTCCCCACACATTTCTTTCCCTTTCTTAAGTTTTCCTTAGAACATCTTATTTTACGCTGATGGTTTGTGATAATATTTTTATTGTTCTGCAAAAAGCAAATGAGCTATTTTAGGCAAAAACCACTCACTCCGTCCCAGCTTTTCGGAAGTTGAAGCTGGGATTTCTACTCCTGCCTACATTCCAATTTCTTGCTGTTTCTCTAGTAGTCATCTTGGAAGGCAAGTTATTTTCGTCTTGGAGAAAGAAATTTTCTTATAGTTATTGGACGCAGTACACAGTTGCGCACTTTAACTGTATAAGGTATTTTCTCTCTTCTTCCAGGACTTCGTAGTGTAGCGGTAGTTGTACTCGGCGCGTATTCGAGATGTTCAGGTTCGAGTCTCGGCGAAGGCATTGCTCATTTTTCATGTACTCCAGTTTAAAATAACTTAATATTTCTACAATGTCGCCATCGTAAAAGGTGGAGGACAATAATTCTTCCCCACCAGGATTTGGTGATTGGGTCCCCTGATCCCCAGTCGCCCTTTAAAAGCGGGAGTATATATTTTCTCCTTACTTCCAGCATGTCTTCGTGGCGTCAGGTTAGCACACTCCGCAAGTATTCGAGAGGTCCGGGTTCGAGTCCCGGGAAAGGCATTGATCATTTTTCATGCTGACCTGCTTCGTAATAATCTAATGTCTCTACAGTCAAGTGGATCCTGATGTGAAGAGGATCCTCAGCTGCAAAATTTGTTGAAACAGAAGCTGTCTTGTCTGTTTCACTTGGATGGGCGTAGCTAGTACTAGATAGTATTTGCCAAATAATGAAAGTCTTTTCGAGGAAATGTCCAGGTCAATGGTCATCTTTGGCCGTATCAAAGTCTCTGGTGTGAAAGTAAAGCAATGTAGTTAACACTACTCAATTAAATAACGGTATGATTGTATGCCTGTAGAACTGCATTCTGTATTCTAATATATTCTCCTGCTACGAATTCCTGTAGCATTATATACATAACTGAAGCTCAAATTGCATCCTACTGGTGTACGCACAATTAATTAGATTAAATATTGCAATAATAAATGCTTGTTTCTCTTATGAAACACTATTTGAATCTAAAATTTATTTCGTTAAATGCTATTTCAAGCCAGACTTTTTGCAACATTTAAAATTTAACTTTTCCATTTTAGAGATAACACGCATTATAATTTCTACTAATAAAATTTAGAAACTTTAAATGTTATTTTAATAAGAAGTTATGGAGTTTTAAAATAAGCAATTGAAATTTATTTTAATAAATCGGAATTAAAAACAGTTAAGTACAAAATTATAAAACAAAAACACATCGCTAAACTTAGACATTAAATTCAATGAATCAGAAAATGTATCGTAACAACTTTAAAAATTATAAAATTAGCACATAAACTAAGAGCAGAAAATCTGATCACCCAAACGAGAAAAAAGGATGTCGTTACCATCTGGCAGATTCAAAGGATATAATCCAATAAAAGCTTAAATATGCTCACCAATGCATTAATAAATGGAAAGTGGGTGAATAGAAATGGGTTGAGTTAATTTTTCTTTTGAATAAAAATCTTCTAAAGAAGATAATTGAATAGCTATATAGCAAGGAAATGAATTTTAAATCTAATTTTGTCCTTTTCTGTAGCGAAATGCATCATTTTAAAATAATCAAGAATTGATTTTTAAGACCTGGCACTTGATAGTATTACCTAGGAATCTCTTACATTTATAATGATATTTACAGAAAATGCAATGCTGCTCTTCTTTTTAAACTGTACTTGTCAATGTGGTTACAGTTAATCTCCAAATATATGAGAACACAAACTGAATATTCAAAGAATTGTCCTCGCTTTCTTAACATGTGACAGGTACACTTTTAATATAATAGCTGTTACCTGAAGCCTCTTTACAGTGTATTATTTAAAGCTAGCACAAGAAACGAGAAAAAATATCTGAAAGCTTTCAGATTTTATATTACGCCCAAAAATGTGTTTTTTAACACTTTGTCTGTTACCTTTGTTTATTAAATATGTTGTTTGCAATTAAACAATATATTTATCACAAAATATTTAAAACAGAAAAGCAGCCTATCTTTAGAATTTGAGATACATCGTCTCGCGCGCTGGAGATAAAAATGTTTTTTTTTTTTTTTCCTCATACACTGTTGCCATTGATCGTTTTGAAATAATTGACTTTGTTAATCGAAAATTCGTTAAAGTTTTACAGAATTTAAAATATATAATAAAACAAATTCGAAATTCAAAATTTGGGCTTCGAAGTGCCCATATTCGGTTGGAGGATTACGTTATTCAAAATTTGATAATCCAGTACCTGAGCGGGTCGGATAAATTTTGTAAATATTTTAGATAAATATGCGCTTGATAAAACCTTTTACCACAAACATGGTAAGAGAAAGACAGAATAGTGAAACGGTAACAGAAAGACAGAATAGTGAAACATTACATATTGTTACGAGCAATCGGTTTCGTGATGAATTGAATGCCCACGGAACCAATGACAACTTGACAAAATTTATTTTCCCAAAAGAAGCACTTTACAGTTCTGAAAATTTCCACAAAAGTAGAACTCTTCTCAGTATGGCAGAACAAAATGATCAGTTATCACATCAAAGTAGTTAGACGCTGAAGACGACACACCGCAAAGCTAATCTAGAGAGCGAAGCTTGCACGGAGTTCTCTTTTTACTCTGAAGTCAACTCTGAATTAAAAGATGAGAAATTGATGTCCCCTTGCCGCCGAGAAATTCCCAGTGCCTTCGATTTTTCGAAATTGCTGAAAGTTTTACACAGTTACAGTTACATATGGACAGACACAATTACATTAGCATACGGAATGAGACATATTACAGTTATACAGCAATAGGACAAATTTCGACAAATGTTCGCCAATTTTGGAGAATTTTGGCGATTTTTTGCCAAATTTTGTGATAAAACGTAGTTGCCGAAACCATCGCCGGCTTGGCATTAACTCGACAGTTTGGCGAGATAGTCATTTAGCTCCATGTTAAATGGACTGTAACCTTATTTTTCCGGTGAAGCTTCACTCCTCAGGCTTTTCATATTGCATTATACAAGAGACAATCAGTACAATCCCTGGACAGGAAGCTATATTTAATAACTGAGATAACAGAGATAAACCAATGCAGCATTAAAATAATAATTTCAATAAATAACATAAGAGAAACGAAATACAAAATCAACAAATAACTGCTTGAATTTATAAATTTGTATACACAAAGAACCATGGTCTCAGTAAGATTATTCACCTTACTTACACTCTGAGGACTACGTACGTAGTAAGGAGATAGACTGTCATAACGAACGACTTTAGTCTTGAATCCAAACCATGATCTCATTCAGCCAGTTTAGGACTGTGTAATTACCATCCCAGGATGTAATGACCATCACCACACCTTGTCACCGTCTTTGAATGGATGTCCTGTAGCTTTCATGCCGTATCGGATCTTCATTTTCTCTGTCGCCAAGCTGACTCGCTTTTGTTCAAAACTGTGCATGACTTCAAACCGTGTCTGGCGATTTTGAATGTACTCCGCAGGCGATGAAGGCGCACCAGGACCAAACAAGAGATTGCAAGGCAGATGGAAGTCACAATCGAAGAGCATTTGGAATCGACAATAGCCAGTAATCTCGTGGACATCACCGTGATAAGTCAGTAAGGAGAGAGTTTAAGTTCTGGTCCCAGTCTTTTCGGTTTCTATCAGCGAGAGTTATTAAGGATGGTTCGATTCTTCTCTACCATACCGTCTTACTGTGAATGTAAAGGTGTCATTTGGATTTTGTCTGTGACGAGTAGTTAACGCGATTCTTACATAACAGCAGAGATGAAATTTCTTCCTTGATCGGAATGCAACTGCTCTGCTAGCTCTGTCTTTTAATAACATGCATTAAAATAGTATACAATAAAAATGAATTTTATAAAAACATACCATATTTATTCTCAACGGTAGTTTTCAACCCTTGTATGAAATTTTACCTTTGTATGAAAGCATAAAAGGAATTATTATTCAGAAATAAATACCCTGATGCCTGATTATAAATAAATACCTGATTCTGAAACAATACTTCCCACAACAGACTCTATTCTTTACATTCAGTTGTTCATTACATAACTTTCATTCACAATTCTTCCAAATAACATTTTCCTGCATTTCACTCTTAAATTACATTATTGACATTCAATATTATTACAGTTCTTCACATTTATAAATTATTGTTATATTTCATGGAATCATTAAAAGAATATTCAATATCATAATTAATATCTTCTATATTACAATTCAAAAACACAATTTTTTTATTATTTTCTGTACCAATATTCAATATTTTTCATTATTAGCCATATTCATACTTATCTCATTTTCAAAGTAAATCAAAATGATTAATAATTATTTTAAAAGTGTAATAATTATTACATTACATTTTATTCACCTTCCCTAGCTGAGATACTTAAATAATTTTAAATTTCATTACCAGATTTATTCAACATAGCTTATATAAAATTTGTAATACAATTGTAGAATCATAAGGTTAGTCTATTTTCTAGCAGGGATGGATTTTGCTAGGATCCAAACTCCAGATGTCTCGATTGCTAGCCGTATGTGTTATACCGTTTAAAATTACCATTTAATAATCCCGTTTAAATGTACAATACCGTTTAAACTTTTTTTCGTGGAAACATCATTATATGTTCAGAATTATAATTAACAGCAGTTATCTAGTTGATGATTATATTAAGCATTTTATCTGAAGAGATTAACGAAATAATTATTTATTTCATAGTTATTAGAAACTTCTAGCTTATACTATTATCAAGTTAACAATATGAAATGTGCTCGCAAATGTTATGATTTCAAAACCATTTTAAGTAACTTCATCATGACCTTTCAGTATTTCTCAACAACAGTTAATATGCTTTTCCTAAATAGTTAAATCCTTGTTCTAACATGTTAATCTAAAACATGAGCATGTAAATTTGAAGTTATAAACTTAAATTTGTTTCAAAATTTGTTTGAAAGTTAAAAACCATGTTTGAAAGTTATAAACCCAAAGAACTTTTATTAGTTATGTTGTAAGGATCTTAAGTTTTACTAACATTTATTTTATTTTAAATCTTTACTATCACTTCTTATTTTCTACTTCCGGCCAGAATTAACAGCGTTAACTTATTTATGCAAAATTTGTCTGGCGAACGCCAAGTACTTGAGTTGTGGCTTTTTGCCAAGCGAAAGAAAGGAAGGAGTTAGTCGAAGCAGGCCGCTTACCTTAGAAGTTTTACTCAGTTGCTGGTTGCCTTCCAGGCCAGAGGTTTAATCCTCTTGATAATTTTAAACGTATTGTAGTGTTAACAGTTCTCTGTACTACATACGGCTTCCTGTTAATATAAGGCCAATCTTCCACGTTTATTATTTCAAAGTTAAGTTAGAGTTTAGTTCTATTTTTATATTCTTACGTTTAGACCACAAGTAGTGGGTCTTTGTATTCCGAAGTACGGAAATTATTGTAAAGAGAGAAAAATAAAGGGTTTTGTATACCCTTCTTGTGTATCCTGTCTACTTCCCACAGTTATTGAACATAGCTTTAGTAAGCTCTCTGTTCCGAGTCAGGTCCTTGCATGTTCTCAAAGAAAGTAAGACGGAACATTGAACCTGATAGTGGCGCCCAACGAAGAAGAATAACCATGGCTGAGTTTCAAGAAGAACATGTGCTGCCTGCAGAAGCGGCTCAGAATCCAGAAATGCCAGCTGCCGCCCTGGAAGGATTTGGTTACATCGTCCAGACCATGCGCGCTTCGATGAAACCAGAAGCAACATTTAATGGAAACTCACCGGTAACCAGTTTTTTGGAAAAATTGGATGACCACTTCATGCTCTACCCCGTGCACGAATTTCAAAAAGTTACCTTAGCTACCAGCGCTTTGAGGGGCCAAGCGCTTAATTGGTTCAAATGTATAGGCAGAAGTCTCTTGGGTCAAGCAGGAAGTCCCACCTATACTTACGAAAATTTCAAGACTGCCCTACTAAAAGCCTTCCCTGTTGTAAGGGATCGTGCGAAATTAGAAACGGAACTTTTCAGTATATATCAGCAAAGAATCAAAAATCTCTCAAGCTTTATTTTAAGAAAAATTCACGTCTTCAAACTCTTTTATGGAAACCGTCCGGATCCTGAGATAATTCAAGTGATTTTGCCGAGGTTACTACCCCAAGTGCAAGACTTTATTGAATTAAGAAAACCGACTACACTGGAAAAGTTATTTGAGCTAGAAATCCAGTTTGAAAGTAGAAGAACGGCGGACATTGAAAGAAGACGCCAATATCAACAGCGAAACCAATTTGGTGCGCCAAGACTACAGCAAACTAAAGCACACGGCTACGGAAGCAAAGCGAATCAGTGGGCAAGGAAACCCGAGCATTCAAAAACAGCCGGCGAACGTCGACAGTTCAATAGCAGTCCAGGAAAAAAGTCTCAAGGCCAGTGGAAAAAGAAGGAAAGCACGGAAATGAAAAATAATTTAAACTAAAACGGATTTCTGCAGACGGGAGGGTGCGGAAATCCGAAAGCCACGAAAAAGCCTCTTCCTTCAAGTTAAATACACTAATGGCGAAAAATTTGACTGTTCCGAAGATTGAAGTGTTGGTGAATAATATCCCAGCCACCGCACTCCTGGATACAGGCGCGCAGAGTTCCTGTGTGGCAGAAGATTTTTTTAGGAAGTATTTTCGTAAATATCGTATATATAATTCGGATAATACGACATTGTTAGCTGCGAAAGGAGAAAGATGTAAGTGTATAGGTAAATTACCGCTGTATGTCCGTATCAAGGACGAACAAGTAAAGGTTATGTTTTTCATAGTAAAGAATCTGCAAGCACATATTATCTTAGGAATAAATTTTCTTTCAGAGGCACAAGCAACGCTAGATTTTAATGAAGCGTCCCTTAAGTTGACAATGAAACCAGTTCGTGGAGAAAAGGCTGAACCGCCGATGTTAAACCTTCACCACCTGCCTAATGAAGAGCAACGAAGAATCCGACAAGTGGTAAGTGAATTTGCTTCGTTATTTAGTGATATTCCAGGATTTACTCAGGTTTCTAAGCATAGTATTGACACCGGAGATTCAATGCCAGTTCGCCGCAAAGCATACCGGTATGATAAGAATAAGAAAAAATTATAGAATGGCATATCACCGATATGCTACGTAAAAAGATCATAACGCCCATCTCAAGTAGTTATGCTAGCCCGGTGGTTTAAGTAAGAAAAATAATGACTATCCTTTGACACATCCAAAAAGGTGGAGATTCGCAATTGACTACCGTAAATTAAACTCCATAACTAAATATCCGGTATATCCGTTACCTATTATTGAAGAAATTCTAAGGAACATAACATCCACCAAATATATGACGACTTTAGACTTAACGACTGGTTATTTTCAAATAGGGGTTAGGCCTGAGGACGTGCCTAAGACTGCTTTTATAACCAAGTCTGGCACTTATGCATTTCTGCGTATGCCGTTTGGCCTTTCAGGGGCACCGGCAACATTTCAGCGATGTATGGACATTGTGTTAAGGCCTGTTCTTGGAAAGTCCACATTTATCTATTTAGACGATATCATTATTACTAGTGATAATCTCGACCAACATGTACAGGATTTAAGACAGGTGTTTTCTTTATTAAATGAGGCCGGTCTAAAAGTTAATGTCGAAAAGTGCAAATTTGCAGCCCCTGAATTAAAATATTTAGGTTACAAAATATCTCAGAAAGGAATCGAGACAGACGAATAAAAAATAATCGCTGTACAAAAGTATCCGACTCCAAACACGGCGAAGAAGCTCTCTTCTTTTCTAGGACTTTGTTCATGTTATAGGTCCTTTATAAAAGATTTTGCAGCTATTGCTGAACCATTGTTAAAATTAAAAAGGAAAAAGGCAAGATTCTCGTGGACGGCCGAAGCCAATAGTGCTTTCGAAAGATTAAAACAAGCATTAACGCAAGCCCCTGTGTTGAAATTTCCTGAAAAAGATGTGAATTTAGAAATTTCAGCGGATGCTTCGGATTATGCGGTAGGAGCGGTATTTTCGCAAAATCAGCAGCCCGTGGCATTTTTTAGCCGAACTTTAAATCAAACACAAAGAAACTATTCCGCGACCGAGAGAGAGGCACTTGCAGTTCTGTTAGCAGTGCAAAAGTTCCGAGTCTATTTTGGAAAGGCGTGAATAACAGTGTACTCTGATCATGCGGCGGTAACTAGATTGTACTCAGGGGAAAACATATCCCCAAGGTTAATAAGATGGGCACTCAAGCTACAAGAATATAATGTGGTAATCAAGCACACCCCCGGAAAGGAAAATATCGTAGCAGATGCCCTATCCAGAATTGAAATAGATGAAGAAGGTAATACTGTAAAGGTGGCAATGCTCACAGCATGTACAATAAATTCCCGAGAAACTGTAATAACCGAACTGGGTAAGGATCCTGAGTTTGGAAGCATTTATGAGTATTTAAAGGATCCTGAAAATTTTAGCCACCAAGATATTGTGGCGATAAGAAATAGGGCGGCCCATTACGAACTAACAGATGGTCTATTATTTTATACAAAAACTACGAATTCCAACAACGAATTTCGACCTGTTATCCCAGCTAGTCTTAGATTAAATATCCTGCAGGAGCTCCATGACAACCCTTTAGCTTCTCATGCTGGTATTCGAAAAACTATCCAACGCGTACGCGAGGCAGTCTATTTTCCTGAACTGCAAAAGTTAACAAGGACGTATGTCCAGTCCTGCCCAACATGTCAAGCAATTAATTATATTAATTTCCGCCCGGCCGGGTTTCTAAATAGTATTAAATCCGAATTTCCAAATGAAATAATTGGCATCGATTTATTGGGCCCTTTCCCAAAAAGTCAGTTAAATAAAAGTCGCTATCTCCTTGTTATGGTTGATCATTTTAGTAAGTGGACCGAAATTGTTCCCTTAAAACGAGCCTCCGCAAAATTAGTTACTGATTCTATTTTAAATAAATATATTTTAAAATACGGGGCGCCCCTAAACGTTATATCGGATAATGGTCCTCAATTTGTAAGTAATGTATTTGAAGACATGTGCCAAAAACTGGGCATACGTCATTTAAAAATGGTCCCGTATCGGCCGCAATCAAATATAGCGAACGGGTCAATAGAAATATAGTGAAAATTATCCGTAGTTATGTTAACAATTTTCATAAAAGCTGGGATAACTATGTCAATGAATTTGCTTTCGCCCTTAGGACCGCAAAACATGATACAACGGGCAAAACTCCTGCTGAGTTATTTTTAGGCAGAAAGATTATAACGCCGTTAGATAAATTATTTTATGTGCAACAAAGAGCCCCAGAATTTAAAATGGGTGACATAGAAAAACTAATTAAAGAAGCAAAAGAGAATACTGAAGTAGCACAGAGAAAACAAAAGCTGTATTATGACTTGAAACGACGGGGAGTAACTTATAAAGTAGGGGATGAAGTATTAAAAATTAAGCATTCACTTTCTTCAGCACCAGAAGATAAAACTGCCAAATTTTTTCCACGATTTGAAGGATCATATGTCATAGAAAAAATAACTCACGCTGTAGTAGTGTTAAAAGCCAGGAATGGTGAAACCTGCTCCGCAAACATTGATCAAATCAAACCCTACTATGATCGTAATAAAATGCAAATATTTACAGATCTTTTGCAGGATCCGGCACGGCAGACACGGCAGGCACAAGCTCCAGAGGTGGAACAACGACAAGTACAAGGGCAAGCCATTAAGAGGCAGGAGCAAGTCAAAAGAAAGTTTCCCCGCGGGAAAATTGAAGGTAACAAGAAAAAGAAGCCGTTCCACCGTCCAGAAAAGAGAGCTCACGAACACCCCCAGAATGAAGAAGGGAGAAGGAAGACGTATGCAAAGAGAGCCAGGAGAAATGACGGCAACTATAACCCGGCTCTAAAACGGAAGATCTACTCATCCGACAGGACTCTCCTCAGCAAATGTCGCCGAACTGCGGAAGGGCCACCAGCGGCGGAGGAAAAGTTACAAGAAAAATTTGAACGGCCAGTAACGAGGTCCAAGCAGGAACGCGAAAGAATTTTCCCGGTTCCGCCAAGACCAGCTGCCATCAAATGGCCAAGACCACAGGCAGAGGCGAAAAAGAAGGTATTCAAGGGTGACCGAACTGGAGAAAAAAGAAAGCTTCTAGAGGAAGGCACCGAAGGGCGAGCCCGCATAAGAAGGAGGATAAATCAAACGAGAAACTGTGCTA
Organism: Stegodyphus dumicola; assembly: GCF_044657685.1. Taxonomy (NCBI): domain Eukaryota; kingdom Metazoa; phylum Arthropoda; class Arachnida; order Araneae; family Eresidae; genus Stegodyphus; species Stegodyphus dumicola. The sequence goes on from NC_140777.1 coordinate 136,160,312, forward strand.
CCTTCCGAGACTGGGCTCAGAAAAGAATGTCCGAATATCACAAAGATAAGTAAAATTTTATGTTACTTTGCAAACTTAAGTTAATCTTTCATTCTTACTGCAAGTGGCAGATTTCAAGAAGTTTTACCTCATGCGAGGTCTACCTTTATCGCCAAAAGGGCGAGAAATGAGTTGTTACCTATTTTGGTATTATGTTTTTCAATTACTCGCGCGTAAAACTAAAGTTGATGTATAATAGGAATATGTAAAGACTTAAATATTGTAAAAGTTATTGTATAAATTTTATTTAAAACGTTCTGGCAAGAAAGAAGTTTTAGTCTGAAAGACTTTTTGAAATGTAGTATTTCAATGTAGAAAAATTGGCACTTGCTTTGAAAAGAATAGAAGTTAACAATGTACTACTAATGTATGTTTTCAAATGCGTAAAATTAACGGCATGTTAATATGTTCTTATATACAATGTGAACTGTTATTTTAAATGTTAAGAAATACCGTGATATGGTAAAAGTGAAAGTAATGTTAAATTTTTTTTTATTCGTGTGACTGTAAAAAGACTAAAATATGGTGAATATGTGTTAAAGGTTGAATGAATGTAGTTAGGCTCTCTGACGCTACACTTCAGAGTTAGACACTTTCAGAATAGTACCTCAGGGTTTAGAGTTGAAGTTAGGGTGTGTTACGAGGTCTTGGTATGTTGAATTTTAACACGTTAGTGTTTTGATTGTAGGAGGAAGTATTGAACACGTATACATAAATACATTCGTGTTTGGTGTTCTTTTACAACACATGTCAGAGAGCACGGGGAGAGATAATTAAAATAGTCATGAATGAAATAAGGATGTTAAAAGAAATATAAATATGCATGTTACTTCCCATTTCATTGTGTAACATTTCATTAAACTAGTTTTCCTTCCAGATCTCTGGAAGGAACCAGATTTGAAGAAAAAGCTCCTGTTTAGATGCAGTACAGATGAAAAAATTGCGTGTCCTTGCAGCTGCTATTCTAAAAACAAATTTCTTTCTTTTAAATTTCTAGTTTCTAGCGAGAAATGTTTGTAAAAGATTGGCCTCGCGTTAGATTCTAGAGCTAAAAGTTTTCAACAAGGTCGTTTTAGACCTCATTTTCAAACTAATTAACTCTGGCGGGAAGTATGTAAGGATCTTAAGTTTTACTAACGTTTATTTTATTTTAAATCTTTACTATCACTTCTTATTTTCTACTTCCGGCCAGAATTAACAGCGTTAACTTATTTATGCAAAATTTGTCTGGCGAACGCCAAGTACTTAAGTTGTGGCTTTTTGCCAAGCGAAAGAGAGGAAGGAGTTATTCGAAGCAGGCCGCTTACCTTAGAAGTTTTACTCAGTTGCTGATTGCCTTCCAGGCCAGAGGTTTAATCCTCTTGATAATTTTAAACGTATTGTAGTGTTAACAGTTCTCTGTACTACATACGACTTCCTGTTAATATAAGGCCAATCTTCCACGTTTATTATTTCAAAATTAAGTTAGAGTTTAGTTCTATTTTTATATTCTTGCGTTTAGACCACAAGTAGTGGGTCTTTGTATTCCGAAGTACGGAAATTATTGTAAAGAGAGAAAAATAAAGGGTTTTGTATACCCTTCTTGTGTATCCTGTCTACTTCCCACAGTTATTGAACATAGCTTTAGTAAGCTCTCTGTTCCGAGTCAGGTCCTTGCATGTTCCCAAAGAAAGTAAGACGGAACATTGAACCTGATAATGTCTTATAGAAAATGATGTGCAGTTAATTCCTCAGTGACATCTCTTAAACCGTAAGTCACGGCATGGCTAGATAACATTTTGCGCAAATGGTAAGCATATGAAATCATAGGACTTTTTAAACATTTTTCATTCATGCCCTCTTTTATCATGAAGATGTTTTTCACGGCCCTATCTATTAAACCTAAAATAAAGATATAAAAAATAAATATTTTCCCATAAATAATTTATTTTTTGGTAAACATATGAAACGTAGTAGTTTTTTTATTTGTTTCACGTATACAAAATTTAATGAAAGAAAATCACGTTTAAATGAGACGGATATGCATGTTGTTTTGCTGAGTAACAAATTAACTCTCGGTGCAGCATTTGACGTTTCATCGTTGAAGTATACAGCGTGTTTAAAAAAAATGCGTATTTGGAATGCATATATTTATTAAACTGTATGATATATGAATATGAAACTTTACACACATATGTACGAACCTGTCAAGTTTAGATTACAGATGTTACAGATGTTCAATATGTCCTCCATCAGCGACACGAACAATATCACATCGATACTCAAATTCCTCCCATACTCTGGCAAGCATGTCCGTCGTCACTGATGTTATAGCAGTACAGATCCCTTTCTTTACCTCTTCCAGATTCTGTGGGAGTGGTGGTACATAGACGTTGTCTTAATAAACCCCACAGGAAGAAGTCACAGGGTGTCAAACTCGAGGACACAAAATGATTTCTGCTTCGGAGTAGCCATTTTAAACATGTGATGGTTACTACGCAAAACAGAAGACAACTGACATCTAGCGGCTATTAATATAAACTAGACTATGTATTCGTTCCGCCAATAGCTGAGCCGAGGCGCAGTGACCTATAGTTTGGACAAAATAACACTTTGTAATACGCATATTCTTTTTGAAACACGGTGTATTTGGGTTTAATATACGCTAAAGCTGAATCGTTTCACGTATTTATTTGGTGTTGAATGAGTGAAGAGCATTTAATGCCATTTCAGAAATGGTGGTAAATTCCGATCCGGAATTCAGTCAAGTACTTTTCTGAAAACTCAAGTTTTTAGTCACTTGATAGCTCATAAAATTCCTTTGTAGGGATTTATATTTATTTCAAATAACCAATTTTATTTAAGTTGCTATTCTTTCCTATAAGCCTTCATTCCTCTAATTGTCAGTGCCTGAATATTTAAATTTTGTAGCACGCGTGAAGGAATGCAAATTTTCACTTTGAAGAAATATTTTAAAAACCGAGTTTCGAAAGGAAAGGGGAGGGTTAGAATATAGTTGCATCTCTGCTGTTTCAACGTTTGCTTATTGCCTGTTTCACGTGGCGTAACTGCATTTACTTGCTGTCACTAGTTTGGACAAGGGTTTATAAAAACGGAATCTAGCTCAGCCCTGTAGTTTAGTTCTATCACTTTTTCATATCTTCAAATTTTTAGTTTCATTATCTGATTTCAGTTACCTCTCAAGAAGAGGCGCAGTTTTTTAGCGTCGAATTGACGCATTGTAAAATTTAAAGAATTATAATAATGGGTACTTTTAACACTTCTCTTGTGCAGTTACTACTATTCCAGTTTTCACACAAAAGTGAATCTGCTGAACTCTACACAGTTTAGACTTTAAAGAAGGAGGTTGGTTAGAAATGGTTTTTGAATCCAAGAAAACTCTTCAAACTAAATTCGATATTTGCGAAACTGTGTTTTTCAGATTTCAATTGATCTCGAATAATTTTTGCAATTCAAATTTTACAGCTACAGGTATTTTTTCGATTATAAAACTATCAATAGTCGTTTTGAATGAACCATTTTCCAAATTTTTATCTTCTTAATAAAATCTACCATTTTATTTAGAAGTAAATTTATTGCTATTTTTAATTGAATACACGTATTGAGATCTCTTGAGTTTCTTAAAAAACATCTGACAAACAGCACAGCTTTGAGCCATGAAGTATTTTAAAAAAGAGCAGTAAGATGAAATTACATAAACTTATTTTACTTAATTTTGTAATAATTTTTTCTGTTAAAAGCAAATAATCTTAAACTTTGTCCTCTTGACATCTTACTTCTATGTCTAATAATTAAAAGACTCTAGTTTTGACAACATTCTATAGAACATTGTTCGAATCTTTTTTTTTTTTTTTTTTTTTTTTTTTTTATTCTGCAAGGGTTTTTTGGTGGATTAAGCAGTGTGATAAAATTTCATGATCATTCCCAACTGCTTTAGCAAATGATTTAAAACAAATATTTTTGCTCGTCACTGCTTTTGCACAATTCATGCATATTCCAACCCAATTTTTCCATTCTAAATCTTCAGCTGTAAAAACTTCTTCAGCTTTACCGTCTTACCTTTTGTATGTTCTTTCTTCCAAGGGACAATTAAATAACAATTATTTATAGATTTCTTCTAAATGTATCTGATTCAAATTTAAAACTTATATTTTTGAAATGTCGACTGTTTCGTCCAATTGAATCGCAAATTTTGGGCTATTAAGTATAGCAATATGTTTCAAGAATTGCTCATTGTTAATTTCAGAAATTCAGTTGGCAGTTGTGTCGTTTGACAAAAATATTTTCCGAATTTCTTTTCAGTATCTACATGTACTAGATTTTCTACCACTTTAAAAGCAGAAAATAATGCAAAAACTTCTCTAATGGTGTATGGCTTTTAGTTCTAAGGCTCGAATATGAAACTTTATGAAGGAAATAAATATTTTTCGCTAACAATCTTAAATTTTGCTAAATGCTGTTTTCCTTTATTTGAAGATTTTAGCAGTCGCTTGAAATACTCTTTACAAACAAGTCATATGAAGGATGCTTGGTTACAAGATGCTTTTCTAATTTTGATGGCTCTTCACTTTTCATAGCCAAAATGTTATTGCAAATTAAATGAAGAGGTTGTTCATTATCATCACGATAGTTGAAAATTAAGCCAAATTGAAGAATATCTCATATATTCTTTTACACTTCTTGGATGCCTCTTTCTGATTACTATACCCTGCATTAAAAAATTTGTGACTTTGCATATTCTTTATTACCTTTTTTACTCAAGTTCAACCACTTATCCCATGTAAACATTATTTTTATCTAAAAATACAAACAAAATGACATCTTTCATAACAATTATTCAAACAAATACTAACCTTAGTCGAGTTGTTCTTGCGATATACACGGTTGGTACGGCGAAACAGAGCAACTGAACTATACAGGGTGTCTTAAAAGGTCGTTGCCAAGCTTTACATACTGGTCTGTCATACTATGACAAACAAGGTTTATATAGGAATTTGTCTCCGAAAATACGACCGCTAAAGGACAATGTTCGCAGGCTTATAAAAGACTGGGATCATTCCAAGCGAAGATGTTGCTGGAGAAAGATGAATCGGTTTACTAACTCAGTTCTTTATGGACATTTTGTGGAAAACGTGTTGCTGGATCTGATGGTTGACGTTCCAACAGATACATACAGAAACATCTGGTTTCAGCATAACGGAGCGTCTGCACGCTTTAGCAGCATTGTACAGGAATACGTCGATAGGCCATATGCTGGTTGCTGGATTGAGAGTCGCATGGCCTCTGTCTATCCAGCGACCTGACCCTCCCTGGGTTTCTACCTGTGGGAATACATGAAGTCTATGGTGTACCAGACGGCAGGAACATCAATCGTGGACCTCGTCACCAGGATCAGGGAAGCGGCGGCATGTGTCCCTTACACACCTGCCCATTCTGAATGGATCCGTGAATCCCCGCGTCGACGTTGTGAAGCATGTATTGTAACAAATGGAAGGAATTTTGAACATCTGTGATTTAGCCATGTTTCTTTAAATAAAAGTCATATTAACACCTCTTTCTACATCCTTTCTTTTTCCTCCTCTACGCTTCCAAGCATTGCTGCCTGGCGATCGCCGTCCACATTTTAGGATATTTTCTATATAACTCTTGTCTGTGATGGTATGACAGACTAGCATATTAAGTTTGGCAATCACCTTTTGAGACACCCTGTAGTAAAAAGCATTATCAGGACACTGGTCGCAGCAGCTTCGACCTTAATCTTGGCTCGACTGGGAGGTGCAGAACGTTACTTACTGTACGTGTATGGCATGCTTTGATTTTGAAATAACTTTTATGGTGAAATTGTAACGCAACACCACTGTTATAATGCTCTTATTAGTATTTTTTAATATGTAAATATAATTTACAGCTCAACTTGCATATTATAGTAGTATAATTTTATCATTACGCTGCACAGAAAATGTAATTTACCTATTTCCTTGCCTATTCTGCCCTTTTTTGCTAATTTTATTGTCCGAAAATCAAGAGGGGAAAATTATGCGAATATTTTAATTTCCGATGGATGCGGTTACAGTAAGAACATAACAAATGAAAAGTAATTATAACTACAAAATATTATTTCTTTAAAAGAAATCTGTATTCCAAATAAGAATACAAAGTTATATTAATATTACAATATCTAATAATCTATCTTAATTTCTACTTCCCTTTGCTTTGAATCTAGCTCTTTCTTATCTCTCTCTCTGTTACTATGTGGGCCACCAGTCATTCATACGTAATTATAGAAGGTGTTTTGCTGACTCACCGAAATGGTAGATTAAATGTTATCTCGTGTTTGCTTCGCTGTAATCGTTCGGGTTTGTATTTAGCTGGTATAAAGTTCAACAGAAGGGAAAAGTTCGGCGTGACCTTTACAGGTAGTTTTCGAGTGTTTAAAAATAAGATGAAAACAATAAGTAGTGAAGGAATCCACTTCAAAATTTAGAGGTGATCTGTAAGGATTTTATTTTATTCTAACCAATTATTTTTAGTTTTACTTTCCTTTCCCTCCTGATTTCAGTTTCTTGCCCGAATGTAAATTTTTAAATGACGTTGTATGCTAATCTAAATGTGTTTCACAAAGAGTATTTAATCTGCGTTTCAAGAGTTCGAAAAAGAGGTAGTAGCGGAGGTAGCTAAGAGTTTATGCTGCGTGTTTGAATTTAACTATCTAGCGGGTATTAGACACCTTTCAGTAAGCTAGGAAATACGATATATTAAACTAAAGGTAGGAAAGGAATTTCAAGTAAATTTTCTTTAAATTCGTGTAACAGAATTAAATTTTCGCGCGACCAACATTTCGCTTTGTGACCCCATTCGATTTGTGACCAATTCGATCTCGACACACATATAAATTAAACGCTACTTTAAAGCATATTTATATTTCTGTAATTGCTAAAAGATGACAGACCTCTGTTAACTCTCGATATAAAAAAGGTACTATATTAAAATATCTCCCTAGATATATGAAATTGCTTTAAATATAATAATATTCGGAATAAACATTTCGAATGAATTTTGAAGCAGTGGAATTCTATATTTTTAGAAACATTGCTTCATTAAATTATTTGTTTTACATATTTAAGAAGAAGAAACAAACTGACGAGAAAGAAAACATTCAAGAAAGCAGAAAATCAGTGAGTGGAACGTTTTCTTTTGCAGTTTCATAAAAAATATCACTGCTAACAGCTAAACAGAATTGCTTGAATGCAGATTTTATTCTAATAAATCACATTACTTTGAAAATCCATAAATCCAATTTTTCAGACGAATTTTGTTTCCGAAAACGAAGCATAAGAATATCTTGTTTGAGGAAAAGTCACAGAATAAACGCTATCCTCATTGACTTCGTTTTAAGAATTTGGATTTGAAGACATGTAGATACATAAAGATGTATTGCAGTCGTAGGAAACGATTTAATATTTCTTCCTTTCATTGACAATTATATCTGATGCGACACTGATAAACTGTCCCTGTATATGACATAACGTTATGATTCGCTTCGTTACGTTATGATTTCCTGCGCCTATTTATAGAGTGGCATCAATTTGAATCGAACGGTTCGTATTCTATACTTATTTGTGTATATTCCTGTTTGCAGCATGTGGAAGAAAAATGTACCTGATACCTTCGTTATACTTCGGGAAACTTATAAAATTGATACTCTGCGTAAATTAGAATTTTAAAAATGATTTTCCAGATAACTTACCAGATGAAGACATATACGACTTGTGCATATAGTGATGAACATAAAAGTCATTGAGGAAGTACGACAGGGTGCAAATGAATATAATCGAAAGACTATTCATCAGATTCTCTTATCCCTTAAAGAACTTCATCTGTAATTTCCCCGACACTAAAAGACTATCAAAAATACACTCATGTCCATAAATTAAGGATAATGCAAAATCAGGCAAAGGGAGAGTTAGAAGCAAAACAAATTTGACTTATTTGTAAAGCTTATTTATTAGATAAAAGGTAAAGAGCAAAAACAGATGCTTTATGTTTGATATTATTAAAAAAATTAGCGATTTTTTCTCCCTGGAGCAAATTACAAAACATACCTATTTACAAAAAACCAATATTACATAGTTGGTATGATTGTTAATACGTTGTATGTCTCCCACACGATGCAATACAGTCCGTACAACGCCTAGGCATGCTGAGTATCAAATTATCGATCTAATCTTGGGGGATATTACACCACTCTAAAAGCAAGCTCTCCAAAGTGCCGGTAGACATGTAGGAGGATGTTGACGGTCTGCAACTCGTCGCCCAAGCATGTCCCACACGTGTTCTACTGGATTCAAGTCCGGTGAGAATGCTGGCCAATCCATACGGGTGATATCTTCCGATTGAAGGCATTCGCTTACGATGTTTGCACGGTGAGGACGGGCCTTGTCATCCATAAACACAAATTGTGCGCCCATGGCGCCCCGAAACAAACGTACATGTTGTTCCAGAATGACGTCCCGATATATTTGGCTTGCCATGGTTCCAATTTGAACATGCAGGTCAGTTCTGAAACCCAGAATAACTACACCCCAAACAAGCACTCCTGCACCACCGGTAACGGTGTTGTTCAATGATGTTTTCTTGGTGGTAACGGGTACCATATGAAAGTCCGGCGAGAATCAGACTGCAAGCTAAACCTGGACTCGTTGGAAAACATCACACAAGCCCACTGTTGCGGTGTCCACAATGCATGCTCTCTACTTCAGGCTAACCGCAGGCGACAGTGAGTTTCAGTAAGTGGAACGCATCTGACAGGTCTACGAGCATATAGACCAATCTGCCCTACGCTTCTGTACACGGTCTGCCTTGAAATTGGCGTACCAGTGGCTGAAGAGAGCTGACGAGACAGGTCTGAGGCTGTGCTCCGCCTGTTTTTTTTTCTTTTTTTTTTTTTGGCAGTAACTGCCAAATACCGGTCCTCATTCGGCGTTGTAACTCTGGGGCGACCTGTGCTGTAACGTCTACTCACATTACCATCATCTTGGAATCGTTGCCAAAGCCTGGAGATGACACTTTGGGAAATTCCAAGTTCGTCTAATACTTCCAGTTGGGCACGCCCACATTCCAGGCGGCCGATAATTCTACCACTTAAAAAATCATCCAAATGCGTCCTTTGTGTCACAACTATTCGGTTATTGCACTGAAATATTTATAAAGCGCCTGCGAATAATTTTACTTCTTTGCCTGTATTCCTTATATATCACTTTCTTACATCTCGTCATTGTGACGTACCATCGGTGTCATCTGGTCCCTTCCTGAAATTTGCATATGATTCTTGATATTGTGTGTAATGATTTTACAGGTGATATATTTATTTTAGAGTTCGATTTCCGCGTGACTCTGAATTATCCTTAATTTATGGACATGAGTGTAGTTCATTGACATAAAACAGACGTAAAAACAAAATAGTGCTTGTCTTGAAAAATAATTATCTGTTTCCATAACTATAATAATATAATAGATTTCCATAACTATTTCAGTATTTCTAGTAACATGTACCGGGATTTCCAGCAACGTAAACATAGTGCGACAGAACTGACAATCATAAATGTAAAGTGTGATAAACCATAGCAAAATGTTTTGTAAAAAACGCAGAAGCCAAATATATTTCAGTAAGACGGAGATTGTTAGAGAGTGGTTAAAAAGGCTACGTTTTGTAGTCATCACCTGACTACGAGCCATATTCCTGATGGGTCGTCGAACTTTTACAGCTCTCTACGATTATGACTCACACGACAAATATTGATTCCTAGCTGTTTGGAAAACTTTAGTTTTCTGTGAGAATAATTTTGCTTTTCACTGGCAAGACACCATTTTATTCAAGAATCCTGGTCTCATTTTATTTACTTTTATTCCCGCATTTCTTGAAACATGGCAGCTGCCATTAGCAAGAGAAGGTACAGACGTGCTTCATATTCAGCTTTAAGTATTGAGTTATTGTTGTTAAACTTTCTATCTTAAGTATAAACTACAAGGCCTGCATAGGTACTCCAAGGTCCACCAGGCATTTCCTGTCCCTGCTGCTCCTTTTGAAACGTCCATATCAACAGCTGTAGCTTGTTTTGTGGTAGAAGAACTGAATCCTAAGCATCTTCACTTAGGATTCTATATGCATGGTTTTCTTACTGGGACTTCGTTAAGGTACTAGAAGTAAGAGCACCTAAAATTATGTATTGAAACTAGCATAACAACAAAGTACCGTACGGCATTTATCATTTTATAAGAAGCTTTCCCGGTTAAAGTATTTTTTCTGCTCAGGGCCCTCATTTTTGCTTTCCGATTCTCATTTTTGTCTCTACAACGTTGATGGAACGGGACAGCTTCCTTCCTAATACGCTTTTGGGATTTAGTGCCACCCCGGCCTAGATCAATCTACAATGCTGTGACCCCACAGAGCAAGGGCAGACAAGGCAGTACCAGTACGGTCCCTGCCGAGCCTTACTCTGTCCCGAGAGCCCTCAGGCCTTCTGTGAAGTCTGTTATTATGCCCCCGTGGTTGAGATTGCCTAAGTACAGATCCTAACCAGTACTTCCCAGGCGTTCGCCTGGGTCAACCCCCGAGGGGACTAATGTCTCTACAGTGGCGCCCGAACTAAAAGGGTGTTTGGATGGTGATTCTTCTCACCCAGGATTTGGCGATTCGGTCCCCTAGAAACCCCTAGTCGCCCTTTAAAAGGGGGAGTATATAAGGTATTTCTCCCGCCTTTGTAGTGTAGTGGTTCTGCACGCTGGGCCGGTATTCCAGAGCTCCGTGGTTCGATTCCCGGCGAAGGTGTTTGTTCATTTTTCATATCTCTGGCTTCCAAAAATCAAATGTCTCTACAAAGTAACCATTCTAAAAACTACTATCCATACTGGTACATTATCCTTAAATCAAACCTATATTCTTGAATCAAACTTTGAATCAGGAACTAAAAACAAAAATTCTTTAAGACGATCTCCAATAAACTCGATAAGCAACTTTTCTAAAACTATCATATAAGCTAGCAATTCATTTAACCCCGATCTTCATTTGGTTATTGATTCGAACGTCTACAAAGGAAACATATACACCTTGTATAAATAATGTGCAGAATTTACTAAGAGTGAACGGTAACAACCATTTTTTGCTCCCTATGGAAGAAAAAACAACAACTGCTAAGTGAACTATTCTTCTTGAAATCAGGCCTTTATTCTCATACATCATCCTCAGTGAAAGAACCAGATATAAATACAAAATCATTGAACTTAAATACAACACAACTTCTACTACATATCACAATAAATGAACGTATTCGCAAGCTCTTCCTCCTTCTCCAAACCCAGCAGTATTAATATATCCTAAGGAAAATAGCTCAAGAACATAACTAAAAGAACAGCTTACCAAAGAATTCACTTTACAAAATATTGGCATTCAAATAACCACTTTACGACATATTGAAAATGGAGACTTCACTGTGGTTTGCAGCTCTGAATCTGACTTAAATAAACTGAAAACCACACTTAACTCTGATAAAGCATCTTCACTCTTACGGTATCCTAAAATACCTGTACATAATACCAATCAAAAGTGCAGAAACGAGAACTCGAATTAGCATAAGGATCGGAATATAGCTTAAATAGCAACGCAGTAAAACTGCTATACAGACTGCAAGAAAGAAATGGTGTCAAATGGAGCAAAATGCACCTCAGCAATATATTATACACTCGTTACACAAACCGAAAGTCCATACTGGATGGCATTCATATATTTCACCAAACATTTTTTAACAAATGTTTGTTTGAAATGTCGAGAGCTCGGGCGTATCCATAAGCAATGCGAAAACAAAACATATCGTGTTTTCTGCTCAAGTAATCACAATATACAAGAATGTCACGCAAGAAATCCAGTCTGCATCAACTGCTCAGATTAATTATAGTACAGGAAACAATACCTCGAGAGCACATTCAGCTTATGCCACTCTCTGTTTCAGCTACAGAAACGACGTACAACGCTGCAGAAGAAACACGCAGCATTAATCAAGGCACCATTAACCAGAATATTCCTATCCTCTGTATTCAAGTTAATTTTCAACATGCAGAAATAATCACCTATACAGCTAGTTTTGCATGCAATTCAACAAAATGCAGACATTTTTCTAATTCAGGAACATAACTTTCTTCAGAGGAAGTCAAACAGCTAGTTTCCCTCTCTTTGCAAAAATGTATATCGCACTTTAATGCGCACCAAGAGCAGTAATTATTTTCTGCTATCCTTCCTGGTCACCTATTAATGTCATAACTGAAAAAGACGTCGTTTTCATCTTATTGCAGTTTGATTAATCTCATTTAATTCTTAGCTTTATCACCTCCAATGTTTCTTTCAACGTTTGAAATAACTACAATAAAAACTGACCAGATTTAACTCTGTCCACCAGAGATATCATTAATGTGATCCAGGACTGGTTTATTTCAGATGACGAGAGTTACTCAGACTCAAATATATTCATTGTAACATCTGCACGCATATTTCAATAATAATTATTTACAGATGCAGACTTCCTATAAATTAAATAAAATCACTCTCCAGACTGGTACATTATCCTTACTGAAAAGATTTACTCCAAAGAAGATTCCAAATAATACCAAAGACTCCAAAAAAAATTGCATCTCAATACTTTCAACTATCCAAACTCTCTGGAAATATATATAGAAAAACCTACTGAAAACATTACAATACAACTGGGAGAAAATACTCGCTAATAGCACATCTAAGAAGCTAAAAAGCATTACCTGATGGACAAAGAAATTATTGCAACAAAGGCAAAATTACAGAGCATTGCGAAGAAAACTGCATGTAATTACAGATGACGAAAACAAAGATAAACGTCTTACTGCATCCAGAACAATAAGAATAACAAGAAAGAGCACAATATAAAACGGAACGTTCAATCTTAAAAACCAACAGTTGAAGAAATATCTGGGACCAAAATCCGCATTTTCAATCAAATCGTATGTACCACAGTAGCTGAAAAGGTAACGTTTTATGCAGCAGCATTATGGGCACAACCAGTGGGAAGAATGGAAAATCAAATACCTCATAATGCTCCAACATCCGTTTTCTCAGAACATCTGTAAAGCATATCGAATATTCCGTCAACTCAACAACAGTTCTAGAAGGGCTTATCTCGCTTCATATATGAGCTGAACAGGAGGTTGTGTACTCAAGAATCATTTCAACTAAGACAGCTACCTTCAGCTATATCAGTTACAGTCCAATAGAATATGAATGACCACGACCTGTAGAGATCTTACAGACGCAATCCTGGACTGAAAGGATTATGCCCTCTTTTAAGAAATTCATCATCAAAAACCGTTCATAAGAACGTCTGCAATACAGTCAGCACTATTTCAGCTATGGAGCAAGATATTTGTGAAACAGAATGAAGACGTCAAAATTCAGAAGTGATAATTACAATAGGACAAGCGCTAAAGAAATATTCAAAGAACTTTAAATCAAATTCTGCGATTTGAAAAAGACATTTAACTATTAAGCATAGAAATTAAAATTTTACCTTAGCTTATAATAATTATAACATATGCATTTTAAACATATTTTAAATATTTAGATAAAATTATACCTATTGTTATCTGTTGTAATAAACTCATGATAAAAGGGGAGGGGAGATAATTCCTGGTAGCCACCAGGAGTCCTTTGGTAGCCGCCCACCAGCGGCCGAGCGGTAAAATCGCTGAACACTGGTAGTTCGGTCCGAGGTTCGAACCCCGCGAACGGGCTGGCTGCATGGGTGTTTTCGTGGTTTTCCCATGTGTAACGTGTATACGAGCCAGTTTCCCTTAGAAAGTCCTCTACGAAGGCATCCCTCCCCTTAGGCAGATAGCCCTAGTGTGCTTTGCCATAATTAAATACACCAACACCACACCTTTGGTAGCCACCAGAATTCTTTGCTCTCCGTCACCTGTCACTTGCCAATACATAAATTTAGATTTATCTATCCTGTGCTTGTAGGTAAGGCAAAGTTTCTTGAATAACATCTCTGCAGCCTTTTTTTCACTGTTTTTTCATCACTTTAGTGATCCTTAATAAAACAGAGATAATGATTTCGCATCATTTCCTGCTCCCATATGGCGAGCAATGTATCAGTAATCTTGCCGTGTACCATACAGCTCTTACTTGTTTCTAATACTATTACAGGCTGAGAGTAGATGTGAAACAAGAAGTGTCTAATCGTTCAAAATGTCAGTGACTTAATATATTTGCACCTACGTTATTTTTAATTCTCTTTTGATGGTTGATGTTTACATCAAAAAGAATATCACTGTACTTTTGCAGTGCTCAGGATAGCAAATGTTTATCCCGGAGTATTGAAATATTGACTTATTAGAACATCATGCTTTGTGAGGGGCTGATAATAATTCCGAGTTCTCAGTGTTGACGTAATTGAGGCGAAGCAACGTCTTTGACTATCATGTATATACATCATCGCTGAGCGACTTCGTATTATCACTGAGTGGACGCCGTTCGAGTTGGCCTCTATTAGAAGGGTTATATGGTCACTTTACTTAACCTGTTCCGCCAAACTAAGTTAATGGCACTACAGGGTTAGGAAGTCATCCTAGTCATTGCAAGCAATCTGACGGTTAGGCCGCCTTTCAACATTTTACATTAATCTTTAGTTTCTTGAATATAATTATTTTCATTCACTTGCTTTATTTTCTCTAAGATGCCCTTGTTGCAGTAATAGTTCATGAACTGTCTATTCACAGGATATTTGATATAGTCGGAAGGAAAGAACTGCTGTCGAAGGTGCTCTGTCAGAGGGCAGGAGAGCAGGTAATGAAGTGCGTCTGCGTCTTTCCCTCGAAACCCGCAAGAACAGTTGACGTCCCGTCTGAGGAATCGTCTGTAATACGCTGGAAATTTTCCGTGGTTGGTACAGGCCTGGAGGAAGAGTCGGTTGCATTTGAGCCTCTTGAGAGAAGGTATTGGGAGGATTTTGTAAGTAAATCTTCCTGTCTCTTCTTTCTGCCATCGTGATAACTATGTCTTTCGGAATGTTGTCTTGAGGAGCCTTTTTGCAACTTCCTTGTCAGTTTCTGGTTTGAGAGCTGCAGTCTTAGCTAGTTCATCCGCTCGTTCGTTGCCTTTCTGCCTAGTATGGTCTTTTATCCAATTGATCTTTAAAGGGATGGAAGAGTCTAACGTCAAGAGGATCTCTCTAAGTGCTGCCGTGTGCGGGTGTTTTGGAGGAAAGGAATTCAGCGCATTCGGAACGCTCATGCTATCTATGAAGAATGAAGTGTGAGCTTCTGGTTGCGTACCCAACCATAGTGCTGCTTCTTTGAGTGCGAGGGACTCGGCTTGGAAGACTGAAGCAGGGTTGCTTAGACGGAATTGTGCTTGATAAATTTCTTCATTGTTCGAAAAGACCGTGAACGCTGCCCCTACTCGTCCTGAAATTTTTGATCCGTCAGAGAAAATCTCTCTTTGTCATTCTGAGGGTGGCGATTTGCATCAGGGAAGGATAGGTGGATCTCCTGGGTGTAAGACAGGTGGATCTTGGAAGCTTTCTATGCTGGCATAGGATAGATGTAAATCTTCTTTAGTGTGAAGGTCCTCTTTGTAGTGTAGAAGTCGGTACATTGATCTTTTTAATTCTGCTTTTAGGTCGAGTGGGAGAGTGCCAGCTAGAACCTGAAGTGCTGCGGTTGATGTGGTGCTATACGCACTGGTGATTTTTAACAGGATTACTCGCTGTATTTGTTGTAGGTTTTGACATATTCTTGCTATGCCAGTCATCCAGACTGGGCAGCCGTAGATCATGCTTTCAACTGTATTTAGGTATAGATGTTTTAACAGCCGCTCTTTTAGCTCCATTTGTCGGTGATTATCCTGCTTAGTTTATTGATGATTCGATGCGTCTTATCTCGGACTTCCGTAAGATGTGATACCCACGTGAGCTTCTTATCAAGCGTGAATCCGAGGTATTTAATGGTATCCTGGCGTCGCAGTGGATGCCCTTCCCACTTTATGCCTGGTGGATTCGCGTCTATTTTTGAGTCCTTTGGAAAGACTACCATCTGCCTCTTTTCAATACTGAAACACAGTTTGTTGTCTTGGCTCCATTTTGTAAGCAATTTGAGTGCTGTATCTGCTTTACGCTCTATTGTTGTCCTATTGAATCCGTCTATTATGAGTATAATATCGTCAGCGTAAGCTTGTATCTTGGCATTGTCTCCAAAGTTGATATTCAGCGCTGTGTCTGCAATTATGTTCCACAGGATGGGTCCGATATTAGACCCCTGTGGAGCTCCTTTGTGGTAATTCTTTGTAATATTTAGGGCGTCTCTTTTGTAGGTCACGACGTTCTGTGAGGTAGCTTGTGATCAGTTGGTAAAGATTATTTGGACATCGCATGTCTTTTAGTTTTAGTTTTGTTTTGAGCGCTGGCCACCATAGTTTAGTGAATGCTGACGCTACATCAAGCGATATTATACACGTATGGAGGTTATTTAAGATGATGTTTTGAACACGGTTGAGGGCGTCGGTGGTGCTCCGCCCTTTATTAAACCCGTATTGGGCGGGGTTTGGTAGTTTGTTTTTGACCAGATAATAGGTTAATCTCTGCGTAAGCATCTTGTCAAGGACTTTGCCCCACGCTGAGAGTAGCAGATAGGTCATTAGAAGGGTTAGCTATATGGAGTTTAGGCGCAAAATTTGTCGGAAAATTCTAGAGCTATCATCCGCAAGGACAATGATATGGGTTCTGTAAATATGGCAGAATGTAAGTAGGGCAATAGATTTATGATGAGATCATACGATAAAAGGCACAAGGCTTAAGTATATGCATCAGCATTATCACCCAGGGAAAGATAATTACACTGGAAAGTCGTAAAAGCGTGACATTGTAAAATTGTAGTGGGTCACTAAAGTTAGTGAGCATGCGTATGTAAGAGGACATTATAATAAAAATGTGTGAACAATAGATTAATAAATGTAAAAAAATGAAATTATGCATAATACTACATTACGGTAATTTTTGATACAAGGGACAGAATATATAACAGGGTAAAAAGTGAAATTTATCTACATGCTGTGAAAGGAGAAAAGTATTATTACGTGAGTACGGGTCCGTAATAGACTGAATGCACAAGTCCGATAATAGGATAATAAAAATTATTTTTATCAAAAGTGTTTCAGAGCTCCGGAATTTTCCATTAAAATATTCGTACAAGTGTTCACAGTATCACACAGTATAATCAGTAGATGCACTTGAAACTAATTAAAACATTAAAACACAACGCAGTCCAAAGCGTGTCTAAAGAGAAAGCTAATCCGATCTCATGCTGAACTCACAACAATAGTAACAATAGCAACTCACTGACTGACTAAACAACTGAGAGCAGATACTCTCTCTCTTCGGCCTTAAATAGGTTTAAACCGGATGAAAGATATTTCTAGCACTTTCTGCTCCTCGAAATTACTGGAAAGCAATACGAGGGTGAAATTACGGTTATAGCTAACAAAATGGTCAATTACATTTACTCAATTTCAATACATATTACGGCGATACAGGGACCGGATCAAAATGTCGCCTAATGGTCTCCAAATTTGGCGATTTTTCTCCAAAACAGTTATCAGCTTGGCAATATCTCGCCAAATTACCAAGATTCCGATTTACTGAATGTTAAAGCATTTGACCCTGTATTCTTACTTTTCCGGCATAGCTTTCTCTTAAAATTTGTCTCGCGCTACATTACACAAAAATACAATTTTACTTATAATTCTACTAAATTTACCAATCTAAGTACTAAATTCCTAACATTATATATAGAACTGAATAAAGATAAGCCAATCTTACTATGCAGATTTCATTTGCTATTAATATCAGCAGTCCAAGATACCAGTTATTGAAGGTTATCTTTTTAAGGTGGTATCTAAATATTAATGGAGAGTCAAACACAAAGTGGTCAGCTGTTTCTTGACTACCGCATTCAGAAAGATACGTTTCACTGAGCTGAAAATGGTGTACATGGTCAGAGAACAGAAAGTGTATTGAATCATTGACCAGCCGCTGATCCATATATCTTTTGCCACCTTTGGAAAATCTAGGAACATCCTGCTACTTGTGGTGCTTTTTAGCTGTCTTTCCGACCACATGTTAAGCATGTGCTCGGGAGAGATCCTCTTAAGACGTGATGTCGGAAGAAGTATTTAGATATCTTTATCAAGAACATTATTTTAGAACATTATTATTTATTTATTTATATTATTTATTGCCAGTTCATTAGGCCTGTAATTCCTGCGTAAATTAGAACACAGTATAGAACAGAACGATTACGGCATAATAGCATAGGACAAAATGGCGTATGCGCCAAAACACATGTCGAGGTCTTATAACTCGTGACATTCAGTGCATAGTCGAATGCATAGCAGATTGCAGCATGTAGAACTGAGTACCGTCTGTAAAACAGAATTAGTGCGAAAAGGTAAGCTTATTAGTGAAATAATCTAGAAGAGAAGATCACAGGGCGCATGAATTAATCAGCTCTATCTTTTAAAATATTCAGTTATTTACATAATTTTAAAACGACTTCGATAAAGAATTAAAAAAAGTAGATGTTTTCGAATAATGATTCCTGGCAACAGCTCAATGTATGAAATAAGAAATTTCGTCTGCTACTTCTAAATTTCCTCTTCTTTCAAAATACCACATGTACACACACTGTGAATTGAAGGATATGTTTCTGCAATTCCCAGAGATAAATGTTCCAATTCCGTAATTCAAAAACTTCGTGAAATATATGATATTTAAATTTCTAAGTGCAAAATAAGCAGCATTATTAATAGCAAAGGGAAAAAACAGTCATCATTATATTTCTACATGAAATGAAGACTCCAAACGCATTCCCGAAACGGTGCGTTCTGTTTCTAATGTTTCCAAAGTTAACCTTTTAATGGTCAGCTCGTATTCCAGTTATGCATAGTAGTCGGCGTAAACGAACGTAAGTCGCATTCCAAATTTATGACTGACAGACAACCCACGTACTTGAGAAGAAATTGTTTCTCAAAACAGCCAAAGGATTAAATCGTTGGGAAACAGACAAAATCCACATACGTAGAAATCAATTGAAAAGTCTTTTTTGACTGCATCAATGGAAATAATAAATAAAGCTAAAAAACCCAGCTTTTGCAAAGGCATGTAAATAAAAGTAGAAAAATTAGTACAACCGTGTATGAAAACTGCTCATCAGGAGCTATATGGATATACTTTGTGACTTAAAGTACATTTTAAACTAAATGACTGAAAGAAAAACAGGTCTATTAATTATCGAAAATAAAGAGAAAAAATATATAAAAACCCGGTTCCATCAATGTAAAGAAAGTTTCAGTAACAGGTTTATGATAGCTGAAGGATTCTCTAATAATTGAAAATTAACAACAAAAAAATTTTAAATCAGCTCAATGTACTGGCAAGAGAAAGTTTTCCGTCCGATGTTTATAAAACAAATTCCATTTGTTTAGCCCAATAACTTTAAAACTTCATCAAGACAAATCAATAAGTCCTACTTCAAAAACGTAGCACTGCATTCCTTGATAAAATGAAGACTGATATAGGTATTTCGTATATATTTTTAACATATTCTTTCAGAGTCTCCCTGTGTTTCACCTATAGAGTATTGTCTTTGGTCTCTTCTTTCTAAGCAGAAACCCACCACGATGAATGAACTCTGGAAAGTACTGAAAGAGGAACAGAAATCAATACCCCTAGAAATTTTACGAAAAGCCTTCTGTCATGAAAATCATGATGCACACTTACTATGCAACTTACAATCCAGAAAAAAGACTGTCATATTTAACATCTAAAAAACAGTCTTTACATTTTAAACTTTAAATAAAAGGTTCCGAAATTTTCCTAAGAATGTGTAAATCACACTAAAACAAAGAGAGCAATTTGTTACTTTTAGATATGTGGAGGTAAGGAAGAAGAATACAATATTTCTATTTCTATATTTATTCATTATCTGATGCCATGGGATGATTCGTAAATTCTTTTAGGAAATAGTGCTTTTTGATTCCCACTGAGCTAACTCATAGCATCAGAAGTAACACACAATATTGCTATATGGCCTCCAGTAGTGTAAGACGAAATTACGTTCCTACTGAAATGTTTTGTCGACTATATTCTAATGAGATAATTTTTGTTAGCTTTCTGCCTACTATATTGTTTTGTCTGCTATGTTTCTAACAGGTACTAAGTTGCTTATAACGGGATCTTATTTCTGTAACAAAATATTTTATTACTGAAAGACTGACTGTAGAGACATTAGGCATTTTTCGGAAGCAGGAGAGAAACCTAACTAAGAAAACTAGCGACGCCTTCGCCGGGAATCGAACCGCGGAGCTCTGCAATACGCGCCCAGCGTACTGACCATCACACCGCGAAGGCATGCCAAGAAAGCGGGAGAAATACCTTATATACTCCCCCTTTTAAAGGGCGACTGGGGTTTTAGGGGACCTAATCGCCAAATCCTGGGTACGTAGAATCATCATCCACCACCATTGTAGTTCGGGCGCCACTTGTAGAGATATTAGGTATTTTTGGAAGCAGGAGAGATGAAAAATTAGCAATGCCTTCGCAGGTAATCCAACCGCGGACCTCTGGAATACGCGCCAGGCGCCCAGCGTGCAGGCCACCACACTACGAAGGCATAGCAAGAAGGCGGGAGAAATATCTTACATACTCTCCCTTTCAAAGGACGACTGGGTTTTTAGGGCAACCTATCGCCAAATTCTGGGTGGAGAGAATCATCCTCACCTATCTTTTAGTTAAGACGCCACTTGTAGAGACATTAGGTATTTTTTGGAAGGAGGAGAATTAAAAAATTAGCAACGGAATCGAACTGAGGCACTATGGAATACGCGCCTAGCGTGCAGATCACTCACCACATCACGAAGGCATGCCAAGAGAAATATCCTATAAGACATTATAATTCAGATTTTCACTGATTTCGTCAAAAATATCTCATGCTTTTTCTGTTTACTGTAAATTTTATGCTTTTAACTATTGTATCAAGCAAATAGCCTAAATACTAAAAAAAAAAAAAAAAAAAAAAAAAAAAAAAAAAAAGAAATTAATGCAACAACAGCCAAAAATAGTTCATTTTCAAACAGTAGTAAGTTATATTTTAATTTTATAACAGTTAATTTCGAAATTCTTTCCTGTCAATTCTTGATTTCACTTACAATTCCCTACCACATTAAGTTTTTAGAATTGCGTTGAATGAAAATGAGTTAGAAGAAATATTTAAGGAGGATTCAACTTACTTCGTGAGAGAAAGAGCTAGGAATCCTGAGTAGCGCGTGTTTGCCTTCGGGTTAAATCTCCCTTGAATCTGTTACACTCGGCCGTATATATTATGTGCCTTTGGATATTCGCCGACTAGTTTAATTTAATAGCCAACTACGTTAGATAATTGTGCTTAGATTAGGCTAACTCTAGCTTCGTTAATTATATGTTTTTTATTATTCTTTTTTATTCTGAGCTAAAGCCCGTGTAGAGGCTTCCTGTAAGCCCGAGAAAGGGCTAAATGTTATTTTTCTTTGAGTGAATAAAAGAAAAATTTAACACTTCTCGAGTCTACATCTAGTGAATAATGAAGTGATAAGTCGCTACACCGTTCACTAGGTTCCTCGACTTTCATCTTAGACAAGGCGTTAAGAACTTACACGGTTAATGCATCTTTTTAATGTATTAAGAAAAAATGAAATTTAAAATAAAATTTCATTGCAATTTCTTTGTTTATCAAATACTAAAACTTAGACTTTCAAATAGCATTAAAATAAATCTGAAGTGAATTTTCCAAAATTTAGAAATTTAACAAATGTGTCAGAAATGTAGGTTCTGTTAATGCATATTATATTGTTGTAGATGATATTGTTACGGATTTGGTATTTAAATAGCTAATGTTAGTTGAATTATAAATTAAATTGTTTTAATCCCCGTGCAGTGCAGCGCCTGTCGAATATTAAAAGAAAGCTAAGCCAGAAAATTGAAAATACAAGAGCGCATGCATTTAACATTTAAATAATATCTCTTTCGAGAAAGTTCCAGAAAGTTCTCGCGCACGATTTAAAATCTTATAAAAGGAGGAAAACCTCTTAATTCGTTAGTTGTAGTTAGTTTGTTGTTGTTTTAAAAGTTTGTTTAGAAAACTGCTCTTAGTGAATTTGCAGTTTAGCTTTCTCTAGCTGTTCTGAATTAAGTTCTGTTGAACGTTTGAATTGTTAAGAAATAACTACTGTGAGATAGTGTAATACTGTACGAAAATCTAAGGAAATTTAAGCATTTTTGTTGTGATAATAATAAAGTTTGTTCATTTTTCATCGGACTTGTGCATTCAATTCAAACGACACGCACGCAACAATATAAAGTTTTGAATATGAAAATGGGCATTTATTTTATGGTCAAGAGGGAATGCATTTTCTTAATGTGAAATATTAATTTACAAATTCAAATAATTCTTAAATATGTTTCTGATAAATTTTTAAATCTATTTTGTCCCTAAGTAAATATTTTTTTATTTTTTTTATTTTCAAACATGGCAGAATGAAGTACATTATATAGTTTTAAGATTTTTCAGATATCAGAGAAGGCTATAAATGGTAAAGCAACCGGAAATGACAAAAGAGCAATACAATTTATGAAGTTAAGTATATATTCTAAAACGAGAAGGATAATATTAATACCCTTTATTACACCCGCTTCGTTTATCAATATTTTAAAATTGAGTAACTCTTGAGCAAAAGGCGGGATGCTAGTAACTCCGTGTAACTTTATACCAAAATAACTCTCAATTAATTTATTCCAAATGCTATCCCCATTAATGTAAATTTAGCTCTCGTTTCCCTCTATCTCCTTCAATATTCATTTCATTCATTTTGCAATAAGGTTTCAGATTTTCTGCAACGTCAGCATGACGTTTCCATTTATATTTTGAATTCTAAGAATGCTTATGTTTCACTCCATTATATGTCTCAGAATGTATATGATGAAACTGCTCTCTAAGTACTCATGTGATTTTTAAGCATTTTTGTGAATTAATTATGATTTATTCACAAAATTATTATTTATGGCTACTTTATAAAATTTGCGGTTAAATAAAGAAATATTTCTTATCTCGAGGTTTTAAGGTTTATTTGGATAATTCGTGATTTGGTGTTAGTTCTTTCCTGTCCCTAATTTTTCCATCGACTTTCACGAGAATGTAAATTAGGTTAAATTTATATTTAAGAAGTTCATGTAATATTTAGACAAAGGTGATTGGTAGCTCTAAGATTTTATTTACTCAGTAATTCAGCAGATCCTTGAAGCCGTAGAATGATTGCTGCAGTGTTGATGAGACTTTATACGTAATTATGCAACTCAAAATTAATGCATCATAAACGCCAGCAATATTTCAGACAAAGCTTTGCAGTCGTCATTTTATTTATAGACTCATAACTAAAAATTCTAGTGCAATTCAGTTGTTCCTTAATAGTTTTCAATTCTTATTCCTGAATAACTGCAGTTAGATCTGAATAATGTTGAGCTTTAATGGTTTTAGACGTTAGATTACATAGCATAGTAAAAATATTTCATTGTTAAAAAGGCCAAGGTTGGTGTGTTAGGGCCGGTAGAAACTCTGGTAATAGTAGGTTTATAGACGTAGCGCATCTTTTCCCTAGGTAATTGCAATGGAAAACAAAATGAAACTTGTTTTTCTTTTCATTGAGAAAAAATATATTTCCTCATGCATCACAAAGTATTACACGAGGCTTACAAAAACAAAGGTAGAAAAAGACACATTAACTTTAGTTAACATAATTAATTCAAATATGTTTGACTAAAAGGAACATACACACACACAAAAAAAAAATAATATACAAAGAAATTCATGTACGAAATTCAAAATAAACATCGATAAAATCATTAAAAGCATGATAGTCCAAGGGCAAAGAAACAAAACTATGACATTTCGATGACCAATTAATTCCATTTAATTTTAGTGTACATTTCAGTGAATTTCTTTCATAATTAAGCAAAGGGTAATCAAACCATAGGTGAAAATCAATTTGCTAAACGTCGAGTTCTCAATAACATAAACTGGAAGACGT
Source organism: Stegodyphus dumicola (assembly GCF_044657685.1). Lineage (NCBI taxonomy): Eukaryota > Metazoa > Arthropoda > Arachnida > Araneae > Eresidae > Stegodyphus > Stegodyphus dumicola. The sequence continues at coordinate 136,184,541 of NC_140777.1, forward strand.
CAGCTTAAACGGTTCAAGATAAATATTTACCTTGCCATGCCCAAAGAGAAATTTCGCACCTTTAAAATTGAGAAATAAATTCTTACTTTTCAATTTTTCAAAGATAGTCCGAAAGACCTTTCTTGTTACATCTCCCTTATCAGAAGCGGTATAAAAAAATTCCATTGTTCAAGCACTAGCTTGAAATAGCTTTGAATATATTTATTTTAAATACGGTTTTGGAGCATTTACTTTAACAGTAATATCTTTTGTAGTTGTATTCTTAATAAGCCAATCAGCTTTTCCGTTTACATAATTCTCGGTATGACCACGAACGAATGTAAAAAACACGGAAATGCCTTTCTCCAGTTGATCTTCGAGAGATTGCTGCATATCAACATTAATATCATTACATGATGGGATATTTTGGGGAACTCAAAGATTGGATTGGATTATTCAGTTATGGCAAAGCACACGAGGGCTATCTGCCTAAAGGGAGGAATGCCTTCGTGGAGGACTTTCTAAGGAAAATTGGCTCGTACACACGTTACACATGGGGAAAACCACAAAAACGCCCATGCATCCAACCCGTTCGCGGGATTCGAATCTTGGCCCGACCTACCACTGTTCAGCGTGTTTACCGCTCGGCCGCTGGTGGGCGGAACTCAAGGAAGGAGAGATAATACGTGCAGATTAAATAGCTGAAAACATGTCCATCCTGATTTAGTATCCATCTAATTGCCAGATTAAAACAGAGAAGTTCGGAAATATAAACAGTACATTAATTTCTAATACGAAACTGCTGGTGCTCAATTTCAACACCATTCTGAAAGATGAAATAAACCAGCCCAACTTTGACATCAATTCTACTACCATCCATATAGCAAACAACTTATAGTGTTGCGTGGCCCCAACTTGTCAGCAACTATGGTAGTGACTGCTATAAACCGTAAATTACACAAACCCGTAAGAAAGGTTTTAAAGCCCTTTTTATTCCACTTTAGAAATAACAGCTGCGTTCACTTGACGCTCACAAACTACGCCGACCTGGCGGTTCAACAAAATAGAAATGTGAAACTAAAAATAAATGACAGGATGAATAAATAACTAGATCACTACCTAAGAGGCTCTTAAATAGTAACTAACTTAACCGCTTTCTGAGATTCAGCGAGCTTACTAATTAAGCAGTTGAAAGATTCAACGAACTGCCGAGATAGGCACACAGGCCGAAACGCGCGGTTCTTAAATTTCTACCTAGCAACCTGCAACCTTCACGTTCACGATTCAAGAAGCACACACACAATCTCGTTTCCCTTCTATTTAAACTCAACTTACTTCTGCTAAAATTTGAATATACTGCGCGTTCTACTACAATTTACATACTCTGGCATTGGCAATTCTAGGGGAAAGTAAAGGCTTGACAGGAAATAAGATAGCTTTAAATAAATGTTAGTTAAAATAAATATAAACCCTACAAACTGAGAAAGAGATTTCATCAATATCCCAAAATTTGTGCTTGTTATCTTGTAGATGGATGAGGAATTTCAGACAAGGGCAATACACAATCCTTTTAAATTATATAAAAGTGAAACTTGTGGCAAATCCTTGAATAGAAGTGAAAACTAGAGCAATTAGCAAGGCTGTCCTCGTAACCTGTATAATGCAAGATAAACATATTCATCTGTAGAAATACAGCAATAGCGAAAACAGTATTATAACTAATAGTTCGGTGGCCCCTGATAGCACATAACAGAATTCGCCTTTTGACTCGAAGCAGACATTTAGAGCTAATTTACGTTTTTAGAGATAATCTCCAAGCTCTGCAGCCACATAAAATAAATAAAACTTGGTTAGACATAATTTGGTACCGCTAAGAACAAGTTGGAAAGGTAACATGAAAAGTCTCAATTACAACAGGTTTGGATGAATATTAACACACGCAATGCACATGTTCTAAAAAAAATCTACCTTATGTACTCCACTATTAAATAAAGCTGATAAAAGATAGTATTATTATTATTACTATTTATATACTTAAAAAAAGTTGATAAAATAACTCTAATACTTTTATATATTATAATTATATTAATATAATATATACTATAATTATTATTTATATATTATATCTATTACATAAATATATATTATTATATCCATTTATATCAGTATTTATAAATTTGTATGGATTGTGCCTACAACTAAGTGAAACTTGTGGCAAATCCTTGAATAGAAGTATGCGCGATTTTTTGCTAAGATGAAACAGAACTTTAGAAGTCTGTAAAAGATCCTTTTATTCAGTACTCAAAAGAATTTAACAGGAGGTCCTTCTTGTGCTTACCAACCAGGCATCATTTATGGCGTAACTCGAAGTGATATAAGTTCAAGTTAAACCGAAGGCTACAGAGAATTAAAAATGCGTAAGTCGTTTTAAACCTATACCGGCGTGACAAGCACTAATGGCAAGACGAACTCAGCGCCGAAGACAGACTGCTATAGTAGAACTGCAACTAATAATGTAACCTTCAGCAGGTGGAAAATGCTCTGATTAAACAATCTAAAATCTTCTTTTAAGTAACACTATATCTTTGTACTTCATTTGAATACCCGCGAACTAAAAATTAGCATTCTGTCAGAAAACGGAAAGGTAGAATGTCAGTAAAGACATTTAACATAAAATAACTGATATATAAAAATAAAATGAATTTTGTTTGCATAAATTAATTAAAATTTTTAAACATATTTCTTTTTTTAAAAATTCTCTTCGGTAGTTTATTAAATCAAGAGTTCAGAAATGGGAACCAGCATCGTCTATGGTTCCGGATTAGAGAAATCAATTCCTGCCTAACATGGAATGATTTCTTGACGAAAAGAATGGAAGATTCGATTGAGAAACAAGAATGCGAGTTTAGAGACTAATATTAGGAAACGCAAATGAAAATGCTAAGAATTTCTAAGCAACTGATGTATCTCAATGTGAAGATCAAGCTGAATTTTTCTAATTTAATGTATTGTAAATATTTTATTCAATATAGTATGCATTATGTTCGTCTTGTAAATGTGAAACGTATTCTCATATATACATATATGTGATGTACCAGCTTTTCTCAGGAATAAATAGATTGTTGAAGAATCATAAATGTAGTCGTAGCTTAAATTATCAGACGATAAGTTTAAAAAACATGATCCATTTATTATTGGTCAGGAGAAACAGCAGTTACAAAATCAGATATCCGGAGTAAATATCAAAGAACTACTAATAACATTTTGTATGAAGTTTACTGCATCGTGACATTTAAGAAAAAGCCCCGATATTCTTTTGCGATATCCGATAACTTGGCTTGTTCTAGCCAAGTTATCGGATCAGCGGGACTTTGAACAATCATCAAAGACTTTAAGTTCGTTGGCAAACCATCTGTCAAACCTTCTAAAATAATTGATTTATCCAAATTAAGCCGCTTACCCACTTCAATTTTCTTTCGAAAGTAATTTGTTATGTCTTCTCTGACGTTATATTTTAAATTAGCGAAGTCGCCGAAAGTAGTTAAGGTGGGATCGATAAAGTTTCCTTTTAATATTTGTTCAAATTCTGAATAAGTTTTTAGCTCATGGCAATTTTTAATATAGAGCCAGAGGGCTTTTCCGTTAATGTAACGAGAAATATTTTGAAGTTTCCAATTTTCGTCCTTATTTTGGCAGACTTTGTTAAAATAACCTAACCAAGAAATTATGTCACTGTCCTTTGAATCTTCAAATGGAATACTATTTAAATCTATTGTATCTTGATTCACGTTCCGTGAATCGTCAAGATTAACAGGTTCCTGATTTGTCGACATCGTAACTGAAACTTTTAAATTTTCTTGAGAAGAAAAAATGTGCACTTTTCTCAAAATATTTTTACAATAGTTAAAATATTTTTTTAAGCCAAAAACTCTTCAGAGTATTATCAGCACTTCATAGAATAATAGACTTAAATAAAAATTTTGTATTCTCAAATTTTATGATTATCACTACACATTTCAAGATAATATCAAATCTTATTTAGAATACTATTAATTAGAATAAGACTTGAAATTTAAATAAACTCGTAATTACTTTAACATAATATAGTGTTTAAAACAAATTATTGTCGTAGCAACTTAGTTCACACATTGAGAAAAAAATAATTTCTTAAAATATGTTCTTACTTGGCTGTTGAGTACACTATTTAATCCTGCTCGTTTGTGTGCTGTTAAAAAAAAACACAGCATAAATGATTGAAATTCTTCAGCTTATTTCCGGCAGACGATATCCAAATCATGCGGTTCTAACTATGAGACGCCCTCAAAATGCGAAGACAAAGCTGTATCACAATTCACAATTCTTCAGTTGTAAGAAACAGACACAACTTGCACTTAAAATTTCTTTCTTTTCCATTCGAATTATTTTCCTCTTTGGGTACACTCATCCTACCGACTCCTTGTGATGTACCAGCTTTTGTCAGGAATAAATAGATTGTTGAAGAATCATAAATGTAGTCGTAGCTTAAATTATCAGACGATAAGTTTAAAAAACAAGGATCCATTTATTATTGGTCAGGAGAAATAGCAGTTACAAAATCAGATATCCGGAGTAAATAAAAAAGAACTACTAATAACATTTTGTATGAAGTTTACTGCATCGTGACATTTAAGAAAAAGCCCCGATATTTTTTGCGAGTCCTTTTATAGCCTCTGGAAAGGCGGAGCTTCCAAGAAATGATGTCAGCCTCATCAGCCATTCCAGTTCGCTTTAAATATTTCCAGAACATTCTATAACTGTACGTGTAGAAAAGGCGGGAAAAACAACTTGACTACGGGGCTGTGCATTTAATTCTACGTACTTTCAAATAAGAGAACGTCGCCATTAAAAATGAAAAGAACATACAGTTAGAAGTTTAAGTGTATTCTTGACTATGGAATTTCATTATTACAAATATTCCCCCATCTGAAAAGGCTTGAAGCCGGGCGCCTCGACCACAAGACATTCCACATAGAAAAAATATTTTAAATAATTGTTTAATTTGTTAAGAACTCGCATCCAGAATTCGAGTTACAATAATATTAATCTTAAATAGACACCCTCACTACAACACAGTCAATAATAATATCAATATATAAATTGTAAATAATATATCTTAATATATTGATATTTATAGAAAATACAGAAAAATAACATTATGCATGCAGTATTGGGAAACATTTCTCGAGAACAGTTCCATTCTGGATCCAGGTCTTTAGACATTGCTGCAAAACATTAGAGCAGTTCTTATTTTACAAATCTCTCATTTCCAGTTCGCCGTGGCTTTAATATTAAAAATTTCTATTTGAGGTGAGATATTCCTCTATTTTTTTCTTCATATCATTGACAATTGCAATACTTGACTAATTTCTTAACATTTCCTTTTGACTTTTAGTTTGTTTACAGTATTTCATTTTGACTACTTATTCATATGAAACACTAATTTTGATAATAATCATTTTACACAATAATTTTACTCGTATTTTACCTTTTACTATCGACAACGACAATTATGTCATATACTACATTGTCGTTCAACACAACTTTCAACTTCAATAGTATTTTTATAATTACCATTAATGTCGTTGCCAAAAAATTAACACATAAATACAAAATAAATACAAAGATACAAAACAACACACCAAAAATTTACAACACAGAAAATTAGACATTAAATAATTAGAGGTCCTCTAATTACCTTTAGTAGCAACCCCAGTTGACCAAAGGAAGGTGTGTCTACCTATTGGTGATGTAGTTTAAAATTTTCTGGGTCTAGATAGTGTCGTAGTCTAGAAACATGGACAATATCAGTAGGTTTCTTTGTGTGGTAATTATTTTTATCAATTTCATAATTAACCTCAGATAATTTTTTTGACAATTTGGTATGGTCCAGAATAGGGAGGTGTCAATTTACGTGTATTTGGAAATTCAAATTCATCAAATAAAACTAAATCACCAGATTGAAAATCTACATCTGCAAATTTTGTGTCATAACGACTTTTATTCTTTTATGATATTCAATAGTTCTCTCTTTAGATAATTTTCTCGCTATGTCAACCGGAGGGTAAGTATTTTGATCTAGGGGAGAATCGAAAGGAAGTTTTCCGAGTAAAAGATATGCAGGGGTGAATTTAGTTACCGAATGAGGGGAATTATTATATTCACTAATAACTTGATCCAAAATTTTCGTCCATGGAATTTTCGATGATGTAGAATTTACTTTACACCTTAAACGGGTTACTAGGGTTTGGTTTAAACGCTCTACTTTACTATTTGTCTGAGGGTGGTGGGCAGTAGTTAGAAGTTGTTTTACATTATAATTTCTAAGAAATTGTTTGAATCTATTGCAGGTGAATGCGGCATTGCGGTCACTGAGGATTTTTTGGGGGATCTGAATTTGGAAAATTTGCTTCAAAATATTAGCATAAGTTTCTGTAGTTGCACTTTTAGATGGAAAAGCCCAGACATATCTTGTGGCGTGATCGATCACAAGATATAAATATTTTTTTTGTAGAATTATAATAATTAAAACGTCCGACTGTATCAACAGAAACACATTCAAAAGGTTTATCAGTTGGAGGTACTTCTTGCATAAGTCCAAATTTTTTGGTTTTTTTCTTTTTATTAATTTGACAAACATGGCAATGTTTCACGAAATTTCCAATATCGTTACTAATGTAGGGGCATTAATATTGTGGGGTGATTAAATTTAACATAGCGTGAATACCTGGGTGTCCGAATTTTTCATGAGTTTCAGTTAATAATTTTAATGTTAAGGATTTCGGTACCACAATTTTATAACATTTTTTCGTCTTAATTACAATCAAATCATTTAGTTCTACATATTTTTTATCACACACATTGTCACTTTTTTGCTGTTGTATGATTTCATCACGATTAAGTAAATACACAGAATGTTGGAGCTGGTAAGAAACAGGTTGTCTAGAAAGCATATCAGCTTCAACGTTTGTAGAGCCTTTTTTATATTTAACTTCGTAATCAAACATACTGAGTCGGAGTGACCAACGGAATAATCTGCCTCTTAAATTTTTAACATTTTAAAGCCAAACAAGGATTGCATGATCGGTATGGATTGTAAATTTTTGACCGTAAAGATAGTAATAAAATTTATCTAATGCATCAACAATAGCTAAACATTCAAGTTCTGGAATTGCATAATATTGTTTCGTAATCTTTTAAAGCTCTAGAATGGTAGGAAACTGGGTGTAATACATTACTTTCATCTGGTTGCTTCAAACACAGCAATCTGTGATGCATCAACAAAAACATAACAAGGTTTATTTGTATCATACAATTGTAAGACTGGTTTTGAAATAAGAATATTTTTCAGTTCGTCAAAAGCAGTTTGACATTGATCATCCCAATGCCATGGTACATCTTTTTTCAATAATTTATTTAAAGGCGATCTTAATTTAGCATAATTAGGTATGAATCTATGATAAACATTTACACTGCCTGACACTCTTTGTAGTTCTTTTACATTACTTGGACATTTCAAATTTTTAATAATTTCAATATTTTGTTTATCTGGGGTAACTTTACCCTTTCTAATTTCATAATCTAGAAAATTGATTTTATCTTCTGCAAAGACACATTTACTCTGGTTCAATTTCATACTTTCTTGAATAAATATTTCGAATAATTCGCTCAAATGCTTTAGATGTTGTTCTTTGGAAGAAGAGTAAACAATTATGTCATCACAATAACTACAAGCAAATTGGATTTTATTTTTAGTGAGGATGCGTTTAATAACTCTATTAAAGGTAGCCGGTGCATTTTTGAAGCCAAAAGGGAGTCTTAGCCATTCATACAGTCCAAAATTTGTAATAAAAGCCAATTTTTCGGTGTCATCAGGTTGAATAGGAATGTGCCAAAACCCTGATCTTAGATCTATTGTAGAAAAAACATTTGCATTACTTAATTTATCTAATAAAAAGTCTATCCGGGACAGGGGATGAGCATCAGTCTTTGCTAAAGCATTCAACTTACGATAACCAATACACATTCTTGGTTTTTTTGCCCTCATCGTGTTTTAATACTAAAGTTACTGGAGATGCATAAGGACTACTACTTTCTTTAATAATTCCATTTTTTAATAATTGATCAATTTGTCGTCTAATTTCTTCTTTTTCCTTAGGGGAAGTTCGATAAGGTCTTAAAGTGACAGGCAAATTAGAAGTCATGTTAATTCGTTGTGGTTCAATGTTAATTTTACCTACATCATATTTATTTTTGGAAAACACATTCTTATATTTATTTAATAATTTAATTAATTCAGGGTTTTCTTCCTCCATACTCTCTGAATCTGTTGTTATTTCACTACTTTGTTTTTTTCACATCACATTTTAGACTTTTTAGTTTTACATTACTTTCATTATTTACATTAACCCTTGTTACCTTAGACATCTTATCATCATTAAACTTCATTAAACTTCATAATATTAGACTTATTACCTTCATTAACTATTATACCTTTAGACACATTATTTTCATTAGATATATCATTTTCATCAACACTTATTACCTCAGAGATATTACTTCTAGGTTTTGTCTTAACTGATGGCATTACATTACTGTTTTTTTCAAGTACTTGATCAAGTTGTACATGCAAAGAAACTCTGTTATTTACATTCACAGAATTTGAAATGTTTTCATTTTTTTGAGTTACCACTAAATTACTACAATCAATTTTTAATTCAAATAATTTACATTCATTTAAACCCAAAAGAACATAATTTAAATTAGTATCTAACACTAACAAGTTAATTAGTTTAATAATATTTCCAATTTTCATTTGTAATCTACACATTTTATCAATAGAAAAATTTTCTTTAGTTTGCCTAATTTTAATACCTTTTACCTTTTGAATTTTTAACTGTAAATTGTTTGCAGATTTTTCTGAGATGATAGACAATGTCGCATGAGTGTCCACGACACAGTCGACTGATCTGCCATGGGATAAAAATCCCTTAACTCTTAGTTGTCGAATTCCCGAAGAATCAGACCCCGAATTTTTGTTTTCCACATTAGAATTAGTTTCAGTTTCGTTGTTCTCATTTTGGAATGGGCAAATTTGAGCCTAGTGATATCAATTTGGTATCCCTCTTTTAGTACATATTCTACAAAGTGATGGAGCTATACCGTCAAAATTACTATTAGTATGGTGACTTACAACTTTCTTTCCGTTGTTTATATTGCTGTTAGATTTATTTCCAATTTGTTGAAAACTATGAGGTTTGTAATTAGATGCATTGGGTCGATTATCAACAAACTGACGATTATTATTTCGGAAATTAGCTAGTCTGAATTGTTGACTATTCTTATCTCTGTTATAATTTTGCGAATTCATGAATTTGTCGAAGTTTGTGGGCTTGTTCTAGCCAAGTTATCGGATCAGCGGGACTTTGAACAATCATCAAAGACTTTAAGTTCGTTGGCAAACCATCTGTCAAACCTTCTAAAATAATTGATTTATCCAAATTAAGCCGCTTACCCACTTCAATTTTCTTTCGAAAGTAATTTGTTATGTCTTCTCTGACGTTATATTTTAAATTAGCGAAGTCGCCGAAAGTAGTTAAGGTGGGATCGATAAAGTTTCCTTTTAATATTTGTTCAAATTCTGAATAAGTTTTTAGCTCATGGCAATTTTTAATATAGAGCCAGAGGGCTTTTCCGTTAATGTAACGAGAAATATTTTGAAGTTTCCAATTTTCGTCCTTATTTTGGAAGACTTTGTTAAAATAACCTAACCAAGAAATTATGTCACTGTCCTTTGAATCTTCAAATGGAATAATATTTAAATCTATTGTATCTTGATTCACGTTCCGTGAATCGTCAAGATTAACAGGTTCCTGATTTGTCGACATCGTAACTGAAACTTTTAAATTTTCTTGAGAAGAAAAAATGTGCACTTTTCTCAAAATATTTTTACAATAGTTAAAATATTTTTTTAAGCCAAAAACTCTTCAGAGTATTATCAGCACTTCATAGAATAATAGACTTAAATAAAAATTTTGTATTCTCAAATTTTATGATTATCACTACACATTTCAAGATAATATCAAATCTTATTTAGAATACTATTAATTAGAATAAGACTTGAAATTTAAATAAACTCGTAATTACTTTAACATAATATAGTGTTTAAAACAAATTATTGTCGTAGCAACTTAGTTCACACATTGAGAAAAAAATAATTTCTTAAAATATGTTCTTACTTGGCTGTTGAGTACACTATTTAATCCTGCTCGTTTGTGTGCTGTTAAAAAAAAAACACAGCATAAATGATTGAAATTCTTCAGCTTATTTCCGGCAGACGATATCCAAATCATGCGGTTCTAACTATGAGACGCCCTCAAAATGCGAAGACAAAGCTGTATCACAATTCACAATTCTTCAGTTGTAAGAAACAGACACAACTTGCACTTAAAATTTCTTTCTTTTCCATTCGAATTATTTTCCTCTTTGGGTACACTCATCCTACCGACTCCTTGTGATGTACCAGCTTTTGTCAGGAATAAATAGATTGTTGAAGAATCATAAATGTAGTCGTAGCTTAAATTATCAGACGATAAGTTTAAAAAACAAGGATCCATTTATTATTGGTCAGGAGAAATAGCAGTTACAAAATCAGATATCCGGAGTAAATAAAAAAGAACTACTAATAACATTTTGTATGAAGTTTACTGCATCGTGACATTTAAGAAAAAGCCCCGATATTTTTTGCGAGTCCTTTTATAGCCTCTGGAAAGGCGGAGCTTCCAAGAAATGATGTCAGCCTCATCAGCCATTCCAGTTCGCTTTAAATATTTCCAGAACATTCTATAACTGTACGTGTAGAAAAGGCGGGAAAAACAACTTGACTACGGGGCTGTGCATTTAATTCCACGTACTTCCAAATAAGAGAACGTCGCCATTAAAAATGAAAAGAACATACAGTTAGAAGTTTAAGTGTATTCTTGACTATGGAATTTTATTATTACATATATATATGTTTAACTAAAGTAAAACATGCATAGTGATAAGATTTCAATTATACTGTATGAATTAGATGTTATGTGCGAGCAAAATTGAGAGAAATGTAAGCTGAAAGGAAAGCTAGCTTTTGTTTAAGTTAAAATTAGGATCTCCAGCCAGTGCTCAAGTTTAAATAACTCTCTTATTAGTACATAAGGTGCAGCTTTGAAAATAGGAATATAGATATAGATATCTGTATTGAGTGCTTAATTTTAACCGGAAACTACAGAATCCTGACTCGGTACTTCTCTGTTTATGATAGAAATTGAAATTCCAATCAGAGTCCAAAATGAAATGACTCAAAATTAAAATATACTACAAATCAAAATAGAAGAATGTTTATTCACCATATTTAATTTTTTTAGTCTTTAGTAGTATGTCTCGCAGAAGTATCAAATTTATCATCTTGCAATTAAATTTTACGATATACATTTTAATTATATTAATTACATATGAAATGAAAATTAATGCAGCTTTATTCACAATTTCTTTCCATACCTTTCTGTATTTTATTTAATTTTAGGTACTTAATATTTAATGTTTAATTTATAAATACTTCGAGTAAGTTGCTATTTTCGGCTTTGAAAAAAGAGCTGCCGACATTAAAAAAACATTATTGCAAAATCGGTGGTAGATCGGAAATTTTTAATTTTTAGTATTGCAAAAGGGCATTGCGCAACAGATAAATGAATAAAAAAGAAGTATCTGAACATTTTCGCAACATTTTGAAATAAGCAATATTTTTCAACAAGTGTAATTTTATAGTCTCAGTTATATAAATAAAGTTATTTTCTAAAATTTTATAAAATATCGATTGTAAAATTTACATTTTGCCTAAAGTCGTCTACATCCAATTAAAATGTGACAAAATTTTGATTTAACTACAAATTTCAAGCTTCTGTACGTAGTTCGTTTTTAATTTTATTCGAATTGCATTGTATGTTTTCAATGCGTTTCTCTATTTTCATCATTTTATGTTAAAAACATTCTGAGTCAAATAACAGAACTTTTAAAACTCAAATTCTTTTAAACTGAGATTCAATTTCTCTAAGTTGCCAAGAGTAGATATCAATTTTGTGCATAAGAGAAGAGATATATTTGTACACTTTTCCATATTTTAAAAAGATTTTAATTTTTTTTTTATTTTGAGAATGTAAACTTTTAAAAAGTGTTTAATAGTAGACTGATGTTTTTAAAGAATATATTTCTATTATTTATATTTATTTATGTTTCCCAATCACTTCCCATTCTTTCAACTTACGAAATTCCACACTTTTATGTAGCTGTATTATGTTTAATCATTCATTATATTTTTAACATCATGGTATGGGAAACCTCTACATGCTTTTGGAGTAAATCTCCATTTGTGTAAGCTGTTTTAATACTTTTGTTCTTTGTGTAAGGAATACAAAGTATAATGAGGGAAAAAAATACGCTGTCATTGAACTTCCAACAAGAAAAGAATGTAACATCCCAAATTTTATGTTCTCATTTATTTTAAACTGTAAATGAAAATATTCATGTTCATATACGAATCAAAGTACAAAAATGGAAAACACTCGTAAAATACTTATTTTGATCAAGTTTAAATTAGGATGAGATAGAATCTATTGCACTGTTCACACTATAAATAAGAGATAAAATGATTAAATAGGTTACAGATTGCTATAGGAGAAACGAAAAAGCCGTGATTAGTTTAAAAAGACATGTGCGGGTGGTAATACAATCGGATTTCATATGTGGTCAGTGAAAAATTTGACCTATATTGAATGCGTTTTAAGACGGTGTGAAAATGACTACCATGCTGTTGGAAAGGTCACATTACTTGATAAGTGAACATATATAATAATAAATAACCAGCATTCAGTTGGTAAAGTATCAACAATGTAATGTATCATAGTATGTAATTCATGTAAACTAATTATTGTAAAAACACACGTAATTGCATACAATGAACTGACAAAAATAAGTTGGCAGTGTATCAGCAAATGTATGCAGATATATCTAAAAGTACGTAGTACGCATAAGAATGCAAATGAAGCTATTTTTTTTTTTTTTTTTTTTTTTGTTTTCAGACTTATTTATTTATGTCTTTTTATTATTCTATATTTTCTATTTTTGACAGCTGTTTGTAAAAAAAATTATGTAAACAAGTCATTATTGTAGGCATGATCTATATACTAGAAATACGTTGCTTCTAGCCACCTCAATTTATAATGTCATGATCAATTTTTACATGCAAATAACAATGTACTGCTAGACAATAATGTAATTTCTGAAAATCAAGTAACCCAAAAACATACGTTACAGCACATAATGAATCGTCAAAATTGAGCTGTTAAAGTTTCAGCACAACTTTACAACAGTACTTAAATGTAAGCTTTTTAAACAATTTTAAAGTTCTTAATTAATTCTGACAGTAAACAGATCATGTTTACAAAAATGGTTTATAACGTGGGAACATCCCGCCTGTTTCTAATGCAATATATAATGTCCTGAAACATGTTGCCTGTACCCACTATAATAGATAACATCTTCAAAATATGCAGCTGCACAACTATGTATTTCGCAATGTATATCATGTAATTCAATCCCTTTTACTTGAGCTAATTTAACGCTGAAAGGTAGGAGTGCCGTTGATGCCGCCGCCGGTGGCAGTACTTATAGTGCTCACTGGAGTCACATTTTCCATCACGACTCGAGGAATGATGCCAGATTGTTGTTAGTTTCCTAGTTAGTGTGTGGGACTAATACCTGTTTACTTAGGGTAAATATTAGGTGGCCCCCCTCACTTCTATATAACATAACATAACATAACATACCATGCTGTTGGAATGCACGCTGAATAAACAAACAAGTATGATTTGTTTTCTGTGCTTCTATTCGAATTCCAGAAACAAAGAGCAAAACATAGTTACTGCACTATCTTCTTGCGATACAATACCGTAATTTCGGACTGCAGTTCTATGAAGATATTCAAGAGTTGAAGACATCATCACTACACTGCAGCGTATTCTTCCAAAACAACAATGCTTGTCTTTGTGTGACACATACAACAAAGACTGTCTTTCAAAATTCAGGTGGCACCTTCTTCAGCAGCATGTTCTTCATGTGGCACCTTCTTCAGCTTCGGTTTAATTCACCGACTTAACTCCAAGTGAAAGGAATCAACACACAAAGTCAGAGAGTCGTTTTTTAATTATAATCAAGAAAATACCATTTTATTTATAACATTTTGAGAAGCATTGAAATCAAAGGGCTAAACTCGTAACGCTCGGAAGGTTGAGAGATTTTTCTTTCGTTCACCTACCCTTTTATCTTTGTTTAGCTTGGCCGTACATGTTTTGCGGTAATACAGATACTAAACTGAACGCTGTGTATAAAACTGTGGCAGCACTCTAAAATTTGGATCTAACAGATATTAGTAAACAAAATATATGCAAGTCTCTAATAAATCAGACTGGATCGAATTGAAAGTAATAAACAGAGAGCGTTATTCCACACAACATTTATTGACGAACACCAAAGACAATCTGGTACTACATATACATAATTATGACATCACAGTTTCTTTTTACAAATAAACACTACCGCCATCTATTGGCGATCAGAGGATACATAATCATAACTTATATTTAACAATTAGGATAAAAATCCTAATGTAGTTGAGGTGAAAAATTAAATTAGTTGCCACATTAGTATTTCATACAGGCTTGTTTCTGCAGTCATTTCTAACCTCCTCTTCCGCCTTCTCTTCTTTTTGCTATTTTTTCACCGCCTCCTCTGTCTAGACATCGAAAGTTATATTATTGTGGTCACTGAGGTTTATCTCTTCTGTGACGTGCCCATTTTGAATGTCTATTGTACTTTCATTCCGGAAAGGGCTCAGGCGATCCAGGAATTTCCTGTAGAACAGGCAAAGGATGCAATGTCACTAGTCTACTTGATAACTGAAAAGACTTGTTGTCACTAAAAATTCGCAGCTTTTAGACCTCGTGGGTTGGTGTTGCTTACGTACCATATTGGCCTTTCCGAATTAAATTCGCAGTTGATTATTATTGGAGTACCCTAGTTATCCTTTGTGAACTTTTATAAGATAGTGGGAATGGGATCAGTGCCCATATACGGCAAGCAATGCACTGATAGTAGCAAGAGACTGTTCTCCTGTCCTATTTTGAGAACGATAGTTTCTGTTGTGCTAAGCACTTCAAGCGCTAAGCACGCTGCATCGGAAATGATTACGCTGTTTTCCATCTTTTGAGAAATAATATTTACGATATTTTACAGGGAAACAGTTTAGAATATTTTTAACTAAATGGAGGGCTCTTAAATGCATGCTATTTTGATGAATAGTATTTACGATATTTTTGTATAGAAACTGCAGAAAATATTTTTAACTAAATGGAACTCTTTAATGCAGGCTATTTCTATATTAACATTTTCTTCTAGGGTTTTTTTAAATTTTATTTTTTGCTCCTAGAGTGCTGAGTATTATTTTGAACTAACGAGATTTTATCCATAATTAATGCGTTTCTGAAATGCATAATCCTCAGAATTATCCGGACATATAACTGATATTCTTCCTCTTCGAGCTATAAATCGTCTTACTGTTTGGATGAATGCAATATTGCTCACAGATTTTATCAATTCAAGGTGAACAGCTCTGTATACTGCACAGATGGAAATAACAAGCTAGTCTTTCTTTTGTGAACTAAAACTTACATATAAGCGTGTTCCTGCTACATAGACTCCGAGTGCTTGGAAAGTAGAAATCATGTATTTTCTGTCTTTTAGAAGAGATGGAATAGAAACTTTAAGAGCTTTAGAGTGGTACTGTCTATAAAGAGTGCACTTCTGTAAAGTTTTGCTTGGCTTTAAAATCCAAATTCCTCTAGAACAGTGGTAAGACGTAAAGGAGTTCTAGCATAGTTATGAAACAAGTGTTTGTATTCTATCATTCGCTCCTCTAAAGGATGTTTAGAAGGAAGAATGCTAGATACGTATATTCAGTGGTATTATTTTCATAAACTATTCTTGACTGCATTTTAAGAATTCCCTGATCATCTTTATAAATCGGAAAAGTCTTCAGCTATTCTTTCTGTCATCTCCCAAAATACGTTCAGAGGGAATTTATCAGAAAATTACTTTTTCAGCGTTACAAATTCTTCCGCAGTAATATAAAATCAGTCTTGAAGTACCTGGAGGTTTCCTTTTTGAATGGGGCCCACCAGCGGCCGAGCGGTAAAGGCGCTGAGCAGTGGTAGTTCGGTCCGAGGTTCGAATCCCGCGAACGGGCTGGCTGCATGGGCGTTTTCGTGGTTTTCCCCATGTGTAACGTGTATACGAGCCAGTTTCCCTTAGAAAATCCTCCACGAAGACATCCCTCCCCTTAGGCAGATAGCCCTCGTGTGCTTTGCCATAATTAAATACACCAACACCAACCTTTTTGAATGGAGTATCCATGCAATTATTCCTACAATTTTAGAATAACATGAAAATTTATTCGTGAAATAAGTCGTTATCATTTCCTTTTCATTGTTTTTCGCGAAAAGATTATTCTTTTGTTTTTCTTTTCAACTTCTTTTAATTCAGGAACAGGAAAATTACAAAGCCAGTTTTGAGGAGCATCGTAAAGCCATTCTAGACCCTCCTATCATCAAGATTTTAAGAGTTTTTGGGTAGGAAAACCACTTAACAACAAATCTTCAGGTTCATACTTCTTGGTACATAAATCTATTGTTCTAGTTTACTGAGTACTTTAATTTACTTTCTTCGGTTCTCAATAAAGAATGACCATGGACCTTGATTAGTTGACCAGGCTAAGCAATGGTTGGATCTGTCCGCAAGTACACTTTGAAATTGTCATCTTTCAGCTCACTTCTGATGAAGGAAAACAAATGAGCTCCAGCTAGAGTTGCCAAGTGTTTAAGAAATGGAAGTGTCAATACTTTTGAAACAACAACTCTAGATTTTGCCATAGGAAGGCTAACATAAGCATTTCCTTTAAATTCTCTCCTTGGAATAGAAAAGGAAACGCAACTTGACTTGCATTACAAAATGCATGTAATGTTCTAGAAATACTGGTGATTGCACGACAAGATAACTTTATTCTTTCTTCTATGCAGCTGCGATGTTGCATTCATTTTTGAAATTCACTGCATATATCAGTCGGTAAAATGTTATCCCATCCTAATTTTTGGAACACGTTTTTTGAAGTAATAATTAGGAATCAAAGTTACAGAAGCAGTACAACCGAACATTATTTGTATTAAAGATAAATAATAAGACAAGACTTCTCAAAGAATTTTATAAGTAGTTTTTCATGGGTACATTGCATCCTAATCATCTGTTGAATATTACCCTCTAAACTCCAAGCCATATTCTGCATTTTTATGTAACCAGTTACCAACCCATCCTCTAACCAGCCGAAAACATCAACTTTGTTGAATCTGAGATACATACTCTTCTTTTATTTAGCAATTCCGTTACACAATTATCTACATAAAAAGATCCTAGAAGACTTTCAACTATATCTGCAAGATTAGCAGCAGCATTCTTCAACAAATTCTTCATTAATCTTAATTAATTATTCTTAATCATCTAATCTCTTCTCATTAAAAGAAGAGATTCGATGCTGCTCTAAAAACAACCCTACAATGGAGGAAAATAACTATTTGATCGTTTTCGCCCCCACATAAATCTTAATTCATCACGATCAGCTTCAGTTTCTTTTCGGAAAAAGGCTCGCTCCATGTCAGCAGAAAACCCAATGCGATACTGTCTAAAATTTAAGTAATGAGCAATAAAATTAAGTTAAGACCTATAAGATATTTCTTCCACATTAATAACGTGCCTTCGTGGTGTAGTGGTTCTGTACACTGGGCCGGTGTTTCAGAGGTCAGTGGTTCGATTCCCGGCGAAGGCGTTGCTAATTTTTCGTTTTACCTGCTTCCAAAAATACCTAATGTCTCTACAGTGGCGCTCGAACTAAAAGGGTGTTGGATGATGATTCTTCTCACCCAGGATTTGGCGATTATGTCCCCTAAAAGAACCCCCATTCGCCCTTTAAAAGGAACAGTATGTAAGGTATTTCTCCCGCCTTCCTAGCGTGGCTTCGTGGTGTAGTGGTCAACAAACTGAACCGGTATTTCAGAGTACCGTGGTTCGATTCCTGGCGAAGGCGGTTGCTAATTTTTCATCTCTCTTGCTTCGAAATATCCTAATGTCTCTACTGTGGCGCCCGAACTAAAAGGGTTGTGGATGATGACTCTCCACACCCAGGATTTGGCGATTGGGTCCCCTAAAAACCTCAGTCTCCCTTTAAATGGGGGAGTATATAAGGTATTTCTCCCGCCTTCCTAGCGTGCCTTCGGGGTGTAGTAGTTCTGCACGCTGGGCTGGTATCCAGAGGTCCTTTTTCATCTTACCTGCTTCCAAAAATATACCTAATGTCTCTACGGACCTTTATAAAAATTAATTTAAAGAATGTTCGTTTTATCTGCCACGGACGCGTAAATTACCAGTCTTACGTGTGCTGTTCTGCTTTCTTTTAGTGCAGCTCGATGAGGTTGTAAGATTCCTATCTTTTAATTTACAGCTAAAATTGAGGAACCTTAAGAACAGGTAAGAGAATTAATCGCTTTAGTTCAGTAGACAAGGAACAAAAACTTGAGAAGGGTTAAACACCCTTTATTACACCAAATAACATTTAATAGATGACTCCTTTCTTGTAGTTTACAATAAAGCATCTACTCGGGCTTAAACTCAGGAAACTGTGAAATAAAACTTAATTAATTTTAACTAAAAAGATATAGCCGAAGCTATCAAGATTCTAACAGAGTTGGCCCCTTAATGCTAACTAACGGCGAAGCTATCAAGGGCCTAAAGTACGGCCGATCGTCAAAATAGCTTTAGAAAGAGTATAGGCAAAAGGCTAACGCGAGCCGCATAGAATATATTGCTCTCTCCCGAAGTTAGTAAAGCTTCACAGTTAAATACTTCTTCTCCTCATTTGCATCCAACCGCGATTCTGAAAATATGTTCTGGCCAGAAGTTGTAAGCTGAAATTAAGGAAAGACCGGAAAGTAACTTTTGACTACAAAATTAACTGTTAGATAAATTAAGATAAACCTTATAAGGTAAATAAAATATTTCTACGGTTTGATCTTGATTTTTAACTGATTCAGTTATACCTGCTTTGTGTTTTACATGATTTTCCCTAAAAATGTTCTTTCAGTTCCATCTTTCAGTCTTATATGATTAAATTATAGTCTTCATGTTTACCAAGCTGATTTAATTTTCGCATTGTAATCTCTAGCCTCTTCTTTGCTGCTTCTAAGTTATTTTCTAGGAATGGATAACATTTGATCCAGAATAATTTTAAAATATATTGCCCTGCATTATCTATTTTTATAGCCTGTTCAAAGAATTTGCAGACTTCATCATCTCTGTCACTTTTTGGTACTTTTGCTATGGAGTGTTTAATACCTTATTCCCGTATCTATGAAATATCTTGGCAGCAAAATAATGCAACTAAAATATATTTAAAATGCTTCTATTAGTTTCAGACCTGTTAATCAGTGACCCCACAAATTTAGTTTCTATGGTCATTCATATTTCATTAATCTTGCAAAAAACCAGTATAAAAATTTTATATTATATATCAGTTCCTAATAATAACTGAATATCAGCAAGATCATCGTCTATGTTTGAAAAATTTGTTAAAGAGATTCTCTTTTCTTTCAGACTTGTACAAAAAGTCATAAGTCAGATAAGATCAAGAGCATTTACTTCGCAATGATAATCAGAAACTCAGTTGCGCCCCAGTAGCTTTTAACTTTGATTATTTTGCACAGCGATTGGCAATGCAACTTTTCTGTCAGCCACCCCCCCCCCCATCAACCGAAACAATGTTTAATGAACTTGACTGTCGTACTGAACAGCTCCGGTCTGAATCTCGGAGAAGACACAGATATTTGTAAATATATACTGTCTGCACGTCAGACGGCGCTATAAATATGCGGCTAGCCGAAAGTCCTTTCGAGAGTTTGTTGATAGGGGAAGACGGGTGGGAGAACACGGATAATTTCCCCCACACTGCCTTCGAAACTGGGGGCAAAGTTCACAATGAATTTCGTGGGCTTGCTCTAATATCAGACAAGTAATATTAGTCACAATAACAACAACAATTTTTTTTGTCAGTCAGAATCACAATACTTTGTGATTCCGACTTTCGGTTTGTCAGTCGGAATCACATAACTTTCTTTGCAACGTTTCCACTAACTACATTAGCAGTACAGTTTGTAAATAAGTAGTACCTTAACATATTACATGAATTTTCTTTAGAAATGTGTTCTTCGTTGTTATTCTATAGCTAGCGTAATATCAGATAATGTTTACCTTTATGCAGCACACTTGACAAAAACGTTACATTTGGAACCAAGATGCGCTTGTCTTGAACCAAGATGCCTTGATGACAGAGGAAACGTTTGCCTTTTTCCTTGACAACCTTTCTTCTCCTTTTCTTTTAGAGAAGCATCAATAATGGCTACACAATCCTGAGGAGGATGGGCGAATTTATTACAGTGTGTGTGTGTATTTAATTAAGGCAAAGCACGCTAGGGCTATCTGCCTGAGGGGAGGGATGCCTTTCGTGGAGGACTTTCTAAGGGAAACTGGCTCGTATACACGTTACACATGGGGAAAACCACGAAAACGCCCATGCAGCCAGCCCGTTTGCGGGATTCGAACCTCGGACCGAACTACCAGTGTTCAGCGTCTTTACCGCTCGGCCGCTGGTGGGCTTCGAATTTATTACAGAAAATGGACAGTTCTTCTTTATTTACATATTATGCGAAAAATCTAATGTTGCAGCACTTTGTTAGGTATTCGACATTTTATTTTTCTACATATTCCTTGAACTAGATTTATGTTTGTTTGGATTCTAAAGAAAGATTTCTTAGTTTTACTCGTTCCTTCCCTTCTGCTTCTGATTTTAAATATTCCGGTAACTCGCATAAACAACAATCAGGATTTTTATTGGAAGTCCTTAGTTACCCGATGTCCTTCCCAGATCTTAAAAATGTTTTCTGAATTCGCTGGCTCAACTAATGGGAAAAGCTTCGCAACATATTTTTCTTTCGTGGAACCTAAGGAATGTAATGAATGCAACTGTTATTCTAGTTTATCATAGAATTACGAAAATGGAATATTGCTTTCCTCGTAGTAGAACTAGATACTATATTTTGTGAATATAGAATTATATAAAAATTTTTTCTTCCCATATCTGGATTTTAAAAGTTCTATAGTACAATACAATTTTTTTCTGTAAAACTAGAGACCATACTTTACTAGCATAGAATTATATTAAAAATTCTTCTCCCTATAGCTGAATTGTAAAAGTTCTGAAGCTTTCCCGTAATTCTGAAAATTGAGTCGAGTCTCAGATTCATTTCCAACATCTGAGTGTATTGTTTCAGCAAAAATGTTTTCTTTAATCTTAAAAATCCGTTTACACAGCATTTCGCCATGAGAATTTGAAAGGCAAAAGCCTTTCAAATTCTCATCTCTCATAGTTTTATGTTTCAGAGATTCCTCTAAGTGAGTGGAATTTAGAGTATTCATCCTTCCATGATTTATGTTTAATGCTTCAAATCTTGCTTTAATTTCTGGTTTATCCCTCTTCTTGGGGTAAGTTCTTCTAAACTATTTGCTTCAACAAATGTAAACGATTACCGAAGAACCTTTCTTTCTGTTGTATCCATTGCTTTATCGCAGACTCGAAACTGTCCTATCGAACGGACTCCACTGGTGTAAAATCAAGCTTCGAATTGCACAAAAGAAAGGAAGTTCTAAAAATGGCTAGCAACGATTTAAACATACGGCACAGCTTCTATATAGCCCACCCTGCATCTTAAACAAAAAATATTGCCAAGAGCGGCGATAAATGATATGATGTGGTAACCCTAACGCAATGTAAACAAGAGGATGGAATTACGGTTACAGCTAATATAGTAGTCAGTTACATTTATTCAATTTCATTACAAATTACCGAGATATCCGTCCGACTCAAAGTTTAATGCACATGCCCTGTATTCTTGCTTTCCCGGCATAGATTTCTCTTACAATTTGTCTCACGCTGCATTGCAGGAAGGAGGAGGAAATACAACATTTTTAATTAGAATTCTACTAAAATTAATATCTAAATACACAATTCGTAACACTATTATCGGCGATTGTTTAATTCTCAGATCAGTGGACACTATTTTGTATATATATTTTTTGGCTACTTTGGAGGTGATATTTTTGCGTTTAGTTATTGCTTGCTCTAAACCTGCTGTTAGTGATGCTTTAATTGAGTATCAGGATATTTTAAAGGAAAATTTAAGGTGGGAGTTTTCAAACAAGCGTAAAAATTTGGGAACAGATATTTTATGTATGAATTAACAAGAGAGTATGAACTTTTTAGAGGATTTTTGAAGGATAACGTTCCTTGTGAAAAACGTAAGATACCATGCGAGTTAGTTAGTCAGAAAAAGTTATCAAATGGTAGTATTAGAAGATACAAGAAGTGTAAGGCTGAGAAATCAATAAGCTAGGATCTTGGTTCACCTGTAGTAAGCTCAATTTTTCTGGAAACATTTTTTTGTTACAACTCGAATGAATGGAGTTGGTTATGCGCGAGTTTCTGCAACTCTCCGATTTCTTTTAAGAGAAAGCAGATTTCTTAGTATATGAGTAATGCAGAGTTTATTCAATGTCTGATTTTTTTAAGTGAAAAGAGATCGCCATATACATGGGCAAAGCCAAGGTAGTGCGCAATGCCGAATTCTCTGAACTTTTTTAAGTGAAAACAGATCGCTGTGTTCATGGGCAAAGCGAATGTAGTGCGCAATGCCGAGGTTGTGAGCGGTGCCGAGTTTGTGCAAATCTCGGATGTTTTTTTAAGTGAAACTAGATCGATGTGTACATGGGCAAAGCCAAGGTAGTGCGCAATGCCGAGGTTGTGCGCAGTGCCTAGTTTGTGCAATTCTCTGATGTGTTTTAAGTGAAAATAGATGGATGAGTACATGGACACCGAGTTTGTGCAATACTTTGATGTTTTTCGAGCGAATACGGATCGTTAAGTGCAAGGGAAAACGAGATAGTGTGTGATGCCGAGCTGCAATGTAACGTATTTTATGTGCACTGTTTAACATATCGTTTGTGTATTTTAAATTTGTATTGTTGTTTTAATTGTGAATTATATTTAAGACATCATTTTTCATCTAAATTGTATTTTTAATTTTTTGGTTTTGATATGTTTATAATGCTTTCTGACTTAGGATATATATAGATAGACATACAATCTACTCAACAGTAGCAAAACTGTAAACTTTGACACTATAAGTAACTTTTACCTCATTATTTTAATACGTAGTGTTTGCTATCGTTATATACATGGGCAAAGCAGTGCCGAATTCTCTGACCTTTTTTAAGTGAAAATAGATTGCTAATTTATGCTAAACATAAATGAATGGATTTATCACTTAATAATATGAGTTCTTTGATAATATGTGTGTCTGTATGTGAAGCATTGCTTAGTGTTCCAAATTTGTAGTATTTATTGTCTTATAATGTTTTCTTTCTTTGTGAGAAATTAGATTTTTTTATTTATTAATGTGTAGAATTCTAGTAAGCCTGCCTACAGAGAATATGATGTGACTTAGGAATTTAAGAACCTGTTTTTCATTAATGTGAAGTTAAAAATTTTTGGAAAATAATTAAAATTGTGTAGTTATTGGTATGTAAGGGATTATGTCGTTACGTAGCAAAAATTTAATTTGTAAATATGATAAAATTGATATGTTCCATATTATTTTAATTTAAAATTAAAAAAAAACATTTTTATTTGTATAAATGCTGAAGCTTAAAAATCTGAAAATACTGAAGCTGTATGAAATACAAGTATGAGAGGCTGTGGACGTTCTTTATCGTTTTAATAGTTGGTAGAATTTGCTTACTTTAAAATGGTAATTTTAAATATAAACAATTTATTATACTTATTTTCAGTTACGCCTAAGCTTAAATGTCAGAAATGTAAATTTCTGTAAAGTAAAGAATTTGATGTTAATTTACAATAATAAACAATTCATTATTGTTATTTTTAAGAGAAAATAGAAAGCACGCGTAGCATAAATGTGAGAATATATTGTGACAAGCTTATTGTCACAAGCTTATTCTTGCCCGTTTATGGACGTCACACAGCTCCGCCTTCTCAACTTTGTTGATGCAGCCTATTCTACGCTTTTACCAAATTATTTATTAAGGGTGAAATAGCTAAAGGTTTCCGGTATTGTTTTTAAAATTACATCCCTTTAACCTTAATCATTTTAATAATCATTTCTTAATATTTCTTTCTCTTAAAATCGTGTATAATAGTTGTAAATTTATTTCTATTATTCACGATTTCTGGGGAAATCAAGATGGCCACCATTTTTGAAACACGGAATTTCGTCGAAAATACGGCAACCATTTTTCAAAACAACTTATTTCATGTGCTTTGGTGCCAAAACAAATTCGCCAAACTTTGAAGGTGGGTTATACTGAAGCTGTTCCAAACATACAAAGCTGAAAACAGAATTACAAATTTGTAAACACAATTTCTATTGCCAGATTTCTACACTTGAATAAATAAAGCCTCCGAAATAGCATTTATAATACTGTACATTTCACCTTCCGTTAACGTAAAATCAAAGATAGTGAATTAGACGGCATTTGTCTCTTAAAAATTTCATTCAAATTGCAACAGTTATAGAAAGTTTCGATTCAAATTGAAATACGCTCTTTCTTTTTCAATCGAAACACGGACCTCTGGCATACCGGCCCAGCGTGTAGAACCACTACACCACGAAGGACGCTTGGAAAGTGGGAGATATACCTCATATACTTCCCTTTTTAAAGGGCGACTAGGGTTTTAGGGGACCTAGTCGCCAAATCCTATGTGCGGAGAATCATCATCCACAACCCGTTCAGTTCGGGCGCCACTTGTAGAGTCATTAGAATTTTTTTGGAAGCCAGAAAGATGAAAAATAGTAAACGCCTTCGCCGGGAATCGAACCACGGACGTCTTAAATACCGGCCCAGCGTGCAAAGCCACTACACCACGAAGGACGCTTGGAAAGTGGGAGAAATACCTTATACTACTAAAATTAATCTTAGGAGATAATAGAATAATATTTCTTTAATATATATATATATATATATACATTGGTTCCAAAACGTCAAATGGAAATCGAATTAAAATGTTTTGCAACTTTTTTAATTATGGAAAAAAAAAAAGCATAGCACATAGATGATTGTACAGAACGATGTTACAAAATGCATTTGAATGAAAATGAAAAATGAAAAAAAAAAAAAACAAAACTTGCATTACTGCCTGGAGAAGGCAGTTACTTTAGTTTTAATCTGAAACTTGACATTGGTTTTGCTTGATTAAAGCTTTAGTATCCGGTTTAATCTGTGTTGTTTGAATTCATAAAGTTTCCTCGAAATGTCTGTCTGTCAGCCGTGTTCTTGATTTTGATTTTAGGATTTTCATTTTATTAAAAAGCTGTTGACATATGTAGGTACTGTTAAAGATAGAAGACATAATGAGTGCATGTTTACAAATTCTTGAAACTTGGTTTCGGTCACGTACTTCGAATAAAAATTAATTAATGTAGGATTTTCAAGAAACTTGTATTTTACTGCAGTCACACTGTAAATCTATAAATTCTAATTGAAATTCAGTTTCGGAACACTTCCAACGTCTAATGAAAATGGAGAGGAGAACATTCTAATAAAAATTTCATTTTCACGAAAATCAGAAAATTGGCTTTTGAATTTCTCTTTCAAATTTGACACGCTTACAACAACATTCATCACATGTTTAAAGTTTGAGAATGACTTCTTGCACAAATGTTCTTGGTGGATGATGTAGTGGAAAGTCATCATAGTATTATTTCCACTTGCTTTCATATTAAATTTGAGTAATGTTATTACTCCTATTTTCTCTCCAGTCATAGATTTAGCACCGTCCGGGGTTATAGCAGATATATTACTGAAGTCAACATTACGTTTATCCAAATTTTGTGTCAGACTCGAATACAAATCTGTTCCTCGGGTTGTAACCTTTAAGTGCAACGACACTGACTAATTCCTCTACAATTGTGAAGTCTCTATCAACGCCACGAATGAAAATGGTTACTTGTGCAGTATCTGTTGATTCATTCATCGCTACAGAATGAAACTCACATTTTTTGCATTTGGATTTTAATTTACTGAATATATCTGTTGCGAGATCCTCTATGTGCCTCGCTACCCTCACACCAAGCTAAGCCTGTAATGAACCTGTGGTGGACAAAGCGCATCAAATGCAGTCTAAAGACATTCTTTTGCAAATTCTCTATAACTCTCCACGGTTAGCAATTTTTTCTACTATCATGTAACTAACACGAACACTATTTTCAGATTCTTTGTTCTCTGTGGTGAAGAAAGACTGCTGAAAATTTAGGTTTGATTTTGATTCAGTCACCTCAACACTTCGAAAATGACCTTCCAATTTCTCACTGTGCTTAGTATCATGATGTCTCTTAATGTTGTGTTCCTTAATCACAGCTACACTGTCGTTGCCAATAAGGCAATCTGATTAAAATTCGTCAATTTCAGAAAATGTTTTTTCATATAATATCAGGCCTGTCAATAAAATGTTTTAAATATGTCAAGAATAAGAGAATAAAGTTTTTTAAGACAAAAAGCTGACATGTAAATTTTTCTTGAAAGACCAGCTCGCATAATAAAAATCAAAATTTCTGAAAATTCCACCAATGTTTCTTAAAATTCAAATGTGGGCCACTAAAATGCCTTCAACGAGCTACTCATGGCCACGGGTTGAAGACCCCTACTTTAGGAAATCCTGAAACTGGTGATGATTTGATTTTGATTTTGGACTTAATGAAAGTCACAGCTCTGTTATTTGCATGATATTATCCAATTTTAAAGCAATCGTATGCAAATTTTCTTGATGCAGGATGTAATGATTATTCATCATAGTTAAACTGCAGATAGCAGTAGTACTCTCTTATATTAATTTGGCAGATCTTTTTCTCTTTCCAACCATCACCGAGCCAATATTAATAACTACACTTTATATAAATTTATGATTTAGTCATATCTTTCGGTAGCATCAAAGAAGCCATTTTTTTCTGTATCATATATTCGTTTTCAATACTTCTAACGGAAACGGCAGGTTCAACTGCAAATTTAGCATTTGTGGTTTCATCTGTAACATATGCAACTGTATCTATAATATTTATGCTTTCATTGAAGTCGTCAAAGCATGAAATTGTAAGTTAATAGCTTAAAATTTCTTTCAAAAGATTTTCTTATTTCTTCAGATTATCAAGTTACAGTCCCGTGAGACGGGCGGATTTTATAAAAGTCTGTTTCCTATTTGCTAGGACAAATTATATTTCCCACGCAATCCAGATGTTGCTTGAAAAATTCATTGTCAAGAAATTATTATTCACTGTCAGGATTTTTTACTTTTTTTTAGCCACCTTATTGTTTAACGCATAAATAATTGTTGCAATAGAAATTGTCTGAATTTAAAATGATGTAATGTATCTTTTTGAAGTAACAGAGTTTATTAATTTCTGCTATTTTGCCTTTAAAATAGATTCCCTGGGAGGATTAAATTTGGCAATGTACTTCTCCGTACATTTTCTTTCCAATATGTATCTTTTGGAAGGTAGCATATTTTCCCTAAAAATTAAACATATTGCCTTGGCATTTGCTTTAATAAGACAGTATTTATTTGTCCAATTTTTATTTATCATTCTCTTTCAATCACAATTTATACAGAAGAAAGCAGAAACTTTTTTCCTTCACCCACAATTTTTTTCTGCTTTATTTTCTTCGAGAGAATATTGCAGATGGGATAAAAAGAATTTAATACAAAAGCAACAACTTGTTTTTCTTATATTAGCGATGCTGTATTTATAAATCAATAATAACAAAGTGCTATTTGTTATATATTTGTGCTTCCCACGATTAAGCTGCTTAGAGCAAAGCTGATAGATATATTTTGATTTATTAAATCATTAAGAATCGTACGATATGCCATTAAAATTGTTTTTATGCTATGAAAATTATTACATAGACAAATAAAAAAAGCTTAGCTAAAACCGACACGCAGCAGGTTTTTATTAAGAAATAGCGGCCAAAGTGCCGGAAATTCAGGCAAGTGAAAATTCTGTCGATAAATTGTTCATCCTATTCAATCTGTTTGAAGAATTATTCATGTCTCAAAATGCCTAAATCTTATTACGTACCTACCTCCTAATTGTATATATGTTTAAAATTTAAAAATAAAAATAAAAACATAAAAAAACTCATAAATACTACCTTATGTAAGCAAACTTTTATTATAACCATTATTAATATTAAAGTTTGCGGCTTATTGCTTCTCCTTTTAATCCCATGGTACCGTTGTTTTTTCCACAGTACGAGAAACATACATACACTGATGCAAATCCTTCATTATTTAATTTCTTTAAAAATAATGCAGGGCTCTAATATTTGATGGCAACATTTCAAAAGTAAACTTTGAAAGTCACTTTGTAGTGAAACAATGCAAAATGTCAGAACGAAATTAAAAGCGTAGCATAAATTCTGGGCTAACGCCCTTTGGACAAATAATATCTAAAATTTTATAGGGTAGTTATAAAATTGCGAAATGGCTAAAAATTTAACGAAGTGATAAATTTCTACATGAAAATTATATAGTACTTCAGGATTTGTAGCGTCGGATTGCTAGTTGTCTTGAGTCATGCAAGATAAGGTAATCAATCAAGCATTTTACGTTATTCCTAGTAATTACAATTGCTATGTGAGTAAGATGAAGAAAGGTTCCTCAGTAGAAGTAATTCTTTCAACTGAAGAGCTCACCAGCGGCGTAGCGGTAAAGACGCTGAACACTGGTAGTTCGGTCCGAGGTACGAATCCCGCGAACGGGCTGGCTGCATGGGCGTTTTCGTAGTTTTCCCCATGTGTAACGTGTATACGAGCCATTTTCTCTTAGAGAGTCCTCCACGAAGGCATCCGTACCTTTAGGCAGATAGCCCTCGTGTTCTTTGCCATAATTAAATAATCCAATCCAATCATTTCAACTGAGTATTGTTCCAGAAGTAATTGTAGTAACTATTATAATAAGTATTTTAGTAAGTATATTCTAGTAATTCTGCTAAGTATACTTTAAGTACTTCTGGTAAGTATTGTACGAGAAGAAATTCTCGTACAATACTCTGTTGTAGTACAATATCTTTTTCTGAGTGTTGTACTAGAACTCCCAGAACAGGATAGTGTACTGGTTTTCAGACAAATTTGTGTTATATGTACTGTTATTTAAATACTTGTGTTCAGTTTTCACAAGTCTCTTGTTTCTGTTCAAGATTTGCTCAAGAGTTAAATTTTCTTTAAATTACAGATAATTTTGATTGCTTTTAAAAGAAAGTTTTTGAATTAAAGAAGCTTAAAGTATGCTGGGAAACGTAAACAATAAGCAAATAAAAAAAGACTGATACCTTAAATAATTATTAATATTAATTTGTTATCAAGGGGATATAAATATTTCAGCAGAGAAAATAAATAAATCTGACCTCAATATAATAATAATGGGGAAAGAGACTGCGGTTGAAACTATAATTAGCTGATTTGTTCTTTCGAATTTTTATTGCCTTTGGGAAATGCACATAACGCTAGATTACCAGGAATTGGTTGGAAGATATTTTTGGTTAAATAACTTTGCTAATTGACATAGCAAAAAAAAAAAAAAAGGGAAAAAAAAAAAGGAAAAAAAAAAAAGGAAAAAAAAAAAAAAAAGGAAAAAAAAAGGAAAAAAAAAAGGAAAAAAAAAGGAAAAAAAAAGGAAAAAAAAGGGAAAAAAAAAGGAAAAAAAAAAGGAAAAAAAAAAAAAAAAAGGGAGTTGCTTTTTTACCTATCGCCAACAACTATAGCTAAGAGAAATAATATTTTCAGTTTTTCAGTTAAAAAATTTGATGATGAGTTTTTTTGTGTGTAAGGTATTTCTACCGCCTTCCTAGGGTGCCTTCGTGGTGTAGTGGTTCTGCACGCTGGGCCGGTATTCCAGAGGTTCGTGGTTCGATTCCCGGCGAAGGCGTTGCTCCTTTTTCACATCTCTCCGGCTTCCAAAAATATGTAATGTCTATATAAGTGAATAGGCACGAATTAGGGTCGCCACAGAACGTTTTTAATATTTTTACAACGGTGTTTGTCTGTTTGTATGTGACGATCATTTCGTCTGCGGTAACTCTTACTTCAAAATACCGCAGACGAATACCGAAATACTTCAAAAATTTTTATTTTACGCATTTAAGTTTTCTGCGTTCACATAGAGTTAATTAAATTTGGAGTAAAACTCGAAGAAGTGGACTTTACGTGAAGCTTATTACAGTTTTTAATGCAAATCGAAAGTGCTACTTTACTTAAAACTCGTAACATTTTCTAATGAAAAACTATATTAAAATACAAATATAAATATAAATATAATAAAAGGGAAAACATTTGATTATGCTGGTGGAAAGGAAAACTAGATTTTATCTATGGCTAGTTATACCTAATAAAATATAATCTAAAACTTTGTATAAAATGCTTTTGTATTTTTATGGGAGCAACAGATTAAGATGTTGTTAAAGAACGTTTCGTTGCTATTTAAAACTTAGCCTTGGCGGGAAAACATGCTCTGGCCATATCAGAATTTTATTTTTAAAAATTTTGTTACAATGTAAATGATTAAAACATTGATTTACGTTTCGTTCAAAGAAACAGTAATTATGAACGCGGAAGTCATGACGGAAGGAAAGAGAATAAGAAGTGAATCTGTATGGATTGAAAGAAAACTGCTTGAGACAATATTCAAACATATTCTGTCTAAAGGTGTAATTAAAAGTTAAAAGAAATAAATGCAATATAGTTGCTCATCAGAGACATTTTGCTCACAACTAGAACATAAAATTAAACTTAAAAAAAAAATTAGAAAAAAAATCTGAAAAGTTTCAGATTTTAAATTACGTCTGAAGGGGCTTTTTTTTTAACATTTTGTGTGTTATCTTTATTTATTAAATATCATGTTATACGTATTCAAACCATAAGATTTAGTTCAACAGTAATATCGCAAAATAATTTTTAAATCAGCATATCTTTAGAATTTCCGATATAGAACCTCGCACGCTGAAGATCAAAATGTTTTCTTTTTCGTACAGTGTTGCTATTGCTCACTTTCAAATAGTTTAGTCTGTTAATACAAAATTCGTTGGAGTCTTAAAAAATATGAAATCGGTAGTAAAACATATTTCAGATTCAAATTAGGGCTTTCACATGCCCATATTCTATGAAGATTGCGTTATTCAATTTGAAGGCTCTAAGGTACCCTTGTTTTTTCACAATGCGAGAAACATACACACATTTATGCAGATTCCTCATTATTTAATTTATTTAAATTGTAATGTTGCGCGCTCCCAACCTGCACGCAACAATAGTGGTGACTGCTATGAACTGGAAAGTACACAAAGTCTTGAGAAGGGTTTAAATCCCTTTTTATTCAACTTTAGAAATTACAGATGCGTGCTCTTGACGCTCACAAACTACGCTGACCCGGCGGTAAAATAAAAATAAGAAACTAAAGATGAATAATAACAAGTGACTACCTACGAGGCTCTCTCAACGTAACTAACCTAACCGCGTTCTAAGATACCGCTGATAATTCAACAAACTTCTGAATATTAAGTTGAAAGATTTAACTATCTGCCGAGGCAAGCACACAGGCCGAAACGCGCGGTTCTTCAATTTCTACCTAGCCAACTCCACGCTCGTGAATCAAGAAAGCACACTTTTGAACTCGTTTCCCTTCTATTTAAATCAGATTACTTCCGCATACAATTTGAATACTTTGCGCGTTCTACTAAAATTTACATACTCTGGCATTGGCAATTCCAGGCGAAAGTAAGGCTTGACAGGAAAGATAGTTTAAACTTAAAATAAATGTTACTTAAAATAAATATAAACCTTACATTTGCCGCTGCCAGAATTTGGTAAACTTGGAAGCAGGTCCTAGAAACGACCAGTTGAAAAGTTTCCACAATTCTGAACTAAAGTTTAAGAGCCTCGTTTACATAAAAAAACTGTTTTCTCACAAAAGGTAGAATACAATTCTGTAGATAATTATTTAACCCTGTCTTCTTACAGCAAACTTTCCTGGACTTCAGCAATCAATCTTGTTCTTTTCCTTCCAGCATCTGGAAGGAATAAGTATCAGTATCTTTCTAAATACATTATAATTTACACTTTCTTGACACTGAATAAATTTTTGTTTTTAAACGATTCGTTTTCCTTAGTTATTGCTTAATTCACATTCATTCAATTTTTCAAGCATTAATTTAACTTGGCTCTCCACCATGTGTGGTGTCAAACGGGAATATTCGTGTTTTAGTCTTACAACACTTCCCCTAACCACCATGATTTGTTAGAATTCAACGACCAAATAGACACACCTTACTCGACATTCTAAAACTCGATGAGCTATTTTAACATTCTTAAAATTCAAGTGTAGGTGGAGGACCCTACAAAACACATTCATTCTAAATTCCCCCTCATTCATCTTTAGACATGCAGGCTTTCACTCTAAAGCATGATTTTATCTACAGTTTAATACTTAAATTTGAATTCATTTCTTTTGAGCATTTACTTTTAGCATCTAAAATTTTATGCTTCTAGACTAAATTCTACTTTTACATAACTTTCAAGTATTTACGTATATTTACAAAATTCTAATCCATATGATTTTTACAATTTACCATAAAATGAATAAGAGAAAAATAAATTTTTACTTTACGCATTCTTTGCCAAGCTGGCGGCACTGAAACTAAATTTCTTATTAATACAAGAATACGAAGTTATTTTTATCTTCGGCCAAATTTTGACTTTAACATAACAGAATTAGTCTTTCGACCAACAGAAACTGCTTGTTCTTAGATTTTATACTTAAAGAAAATAATACTTTTGCCTTAGCTAAATAAAGTAAAACAAAGCTAAGTCTCAACCGAGACAAATTGACTTCCGTCAAAACATAGAACTTCGTATTTACGCATAACATTTCGGAACAAAAGAAAAAAATTTATAAAAGATTTTAACTTATCTTTGAGTTTTCGATGATTGGAACTCCGACATCCTCTTCTGGCAGAACTGCTCCCATGATATGGAATTCATCGACGTCAGTCGTCTCCTTTGTGTCCTTCGAGTTTCGTCCATGTTGATATTTCTTTTTCGCCCTCTGCATGCTCGCCTCTTGGAGTGGTAGTCGTCGGGTTGCTGTTTTTTCCGTTTTGCCCCTGGACGGCTTGTCTTGGCGTCTTCCGGTCTGGAATCATGCTTGAATTTCTTCTGTTGGTGGTGGTCTTTTCGATCCTCCTGCTGTCTTTTCGTTCTCGGGAACGGCGGCCTTGTTTGCACCTGACACTCTGGCCCTGGAAGCGTTCTCCTCGATGCAGAATTTCTACTGCGATACGTTGTAAGTGGTCTTTTCCTCTTTACCAAAGCTTCTTTACGCGGCGGCGTTGCTTTCTTGTATTTCTTAAATGCTGGAGTCTGAACGTTTTCATTTCTTCTTTTCGGTACCGTCGCATGACTTGTAGCAGGGCTAGGTTTCTCTTGAGTTCTTTGCTTCTTGAGTGGTGGAGCGGGTGACGTTACTTCTGGACCTTCTACTTCTTTTACGCTTGAGTCCTGCAAGAAACTTTTAAGGATTTCAAAATCATTTTGATTATAATATTTTTTCACCTGGTCGGGACTTGCTTTACAGATTTCCCCTCTCTCGTTCTTAAGGTACAATACGACTCCCTTGATTTCCTGAATTACATAGGGGCCTTCAAATTTTGGAGCTAACTTTGCAGTAAAATTGTCTGGGGCACTTGATAAAGAAAATTTCCGCTTCAACACTTTATCCCCAACTTTAAAATCAGCTTCATGGCGTTTTCTATGATAGTAAAATTTTTGTTTATTTCTTGCCGTATCCGAGCTTTTAACCGCCTGGTCAATGCGTTTTTGCACATCTTTTTGTTTAAATTCTTGCTCTCTTTGTTGCACAAAGAATAATTTATCTAATGGCGTATTTAACTTCCGTCCTAAAAATAATTCTGCTGGAGTTTTTCCCGTAGTATCGTGATTTGCCGTTCTTAAAGCATAAGCTAATGTAGCCATCCCAGCGCTTGAGATGTGTGCTAACATAACTTCGAATTATTTTTACAATATTTTTATTAACTCTTTCTGCTATGTTTACCTGTGGTCTATACGGAACCATTTTGATATAGCGTATACCAAGTCCAGTGCAAATATTTTCAAATGTTTGGCTAACGAATTGTTTACCGTTATCGCTGATGACTTTTATCGGTGCACAGTATTTTAAAATGTATCTGAGTAAGAATTCATCTGCGACTGTTTTGGCTGACGCGCGTTTAAGTGGAACAATTTCTGTCCATTTTGAAAAATGATCTACAATTACTAAAAGAAAACGATTTTTATTTAACTCACTCTGGGGGAAAGGACCAAGAAGATCTATGCCTAAAATTTCATTCGGAAATGTAGCGCGAATGCTATTTAAGTACCCGGCCGGGCTGTAATTAATATCATTTATTAACTGACATTGATTGCAGGACCTGACATACGCCGTTACTATTTTGTATAATTGCGGGAAATATACCGCCTCGCGTACCCTTTTTAAAGTCTTTCTGACCCCTAAATGACCCGCTGTTTTCGCGTCGTGTAATTCCTTCAAAATGCTTAATCGAAGCGAGGCTGGGATGACTGGTTTGTACTCGAGATTTTCGTTTGTTGTTTTCGTATAAAATAATAAATTATGTATTAT
Organism: Stegodyphus dumicola; assembly: GCF_044657685.1. Classification (NCBI taxonomy): domain Eukaryota; kingdom Metazoa; phylum Arthropoda; class Arachnida; order Araneae; family Eresidae; genus Stegodyphus; species Stegodyphus dumicola. The sequence continues at coordinate 136,219,549 of NC_140777.1, forward strand.
TTCATAGTTTTCTGCTCTATTTCTTATCGCATCGATATCTGTGTGTTCAAAGTTTTCGGGGTCTTTCAAATACGCATACATACTTCCAAATTCAGGACCAGCTTTCAATTCAGCAATAACTGTTTGTCTAGAATCTAAAATTTTTGAAGTCAACACAGCGCATTTGAGTTCATTTCCTTTCATCGTCCAGTTTTATACGAGATATTGCGTCAGCTACATTGTTTTCCTTACCCGGTTTATATTTAATTACTAGGTTATATTCTTGAAGTTTTAAAGCCCATCTTATTAACCTGGGCGTTAGGTTTTTCCCGAGTAAAGTCTACCAACAGCCGCATGATCCGAAAAGACTGTTACTGGCGCTTTGCCGAAATAAACTCGAAATTTGTGTACAGCCGTTAATACGGCTAATGTTTGTCTTTCTGTAGCTGTATAATTCCTTTGTGTAGGGTTCAACGTTTTACTAAAAATGCCAAAGGATGGCCATTTTGCATGAGAACAGCACCTACAGCATAGTCCGACGCATCTGCTGCAATTTCCAGGTTTTCGTCCCCCTCCAGGAATTTCAAAACAGGGGCATTGATGAGCGCTTCTTTTAACCTTTCAAATGCGGTATTTGCTTCTGCTGTCCACGTGAATTTACTTTTCTTTCTTTTAATTACTAACAAGGGTTCAACAATATTAGCAAAATCTTTTATGAATGACCGATAACAAGAACATAACTCAAGGAAAGAAGAAAGTTTCTTGGCGGTGTTGGGAGGTGGGAAATTCTTGATGGCTTTTATTTTTGAATCTTGAGTTTCAATACCTTTTGCGAAATTTTATAACCCAGATATTTAAGTTCTTTAGTTGCGAACTTGCATTTTGAGGCGTCAATTGTATGACCGGCCTCTTTTAATAATTTAAAAACTTCTTCTAGGTCTTTAATATGTTGTTTCAACGTACTACTCGTTATAATTATATCATCTAGATAGATTAAAGTCGATTTTCCTAGGACAGGCTTTAGAACAATGTCCATAGCTCTCTTTAATGTTGACGGGGCCCTACACAACAAAAAGGGCATGCGTAAAAATGCATAAGTGCCCGATTTTGTTATAAACGCGGTTTTATGTATGTCTTCGGGTCTAATAGCTATTTGATAGTAGCCAGACGTTAAGTCCAACGTAGTCATGTATCTCGTAGACTTAATCTTTCTAATAATTTCCTCTGTAACCGGCAAAGGGTAAACTGGGAATTTAGTAAAACTATTAAGTTTTCTGTAATCGATAGCAAACCTCCAAGCCCTTTTATCCGAAGGAGGAAAGTCGTTCTTTTTCCTACATAGTACGACTGGACTCGCGTACTCACTCTTTATGGGCGTTATTATTTGGTTCTTTAACATTTCCTGAATGTGTTCTATGATTTGCTCTTTCTGTTTATCATAGCGGTAAGGTTTAATCCTACACGGTTTGTCGGCAGTTAACTGTATCTCATGCGTAACTATTTGACAACTACCAGGCCGTTCTGAAAACAAGTTTGAAAAAGTACTCACCACTTGCTGGATGGCTTGGCTTTCATGGTCATTCAAATGGCTAAGGTCGACTTCCGGTTGTTCCACTGGTTCCACCACACTCCGATCCATCTCCAGCACAACAGAACTTTTCTGGAAATTCAGTTTGGCCTTCGCGGCTTTTAAAAACTCCATACCTAAAATAAGTGTACTTTGCAAATGTTTTACTACAAAAATTAATACTTTAAGGCTTTCATTCTGAACTTGTATCTTTAAAGATAGTTTTCCGATACATTGACAAGTTTGTCCTTGTGCTGCTATGATTTCTGTGTTTTTATTTTTAAATAAACGAAACCTATTAAAGTTCTTCTTAAAAAAATATCGCTCATAAAATTACCTTCTGCTCCTGTATCGATGAGGGCTTCTACTGGTACATCGCCAACGAGGACTTGTATAATTGGTAACTGGGAGTTCTTTACGATGACCGTATTTAAGTGTCTTCTTGAGGGTTTTTTTAAAACTTCCGGGGTCTGGACCCTCGCTTTCACATGCCCCTCTACTCGTTTAAAGCTTTCCTTTCAACTTCTGCCTTCTGGGTAAGCGGACGGTTGTTTTCAAATTTCTTTTTTGGGCCTTGACCTTCGAGCTTCGATGAGTTAGCTTGAATGCTCTTTCCCCCATAAGAGCGGTTTGCATTTCTGGTCTGCTCATTTGAAGATTGCCTTCGGATACTTTGAGAGTACGATGCCCCTCTAGCTTTTTCCGCTATTCTGCGATTTTGGAACTTGACCGCCAATTCGAAGAGCTCCTGCAATGTGCTTGGTTTCTAATTTCGAAGTAATCTTGAACAGCAGGTAGCAATCTTGGTAAGATAATTTCAATAATCTCCGCGTCGGGTTTCTTCCCATACAGCATATCCGTCAGCTTAATTTTTCGCAAAATAAAGTCCGTTAACTCTTCTATATTCCGTTGATAAAAACTATATAGTTCGGCTTCTAGCCTTGCTCGGTCTTTCACTATGGAGAAGGCCTTTAATAACGATTTTTTGAAATTTTCAAATGTATATGTCTGGCCTCCGATTTCCCCTAATAAAAATTTGCCTATATTCTTCCACCATAGCGAGGCTTGTCCTCTTAGTGTAGATGTGGCGATGACAACTTTTGTCTTTCAGGCACAGGGTAGAGTTCGAAGTGATTTTCGAGGCCTTCTAGAAATATCGCCACCGAATTTTTTCCGTCGAAATTGACGTTTGGCTTGATTGACGCTCTCATCGTCTGGACCAATTATCCAAATCCTTCCAATTGGCTTGCCATTTCTTGTTGTTGTCTAGCAGCTTCCATCCAATTTTCGGCCATTTCAGTTCGACAAGTGTTCGGGCGCCAATGTAACGTTGCGCGCTCACAACCTGCACGCAACAATAGTGGTGACTGCTTTGAACTGGAAAGTATACACAAAGTCTTGAGAAGGGTTTAAATCCCTTTTTATTCAACTTTAGAAATTACAGATGCGTGCTCTTGACGCTCACAAAATACGCCGACCCATCGGTAAAATAAAAATAAGAAACTAAAAATGAATAATAACAAGTGACTACTTACGAGGCTCTCTAAACGTAACTAACCTAACCGCGTTCTAAGATACCGCTGATAATTCAGCAAACTTCTGAATATTACGTTGAAAGATTTAACTATCTGCCGAGGCAAGCACACAGGCCGAAACGAGCGGTTCTTCAATTTCTACCTAGCCAACTCCACGCTCGTGAATCAAGAAAGCACACTTTTGAACTCGCTTCCCTTCTATTTAACTCAGATTACTTCCGCTGACAATTTGAATACTTTGCGCGTTTTACTAAAATTTACATACTCTGGCATTGGCAATTCCAGGGGAAAGTAAGGCTTGACAGGAAAGATAGTTTAAACTTAAAATAAATGTTAGTTAAAATAAATATAACCCTACAAAATATAATACAGGGCGATAATATTTGGTGGCAACAATTTGAAAAGCGAAACAACGCTTATCGTGAATCGACGCAAAATACCAAAACGATATTAATAGTCCTTCTGGGCAAATTACCCCTTTAGACTAGTAAAAAACGTAATTTAATATTAACAAGTACTATCTTTGTTAAGTTTTATATAAAATTCAGAAATAAGGCACTCTCCAACAAAGTAAATAATGCGTGATGCGCAATTTGGGGAGTGTGAAATATATTTAAATAAAATTATGTGTGGTATTTTATGATTCTCAGCTATTTTGAGAAGTTTTAATTTCAAAGAAACAAACAACTTATAGATAGTACTTGAACTAGGAACAAATAAAATTAAAGCAATGCGATTCAATATTTCAGAAAATTTCGAGGTTTTACTCTCATTCCAGTCTTGGTTTCAAATGTATCATATAACAGACCTGCCTGTCGATTTCATTCCTCTCTTTAAACTGTATATTTCAAACTGATCTCTCAGTGTTTAAGTCGATAGGATTGGTAAAAACAAACAATATGGTTTCGCTTCAAACATGATAAACGGGGAGGTTAGATGAGCATTTCTGCGTTTTTTTCTCCATGTGTAATGCGAATACAAGATAAGTTTCTCTTTAAAAGATTTTCACGCAGGCATCACTCATCTCTTTGTACACAACATTTGTGTAGATCTTTCCATCATTTTTAAGCTCGCCTTGCAGAGGACCATCGATTATTTTTAATTTTACGTCCGTTCTTTCACGAACTCTTGAACAGGCAACATAACGTTGACGTGTCCAAATGCAGGCTTAGGTAAAAGAATGCCCACACGCTTAAGCGTTTGGCCCTGAGACTTGATGGTCATAGCAAAGGCAAGTTTTACAGGAAATTGTCTACGTCTCTATTGAAACCCGTGCCATGGCAACTTCACCGTGGCCTCTGTGCCGTGGCAGCTAGCACAGTTACGCAAGCAACTAATTAACTATCGGCGACAAACAGACATTTAAGCCGCATATAATAAAGATATTTATTTATTTCATTTTATTTGTTTTTCCACCGTTGCCGCTTTTGCCGGTTGCATATTTCTGAATTCTATTATATATAGATGTTAAATTTATTTATTAAATGTTAAATGCACGTGCTCTTGTATTTTTAATTTTTCCGGCTTAGCTTTCTCATAATATTCTTCACGGGCTGCACTGCACGGAAAATAAAATAATTTACAGTTACGCAAGCAACCAATAAACTATCGGCGGCAAACACTTAAGACGCATATATATAAGATTTTATTATTACATGGTCGATGTGTTTCTATATTATTAATCTGAATGTTCAGTGATGCATTTCTTATTTTCGGCTTTAGTGGTTCTTCTCTTTAAGCTACGTTATTTTAGATTTAACTCCTTCATTCTTATAATATTTACAAAAGCATCATTTATATACACCAAACTGCTCTATCCTTACATACGTTCATGCCAAACAAAGTTACTTCTTCTGCGGTCGAATAGTGTTTCTACGAAAATTTTAGAGAAGTAGCAATTTTCATAATTACGAAGCAAACATTTTCGAGCATTTTATGACTTAAAAAATTTTATCTAATCTATATCAGAACAAAATCACAGAAGACCTAATCAAACTAACATATAATAAAATCAGAACTAATACGATAAGCCGTCTGTCTGATAAAAAAAGTATTGTATGAACAGGGCAGTTTTACTTATCCTTGTGTGAAGAGACTAAGCAAACTATAAGGCTCAGATTTCGTGACTATCGCCGCATGATCATCACGGTAATAGGGGTGTATAAGATTGAGTTGTCATTAGGTTGGGGCGAAGGAGAATGATGAAGACTTGGCCGTAGGAGAGACGAAGGCTAAACATCATTTGTTAGCACCTCATCGTTAACCGAATCCATTAAGGCAGGCAGGTCACTAATGCTCACATCTTTTTCTGTATCTGCCTGCATGAATATCAAAGGTCGAGCTTAGTTCTGCTGTATCACATGCAAAAGCCGTGGAATACGACAGCATGTTTGTTTCAAGCCTCACACGTTTAATCGTATTAATTAGCCTTGCGTGTTTCTGTGCTTATATTTCTTACTAGATATTTCTTGGTATGCTTATATTTTTTTCCTAGGTATGAAGATTTTGTAGCTGTAAATTGATGTAAAATTAGCTTCACGAAAGCACGGAATATTTGAATCAGATGCCAGTTAAGACGAAATGCTGGTAAGAGCGACAGATACTGCTGTATACATACAATACACACACACACACGTATAGAGAGAGATAGCTGTTAAAACATGAGATCCTTGTGGAAATGATAGGCACATTGCCTTTGCTGAAAAAACATGGAGAAATAATTATTTGATTTTATATGTGTTACTAGAGTTACTTCGAATTGTAGATAGTCGTTTTAAAGAGGGCTCACCGTATATACCTATTTTTTTCTGTTACATTTTTTTGGGGGCCGAAACCAATAACCGATACTTATATATGAGTGATATTAACCGCTTTATGTTGAATATATATATATGTGGGAATCATGAACGCCCAATGCTGAATTAGAATAACCAGGAATGACGTCATCGCAGTACAGCGCAGCGCGAAGCATTCCAGACAGCAGCAGATCGCTTCCAGACGTAGATGTGAGCAGACGCCTCATTCGTCTTCAAGAGTTGGAGAAGACAGACGGTCTTCGTTTTAATTTTCACCTTTAGCTGTTATGCCTTTAGCTGATTATATTATTTAAAGCTACGCAAGAATGTTTGTGTAAAAGGACTGTCTGTGATTGCGCATCATTCCATGAATAATTCAACCTTTAATCTTTACTTAATTTATCTTTATTATTTTATTTCTTATTGTTAAATAAAAGCATATGTACAATGCCACAATGCTGCTCTCCTGCTCTGACTTAAAAGAGAACTCTACAGAACATAGCGACCATCCGTGCGGCCTCGAACTCGAAAGTGTGCGAGTGACATTATGAACTCTGCTTTGAACTGATTGAGTGAACTGTTCTCACAAGTTATTTGATTTATTGGATTACTCGTATAAAGTGTGGATTACCCTTATTGACGACGATCATCTGTTGGGTGAGTACAAAACTTTCTTTCCAATATGAAGTTAGTAGAAATTCCAGAATTGGAAGCAGCTTTAAAGAACAGTAAAAGTTCTGAAATCAAAAGTTTGCATAAGCTTATTTTTAATACTGATGGAGATCGAAATAACCGGAAAAGATTACGTGAATTTTCTGGCTTTATATTTAAACCAGATTATGAAGAATTTAATAAGATAATAGATACAGTGCAGAATAGTTTTACTTTGAAAGAGTTAATTAAAGTTTGCGATGTATTGTGCATAAATTCAGAAGCTTTAAAAACGGAAATCGTAACCCGAATTTCTCTTTCCTATGTGATTTATCTGTATTATTTGAAAATATTTTGCACGAAGAAAATAGTGGTATTGAAGATGAAACTATTAATAAAATTTCGGAAGTAATGCTTGATGATAATCAAAGAGACAATCCTGGTTTTAACGAGTCTCAAGTAAATAACAGTATGCAGCTTCCAATTCAAGATCATTTTAAACCTCATCTTAGTTTTTCGGATATTGAAAGTATTGTTAATCCTTTTTCTGGTAATGCATATGAAAATGTTGATAAATGGATTGATGAATTTGAAGATGTTATAAATTCTTTGAAATTGAGTGATTTGCATAAAACAGTTTTTGCTAAAAGATCATTAAGAGGTAAAGCAAAACTATTTATTCAGAGTGATCCTAAAGTTAATGACTGGTGTAAGTTAAAAAAAGCTTTTGAAATCTGAATGTGGTAAAGCTTTTAATTCTGCGGAATTGCATGAAATGTTATGTAAACGTAAATTAATGCCTAATGAATCTTTAGATGAGTATTTTTTTTAAAATGAAAGAAATGTGTTCGCGAGGTAACATTGAAGATGCTTCATTAATTAAATATATTGATGATGATTAATTAATTGATGATATTCCCGATTCTGTAGTGAGGAAATCTATACTATATGGTTGCGAAACAGTATCTGAATTTAAACAAAGGCTTAAAATTTATGATAAAATGAGGTAGGACAATGATAAGTTTAAAAATTCGAAACCGAAAGTAGACACCCAAGTTAAAGATAGAAGTAAGCTTGAGTCATCAAACCGAAATCAATCTAACGTTAATAAATGTTTTAATTGCCAGGAATTTGGGCATCGAGCATCGCATTGAATAAACAAATCGAAGGGTATAAAATGTATTAAATGTAAAATTTTTGGGCACAAGTCAACGGACTGTCCAGAGCGGAACCCCGAGACACAACAAGCAGCTTTATTACAACGAATTTCCGACAAGGATAGAATTATGAAGACTGTAGAAATAAATAATCATTTAGTTGATAGACTAGTTGACACTGGTTCGGATGTGACGATATGCAGCGTGGAGTTACACAAGCAGATTGGTTCTCCAAGTTTAAATTGTAGCGATATCACATTAAACGGAATTGAATCAAAACAAACGTACCCCATCGGCTTTTTTATTTCTGATACTTCAATTGATAGTTTTTCACTTTGTACGAAAATTTATGTTGTTAAGTCATTATGTAATCAAATTGTATTAGGTTTGGATGTACTGAATCAGTTTAACTTTTCCTTTACCGAGAATGGCCTTCAAATAATTTCTCATCGGAATAAAAGTAATGTAAACTTGATAACTGCTGAGTCATATCGAAATTCTAACGTTCGCTGCGTTATGGGAAATTTGAATATTGCTGTGTCATTGAAGAATGTTTATGATCTTTCTCAATCGTCTGGCGTCTCTGTTAATGTAAACAAAAACCCCGAAAGCGGAAGTGGCTTGAAATTTAATTACCTTTCACATCTGGTGAATGCTATTTCTATCAACGAGATTGATTTATCGCACATTTCAAATGCAGAACATAAAGAAAGACTGTGTAAATTAATTAATTCGTACCAGCCTCGGAAAAATAGACAATCTGACTTCAAGATGCAAATAAATTTATGCGATGAAATTCCTGTCTGTCAAAATAGAAGATACATGTTTTTCGCGGAGCAAAAAATTGTTGACGATCAAATTAAGGAATGGTTGAAAGAAAAAATAATAAAACCTAGCAACTCTAACTATGCGGCCTCTATTGTTTTGTGTAACTAGCGTGATAATTCGAAAAGATTATGCATCGACTATCGGAAATTAAATAAGAAGATTATTAAAGACAAATTTCCACTGCCTTTAATTCCGGAAGTACTTGATCGTTTAGAACAGTCAAAAGTCTTCACGACAGTAGATTTGAAAAATGGCTTTTTCCATGTAGACATAGACGAAAATTGCACCAAATATACCGCATTTGTAACGCATAATGGGATTTACGAATTTCTTAAAGCTCCTTTTGGTTTATGTATTAGTCCAAATGTTTTTCAAAGGTATATTTATTCAGTATTTCGTGACTTGCTAAATGAGGGTGTACTAATTATTTATATGGATGATATAGTCATACCGGCTAATGATGAAGTTGAATGTTTAGACAAATTAGAAAGAGTACTCGAAACTGCTTCGGAATATGGACTACAAATAAATTTCAAAAAGTGCCAATTCTTAAAGCGTAAAATTGAATTTTTGGGACATGTAATTGAAAACGGAAATATTCGACCATCGCCTTCCAAAACTGTTGCTGTTCGGAACTTTCCACAACCGCGTAACTGTAAACAACTACAAAGCTTTTTAGGACTAACGGGTTATTTTCTTAAATTCATTCCTCAGTATGCTAAAATAGCTAAACCTTTTGGTGACTTACTTAGAAAAGGTATTGGTTTTAAGTTCGATTCCGAAAAACAGGAAGCGTTTTGCAGATTAAAAGAAATTCTCTCTCAGGCACCTGTTCTACACATATTTAGGCAAGGATATCCATTAGAACTTCATACTGATGCTAGTAGTCAAGGCTTTGGTGCGGTATTACTCCAATTGTCTGATGATGGTAATTATCCCCCAATCCAGTGTATGAGTAAGAAGACTTCACCGCAGCAAGAGAAACTCTGTAGCTATGAATTAGAAGCCCTTGCAGTTATAGAAGCTCTGTCGAAACTATTTGTTAGGGACTAAATTCAAAATTGTAGCTGATTGCTGTGCTTTTCAGAAAACTTTAGATAAGAAAGATTTAACTCCTAAAATTGCGAGATGGGCAATGTTTATTGAAGAATTCTATTACGAAATTGTACATCGTTCAGGAAGCCAAATGAAACATGCTGATGCTTTAAGTAGAAATGCTCTAATTTTAACATCATACACCTCCGATGTAACTGAAAAGATTCGGTTAGCACAACAACAGAATGAAGATGAACACGTGAAATTGATAAAAAATTTAGTTGAGAAGGGAGAAGAAAATGGATTCTTCGTGAGAAATGATATTTTGTACAAATTTGAAAATGGTAAAGATCTGCTAGTAGTGCCAGAATCCTTACAGAATGAAATAATACAGAAGGTACATAAAAAAGGTCACTTTGCTGTAGATAAAACTGTGCTGTAGAGCAAGAATTCTATATTCCCAGACTCAAATGCAAAGTTGAAAAAGTAATTGCTAACTGTATAGAATGTATACTGTACAACAAGAAGCAAGGAAAAGCAGAAGGATTTCTTCATCCTTTACCGAAAGAAAACGTTCCTTTGAGTACGTATCATATCGACTTTATTGGACCTCTTCCATCAACGAACAAGAGATACCAACACATTCTGACTGTTGTCGACGCTTTTACGAAATTTACTTGGTTCTATCCAGTGAAATCACCATTTACGCAAGAAGTTATTTCAAAATTGAAGCAACAACAGACTGTATTTGGAAATCCAGCCAGAATCATTTCAGATCGAGGTATTGCCTTTACATCGAAAGAATTCTCAGCGTATTGTACAGAAGAAGGTATAGAACATGTCAAAATTACTACCGGTATTCCAAGAGGTAACGGACAGATTGAGCAAATATATAGAATTTTGATTCCTGTTTTGTCGAAATTATCACACAAGGCGAAAAATTCAGCTTATAGCGAGCGAAAAATTCAGCTTATAGCGAGCGAAAAATTCAGCTAACACTAAAATCTTTTGTTTATATGGTTCTCCGTCAGGAGTTCAGGGACCCAACGGGAGCACAGTTTCTTATACCTTAAATTTTCAGAAACAATCTTATACAGCAATGGCCTAGCCACTTCAGGAAACTCATTTGAATGAGTGTTTATGGTGAACTGTCTGTTGATGACAGATGGGCGATCGGAGCGGGACTTATCATAGGCGTTGTCGGTGAAGTTTCTGATCCATTTCCTCACTTCGCCTTCACTCAAGGCAGTAGCTTAGCAAGCTTCTCAAATCTGCCGGTGAATGTCTGCGGCAAACAAGTTTCCTGCTGACAAACGATGTATCGTAGACAGTACCTCGCACGGGCAGGAAGATTCGATAATCTTGAACGTTTTAGGCTGCTATCACGCATCCGTTTGTTACGGAGGAACAACTGTTTGGAACAAATTTTCTACTTTGTTACAACAGCCAGTCACCACAGATCAGTTTAGGGTTAACACGGAGAAAACTGGTTCTCCATTACAAACAAGTTGATAGCATTCGAAGCTGATAGTTGATTGGTTGGAAACGAAAAACTGGCAAATTTTTTCGAAAGGAAAGAAAAAATCGCCCGTCTTTCTTTCAATAGTAAACCAGGTAGAAAATTGCCCAAAACAGTTTTTCGTGTAAAACAAATGAATATGTGATATGGGCCTCAATAACACAGAACAAACCATATAGGTTACCTACACAGCTGTACCTGAGCAGAATTTTTTCCAAGGAATGGCGGGACAAGACGAAAGCACTCCTTGCAGAGATTGCGCCACCTATTAATGTATACAACAAAACGACCCTTACTTAAAAAACACGCTATTGATATATAGTATAATGTATATACACACAAACACACACACACACACATATATATAGTGTGTATATATACGAAATATATATATACACACACATATATATAGTGTGTATATATACGAAATATATATATATATATGTGTGTGTAAGAAAAATAAGGACTATGTAAAAGATTAAATTAGCAGCTTAATTCCCTTCTGTATTCTAAAAATAGTAAACTCTCTGCACTGCGTCATTTCGAGATTAATCCATGTCATATGAGTATCACATAATTCTGATAATGTAAATGGAACTAAAACAGCCAATACTAATTTAATAGTAATATTAACTATTCAATCAAAATGCATTAAGAACCAAAACTAACTCAGTCTGTATAACGATTTAATTCTCAACATAACGCACTTGCTTTCTATGCTTTGGCCTAGCTGCACTGCTGTCTCTCTGCTCCTTCATTTTTACTGCAAATGTATCTAAAATGTGAATTTTTTTTTTTTTTGAATAGGCACAATTAATGTGTCTACTTTATTGCGGCCGCAACATGTTTACTGAAATAAAAGTTGAATAAAATATACCTTGACTGCCAAATTTCTTATTCATTGTGGATCGGCGTTTCAGCATTCTATGACATCAAAATTCTCATTGTTCATTACGGTTTCAACCACCTGCGTTCTACTACAGAATCTATTACAGCAAAAATTCGAACAGGATAAACCTGATGAAATTTTCCCCAAATGTTTTCGAACTTTGCTATCAAATGCCTGCGGAAAAAAGAAAAAAAACTGAAAGTGATTTAATGGCGTATTCAAAAGTGCTTTGAAAATCATCGAGTATCTACAAGTTCAAAAATCTAAAAGAGAAGAAAAGTGTTTCGAGTCAAGATTATTTGATCAATGTACTGAAATATGCGTAATGATTCTTGCTCGCTTCAAATATTCGCAATGTTTATACATTTTCGATCATCGCGTAAAAGTAAATTAAACAGAGTGCTTTGATGTTCAACAACCCTCATCAGTGAAATGTGAAACACGAAATAGTGTTTTGTGCTCTTTTGCATTTTCAGTGCTTCATTCAGCAATTTCAGTGCTCTTTTCATTCAAAGCATTGAATATTATTAAAAGTCAGCAGAAGTTGTATTAAGTTCCAAAGCCAAATTTTTAATTGAGTAAATTACGTTTTAAAATAACTTTGCATTATAATTAATTGTGTCGTTTAATGATTTATTGATGGTAATATTGTGCTTAAATCAATTTAAGATAAACGTTAATAATTTTAAAATTGTGTGATTTATTTAAAATGCAGTTTCGTATATTTGAATTTTAAAAAATGTACTGAATTTGATAAAAAATGTGGCAAAGAATTTTCAGGATTTTACTTATTGAAGGTTCCTAATACAATTAATATTTTTATACTATTGTTTAAATGTCTCTGAATTTATATTTTTGGAATTTTGCTGTATTTTAAGAATGAAATTATTGTTTGAAAATTTTAAATTGTAGAAATTTCTTTAATGTTTACAATATAAACTTTGAAGGCTTCCATTTTCTTTAATTTCTTATATAGGATATTTATTTTTTTATATAATGGAATTTTTTTATATATATTGAATGTATAGTTCAGTTCAAAAGGCCAGTTGCCTTTCAACAAGGAATGAAGGTCTTTATAAGTAACTTCCAAAGCAACCCTTAACCACTCATGAAAATTAGTATACATCAGTTCGTTAAAGTAGTTATGCTCAAATAGTCGGATATGTGTGTACTAGGAGAAAGCTGCGGGTATCTTCCAGTTTGTGTAAAATAAGAAAATTGTAAAATGTAATATTATAAGTAAAAACCACTACTTCAATAATGATATTACAAATGATAAAATATTACTTATAAAAGTGAAAATTAGAGTGGTGTAAAATCTTAAGATTTATAATTATTTGGTATTCGATTATTATTAATGGGTATATAAAATTTTTAAAATTGTGATATTGTGTGCACACATTTTTAGAAATCCTTCCTTGAAGCATCAAAATTGTGATGTAAATGTTCCAGAAATGAGAACATTTTGCAGATTGAACTCAAATCTTAATAGGATTTTAAAAGTGTGCAATTATTTTAAAAGCATATAGTGCTTAAAATTATTGTTGAATTCAAAATTTGGCGATTTTATAATTTTTAATTGTTCAAACGTTAATTTTATATTTTGCATTTTCAAAATTATATCTTTCACATTTTGCTGCTCTAATGCTTTTATTCTCAAAAAGGCTTCTCTGTCGCTCCTCCTTTTTCTTCTTAATGAGGGAGGGAATACGTAAGAAAAATAAAGAATATGTAAAAGATTAAATTAGCAGCTTATATTCCCTTCTGCATTCTAAAAATAGTAATCTCTCTGCACTACATCATTTCGAGATTAATCCCTGTCATATGACTTACATAATTCTGATGATGTAAATGGAACTAAAACTCAAACAACCAATAGTAATTTTACCACAATATTAATTATCCAATCAAAATGCATTGAGAACCAAAACGAACTCCGGCTGAGTTAAGATTCCATCCTCAAATTAACGCATTTGCTTTCTACACTTTGGTCTAGCTGCACTGCAATCTATCTACTCCTTCTTTCTTACTGCAAATGTATCTAAAATGTAAATTTTTTTTGAATAGGTACAATTAATGTATCTACTTTATTATGGCCGCAACATGTTTCCTGAAATAGAAAATTTGAATAAAATATACCTTGACTGCTAAATTTCTTATTCATTGTGGATCGGCGCTTCCGCATTCTACGACATCACAAAATTCTAGCTCTTCATTACTCATCCTTCTGCATTCTACTGCAGAATCTATTACAACACACACACATATATATATATACATGCACACATACAAACAAACATATAAAATTGAACTACAACTGCGAAAAATGGAATATAAATTTTGTTTGAATCGGATTATGATTATGAAATTAAGCTTGCAAATATTTCATAGGATTCATTAAAAATATATGAGAAGGGCTCATTAAAGAGCATTTAAAAGAACTGGATTCTGATTCACAAACAACTTTAATCGATTTTTTTTTTTTGCAACAGGTCTGCAAATCGTTTACAAAATTCGTTTAAGACGTACCCTGTGACACAACAAAGAATTTCCTGATTTAGAAGTCTTAGACTTAAGAGAGATGGGTTGATGCAGGACAAATTATGATCGCAAACTTCGTGGAACATAGTGGTTACTAGTTGTCGACAATAATGAGTCAAAGAAGGGTCGTATAACCTACATAAATGTCATGGATATCCAGGCACAGGAATGTTCAAGAGGATAATGCAGTAGGGAAAATTGAGAGGAATGCATTAATGTTGTCGCTGTCATCCATTCAGAAGTATTTGCTATTATCCATACATTTTAAAAGTATGAAGAAATTATAGCCCGGCTTTGAGAAAAAGGCGTTTGAGTCGTATGATTTCAGATGATTTCATTCTTCAAATATGATGACATAGCATGGCAGTCCCTACTTAAAAATGAACAGCTCCGATGTCATACGCTAATTAGCTGCAGTTGGATTATACCACTGCAAGATAATTCATAGAAACTAGGGTTAGGTGCCAACGTCAATTAAAGAAGTTACCAGTGGCCTGTGAACATTGGTATAAAGGGCAGTTGTCTTTGGACAGTTTTCTGATTAGATACTATAGTATTATGAATGCAGATATGTTTTCTTTACTGATGATCTCTTTGTTGATGATTGACACGTAAGGATGCTGTGGGAAGTGATTGGGACCTTAATCCGGAATTTGTTGTCAAGCAGGATACAGCCATCTCATCTACTGCGACAGCTTAGATAGGCACAGGGACAGGGAAAGTGGACTGAACATCAGAACTTCCTCAGTGAATCATACAAGTATTGCTCCGCCGCATTACTGTAACCGCTGGGCGTTCGGTTGGCCCGTACCAGAAGCTAGCCATATTTAGCCTGTTTCAGGCATTTGTAAAATTTCTGAACTTGCATTATTTTTGTAAACTGTGGAATATAACGAAGGTATTTAAACAGACATGATAGCGTTTTGGAATATGTCTTCTCTTTTATATGAGAAAGTTCCTTCATAATCAAGGAAATCTTTTGTTATAATTGAGGGATCATTAGTAAGCATTTAATGTACTCAGACTAATGTACTCAGGCGTAGTAATACAACTGTTTCAGACCACCGGCCGCACAAGCGACTAGTTTTTAAAGAAATAATATAGAGAATATAAAAATATATATGGCAGTCTCTAGCGCTCTAGCGGGAATTCTTAAGGTAGGCTGTTTTAAAATATTTTGTAATTTTGTTGTTGAATGCAATTTTATATGGCGTAAGTGCAAAGAACGTAAGTTAATGCATAAAAAGTTTATAATAAAAAACATTTTTTACTAAGTAAACAATATTTATATGATAAACTGGAAAAAAAAATATTTAAAAAAGTGCATCCAAAAGGGGCTTTTTTTTTAACATTTTGTGTTTTACCTTTATTTATTAAATATCATGTGCTTTGCACTTAAACCATAAAATTCAATTCAAGAGCGATATCGCAAAATAATTTTAAATTGAGCCTATCTTTAAAATTTCCGATACACAGTCTCACGCGCTGGAGATATATATATATATATTTTTTTTTCTGTACAACGTTGCCATTGCTCGCTTCGAAATCCTTGAGTTTATTAATCAAAAGATCGTTAAAGGTTTACAAAATATGAAATGGATAATAAAAAATACCAAATTTCAAATTTGGGCTTCCAGATGCCCCTATTCGGAGTACGCTTACGTTATTGAAAGTAGTATTATGGATCTAGGTACCGTTGTTTTCTCACAATGCGAGAAACATATATACTTTATGCATATTCTTCATTATTTCATTTCTCCAAACATAATACAGGGCGATAATATGTGGTGGCAGCAGTTTGAAAAGTGAAACGGACATTCAGAGTGATTCGACGCAAAATCGCAAAACTAAAACAATAGTCCCTCAGGGACAAAGCTCCTTTGAAGTAAAAATATATATCCATACTTTACACTGAATCGGGAATTCTAAACATATACTTATCTATGTAGCTTTTAAAATTTTTGTGATATTTTTGTTGAGCTGTATATCACATAAGTGCGAAGAAAACGATGCTTAATAGTAAAGCTAAAAAGAAATAAAAAAGAAAGAAAGAAAACGGTTAGCAGGGTTGAGTGCAAGAGCAGACTGGTAGACTGCGAGCTTAGATTGGGCGTAAAAAACCTTAACCTTTTTTCTTTTTTTTTTTTTTTTTTATTGTAACTATTTGAGACAGCTGGCTCCGCAAACGGCTAGTTTATAAAGAAATATTATAGCGAATATAAAAATATATATGATAATCTCTAGCAGGAATTTTTACGATAGGCTGTTTTGAAATATTTTGGCCTTTTGGGCAACCGTTAAAATCTTAAAAATGTTTTTGATGGCGTACACTTTTAAGCAACGGAGATTGAATTTGTAAGCACGAGATTTGTATTTGTAAAACTTTAATAATATAAAAGCTTTGTATAAAACTTCTGTTGACCTATGGGTGTTTCACTCAGACGGGTTCACTAAGATGGTTATTTCACTGAGTCGCCAGGTAGTTTCTACAGAAACCGAATTTAATTTAACATGTTTTTACAAAAAGTATGATCCAAGTGTTGATATACTGATGAGTCTCTAGAGCACCTCCTCCCATCATTACTACACAGTATACTAAGTTGTATTTTCTAGTAGAAAATGAGAAGTATAAATTGATTCTATGCCTAGACGTGTTTCTTCGTGCATCGCTGTCCGCGGTGGTTCTACGTCCTGCATAAAATAGCGCCAAACAAGGAGTTTCGTCGCCCTCAACATCGAATCTATGCAAGTCTACATACATGGCCTACTGGCATAATGGAGGATACCCTTCGGAAAATTCTGGATACGGTTTTTCCCAATGCAGATCAGGAAGACAGAGATACTCACTAGGCTTACAATCTGGAAACCAGCACGCCCAACGACGTACCATTCACGAATCAAGAGGTGAGTACAGTCATTAGGTCACATCCTATTTATAAAGCACCAGGCCCTGACTCAATCGATTATAGAAGGAACTTAAATACTTCCCTCAAGCTTTCAAGACAGGGCAAGTGATTCTCTTCGCCAAGGAAGGGAAGAATCAAAGTAATCCAGCATCCTTCAGACCAATCTGCCTCTTACCAGTGTTAGGCAAGCTATATGAGAAGTTGATTACCCTGAGACTAAAATACTTTCTAGCGCAGAAACAAACTCTCTCAGAAGCACAGTTCGGCTTTCGAGAACACCGATCAACACTTAACGCATTAGACTTAATATGTAGGCAGGTGAAATACTTCCATAATAACAAACTTTATGCAGCAGTCTTAAGTCTTTACCTGCAAAGTGCGTTCGACTCCCTGTGGTGGCCGTCATTCTTAGATGCACTTCACAAAACTCAAATACCTGACAACATATTACAAGTTTTTAAGAGCTATCTCAGTGACAGGACCTTCATAGCAGTGCATAATGGAGGACTTATCACCAAAAAGCAATTAAGGGGCTGTCCGCAGGGATCTTGTGCAGGTCCGGATTTATGTAATATCACCTTCAATTCCATTCTCAACGCGAACTGGCCAGCTCACTCAAAGGTAATTGCATTTGCAGACGATGCAACCTTTGTAGTTAGTGGCAGGAGCAGAGACATTCTAGCAAATAATTGTAATGAAGTTATCTCAATGTTTGACAATCTGTGCCGGGAAAAGAAGTTAAAAATTTCTGAGGCCAAGTCTAAATACATGATATTTCATAAGCCAGGGCGAACAATCACACGAAATCCTTGTATCTCTATGCAGGGGAGGAAAATCAAACGTGTTAAAGAACTAAAGCTCCTTGGCATCACGTTGGATGAGGCTTTCACTTGGATACCCCACCTACGGGCGCAACGTGAGGAAGCGCACCGCATTGCAAACAGCCTCAAAAGAATGCAGAGGTCAAATTAGGGATTACGCCCTCACATCTTAAAAATTCTCTATTCTACAGTCGTAGAGAAGATAATTACTTATGGAGCGGCGATCTGGGCCTGCCCGATGGCGACAAGAAAATCCAAAGTGCTAAACAGCATTCAAAGACCTTTCGTTCTTGGGTTATACCGAACGACTTCAACAGCAGCCGCATCAGTCCTAGCAGGGCTAATACCACTGCCAATTAAAGCGATGCAGGAGGCTGCAATTGATTCGGTTTTCCAACTGCAAATGTGTAAGACTTTCGGGGACGCCTCTAAATATGAGTTCAAGAGTTCCCAGCTGGATACGCACCCGTCCCTTTACGGGAAGGGCGTCTTCACGTGCCACGACCCAGCTCTCGCACCAAACACACGTGGCCCAGGAGTACTCATATGTACAGACGGGTCCAAATTAGATGGAGAAGTGGGGTGCGCTTTTGTAGCATATAATAAAGGAGATGTACTAGCAACCTGGAAAGAGCATATGAACCCTGGAAACACAGTGTTCCAGGCGGAAGTTCTGGCACTGCATAAGGCAATCGATTGGCTAACAACATCCCACCAATGGTACGCAACAATCTTCACTGACAGCCTCTCAGCAATTCATGCAATTAAAAACACACGACATTCAGCGCATCTTATTACAGAGGTGCAAAAAACGCTAAGAGAGAACACCCCCACTTCAAAGATCCGCATATCCTGGGTAAAGACACACGCTGGAACCCAAGGTAATGAGAAAGCAGACGAACTGGCGAAGGAAGCAGCCCAAAATCAGGACGCAGAAGAAGTTTCGATTTTGCTGCCGAAATCGCACCTAAAAAGCAAAGCGCGGCAAACAGCTCTAAGCTTGTGGCAGGAGGAATGGGATACAATCCAACAAGGCCGGAAAACTCATGACTTTATACATAGAGTGACGACAGATTGGGTAAACTCCGCACCCTACCTCACGCGCTTCATAACGGGTCATGGACCTTTCCCGTCTTATTTCAAAGATAGAGACATATCTACCACCAATATCTGTGTCTGCGGCAATGAAGGGACGCCCGATCATTATCTTGTGGAATGCCCTTTAACACAGAAATGGCACATTAGCTTCGGTGGATCTGAGGTCCCGTTCAAGCGCTTTCTAATAAAACAACCAGCACTTACAAATAAAATTAAATGTATAATGGATAAGCTCGAAGCGCTTGGAAAAGATCTGTGTCAAGCAGAATGATGTTTAAGAAGCTCCAAGTAGTGAGCTAAGTTATGTGCAGCAAAATATTCGCTTAGTAAGTCTATATTTATATGCCTGGTACCACTACATATGTACTGCTTGACGTCCTGTTTTTGTCTTTTTGTACTAATTCACAAAAAGTCCTATTTATGTATGCAATGTTGTGTAGGCCATGTATGCTATGACAATATGCTATGCTATGTTCAATCACATTTGTCTATGCTATGCTATGCCCACCTGCTGTACAGGTCATGTTATGCTGTTTATATATATATATATATATATTTGTTTATTATAAATTTTTTTTGTCAATATATATGCCTCTAAGCTATGCTCATATGCAAGGGTATGTTCTGTATGCCGTGCTGGCTATATGACGCTGTGTATTTTATGTCGTAAATCTGTGATGTCAATATGTTATGTCTCATTACTATGTATATTATGTCTATGAGATGCTATGGTATGTCGCTACGCTATACCCAACTTTCATGTAGTTATGTTGTGTATTTAATGCTGTAAATATGTAATCCTTATTCTATGCTATGTCACATGATGGTGCAATGTTAATGCTGTGTCATGTTACGTCTACGCTAAGCTATGATATGTCATCATGCAATGTCCACCTGTCGCATAGGTCGTGCCACACTGCGAATTGTATGTTGTAAATATGTAACCACAATATATTATGTCGCTATGTCGTATCTATGCTTAACTATGTTATCTTGCTATACTATACTACCTGTCATGTAAGTTACATTACGTTGTGTATTTAATGTTGTAAATATGTTATGTCACTATGCAATGACTGTATTCTATACTATGACCCGTCGAATGCTATGCCATGTTATGTCTGTGCTGAGCTATGTTATGTCGCCATGCAATGCTCTCTTGTCGTGTAGGTAATGCAACTCTAGGTATTTTATGTTCTAAACATGTTATGCTCTAGATGGAGCGGGTCCCGGACTATACCCGATTAGTCTTTGAAAGCCGTCTGGGTGTCCGGCCCTGCTGTCACCTGTCACCTATCCTACTGAGCCGAGGCCGTTCTCGCTCTGTATTCTGACTATCATTTCGAAATAAAGATCACTTATTGCTGCTTGCTGTCTCTGTCGTTTTTCCAAATTTCATCACTTTCTGACTACTTCTTCTTGGTGTTGCATTTTCAATGTCGAGCAATGTATTTTAATATTCTTGATCTGATGTGCATTAAAATATTACTGTAGGTTTTATGTTAAGTTTGCAAAGAATGGCGGGTTTAAATCAAAATTATCAAATAAAAATTTATGACTACAAAAGATGATCAATCACTGCTATATATTTAATTTTTAAAGAATCTATTCTATAATATATGTAATTTTAAAGTTCCTTGAAATTCTGCTAATGTTCTAAAACAGCGTTCGTCAAACTTTTGTCATGTGGGGGCCGCTTTTAAAAACTAGAATGCTATGCGGACCACCTTCCTCTTTTCTTCTTCGAAAAACATTTTTTAGCTTATGTTACTAACAGTATACTCGTATTATTAAAATCCAATTAACTAAAATTCATTTAATTTAATACTGGTATTTATAAATTTCATTAATAGAAGGAAAGTTGAATTCCTTAAAATTCAAAGCTATTAGAGTTAGTTTTTAATCCTTTTTTTTAACTGAATGTTAAATAACCTATTAGCACTCACATTAATCAAATGGATAAGCGTGTCGATTCTCCGGCAGCTTTTCTATGTTTGGATGTATGCTGGTAAATTTAAGTCTGAGATCGACACATACATCAGTTCTATTTTGATCCATTGTTTTCATTTAAATTAGTGAAGATGTAGAGACATTAGGTATTTTTTTTTCGAAGCAGGAAAGAAGAGAAATGAGCAACGCCTTCGCCGGGAATCGAGCCACGGACCTCTGGTTTACGCGCCCAGCGTGCAGACCATCACATTACGAAGGCATGCCAAGAAGGCGGGAGAAATACCTTATATACTCCCCCTTTTCAAAGGGCGACTGGGGTTTTTAGCGGACCCAATCACCAAATCCTGGATGTGAAGAATCATCATTCACCACCCTTTTAGTTCGGACGTTACTGTAGAGAAATTAGATTATTTTTTAAACAGGAAGACGTGAAAAATGAGCAACGCCTTCGCAGGGAATCGAATCATGGACCTCTGGAATATGCGCCTAGAGGGCGGACCACCACACCACGAAAGCATGCTAGGAAGGTGGGAGAAATACCTTATATACACCCGTTTTAAAGGTCGACTGGGGTTTTTGGGAACCCAATCGCCAAATCCTGGGTGTGGAGAATCATCATCCACCACCCTTTTGGTTTGGGCGCCACTGTAGACACATTAGGTTATTTTGAAGCCGGAAAGACGAAAAATGAGCAACGACTTCGCCGGAAAACGAACCACAGACCTCTGGAATACGCGCCCAGCTTGCAGGCCACTAAACCACTCAGGTGAGCTAAGAAGGCGGGAGAAATACCTTATAAACAAAACTCTTTCTTACACAGGTACATGAAAGCGAACTGAATTATTATTTTTAAACACTATTGTACACTTTAGTGTGTTCCGTTTTTTCTGGTAATAATGTTCAGAAATTAACCATACCTTCTGCTTGGAATTTCATTTTAATTTCGGGGTCATTCAGTTTACTCTTCTCTTTTATTCAGTGACATTTTATTATTTTCAGATCACGAATGGAAAGGATCAAGAATCAATAGAAGTTTATATTTATTATATTCACTTATTATACCACTTATTTACCGCGTATTTTACTTACCACTTAAAAAATAAATTTCAAATTGTGATTTCGGGGTTTCTAGATGTAAACATGTGTGGCTGGAGAATTGTTTTCCAATAACGATATAGTTATCTACTAAAAGAGATTCCAAGTTTGGAAGTGGTTAAAAAATTCTCTGTTTTATACAATTAAAACACAAACCAAGTTTCCTCTAAAACACGTCTAATTTCTTACGGGCATTGAATTACCTTATAGGCAGACATTTAGTTCATCTAATTTTGAAAATATATATAAAATATATGTCAGTATACTTAGCCTTTGTCATCAGCAAGAAGTGATACAACATCCTTTTATTTCGTTTACAAATTATAGAACATTTTTGAGGACAGGCTTCGAGGACCGCTTCAGGTCTGTGGGCAACTATCTGAGAAAATGCTGCTCTAATATATGGATGTTCTAAATTTTTATTTAAATGTGCATGTGGCCAACTATTGCTTAGCTATATAATGCCGAGAGTTTTAATAAAAGTATCAAAACCAGGGGAAAATTTTCACACATTTTATTTTACGCTGTTAATATTGTAGAAGGAGGGAATCAGCTGTTAATATTAAGGGAATTACCTCTCGAAAAGGAAAAGAAAATCGTTCTTCCTACTTACTACAGCAAGAAGGTACGCGTTAAAATTATATTCAACTCACTTAAATTTCTGTTTGATTTAGAAACTCAGTCTCAGCTTTTATTAAACTCAAGAACCTGCTACAATAATGGCTTAAATCTTTTGAAATAAAAATACACCATTAATAGCAGCTACACGATATCTAAAAAAAAAAAAAAAAAAAAAAAAAATTATGTTTGAAATTCCACTTCTAAAAATTAACGACTGCCCCCTGTAAGGATTCATTCTATTCTAACCAGTTATTTTTATTTTAACTTTACTGTTCCTCCTGATTTCAGTTTCCTACCAGAATGTAAATTTTGTATGACGCAGATGCAAATTCTCAACGTGTTTCAGAAGCAGTATTTAAGCTGCGTTTCAGGAGTTCCGATGTTTATGCTGTGAGTTTAAAATCAGCTCTCTAGTTCGGTATTCGACACCTTTCAGTTTATATTGATATTTCTCGGCTTGGCTTTGCTGTGTGCAGTCGATTTAGCTTTGGATTAAGCTAAGGAGCCAGTCAATAGATTATCTTAATTTACTAGTAATTCTTACATTCATAATTTCTGTTACGTAGCCACAAATGGGGTGATTTGTGAGCTCGAAGTGCGCGCGTCTGTTTTAATTTAGGTTTTAATAAAAGGGTTATTTAAACCTTTCTTATGCAGCATTTATTCTTAAAATCATAGCGAGAATTGGGTACTTAGTCTTCAACATAGAGTTTAGGGTGTAGGCTACCAAAGATTACCTGTAGACTTTAAAGCCCCCAAAAAATTCTTTGGAAAGTTAATTTTAGATCAAAATCGAAATGCTGTGTTAATTAATTTGCTCATTAAACAAAGATGCGTAAAAAAAATCATATAGCTTAAAAATGTGCACTAGAATATCGCAAATTTATCTCTGCGAAAAGGATTTTTAAAAAATAGGATTCGTGCAAGGGTGAAATAAATTAATTTCTAGAATTAACCGAAACAAATATATAAATCCGTGTAAAAAAATAATGCACTATTACCGCTTTTTCTTTCGATGAACTGTTTTGTGGAAAGAACCACTTATATGGAAAAGACTGAGTGTCTTCTTTTCCAGGGCACTCCATATTTTTCGTATAAGAGTCCCTAAAAGTGAGATGCTTCTTAGAATCTTAGTGTTTTATTTTTCTAGAATTAACCGAAACAAGTAAATAAATCAGTGTAAAAGAAGAATGCACTATTACCGCTTCATCTTTCGCCGAAGTGTTTTGTGGAAAGAACGCTTATATGGGATAAACGAAATTTTTCAAATAATATTTCACAAAACTTGTATCCTAAATATGAACATAGTAGTAAACAGGGATAACTAAAATTACTTCCCTAGTTAATTACTGACAAAAAACCTAACCTTGACAGTGTCAAAATGTGTTGTATTTCTCTGTTTTATCTATATCTGATTCTTGAATTTCCTGTTAGGAACATTTATATATGTTATTTCCTGGTTCCAATGTAATTGCCGAATAATATATACTAAATTTAGAACCTCTCTTTTCTTTATTGCATATGATTCTCATTATTCCTGATTATCAATTATCTGTTAACATCTCAGAACGCATATTATAAAAATTCATTTAATTCTTAATTTGATAGCAATATTTTATGATCTGTCTACTCAGATTTGAATAGTTGGATATCATGAAATCATATTTTTTTTCATATAATTTATACACGGTTTGATGATCATATAGTACAGCGCTGTCAAACTTATCATAGTCCGCGAGCCATATTTTCTTCACCAAACATTTCGGGGAACAAACAGGTTGATAAATGAAAAGTTAGTTTACGTAATCAAAAAAAATATTTTATTTATGCTAAAAAGAAAATTTTAAAATATTCGTAATATATTAATGAGACCATTGTGGCCGTAATTGTTTGGCAACAATATATTTTATGTCCACATCAATATTTGTTGTGGCAAGTCTAATTATATCTTCAAGAGTGGAATCTTTCAAACTGTTTCTATATTTTGACTTTATATATTTCGGAGTATGCACGCTCGCAGATATATGTACTTCAGAACATTGATACAATTTGAAGTCCAAAATCTCTCAATTTTAGATATTTCTCTTTATCTAAAAATTTGAATATTTCTATTCCAGTTACTCCACAAGATGTAAACAATGGGTCAGCCTGCAGGTCGCATAATTCTATTTGATATTTAAGATCAACGGAGTTGATATCAATATTAATTGGGTCACAAAATAAATAATTAGACGGTTTAAGATGATTAAATTAAGAAAAATCTTTCATTAAAATCTATAATTAGCATATAAAAGTTTGGTAGAAATAATTTAAATTTCGCTTCTATATTACATTCCTTCATTTATTCATAGATCTCTTTGCAAGATTCAAAATGAAATAATTATTTTGCTTTAAATTAAACCTTAACAATTTAAATTTGTTTCTAAATCCAGTAACATATTTCACACACACATATAACACAACACACATTTTGATCTTGTTCTTGCAAGGATTTATTTAAAATATTTAAATTATTTGTAATGTCCATTAGGAAAGCAAGTGAATAAATAAAATTTTTATCAACTAAATTTGCTGTTAAATTTTCATCCACGGTGATTTCTGTGAGAAAAAGATGAACTTCTTTTAAATCTCCTCCAGCAGTAAAGAATCTCCTAGTGTAAAGAATCTCCTCCAGCACTTTCCGGCACTTAACCAACGAACGTTACTATGTAAAAGCAGATCTCCATACTCAGTTTTCAATTCATCCACAAATGTTTTAAATTTTCGGTGTGTAAGAGAACGATTTCCGCCACGAATTAAATTAGTAATTTTGCAAACCTTGTCCATTACGTCTTTTAGTTGTAGGGATAAACCACATAATGCCTCCTGACGGATAATACAGTGTAATATATGACATGTTATTCCTTCTTTTTGCAATTTTTTTATTCCTTCCGCGAGCCCAATATTTTTGCCCGTCATAGCTCTAGCAGCGTCGGTTACAATAGCAGTGCACTTGTCAAATCCGCCATACTGCTCTACTGAACATTTTAATTGTTTGTAAATATCTTCACCTTTTGTTGTTCCGAGTAATGATTGTAATTTTAAAAGTTCTTCTGAATAATTATAGTTTTCATTTACAGTTCTTATAAAAATAAGCAGTTGATTTGTATCGGAAATGTCCGCGCTTTCACACAATGCTACCGATAAATAGCAGCAACTATTGATTAGGTTTTCTAATTTATTAGTGACATGCATGCTAATCTCGTTTACACGTCGGCTTACCGTCTGGTGAGAAAGTGATACTTTTTGAAATTTTCTTACCATTTCCTTGTCATTAAATGGTTGAGCCATTTTTATGGCATACATTTTAATGAATTCTCCATCCAAAAATGGCTTCTTTGCCTTTACAATTTCTAAACAAACTTCAAACGATGCAGCTACAGATGCTTCTTGAAATTTTGGTTCTTGATTAGTATAAATCATTTGATGATCCATCTGCATTTTCATTTTTCTCACTAGTGGTATTTTCATGTCTTGCGTGTACGAATGATACTTTTGTTCATGCATGGAAAGATAATGGCGCTTCAAGTTATACTCTTTAGACACAGCTATGATTTGTAAACATTCCAAACACTGTGGCTTACCATTCTTGTTCAGAATAAATAAATGATCTATCTCCCAGAGATCTTGAAATTCTCGATTTTCGAGGTCTATTTTTCTTTTATTAGAAACACTCATATTCAATAATTATTTTAATTAATAAATAAATATGAAATTAAGTTAATAATATTATAACACAGTCACCCCTCAATAAATTCTAGACAAGACTGCACTCGCACGATTGCATGAATGAACCAAATAGCGTAGGGTAGTGTGCGCATCACGTGCGCCAACCATAGATAAACAACAACCAACCACAAATAAAATATGTGGCACCAACAATGAGCCAATCGTCATCAGACTTTAAACGGATTGCTGCTGTATTCAGCCAGATTAAGTGAAGTTACGCAAACTAAATAGTACCTACTTTAAATTCAAATTAGATTTAAATTTTCACACAGTAAAATTATTTTAATATTAAAAATAATAATTTAGTATCATAAATTTATTCATAGTAAAATGTACTCGCGGGCCGCCAGTTTTACAGCCGTGATATAGTATAAAAAAGTCAATGTTATTTAGTTGCCCAATTCCCATTCATTTTCATGCGTCCATTCTTTATGGGCCCACCGGCGACCGAGAGGTAAAGTCGCTAAACACTGGTAGTTCGGTCCGTGGTTTGAATCACACGAACGGGCTGGCTGTATGGGAGTTTTCGTGGTTTTACCCGTGTTAAAGGGTATCAGAAACCCCTATACCGACATTTTAGATGTACCTTTTCTCTAAATCTGCTGTAGATACATGCTTGAAATTTTTTGTGTAATTAAAGTATCCCTATCTGATAATACTGAAATGAGCTTTTGAAAAATTTTGAATTTTAGAGTAATTTACAGAATATTTTGTTAGACATAGTATAATTTAACACTTTTCTCACACCAAAATTTTTTTTAAATAGTTTTCCTTAGTTGATCGCAAAATGCTCATTTCAGTAAATATTAGGAAACCTAATAAATAAAAAATAAACGTTTTAGATACCTGTGAGCAGTAGTTCCTGAGAAAAGGTACATCGAATATAGAAAAGTCACGTATGGAGAAAACCGCGTTTTTATGTAAATATCCTCATTTATCAAAGCATTCGATGGCAAATTAAAACTAGATTTTTTACAGTTCTAATTATCATAGAGATTAAAGAATGGTATTTTTAGAAAGATAAAAGTGTAGGGAATTTGAAAATGCAAAAATCAGAAATCCCAATTTTTTTAAGATTTTGAGGTTCCAACACCCCTTAAGGAGTATACGAGCTAGTTTACCTTAGAAAATGCTCCACGAATACATCCTTTTCCTTAAGCATATAGCCCTCGAGGCTTTGCCGTAATCACATAAACCAAACCGTTCCTTATGTTGCAGAACTGAACATATGAGTATTACAGAAATGAATTTTCTGCTCGGTATTCTGAATCTTAATTTTTATGTAATTATGAGAATGACAATAAATATATGCGCAATCTAAATTTTCCTATTCCATTCAAAAATGTAATAAAAAAAATTATAAATTACTGTCTTCATAACATTAATAAATAAAATAACATAAATTACTGTCTAACACGAAATTCAAAATGAGATGTATTTTACTTACTGGGATTACCTGTGCTCGAATTCAAGCATTTAGTAAATGAAAAAGCATTTTCGTAAGTTAACATAATTTTCTTTCTTGATATATCAAATTTATATTCATCTAGAATAACTTCTTTCATGAGGAGAGATTTGAAGGAATATCTGCGGTTCTTCTACCAGTTGCTTGTTTTCCAAAATCGGGAACACAAAAATCAAAGTTTAATAATGATTAAGGTTAAATATAGATTAAAAGAGTGGATAAAACGATTGTATTTCAGGAATAGAAAAGAACGCATTTAAAGCATTTTTGATGTTGCAGCCCACATATTCTTAGAAGAGCCGCATGGACTCGCGAGTTTGAGAAATAGAACTACCGAACTTTACGGAGAGCAAAAGTAAGAGAATGGGGAAGCTGCGGATGAAGGTAACAAGTGCGTGGGCGTTTGACAGTCGTTTCGTCCGGGAAAGGCGGAATGGAGAAGTTTCCCTACTGTGGGGAAAACCAAAGGGGAAATGGAGCGAATGGCAGTCGCCGGCGCACAGTGCGTGGGTGTTGGGCTGGTCTTCTCTTCTCGGCTGCGGCAGCCGAGGGGAGCCCCCCTTCTGCCCCTATTTAACACGACTGCCGACTCGCTCCGAGACCAGTTGCTCCGCCTGAAGCCACCTTCTTTGACTCCTCCTTTGACTTTCCCGGATTCATTCTTCCATTTTCCGCTTTCTTCTCTTGCCGCCAGGTAAGCGATTCCCACTGCTCTCATTGTTATTGCCCTCGATCAACATTCATATTATGGCCAAAATGTGCTCTATCATCTAAAGTTCCAGAAGTGTTTTCAGCACACTATGAATTAAAATTGTATTTTCCCCTGGCTGTTATTCTCTAATCGTAGTTCAACAATTAAGTTATTTATTTTAAATTTAATATTTTGAGGTCTTCGAAATATGGTTAATTTTATGGTTTGAGTATGGGCGAGGGGAGTTTTTTGCTTCTCAAATTTTCCAGTGAAAGAAACTGGATATGAAGTAGCGAAACAAAATGTTTTCGCCTTATTTAGACTGGTCAGATTGTCCGAATGTGTGAATAACGGATAAAAGAGGTGAAATTTTAAGATTTTTAGAAGTCGTTTTGTTTTTAAAATATTTTGCATCATTTCGGTTGACAATAATGTCGTTTAATTCTTACCTAAACCGTCAGTATTTTGTTTCAAAAATTATATTTAGGCATTATTTCACAGACTCAGAATAATAAATTAATAATTCTGATTTGCTACCAGAAAATAAGAATTTCGAAAAATAAGAATTCTATCGGGATTTTCATTTATAAAATTTCCCTATTAACCTTATTGATTTATGGTATTTTACATGTATTAGAATGAATTTTAAGTTCCAGGAAATAAACGTTTTCCACAGTTTGTTGTTCTAAACGTTTGCATTTATCAATAAATTGTAACTCAGTGGAGCTCTTAAATGAATGACAAAATAAAATTTTGTGAATTTCTAGGAAAAAAATCTCTTTTTTTTTTTTTTTTTTTTTTTTGGAAGAGGCTTTTGGATATTTTATATGCTTGAAAAAATATTAGGATATTCAGTTAAAAATATTATGAATATGCAGTTCAACATGAAGAGAACAAAGTATGTTAGATTCTTCCTATCTGTATCAAACGCTAATTGTGAATGAGTTTCGTTATATTCCTCTCGAGGAAAAATTAGGAATTTCCTTCAATTTTTATAACGTAAAAAAGTATGTGTATACTATAATTTTAATTTATTAAGACTATATAAATTTGAAAATTTATTGTTTTTGCATTTTTAATGATAATGAAACGACAGTATCAGAATTGCTTGATATTTAATTGCATTTTAATTTCTAAAAATATAAATAAATATTTATAATGAAAAAAAATTTAAAGTCTTTTTTAGTGTAATGATGTCACAAATATTCCCAAACGAAAAGTAATTAACATTTCTATTTATCTTGATTCTTGTCTGAAAAGAAAAGATTTTTATAAATATCTGGAAATTAATAGAGTATTGCATTAGAAATAGTGGCGGGCGGGGAAATGTGCTGGAAAAGATTCACTTAATGTGTTTCTTCAGCGGATTCTTTCAGCCAGCCACTGTGGTGATGAAGTTGTTTTCAATTGGTATCGTCGGTCTTTATCTTTGTCTGAAAACAATATAAACCTTACTTTGCTATTATTGACTATTATGTTTCTATCATTGACTATTACTTTGCTATCATTGAGGGAAAAATATAAGTATTAATACTTTTATTTTTTTTTCATAGTATTTCATGTACTATATTAGACTTTCTAGTCCAATTTAAGCAATTAAACATTTTCGAAGATCTCGTAGGAAACTTGACGTAACGAATGTAATCGTCATATTTACGCTAATAAGAAAAAAATTTAGAATTCCAGCTGTTTTTGCAATAAACATAAACAAATATGTTTTGTGTGTTTATGAGTTTATTATCAATTATTTTAAAAACCGAAAGTGTTTTTTTGATACAATTAATACCGAAATAAATTACGTGTTAGTTCTCCAATTTTTTCTGATAAAAGTATTGTGATATTCCCTAACTTTTTATAAAAATTCTATTACTATACTCTGTGGTTCCGGGCCCCACCATGTTTTACTGTAAATTAACAACTTAATGTAATCTATAGAATAATACATCAGAATGATAAAACTCTGAAATCTATACGAAATTTCCGAATGCAAAGTATTTAGTAGCATTTCAGGTCACTGTAACGCACTGTTAATTTCCTAAGAATTTTGCCAGATATCATTTACAGTTTCATAAACGTAACATTAAATTTTCGGATATAAATGATTTTAACTTTTATAGTAATATTTTTATATTAAAAAGCAACATTCTAAACGAAATTACGAAACAAATATTTTATGCTTTC
This sequence comes from Stegodyphus dumicola, assembly GCF_044657685.1. Classification (NCBI taxonomy): domain Eukaryota; kingdom Metazoa; phylum Arthropoda; class Arachnida; order Araneae; family Eresidae; genus Stegodyphus; species Stegodyphus dumicola. The sequence goes on from NC_140777.1 coordinate 136,250,641, forward strand.
AGTAACACATTTCTTTTCTCAAGACTACTGACACTTCATTAATAACCTTACATAACTTTCAAATTTATCGGTGAAAAAAAACTAAATATTTCATAATGGACAAGAAATTTACCCAACTTTTAAAACACTTTGCTCTGTAGGAAATGTTTAAAAATATTAATCAAAATATAAAACTATTAATTGCCAGATAATTTGCATCTAATAGCAAAAGAGGAATATTCGGGAATTCCTTCAAAATATCATCAACTTAAAATAGCAAAAACGATTTCTTTAAAACTGAATTAAAAAAATCATAATTCAAAAGCAAGAAACATAATAGAATTAATCACAAAAGACAACAACGTTAATAATTTTTAATGCGTAATTTAAATTATAAATATCTCTTCTTGAAATCGAAAAGCATAATAAAACATCTGGGCTTTAAACTGTTAACAGTTTTGCTTTTCACATAAGGAAAAACAATGAATAAATTTAATAAGATACATAATTTTCCAAGAAATTTTAAAGTCTGTAATGAAAAGAACTAAAGAACGACTTGAAGAAAGAAAGTGTAACTTTTTAAGCTTCTAATTTTTCGAATCATCTATCAAAATCTGATGAAATGTTTCATAAATTAAAGAATTTCATAATATTTTTCACTGTATCAGAATCTTAACAGTTGGGAAATAATCGAAAAATTGAGATAACATTAAACAGCTTGCTAACAATTTTGAAGTTCGTATTTAATTGATCTTTGAACAACGTAACAATTTGGAAACAACATTTTCTAAACCTTAGTTTGGTCTTTGATTCATATAGCCATGCAAAAATAATACTTTATAGTTTGGTTTTAGTACAACATATTTGACTGAAAGGTCTTCAGTAGGACAGTCTTCTGATGAGGATCTTAATAGTCTCGATGGCTGATATTAGATATAACGTTTTCAGTTAGTATGTAACAAGAATGAAAATGAAGTTTTTTTTTAATTACTAAGTCGTTACAAATCATTCATAGGCTTTGAAGGGAAAAATAAAATAAAAGTATTTCCAGTTATCGGGAATAAATGTTTTAAGATCTATTTCTGAAAATGCATATTAATGATTAAAACTCCGTTAATGATCCAAAGTTTATTATTTAAAAGTATTACATACTTTTACTTTCTGGTCAACAGTGGGAAAAGAACAATGCTTTATATTTAACCTGTTGCTAGTTGCCCCGTTGTGAAACGGAAGCGGACACCTCATATCCTGTGACCCTAACAGTAGTACGTTTTTTAAGTTCTTTTATTTCAAATCAAGTCACAATTTTTAATACTATAGCCCTTTATAATTACCATTTAGTTAGCAGAAGAAAAAGTAAACATTTTGAGATTCAAATGAAGAAAAACTTCAAAAAGAAAACTCCTCATGGCTTTAAATGATTTCTGTGTTCTGTATAGGGGATAACATTATGTCTAGAACGGTTTTTTAATTACGTCGTCAGAAATGTTGAATACTTTCAGAAATAATAATTTTAGGCAAAATTTATTTATCGTGAGGGTTTTCATTGTATTATTATTGATAGTGCTTCGAATTTTAAAAGATGGTTTTATGTTTCCAAGAGCATGATATAATTATTTCAGATAAGTTTCTCACACTGCAGTATATGCTTAATAACCACCTTCTGGTGCTATTTAAAGTTATTCAACACACTAACATTTTTAAGCGTAGTATTTCTGCAGTTGAGTTAAAAGGAAGAAATTATAATTTCCAGTTTGCTCGGAGTATTATTAAATTTTCAGCTTAACTAAAAGGCTATCCAAAGTGAAAAATATTTTAGGACAGTTGCTAAAAGCGATTTTCGATATTTAGTGAAACTAAGGTTTAATTGCACACTATCAAAAATTATTAGCGTTTTTTTTTTCTTCCAAAAGTCGAATTTTAAAAAGAGCAGTAAATGCATAAATTTATTCTTATGAACAATTTTAAATCAAATTTATATTTATAAAAACCTAATTTTTTTTTTTTAATTTTAATTTGTAGAAATTAAAGAAGATATATCGGAAAATTTCTCAACCTTCATTCAAATTCTAGAAATGACTATGTGGCATAATTAATTTTACTTTTCAATTTAACTAAATAAATTTAGAATGGCGTAACAGTTCGTAGTGGCGTAATAGTCTTACAATGCCCTAATATCTGCTTTTTTGACTGTGCGCCCCGGGCTGCACAAACATATACCCTGGACAAGTGTACAGCTTGTCGCAAGGGCCCCCCCCCGGGTGTTTAGTTCCAAAGCGAACATGGTACTCATTTTATCGACTCATTTAAGGGCTGAAAGGCTGAATCAACCTCGCCCAGCCCGGGGATCGAGCCCCGATCTGCGGTGCTGCTGCGAGAATCGCTACCACTGCGCCACCAGGCCTCATTTAAAATGAATATAAATTCCAAAACAACGCTTTTTAAAATAAAAGTTTTGTTTTCAATGCTTAATTATAAATTCGAACGCCATTCCAAAATAAATTCCAACGCTTTGTTTCAATCGTAAACATTTCTTAAATTTAGAACTGAAAGAGTTAAAATAGTATTTAGACTTTCAATTTACGGATTTGTACAATACAAAGTATACAAGGATGGATAAATCAGAAGCAACTGAAACCAACAAAGCTAAATTGCATATATTGAAAAATTAACGAGAAAACGCATTTTCAGTCTTTTTTGTAACTGCATGAAATTATACCGTTAACATGTATTGTGTAATTCGGAGCATTCATTGCAAAATGAGCTTGTTAAATTCTGAAGAGAAATTACATGTTTCAGGAAGCAAATTATTGCAATTACACTTCTTTTCTTATGGCATATTTTGACTTCTCTAATTCTAAATATTCAGATTCACTTCCGCTCTTATTAATAATTATAAACATATTTGAATGCTTCACAAACTTTTAAAAGTTAACACAATTTTAAAGACGATAACTGATAAACAATAAACTCTTGATTAAGCTTTGTGAAAAAGATTTTTCCATGTAGAAATAGGCTATGTATGGCGTTAGAAACATTATTTAACAACTTCAATAATTCTGAAAATTAATACATCTAGTATTAATAAAAATACATCTAGTATGATGCGATGTACAGTGTAAATAGTGATGTATAATTTTAAGTTGAAAATTAAATAGAAGACCTTGTATCACATTTCATAGTAACCACCTCTTAGAACTGGCGATTTCCCAAAATGCTTGTATGATAAATTAAATATGTTACACTATGTGTATTGGTTGTTCTGCGGAGTTTAAATACCTCGAGAATGATACGTAATGGATCTCCAAAAAAATGAAACGATTAAATTACTGACGTTTCTAAGGAAATAAAAATCAGAGCTCGCATATAAAGAACTTTTGCATTCATATGATCAAATAAAGCTTAATAAAAATCTGAAAGGTTTCAAATTTTAAATTACGTCCAAAGAGGCATTTTTTTTTAACGTTTTGTGTGTTACCTTTATGTATTAAATATCATGTTCTTTGCACTTAAAACATAAAATTCAATTCAATAGCAATGTCGCAAAAATAATTTTAAATTGAGCTTGTCTCTAGAATTTCTAATACAGAGTTCCGCGCGCTGGAGATAAAAAGGTTTCCCCCTCCCCCCGTAGAGTGTTGCCATTGCTCGCTTTGAAATCCTTGAGTTTGTTAATTAAAAATTCGTTAAAGTTTTACAAAATAGGAAATAGATAATAAAACAAATTCCAAATTTCAAATTGGGTCTTCCACATGCCCATATTCGTAGGAGGATGACGTCATTCAAAATTCGACGGCTCTATGTACCGTTGTTTTATCACAATGCGAGAAATATACATACATTTATGCAGATTTTTCATTATTTAATTTCTTCAAATATAATGCAGGACTCTAACATTGGGTGGCTACAGTTTGAAAATTGAAACGGACATTTATAGTGATTTAACGCAAAATCGCAAAACGAAAACAATAGTCCTTCAGGAACAAAGACCCTTTAGACTAAAAATATGTTATTGATTTCGCTAAAAATTTACTTTTTGTAATAAAAATGTGTAGTTTACTGGACGGAATATAAGAAGTATCTACATTTAAAAGATATTTTATAAGAAAGAACAGTAAAGGTTCAGATACTATACTTAAGATAAAAATAAGTAAATATATTTTATTTTGATGCAAGCTTGAAGAATAAGTTCTACGGCTATTATTATTTTAATTAAACAGCTATTGTGATTTAGACCTTTACTATAATTTCTATTCTATTCTATATAATTCTATTCTATTCTCTTCCGTTTCTTCACCAGAAATGTAAGTGAGTTAGAGAGTATTTAAGTCGATTTGGACTGTAAGAAGAGTGTGTTTCTGCCTCTCGAGGCCACGTTACAAGGTCTCGCCACTTCTTATAAGATTTTAATTCTTCGGCTTTGCGTTATTGCTGCCGACATTTAATTAATACGTCAGTGAAAAGTTCTCAGCCAACTTAGAATTTAAAATCAAATCGTGTAGTTTTTGAATACTAAGAGTAGTTTTAAATTTGAATGTTATATCGCCACAAGTGGTGGAAGATGCTGTTGAGCACGAGTATTCTAAAATTCTATGTTAATAAAAAGGTCATTCTAAATTTTTTCAAGTTCCTCTCCTTCAGCTATCATTCGCTTCAAGTCTGTTAGGAGTCTGATATTAGTTTATGCTACCAAAGAAAGTCAGAAGTCATAAATCATAGTGATATAGTATATTTTTTAAATTTGTGTATTCAAGACGAATAATGAGAGATTCTTTTATTGGTTAAAGATATAAATTGCACTAATTTCAAGAAAAATAGTATCATTCGAGAGAAATACTTCTTTATTTTAAACCCACATGAGAGGCATAAAGTATTTTCTCCCTCCTTTCTGCATGTCTTCATGGTGTAACGGTAGCACACTCGTCGCGTATTCGAGAGGTCCGGGTTCGAGTCCCGGCTAGGTCGCTGCACATTTTTCATGTACTATTGCTTCAAAATAACCTGATGTCTCTACAGAGAGATAAGAAACTCATATCAGCTTTTAATTTAAGAGAACCATCTAAACTTGAACTTTAAAATAGTGCACAATTATGTCTGAGATTGATGTTTATTTAAAAATGTACATAGAATATTTTGTTTTTCCTTTAATGAAAAGTTAAATCATGTCTCGAAATGCAATATCAGTGCAAAATCAATACTAAACTTTACTTTACTTTAAAAAATCTGATGTGTACACCACATGACTTCCTTGTATTAAATTATACGCATTTTTTCTTGCATTTCATTTAAACCTATTGGATTGAATTAAATCTACTTCGCCGACAGCGCATAAACCACAAGAGAATAAATGCATTCTTTAAAAATCACTCTGTTTGTTTACCATAGCGACACTCTGGCGCTAGGTTCACTTAACAGTATTATATTTCGTTCATATTATAACTCAGAATGCACAAAAATTATATCATTTAAAGAATTATCTAATCGTTGTCACATGTTCTATTCAAATACTATAAAGCTAGAATGATGTATAAAAGAAATTAAGCAAACAAAACAAAAAAAGAAACAGTTTTTCACAGACGATTGAGTATTTCTCATTCAATTATTTCAGTTCTCATTTCGCGACAAGGCAAAAATACATAAAAACTCAAAATATCTATATTTAAACTACGAAGTAAATCTTGTCAGTTATTTCCTCGGAAAAAAAATAAAAGAATCCAGAAAAGATTAAGCTTCATTTGATTCGCAATAATAAATGAAGGCGTTACCTTTGTTGTTGCGAAGCTAAGTTTCTTTAGATTGGCAACAATTCCACTATTCTGCTGTTTCAAATGTAAACAAGCCATGGCCGCCATCAAAAAATTATTAGGCTTAGTGGCACTTAAAAAACTTTAAAAATGTTAATAATTGTAAAAATGTTGCATACAGATTTACTAAAGGCATAAAAAACTGAACCGGAAGATAAGAACAACATAATTCAATAATTTTTAAAGCACAAAATGTACAATTTACAAATATATAAGAGTAAAGAAACTGAGATCACTGAGCTGGGTAACAGAGTGGATATATATATATAAATATATTTATATACGTTTGGTGCCGCCGATTGCAACAAAAATACGAGGTGCACATCTACATTTTATAGCAGTCCTATATATAAAATTTCAACGTTCTGAGGCTACTCGTTTTTGAGTTATGCGAGATACGTACGTACGTACGTACATACGTTCGTACAGACGCCACGAACAATTCTCTTCAGAATTCATTTTAAAGCAGTTTTATAATTTTTTTGGAGGAAAAGAGTCCTTTATTCTGTCCTTACGTACAGATATCACGCAAAAACATCGTTAAATTGCATTCGATGGCGGTCAAAATGGATATTTTTGTTGAAATATGCTGCCTGAAACATTTCGCGATTACAATACTTCCTTTTTACTTCGTACAAGGAAGTAAAAAATGACAGAAAATCTTCAAAATTGTATTTCCAAAGCATACGTCATTTATCATTCTTATTGCCCGTCTTCAGAAACATATATGAGAAATCGAATGCACGTCACTGCTAGTCAAATATACTCTCGACTAAGAGCAATATCGCTTTACCCGAGCACAAGAATTTCAAATAGCTTTTTACTAACATGCACGAATGTACAATACATGTCTTGAAGAAATTCGCAGTCCTGTTGCGTCATTTCTAAGAAACAGACTCTGAAAATCCAGTGCATGTCAGCTGCAATCGGAATGCATTGTCGAATGAAAGAAGCATTTGTTTATTTTATCTTTGAATAAGGAAATATGTAAAAGCTATTTCAAAAATATAGGAATATGTAAGCATTAAAATTTTTATAACTCTGTATTAAAGAAACCGAATGATATAATCATATTCATGACATACAGATAATATATTTCATTAGTTTAATATGAAAATTTATTTAGATTATTATGTAAAATCTAATCAGAAAGCAATGTTTGTTAAATAACAGAACTCTTGAAAATAGTTTTTCTTGGCCATTTCACAAACCTTTGATAAATAGTGCAGCAATAACAGGTAGACAATTTATAGCCAGAATAATTTATCCTTGAAGTATGGTAATTACATCTTCTGTTTCTTGAAGTATTCTGAAGCGTTATTTGAAAATAAGTCGAAAATGAACCTGTATTTTACCAATATTTTAAGTTGGTGTATATTTCATAGAGCTTGCACTGACAAATCATTTTTTAAATTTTGAACATGTTATAAAGTAATTATGAAAATTCTTATTGATTCGTTTGCAAGCATAAAATCAAGCAAATGAATTCTGTTAAAATATTTAATTTGAGTTTAAGCTGGAACAGAAGAGAATTCACAACATTTCAATTATATTCATGAGTAAATTATTGCGTAAATTATGAATTTTACTCGATTATATTACACCAGCTTTGTTATCAATTTCATAAGTATGCTGCCTTGTTAAATTAAGATTTGTAAGACATAAAAATATATTACATTTCCTAAATTTTGTGAGATTATCTATCCGAACGTTCTCATTTTTGGGGGGATGGGGAGGGAAGATTGCAGTCAATCCTTTCTAACTAGCTTGGTTGCTGTTGCCTGAAATCTGTTTCGTTTAAATTGACGTTGACGAATTACTTTTAAATGATATCACGAAATTAGATAACAAATAATCAAAAAAGATTTTAAAGTGTATTTGAGAAATTGATTTAATTCTGAAAAAATTCATGTTAATTTGGTATAATAAAACATTTTATAATTTCAATTTTGAAAGCCTGACAAATACTCGAAATTTCAAAGAGAAATTTTCAGGGCTTTGAAGAAATGACTAGTAAGTAATACAAATATTTCTATATGTTGATATAATTAAATGCTCGTTAAGAAAATAAACTTTATTAAGCCCTCTGAATACTCTAAGTAGATAAATTTAAATTGGTTAATACAATATGCGTAGTAAAAATAAATTCTGACAAGCTGATTTAATTAAATCACACACGGATTTTTCGTTTAACGGTAAGGATGCTTCTGCAGAAGATTTTCTAGCGGAAATCGGCTTGTATTCATTTCAAAGTAAGAAATGGTACTATACAGAAAAGGAGACTAATGCCTGAGGTTTTATTGCTATGATGTCATTTATAAAACTATTTTTTCCTAAATGGAATATGAAATTAGTCGAGGACTTCCTTTTTTAAATACCATTCCTATTTCTTATTAAATGTAAATTTTAATTTAAGTTTTAATTTAATTTTAGTTGTAAATTTTAACTTATATCTAAAAATACTTATTAACTACATGCCAAGAATTACCTTCATTACTTACTTGTGTATGATCCAATAAATTATAGTATTGCTTTAGTTCTATAATTTCTTCCAGCAATTTATTAAAAGCTAAAAAATACAATTTTATTTATTGTTTATTAAAAGCAAATAATGTGAAATGTGTAAATATCTGTGAGTATAAGTTTCATATTCTTTATATCTTAAATCACACACCAAAGAGTGATCTCTCGACTCATTTTCTTCCACTCCATCTTCTACTTAAAATGATGCAGTTACCATTTAGTAACTTCACTTCCTTATTATATTGTTGAACAATGCCTGTTGATGTGGTATCGCCTTCCCCCTTCTCCATTTCAGTCTCTGCTTAAAAATATAGTTTTAAGTTGTTTATAACTATAGTTTTAAGGTGACGAATAGAATAAATTCTATTCCATTAGTAATATTATATTCCATCAGTAACTGCGAATATATTTCATTAGTAACTGCGGTATATTCCATCAGTAACTGCGGTACATTCCATTAGTAACTGCGAATATATTTCCATTAGTAACTGCGGTATTAGTATTGCGGTATATCCCATTAGTAACTGTGAAGGTCAAGAAGTGTTCATTGATGTTGTATATGTTACGGTGAAACACCGAAATCTGGAGAATGTCGACTTTCACCGGTGAATGAAAACATTCCCATAGTCTCTTGGTGTATGTCCGAAATATTTTCCAAATACTCTTAGTTCTGACTTACACCGACATTCACCATGCACTAATGGTGAATGTTAAACATATAACAATATTATATTTTCTTCTCCGTAATTCAGTTGCGAATAAACGCACTTAAAACTTGAAATAAGAACTTAAGAACATGAGAACCTAAAACACACAATACATTCAAAATGAGAAAGGAAAATAATAAAAGTTAAAAACTTACTTAATTATACAGTACGTTCTAAATGAGAAAATAAAATAACAGTAATTCAAATCTTATTTATTGCAACAACTTAAACTATTATGGCAGTTTATGACCTCTCTTTTCGATTTTCACCAGAGCATATCTGTGATTGTCGACATACACCGGTGAGGGTCCGAATATACACAAATGTAGTGAAATATTCGGTCTTTCACCGACGTATTTGGTGAATGTTGATATTCTACGGTGAAAGTCGACATTCTCCAATTTCGGTCTTTCACGATAAGATATATATAAAATTAACAAGCCACTAAGAACAGACTAGCAGTCTCATTTTAACAAAGAAGGTTTTTGCTTTCATTTGGTGGTATTTATCTATTAAGAATAACATAATAAGTATGATAAGCAAAATGATAATCAATGATTAATTTGCATGTCCAGCATCATAAATTTAAAAAAAAATTGTCGCATGTCAATTGCAAAATTTCTAAATTTCTTGTGACCGATCTCGTTTTCCTGATATTAGAATAAGCCCACGAAATTCATCATGGCAAGAAGGCATGATTGCGTCTGTCGTTGGCAACAACACCATGCAGGTGACAATACGACTTTGCTCAGTTTGTAGAGTCATTAGGATTTTTTGGAAGCCAGAGAGATGAAAAATATGCAACCGTCTTCGCCAGGAATCGAACCACGGACCTCTTGAGTACCGGCCTAGCGTGCTACCGTTACACCACGAAGGCACGCTAGGGAAGTGGGAGAAATACTTTATAAGTTGCACCGCCAAGTTTGAAGCAGACACTCCAAGGCGACTTGTCCAAGGGTCTCCGTTACTATTAACATCTCGAGAGGACTTTCTGCTAACCGCATAATTTGAATGCCCCCATGCCACACAGACATTATACTTTTGCAAATATCCGTGCCTTCTCCAGGATTCGATCCCGAGCCTTTATGGTACGGCAACCAGAGTCACTATACTATCCCGCTTGGACGGCATTTCTAACTTTACTTCTTGGTTGCATTACCAATTGCATGAACTATAAAACGTGACATTTTTATATTAACATATAGACTACAATCTTTTGTATAAAATTAATTATTTTTATTTTTAATATTGCTTTTAAATATTTTCCTATCATCTTATTTACAGCATTTTGAGTAAAAAAAAAAAAAAAAAAAAAAAAAAAAAAAGGAATGCAGAAACCTTTAGCAGAAAATTTTCAAAGTTGATTTTTTTTTTTTTAATTAAACACTTATTTCACTTTAATAGTAAAATTTTTGTCTTACGAATTGCAGCACCATGTATTAATTTTATTTATTTAATGGTAAAATTCCTTCTGAAATGTTAGACTGTAATCTGAAACTTTCTGACTGCAAATTTTAGTTTGATCATTTTTAGTACGGATTTTAAACAGTTTTTTTAAACGTTAAGAATTTTCTGCAGCATTTTTTTTTCTTTTATCATCTCGTCATTTCTTTAGTCAATCTTTTATCTTTAAGGAAGAAACCTGTTGTGTCTAAGAATGATTATTCGTAGGCTTATTGCATGTAACTCTCTAAGCACCATGGATTTCTTTGTAATGTAATTTTGTAATCATATACAAGAGTAAAATGCAATCCTGTCATCTATCATATATTAGTTCAAAATTTATCTCTTAATGTTCTTGTTGCATTCATTTTGAAAACAACCAAACACAGTTATTAATCGTAATCATCGTTTCTAAATCTTCGAAGAATCATTTACATCTATGTAAGGAGACACGCGTAATGCAAAAGTGAAAATTGGAGAAAAATTCAAATTTAATTCGGATAATTGAGGATAATTGCCTAAAAGCATATATCTGTGTATTTCTGATATATCTGCGATAAGAATTACGGATATAAAATAGGAATTGGTAAACAGAGTTCTTCAGAAACGTCTTCCAAATAATTAAGGATATTTCATCAGCATGAAATTGAAGATCAGTCTTTCCTATGGAAATATCTAATTTGAGGAAAAGGTATGCTGCAAAAAAATTCTATTAAAATTTATTAACAAAAACATAGGATATCTATTTAAATCATGAGCTTTTACGCAAATAACAAAGTGGCAGAGTAAAACAACCTATGTGAATTACTGAACAGATAGAGAGAGGTTGAAACTAATTTCGACGAGAAAATGAGGTGGAAAGAGTAAACTTTCACCAAGCCTAAAAGGGCCTACGTTTCGCCTAATATATTTTGCACTGTTATTAATCATATTGTATTACCACCCGATCTTTTAAAAAGCTTGTTGTTGCTGTATCAACCAGTGTTATATTTTGAATAAGCAATGCACCCTTTTTAAAGATTTAAATCGGGCTTTAGATATTAAGAAGTAATTTTCACTTCACAGTTATTTCCTTAAAACTACAGTAAGTACAGTTCTGACTAATTTACTACAGTTTGTAACTATTAGATAAAAATTGCTCCGATGCTATTGCAAACATATTTAGGGTAGTGTCTTATAATTGCCATATACGTTACATTTTCAATTTTCTTATTATAATAGAAGAATCATCATCAATCTTTTGTACCAGCATAAAAAGAAACAAAATATTCTTTTCTTTTACTATACAATACTTCAAATTACAATACCCTTCGATATAATGCAAATATACACAGATTTTAGGTATTAAATTATACCCTTCCACAGATTTTAGGTATTAAATTTAAAAATGGAACATAAAAAGATGAAGAAACAGCTTTCTAACCATTTTAAAACACAGTGTTAGTTAGAAAGATATTTTACTACCCAGTGTTTTTATAGTCCATCAAGAACAATTTCAGCATATTGTTTTAAGAAAAATTGAGTAAGAATATTTTAGGAGTATTTTATTAATTAACAGATGTAACCGTTGCACGGATTTATTCTTTAATTACAAGTTAACTATTAATTAAAATAAAATAATGAAATTTTATTCAGGTTTGTTCCTAAATTTGAATTTTGGTGAATATTAGTAATATAGAATTATATGACATGAGAAAATATTAAAAATTGGTCGAGTTGATAAATTCTGCGTTATGATTGCTCAATCATCTGTTTCTCGTTTCTTTTTTAAATCTCAGTTAATAAATTTTTAGATGTGCTATATAAAAAATAATTTCGATTTTTACTTCAGATAAACTTACTTATGAGGGTAATATGTAATGTTTACTTTATCTATAAGATAACTATCAAAATTGTGTAGAATTGAAAAATGAATGAGGTGTAAAAATGGTATTTATTTTGCTTAAATGTTCATTGTTAGTCCAAAGGGACTTGAGTCCCGAAGGACTATTACTTTCGTTTTGGCATTTTGCGTCGGACGGATAAATGTCGGTTCACTTTTCAAACTGTTGCCATAAAATGTTAGAGTCCTGCATTATATTTGAAGAAATTAAATAATGAAAATCTGCGTAAATGTATGTATATTTCTCACATTGTCATAAAATAACGGTACATAGAGTCATCGAATTTTGAATAACGTAATCCTCCAACGAATATGAGCATGTGGAAGACCAAATTTGAAATTTGAAATTTGTTTTATGATCGATTTCCTATTTTTTAAAACTTTGACGAATTTTTGATTAACAAACTCAAGGATTTCAAAGCGAGCAATGGCAACGTTGTGCAGAAAAAACATTTTTATCTCCAGCGCGTGAGTCTCTGTATCGGAAATTCTAAAGATATGCTCGTTTTAAAACTATTTTGCGATATTGCTGTTGCACTGGATCTTATGGTTTAAGTGCGAGGAACATGATATTTAATAAAGAAAGGTAACACACAAAATGTTAAAAAACGCCAATTTGGACGTAATTTAAAATCTGAAACATTTCAGATTTTTTATTTTTGTATACTGCTTAATTTTTCATGATAATATATAATAATTTCATATAATTTCCTGTTAAATTATACATTATTAGGCAATTTAAGTACGATATGAAAATAGTGGATGAAATGAAATTCAGAAAGTTGTTCCTATCGATAAAACGTGTTCTATTAACTTTTCAAATTCCGTAAAACTATTCTTAGAATTTTAGTCTTTATTGTGGATCAAGGAAAACAACTAGAGATTACTTTAGAAAACTAAACAAATTTGAATACTCTATTACACTTTTTATCCACTTTTATTCCATTCCATCATAGCTGACAGAAACTATTGTACTAGCTTTTTACTTACATTCTAAACATAAATTTACTCCCTAAAAGCAAATTTAATCTCGTGCCATACATCGAGAAAGCAAAGTAATTTAAAATTCATATAATGTCATAAATGACTGTTTGGCGGAACAGAGTTCTCCCCTCAAGCTAGTTTTTATTGATATACTACGCAAGTTGAGGAAAATATTTGCTCTGTAATCTGAGGAAGGAAATGAATGCCATATACTGGAAAAGAATTTAAGGTTATAAATAAGTGACGTTAAATATTAATAAGGCTACCTCAAATTGCGTACTTTAATAAAAATTCATCATTTTTAGAAGAATATATAATATTCCGTAATGAAATTTTTCCGAGATGGTTCCAAATGAAAGTAATTTTGAAAGAAATAATTATAACAAAACGCATGTTTAGAAGTCCAAGTTTATTCTAAACAAAGTTGCTTACGAGATATCGTATCGGCTGAAATCTGTCTGGATGTATTACAGTCGTTTCGGATATTATTACTGTGGTGTTGCATACGTAACGTATCCCGAATTATCGAGCTTAGCATCAAAATAAGTAATATAATAAAAGAACACACTGCATTAAAAAAAAAAAAGACAGTTCTATATCTCTCGTTCTACTGGGCCGATTGACGAAATTCATATTGCGTTTTTCATGTCGCGAAAGCGTGACTTAGGATATGTATTAGATTTATATTAAGCAATGTTCTATTATAGGAATTTTGGCACAAAATCAAACCTTTTTCTGAAATGACATGTCTATTATTTGGGTGTCAAATTATTACTATTAGATGGGTCTCAAATTATACATAAATATTTAATTTTGTAAAATTTGGTGCGATATTTACGGAGAAATTCAAACATTTATATTAGCGCAATTTTTCAGTTTGCGCCAAGAATAATTCACTTGGTGAACTTCTTAACTTATAGCAACATATTTTCCTTTCCTTTTTTTCATTATAAATGATCGTAAGAAAAAGTCATCGTTTATTTTTTCAAATTAATTTAAAAGTAGTGCGTAAACCACATTTGACGTTATTATCGCTAATAACAAATATGCCAAATCTCAAATACGTAAATTTACGTATATCCTAGGAAAATTTTAGTAAAAAACTGTAATTTTTTGCAGGTATGCTTTGAAATACATCTACTTCAAGATGGTGGTAAAATAATTTTAACAAAATGCGTAAACCACATTTTCTTTATTATCGCTTTCAAACAAATATGGCAAATTTCAAAATGCGCCAATACATATATAATCTTCGGAAATTTTGAATAAAAATCTCTAATTTTTTGCAGGTATACTTAGAAATATATCTACTTTAAGATGATTGTAAAAATGTTATAGGTTATAATCAAAATGGTTTTCGAAAAATTTTAAAAATTATTTCAAAATACAAATTTTAAAAATAAATTATAAAATTTGGGCGAATTTTATTTGGAATGAACCTAAATTTCGAATTGTGGAAGAGAAAGTCAAGTAAGTTTAATAAAAAAGAGATATCAATGCATTTCTATCAAATTCAATTAACATTGAGGAGTTAAAATTTTGAGAGCTAAGTTTTTAAAACCTACTCGTGGGATTTTTACAAAACTTGGGACTTTGGCATAATTTGAGTCGTAGAATCGAAATATGGAACAATATTCGCATGTCATTTCAGAAAAGTCGGATTTTGTGTCAAAATACCTCAAATAGAACAATGTTTAATATAAATCTAATACATATCCTAATTCGCGCTTTCGAGGCATGAAAAACGGAAGCTGAATTTCGTCAATCGGCCCAATAGAACAGGAGATAGAGAATTGTCCCATTTTTAGTCCAAAGGGGTTTTGTCCGTGAAGAACTATTGTTTTCTATATAACTATAATTATGGATATTAAATTAAAGCACTGATAAATTCGGTTCAATATTAACTGTCAGGCATTTTTTGATGTTAAAAGAAACGTAAGGGGATTGTTTTTTTGGGGGGAAGGGAGGGGAGGAAATCTTATATTTAAATTTATGCAAACTCTTTACATTTATATATGATCCATTTTCTTTGAAAGTGATGCAATTCCATTACGTCCACCATCCCCAAAGACATAATATTTCACTCAAAAATTTAAATAAATTCAAAAATTATACTGCGTCATGGCTATATTACCTTATATTCCTCCAATACATCATGGCTATTTTCAAAATCTTTCTCATAATGCTAAAAATTAATAACATAATATTTTTAAAAAATCTAAAAGGTTTCAGATTTTTAAATTACCTCCAAAGGGGCTCTTTTTAACTTTTTGTGTGCTACCTTTATTAGTCCAAAGGGGCTTTGTCCCTGAAGGACTATTGTTTTCGTTTTGCGATTTTGCGTTGAATCACTATAAATGTCCGTTTCACTTTTCAAACTGTTGCCACCAAATGTTAGACTCTTGCATTATATTTGAAGAAATTAAATAATGCAAAATCTGCATAAATGTATGTATATTTCTCGCATTGTGATAAAACAACGGTACATAGAGCCGTCGAATTTTGAATGACGTCATCCTCCTACGAATATGGGCATGTGGAAGACCCAATTTGAAATTTGGAATTTGTTTTATGATCGACTTCATATTTTGTAAAATTTTAACGAATTTTTGAGTAACAAACTCAACGATTTAAAAGCGAGCAATGGCAATACTCTACGGTGGGGGGAAAAAACTTTTTGTTTCCAGGGGGGCGCGGAACTGTGCATCGGAAATTCTAAAGATATGATCATTTTAAAATTATTTTCCGACATAGCTACTGAATTGAATTTTATGGTAAAGGCAACCCACGAAAAGTTCAAAAAACGCCCCTTTCAAAAATCTGAAACCTTTCAGATTTTTTTTTCCTTTTGCGCAGTATACCTTTTTGTTCTGTGTACTCAAGGAAATGCCAGGAACATAAAACTTGAAATAATACTCTCTATAGAAGAAGTACATGAATATATGTCACATGGAATAATATAATTCGTGCTATAGTTTAGCGGAATCCAGAACATCTTTCGACGATACAACGTGATGCCACAAAGCAGTGTTTGACTAAAGGAATTTGGGTTTCTTTGATCAAAAATATATCTCTATAGATCGCTCTATAACTTACTTTTCTCGTTTCTGCCTCTCCGGCCTCTATGTTCTGACTTAAAATATTTGTAGATTATGGCACAGCATTATAGTGCTATATGCCTAAAAAGAGAGATACCTTTGTGGATATCATTATAACGGAAATTCACGTTTCAAAACCAAGTGAACTCCCATATAGGCAATTGGTTTTCCAGGATTTGAACCAGGGACAAACTACCAATGTCTAAGGGTTTTACATTTTTTATACCAGGTGTGTAAGATGTATACAGAGACTAATCTTATTTGTAATACACATCCCTGACATGACTAATAGTGAGCATTAAACTAAATTTAAATTTTACACTAAACCAAAATTCGATAATTATAAATTACAAATATTATATAATTATAAATATATTTATTTATTTTAATTACATAAGTTTAAATGTATTTACTTAAATAATAAAATACGTTAAACTAACTGAATTTTAATTTTCTCCAGTGTGTCAGAATGGAAATTTTCACAATCCCTAGACATCCCTTTTCTATATAGATAAAAGAAAGAAAAACAAAGCACTAAAATTCTGGATATTTTGGATTTGAAACAAAGTGACGTAAAAATAGAGGAAATAAAAAAAAAAAAAAGTCTTAAAACAGTGTTCAAATTCACATTCGTTTTGCACGTAGAGCCCCTGGAGAAATTTGATAAGCTCATTCAATTCTTTTCTACTCACTAAAAAATGGCTTAGAAACCAAAAAGGGGGTAAAAGATAGATGGGTGCCTTTTTGCCAATAAATCTTCGAGGCAGAGGGTCACGTGACACCCATCCTGTTGCACTTTCCCTTCCATTCACGAACGTCAGCTTTGCGAAAATGATTACCCAAAAAACATTTTTCAAGCGCCCTTTCTTTCGAAAATTCTGAAATATTTTTTCCAGCTCTTATGTGTTATAGCTGAGTGTAAAATGGCCAATGTAATACACAAATTTTCAAACAAGACCATATATTATGTTCGAGGGTTCGATGCGTCACGAGATCTGGTTAATTACTTCAGCATAATTTAGTAAGCTTTCATACAACTGCTGCTTTTAATTCATGCGTTAAATTTGTTCATGCGTTAAAAAATGCGTTAAAACCTCGGACCGAACTACCAGTGTTCAGCGATTTTACCGCTCGGCCGCTGATGAGCCCATATAAAAATTTCACGAATGAAATGATGTCTAATATCTATGTGTTTAGTGCGTGAGTGATAAACAGCATTTTTCATAAGCTTCTGTGCACCTTTATTATCACAATATATAATGGTTGGATAATCAGCAGTAAAATTTAATTCTTTAAGGAAACGACGTAAATAAACTGCTTCTTTGGCACTTTCTGAAAGACTGATGTACTCTGCTTCAGTACTTGATATTGCAACAGTTTGTTGCTTTCGTGATTCCCATGTTATCGGATTTCTAGCTAGCTTGAATAGGTAACCTGTATACGATTTTCTAGTATTAACATCAGACGCCCAGTCGGCATCAGTATATCCAATAAGTGCTTTTCCAGTCTTTCGAAATTTTAAACAATAATTTTTTGTTCCTTTTAAGTATCGAAGAACGCGCTTTGCAGCCAACCAGTGTAATTTTCCAGGATTGTTATTAAATTGGCTCAGGTGACTGACGGCATATGTAATATCCGGCCTAGTAAACACAGAAAGATACATAAGCGAACCAATTAGACGGCGATAAGGTATATTGTTCATTTCTTCCTTTTCAGTTTCAGAAGGACACATTTCTTTACTTAATTTTACACTAGGATCTAAAGGAGTTGCTACTGGTTTTGCATCTTGCATATTAAACCTTCGTAGAATATTATCAACATATTTCTGGTGAGATAAACTAATAGAATTATTATTTACATCTTGATTAAATTCTATTCCAAGACAATAATGAAGTTTGCCTAAATCTTTAACATGAAATTCTTTAGAAAGATAACCTTTAAGTTCAGGATATAAATCACAGCTATTTGTTGCTATTAAGTCATCCACATATAAAATTAGAATTAACTCACCTTGAGATGTTTTCATCCTGTATACACACTTATTTGATTGTAATGGTTGTAATCCAAAGTTTTTGAGTTTTTTGTCTAATTTTTCATACCACTGTCGTCCACTTTGTTTCAAACCATAAAGAGACTTTTGCAAAGCATAAACATAATCAGGATTATTTTGGTCTTCAAAACCTTTAGCTTGTTCCATGAAAATTTCTTCTTTTAAATCTCCGTTAACATAAGCCATAACAAAATCTAGTTGGTATAACATAAGGTCTTGTTCAGCACTGTATGCAATCACAGTTTTTATAGAACTTTCTCTGGCTACTGGAGCAAAGGTTTCATTAAAATCAATTCCAGGTTCTTGTGCAAATCCTCTAGCAACCAATCGAGCTTTTCTCTTTTGAACTGTTCCATCTGCATTATATTTCGTTCTATGAACCAAGCGACATCCTATTACCTTTTTGTTCTGTGGTCGCTTTACTAATTTACATGCACCATTTTTAACAAGTGCTTCATACTCACTTTGCATAGCCTTATGCCATTTTTCAGCATAACTTCCATTTAATGCTTCTTCTAATGTCGGATTTGTATCTTCTTCAGCAATTTGTGCTTCTTCCTTTTCTATGTTTATATTGTGGTACTCCTTTTTTGGTCTTCCTGGCTTTCCAGTCCTGACTTTCTTTGGACGACCTGCCCCCCTTTTAATCTGCATTTCAGGTAGTGCTTCGGAATCAGAATCTTCATTATCAGATGATTCAGCAGATGATTCTGCCACATTTGAGGGGTCTTCTGTTATTTCATCAGCCGATATTTGCTTTACATTCAGAGGTTCTTCCTTCTTTTTATCAGGAATATTTTCGAGAAATAAAACTTCTAAATCTTTATCATAATTAGTACAGTTTTTAAATTCATCAATGAATCTAACATCTCGGCTTAAAACGATTTTTCTAGAATTTTTATTCCACAGCCTGTATGCTTTCGATTTATTTGAGTATCCTACAAATATATGTTCTTCTGATAGATGATCGAATTTCCCTTTAGACCTTTTATTAAGTACAAAACATTTCTGTCCGAATACTTTGAAGTGAGATGCAGTTGGCTTGATGCCAAAAAATAACTCATAAGGTGTTTTGTTTACTCCCAGGCAACGATTACGAATATAAACAGCACAGTTCAAGGCTTCAGCCCAAAAGGATTGGGGAAGATTACTTTGAGTAACAAACATCTGGCCATTTCAGTTAAAGTGCGGTTCATACGTTCAGCTCTTGAATTCTGTTGAGGAGTCATTGGTGCAGAGAATTCTCGTTTAATCCCGCATTCTTGAATATATTTATTAAATTCTTCTCCGCGATATTCGAGACCGTTATCAGTCCGAAGGATTTTTATTTTCTTTCCTAGACGGTTTTCGACCGCAGCTCTGTATTTAATGAATGCATTTTTCACTTCATCTTTAGTTTTAAGAAAACTGACTTCGACATAACGCGATTTGTCGTCTATGAAAGTAACAAAATAACGCGAACCAGCATGCGATGGGACTCTCATAGGTCCACACAAATCTGAGTGAATCAAGTTCAGTAATTCATTACTTTGAAATTTTGATTCTTTTTGAAAAGGTTGCACAGTTTGTTTACCTCGGATACAGACTTTGCAGTCTTTTAGAGATTCAGTGTTATTAAAATTTAAATTTCTAACCATGTTATCAGACTTAAGTCTTTTCAAATCAGACTCATTTAAATGACCTAATTTAAGATGCCACTTTACAAAATCACTTACCTGTGCTATTGCAGCTGTTTCAGTGCTTAGATGTATATAATAAAGATCACCATGGCGAATAGCCTGCACTAGTATAGATCCATTTGGTTCTATTATTCTAGCATGTCGTTCTGTAAAAATCACTGAACGATTATTTGCAGTAGCTTTAGATGTTGACAGCAAATTACATTTTAATTCCGGAACACATAACACATTTTTGAGCGTAAGTTTAATTGTCTTATTTTCGTTAGGTACTGTTATAAGGACAGTTCCAATTCCTGTAATTTTTGCTGTTTTGTCAACTGCTAACTTTATGGTTGAATTCGTTCGAGGGTGAAATTCTGAAAATAACCTTCTGTCATTGCACATGTGAGATGTACAGCCACTATCTAAGCACCATGAGGAGGTCTTCTGATAAGCATTGTTTACTGCTAAACTAATCTGTTCTTCATAATTAGAAGCCATCATAGAACCTTGATTTCCCTTATTTGATTGCGCATATTTTCTATCAGCTATTTTCTTTCTGCATTCAGATGCCTTGTGCCCAATTTTCGAACAGTAATTACACTTCAAATTTCGAGAATTTCTTTCAGTTGGAAAATTTTTGTTTGAATTTACCTTCCATTTTTCATTTTTCTTCTGTTCTTGATTTCGTCTTTTATAATCAGTATAGTATGCATTCTGTGAATCTTGAGACGTTTTCCCCCTTTTCTTGTTTCCCATTCTTCTAACATTTTGATTTTCAAAGATTCGGGACTAGGTAACTGATTGATTCGATGGCGCATCTAAAATTTTCAAAATTTTCTGGAATACTATAGAGCAGAAGAATCGATAATAAATCATCAGCTATGTCAATTTCCATTTCTTTAAGCTTATCAACTATTTCGAAGAAATTATTCAAATGTTCAGACATCGTTTCGCTTTCCGCCATTTTTCTAAATAAAAGCTGTTTTAATGATGTAGCCTTCTTCGCAGGTCCTTTCGATTCATATACTGATTTGAGTTTATTCCACACAGCATTTGATGTCACACAATGCTTTATATGACACAGTTCACTAGGATTAATAGCAAGAATTATATCTGCGCGAGCTTTGTGATCAGCTTGGAGCCATTTCTTTTCGTCCTCGTTTCCTTCAGCAGGTTTTAGCGCTTTACCGGTTACATAATCCCAATGGTCGTTTTTAATCAATACTGCTTCTATTTGTAATTTCCAACTGTCAAAATTATCTTTTCCGAGCTTTTCTATAGTAGTCAAATGCGACATAATGTAATATAGTCTCTCACAGCCAAAAACCAAGACTGAACAATATAAAATATAACTGAACGCTGATCAGTTCTTACCGTTGATTAGACGTAACAGTTCTTGCACTGAATTAGGCTTAAGAGTTCAATGCTCGAAAACTTCAAAATGTTCATTTTAAAATAAGTATTTTGCTAATTAGGCACAGTTGAAACGTTCCTGGGCCCATAACCATTGAAGAAATAAATGGGCCTAAATAGATTGTAATATCAATGAACATTTTTATGACAGAGATTAACTTAAACATTGTTGCGTACAGCAGAGAATAAAGGCGAAGTAAGAATGGTATACATATACATACATAATAAACAGTTACGTCATCATCATCACCTCGCGGATAAACGCGAACGGCGCATGCGTCAGGAGAAGCTCTCTTAAGCTAAACGTCGTATTATAATTTATGATACAACACTTCATATTCAATGATTTATTATCATGCATACTCCAAGAAGGCTTATGCAATTAGCTTAAAAAAGTAAAAAATCAAAGCTTAAAAAAGTAAATTCATTCTTAATTTGTGCCTAGAAGAAGTATATGTTTGTTTCAAACATTTAAATATTAATTATTTTATTATGTGTAAGTATTTAATTAATATTATATTATTAATATAAGTAATGTAATTTTATTTAAGTAAGAAAACTCTATGTAATGCATCGTAGAACTTGAAATGAAAGAATGAGACGTCTACTGAAATTGCCTTTTAGAATGTGATTCGTTATTGACATAAAATCATGCACGAATGCTTCCAAACATGTACTAGAACTTTATGAATTATATCGAGTACCTTATACCAGAGGTTGTTACAATAGTTTTCTGTCCTGTTGAATATAATATCTGTACTGTAAATAATAATAATAATAATAATAATAATAATAATAACAGTAATAAAAATGATGTTAGTGCAAACAACATTAAACTTCGATTTTGCTTTCTCTAAATCTATGAGTAAGAGGAAATCAGAATTCTGGAATGAGGCGGAAGAGTTTAATTTTAATTTAACTTTTTTATTAAGGATGATCCCACTTCATAAAGAAAGCTAAAAAAATTTGAAACTAATGTTTGGCTTTAAAACTAGAAGAACATCAACAGAACAGAGAAATTATAAACTGGGATGCATGTTTTGTAAGGGTGTGAGACCCTCACCTTAAGTTTGCTCAAAGTGTGGTGAGTCATTAAAGATACATGAAATGAAATTTGAAATCATCAGCATAAAATCTCAAACAGCAAATTCACTTAAAAGTTTACCGACAGAGTACTCCTAACTAAATCTCTGTGACAATTCGATTTTGGCCATTATTTAATATTCTTAAATAATCAAAGCTTAAAAAATACTTACCATCTTAAGTAAGAACACTATTTACATATATTGGAATATGTGAATTTTTTGAATAATTTTAGACGCATATTTCACGGAGAGTTGCTGAGTATAATTTCTTTGGCTATTCGAAATAGTCTAGTCCTGGAAGGGTGCATGTAAATGGGATTCTATCGGGCGGTCCAAGATAAAGCTAAACTAAAAGAAGTGAGGTCTCTCATGTTTTTTTCGGGTTATCTTGGGCTATCCATTATTAGATAGCACTGAAATCCACACTAAAAGGCACAACAATTCATTTTCCCGCTTTAAATAATGTAGAAAAGCACAGGCCTGTGGAATCATTCCAACGTTGGCCTATTCTCCTGTTTTATTTATCACTAAGAATGATTACGTAATTCTACAATAAATTAGGAAGCTCAAAATGGCCACAAAATGGTAGTTATTCTAAACATCAGAATATCTGTAATGATTTGAAACATCTAAGTATTAAAGACACAGTTCAAGTCTAGGCTCACAGTCAAAAAAAAGGACTAGACTCAAATCTGTGTAGACATACGCCATGACTGCGCGTATCCTTTACTTAAATTTATAAGGCTTTCAATCAATAAGCAAGAGAACCAAGCTGTATCGATGAGCGCTTATTTTAAGATAAGTGATAGAAACTAAAGTTATTCCCAATGGATGCGTATTTCGACGGTCCATTATGAGATTTTTAATTTCCTCGGAGGAAGATGATCATTTCCGCCCCCCACGGAAATGAGTGCTTCATTAGCGCGTTGCTGACGCGGAAACCACTCTCGCTTCCGAAATCAAACAGGCCACCATCGAAATCTTTCACATTTAAAAACCCGCCGCAGATTTCCAGGTTTAAGAGCGAAGGGAGGGGAAGAAACGGACCATGAATGGGAGCGAAATTAGAAGAGACCAGAGTTTAATACACGAATAATTTTCGAGCGGAGCATTTTAGATTGGCTGTACGGAGGATTCTTCGCTGGAGCAGCTGAAATGAGGCATTTGACATGGAAAAGACACGGTTAATACCCCTGCCACTTCGATGCTGTTCAGCATCAGGGGTTTGAAATGTACAGTACCTGCTCTTTGAGTTACTGGAGAATGTTTTTAAAGAAATACGCGTTCTAATTAAATAACCAGTCTGAAAATTGGTTGGCATTTACTGTAGCTCCGTGCTTTAATGTCTTTAGTTGAACTTCTTCTTTTTCTTTTCAGTTTCTAAGAAGAAACTCATGCTAACACTTATACCGCTTTGCTTTCGAAAATAAAATGTGGCGATACTAATAGAAAGATTAGAGAAGGGCCAATGAAAAGTCTTACTTAACGCAAAGATTTGAGGTACCTCCTAAATAATCTAGATTCTTTACAACTGTTAGACAGATTCTTCCGCTCTGAAATCCTTAGTAAAATCTTCAAGCTACGTCAGAACATTAGAAAGTGCTAAGAAATGAATGAAGTTTAATTATATCCGAGTTTAAATATATTACGATTATTACTATTATAGGTTTGACAGTGGTAATATTTTTTTCAAGAATGAAAACAGAAATATTTTGTTTTAGTATGAACATGAATTTTAATATGTAGGAATTCGTACTTAACTGCTTGACTCCGAAATTCGAAAAGATAGCGGAGCAAATTTTCTATTTTTTGCTAAAACTAATTAACTGAATATCTATTGTAAAGTGTACTTAAAATTTTTCCACTCACACAAAATATAGTAAACTGAATACCGATTGTAAAATAAGAATGAAACAGACTGAGTATCGATTATATGGGGCGCTTACAGGTAACGTCAGTACACTTTCATATTTTGAGTCAAAAATGCAAGCAAGACTTTTCAAACGCACAACATAGATTTTTCGTATTCATGTTTTGTTTTTCATGAAAGCATTGATGAAGATGTAACTCAGGGCATGGAAAATTTCATACGTCTATTAGAGAAAATAATTTTTCAAAATGGTACACTATTTTTCCCAAATAAAGAAAAACCATTAAAAATGCGTTAATTTCAGAAAGAAATATATCGATTGATACCGAATTTTCAATATGTTCATAAGGGTGTAATGTCGAAGAAATATGTACGATGTAAAATACTTGTGATGCAAAGAGTCTGCGAAATCAGTCTTTCGAGATAAAAGACAGTAAAGAAATGTTCAGAAAGAATTGTAACAAAATGATGAACTACGAGTAATCCTCTCAGGCGCTGATTTCCTGGAATGGCTGATCCCATAGTCTTCGATGGATAGATACAGTGTATGAAATTTACCAGAATTTCCAGCATCTTATTTTCAACTAACTAGAGGGTAATTGGTCTTCCAGTGAATTGGTCGTTTGTGTCTTTCAGATTTGAAGTTTTCACCTTAGAAATCAACAAATACATACAAAATCACTAATGTTTTAGAAAATATTTAAATATCCGTAAGAAAATTTGTTAAGATCTCTTTCGCCAATAAGCTAATTCCGTCCCATTCCGGATATTTCCTCTGAAACATTCTTTAAGAATGGGCAAAACACACTGGTCAGTTAGACGACTCATCTCTGAGAACATTACCCAAACTGTATCGTAGGGAGCAGACAAATATCATACTCGCGATAAGGGGGTAATGTAATGTCATATCACCACCCGTGAACTTAATCACATTCGGGGACTGGTACGTCACCCAAGGCGACATCGTACACACTTGCTGGGACCAGGGTCCCACACCCCCGAGACACCAATACATTTTAGGCTCCATCTAATTACCCACCGCTAAACACGGGCCAGTCAGAACCTCCTTCCCGGCCGGACCGAGACCACAGAGGGGTGGGCTTGAGAATTTGGAGCGATGACTGGCCGTTCATAATGGCTACCTGCCATCATTACACGGGACACCCCTCTCCTTAGGCTTTATATGGAATACCAAGGACAGCAGTGATCGAACGCTCAATGGCCCAGGTGCTATTTGGCTACCAATATCCTGGTGGAGAGGATTGACGCCACCCGGCCCATGAAGAGTGAGTACAAAACCCACCCCATGGACCATTGGGAACTTCCAAATTCATAAATTTTAAACCCCTGTGGCCGAGACTGACAAGGTACAGATCCTAGCCAGTAATGCTCTGAGCGCTCTGCGTCGACCCACAGGGAAGCGATAAGGGGGTGGAAATTACCCAAACATCACCAAATTTTATGTAAGAATCGAACTAACACCCTTAAATTCGAGCTAGTACTAATAATCTGACCCATGGCACTGTTAGTGGAACATAAGCTAATTTCTTATGCTCTTTAGAACCCAGTGATAATTAGCTTTCATTACTATTTTTAAAGCAATAATTAATTTTCTTGAGCTGAGTATTTTGTGCTTTTATCTCTTCGTTTTTTGCATTGTTAAAGTAGAAAACAACTTGCATTGTTAGAGGGAAAAGATTGCTTCTTTTCTTTTAAAGGAGGATGCATTTCTGTACCTGTATAATGGTTTTTTATGTCGTTTGTTATTAAACCATGAGTAACTGTATGTTGAAAGTGTATGGCTTGGTATTTGAGGAACTCGGTAACTAGTGTATCGTATTTTGTAAGATTTATTTATATTAATATCAAATTTCCATTGAATTCCGGTTTGTTTATTCATTATCGATGTACAATTGACGATTTCTTTTTCTTTTTTTTTTCCTTTTATTTTTTCCCAAGATACTAACTAAACCCTCAAGCGACAATGAGGTATAACATATCTTAACGAGGAGTTCATATTATTCAGTATTGCTTTCTCATAATTTTTCAATTATAAACAAATGTGCAAATACCGGTATTTCATATTTCATTCTAAGACTGATATTTCATTCTAAGACCGATATTTCATTCTTTATACTGCGTTTTAAAGAAAAATAAGATTTGGTTTTGAACTCGTCCTTTGAAATGACATACAATATCATGCAGTGCAGATATAATAATAGCGTTTTACTAGACAGAGCAAACAGTATTGTTTATTGCTCTATTACCTCTTTAATATTAGTCTAAAATACGCATATTCAATATTGACCATATACGCTGAACTTTCACCGCTTCCTCTTTGATATTGGAAATTAGTTTCATAAATCAGGGCTTAATGTCTAAAATTTTAAGGGCTGGAGCTTTAAGAAAGATTCAGGTAAAGTAGACAAAGTTAGTACATAAAATAACAAGTAATTAATAACTAAAATTAAATAAATTGTAAAGTTATAAATAAGAAAGTAATAAATATTAAGTTATATTAATGACGAATCATCAAATAATAATTTCAGATACTGAAGGTCATTTTGTTTGGAGCTCCGGTTAGGATTACAATTTTTCTCAAAAATCCGGGCTACGTAAGCACTGGCTGAACTGAAAACATGAAATAAATAATTATTTGAAAAACCTTAAAAATTCAAGTTAAGTTACCATTACGTTTAAAATAATAGTATTATTATGTATAAGTTACAAATACGTTTATAATTAATAATAGTATTATTATGTATAAGTTATAAATACGTTTATAATTAAGAATAGCATTATTATGTATAAGTTACAAATACGTTTATAATTAATAATAGTATTATTATGTATAAGTTACAAATAAGTTTATATTTAACAATATTATTATTAGGTATAAGTTACAAATAAGTTTATAATTAATAATAGTATTATTACGTATAAGTTACAAATAAGTTTATAATTAATAATAGTAGTATTATGTATAACTTACAAATAAGTTTATAATTAACAAAAGTATTATTATGTATAAGTTGGTTGATTATCTCATTGTTCCTACTGAGGGACTCATCGTCTTCTAGCCTAAACTTCTGAAGCTGAAAACGTGAAATTAAGATAATAGAAAATTAGTTGTTTGTACAAAGTTGTTAGTTATTAAGAAAAGATATTTAAAAGTTCCTTAACTAGCGGAACCTAAGGTACATTATAATTTTTTGAAATACCTCTGAAGATTGTAGAGACATTAGGTATTTTTTGGAAGCAGGCAAGATGAAATATTAGCTACGCCTTAATCGAACCACGGACCTCTGGAATACCGGCCCAGCGTGCAGAACCACTACACCACGAAGGCACGCTAGGAAAGCGGGAGAAATACCTTATATACTCCCTTTTTAAAGGGCGACTGGGGTTTTAGGAGACCCAATCGCCAAATCCTGGGTATGGAGAAACCTCATCCAACACCCTTTTAGTTCGGGCGCCACTGTAGGGACATTAGGATTTTTTTGGAAAAGCCGGAGAGCTGAAAAATTAGCAATGCCTTCGCCGGGAATCGAACCGCGGACCTCTGGAATACCGGCCCAGGGTGCAGAACCACTACACCACGAAGGCACGCTAGGAAATGGGGAGAAATACCTTATAGAATCACTAAAGTTGGAAGCAGTCAATTTAGCATACGCATTCGTCATTTATAATAAAGAAACCTAGTATTATGTTTCTTTTACATACCCATAGAAGTGTAAGAAGACGTTTTCACGAACATGTTTCTAAGAACATCATTTTTATTTCGTGCCAGCTTCTTAGCCATTTGCTTACACTCTGTAACATTTACTTTACTACATTTTTTCATTCCAAATTAGAATAACTTAGCAGTATGTTTTGCATTCATTTAATGCCTCTTGACGAAAACGATGCAACAAATCAACATCTGTTGTCTCACATGCTTTCTAGAGTCATTAGGTTATTTTGAAGCAGAAGACGTGAAAAATGTGAATTGCTCTCACCGAGATTCGAACCTAGGACTTGAAGACGCGTGGTGAACTTGAAGACCTTGATCTTGAAGACGCGTCGAGTATGCTTCCAATTACACCACGAAGGCATGCAGGAGAGAAAACAGCTTATATACCCCCTTTTAAAAAGCGACAGGGGATTAGGCTACCCAGTCGCCAAATCCTGGTGGTGATGAATTATCAATCACCATCATTTGTGTATTACCCTCGCCGGGACTCAAATACACATTGAGTGTGCTTCCAATTGCACCACGAAGGCATGAGGAAGGAAGGCGGAAATACCTTATAACTTTACTTAATGTTTTTTTAAATATTATTTTTATAAACTATAAGCGAAAATTACTTTCATTTGGCTTCGTGTATTCTATTTTATGTATTTTGAGGGACTTCCATATTTTATTTATATCGTGTGGTTAATTTTGCTTCGGTTAATGTGAAGATTTGTATGTGCGAAGTTTTATTATTGTTTTATTTTCAAATTTTCATGGATTTTATTTTACGTTAGTTATATTAAATTTTTTCATCTTTTAGATTTTGACGTTGTTTCGCATTTATTCGTAACTGTTGTAAACATATATTAATGCAGAAGTTGTGAGGCATACAGAAAAGGAGATATTATTACGTTATTTTCTTTCTCAGCATTAGTTTTTATATACATGTGTGTTCAGTCCATTACCGTTCGTCTGCTGGTGGGCCCAGAAATAAATTGATTCATAGTTTTTTTATCGATGGCGCAGAAGCAGAAATCTATCAAATTTAAAGCATTTAAAGCACATTGCTTTCACAACGAGAGAACAAACAGAAAATCAATTTTGAATGCAATTAGAGCACATTTTTGCGTTACGTTCTCTAGAATTGATATCACTAGAAAAAAAAAAAAAAAAAAAAAAAAAAGAGAGTATTCAGATATTTAAGCAAAAACAGAAACGGAACAGATGAATGAAACATTGGCCCGAAATATACAAATCACAGAAATAGAGTGTAAATTTAAAAGAAATTAAACAAAAATAATTACGTAAAGGTAATTAAATTTATTCGAAAGTAAAGAAAATGCAGCAAATAAATAAAATTAAACATTACTCTTACTTACGTCCAAAAAGCACGTATTTTAATACAGGAAGGACACAGAACTGCAGAGCTTCGCATTGCAGAAGGGACGCCCGTTATAACTAATAATATAAGTTGAAAATTTAAGAAAATCTGATGTGTACACCACATGACTTAATTGTACGGAATATTAAATTATGTGCATTTTTTTTTTTTTTTTTGCATTTCATTAAAAATTATTGAATTGAATTAAATCTACTTCGTCGATAGCGCATAAACCACAATAGAATAAATGCACTATTTAAAATTCACTATATTTTTTTACGATAGCGATACTCTGACGCCAGGATCACTTAACAGCGTTACATTTCGTTCATTTTATAACTCAGAATGCACAAAATTTATATCATTTGAAGAATTACCTAATCGTTGCCACATGTTCTATTCAAATACCATAATAAATCTAAAACGATGTATAAAAGAAATTAAGCAAACAAAACAAAAAAGAACAGTTTTTCACAGACGATTCAGTATTTCTCATTCAATTCATTCAGTTCCCACTTCCCGACAAGGCAAAAATACATAAAAACTCAAAATATCTATATTAAATATTACGAAATAAATCTTAAACACTTATTTCCTTGAATAAATTCCGGAATGGATTAAGCATGATTTAATTCGCAATAATAAAATGAGGTGTTATCTTTTTTGTTGGGAAGCTTAGTTTCTCTAGATTGGCAACAAAACTTTCATTTTGCCAAGTTTCAAATGTAAACAAACATGTCCGTCATCGCAAAATTCATTAAGCTTAGCTGCACTTAAACAACTTTTAAATTGTTGATAATTCCACAAATATTGCATGCATATTTACTAAAGGCATAAAAACCTTAACCTAAAGATAATAACAACATAATTCAATCATTTTTTTAAAGCAAAAAATGCACAACTTACAATCATATAAGAGTAAAGAAACTGAGATCACTGAGCCCGGTAACAGAGTGGATATACATATATTTATATACGTTTGGTGCGGCCGATTGCCACCGAAATACTAGGTGCACATCTACATGTTATAGCAGTCCTATATGAAAAATTTCAACGTTCTGAGGCTTCTCGTTTTTGATTTATGCAAGCTACGTACGTACGCACAGACGCCACGAAAAATTCTCTTCAGAATTGATTTTAAATAATTTTCATATTTTTTTTTGGAGGAAAGGAGTCTTGTATTCGGTCTTAACGTACAGATGTCACGCAGAAACATCGTTGCATTGCATTCGATAGCGGTCAAAATGGATATTTTCATTGAAATATGATGCCGAATATATTTCTCAATTACAACACTTTTCGTACAAGGAAGTAAAAAAGGATGAAAGTCATCCCTAAGAAACTGTGAAAAATTGCACAATATAATTTATATGTAAAAGATCCTGTAAATATTTGGTAAAGTTGCGCTAAAAATCTACTGAATATAATACTTCATATAAAGGGAAAAAGGGAAAAAAAAAGAATTAAACACAGAGTGAGTTTTATTTTCTAGTTAGGCGTTTTTGAATAAGATTTCAGCTGACAGCTAGAAGATTAATTCACTCTCTTTTTTTAAAGCACATGCTTCTTTTGCCGCATACACGGACTCGAAGCTTGTGTTGGAAGGCTTTCGTACCACTTTGCTATCTAATGCTAAACCAGGCTTTCATTTTCCTTTCTTTTTCACTCCTTCTTTCTGGCAACACCTGTCTGAAATCGGAAACCACTATAAACGAGAGAGACAGTGCCATGGCTTTAATATCTGGAGAGTGACGTAATTGGATGGGGGAGGGTGTGATTATCTTGTTGGGCTTTAATTAAGACGACGCGCCTCCCCTTACGCTACATGACGAGATGATTGCTTAACGGAAACCTTAGCAGCTTCCATTCCGCTGGAGGAGCAATACGTAAACATTTCTTTTCAAATATCACAACGAGACATTCGCAGTAAAATACTTTCTATGGTTTGAAAGTTCTATAAACGTAGAAGGCGCTTCTTAGTTTTATTCACTACAAAATTATTGGTGCTGTTTAGCTCTAAAAATATTAATACATTAAATTTTTTAGCTGACTTAGCCAGAGAAAGAATTCAGAATTATTACGGAACGGAGACATTTCTTATTAAACATAGATTCTTCAATATTTTTGAAGATTTAAAAAAAAAAAAAAAAAAAAAAAAAAACTCTCATCATTTGTATCATTTACAAATTTTTATCTCATATTCAAATACAACAAAAGGTTTTTGATACGATTTTCAGTATTACTATGACGCATAGATATGATGTGATTTAGATGCTATTGTAACATAAAAATTAAAACTGAAATACGATAATAGTTTTTATTTTCCCTAATCAATGATTTTCCGAATTTTATACAAGTGATGCAGGCAACGAAGATAGCTTTCCTCTTTGAGGCAGTTTAATAATTAAAATATAATTCTTTATTTTTTACAACTTTTGTTAAAACAAATTTCTATATCCAAAAATGGAATTCAAATAGTAAATAAATGAATTATAAAGTAACTGCCGAATAAAACATTTGCGGGGGAGGAAGATTAATAAAATTACAATTATCATTTTGGAAATGTTCAGAAAAGCACAGTAAATATGCTTCTCTGAATTGACATTAAGATTTGGAATTTTTAATACAAAATAAGAATGAAAAATAATTTAAAATTAGAAAAATATTAGCATTACATTATTTGCGCTGAAACAAGAACTCTGATGTCCTACATGATGCCATTTAATGCATTTCTTTTAAAAAAAGTAAGCTAATGCCTATTAATAGGCAAAGGGAAATAATGCAAGTTTCACGCACATTCTAAGATTTTCCGTGGATTATTTAATTCTTGTACGAGGTAAAGCAAGTGTTGTAATGCGGAACCATTTCGAGGATCATATTTCAACGAAAATATCCATTTCGACCGCTCCCGAATCTGTCTAAATGATATTTTTTGTTGATATTTGTTTGTACGGAGAGAATAAAGGTCTCTTTTTTCTAAAACAAATTAGAAAATGGATTTAAAATGCATTAGTATGCATTTTAAACCCATAAGGTTTTTTTCCGTGATGTCTGTACGTACGTACGGACGTATGTATGTATCTCGTATAAGTCAAAAACAAGTAGTCTCAGAACGTTTAAATTTTGTATATAGGACTGCTATAATATGCAGTTGTGCACCACTCTTTTTGGTTCCAATCGGCTGCACAATATATATATATATATATAATAATTTATTTACTAAATAATATTGATTATATTATCTCCTTAGTTACAGTAGAATTATCTTAAAAGAGTGAATCCATATTTAGTAAGTTCTATTTTGAAAGATGTTTTGAAGTAACTTGAATGTAAATTGTTAAAAATGTTTTAACGGGGACTGGAATTAAATCATGAATAACAAAATTTCAATTGTAAAATGAATAAATTAAAGGCAAGACGGGATATGGAATTAAGTCAATTAAATTAAATTGATTTAATTTAATTGGAATTAAATCATGAATAGCAAAATTTCAATTGTAAAATGAAAAAATTAAAGGCAAGACGGGAACTGCAATTAAATCAATTAAATCAAATTGATTTAATTCCAGTCCCCGTTAAAACATTTTTAACAATTTACATTCAAGTTACATCAAAACATCTTTCAAAATAAAACTTACTAAGTATGGATTCACTCTTTTAAGATAATTCTACTATAATTAAACTTAGGAGATAATATAATCAATATTATTTAGTAAATAAATTATTATTAACTTACTTTGCAGCAATTGCGCAAGTAGTAGAATAACTTGTTTTCCCATTAAATGAATTTAAGATCATACAACAATTATATATATATGTATATATTGTGAGCTCAGGTTGGTAAATTTGGCATTACTTTGCTTTAAAAGTGATTGAATTATGTTGTTCTTCTGTTCCAGTTAAGGGTTTCATGCCTTTACTGATAATCTGCATGCAATAGTTGAAGAATTATCAACAATTTAAGTGTAGTTTAAGTACAAATAATCCTAACGGAGCATCCATAATTTTCACATTTGAAACTTAGAAGAATACTGAATTAAATCAGTTTCTGCACCTGCGTAAAAGTATATTGCGTTTATCATGAATCTCAATGGCAATAAGCTAATTAAAATTTTCCTGAATAAAATTCGTCAATAATGTTAAATGGGAGCAGAAATAAAATAAAGACAGGAAATAACGGTGTGAAATCTCTTGTGCTCTTTTTCGCCCAAAGGCCTTTAGCCCAGAAGGTCTATTAATTTCGTTTTAGCACTTTGCTTCGATTCACTTTCTGCGTAATTCACTTTTCAAACTGTTGCCACCAACTATTACAACCCTATATTATATTTAAAGAAATTAAATAATGAAGAATCTACATATTTCTCGCATTGTAATAAAATAACAGTACCTAGAGCTATCAAATTTTGAATAACGTAATCCTCCAGCAAGTACGGGCATCTGGAAGCCCTAATTTGGAATTGGTTTTATTATCTATTTCATATTTTGTCAGACGTTAAAGAATTTTTGTTTAAGAAAATCAATGATTTCAAAGCCAGGAATGGCAACACTATACGGAAAAGAAAACATTTTTATCTCCAGCGCGTGAGACTGCGTATAGGAAATTTTTAAAATATGTTCATTTTAAAATTAGTTTGCAATACTGCTGTTGAACTGATTTTTATGATTCAAGTGCTAAGAAATGATATTTAATAAATAAAGGTTAACATTAAAACATTAAAAAACATTAAAACAAAACATTAAAAAAACGCCCCTTTGGGAGTAATGTAAATCTGAAAGCTTTCAGATTTTTGTTTTGTATATATAAAATATATATTTGATAGGAGAAATAAAGCTTTTAAAAATCTAATTTTCTAAATGAATTATAAATGTAAATATTTTCACAATATGTAAATTATATATTACAACATTTCATTATGTGTATGGAATTTAGAGGTTGTGTTAGGTTATTTTAATATGGCAACCGAAATCGAAGACTATCGCAATCGAAGACTATCTGCTTAAGTGTAAGAGTGCATTCGTAGAGGACTTTTAAGGGCATCTGGCTCGAATTCGACTTGACACATGGAGAAAAACATGAGAAATAACAGTACCCTTTCGAACTGTCAGTTATTCAGTGGTCTTAACTATTCAGCCACAAGTGAAGTAGTTGTATTTTAAAATATGTGACATATATTTATCACCTTAATTTTCGTTCACATATTATCTGTATTATTAAATTAACAGTACATCACATGCAGAGACTTCTTTGAATTAAGGAAGTTTGCATTCATTTTATAATTATTTTAGATAAACTCTTATAATAAAATAGGTTCATTGCTCTAATGCGCGTTTTTTTATATTTATGACTCTTTCCTAGTTTTCTAGTCATACTCACGAAATTTATTCTATTTATGTACATTTTTACTATTTCTAATAATTTGATCATTTCACTAATATTAATATATTAGTGAAATGTAATATAATATTAATATATTAATAATAT
Source organism: Stegodyphus dumicola (assembly GCF_044657685.1). Classification (NCBI taxonomy): domain Eukaryota; kingdom Metazoa; phylum Arthropoda; class Arachnida; order Araneae; family Eresidae; genus Stegodyphus; species Stegodyphus dumicola. The sequence goes on from NC_140777.1 coordinate 136,285,718, forward strand.
TAATATATTAGTGAAATGTAGTAAAAATTTCAATTTTGCATACCGTTCTGATTAAATTACTTCGCAATTGAAATTTTTAAAAATTCTATTTTTGCAACCTATTTCTAATAATAAAACTATAAAAACTTCTAATAACAGAAACATAAAACGGAATCCCCCTTATTTCATTCACTAGAAAAGCATTCAAATTTTTAAATTTGAAAACACTGCAAACTCTAGAATTAACATCAATTTAAAGCTTTCGAATCCAATGTTGTCAATATTTCTAATAAGCGAGCGAATCTGGAAATATCAATTGAATCATGATTTCAGAAAACAGAAAATTATTTATGTGTTTTCCTTACTCCTTCGAGTAGCTTCAATTGTTAAATCTAATTTAAAAATCAAGTGCATCGTGATTCTCAAAGAAAATGATTCTATTTAGAACGGACTTGGGTTTAATTTGTATGTTAATGCACAAAAATAATAACACAACTAAATGCTTAAGCCAAAGCCATTTAATTTTGAGATGAACTTTTTGTGACAGGCACGGTCTTGTACATAATGAAATTCGAAACGTATCTAATTAACAACGCCTCCGAAATTCTGACGTTATTTTATATTTGACAGTAGTTATTTAAGAAATGGAATTCCTGCAAATGTTGTTTTTAATATTGTGTAAATGCTTACTAGATAAACATGCAGAAGCATTTTAATGAAAGTTAATTCGATAAATTCTTTGAGAAGTTTAATTTAATTGGATTATGTTCGACAAATGCGCATATTTTAATCACAGAAAATTTATCTTTAAAAATTATTTCATATTTAGATTGTTAGGTATTCTGTATGAATTACTTCTTTGTCTTAAGAACAATTATTTTAATTTAATTTATGTTTCAGTGATTTTTTAAATGCTATATAATGAAATGTTATGTAACAGAAGTAATTTATAATTTTCACTTTCACATCTATATTCCATATTGTAACTCATTCGTTTCATATATAATTAAGAGCATTTCCATATAAATATTTGTTAGCAGATTAGATCTATAGAAACTCAATTCTTATAGTTTATGAGATTTTTTTTATTTATTATGGGATTATTAATATTTATTATGTTATAAGGTATTTTCTGCCTCCTTCCAGCATGCTCTCTTGGTGTAACTGTAACACGCTTGCGTATTTGAGAGGTCCAAGTTCGAGTCCCAAAGAGAGTATTGCTCATTTTTCATGTCTCCTGCTTCCATGTGTAACGTGTATACGAGCCAGTTTCCCTTAGAAAGTCCTCCACGAAGGCATCCTTCCCCTTAGGCAGATAGCCCTAGTGTGCTTTGCCATAATTAAGTAAACCAAACCATATCTCCTGCTTCAAAAAAATCTAAAAGGGGGGTGAGACTATGCAAGAGTACTGCATATGAAAACTCAGTGTAAAATGTCTGTTTTTCATTCGAAAACAACGTTTTCACTTTTCTGTTTTCTCTTTTTCTTCCTTTTTGTCCAATAGCGGCTGAGCGGAAGTTCACAAAAACACTGGTAGCTGTTTAATAAACAGTACCGTTATTAAACAGCTACCAAACTGTTGTTTTGTACTGTTACTAAACAGTGTACAAAACACTGGTAGATGTTTAAAAAAGTATAATCTTTAAAGACTATACACTGTTTATTATTGTATTCTTTTCGTTTCGTTTTTTTTTTACTGTCTTTATTTTTTTAGCTTAACCCAAATTGCTTAAGTCGTGCATGCAAGGTGTTTGAAAAAGATGGCTACAAAATTTAGATTCATTAACAATGATCCGAAAGATACGCTTCCATTATAAAGTTTCGTAAAAACAAAAAGTAAAAATTTATGAAAAATTATTTAACATCATGAGTAAAGGAATTTTGAGGAATAAACGCTAAATTATTATGTTTTCCGTTCAAATTAAGAAAATATTCATTGCGATTCGATTAAATCAAATTTTATTTAGCAAAATAATTTTCTACCCTTTTCCGGGAAAAAGGTCATTGTAAATGCTTATTAAGTGTTTTCAAACGATTTTGTATTTTAGTCTATTGACAAATGCTGATTTATCTGGCATTAAAACCGTAATCACCTAAAATAATCCGGTAAAATATCCGGTAAAAATCTATAGAAGATATGGGAAAACAACATAATCAGTACACGTTTTTCGAATGTATTCGAATATTCTGCATCTAAAAATATGAAACATTTTAGATTTATTTAGTTAGTATATATATTCTGCTGATAGGTATATCTTAAGCTGGTCTTGGCAGATGATTTGCCATAAATACGTATACTTTCAGAAAGAAAGGTTTTATTTTAGAAGATTAGATTTGCACTTAAGAAGTATAAGTCCTGATAAAATTAAAACCTTAATAAATTTGCTGGTGTACCAAAAGGCCCTTACTTTTTTCCTTTTGTCAGAAAAAAGCAAAATGAATAAATCATCATTTAAAATGTATATTTAATTTAGAAACTGCAAACATCTAACTTCATATAGTATCAGGACATAGGTTTTCTATCTCTTGAGCCTACTGTTCTTTTGACTAAATGCAAATTTTCCACTTTCTTTAGTAAATCGTTTAGGGCATCACTTGTTATGTGTATTTTCCTCCACGTAAGAGCACCAAGTTTCACTCATAATATCCATGTATTACTACTTGAGGATTGTGAAAGTAAGTATTTACACTTGAACTGCGATTAATTAATCTTCATCGAATTCGCTCAGAAAGCGAGTGCATAAATTTTCACTGAACTGGTGTTTGCCTGCTTGTTCTCGAGGGCGTCTTGCAAGGGGAAGGACGCTTCGGTCTCACTCTCCCCGCTGTGTCTGCAGTTATAGCATAATGAAAATCTCAAGATTTGCAGAATTTTACTTGTATAATCAAGACAACTGTGAACTTAAAAAGAGAAGGAACACTAGAGAAGGATCTTCGATTAACTTCGTTTTGAAACAATCACTTATCGTCATCCATCAAATAACAATGTATTCCTATTAAGAATTCCCTCTAATATTTTCTAAGAGTTGTAGACTAAAAATACATTAAGTATCTTCTTCATACTTGCAAAATAATCTGCATCATCAAAGGAGAGGTCATCGGCAGTGATTTTTCCGTGTTCAATATTTTTCCGACAGTACATTTAGGTGTTCGCCGATAACATCGCGGCAAAAACATCGCAGACGAAAACGTCGCGGAGAAAACAACGCATGGCGAAAACGTCGTGCTACAAAACATTGTGGAAGAAAACATCGCAAAGAGAAAATATCGTAGTTCTAAAACATCGTGGTACAAAACATCGTCGTCGAAAATAAAGCAGTTCAAAAACTTCGCAGTTTAAAAACATCGTCGTCGAAAATATCGTGGTAAAAAATAAAGTATCTACAAATCATCGCATGACGATAACATCGCAGAGATGCTTTTTTCAGGTTTTAATAATTGTAAATGGATATTCCCATAATGATTTGTGAGCGCAAGATGTAAAGAAGGATAATTTTTACTTTCACATTTCTTTATCAACTAATAAATTTTTGCTGAAAAAGTAAGAAGGAAACTTAAGCATAGAAAATTAAATGTAACTTATAGATTATACTTTTCATGGAAAATTACCAGGGAAAACTTTATAAAAAATTATTTATTAATGGCCTTTCTTAGTTAACTATGTCTTAAAATTCTATTAAGTGCTCTAAGTTGCATGAGTTATCTATGCTTAAGTTTCCTTTTTATTTTCTCAGCAAAAATTTATTAGTTAATAAAAAATATGAAAGTAAAAATTATCCTTCTTTTCATCTTGCGCTCACAAGTCATTATGAGAATATCCATTTACAGTTATTAAAGCATGTTTGCGAAAAGCATGTCTGAAAAAAGCATGTCTGCGGTGTTATCGTCATGCGATGATTTGTAGATATTTTATTTTTTACCACGATATTTTCGACGGCGATGTTTTTAATCTGCGAAGTTTTTGAACCGCTTTATTTTCGACGACGATGTTTTGTACCACGATGTTTTTAGGACTGCGATGTTTTGTCTTTGCGATGTTTTCTCCCACGATGTTTTGTAGCACGACGTTTTCGCCATGCGTTGTTTTCTCCGCGACGTTTTCGCCCGCGATGTTTTTGCCGCGATGTTTTCGGCTGTAACCTTCATTTAAGAGGATTATTCCAGATAGCATGTCTCACGATCGCCATTATGTAATCTATTTATGATAAAACTCTCAAGGACTGCAAAAATGACGGTGGTTTTGTCTTATCAAATATCTTGTGAAAGGCTTTAACTAAATAGCAACACCCCGGCGTGTATACGATAACAGTATTTTATTTACTATGTCCGCTGCAACTTACTGCTTTTATAGAGCGTAGCTTGTTAATTAAAACTGAAAGGTGAATATCTTATACTTTTCCGATTTTTTTTACACTTATTTCTGTCTTGTGAGCTGAAGATCAGAATGTTTTATTTAGAACAGCGTTGCCATTGCTCGCATTCAAATTGTTGAACTTCTTAATCAAAAATTCATTAAAGTTTTACAAAATGTAAAAAAATCTGATGTGTACACCACATGACTTCCTTGTACGGAATATTAAATTATACGCATTTTTTTTAATTTCATTTAAATTGATTGGATTGAATTAAATCTACTTCGTCGACAGCGCATAAACCACAATAGACTAAATGCACTCTTTAAAATTCACTGTATTTGTTTACTATAACGACACTCTGAATGCACAAAATTTATATCATTTGAAGAATTATCGTTGCCAAATGTTCCATTCAAATACTATAATAAAGCTAAAACGATGTATGAAAGCAATTAAGCAAACAAAACAGAAAAGAAACAGTTTTTTACAGACGATTTAGTATTTCTCATTCAATTAATTCAGTTCTCACAAGGCAAAAATACATAAAATTTCAAAATATCTGCATTAAAAATTACAAAGTAAATCTTAAACACTTATTTCCTCGAAGAAATTCCAGAAAGGATAAAGCATGAATTAATTCGAAATAGAAATGAAGGCGTTATTTTTGTGTTGCGAAGCTTAGTCTGTCTAGATTGGCAACAAATCTACAATTCTGCTGTTTCAAATGTAAAAAAAATATGTCTCCGCCATGTTATTTAAAACTTAACCTCACTTAAACAGCTTTTAAATTGTTGATAATTGTACAAATATTGCTTCCAGAATTACGAAAGGCATAAAAACTTTAACCAGAAGATAAGAAGAACATAATTCAATCATTTTTAAAGCAAAAAATGTACAAATTACAAACATGTACACATAAATATGAACTTCCCTCCTTATTTCAACAGTAAAAATAAAATCCTAAATATGAACACTTCCCTCCTTATTTCAACAGTAAAAATAAAATCCGGCGACACTGAAACAAAAACGTGTTTTCTTATACGTATAATGCTGCATTTTATTCTTCAAAAAGTTTCTTCGGGAAATTTTCCTTTCATGCATGTGATATATATGACAATTGAAAACTGTCATTTTGTCGGTAAATGCGTGCTGGCGTAGATGGGCATAACTGACAGTGTTAAAGTTATAATGATTTATTCAAATGTATTTTCTTTAAGAAATTTCTGAAACTCTTCAGGTATTTTAAGAAAGAATATAATAAATTTTAGTCGCATAGCTTACTTGCTGCTTTATTAATTTATATTGAATTATTAGATTATAACAGAGCACATTATGGAAAATGTGTCTTCATGGAGGAGTTTCTTAGGAAAATTGGTGCTCGCTTAGAGTTTAATATTTCTATGTGATTCTCGTTAAATAAGAAAAATTCAGTATCCTTTGTTAACAATGACACTTTTTAGCTTCATTGCATATTAATTAAGAAATTGTTTGTTAATTCAAATAAAGCAGAAGCAAAAAGACTATGCATTGTTTAGTTAAGGTACTAACTTCCGCTTTTTCTGCCCTTAATTCATTTAAACATTAATAATTGCTTATTTAATAATTTATACTATGTTTCATAAAAACTAGCTGTTTATGGTATAAGGTATTTCTCTCGCCTTACTAGCATGCTTTCGTGGTGTAGTGGTTCTGAAGGCTGGGCCGGTATTGTAGAGGTCCGTGGTTCGATTCCCGACGAAGGCGGCTGCTCATTTTTCATCTCTCTTGCTTCCAAAAATATACCTAATGTCTCTACAATGGATTTAATTTTTTTCTGCTAATAAATTCAGCATCTGGAATTCGCAGGCTATTTGTAGTTAATCGATTTATAGATACTTGCATTATAGATATCTAACTACTACTTTAGTTTTATAACTTCTTCATGTCTCATTTATAACTCATAGATGACGTATTTCACATTTCATGCCTCTCATCCTTTTGTGAACTAAGAACATTATTTTCTCGATGTCTCATGCACCTACGCAGCTTAAGAATAATTTCCGGTGCGTGATATTCTTAACATTTATAATTTTGTGCACATACCTGTGCATGTTGTATGCAAAATCATTTAAAAATATCATTTTAATATTATTTGAATCCTACTTATCATATTTAAATACAAGCTGACACAACGTACTCTAACCGCAGATATTCTGTTATAATTTGACTTTATTTCTGGAAACATTCATTCTGAAAATTTAATTCAAAGAAATATAGAACGTGTTTAAGAAAGATACAAATCGGCTACGAAAGGAATTTATTCTTCCTGAAGCTGAAACGAAAATGTGTATCTTGTACTAAAAAGCTGAGTTTATTTAAATAATATCTTTTAACTATGTTCCTTCTAAAGCGGGGTTTAATAGACTTAATCCTGGTTCTCAACATCTTCCATACTCTGTCCAATCTCTAGTGCACCAATTAGAGTTGACTTGGTCGAGTGATCATTTGGTTTCCACTTCGAAGCATGTAAGTACTCACTTTACCTTCGCATCCTATAATGAGTCTTCTGTGTCTTAACGAGTCGTTTAGAGCTTCCGTGTGGCTCTCCCCCCCACCACCAGTGGCATGATTGCTTGCTTTCTTGGAGCAATACAACATCGCCAATTGGAATATATTCTTTTAATTAGTGGACACTTTCCATCAGATAAAATGTAATTAATGTAAATTAACAGATGATTAGTTTACTAATTATTTCCCTCTAAAACAACGTTTCTCAAATTTCTTTTCGAGGGAGGACCATTTTTATAAGTTAGAATATTTTGTGGACCACCTTAGTCCTGTCCCTTTCGAAAGCAATTTTATAGCATATGATAATATACTTAAATTTTATAGCATATGATAATATACTTAAATTTTTAATATATAATTAATTAAAGTTTATTTAATTAAGTAATTAAAAGAAAATTAATGATTGTCTTTAATCATTCAAGCCTATTAGAGTTTGAATTATTTTTATTTAATTAACTAAAATTAAATAAATGCTAGTACAAACATTAAAAAGATGAACGAGCCTTCCGAGTTTTGCACAGTTGTCCTATATTTGGGTGTATGCTGGAAAGCATATGCTTAAGATCGGCATATACAGCTAGATGTATTTGATTATGGTAAAGCACTAGACGGCTATTTGCCTAAAGGAAGGGATACCTTCGTGGAGGGTTTTCTAAGGGAAACTGGTTCGTATACTAGTTACACATGGAGGAAAACAACGAAAACGCCCATGCAGGTAGTCCGATCGCGAAATTCGAAACTCGTACCAAATTACCAGGGTTCAGCGACTTTACCGCTCGGCCGTTAGTGACATCAACGTCAACTCGATTTCGGCCCTTTGTGTTTATTTGAGTAACTGTTTCATTATAATTCGTTTTAATTGGTAATGAGGTTCAGAAGTTAACCTTCTGTTTGGAATTCAATTTTAAGTCCGGTTGTCTTTCATTCAGTAATAGTTTGATATTTTCGGTATCGCTTGTCAGTCAGTCCATTTGTATTTTTTTTCTTCCTTTTTTGGAAGTTTTGGAATACTGAGAGGGATATCTTCGAGGACCACTTGCAGCCCGCAGATTACAGATTGAGAAACGTTTGCTTAAAATATGTTATAAAAGCTTCTTTCTTGCCGAGATTAAGCTATATTGGGCTTATTATTCCAACTCCAGCGCACACTTTTAGTCTCAATTTATTTTTCGTTCCTTTCATCTCTCTAAAAAATATCGTATTTAAATATTCCACAAATTAGTAAATTCCTAAGTTATAGTGTTGCAGAATTAAAAACTTGAAAAGGAAAGACTTGCAACCCTAAGTAAAGTTGTAATTAGTTGCTTGGAGATTGTCTTATTATTCTCAGAACAATATAGATTTGGTCACAGTGATATAGGAATATTTAATAATTCGATGAATTCGAATTAAAGTAAAACATTTTCCATCGTATGCGAATGTGAAATATGAGACGAAGAGAAATATTCGCTTACTGGGAATGCTGAAAGTGCTTCAACATGTTACTAAATGACGCAAAGCATATCCTCACAGAAAAAGTGAGAGAGAAGTGAATGAAACTAAGTTTTTCAATGTAAATAGGATAAGCCATTTCGGTCATTAACTGCAAAATAATGAATTTTGTGGATATGGAAAGACCCCCAGGATTGGATTGGATTGGATTGGATTATTTAATTATGGCAAAGCACGCGAGAACTATCTGCCTAATGAGAGGGGTGCCTTCGTGGAGGACTTTCTAAGCGAAACTGGCTCGTATAATCGTTATACATCGGGAAAAACACGAAAACGCCCATGAGCCAGCCCATTCGCGGGATTCGAACCTCAGACCGAACTACCAGTGTTCAGCGGCTTTAACGTTCGGCCGAGAAACCCAAAGGAAACGTCATTTGCGAACTGAAACTATGTTTTGAGTTGTTTGAGACTAAAGTTATTTTAAAAAGGTCTTAATTCGAGATGATGAATTTAATGAATTTCCTGGAAAATATATTTTTATGCATTTGAAAGAATCTTTTCATAGATATAAAAATATTTTTGTTTTGTTAATGATTCAAATACTAAACTTCGTTTTAGTCATTAAAAAACCCAATTCTCAGTTACTTGCACAGGTGTTCATTAATAGTTAACCTTAGGTTTGTCATTTTATAAGGTACTTCTACTGCCATCTTAGCATGTCTTCGTGGTGTAGTGGTCAGCACGCTCGGCGCGTATTCGAGAGGTCCGTGGTTTGAGTCCCGACGAGGGCATTGCTCATTTTTCATCTTTCCTGCTTCAAATTAATCTAATGTCTCTACGATTTCCTAAACAGAAGTAAATATTTTCGTCTTCTCACCTAGAGACACGTTCCTTTTCATTAAATTTTGGCACTCGCAGCTGAAGCAGAAGATTCTGCTTGAATTACTTTTAGTATTATTTACTTGACCCCTGCTTCCGGGGAAAATTTATGATTATGGTACTGTGCATGCTATAACACTGTACATACTTCTGTGGAGAATTTAAAGTAATGCATAGAAGCGCGAATTCTGTCTCCATTACATTAAATAAGTTACACCATAAAACCGTTTGAGCTCTCAGCGTTGCCTTAACTTCATTAAGTCTAAAGTTTACTTAATTAAAAATATAAATGAAATGAATGAATGAGAAAAATGAATGATAATGAAATGATGACAAAAATTCAGTGAAGAAAAGTTACATGAAAGATTGTTATGAATGACTTTATGAAGTGATAGCAAGAATCTGAATTATGCCTTTACACACGAGAACATAATTTTTACTCCCAGTTTCCAGATGTGAGGGGAGCCCACCAGCGGCCGAGCGGTAAAGACGCTGAACACTGGTAGTTCGGTCCGAGGTTCGAATCCCGCGAACGGGCTGGCTGCATGGGCGTTTTCGTGGTTTTCCCCATGTGTAACGTGTATACGAGCCAGTTTCCCTTAGAAAGTCCTCCACGAAAGTCCCTCCCCTTAGGCAGATAGCCCTAGTGTGCTTTGCCATAATTAAATACACCACCCACCACACCACCACACCAGATGTGAGGGCTGGCAATGAAAAACTTTCTAAGAAGACTGAATCACCAAAACGAATTGAATGACTTTCCAAGTAAGCCCAACCAGTGACAAAGCGGTAAAATCACGGAAAATTGGTAGTCCGACACAGGCTCCAATTCATTTGAATCAGCTTGGTTGCATGGTTAGTTTTCGTAACGAATAGGAGTCGCTTTACCTTAAAAAAATCCTTTACGAGGCGTCCTTCTCCTTAAACAGATAGACCGTTTGCGCTTTGCCGTATTAAAATAATGTAACCGAAATTAAACATGTAATGAACCAAATTCAACTTGCATTTTTCATATCTCGAAAACGCGACTTAGGATATATATTAGATTTATATGTAGCATTGTTCTAACATAGGTATTTTGATACAAAATCGGACTTTTTCTGAACTAAAATACCAATTTGTTTTCATATTTCGATTCTGCGACTCAAATTATGCCCAGATATTAAATTTTGTAAAATTTGGTGCGAAATTTAAGGAGAAATTCAAAAATTTCTCTTGGCTGAATTATTTTCAGTTCGCGCCAAGAATATTTCACTTGGCGAACTTCTTAATATATGGCAACCCATTTTCCTTACCCTTCCATTATGCCGGAACCGAATAAAAGGCACCTCGTTCCTATCTTTTTACATTGTGGATGAGCGGGGAAAAAGGTCATACAGTTCCTACTTTCAAATAATTTTTACAAAGTGCGTAAGCCCCATTTTCGTTATTATCTCTTTCAACAAATATGCCAAATTTCAAAATGCGCCAATACATAAATTTACGTTTATCTTCGGAAATTTTGAATAAAAATCTCAAATTTTTTGCAGGTATGCTTAGAAATATATCTACTTTAAGTTGACTGTAAAAATATTATGGGTTATAATTCAAATTTGATTTTCGAAAAATTTGGAAAAATTATTTAAAAATACAAATATTAAAAATAAATATTAAAAACTGGGGGAATTTTATTTGGAATGAACCTAAATTTCGAATTGTATAACAAGGAATAAAATGAGTTTAATAAAAAAAAAAGATATATTAATAAATACATACCAAATTGAATTAACACTGAGGAGCTAAAAGTTTGAGAGCTAATTTTTTAAAAACTATTTTTGCGATTTTTATAAAACTTGGTAGTTTGGCGTAATTTGAGTCGTAGAATCGAAATATTGAAAAAAATTGGTATGTTATTTCAGAAAAAGGTCCGACGTTGTGTCAAAATACCTATGTTAGAACAGTGTTATATATAAATGTAATACATTTCCTAAGTCGCGCTTTCGAGACATGAAAAACGCAAGTTGAATTTCATCAATCTGCCCAGTAGAACGGTAGATATAGAACTGTCCCATTTTTTATTTATTTATTTATTTTGTGTGTGTGCTGTGTACATTTTTGCTGTTCATAATATTAGCATTTATTTCCAAATTCGAAATTACCATTTGTGATTACCGCAATTACAATTCCAAATTCGATTACCAAAAGCTAAAATATTGGTTTGCTAAAATATCAGAATTATGGCCAAAAATAATTCATTCGGATATTTTTCTAGCAATTACAAGCACAAAAATTGCAGGAAGAACCGTTCAAATTCTTAGTTATCGACGCCGGTGTAGATCGTAATAGCAATACATTTTATCGGAATGGTTCATAATACAATTTTCCGGTGACAATAGACAATTAGGAGAATTTCGTTCAATAAATTTGATGCCTTGTAGCCTGTATCTACTAGTATGGTATTTTAATCGTATGTAATAATGTCAGTTGGAACAACAGGACACTGCAAATGGCGTTTCTGCTCCCAAACACTGCAGATACAATGTCAATTTCGGTAGCTTCTGGAATCCTCAACATTGGGATTAAACATTAATTTACTTGAGGGCCTTTTGATTCAATTGTCAGACACGAATTGTATCAAGCTGCATGACATTAGGACGGAAAATGTCTTCTTGTATGCGTGAGGTGATGATGAATCGGAGGAGAGACTGTAGATATATAGACAGGTAAACGGAAGTAAGGAGGACAACATACATGCACAAACAGTAGGCAGGTGTCGTCTCTCCAATCTATTTCCCTAACTTTTGCACTACCGGGACATTGTTTTTCATATATTCACATATGTTTTTCATACGTATTATATTGCAAAAGACACAGTTTTGCAAATTTTTTTTTTTTTTTTTTTTCATTTGGGGAGATTATTTTTGATTTACATGGATAGATTTCATAAGTGTAAGCTGTCCCTCCAACTACTTAAAGCCGAAAATGTGTTCTATATTCAAGAACTCTATTATTTTTTTAATGTTTTCGAATAGCATTTCCCAAAAACATTTTACGTTTTGTATGTACTGTCTCATATCTGCAAGTTTCGTCATGCTAAACATGTAAACATTACAGAATTAAAATTCCATTAGAGATGTCAACGTTTTAGGCTCTAAAACCTTGAACACATCTATTAGACTGTATATATATTGGTGTTGGTTGTGCATTAGCACTGAAGGCGTAATGAGTACGTTTTCTCAAGCACAGAATTAAAGAATCATAAGTCAAAAAGTTAACTACCAAATCTTTATTTAATAAAATAGGATAGTTTTGCTTAACTTAAGCGTAACAATAAAGTAATAATCTTCACGGACATTAAAACACTGAAGTATTGAAAAGAAGATAACTTACATAGAATCTTCATCAGTCCTAAATATCAGGCTTATCTATTTTAGGTAATAAGAAAAAAGAAAACAGCAACAGGAACATACTTTGGACACCGTACCTGAAAAGAGAAGGCACTAAACTGCATTAAACCTTTGGCCGGGTACAAGTAGCTAGGGTGAAAATCAAATATATGGCATTGCTCACGAACTTTACTTTCTCTCGCCAATATATATCTTGGCGCACGTTCGTTTCGTATGTCTTTCGAGTTTCATTATGCAAAATACCTAAATTTATGCTAACATTGCCCCTGTTTTGCTAATAAAACTCATATCAATTGCAATTCATTCCTGCAAAACTGAAATTTAGCTTTAGGAATTGGTTTAGTCATAATATCAGCAACCATTTGCTCTGTTGAAAGATAAGCAAGTTTTACTATTCCTTTGTTATTCAAGTCGCGTATATGATGAACTTTTGTATCAATATGTTTTGTGCGCGAACTGAATTTTTCAGATTCTACAAGTCTTATAGTAGACTGATTATCTTCAAATACACTTTATCGGTAGAGTTTGGGGTAGATTGAAATCTTCTGTTAATTTTAATAGCCATAATAGTTCTTGCGTAGCTTGCGATAGTGCAACATATTCAGCTTCTGCTGAGGATAAAGAAACACAAGTTTGTTTTCTTGAAAACCACGAAATACAGTTTTTTCCTAATAAAACAACACTTCCTGATGTAGATTTTCTATCTTCAATATCTTGTCCCCAATCAGAATCTGAATAAACTGTAATATTAGGTTCTTCACTCGACGAAATTTGTAAGGATAGATTCTTTGTCGTGTTTAAGTATCTAATGATTCTTTTAACAGCATTCCAGTCCTTTTGACGTGGATTATTACATCTTCTGCTGAGTATGTGAGTTGAAGCTGAGATATCTGATATATAACTTCCAATAGCTTGGCGAAATTTATCATTTGAAGTTAGGAGATTTTCTTCCTTGTTTAGGTTATAATAGTTTGTTTCCATTGGTGTGCTAGCGGGTTTCGCTTCTTCAAGTTGAAATTGCTTGACAAGTTTATTTATTTTATTTTTCTGTGATAAGAGATAACTTCCATCTTCCTTGCGATTTATTTCCATGCCTAAAAAATATTTAGCTTCACCAAGATGTGTTATTTCGTAACGTTTCTTTAAATCATTAATTGTTTGAAGAATTAGTCGTTCTTCTGTAGAACTTATTAGGATGTCATCAACGTACACTATTAAATTAATTCTTTTATCACGAACCACTTTTGTGAAAAGACACGGATCTGCTTTGCTTTGACTGAACCCACGATTCTTCAATGTATTTTCAATTTCTGCATTCCAGCACCTAGCTGCTTGTTTGAAACCATAAATCGACTTCTGTAATTTACAAACTTTATGTCTTTCTTCTGGAACCACGAATCCTTCTGGTTGTTCCATATATATTTCTTCATTTAAGTTTCCATATAAAAAGCTGTTTTAACATCTAGTTGATGTACCTTGGCATTATTATACGCTGCCCATGCTAAGAAAACTCTTATCGTAGTGTGTTTCACTACTGGTGAAAAAGTTTCATCATAATCACTGCCGTATTTTTGAGTAAATCCTTTGGCTACTAAGCGTGCTTTGTATTTTACGTTTTTACCAGTTTCATCATATTTTGTCTTAAACACCCATTTGCTGTCTGCTGCATGTTTTCCTGGTGGTAATTCTGTAAGTGTATAGGTTTCATTTACTTTTAGAGAATGTATTTCTTCTTGCATAGCCTTGATCCAAATTTCTAGTTCACGTTTTGGTAAGTTTAGAATTTCTTCAATGCTTTCTGAATCTTTATTTTTAGGTAAGATTGATTCTTCGTCTTCTGCTTTATAAGAGAATCTTTCTGGTGGGATCCCTTTGGTTGATCTGCTAGAAACCCTTCTTTCTACATTTTCTTCACATTTAATTAACTCTTCGGAACTTTTTGAATCTTCTGTAAAATCATCGCCAAGAGATGTTTCTTCATTATTTTCTTCATCTTCTTGCGAGTTATTGAAGTGAATTAATTCTAAATCTTCAGCATTATTTTCTGCATGCTTGTCAGATAAAGACGCGTTTTCTGAAAATTTAACAGTTCTACTTACTATTATTTTTCTTCCACCTACATAAATCCTGTATCCCTTACTTCGTAAATCGTATCCTACGAATATTCCTTCTTCAGATCTGTTGTCGAATTTACGCGGTTTTTGTTTGTTCACGTAATAAAATGCTTTACAGCTTTACAGCCAAATACTCGTAAGTGACTTAAGTTTGGTTTTCTACCATTCCACAATTCATATGGTGTTCTAGCTGTGGCTTTAGTTGGTAACCTATTTTGAAGATATGCAGCAGTAGCTGCTGCTTCAGCCCAGAATCCTTTCGGTAATTTAGAGTTTATTAGCATAGCTTTTGTCATTTCTGTTAAAGAGCGATTTTTCCTTTCTGCGACGCCGTTCTGTGCCGGACAATAAGGAACCGAAGTTTTATGAAAAATACCAAGTTTCTTTAAATAATTTTCAGTAGTTTCGTTACAGTATTCTGTATCGTTGTAGAATTTGAGAACCTTGATTTTCTTTCTAAATTTATTTGTTGTCGATGCAACATACTGTTTAAGTTTGTCGAATACTTCATCTTTTGAATTAATAAAATAAATTTGAGTATAACGCGAATAGTCATCAATGAAAGTTACGAAATATCTTTCCCTCCTAAGCTGTTAACTTCAACTGGCCCACATACATCTGTGTGCACTAAATCCAGTGGATTTTTAGATCTAAAACTAGTTTTGGGATAAGGTTTTTCAGTTAGTTTCGCTTTTACACAAGTAGAACATTCCACACTATAAGTGCATTTGCCAAGTTTAATGCCGTCTGCCAAATCATTTTTCTCAAGTGTTTTTATGGCATCTATATTTCTGTGGCCTAATCTTTGATGCCATTTTAGTATACAGTTCGTATTTGAACATGAAACATCATTAGCTAAGTATGATTTCTCGTCAATTGAGTTTATGATCAATTTATATAAACCTTGCTGAGCGTTGCCGTCGGCTACGAGTATATTGTTACGCTTTATGTAACACTTATTACTATCAAATGTAACAATGCAACCTTTATTCGTAACAGATTGAACAGAAAGTAAATTACTATCTAAACCTGGTACATACAATACATTTTCTAATTTTATTTGTGTAACCTGACCCTTTAAGTTTTTAACTTTAAAATATCCTTCACCAATACCATAAGAACTTAATTTAGCACCATTGGCTACAGTTACTATTTGTTTATTAGAGTCATTTAACTGAGAGAAAAAATTCTTATCACTCGACATATGAGTTGAGGCTCCTGAGTCGATAACCCATTCTTGCGTTTGTGTGTTTTCATGTTTTTTTTTTTTTTTTTTTTCACTTTTAGAACTTGATTAAACTGAATCTGCGAATTTTCAGTTTCAATACTTTTAAGATATTTATTTTCTTTAAGTTTTGGTATGTTTTCTACTTTTTGCGTATTTGCTATTTGGCATGCATTACTTTTATTATTATTTATAATTTTGAGAATAATTTCTTACTTTACTATTATTTACATCTGTTTTCGGGGAAGTTCTAGCGTTGCGTTTTAAATGAAAACAGTCATTTATCGTATGGTTATTTCTCTTAAAATAAGTACAATATCGTGATTTATTTTCGCTTTTACTTTTTAAAGCAACTGAATCGTATTTTTGAACTTTCTTAGTTTCCACACGTCTACAATACTCATCTATTAGTTTGTTTTTAACATATTCTAGCGACAATTCAGCTTCCGATTTACTTTCTATTGCAATTATTAAGGGGTTGTATGAATTTGGTAAAGAACATAGTAATATTGCTATTAAGTTATTTTCTTTAATTTCTTCACCTATACTACGCAGCTTTTCAGCCAATTCTAGTACTCCTTTGATATGTTCCTGCATTTTAGAACTTTCATTATATCTAATGGAATATAGTTTTCTAAGAAGAAATAACTTATTTGTTAAATTTACATGTTCATGGACACATTTTAACTTCTGCCAAACTTCTTTTGCAGATTTACTATGCAATACATGGATAATTTGCGAATCCTAAATGTTTAAACATGTTAAAGCTTTAGCTTTACGATCATTCTTTAACCAAATATCAGTATCAGTTTCCGTTTTTCTTCGAATATAACATCATCTAAACCTTCTTTTATTAGAAGTTGTTTTATTTTAAATTTCCACACTGAATAATTTTCATCTGTTAATTTTTCTATACAAATTGATTCTTTTCGAATAGACATTATTATTTGTTACAATTATTCTTATAAACTTTGTAACTAGTATTTTCAACAATGCGTTTCAATACTTTATGCCCCTGGAATCTTACAACATTACAAAATTTCAATTTTAGAAGCATTTCTACAAGGCAATTTTCTCAAGCTTATTAACTTTATCAGTCTCATAATCTTTTATTAGCACTGAAGGCGTAATGAGTACGTTTCCTCAAGCACAGAATTAAAGAATCATAAGTCAAAAAGTTAACTACCAAATCTTTATTTAATAAAATAGGATAATTTTGCTTAACTTAAGCATAACAATAAAGTAATAATCTTCACGGACATTAAAACACTGAAGTATTGAAAAGAAGATAACTTACATAGAATCTTCAGCAGTCCTAAATATTAGGCTTACCTATTTTAGGCAGTAAGAAAAAAGAAAACAGCAACAGGAACATACTTTGGACACCGTACCTGAAAAGAGAAGGCACTAACTGCATTAGAACTTTGGCCGGGTACAAGTAGCTAGGGTGAAAATCGAATATATTGCATTGTTCACGAACTTTACTTTCTCTCGCCAATAAATATCTTGGCGCACGTTCGTTTCGTATGCCTTTTGAGTTTCATTATGAAGAATACCTAAATTTATGCTAACAATTGGTTTCAAAGATTTTGAAGTCAGGTATTAAAAAATTGAAGTTTTGAAGGTAATTTAGGTAAGCGTAAGTAATGTTGTTCTCACCTGTCTATAAGCAACGCTTTTGTTATTTTAGTTTACATAGCATTGCTTCCAGCAACTAAACATTTTAGTTTATCGTTCTAAAAAACTGAATTAAACTTGCTTGTTTCTTGTATTTAATTTCCAATTAATGTGTTTAGCATTAAAGTGTATTTTCTATATTTAATAACATCAGTCCATATCTTTAACTGCAAACAGAAATCAGGAGAAATTTCTTTAAACCAGCGGTCGTCAACCCTTATAACTTCAGTGACCACTACATATATACGAATTTTATATTTGGCAGATCACTAATATGAATTAAAAAAAAACCTTAAATGAGACCTTAAAAACAACAAATTATTACGCAAAAACAATATTCAACTTTCCAATACATGTAATTCTAATTTTCATTTGTTAATATAATTTTCGAAACATCTGGTGTTCAGAAGCATGCCTTTATGGAAATTCAGGCTACGCTCCTGATTATAAGTAACAATTAAAACACTATTAACATCTCACTGATACACATATTTCGTTATAGAATTGTATGGAAAATTATATGGAAAGTACAGAAATTTTACCTTCTTGCACAGAAAGCTTCACATTTCCATACCACTAAAAAGGAACTTCACGAAAAGCAAGAACAAAATGGCAAACGTAAAGCAACATCAATGCACTAAAAGTGTTATACCACCAACCTTTAATTATTGTAAACATAATAATCATCTTCTACTCAGCAATGTCGCCATCGATGGACAGTTAGACAAAACAAAAACGGAAACTTCCAGTGATGGAATTATAAACAAGAATGCAGATGGTTCTCATAAAGTCCATCAAGTTGCCTATGGATACGGAGAAAAACTGTAACGACTACAATAGCACATGTTTGTAATTCAAAAGGAATGAGAATTTCAGTTCGCGCTATTATTTCTAACAGCAGCATATCCATGGATGCCAACTCTCACTCTCAAATGTCGCTAGATACACCTGCAAAAGTAGCTGAAAAGTCGCTGAATAAGAATTTCGCTGAAAATAGTAGCTAAAATTTTAAAAAAAAAAGTATAATTTATATTCCATAATAGGTTGTGTTACTCGTCGCTTTTTAAACTGAATCTTCATAAAAATATAAATAATTTTTCTGCGGACCATCAAAAAGTTTTCACGGACCACCGATTGGCGACCGCTGCTTTAAACAATGATTTTTGTAAAATGGAGATGAGGAATCTTACTCTTAGCCAATGATAAAAATAATTACAGTAGCATAGACATTGCTTTGCTCTACTTAAGGATCTGAGCCGATTTTTCCTACAACTGGTTGCAGTAGTAAACAAAACAGAAAATTATCTTTTGAATAAAAGAACAGTTATTTAAATAACCTAAGAAATAAAACGATGGTCTCAGAACTAAAGCAAGTAGCTTAATCTCTCTATCAGAATTTTTCTAAATACTGGAAAGTTAATTTTCGTAAATAAATATGTTTCCACCGACGTAAAATTTTTAATTATTATACTGATATTCCTTTCCTTAATTGTCATAAAGTGAGTCCAAAATACGTTTTGCAGAAAGTTTCAAACCTGCGGTCTTACGTAGAAAAGCAATTTTTATATATAAAGGAGTTAGTTTTAGAAGACGTGTTAAAATATACAAATAATACATAGCATCTATCGTGTTATATTTAGCATTTGTATACAGTTTTTTAATGTTTGGATTGTGTGCCATCGACTATTTTGGAAAGAAAAAAAATATTGTAATATTAATTAAAAAAGTAGTTAAAAACATTTTTGGATTTAGAAAGAAAACCTTTTCAGGAATAATAATATTTCATAATCTATATCATTTGAATTATAAATTATGGAGCCCTTGTTTTTATAAAATATTGCAGAAAATGCAAAAATAAATAAATAAATAAATAAAATTTTTAAAATGTTATTTCTTTCTCAAGTACTTTTTTATTGAAACAACATTTTCCCATCCTTTTTTTCCTATATACGTCTCAAGTTTCCAGTTAGGCATTTTTATTCCTTACATAAGTATTACTTTATTTTTCAGTTACAAGTTTATACTTTACATTTGATCAGAAAGAAACATGAACGCTAGTTGAAATCAATATACCATCAAGTATGCTTCGTGGTTTCGAAATAACAGAAAGCTTTCCTTAAACTTTATCAAATACGAATTTACAAGTTATTTTCGCTCTATTATTAGTCTTACCTTTTTATTTATTTATTCATTTACGTTTTAGCTTATTTCAAAGATATTTAAATTTTCTGAGAAATTTTGAAAGATAATTTTATTAAACAATTTAACATTTCGATATCTGCAAAATATTTTGCATGTGTTCCTGATTGGATAAGCGTATGTTATGCAATATTATAAGAGTATAATCATCGCTATTAAATACAAAAATTTTCTTCAGACGTTTTCTATAGGAAAATATGAGTACAATTTATGAAGTAACCCAATGGAATTCTACAGGATTCTACGTTGACGTAAACGCACATTTTTGAATTTAGCAAAGCATTGTGGCTAATTGTGTAAATATCAATGCTGTTATCAGCCATTTCACTTCCTAATGAAAACGAATTATTTACGGCAAGTGATCTGATGGTGAAGAAGGATTGTTTTCCCGCCAAAGTGCTCAAATTCGAACCCAGGCACGGCCTAGATCCTTCTGACTGTAATGTCGTTTGAAATACAGTGATGGTTTTAAAATCTAGCAAGTCTTAAGAATTATTAGCGATTATTATTAAGAAAAGAACGCTTTAAAACCCTCAGTTTCCATCTCCGCATGTCCTAGATCATGGTTCAAATGATGCCGAGTTCTGCCAGCACCGATGCTGTTCCATTATGTCCAATAAAACCGGTTCTTATGCAGAATTATTACAACAACTGGGATTCGAACTCATCTCTCGACTACGCGTGAAACGTGGTTCCAGTTAACCACGAAGGCACTTGAAAAGGTGGAAGAATGTACCACATATATATAATCTTCAAATCCTGGTGCCTTTTAGTTCGGGAGAGTTCAAGTTTTTTGGATTATATCGCCACAGAAAGTATAAAAAATGTGTATTGCCATCGCGGGGATTCCAAATCGAGGCCCTTAGATTACGCGTCGGATGTGCTTCCAGTTACAACATAAAGGCACCTGGGAAGTTGGGAGAAAATATCTATTAAGATGAGCAACTAATCGTTATAGTTTACAACCATTCTTTTTCTAATGCTTTTAATACATAAATTTATTTTCTTTTAATGCATTTAAATGAAAATAAATTTATGATTATTATCACTAACTAAATCTTATTATTATCACTAACTAGATCTTATACCCAACAGATAAACACCCAGTCATAATAGTGTTCAGACATCCTTTTACACCCAATCATTATAATGTTTAGACTTTCTTTACTTTTAATGCAAGAAATTTATTATTATTATGATCAATAACCAAGGTTTTCCATCTAACAGATATGCAGCAAATTTTTATAGATTGCAAACATTCTTTTATTTTCATTACCTTCTAGCTCACGAAAAATTAGATAAGATTAATATCCGTTATGTAAATATATATTTTATATTGTGCTGTGCTAGTTGGTGAATAACGTTTTTATATCATCTTAATGAACCTGTCAAACTAATATTCGTAGGCGATACCATTCTGTGTATCACACATATATGAAACTTTTATTTTTTTTTTTTCTTATTTCCAAATATAATAACTGAAAAAAAAAAAGAAATAATTTCTAGTTCAAAACTGTCATCTTTTGTCTGTTGCTCCACACGTATGGTGGTTAGTGATATCATACTACCACACAGCTGGGGTCGTCAAATCTGTATTCGGGAAAGTATATATATATAAAACAAGGAGATTGCTTAAAATCCGTCTATGTCGGAATCTCTTTGAATGAAAGAATGCAGGTAATGAAGGACACAAGACATCAGAAGTGGAGTAGAACGTAAGTACGTAACCTTGATATGATTCAATCCAATGTCCTCATTTAACTCCAGTCCAATTTTATGACTTATCTTCTCCGTTTTCAAACAAAGACTCAAAATTACTATTAAAAATAGATAATTTACTTTCGTCATATTTTCATTTCAGTTTACTTCATTAATGTCTTTCGTTTTTGCTTTCAGATTTCAAGTAGTTAAGTATATTTAAGAGTGAATCCGAGACGGCCTGTATAGAGCGATGCCCATATCTATCCTTTCGTTAATGTTCGGGTTTATAATTTTAATAGTATATAAGGTATTTCTTCCGCCTTCCTAGCACGCCTTCGTGGGGTAGTGATTCTGCACGCTGGGCCGGTATTCCAGTGGTCTACGATTCGATTTCCGGCGAAAAGGCGTTGTTAATTTTTCATCTTTCCTGCTTTCAAAATACCTAATGCCTCTACAACAATATTAAATTTTAATCTGATCAAAGTCTTACGCAGGAAGGCAAATAATGCCTACAGTATTATTAGGTCTAAATAACAATTGCTTAGATTGATTACGATCGATACTTTGCAGAGTTATAAATAGTTTCTTAGTATCTAATAACGTAAATATATAAGTATGAAGACAGTGTTAGTAACTTCATAATATACCAACTAAAGAACAAATAATACTCTGTCATACTTCCAAAATGATGCCGTGTTTGAAAAGTTTAGTAATTTCAGATACAGTAAGTACACCTTTGTATTTGCAAGGTTATTGTCTGCAGTATATCTAATTTATCATTTTTGGAAGGATCTTCCTTTGTGTTCAAGAAAAGGTAGCGCTTGAGAATGTTAATTTTATTCCAAATCCCCCTTTTCTGAAGCTTGTTATTTGGGGGTAACCGATTGTTCTACCTGCTTTCAAATCTTCCCTAAGAGGTAAATTCGTAATCTCCTTTTCCCTTTCTGTTTCCTGTTTTGTCTTTCGAAACTGCTTATCCCGATCGATTTTGATTCGTTTTACAAATCTGCTAATCAATTTGCATTTGGACCCATTACATCACTCGGTGAAATAGAGATTTTACCCCATTTTTCGATTCGCAGTTAATTACATAGCAGAGCTTTTACTTTTGTTTTTGCTAAAACTCGTTGCGCAATATTAAAGCAACTTTATTTTACAAATAAATAAAATGGAAAAAGCACTCCAACACTACCGATATGGAGAAGAAATGGCATTCCGACCGATTAAATGAGTTTTGAATTACATTATTTAAAAACAAATATGAGTATAGTTATTTTGGCTTTATATACAGACAGGCCAATATGAGATGAATTGATCTCAATGTTTGGAAACCCAAATTCAATAAAAAAAAGGGAGATTACAGAATTCACTTGAATCATCATTTTACAAGTGTTTAGTCGTATTTACTTTAAATATTTAAAGGCATTTAAAAGAGCACAGAACTATGTAGCCAGAACGTTTGCTGGAAATAAAATCCGGGCCGAAAAATTATTATTTGCGGGTTCAGCAGTTTGGCTATTGTCAAGGAAAATAAGATTCGTAGTGTTTTGTCAGAATTAGCGTATCCTTAAAGAGATAATAAATAGCATTTTTGTAATTAAAGTGAGCAGTTTATTACATCAACATGTAAAAAAAAATAAATAAAACAGGAAAATACGTTAAAACCATTTTTACTACACTGACAAATCGTATGATGTCTTGCTCTATAAGATGAAGGAAAACTTTACAACGAGGGCCAAATATATTGTGTTTGCTTTGCTTGGTGCCAGATTTAATAACATAATATTTTTCTTCAAATATTTGTTTATGTGCATGAGATTTTAAACTATTTAACAAAATAATTCAATAAATTTCAAAAGGTATTTCTCCCGCCTTCTTAGCAAGCCTTCGTGGTGTAGTGGTCAGCACGCTCGACGTGTGTTCGAGAGGTCCGTGGTTCGAGTCCCGGCGAGGGCTTTGTTCATTTCTCACATCTCCTACTTCCAAATAACCTAATGTCTCTACAGTGGCGCACGAACTAAAAGGGAGGTGGATGATGATTCCCCACCACCAGGAGTTGGCGATTGGATCCCCTAATCCCCAGTCGCCCTTTAAAAGGGGGAGAATAAAATATCTCTCCCGCCTTCTTAGCATGCCTTCGTGGCGTAGTGGTCAGCATGCTTGACGCGACGCGTATTCGAGAGGTCCAAATTTTGTAAATTTTCGCAGCTTCAGAGGATGTCAGGGTAATATACTTTTGAGTTAATTTGAAACGCATTATCTTCAAATATCACGTATATTTTTAGTATCATTAAAACAATTACATTTTCCAGTGCAAGGAAAATTTCATCCTCAGTAATTAGTTAGAAACGTTATGAGATAAATTTCTTGTCGCTTACGCATTTTGGCCATCAAAAAAAAATTATTTTTCATGTTATAGAAATATTAAATGTTTCATTACCATCCGAAAGGACAACTAGTCTTCAGCAATGATCAGCCAGCTGACAATAGTTTTCTAATAAAAGAGAAATAAGTTAATTCAAAAATTAAAATCCTGAATAATCGCGAAATGTTGGTTTATGTTCATGTTTAATTATTACCTGTTCCTGTAACATCTTAAAGCATAAAGAATAGAACCGTTCTTTAACTAATTATATGTTTTCTCTTTGGTGGTTTCAAGATAGGCTGTAAAAATTTCATGCAAATTTCATATTAATCTGTAGATTTTGTAAAGCCTGAAACAAACTGAAGGCTAATACTTTTATAAGTTCTAAGATCAAGCTATTATATATTCTTGCTTTCAACAATGAAAACTAAAGAGCATTCGTTTTGATAGTTTTCTTAATGTTATAAATTATTAAGTAGAATTAATTTCAATACACTTTTAAACGAAATATTTCAGAAACCACCTTTTGTTTCCGTAAAATTCTTGAAGAAAAATGTTAGCATTCTCTTTAGTGAATGTTTTAAGTTAAAAAAGCAAAGCCTTCGTCCTTTAATACAATGGCGTATATTACGTAAACAATTTAAGAAACATTTCGCTTTCTTTCTATTTCTTTTGCTATCCTTTCAAGAAAAGAGTTAATATAAAGAAATTGTGTTTCTCTAACAATAAACGTATATTAGTTATTGCTATATATTTTTCTCAGTTGCTTAATATTTTCTAAGAATTATTTAGATTAACTGCTATAAGCCTTTTTTCCCTAGAGCAGATATTTTCAACATGCAATCTTATAGTCCAGAGATTTCTATTATACGCATAAAAATATCAGAATGAGTAACAAAAACCAGTTTTAATAGTTCAATGAAAATTGTTTAAATGTCTTTAAATATTTTTCTCTTTTCTGTCTTGTCTAAAAGCGAGAAAATTGTTCAGGTAACTTGTAATATTTACTTAAAGTGCTGTTATTCCTCTGTGATCAATCATGAGGGACCTTGCAATTGTCCTTGTTTAGATCGGTAACGTAAGAATGGTGTCTGCCGTGTTTTCTCTTTTCCAATGTATTCACGATGTAAGTGAAATTGTTACATGTGCTGAAACTGAGAAACACATTGATATTTTTTGTGTGTTATTTTGTCGGCGGTGTTAATATTTTATTTCATATTATTGGAAAAAACAGTTAGACAGTATAATACGCAGAACAGTGGGCACAGAAAGACGTTAATTAGTTGAAAGCAGACGTAATTGAGGAATATCATTTTGTCATTGTACATTTAAAGTCAATATACTTAGTTTTCAAAAAAGGTATCGGTCATCAAAATTATGTGAGTAAGCATAAGGAATTTGACAACAAATCTTTCTGCGGTTCTTACTGAAAAAAATATCGTATAGAGTCTCACCATCTTTGAAAATATAAACCTACTTGAGACTAAGGAATATGTAAGCGAATTATCGCTATGTCTTATAAATTATAATAGAGCAGTTCTAAGGGTGTAAAAACCTTTTTATTAAACTCAGTAAATTAACAGGCGGCACTGTTTGTGTTTGCAGAGCCAGCATTTATGACGTAACTCAAATAATGAATTCAAAATTTAAAACTAAGCTAAGTCGTAAGTTAAGCAAAGGTTACACAGAAAAAATAATCGCAAGCTCTCTCAAGCATAATACCGGCGTGATAAACCTAATGGGTAGAGTAATGCAACTCTGCATACAGACTGCTATCAACTATTAACTAATAACGTGGACTTCGGCGGGCGGAACACGCTCTGATTCAACAATCTAAAAACCTTCATTTAAATACTATCTTTTATTACTCCTTTTATATTGGAACGTTTATAAAATTAGCATTCTGGCAGGAAAGCGGGAAGCTGGAATGATAGGCACATAAAATAACTGGTTAGTTAAAACTAAACAAAGCCTTACACGTGTATAAGCATCATATACAAATGCAATTTCACGGATGAATACTATAGTAAAAAAAAAAGAAGAAGGCGGAGAAAAATAACGAATCATGAATTTCCTGGATTTTCTGCAAAGATACGATTATTTATTCTGTGAAATTTTGTGATTTGAAACCTCTAAGGTAAAGGAAGGCGAAAATAATGAAGAGAAATATCATTGCAATCAAACGTACTACAGGGAAGGATTTAATAGTGACTTTGTCGTCTAATGGTATCGGAACGTTTATAAAAGAATTTTACTTTGCTGTTGAATATGTTTATACCTCACATACACTTCGTCATCTAGTTTTCGTCAGATTTACATAAATTGGTCATTTTTATAAATTGCTCAGATCTTTATAAATCACTCATTTGCAATTATATGTTTAACTCCAATTTCATGCAATCAATAAACGTTTATTCTCTCTCACCTACGCTCTGAATCCTCAATAGGTGAAGACTAAAATTCTTGAAATTTTACCATATTTACTTTTTAATGCTCCTAAATATACCCTGAAATACCACTGAATTAGGTATAGCTAGTCAATAACGAGTTGGGTCTACTCTGACTTTCATAACGGCTGTTACACGACGAGGCATAGATTCAACAAGTTTGCGGCAGCGTTCCATGGGAATGGCTTGTCAAACAGCAAGAGCTGTCCATAATTCAGGAAGGGTTGCTAGCGTTATGTGATGTATTTTCACATCTTTCTCTAAAACATCCCAAAGGCGCTCAATAAGATTTATGTCAGGGCTTCTAGGTGGCCCATTCATGACACAGAAGTCAGAGGATTGCTCATCCATCCAGGCAGTAGCCAACTGGGATCTGTGAGACGTAGAGTTATTTTACTGAAATACTCCATTTCTGTCTGAATGGCAGGACAATATAAATGGATGGAGGTGATCGCCTAGGAGCTTTACGTACTGAATCGCATTGAGAGATGTCGGTACAAGTATCAAAGATACAAACAACTGCCAAGAGGAAACACCCCAGATCAGGACTGAGCTGCCATACCCTTGTACCTTCCAACCTGGCATGCAGGATTCATGGCTTCATGAGCTTAACACCAAATTTTCAGCCTCCCGTAGGCGTAAAGTAGTTGGAATCGAGACTCATCACTCCAAGCTATTCGTTTCCAGTCTTCTAGAGTCCATTCTGTGCGTTCTCATAGACATACAGCCCGATGGCATGTATTAAGCAATGGCCCTTTTGTTGGTCTAGGGCTCCCAAAGTCCAATACGGTGAAGCGAGAGTTGCACGGTCCGTTTATTGACTGTACAACTGGCGCTCTGATTCAGCTGGATGGTAATTTGAGCTAACATTTGGCTTCACTAGCTACGTATAATACGGCTGAGCAGTCTTAAACCCCGCTCATTCAATGCTAATTGTCCTTTGCAGGTTGCCCGATCTCTAGTTTTCTTCCCACCATAAGTAAAGTTCTTAGCTCTCTGAATCCTAGCTGAAATCCTAGTTGATAATCCTAGTTCTCTGACGATTTCGGAAATTGAATGGCCCATGTGTCGAACGTTTATCCGTACTGGCAACTGAAATGACTGATTAACAACATAATTTGATACTATTGTTATTATTCTGTCATGCAGCGGGGATTTCCTATCCCTGCTCTTTCCAGATTCCTGAGTGAATCCCGAACCACAATAATAGCTATGTAGGCAGTTACCACAGCGCACTCACGTGAGCATGTGTGCGGCACAGTGCCACACAGTTTACATAGCCATGTCTGTCCTTAATTCAATGGCACTTCAGTGTGGAATACGAGATGACAACATCAGAAATTTAAGACTAAATTTAAATTTATATAGTAATTTTTCCTTTAAATGAAGGAGAACAGTTCACAAATTTTATCTCATGTTAGTCACATTAATACTGGTCGAGATCAGGTCAACCATTCATCCCATTAATCGTATTCTGCAGTTTCTTACTTTTAAATCTCATTAAGTGAATACAATAATTTCTTGTTAAGAATTAGAAGATTTAAATTTCTATAGGCAGAATAATTTTTTATAATGACTTCTCAAAGAACTTTCAGCAAATTCCCATGCATCTTGTAAGCGTTAGGTGTGCCAGAAATTCAAATTCAGTTTTTCTTAAATTGTCGCCTATTACATGATCTATTGACTAGCAACAAGTTTCTGGGCGTTTTTTACTTGTCGTCTGTGACCTGATAGGGAATTTTACTTTCATTTTATCTAGCCATGATCCAGCAGACTGTCCTTTTTCTATTTAAGACAGGATATCTAACCTTTCTATTTGGGACAATGCATGCCCGAGCTAAATGTAGAGAAATTTTAATGCACCCTGCTAACTGAAGGCTCTTCTACAGTTAGTCAGCAATGTATTCACTTGAGTTTCATTTGGAAATCCATTCTGAGTTCTCTTGTAGTGGAAGTAGTTCTGAAGTTCTAATCTCACGAGGAGATTATTCGGAGGAATATTTCCAATTTTACCATATGATACAAAAATATTAATACTTGCGGAACACTGTACAGATGTCATACACATGGAAATTGCTTCAATCACTCTGTTTAGATATTTGGGTTGGTGATCATAATAAAATGCTCCGTAATGTTAGCTTGCAGAGTCATTAGGTTTTTTCGAAGCAGGAGAAGTGAAAAATGTGGAATGCAATGGGACTGGAACTCTAGGCCTCTTTAATACGCGTTGAGAACTCTTCTAATTACACCACGAAGGAATGCGGAGAGGAGCAAAACGTACCTTATATATAAACTCATTGATTGAAAAATGTGTAGTTTTTAACTTCTTCCGAACCAGAGTTGCGCCTCTTCCTTTGAGCATTAAATCACATAAAATTAACTAAACATTTAGTTTATTGATTATTCCAAGTAATCGCATGAATCGTACGCCCTTTGCCCACGAAACTTTGCTTAGCTGATAAACGATGCTTCATATATTTTGTGTTCAAAATGAGACTCGGATGAGTTTAGTTGATTTACCGTGCGTACATCCAATCGCTAACCTAAATGCAGGTTCTGCCAAAACAAAATTCTTGATTCAATCAAACATAGCAAATATTATGTATTATAACACATTAATACCCATTTGAAAACATAAAACACGACATAAGGCATTTTGCCTCTAAAGATTTGATGTTTCAAGGCTCTTTTTTGTGTTTTTTTTTCCTTCTTAGAAAGCAGGTCTCTTGCTTAAAATAGCTGGCCCACATCATATACAGTCTGAAGCATTATGAACGATAAGTATTTCTAACGGCGTAACATTTAAAATAACCATTAAAGCGATAACTTCGAAAGCAAATATTTGTTATTTCGTCATCTCCCTTCTTCGAAGATCTGATTTGAGAAGAATAAATCTGCATAGGGTACACGAAACCACGAGGGATTTCACTCGTCACCATCCTAATCTGTTTGCTCTCTCAATTACTTGTTTGCGTCTCCAAGATTCCGGACTCGAGTGAAAAACCTTTCCCGTCTCATGAAACATAGGATTGTTTGAACTTTCGTAGCGTGTGAGTTTTGTATACATAAAGTGAATGCATTCTATTTCAGGGATCACTTTCCATTAGTCGCCGCTCCGTGGGGACTTTTCGAGAACATCTTTGAAGGGAAAGAACAAAAGAAGTACTCATCCTCGTTACAACCCTTAGATTACAGAACCACGAATAAATATACTGTTTCGGAATGCTAGCTGTTCTCTGATATAAAGAAGTATATTCTAAACAAAATTTTTTTGGTGCTAGAAAACTGTTTGCCGTATTAAGTAAATGATTTTTTAAATACGATAACATTGTTTGAAAACTTTTATAACAAATGAAATTAAATGTTTCTCTTTCGTATAAAGAATTCATACTATGCATAAACATTTTTGCTTTAAGGACTTTGTTTTAAGCTCCCTATTAACAGAGAATTGAAATTTTTGTAAAAGGTTTTAATTAGTACTGAATTCATAGTTTTGTTAGGTTGCTAGATCTGAAAAGGATCTTAATGTTTCTTCATAATGTACAGTTTTATTAAAATTTATGTTGCTCTATTCTCATTGGTATATGCACACGTATATATAGTTTGTTGGTAAACGGAAAATATATTAATATTCAACTAAGCACATTGTCTTCTTTTTTCAGTATTTAACAACACAGTGAAAGTTCTCTACTTGATGCTCACTTACTGAGTTAAATTTTCCTAGAAAAAAATTAGGGATGTATTGAAAAGAAGTGAAATTTTATCTTCGTGCAATCTAAAGATTTATATTTTTATAATTTATCTAAAACTAAGGTTAATAAACAAGAATTTTATTTTTATCCCATAGTTTGCTGTCGTTATTTTACCCTACGACAGACTCTACGACAAGTAAGAACGAATTTTATTGTGGAAAAAAAGCAGAGGGTTGAGTCTATCGTCTACGGTTTTCTGTACCTTAATAGATGATAGCATGAGGTTGCCCATTTTCGCTAAATTTTGATGAAGCATACTTTTGCTGATAGATTATGAAGATCTCTTACTTGTCGTCTCGTATATCAGCCTCTCTAGAAGACTTTCAACTCGATGATGCATTTAATTATCCCATTCCGTAAAGACACCGCACACACTTGCAAATATTTGTGCTTTTCCGAGATTCGAATCCAGGTGAAAGTAATGCTTTTTCCAGGACTCTTCTTAATAATTTCTTGATCATCTGAACCAGTTTCTCCCACAAGCCGCCCCAGCATGCTGCGGTTGGTGGATTTAACTTCCACTGAATTTTCATTGTCGAAGAGCTTTTGATAATTTGGTTCTATTCAACAGATCGGAGTAAATTCCTTTCCCCTACAAAATTTGTGCCATTGTCGCTGTATACTACTCTATACCCTTCTCTTCGTGCTATAAATCTGTGAAATCCGTGGAAGAATCCATTAGTTGATAAGCTTCCAATTAATTCTAAATGAACCGCACGGTAAACTCCGCAGGTAAAAAGCAAGATCCAAGCCTTTCTATTTTCCTTCAAATAAAGTGGTCCTTTAAATAAAGGGGTACATCAACACCCGTCGCCTCAAATGCATATGCATATCTTACTCGGTTTTCTGGGAGAGAACAAGGCACTATATCAAGAGCTTTCGCCGAGTGTCTCTTGCACCGAACGCACTTCTATGTGACTCTTTGTATTGTTTTTTTTTCCTTTTATTACCCAAAATGTTTGACGAATATTTGTCAAACAAACTTGAGTACTAGCATGTAAAAGTTGTAAATGATAGTCTTGTATCATTCTTTCTACTAATTCATGCTTGGATGGAAGTACAATGGGGCACCGGAAGTTTTCATCATCACATCTTCTCAAAATCTTCGTTTTCAATTTCACAATTCCTTCTTCATCTGTGAAAGTAAAATGTTCCTTCAACTGTTCTCCATCATAGAATACTTCTTGTTGAACGATCTTCAATAATTTCTTCCCGCAATGTCCAATTCTTCAACACTCAGGGTTTGGTCATAATTTCTTCCTCCATGTCTACAATTATTTATGAATCTTAGAATCAAAAAAATTATTCTCACAATTTTAAAGTAACTTGAAAAGTAATTCAGATACTATTTTTCGGTGACCGGAAAAATGCCCACAGGAAAAAAGGCCCACACAGAAATATACCTACATAGAAAAAAGCTCACATGGAAAAATGCTCATTTAGAAATATGCTGACATGGAAAGAAGCTCACATAGATATATGCTCACATGGAAATAAGCCAACTGATAAATAAAATACGTATAAATATTCTTAGATTAATCAATCAACAGTTAATCGATTTGAACATTGTACACCTACTTGAATTGTTTAAAGAAAAATTATTTAAATTATATGTATCATATAATGATTGATATACACTGACTACCAATAAGTATTTGGTCACCTATGCAAATGACGATATCTGCCGTCCCAAGGTACGTCATGGACTCCGCCGGTATATATCGTGTAGGAAACAGCATCGGCTTTAGTCGCATGCAAGACGCCTCGCAGTTCGGAGCTCTCTGATTTCGAGAAAGGTATAATTATCGGGTATCACAAATGTGGCCGATCCTTAAGGAACATATCTAGCGATCTGAAGTACCCAATATCGACAGTGGTCTATGTGATTAAGAAGTGGAAGGTGAGCGGTGATTGTCGGAATGTGCCCCGAGTCGGCAGACCAACGAAACTGGGGGATAGAGACCGACGAGTGCTCTTCAGAGAAATTCAGAAGAACCTCACCCAACCGATAGCCCTCATCCGCGAGGAGTTTCAACAGGCATCCAGGAGTATTGTTTCAATGAATACCATC
Organism: Stegodyphus dumicola; assembly: GCF_044657685.1. Taxonomy (NCBI): domain Eukaryota; kingdom Metazoa; phylum Arthropoda; class Arachnida; order Araneae; family Eresidae; genus Stegodyphus; species Stegodyphus dumicola. The sequence continues at coordinate 136,317,846 of NC_140777.1, forward strand.
CGTAAGGAAGCACATCTGCTTGGTTTTCATGGTCGTGCTGCTGCGCATAAGCCTTTGATCACAAAGTCCAACCGCGCTGCTCGGTTAATGTGGTGCAAAGCACATCGAAATTGGACCGTGGATCAGTGGAAACGGGTTCTTTGGAGTGACGAATCAAGGTTCACCCTTTACCGTTCGGATGGCAGGGTATGGGTCTGGCGTCTACCTGGAGAAAGTCTCCTGCATTGTGCCGACGTTCAGTGATCACAGGCTGATTCTCTTTGAACTGAAATTACCGAGCATATATTACACACAGTATCGCTTAAAGACGAAATATGGCGGACATTCCAAGTTCATGCAACAGTGCAGGCTGATTTTGCCCCAGTACTTCAAAGGACTAGACAACTGTACATCTGGTATCGATTTGGACAGGATCTACGATAAATTAATACATGATCTAATGGCAGTTGCTCGGATGTCATACAAAAGGAAGAGATTGAAAATATCTGACTCTTTATCCTGGTGGAACGGCAAACTTACGGAGCAGAGGAGTAGAGTTAGGTCTTTACGCAGAAGAGCGCAGGCGGAAATAGACCCTGCTGCCAGGCAAAGTAGAATGCAACTTTACAGAATGGAACACGCCAGTTACAAAAAAACTAATCATTAATAGCAAACTGGAAGCGTGGCAAAACCATTGCAGCAGAGTCATAGAGCATTATGGCAAGGTACAGAAAGTAGCCTGTGCGAAAGTATTTCGTCCACTACAGTTAGCAGCTTCGCAACTTGGCACTACTAGCGAAGAAATTTTGGGCAACATACTTGAAGCTATCTTTCGCAATGACACACAGGATACAGACTCAGCACGACAGGCGGACATCAGAGAACACTATGATAACTGTAATTGACTATGACTACCACTGAAAGTGACTCGAAGCTGCCAGCGCCAAAAGAATTGCACAGAATAGTCAAGGCCCTAGTCAATAACAAGGCACCGGGCCCAGACGGCCTTAACAACATCTTAATCAAGGTTGTGCATCAAGCATTCCCAAAGCTCTTGGTTAAATTATGCGGCACATGTTGGAGACTGGGTCATTTCCCAACAACTATGAAAATAGCCGAGATAGTTCTCTTTCTGAAGGTCGGGAGGGGCCCCGATGATCCAAGATCCTACAGGCCTGTCAGTCTGCTACCAGCCATTAGTAAAGTAGTTGAACGAGTAATACTGAGCAGACTCAATCATTTCTTAAGCAAAAGAAATATAATACACCAAGCTCAGTTTGGTTTTAAACAGGGTACTTCAACAGAGCATGCTCTGACCAGTCTGTTGGACACAATCAAGGTTAACCGAAATAACGATCTGCACACAGCAGTCGTGTCAGTCGACATCCAAGGGGCATTCGATTCACTCTGGTGGCCAGATGTGATCGAATGTCTAGACCGAATTCAGTGCCCGATTGAAATCCTCAGGATTATTCGCAGCTATTTGTCTGATCGGCAAATACAGATAACAATGCCAAATGGCCAACTTCAACGACGACTGGTGCGTGGCTGTCCACAGGGTTCATGCCTGGGCCCAGTCTTATGGAACCTGGTTGCCAACACAATATTTGATCTTTACAATGGTGACGAGACTGTCAAAGTCCAGGCATTTGCCGACGACTTTCTGCTTTTGGTCACTGGAAGACACAGACTGCAGGAGAATGTACAGCGAGCACTGAACCTCTTTGCACAATGGGCAGCCAATCACAAACTGGAAATTTCAGCGTCCAAAACTAACATTTTACTCATAGGGCGTAAAGGTCCACTGAGGCGGAATCCAACTATAAGATTATTAGGTCATCCAGTTAGGACTGTTTCCCAGTTGAAATATCTAGGTGTCATCATAGACAACCGCCTCAACTGGATTCCACATTTGCATCATATACACCAGAAAGTAGTATCTCTTACCAATAACATGAGACGAACTACTGGCATGTATTGGGGCATTAGACCAGACATGTTGAAGATCTGGTATCGTACAATAACAGCGAGGGTGATTTTGTACGGGACTTCAGCATGGGGTATTCATCTCAATGGAAACTTGAGAAGGAAACTCAATTCTATTCAGCGTCTCCAACTCCTCATGATTACTAAAGCTTATAGGACCACTTCTACAGATTCATTGCAGGTGCTCGCTGGGTTACCACCATTGGATCTTGTCGTGGAGAGGGAGACTGGACAAGCACGGATCCTACGCATAAAGGAAGATTTTATCTTGTGGGGTACCAATTACCGCGCTCGTGATTACGAGGATCATTCCCCTCGTTCTCTAGGACATCTGGCGGACATAAATTATGATGACCATAAGTCACCATAGAGCCCTTAATTCCGGCTAGGCACGAAATTTGTCTTTATACGGATGGTTCCAAAACGGAGCTTGGCACAGGTAGTGGCTTCTGCGTCATGCGAGGCAATACTATCTGCTACACTTGGTCACAGAGGCTGTCAGATTACAGTAGTGTATTTCAGGCGGAACTTGTAGCAATAAAGGCAGCATTAGATATATTAAGCAAAATCTAACAGGACCAGTCAGAATACTGAGTGATTCAGCATCGAGCCTACTGGCCATTAAAGAACTCAACAGCAAAGCGGATTCTGTCCACATTATTAGGGATGCTCTACTTCAGATTCCCGAGTCCCAACGACCGTACTTGAGCTGGGTTCCAGCGCATGTAGGCATTGCTGGAAACGAAGAGGCCAATAGGCTTGCTAAGCTAGCAGCTAACGACTTGAATATGCCTGTAACACCCCTAAAAGCACCAGTTTCCTATTTAAAAAAGATTACCGAACTTAAAATGTTAGAAATTTGGCAACAGAGATGGAGCAACTCCACCACAGGCCGCAGAACCTTTCGTTTCTTCCCCAAAGTTGGTCTGAATCTGGTCACTAGTAGTGCTCATCTTACACATTTCTTTACTGGACACGGACCATTTCCAAGCTATTTATGGCGCTTCAGATTAGCTACTTCAGACAGTTGTAGATGTGGAACACTAGGTGATCCGGATCACTTTGCTTTCGAATGCTCTCTGACGATACCATTTCATTTAAAAAAACCCTCTGAAGCACACTGGTCCGGGTGGTCAGACACTCTCAAGAGAAGTAAGCTCGCATTTAATCAGATTCATCGAGTAATGGACATTTGTGCTCGTGAATTCTGTTGAACAGAAGCGGTGTCAACAGCAGCTACAGCAGGCAATTCTATACCAACAACTTTCATAATTCTTACCTTACAAATTTGGTATCTTATTATATACAATAATATTCAACTACTGAAATTAGGACAATTTCAGAGACTAATGGCATGCCATTGTACCTATGTTACGTACATGCATGACAGCCGTGTTTAGTGCAGTACATGAATAACTTTGCTGCTCCTAGATGCAGATTACCACAATCATTGTCTGTCTATTTGTACTTCAGTGTCGCTTCTATCATTATTAATCTTTAAATTTTATTGTGTTTACTTAATTTTTGTATTGTATTCTGTGTATTTCAATTTACATATTGTCTTAGTGTATTGACCTGTTAAGTAGTAAGTGCGTTGTGTTATGTTTTCAAATTAAGTTTGCGGTATAATAGTAAATACATATATAGAGCTCTCGGCTAGTACCATGAAATATTGTGTGCAAATGTTTTGTAACAGTTTCTAGTACTGTGCAAAATGCAACAGTTTATAACAAATATTCGTGGCCGCAGAACCAACTTTCTGATAAGCACATTGTATATTGATTGTTATTTTGTAGTATTCGCCATTTTATTTCAATGTATGTACAGTATTCCATTAAGTATCTTGTATAATTTTTTCTATTAATGTGGAGTATAATGGTTTAGGGTCGTATAATGATAAGTAAGTGTGATGTATAATAGTAGTATTGAACCAGACTTTCTTGGTTGTAGAACTTTGTAAATATGTATTGAAATATTTTGCTGGATTTAATGTTTTGAAATGACTCGTATTCTAACTCTGCTAGAATATATTATATTCCTAATTTCACTGTGACTGTTTCCAAAGGTTATTGTCTAGTGTTCTTTAGTTTTAGCGTTACAGTACAGCATCATGTACAGAATTGTCTACTTTTCTGATACGAGCAGTGTATATGTTGTGTTTTATTTGTAGTATCAGCTTTACTATGTCAGTGTGTACGAACAGTGTATATAGTGTGTTTTATTTGTACTATCAGTTTTACTATGTTAGTGTGTTTTTCAGTATTATAGTAATATATTGCATAATATGTTGTAATGTGCGGAATTATAGTAAGTGTATAATAGTAAGTCAGTGTGATGTATAACTTCAGGCTTGAAATTCCAATGTTAGTCTTAAATTTTACTGTTTTTGTTTTACCTTTACCAGTTTTGTATCAATGCAGCTTTGTACTTCTAAGTATTTTTTTATTTATTATTTTTTTTGTAACCTATACTATCAGGAATGTCATATGTATTCAAGGTAGTCCTTTGTATTCCCTATCTAGATGTGACTCTGACCTTTTTTTTTTTTTTTTTTTTTTAATTTAGACTTAATAAATGTCTGCAGGGCGGACATCATACTGCAAGGGCTTGTTCCCGGTCAGTAGTCCTCCTTAGCAGTGTAAAAGTAAAAAAAAAAGTTAAGTTCGGCGGAGGTGGAATTATGATCGGGAGTGTTTCTCCTTGTATGGGCTGGAACCCTTGGCCCCATTCATGGTAAGCTCAACTCCGATGTCTACTGCACTATTTTGGATGACAATGTGCTTCCTACGTTGTGGCAGTTTTACGGGTTGGATCCCTGTTACTTTCAGGACGACAATGCGAGTTGTCATGTTTCGACGTTAACCAAGGCTTGGTATGGTGCCAATGAAGTTCATGGAATGGACTGGCCTGCCCAGAGTCCAGACCTGAACCCTATCGAGAACCTCTGGGTAGAGTTGCATTGCCGAATTAAGGGGTGCACTACCCGTGCAAAATCGGTGAAGGAACTTCTATGTCTTCTCCAAGCCGAGTGGAAGAAAATACCACTAGCTGTCATACAAAGACTTGTGGAAAGTATGCCCCGGAGGGTCCGCGCTGTAATTTCCTCTCGTGGAGGCTCTACCAACTATTGATTTTGAATAAAGTTAGTTTTTCTTTTCTATCACAGGTGTCCAAATACTTATTGGTAGTCAGTGTATATATACCAAAACATCTATGTTATATGTATATATATCAAAAACTGTATACCTTATGTGTAGGTTCAGTTGCTATATAAGATTAATAAATGGGCCGTTTTGAATTAGGAAAAGGAGAGAAAGAAGAGAAATAATATACAGTGAAACAGAATATACAATAAGAAATTATTACAATTTTAATTGTTAAAAAAATAAAATAATAGTAAATATAAGTTACACATTTAAACATTTAGAAAATATAACATTTAGAAAATATTAATTAAACATTTAGAAAATATAAGTTATATAAACATTTAGATAAATACGCAAATATAAATAATTATTTTATTTAAATTATGTAAAATACCTTGTTATATATAAATCAAAAATATATATTTTAGAAAGTTATAAATACATAAACGTGCTGAATATTAGCTAATATATGTAAATCTAATTTTATCATTGATTTCATCATAGTTTCTTACATGATTCGGCGATTACCAAATGTAAGTTTTCATATTTTTTTTGCACTTCAGTACGCCATGAATTTACGTTGCTAATAATAAATGTTGACAAGCTTAATCTTTTTAAGTCCGTCAAATAAAAAACACATACTGGGATGGCTACTATTAAATAATGAATTTAGTACCTTATGAAAGCTTTCGTAACAATTTGTGGATTTAGGAGATTTTTTTCGAAAGCTGCTTCATAATGATTCCACACTTTTTTGGCTCCAAACTTAAATAACTACATTCAAACATCAATTTCTATAGAATTGATGTTTGAATGTAGTACTATTTCAATGAGAATGTAGTACTATTTCAATCAGAAGTATGCAAAAATAGAATAAAAACATTAACTATTCGCAGTTACAGGATTAAAAATGTTGTACAGGGGCAGCTGTATAAAATATTATAGTACATGAAAAATTTTACTATAGTTTTTGATTCTTTTATATATCGCCCCTGAAAACGTTTATGTCAGCATTTGTCCAAAAATATTTTTAAATGATCAAACAATTTTTCTTTAAAAAATTAAGTATGTGTACCACGTTCAAATCGATTAATTATTGATTGATTAATATAAGGATATTTCTATTTATTTTATTTATCAGTGGGCTTATTCTAATGTGAGCTTTTTTTCTGTGTGAGCATATTTCTAAGTGAGAATTTTTCCATGTGAGCTTTTTTCTATGTGTGCATATTTCTGTGTGGGTTTTTTCTCCTGTGAGCATTTATACCTGTGAGCATTATTCTGCGAGCATTTTTCCTGTGGGCATTTTTCCTGTGGTTTTTTTCCCCTAGAACCCATTATTTAGCGGTGATATTAGCCAAAGTCGAAATAATGTTCTTTCACTTTTCTCTCGTGATTTCTTCTTCGTTAGTAATCATTTCACTAGTTGGCCACTCTTCATCGTTCTTAATAAGCCATTCTGGCCCTTGCCACCAGCGAGATTTCACAAAACTCTTATTCGAACGCCCTCGCGATGGTATATCTGCAGGATTCAAATTTCCTGGAATGTGACGCCATTCAGATTCCGATGAAAATTTTTGTATTTCTTTTACTCTATTTGCGACAAATGGCGCCCAGTGGCCCCTCTGAATCCAAGAAAGAGCAGTGCTCGAATATGTCCAATAGTTCCTAGGACGTTGTCTAATTTGAGTATTTGTAAAGCAAGAGCTGTGAGTCTGACAGCAGGTTAGCAATTGTAGACGATTCATGGTCATGTTTCTTAATAGACTAACTCTAATTCAGAAGTCAAACAACAAAAATCAGCGTTATATTTTCAAATTTTCACAGGACTAGTTTCGATGGTTTTACCGAACCACCATCCTCAGCTGCAAAAGCGCAAATGAACGAGACAGGATATAATGATTAGATAAGACAAGAAAGCTTGGACAAGAATAAGAAAGTGGCGCCATCTGTTGATGAAACCAGAAGTAAAACATAATTTCTTTAAAGGCCGAAGGCAAAGATGGATTGGAATTAGGATCATTAACTAGAACAGAAAGATATTTTTGAATGTGAAATGCCTCTAGAAAATCCAGCTCTCCAATGGAAGATTTTTTTGAATAATTTTGGCAGCAGAAAAATTGAAATTGTGATGTTCGGACCAACAATGTTAGGCAAAAGAAGACTTCTGTGTTTCCTTTTTTCTAACATATGCCTCATGTTCCTTGACGCGAAATTTTAAGGCTCTCTTAATTTGGCCAATGTAAATTAAACCACACTGGCAAGGAATTCTATAAATACCCCAGGAATTCATATCCGGAATGGTGTCCTTGAGTATGGAACTCGGAATTTTATTGATGGGAGAATAAACGACCCGAAAGTTAAATTTCTGCAAAATATGTGCAACTTTATAGCTAATTAATGGAAAGAAGGGAATGACAACAGAATTTCTATAATCTCCTGAAACAAGAGTGTGCCTTTATGTGTGTTCTGATGAGAATACTTTAACTGCTTGATTAATAATGTTGGGTGAAAAGCCCCTGTCAATAGCTATTGCTTTTAACTGATTTAGTTCTTCATCAAGGGATAGTTTGGAGGAGCAAACTTGAAGAGCAGGGAAAACATAGAAATAAAATGAAGCTAACTTTTGTTTAGTCGGATGACATGATTTAAAGTGTGGTGGAAGGCAAACCGATGAAGGTTTACGGTAAACCGTAGTACTGAAGTTGGATGTGTTACGTGTGACCAGAATGTCGACAAACGTTTGTTCGGCGTGTTATCTATTTGTTTTAGTAGTTTTATTTTTGCAGTTTATATAAAAAATTGCATTCCTCTTTATTCAAATCAATATATATATATATATATATATATATATATATATTAAATTATTTTGTATTTCCTATAGTTAATTATCTTCATATTTTAGAAATTAAGAAAGTTTCTACATAATTGCCTTTATGAACATTTCTTCAAAATGTGGTCGTAGACAGAAGGTTAGAAAGTAAGAAATTAATATAAGCTTTTAGACTACGATAATTTTATTAATATGACTTGTTTTTATAAATACACTCCAAATTTAAATTCTCAGATGACTTTCTGATGTTCTCAGATGAAATTCATATTTGTAAGATGTTTTTATCCTATTAACAATGTTTTAAAAAATGCAAGGTATGCAAAACTTGTTCTAAGAAAAGTTGTTTAAAGTAGATTGCTTAAAACTTCTTTCACCCATCAAAATGAAACAATGAAGTAACTAATTCAGAAGCTGAAACAAAGATTCTCAATGGGGTCTGTATAGACCCGTGCGGTCAAGAAATTTTAAAGGGTTCTATTATAAGATATTTCTCCCACTTCCCTAGCGTGCCTTCGTGGTGTAACGGTAGCACGCTGGGCCGGTATTCCAGACGTCAGTGGTTCGATTCCCGACGATATTGCGGTTGCATATTTTTCATCTTAACTGCCTCCAATTAACCTAATGACTCTACAAGTGGCGCCCGAACTAAAAGGATGATGATTCTCCGCACCCAGGATTTGGCGACTAGGTCACCTAAAACCCTAGTCGCTCTTTAAAAAGGGGAGTATATAAGGTATTTCTCCCACTTCCCTAGCGTGCCTTTGGGGTGTAACGGTAGCACGCTGGGCCGGTAATCTAGAGGTCCGTGGTTCGATTCCCGACGAAGGCGGTTGCATATTTTTCATCTTTTCTGCCTCCAATTAACCTAATGACTCTACAGTATGATGACCAAGGGTTCGACTGGAATTCGATAACCGAATATATATCGGTAACCGATCGATATAATCAAGATTTCATTAATTACAATATATTTATTAATAAAATAGGTAATTGAAGGTTTATTGATCTAAAGCATATACTATTAGAAAATCATGATATATCATATAGTGTTAAAAAATCTCATGAAAAATAAATATAGGGGGGGAACACACAATGGTTTAATATATTCTTTAAATGAATAATTTGTTTTAGAGATATACATTTTTTAGCCAGTAAGTGCCACTGAAAAAAGGGAAAGATCAGGAGCATAAGAAAAACACTACAAAAGCTTGCGAAGATTGCAAAACTAATGAATTGCCAACATTCTTTTTCAGCCATGCCGGCCGCTGAAATTAGTTACCAGAAGTTATGTTTAGATGTTAATTACTTCATCAATATGTAAGCGTATCTTTTACATTTCAGAAGAAGACTATAAACTAACTGCTGCTTCCTCCCTCCTGCCATTACAATTATGTTGCATGCTGTATATTACAGAGAAAAATGTAAAGGGGTCGATAAAGGAAGCCGTTGTTTTGAAAGAGGTCGATGCATAAAAAAGTTGGGAATCCCTGGGCTAGTGGAAAAGTGAATTATGTAAAAATTTCGAGTTTTATCCTTTCTGCAAATGAGAGTTCAAAACGCATGTTTCTGTTTTGGTATTTGTCTGATATAGAAAGTTCTGTCAGACATTTACGTTAATTAGATGTGTTGGTGTCTTCAGCGGAATTTTCATTTCGTCCCTGAAACATCAAAATATTGGAAACAAATTTGATTAAATAAGATTTTTATCTATTCAATTTAGCTATAAAGGCAATTAACACCATTTTATAGAACTGTCATAGCGCTAAATCCATTCTGGTCTGAAAATTTATCACATTTGATTTAATTTATATACTGGAACTTAGTACTATGTTTAGTCTTTTGTTAGTATTATGTTTGTCTATTGTGGTTTATGCTCTATCGACAAAGTAGATTTAATTGAATCCAATACGTTTAAATCAAATGGAAGAAAAAATGCGCATAATTTAATATTCCATGCAAAGAAGTCAACTGGTGTACACATCAGATTTTTTTTCATTAGTGCTACGAAACCTGTTAAGCTGGTATTTGTGTCAAGTAACAGAAAATAACATTAAACTGCTATTACTAATTGCATCATTGACCTGCTACAATAGTTCTTAAATAAAATATGGTTTTAGTACTGTATTTATTACTGTAATTTATTTTACTTATTAATAATTGCATCGCAAAAATTAATCTATGGTTTATTAATTAAGAATTAAACATTAAACATAGCGTCATTTTTTTAATATTAAATATACAGTAATTTTTGGAATGATTGTATATAATGAGCGTTGATACCTATACAATAGAAATTTTATGAGGATTATTTGTAATGTCATTTATAGCACTAGCATTTCTAACATTTCGTAATAGATGTTGTTCACAAATTTTTTGCCCTTGTTCCGAAATATATTTTACAATACTGTTAATTTTGTGATAAAATTTTCAGTTATTTAGTACATATTTTTAAAACTCGAGTTCGTATGTACTTGGTATAACGCTATGATGTTCATGTGTTAATAGGTATGAGAAGAGGTAGTGTTCTAGAGATCCTCTTTCGCCACAAATATAGTTGGCAGAGGAAGAGATATTTCTGTCGGAGTAATAGTCCATGTACAGATATGAATTGATTTAAATTCGGATTACTGAGACATATTTTCCTGTTTATTACGTTGATTAGTTTATGAGGTATTTCTCCCGCCTTTTTAGCATGGCTTCGTAGTGCCAGTATACTCGGCGCGTATTCCGTGGTGTAGTGGTCAGTACACTCGGCGCGTATTCGAGAGTTCTGTGGTTCGAATCCTGGCGAGGGCATTGCTCTTTTTTCATCTCTACTGCTTTCAAACAATACCTAATGTCTGTACAGCGGTGCCCGAACTAAAAAAGGTGGTGGACGATGATTCTCCACCAACAGGATTTGGTGATGGGGTCCCCTAATCCCCAGTCGCCCTTTAAAAGGAGGTATAGAAGGTATTTCTCCCGCCTTCTTAGCATGCCTTCGTGTTGTGATGGCCAGCTCACTCGGCGCATATTCAAGAAGTCCGAGGTTCGAGTCCCGGAGAAGGTACTGCTCATTTTCCAAGTATCCTGCTTCAACAAATAAACCTAATGTCTCTACAAGTTCATGGGTTCTCCTTCCTTCGGGAAGAGATTTCCATTCGTTCTAACAGGTATGATTTATTTTCCTGTGCGATTCTTTCTTTAGGTATGACTTAGACCATTTTGTTTTCATATCTTTGGAATCAGGTGTAGTAGCTGCAGCTTTCGTAAGGAAGTTGGCGTTTTCGTTTCTTTCATTCCCTGCGTGTGATTTCACCCAACCAAGCATTGTCCATTGACAGAGGAATCTATAACATATGGATGATGAGAAAAGAAAGCTGATTTGGGTTCAATCTCTTTATCAACTTGATTTTTGCTGTCCCTCACTGACCAACTGGCTAAAGCCACTTAACATTGGTGTTAAGATCCGGTACAAATTCTTATCGATTCACTCGTTGTTTGGTTTTTCTCGCTATTTTTCCGGTGGGTAACGGGAATACGAGCTAGTGTTACTTAGGCAATTCACCAGGAAGGCATTACTTCGTACAAGCCAACAACGCTGATGGAACGGGACAGCTTCCGTCCTAATGCGGCCTAATAGGCGCCTATCGGAATTAAGTGCCGTCCCGCCCTTGATCAATCCACAATGTTGCGACCCCACAGAGCAAGCGCAGACAAGGCAATACCAGTACGGTCCCTGCCGAGCCTTCCTCTGTCCCGAGAGCCCTCAGGTCTTCTGTGAAGTCTGTTATTATACCCCCGTGGTTGAGACAACCTAGATACAGATCCTAACCAGTACTTCCCAGGCGTTCGCCTGAGTCAACCCCCGGGGGGACGCACAAGCGGACAGCTGTCAATTAATTTAATCTCGTTAATAAATTACTTAACTTTTTTAAGCTTTATGTTATTTTTCCATGCGTTCAAATGACTTAATATGTAACAATTATAGATGTAAAATTAAATATGCAGCAATTTTTTTTTAATTTCTTTTTCTTGTGTTTGTTATGTTTGATTTATTTATTTTGTTTTAATGGATATTTGTAATGGAGATGTATGTTATAATAAGCAATATTTATAATAAGCAATATTTATAATAAGCAATATTTATAATAAGCAATATTTATAATAATTTTAGATATCTGACATCCGATGTCCCAAATGCAGCAATATGTAAAGCTTTGTTTAATAAAGATATTACTTTGAGAATGTGATATCTTCGTCTTTCGGGATTACATTATTTGTTTGATTTATTACTTAAACACTCATCTTTTAAGATTGCATTATTCCTTTAATTTAAGTCAATTTTCTGAAATAAGAAGCTAGTTTCGCCTCTTTAACATTTTCTCAGAAACCTTTACAGTTCTTTTACGACAATCCATTAAGAATAAGTAAACAACAATCCATTAAGAGCAAGCACTAAGAGTAATGGACAATTTAATCACTGCTTTTTCATTATTGGATTCAGAATGAGAGCAGCGTTTCATGAGAACAGCGTTTCATGAGAACAGATCAGGCATTTTAAACAGAAAAGTTGCTCGTATTTTTTTGAAGTTCTCACAGGATGAAAATTTCAAATAGTATGTTTGCTTTATGGTTCAGTAAGACAAAAACACAAAATCTCCGATATTGTTTTAATTTATAATATAGATATTGGTAATTTTAGAAAGTATCAAGTTTTCAGAAATTATTGATTCAGGTGACGTTTTCATAATTGTTATCGATCCAGTTCTACAGTTTGCGAACGCTTTCAGGGAATAGCTAAAAATCAGATTTTTTCGCAATTTGGAAATTAATGGTTCCATCTTGAATAAAGCAAAATTTTGTTTTCTAAGCTTGAAATTGATTCCCTTAAAATAATGATTCAGGATATATTTACGAAATTAACACATGAAGGTAAAGATCACTTTCCGTTTTAACCAATTAAAGTAAAACGATTTTTTTATTATTATTTATTTCAAAAGGATCATGTATAGTAATATATTTCTTCAAAACTCTCCTATTCACTGTGTTTAAACTGCTTTCATATAGTTCTAAAACTCTAATGTTCTAAGAAAATTAATTCTGAAACTGCATGTGAGTGCCTGGGATCATAGTTAAAGAAATAAAGTTTATAGTGAACCTTTTAAAACAATATGTAAATTAATAGGATGTGCTACGATAAAAGGCTTGTAGAGTCATTAGGTTAATTGAAAGCAGAAAAGATGAAAAATGTTCAACCACCTTCGCCGGGAATCGAGCCACGGACCTCTGGAATACCGGGCCAGTGTGCAGAACCACTACACCACGAAGGACGCTTGGAAAGTGGGAGAAATACCTTATATACTCCCCTTTTTAAAGGGCGACTAGGGTTTTAGGGGACCTAGTCGACAAATCCTGGGTGCGGAGAATCATCATCCACAACCCTTTTAGTTCGGGCACCACTTGTTGAGTCTTTAGGTTAATTGGAAGCAGAAAGGATGAAAAATATGCAACCACCTTCGCCGGGAATCGAACCCCTGACCTCTGGAATGCCGGGCCAGTGTGCAGAACCACTACACCACGAAGGACGCTTGGAAAGTGGGAGAAATACCTTATAGGCTCATTGTTTCTTGTAGATTATAAGCAGAGTGCATGGGGCAGACATTCCGATGTAACGAATGTATCGAAACTAATGCAAAAATTGATGTCACGGTGTTATTAAAGGACATATATCGTCCAGACTCCACGCTTTGTTAGAGTATGACATTATCTACATAAGATAAAAAATATGTAAAACATAAATTGTGATTTATCTTTTATATATTTTTTATCTTACATATTACGAGGCTTTGAATCTGTGCCATGTCTATCAGTTTCTTTTCTGCATGTCAATTCTGCATTTATAATTCTAACGCAAGTTTGTGCCATACCCTTTTTTTTAATTTTCTGCGTTCATAATCGCTCGCTCGTGCTCTGCTCAGTGTCTACGAAAAGGGGGATCATTTATGACTTAAATGCTTTGCAATTAATCATTGCTTCAAGCTCGATAGGAGTATTTTCCAATCAATTACAAAATGATTCACCATTCCATTCATCAGTGTGTGTTTATAAAAAGCGTTTTCAACTACCATATGTGGATATTTTCATTTAATGTTTCCGCGCTTATTAGCTTTATTCCTGCATTTTATTTTATATTTTTTGCTAATAGACTGCGCTAAAAATTATTTTCATGACTAATTAATTAATTAATGTTTTGAAATTTAAAAGTGTAATACTGTTTCTCCTTATATTGGATTGAAAGTTTAGCAGTTTTATGGTATTAGAAACAAAAATTTTAAAATTACTATTTTTGAATTATATAAGTAAAGAGTTTTAATATTTTTTCAGGGAAGATTATTAAATTGTAGTGGCATTAATCATGACATTTTTTCTAAAAAATGTTCCAATTAATATTAAAAATTTTACAACTATTCTGAGAATAAACTGGGTATTAAAAATTAGTGAAATTAATACAAATAAGTTATATGAAATTATGATAAATGAATGTCGAAAATTTATGAATAATTCTTTGTTATGTAGAGAGTACGCTGAGGGAGTACTAGTTCAGAAACTGAAGCTTATTATTACCTCTGTATAATTGCTCCTTTTACCCTCTTCATATAAGAAAATGCTGAAGGGCTTCCATTTTATGATAGAGAATAATTTGTTTTAATATATTATTATTATTTTATATTTTTCATTATGAAACGTTTTGGCGCAATTCAAAAAGGTCAGTTATCTTATGCAAGGAACGAAGGCCTTTTTAAGTAATTGATGGAAATAATTGTTTAGAATAACAGTGAAATCGTAATTTCTGCAATATAACTCCTCCTATATTTATAATGTAAAATATCATTTATCAGTATAAATATTAGTAAACTTTTACATGTTAAGTTATAAGTGATGGTGTGTAGAAGCATTTTTTTGACATATTTTTATTTGCTACTGCTTTAATGCGTTTTTTAAAGATAAATTATAATTTGAATATTACCAATAGACTCTTAATGCTCAAATTAATTGTCCCTGTCTATTATAAAAATAGTAATCTCTTTCGACACTGCATCATTTCGAGACTAATCCATGTCATGTGTCTTTTAAATAACACTGATGATAATCTTAACACAGTCTTAACACTGATGATGTTAATGGAACTAAAACAGCCAGTGATAATTTTGTAGCAGTATTATACAATCAAAATGCACTGAGAGCCAAAACTAACTTAGTCTGAATTAAGACTTCATTCTGAACACAATGCACTTGCTTTCTACACTTCGGCCTAACTGAACTGCTAACTGCTGCTCTGGTTTTACTGTAAAGCTTTCAAAAATATAAGCATTTTGATATGGACACAAGTAGTGTAACAAGTTGTTTGTAGCCGGAACATGTTTACTCAAATAAAAACTGAGATTTAATTTGCTCGGCTGTCAGTTTCTTATTCATTATGGATAAACATTTTACCCAATCAAAATTCTTTGCTGTTCTTTACGGATTCAACAAATATGCCTGAACCTCACCAGTATTTCTACGTATCTGTGCAATCACGTTTTCTACAGCATAATTACTTCTAAGTTCGCTTGATTACAATAACAATTTGCTTTCATTACAAAAGTTACAACTTAAGTTTAGTCTCCACTATAAGCGATACATTTAGGCCATCGTTGAAAACACCTCAAAGAAACTAAAATGAAGTTTTAGAAAAAAAAAGTGTGCAATTGGTTACATATAACTTGCTTTTTTTATCTTTAATGCTGGTTTTTCTTTTTTAAATTCCTTCATCCATTTGTGCAAATTAATATTATCAACAATATCATCTTCGTAAATGTCCTGCAGCTTCCTGTGGCAGAACTCAATCTTCCTTGGTCAGGAATTCAATGACGACGTACTGTTTTTATTTTATATAGAGACTATTAGCAAGCATGAAGACAATTAATATTACACATTTGCACAAAATAAAAATAACTCCAAGGGATACGGATAGTGTTAATCAATCACAAAAATTTAGGTCGACTGTTAAATTACTTTCGGTATAGACCACGTCTTAGTATTCTTGAAGCTGCATGCAAACTTGGAAAATATTACACTTTAATAAACAGCAATGATACCATACTGCTTTTATAACTTTTAAATATTTTTCATTGCTCTTAATTTGTAATTTTTATTGGATTATTACAGAGAATAGAAGACTCGTCATTTCAGAGGCTGATTGGCAAAAAATAAAAAATATGCAATTGTGCAACCAGCAATGAAATTTGGGTAGAAGTGCGATTACAAAATTAAATGTTTATGAATTTGAACAAATATACGCAATTCTATTTACCGATAGGTAGCACTAAAGGTAAAATGTAACACTAAAATAGATAAATGACGACAAATCCTTTGTGCTCTTAAAACTTTCTAGAATCAGATGACAAACCATTTAATCTAATTAAATAATTAAAATGAATTAATAAATATCTATATTTAAATTTGTCTGTATTTAAATAAATCTCTACTAGAATAGAAATCTCTTCTAGAATAGAATATCTCTACTAGAATAGAAAATATTTATTTAAATATGTAAGAAAATGTACAAACAAAATACTATATGTCTTTTTCATTTTTCTTTAGCTTAACAGGGACAAAAAAATTTTAAATGCTAAAATGGATAAAAGTAATTAAATGAAAAATTAATGCAAGTGTATAAAAGTAAATTTTAAATCCTCGAAGAAATATTTTCATTCTCACATAAAAACGAACGATGATTTACATAATGAAAAGGCATGTGCTTGTAAAAAAATTACATACTCTTCCACGTTTTGAATGAATAAATCCTTTAATATACGTATATTCAGATTAATGTGTAAATAAACTGGAAAAGCGAGAATCCAATTAAAGATCAAATTGAGATTTAATTTGTGATATAAATCTTGAATTTGTATGCTGGAAGTTATTAAGAGAATTATTAATAATTCATCTGTTTTTAGATGAACAGAGCATATTTGTCTTTTCTAAACAATTAAAGAAGGTTAAAGAAAAATGCATTTATTGAATAAGAAGTTAAAACTCCATTTGCAGAGCACTGTACCCACCTCCTCATCCCAAGTAGCTGTCATTGGAATTAATAACTTTGTTTCTTCTGCTCTATATGTTTACTTATGTCATGGAAATAGACGGCCTGGATCACAAGAAAGGGAAAAGGTCATCGATCACTCATTTTGCTTCGTTCGCGATCCAATTCTCAGAAGTTCCTCATATTAAAGCCCAGAACAAATGAAAGCCAAATATGGATCAGATTCAATAAAGTTTGAGAAGCACGGTAGCAAAGACTAAATTTCCTATCCTAACTTATATTATAATCTTATTGGTTTACAGAAATGTCTATCATCCTGACGAAATAAAATTCCAAATTGATTTATCAACCCTAGTGTTTTTCCATTCTGATGCAACATGGAGACGTTTTAAATAGTGGCTGTGGTGAAGTATTAATCAAAGATTCTCTACTAGAATAGAACATATTTATTTAAATATATAAGAAAATGTTCAGACAAAATACTATATAGCATCAGAAGTACAAAAGAACTGAATAATCGAATACAACCATCCTTGAACTGGACTAAATACGTACGTTCTTATTTATATTTACGATCAGATGACCGAACAAGCCAGCCACAAGCTCAGAAAGTTTGGGTAATTTAGAAATAAGCTACGTATGTCTTACATATTACTTTGTCAATCGAACAATCGAAAGAACGCTATGGGATTCAAAGTTGGCTGCGTGATTACATTCGCAATAAAATTTACTTACGTATCAGTCATAGTAAAATTTCATGGATAAAATTCAAAACAAATCAGACTGTGAGAAGCCCACACATATTTTCTGGGCTTTTCAATCAGAACTTACCCTCAACATCACTTCCTTTCCATGCAGAGACATCTTAGTAATCTTGAGTTGGCAGTTCTCCGTTATTAGTCCAACAGCCATTTAGCATAATACGCATCAGTCTCTTCTTATGACCTGTTACCGAAGCTGTTCAAAAGTTATATCTGCAAGACAGCAGAGAGGGAGTATTTCAATCAGTATGCTGATTGTTTAAAATATGGGAGGTATTCATTGCATCAATTTACAAGAATATCCAGTTATTTAGATCTGCTGTTGAAGATCGAACATAAGATATTCCATTCTTTCACCATTTGTCGTTAAGTTACATCCCGTTTTGCTTTTATTACTCACTTCGGGACTTTATTATTCACATTAACGTGGTACACAATCCAATCTTTAGCCCATCTCACAGATTCGAAACACCAGCTGCTCAGACACGCTGTATAGCAGGCATGGTCGAATTGCGGCTTTCAGGCCATGCAACTGCGGCTCACAAATTATATGAGGCTCTTTGACTCCTTAAACACTACTCTCTTGTAACAAACAGATATTTGAAATACAATTGGATTTTGAAACAAAAATTATGTAATGAATAAGATGCTTCTTTACAATTAGGAATTTAATTTCAGGAATTACTTTATATGTATAATAATTTACTTGGGTTTCAAACTGTCTATCGTGCACAAATCAAAATATCAAATAGCTCGATCATTATGTTACTATGGCATGTCCTTTTTAAAGCGAATAATGGCCATCGGGATAGCATAAAAACAAATGTATGTAACAAATGTAAAAATAACGCATTACTTCTTTTCCCTCTCTGGTTTTATTTTATTTCAGGCCGAATTGCATTCTTGCAATTCTTTCAAAACACTAAATCAATGTCTCTTTTTTTATTTATTTTATTTATTTATTTATTTATTATTATTATTTTTTTTTATTTTAAAGTTTCAGATGGTTTGCTATTCTGTGTACTGCTTCTTCATTTCACTCTTTGAATGACTTGGACAGTCGCTGAAGAAGCCTTCTTCAAGGAAGAAAAATATAACTCAGAGAATAATAATTCTGGTCCAAAGTCATTAAACCACGTTTCGACGGATTATTCATGATAGAAATCTTTTATCTTTGTCATCAAATCCTCGTTTCAATAAAGTCGTGTCAAGTGTTAAGGATATAAATTTTTCGCAAAATTTGGTATAATAATGCTAAGACATCATTGTAACTTGAGATATTTTTTTCCACATCACTTGACGATATTCTTTCTTTTCGTAGACCGTTACGAGTATCAGATCGCTTTCTGCTGAGGATAAGTTTGGTCCTCCTAGCCTAAAGTCATCTTTAATGTCTGACTCGTTGTCACGAAAGTGAGTAGCTTAACGAAAGACTAAAACTCGAATTTCCTGCATAATTTTCTATGAACTTAAAACATTGAACTGTTAAATTATTTTGCTATTTCATCACGTAAACATTCAGTTTTAATACAGAATGTTTGAGTTCCTTGAGACATAATATCTCAGACTCATCCAGACTACGTTTCAGACATTCATCAATTAAATGCCATTATCTAGACTCCCCAATTGAAAACTTCTTTTTGTTTCAAGCCTTCCTTTGCGATTTACAAATGCGTGCAACTCTTCTCGCGCTAAGAGGTACTAGGAATCAATATAAGATTTCTTATAGGGTATACCGAGTCGTATCTATCAAAACTGATTGGAAGATTCGTGGCGGCACTTTCAAATATGAAACCCAGTTGGTCCAGCATCGGATAAGCTAATACCGAAAGAGGTGTCACAGCTTATAAAAGCTCAATAAGAGAGAAAAAAAGGAAATATAGAAAACTTATTTTTATTATGTACAAACAACAAAATTCTGCATTCTTCTGCTAATTTGTAAAACATGAATACATGAATGATATTTGATTATCCGTGAAATCCTCCTTCCTGTTTGTTTTTCCACTAACAAATTTTATGGGAGGCAGCTCTTTCATACATTTGAAGCGGGGTGGACTCAATAATATTAACTACTTCACCGTCCAACAAAACTCAAACATTTGCTTCTTTTGTTCCTGCATAGATAACTTATTTTCATCTAAATATTTCCTTAGAAATATTTGCTCCTCTCTTTCACCAGTTGTCAAAACTTATTTAGAAAATCATTTACTCATCTCCCTACCCAGGAGAAAAATTTCTTTTGTGCCTTAGTTTCTTATCTGACAAAGACGATCTCCTAATTGCATGCTTATTCCCATTGCAATACGAGCTGAAGGGGAGCTGGAAGTGCATTTCTATTTCCCATCTCTGTAAGCGAACATACCTCTAATACAGCCCGTTGAGGAGAAAGCTCGAGCAATTAAGATATTCATCTTTATATGTATATCGCAAAACACATTTTCCTGCATGTAGAAGGAAAAATAAAAGATCTTATTTATATCTATACACTATCACTTTAATCGCATCAAAAATGCAAAATTTTCCTTAATTTACCTCAAACATTTTTCTTTTCATAAAAATCTGCTGCATTTCTTTACAAAATGATTAACTAGGAAATTCTGACGCTTATAATACCTTGTTGGTCATCCCTGATTTATAGGGTTAAGATCAGGAGAACTAGCTAGCCAATCCATACGCCGAATATCTTCACTTTAGAGGTAATCGTTGAGCAGCTCAGCCCAATATTCACGAGCGTTGTCGTCCATTAACAGAAATGGGAAGCTGCAGCTCTGAAAGTAGAAAATTTATCTACTCTGCAAATAGAAAAATGGTCTCTATACTTCATAATAGTCTTTTAAAATACATGCAGAAGTGTGTGGCTGTCCAACACAATGTCTGCCCAAACCATTACACCTTCTACCACAGTAATGATCCTCTTCCTGGAGGAGGAAGAGATGGTATCGTGTTCAAGGCTCTCTTTAGATACAGGTAGAGCGTCCAAGATTAATCTTGATTCAGTTATAAAACCCACGGTGCCCTACAGAAGTCTGGTCCAAAGCGCATGTTTTCTGCACTGTTCTAAATGCGGTGTCTTGTGTGCTGCAGTGAGTGGAACGCAAACAGTGGGTCTTATGGCATACAGCCCTATCTCATGAAATTTTCTAGCAACTACAGATCTTGAAATTCGGGTTCCAATAGCAGCATATGTAGCTCACGTGAGGCCTGTGAAGCTGTAACGGTGCTGTGCCACCACGCTAAAAGTGAAACATAACGAACGATCAATCTTCGTGGATGTGAATCTTGGTCGACCTTGCTCATATCTTCTCGACATGGATCCAGTGTCCTGAAGCTGTTTCCATAAATTGCAGAAGCCGCTTAGTATTGCATTAAGCTATGTAGCCACCCACGCTTGTGATTTTCCTGTCTCTAGTCTACTGACAATTTTCCCCCTCATTCCGTCATCCAAGCCTTCGTGGCTACTCATTTTATCTGATGCTGTATAAAATTTACCCAACTCTTACGAGAAATACAGCGAATGTCGTGAAAGAGTATGAGTACACAAATCGTAGAAACTCCTTCCTGCAATTATATCCCGTCCACAAACACAGCTCTGCAACATTAAATGCGTACAGCTATGATATTTTCATAATTTTTCGGGGGCATAATTTGTACATTTAATTCAGTATTTTTTGTAAAAATAGTCATAATATGCAAATTCTGTTAATTTTGAATACGAATGTCGATAAGATATTCCTTAAAGAATTTTACCCCATTTTTTTACCCCATTGTGAATGTTTTAATTTTCTTTAAATCAATCACAATTCTCCTTCAAAGTCTCAAATTATTAGATTTTGTAACTTTTGTTCCTTTGATTTTTCAGGATTCTAAAGATACGTGATCTTATGATGTTACACTTTTCCATGAAATTTCAAGCTCTTGAGGCTTGTCGGTTTAAAGAAACTTTTGAAAGGACATTAAGCGTCACGCTATTAATTACGTCTATGATTATGCTAGCTTGTTTAATCCAATGTTGCAAAACAAGATAGCTTTATTTGTATAATTTTGACAGAGCCTGTGAAACACTTTCTAAAAGAAACTGTCTTGTAGAGTAGCACTCGAAGAAATCCATGGATTTACCCATTTAACCACATTTTTACCGGAATGTGAAATCTAGTCGAATTACCAGCATTTTGTGGTCATGCCAATTTGTCACCTGATGTGCACTTGATGCAGTTAAAAATAAAATGCAACACTTTCTATTTATTTTTATTATAAATGGCCAATAAAGCAAACTAATCGCAGTTTAGAATTTTTGTATACTAATTTGAACCGATCAGAAAGGAAAAACTTTATTTTCTGAGTACAATAGGTACCCTCTTATACAATCAAGACCCAATCAGCTGCACTTTTAACAGGCCATATTTTCATTAAGACTTCTTTTATCTCCTAAACAAATTTTCTTTGTCAGCTCTAGACCAACGAACGGTGCAATTTTATTGCACTCATTAATAGCTTATTAGTTAAATTGCCTTGTATGCAATTTTTCTTCGGTTAGCTTTTATTTAATTTGTTTTAATATGAAATGTTGTTTTTATAGAAGTTGAAACGGATCATGTTAACTACTAAAGTGAAAATAGTAAGGATAAAGTTATGTTATTTTAATATGGCAAATTGCATGAGGATTATCTGCCTAAAAGGTGGAATACCTTTGTGTAGCATTAATTAAGGCAAACTCGCTCGTATTCACATTATACATGAGAGAATCAACAAAAACTAAACATGCAACCAGCCCATTCGTATAGGATCGAAACCGATACAAACTAGCAATTTACATCAGTCTTTAATCGTTCGGCCTCTGATGAGCAACAGGGATAAGGAACATTTGTTAAAATATTTTTGAATCAGTCTCAGAAGAATAATTAAAATTTAAGAAGAAAAAATTATTGACCTACCTAATTAAATAATAATCTTTGTCAAATACTTACACAACATGGCTATGTACTTTTAAAATTTGGCTTATAACCTACAAATGATATTTTGTGTATTTTTTTTCTCAGATAAGTCGTGCACTTACTCATGTGCTCAACATTTTGCTCCCATATACTTCTGTTAATCAAAAGTCTACTATATCTTCAGGAATTCTGAAAATTTAAGTATTTAACTATTTCTTAAAGTTTCCAGAGTCAAAACTCTGGAAACGTGCTGCTAAGTATTCTAGTTAAAATATTGATAAAAAGTATATTTTTCAAAAGTAAAAGTTTTTGCTTTCAACAGATTGCATAAAAATATCCTTAAATCTCTTAAGGTGCTTAAAAAGGTATACATACTATAATTTTATGATATTGTGTGCTGAATGTAAAAGAAATCTTTTTAAAAAAGTTTGATATCGTTAAAAAATGTTTCAAAAAGTTTCATTGTTCGGAATCTATATTTTAATGTTATTTGATCTCAACAGTTCATGTTTACTTCTAAAAACAGTATTTTCTTTGTTCTTTATTGGAGGCTTTCTTCTTTTTACCTTTATGAGCATTCATGAATTCTATTTTTGTATTTTTTCATGAGAATCGTATTTTTTCTTGTGCTGTATCAGCTTGTCTTTTCTTACTTCCGCTTGAACTTCCATTACAGGTTATCTGAACGTACATTACGGTCTCTAAGAGTTGTTTCGCAGAAAAAATATCTGGTTACCATTTCATTTCTAGTTTCATGATAAGAATAGCGCTTTATTTTTATCTAACTTGTTCTGTTCCATTAAATTTCTTTTTTACTCTTTATTGTTTTCTTTTCTTTCATGAAAACTTTCTTTATTTCAAATTTAGAATGTTACAAGATTAAAATTTTGCAAGTGCGTAGTCCACGCTTCCTATAATGATCACTTGTTATTACGATTGTTCCATTACAACGAACTGTACAAGATGTCCTAGTACATTAATTTCATTTTCGCTATAGCGACCATTCGTTATAACGTCCGACTTCTAATGTCATTATAATGAGCGTCAGCGTAATTAGCGAATGCATAATTTTATCGAGAACGTTTATAAAATACTGAAACTTAAATATAATTATTAAGAAAAACGTTTTATAGCCATATAAAGACTTTATGTACTGTGACTGAAACGATATTTATCACCTGCCTTGTTTTCCGTCATTGACACTAAGTGACTAATGTTGCGTGACTAAACGCTTAAGTATCTTCATTAATCTATGGAGGTTTGGCGTGGATTATACACCACT
This sequence comes from Stegodyphus dumicola, assembly GCF_044657685.1. Classification (NCBI taxonomy): domain Eukaryota; kingdom Metazoa; phylum Arthropoda; class Arachnida; order Araneae; family Eresidae; genus Stegodyphus; species Stegodyphus dumicola. The sequence goes on from NC_140777.1 coordinate 136,341,831, forward strand.
GATACACATATAACCGTAATTTCGCAACCTGTGCCACCTGAATTTATTTTAGTTTTTAGGGTCTTATTTTTATTTCTTAAATATTGAACACATGACTGATGATGTCATGACTCATGACACATGATTCATAACTCACGATTTAAGCGTCAGTCATGAGGAACACCTGCCTAAGAGGTGAGATAGCTTCGTGTAGCACGAATTCAGGAAAACTCGCTCGTATTCACATTATGCATGAGAGAATCAACGAAACCTAAACATGCAGACATCCCATTCGCATGGGCTCGAACCCGAGACAAACTAGCAATATTCAGCAGCCTTTTAATCGCTCGGCAGCTGGTGAGCATCAGGGATAATGAACAGTTGTTAAAATAATTTTGAATCAGTCTCAGAATAAGAATTAAAATTTAAGAAGAAAAATTATTGGCCTATTTAATTAAATAATAAATTTGATATTCGACTTAAAAACAACATATTCAACTTAAAAGCAAGTCGAATATGTTGATCGGGATCGTACTAATCTCACAAGTCGTTACTGTGTAAGTGCAACCTAATTATCATCTATCCTGCCAATGTGTAGAGTCAAAGCACATTCTACAGGCCACATTTTGCAGCAGCAATTCATATGCCTTGCAGATACAGAGTTTGGACAATGAAATCGAAATATTTGCATCTATTGCGTAATACGTTATGCATGATAGACTCTCTGTTTGTCTATCATGCATAACGTATTACGCAAAACTAATTTGACAAAACTAATGCGAAACTGCTTTGAAACGATTCATAAACGGACATTAATATATTGCTTTGCAAATTAGCCATTCCGCTTGCCGATTAAAAACGTGTCGTCAGGGGTTCAAAATTTTCAGGGATAAATGTGACCTGGATCTTACGCCAGACAGAGACTCGTCGTTTCTTGTTATCGAATCCCTAGAATGTCGTGAGAATGAAAAGAGGTTGCTTAACTTATCACTCTCTCTCCAAAGTACGGTAGTTTCAGGATCATATAAAGAAACGTTCACTTGAAAAGGCGGAAAAATATAAACTTACATCCACCCCTTTCAGCTGGAATTTCAAAGCAAACTACTACTCATTTGAAAGCTCGTCTTTAACCCTTTGCGGCACAGTCAGTGAGTCTGGTCTGGACACACCTAAAAATTTCCTTCTGTGTGCACAGCGAAATTGAATGAAAAAGGATTTATAGGTTACTATAGGTTACTCTGAACCTTCTTTATTTATAGTAGATGGCAGCTCAATACAAAGCAGTCCATATATTTTAGCCGTGTTTAGTTTTTTAAGACCCTCATTTTTCAAAGAAATCTTCCAGATTTTTTTAGAGTATAAAAGGAATCGTTTGAAAAGAAATTTCTATGTTATTTTTTGGCTTTATGCTAATTTCCTTATTCTATATTAGTTTCAAATTTTTACCTTGAAATCTTGCCTAAAATCAAACGGCGAACCCTAGGTGTGCCCAGACCGGAATCACCGATAATCTAGGACAACTGAGAGTCTGTATTTTTTGTTTGCCCGCATCTAATCGGTCAGTTCATTGCCAACAATGCTCATTTCAGCATTCTTTTCGAAGCTCTATTCAATCAGTGCGCCACTTTGGCTACACCCACAGAATTAAAACTAAAACTGCTATCTTCACAAAATTTTACTTGTATACTCCTCTAGACCTACTTAGACTGCCTACCCCTTTTTTTTTTTTTTTTTTTTTTTTTTTTTTTTTTTAGTCCAAAGGGATTTGAATCCCGAAGGACTATTAGTTTCGTTTTGGCATTTTGCGTCGGACTCATAAATGTCGGTTCACTTTTCAAACTGTTGCCACAAAATGTTAGAGTCCTGCATTATATTTGAAGAAATTAAATAATGAAAAATCTGCATAAATGTATGCATATTTCTCGTATTGTGATAAAACAACGGTACATAGAGTCATCGAATTTTGAATAACGTAATCCTCCAACGAATATGAGCATGTGGAAGACCAAATTTGAAATTTGAAATTTGTTTTATGATCGATTTCCTATTTTTTAAAACTTTGACGAATTTTTGATTAACAAACTCAAGGATTTCAAAGCGAGCAATGGCAACGTTGTGCAGAAAAAACATTTTTATCTCCAGCGCGTGAGTCTCTGTATCGGAAATTCTAAAGATATGCTCGTTTTAAAACTATTTTACGATATTGCTGTTGCACTGGATCTTGTGGTTTAAGTGCGAGGAACATGATATTTAATAAAGAAAGGTAACACACAAAATGTTAAAAAACGCCCCTTTGGACGTAATTTAAAATCTGAAACATTTCAGATTTTTTTTTTTTTTTTTTTTTTTTTTTTTAAATAAAAACTCTGACTTTGAAAGGTAGCGTGCCGGAAAGGGTTAAGGAATCGTTTTTTTATTAATTTTGAGATCAAACCTAAGGAACACAAAACAATGTTCTTTCCTGGTTAAAGTGACGCTATTTGACATTCTTATATGACAAGTAGGCAATTTTTTAAAGAGGTCTTGACAGGTGGTAAAAGGAGAAAGAAACTTTCAAAACTCATGAAGAAATGCCGTGAATACTCTCTAAGACAACCACTCACTGTTCCAATTTTGGATTTCTGTGGAGCTTATCGTCTTAATGATGACAACTATCGATGATGACGAATGCCGTTTTGCATAAAGTACTTGGCCTTTTCAAAACTTGAAATCTTGTAAAGAAAACTGTTCAAGTATGCGGGCGGTATACCAATTTATTTACAGACTTTGGTATGCTTTTAAAGACCTTTTTCTTACTATTTATTCATAAATAATCGTCCTTCTACTTGGAGCTTATTGTGTTGCTTGCTCCTTAATTTTTTTTAGCTGCTAATTACTGTTTAATAGTATTTTTAGACATTTACGTATCTTGGGCATGTACTCATATTCTTCTACTACGACATAGTTTTACTTTCACTTTCGCCTCTCCCTAACCAAGAAAAAGATATCTGTTCATTGTTTGCAAACTTAATTTTTATTAATTTATAACAATAATTTATTCTTGAAAGCTTAATGTATTATTCATCCCTATATTTAACCGCTTTAGTTTAACTGGAATATAATTTGTTACTTGTGATTTCATTTGCTTCTTGTGTTCCATTTCATGGTTTCTTAAAACCATTATATTAATAAAAATACGAATTAATTGCATTGATATGCAGCTAATTAAATGGTTAGAAACGCCTAAGGAAAAATTTTATCTTACGATTAATTGTATGTAAGAGTTTCCTAAAATAACATTTTAAACTAAGCAAAATAGATTTCATATGTAACAGGGAGAAAATTTACAGAAATCTAACATTATGAATTTTATTTAGTAATTTCGAAAGTACTGAAAGAAATATGGATCCAACGAAGTCTGATTGTTTGATTTTGCTTTTTCTTGGGTCATTCTTATTCTAAAATAATTTGAACTCCATAAAGTAAACTAAGCATCTTATTTATACCAATCATCTGTCACATTTTTTGGTAGCTTTGTGACAGACCTCCGAAGCTTTTAAAACTGAAACTCTCCTTGAGTTTTATAAGTTTAATTTTAAGTTTTAATTTAACTTATCAGTTATTATTAATTAGTTTTATGAATTGGCAAATGTTAGATAATGTTATTATTTCAGAAAATAATGGAAAGGTTTCCATGATTTTGCAGATTTTTCAATTTTTAATTAAAAATTTAATGTTAAACACTTGTATGAAGCTTTAAACTACAGTTTGAAATTTTAAAATTTTCAGTTAATTATCAATATCTTGAAGGCATCATCATCGAGGTGACATTCGTTTCACAATACGTATTTCATATCCTGCTAAAGTAGAAATCATTGCCGCTTTATTTGCCGGAAACATTTGCTGCATGTCTTCAAAGAAGCTAGTGAAAAAATGCGCAATTACGGCTTAAATAAGTAAATAATAAATCTATTCTTTGTTCATTAATTGGAAAGGTCTCCAGTGGGTTTCTTTTTATAATGGAATGCTATATTCTATACTCTGTTACTTCGAAACAGGCACATAAAGACGCTCAGGCTTCCGTTCCATTTGTGATTGTAACTCGTGTCGTCGTCATCACGCAGCATTTATTTTCACCATGTCATATGAGGCTGTAATTCAATCAGACTTGCAATTTTTATTAACCGAAACACGTTAAACAGAAATAAAGAAAAAAAAATTAGGTCATCAACCTTTTTTCCGCAGATATTTTTCCCATGGTTGTGAATATAATCTGGAGGTGAAAATAACCTTGAAGTTCCTACTATAAAGTAACAAACTATAGAAAATTCCCTCTTTTAGTTTTGGACGGTTGTTCGAAACCTTTTCTTTTCAATAATTACTTAATAGAAAAATTGAACTCTTCAAACCTTTTACTATATTTTGGGTACATCAAGAGCTATTCCAGTTGACTATATCTTATTTGATAGCCCATGTAGATAGGTATTAATCATCATAAGGAAAATAATCCAACAATAAAAAATATTTCATAATAAAATAATGTGACCGTGGGATATGGAAAAAACCGTATTTCATATTTAGAGAAATTCCTAAATATGAGATACTTGCGTTTTAAAAAGGATACATTGTCACTACTTGCCTTTTTCATACTATAGAAATGTGTTATTGATTTTATCATTTACTTCTTAATTTCGTTTGAAGTTTTTCGTTAAAGTTAATTCGTACTTTTGTATAACATACATTGATGTTTACTTACAGTGCAGCTCCACTAGTGCCCGAGAGGTTATGACCGCTGCACATTGCACTATCAACTATTAAATTATAACGTAAAAAAGAGAAGGTTAGATTGCAGTAGTTTTTAGCCCAAAGGCCGTTAACCCAGAAGGGCTATTAATTTCGTTTTGTCGTTTTGCGTTAAGAACTTTAAATCTTGGTTCACTTTTCAAACTGTTGCCACAAAATATTATAGCCCTGCATTATATTTAAAGAAACTAAATGATGAAGAATCTACATAAATGTATGCATGTTTCTCGCATTCTGATACAACGACGAATACCTAGAGCCATCAAATTTTGAAAAGCGTACGTTTCCGCCCGAATATGGGCATCTGGAATCCCAAATTTGTAATTTGGAATTTGCTTTATTATCTATTGCATGTTTTGTAAAACTTTATCGATTTTTGATTAAAACCTCAACGATTTCAAAGCGGGCATTGGCAACACTGTACGAAAAAAACATTTTTTATCCCCAGCACCCGAGACTGTGTATCAGAAATTCTAAAGATATGAAAGATATGCTGATTTTGAAATTATTTTGCGATATTGCTGTTGAACTTAAATTTATTGTTTAACTGCGAAGAAAATGATATTCAATAAATAAAGGTAACCCACAAAAGGTTAAAAAAACGGCCATGGGCGTAATGTAAAATCCGAAAGCTTTCAGATTTTTTTATATTATTGTTAATATTTTTAATTAATAAGTTTAAAATATACAAAGAAAACGATGAAATTTTTAGTTCTAAACTTCAAGTGCAAATAAATACAAAATTACTTTTACTACTTGTATAATTTTTACTTTGGTATAATCTGAGGTACAGAACCAAAATATATATTAAAAAAAGAATGCGTCTTCTCAGACAAAATCCGATTTTTAGTCAAAACGGAAACTTTAGCTCTGCCTCTTCTTTTTCTTAATGTGCTATACAGTAAAAAGTAATTACACTTTTATTCAAGCATGAATAAACATCTAACCAGGGAGAAAATATTTCTTTTAACTTTTCGCAACTTCTAAAACTTTTTTGCAGAGTTTTCAAAATTTACTTCAATTCATAATTATGAAAATATTACAACGTGCTTCAATTAATTAAAATATGCTTACTAAATATGTTTCAATTAAAATATGATTCTTAAAATTTCATTTACGTTGATTACGTTTCATTTACGTTGTTTAATTTCGTTTGAAGTTTTCGTTAAAGTTAATTCTTACAGAGATGAAAAATTCTTACTTTTGTATAACATACATTGATGTTTACTTACAGTGCAGCTCCACTAGTGCCCGAGAGGTTATGACCGCTGCACATTGAAAGCTCGACCCGAGTCGATGCTCGCCGAACTAACTAATTACATGGTTGGCTTTTAATGTGAATGCGCGTTTTCCTTAGAAATTCCTCAACGAAAATATCCATGCCCTTAGGTAGATAACTTCGTGTGTTTTGCCTTTTCAAATGACCCAATTTTTATCTATAGTATGTCGAAGACTTTGATAATAAAATATTACACGAGAAAAATCCTTCTCTATTAAGCTCATGATTTGTCTTCATATTGAATTGTTTTGAGAAGCTATATTAAACTTCTCTCTCATCGAATCACACGATTTCGCTGCTTCTTCTGACGCATATCGTTATTATACTGAATGAAAGTTTTCAAGTAACAACATATTAGGATAACGAAAGTGTAAGTTGCCTAGACTATGCTAGGATTTGTAATGCCACTAGAATGTCTAGTGCCACTAGAAATGTCTAGTGCCACTAGAATGTCTAGTGCCACTAGAAATGTCTTATGCCACTAGAATGTGCTAGGATTTGTAATGACACTAGAAAACAGCAGAATTCCCTGCTTCGTATAAAAAATCTTTTCTTACGCTATTTTCGATTATAGAGTCGACCAGTAATAAAATCACTGAACACTGCTTTTTCCGATTTGCAATCGATTCCAAATGAACGGGATTGCTGCATGGGGGATTTTTCCCCTGTGTATACAAGCCAGTTTCCTTTAAATTTTCCTCCTTGAAGGCATCCTTTCCTTTAGGCAGATAGCACGTAGTCACCTAAAGCAACCAACTAACTGTTTTCGATTTATATTAACTTATTCCAAACAATTACGTTAGATATTTGCTCTGATGCTTATCATTTGCGGTTTCATTGGCTATGTCAGATTTCAAATTACTAGTTTGATTATAAAGTTATTCTCAAAGTTATTCATACTAGTAGAAGGCGAAGAATAAATAACGAAACCATAAGCCTCGCATAATGTGTTATTAAGAACAATGCTATTAGAAAACACAGATGTATTTTTATGTTTCGCTATAATGCCTGAAACCTTATCATGACATCTAAAATTTTCATTTTTTTCAGCATTTTAATGCTTTCGAACAATGAAAATATATTATGGAACGCAAATGCAAATTATAAATCGCAAAAGGTATTTGCGAGAGCTACATTTTCAAGCATTATTAGCAAGTCAAAACGTGTCTCCCATTTTCTACGATATGACGCAAATTGGGGGGAATATGAAGCGACTGTCTAGTTCCTGACATTCATCGACACAAAACCAACATTTCAGTTGATTACAAATGATTGAAGATCCCTTTCCTTTTGAAAACTAACTCCGCTTCAGAGAGATGATCTACAGTTCCATTCTGGATTTTGCAATGAGAGAATCCCGTTCCGGTAATACTATGCCGATTGCTTTATCTCGATTGTCGTATGCTTTGCGTTAATGGAGGGGCGCACATGCGAAACTAATTTCGCGTTCCACTCTGCATATTATGGCGCGTTATCATTGACTTTTCGGTGTCCAAGTGCGAAGGCGGTGAGTGCCATTAACAGAGATCTATAACGTGGTTGTGGCTTCGCTCGGGATTGGATTAATAAATGCCTGATATGTACTGTGCTGGTGTTGACAGATGCTCTAAGCAGCAGTCATATCAGTTCACCGCATATCGTAATGTTGAACCATTAGTGCCAAATGCTATTAAGCACTCCATTCACCATGCATCAATAATTAGTTCATTGAAAAAACTCATAGCTTGCTTCGCGTAAGCTAAATACATTTATATTTTCAATCTTTGAGAAATCTAATAGAAAATTATAAAATATTGATAGCTCATGTGTTTTGAATTTTAAGTGCTAAATTCGTAGTTGACATTTGGATGTTTCAGAACTAAAAACCATTAAAGGACATACATTGGTGTTAAAAAATAGCTTTAAAAGTAAATAAGAGATATTTGTCAATATGAAATACAAAATTAGTTAAATTTCAGTTTGAAATCAGTGTTTGCCAATCCAAGCTTGATTTTGAATTGCTACAAGCATATATTTGGAAATTAATTAAAGAAGATTAAAAATTTGCATATTGCAGCAACCGAAAATTCTGATTTTTAAATTAAAGTAAACTCCTTACAAATGTATAAACGCATTCTAGAGGAATAAACACGTGGTAAATACTTTATTGCAATTATATTTAATCATCATTTGAAAATATAGTATTATATATAATTAATTCCCTACTACTGACATATTCTTAATTACTTCCCTCTTAAAAATAAAAATAAACTAATTTAAAATTCCAGTTAATGCCTGTTTTTAGATGGCCTTTTTACATGTTTAAAAAACTTAGAAAACTAAATACACCAATCAAACTGCAAGTTTCATTTTAAATTTCAACTCCTGTTTCAAAGCATTTTCTAATTATGTATTGTGATTTAATTAAAATAAGTGTTAATAAAGGTACTTAAATTTTGCTTTGATTATTAATCATGAGGAGAATCTTAAACGGTATATTCTAGACTTCAATTTATATTAAACTTTGGGTAAACTTAAAGTAAATTTTCCTAAAATTTATAGAAACCGAATATCATATTTTATTACAGACACATATTACGATCATTTCTCTGAAGATCTAAAATAATAATACTATACTTTGATATATCTTATTAATACCCTTACAGAAAATTAAGTTTATCAGTAAAGATAACAAATTTTACATAAAAATAATTGCTGCTATATCAACAGAGTGCAAACTGTGAAAATTCAAAATATCAATCAACTTTCTGAAATAATTTTTAAAAACTGGTTTTTGTTTAAGTGGAGCGATTAGTTTTATTTCTGATCAGTAAATGGGAGAAAATCTGCGATGCTCTTGTCGGAATTCGCACTCATGTCCTTTGGACTGTTAGCCGGACATGCTTCCAATCACACCGGAAACCCAATTAATTCTCTCTCATCTGAAGAAAGAATGAAGCTTTTTCGTTCGTTCTTCTTAACAGTGTTAGATATCATTCGATCTTTGCCTAAAATAGCACGCTTAAAGGAGTTAAAATAATTAAGCTCACTATTTGAAGGGGTGATTATCTATCTTACATAGGGAAGAATTAGAGTACTGCGAACTATGAGTAGCGATTTTGGGATTACATTTATGCATTGGCTGAAAAATAGCTTTAGATTTCTAGTTAATATATTCTCTATAAAAAGGTTTGAGAGTACCTTTTAAAACATTCAATTATCTGATTTTATATTATGTGGCACTCACCCCCTTTGACTTGCTACCCATGTATTTAGAAAAGTATTCATCGTTTGTTTATAAACAATTATTTTGAATCAATAAAAAACTTTTTTACCTATCACTGAAAGTTAAAGAAGCAGGGTTTTAGGATTCCGCTTAATTAAATTTTATGGATAGTTTTTGTTTTTGAATATATTAAAAAAAATAAATAAGTAAATAAATAAATTAGAAAACTTACATCCAAAAATGCATATATTCTAGAATATTCCCTAGAGTTCAAAATAATATAAATACACCATTTATGGAACGAAGAACAAACCTCAAAGCAGGCATGGAATCAATCAGATTGGGAAAATATAAATAGTTAAATACGTACAAAAGACTTTATAATTTTTAATTTGTTTTTTTTTTCCTTAGCGCTTTCTTTACAGTGGTCTTATTGGAGCTTGTTTCGCGGATCCGCTGATTTACTTGAGAAAATATCTTGCAGAGCTGGTAAAAGTGCTTTCAAGATTAGCTGATCTTGGTAGGTGTTAAGGAAGTTCAACTTTTTCGGTCTTAAATTGTTGCAAATTTGTGTTAGGGATATTTTTGTAATCACATCGTAATCATAGCTTAAAATGACAAGAAACCGATCGTTGTAAGTTTGATGAGAAACTCCCTGTTTAAATTTGTCTGTATTTTAATGTATAGCATCCACAAATAGCGGGTAATTAATTATATCAAGTCTAAAGTTTGATTTTTATCCCGTGTTTAATAGGCACGTAGTAGCCGAGGCGGAAAACTTTACGGAACACTGCATTTAAATTCTACTAATATCAATTAAGTGTTTAGAAGAGATATGGTAATATATTGTGTTCCATAGAAGTTATACCTTTCTGGAGGAAGAGTAGAATTACGACTGAGAACTATTCATTCGCGGGAAGAAAGCCAAACACGCGAGGAAAAAGGCCAAACCCAACTAGCCAACCTTTCAAATCTTCGCGAAATGAGACCGAAACAAACTAGTGTCTTGTTCACTGGTACTTGATTAAGCTAAACAGATCGAAAGGCGGGAAATAAAATACAGTTTCAACAGAAATTAGCTTCAACTTACTTCTTACCGGAAGGTTCTTAAGATATACATTTTAAACCTTCTTTATAAATAAATATCAGATAGCATTTCTGTTTCAGACAGAGAATTATTTATGAAATACATTTAATTTAAAAGAATAACAGTTTAAAAAAAGGTATTTATTGGATTGTAGAGCATTGTACATTAGGAGTTTTTAATGTCAGAAAACGTTAAAATGCGCAATGTCCTCGCCGGGATTCGAACTCTGGACTTCTTGATACGTGACGTTTAGTTCGGGCACCACTTGTAGAGTCATTAGGTTATTTTGAAGCAAGAGAACTGAAAAAGTTGCAGTTCGCTGGGACTCGAACCTTAGACCTCTCGGTACACGTCGACTGTGAATCCCAGGTGTATCACGAAGGCATACGGAAAGGAGAGAGAAGAAACCTTAGAATGAATAAGCCAGAGTATGTTTCCATTTTTCATATCTGTAATTTCGATAAATGTAAGCTAATTTCAATTAGTCTTAATTCTTTATGAAACAAATAGATAACCTCGCTAAAACTACAGAGCGATCCGTAAATAACTTGAAATTTAAAGACAAACCTAATGTCAAGCACAATTGTGTATAAAAATTAAATAATTTATGGATTACAATGAATCCATTATTGAGATACTTATGCAAACACCATTAGAAACTTTTCTGCTAAGAATGATGCGAAACTTTTATATGAATAGAACACTGCTACACATCTAAGCCATTAAAACTTTTCTCCCTATAGCTGTTGATAAAGAACTCACGTGGGAAATAAAATATATTCGTGAAGTTCTGATGTCGTTAGAAGAACATCTTCCCGACGAATGCTTCCTTTTATTCTGATGCATCATCCTCGTTCCCCATGAGAGATTTAAAAGCTTAATTCCCTTACGGGTATGCTAAAGATGATGCATGTATTAAATTGATAAATCCGGATGTGATTTTTATGCTTAGATGCTTTCGTAAACAATCTTTTTAGCTAAACGAAGCTCATGCCTTTATATCTTCTCTAGATTTATATACCATAAATCCAGTATTTGGGAAAGTCTGGCTTTAAACGGATTTCTGCAGTAAAACCATTATTTTATTAGCTACATTTTTTTTGCAATTGCTTAGAGAAATAATTCGAGATAATTTTTCATTGTACGTATCTCAATCAAAATTTTACTTCATTGAAAGTGAAATATATAAGTGCAATTTTATGCGATACGGTCAGGATATGAACTTGATGTTTTTTTCTCTGATTTGAGTCATATTTTAACTCTTTTTATGTATTTATTTTGTACTTTTAAAGTAAACGTTTCTTCGTTTTTATTTTTAAAACAACCTGCTAATAATTTCTGGTAGTCGCATCAGCGACCGAGCGGGAAAACTCTCTGCTGCACTGTACACGACGAGACGTAAAACTGGTAGTTCTGTCCGAGGCTGTTGTCTTGGCGAACTGGCTGGTTGCACGGGCGTTTTCATGATTTTTCTTTATGTGTAAGGTGCATAAAAGCCAGATTCCCTTAACAAGTCCTCCACTGGACAAATCTCTCTTTCCGTGTAGCCCAAATAGCGAGGCACGTTATAAATAAATAAATTATTTCTGATAAACTCATTTGGTTGCTTACAATTTTGTATTCCACAACAAAATCCCGCTGCCTCTTGTTTGTTGTTCATGTGTTGTTATTCTTTAAATAGAGATCTTCTTTCTCCGTCAATATTCTGACGCTTCCTTTTTTAACTGTTTTGCAGTTACTTTAAGAAGAAAGTTTGTTTCTAGTAGCACTACACTAAGAAGAAGAGGATCCCAGACTTAAACTTAATATGTCCTAACACAGTTATAATGTCCTAACCTCTAGAGACAATTCAAGGCGGCATAACCTCCCCCTGGTCAATGCAAGAGGTAAAAATGGACAGAGTCTGGTAATAAGTAACAGAAGTCCTTGGTGACGGGCAAGCAATCACCAATAAAGAGAACATGTTACGTCGTAGTCTCTCCCTCCCTGTTGACCAAGGGGAGCCAAACCACCAAGAACAACCTTCGATATCAAACCATGTAACGCGCCCGAAACGAAGGAGCAAACAAGACAGTACCAGTACGGTCTTTGCCGAGTCAGAACCTACCATTGAATAAACAACGGTTCTGGTCGCTGTGAAAACTGATTATTTACCTCAGAAGTCGAATCTGTCTAGATACAAGTAATAACCAGAATGCCGGGAGTAACGCTCCCAGTCGAAGATTTGCTAAGTTGAAAATGCAGTTTTCGATCAAGATATGATTGGATTCGTTGAATAACCAGACAGTAAGAAAATCCCCCCCACACCAAAAACAAATGAGAATTTTTAGATTAAGATGGAAATTTATTTTTATTTAAATTGAGATCAAGATAAAAGTAAACATTTCACATGTATTTTAATATAGAAGCATTAGTCCAAAAATAGTCCAAAAAGTCAGAATTAGTCCAAAAAGTGTTAATTTAAAAACGTCTCTCCAACTGAAAGGGTGTATAAAGTACCTGCATGCCTATTGGTTTTCTGAAATATATGTGTGGTTAGTTTTAAGATTTTTCAGTTTTTTTCCTTTCTCAAGAAAAGACATTTTGTTTTGTATTTCTTAATATTTCTAGAGGAATTCACTTGTAAAATAATATTAAATTAAATTAAATTACGTTTAGCGCAGATGGATTGTTTAAATAATCAGGCATTGTTTTTTAATACTCACTTTAATCTCCGTGTTTAGTCATTTATAAAGTATTATTACGTATTGGATATTTATTTAAATAAAAGTGGCAATGAGAGCCAATGTAGTAGAAACTTAGCTTTTATCACATAAGCATCAGACATTATGAAAGAAGTCAGAACTGTAAGATTAGAATGATTCAAGAATTTACTTACATATTCGCAATAGAATATAGAGTTAGAGGTTTCTCACGATTAATAAAATAAGAGGTATTTGTAAAACTGGTCTGGTACAGAAATCTCAAACTATGACTTCGCTTGAGTCTTCACCTTAAAAGAGCTCTTTGTAGAATACAATGTTGAATAAGTTATATGAGAACTTTTTTTTATTGTTGTTGTTTTTTTTTGAGAATGAAGAATGTTACTTAAGGGGTGTTGGAATCCAAAAATCTTCAAGAAATTGTGATTTGGAATTTTTGCATTTTCAAATTCTCTACACTTTGCTTTCTAAAAATACCATAATTTAATCTCTTGGAAAATTAGAACTGTAAAAAGTCTTGTTTTAATTTATCATCGAATGCTTTGATAAATGAGGATTTTTTAATAAAAATGCATTTTTCTCCAAATATGTTTTTTTATACTCGATGTACCTTTTCTCCGGAACCACTCCTAGCAGGTATGTAAATTTTGTATGGATTACTTATTATGTTTCCTAATATTTACTGAAATGAGATTTTTGTTATAAGCTAAGGGAAAAAATTACCAGCCTAAATCAACATTCTATAAATTACTCTAAAACTCAAAATGATTCAAAAGTTCATTTCAGTATAATCAGATAGGTGTACTTTAATTTCACAAAAAATTTCAAATTTACATCAGATTTTGAGAAAAAGTACATAAAAAAATGGCCAGTTTAACATTGTCGGTATAGGGAGTTCCGACTCCCCTTAACTCTTTCTCAGCGAAATCGCTTGTAACGTCCGTGCATACAGTCATCGGCAGATTGCCCGAATACCTATGTCCATTTTCTAACCTGGTGCTTTCCCCCCTTACGTTAGCGCGTGGCTCATTAGTTTCGCAAGTTGTTAAATAGCATACTAATTTATTTTGAAGTGACTTCCCTCTCCTTTGTTTAGCATCAACGTTTAGCTATTAATGCTCGCACTTGCATTTCTGTCCTAAGGGAAAACTGCATACAGTGGGTGAAACCGCGCAAAAATCCCAGAGAGAGAAATAATCACTTCACTGAACTAGGTATTTTTAACGTTGTAAATTCTACTCGGGAGAACGAAATTAATTCTGACAGAAATTCAGTGGTTTAGAGGTTGGCCTCTCTCGATACGAAAGTGTTAAAGAAATATTAAACATCCCTTAATTGTTCCATATTTGCTAATGTTCTGTCAGCCGTTTCAGAAACGTAAATATGATTGCCCGATAATTGTCATAAATGTCGAATTTCCTTTAGCTTTATATTACAGATAAATTTAACACAATTTGAGGGAACAGTTATTTTTATTTACTAAAATGAATTTACTGAAGGTCATTTTGTTGTTGCTACAAAAGAATTATTTTAAAATAGTATACGAGTAATACATCTTTCACTTGATGATCCAAATTTTAACGAATTTCAAAAGTTATCTGAATTTTAAAGGAATAATGCCATGGCCTCAAACTGTTTTTTACGTGAGGAAATACTTTTGTAAACTTCGAATATATTCCAACAGTATGTATTTTTTATATTTTTTTATTCTTCACAATAATAGATATAGGACCCAAAACAGGAGGTGGAAGAACTAAAGCAAACGCAAAATGAGTAATACAGACCTTCGTAATTTAAAAGCTTAATTTTGATTCCATTGAAAAAATTAGAAATTCTTTCACAGCTTAAATAAAAAGTTATTTGCCGCACGTTAAACTTAATATCAGCTAAATGCTCTTACGCTTCATGTCTGCAATTTGTAAATATTTTCTTCTTTGTCAGTTAAATAACAGTAGCATTTGAGGTGTCTCGATTAAGTCGCTTAAACTGAGAGGTATCAAATACGAAGCAAAAAAAGAAGGAATCGTGTTTGAAATGCCATTTTCGTTGAAATGTTCTTTTCGTGATATCGAGTATCATTCAACGTACAGTTAGAGCTTCTTTCCAATATGAGCCTATTACAGATATCATTACCCGTCGGCATTATGTCACATTACACAAGTTAGGCAAACGTCACAATTTCTGTCTAGTAGCACATTCCTTCGCAGTCATTACGTGCGTTTTGTTACCCGAGTGGCAACAGATGGTTCTAGAGGCGGTGAAAAGGGATCCCAGAATGTTGCTAGGAGATCTCTCCTGAAGCGGCTATTAAGGAGGATGGGAGCATAGGCGCAGGCAAGGTAGCCTCCCCCCCTCTCTTATGCGTTCTACAGGCGGCACTCCAGTAGTCATTAGTGGCACGTCACTCACTCCTCCCTCACAACTCCCTTTTCAATCTCCCCATGACGTTGTTTATTTTATTTGCCTCTTTTTTTTTTTTTTTTTTTGTCCCTTTCTTTCTATTATAATACGGGCTCAGTATTATATCCCTTTTTGACTGCACCTCCTGTGCTAACGGCATAAGGGATTGCCAATCGATGATGCAAATGTAATATCGGTCTTAAAGCTATTTCTAACTGTGTCGAGTAGTACAGATTTCCTGGCGAAAGTATGAATATTCAATGAGAACCTAATTAAATTTTGGTTAAAAGCAAAGTTGTATGTTACTTTTTATATAACATATTGTCTGATTAGATCTACCGGGGATTTAGAAGGGAATTTTAAGGCCCGTTCTTAAATCCTTCCCAATCTTTGATCACTGAATTTGGAATAATAGTTAGTTGCACAAATAAAATTATTCATAATTTCAAAACTATTATAATATATATTATAATATTTTGATTACATGAAAATATATACAGATAACATTTTGATTAACAAATTCAAAAATATTTTGATTGACACGAAACGAAACTAACTCTAATGTGAAATAATATGATCGTTGCGTATTAGTGATCCTTTCATTTCATTTACATCAAGATATTATTAAACAGCACATTGCTTCCTTAGCTGGCTACGTCGGTTTCGTCATCACCTGAATTGTGATTTTATTTTATTCTTTTACTTTTATTCGAGATAATTCAGTGAAAATACGTATGTTACATCCGGTATAGTGTTGCTGAATGCCGTGCCGGAGGGTCCGGGTTTGAATCCCGGAGAAGATATGGATGTTTGTAAATGTATAGTTTCCGTGCTGCATGGTGGCACTGTAAATATGTGGCGAACTGAAATTTATCTCGAGAGTTTGGTGGTAGGGGAAGAGGGGGAAGAACTTCGGACCCACCCCCCCCGGGATGCTCTCCATCAGAACTGGGAGTAGAAGTGAGCTAAATCGCATTATCACGTGCAAGGTGCTCAAGGTGCCTCAAGGTGCCTCAAGGTGCCTGTAAGGTGCTGTTGCCAACGACAGAAGTAAACTTGCGCTCCATGCCATGAGGACATTCTTGGGCTTTGACTGAGTATAGGTCAGACAAGTGAGCATTAGCAACAACAACATATATTACGTATAATTTTAAATAACAGCGAAAACATAATGTTTTCTGTTGTGACTTATCTCACTTGTCTGATAGTAACATCAGAACACGCCCACGAAATTTATCGTGGCAAAGAGAACAAGATTGTGCTTGTTGTTGGCAAAAGATTTGAACACGTACAGGTGCACAGTACGAATACGCTCGATTCCGCTCCCAGTTTTGATGGAGAGCACCCAAATATCAGGATTCGATATATCAAGGAACTCCGGGATTCGAAGCCGGGTTCTTCGGTACCGCAGTAGGCTTCCCTAAACCACTGTACTGTCTGGGCAGCACTGCGAAAACATTGCAAGGAAAGCCTAATTTTTTAATAATCATTTTGCCAGCTAGAGACAAGGAAATGTTATTAAGAATGCACATGGTTTTTCTGATATGCTAATATGCAATTAGAAAAGTATATTAAAGTTGTCACAGGGTTAGCAATTTCATCAGTCTACATTGCCATCATTTTATATTACCTTCCGTCCATTATGCATAAAATTAAGACACACAAAAGGAGTAGATAAAAAAAATTCATTTTAAGAAATACGTGATTTTTGAAGTTTTCTTAGTATTCATAATGCGCGTGAGATAAAATTTGTAGGTTTGAGAACACAAATGTTTTCAGTTTACAAACCTGATATTTGGATAACGGTGATTTGCTTCTCCAAACTGCCATAATTTTCTAAAAACATACTAATTAAAAAGAAAACCATACGCTTAAAAACAGCAGCGTCGAAAAGTGGACCATACGTGTTATAACTGTTTCACAACGTGTATAAAGTAGCGTTATATACAGTAGTGCGCAAATCCAGTTTTCCACATACAAACATCAAACTGTTGAAGAGGGCTTTCGCGATCCGTACAATGAAAGGTTTACTCAATAGAAAGGTGATGCACATGTAGATATCAGCACCATGACGTCAAAGGGTACTTAAGTGCACGCAAAACTCCAGAAGTCAGCGCTCGCAATGCAAGGCACCTTAAGAAGAAGAACGAAAGCGCATTTCCAGGCATTTTTCTGCAAGTGGAAATTTTAAGTATAGGATGGCTACAAGAAAACAACAGGACGCCTTTAGACGTGATAGAAGAATTGGCAAACATGATGAGAGACGTAGTTAATTGCCTGTCGTCCAATAAATGTGTTGCCTCACGAGTGTGAAAGGAAAAGAGATTGAATCCAGACAGGGGGCAAAATTGCTGAGTAGCTCCGCACGGCAACTGACCGACAGGTGTACCGGTTTATTGTAGCCAGACAACTTCATAAAGGTGGTTTATTTGCTCACAGTCCTGGACGCGATATTATAACATTGACAGCAGCCCATTGGTGGCACCGTTTACGATGGTGTAGTGAACACAAAGACTGAACAGTTCATCAATGGGCTCACGTCCTCTTTACCGCTGAGAATCCAGTCTGAAAAAGAGATTTCCGGCGGAATGGAGGAAGATAGGGACTTATCACACTAACGTACGGCTGTTAGGTTGGTCATGGCGTGTTTGTATGGGAAAGCATTAGGATGAGCGTATGGCCAGAGCTCCGCTTTTTGACAGTTTCACTTACCGGAAATCTTTACGAGGATGAGGATATTCTACTCTGCGTGGTGTCTTTCTTGGAGTGGCATTGGTCCCGACTTTGTTTTGACTTGACAATGCATGACCACACTAGAATCGTGTGGTTGAGGAACTCCTCGAAGGTAAAGATATCCACAGAAGGGATTGGCCTGCGTGCTTCTCTGATCCAAATCCCACTGAACATGTGTGGTATACTTTAGAGAGACGCCTGGTGGCATGATCGCATACCTTGTGGAGAATACCAGACGACTGAAACAGATGTTCCTTGAAGAATGGAAACTCTTACCACCAGAACTATTAGATAATCTGCTGTTGAGTATCGGCAGACAGTGCATGCAACCGTTGCTGTTAGAAGAAGTCATATCCCTTATTAAGACTCTTTGCTTTGCTGTTCTCTTGACAGGACAGAATTTCGTACCAAAGCCATTCTATTAATAAAGCTTTTTTCTTTTCGTTCTTTACTGTATGCGTTGCAGTCTTTTTTTCTGTTATACTCTACTCCATCTTTCAACTATTGCATTGTGCATCTGTAGTATGAATCTTATGCCTCCCAGTTGATTTTATGCGGAATTATAGCCAAAATCAGAAACGTTGCTTACGTTTTGTACACTACTATATCTATATATGTGTGTGTTTGTGTGTGTGTGTGTATACGTTAAAAAATATGAAACTAAAAATTCTTCATTTTAATTGGTTTACGTCCGTACCTGTAATCTGATATACCTCATTTATAAAACAAACCAGATTAATTTCATCAACATTGCGTAGAACTCTTGGTCAATCACCGTTTAAAACTAAAACAAAAGGATTCAAATCGTATGTTTAGGCCCATATGAAGTGCGCACTCACTTTTTTGCTTTTCTTGCCTGGTTAGTTTGTATCTTGCTGCTTCGTTATATTGTCTATTGCTTCAAAATGTGATAAGATAAGTGTATATAGGATTATGGGATGACTGTCGCACCCTAAGTGATGTTTAAATCAAGATGTATACTAAGAAATTATTCTTCAAGTAAATAAAATTATGTTTTGTTATCTACAAAGTGTTCAACGTCTGCAAATTTCTTGTTCTATAACACATCCTAGTTGCTTGCGAGCTACATCACTGTATAATATTTCGGCCATGATTAAGAAATTATAGGTGTCTTCATCTAAAAATGTATTCCATTTAAGAGATCCTATTGGCTCTCTAAAATGCAAATAGGACGGAAATATTTTTAAAACTCGTATAATTAAATTTTTAAAAACGCCACAAGTTTATGAAATTTTAAACAGTTGTACTCCAAAATAACTAATTTGTTTTAATGTGTAACTGCCCGAAGAATGAGAAGCAACTTTTGATCTAAATGGTTATTGGCTTGTGTTTTTATTTCAAGAACGACCATCGAAATCTAATGCTTAACTAGTCATTTCGTTATAAACTTTGTATCATTATAAACTTTCTATCATTATAAATATTTGTATCCTTATTTCATTTTATTTAAAGCAGTTATACATTGTGCGAAAATTGAATCTATCTATATAAAGAAAAATGTCTGTTTGTGTGTTTGTTTGTTCGTGATTAACTCAGTCATTACTACAGTTATCATCACTAAACTTTCTGCAATTCTTTTCTGGGTCCTGGGAAAGGTCGAGATCCACTTGTTTACAAAACAAAAATAGATAGAAATCAGAGATATTAATTGAAAACTCTGAAAACGCTTAATTTGCGCCCTATTTTTCTGAGTGGCAATAGTCTCGCACGGAGATCTTCGCCAGAAAATCTGCTTTATTTCGAAAAGTGTTGTCACTGCTCGCTTTTATAGCATTGAGTTTCTTAATAAAAAATTTCTAAGTTTTACAATGAAAAAAAATAGCATTGCCAAAAACTAAATACATTATTCCCGATTGCAAAAATTCGCGGGACACCATTTCGACCGTTTCCATCTTCGTACGACTTTACTCAGCCGAAATATTGATTGAAAACGCTGAAAACACTAATTCTCGCACTCATTTTTCCGAGTGGCAACATGATACATTTTATATGATTTATTATATTATGATACATTTATATTATATTATGATACATTTATATTATATTATGATACATTTATATTATATTATGATACATTTATATTATATTATGATACATTTTTTGCCACATTTAATCGACTAAAATTGAATATAGGTGAATTATTAGATAGAACTTCAGTTTTTACGACCATTTGATTAGGCAGACGAAAATCATTAAAAACTGCGTTCCATTGTTGCTGATATAATGAGAGAGAATTTAGCTTATTTTTCTATCGAAATTTTTTATGTGAGTTCCATATCGCATCAGACTGAAAAATGTATGACTATGAGTCGTATTTTTTGCATCTCGTATTTTTTGTAAATATTCGTATTTTTTGTAAATACTCATTAGTTATTAGAGAAGGATTACAGTGGTATCGTTCTCTCTATTGTTAGATGCATTACTCTCTATCTAACTGGCATCGAGTACTTCCTCTACTGTTAAATAATTTGAAGTTAAGAAGAAACAACCTATGATAAAAACGTTTTCAGATTTAATATGTAACAATTTTTTAACACCAGAAATATTCTGAAATTTAATAACATTTAAAGACGGAGATTTATCTTTTATGAAAAATAGTTTATAAACTTAAATTTTCATAAATTTAAACTATAATATTCCTTTAGTTAATTTATATGATTTGTTAATATATGAAGTTTTATTGCTGTACATTTAAACAAAAATTTAATATTTGAACTATGCTCAAAGAAGAGAATATCTGGCTTAGTCCTCACTCTTTATAAATACCAAAATGTTATTTGATTTTATTGTACGAATTAGAAAGAAGCCTTAAAACCATCGAAGAAACCTTAAAACTTTCCTCTGTCGGCATATTCTTAAAATATTCTATATTCTCTGAACTTCTTTTAAATAAACAAAACGAACCGAATATTAGACATCTATTGATCGTTTAATATATCCATTAAGACAATAAATAGTAAAGGAAAGCATTTTTTTAACGCGACAGAAGTTTAAAAATGGCAGATGACTTTTATGATAATTCAAATTTCTAATAAATATGCTGCAATATGTTTGTTAGTAAAAACTTCCAATTCAGTCTTCCAGTCCTTCAGAAAAATGTATAATCTTTATTTAAAAAATTACTCACTTTTTTGCCATTTCTTTTTACTTCCTTGTTATGTGCGTACAAGGAAAAAAATGTTACAGTTCTATACCTTCCGTTCTACTGGGCCGATTGACGAAATTAAACTTGCGTTTTTCATGTCTCAAAAGTACGGCTTAGGATATGTATTAGATTTGTATATAGCATTGTTATAATATAAGTAAAATAAGCACAAAATCGGACTTTTTTTTTAAAAGACATGCCAACTGTTTTCCATATTTCGATTCTACGATTCAAATTATGCCAAACTGCCAAGTTTTGTAAAAAATTTATAGTAGTTTTAAAGAGTAGTTTTTAAAAATTTAGCTTTCAAAATTTTAGCTCCTCAATGTTAATTGAATTTGATATGTATTTATTAATATCTCTTTTTTATTAAACTTACTTGGTTCCTTTTTCCAGAATTCGAAATTTAGGCTTAATCCAAATATAATTCCCACATTCTTTATGATATATATTTAAAATTTGTATTTTTAAAAAATTTTAAAACGTAGTAGTAGTAGTTGAGATTCTTCTTCTTGTTCTCACTAAATGATCTGCCATGAGCTGAGGCACAGTTACGCCTCCTTTGGGCCGAAAGAGCTAAATAACGGTATCCCGCAGGTGTTGTAACTCTAGGTCTGCCTGGAACATGTCTTCTAGACAAAGAATTCTCGAATTCAAACTGATTTCATAGTCGGTGGACCACATTACGAGAGACATTGAGACGTCTAGCAGCATCAGCTCGTGACATCCCCATTTCCATCCATCCAATTGCCCGCCACCTCAACGAATCTGGGAAACATTTTCTCCTGGACATTGAGAGATTCTTCTGGATATTGTCTACGAAATTGTAATAACAACTGAAGATCAACACTCGTGAACAAAAATTACAATATTTTCATTTTTTCTCCAACTCCTACATAAATACTCATTTGTATAAAATTAAAGTGGTAACTATTGTCTTTACATATATTTTCTTAAACTTCGTTACTGTCATGCATATGAACTGTGAATTTAAACGTTACTAACATTTTTGTAATGTTGAGATTTGAAAAACATGCGGTTCCTTAACTTTTGGAGGGCAATGTAAATCTGATAACAGCATATTCTTGAATGCCGGAGCGAGCTAATAGCTATTGTTGACCGATATTGCCAAGCAAGCATCGAAGTCATTGTAGAATCAAACATGCAGGAAGTATCAAAGGTGTGAAGAAGCACTTATTTTCAACATCATGGAAAGTAGAAAATATAAACTTCCAATAGTTGTGTGCTTGAAACAAGCAGTAACTGTTTTCTTAAATCTTGTACTTTCTAACTCAGTTCTCAATTAGTGGCAAATATCATAGTTTTAGAGGAAGAAAATGCGATCAGGATTTTGTTTAGCTGTTAGGAATTTAGTTTTAATTAAGTAATATTAAAAAATACCTTTATTCAAGTTTTGGTATTTATCAACATCTATACTTTTTGTTGTTTAATTTACAAGTATAAAACATGTTAAAAATAATCTAAATCTGTATAAATGCATATATGTTCTTCGCATTTTGGAGAGAAGGGGGGAAATGATCTTCTAACAATGGCGAAGGGTGAAGAGAATTTTTACTTATTTTACTATTATATGTTTTATAAAAATTATGATATCTACTTTTGTTGTATTTTTTAAATCCAGAAGGTTTTTCATATTTGTTTTAGCAAATTCGTAACTCTTCTACAAAGAGTTTTCTTACAAAAGTTTCTTTTAGTCATGATTCTGAAAAGTAAACTTTATCTGGTATTAATGTAAGATGTTTTTACTAAAATTCCGATGAAATCAGTGAAGATATCTGCCAGCATTCTTTAAATTATAAGAAACTAAAAAGGGATTTAAAGGTTTTATTTCTGGACTCAGTTTGAATTTTTTATATTTTAGCAAAGTTAATAAGAGAAAGTCTGGATTTATATTGTTCTTATCTAATAGCTTTCAGCCAACTGTAATTTCAAAGTAGCCATCGGACCTTTTCCCAACAAATGTCTATTTCTTTATATTGTAATTACGACTGGATATCAGTCATTTGGATATGTATATTATTGCTGATTTATAAAAATAAAAAAATTGTCTTCTTTTTGCTCACACTGCTACTATTTTTTTATCAATAATTTTTATGAAAATTATTTTCACTTTCATAACTTGATTCGTAATAGTCATTTGATTGATATAGATCAATTTCTTTGTTCAGATTATTCACATTTTTCCTGTCTTTTAAGTAGTTTCTCCAGTAAAATGCAATGCTTTTTCCTAGCCTTTTTCGCTAAGCTTGCACGCTTAATCGTAACGGAACAGTGAAAGCTAGCCTTCGGATTACTTCAGCTTCTGTATTCTTTTGCATTAAATAAAGCATTAAATATAAATTCTTTTGATGCTAAATACATTTTTAACAAAACTCCGCGTTACTTAAGATGAAAATAATAAGGAAATGGCAAGTTTATCTAGATTCAATTTATAACGCTGGTGTGTCAAAAATTGAATCCTCCGAGATGAGAATTCATGTGAATGTTAATTTTAAATGCCTTTTGGAGAGTGATTTTTATGTAAAACTGACATTTTTATATAAATTGCATATAGAAAATAAATTGTTTTCTGCATAGAAAAGCCTAGCATTGTTTAATTTTCTGCCATTTTTGTAAGCAGTGAATCAATAACCCATACATGAAACTTAAAAACATGCACGATGAAAATTAGTAGTATTGTAGCTTTGACTCAACAATATTTTTAAAAAGAAAAGAATTTTCAAAAGAAAAGAATTAAATGAAAGTTCATAGTCATAAATTCCTAGTTCCTGAATGGCGCATTTTCATAGTAGAAATATAAATGGTACGCTAATAAAAATATTTCATTACAGAGTGTCGAAAATTGTTTTTGCAGTGTACTTTCAATTATCATGGCTAATGCCGGGAATTCAGGTCCCGGATAACTGAAAACACCGATAATCTAAACTATCAGTTTTCATGCATATTTTATGCGCTTATTTCTTAAAAAAATTAGTAATTTTACTTTGTTTTTGAACACGTTTAAATATTTGTCAAATTATATTGCTTATTGTTCGGAGTGCTATTTTCCCATAGTATTTGAATCCCCTTTTGTTGACGAACTCGAGTACAGTTTCAAAAACTCATTGCTGTCTCGATATAAATGTAATTGTCAATATCTTCTTCGCTTGTATTTCATTATCACCCTCTCCCTATTATATTCTTGTGACATTTGAAACGATATCAGCCATGTTCAAATCTTTCAAATAATGTAATTTTCTTCTTAATGTTAAAACAAATTTCTTGCATTAAATAGTAGTAACATGTTTTTCATTTATTATTTTAGTTTTCAAAATTTTAAATAAATTTTTAAAAAGCATAGGAAGAAAACAGGCTTGTAAATACACCAACTTTATGTTTACATAAGTTTTGTATTTTTAGTTTTGAAGAATATTTTATGAAGTTGTACTTTTAATAATTTTATAATATAGGAAAGGGCTGTAATTTAAAAAAGTAAGGTAAGTAAAAAAAGGAACTAATTATCCAAAAATTACTTTAGATCACGGCTAAAGCGCTGGACGGGTTGTAGCGTTAGTTTATGTACCTGACTCTAAGAAACCACGCCTTGGCAAAGCTAAGAAAAACCTTCATTTCTACTGTTGAATTGCTTCTTTCTCTTGCAGTGATATATGTTAGTTGGCAATATTGGTTAATGCAGTGACGGTGATCACGAAACAAAGTAGCAGATTCCGAACCCAAGACTTAGCAGCAAGTGCAAGTACATGAATGATTTTAAACTAGTAAACTCCAGATTATCAAACGAGTCGATTAAGCGAACGAGTGAAAATCGCTACAGTAAATGAAGAGTATGAGAAAGAAAATGGACGAAAAGTATAAAAACGAGGAAATTGAAAAGAAGAGAATAAATTTCTGCCGAATGAGTAGTTTCATTATGCGAACGAGCCGAGAACGAAAATGCCTTTTGGTAAAACATTTTCAAGACACAGGGTCTATCGATCAGGATCCACAACGACGAATAAGGATCGTTATTTGGCACTTTCAGAGTGGCAACACAAGCCTGCTACAGTTTCACAGCTCTCACGTGAGCTTATACTGCCACTGAAACTGAGTTGACGGTCTACATTTACCTGAAGCTTCATGTGATAGGGCTGTATACCATAAGACCTACTGTTTGCACTTCCCTCACTGCAATACCCAAGAGAACTCGTTTAGCATGGGGCAGATAATAAGCGCCTTAGACGAGGCTTCGGTGGAGCACCGTGCTGTTTACAGATGAGTCCAAATTCAACCCAGACATTGATTATACGATTACTTGTATCTAGAGAGAGCTTAGAACACGATACTATCCATCCCTTGTCAGGAAATAGGATCATAAAGGTGGTGAAGGTCTAATGGTCGGGCAAGCATTATGTTGGACTGCCGCACTTCTCTAAATGTGTTTGACAAAGGTTGCCTGCTACATGATATGAGTTATAGGGAGCAGATCTTACGACCCTGTTTTCGACTTTTCAGAGCCAAAGTTGGTCTTGGCTTTCTGTAAGTATAATAAAGGGTATAATTCTGTAAGTATAATAAAGGTTTTGCAAAGTTGGTCTGACAATAAAGGCTGCCCGCGTAGGGATCAACTTCCTCAGGGACTTCTTAACTGTCTCCTGTCCAGCATGACATCACGCCGCGCGACCTGTTTGCTTATGGGACGGAACCATACTGAACTAGACAGGCTGATACTAGGCTCATTTTTAGTTCGATATCAGACGTGGGTTTTGATACCGCTGCGTTATGACTTTATAAATCAGATAACCAAATAATAATAAGTAATTAACAATCATAGATAATCAAACGTACATAAAATGACGTTTGTATAGCACACTTTCTCTGTTATAAATGTATATTCATCCTAAATTTCATTGAAATCTCTCCATTAGTTTTCAGAAATTTGATTTAATATGCGAATGCTCTTCATTTTGCACATTACAGTACTGGTGCAACTAGTTTCTGAAATAAGGGATCATTTACGTTATAAGAGTCCTGTCTTTTAATTTACAGCTAAAGTTAAAGAACCTTAAGAGAAGGTAAGCAAATAATCGCTTTAGTTCAGTAGACAGAGAACAGAACTCGAGACGGGTTAAATACCCTTTATTATTCCAAATAAAGTTCACATAAGACGCCTTCTTGGAGTTTTACAATAAAGCCTCCACTTGCTCTTGAACTCAGGAAACTAAGAAATAAAACTTAACTAATCTTAACTAAAAAGATATAGCCGAAGCTATCGAGGTTCTAACAGAGTTGGCCCCTTAACGCTAACTAAAGGCGAAGCTATCAAGGGCCTAAAATACAGCCGAGCGTAATAATAGCTTGTGAGAGAGTATCGCCAAAAGGCTAACGCGCGCTGATCAGAATCTCTGGCTCTCTAACGAAGTCAGTAGAACTTCACAGTTAAATACTTCTTCTCCTCATTTGCATTCAACCGCAATTCTGAAAACACTTTCTCGCCAGAAGTTGTAAGCTGAAATTAAGGAAAGTAACTTTTAACTAAAAATTAACTGTTAGATAAATTAAGATAAAACTTACAATGTTTTTAGTTTAAATATCACGCTGAATAACAATCAAAAACAAGGTCCAACATTAAGAATCAAAGTAAATTTTTAAAAATTTACGCTAATTCTTAATGTTGGACTTTGTTTTCGAACCTTGCAACGTTATTAATCCTTTATTACCGTACATCATTTCTTAATTAAGATAATACAAGCTATCACCATGTTTGAAAACGTACCATAAAATTTCTATTTGCTGTTATTATTCGACACATCTGCTATGAGAAAATATTCATTAAAAAAGTACCGCTTCTTCACTTTTATTAAACTCTATGCATGCTATTGTACAATACTCTCCCTTAACATTTTTGTTTTATGTATAATTTTATCTTTTAATTATTTTCCGCTTTCTGTACTTTTTTTTCAGTTTCTTCGTTCTCTGTACTTTAATTCTAAAATATTTTCTTTCGAAGTGCTGAAATCATTCATAAAATGATCGCTCTTTTGGACTTAGTTCATTCTTGTTTGAGAAACAATGAGTTTTGCGTAGGAGATTCGCCAGCTTAAATAGCATATGTTTAATTTAATTTTCGTGGGGATATATTTAATCCTCTAATCTATCTGCCTTCTGATGATACGCGCTGTGCTTATTTTTGGCAATCTAAAATTAATGCAAAGCTAAATTAAGCTACAAGCTGAAGTAATATTTCTTGTATGGATCATACAGCGTAGATTTATTTTACGTATTTAATTTTAATCATAATCGCATTTATTTTAGCGCACCCACATTACTTTACTTTTTTTTTTTTTTCATAAGACCTTTAGCACCACTTTTGCAGCAGGACCTTCTCTATCTCTCATATATTATTGAGAATAAACGATGGAGAGCAAAAAATAACTGACTTATATTTCTTGACGAAAGCTTATTTCTTTCGCTTGAGTTAGTTTAAGATATATTTAATCCCAATTCAAGAAAAATATCAGCTTGCATATATGTCCTTGTGCTGGTCTCTATTTAGGAAGGAAGGATACTTTATTTAGGAGCTTGAAATTACTTATTGAGGAAATCATGTCTGCCTTGAAGCCAGTGCCTACTGAAAGCGGGGTCAATAGCATGTATCAAAATATTCTAGAGTTTTTATTCAAAAGAAAATTACATATTATTTTGCAAAACGTTTCAGAACAAAATGTGCTGTTTGAATTATCGTATTTTCCGGCGTATAAGACACACTTTCTTTCTTTGAAAATAGATCTGAAAAACGGGCTGTGTCTTATACGTCGACACTCAGTTTTTGATTACCTTTATTTCTGTAAATTTCCTGTATTCGGAGTTATGCGATTTTTTTCTTCTTTCCATGCGGAGTGTGGGAACGTTACAATTACGTAGAGTTCAGTAAATGCACATGCGCTGACATCTACGATCACACTGGATGGTACAGAGGACGGTTTGGTTGTACGAGGACTCAGATGCTGATTTAGGGGAGGATTCAAGTGACTTTTCATTTAGCTCTGGATGTGAGTGTCTGGGTTTTGACAAAGAAGATTAAAAGGAGTTCTTTCCCATATAGTTTGGGGTATTTGAAGGAAATATTACATTGTAGTTGTATTACTTTATATTTAAAATGCTGTAAATTCATTATAATGATCAGTAATACAGTTTACCCTTCAAAAATGTGTATAAAAAAGGCGGTTTGTCTTTTACCCGGGTAAATATAGTTAATTATTAAGAGATTTGATTTCGAATGCTACCAAACTTCATATCTTGGTTCTAAGTTAACTATGCTTTACGCTAGATAGCACAAAATTAAATTTTGTAAAAGTTAATGTAAGTTTTTTACAATTTTTACGCCTCCAAATACTTTTGCATATTGCATATAGAGTGTATTTCGTTAGAATGTATAGAGCGCGCATATTTCGCTAGAATTTTTACAAAAGAAGAGCTGTATAATAAGTCGTCGCTGCATTCACCTGATAACATTTTCTCTGCCTAATATTTATATTAAGTCAAAGCTTTATTACCCAAATAATATAAAGTTCAGGTAAGATTCTTCTGACCAGAAAATATAATTTCTTTGAGAAAGTTTCCAAGGGTAGTTATCTTGTTATTTATTAGCTGAAGTTTAATGCACAGAAGGAAATCTAACTCTCATATATTGTGTATAAAAAATAAATACGTAAAACTACTGTAAGAATTATGTTAATTTTATTAGAAGTTAAATTTTGAGTTAAACTTCCTTTCCTATCGCTTCTTAATTTCAACTTACCACTTCTGGCCAGAACCTAGTTTTAGAATCACGTTTGGATGCAAATAGAGGAAGAGCGGTATTTAACCGTGAAAGTTCTACTGTCTTAGTTAGAGAGAATCAGTGATTCTGGTTAGCACGCGTCCGCCTTTTTAGTCTACTCTCTCTCTTAAGCTATTGTTACGCTCGGCCGTACTTTAGGCCCTCAATAACTTCGCAGTCAATTAGCGTTAAGGGACCATCTCCGGTAGAAGTTTTGATAGCTTCGGCTATATCTATTTAGCTAAGATTCATTTAGTTTAATTCTTATTCTCTTAAGTTCAAGTGTCGGCTTTATTGTACAACTTCAAGACAGAGTTCTGTTAAATCTTAATTGAATAATAAACGGTCTTTTAGCCCTTACCGAGTTTATTTACTGTCTCAGGAACTCAAGGGATTATTCGCTTACTAGTTCTTAAGCTTCTTCACATTCAACTGTAACTTAAGATACACAGAACAGAATATTTACATTACAAGTCATTTTTTCCCACTATCGGGAGATGTCCCGGAATGAGATTTGAAATTTCATACGAATATTTCATAGGAGTAAAGACTTGAATACTAGCTACCTTAATTGGGATGCATTCTGCATATTATTTACACAGTTTGGCTTTGTAGATTTCTCTTGTTCAGGAATCTATTGTGGTAGAATATATGGTGACTTCAATCCGTCTGTCGATACATTTACTTTTTATTCTTCATATTGAGAGTCAAATTTATTTTGGTGAACGATTGATAACAGACTATGGATCTTCATACGCTTCCGAACTCTGTCAATGCGAAGAAAAACGAAAGAGATTGATCCGAAGTCTGTGTACAAATAATTTAGCGATATCTTTCTGTTGAGTTTCCGTCCGCCGGATTAATTCCATATACTTTTGTAATTTATTTATAAAAGTTCCAGGTAATTTATGATTTACTTTTGCTTCAAAAAAATTCTCCAGGAAGTTTATTTTCTCCATATACCATCTCTAATACTATAATAGTTAGTATCATCATGGATTGTTGCTGAGGGAACCGTTGGGAACGTTTCACTCCAAATCATTTTATTATCAGCTTTTAAAGCAGCCTTAATTGATCTATAGAGCCATTCTGCCTTATCATTGCACTGCGGTTGATAGGCTGTAGTATGTGAAAGCTTAATGTTTCAGATTCTTGACAGCGTTTGAGATATTTAAGATCATCATAAATCAAATATCATCACCGAAATACATCTCAGAGTTGTATATAAAAAGCTGTAAAACAGAAATTAAAACTAGGAAATTCAGCTGTATAACAACATTTAAAGTTACGTTTACCTAGTAAGTTCTTTTTTATGAAGGCAATTATTTTTCTTTTAGTTTCTTATACGACAATTTGTTAATCATCTTAAATATCAAGAATACCTTATTTTCTGGATATTGACGCATAATTTTGTAACGTTTTAATTAACGTGTAGTGACATTAGGCATTTTTTGAAAGTAGGAGAAGTGAAAAATGAGCAAAGCCTTCGCCGGGAATCAAACCACGGACCTCTGGAATAAGCGCCCAACGTACGGACCACCACACCACGAAGGCACACTAAGAAGGCAGGAAGCTTAACGTAACAAAAATTATTTTTATAGCATTTTACTTTAGATAGAGTTCTGTGTTGCGTAAATTAAAATGTGATAAAAATCCCCTGTTATACGCTGAAGGAAAGACTTTGTCAATATCCATTCATCCTTTATGGACTAAAAGGTATTCATTTTCTATTAACAGACTCTGTCATCACAAACAGCCGTAACCCTTTATTTTTCTTCTTATACACTCCATCAATTTCCGTTCTTTTGTCCTCCACCCATCCGATGAAAGCCATTTTCTGCCTTTCTCAAATCATTAACGTCTTTTCTCATACCTCTTCACTCTCCTTCTTATTTGGAAAAAAAGTTAAAATTATTTCTTAAGTGGTGATAAAAAAATAGCAAAATAGCTTCCCCGCTTCACTCATCTTCTGTTTGCGGCACTTTTCTCTTCTCATGTTCCCCTCCCCCACCCAGAGCTTTTTAAAGCAGTAAAGATGAGAGGGGTATAAGAGCACAAAAGGTAAATGGAAAGTCCTATTCCTCTCCCTACTTTCGTTTCGTTAACTGATGATTTTATTTCCATTTCGTTAGAATTACCCAATGTCTTCAACCCACTACCTAGATTTTAATTAAGAATTGTTCTGTCATTAAAATCTCATTTTAAATGCTCAGAAGCACCTTCAGGTTATCTTGTAAAGAAAAAAGGCCGAAAGTTTTCGTCTTGTGAATAGCTATGTTTAATAAATTATTTTTAAATATTAAGAGGTATTTCGTACCTGAGTTAAATCCTAAAATTTCACCATTCAAAAATATCACAAAATTTGAAAAACAAATTTAAAAAAAACTCAATTTTTAAAAATTAAAATAATAACTTTTCTTATTGTAAGTATTATGAACCGATATTTTTAGGCATAGTCATATTTAAAGAATGTTGTACTGTTCCTGTAGTTTCCTGTTTAATATTTGTTCCAGCTGATAATTACACAAAAAATTTATTTGCTGTTGAATTTTGAATCATACTGGAATAGCTACCGTTTTCCTGCAATTTCAGTACAATTTGAAACAAATTTTTAGGACATGTTATAATATGGAATTCAGGAATCCCGGAACAAATTTTAGTTAACTTCGTGCATAGAATGACTCAAAATTAACTGTATAAACCTTAAAGGTATGTGAAGCATGCAACAGAAAGCCATACTTGTGATGGTACATATGGCTCGAAAGCGCGGTTCAGAAGAGCAAGTAAGCGCCCGCTGTTTGAAGCAAATTAATAGAGCACTGCTAGACACCTTTACCCGAATCTTGAGATTTGAAAAGTTGCACGAAATGGATACATCAAGACATTAACGGAGATGAATCAATGTACTTCAGGTAATGGGAGCAGTAAATGGGAAAAGGCAAGCGGTAGTCTCTTTATATCGTGATGATTCCCCAATGTTATGCGTTAACATTAAAGATTCTGAAATTGGATATCATTCGGAAAGAGGAGTAAGGCTGAGGTTAGAAGCAAAAGACTTGCACACTTTCATATGAAAAGACGCTTGTCGTACGACGCTGGACGCTGATGTTTCCCAAGTCTAGCGGTACCGAGTATTAGACAGGGAGGACTTACATCCCTTTCACATTCCATGGCCTCAGCTCTTGGGTGATAGGAATTTACACACACTGGTTACATTTTCATGAGAAGCTATTATTCACGTGAGGGTGTTTATAAGATTTACATGCTTACCCTGTGGGTGAATAACAATTCATGAATTACACATTCTCTTTCTGGACAGTAGCGATTCGCAACCATTGTTTCAACGGGCATATCTGAAGAGTATTTCATTGGACCATAAATTTTCTATCACAATTCGACGGGAGTATTGACGAGATTTTTCTAGAGTAGATCTTGCCGAACATGACTGATTTCTTGACTTTCCCTTGTACTTTTTCCTGGTAGATAGTCTGACCTTCAGCGAAGAAAAGGAAACGTTGTTTGTCACTGTATGAGGTTTCAGCATTCATGTTAAGGCACTGAATATTTTCAACAAGATGGATTGGTCGAGGTAATACCTATTGCCACCAAGATCCGTACTTTTTCTTATTGTTTTACTTCAAAGGCCTCCATCACAAAACTACGTCATGACTGAGATAACAGGATGAGTCCGCAAAGAGAATGTGCGTTGCTTTTGCATGTGTTCTTTGATCTGTGTCTCGATGTAGTGAGATCTGCATTATTGCTGATGGAAAAAATTCAGTAATGAAAAGGTATGCTTATGAAACCTCTTTTTTATTTTTAAATATCTTCAGAAATATATTAAAGGCATTAAACAAGATTACAATAGACGTCACTTGTAATGTGATCGCGATTAATGTTATAATTCAAATGTTGTTACCGAATCATCGAAGTCCTACCCTTTCGGATATGAAAAGATGGAAAATGCATCGCTTGTTGTGATCAGTTAATATTGTCAAGCGTTATAAAATAAATTTATTTAAATGGAAGGAAAGTCAATAAATAAAAGGCAAAGTCGCCAAATAAGATCGAAATGAATTATGAAAATTGCGAAGTGACAGAGAATTATTTAAAAAAAAAAAACGATTAAGTCGCCAAACAGCTTGGTTTTCTATTTTAGTCAATCACTTGAAATTAGGCAAAAAGTGTAAACTTAGTTTGGTTTAGATTTGGAATAATTCTATCGGTTTTGGAAGTGATCGGACATAGGTCCCCCTTCTTCAGAAGCAAAACGCTTCAGCAATTTTCCCCTTCTTGCTTGTTAAAAAATTTTCCATGAAAATATTTATACTAAATTAAGATTCTTTTTTACCTAATTTTAAATTTTACATTACATGTTCTGTTCCAGGAAATAGGGGTGGCTCTCCAAGTATTAAAATTAGAGGTAAAAAATTTCCAAAAAACTTATGATTAGTTCATAAATAACTTTTTCATTTTCCTAATTGAAATGCTGAGAAACTACTTAACGTTTCTACTCAGATTTATATTAATGTTAGTTAAATACCATTGTTGTTTTGAACGATATTTCTTCTCACCGCTTAATGTTTTCATGCGTTTTCATCGTTAAACTTTTTTTTCCCGTGACAAATGTAATCACATTAAGCGGCACCTGCTGTATTATTAACTTTGGCGTATAATGACAGTAATTATTAACTCTGGTAAGTATGTATTATTAACTTTGGCTGAATTATTAACTTTGTAATGATAATTTGGAAGTTTTTAAGACTTCAAAGCTATGTATACTCTTTATTCTGCATTAGAAAAGAACATCTGAATATCTCCAGAATTTATATTACGCCAAATTAACATATATATTTCATACATACACATTTATATACATACGCTTTTTTATATATACTGTTATATACATACACGTTTCGAGAGCATATAGACTAAAAATCTTAAAAACCACTGTATCTTTAGAATTTCCGATAGAGAGGCTCACGCTTTGGAAGAAAAATTATTTTATTGCGCACAGTGTGTTGCCACTGCTGACTTTGAAATCGTTTAGTTTAGTAACCAAAACTTCTTTAAAGTTTAAAAAATAGGAAATACATCTTAAAATAAATTCTAAATTCAAGATTCTGGCTTCCAGCTGAAATGTCGGGTGGAGGACTTCGTCATTCAAAATTTGTTGGCGCCAGGTATCGCTGTTTATTCACAGTGCGAGAAACATACATACATTCATGCAAATTCTTCATTATTTAATTTCTTCAAATGTAATACAAGGCAATAATATTTGGTGGCTACAATTGGAAAACTGATACAGCCCTTTATAGTGATTCGATGCAAAATACTATTTCAAGACTAATAGCCCTTCTGGGTTAACGCCCTTGTGCGCAAAAACTTTTTTTTTCGTGTGTATGTGTGTATTATTAAACTAACTGCATTTTGCTTTCTATCAGATTTCTGTAAGTATGCTAAAGGTGTAATTCCAAATACAAATCCTATTTTGTACTTTCATACTGTGTCTTGTAAACGACATATTTTTAAAGATTAATAATAACAATGTATTATATAGAAATTTCTGTAGCTCATTACTTTCCTTTATAATCACAAAAATAAAAAATTAAATTACAGAATCTGAAACCAATTATATTACAGCAAATAAGATTAAGTAAAGAAATTTGAATCTCTTTTTCAAGTGTGAAAGAAAGCAGGTCCTAAAATTCATTCATTCTAGAATTTCAAATTGCAATATTAATACATATGGGGATTCAGCGTGTAGGGTTTATATTTATTTTAACTAACATTTATTTTAAGTTATCTTTCCTGCTAAGCCTTTACTTTCCCTTAGAATTGCCAATGCTAGAGTATGTAAATTGTAGTAGAGCGCGCAGAGTATTCAAATTTAGCGGAAGTAAGTTGAGTTTAAATAGAAGGGAAACGAGATTGTAGGTGTGCTTCTTGAATCGCGAACGTGAATGTTGCTAGGTAGAATTTAAGAACCGCGCGTGTCGGCCTGTGTGCCTATCCAGGCAGATTTTGCTGGATCATTCAACTGCTTAATCAGTAAGCTCGCTGAATCTTAGCGGTAATGTTAGAACGCGGTTAGGTTAGTTTAAGATCTTAGAGCCTCGTGGATAGTGATCTCGCTATTCATTCATCCAGTCATTATTTTTCATTTCTACATTCTGTTTCAGTTAAACCGCCGGGTTGGCGTAGTATGTGAGCGTCAAGTGGACGCAGCTGTTATTTTGAAAGTTGAATAAAAAGGGCCTTTAAACCCTTCTTACGGGTCTGTATAAATTCACACTTAGTAGCAGTCACTACCACAGTTGCTGACAAGTTGGGGCTTTCCCGTTCGGTACAGGTCAGTTCGACGCCAACGTTTCGACACCAACGGTTCGACGCCAACCTTTCGACGCGTGGTCAATTCAACTCGAGGTCGTTTCGACGAGGGGTCAGTTCGACGCCACACTTTTTTTGCTTTTTTTTTGACGCCATACTTTTCGTATTTTTATTTATTTTTAGAATAAGTTTGCATCATCATTCAAATAAATTTGGTGTCATCATCATTTGGTGTTTCATACCCCACATTATGGGAATTCATAGATGGTCTCAGGCGTGTTCAAAAATCAATTGATCAATGTTATGAAATTTTTTGTACTTGGAGATGAACCGTCGCACAAGCGGAATAGATATCTGCGAGCTGATATGAGAATTAAAGTAATAGTTGAAGATTTTGAAAATCGAGAAATAATGGAATACCTGAAAGGCGTGGCGCATAATTTTGCAATGGATTAGTATAATAACAGTTCTGTGATGTAATTTTATTTATCTCTAATCTTATTTATGTGTAATCTTATTTATTTGTAATCTTATTTATCTGTAATTATTTGTCTGCAATATAATATAATTACTTTGTAACCATATGTTTATTTACCATTTGTGTATTTTGCCTTTCTGATGCTATTTTGTGAAATAAATAAATTTAAAAAAAAAACCTCTCTCAAGCCTTGACGAAGCCTTGACGTTGGCGAGGGGGCTTCTCGCTAAATCTAGAACACTTTCACACATATACACACATATATTTATTTCAAATATGCATGCAAACAATCGCTAATTCAATAAATAAAAATCAGTCATATTACTTATTTATATTACTTCATATTTATTCTAAAAATAAATAAAAATACGAAAAAAAAATGTGGCGTCGAACTGACCCTGCGTCGAAACGTACGGCGTCGAACTGCCCCGGAGTCGAAACGTTGGCGTCGAACCGTTGACGTCAAATCGTCGGCGTCGAAACAGCCTGCTTCGTTCCCGTTATTACAAGCAAATCAAATTTACTTTATCATTTAGACATATAAGAATTAATCAGAGCGCTGCAAATCTAAATGCATTTCGGGCCTGTTAACAGTTCAGAATTATCAAAATGTAGAAATGTATTACATTATTTATTCAATGTCATCAAATAATTATGATTTTGCAGCAATTTGGTGTTGAATACAGATGTTTAATTCAATAATAATCTATGATTTCTAAAATACAAGCTTTCTACATTACTTATTACCCAGAGTAAAGACTAATTTTAGATTTATTATTTTAACTTGAACTAATTTCTTGTTAATTTTAAAATATTATTAACACATTTTATATATTTAAGCAGCAGACAAAATTTGAGTAGACTGCTATAGCATTTCCTACAGAAAGATTTGCATGGACCATTTTTAATGTCAGAGGTTAAGTACTGCACCAAAAGAGGCATAAAGTAAAAAAAGTTAAGACATTAGTACTCAATAGGTTCGGTGACGCAGTAGCTAGCGCAGTGCGCAATAGCACCACAAGTCCGGGGTTCCATCCCCGGGCTGGGCAAGGTCGACTCAGCCTTTCATCCATTAGATCGATAAAATGAGTACCAAGTTCGCTTGGGGACTAAACACTGTGGGTCCTGCAACAGGCTGACCACTTCTTCAGTGCATATGCTTACGCACCCCGGGGCATACGGTCAAGAAAGCTGCTTTCGGGGCACTGCAGACATTGGCCCACTAGGGCTGTTACGCAACTGAGTTTAGCTTTTTATAAGTACTCAAAGAAAAGATAAATGCAGAATGCTTAAGAATCGCTAAACGTTCATACTTGGATAGAGAATTATTTTTACTTCATATAACACTGATAATAAGATTATTAGGCATTTTGCAATAAGTGTTTCAGAGTATATATTATATCCCTCCTTTCTGCATGCCTTCGCGGTATAACGGTAGCACACTCGGCACGTATATGAAAAGTACAGGTTCAAGTCCCGCGAGCCCATTGCTCATTTTTCACGTCTCCAGCATCAAAATAACGTAATGACTCTATAGTGGCACCCGAACTAAAAGACTACGAGGGTTTGGCGACTAGGTCCCCTAATTCCCAGGCGGCCTTTAAAACGGGGAAAGGGGAGTATATAAGGCATTTTCTCCCTCTTTTCTACATGCCTTCGTGATGTAGCTGTAGCACACTCAGCGCGCATTTGACAGGTTAAGGTTCGAGTCCCGGCTAGGGTATTGCATTTTTTTCACATTTCTCTTTCCCCCAAAAAAACTAATGCCTAAGTGAGGCAGAGGTTTGAAATTAAGCAAGTAAAGCAGAGGCTTTAATTTAAATTTAAGGTTCATTTTCACAAATATGTTGTTTAACTTATTGTTAAACTAAGAATGAAGCGTAAAATAATTTTAAGCAGTATTAATTAAACATTTTAGTTTGGAAATCATAAGAAAATATTCAGTTAGTTCATTCTAATTTTATTCTGCACGTTTTGATGAACATCCTAAAAAAACAAGCCACTTTTCTTTTCGACTCTGGAGCCATGGGGCTCACCAGCGGCCGAGCGGTAAAGTCGCTGAACACTGGTAGTTCGGTCCGAGGTTCGAATCCCGCGAACGGGCTGGCTGCATGCGTGTTTTCGTGGTTTTCCCCATGTGTAACATGTATACGAGCCAGTTTCCCTTAGAAAGTCCTCCACGAAGGCATCCCTCCCCTTAGGCAGATAGCCCTAGCGTGCTTTGCCGTAATTAAATACACCAACACCAACACACACCTGGAGTCATGGTGGAACGTACGCGAAAGAAACTTTACATTAAGTTCTGAGTGGCCTCCTAATCATAAATGATTTCCTATTTACAAACTTTGAAAATGTTAACCTCTTAAGGAAAATGGAGAGGCTATAAAATAGCAAAATAGATGATTTACATTTAGGCTTTAAAAGGATTTTTTTTTAAATTCGAGCTCTCCGCAATGCATTTTCTTGGAAATATGCTTTTAAAGTAAGTGAGATCGCATATTTCTAAGATTATTTTAATGTTTTTTATGCCATATAAGTTTTTATGCCAAGCAACTATCGATGCAAATGTAAATTTACTGCGCTTCACAGGATGCGTGTTTTCGCTGCATGCCTGCTTATCCAGCTCTTTTAAGCTTTAAAAATATGAAAAAAATGAAATGTTACTTTAGCACTAGTTTTATACTCTATTATGCAAAATAACACTGACTATTGTTAAGAACTGAACAATGGGAAAGTCTCCAAGCTTTCGTTTGTTCTTTATCTGAACTGGATACCTTGTCAATTGTTTTCATTTGTACTTTAAATCTTGAGTTGTACCTCGTCTTATAATCTTGATACATGTACACCTTACATCAAAAAAGGTACAGTTTTATATACCCCGTTCTACTAGGCCGACTGACGAAATTTAACTTGTGATTTTTATGTCTCCTTGAAAGCGCGACTTAGGATTATATTTTGTTCCAACGTAAGTATTTTGACACAAATCGGACTTTTTCTGAAATGGCATACAGAGTTTTTTGCATAATTTGATTCTACGAATTAACTTACCCAAATATTTAATTTTGTAAAATTTGGTGAAAAACTTACCGAGAAATTGAAAACTTTATCTTGGCTCACGTTTTTCAATTTTGGACAAGAATTGGAGACACTTGGAGAAATTCTTAATTTATAGAAACCTATTTTCATTTCTCTTTCTTCATTGTGCACGAGCAGTAAAAATGCTGCATCGTTCAATCTTTCAAATAATTTTAACAATGTCCGTGAGGCACATTTGTCGTTCTTATCGCTTATAATAATACCTCATACCGTTCAAAATACCTCATACAAAGTTTCGACAAATTTCAAAACGCGCCAATTTATAAACTCACGTATATCTTTGGAAATTTTAACTATAAAACTCTAATGTTTTGCAGGTACAATTTCCTGCCAGAGTGTGTTTTTAGAATCGCAGTTAATGCAAATGAGGAAGAGCAGTACTTACTAAGTCGACATTTCAGTGACTTCGTTAGAGAGCCAGAAATTCTACTAGCGCTAGTTTGCTTTTTGACTACACTCTCTCTAAGCTATTACTATTCTCGGCCGTATTTCAGGACCTTGATAGCTTCGCCGTTTAGTTAACATTTAGGGGCCAACTCCTGTAGAATATTGATAGCTTCGGCTACATCATTTTAGTTCATTAGTTAAGTTTGATTTTCTTAGTACTCTTGAGTTCAAGCCCAAGTAGAGGCTTTCTATATTCTCTAAAACAAGAGCCGATTGAAAATTCTAATTTGAAAAAATAAAGGGTTCCCTTCTTGAGTTTACGTTTCCGTTCCATTAGCTAAAGCGATTATTCGTTTACCAGATCTCGAGGTTCCACACAGATAGCTACAAGAGTAAATGTTGGAACCTAGTATCATGTATTATTTTGGAAGAAATCTATCTGAAAGTCTTCTTTATGTAACAAATAGGCTAAAATATGCAAAAGACTTAGCAACTGTCCAATAGAGCTACATGTTCTTAAAAATCTTTCGTAAAGATGTATGTACTATTTACGTTTAGCTTGGAAGGAAAACTTAAGTAATGTAAAACGTTATCATCACATATTTCAACATATTAAAAATACTATTAATATAAATAAATTTATGTGATTTCGAAAACAGATTAAAGAGCAAAAGGAAGCTATTTAAATAATAAACATACATTTTATTCATCTAAGTTAAAAAAAAGGGTTTGTAAACAGAGAAGGAACATGAATGTTTTACATGCTGTGTAAATTAACATGTTAATTCCCTTAGCTTTAATTTAAGGACGTTTATGAAATCTGAAGACATGTTAAGTTTATGATATTGTAAACAATCGATATTTACTACTTAACGTTCTAATTTTAAATAATTATTGGAAGTTAAGACATTAGCAAAACGTAATGGTTATACATTGAAATACTAATAACTATTTGAAGTTACAAGTGCTGCTGGAGAGCTATATTACAAATATAGTTATTAAGAGGTGTAATTACTAAACAAGTTTTGTATTCATACAAGTTACACGAAAGCTTCTTCGATAATCTAGTCCAGAGTCCATTCTCTCCGCTAGTTCAACGCTAGTTCTTATCGCTGAATTAGTAATCAATGGCTAAGTTAAATAAGCAGTGGCCCAATGGATAATTTAACTAAATTATGAAAACAGTACGTAAATTAAATTAAATATAATAATTGGGTCTTATTAAAATTAGATACAATTATTATATTATTTCCATTAATTCATCTAAATTAACCCTGGGCCTAGTTCTTGAATTATGCTAATATTTTATTTCCGCGAGATTCCCGCAGAGGCTTCCATACCATAGAAATTCTGCAAAATAAGGCTTCCGCAAGCATAGAATGAATGAGAGTCTTGTCTTTCCGAGGACAGGACGAAGAGGAATCTTGCAGGGAATAGTTCTTATTGGAACTTACAAGAGTATACCGGTATGAAGATTAATAAGAGTTATTGTTATTATCGCTTTAATTTCTGCATTTTATTAGCTTAATCATAAAATACCCGACAGTTTTATATTTTAGTAGTTTCCTGTAAAATAATGCAATCTGTTTACTTTTTGTTCACGAGTAAAAGCAAGCCTTGATTGATACTAAATGGATATTGACATGAAATCAGCAGTAGGAAATGTAGAAAGCTTAAGCTTAAAATTACCTAATGCTATTTATATTTATTATTTCAGCATTTTTCACTTTTCTAAATTTTAAACTATGTGAGCTGAAGGTATGCAATGCTTCACCGAAAGCTGAGTTAGCTAGAAATCCGTCAGTGAATTTTCTACCCCCACAAGTGTTGTCTACATTCGTACGTTACCCATCATGTAGACTTTTTTTTTAACTTCTGACATGAAATCCAGTTTCTAAAAAGATACGGAAGCCTCCAAAGATTTTTCTTCTACTTTCTCAAGAAACGTGCAAAAAGGCAAGTTTTTCAAGCATCCTTACAAATGGTAGCTTCGGATTACTAGTACGTTCACTGTGCTGAAACCTTTTTATAGTATTCGTTTATAGTACTAAAGATAGTTGCAAAAGATTTGATACTGGCTTCATTCTACCTTTTCGTTTCAAAATGTTGACTGCCACACATAAAAGGAGAATTTAATAATTAAGATACGACATAACTTTTCGAGAAGAGAATTTTTAATAATAATATCAATAAAATACATCATTTTTTCGTTGTGACTTATCTGACTTGTCTAACAGTAACATCACCACCAGACCACGTAATTCATCATGGTAAAGAGTGCAAGATTGCGCCCTATATACAAGTGAGAGTATGACTTTGTTCAGTTCTGCCCCCAATTTTGATGGAGAGTACTTCGAGGGTCTTCAATCCCTCTTGTCCTACCACGGAACTCTCGGGAAAACTTTCGGCTCGCTACAGATTTAAAATGCCCCTATGCCAACACAATCACTACACATTTACAAACAGCCATACCTTCTACGGAGTTCGAAATCGGGCCCTTCGGTATGGCAGTCAGCGTCGCTGACCCCTAACTTTGGGTGGCATAAAATGTAATATAAATTTAGCAACAGTAGATAATAAATAAGACGACTACAATTATGATTGAGATTCATGATAGTGTTCCGTTAAATAAAAATAGGAAGATAACAGTAGAACTTAATGCATTATACGATTTTCGTAAATTACAATGCAAAGGAATTTTACGAACCTAATTGCACGAATTTAATTCTGAACAGTTTTATAACATTTTGCAGTTTACGTTACTTTCAAGTCAGAAGTTCGTAACTTGTGAAAATTCATTGCTCTCAAGTGGTATCAAGATTTTAGAAGAAAGAGGCATGGAAAACAAACTGTATCATTACGTATTTTTTCAACCACAGACCTTCTGATTAGTAGTTAGATGTGCCAACTTCTTACACCCCAAAAGCACGTCCTCGGAATGCGTTTATTATTTAAAATACCATGAATCTTGTTGGCGTTTATGGCATTCTAAAGAATACTCACTCTTATTCGCCGCAAATAATTTTAAATGTTTCTATGCAAACATTAAATTAAAATCAGACCAACTTGTAAAATACGCGTCTGCTCATTTCTTAGCGTACGAGATTTATGTTTTTTTAATATTACGTACTGTAACATTTAGATGATGAGGCACTTAATGCTTACATTTTATTCAGTCTTGTACAGAAATGTTCTCTCAAACAGGCAAAATTATTGTAAAAAGACACTGCATTCATATGTTTTCAAAGGTAACTCTATGAAGGTTGGCAACAAAGTAATTGACTGAAGGTTGGCAACAAAGTAATTGTACAGAATTACTGGTTCTGAATATGAGAGGTTTGCATTTTGTCTCTTGAAATGTACAGAGCGTTTTTCAATTATCAATGTTGAACTACTAAAACCTTGACTATTACTGTAACAATATACATTTATGCAAAATTACGACCTTACTTAAAGCTACCATTTTTTTAATTAATTTTT
Source organism: Stegodyphus dumicola (assembly GCF_044657685.1). Classification (NCBI taxonomy): domain Eukaryota; kingdom Metazoa; phylum Arthropoda; class Arachnida; order Araneae; family Eresidae; genus Stegodyphus; species Stegodyphus dumicola. The sequence continues at coordinate 136,384,754 of NC_140777.1, forward strand.
GTTTTAATCCTTTATGTTTCTCATGTGGATAGTCTGATTTTTTTTTCGTTTATTAAAATATTAAGCCCTCTTACATACTGAATTTATTGAAGTTTCTTTTCTCTTTTGATACTAGTTAATAATCATTCTTGAAAAAAAAAAAAAAAAAAAAAAACAGAATTTGAATAATGCAATTAAAAAAAATTCTAAAATATTAATTATAGCGAATGTGTTTCTTTTTTTATACACACATTCACGTATACATACATACATATGTATATACGAAAGTAGCGAGACAACATGAATTAGAAAGACCTAAGTGGTCAAGAATTTTGCGCACTTAGCTGCATATTTTTTTTAATTTTATAATTAAGAGGAATGTTTAAAAGCTAATGCTAAAAAAAGACATTTGACACTATAGTTCCTAAGTTACTAAGTTAAAAATGTAAAATCACGTAACAACTAGAAACAATATTAAAGTAGTATAAGCTATCTCGTAAAAACTAAATGTAAAAATGTATTTTTTTAGCATTAGCTTTTAATCATTCCTCTTAATTATATATATATTCAAAATAAAGTAATTAAAAGTAAATTAAAAAGCCTGAAACGTGCGCTAAAGCTGCAAAGTAATAAGCCAATAGTTCATAATAATTTATAATAAGAAATCTTTCCATATTTCTAAAGTAAGCATCTCGTATAGATAATTGTGTTCTTCATGAGAAACTTTAATCTTAAGGTTATTTGCTATTTTGTTTTACAAGATTCTTATGGCTTAAATGGACTAATGTCTTTATTTGGATCGAGTATTAGTTGTACTTATGGTTTGAATCTAGCAAATAATTTAATGTTTACTTGAAAGTAAGATGAAACACTCTCTTAATTTAGTTGTTGTTATTTGATGGCAGATTGGTTTATCCCCTTCACAAGTCGATTAATCTGCGATCAATGACAATAGTTGCTTGTTCAATAATTAAAATTTACTTTTGGTTTTGGATTTTTGCGATTAAAGACTTTTCTTAGCCGATTTATGAATAAGAGTTGCAATTACTATTTAAAATGCTTTTTACATTCTAATTTTTTTTTCTTCCACGGTTTTAAATTTAACTTGTGTCCCTTGGAGATGGTATATAAAAATATCTCTTATATATATATATATATATATAACAATTTAGCTCTTTTAATTGCCGTATTGTATAAAGTGTTTTACTGTGATGTTTTTAAACAGGTACACATAAAAGTTAGATTAAAGGCCAAGTCAATGCTTCTATTCTTGAATTAGTTGGTTAACTGATAAAAGCAAAATACGCGAGTGATCTTTGTCCAGGAGGAAAGGATAGCTAGCTTCGTGTAGGAAATTGAACAATAATTGTGCTTAAGACCTTTGATTAAGAATTATGCACCTAACATGTTATATGTAAAACTTTTCCAACTAGTTATCTGAAGATACGAGTAGATATGTTATAAGTACTTTTAAAGCATTATTTTTAGAAGAACTAAATATGCTGTTATATGTGAAATAAATATGTTATTTTTGCTTCTATATCCTGTTCAGCATTTCTTTAGAGTTCTCTATATAGTGATGAAAGTACTTCAAAATTCCATGAAAATGTATGCTTAGAATTTATCATTTTATAAAGATTCGTTTAGTTTATCCAACCAGTTATTTTATTTTAAATTACTTTGCTGTGTTTCTCGCTTTCCATGTTCCTGCAAAAATGCAAATTTCTAGTTCGCGTGTGTTCAGATGAGGTAGAAAAGAGACAGTATTTAAAGGAAGGTTTTAGAGGCTAAAATTAGAGCATGTTCCTCCTACTGAAGGCCACTTTTGCTAATTTGACTCTCTTGAGTGCAATATTCTGCGGCGTTGGGTTTTCCTCTCCATTAGGCTTGTCATGCCAACTCTAGGTCAGAGTCCACTTGCTTTCTGTAGCCTTTCGGTTAATCTAATTTAGTTCTAATTTAAAATGCTTTACTTTTGATTTAAGCCATAAATACTGGCTACTCTGTAAGCACGAATAGTGTCATCTGTTAACTTTTATTTGAGTTAAATAAAAGGGTTTTTTACACCCTTCCTATGTTTCTGTCGTAAATTTTAAAGACATAGTGATACTTAACTTTAAGTCTTAAAGGTTTCCTACATTGATGTTACTAAAGAACACGAAACTCCACAATATAAATTTTAAAAAATGTTACAAAATTTTAATATCATCTGACGATAAAATTTCTTCTTTGTTGCGTTTCACATAGATTTTCTCTGAATCCAAAATTGTAAAAATTATGTATCATAATTGAAGCAATATTTTTATCACTAATGCACTATCTGTTAAAAATAAACAATTTAAATAGAAATACTTTTTTACTGTTCACTTTATTACTTTCTTATTATTTACCATGTGTGTTTTCAAATTTCGAAACTGAGAATGGGAAAAGTCATGCAGTGTCTATCCGGAAGATTAAAAGAAAAACGTATTTTAATAGTCATAAAAAGAAGGACTGCATTGAAAAGTATTCACCATTTTAAAATTACTTTGAATTTATTTTTTTATTGCAAAGCACTACTGTGTTATTGCGTTAGTCTCAAGGTCACTAACAAAATTTCGAAATTTTTAATATTGTGGCTTTGAAATTCTGATTTCATGGTCCTTCATAGTGCTGTTGTGATGTAGTGGCTGAAACCGATACACAAACCTCTTGTAATAGAGGCTTGAAATGAACTTCAAACTCAAGTTCTAACAATAAAATGAATCTTGATAAGATAAAAACATTAATAGTTGCATATGTTAACAGTATAGGACTTCGATATATTTAGTCCCATAATTTCAGAATTTTGTTAACATAAAAAATACTCTATCGCATTATACTCGTACACGAGGAATTATAGTTCTTAGCGGGCCAACATGCCCAAAACTCTAGCAGGAAAGAAGTCTCGCCTTTTTTCAGGAAACCCCCTTTTATGTCTCGCTATGTCGTTACTTGCTTTGAACTCCCGGAGGGGTTAAATGGAGATTTCACCATTGATATGAAAACTATTGCATTCTGAAATCATTCATCCTAGACAAAGAACCTCTATGCGACCTTATCACACTATGATACCGAATTTTCTTTTGAAAATACATTTTTGCATCTAAACATAGTACATTTACTTCTTACCTCTTACTCATAGGCTTCGAAAATTTCGAAGGCTGCTGGAACAGATAACTGCGTGCATGACCGTGATATGAATCTTAAATTTTCCTTAGAATACATCAGTGCTATTATATTAGATATTAATGTCATTGTAGGACATATTGCGGCTCTTCTGCATTCTACAATAATGTTATACATCCCAAATTTCAAAAAATAGTAAATTTAGAAATGTATCAATATGGTATTATATCCAACAATACCAGACGATAAAAGATCCAAATGTCGCATGCAATATTTACATAGTTCGTAAAGCACACATTCGGGTCAAGAGAGCGTTCAGATCGGATAAGCGCCTCAGATGGCTGGCTCTCGGTTTTTTTACAAGATATATTGAGCAGATTGTCTACAGTCCTTTTTTCGGGAGGCATGCTTTAATAATTTCTAACACAGTATATCTTGTTTCGTTAATTAACCAAACAATTTCTCTGTTTCATTTAAAATATCAGATAATATATTTTATGATTTTTTCCCTCATTCCCAAAACCAAGATCAAGAAGCGAAAGGAACTGCCCAAAACTCTAAAACATACAAACTCGAAACAGCAAGCAAAATATACCCATGACCTGAGAATACCTCTGAATAAAGCACTGAAAATGTCACTTAATAGTAAAACCCATCTTTCGAAATGCCGTAATACCTTATTTCCAGATGGGGAATGGAAACGTATAAACATAATAATGCAGTAATAAGAACCGCAACAAAAATGTAACAAAACAATTAAATTATTGCAGTGTCATTCTGCAACTCGTACTCTGGACTCGGGACTCTTACTCTGGACCTCTCGAATACGCGTCGAGTATGTTTCCAATTACACCATGAAGGTATGCGCATAAGAGGGAGAAAATACCTTATAATATATCCCATCGATCAGTTCATCTAATAGAACTATAACCATATGTTTTGTCTTAGAAAAATAATACAGAGGTACTAGACCTCTTTGCTATTTGCACATATTAGGTATACTCCATACATCTATCTATCTTTCTAAATACAGTTCGATGTAACAGTTTCTTCAAATGGTACTTTTACAAGCATGATGATGTGCAAAAGCGCATTTTCTTTATTTTCACCTATTATGCAGTTTCAGTAAACTTACTTTAATTATGCTCCTTACATATCCTGACCGAAGAATCTTGCCCTAGACAGTTTATGCTGCCTTGATGGGACACGCTGTATAACATATACTTGAAAAAAACAATGTAATTTGTAATGCGGGTTATTCCCATTTTTTCGAAGGGATTGTGAATGACATTTTGGATATTGAGTTAAAACTAAAAGCTTAAAACAAGTTCTTAGAAAACAAGTACTTATAATTTTGTTTCTTGATTCGGTAAATCTTCAATGAAAAGAAATCAGAAGGAAAATAAAGTACATGGAAGATATATTACATGCAATAAAAGAAAACATATTCCAGTGCCAGTTCAAATAATCATTGAAAACAATATTAAACTTATTTACTTTTTAAATAAATAAAATTAGGTACTTAGCATCTTTGGTATGATTTACTTAAGTTTCATTCATTGTTACAGTATTGCTGTTTGCAACCGGTCGCGGACACTTAGCCGACAATACACTTAACCGACACCAGTTAGCCGACAGGACATTTAGCCGACATAGACACTTAGTCTACAGGACATTTAGCCGACACGGACACTTAGCCGACAGGACATTTAGCCGACAGGGACACTTAGCCGGCAGGACATTTAGCCAACACGGATATTTAGTCGAAAGGACATTTAGCAGACAATGAGTCTCACTCTTCCTAATGCTCTCAGATTTCTAAATATTTTCACATTTCATAACTACTTTGCTCAACTCATCATGCTACATTTATTCCCGTATAAAGTTGTTTCGCTCCTTCCACTAATGAAATTCCCTTTTCCGGTCAAGAAGTAGAGTGATTCGCCCTACTCCTCGTCGCACTGGAATTACTTTTTTTTTTTTCGGAAATGCTGTTTACACCCTCAGAATGCTATTTACACGTTAGGCATCATATATTTATTAATCTGGGGTAGGTCTCCAGCCTAGAAATTCGGGCCTCGTGGCCTGCGGCTACCTAACAGAAATAGGTTTGGTTTATGTAATTATGGTAAAGCCAGAGGGATATGAGCCTAAGGGAAGGTATACCTTCGAGGAGGACTTTCTGAGGAAAATTGGCTAGTATACGCATGGGAAAACCATGCAGCCAGTCCGTTCACGGTATTCGAAATTCGTACCGAACTATCAGAGCTCAGCGACTGTACCGGTCGACCGCTGATGACCCTAACAGAAATAAAGTAACCGTAATAATAAATATTTCCTTTAAAAGCATAATTAAAGAGTAATTGTGCATAATTCAAGCATAATTAAAAGCATAATTCAAGAGTTTTTTTTTTTCTTCACCTCTGTGCGTACATAAGCACATATGTACGTATGTACCTCGCATAACTCAAAAACGACTAGCCTCAAAACATCGAAATTTTGTATCGAATATAATATGTAATTGTGCACCTCCCTTTTTGGTTGCAATCAGCCGCACCAAATTGTATGTGTATGTATATATACACCTACACTCGGCTCGGAGAGTTTTTTTTTTACTTTTATATGTCCGTAAATTGTGCATTTTTTGCTTTAAAAATGACTAAATTATGTTGTTCTTATCTTCCGGTTAAGGTTTTTATGCCTTTAGTTAATCCGCATGCAATAGTTGCAGAAATATCAACAATTTAAAAGTTGTTTAAATGTGGCTAAACCTAATTTTTTTATCATAGCAGCCATGTATTTTTACATTTGAATCTTAACAGAACAGTGAATTAAGTCAGTTTCTGCACCTTCAGTGGCCTTTTGCTGAGTGGTACCAAAAGTAAACTTTCAGTTTTGCGCAACGAAAAATCTCGCTTCTTTCCTACTGGTCCAATTGCTTGTTTTTGTGTAGAAACTCTTTTTTTTTTTTTTTACTGTAAAAAAAATTTTAAAATTATTTAACTGTATTTGGTGTTAAATTTTTCCATATTTTTAAAATTTTACTGCAGATATTTCGACGTTTTATGTAGTTTTGCCTTGCGGCGATGAGAGAAATATATTAGTTGAATGAGAAATCTATTTCTAATGAAATTCGCGAAAATATATATAAATGAAATGCAGCAAAAATTGCGTATAATTTAATATTCCGCACAAAGAAGTCATGTGGTACCCGCATCAGATTTTTTAATTATACTGATATATGAGTATTAACTTGAATAATTATGCGTCTTTTTAAAAATTATAATTCAGAATTTTCAACGAATCTAATAAAACTTTCTTCAGAATATGTGAGTAAGTGATAAAAATGAAAATTTTAAGGTCTACTTTAATTAGATTTATATAAGTTTTAATGCTAGTTACATGCTTCAGAATGGACATGTTTATATTTCAGCGCATCTCAATGAATAAATATTTTGAATATTTCTTGATCTCAAAGAAGTTAAAGGAGACAAATTGTGAAGTTAGTAACACTCACAAGCGCGACGCGTAAATCAAGCAAAATAAGGAAATTTTGAGAGCTTCATTGATTGTTTCTGGAGAATATTGATATAATAAACAAAAAATATAGGGCGAAACCTTTTATAAGCAACGAAGTGTATCTTCAGTTCTTACGAATGAATGAACAAAAAAACGATCTTTAGTTCCCGATTAACAACGTCAACATGACTTTCATTAATACTTGTGCACCATTCCCACAATAAACAAGGACAAGGGATTTAAATTAATATTCCTTCCCTTTCTTTCAAAATAAAATGGCTGTGATCAACAGAGCGAGGGATCTAAAAGGTCTTAAGAAAAGAAACCCATCCGTTGGCTATGCCACGTGACCAGGATATTGGAATTTCTGGCACTATTACGCTTCATTAAGACCAATTAAGAGTGGAAAGAAGGGAGGCCTTCCACTTCCCTTCAATCTCTTCTGCATACTCTTGTTCTGTCACATCATTATTCTGCTTCAGTTCATCGAAATTGGTAGTGAAGGAAAAACTGAAGCTGGAATGTAAGGTAAGCATCGTGTAATTCGAAGAAAATTTACGGTCTCTAAAGAAGGAAATTTAGAGAGTTTTTTTGTGTCACACAGTATGTAATGTCTTCTTTCGTAAGTTCTTTCAGCATTAAATACGATTTAGAATCGTTAGAGGGCTCTGAATAAAAATTTATTTACTAATAAACTTAGTTTGAGCTTGGTGTTATTTTTAATAGATAATCAAGGTGAGAAGGTTTTGATAAAATATTTAGCAATTCAATAATAAAAACAGGAAATTGCCGTAATTCTAAATGCAAAACGGAAAACTAGAATTTCAAAAAACAGTAAAGAGGACAAATATTAATTGCTGACTTGATATAATCCACGATCTCAAAACGACGTGCCTCGCAAAATCTTTGCAACTTTTCTTGTCCAGGAAATATTAATAAATTAGTAAAAATAATTGCATTTCGTCTTCAAACGGGATTTCCCATAAAAAAGAGTTATCGTTTTCCCAAAATAACTTTTCAGAAATCATATACGTCTAACCTAAGAATAAGAAGCATATTCATTTATCATACATCCCATAATTTGCATATTAAAATAAACATAGTATTTACTGAATTTTAAATTAACGTACGAAATTTAGACCATTTTATAAATCTTGCCAACTACCTTATTATCAAGTTCATATATGTCAGTATTTAAACAATAAGTCTTTATTTGATGAAAATTATCTTCAAGAATTGTGTTCGGTTTTATGCCAAACTGTCTTTTATTGGTATGTACATGCAATACAAAACATGTATTTCATTTCAAATATATACATCTTCAGTAGTTCATAAACTAATAATTAAGCCTGAATCATCTTTAATGAATTTGAATATTTACCTAAAATTTGACTTTTACGTAATAACTTGACTTAGTGAATACAGTAACTGAGTTAAAAAATAAGTGCAGTTGTCATAATGTCTGAGGTCTAAATATACGGTTTTAATTAAGAAAAGAAACTTTTTATGAAAGAAACTATCTAGCATAATATAAATTTATAAATTTACTTAGAATTTTTTATATATGGACTTGACGAATTTAGTAAGAATTTCAAAAGCGTCAGTTCTTAATTGTGAAAAAATTATAATATTGTAGTCGGATTATTATTGCAATAGAAATAAAATAAAAATTGATGTACACACCACAGGACTTCCTTACGCGGCCTAGTAGATTGTGTACATTTTTCGTTGCTTTTATTTAAACTTATTTCCCCGAATTTCATTAGAGATATATTTCTCATTCAATCATCTCAGTTCTCATTCCACGACAAGGAAAAAATACATAAAAACAAAAAACATCTTCATTAAAAATTTAAAAAAACAGAAAAACCTAAAACACCAAATAGTGTTAAGAACCGTTAAAAATAATTTTTACTGTTAAAATTAGAATTTAAATTAATTAAAATTAGGCAGAAAGACAGAATTTTCGGTTCAGAAAACTTTTGGCCCCACTCTGCCAAAAAGACACTGAAGTTGGTGCAGAAACAGATTTAATTCACTATGCTACTAAATTTCAACTGTAAACAAATGGCGTCACCGTTAGTTTTACTGGAACTTAAACAACTTTCAAATTGTTGATAATTCTACAATTATTGCATGAATAAAAACCTTAACCGGCATAAGACTAAAGGCATGATAACATCAACCGGAACATAAGAACAATATAATTCAATCACTTTTAAAACAAAAAATGCTCAATTAACCATCATATAGGAAATAAAAACACTGAGCTCTCCGAGCAGAGTAACAGAGTGGGTATATAGTACGTATATATATATATATATTAATTGAAAAAGAAAATGTAAAGCTAACTGGTAATTAGACGTAAGACCTATCTGGTCTCAAAAACTTTTGCACATAATGCTGCAAAAAGATTTGAAAGAATAGTAGTAGGTAGGAACCTTGCAGCAACCTTGCTAAAAAGTTACCAGGAGCTGTAGCTCCACGAAATGTTGTAACACAGTACTACATAAATAATAAGAAATTTGTCTGGTAAAACTGGAAAAACTGTATACGCGCGATAAAACTGCCAAATATATATATATATATATATATATATATATTGAGTATATAAATTATATATATACTATATATATATATATATATAATTTATATACTTTTTGTGCGGCCGATTGCAACCAATAAGGGAAGTGCACAACTACATGTTATAACATTCCTATATATAACAAAATTTCAACTTTCCGAGGCTACTCGTTTTTGAGTTATGCGAGATATAGACATATGTTCTCACGCACCTACAGATATCACGAAAAAATTCTCTTCCGAATATATTTTAATTCCATTTCACAATCCGTTTTGGTGAAAAAGAGTCCTTTATTCTTTCTGTGCGCATAGATGTAACGCAAAAATATCGTTAAATGGAATCGAAAGTGGTCAAAATGGATGTTTTGGTTGCAGTACGATACCCGAAATTTTTCGCGATTACAATACTTCCTTTACTTCGTATAAGGACGTAATTAGAAGCATAAGTTTTATCTAATAGTGCTTTGTTATACTTCTTAGTCATTCCAAAATCATATAAACAATAATTACATTAAATAAAACAGCTAACATATCACTCAAAATTTGAAACTATAATTTAACAGTTTTGTAAAACCGACATTTATTATGCTTGTCACTCATTTCAGGGCCACATAAGCGACAAATATTTCAAAGAAAATGACTAGCATACCACTCACAGTTCGAAACTTAAATTTAAAAGTTTTCTGACTATTATTGACTGAAAAGGACCTGAATCTTTAATTGTTTGTAAATTTATTACTTCCTTGTACGAAATAAAGGAAGTATTGTAATCGCAAAAATTTTCGGGTATCATATATCGACAAAAATAGCCATTCTGACCGCTATCGAATGCAATCTAACGATGTTTTTGCGTGACATCTGTACTTAAGGACAAAATAAAGGACTCTTTCCCAAAATGGGTTGCAAAAGGGATTTGAAAGGGATTCAGAAGAGATTTTTTCGGGACGTCTATGTTGTTCTTATCTTCCAGTTAAGGTTTTATTCCTTTAGGTAATATGCATGCAATAGTTGTAGAATTATCAACAATTTAAAAATAAAAAATTTTATTCATTTGTAAACATGCTATTAAATGCATAGTAATAAATTAAATTGCAGTATTACCATGACCTTGAAAGTTATTGATGTAGATAGACAAATACAGTGATAAATGGATTAGATAGAGAAGTATACTCAAAACAAATTTAAGTTTCTTAATGACAGTGCAGTAATCTATTTTTAAAATGCAGTTTGTAGTTGTTTCGGAAGTATAAGTGTTTCAAATAATAATTAACGTTAAATATCTTTAGGATATTTTGTATATAAATATAATTATGAAAGTTAAAACTGCAAGAAAATACTTTACTCAAAATTGACCACAATGTTGCTTAAACTTATGTTTTTTTATTCGTTTAATCTGAAAGAGAAAACAATAAAGGGGAAAGAAAAGGAGATAAGAAAAGTGAAACATTTCTGTACATCAAATAAGATCTTGACATTTTAGACAATGACAAAGAATTTCTGAAAGAAAAGGGAGGATTCTGGATAAATATTTCGTGATTTCATAAATAAAAGTAGGGATTCTCTAGCTTCACGTAAGAATGTTTGTATATGTATTTAGAGAATAAATAAACCAATAAAAAGATATGAGAGTTGTTTCAGATCCTATAAATCGTTTTTGAAAACCAATCCTTGAGGTGTCAAATAAAATCACGAACTTCGTATTTCAGCTCCCTCTTGGCCCAAGAAACCTGTCAAGTTCTTTGTCCCGGTGAAGGGAAAAATCGCTCGACAGGGAGGAGAAAAAGGGATATTTTCAACTTTAATATTCTGTGACTTTAATATTCTGTTACATTTATTCGCAAAATAAACTTCATCATACACTACTATCCCCTCACCTGCTACTGTTACGAAAAGCAATTCCTAACTATTTTTCACAATGTTAAAGAACGGGTAATATCTCGCCATTTACGGATGCTAAATTTGTCCACTCTTGCAATGTTATTCGATGAGCCTCGAATATTATGCATGGTTTTCGGAAGGCATCATCTAAATAACGTTGACCTCAAATAATATGCAAAGGAACAAAATGTTTAATTTATTAACAAAAATATTGATAATCTAACGAAATCCAGTAGCTCTTCCGCGTATTTCCGCTCTTTTTCACATTTCCAAGGCATTCGAACTCTAAACATGTTGATGCTATGCAGAATGTGGCTAACTGCACTTTTTTATATTTTATTTTAATATTTTTAACGAAAAGCTTTTTGAGATTTATTAATTTGTTGACCATTTTATAAATTTCAGAAGCTTTGTTTTGTGTTTCTTTGACATCTGAACCGTCTGTCATAATTCGATGCATTCTCTAGAGAAAGAACAGAATGAAAACAAACATACTCTGCTCCAAGCATTTAGATCTTTGGCTTATGGTTTCATATTTGAATCTTATTTTTACTTACTTAGTTTAAAAAAAACTTACTTATTACTGTATGTTATAAACCTTTTTCAATTGCTAACCATTGTATATCCGTTTCTTTCGTGCTGACAGAAAATAAAAGAATTTAACTTATCATTTTTAAATTATTGTCCTTTTGATTATCATTGCACATTGCATTCCTTCATAATTAATTATTCTTCATAAAATGGTAAATTTAGTTTATAAAAAGCTTAATTTTTAAAGATTTATTATATAGTTATACATTATGATAATACTTTAAATGTGACTATAGGGTAGATGATTCTGTATATACATGCATATATGCATAATTAAGATATATATAAGATATCAAAATATGAAGAAAAATTTTTTACCAAATTAAATGTAATTGGAATGGTCCTTTAAATTCTTATTTTTAATTGCATATATCCCCTCTTCAAGGCTCCCTATTGCACCATGTTACATCCCGCTTTCCGTGCAGTAACCGCAATGCGAAATCTTTAGCCTAGTCGCTGCACAGAATTAAAACCATAGATGTGAAGGATATGGCTCGGTAAATGTTCTTAGAAGACATGAATCCACTTTGCTAAAACACAACTATTCATTAACACAACAGGTAACTTCTACACGAATACTTGAACATCCTTGCACTCAAGCTAAGGGCAATGTGTGTGAGCTCACCACTGGTCGCGCCTGCGGTTATTACGAAAAAAAAAAAAAAAAAAAAAAAAAAAAAAAAAAAAAAAAAAACATGACGTCATCTGGCGGCGCGCACAGTCGACATAAGACTCCTACTAAACAAAGACTTTCTAAGGTTATAAATAGTACTGCAACTTACTACGCATACACTTTCGCCACTTCGCCCTTTTTCTAGTAGAACGGTGCATCGTGACTCCCGGGTAGCTAGGCTAAAAGCCTTACCCCATGTAGACAATTTTTTAAGTTACGAATTTATGACAAAGTGTTACCTGAATAAAACCTCGAACTGATGAGATTAAGACAGAATTAAAACTAACATTAAATATTAAAGTTAAATTAAAACAATGAATTAAAGAAAAATTTAGAAAAGTTAATTTAAAAAATTTAGAATACGCAAAAGGCCCGAAAGTTGTCGAACTGGTGAGAAAGGAAAGTGGTTAATGCTGAAAAATCAAAGTTCGTAATAAACATGAATTACTCACTAACTGCGAACTCCATAAGCTTAACACATTTTGAAGTCCAAATCGCAACTTTTCTGCTAGGTTAGCATTCTGGAAATAACTGAAAATTTCAGAAATGATTTTGACAAGTTCCTGGATGTTAGGGTTAAAAAGCCATGAAAGGACATAAGTCCTTCCATGGTATTGGGCACAGAGATGAGTTTGTTTTTCGCTTTGTCACTGTAGCGAGTGTAACCAGGCATCTGAGTTGGTCGACTATCAGTCTTGGACAGCTCAGGAAAATTCGCAGGCGTAACTTCAGGGGCAGGTATCCGCTGGGCTTTTGGAGGGTTTTACCTTTCCTCGTAGTCCTCCCACACCCACGGTAACTATCATCACAGTAAATGAAGCGAGGCTTCTCTTCAGGCTTTTTTGCACACATGTTTCTTCGGTTAGGTCCTTCGCATTTTACGCACCGCTCCGGGCTGTTACACAGATGCTGGATGTGTCCAAAGACTGGCAACAAAAACATTGCACAGGCTTTTTCCTCTGGTCATACTTCTCGACAGGGACGTGGAAACTGAACATATTATTCAGATGGAAAATCTGATTACCGGCAGAATTCCGCTTCAGTTCCAGGAAGAAGTTTCACTTGAACACCATTTTTGTTGCTGGAGAACTGTTTAACTTTCATTGCAGGGTATTTTCATTTTACGAAATCGTTGTATATAGCTTTCTGTTTGATGAAGCGGGAAGATCTTTCAGAATGAGTCTAATGTTTTTCTCACTTTGCGGCAAGTATGTATAAAGCGCAATGTTCCGATCACTTAGCAATTTCGTCATGTTTTTAAAGTCCATAGAATTTTTCACAAACACATGAATAGTCCGATTTTTCATACTAGATTCGTGAATTTCAGAGCAGTTTTTCTCAAAAGTTCATCTACAGTCAGCCAATTAGGAGTGTCGCTTGGTAATACAATGGGTGGGGGCGTTTCGACCGCAGTCGCTTCTCCTTATTAAAGTGTAATGCATCGTAATAAAATCTGTGGAATACAGATTGTCCCTACTATAAAATGGCATAGTCAATTTCGGTTTTTTTTTTTTTTTTTTTCCTATCACTTAGAACACTGTGCTTGACTTGTGTACATATATCTATAAATATGTATAAAGTATACATCTATAAATATGTATAAAGTATACATCTATAAATATGTATAAAGTATACATCTATAAATATGTATAAAGTTCTTGGAAAACTAGGGATTTAATCCTGTCCTAATGTATATGGTATTTCTTTTTCCTACTACATAAATACTTTTTTTTCCGCTGTTCATTTTTTATTTCGGTTATTGAGTTTAGCTTATTAGCCCAAAGAGCTATTAGTCTCAAAACGGCATCTTGCGTTTTTTCACTTTCTTCTTTAATTCAATTTTAAAACTGTTGCCACCAAATATTATCGTCATGTATTATATTTAAAGAAACTAAACAATGAAGAATCTCCGTGAATGCATGAATGTTTCTCGCATTGTGAAAAGTCAATGGTACCTATAGAGCCATCCAATTTTGAATAACGCAATCCTGAAACCGAACATGGGCATTTGGAAGTTCGAATTTTGAATTTCGTATTTTTTTATTATCTATTCCTATTTTCTAAACCTTTAACGAAGTCTTGTTTAAAAAAACTCAACAATTTCAATGCGAGCAATGGCTCAAAAATGCTCTTTTGGACGTAATATAAAATCTGAAAGCTTTTCGATTTTATAAAGTAGATTTTGAGCTTTATTCAACCTTCTTATTCAGACCTCACCTTTGTTCGTCCTTGGTGTTAACATAGAAGAACACACACACTAGATGCATGGTTAGTTTGCGTGATTTTCCCATATTTAATGATAGAGAAAGTGGAAATAAGCGGTCAATTTCTCTTAGAAAGTCCACCTCGAAAGGCCTTCTTCCCTGAAACAGACATCGTTAACGTGCTATTTCTTTTATTCAAATAACTAAACCTTCGTTTTTATTCCTTCTGTGCGCGTCGCGTCAAAAAGTGTTTCTTGTCATATTGACAGAGGCGAGCTACTTATCAATATATGATTTCTTAATGATGAATACAAATGAAAAAAAAAAGAAAATCTGGAATGTTTCAGATTTTAAATTACGACCAAAGGGATTATTTTTAACATTTTGCGTGTTACATTTATTTATTAAATATCATGTTATTCGCACTGAAACCATAAAATTCAGTTCAACAGCAATATCGCAAAATAGTTTTAAAAAAATTAGCATAATCTTTAGAATTTCCGATACAGAGACTCGCGCGCTGGAGATAAAAATGTTTTTTCTGTACAACGTTGCCATTGCTCGCTTTGAAATCCTTGAGTTTATTAATCAAAAATTCGTTAAAGTTTTACAAAATATGAAATCGATCATAAAACAAATTCCAAATTTCAAATTTGGTCTTCCATATGCACATATTCGTAGGAGGATTACGTCATTCAAAATTCGATGGCTCTATATACCGTTGTTTTATCACAATGCGAAAAATACATCTATGCAGATTTTTCATTATTTAATTTTTTTTAATATAACACAAGGCGATTATATTTTGTGGCAACAGTTTTGATTTTCAACAAGTGATTCGCCGTTTGTAGCGAATCGACGCAAAATCGCAAAACGAAAACAACAGTCCTTCAGTGACAAAGCCCCTTTGGACTAATTACTTAATGTATTAAATTAATTTTAATTAGAAAATATATAACAATGCATTTTAATCTCTTTTTCTCTGAAACGGAAATTATCATTGTCATAACTATGAAAGTATGATTACATACTTATTGATAATTAACTACTAAAATTAAAAATCACTAAATCTCGTTTTCAGTAGTTTTAATTAGAATATCATATTCAAGAGCATGAGATGATTAGACGACCAACTAATTCAATTACAATTTCCGACAAATGCTGAATCAGCAAGTGTCCGGCAGTTTGTGGGAGGAGATTCAATAATGTTAATTAAAAATACTGAACATTTTAAAAGCAGTGACTACAATGAATAAGTAGCTAACTATCAGGATGGTAGTTTCTGAAAATTTAGGATATGAAAAGATAAACCGATTTACTAAAAGTTAAACTGTGGAAATCATTCCTAGAAATTTTAAATGAATATTAATAAAAACATATAGAATTCAAATTAAATTTCTCAGTAGAGGATTTGATGATTCCATCCCTTTTAATTGTAAATTAATGTCATTATTATAAGTAAGTCAAGCTTAGAAACTGCAAATCATAAACGCAAATTAATGAACACCAGCTTTAATAATCATGTCTTCGAGCTGTTAAATACGGAATTTGATGCGGTAATACGGCGCCCATTTTTCGCCCATTACACATTAATCAGGGGAGGGAGAGAACCATTTCAGTATGGAAATGCGTCATTATTTAAGCTGAGTTCTCAGCAAAGGAGGAAATGATCGCCTTCCGCAATATGCTGTCATTCAAACTAGGAAAATCAAAGGGAGATGCGAAAATCAATTATATTATGAATATTTTAAAGCTAGTTTATATCTAACCTAGTCATTCCTTTCAATCTATCTCATTAGAACACGCATGATTTTACTAAGACATATTTTTAATTGGCATGAAGAAGTAACTAATTCTTTTTCATTTTGTTTGTAGAGATATTAGGTTAATTTTAAAGCAGGAGTGATGAAAAACAAACAACGCATTCGCCGGGAATAGAACCATGGACCTCTGAAATACGCAGACCACCACACCACGAAGGTATGCTAGGAAGGCGGGAGAAATACCTTATATACCCCCTTTTAAAGGGCGACTGAAGTTTTTAGGCGACCTAGTTGCCAAATCCTGGGTGTGGAGAATCATCATCCACCACCCTTTTTATTTCAGGCGCCACTGTAGAGACATTAGGTATTTTTTGGAAGTAGGAAAGATGAAAAATTAGCAACGCCTTCGTTGAAAATCGAACCACGGTCCTCTGGAATACGCGCCCAGCGTGCAGACCACCGCACCACGAAGGCACACTACGAAGACGGGATAAAAACTTTATATGTTTAATTGGTCTTCGAAAACTAGTGCTACGGAAACTCATTCCTCATTTTATATTCTGGTGCAGAATGTACTGTTGTAAAACTTTTCTGGATTTCAATTAAGTTCTTAAACTAAGGTCCTCTTGCATGTATTTAAAATAATG
Source organism: Stegodyphus dumicola (assembly GCF_044657685.1). Taxonomy (NCBI): domain Eukaryota; kingdom Metazoa; phylum Arthropoda; class Arachnida; order Araneae; family Eresidae; genus Stegodyphus; species Stegodyphus dumicola. Next base: position 136,401,738 of record NC_140777.1, read on the forward strand.
CACTCATTATATAGCGGAAAGAATTTTAAATTAAGCAGATGTGGAAGTAAAAAGTCACAACAAATTCATAAGATCGATTGAAAAGCGTGAAAATTATTTTAAGCTTCCAAAGCAGGCTTACTTAGAATTTTTATTCTTTCATATACTAGAAAAAAGTGTATTCCTGAATTTTAAATTTCTATCCCTATTCACCTTTCGAATTCTGTAGATAAACAAGAAAACTTATACAATCTCCACCAATATTGTAAGATTATCAACTTAAAGTGACAAGAATGGTAAAACTCAAAACTTGACAGATGCAGTGTTAAGACCGAAGAAATATTGACACATGTGATGTATAATTTTCTCACGCTATGTAAAAGATTTTTCTTTCAGACTATCTAACAGGACACGACATTTCAGCTGTTACTTGTAATTGAATGTTAATATTTAGAATTATTGTGGTAGTAGTAGTGATATTTGAAAAGTTGCTATGTGGAGACATTAGGTTATTTCGAAACAGGAGAGATGAAAAATGAGCAACGCCTTCGCCGGGACCTCTGGATACCAGCCCAGCGTGCAGAACCACTGTACCACGAACGCACGCTAGGAAAGCTGGAGAAATAGCTTACAACTAAGTATACTGGACCTCCCGTTATATTAATCACTTTATCCAATTTTGAGTTGCTATTTCAAGATCAAAGCCTTTCCTGAAAAGGAGTTTTTCAAGTTTTGTTAATCTGATTGTATGAGATGTTTTTCAGTTTTTATAACAGCAGTTCCAGTAAACATCCAACACGATATAAATCTTCTATCAGAAAAATTAATTGTTTGAAATCTATGCTTTATCGGTTCATCTTTTTCTTTCTTTTTTTTTGTATTTAAAGAATGTATGGTAGAGAAATTCATTTATATAGCAATGTTTAACTTACAGTCAAAAATCATAAGCTCCTAAGGGGAAAACAGGCTGCTGTCTACGATGAAATCAGTATGCAAACAGATGATTGCATATTCTCTGCAGCTGATACTATAATAGTCGCGCTTGAATGCATCATGTGTTCTTTATTTAAAGATAAAAGTCTGTAAAACGTAATAGTATCTGGATAAGTTTTAAAACAGTGTAACTACATTGGACTACATAATGGGCCTATGTGCACAAGAAGATGCCAGCTTTTATTATGCATATATGTAATCAGAAAAGCCAGTTTAATTCTTCAAATTGTAGTATTCCTGGTATAGTTCGACCGTCTCAAGAGCGACCCTAGTTGGCATTCTGCCAAAACTCATAGACTCGTCCAAAAGGGGCGGTATTATTTGCTGCGACGTGAAAGGTCTTCTCTTCTCCGGAAAGAGCTATGCTGGAAGAAAGAAAGTCCCCATCCTTATTTTGAGAATAATTCGGCCCGAATGGCGCATGCGTGTTTGCGCTCATGGTTCCGAATGAGGAGGTCGAACTATAATAAACTGTAAATCCACAAGGAAACTGTGGCAACAAGACAATACTGAATGGTGACGGTTGAGACATCATTACCCCACGCAATGTAAGAGCGAACCGCTTCACAAAACCTGTTATAAACAATTATCTTGTGCTTGTAACCATATCTTATGCTTGTACTTTGGTAGAGATCAGTCCTAACAGATAACAGTGAAGCAAATTCTCAGATGCAAACTACACGCCATAATTATTTCAAGTGCGCTAGCTGACAAAAGACCATGTTGGCAACTGAACAAAGGTCTGTACAGCTAGAATCGTCTCCGAGTCGCAAGAAATGGGCCATTGATTTTTCGAGGAACTTTACAGAACGAATATGAATCTTGTTTTGCCAGTACATGGATGATGTTAGCAAAGGATACATTAGCAGCTACAAAAGTCTTTGAAGGGCTTGTTTGTGGCCAAGATTCTAGATAAATGGAATAGTTTCTTTGGTTCTGCGGGGAGTTTTGGTTAAGCAGAATGTCTTGGACATTCAATTGAATACGAAACTTGTTGATTGCACTAAACTTTTAGACTATCATCTGTATGGATCTTCTGTTCAAAGTAATATTTGATAAGTTCACATTCACGTCTGCATATATTTAAAACCACGAGTATTAATCTAATGTTTTAAATTGCTCTCATAAACCTCATTTGGGTCTTACTGAGATACTATATGATTATTTTAGCATAGGATCAGATACTAATTTTGCATTTTAAAACATTTTTTAGAATAAAGCTATGCTACAAATACTAGAGTTATTCCCAAACTGATGCTGAATATATATTGCATACAGGAGGAAAAACAAATTCGGGCTGCCATTTGTGTTTAATGAGAAGTTACGCTTCAATTTTTTTAATTGCCTAACTAATTGGCCAGTCATCGCATTATTTAAATCTTTCTTTAAAATGCTTATCACTTCGAATTTAATAATTCTGTCTAAAGATATTGTCTCTCTCTTGAAACTGTATTGATATATCTCCGAATGGAGTAAGAAATTTTATTACAATTCAATGTATTTAAATTCAGGTCACTTATCTAAATTATCAGTAATGTTCCGCTTTAATATTTGAAATATTCATCTTACACCAAAGCATACTGAAAAAGGTATATTTCTGTATTCCAAAAGAGGGTGCTTCATGTTGATTTCTATCATCTTTTACAATTTTACATTCAACGAAAAAGTTATGTTGAGTGGCAGTGCCATCAGTTGTGCTACTGCAAACGTAATACGTAACGTATAAGAGAAAATTATTAACTTCAATGCTTCAGATGGTTAGCTTTCATTGGAAACTTTTCTTTATAAACGGTGCTTTCTTAGAAACGTGCATTAGAATATAAGAAAAAAGATGTAGATGAAAGTTGTCTAGACAGAGGCGAGTTTCTCGAGAATTAACTTTTTGGCAAACGAAGTTTCCACCTCATTGGATGGTTTTGAGACACTCTTTAATATAACTCTCACATGCCACAACTATTTTTAAGAAATCTTTCCTGGAATCACTTAACTGTAAAATGTAAAAAGCACAAATACTGAAACAACCTTCTTCAAACTGTGCTCATATTATATCTTGTAGAGACATTAGGATTTTTTGGATGTAGGAGACTAGAAAAATGAGCAACTCCCTCGCGGGGAATCGAACCACGTACCTCTGGAATACGCGCCCAGCGTGCAGATCGCTACACTACGAAGGCATGCTAAGAAGAAATACCTTATAATTTAATCTTTGCATTCTTTTTAATACTTAAACAAATAATTATACGCTTACTGAGGATTGATTCTTGATTTCGGGCTCTCAATGCATATAAGATAGGATATTGAAACAACGTATTATTAAACTGGACAGAGTTTTATTTCCTTCCGTTCCTCTATAGGTTTGGCCCACCAGCGGCCGAGAGATAGTTGAACACTGGTAGTTCGGTCCGAGGTTCGAATCCCGCGAACGGGGTGGCTACATGGGCGCTTTCGTGGTTTTCCGCACGTGTAACGTGTATAAAAGCCAGTTTCTCTTTGAACGTCCTCCTCGAACATATTCCTCCCTTTAGGCAGATAGTCCTCGAGTGCTTTGTCATAATCGAATAAATCAAACCATCCTCTGTAGGTTTAAAACTTACCACAACACAAACAAAATCTTGGTGTAATATTTCTATGTGTTTAATAATTTCTGGGAAGAAGCATTCGGAAAAAATTTATTTTCCTAAGGGAAACTCAAAATTATTCATGCTCACATATTTTTATTTTAGACTAGTTTTTGAAATCTAATGATACAGTAAATATTATTTGTTAGATCATAATACTGTCACAGCTAATTTTTTAACTTTTAAATAAATATTGCACATTGCTCTAAGTTTCCCTCTTGAATAATTTATTCTAAATAATCTAATCAACTGATGATTTGACCATCTTATGGAGACGGTATCAAGAATAAATGCTACTTAAGTACAATATATTCTTCCTGGCCTTAAAAGTGTCCAATGCTGAATAGGCATGCGCCCACCATGGGATTACGAATTCTTTCAAGTATAAAACTCAAACGTTTTCATCAGATAAAATTAAAATCAGCGTTTACTGCATCTGCCGCTATTCATCGTTTTGGGTACGTGCAACAATAACATTTATTTTGTGCAAACTGCATAAACTAGAAACATTTATGCTGTTTTAGTTATGTTTCATTTATGCTGATTGCAGCAAATGTTCTCGTGTGGAGAAGCTTCCAAATTTTCTCTTGTCAAGAATACACCTAATTATTAACGAAATCTTATGGGAAGCTATTAGGTGAAAATATGTCTGCTTATGCGTTAATCAAAGCAGCGAGTGAATTCTGAAGTCATTGCAATCAATTACAGAGTGTTGTACACTAAAATGAATATGCTGATGTCTGTCTGCCAAAATAAAAGCAAAAGCTCCGAAATTGTCTGCTTATTTAAGCTGCAGAATTTTTGTTTATATCTGGGAATAGGTTTAGTCATGAAGATAAATAATTTATACTCTGCAAAAGTTTCTTCTATGAATATTACCATAGATCTTTTATGAGTATTATCCAAAATTTACAATGCTGTTATAAAATTTACAAGACACATTATCGAGAAATTCACCAGCTAAATATACTATGAAAGGTTTGTGATTGTCTTCTTTAAAAATACGCGAAAATATTCCAAAATATCAAAAATCTTACAGAACTCAAAGGCAAAGAAATATTTCGAAATGTAATGCCGTTAAAGTACAGGAGGTGATTATTTTAACTAATAAGAATCCTAATAATTCAGTTTACGTTTTTTCAAAATATATATATGAAATAATAAATACTTAAATGGAATAAATTAATAGCAAAGCCAGTCGCAAGGAAAACACTTTCTGTGGGCAAGTTTTTCCCTGTTTTTATTTCGATATGCATGAAATGCTAAACTATGAAATGGAGCAGTATTTTTGATAATCCGGCCATTTTCAAAATGCGTAGATTTCCTTTAGCGTTTTGCAAAAGCTTTTTACAGTCATTTATGGTCCAATAGCATTTTATATTTTGGGACTTTTTACTTTTCATCTTAAAAAGTTCCTAACCATTTTTATTCTGATGATGTATAGCCTAATAAAAACAAAATCGACAATTTTCACAGTTTATATGCCAGTGTATCATGAAAAATGAAAATAAATGATTAACAGCAGTTTTGGGGGCAGTCCTAACTCTGGTCCTAAGTGCATGCTGTCTGGTTCACGTTAAACGGGCTATATTGTGCGCTGCAGTGAGCGAGAGGTAAAAAGCGGATTTTTTAGCATTACAATCCTATCTCATGAAGACTTCGGGAAACTGTAGACCGTGAAACGTGGGTTCCACTGGCACCATACAGCTCACGTGATAGTTGTGAAGCTAGCCATCCTGTTTAGTTGCGTTGAAAATGCCAAATAACGATCCTCATTCGTTATTGTAGATCTTGATCGACCTTGTCCAGGTCTTCCTGATATGGATCCAGTATCCTGAAGCTGTTTCCACAGTAGCGGGTGACACCTGGCTTTACATTGAGCTTACATTTTGTATTATACATGTAAAGCATTAAGGAGATTATTATCTTTAAAAGCATTAATTTAGTAAAGAAGTTATTCTCAAATTACGAGGCCTTATCAAGCTGGTAGAAATATAACTGCTATTTTAATTTACATAGCTGATAAATGTAATATTTAAATGTAATTATAGTCTTTCTATGTTTTCTTCCCAGGTACAAAATTAATTTAACGGTTAGCTTTAAAGCTGAAAGGATTATGTTAATTTTATCAAAAGTTAAATTTTGAGCTAAACTTCCTTTCCTATCGATTACTTCAACTTCAACTTACCACTTCCGGCCAGAACGTAGTTTTAGAATCACGTCTGAATGTTAATGAGGAAAAGCGATATATAATCGCGAAGTTCTACAGTCTTAGTGAGAGAGATACCAGATATTCTGGCTGCACGCGTCCGCCTTTTTAGGCTACTCTCTCGTAAGTTATTATTACGCTTGGCCGTACTTTAGGCCCTTGATAGCTTCGTAGTCAATTAGCCTTAAGGGGACAACTCTATTAGAATTTTGATAGCTTCGGCTATATCTCTTTAGTTAAGATTAGTTTAGTTTAATTCCTAATCTCTTAAGTTCAAGCCCAAGTGTCGGCTTTATTGTACAACTCCAATACGGAGTTTTCTTAAACTTTAATTGGAATAATAAAGGGTTGTTTTACCCATCTGTCTTGGTGTTTTCATTCACACGAACTCAAGCGATTATTCGCTTATCACTTCTTAAGATTCTTCACTTCCAACAGCAACTCAGAATTACACAGTGGGGAATCCTACAAAGCAAACATACGGAAGGCGTTATTGATTGATTATTATTTTTAATTATGGAAGTTTAGCAGTTAGCAGGCAAGTTTAATATCTGGTTGTAAGGAAAATTTTCTGCCAAAAAACGTTCTTAATAAAGTTAGAAAAGAAAACATGAAAGCAGTTCCTTTAGGGCGGGCAGTAATCACCACCTAAATCTATGATATTTTTTGCCAACATTTTGTTAGTTTCTCAAAGCCTTCGGCCCTGAAACTTGGAGGCCGAGAGTTCAAAAACAGATCAACATCATTTCGGACGTCCTATGCAGAATGGAAGAGATCACCAGCAAAATGTATCTGCAGGTGTGAAAAAAATAGAAGTTTGAAGAACCGGTGTCGGGGTTATATGAGGGTGTAGTCCGTACAGAGTCCAGCTGGTGAATGCAGACACGTCGTATAGTGCTGTATCCTCTTGATGGAACATTACCTTTTTGTGCCGGAACTCATTTCGACTTTTTTCCTTGATAGCAGCTCAACACGGACTATCAGCTAGCTGTGCACCTGACTGTCGAGGGTTTTACCTTTCTCCAGATACTCTTTATGGATAATAGCACGGCAATCCCGCCAGATCCGAAACATGATCTCTTTATTAGTCAAATTGCGCTTTACGATGCTGACGACAGGCCCATCGGGCACAAACAACTTCTTTTTCTGCCTGTGTTGTTGAATTATATCCAACTTTCATCACAAGTGACGATCCTATCCATAATTTTGTCCTTGCGTTGAAATTCGAGCAAATTAGTGCAGGCCTGAACAACGTCTGCCTTTATCTGCTAGAGTCAGCTCATGCGTCACCCCTCGATTGAACTTGTCATGTTTATGCCACGCATAGCGCGACTAATGGACATGGAACTAACGTCTAACTCCTTAACAAGCTCTTGAGTGGTTGCATACTCATCTTTTCCGCGAGTTCTCGTAGGCAGGCCTCACCAACATCAGTAGGCCGACCAGAGCTCATTACTTCTTGAATATCATAGTCCTTGTTTTTGAACTTACCAAATCTTCAAAGTATCATATGGTATAACATTAATACCTAAAGCTGTGACCATGATTTGGTGACAGTCTGTAGCTGACTTTTCGCAAGAACTGTAAGTAAATGATGATTCTAATCTGGTAGCGTGACAGCTCCATATCAGACACCCGGTACTTACCGATACTTTTCTACAAATTTCAAAACACAATGGTCTAAAGAAAGTCTCTTTCTTTCAGATGCCAAAATTCGTTTGACAAAGTGTGATTTATACACGCCAACGCGAACTGTTTGCCTGGCGATATTTGCAGTGGCGGGAAATTTTCATTACAACACGATATTTAGTTTACATTTACGGGGCAAATATCAGTATTTGTAACTCATCTTCAGGAGATATCTGTTTCAAATTAAGTAGGTTAGTTGTAGTGATACACACAGCACTCAACTCAGCAAATGTTGAGGGAGCAAAAAATATGCGAATTTATTTATGTATTTTAAATTAATTTATTTATATTATATATTTATTATTAATTTATACAAGCCTAATTTAAAACTTAACTCAAAATGTAAATATTGTATTTTAAAATGAAATATTAAGAAATTCTTAAATGTTGCTCTCTCTTTATAATGGATATTAGATCCCAAAAGGCCATAGCATATTAGGGATTTCTGCTACAATTTGAAATATTAGAAATCTTAATTTTTCTGTTTTCATTATAGATCTTAACTTTGTCAGTGTTCTAGTCGTAAAAGATGTATTATTATGATTATTAAGCTGATATTCTTTCAGGTTTTTAAGAATAAAATAAAATTTAGGTTAATTACATTGAATCAAAAAATAATGCAAGAAACATCAAAGACTGATGTAAAGTTAGACAAAAGAAACTTTCAAACAGCATTTTTAACAAACTGTTCTTTTATGTTTCTGATTCAGTACTGAATTATTCATACATCGTCTGTCCAAGCATCGCCCAAAAGTAAAATATCAAACTGATAAATGAATATTTTCAGGCACAAATTACGAAAAGTGGTTTCTAAAACAAGAATAAAAACTCGAGTTTTTATTTTTATTTTTTACAGTTTTATTTTATACTTGAGAGAGCTGAAATTACATCGAAATACTTCAATATAAATGAATAATTTCATTTCAAAATGACTCCTGTAATATAATGTTTTGTAATAAGTCCAGAAATAGTTTTACATCCTTCTCAGCAAAGTGGCTTAAATTTTAAAGGTTAACGTACGATTCAAGGCAATGCAGTTATGAAAGGTACAGGAACAAATACGATCAAAGGGAATAAAATCTTAAAATAGTAAGTACTTAGAAAAGTACCTGTAAACAGCAAACACTCAGCAGAGGATATGTATATTGCTACACTCTGGGGTCTTTGTTCGCTGTGCCGAAAGCTGGGAGCCAGATAAACAGGAGGAAAGAGTCACCGTCGATTAAACAAAAGGGAGACGGGGAGACTTTCCGCTTCGCCTCCTTCCGAAATTACTTTTCATTTATGAAGCTTATTAAAACGCTCGAAGATAACTTCTTTTTCTTCCCTCCCCGCTACCTTTAAAAAAGAATAAATGGGTAGGGATAATGTTTTGGAAGCTCCGCAAAAAGGCAAAGAGCAGTTTTGTAGCTATTATACGAACTTAATCGCCCGCTGAAGGAATTTAATTAGAACACAGTAACCTGGCAACGCGATAGTTTCCCCCAAGACCTATTGGTTGCTAGGGATCAACCACAAATTAAAACATTGTGTCATGGATATGTGGAATGTTTCATTTTCGTTTGGTACTTTCGGAAGCGTGAAACTAAAAGAACAAATTAACATTTAAATGAGCGTTTGTTTTGTGTTTTGTCAGTGAAATAAATGAAATCTATATGAAATTCGTGTACAGACGTCGATCGCTTTTACACCATCCATTCTTTGATTCTCTTTTAATAACATTATCTGTTATATCCCAAATATAATCTGCACGGGGAAGACAACAAAAACGCTCATGCAGATAGTCCGTTCCCGGTGTTCGAACCTCAGGACCGCACTACCAGTATTTACCGACTTTACCGTTTGGCCGCTGGTTGGCCTGATTAAAGTAAAGAAATTAAAGTGTACATTATTACATATGATACAGACATCAAATTAAGGTTAATAATCTAAGGTTATCGATTACTCTAGGTATTGGAAAACAGGAAACATTTCTTACACGCAATCCATTCCATAAAGAATCTATTTCAGTAGAAAATTCCGTATTTCAGTATTTTTCAACATTTGCTTCTCAGTTTGATGGATATTAAAGTGTTTCGAATTCTTAGAACGAGCAAATTTTTCTTGTGAAATGACCGATATTCCTTAGGCGTAATTAATCTCCTTGTCGGTACTATGGTTAACAGACTGCTCCACGCCAATTAACCTAGATTCGAATCTGTCAGGCAAGAGTACCAACTGCGCATTGAGCTCCCTCTGTTCTTTCTGTGGAGGAACCTGCTGCGTCTCTAACTACACAGCGAGCACTTCATATTGCATCAATTGCTGGATAAACAATAAAACATATGGAACCAATTTCAGCCGTGCTTACCTCCTCGTTCGTTCATCTCCTGACCCACTTACCAAGCAGAAGTTCAGAAGGTAAAAGCAAGAACGGCATACAAATTCTAACTCAGGTACAACAAAAACAGGTAAATATTCCCTCAACATCACAAGCGATCATCAATTATGACAATAACGCCATCAACCGCCTACACATCGGCCTCCAGGAAGCTAAAACTAATTCAACACATAATGGACAATACAGCAGACTTCATCTGTATAGAAGAGCCATACTGCTTTGCTGAACACGTAAAAAGTGTCCCAAATGCCTGGCAAGTGTACCAACATTTCAACCCACCGGAAGAACTTCTCACAGAGCTACCGTAATTTGTACAAACAGCAAATGCAACACAACTATTATGAAAATTCGAAGAGATATTGTTACCGTTTCGATAAAAACCGAAACCTCACCACTGGAAGAACTCATGTTGATTTAGTCAACCATCAAATACAGAGCTTCAGTTGTTCCCTAATCATCAGTGATACTTCAACTCTCACTGTACACGTTTCAGTTATTCCCCCAGAAATCTCCAATAATCTAATCCTTCATAATAAACCAACTTAACCTCCAAAATTCGACAACATATGAAACTAAGGCTGGACAGATCACCTCATCACCTTACTACACTTAGCAAATAAAATATACAACAAAAAAATTTCCAAACGATAACACTGAATCTGATCATTAATGTATTACCTTCAACATCAACTAACAGACAACAAGCATCTTAATCGCCGGATTCTAAATAAACAAAGAAAGACATAAAATATTTGTACAGCGCTTGACCCAATATGGAGAAACCATGATACACTCAACCAATCATTGCAACACCAGAGAAGAAATCAACAAAACTAGAGAAAGGATACCAATCATCTGAGATCAAAGATTCCAGAAGGGAACACCACTTAAATCCACAGAATCAGACGAAAAAAGGAATACCATCTCCCCAAAATTCAGAAAAGAAAAGGCTAGTTATAAATTCCAAATTACCGAAGCATAACTTAAAGCCTGTCATACATACTGTAACAATAACCAGAATATGTATTGCCTTGTATACAAGATGGCAATAAATAAAATCTTCAAACGTACTGAGCTTCATTATCCGCACACCAGTAACTCCAACAATAACAGCAGCTCAGATTCCACTCACTCTATTTTGAACGCAATCCCTTACGCGGTCCTCCTAAGCGACAAAGAAGATGAAGACATAGAAGAACAGAAAACCACCCACCACTAAGAGCATCTTTCTAGACTTAAGAAACTATCCGCCATTCACCAAGACTGAATCAACAGAAGTTATGAAATATCTTAATAACAAGAAAGCTCCTCGCATCGATGGAATCTGCAAACCAATCACAAATTTATCCACCATACCAACCCGACATAATTCTTCAGTTTTACAACGACTGCATCCAGCAACAAAAGTCATTTCCTTAAATTTCATGAAACTGGTCAAATAATCGTATAGAAAAGGATGCAAGGAAAAATAAATCACTCGACAGTCAAACGCTTATCGCCCAATAAATCTGCTTTCTACTCTGGGTATAATTCTGGAAAGTTGTGATGTTTGAAGGCTGAAGCACCACTTCCATCAGGAAGCCAAAGATTCATCAGCCACTAACAATATGGGTTCAGAAAATAAAACTCTGTAACTCGTATTATACAAGCATTCCAAGATCAAGTTAGTGTCAATAAAATAAGCAATCTGCACTCGGCCATCCTGCGTCTTGATCTCAAAAATGCTTTTAATTCTTTATTGTGTCACGCCATTCTCTAGTCCCCCTGCAGCATCCGCTGCTCATTCATCATCTACAAAATCATTAAAAACTTCTTCCAAGAACATCATATTGCACAAAAACACTATACCGAGCACAGACGCATTGATGTCTTCGAAACACCACATTCAGCGATTTTATAACCCAGAAGGCCCAACTTTGTCAAAATTATAGCGTTTGCAGGTGATTTCACCTTCCTCGTTAACGGACAAACTCAAAATCTTCAGCAAAACTGCAGAGAAAGAATTAATATATTCCAGCATTCACTAGAAAAGGCATAAACCAAACATCTCCATGCTCCAAGTCGCAAGTAATCACCGTTCATAATCCGGCAAAGAAAATTAGAACTCTAAAAAGGTAGACTCAAGTAAAATTAAAACCGCCAAATTATTAAAACATCTTAGACTGCAGCTCGACCAAAATTTCAACTTCATAGAACACCTCCAAGACGTAAAGATTCACACACACCAAAATGGATAAGACCTTCTCAGGATGCAAGGATTTAAATGCAGACTGAACCCTCGCATTACCAAGATTCTGCACAAAATCACCAAATATTTGAAAAGAGAAGTAACATTTATACCAGCGTTACTAAACTTGCTAGAAGATTTCAAAAGCTCGATGAAGCTGCCAAAGACTTAAATTGATTTTCAGATATTCTTAAACCTTTAGAAACGAAAGAGCAGATTTTGAAAAGATATGATTTAGAAGTAGAAGCACTCATAAGAACTGATTCTGTTATAAATTCTTACATAACAAAATTTATTAAACTTGGAGTCTGTAAAACGTCCTTATAACGGATTACGTAAATTATGAGATCAAATGGAACTTAATGTAAGAGGTTTAAATTTATTAATGTAATGTATGTTATTAATGTAATGTCATTCCGCCGGTGCTGTCTGTGCTCTGATAGTCACTGGTAGGCAAGATGCTAAAGGTGAATATAAATGTAAGTGTTATAAAAATAAGGAAGATTAAAGGGATATTTATACTTGGAATATTAAATATAAGAGGAATACTTACATTATTAAGATTTTTTCTGAAGTGATGAGCATTAATATATTTTATAGGTTGTGATTTAACAATATTAATATATATAATTTTGTGTCTGTAATATATATAATTTTATACTTATCTTCGGCCGGTGCATGATGTACCAATAGGACATAAAATTGAAAGAAAATGGGTAATAAGAGACTATTATTATAATGTAAAGGTTGACAGATTATTAATAACAGGAATTCTATTAGATTTACTTGGAGAGGTGTTTTTAAGATTAATTTAAGATTTTAAGAATAATAAGAAAAAGAATCTAAAGATCGAGATAGCCTGATGATATAACAATTAAATTTTTGTTTTAATAAATTTTGTTAAGCTATTTGGAGCAACATTCTTGCACCATTAACCGCAGTGAATCATCAGATGCAGTACCTCCATCATGAAAAGGATTTAAGCTCTTTAACTGCCTTAAAGTCAATGTAGAATGATTAATATGCCCTAATGCTCTTAAAATAAGTAGTCTTGTCAAAACAGGATTCCATTTATATTGCTATAAATAGAAAGCATGTTATTTTATTTGTTTTCCTTCATTTGCTCTATAAATAATTAGAACAAGATTAAAGCAGAGAAATATGTCAGATATAGGCCAATTCTGAAATTAATTAATCTCCTGAATACATGCGAAAATTCTTCTAAAATCAATAGTCGTAGAAATAATCCTCCAGCGCAAGGCAGCTAGCAAATTCCTTGAGCTAAATTTAGTTCTTAGAAAAATTGAAACGAAACGTCGCTGAACGTCGCTGTAGAAATTCAGCATTCTAGTTTCTCCTCACGAATAGCATTTATAGACTGATGTCTCAAATGTCAAGCGTCAGTTGTCTATTGAAAGAGCCCAGTTGAGTGACATCATCGTCGTCGACAGATGGGAGAGACTCCGACTTGGGGGTTGTCAAATAAGAGAAGCTGTCACGCCCTCGCTCCTCCAATTCATGATGTTGAACGGGTTTGCGAAATATCAACATATAAATGTATATAAGGGACTCTGGTCTGAGGGAAATATTTGGATACTCAAGGAGAATATCCAGTTTATTTGGGAGATTTTTTTCATACTGTAGCAAGTATTTTGGGAGTCGCAGGCTAAATATAAATCAGAAACTAAAAAAACTGCTCAATATGGTTTAATATCCAGCAGTGTTCTCTATAAAATCAGAGAGCTCATATATTAAAAAGATTCGATTTTAAGTTCCATGAACGCACTTTATGTCAGAAACTATATTAAACATCTTCCGAGGCACTGTTGTGGAACATATCTTCAGAATTTACCTCTAGCCTGATACATTAATTCCGCAAAGGTCAATTTTTTTCATTTAATTATCAAACATTAGTTCTTTCAGCGCTGTGATTACTGAGGTAATACTTCAAGAACAACAGAGGAACAATTTTTGAAATAGAGGCAAAAATGGTAACTATCCTTCAAAACATCCCAAAATTAATCCTTTATAAATAACTGTAATGACAAATACAAAAGTAACGTTACAAATGTTCAGCCTGAAAGCTTTTCACAAGCACTTTTTAATAGGCATCCTTTGCAGACATCTAGAAGTGTTTATTTTCGACTTCGCGTTTCTGAGCCTTCTTTTGATTTCTAAACATGTGTACGATTTCGGGAGGAGAGGGCAGATCGTGAAACTGACCTTACATCTGCTATTCTTTTTTTGGCATATAATACACGAATTATTTACAGCAAGGCATTCAGAGAACACTATTAAAATTTAAACTATTTGGTGCAATAAAATAGTCGATGATGAGAAGCTAATTTATAAATGAAACTTTATTTAAGAAGAACTTTATTTTGGAGTCCCATCACCGCCATGCAACTGAAATGAAAGCTTAATAAATCTCTGAAAAGACTGCTTTCTAAAAACGATTAGTTATCTTTTCTAGACTAATATTTGCTACATTTAACTGTGCTAAAATATACCAACAATATTATCTGGTGATCAGTAACACATAACGCATTCTGCAAAGGATTACTTTAACTGGACATTTCTGATAATCTTTAACAAGTTCTTTTGACTCCAAAATAGACCATATTCTGAACATACGTACAGTCTCAAATGTGATACAGAAAAAAAGGGTTGTACAATGATGATAACATGCGTTACTATCCATAAACGGAGGAGAATAGCAAGATCTTGAAGTGCTTATTTTGAAGTTCGAGTCTACAGGTAGAAAGGTGCTTCAATCTTACATCTGAAACTGGTTTGAAGCTATATAGTTTTTTGTATCGAATGAATGCTGATTAGAATTAGCATTTCACTTTTATTTTATGAAAACTTATATTACTGACATCTATAGCATGTATGTTGTAGTAACCACGTACTTATATAGTCTTCAATACATTCTGAAAAACAGAATTACGAACAGAAACGGCTCTTTAATTGCATTTTAGAATTTTAGATTTGCAATTGTATTTTCCTTTAAACTTGTGTACTAATTTTTAATAACGCGCAAGAGCGTATGTGTAATATGCTTATAAATGTGTAATAATTCGTGTTATTTCACAAAGTTTTAGATGAGCAAATAGGAAAAGGTCTTATAGATCTTTAAAAACAAATTTCTGATTTTGGACAAGTTGTAAATATGTATAAGAAAATTAAAATTTTGTTATTTAGAATTTTATCCTAATATCAAAGTCAGCAAATTGCTTCTTATATATAAACGTTTCCTAAAATGTTAATTAAATAATTTATTTACGTTCAGTTGACCTTTTCCTGAATAAGATTACTCGTTTTACTATACACGTCTTACTATACGTTAAATTACCTTGTAGAGACGGTTACAGTCGAAAACATCGCGGCAAAAACATCGCGGACGAAAACGTCGCGGAGAAAACAACGCAAGGCAAAAACGTCGTGCTACAAAACATCGTGGGAGAAAACATCGCAAAGAGAAAACATCGCAGTCCTAAAACATTGTGGTACAAAACATCGTCGTCGAAAATAAAGCGGTTCAAAAACTTCGCAGTTTAAAAACATCGTCGTCGAAAATGTCGTGGTAAAAAATAAAGTATCTACAAATCGTCGCACGACGATAACATCGCAGATATGCTTTTTTCAGACATGCTTTTCGCAGACATTCTTTTATAACTGTAAATTTATATTCCCATAATGTTTGTGAGCGCAAGATGGAAAGAAGGATAATTTTTACTTTCATATTTTTTTATTAACTAATAAATTTTTGCTGAGAAAATAAGAAGGAAACTTAAGCATAGAAAATTAATGCAACTTATAGCACTTAATAGAATTTTAAACCGACATAGTTAACTAACAAAGGCCATTAATAAATAATTTTTGTAATGCTTTTACTGGTAATTTTTCATGAAAAGTATAAGCTATAAGTTGCATTTAATTATCTATGCTTAAGTTTCCTTCTTACTTTTTCAGCAAAAATTTATTAGTTATTTAAAAAATTGTGAAAGTAAAAATTATCCTTCTTTACATCTTGCGCTCACAAATCATTATGGGAATATCCATTTCCAATTATTAAAACCTGAAAAAAAATGTCTGCGATGTTATCGTCATGCGATGATTTGTAGATACTTCATTTTTTACCACGATATTTTCAACGACGATGTTTTTAAACTGCAAAGTTTTTGAACCGCTTTATTTTCGACGACGATGTTTTGTACCACGATGTTTTAGAACTGCGATGTTTTCTCCCACGATGTTTTGTAGCACGACGATTTCTCCGTGCGTTGTTTTCTCCGTGACGTTTTCGTCTGCGATGTTTTTGCCGCGATGTTATCGGCGGACACCGTAGAGACATTAGGTGGTATTTTTTTGGAAGCTGGAAAGATGAAAAATATGCAACACCTTCGCCGGGAATTGAACCGCAGACCTTTCAATTACGCTCAGCGCGTAATTGAAAGGTCATTGAGCATAATTGAAAGGTAAGAACATATTGAGGAGTTTTTTGGTGGTGTAGTTGAGACCAACCACTACACCACGAAGGCTCGCTCAGAAAGCGGGAGAAATACCTAATAAACTTAATTATTTTTGTCAATTATATTTTAATTGGAGACACTTTCGAGCTAATCACTGATGTTATTACGCAAGCCTTGAAAACGTATCAAACAATTTATCGGAACCGTCAGTGGCAGGAGACTTAAAGACTACAAAAGAAAGCTTAGGGAATGTCGCCAGTATCTTATATTGCCGGATCTAATAGCCTTTATAAAAGTCAAAGCAAATGCGCATAACATTTAGAAGGCAGATTTAAAGGTACCCTTGGATATACTATGTGTTAACAATTAAATTCTCTACACAAGGGCTTCTTAAACCTTTTCCACTCGCGACCCCTTTTTATCACTGTGATTGTTTTCGCAACCCCAGGACTCAGATAATATTTACGAAAATTTTGTGGAACCCCACAAGGATTGTGCAGATCCGACACACGCGTGAATGAAACTGTCAATTTTTCATTTGTACTGTAATAGACTATTGCAGTTTTAGGTTATTAACTGTAATTTCTAATTTTAACACATAGAACAATGTGAACATTTTAAATAAGTAACAGACGAAATGACAGCGTCATGTGCAAAGCAATTAAAATGAATGTTTATTTTATAAAAAGAATGCATCGAAATGTTTTCGTTTTTCCTGTGTCTGTACTGTCTTATCTTTATCTATTTTCGGATACATTGTGTAAAAATATTCGGTAATTGTAAAGTTATTATAATAAGTTACATAAATATCAAAACTGCTAAAATTTTTGGCTACCCCTTACTGCAGATTATGCGACCCCCGTAGGTTTCACGACCCACAGTTTAAGAAACGCTGGTTTACACTAAGCAAACGTGTATGTAAAGAGTAATGAAAATAAATGGAATGTACAATAACCACTCTTCGAATTTTGTAAAAAAATGGTCAAGAGATAAGCATCTGAGAAGAAACTGAGAACATGGCAAATGAGAGTTTTGCTGCCGCATTTTTCGGTAGTATTTACCCACCGGCATTTGTTTTCCCCAGACTGAGCTCTGAGAAACTTTCTATTATATTCTGGCCTAAAAAGAATCCTGTTAAAGACACATAGGTATAATCTAGCTCTTGAGGCAATTAGTTATGATATGATAAGCCATCTTTCCTGTAAGTTATTAAAAGTCATCTTTATTCTGTTTAATGTAAAATGTAAATTTGCCCCAGCGCGTGGAAAAAAGCTATCATTATCGCAGTTGCTAAGCTATGTAGGGATCCGAGAAATACCTCAAATTATCGGCTAATCGCACTTAGTAGCATTTTCAAACTGTTTGAACGATTTAGCCATAAATTTATTACAAGCTCTTACTCTTAAAGCTGGACCTGAGAGGTTATGGGAAATTACACTATCTGGCTTTTATAAGGTGTCTTTCATTAAATCTGGCGATACTTTTATACAGGCCTGTCATTTACCAGAGAGAAGGAAAACGCACTCTTATTATCAGTCTTCAACTTGGTAAAATTTTATAAACATATAGGCACCTTTATGATAAAGAACCCTTATACAAGCATCATTCGTTTATTAATCAGAATAGCAAACTTGATATTATACAAATAGTACTACACCAGCATAAATTTGTCGGCTTGCATCCTCCTTTGTAGCAGGACACAATTTTCCAACATTCTACCTTGGCAAAGGCTGGCCAATCTTTATAAATATGCAGAACGGTTCTTTTTTTGACAGAATACCATGATAGCCCTGATTATCACTACTATTATTTTTTTCTCTGCTCATTCTACCTTTACTGCGTGAGTACAAAACTCATATTACCTTATCCTCATATTTACTTTTTCTTGACGAGTTGAAATAAAACTTACAAATGATGTGATAGTGTTGAGGAAATAAAAATCAAACAAAGTATCCATAAATGAAAAGTTTTGCAATGTCGCACATATGCTGCATCTTTGCGTTTACAAAAACATTTAATAACATTTGTTTACTTATTATTAATATTTTATTACATGGTTTTTCTTCAGATAGGCATCCATTTTAATTTACAGCTTCTAAGCTTGAATCACAAAAGTAAATGAAAAAAATCAAATAATCCAGACCAAGTAGTGGTTCTGGCATTATGAGCAACATTTCATTCTTTATCAGTAAAATAACTGGATGAAAATTAATAACAATAATCAAATAAAAATGTGTTGTTATAATTAGGCATTAAATTGCTACATAAGCTTATGTCGCTAACTTTTACGCTATATTGTGATGGAATTCTGATACCAAACGCAGGTAACTTTTACGTTGAATCTCGTGCAATACTAAATGCAATATTTTAACATATGGGAATAATCAAATTTTGGGTGAGGATTGTTACATGCTGAACCTAAAAAAATCTTCCTGTTAGATTTCTGGTGAAGCGTCAGTATGAGACGTAAAATTTTGAATGCCGTTCGAGAAAGAATAAAGCAGATCTAAAGAAGATCCGATAAATTTTTAAGTAAAGGCCTTGGGTTCGATCTTTAAGTAGTTGATCGTTATCATAAAGCACACCATGTCAAGAATATGGTCGTTTCACATGAATAGTTTTCGCAAAAGGGTGGAGTTTAATTAGAACTCTAAACCAGACTGGTAATTCCGCTTCTGGAAGCAATTTGTAATGAATAATGCCGTCTATACTCTACTGTACATCATTGGGCATTGTCTTGCATCTATCAAAATCCTATTTCAGATGGATAATATTCGCCTTGTTTTTTTTTTTTTTTTTTTTTTCATTCCGCGCTGTTCGATAGATATCCCAAGTTTAGCAAAAATGGAAAATAAAAAAAGTATACATGACATTAAATTTGTTAACGTATTTAACAAAAACAGAAATTGCTAAATTATCATTCATACTTTTGCTGTCTTTGCAGAGAATGTATGACGCACATTCTTTCAAGTTATAGACTTTCATTATGCATTGCAGGTATCGAACAATTGTCGCCGAATACAATCAGTGACATTTTCTTTAATGGGATTCTTATATATTACTATGCCCAGGAAATTGTTGTTTAAGTATTACAAAATAAGTCGCACAGCCATTATCGCTAATATAAAAAACACGAGCTCTGAAATAATTTACATACTTCTGGTGCACCCTCTAATTTATAAAAGTATTTTCTCCCTCCTTACAGCATGTCTTCATAGTATAACAGTTATACGGTATTTTCTACCTCCTTTCTGCATGCCTTCGTGGCGTAGCTGTTAGCACACTTGGCGCGTATTCAAGATGTCCAGGTTCTCAATTTTCATGTCTCCAGCATCAATAAATTCCTAATGACTCTACAAACGTCCCTGCATTTTGTAAGTATTTCTGATAACAGCAGTGTTAGAAAACCTCTATTCGACGTATACAGAAGCGAAAATGCTGTAAATATTCATTGTTCTTACTTGAGCACTCTATCAGTTTTGAACTTAATTTACCAGTATCTGCAGAATATTTGCGTTCTTGCGTTCTTAGGTAGATCTAAACGTTTCCGGCCTGATGTAGTTCTAAAAAAAAAAGCGAAATTTTAATAGCTTCAGTTTGAATATGATTTCCTAGTACGTCGATGCACTCTTCATATCGTTTAATCTGCATCTTTATGCGCCTAAAAGAGTAATATGTATGTTTGTCCTGAAACATTCAGTTGATATTCTTTCACTCCAACCATCATTAAATTTCTTTTCAGATTCCAGACTGGTAATAATTACTCGGAATTAAATCAGGACTGTATGAGAATCGCTAAGCTCCTTAAAACCAAAGTGTTATTTCGGAATCGTATTGACATTTTTTTTTAATTTTTTATTTGAGAATTTCTGAACAAATTCTGAGAAGCCATCTTGCAAAGCCTTGGTTCATGGAAGGTATTCATGTAGAACGTTTATTGTCTTAGACAGACTCGATGTTGCTGTTATTTGTTTTATTTATTTATTATTTTAGAACTGATGAAAACATTCTGAGTAGTTGTCTTGCAAAGAGACTTTGCTCATGGAAGATATTCATGTAGGAAATTTGTTGTTTTAGACAGATTCGTTGTTATCTTCTTTACCTTTAATATCGTATCATTCAATATTTGCTCCTGAACAAGAGCAATATTTTCTGATGCCCATGTCTATAATATTCGAGCTTCACGCCTAAGCTACATTGTTTAAGCATTCTTTCATTATAAACTAGGATTAGGAAGCAGATGAGGAGTTAAAATACACATGATCCAAGCGTCTCTATTTATTTTTCGGGTCTGCTATTTATTTCTCTATTTACGTTTCTTTAGACAAAAATGTAATCACAGAACTGAATTCGGTTATAAATATTCCAGAGTAAACTTAGTCCTTAGTCTATACGTAAACTATAGCCTATGTATGTGAACTATACAACCGCTTCAATCCCATTGCCAGCCCCAACCATTTGCGGTCGAAACTAGTTTCGTCATCAGCGCACAGCATTTATTCTCTAAATATCGAGACTCGACTTTAAGTCACTCTTCATTCACGAGCTTTTCATGATCAGAAACACCCTAAACAGAAATGAGGTGTAGGAAAATAAATTTAAGCAATCCGTCTTTTTTCCCGCAGCTGTTGTTCCCATGATTACGAGTTAAATCGGAAGAGCAAAAATAACCTTCAAAAATAACCTTTAAGCAAAAATAACTTAAAGTTCCTATTTTAAAGTAACAGACTACAGTGCGCCACTTTATTCATTCAGTTGAAAATAAAATACGCGAACGACTTCACTCGCGAAACTTTCAAATCGATTTGTTTTTAGTTCCGCTATATACATGCAAACAAAATTCTTTTGCCGAACAATTTTCTACGCATTCTTAAAACAGAATTACAAGCTCTAAGGAACTTTTTAATTCAAAGATTTCATCAATTTTGCATTTTTAATTATTCACTTTAATTAGTAAATATTATTAAGAAATATATCTGCAAAGATTTGCCATGTGCCACAATTAAAGAAAAGTTTTATATAAAAGGACTACGCGTTGGATTTGGCAAAACATTTTATTAAAAATAAACATCTTTTCAAGAATTGCGTGCTAAATCTTTCGTTATGGATAAGAATTTTTCGAATTAATGATTCTAAATTAATGGCTACTAATAAATCGGCTTTATCATTTTTAAATAAAGCATTTTTGGTGTATTATTCCTCCCTTTATATGCAGCAGAAAAGTTCACATTGTGGAAACGACAAGAGCAGTAAATGCCTATACTATCCGTTTGCAAGCTGCTTGTATAAATAGTAGAATAAAATTACGAGATATAATATATTGAAACGTATATAATCCCTAAATTAAATGGCGTTTTAGGATCTTCTGCAGACGATAAAGAAGAATGTAAGCAAGTATACTGTTATGATAATACTATTTTATTTACCTTTAAATATTCATTACTGATAATTGTGAAATCAGTATATTATCTCGGCTCTCAGTGATATACTTTCACAAAACGAGTACATAAAATTCATTAATAGCATTAGAACAAAATAGTTGAACTGAAAATTCTGTTTGCCAAATTTGTCTGCTCACTGCATGCATCGGAAGTTTGGAATTCTAATCCTGGAGAAGGTAATGCTTATTTTTTATGTTTCTTGTATCGAAATAAATACCTAATAATTCTAGAAATGGGATTCGAATTAAAAAGATGTTGTGGACGATATTTTATCACCAAAAGGATTTAACTATTAAATCCCTTCTTCAAAGCCCTTTTATGTAGGACAGAATGTCCGATATTTTCTTTCTAATTCCAGCATACCTTTATGGTGTAATTGGAAGCACGTCCGGTTAACAATAAGAAGGTCCGGAGTTGGAATCCTGGAGAGGGTACTGCCGATTTCTTCGGTTTCCTGTTTCAATAAATTCTAATAGCTCTGCAAGCGGCAGCACTTGCATTTGATGACTGAGTCTTTTGTAGAGACATTAGGTTATTTCGAAGCAGGGCACATGAAAAATGAGTAATGGCCTCACCGAGACTCGAACCACGGATCTCTCGAATACGCGCCGAGTTTGCTGACGACGAAGGCATGCTAAGGAGACGGAAGAAATACCTTATACTTTAATTGGGGGATAGCTTTTAATATTTCTTTAATTGGAGGATACTGTAAAGCATTTTATTCCTCCTTACTGCATGCTTTCATGGTGTAATTTGAAGTACCACCGGCTAACATTGGAAAGTGCGAGGTTTGTATCTCAGAAAAGACAGCTGATTTTTCGTGTTTTTCTGCTTTGGAAACCTAATGACTATACAAATTTAAGAAATATTCATTCACCAAGCAATATTATCTAAATATCTGGAAGCAAAAATTTCATCAAGTAGTATTTATTATTATTATCAGCACCTGTATTTGACGACTGACATTATGCATCGTAGTTTATAACATTCGTGCTCGCCTATTCAAAGTCCCTTAATCTATGAATACAACAATCAATCAGCGGAAGAAGTAAAGCAGTACATTTTTAAACAACTTAATGCATCTTTTAAGTACCTTAATTAATTTGAAATTTGCTTAAATATTGCTAATTAATTTTAATCTTTCACCTCTTTTGTTGCTCATACTGATTTATAGTTTTATCATGTTTTGTCCTTGGTGATTCAGTCTCAGAAATCTGTAGTTTCTTTTACTTACATTGACAAAAAATGTAGAAATTAGCTATTTCTCACTTAAGGTCAGCTTTTAAATAGATAATTGTACGTGAAGCTGACTGTTAAATGATATATGTTCAAATTAAAACTTGGAAAAACCTTTCAGAGCCATCCTAAAGCTAGAAGAAAAGAGAAAAAATAACGAAATAACATAAAATGAAATCATCCAATAAAAGTAAATTTGAAAATTACGTAAAACATTTCTGGCTCGAAGGTTTTTATGTCAAGTGAAATTTGGGAAGTTCGTTTCGACTTTAAATAGTTAAATTCTTTTAATAACGCTCTCTATCACATTTTCCTTCGTGCAAATCATACAGCGTAAAAGCTATCATGCATGTTTACAATGCATTTTTCTTCTTATACAGATATAATACGAATTCCTATTATTAAAAATTGTATTTTATTATGCAGAAGTTTTAGCGCGATATATCAAATCATTAAGCTTCGTAAAACTTTATATGGAGATTTACGTAAAGTTTATTTTGTATTGGAATAATTCTTTTACAGCTGAAACTGTATATTAAAATATGCAGAGTACATTGTATACTTTTGTTTCAAACTATGTTTGCATAAATTTCGTGTAGGTGCATTTTTGAATTTTATTTTGATAGAACACAGGCTGCATCAAAAACTTCTAATTTATAGTTATGTTCTTTTAACTCTTTCCATGCAAGAAAAAACGTTCACTACATAAACTATTTCTCATAATAGAATTTTATAAATATTAACCATGTAGCTGGAACCACTAGCATTTTCATAGCATTTATGCCCATGAATACGCTTGATGCAAATAATGGTGGTTTATCTTAATATTTGTTTAATAAATATTTAAAATTATTTATGTAAAAATTTGTCATCTTGTATGATGGAATGATTGAGTCATGCTAAAGAATGATAAACGTTCGTACTATACACATAGCCAAGATATTTAAAAAAGTATGAGCTTTCATAATATGAGCTTTTATTACATGGTTTAGACTTCCTTTTAGCTAAGCGACATTATGTATATTTAGATATGAGTTAATTTTAAAAGTCGGAAAAGCCAGATATGGTTGAGCACAGAAAAAAAGAAAGATTTTTTATGCATTAATATGCGTGCATTCATAAATAAAGCACTGAGTACAGAGATTAAACTATTGATATATATATTGCTTTCAAAGCTTGTGAAATCAATTGCTAACTGTAAAAGCATATAGAAAATTATATAATTTCACACTACTTTCATTATTAAGTTCTGAAAGCATTACGTCAGACAGATGACTTATCGTTCCATCTTACTTCTAAAATATAGCGTATACAAGCTCAAAGTTTATTTTAAACTTTTCTATTAACACGTCAGCTTGATGGTTACACAAAACTTAAAAGTATACCGAAACATAAACTCTGAAGCTTAACCAGAAATTAGGAACAAAAGTTCAATTTAAATATAAATATTAAACGCAAAGTGCCACTTGCCTATTAAATTTTGGCTTGGCCTCGTTTTTCGTGAAGCAGCTGTGTCTAGCGGAGCCAAAGCAGAAAAAAAGCACTTTGTACCAAGGTATTTTCCCCGGGGGTTGACTGGGAGGTATCTCCTAGCGTGCTGGTTAAGATCTATACTTAAATAGCCACGGCACCTGAGACAACATAGAATGTCTTCAAAGAACTAAAGTCATCGATTATTCAGTGGTCCGATCAGGCTCGGCACAGACCGTGCCCATACTGTCAAGTCTGTCTCAGTATGTGTGATGGCGACATGGTTGATATTCACGTGGTCCTTTTGAGTTTCATTCGGTTAACTCGAGGGAATCTAACATTGTGATTGATGTGCGATGACCGGTGCGGTGCCCGCTGAAACAGACGGCGCCCGCATGGATTGCACTAGGTTGAATGTTTACTTGATGTGAAGTCCCAATAACATTATGGTTCAGCTACACGGGATTGTACGTTGAAAGGGACAATTCTCAGAATCCACACATTTCTAGGAAACCGACGTAGCTAGGTTACCATTTTCACTTACTACAAAGACCTGAATGCCAAACAGCAATCGAATATCGCTCAGATTGGGATCACGTGATCCTTCAGATGCAGAACTTTGTCTGATTGGTTAATCTCTACGAGGGACAGAGTTCCAGCTGAAACATTTTCGGCGAGGTTTTAAAAAATCCCGCGTAGCCGGTACGTCGTTTCCGTAGCTAAGCGGGACTTCGCTTCCAGCAGAGGTCTTTTTGCTAGGAATCTTCCTTTTTAAACCAGTGCTACCAGAATCTCGTTCCTCAGAATATTTCCGTCTAGCAGGAACCGTGGCTAGATGTGATAAACTCTTTAGAGCTCACAGATTGGTCTAAGTCATCATGTTCTGCCTACAAGTGTTCTGTAGCAAGGCATCGTACCACAGCAAGTGACTATATCTATATATATCTGCCTAAAGTTCTCACCTGAACTCAAGAAACTCTGCACTTAAATGCGTCTGCGTCTTGGATAAAGTTTACAGAAACAGAAGGGAAAGTAAAGATAAAGCAATAAAAGAACTGGGCTAATTAATGCAAAGTTCTAAATGTTTTTTAAAAAATTATTTAAAATTGTATGTAGGGATATATTGTTGACTACAGTATATAATCTCATGTATATATATATATAGAGAGAGATAGATAGATAGATAGATAAAGAGATAGATAGATGCTCTATTATTAAATAATGATGAACCTTTAAATCTTTATATATGTATGCATGCCGTTTGCCCTACGCTTTTCCAACACAAAATGTGTACTTCTAAACTCTAATATTAAATATCGAATTCTTTTGTATTTAATATTTTGTGAAAGCGAATGAATTTTGTGGAAGTGTATTTCCACTGCTCAAAATAAAACGTTTTCTCTTCTACTCATCAGTGCGTTGCTGTTCTACAACATGTAAGATATTAATTTTTTTAATTCAATCAACACATTCGGCGTTTTAAAAGCAATCTGTTGCTTCTGTCGGAAATAAAATTATTTTACCTTTTACGTGTTGTAAGTTGTTTCTCCTGCCTTCTTAGCATGCCTTCGTAGTGTAGCGGTTAGCACGCTCGACGCGTATTCGAGAGGTCCGTGGTTCGAGTTAAGGCGAAGGTGTTGCTAATTTTTCACATCTCCTGCTTCTAAATTGACTGCAGAGAGATTACACTGTAATGTCTGTCTCTACAGTGGCGCCTGAACTAAAAGGTTGTAAATGATGATTCTTCACCACCAGGATTTGGAAACTGGGTGGTCTAAAACCCAAGTCGCCCTTTAAAAGGAGGAGTATATAAGGCATTTCTCCTGCCATTTTCGCATGCCTTCGTAGTGCAGTGGTTTGCACGCTCGACGCGTATTCGAGACGTCCGTGGTACGAGTTCCGGCGAAGGTGTTGCTCATTTTTGATATCTCCTGCTTGGGATCTGCGCATGTCAGCGGCCATATTGGTTGTGGTTTTTGTGTGCTCCGTTAAAAGTGCTAAAATCTTGGTAATTATACCACTTGTGTTTGTGAAAATGTGATTCTTCCATGGATTACTAGTTCCGGTTGCGATATTTGTGGTGTTTCTCTGCGAGGAAGGGATCCGAGGATAGAAAGACTTTTAAAATTGTTGCTTTCCGCCGCCTTCATTTGCATATTCTGAGTAAGCATTGTCTCTCAAGGTTTTTATATACTGTGCTAATAACTTTTGAGTATAAAATAAGATTTTATCTCTACCTAGTTATTGAAAATCGTGACTTTGGTACATGTATGAAAAATGTTATTTGCATTTGTAATTCTCAGTAAGCGTTAGGCTTAGTGTGGCGGATACAAGTTGACACCAGGAATTTGGTGCATTGCATCAACCATTTAAAGTCTTTCTGCCCGCTGAAGGGGCGAGCCAACACTTTTTGATGCACCAAAATTTAAGTCTGTCTGCCCGTTGAACAATTTGTTTAATTTCCGTCAGAAAATTTTAATTTCTGCTTAAAAATTATTTTGGAAATATTTAAAACACAAAGTGAGATGGTTCGTCCAAAAAATAAAGAGCCTAAGGGGCAACTCCCCGACAATGAGACGCAGTCGGCCAGTGTTCCAATAATAGATAAGACACAGAAACAGAGCAGTACACGACAACTAGACTTTGATATAACTTTGGTAGATGCCAGTTCAGAAAATCATGAAGCTTCAGAGTGCTATACTAATCTAATTGGATATTTAAATAGAGACGACATTTCCACAAAAGGCTCGCGGACGACAAACAAATTCTAGCACTCTTTAACAAGTGCCTTGAATTAGGTTATTTTCCAAAGGAATGGAAAAACGCAGAGCTAGTATTGTTCCAGAAAGAGGGAAAACCAAAGTCCATTCCCAGTTCTTACAGACCTATCTGCTTACTCTTAGTGTGGGGCAAGGTCCTTGACAAGATGCTTACGCAGAGATTAACGTACTACCTGGTCAAAAACAAACTACTAAACCCCGCCCAATTCGGGTTTACTAAAGGGCGGAGTACCACCGACGCCCTCAACCGTGTTCAAGACATCATCTTAAATAACAGACAAAATAACCTCCATACGTGTATAATATCGCTTGATGTAGCTTCCGCATTCAATAAACTATGGTGGCCAGCGCTCAAAACAAGACCTGCGATGTCCAAAGAATCTTTACCAACTGAACACAAGCTACCTCACAGAACGTCAAGTGACCTACAAAAGAGACGGCTTAAATATCACGATGAATTACCACAAAGGAGCCCCACAGGGGTCTAATATCGGACCCATCCTGTGGAACATAATTGCAGACTCAGCGCTGAACATCAACTTTGGAGACAATGCCAATATACAAGCTTACGCCGATGATATTATACTCATAATAGACGGTGGCAATATGACAACAATAGAGCGTAAAGCAGACGCAGCACTCAAATTGCTTACAAAATGAAGTCAAGACAACAAACTGTGTTTCAGTATTGAAAAGACACAGATGATAGTCTTTCCAAAAGGTTCAAAAATAGACGCGAATCCACCACGCATAAAGTGGGAAGGGCATCCACTGTGACGCCAGGATACCACTAAATACCTAGGATTCACGCTTGATAAGAAGCTCACGTGGGTATCACATCTTACGGAAGTCCGAGATAAGACGCATCGAATCATCAATAAACTAAACAGGATAATCACAGACAATTGGAGCCAAAAGGGGCGCCTGTTAAAAGGGGCCCTTAATGCAATTGAACGCATGATCCTCTACGGCTAACCAGTCTGGACGAATGGCACAGCAAGAATATGTCAAAAACTACATCAAATACAGCGAGTAATCCTGTTAAAAATCACCAGTGCGTATAGCACCACGTCAACCGCAGCACTTCAGGTTTTAGCTGGCACGCTCCCACTCGACCTAAAAGCAGAATTAGAAAGATCAATCTATCGACTTCTACATTACAAACAGGACCTTCACACTAAAGAAGATTTACATCTATCCTATGTCAGCATAGAAAGCTTCCAAGATCCCCCTGACTTACACCCAGGAGATCTACCCATCTTTTCCTGGTGCAAATCGCCACCCTCAGGACAACAAAGAGAGATTTTTTCTGACGGTTCAAAAATTTCAGGACGAGTAGGGGCAGCGTTCACGGTCTTTTCGAACAATGAAGAAATTTATCAAGCACAATTCCGTCTAAGCAACCATGCTTCAGTCTTCCAAGCCCAGTTCCTAGCACTCAAAGAAGTAGCACTATGGTTAGGTACGCAACCAGCAACTCACACTTCATTCTTCACAGATAGCATGAGCGTTCTGAATGCGCTGAATTCCTTTCCTCCAAAACATCCGCACACGGCAGCACTTAGAGAGATCTTCTTGACGTTAGGCTCTTCCATACCTTTAAAGATCAACTGGATAAAAGGACATACCGGGCAGAAAGGCAACGAACGAGCGGATGAACTAGCTAAGACTGCAGCTTTCAAACCAGAAATTGACAAGGAAGTTCCGCTTTCCGCAGAAGTTTCAAAAAGGCTCCTCAAGACAGCATTTCAAGAGACATGGTCATCGCGATGGCAGGAAGAAGAGACAGGAAGATTTACTTACAACATCTTCCCAACACCTTCTCTCAAGAGGCTGAAATGCAACCGACTCTTCCTCCAAGCCTGTACCAACCACGGGAAATTCCCAGCGTATTACAGACGATTCCTCAGGACGGGACATCAACTGTTCTTGCGGTTTTCGCGGGGAAGACGCGGACGCACTTCATTACCTGCTCTCCTGCCCTCTGACAGAGCACCTTCAACAGCAGTTCTTTCCTTCCGAATATATCAAATATCCTGTGAATAGACTGTTCATGAACTATTAATGCAATAAGGGCATGTTAGAGAAAATAAAGCAAGTGAATGAAAATAATTATATCCAAGAAACTACAGATTAATGTAAAACGTAGAAAGGCGGTATAACCTTCAGATTGCTAGCAATGACTAGGATGACTTCCTAACCCTGGAGTGCCATTAACTTAATTTGGCGGAACAGTTTAAGTAAAGTGACTATATATCTCCTGCTTCGAAATAACCTAATGTCTCTACAATGTGAATGTGTTTCCTTACAATAAAAGATATTTAACGTTCAAATTTAGTGGGTATTTCTAATTAAAAATATTAAGTGATTTAAAAGCAATAAAAATAAATTATAATAATACTTCATTAATTTTAATATGATTGATTAAACAAAGTACACAATTTCATCTGTATCCATTACGTTTAATTCATTCAGACTACCCTGTACCTTAGGGTTAGCCCCTTTCTTGAATTTGTTTCATGGCTTTTTGAGGAAACTCCGTTAGAATTCTTAGCGTAACTTGAGAGAAAAATGAAATTTTACTACAAAATTAATACATTTGATGGCTGTTACAAAACTGCCTTTTTGTCTTCTGTCACCAGATTCAGGCAAAATGAAATGAAACAATGATAGCTGAGCTAATATTAGTCTCTCGAATTTGTACTGAAAAATATTTAGAATACTATACATGCTATTTTATAATGTCAAAAATAGTATAAATAGAGTTGAGAAGTTCTGAAGGTAATAAATAAACTGATCAGTGTTTCACGCGTCGTATTTAATTGTTAAGTAATAAGATGCTTTTAGCACTGATAATTAAAATTCTTTTAAGCATTTCTTCAATATCAAACGTTTTCGGAGAATGATTAGAATTAGTTTTCATAAAGAAATGGTACGATGAAATGCATTGTTTATTACAACTCCATATTTTCTGTTGAAGATGTGTAGAATGGCTGATTTCTGGCTTCATATGATGTATAATTGATACAAATTCACTTTTTTTACTTTTATTGCCTTTTACCTTTTTTAAAAATTGAAATACTTCCTTGAGATGATATACTAAATTCTGAAGATTTTAGATTCAACTGCTTTTCCTACCCATGCTAAATTTTCTTATGGAAACTATTCAGTATTTATTGTGTTTAGTTCATATAGTCTATCCTAAGCTCCTTTCTTGATCTTTTGATATTCGTTGAGAACAATTCTCTAGATATTTTTGAATTTTTGAAAATGGAAGCTTTCTTCTGGAGAAACTGAGACTCTTCACTGTTCAGATTATGCATATCAGAGTGATAGACGACAGAGCATCTCTCAAACGCAGTATCGTCTCGATGTAAAGTTCTAAATCTAAAATCAAAACATAAATATTGCATTAATGATCCTGCTTAAAGTACATCCTTTTAGAGTTTTAAAGGAAAAAAGAATGTTCTGGTATTCACCAGTAGAAAAATACAATATAGATACTACTGCTGTCAGTTTAAATATTTCTGAAATATCTCGGAAACCATTAATATCGAAATTCTGCAAATTGAAAGATTATCAAAAATGATAGAAAAATAACAAATATGAAACCGCAAAATGTTTGTATGCTATATTATAGCAGAATAGTAAAACGTTTCTTTCCCTTTATCTTTGAACATATGCAGAAAATTTCGAAAAAAAAAAAGATGAATGATTAAACAGTCTTCAGTAGTTGTACATATTTTCATAGTTTTGGTTTTGGTATTCGAATAAGGTAAGAATCGAAATTATGACAAATTTTGTTAACGTTATGACTTTCAGTAACAATCAACAAAGCTTAAATTTTTGTGTGATCGGTAGGAAAAATAGGCAGTGAAAGAAGTGTTTTTTCAAAGCCGCAGTAATCAAAGCATCTCTAGCGAACCAGATAGAAACGAAATTCAGTTAAAACAAAAGTCTCATGTGGTATAATTCATTTTTCGCAGTATATGTTACCTTCTGAAATCAAAAATGCATGTAATTTTATTAACAGATGTAAAATGGTGTTGCGTATCTCACTTGTCTGACAGGGGTACAGGCGAAAACGTCGCAGCAAACACATGGTGCGCGAAAACGTAGCGGAGAAATCAAAGCGAGGTGAAAACGTCGCAATACAAAACATCGCTACAGAAAATAAGGCAAGGAGAAAACATTTATTTCTAACACGTGGCACAAAACATCGTAGTCGAAAATAAAGCAAATAAAAAATATCGCAGTTTAAAAACATCGTCGTCGAAAATATCGTGGTAAAAAATAAAGCAACTGCAAAATCAGTGCATGAGGATTACATCTCAGGCATGCGTTATATTAGCATAATGATGAGTGCAAGAAGGGACAAGGAATATTCTTACATTTATATTTCATATTTTGAATTAACTAACAAATTTTTGCTGAAAATTTAATCAGGAAACTTAAGAAGAACAATACAAAAACTGAAAATAAGTAGAAGGTTAATGCTACTTACAGCAGTTAATAGTATTTTAAACTTACATAGTTAACTAATAAATGTTATTAATTAATTAATATCCCTTATAAAGTTGTAGGATTATCCACCGTGTAATTCTAAGATACTGTTGGAAGTGAAGAATCTTAAGAATTGATAAGCGAATAATCGCTTGAGTGACAGGAAACAACAAGATAGAAGGGTAAAATAACCCTTGATTATTCCAATTAAAGTTTAACAAAACTCCGTCTTGGAGTTGTACAATAAAACTGACACATGGGCTTGAACTTAAAAGACTAAGAATTAAACTAAACTAATCTTAACTAAAAAGATATAACCGAAGCTATCAAAATTCTAACAGAGTTGGCCCCTTAACGCTAATTTACTGCGAAGCTATCAAGGGCCTAAAGTATGGCCGAGCGTAATAATAGCCTGCGAGAGAGTAGCCAAAAAAGGCGGACGCGTGCAGCCAGAATATCTGGTATCTCTCTCCCAAAGACTGTAGAACTTCGCGGTTATATACCGCTCTTCCTCATAAAGGGGACTCGGTACCTTTTGAATTATTTTTTTTTTTTTTTTTTTTTTTTTTTTTTGTTTAAGAACTTTCATTTACTTTTTAAGAATAATAAGTGGTTTTATGAGACAAAATGGTTTCAAGTTGAAAAAAAGTGTTTTGCTATTAATTTTTCTTTAATTATTATTAAAAATTCTTTCTTCTTCCACAATTTTCAATATTTTTGCTTCAAACTTTTTTATTGTATTTATGATAGTGTTCTTAATAACTTTACTGATCGATTTTGTAATTAATGAGTTAGTTTCTGAGAAAAAATAAAAACTACATTTTTATATAAAAACTTTAAAAAAATATGATTTCAGTGACATTTTCACTTTCAATAATTTTTCTTTTCACTATTTTTCAAAACTCATCCTTGATTCTATTTAGTATATAATTTTAAATAAGCAGTAAAATTTTAAATAATTTGGTCTATATCTGAACAAGTTTTATGACTTTAAGTAAAAAGATATATTGAAAAATTGCAAACTGAGAAAACGCAGTTTAAAGAATGTAAACTGTCTGAATTGTCATTAAATCATTTCAAATTTCATAAAAATTTTATTATTGGATTTCATTACATATATATATATAAAATAAATCTTAGTACTGCTCAATTGATTAATATGAACATAAATTACAAGCTTTTGTTTAAAACCTTATCTGGCTAGAAATATTGCAAAAAATCATAAAATGCAAGTAGAATTTTTCTTTACCTGTTTTTGTTTTTTAAAACACGCTCAAAACAATTTTAATGCAGCAATTAACTATAATATATTTTCTATATATCATAATTAATTGATTATAAGAAAATATATTAATTATAATGTATTTTCTTATAATCATTATTAATAATATTAATTTGTCGTTTTATTCATATTTTTAAAAAGCAAAATTTGAAATTTAACAGACATAAAACATTTTATTTAAAACCACTCAGCAGCTTATGTGATTTATTCTCTTATTTTAGCCATTTGATCTCATATATAAATTGAATTTTAAATTAATTTATGTGCATTTTAATTAATTAAAGAGTTTAATGTTTGTTCCAGCACTATTTCAATAATGCTACAGTCAGAAACTTGATCACTTTCTTTACACCACCTCTTTCTGTTCGTGTCTAATCACTGATAATTTCAATTTTGAATAAGCATAGGAAAGTTGACTGATAATACACATTAAATTATTTGCTGAGCTCAGTATAAATATATAAACTTGCCAGTTTAAAGGTGAAAAAATTCTTTTCCAACTTTAATTTGTATTTAAATAAATCAATATATAAACAAAGATTTTTGATAGTTGGAGTCATATTTAATTACACTCCTTTTTACACTGAATTTTAGTAAGTTGCTGAAAAAAATTAAGAAGTAAAAAAAAAAAATAAACACTGAGGGAGTGTGGCATTTAAAAGGGTGTCAAAAATTTTAAAAACCTTTTTATAGCATTTATTATCGTCAGATCATTTCAAAATTTCTCTTCAGTGTAGTAAGGGTATAAAGGTACTTTTCCAGCAAAAAATTGATAAATCGGTAATTTCATTGATTTTGGTGTACCGAGTCCCCCTTAACATTTAGACGGGCTTCTAAAACTACGTTCTGACCGGAAGTGGTAAGTAAGAATTGATAGGAAAGGAAGTTTAACTCAAAACTTAACTGTTAATAAAATTAACATAATTCTTACAAATTTTTATTGAGAATTTTTCATAAAAAATATAATATATTGAGAATTTTTCATAAAAAATTTTCATAAAAAAGGTTACGAAAGAAAAGATGAGTATGTGCACGTGTATCTCTTAAAATTGTTTGATTAATTATTAAACTGTAAAATTACATTCTTTCACTTTTTTTTATCTGAAATTATTCTTCTGGTGGAAATTAAATCTTGTTTTGTTTCCGTTTATTCATCTTCTTAAAGCGCCATTATCATTTTCACGTACAAAGTGCAGTTTATCGCTTAGATTTGTTAGTTACGACGAAACATGTCAACTAAATCATATTCATTATTTCAACATGTACGCAGTTTTCAGTTTTTGAATGCTGAAATTTTCTGCCTACATTTTCAAAAGAAAAGTTTTAGTTAATTCAAAAATCTGAAATATAAAAGTAAAAATATTGTTCATCCCTTCTTGAGCTCACAAATCATTATGCGAATGTGCATTTAGAGCTTATAAAACCTGAAAAAAGCATGCCTGTAATGTTATCGCCATACGTTTATTTGTGTCTGTTGTAATTTTACTACGATATTTTCAACGACGATGCTTTTAAACTGCGAAACGTTTTCAAGTATCTTTATTTTCAACGATGTTTTAGAACTGCGATTGTTTCCTCC
Source organism: Stegodyphus dumicola (assembly GCF_044657685.1). NCBI lineage: Eukaryota > Metazoa > Arthropoda > Arachnida > Araneae > Eresidae > Stegodyphus > Stegodyphus dumicola. The sequence continues at coordinate 136,436,599 of NC_140777.1, forward strand.
TTGCTTTCTACTTCCCGCGATATTTTGTAAGACTGCGCTTTCGTCTTGCCTTGTTTGCTTCACGACATCTTCGACTGCGAAATTTTCGGCAAATACCGTCTAACAAGAATATCAAATTAAGTCCATAAATTTGATTGTGGCCAAGATATAAAGATTTGGGTTTGCTATTGGTTTAAGTATTAAGTACCTTAAAGTAGTAGGAAAAATTTGGCCACTTCTTTCCCAGTTTTGAAGGAAAATCCGCCATGGTACCGATTCGAAGGTCTTCCACCCCTCTTCCCCATCCTCCCAAACCATCGGCCCACCAGCGGCCGAGCGTTAAAGTCGCTGAACACTGGTAGTTCGGTCCGAGGTTCGAATCCCGCGAACGGGCTGGCTGCATGGGCGTTTTCGTGGTTTTCCCCATGTGTAACGTGTATACGAGCCAGTTTCCCTTAGAAAGTCCTCCACGAAGGCATCCCTCCTCTTAGGCAGATAGCCCTCGAGGCTTTGCCATACTCACACACACACACACACACACACACACCCAAACCATCGTAGGCTCAACACTGTCATTTTCAACTCAACAGTATTTTAAGCTCTCAAATACTCCACAGGTAGTAACTTTAAAACATGAAGAAACGCCAGATTTGTTGCATGAATAATCCGGAGGTTTTCACTGCGTAACTTCAAAGATAATTTAAAATAAACTAAGAATATTGACTCAAAATTATTTTTAAATACATAATTCTAATAATTATATTAGTTTTAATACGATTCTGAGATAAATATATGAATGTAATATTTGATTTATAACTCTAAGTTTTAATTTTGCTTACTAGTTTTAGGCTAATTTCATTCGATTTTGCATTTTTCTTAAACAATTATATTGATGAAAATCTAAATAGAAAAATGTTTCTTGTACTAGATGGATTTTAAATACAACAAGAGTTAAAATATATAGATAATTATCTGCAAACAGTCGTGTGCGTAAGCTTTTTAATTTATCATTTAAAGGTCTGAAGAACACAAGTCTGAAGAACTCTGAGTAGAGAAATGGATTTGTTAGCAAACCAATAAGTTTCCACTCGAAGTAGTTTCATGACCGTTTGCAACAATAGTGACTCCGGCCATGGCTTTGGCTACCTTGACGCTGCATTGCAACTTCAACGATATGATAAATGACGAACCTGGATGCGGGAGTGGCGTCGCGTCATCTTTCCAGACGAATGCGGGATGTGGAGTCCCGGAATCACCATGATAGACGCATCCGTGTTTGGCAGTATCATGAAAAACGCGCATTTCCAGTTTGCATTTCATATCGTCATAATGGCCCATCAGCTCGAGTGCTGGTATAAGATGGCATTGGATACACGTCTCGATCACCTCTTGTTCGCACTGCCAAAACTTTGAACAGAAACCGTTATATTCCTGACTCGTTAAGTGCCGTGGCTCTGAATTATAACTGAGGCTTCCCTAATGCTTTGTTTCGGAAGGATAATGCACAACCGCATTTTGCCCGTAGTATCCTTACCTTCCTCAATGCAGAAGGTGTCCGACTGTTGCCCTGGAGCACATTCTTATGATCTGTCACCAACTGAACACTTGTGGTCAGTGGCTGCCGAGCGATTGGCACGTTTAGTACTCATCATCAACTACTGTCGATGAATTCTAGCAAAGTTTTGAATTTGCATGGACTGCGGATCGCCGTAATGCCATGCAATCTCTACTTGACTCCGTGTCCAGGCTGATAAATCAGCCTAGGCACGGATTTTTACTGATTTGTGCTGCCAGAGGTGGCTGCTTTGGGTACCTATTTAGCAAATCTATACCTCCCAATGTTCTGTAAATTTAATTGCTTGTGTTTTCCGTTATAATGTAGGTGCCCAATAAATACCATTCTATTATTTGTACTCTTTCATGGCACAGAATGGCTAGTAGTGTATGTAACGGATTAAAACTAATGGGATAGAAAAAAAAATAATAAGGAAAGTTTCTCTGAAGCGGGATTTAGACAATTTTAAATTAATTACTTGATGCCAATGTCATTGCTGTAGCTGTTTCTTATGAATTTGTTATCAAAATATTTCATAGAATAACCTTTTCCTCTGTAGCTTAGCTATCAATATTTCTTATAGAATTCTATTTAAACAGGTGATCTAAATTAAACTAAACTAAAAACGTCAGAGATCTGTAGATTCTTCGGGATCTGAGATAAGGAATCAGGAGCCTTCCAGTAAAACCGGAGTAGTTAACAGCTCTGCTATGTATACCTTCGCATTTTCGGGATTCGCACTCGAGCTAAACACTATGGAGTAAAAATCACCTACCTCCATATTAACAGTGCATTGCGTAAAGTGGTTGTAGATGGTTGTAGAGGTTATACAGGGATTTTCAACCAATATTAAATTCTGAATGCGTCCCTGGTATTTTAGTTCTGCAGTCCAAACCTTGCATTATCTAGTCAGTTATTTCGCTCCAGATGATCCGCAAGGTACGTGTCTCTGTTGTAACCAAAAGAAAGGTTAAAGATATAGAAATGCTGTTGCAACAGCAAGCTATTCTCCATAAAATTAAACGAAGGACAAAAATATCTGTATTTATACTCCATAGGAAAGCTAAAGGTCGGCTCAAATGTGCTTGGAAAATCCTGAAGAAGACGAAATATCGATAATATGATGGGAACAAAAGCTGAAAACTGACTAGAAGTATAAATCTATTAAAATCTGGCTGTGATTTATCAGTTTCAATTAACTATGTGATACAGTTTCAGAATTAATAAATAAATTAAGACATTAAGGTATCACAAAGGTTAAAGACAGAAAAATATTTACAAATAAATCTTAGCATTTAATGACGCAGTAATTTTTAATACTTTATAAACAAATTTACATTAGATATTATTCACATTGTACGTGAATTCAGAAGAAAGTGATGTTCTTATTAAAATTATTTAATATTCTTATAAATGTGTGCATGCGTAATGTTTGCAATCATAGCAAGCAGAATACAAATTTAATTAAACTTTTCCTCTCTGGAAAATTTATCTCTTCAATACAATATAGAATATCACCCTGTATTTTATAATAAATTAACATTTTAATAACGCTAATGTTGCTAAATAAATATTACAATAATTCCAATAGTAAATATTACCCTATCGAATGTATTTGAGTGCATGATTTTGAATGATATATTAAATATCATGCACTGCTATAAATTAATTTTTGCAGAGTATGTTATTTACAATGTTAACTTCTTAGCTCAAATGCAAACTAAATTGGTGTCTAATATTTAAATCTGCTTGAGTCACATTGTATTAAAATATTGCAACAAAGTTAATTTTTATTATATACATTAAATGCTTTGCCGTATGAATTTATAAAAACTAAAATTTATGTTTCTAAAAATGAAGCTAAGGAACTACAGCGAGTAATAGCAGTTTTAAAGGTGAAGTTGCAAAGCAACATGTACTCAGAGAGAAAAGTAAATTGCTAGTAAAGATTTGTAAACCAAGGAAGCGGGAAAAAGAGAATTAATGAAAAGGGGAGAACGAAGAGAATTAATATAAACTATAAAAAAGTAAATAAAATACACAGGAAAGGTGCAGCATACGCAGCAAGTAAATAACGTTTCCAAAAATTCAGAAAGAATGAAAAATATTTTTGAACCTAAACGTTTCTTCTTAAACCTTTTGCTGGCGCGCTATTTCCTTGATTGCTACAAAATGCAGAAATTAAAGTTGTGTTTCGAACCTCAATTTCTAAAACATAAGCATTTCAAACGATATGAATTTATGCTATTTTATAACTTAATAGATTCACTACAAAAGTTCAAAAATAAGCACGTCAAATGCGGCTTATGAATTATAAAAAACTGCAAAACTAAATATTTTTGCAATTTATTTTCCGTAAGGTTGATTTTGAAAAAATAATATCATATATTTCTTATATTTCTGCTGACGATTAAAATTTCTTAGAAACGAATATAAAACTACGAAGAAATGCTATTAAGATGAAAATGCCAGTCTAAATATTCAAAATTCTTAAAATTAATGAGAAAACTTTAAATGTAAGATGCATTTTCTAGAAATGCCTTGAATTATCCATACAACTAAATGGTTTAAATTCCATAGAATAAGCAGTAAAATGTTTTTTAAGTTTTCCTGCTCAAAAAAATCTGGTAGTCTGCAGAACACAATTCAGGCCTTGGCTATTTTATAAAGGAGACCTTTAGGCTAGAAATATTAAATTTGTAACTAAGTCTTATGTAGAAATTATATAACATTGTATAAAATTTTAATTTTAATTTTAATTTAATCACTCTCCTACGAACGTGTAGCTCTCATCTAGCATAATTCAGAGATTTCTTCACCTTCTGGGCTAAACTTAATTAATGAATAACATGTTAGTTAAATTACACGATACTTGCTGCAAATCCAAAACTGATGATGCTAATAATAATAATAAAATAATAATTAAAACTTGAAAGGTTTCAGATTTTAAATTACATCCAAAGGGGCGTTTTTTAACAGTTTCTGTGTTACCTTTATTTATCAAATATCTTGCTCTTCGCACTCAAACCATAAAATTCGCAAAATAATTTTAAAATGAGCATATCTTTAGAATTTCCGATAGACAGTCTCGCTAGAGATAAAAATGTTTGTTCTGCACAACGTTGCCATTATTCGCTTTTAAATCTCTGAGTTTGTTAATCAAAAATTCGTTAAAGTTTTACAAAATATGAAATTGATAATAAAAAAAATTCCAAATTTCAAGTTTGGGCTTCCAGATGTCCATATTCGCAGGAGGATTACGTTATTCAAAGTTGATGGCTCTAGGTACCGTTGTTTTATCACAATGCGAGAAAATATATACCTTTATGCAGATTCTTCATTTAATTTCTTTAAATATAATACATGGTGATAATATTTAGTGGCAGAAATTTGAAAAGTGAACCAACGCAAAATGCCAAAACGAAATTAATATCTTTCCAGTAAATTGCCTCTTTGGACTAATAATAATATCTATTATTGTAATTATAATAATCTGGGTACAATTTATAGATCTATTGGGATAGTAACAACTCGTCTTAACAAAGATACAATTTTAGAATCACAAAATAATGGTTTATTACTTAAACAACGGTTTCTTAACAGCTTAAATATAGGCAGAAATAGTTTACTAGCATTATTTGTATTACATAAAATTATGATACTCTGCACTTGTTTATATAAAGCTAAGAATTATCTTGCTGTTTTTTTTAATTATGTGTTGGAAGTGATTTTCATATGGCTTCAGATATGTACTGATACGTTTCGCAACACGAACGTTCTTTTCAGTCTGCCATTACTCAAATTCTTTACGTATTTCTCAAAAGCAATTTTAAATTCTTCCCCTGTATTGAGGTTATTCGAATTTGTAGTGTTTTCGTTTGCAACCCACAGAAAAACAACTGGTAAAATTTCGATATTCATTATTTTTGGTGTCTTTGCTCATTCACCTGCAACTCATTGTTGATGTTGCTTGCATGATTGTGTATTGACTGAACACTGAAGATTAACAAGTTATTTGAATGGATAACAATATTACTGTGACTGTTGTTAAGACTGTAATGTATTTGCTTGGTGTATTTGACTGAACTGCATGTGATTAGGTTTTAAGACAGCTTTTTTTTTAAGTTGAAGTTGAAATTTTCTCATGTATAAAAACATTGTTCATCTAAATGAGGAAGAAGCAACGCTATTTTTAATTTTTTAACTGTCAGTATAGAAGTTGGCAGATTTCTTGAAATAAAACTGATTCGCATAGAAAATTAAGGATTACATCATATATTTTGAATTTTGAATTTTATAAATAATATGGACATAAGATTTGTACTAGGAAAGTTCGTTTCTTAGAGAGCCATAGTTACAATTTCTGTGCATTTAGAATACTGTTGGTTTACATGTTATTTTAAGCTACAAGAAAATGAGAAGAAATATTTACCAGGGAGTACAGTGCATTTGATGTTATTTTACAGCATTACGCGATGCTTAGGAGGAATAGCCTTTACGCATGCTGTGGATTTATTTTTTCTTTAAATGCAGTTATTGGAATAGTCCGAATTTCTGCCCCATACGCGTCATTTTTTATTCAGCCACGTTTAGATAAATGAGCTTTCCTATATGGAGTTTAGACCCTATATGCACGCTGTACCTTTTCGCCAAGTTTTAAAATATTTGTAGGGTACTGAGATTGATGCTACTGAAGTGTTCAAACGAATTTAATTTTTCGTAAACTGTGAGACTTAAATATTTGATTGAATTAGCTTTTTTGATTTTTCTCACTTCCAGTTTTGATTGTAATTGTTTGAGGTGGTTCATCGGGAACTTTAGTTTGTTATTTTTTCAAAGATTATTATATGTTTCAATGAATGCTTTTTCCAGTATGTCGCGCATTCTTCCTTAGGTAACGAATCCTGCATCGTCAGCGAGTGATATAACTTTTGAGTGACCTGGCCCTTTTGATTATGTAATTCGATTGAATACAAGATTCTAGATATCCGCACTTAAGTAGATATCTTGTGGACAGCCTCTTTTCTGGGGGTTTCTATTACTATAATATTATACGGACCCATACTTTCCTTGCTTGCTACAGAAATAATAGTTATTACCTCAAAGATATTTTGGAGGAATTCCGTATATTCTAGAATATGGAGGCAATCATGAGGAACCAAAATTCTTCCACGAAATGTTTGTGAGTGCTAGATATGTGTCGGAAACAGAGTGTATTCAGTAGTCAGTAAAGTAAGTAAAGGCAATAATGGTCTGGCGTATAATGAGTACTCTTAAAGGCATATACTAAAGGTATAAGAAAGTAAAATAAGTGAAATTTTGTGTCAAGGATAATACACCATTGCTTAGAAAATTTGACTTTAACCTGAAGTAAGAGATTAATAGTCCGAAAATGAAAACTTAATTTTCCTGCAGAATTACCTGCTGTGTCGTAAAGTGAAAAACATTAAAAATTTTTAATTTGAAAATAATGCAAAATATTTCCTTGCACAGAAGATAGTCTATATGTGAAAGAATAATTGTCCAGATTTGTGGCTAACTGTAAAAAAAAATAAGCGAACGAAAACGACCAAAGAAGTGTCATCATGACATGTATACTAAAAACATTCAAATCCATAATTGAATGTAACCCTAAAAATAGCAAAATACTAAGAGGGAAAATGATTTTCCAAGCAAAATATTAAATAATTCATATATTTAAAAGTTTTTATTTAATATAAATTATATTTAGTAATTTAATAATCCTTCGGGTTCAATAATTTTTCTCACGTCTATAATTTGAAGGAATAACATATCTTACGCTATATGGTTTACAACAGCTTCGACAAAATTACTAATGGCACTTTAATCGGCATTTTACCAGATCGTTTGGGTAATCATAATATATGATGATAGCATAGCAAAATTAAGTGTAGCATAACGGAACGCAAATTAAGAAGAGTAAGATACAATAATCTCGAACGTCAAAATCCAACAAGCGTAGCAGAAAGCTTAACAACAAACAAATCATGAGGTCAATTAGGACGATTTTCTGGCCTTCTTATCTCGGAAATAGGTTTAACATATCTCACATTCTCCAGTTTCCTAAAATCCGGCTTCTTTCCTTAAGCCAGGCTCTTCTCCAATACTGTGGTTCTTAAAGAGAATGCAATTAATTTACAGCTTGCAAGTGTCTCTCAGTCAAGTAGAGGTTGGATGTCTCTCCACTTAAGGATCAGTCTTTTTAATTTACCACTAATTATAACCATACCTTTTAATTAGACACTTTTTTTTTGTTTTAAAAGTAAATCTTTTCTTCGGAGAAGAGGCGTTCGGGCTACGTAATGTAGTACGGTCTCAAAGTATAAAAGACGTATTCATAAAATAATAAGAATAATCTAACAATATTATTTTTGTATCATTTAACGAAGACTTTTAGGTAAAAATATGTCAGTTCAAGGATCTCTAGATGATAATTTAGAGATAAATATTTATCTTCTTCACGGCGTTCTGCGGATAAATCAAACAAGTGTTCCCAAATGGTTAATTTGTATAAATTAGTGCTTTAATTAGTAACTGGAGTATTTATCATCTCGGTTGTTCTTTAACTTTTAAACTCTTCGCCTTATTAAAATATTTACTATAATCTTCTTTAATGAAAATATTATTATTCTTATAGAGGAAAAATCTTGACAGAACACGATGTTGCTGTTTGTTTGGCTGAGTAATGGTTTACGAAATTACGTGGAATTTTAATACCATATAGTAAAATGTTCGAATTATGATACTTATGCTTTATCTAAAGGAGAAATGCTTTGCAATGGAAAACTTCAAAAGATAGATTTCTCTCCGGAATATTAATCAAACTTGTAACATAAATACCCTTTTGGAGTTAATTTAACTTAATCTTGAATTAAAATCTGTTGAAGAGAGAAAAGAAGAAATCTACTGCTTTCTTAACTGTTAAATGCGATGAGATAAATATATTTTCTTTCTATACAATATTTTCTTCAGTCAAAAAGAATTTTTTATTTCCGTCTTTTCTTCTGTAATTTGTAGCCATTTTCTTTCATAATTTGTTATTAATGTTCTTTCTTTTTAATTTAAGGCAGAGGAATTTCATCTCATCACAAATGACTCTGAACTTTTTCATTAAACTGAAATTAATGAGATCTTTCAAGTCCTTAACAAAGACTACATTCAAATTTATTGAGTCATCCCATAAATAATGCGGTTCTCTTTATACTTCTTTTATTTTCCAAAATTAAAATAAACAAAATTAGTTTTTAATCTAAAATATATGCTATTCATCTCCTGCTGTTCTTAATAATTACGAAGGTATTTTGTTCCACCGAGGTTTGCAGGACGTCCTCATTGGGCTCTATAGATAATACAGGAAAACCTGTAGGTAGGTTCGGCCTCAGAATTTCTAGAATGATCATTGACACTGGCTTATGTTTACTGTCCACTCCCCATATACTGGATTAATATTCCTATTAATAATTATTTATTTAACTCATAAAGCAAATTATGCCAAATATGCCCATTTGTCATTTCCATTTAGCTTTGAAAACCATGAACCATGATCCATTTAGCTTTGAGTCCATAATCTCAGACCCGAAGATAAGCATAATGTGTGACAAAATTATTTCCAGACATTTGTTAGAATTGATTATAAATTATAAAGGATTCTGTTGGCTGAAAACTTAATTCTAATAAAACATAACTGTTTTTCGGTTACAGTAAAAAACTTAAGCATGTAAAAGAAGCTTTGTAACCTTGAAATAGGATCAGCTAGTTATCACAACATAGTATAAATGTGTGTGTCTAATAAGGCATTTTATTTCACACCAAAACAATTTTTTCGTGCATCACACACTTATATTCTGAGCATGTAAAGTCATACTCTTGTTCTCATGCGTTGCTTACATTTTGTGCTTTGTTTTATTAATTATTATTTGTTTAATTATATCAATTAAATATTTGTTAAGTATCATTCTATATGCTACTGCTGACTTTAGATGTGATGACTTTAACCCTTAGGTTTGATATTTTTCCCTTAAATTATGTGATTATCTTAATACAAAAATTCCTTTTTAATCCATTAAGTAATGTCAGTTTTCAGGAATTACTACATCTGGTTCCAAAGATAGTAGTTTTCACGATAATAAAGAAATAAAGGTGAAATCTTGCTTATGCATTTTTACGAACTGAATTCCATTTCATTTCCGTTTATTTGCACTGCTGTGTGACTCTTATTTACTGTAAAAGGTCTTCTAATAGTTCAGTACATTCTATAATCTGGAGCATTTTTCACTAGCATACCTGCCATAAGATGATTCTAATAGTATTTCATTGGTTTATGTTCAGAAAAAACTGAAAGTTACTTGTTTGTGTTTTTGCAGCTTTGCTCAAAGTCTGCTTTTATATATCGTTTTCATTATCTTTATATTTTGTTTAAACTGTTTCAAAAGCATTTTATAAAATTGTAGGTAAGAGTTAAAATCGAAGCAAAAAAGGAGACTTCAACAGGTACAATAGTTGCTATACAAGATTATCTATAATAATTCCCCAGGAGCTGTAAAATTGTAATTATTATTATTATGTAAAATTATTATTACGTAAAATATTAATTCAAACTATGAATCAATGAATTATTTAAACATTTGAATGTAAGAAGAGAAACTCACTTGCGCAAAATTTCTAATTTCAGTTCCATTCTAAAAAGACAGTTTTAAGGACTGGTATTGCTTGGAACTTTCAAACAACACAAGTTACAAAAAATGTGTCGAAAATTTGTGGCCAAATGCCATGAAGTAAATTCCAATCGAAAATAAAGAAAATAAGGATGATCTATTGATTAACCTCTCTAGTTTCTAAACTCATTTGAGACTCTTTCTTCTCACAGTCTATTAACCATGCTTTGACAAAACGAAAAGATAAAAGGGGATATGCAGTTGCGGGAAAATTCAGTACGAGGTCATAATTCAAAGAGCGTTGAATCCGCAGTAGCAACAGTATTGGTGAGCAACGCTTTAATAAATATCATCTCATACAAAATAAAATAAATTTGTGAAATTCGCCGAGAAAGCTAAAACTGTACACTAAATGTTATAAGAAACACAAAGAATATACATACTTTTCTATAGTATGATTTAAAAAAATAAAGAGCATAATTTATGAAACGAAGAAAATATTCATATACTTTATATGGAAAGATTTCATTCATTGACAATACTGATGACGTCAAAACAAAAACCGATTAAATATTACATTCCTATTCAGAATGAAAGGATAATCTGAAAACCAAAATACGCTGAACAACTAAAATCCTCAGTATCCAGTGACGCAATTATTTATGTTAATAGTTTGCATCTGAATGCAAAACTAGGCTTATGTGCATAGGTTAGAACTGAAGTACGGCGATGGACAACATGTAGTGCAATGGATACATGTATATTGTGTATTGTGCTTATGTGATATGATGTGATGTGATGTGAGGACGCAGCTCTTTGTATTGGCTGCGTCAGAGCAACCAGAAACAACAACATCCAACAACCTCTCCCCCCAAAAAAACATCGGAAAACCATACTAAAAGAGAAATTATAAAATACAACCAGTAGGTACTTATATCTAGAGCTCTGGTGTTTTATATTTCACGCAGTGATAAAGGAAAGCGAGGGAAAATGGAGGTTTAATAATATATGGATATCCCTCAAAGTATCCCTTCAAGATCTTGAAATCGTTTTTTAAACTATGAATCGATTAACGAATAGATTGTTCAAGAATGAGCCAGATCAACGACTGCATTCGAGGACCTTTTCCTTATCATTGGCAGCTTGAAGATGATCACAAGAAACATTTAGATGTCGCAGAAATTCGATTAAGTTACTGAAGACAAGGCTTTATGTTGTTGTTGTTGTCTTGTCCATGGAAAAGGTGCTAAATGGAGCCAAAGGTTCTACAGAAGACAAGGCTTTATATAATTGAACTTTAGCTGGACCAGTGGCTTACTCATTCAGTCATCCAGAGGTTCATTTAAGTTCGTTTCGATGTCATATTTAACAGATTCGAGACGGAGTAGATCGTATATTGCTTAATGACTAGCCCAGACACAACCTAAAATGTGATTCTAGAAGAGTGTCACTTGGAATGAGAAAAAACACAAGCAAATTGCCTTTCTTTGTTTATGAAAAATCCCGTTTCCATGGAAGCGATTTCGTAGTTTGAAGTGGATAGTCAAAATTAGCCTTACCGAGTTATATATCTTTGATGGAAATTATGTAGCAAGTTATAGATATGTGGACGAGGTCTTATAACCTAATGTAAAGTTGATTAGAGGTGTTGCTATGGCACATATTATGTTTCGTAATGTATGGCTATATTCGCCCGATTTAAGCATCTCTGGTGTCAGAATTTTTAAAAACATGAAATATCGCTCGAACGGATTCGCCAGCTTCCCAGCTTTTCAAACTTGAACCCGACTGAGAACGTGTGAGATGCTTTAGGCTGCCAAATTGTATAGCGTTAAATGCCTTCCTGAACCAGCTAGGATATAAAAAATGCATTTTCAGAAGAGTTGCTTGCAATTCCCCAAGACTTTATCTACAGTTTGGTATGTTCTGTGAAATCGAAATGGAGATTTGCATTTCTGTTAGAGGTAATGAAACATTTTATTAAAAAGAGATATTTTGAAATGCAAGGAAAATAATTTTCCATCCTTTTTAAATTTACATAGATTTTCTTTGAATTGGATATTTTGAGATTACTCACGAGGAAACATAACAATACATGACAAAAAGCACTTTTGCTCAAATAGCTTTGAATCATTTTTCAAAAATGGCAATTAAGTTTTATTTCTGTGAATATCCTTTGATTCTTATAAGCAAAGTATTAAATTGTAAATAAATTTACATATTAATAAGTTTCGTTCATTAAATGTGTTTGCAGAATTGTAATGTGCGATTTTCTTCTTCCCGAATGTATTCAATAACGCGGAAAAAAAGATTTAGCAGCATCATGTCAGAGTTCCATTCCATCGCTTATGTCCCAAACGAGCAAGATTATCATACTTTTACTGTGTTTCATTGTAGATCTTATTGATTTGAGTTTTTCTGAATGGTCTTACTTCAAGAACGATAACAGTCTCCATCAAGGGTATAAATGTTTGATTCTTTACAATCCATGATGAAGTTTTTTCTCCAAAATATTTCAGAAATTCTTACTGCATATGTAGCATATGCAACTATTGAAAGATTCACCAATATACATCAGTTCATAAATAAAAATAGTCCTTTTTCATATAAGTGAGAATACTGAAACAAGTTGGGACATTATGATTTATTATAAATTCTTATTGAATTTTAAATCGAAATGAAAACATATGCATAGTTTAGGTATATTTACTGAAAAATGTTTACGTTTCATATTAAACACAAGTTCACATTTAATGATTATGAAGAAGGTATACAGTTTATGTTCAAATATTACAGACTTAGAGGATTTGTTTTAGCCATCAATAAATTTTTTTAAATGTAATTTATATTTTCTGACGCTTTTATATATAAAACATTGGCGAATATAATTTAAAATCATATATTGTGAATAAGATTTAAACTGAGAATTTTATATTAAGCTTTCTCTATCATGTTACCATTACAGTAACATGAACGTGAGAGACTTCCATAAAACTTTAAATCAAACTTCTCCTCGTTAAAACAAGTAGTTTATCTTTAGACTCCGTCTGAGAATAATCTCTTCTCTGACATGAAGAATGATGTGGTACCGAGAATGACATTAATCCTGGAAGCCTCTTATTTCTTACTGTCTTTTATTTATCGTGTTCTGTATAAATCCGTATAAAGTATATTATTTCAGTGATAAAATAAAAATACGCGGCATTCCAATTTATTACTTCAAGTGAGCCTTATAATCTCCTATTTCCATTTGACAACTAAACAATTATTTCAACTCCTTTAAAAATTGATTTGCCAATATTTAAGAGTATGTTTCATTTGACTTGTATATAACTTTCATTTGACTTGTGTGTAACTTGACGAGTATATGTTATTTGATCGATTATAATAACACTTAAGGCTAATAAACTTCGAATTATTAAATTTCAATTTTATAAAAATTTAATTTCGTATCTAAAAAATAAATTCATAAATATTTAACCTATTTTAAATTTAATATTATTAATGAAAATCCGATTTCTGAGTTTACGTAAGCCTTTTAAAAATATTGTAATTTATCTTTATTGCATGTAATGCTACAGTTCTCCAGATATCTTTTACAATAGGATTTCACGGCATTTAAAATTATATCATCATGTCGCACGCGTTTATAGTGAAATATAAATCTGATAATCAAGTGAAGTATCATCATTAAATCCTAAAGGTATGTTAACTATTCTACAAAGAGTTAACGATTCTACAATTTGTCTATTCCGCTTAAAGTACTTCCAGTTAAAATTTTAATCGTCTACTCAATTTTCTTATACTGTAGAGACATTAGATATTTTTAAAGCAGAAGAGATGAAAATTGAGCAACGCCCTCTTCAGGAATCGAACCACGGACCTCTGGAATACGCGCACAGTGTACAGACCATTACACTACGAATGCATGCTAAGAAGGCGGGAGAAATATCTTATATACTTCCCCTTTTAAAGAGCGATAGGGCTTTTTAGAGGACCCAATCGCCAAATCCTGAGTGTGGAGAATCATCATCCACCATCCTTTTTCTTTAGTTCGGGCGCCACTGTAAAGACATTAGGTATTTTTGAAGCAGGAGAGATATGGTTAGTTTATTTAACCTGTTCCGCCAAACTAATGGCACTACAGAGTAAGCAGGAGAGATGAAAAATGAGAAACGCCCTCGCCGGGGATTGAACCACGGACATCTGGAATGCGTTCCCAGCGTGCAGACCACTGCACTACGAAGGCGTGCTGAGAATACCTTATAATACAATCATAAATATTTCACCAGAAAGTAAAATGTGGCTAAGTAAAATCAAGGTGCAACAGGAATTACAAAATACGAAGTACAGCAAAGCTACTTGAATTATAGCAATTATTTAAACATGTTAATAATTGCCTTATTTTCATTTCTTCGCAAGAATCATCATAAAGAATTATATTTGGACATATTCTTCTCAGTGGCTATGGAAAAAAACATTCTTCTCATCTCTTCCAAAACAAAGCAGTTATATTGTTGCGTGCGTAAGGGTTTGTAATAGATTGAACACACACAGAACCGATGATAGCTTGATAAAATGTATTTTACTAAAAGAAATACTTCACAACTCTGGAAATTTTCACAAAAATATTCATACAGTTCTTCACAGTATCACATGTTACAATCAATAGTTTTTTATTATTTACGTGCTCTTTAAGCACTACAAGGAAGGGAGGATACCTTCATGGAGGACTTTCTAAGGGAACTGTCTTATATACACGTTACACATGGGGGAAAACCACGAAAACGTCCATGCAGCCTTAGCAGAAATCGAACCTCGGACCGAACTACCAGTTTTCAGAGACTTCCCAACTCGGCCGCTGGTGGGCCTACAATCAATAGTTACAAGAATATTAAACACAACACAATGCAAAGCGCATTTAAAGAGACAAACTCACGCTAAAATAATCTCAATAATCCGAATTTGACTCTGAACTAACAACTACTGAGAAACTAAAGCTCTCTCCGGTTTTACATAGTTTTACCCTGGTCACCGAGAAATCTCCAGTACCTTCCACTTCTCAAATTTAAATACACTTACCCCCTGAATTAATCTTTTCTACAGAGCACATTCCCTTTCATGTTCTTCATGTTGCATTATACAAAAAATACTAAAAATTTAAACGTAACTTCACTAAAATTATTTACATATATACGAAAATTCGTAACAATATGGTAAAGCGGAGTACAACTGCTCTAAAAGCAGCTTTGCTACGAAAGTATTTTTGAATTTTTTTTTCGCAGAATTTTTATAGATTATGCTACCCTTTTTATTTAAATTTATTCTTTCTCCATTCTAATTTTTTGCTCTCTGAAATGAGTTTTCACACTACTAGACTGGTAGATCTAAATGCTTTTTCATTTTTCGTGCTGTAATTTTTGCTTTCGGTTCAACCAACCTGGCCCATAATATTAAACCGAACAAAATTTGTCTTTTTGTTTGAGGTTACTTGTTATTTCCTTCAACGAAATAATGCTATAGAAATTTTGATTAAATTTTTGAAGGCTTGGAGAATACTTTAATTAGAATAAATTGGATTTTATTTATTGGAGTGTAATTTAACTCTGCTGCTTCTCTTTCAAATATTTTAGTCTATAATATAACCTTGCGTGAAACCAATATTTCTGACTGCCTAGTAACTAGCTTTGTCACTCAAGTAAAATGTTTTGTTGTGAGTTCATTTTTTAAAGTTTGTGATGTTTATTTTAATTTATTTAACCAGTTATTTTATGTTAAGGAATCCTTACCGCCTCTTTCCGTTTTCCCACCAGAATGCAAATTAGTTCGCATGTAATTAAGTGAGGATTTGAAATTGCTTAAACAGAGTGTGCTGATGGTGATTTTACACAGCTGTAAGCTTAAGAGTCAACTTTCCAGGTTAATTTATTCTGTGTAGCTTTTGGACATTTGAGATATTTAGATTTAATTTTAAAATTTAAAATTTTAAGTTGGTTTTTGCCATAAATGCTGGCAGATTTGTAAGCACCACGTGTGCCTTCGTTTCAATGTATTGAGTTTTGCACCCTTCCTAAATCTCTGTATTTCTCAATACATAGCGATAAATCTCTTACTGTCTTATTCAGGATTAGCCACAAGTTACAATTGGGAAAGGCTCATTCCCTACAGGTTTTAATAAAACACTATACCTACATTTTCATCTAGGAGCCACAGGACAACTGACTTTCAAACTTCTGACCATCGGTGTTCTCGTTAATTCAGCCAACACCAATTCCCTAGCCACAAACAATATTAATATTGTTTGTTGCTAGAAAAGTGAAGCCCTTCTTCTGCAATTGCTTTTGTAATAATGCTGCCATTTAGTTCAGTTTGTTCGTCATAGCGTGTAAGTCTGCAAAGAAAATGCACAAATACTATCAGTTTTAAAACTATATTTTATATCAGTTTATAAATTAAAGTAACCATTTTCTTATAAATATGATGGCCTCATTGAATATACATGAAAGAAGCAGGTACGTGAAAGCAGATTAAATGTAACTGAACTAATAAACTAAATGTTACAGCTGTTAGGAAGTTACTGAGAAGTTACAAAATAGAACACTATATCAAATTAGCCATACGGTAGACATATACCAAATTAACCATATTGTAGTCAATTGAAAATTCTTATATTTTAATGAACAGTAGTCAGTAAAGATGCTGTACTTAGAGCAGACGTCTAACTCACATGCGTCAATTAAAAATTAGACTGCCATAAAATGGCTAAGTCTTTAGCTTTATGGAAAGTAACTATATCATAAAATTATTGGAATACATTTCTTTCGATTATTTATGTTCACATCATTATCAGTAGCTTTAATATTTTCAGAAGTTATTTCAGAACATCCTGGTGTAACATTTGCTTGGAAAATCCCTTGTTTTATTTCGCGTAAGATAGAATAAATGCACATACCAACGAACGGAAGAGGAAGATTGCTTAATTCACGCAGGACAGTAGTAAATGGACAGAATGCCAGGACTTTATTGCGAGTGACACAAGCATAAACTTAATCGCACTATTACTTTGAATAAAGATTTAGCAAAGCGTAATATTTGAGCAGGAATAAATGAGTTAGATATATGCACAGTACCATTAATAAACATATATTGTCCTACCATATTACTGCATTAAGAGTAAGGGATTAATTAAATACGCGTTTGAGGTATATAAATTAGTGATGGCAATATTTCAAGGTACCATACGTCATAGAGTATACAAATTTCATATAATTGCGGTATTATTGCATAAGGGTGCGTTATAAGCTTATTTTAGATGTCATATATATTAAGTACTAGCGACCCGCTCCGGCTTCGCACGGGTATAAAATATTAATGGATATTTTAACAATGAATCGCAGCTCATAATCTTTTTCTGAAATTACATACCTCACCTTAAATTACGATTTTTGAAAATAATTTCCCTAATATTAAATTGATTTAACTCTAAATTTTAACCAAGATTTTAATAGAAAATTCTAATCCATAAATTATGGTTTTATTTAATCTAATCTTATCTAACCTTATGTACTTATAATTACTATAAGTGCGATTTAAAAATTAACCTTAGAATAGAATGTCATTTATACAATTATTTATCGTAACTTACTTATAATTACTGATACGTTGTCGCGCTGAAAGCTAGAGAGCTCCGATAATAAACGCGTCCGATCGCTGCTAAAGTGCTGTAGGGAGAACCGCGGCCTCCGACGCGCTATTTATAGGCACGCTCCCGCCGGCCCGGCCGGTACCTCCGCAAACGCTACGTCCCACAATTTTTAAATCTGTAGACCTTTTCAATGTGTACAATACTTAGTACATTATTTTGATAAATCTTGTAGGGTTCAGCCTGCGTTTGCAATGTAAGCTGAAAAAATGTAATTATTTACGACATCACATTGGAAACCTAAAAAATAACAATATTTCTCCACTATTTAATGGATGTTATTATACATATAAACCTTCCTCTTCAATCACTCTATCTATTAAAAAAACCGCATCAAAATCCGTTGCGTAGTTTTAAAGATTTAAGCATACATAGGGGTATAGGGGCAGAGAAAGCGACTTTGTTTTATACTATGCAGTGATTTATTTATACATTTCAGGTACAGAGAGACTAGATGACGAAATAGAACACTAACACCTAGATTGTAATAATTTTATAAAGGTTGGGGAATGTCGTTTTTGGAGGGGAATTCTTCAGAAGCTGTTCTTGAAAAAGATTGAAACACACCTTGTTCAATAATAAAGATACCATTTCTTGTGTACGTACATGTGAATTAACATTTTATATAATGCATGGATGCATGGTTCTAAAATCGTATCAAACGTCTTTCAGTATCAGAACGAAGAAATACAACAAAACTTGCGACAGCATATACCAGTCCTAGATATACATGAAAATTTTGGCATAGATTTCCTGACTCATCTTAAATTAATTTTACCTTGATACAAAATATGTTTTAAACTTTACTATTTGATTTAATGCCTTTTTTTTTTTACTTTTCCTTACTGCTTTAGTACTATCAATGTACCTTATATGTAGAAATGAATGAGCTACAAGAACCTTCTTCCTCTTTTTTTTCTGCATGTAATGACACCCACGTATACGTTAGTGATATTCGACCTTGCATTAGTGTCCATTTACCTAATAGACATTCCCTAACAAATTCTTTGTTTCCTGGGCAGAAGCAGTGGAATGTGGAGAGTTCTTTCTGTCTCTGGAATTTCTGAGTAAGAACGAAACATTGGGCGAAGTTGTACTCTCATAAACATGATTAAGGAAAGATTATTTCAAGAACGGTAAATTTAGTAATGCTGACAATTACTGTAATGAAATGAACAACCATTTGACATGATGGTTATTGATTGGAAAAACGGATGTTGTTTTAGGTTAACAAATTTCTAGTGGAAGTAATAAATGGCACGAAAGAAATAAAAAGAAAAATGTGTTAAAAAATCTGAAAGGTTTCAGATTTTAAATTACGTCCAAAGGGGCGTTTTTTTAACGTTTTGTGTGTTACCTTTATTTATAAATTACCATGTTCTTCGCACTTAAACCACATAAAATTCAATTCAACCGCAATATCACAAAATATTCAAAAATCATTAGAATGCCCAATAGACAGTCTCGCGCGCTGAAGATAAATTTTTTTTTTCTTTTTCCCCGTACTGTGTTGCCATTGTTAGCTTTGAAATAGTTGAGTTTTTTAATCAAAAATTTATCATTTACAAAATGTGAAACGGATAATAAAATAAATTCTAAATTCCAATTCGGGCTTGCGAGTGCCCATGTTCGGGTGGAGGATTGCGTTATTGAAAATTTGAAGGCTCTTGGTACCGTCGTTTTTTCACAATGCGGAAGACTTACATACATTCATGCAGATGCTTCATTATTTAATTTCTTTAAATATAATGGAAGACGATAATAATTGGTGGAAACAGTTTAAAATGTAAACTTTTAACAAATAAGTCTCATGTAAGTGTAGTTTAACCTAAGGAAATTTAAAATGTCTGAGCCTTTCTTTGTCTATTAGCAGCAGTTAAAACCGATTGCTCTCAATCATAATAACAGCCACTTTGTGCTAATATAAGTGAAAAGGTAATAACAGAAATATAAGCTTCATGTACCTAAATCGATCGATTATTTGCTTCGATTTATTAATCGATTTATGTATAAAAGGTGAAAAGAAGTTATGAGTATTTCTCCCGCCTTCTTCGCATGCCTTCGTGGTGTGGTGGTCTGCATGCTGGCCGTGTATTCCAGAACTCCACGGTTCAGTCCCCGGCGAAGGCGTTGCTATTTTTTCAATCTTGCCTGCTTCCAGAAATACCAAATGTCACTACAAAGTCATTGACGAAAATAATAATTCCCTTGTAAAAATTAATTTTGCAGTTTCTTTCTTTTGCACTTTTTATGTTTGGGTATATAGTCATAAATAATTTCTCTAAAAACATATAATTTTAATTGTAAGATATGCCACTGCACATAAGGAATATTTTCTGCATCTGTCGGAAGATGATAATGCAATGTTAAAATTATTTTGGGGAACATTTATTTAGAATAATGTATAACTCTTCATTTGTCTAAGAGTAGTAAATATTTAATGCAAGTGGAGATAAAGGCCTAGTTTTAAAAGATGTAATTTAGTAAAAATTTCAATTTGCTGAAACGTTTTTATTTTTTCCTTTTCAGATTCAGCCTTTTATCAACACCTCAAAATGCACATACACGTCATTGCGTGGTTATTGTGCTGTTACGCCATCTCGAGTACAATGGCCTCTACATCCTTTCCAATCCCGACGGGTGGCCATCACCTACTGCTCCAGCACTCTCCCGTCGCAGTGGCTTTGCCACCAGTAACCCGTAGACAGATGGAAGTGTTGCCATCGCAAGAGAGAGAGCCGTCTTGTTCAGAACTCCGTTCCATGTGGCGGCATATGAGGCGGATGGGCAGACAAATGGAGTTCACGAATGAAATTCCGAAAATGCAGGACCCTTTTACGACTAGCGCGATGCGATACGGGGGTGGGAGGAGGAGACCCAGCAAATACCCGGATCCCAACCCCTACAGTGCGGCCAAGTCTTCCAGCGCAAGCAAAGATACCGTCTTCCAACGCAAGACAGACTTCGTCCATTCCCCTAAAGGACAATTCGGGGAAATTGTGCAGGATCCCAATGAGCTGTACGGTCCCAACAGAGTGCTGAGCAATTCTGAAACTTTAGGTTTCCATGAGTTTGATGATTTTCAGGGACCGAAGTTAATGAGTGGAACCCGTCGTATTCCAGGAAGATTTGCAGATAGTTCCTTACCTGAAGAATCTCTTGGTGTGTACGGAACTGTGGTACATTCACCTGAAGAGAGGGATCGCTTTAGAGCTAGGACCAGGAGACCGCCAGATTTCCGGAGTAGGTAAGTTACAATCTTAAAATCTTTGATTTCCATGAGGTATAAATCCGCTTTTTAGAACTCTGTGAAATTAAGGTTTTGCAGTTATTTCGCGGTAGCGGACACTTAGCAGACAAGTACTTAGCCAACAGGACACTTAATCGACACCATTTAGCCGTCAAGATATTTAGCCGACAGGACACTTAGCCGACATGGACACTTAGCCGACAGGACATTTAGCCGACACGGACACTTAGCCGACAAGGATAGTTAGCCGACAGGACATTTAGCCGACACGGACACTTAGCCGACAAGCACACTTAGCCGACAGGACACTTCGCCGACACGGACAGTTAGCCGACATGACATTAAGCCGACAATGAGTCTCGCTCTTCCCCATGCTTTTAAATTTTTAATACTTTCTCATTTCATTACTAGTACTTTGCTCAACACATCACACTACATTCATTCCCGTATAAAGTCGTTTCGCTCCTCCCACTGATGAGATTTCCTTTCCCTGTCAGGAAGTAGAGTGATTCGCCCTACTCCTCGCCACACTGGAACTACTTTTGTTACCTAAAATACTATTTACACGCTCAGAATGCTAGTTACAGGTTAGGCATCACATATTTATTAATCTGGGATATGCCTCCGGCACAGCGGCCACCTAACAAAAGTAGGTTTCGTTTATGTAATTACGTCAAAGCCAGAGGGTTATCTGCCGAACGGGAGGGATACCTTCGTGGAGGACTTTCTAAGGAAAACTGGCTCGTATACATGGGGAAAACTACGAAAACACCCATGCAGCTGTCCGTTCGCGGGATTCGAAATTCGGACCGAACTGTCAGTGTTCTACCGCTAAGCCACTGCTAGGCCTAATAGAAATAGAGTGACCGTTTCACTTAATATATAGCCAGTCTAAAAAGTATAATTCAAGAATAACAATATTTTTTTTGCATTATTCATATTTTCATGACAGGGAAAGGAAATTTCATTAGTGGGAGGAGCGAAACGATTTTGTAATAATGTAACATGATGTATTGAGTAAAATAGTAATCAAACGTAAAAGTATCAGGAATTTGAAAGCATTTGGAAGAGCGAGATTGGAAAATTAATATAATTAATTAAACAAGAAGAATTATTAATGATGTGAAAGTGTTCAAAGGAACCCAGCTGATTAAATGAAGAAGCTTTACGGATAATTTTTGAAGATCACAAATGTAATTAAGTCACCACCGTACTTAGCTAAAAAAAATTCGATTTTCCTTTCGAAATTTAATTCATATTCCCTGACGAGAAATTTCAGCGCTTTTTCAATTTGGCCAATATATACAAACAGCACGATACATATCTAAATACAATTCTATATATTATTCTAATACGATACAATTCTAAATTGTCCCAATGATTAAAAGCACATATGAGATCTTTAAGAATTGAAAAATGAATTTTACTGATAGGTAAAAAAATCACCTATCAGTAAAATTAATTTTGGATATTTCATCGTGAAAATATGGATAAATCGAGAAATTATTTAATTCATAGTAAGTTTAAGCTTAGTGACCTGTTGACTAAATGTCTTGGCAGTTAAGTGTCCCGCGGGCAGTTGAAGAGGAAGTGATCTGCATCACCTACCGCACCACATTCACACAATTCTGATGCTCGTTTGCCGAATCTCTTAAGATAATGTGGAAAGGGACCATGGGCAGTGTAGAATTGAGTTTGTGCTCCGTTGTATGTACTGCATTTAAAAATGCCACGCAGTGAATACTGGCCGCAATGGGCGGAGAATACCTGCGGCAACAAGCAGACGAAAACTAAAATAGAGGAGGTAATCAGGCTATGTTCAGCAAGGTACTAAGAAATTCTCTCCCTCCCTTGAGAATTTTATCTTCGCAGCATAATTTTAATAGCAATTCAAAATACTACAACAAATGAAAATCAGCACTTGAAAAATAGCTCACCCCGTAGAATAGTAACAGGGCTGTAAGAGCAAAACTATTGTAATGTAAGCATATTACTATCCAGTCTGTATGCACTTGATAAAAATAATATTGTAAAGCAGTTTAAATGATATTGAAAATCCAGTCAATGTGCAAATGAATTACAAGTTTACTTTGATTATCTCAGTAAAAGTATTGTAAATGTGAATTCAGATAATGTTTAAATGTACACATAGCTGTCATGATTTTATGTAACTATCATATGTAACTTGTACAAGACAATGTTTGTAATCAACATATTTATGCTTATACACAGGCCTTGTATGCCCATGTAATATTTATATTTATATTTTTACAAGGAGGGAATATTCCCTTCTGCCAGGATGGCTATTAACACTGTAAGACTTTCACAACTAAGTCATGTCAGTGTTTATCTTAAGCGGCGCTCAGTTAAGTGTCGCGTAGATAAATGTCCTGACGGCTAATTCTCTATGTCGGCCAAATGTCCTGTCGGCTAAGTGTCCTTGTCGGCTAAATGACCTGTCGGCTAAGTGTCCGCGTCGGTTAAATGCCCTGTTGGCTAACTGGTGTCGGTTAAGTGCCCCGTCGGCTAAGTGGTTGTCGGCTAAGTGTCACGGACCTGTTATTTCGAACTCGTATCCTTACCAACCATATTACAGCTGAATATAAACACTATAAGCCATTTCTACTGTCAACCCGAAATCTCAAAAACTAGATTTAAACTTCTTGGGAAACAAAGCGTTCATATGCTGATGCTGATATAAAACATTTAATTTATTTAGGTTGTAACGTTGCGCGCCTCCAACTTGCACGCAACCAAGGGGTGACTGTGAAAACAGGATAAAACACAGAGTCTTGTAAAGGGTTTAAGTCCCTTTTTATTCCACGTAATAAATTACAATTGCGTGCTCTTGACGCTTACAGACGGCGCCAACTCGGCGGTCAAATAAAAATAATAACCTGAAAAGAACTTAAAGACAAGACTCTAACTACGAGGCTCTCTAAAATAACTAACTCACCGCGTTTTACAATACCGCTGCTAATTCAGCAGACTTGAAGCTCACTTGGACGATTAACACTACTTCCCGCCAAGCACATAGGCCGAAACACTGGGTTCTTCAATTTCTCGCTAACTACCTCCGCGCTCGTGAAGTAAGAATATCACACACCGAACTTGTTTCCTTCCTATTTAAATCAGAATACTTCAGCTGATAATTTGAATCCTTGTGCGTTCTACTAAAATTTACATATTCTGGCATTGGCAGTTCCAGGGGAAAGTAAGGCTTGACAGGAAAGATAGTTTAAACTTAAAATAAATGTTAGTTAAAATAAATATAAACCCTACAAGGTAGAAAATAACAAATTCTTTCATATAAAATTCGGGCATATTTGTTTAAGAAAATTATGCAATAAAATATTAATTGTAAACTATCATTAGATTTTCTTACGTAAATATCTAATTCGGCTTATTTCTTAGAAGACTCCGTTTAGATATGCTGATGAACAATAAATCGGTTACTTAATATCTAAAGAGTGTGGAAACATAAAATACAAAAATAATGTGTAAAAGAACCCAATAAACCAATACAAATACCTCTAATAATACTAGCTTATCATTTTGTGACTTTCATAATAGATACACTGAAACTTTATCATTTTCAGGTACCGAAATCAATGGAGAGACAGCACGGGTATCGGTCGGGTGCCTTTCAGGGCTACAAAACCTCACTCCCAGTACCACTATGGCAGCGTGGTAACGCATGGCGAGCGGCACCCCCTTGGAGGATTTGCCGAGTTTCCGCAGGAGATTGGCCAGCGGACCGGTGGGGGAGCCCGCGTGGAAAGGATCGATAAAATTCCTTTCGCAGGAAAGTTAAAGGTGAGTTTTTCCCATTTTTATTTCCGATTCTCGTTGCACTGAAAGATGGATCTGAATTTTTCATATTATTTTCCGCCACATTCTTATCTCATAAGCAATCGCTACTGTGTAATGGAATTAAATTAGTGATTTGCTCAATCAATAAACTCATCGGTTCAGTTCTAGATATAGATAAGCTTCGCCTTCATGCAAATGTATTATATTCGCTTGCACATACATATAATTCTTTCAACACCTCTATTATACTTTTCTGAGGGCAAACTGCTCAATCTGGTAAAAATACACTGAATTTTTTTATATACAGAACAATGCAGCTTGAAAGGAGACCAGTTTTTAAGTAAGAAATAAGAGAATGGCATTGGTGAGAAATTTATTACCAGTATGATAACTAACTGAACGATTTAAAATTTAAAAAAAATCTGAAAGGTTTCAGATATTAAATTACGTCCAAAGGGGCGTGTTTTTTTAACGTTTTTGTGTGTTGTCTTTATTTATTAAATATCATGTTCTTTGCACTTAAACTATAAAATTCATTTCAATAGCAAAGTCGCAAAATAATTTTAAAATGAGCCTATCTTTAGAATTTCCGATACACAGTTCCGCGCGCTGGAGATAAAAAGGTTTTTTTCTCCGTAGAGTGTTGCCATTGCTCGCTTTGAAATCCTTGAGTTTGTTAATAAAAAATTCGTTAAAAGTTTACAAAATATGAAATCGATAATAAAACAAATTCCAAATTTCAAATGTGGTCTTCCACATGTCCATATTCGTAGGAGGATTACGTCATTCAAAATTCGATGGCTCTATGTACCGTTGTTTTATCACAATGCGAGAAATATACACACTTTTATGCATATTTTGCATTATTTAATTTTTTCAAATATAATGCAGGACTCAAACATTGGGTGGCAACAGTTTGAAAAGTGAAACGGACATTTATAGTGAGGCAACGCAAAATCTCAAAATGGAAACAATAGTCGTTCAGGGACAAAGTCCCTTTGGAGTAATAATTTGAAACTTTCTGTGGAGAAAAATGTTAGTTTTCTTAATCAAAGATTTATTTTCCATCGTTTCTGATAATCATTACTTAGCCTTTCTCTAAATGTTAAGCCCATTTAAGGCTGAAATAAATTTTGACATTATAAGGCCAGTACATAAGTAATCAGAAAGCTATGAAGCAGAGCTATGATTTGCAAGTACAGACGAGATGGTAACTATCATTATTGATTTATGATTACTGATAAACGTCTTATTTATATATATACTTAATACATAAAAATAAGAATATTTCGAAATTTTTTGAGTCGTTACCTTTATTATGTTACATTACATATGCTATTGTGCAATATCATCCACTGCAATCGCAATAGCAACATTTGATATTGCGATTGCAATAGCGAAAATTGTCATTACCTGTATTTTCCTTGGAGAAGATTCAAAACCTTTAGTTTATCTTGCACGTAGACACACTCACATTTATTTTTAAAAGTACTGCCATCCGCCAAAGCATAGGTCATCAGTTTAAATTCATATTTAATTAATCAAAAACTGTTCAAAATACTTATATACTTTGCGATTTTAAACAATAAACTTACTTCTTAATAATTTAAATTCTCAATTTATTTTTAATATATCTAAGCGATAAAATAAAATACTTAAGCCTTTAATTCTTACTCTATTTAATTTATCATTAATATTAGCAAAATTACTGTGAATAATAAATTAAATATATCAAGAACTTGCTAGTACAGAAGTTTTCTTTTTTTTTTTCTTTTTACGTTTATGCTTTTTGTTTTCTACTCATTTTTGTTTTTATTTTATTTTTAAAAGAATTTGTCATCTTGAGACTCCGTAATATTATGTTGAAACCAGAAGCTTTTCTTTTACAACTGCTGGTGTTCATTTCATGGACAATGGACTGTGACTTGAGCGACATCATCTTTTCTACTTGAAAAATCCAGAAACACAATTTCATTATGATTACATTTAAATGAATGTCAGGTTTTAAACATGATTTTAGTGTTTAATTAGGAAAAGGCCATTGTTATAACATTTTCACACTGGTGTAAAGATATTAGTTTTCATTTAGTTGCAGTTCTGATAAGCTATGTCTCAAAAGTGTTTAGATATGAATTGCATAGCGTACATTGAAGCTCCATTTTTTATCAATTAAAATTTATTCAGAACCCCGCCCATATCTCAGAATAATTTCAGTTTCATGAAAATATTTTTGGACTTAATGATCATGTAGACTAAAACTGACTACCTAATTTCTGAATGCTTAAATTTTCATCCAAGGGAGTCGGTTAAAGATTTTAAAACGAATATGTATATCAGTTTGACCCAAACTCTACTATACATTCATATTGGATCTAACCTGGCGTTATGATGAATATATTCTATTCAAATCCGTCAAGCCTTTGCATCATTTCATTCATCATGAGGTAAACTAAACTGAATGCCTCGCAAGGTATTAGAAGGCTCTTTAGATTTCGGACAAAATTTAAGTATTTATTCATATCGGATCACGGAATATTTGGATTCGTATTTGGATAACACAAACTATGGAATATTTCGCATGCTTTCATTCTGCTTTATTATCAGGACTATGGTTTAGCTAACATAAAAGAATATTTTAAATTAATGAGAAAAATTTACTGCACTCGTCGAATTCATTAAACGAATTATATGCTTTGAAAATTAAGATTTAATAACATGAGTTCTCTAATTTCCATTTCAATAATATATGTATTGTGCAGAGTATGGTTTCATTGAAATAGTATAACTCCACTAGAAATTGTACGGAGTTATACAGTCTCAAAACTATTTATTTGAAAGTATGCAAGTAAACTGGGAGATAAATTATAGCCTTTAGCAATAAAACATATTATAAGCTCAAAATAGTTCAAGTAAATACTTTTTAATAGAATATTTGTTTTAATCAGAAACATTATAGGAATCTTGGACCCAAGCGTTAAATCAAAAAATAAGCAATATTATTTATTCAGTAACAAAGAAAAAAGTTTACAGTTTCTGCTTTCTACAGATACAAGTGGGACGTGACATTAAAAATTCACCATTGACTGTACAATTGTAGCCCTGCAGCACTAGCTGTTAATCTCCGCCCAATTTTTGTAGAGAAAACCCCGCTAGACTGCCCAAGGTTCTCCTATCCTCCTTCCCCTACCATTAAACCGGAACTTTCGGCTCGCGGAGTACTTTGAAGTCCCCTATGCCGCACAGACATTATACACTTAAAAATACACTTAAAAAATCCATGTCTCCTTTGAGATTCGAAGCCGAAACCAACTATAAATGAGAAAAACAGATTCTAGAAGTTTATCTGTAAAAGGTACATATTTCAAAAGTCATTATAAAAATTAAATGTATGCTTCTAAAATAAGACCTACTTATTCAATGAATAATATCATTAAAATTTTAAAATTTCTGCAAATATTTCAAAAAAAAAAGCATGCAATGTTTATTGCTTTCACGTGGCACATGTAGCAAAGCGTAAGATCGGAAGTAGAATTATTTATTAAACTCATTTATCGCCTGAAAAATGGAAATTCGTTGCCACTATATAAGTTTATAAGTAGTTTAATACTGGCACTTTAGTCCTATAATCTTACTAGATAGGCAGCGAGTTCTAGCTATGTCTGAAAGAGCATGACGAGACTTACAAAGGTTCTAAACAACCTTTTATTTAACTTTCAACGAACCAGTTTGTGGCTACGCAAATTAAGCAAAAAAACAGTGAAAATACTTTAAACTTTGATCAGTAGCCTAAGACTGCGCTGCATAGTTAAAAACTGAGCT
Organism: Stegodyphus dumicola; assembly: GCF_044657685.1. NCBI lineage: Eukaryota > Metazoa > Arthropoda > Arachnida > Araneae > Eresidae > Stegodyphus > Stegodyphus dumicola. The sequence continues at coordinate 136,465,392 of NC_140777.1, forward strand.
AAAGCTGGTTCAGAGATTTTTTAAAAGCGGATAAGTTTAAAATATCTTCTGCGGGAGAAAGGAAGGCCGGGATAGTTAGATTTAGCTAGGACTGGCACAAAGTTAATCACGCTACGCGAGTGCTAGAAACTCTCTCTCTGACAATCCAAAAGCTTTAGCCTCAGCAAACCTACAAGCTAATTTGCATTTTGATGAGGAATACAGAAAGAAGAAAGAACCTGATAACTATATAGAATTATTTAAATAATTGTGCAACCAATTTGTAATCATAAAAGACATTCTTGGTTTCATTAATCTAGAGAAAGTTTTAGTAAAATATATATGACCATAACTGACTCTACCTTTGTATCCCCATACTGCAAAATAATTTAAATTCCATTAAGACAATGCAATGCGCAACAATGTAACACCTATGAATAAATTCAAAAAAGAAATAGAAAAGAAGAGTGGTACAAAATATCGGCTTTGTTGTCTCACAAATGAATTGATGTGCTTTAGGACTGCATGAAAGGGAGTTTTATACTCTCGATCACAAAGAAGTAATGGCCTATGAAAAGTAATACCACGAAAGGAATGGGAGATGTTTTCCATAGAAAAGTAAGAAATGCTGTTTTTGTAATCTATGTGCAAACTGATAGCTAAGGAACAAGGTGCCACTCTGAACAATTAGGAATATAATATTCATATTGTAGCGTCACTAGGTTATATCGATGCTGGAGACGTGAAAAATTTGCAATGCCATAGCCTGGATTCGAATTCCGGACCTCCACGCTTCGAGTGTGCTTCCAGTTATACCACGATAGCCTTGCGGAAAGAACGGCGAAAATACCTAAAAATATTACAATTAGCGATTTTCCTATAATAAGGCGCTCAAAAATTTAGGAATCTTTCTAAATCTCAATGAATGTGTAACAGTTTTTGAAATTGTTATTGTTACCAAACTCACTTATTTGACAAAGGTCAGCTTCTTCTGACCAGCCCACATATTCATAGCGGCAAGGAGACAAATGAGCCAATCGTTGGCAAAAGCCTTGTGCACCATACACATAGCTCAGTTCCACCTGCCAATTTTGTGAAAGAGCACCCCTGGGGGGAAGAGCCCGAAGGTCTTTCACTTCTAATCATCTACCACGAACCTCTCGAGAGGAGTTTCGGCTCGCCACATAGTTAGAGTGTTCCCATGTTGCACAGACACTATACATTTACAAACATCCATACTTTCTCCGGTATTCGAACCTCGGCCCTTCGGGACGGCATTCCGTGTGGCTAAACGGTCTGGCGACCTTTTTGAAACATTATTTAATGTAATCAAAGGAAATAAATATTTTCATATATTCGCTATATTTTAAATTTGTTTTTAACATAGAAGAATATTAGATAACAATTTTTTTATTTAAGTTTCTCTATAGCTTCTTATATGATTGGTGCGGTGGTGGTGTGCGGTGTATTTAGTTATGGCAAAGCACACTAGGGCTATCTGCCTAAGGGGAGGGATACCTTTCGTGGAGGACTTTCTAAGGGAAACTGGCTCTTATACACGTTACATATGGGGAAAACCACGAAAACGCCCATGCAGCCAGCCCGTTCGCGGGATTCGAGCCTCGGACCGAACTACCAGTGTTCAGCGACTTTACCGCTCGGCCGCTGGTGGGCCCTTATATGATTGGATACTTTACTTACTATACGCATAAAGGCATTTTGAAATCACGTTTGTTATCATCGCTGTGACATCAGAAACCAAATCCAAGAACAATTCTTGTTGGTTTTGGTTACGTGTATTTAAAATTTTCTATTTCAGTGGTTTCTACGCTAAAAGAGACAGTCCATACTTTATGAGATAAATGTATGATAATTGTTAATGCTTGCTCCTGCAGAACATATAAGATACTCAATTTAAAAATTATAAAGTTTAGCTATTCAAAGAAATATACTGCATGTTGGATTAAAGGACAAGATTATCGAATTATAAAAAATGCAAGAACATTTGTCAGAAAAAATGCTTTATATCTAGCATTATAATAGAGATAGCTATTACCCACAAAACTCAAATTTTCACGTATCATCTGAAAGCACAGTTAAAGTCCAAGTATCTGAGAAAAATCGTAGCATGTGAGATCTCCAAAAGAAGAGTAAAGTGCATTTGTAGACAGTTATTCTCTTAGTGACAACTCATTATTGCATACAGTTGTAAGACTTTCACTGTTATTGTAGAAAGTGACGAGTCTTAAGAACTAGACAGCGAATAATCGCTTAAGTTCGGGTGACAAGAAACAACAAGATAGAAAGGTAACTAACCCTTTATTATTCCAATAAGATTTAACAAAACTCCACCTGGGAGTGTACAAACAAAGCCGAGACTTGGGCTTGAACTTAAGAGACTAAAAATTAAACTAAATCTAAGATTAACTAAAGAAATATAGCCGAAGCTATTAAGGTTCAAATCGAGTTGGCCCCTTAACTTATTTGACTACGAAGCTTAGCAAGGGCCTGAGTACGGCCGAGCGTAATAACAGCTTTGAGAGAGAGAGAGTGGCCAAAAAGGCAGACGCGCGTAAATCAGAAACTCTGATTCTCTCTGACTCTGAAAGTAACTTCGTGGTTTAAATACAGCTCCTCCTCGTTAAATATTCATCAAGATCCAAAAACTACGTTCTGGACGAAAGTTGGAAGTTGAAATTAAGAATTTGACAGGAAAGGAACTTTAAAATTTAACTGTTAATAAAATTAACATAATCCTTACACAGTAAAGAAAAGTATACCAAAAATAATGTACACCGATACGTTATTACTTATTAGCTAATGAAAACGATATCTTTGTATAAAAGAGTTTCTTTGCATTTCATATATATAATTTGTTTCCTATTTTTCCCTCAAAATTTAAATATTAATTTATGGTGAGAAGAAAGAGCCTATATTTATATGCATATATACATACAACGGCTTCAAAAAATTAAGAGCATGGCCGTAAAATCAACAAAAGTAGAAAAGTTAAAAGCTGATTAATACCAGGTTGCACAAAAAGTAACAAATGTGTTATGTATTAAAGAAAACAAGCACTGTGTACAAAGATGAAAACAATATTTAATTTTCGTAAATTACATGATGGCGTCACATTTCGGCCATTTCCACGGATATAACAATTGTGGAGGTCACTCGTCAATTCTGCTTAACTAGTTGCTAACCCTTGGGCCATCGGACACAGGTCACCGGACAACTGTTTGACTTGCTGCTTCGAATTGTTACCACATCCCCAAGTGATCAACGCCAAAGAAAAGTCATTGACCGCTCAGTATCTTCTACTAGTCTTCTTTTAACCATAGAAAGACGAATATTATAGAAAATTATCCAAGAATGTTATAAACACTTCATATCAACATTTAAATTAACCATTTTAAACCCTTCAGAATGCTGGCATCTTCATCAACTGCCTAATTAGTGCATCAGTCGGATAAACAGTCATTATTGCTTGTAGCATACAATATTTGCATACTGCCATTTGAATTCGCAGAAATTCTGAGCTCCTCAAATTCAATTACTTTTTCAAATATTCCTAATTTGTATTACATGCTTAAATTTTGGAAGCTAGTGTATAATATAATTTTTCTTGCGGGTCGCCCAGACGGTATAGTGGTTAGAGAAGCCTGGCTGCGATACCAAAGGGCCCGGGTCGAATCCTGGAAAAGACATGGATGTAAAATAGTCTGTCCCTTCATAGGGGGTAACGGTGGTTACCTATTAGATGCCTCCACAATAAAATGTCCACCACTTCTGGCCTTAGGAGTGGCCAATACCGTTATAGGCAAGTGCCCACCATTGGGAAAAGAAATTCTTGTGAAATGTAGTCCCTGTTAAGAATTAGTTTTAGGGCTCTCACGATAAGAATCTTAGAACTATAGTTTCAATTTTCATACCTTTTCGTATATCATATATTTTTGTATCTGTAAAATGACGAGAAAAAAAATTAGAGTAAACGATGAAACTATTCGCAGATTCAAAAAAGTTAGAAATATAAGTATCCAAATATGATTGGTTACGGTAAACAAAAGTCATTCAGAATAAAATTATTCATGTATTCTTAAAAGGGGAAAATTTTATTTTGAGAATTAGCTCCTATATTTGAAAAAAAAAACCGAAGTCAAAGGAATGCCATCTCTCAAAAAATTATCGTTAAAGCACATAATTCTATATTTAAATCTAAACTTTCTCCCACATTAACTTCTGAAATACACTCTTTGATTATTATTATTAATTCTCTTTTAAAATAATACCGAATGGGAAAGCATCGCTTCTTCAAAAGTAAAGTTTTCTCATCTTCGAAGACAGCGACAATTCGCATACATGCATTAATGAATTGCTCTTCTATAGATTGTTTCCTGGAATTTCTCTGAATCATTTTTAAGACTAAATTTTCGATGCGACATATTTATATCTCAATAAGCCGCTTAGAAAATCATCAGAGGGAATTCTGTTTCCATCTTACGCCTCCATTTTTCCGCCCCTCAAAGAGCCCCTAAAATGCGGAAGGGTCTGCATTAAGCTCATGATAGAGGAGAGCGGGATTGTGTCTGCTCTTTCAACGAAAGCATAAAGAGCATTTTCAAGCTAAATACGATTTATTCGGTAGCGATGCGGGATTTTAAACCTTTTCATTTTGAAAGTTATGTAAAAATCCATTAGCATGCTCCCTAACCTAATTTTAGAAGTCCCTAATTAAGGAATTTTTTCCTTCTGTTTGAATTTTCGCTAATTACGTCTATTTCGCATATTTTGTAATATCTACTTGTTTATCTTACGGTGTGACAGCTGAAGTACGTGCATGAACCAGACAAGAGAAGGATTAAAAGAACTCTTTGTTAAAACTCTTCAAAATTCACAATGCGTCGACTTGACGCTACGAAATTACGCCTAGCTCGAGCAGTAACTCAGCTAACAAGAACTAAACTAAAAATATGTCAAAGATATCAACAAAACAGTAGAGTTTTCCCCAGGGCTGAGATAATCCTGTTACCTAAAACCGCGTTGAAGTCCCATGGCAGCAAAGTAATAGCTGCTACTCCACTTCAACCAGCAATAAATGCAGAACCAGAAGGCTCAAGCTACCAAGGTGCAGTGCATGCCCACACTCTCTAATTTTCCCTTCTAGAACTCAGTATTCAAACTTTTTCTTCTCAAGGTAGTATTTGCATTTCTTCACGCGCGCTACCAAATTTAAATATTCTGGCATTGACAGTTAGGGGAGTGAAAGCTTTAGGAAAGAATGTGCAACTTAACTGGTTATTCAAAATAAATATAAATCTCTACAATTTATTTAAAGAAAGTTTGTGGCTACATTCCGCTTTCATAGTCGTAAAGATATTATTTTCTTTTAAATAAATATTAGACAATAATATGAAATCACTGATAAGGAGTTAAACATGACCGAAATCCGAGCTATAAATATATTTAATAAAAACGAAGAAAATATCGATGAGGTTTTAATATCATTTCAATCCTAATAATGTGCTGAAAATTATTTTGTATTTCTTAACCCTCTCAGCGTTATGGACGTAAAATTCGTGTAGAAGGGTGTCTTTCGTATTCATTACACATGAAAATTACTGCCAGCTTTTAAGGTGTCCGATTTCGGGTTGGATGTATATTGGAAGAAAACGAATCTAGGTACAAAGTGAGGAAGTTGTTTTTCAATTACTGTCATAAAAATATACCATTTATTCGCGACATTTTGAGGAGCTTTGTCTGAAAATGCTCTTCTGCACTTAAAAGACATAGTGTATGAAAGAAGAGAAATGTACGCACAGTTTTAGTGTTCCTTGATATCAAAAGTGCTTTAGACCACGCCTAGTGGCCTGAAATACTTGCCTTTTTAAGAAAATTGGGTATTCCATGTAATATTTTTGTCCTTATTAAAAATGTCCTGTATGACATATGTGAATTGCTCTTCCTTGGCAATATTTCTTCCTCCCGCACTTGCTCTCAAGGCTCGGTTTTCTGGACCCTTACTGTGGAATTTAATTATGATTTATCTACTCAATAGAACCTCACATTGTCAGAGTTGTAAAACAATTGCTTTTGCTGATAATCTACTAATTCGTTTTCAAAAGAAGTGTCCCAGTACTCTCTTTAATACGGCCCTTAATATAATTTCCGAATGGTCCAGAGAATAGAATCTGGAATTCAATCCTAATAAATCTAAAGTTATGATAATTGAAAGAAAGCAAGTCAAGTATATAAACCAACAATTGTATTTGGATAATAACTTATTGGAAACGGTGAATGAAATTAAATATTTAGGCATTATTCTTGATCATAAGTTTTGCTGAAAAAATTATATTATTTATTTATTCAATAAGTGTGAAAATATACAATCCGGTCTCTTGCAATATTTTGGTTTAAAATCCAATGTTATTGATATGATTTATAAGCAGAGTATAGTCCCCTTTATTTGCTATGCTTCTAGAGTATGAGTAACAACTTTAGAAAAGAGGATTAATTCTCGTATACTTCGTAGAATTCGAAGAAGAATCTTGAGTTGTGCGAGTTGTGCGTAGCTACAAAGCAATTTTCTATGAAGCCAATTCTTTCGCAATTTCGGGGATTCCCCCCCCCCCATTGATCTTCATTTTTTAAATGACAAAAAGTTTAAAGACACAATCAGCAAATTTATGTTCGATACCAAGGTTTTGTATTGAGATCTTCCTCACCCTGCCGATCGTTTGCCAATTCAAATTATCCTTTATGACAATTCCGTTGATGATGATTTCCCAGTTGTCTGTTATACAGATGGCAGTAAAGTTAATACTCGAGCTGGATTAGCTTTTTTCCATCATTTCTGAATTGGAATACGAACTCTTTAGAATTTCGAATGAATGCAGTGTTTTCCAAGCCGAATAACTGAGCATTAGTCAGTCAATTCAGTGGATGTTTACAACTATTCGTTAAGTGCTAAATTTCTTATTTGTACTGATTATCTTTCATCTTTATATTCTGTTAAGAATATCTTCTCATTCAATAAATCAATTGTCATTTCTCATGCCATTCTTAAATACCTTAATAACAAAGGTGCTGATGTCATATTTTTTCATGTACGCGACTACACTGATGATCTAGGAAATGAAAGAGCTGATTGGTTGGCAAAACGAGCTACAAATCTTCAAGTTAATACTCCAATGATACTGTCTAAGTCACTCTTCAAGAAAAAAGGTAGGTATGTGCGTGTGTGTGTGTGTTTGATTGTGTGTGTTGTGCTACACAAGTCGATTAACGAAACGTTGGTTCAAAGCATAACTGGCGTGGATATCAACTATTGGCAATTATAATGCAAGGCCGAAGACTGCAAAGCTTATTTTACCTAGCAACCTAGTATCGTAACCTCGAGAGGCAGAACATACTCTGTCTTACAATTTAAAAACCTCACTTTAAATACAGGCGAACTAAATTTGCATTCCGGAAGGAAACGGAAGAGAAAAGTGACAGTAAAGATTCAAAACATAAAATAACTGGTTAATTCTACTTACTAGAACTTCTACTTACTAGAAAACTTACAAATGAAATACCAGATTTTATTTCTAAAGACTCAAATACTAACTCAACAAGCGAAATTATCAAGATCCCATGGCCAAAATCTTCCTTTAAGGAAAAAGTTGAAAAACTGTGAAATAAATTTAGCAGAAAGAATAGGACCACTTTTACAAGGCATATGTCTCCATGAAATAATCCCAAAAGTAAATAAGCTATCAAATTTCAATAAACCATATATCAATTACTATCTAACAGAGCATCGCCCCTTTCTCCCACATTTGTATGCCAGAAAAATTTTGAACATAGATATGTATACTTGTGGAGAAAAAGGCGACCATGATCATCACATATTCAATTCTAATCAACATTAGACATCCATCAACAAATATGCAAAGTAATTCAATGCCTTCAGAACATGGGTACAGATCTATGCCAAGTCACTTAAAAAAATATCAATATAACAAAGCTAATACTTCAAATATGTCAATAATATACAAATTATATACGAATGATTGATATGTATGTGGTAATGCCTTCTACAAAAGACATCTAAGAAACTACTTGAAAGTACAGCACGTTTAATTACATTTAAAGTATTTTTCATTTTTAACGAATAAGTTAGTATAATCTGAATTAACGTTTTCGATACATGTTTATTTACGTCTTCATCGTCGTCATTCATTTTACTGCATCTAAAGTCCAACTCATCTAGTTGCCAACTGACAAAACGAAAAAAAATTAAAAGAATTATACGATGAGCAATCTGTACGCCATCTGGTATTCAACATTGGCATTGCGTCATTCGGCCCTCTTGCACTCGTCTGGTCCTCCAGGCGACACTGCAAATACAAAGAAAAGACAAAAGCAAAACAAGAAAGATAATAAAAATAAAAGTTAACTGTTTTTAGAGACCTGATTGTCTTTCAGTTTCAAGAATGAGAAAATGAGCAAACATCGTCTTCAAGCTTCATCTCCCATAGAAACAGTAGTTAACGTCTTTAACCGCAGTTTCTTCGTCTTTAGACATCTTCTCATTCTTCTTCAGGCGTTATTTTTTCGTCGTTAAGCGTCTTTCCTTTCGTCTCAGCTTCATCTGCCATAGAGACAGTAGTTAACGTCTTTAACCGCAGTTTCTTCGTCTTTAGGTATCTTCTCATTCTTCTTCAGGCGTCTTTCCTTTCGTCTAAGTTTCATCTGCCATGGGAACAGTAGTTAACGTCTTTAACCACAGTTTCTTCGTCTTTAGGCATCTTCTCGTTCTTCTTCAGGCGTCTTTCTTTTCGTCTTAAGAGTGTCATTCCCATTTTTGGGAAGGGGGGTTTCGTCTTCATTTCTAACATTATCATCTATTTCATTTTTATCTCTACCATCCTCACTCTTTAAATCACTTTAGTTTCACGTTCATCTAAATTTTAAGCAATTCTAAATTATTCAGATAAGAAACAATTCGGGTTGCATTATTCAGATAAGAAACAATTTAAGTCATCTTGTGTGCCAGAGCTATCAGTACATAAAACATTGGTAATGGAAATGAATTCATAAGCCTGAAAATCGCGTTTGATTTTTTCTAGTTTTTCATCAAGTTCTTTACTATTCTCTGCTAATGAGAAACCACTAAATTGTCTTAATCTTTTTCTATTATTCCCGTCGCCAAACTCGTTAAGTATTATTTTGTGTAATAATTTTATTTTATGTGCTTTCTCACTTTTCACTACATCTTCCATTCCTGGTATATCAATTAGATTCATAGTTAATAAAACTGATAAAATCACTCACTTCATATAATCCACGAGGTTCCTGTCTGGTAACAGAGACAGAACAGAGACAGAATCCGGTAACAGAGACAGAACAAAGTACTTCCATACCTAGTCCAGCAGAAGAGCAGGCAACATTACGATACGTTCGAGTAATAAATCCCACTTCTGAACTTCTGAGAAAAGTTTGTGGTAATACCTTCTACAAAAGACATTTAAGAAACTACTTGAAAAGACAGCACGTTTAATTATATTTAAATATTTACATTTTTAACAAATAGGTTAGTATAAACTGAATTAACTTCTTCGATACATTTTTATTTACGACTTTATCGTCATCATTCTTTTTAGTGCCTCTTGAGTCCAACTCATCTAGTTGCCAACTGACAAAACGAAAAACACATTAAAAGAATTATACGATGAGTAATCTGTACGCCATCTGATATTCAATATTGGCACTACATGTATATAAAATACGAGTTTCAATAATATAATGGGTGCGGCTAGATTCCGATACTCTGATGGAGTTTTCCAATGTGCTCTTGACAGGTCGCGAGGATGACGCCTGGGAATCGTTTGCACACTGGTGTGTGAGGCTTGGCGTTGGGCACTCGTGGGGCCATTAATGGGTGTCGTTTCTCTTAACATTATCAAGATTCAGGGATACCTCAATCTTCAATGGTACCACAGAGACGCTGGCCTAATGTCATGTTATCTTATGCTAAAAGAAATTGCTTCACTCCTGGTAATACAAAAGAAGCTCAAATTGCATTAGAATGGTGAATTTTGCTAAATCTCATCTTAAGCAAAAAGGAGCGTTTTTATGTAAACATTAGCTAATTTGTAGAATATCAGGAACTTCAAAACATTAGCAGTGTCTGTTCAAGCTTCATAAAGAAATTATGGCCCTTGTATGAAATCATGTCCCTTTTTGATAACAAGCTGTGGAACTTCTGTGTGCTCAGGAACTTGCCTAAATAGACAGAGCAAAGAAGTGCGAAATAACTATAATGTACATAGCTCAGATTAGTGTCAATGATAGTGTTTATAGTTTATTTAAGGGTAGTATTTTTCATCTATGTGAATATACTTGTAAAATAACATTGGAGATATCCTTTCTATATGTATACTCAAATTTACCTCAACTGAAGATGCACAAAGTACGGTAGAGAATAAGACACCGGCTATGATGTCATTGCATCATTTTTTAACTACTATTATCTACTAATAAAAGCTTTCCAGTCAGTTAGCCAAAAGGACAGTAGACATATCACCAATGGTAAACACTGAATGCCCTCTGTATTTCTACCTGATTCTGAACTTGAACCCGCTAATGATATGAAAGTCGTAGTACATCTAGTATAATAATGTCTACAGTACCTATTCTGTTGACGGTTCGAACAGAATTGTCTGTTGGCAGACGAATCTTTTGATCAGTTCTGAATTGAAATTTTTTCGTTCCTTTTTGAAATAGAATCGAAGCTTAAATCCAAAGAATCATGGTGGTAGGTATATCATTTTTCTGTCTTATCAATCGAACTATTAAGCCACAGGTTACACTATTAGTAACCTAGCAACGTCATACAAAATGATGGGAGATTCTGCTGGAAACGTCATTTCTGCTTTCGCAATGCTTCTCATCTTAGCTATTTCTGCTTTTACAACTTCCCTATTTCTGTTTCAGGATCGTTGTGGTTAGGTAACTTTGCCTTCTTGATTGGTATAGCCGTATCTTTAGGCTTGAGTTTGAATCCGGCGAAGGCTTAAATGTTTGACAGTGTATAATAATTTTGTGGCATGTTTACAATTATGAAAAGTCCTCTAGCTCTCTGACAGGCCCAGGTTCCCACTAAGAATGCACAAATTTCCCAAAACTATTTATTTTCCCAAGACTTATTTTCTTGATTATGATATCAAAATGCCACTGGTATTTTATACCTGGATTTATGTACTTTTAATTTATTGCCTTAAGGTCTTTGACATATTTTAATGTGCACATATATATACGTTTTTACATACATCACAAAAAATATTCTAGGCCATATATATACGGCCTTGCCGGTCACAGTTTTAGAAATGTTTCTGGTAGAGGAAAAGAGGTAGAAGACTTTTGGATCCGATCCTCGGGAAGCCTTCAAGACTGGGACGAGATTCAACAAAATCATATTACCAGCTATAAAGTGCCCAAGGCACATCGACAAATTACAAACAATCCTGCTCTGCTTTTCCCTCCCCGATGAAATTCGTGGATTTATTCAGATGCTACAGTCACATCAGATGAATCACAACAACAGATTATCAGTTCGCACCAGACTCGATTCTTCTCATCAAGGCGCATAGAAGCAGAGTTGAAAGAGATGTAGACTGATTATCAAACTAACATGTTGCACAAGTAAAAAGAATAGGATCACTTTCATGGCCTAGAAATATCACCTTTACCACATTTAAAGTACCAAAAGTACCAACCCATATAGTTTGCAAAACCAGTTACAGTTAATTAAAACTTTTATTCACTTAATTATATTTTATAGCTGCTAATAAGATTTCAGATATTATGGCCTACCTATATGGATATTTGTACAACTTTCATTTCTCTTGCGCATAAATGTTAATGTGGTACAATGAGTATCTAACCAGAATAGCAGCAGGATTAGAGATAATACCAGCAGTTAGACATCATACGAGCTTTTTATATGTGTTTATTTCAAATTTTCATCATATTTATTTATAGGGCTAGTGAAAATACTTTCACAATATACTGTTTCTCTCATTTAATCTCTAGAAACCTAAGACATCTATAGTACCGGGTTGTTTCAAAAAGTTTAACTTATAAAATCTAAGTTCCTCATTCTTTTAAAAGCAAATTTTATTGCTTTATAAAATCTACTTTAAAATTCTACTTGAGAGAACACAACTCCTTAATAAGTAGGAAAAGAAACTACAAAGGAAACACTGCAACGATGTTCAGAAAAGCAGTGAAACTCCTCGTTGAGAGGCGAAGAGATTGGGGTCGTTTTGATGCAATTTCACATTGAAGCGATCTCATTTGGGGCCATTCTTCTCACAATTCAATCTCTTCTTTCCCCTTCCCAAGGCGCGAGGCGATCGCTTAACACAATCACCCTCCCAACTCCAATCAATTCTGTTGCTCGAGAGGGTGGTTGAGGGTGTTGCCAATCAAGGACAGGGCTTGTTCTTGTAGGGGCTCTGTGAAACACAGTGAGGATATTTTTTCTAAGGCAGTTCCCTCGCTAAATCGCTTTTGAATCACGTTGCGCCCGGAGTGCATGCTGCTCAAAATTAAGGAATAATTTCCTCGAAGAGGACATTATTAGAAGAGGAAATTAAAACAAATATTCCATAACGTTGCGCGCCTCCAACTTGCACGCAACCAAGGGTGACTGTGAAAGCTTGTATAAACCACAGAGTCTTGTAAAGGGTTTAAGTCCCTTTTTATTCAACGTAATAAATTACAATTGCGTCCTCTTGATGCTTACAAACTGTGCCAACTTGGCAGTCAAAATAAAAATAATAACCTGAAAAGAAAGTAAAGACAAGATTCTAACTACGAGGCTCTCTAAAATAACTAACTCACCGTGTTTTACAATACCGCTGCTAATTCAGCAGACTGGAAGCTCACTGGAACAATTTCCACTACTTCCCGCCCAGCACATAGGCCGCAACGCGGGGTTCTTCAATTCTCGCTAACTACCTCCGCGCTCGCTAAGTAAGAAAATCTCTCACACCGAACTTGTTTCCTTCTATTTAAATCAGAATACTTCCGCTGATAATTTGAATCCTTGCGCGTTCTACTAAAATTTACATATTCTGGCATTGGCAGTTCCAGGGGAAAGTAAGGCTTGACAGGAAAGATAGTTTAAACTTAAAATAAATGTTAGTTAAAATAAATATAAACCCTACATTTGCCGCTGCCAGAATTTGGAAAACTTGGAAGCAGGTCCTACAAACGACCTGTTGTAAGTTTCTCTAATTCTGAACTAACTGGCGAGAACCTCGTTTACACAAAAAAAAAAATCTTATGTAACAATTATATATTAAAATTCTGTTACTCGTTACAAAGCTTTCTTCTTACAGCAACTTTTCCTGGACTTCATCAATCAATCTTGGTCTTTCCTTCCAGCATCTGGAAGGAATAAGTATCAGTATCTTTCTACATACATTATAATTTACACTTTCTTGACACAATAAATTTTTGTTTTTAAACGATTCGTTTTTCTTAGTTATTGCTTACTTCACATTCATTCAATTTTTCAAGCATTAATTTAACTTTACCCTGGCTCTCCACCGTGTGTGGTGTCAAACGGGAATATTCGTGTTTTAGTATTACAACACTTCCCCTAACCACCATGATTTGTTAGAATTCAACAACCAAATAGACACACCTTACTCGACATTCTACATTTCAATGAGCTACTTTAATTGTCTTAAAAATTCAAATGTAGGTGGAGAACCCTACAAAACACATTCATTCTAACTTCCCCCTCATTCATCTTTAAACATGCAGGCTTTCGCTCTAAAGCATGACTTTATCTACAATGTACTACTTAAATTTTGACTTCATTGCTTTTAAGCATTCACTTTTAGCATCTACAATTTTATGCTTCTAGACTAAATTCTACTTTTACATAACCTTCAAGTATTTACATACATTTACAAAATTTTATACATATGCGTTTTACAATTTACCATAAAATGAATAAGAGAAAATAAATTTTTACTTTACTCATTCTTCGCCAAGCTGGCGGCACTGAAACTAAAATTCTTATTAATACAAGAATACGAAGTTATTTTTATCTTCGGCCAAATTTTGGCTTTAACATAACAGAATTAGTCTTTCGACCAACAGAAAATGCTTGTTTTTAGCTTTTACACTTAAAGAAAATAGTACTTTTGCCTTAGCTAAATAAAGTAAAACAAAACTAAGTCTCAACCGAGACATATTGACTTTCGTCAAAACATAGAACTTCGTACTTATGCATAACATTTCGGAACAAAACAGAAAGAAAAATTTATAGAAGGTTTTAACTTATCTTTGAGTTTTCGATGCTTGAAATTCCGTCATCCGTTTTTGGCAAAATTGATCCCAAGTTAGAGGTTTCATGGATGTCAATCTTCTCCTTATTGATCTCCGAGTGTCGTCCCCGTTGCTTTTACTTTTGCGTCCTCTACATGCTGGCCTCTTGACGGAGTAATCGTCTGGTTGTTAGCCTTTGCGTTTCTGCCTGGGACGGCTGGTCTTGACGTCCTCCGGTCTGGAGTCCTTCTTGAATTTCTTCTGTTCGTCGTATTTTTGTGCCTCCTGTTGTCGTTTCAGTTTCCGGAACGGCGGCCTTGCTGTCACCTGACTCTGTGGCCGTGTGCGCGTTCTCCTTGATGTGTAACTTCTCCTGCCATCCTTTGTAGGTGGTGTTTTCGTCTTTACCACGGTTTCTTTACCCGGTTCATCTGTATTTTTGTTTTTCTTAAACGCCGGAGTTTGAAAATCATTTTTTCTTTTTGATACCGACGTCCGGGTTGTAGAAGTGTTAGGTCTCTCTTCAGTTCTCCGTTTCTTGGGTGGTGGAATAGTTGTTGCAGTCTCTGGCCCTTCTATTTCGTTTAGACTTGAGTCCTGCAAGAAACTTTTAAGGATTTCAAAATCATTTGGATTATAGTATTTTTTCACCTGGTCTGGACTTGCTTTACAGATTTCCCCTCTGTCGTTCTTAAGATATAATACTACCCCTTTGATTTCCTGAATTACATAGGGGCCTTCAAACTTTGGAGCTAGCTTTGCCATAAAATTGTCTGGGGCACTTGATAAAGAAAATTTCCGCTTCAATACTTTATCCCCAACTTTAAAATCTGCTTCACGGCGTTTTCTATCATAATATAACTTTTGTCTATTTCTTGCCGTATCCGAGGTTTTAAGCGCCTGATCAATCAACTTTTGCACATCTTGTTGTTTAAACTCCTGCTCTCTTTGTTGCACAAAGAATAATTTATCTAAAGGCGTAATTAACTTTCTGCCTAAAAACAATTCTGCTGGAGTTTTTCCCGTAGTATCATGATGTGCCGTTCTTAAAGCATAAGCTAGTTCATTTATGTAGCCATCCCAGCGCTTGTGATGTGTGCTCACGTAACTGCGAATTATTTTTACTATGTTTTTATTAACTCTTTCTGCTATGTTAGCCTGTGGTCTATACGGAACCATTTTGATATGGCGTATGCCAAGTCCATTGCATATGTTTTCAAATACTTGACTAATGAATTGTTTTCCGTTATCGCTAATGACTTTTATCGGTGCACCGTATTTTAAAATGTATCTGTGTAAGAATGCATCTGCGACTGTTTTGGCTGACGCGCGTTTAAGAGGAACAATTTCTATCCATTTTGAAAAATGATCTACTATTACTAAAAGAAAACGATTTCTATTTAACTCGCTCTGGGGGAAGGGACCAAGGAGATCTATTCCTAAAATTTCATTCGGAAATGTAGCGCGAATGCTATTTAAGTACCCGGCCGGGCTGTAATTAATATCATTTATTAACTGACATTGATTGCAGGACCTGACATACGCCGTTACTATTTTGTATAATTGCGGGAAATATACCGCCTCGCGTACCCTTTTTATAGTCTTTCTGACCCCGAGGTGGCCCGCTGTTTTTTTTTTCGTGCAACTCCCTCAAAATGCTTAATCGAAGCGAGGCTGGGATGACTGGCTTATACTCAAGATTTTCGTTTGTTGTTTTCGTATAGAATAATAAATTATCTATTATTTCATAGTTTTTTGCTCTATTTCTTATCGCATCGATATCTGTGTGCTCAAAGCTTTCGGGGTCTTTCAAATAAGCATAGATATTTCCAAATTCAGGATCAGCTTTCAGTTCAGTAATAACCGTATCTCTAGAATCTAAAATTTTTGAAGTCAACACAGCGCATTTAAGTTCATTTCCTTCGTCGTCCAGTTTTATACGAGAAAGTGCGTCAGCTACATTGTTTTCCTTACCCGGTTTATATTTTATTGTGATATTATATTCTTGGAGTTTTAAAGCCCATCTTATTAACCTGGGCGTTAGGTTTTTTCCCGAGTAAAGTCTACCAACAGCCGCATGATCCGAAAAGACTGTTACTGGCGATTTGCCGAAATAAACTCGAAATTTGTGTACAGCCATTAATACGGCTAATGTTTCTCTTTCTGTAGCTGTATAATTCCTTTGTGTCTGATTCAATGTTTTACTAAAAAATGCCAGCGGATGGTTATTTTGCATAAGAACCGCACCCACCGCATAGTCTGACGCATCTGCCGCAATTTCCAGGTTTTCGTCCCCCTCAGGGAATTTTAAAACAGGGGCATTAATAAGCGCTTCTTTTAATCTTTCAAAAGCTGTGTTAGCTTCCGCTGTCCACGTAAATTTACTCTTTTTTCTTTTGATTACTAAGAGTGGTTCAACAATATTAGCGAAATCTTTTATGAAAGATCGATAGTAAGAACATAATCCAAGGAAAGACGAAAGTTTCTTGGCGGTGTTGGGCGGAGGGAAATTCTTAATAGCTTTTATTTTTGAATCTTGCGTTTCTATACCCTTTTGCGAAATTTTATAACCGAGATATTTAAGTTCTTTAATTGCGAACTTGCATTTTGAGGCGTTAATTGTAAGACCGGCCTCTTTTAATAATTTAAAAACTTGTTCGAGGTCATTAATGTGTTGTTCCAACGTACTACTCGTTATAATTATATCATCTAGATAAATTAAAGTTGATTTTCCTAGGACAGGCTTTAGAACAATGTCCATAGCTCTCTGGAATGTTGATGGGGCCCCACACAACCCAAAGGGAATGCTTAAAAATGCATAAGTGCCCGATTTTGTTATAAACGCGGTTTTGTGTATATCTTCGGGTCTCATAGCTATTTGATAGTAGCCAGACGTTATGTCCAAAGTAGACATATATCTTGTCGATTTGATCTGTCTAATGATCTCGTCTATAACCGGCAAAGGGTAAACTGGAAATTTAGTAATGCTATTTAGTTTTTTGTAATCGATAGCAAACCTTCAAGCCTTTTTATCCGAAGGAGGAAACTCGTTCTCTTTCCTACATAGTACGACTGGACTCGCGTACTCACTATTTATGGGCGTTATTATTTTATTCTTTAACATCTCCTGAATATGTTCTTCGATGATTAAGTCTTTTTGTTTATCATAGCGATACGGTTTAGTCATACAAGGTTTTCGGCATTTAATTGAATCTTGTGAGTCACGATTTGACAGTTTCCTGGTTTTTCTGAAAACAAATGAGAAAAATTACTCACCACTTGCTGTATTGCTTTACTTTCCTGGTCATTCAAATGGCTAAGGTCCAATTCAGGTGTCTCCACAGGTTCCACCACCCTCTGGTCCATCTCCAGCACCACGGAACTATCTTGAAAATTCAATTTGGCCCTCGCGGCCCTTAAAAAGTCCATACCTAAAATAAGAGAGTGTTGCAGGTGTTTCACCACAAAAATTAATACTTTGAGATTTTCCTCTTTTACCTGTACGTTTAATGATACTTTCCCGATGCAGTGACATGTTTTTCCTTGCGCCGCTATAATTTCCGTATTTCTGGTTTTAAAGAGTCGTATCCTATAAAAATTCTTTTTGAAGAACTTTTCACTCATGAAATTTCCTTCTGCTCCTGTATCGATGAGGGCTTCTACTGGTACATCGCCAACCAGGACTTGTATAATTGGTAGCTGTGAGTTTTTTACGATGACTGTATTTAAATGTCTATTTGAGGGTTTTTTTAAAACTTCCGGGGTCTGGACCCTCCCTTTCACAGGCCCCTCTAGTCGTTTAAAGCTTTCCTTTCAATCTGTGTCTTCTGGGTACGCGGATGCTTATTTTCAAATTTTCTTTTTGGGCCTTGACCTTCGAGTTTCGATGCGTTAGCTTGATAGTTCTTTCCCCCATATGAGCGATTTCCATTTCTGGTTTCCTCCTTCCTTCGGGTATGTTGAGAATATGTTTCCCCTCTCGCTTTTTCCGCTATTATGCGATTTTGAAACTTCACCGCCAATTCGAAAAGTTCCTGCAATGTGTTTGGGTTTCTAATTTCAAAGTAGTCTTGGACAGCGGGTAACAATCTTGGTAATATTATTTCAATTATCTCCGCATCGGGTTTTTTCCCATACAGCATATCCGTTAGCTTGATTTTTCGTAAAATAAAGTCCGTCAAATCTGCTGTATCCCGTTGATAGAAACTATATAGCTCGGCTTCCAGCCGTGCGCTATCTTTCACTATGGGGAAGGCCTTTACTAACGATTTTTTGAAATTTTCAAATGTATACGTCGGGCTTCCAAATTCACCTAGTAGAAATTTTCCTATGTTTTTCCACCATAGCGCGGCCTGTCCTCTTAGTGCTGATGTGGCGATGGCAACTTTTTGTCTTTCAGGCACAGGGTAGAGCTGAAAGTGGTTTTCTATACCTTCGAGAAATACCGCCACCGAATTTTTTCCGTCGAAATAGACGTTTGGCTTGATTGATGCTCTCAAAGTCTGGACCAGGTATCCAAATCCTTCTAACTGCGTTGTCATTTCTTGGTGTTGTCCAGCGGCTTCCATCCAGTTTTCGGCCATTTCAGTTCGATAAGTGTTCGGCCGCCAATATAACGTTGCGCGCCTCCAACTTGCACGCAACCAAGGGTGACTGTGAAAGCTTGTATAAACCACAGAGTCTTGTAAAGGGTTTAAGTCCCTTTTTATTCAACGTAATAAATTACAATTGCGTCCTCTTGACGCTTACAAACTGTGCCAACTTGGCAGTCAAAATAAAAATAATAACCTGAAAAGAAAGTAAAGACAAGATTCTAACTACGAGGCTCTCTAAAATAACTAACTCACCGTGTTTTACTATACCGCTGCTAATTCAGCAGACTGGAAGCTCACTGGAACAATTTCCACTACTTCCCGCCCAGCACATAGGCCGCAACGCGGGGTTCTTCAATTCTCGCTAACTACCTCCGCGCTCGCTAAGTAAGAAAATCTCTCACACCGAACTTGTTTCCTTCTATTTAAATCAGAATACTTCCGCTGATAATTTGAATCCTTGCGCGTTCTACTAAAATTTACATATTCTGGCATTGGCAGTTCCAGGGGAAAGTAAGGCTTGACAGGAAAGATAGTTTAAACTTAAAATAAATGTTAGTTAAAATAAATATAAACCCTACAATTCAAAATAATCTAGTTTGAGGTAAATGTTATTTATTATCTGCTAATGCAATGACATCTAATTTTTATTGGTAGCTTTTTTGTTTCTAATGATACTTTTATTGCTATATTTGCTGTGAAAATTAATCCATCATATCACATTTGTTAAAACAATAAAGACTGCTTATTGTTGTCGAAAATTTACATGTAATAATTTATAAAGTATTTCTCCAACCTTCTTAGCATGCCTTCGTCTGCACGCTAGGCGCGTATTCCACAGGTCCGTGGTTCGATTTCCGGCGAAGGAGTTGCTCATTTTTTACATCTCCTGCTTCCAAAAAATA
This sequence comes from Stegodyphus dumicola, assembly GCF_044657685.1. NCBI lineage: Eukaryota > Metazoa > Arthropoda > Arachnida > Araneae > Eresidae > Stegodyphus > Stegodyphus dumicola. The sequence goes on from NC_140777.1 coordinate 136,485,196, forward strand.
CCATTAATCTCTCCACAAATTTTCTTAGTAATGTAATTTCATTAATGTAATTTTAATTACATTAATGAAATTACATTACTAAGATTACATTAATGAAATTACATTACTAATTAATGTAATTTCTTAGTAATGTAACTTTAAGAGTATAAACAATTATATTATTTGTATTCTGAAAACAGGATGAAAGCAATTAGGTTTAAAGTTACATATGATAAATTCGTTCTCTTTACTGCATGTACCTTTCAAATTGGTAAAAACAGTAAAAGAAAAGATACCTGAATTAAATGCTATACAAATGATTTTCCCTTCTTATTTTCAAAAGATTATATGACAGGGTCTTAAAAGTAGATTTCCCTGCTTCATTTATAAATTGCTATTTAATAACAAAATGCTCTTTTACTCGTAACTTAGGAATGCACAAAAATAACTTCAAAAATGTTTTATGTCAAATTTTCCATAGTTGTACATTCAGTATTTTTTTAAATCCCTAGAGTGTAGACAAATTCGCGTGTTGTTTTCAAAATTGCCAAGTAATGCTAATAAAAGTAATCTAAATTTTTTGATTTTTAGCAAAGATAATTGTTTTCTAATTTGTACTTTTCTTTCAGTTAAAAAAAAATTATGTAATCTCTTCTAGTCTTTCAAATTGGTTTCAGAATTCAACAAACATTTACCCTTTATGTCTTTAGTGAAATTATAAATGAATGTCCTTATAGTGAATTATGAACCGTTTATAATAAGAAAGAGATAATAGTATTCGGGGGGAGGAAATCCACTGGTTAATCTCAATGTATATTTCTGTACATATGTACAGTGAAACAGAAAAGGGAGTTCGACAGATAGATATAATTATTTTTTTTTATACTTACATGGTTTAAATGTTACTTTTTATATACATGATTTTTTTTTTTTACTTTTAGCTCTTACTATTCAGTATGCCACCCAACCGGGATAGTGGTTAGTGACTTTGACTACCCTACCGATACGCCCGGGTTCGAATCCTGGAGAAAACATGGATGTTTGTTAATGTATAGTGTCTGTGCGGCAAGGAGGGGACACTCTAAATATGTATGTGGCTAGCCAAACGTCCTGTCAAGAGGTTGATGGTAGGGGAAACCTTCCTCTCGAGAGGTTCGGAGACCCTCGGACCCGTGCCCTTCCCTCCCCCGGGTGCTGATCATGAAAATTGAGTGTGGAACTGAGGAAAGTCATACTATCACCTGTATGATGCTCAAGGCTCTTTCCAAAGACAAGCGCAATTATGCACTCCTCGCCCCGATGAATTTCATGGGTTTGCTCTGATATTACTGTCAAGCAAGTGAGATAAGTCACAACAACAGCATTATTCAGTATAACTTTACGAAACATTCCTTTAAAAATCAGGAAACCCGTACATAATTACGCAATGAAGTTTCGTTTATATCATTCTAATTTTGTGATGGTAACGTTTGTCGAATAATGCATAATAATACTGAACAACAAATTACTGTGAAGAATACAAACGTATTAACAGCCTAAGTAAAACAGTAAAGTAAGACAGGTATTCTGAAAAGCAGATCTAAATCTGCTTTTGAGAATACCTCTCTTACTAGGAGCTAAATTTAAAATTTAGCAATTATCTTTTAATAATTTCATTTATCTTTTTGATTCGTAAGCATCAGCTTACATCAGCTCAAGCTGAATTTTTACTTTCTGGAACGTTCTTCAATAGCATTTGTTCAGATTTTTAAACCGTGTTCAGTTCCTAACCGAAACGAAAACGAAATACTCAGATATAAATGAAGAAAATCGAATCTGTCTGAGTGGAAACTTCTTCGAATTGTTTATTTATTTCAGTTTTTGGCTTTCGCATCTTGGGATAGTAGAAAGCTTGCAATTAGGAGAAATATTTGTTGCAAAGCTCTGCGTAAGAGATCTGATGAAACAAATGCATAATTATGCATTGAGTTTTAGAGACATTAGGGTTTTTTTGGAAACAGGAAATATGAAAAATTAGCAACGCCTTCGAATCATGGAATCAAACCACGGACCTCTGGAGTACACACCCAGCAGACCACCACACCACGAAGGCATGCCAAGAAGGTGGGAGAAATACTTTATATACTCCTCCCTTTTAAAGGGCCACTGGGGTTTTAGGGAACTCAGTCGCCCAAATCCTGGGTGTGGAGAATTGTAATCCACCATCCTTTTAGTTCGGGCGCCACTGTAGAGACATTAGGTTTTTTTTGGAAGCAGGGAAGATGAAAAATAGCAACGCCTTCGCCGGCAATCGAACCACGGACCTCTTGAATATGCGCCCAGCGTGCAGAACACCACACCACGAAGGCATGGAAAGAAGGCGAGAGAAATACCTTATATAGTAATTAATTGATTTATATATTATATTAAGAGAACAAATCTACAACTAGATTTAATCTTAGGGGAAAATATCATCGCAATTTTTGCTTCTACCATTTGATTTCGCCGTTTTAAGCTGTTGGTTTTAAAATACAAGATTTTATGTTGAGTATCTTTGATATGTGAGGGATTAATTCTAAGACTAGTAGGTTTATCTAACTACTCAGATTAATATTGTTCCTGGTATTTAACTGAAAGCTGCATTTAAAGATCAGGTTGCATTTTAATTTTCAGCTTATAATGTATGTGTATTTTCTCTAACATGTAGTTTTTAACATTTTCACTTTTTTTAACTGTTTTTTTAATTCTTAATTTTTGAGGTTTATCGTGAAACTACAATCTGAAGTATTGAAACTAAAATTTAAAAAAAAATTAAGTATCTTATTCTGTACGTATTTTGAATTTTCCTTGAAATTATTGAGATAAATATTTCAGTAAGTTCAAACATATAAATACTAAGTAACTTTGAAGTACTGAATGAGGTTTTTGAGGCTTGTCATGCCACAGTGACTAATCGTAACTATTGTTTCAGAAATTACTGTGATTAATTAATTTTAAAAATGGACTTAATTATCTCTTCTTTTCTAATCTGAGAAAAACTAGAAGATTAAAAAATACAACTTCAGTAGTAAAATGTAGAGAACATTTAGTGTACATATGTAAAGTAACTGTCTGTTTTTGTATTGAATTAAAATATCGCAAATATAAGAAAGTCAGACTATGAGCAATGACAATATAAAAAATAGTAACGTTTTCAGAGTAAATTAAGAAACAGAGAAATTTTAGAAAAATAATATCTTACGTTCTAAGTCTTACAATATTTTTACACTTTTAGAAATAAAATTGTTTTATATATACTATATTGTACATATATTCACCATGGGAATGTAAATGAAAGCATGTTTAAAGAAGGGATGTAATTTTTCAAGTGAAAAGTCAAAAATAGTTTTTTCCAAACAGAATATTAACACATTATTTTGAATATACCGAACGTATATACCTGCAGGAATTAAAACGTTTCTCATGATATCTTCCTTTTAAAATTATACAATAGTGTAATACAAAGCAGATAAAATGACAATAGGTTTGGTATTCTTTCTATAAAGTTATTAATAAAGCCATGGGAAAACTTACTCTGCGACTAGGCAGCGAAACAAGATATCAAAAGGACCTTAAAATTTAATAAAACTGTATTTCATAATATGTTCTTCAAAATTCGCACTTTTTAATTAAATAATTAAAAAAAGTTTAAACTTCCACTTGAGTGACATTTTCTAAACATTAGTGAGCAGCTCTATAGGAAGAAATTCAAGGTCAAAAACATGTTAATCATTTAACTATAAGCGTCTGTTTTCTTTATTCAAAAGAGAAGCATTAGATATTTTGTCATTTATAAATTACTTGAGGCTCGTGAACTGCAGATTGCATAACAATTTATCTCTCTGACAAGAAAATTGTGTCACAAAGTGAGGAAAATAATTACTGCTTCAAGGTCACAATAATGTGTGTTCTCTAAACTCATTAATTTCAATAATTACTTAGCAAAAATAAAGAGAGCTTACAGGAGCTAAAATGTATATACAATGTAAACATTCTAACTTACAAAGATTAAATATTCACAAAATGCACACATATAGAGAAATTCTTTTATCTCAAAGGAGGGGAAAAGTGCCTTTATTTATTAAATCCTTTATTTTAAGGGTATTTAAGGTTTCACCTGAGAGAAAATAAATGTAATTTCATTTCACAGTATGACTTATAATGAATTTTATATACAATCTAAGACAGTTTAGAAATTCATTTTGTGAAAATTAGTTGCTTAGTGATATTTATGCAGACATTACAATCACAAAAAATAAATGCTGGGTATTCGAACATCTTTTTGAAGTAATACAAAGGATGGTTCGGAAAATTTAAAGAATAAATTTAATTATATAATAAATTAATATGTTAAATATATATTTAATGTACTAAATTATAAATAATTAAATAATTATTATTATTATGAGAATAAATTATATATATATATGTGTGTAAGAAAAATAAAGAATATGTAAAAGATTAAATTATCAGCGTAAATTAATTTCTCTTCTCTATTCTAAGAATACCAACATCTATTTGCCCTGCGTCATTTTATTGTTATGAAAGCATAAATTTTGAAACACTGCATTGGGAGTAAGTTCCACGCACTTTTGTGATGAATTTGCAAAATGAAGTAAGTACCATATTTGGATACTCGATGATATCTAACTCTAAGAACGATGAACTTGCAGATACTTTTCCCATTGGAGTTCCAGGCAGCAGGTACACATCCTGATATATTAGACAAAGTTGATAAATTTTATAAATTATATATATACATAAATATATATCAAACATTTCAAGATGATAAGTTTTATAATATATATATATATATGTGTGTGTGTAATAATAATAAAGCACAACATATTTGAATAGTCGATGATATCTTTTAGAATGATGAATTTGCAGATACTATTTGACAGAAACCCAACTGAGAAATAAATGTTCCATTGAGGTTGGTAGCACAAAACCCAATCCTGTCGGGCTAATAAATGTTATATTAGTACACTTTTGGAAGCATTCATGTAGAAACAATAAAGCGTAGATGCGTAGCAATTATGTTTAGTGTAGATACTTGATGCTTAAAGCGTGATGAAGAAACAATCGAGCTGAATCAAATTCCACATTTATTTAAATTCACATTTTGGTGGCCACAATTCATTGGCAGTCCAATCGTGCCCTCTTCCAGAACATTCACGATTTTGATACTATACCGATACAAGCTACCATAGCAACACTTAGATGATTGCAGCAAAGCTTCTTAACAAGATGAAAGCTTAAGCGAAAGGAGAGAGAGTGTGTCACAGTAGTAAAGCAAAGGGAGAAGGGAGGAAGTCGAAACGTTTCAGTTCGAGTTAGTTTTGGTTTACAAATTACTTTGATTGGGCGAGAGCTATCTTCATTAACGATTACGTAAGACCGCATGATTAATTTAAATGACGCAGTTTAGATTTATGGCGCTATTTTTAGACAGAGAGAAGAGGTTATAGTGAATTAAATTTAGAAGTTTACTTTCATATTTTTATCTTGCATATATATATATGTAATGATAGCACAACTGTGTAAGATAAAAAATATGAAAGCAAGCTTCTAATTTTAATTGGCTATAATCTCTTTTATTATTTTATTAATTTGGAAATAATAATATTTAATTTTTATTTAATCTTAAAAATAGCGCTGAAAGTCTAAACTCCGCCATTCAAATTAAGCATACGTTCCTACGTAACGCTTAATGCAGATAAATTGCCAACCAAAACTTTTTCTAACTTCAACTGAAACTTTTGACTCTCTCCCTTCTTCCTCTGAATAGATGCATCACCACTTCTGTGCTGCGTGGATGCTTTGCTGTGCTGTGCTTCTATCGCCATAGTATCAAAAATGTAAATGTTCTGGAAGTAGGCACGATTGAAATGCCAAGTGAATTGTGACTACAAATATGAATTTATATATAAAAAAGGAAATTAATCCGGCTTCACTTCTTCCTCTTTAATATGGATCAAGTATCTACGCTACACAGCATTGCTACGCTTCTACTCAGTGTTCTTATATCAGTGCTTATTCCTTAATTATGGGATCCTTTGCGTTGTATTGCAATAACTAAGATAATTATTAGCATACAATTTGAAAAATAGTATCATGCGTTTTTATATTCTTGCATCTTATCTTAAAATCTTTGTTGTCAATGTTGTGATTTATCTCACTTGTCTAACAGCAACATCAGATCAAGCCCACGAAATTCATCGTGGCGAGGAGTGCAAGACTGCGCCTGTTGGCACTAGCCTTGAGCACCATACAAGTGACATTATGACTTTGCTTAATTCTGCCTCTAATTTTGATGGAAAGCACCTCGGGGTCCCAGTATTTCTTAAGCTCTCTTCTCCTACCACCAAACTCTCGAGGACCGAAGTCGCGAGTTCCCGTAGCTATTCCTTCAGAGGGTCCCACCAGGATAACGCATCTGCGAGGCGGTTCAGGTTCTACGGTGATACTCTTTAAACCTAGCAGAGGGATGAGTCGGACTTTTAGACTCAAAAGTCCGACACCTCCCTCTTGTCGTCATAGTGCGACTAGGAAACGAAACCACTTGGGATTTCAAAAGTTTCATTCGAATTTTTCTGTGCTTGTCACGCTACCCAGAGCTACGCAGCACAAGGAAGGAAGGCGAACCTCCCTCCCTGAGTTTTACCGATTTTTCGCCAGACGAATCTAACCATCAGTAACGATCCTTCCGCAGGTTCACCTGCGGAAAACTGAAGACTTTTACCTCCTGTAAATGATAAAGTTCGTAAATGGTCATCTGTCCGGTACGACCATACGATCCAAAAGCCTTTTCGACAGCCAGTCCGAAGACCTCACTAAATCATTCAATCGGTAGTAGCGAGGGACGTGTGTGTTTAAAGGGTAGGAAAACTTAATCAACATGAGCTTATGACTCGTGCTTACTGGAAATTCCTTGTTCAAAGGAAACAATTACAGTCACCTAACCCCAGCACGAAGGAGATTCAGCGGGTTACCCAATCCTGTCGGACAGGAAAAGCACATTCTGATTCCTTCAATCTAGCGCGTGCGGCTACCTAACGGCATCACAGATCCATCTAATCTGGACCAATCACGGCCCAGGTAACGGACATCTAACGGCATCATAGAACTGTTATTGTTCTGTCTCATGTGGCTAAACGCCGTTTGTTCCTCTAAGAAGAACGTCCGACTCGAAGGATTGAAGCGTTTATTTAGTAGGCTAGAGTCCCGATTGTTATCGGAATTAACCAGAAATATCGCTTCGCCAACTAAGTATGACCACGCACCACCACCCACAGAATCAAGAAAGAGCTCTTAATCTGTCAGTCCTTTCTGTGTCCGGGCCGGGTAGGCTTTCCCGTGTTGATTCAAATTAAGCCTCAGGATCCGTTCCTGATGGCGCCCTTTCCTTTAAATTTCTGCGTTTTTTAATTCTTGCATGTTGTCTTATCTCACTTGTCTTACAGTAACGTCAGATCACGTCCACGAAATTCATCGGGGCAAGGAGTGCAATACTGCGCCTGTCGTTGGCATGAGCCTTGAGCACCGAACAAGTGACAGTATGACTTTGCTCAATTCCGCCCCCAGTTCTGACTGAAAGCAACCCGGGGATGGGGTCCGGGTGTTTCCGAAGCCCTCTTCCTCTACCACCAAACTCTAGAAAGGACTTTCTGCTAGCCGTACATATGCGTAATTAGGATCATTTATTATATATTCTTTAAGTTCTTAGAATAATAATAAAAAATATAGTTTGCTTATAGTACTAAGTTTGTTCAAAGTAGGACATTTAGGCCAATTAATTAATTTTTTTCTGAATTAATTTCAAAATATAAATAATATAAATTTCAAAATATATTTCAAAATATAAATTTCAAAATATTACATATGAGGCCGTATTCCATACAAATTCTACGTTCCTTCTCTCTCGTTCTAGTAAAAGATTTCAAAATCACGTGTTATATTCGGCTTGCTTTATATTCGGTCAGTACGATACAATACGTTTTTTTTATTTGTCTCTTTGTTTTAGATTTAATGATCGATAAACGCTTCATTTTTTGCTATTATTCGTGAACTGGAACATAAGTTAACATTGTTAATATATGTCACGGAAAGATAAATCTGTGATTGTCTGATGCATAAAATTTGGTTTAATTACTTATGCTTTTAGTATGCAGTATATGTAATGAAATTGAAAGAAGAAATGGTTATTTTCTTCAAACGGATTAAAAAATACACTGCAGGCCATTAAAATTGAAACACCAGGAAGGAATGATTTGACGAACTTCAAAATCACATGAAAGGACGGACCATTAGTCAGGAAATGGGCATGTTTGTAGCACGCACAATATCAGCTCTAAAGTGCGTCGACGTTTGGAACACTGTAGAATATCAGCAGGGGGACCACTACTTCGGCTTCCCTTGACAATGCAGCATAAAGAACGAATCCTTTTCAAACGAGTCCCAGTTTTACGTGCAATGTTCTGATGACCGTATACGTATCCGGAGTGTCCGAGGAGATCGCACGTCGCTTGCTTGCATTCGATATAGGCATAGGGGTTCTGCACCCGGTTTGATGGTTTCAACAGCCATTGGGTACATGGCATGAACATCTCTAGTTCAGATCAACCGTAATTCGATGGGTGACATCTTAAGTCCCAATCACATATGTTTCCACTACGCGGAACTGGACGTCGAAAGGGACCAATTGTCAGGACCCGCACATTTCCAAAACTAGGTTACCATTTTTACTTGCTAAGCAAACTTGAACACCAAACAGTAATCGATTATCGCTCAGACTGGGATCACGGGATACTTCAGAAGCAGAACTTTTTTCTGATTGGTTGATCTGTACGAGGGACAGAGCTCCAGCCGAATTATCTTAGGCGAAATTTCAAAATATCCCGCTTAGCTGGTACATCGTTTCCGTAGCTAAGCGGAACTTCGCTTTCAGCGAAGCTCTTTTTTCTAGGAATCCTGTCGTTTAAACCAGTGTTACCAGAATCTCGTTTCTCAGAATAGTCCCGTCTAGCAGGGACCGTCGCTAGTTGTGATAACCCCTTTACGTCTAGTGTTTGTGCCCTTTCTTCGAGGCCCCCAAACGCCAAGTTTCAACAAGATAATGCACGACCACATGCATTATCGCTCAGACTGCTCAGCGATCTGCTCAGATCGTCGTGTTCTGACCTTCCTCAGTTCTGTCACCCATTGAAAACATCTGGTGATGGGTTGCTTAGAGACTGGGCCGCAACCCCTCTCCAGCTAATACGGTTGATGGAGTGTCGCAGAGACTTCAAGCAGCATGGAATGAGTTGGCCATTTCTGTCATCCAAGCCCAGTTTGACTCCATGCCTAATGAGGTAAGGGCCATTTTAGTTGTTAGGGGTGGCAGATGTTTATACTAAATTCGCACCCCTGTATACTTCCAAAATGCTTACAAATTTAATCATTTTGTCTTCCTGCCATACTGTTGACGTGCAATAAATATCTTTTCTGTATTTGCTTTCCTTCATGGAGTTGCAATTTTAATGGCCAGCAGCGTATATTCATCTTTATATAAAAATTAATAAATAATATGTCATTTTTTCATAAAACTGAGAAAGAAATAACTTTCAGAAAGGCTATTTTTTTGTCATTGTCGCTTTTAAAACCTGTTTTTAAAAGAATTAGAAAAATTCTGGGTACACTAATTTTGCTATTACTGTTGAACTTTTCAAAATACGATTTTACAAAAGTTTGTTTTAAATTATTCAGACTGAACATATTTAATCTTAAGTTGCTTAATTATAAGTTTAAATTATTTTTTATCAAATGAAATTAAATTTTAATTCGTCATTAATATGTTATTATCATTTCGATATTAATAATTAAACTACAATTAATTATGCTTAATCATTGTAAAGCAATTTGAGAGAGAAAAATATTTTATTTACATTTAAATTTTACTCTACCTTCGGTATCGCTACACAAAAACGCTGATTGGTATAATGTAATTTAAAAAATATTTCCACTCTTTTGTTTTCATTTATGTTCATATTATAAATTCATAAATCTGTAAATTTTAAATAATATACTTCATAAAAGCCTAAGCGCTGTTCTCTGATGAAACCTCTTTTAAATCAATATTGCCAGATATGTAATCTTGTTTTTTTTTAAAGAAAATTAATGCTTTCAAAAACCGTTTGTTAAATCATGCATTCTTTCTCACAAAAAGTAATAGCTGGTTATATCACAATTAATATATATTTTTAACTCAGTTTTCCGTGCGTTAACCGTAACTCGAAGAAAGAAAAAGATAAAAAGGCGAAAGGAAAGAAGGGAGATTACGTGTGTTATCTTATTTTTAATTTTATCTTTTCTGAAATGTATTTATATTTTTTCTTAAAATGATACTCCTGGCTTTCAAAAACTATATTATTCAAATAATGCTTATTTCGGTTCATTTGCATTTTCCCACACAATAGCTTTTTTTGGCATTACTGCAGTCATTAAAAACACTCATATAATTTTTTAAACTCTATGGCGTTTAAACAAACAAAATGGAACTAGTTAGCAATTTGATACTATTTTGTACATCTTTCTATACATTTCCATCATGATGAAAACTGTCTTTTAGAAATATTTCTTTGATTTTTTTTAGTAATAGACCTTATACCTGCAGTCGTTTAAGTATAAAATAAATTCCGTGGCGCTAAAAACTAAAATCCATTTTGGAAAATGTGAAGCTATTTTATTTTAATTAACCACTTACTACGATTTAACCTTTACTATAAATTCTTCTTTTCGTATTTTTGACCAGAATGTGTGTGTGTGTGTGTGTATTTAAACTGAGGGTTCTGAATGTTTAGATTAGAACTTCTGGAAAACGTGTCTTCTTGTTATTTAAGCACGCCATTTAAGAACTGTAGTTCTTAAAATTATATTTATATTCCGTCTTAGTCTTTTAATTATACTCTTTTGCAAAAACATCGAAGCACTATGAAGAAGTGGTTATTTTTTATGAAATTTAATATGTGTATAGCTCATACACAGATAATAAAATAATTAAAAAATCAAGGTTTTAGTACCTGTTTACGGCTCACAACCACCCGTTGAGTGTTCAAATTAGTATTTAGTTGAACCGCCACTGGCGGCAATGCATACTTGAATTCGTTGAGGCAATGAGTGGTAGAGGTTCCTAATGTCATCCTGCGACACATTTTGCCAGGCATTCCTGTTCAGATCTGCGATATTTTGTAGAGCCCGAATCTGGCGACCTATCATGTCCCAGACATGCTCGATTGGTGAAAGGTCTGGTGAACTTGCTGGCCAAGGAAGAGTATCAACCGCGCGGAGACAGTCCAGAAATTTGCGAGCGGTATGTGGCCTGGCATTATCTTGTTGGAAAATGGCCCCAGGATGACGTACCATTAAGGGTAATGCAACCGGCCGCAGGATGGTATCAACATATCGTTGAGCTGTTAAAAATGTACTGAGGATGACTAAAGATGGTCTGCTGTCATAAGAAATAGCGCCCCACACCATCATACCAGGGATTTTGGCTGTATGTTTTGACCATCCAACTTCATACAATCCTACAATGCGACTACGTTCGTAAGTCGTTTAGTTGTCTGTAAGGTCTGCCATATCGTCGTAATGGCATCAGTCAGCTTAAGTAATCTATTTTATGTATAGTCTTAGACTCCGTTATCTATGTTTAAATTTAACCTATGTTATATAAGGTTTCGTTTAGTTTTACTAACTAATTATTTTATGTTAATCTGCTTTACTTGCCATAATGTAGATTTCTAGATCGTGTGTATTCAAATGAGGTAAAACGGAGTAGTATTTAAAGGAAAGTTTTCAGAAGATAGAATCAGAACGTGTTCCGCCGGCTGAAGGCCACGTTTGCTAAATGATTTCATTGATAGCAGTATTCTGCGACGTTGCATTATTCTCGACATTGGGCTTGTCACACCAAATTAAGTCAGAGCCAACTTAACACGTTTTCTATGTAGTCGTTGGGCTAACTTATATTAACTTATTTTAATTCAATATTTTTGCTTTAAGTTATAAATCTTGGTTGTGTGTAAGCACAAGAAGTGCCTTCTATTAGCTTTTATTTGAATTAAATAAAAGGGTCCTTTGCATCTTTCTCAGTCTCTGTAGTGCTTCACAAGACTTAGTGATAATGCATTTTAGGTCTCAGAGGTTTTTCGCACATTTGATGCTTCCAAGGAGCACGAAGCTTCATAGTTATCTTAATTTAAATACCCACAAGTAGTGGAAGTTTTGTCTGTAGCATAAGCTGTACCTATTCTGTTCAAGTTTTGCCTAAATAGAAAGGTTATTTTAAATTTCTTCGGTATTTGTACGTTGTTTAAGACATATCGATAACTCGCTCTCTGTCTAGTATGGTCACTAGGGCTTTTAACTCTAGCTTACATTTACAACAGGACCATACAAATGTCTGGTTATTTCTTTCATTTTTTGATAAATATTGCACACAGTAAATGCTAGTTCTTATGGCTAATTTATGAGTAAACAATTAATACGTCATCACGCTTAATAGGCTAACCGATGCATAAGAAAACTCATAGTTAATCACAAACTTCCATTTAGCAAAAAGTTGTTTGCACAATATAAGATAAATAATAAATCAGAAAACTAACAGTTTCGCTCTCAATTATAATGAATTTAGTATTCGAGCAGCTGTTTCTTAATCATAAACGAATTGATTTCTTTACATGATGGGCTTATAAGGTATTTATTCCGCCTTCTTAACATGCCTTCGTGGTGTAGTGGTCAACACGCTCAACGCAAATTCGAGAGGTCAGTGGTTCGAGTACCGGGGAGGGTAATGCTCATTTTTCACACCTCATGCTTCCAAAAAATCCTGATGACTCTACAGTGGCGCCCGAACTAAAAAAAGGTGGCTAATAAGGATTTTTCACCACTAAGGTTTGGCGACTGGGTCCCTTAAACCCCAAACGCCCTTTAAAAAGGGAATATATAAGGTATTTTTCTCGCTTTCTTAGCATGCCTTCCTGGTGTAGTGGTCAGCACGCTCGACGCATATTTGAGAGGTCCGTGGTTCGAGTCCCGGCGAAGGCATTGCTCATTTTTCATGTCTCCTGCTTCGAAATAACCTAATGACGCAACAGGCTTTATTTCTAATGTGTAATAAATTCCGTAAATAAACTCTAACCTTGAAGCACCCAGAAATATACACTGTAACAGTTTTATTCAAATTTATCGCATGGATATAAAGATTGAATATATACAGAACAAAGCTTCACGTTTCGCTTAATGCAGTTAGAAATAAAATTAATGTTACTAAGAGCACTTGTCCGAATTCATAAGCATAGCAACCCAATACACACATTTCAGTGATATTAAGGACAAATATCATTTGCTAACATAAATCGAGGTCTTCTTGAAAAGCTTTCGGGATGACTGACAATGATATCCGTTTACTCTGCCTTAAATCCATAAACTGTCTCTCTCTTTTAATAGCAGATGTGGTTTGTTCCATGGCAAACAAACTTCTCGTTTGATGAAGCGGTAGCAGTAGGTAGGGCGGAACATCATATGGTGGTCTTCGCCTTCTAGCTAACATATCGAAAGGAAACTGTGCCTGAAGCGCTATTTCAGAATATATTTGAACTTTCTTGTTTGTTCAGAAATTTTAGACAGATATTAAGATAGAGTTTTAAATATTCGTCAGTAAGCTCAACAAATTTTGCCTTATTTAAGGAATTCACTCTTCCTTAAGAGAAACGAAAACGTAATTTAGAATTTCAAGGCTAAAGAAAATTTTATTCTTTTAAGCTGATCTCTGATTCCCGTGAAGTGATATTTAATGTGTATCTTTGAGGTTTGTTTTAAGCCGTGTCCATGAAACTGATTTGGGATGAAGACATAATTTAAACTAGAATAAAAATAGAATTATTAGAAGTACTTTTCTTAACTATTTGACTGAGTTTAAAATAAACTCCGGCAGAACATTTAGGTAAAACGTTTGAACAGAAGAGCCTTTTAAAAATTGCGTTATTTGATATCTTTATATCTGTGATAGGGTTTGTGTTTAAACAAATATGTATCAAATAATTTTTCTTATATTTTAACTAAAATTATCAGAGAACAACTTCAATAAAATAAACAAATTAGTTAAGACACAATAACACGCCGAATAAGTACTAATTCAGAAGTCAAACAATAGAAATCAGCGTTATATTTTCAAAATTTTTATAGGACTACTTTCGATGCTTTTACCAAACCACCATCCTCAGCTGCAAAACCGTAAATGAACAAGATAGGAAATAATGATTAGATAAGAAAGCCTGGACAAGAATAAGCAAGTGACGCCATCTGTTGGTGAAACCAAAATTAAAACATAATTTCTTTAAAGGCCGAATGCAAAGATGGATTGGAATTATGATCGTTAACTAGAACAGAAAGATTTTTTTAATGTGAAATGCCTCTAGAAAATCCAGTTCTCCAATGGAAGATGTTTTTTGAATAATTTTGGCAGCAGAAAAATTGAAAGTGTGATTTTCGGACCAACAATGTTGAGCAACAGAAGACTTCTGTGTTTCCTTTTTTCTCACATATGCCTCATGTTCTTTTACGCGAAATTTTAAGGTTCTCTTAGTTTGGCCAATGTAAATTAAACCACACTGGCAAGAAATCCTATAAATACCCCAGGAATTCATATCCGGAATGGGATCCTTGAGTATGGAACTCGGAATTTTATTGATGGGAGAATAAACAACCCTAAAGTAAAATTTCTGCCAAATATGTGCAACTTTATAGCTAATTGATGGAAAGAAGGGAATGACAACAGAATTTTTTTAATCTCCTAAAACAAGAGTGTGTCTTTTAGTGTGTTGAGATGAGAATTTTTTAACTGCTTGATTAATAATGTTGGGTGAAAAACCCCTGTCAATAGCTATTGCTTTTAAATAATTTAGTTCTTCATTCAAACAAGTTAGCTAAACAGAATTGATAGTTAACAACTACTAACTGTATATTATTCGGATTCGCTTAGTTCTACTAACCAGTTATTTTCCGTTAATTTATTTTACTGTCTTTCTCACTTCCCATTTTCCTGCCAGAATGTAAATTTCTAATTCACGTTTACTCAAATGAGGTAGAAAGGAAGTAGTGATTATAGGAATGTAGAGCGTGTTCCTCCTGTTCAAGGCCACGTTTGCTAATTTGCTTCTCTTGACAGCAGAATTCTGCGGTGTTGCGCTATTCTCGCCATTAGTCTTGTCTTGCTGACTTTAAGTCAGAGCCAACTTGCGCCTTTCTCTGTCTGTGTAGCGTTCGGGTTACGCTATATTTACTTAGTTAGTTAAGTTAAATTCATTACTTTTGCTTTAAGCCATAAATGCTGGCTGTTCTGTAAGCATGAGCAGTGCCTTGAGTTAAGCTTTTAAGTTAAATAAAAGGGCCATCCTTTTTCAGTCTCTGTGATACTGTACAAGACATAGTGATAAGCGACTTAGGGTTCTCGTCCATGCTACAGAAGAACACGAGACTCCAAATATATTAGTTTAATTAGTATGCGCTACATTTTAGCTATATGTGGCTATACAAAATTTCGAAACTTTTATGAGCACTGTTTCGTATGAATAAAAAAAAAGATTAATTTTATTGAACAAATGTAAGTTTTGAGGAAAGTAGAGGATAGATTACCGTATTTGCGGCGTATAAGACGCACTTTTTTTCCCCTTTGATAATAGGTCTGAAAAACGGGGTGCGTCTTATATGTCCATACTCAGTTTTTGAATACATTCATTTCTGGAAATTTCCTCTATTCTGAGTTACGCGATTTTTTTCTTGTTCCCTTGCGGAGTGTGGGAATATTACAGCTACGTAGAGTTCAGTGAATACGCATGTGCTGTCATCGACGATCACAGCTGGGTTCGTTTAAACTTTCCAATTTTTGTGAACGACTTTTATGCGTGTGAAATTTCTACTGTTCAGTTTTCTTAAATTTGTTGGCCCGTTATGGCTCAAAACCAACGTCGGCGTTGCAATAACATAGCTCCGTGTGATTGCGTATGCTAAAGAACATGCAAAGAGGGCTGTAGGGAGGCATTTAGGGCCACCCCCAACTGAGAAAATGATAAGAGCTTGGCAGAATCAGAAAGAGGATCTGAAAAAAACTCATAGATTGGTTATTTGCAGAAATTATTACTTTTGATTTGTATTACTTTATATTTAAAATATTGTAAATTTATTTATAATGATCAGTAATAACGTTTTATCCTTCAAACATGTGCATAAAAAGGGGGTGCGTCTTATAGCCCGGTGCGCTTTATACGCCGGCAAATACGGTAATTGTTATATATAAATGCACAGTATAGCGATACTATCATTAGAGATTTGTGGCCAAACGATGTCTTCTCCTTCTCTTGAATAATATTTAAAAATTATGAAAAACTTCAAATAAAATTTACATCTCTATAAAGGAAATTGTTTTAATAGAATATGAAAGTTATTTTATTTGAATAAGGTACTAGCAATACTGTGAAAATTTCAAAATACCTTTCGATCAATATTTTTAATTTCAGCATATTTTCTCGTTGATCTTTAAACAGTTTGGTTCCTATTAGGTTTCTTCTTTTACATTTTCAATGTCTTATTTTTCTTGCTAATCTTTGTTAATAGTTTTTTTTTTTTTTTTTTTTTTTTTTTTTTTTTTAAATATCTAAGACATTTACCCGCTTTAACTCAGAAATGGTCCAATCGTGTATCTAACTGATTTCGTCAAAAAAGTGTTACTAGTTTAAGTTACATAAAGTACAGTTACAAGCTAAATATAAAAATTAATTATACTGCAGGCATTTATAATATTGATAATCTTGCTTCAATATACAATCGTTGATTTATATTCCTGACATTTAGCTGTTTCATCTTGTTTGAAATGTAATACTCTTAATTCTTAAATATTTATATTTTAATATATATATAACCCTTATGAACTACAAACTAATTCAAATTTTTAAATTTAGCGTGATAATTTTTAATTAATTATATGCCTGAAACATGATCAAGCTGAACTTGCTATGGGTATTAAAATTTCATTGATGTACTTCGTGTTGCTTTTTAATTAACTCCACATTAGTAGACGAAAACAAGTACAAAATATTAAGGTAATAGTTTCATTATTTTCTAAAATTGATTGCCCGAAACGATCCTGTCCAGAATAATTACTTCTCTGCTTTTGATATATTTTAGCTACCATCTCTTCACACAGCCATCTCTTCTCTATATTCTTCTCCAAAAATTAATATGACGCCGCCGAACCTGGATAGTGGTTAGCTACGCTGAACTGCCGTGCCGAAGGGCCTGGGTTCTAATTTCGCAAACGGCATATATGCTTGTAAATGTAAGTGTCTGTGGTTGCACTCTAAATATGCGGTGTGATAAGGTGGCATGGGGGTTCTTTATCTAGGATGAGTTTTCAGAGTGCAATAGTTTCGTATCCGGAATGCAATCCTGTGCCTTTGTTGATGATTCCAATTGCAGCCCCGAAGGTCGCTCCAGTAGATAAAGAGACAAAAAGTCTTTTCATCAGGGTCAGGAGATGGGCACTTTTGTTATGTATGAGGGAAAGAATCTTCCTCCCTGGGAGTTCAGCGCAAATAAACACAGGGAGATATATAAGGTGGTTTCCTGTGAAGAGGGAACTTTCCTGTTTGGAGCTATCGGCATGTTGGCCGGCTAGACGGATCATTTCTCGTGTATAATGCGATACAGCATTTTTCCTGTAACAAAATTCTGAAATTACGGGACTAAATATATCCAAGTCCCATAATGCCAAGATATGCAACTGTTATTATGCAAAATCGTGTGACTGTGGAAAAGATATGTCAGACTTGGATATGCCACAATTGGAGCTCTACAACAAGACATCTACCAGATGACATAAGACTTTCGCTCACTCAGCTATCCTCACTTTAGTCAACAAAACAGCAAATATTCGGCAATGCAGAGCTGCAGCGCATTCCATGCGCAGTCTTAACACTTTAATGCAATGCAGTGTGATCATTAGAATTACAATGAACGGCGAACCACAAACTTAAACAAACACTTTGTATTTGTATTCGTCTAAATTCTCGAGGGGTGCTTTCATGGTTCTCCAGCGAGTTGTTACTTCTAAGCAGAAGAGGTCGTGGAGAGTATACCTATTTACCTCTGTTAGCCACAGGTACCTCTAACCTCTCATCTGTCAAAATACGTTGAGTGTAATATTAGTAAATTTGTTCTTTCAAAAACAAAAAAACATTATTCTTTATTCTTACTTTAACACAAGTGTAAAACTTTTTAAATACTTAAAGGCTGTCAACTACAAAAATGCTCGATATAGATTAAACACTCTTCCTGTTGTACCATTTTCCTCCTAGCTAAAATACGCAAATTGAATTACTTGCTTAGTCCACGGTCTTAAATCTCCAAATGCCTGAAGATCTGTATTTAAATATATTTTAAGTTTTCAATGTACTGATGAGTAAGACATATTTTCTAAATTTTAATTTCAAACCCTTGATAAATTATACGTAAAATGCCTTTGTATCAGTAATCTATCTCAATAGTTCGGAATATTTCAAAATACACTTACGTATACATATTCTTAATGGAGAATATACTGTTATACGTTTACATACAGCTTAGTCATTTGGAGTTGAAAATCGACTGTGCATTGTTGTTGTTGTTATTATTTAATTATGGCAAGTTGCAACGTTGTCACTTATATTTCTCAACTTTATGAACAACAAAGAATAAAGATATTTTTCCCCTATCTGCTGATTTTCATTGTTCTTCTTTAATTAACTAAATACAAATAGTTTTAACAGAGAGCATATACGATGTTAGGCTACCATCACTGTTAATTAATGCACTCAATCTTCAGGTGACAGGTTGATGTCACAACAAGCTGCCGTTGGTTGGGAATGTTGGCAGCGTTCGTATATTCCCGACGAAGATGTCACCTTGCGTTGCTGAAATTTCGGTCTTCAGGCAATTCTGGTTAAAAAGCTAATCATATGCCTGTTGCTTTCAAGGTGAATCATTATTCGAACATCTTTTCTGATTTTGTTTCCTCTCGAGAAAACTTTTATACAAAATAAAAATTTTAAAGTATTTTTGATCATATTTGCTTCTTAAACACTTCCTGTTCATAATTCCCTTTCAATCAATAGCATTATTTTCGATTAAAGTCACAATCGCATTTTTGTTTTACAATTATCTAAAACAAAAATGCTATGAAGAATTTAACCAAAATGAATGCTTGCCACCAGACTCTGAATCACAAATATATGGAGTAGCAATTTAAATTATTATATTGCTGATGACATTACATTATGTATGATTAAGAAGATATTACTTTTCTACTTTCAGTGCATCTTGTTTCAGTACTTCAGTGAACTTTATGGATTTTGTTTATTCCTGAAAAATATAGAATTACAGCTGAAAAAATGTTAAATAAAGCATTATTACAGATAAAAACTATATTTTGTTTAGTGAATATATTAGTGATATTGCTTAAATCACATGTAGGAAATAATAAAAAAAAACCAAAATATGAATAATAAATACAGTTAGAACATTGATCAGAGGGTCATACCTTCTAGTAACAACACTATCTGCATTAGAATGATAATTCTTATAGCTATCAAAAAGGTTTGAAACTTTAAATGTCATTATTGACAGAAGAAATCTTTCAGTATTTTGAACTACAAGTTCATAGAGCAGTGATCAGAGTTCTAAAAGCCTTATTCTGAAGAATCTGCAATTTGTCTCTGTAACTGTAGCTGGCTACATGACAGCAGAATGAAATAATATCGTTTCTGGAAACGGGGGAGGGCGCTGTGATCACGTACGATGGAGGCAGGATCTTGGAAGAGCTCCTGAATTTTCAAAGGTGTTTTCCGGAAAATCTTCATTTATTTCAGAAAATTTTCGCGAATATCCTCTGCATTGTCTCGTTCTCAAAGCTGGGAGTTCTCCTGTACCTGGGGGGTCTTGTCTTCCTTGCAATCTTTTGCAGCACTAAGACGGAGCGTTCAGATAAGTAGAACTTCTTTTCTCTAAGCTAAATCAAATATCTGTCACTAAAGTACCTTTAAATTCATTCATTTATTATGATCATTATTATTATTATGCTCATTTTATTATGTTTTGGCATTAAATACTTAGTAATTGCTTTAAATCATGAGGTTCTTTTTTGGCTACTATCTCGTAGGGACGCTATCCTTATCAGTAGCCCTTATCAGTAGTGTTAGCCCTACCCATTGGGGCCCCTTTGAGGAATGTCTCGAGAGCTAAAAACACGATCTCGGGCCTCAATGAATGTACAGAGTTGTAGTTTTTGCTCCTTTAATCTATATTTCCTATCTATTTAAATTAAAAGCATATATTAATACAGTGTGCCTCAAATTGATAAAATAGTACACATATAATAAATTATGACCATTAACTTAATAAATAAATAAAATGCTTATTATTTTAAAAAAATTAATTAATAATAATAATAAAAAAACTCCGTAATTTATTTACTTATTTATTTTTGCTGATATGTTCTCGCCTTGTTTTGGATTTATGATTTTATCTGATGGTGTTTTCTGAATATATAAATATGTTGGAAACCGCAATAGATGATGTTACTTAGTTTAATGTATAACTTTGCATGATATTATATGTATCTTGATCTTATGTGTCTTCTGTTACTGTGTCTCAAGGTAGAGGCTAATATTGGTTTCCATGTAAAAAAATCAAAGTTTAAATTTAAAAAATTTTAAATTTTAGTTTCCCTGTTATAGCAAAAGTTAGCTTCTAAACCTGACTTATACTGTTATGTGACTGGACCCCCAAAATTTATTATTTTATTATTAATTTTCCCCATCTTTACCTCTATTCAGCTTTACAAAACACACTCATTACACACACCTGAAAGACTGTATTTAATGTAAATGATAACAACTTTGACTACACTCATGAACACAATTGTTTTTTTTTTTTTTTTTTTTTTTTTTTTTTTTTTTTTTTAACAAAATTCTCTTACTTCCTTTCCTTTTCTTTCTATAGGCCCTTTTTTTTAATTATAAATAATTTTTTTTCCCTCTCCATTACTTTTGGGCCATTTATTTTTTACTTTATTTTGTCCCATCTTTTCTTCCTGGCCGCCTTTCGAACTCGTATAAAATATACGAAGTTCCTTTTTACTCTCCTCTGAAATACGAAATTGCCCCCCTTTCTATATACCTTTCCTTCGCACCTATGCTTGATTTTTCGCCCATCGGTGCAGAAAGACTTAGCGGGTGCAACAAAAGACATCTGTCTACTTTGTCTGTCTGTTTGTCTGTAATATCGTTTCTATTAATGGTATAGATAATAATCTCTTGGTATCAATATTTAGATTCGATCTCCTTCCTGTTAGTGAGTAAACGCATACATGGGCCTTTGAATAGTGACGGATTTTATGCATTTCGAATATGAGCTTTTCATAAAGAATATCCTCTATTTATTTTGAAGGAAAAGAGATACTGCGTTTTCATTTATGGAAATAATCCTCTATCGGATTCCTTGGTTTTTTTGTCGAAAATTCAACAGGTTGCTTCTCAAGAATTTATCGAAATCTTCCATGTTTTTCAACAGATCATAATAAAGGGAATGATATCCTTTAAGCATTATAATTGATCTAATAAGTCTTAACTATTTGATTGTAATGGCCTATCATCAGCTTATCAGCAACTATGACACAGTTTTCATTTGGAAAGTCATTTATGTAAAAACTGAATAAAATTATCTCAAAGTGGAATCTTGCAGAATCTCAGGTTCTGCCATTTTAGTACTGAAATAGCTAGCTGCAATTTTGACCCAAACTTTCCTTTCTTGCTTTCAGCTCGTATGCTCCTGCAACTTATTTATGTACAGAAATCCGTCTATACTGACGACCATACGTACATCTGATAGGTGGCAGATTTTAGGTAATGAAGAAAATGTTCTAAACCAGTTTTGGGCAAACTCAAACTTTTCTGTGAGAGGGCCAAAAAACAAAAGAAAAAAGTAGCGGGCCAATATAGTTTATCCTAAAACTTTAAAAGAGTAACCAATATTACAATACAAATATTACTGCGGTAAATGAAACAGCAACTGCATTTCTAAAGTTTCAGTTCCTTAAATTCAGGTTCGAACTGCAATGTACTAATTCTGAGAAGTGACGCTAAAATGCTCATCTGTCAGTCTACTTCGAATAGAATTCTTCCTGCGGTTCATGGTAGAAAGTACATTTATAACATGAAGTAGTAAACATAGCACTAGTTTTATTGGTTTAAGTTATTAAATTTTGGAAACTTAAACTTTTGATAATGATTTGAAAAATTCTAATTTTGGAACATTGAGAAATTACTTCTTAAAATAATTGTTAGGTTGTACCTCAATTAATTAAAATCTGCCTCATTGCAAATATTGCCTCTCATAATTTAGGTTGAAAGAATGGTTAAGATGCCTAATTCTGTTTGAATGGCTTTGGAATCTTGAAATCAGTTTTCAAACTCAAAATGTAGTTTTCTCGGGCTATCTCCGTAACTCTTAAGCTTGTTATTTACTGAAAGTATTGAATTTAACCTCAGGAAATGAGACAAGCCGTTCTTAGCTAGCAATCCAGCAAACAGATCAAGTTTTAGTTTGAAATCTTTATGATGAGATCATACATCGTCTATAGATAGATTTTTTCCGTGAATTTCCTTAGCATTTAACTCGTTCATATTAAGGTATTTCTCCCGCCTTTTTTATGCATGCCTTCGTGTTATAATGGTCAGCACTCTCTGCACGTATTCGAGAACGCCATGGTTCAAGTCCTGGCGAGGGTATTCCTCATTTTTCAACCCTCCTGCTTTCAAAAAATACCTAATGTCTCTACAATGGCGCCAGAACTGAAAAAGGTGGTGGATGACGATTTTCTACTGCCAGGATTTGGTAATTGGGTCTCCTAATCCCCAGTCGCACTTTAAAAGGGGAGTATATAAAGTATTTCCCGCCTTTCTTAGCATCCCTTCGTGGTGTAATGGTCAGCACGTTCGGCGCGTATTCTAGAGGGCAGTGATTCGAGTTCCGCCGAGGGTTTTGCTCATTTTTCACGTCTCCTGCTTCGAAATAATCCTAGTGAGTCTACAAAGAAGATCTGTGAAAAAGGCAAAGTCTGAAAACCATTCAGTATTTTCTAACGTTTCACACTCCACAGAACACTGTTTCTCATGGAAGAATAAGACAATGTCATCTTTCAGCTGTCAAACGTGCTCGAAAACACATCCTGCACTAACCACCTTACTATCGAATAATGCAGCACATCGGTGTATTCATACTGCATGGACTGAAAGAAATCTTGAAATGGCCTGAAACTAAGTCCAGGAGATCGAATATTATTTACAAGCCTCCCATTTACATCAAGCACAGTTTCATATTCAATGCAGATTTACACAGGACATTTTAATATATAACTTAATGCAGAAAGACAATATTGTTCCCAAAATAGTTTTCATTAAAGAGTCCAAGAAATCTACATTTTTCCCTCTCACATTGGATCTCTATAAGTCGTAATATTACATACGTTCGTTATAGCTGAAAGTTAATTTCTGTAAGAGCTTTTAAAGTTGAAAGCACTTAGAAAAATTCACGAAAAATATCATATCTCATAGTAGTTCTCTTTAACAACCACATGCGAGCCAGTTCCTTGTTAATTTCAAAGCTTTCGTCAATACGTTTTATAATTAACACTGGTTCAGCAGAGTTTTTTTTTTTTTTTTTTTTTTTTTTTTTTTTTTTTTTTTGTCAGTGCTTCTGTCTATAGCAATGGAACAGCATTTAAACAGAACAATCTTTAATTGTAACAGTGATGTCAGAATTTTATTGATGGCTTCGACTCTAGGAATCCCCGTTTCTCGAAATAAATTCACAATTCCAAAATCTTTTTTTCTTGTCTGGACATAAAATATCACAAACTTGGAGCATGCACTGCTTAACGAACTTCACTATGGACTTTATCATTTTAAGCAACAGGGTCTGCTGCAATGTAACTGCTATAATGTGTACTTGTATGGTATGCTACAATTGTAATCTCAAGTATAGAAATATTTATGTTCCTTTGGTTTTATTCAGTGTATCTCTCTAACAGGATTTGCTCTTCACTCCCTTTATGAAAACTGGTGATAGAGAAATTTAATGGCATCTGTCAATACTGTAAGGTATAGTTCGACCGCCTCATCCGCGACCATGAGCGCAAACACGTATGCGCCATTCGGACCGAATTATTCTGAAAAAGGGTTGGAAGGATTGGGGACTTTCTTTTCTTCCAGTATAGCTCTTTCCGGAGAAGAGAAGACCTTTCACCTCGCAGCAAGTAATACCGCCCTTTTGGACGAGTCCTATGTGTTTTCGCAGAATGCCAACCAGGGTTGCCCTTGAGAGGGTCGAACTATAATTTGGTTACGCCCAAGTAATTAAAATTTGACACAGGTTTCATAACCTAAACAAATAAATGAAGAAACCGGTTAGATGAAACCCTTGAAACAGATCTCAACTGAAATCTGTAAATGAAACTCAGCCATTGGATTGAATTGTTGTATTTAATTGAGTAATCAAACGATTTATTTGTTGCTCATAAGAAATCACTAATTTTATAATAAGAGATGCAATAAATTTTCAGTTTTATAATATATTTGAATTTTTCTTCAGTCTTAGACAGCCATAAGACGAAAAAAAGAGTATTCGACGTTAACAAGTTTGAGTTAGAATATTATCGTTTTAGAATGTTATTTCTTTTTTTTTTCTCCTGTCCTTTCCTAAGGTCAGGCGGTAGACTTAATATGTATCCAATATATCTCCAGTAATATTATATGTATCCAATATATCTCCAATAATATTATTACGAAATAAACAGGCGCACTGAGATAGCTTCCCCGCAAAGCAGTTTTAGGTTTGCCATAAGATGGCTAAGAAGGCAGGGTTGCCACATTTGGCGAGAAATCGTCCATTTGGCGACAAAATTGCCGATATGCCATGGACGAATGGAAAACCTTCTGGAATAAATTCTTACCGGTTTAGCCCAGAATGTTCTCGAACACAAGCTGAAAGCTATATAAACCCTGCTGGTCCGCAGTTAGTTAATGCCTCGTCTAGCGAGCTGATAGCCAGTCATTGAGCATGTCTCATCAGTATCGAGTCAGTTAGTCGGTGTGGAGTCGATCGAGTTGACAGTCGGTCAGCGAGTGCCGAGTGGGTCGTCGAGTGCACCGAAAGAATCTCCAAGTATATCGCGGTTAGTGCATCGTCGATAGAGTGTGTTGAGCTCCGGGAATGACTGAACTGAAGAGTCGGGAGCTGTGCTCTGTGTGTCGTCGAGTGCAACGCGAGTTGTAGCGTGGAGAGTCTCGAGAATACGTCGAGTTCCTAGAACGAACGAGCAGAGTCGGGAGCTGTACTCTGGTGCTTTTCAGAGTTGTCTCGACCGTCACAGCCTGATGGTGTGAAGGCTGTGTCGCTGATTGTGTCGGCGTGTTTATAGTAATTCTTTGACGACTGTAAAACGTGATTTTGGAGCTGTCCTGCTTAATATTGGCTAAATAAAGTGTGTTTCGATGCTTCATCAAGTGTCGTCGTTATTCACTCCAAATCTACGAACCCCGTACGAACGTGAAGGAAGAAAATAACGTAACAGTATTATAGTTATATGTATGCAGTATATTTCCAATAATATTATAATTTATCTGTAACACAACCTAACCTATCAAACGAATTGAAAAGGATAATCCCCATCCATTTGAAAAACTATCCAGATAAGATAATCCGATGGTTCGAAAATACTGTATTAAGGATAACAAGGTTGGAACTAAAAATGATATTTTCAAGAAGACAGAAGACGACAATAATAATTGCAAAATGGTAGACGATGCCTTTCACAACGAGTTTAATTCAGACAGACTTTAAAGAAACTGTTAAAAAATTCGGTTAGTGATATTCAGAAATTTTATTAATGTATATTAAGATTAAATAAATTAAAAACAGGTTTTTCAATTAATTTCTCTTATTTCAGTCGCTAATATTTAAAATTATATATTTTTATGATCGGATTATTTTAAAAACCATTCTCATCTCTTACATAAGCTGGAATGCAAACTTCAATAGCAAACTTATTTTCAATGTCGTATAGTGTGTATTTCAACACAATAAAAAGCATTACGAATGGAGCAACCAAACATTTTGAAAAACATGAGTAATATCAACCAGATGAATCAAAAATATGTTTGCTTATTTGAAATAAAAACTGGTGCTTAAAATGCTATTTAAGTGCACATGGTTAATGGTATGTAGAACTCAGCATTTTTTCATTTTAAATCAAAGTTACGTGTTCCAGATTGGTAGTGAGCTTAGTTCAAACTCAGAGTAAGTAGGATATAGAAAACATTAGGAAAGGTCTAAACGTCTGCAAGAAACTTCATGTTGCATTTAAATGAGGTCCATCTCTAAATTTTATTTTATAGTTTCAGACCTGAAACGTGAATGTCTTTACAAAAGAAGTTAAATACAGGATGACATTTTAAATAAATATATTACATAAATATAATTAGAGATATAAGCCACTTAGAGTCTTAAACCATCCAACATTGCATTATGTGAGATATTAGAAAGATAACTATATAAGCACCTTCATTATTTGTCCCCATCCAATGTATGTACTAAACAGACTACCTTACATATTCTAGAAAGGTAATTTGTGGGCATTTTCTAATTAATTAGATACCTCGTTATGTTTTAAATAATCTAATATAGCCTAAATTAAACTGGTATTAACTATGCAGCAGTGACAATCTTTCAAACATTTCTACCATTTTTGCAATCAAATCAACTTAATTATGTTCCCTAGCCTCAACATTGGTTTTCCCCTTTTCCTCATTATGTAGTAAATAACAACGTAACTGAAAAATTCATGATTTAATCTTTTGCACTTGAATGCTTTATACCCAAAATAACATTCCTTATTTTAACAGCAGTGCCGTAACGATGAAATTCCTCTTTATTATCACATTAGCCTGAATGATAGAGGAAAAAAAAAAACAAATAAATGCCTCGTATAAAACATTTTGGACCGATTTAATGAACTGAGGTGGCAGGAAAAATCAGATTTCACACTTTATTCAGTTACGCACACTGCCTATATTTTGTTATCGCTATTTCGATGAAAAAAATTACTAATATGCGATGAAAACTTTTCCCTAGTCATCACTTCCTTGCTCGATTTTTATTTCGCCTTAAAGGCGGAAGGAACGAAAGAATAAACCAGTGCTTCGATCCTATTATGCAACTATTTCTTTGAAAGTCCTCTCCCCTTTTTCCCGCAACTTTTGCCTTTGCTCAGCTTTCAACATTTTTCTAAAGACAGGAATATTTTTCTTATTGTAAAACCTCTCCTTCTTTCATAGAATACCATTACACGACATTTCCATTAAGCCTCACCGTATCTAGTGCAGCGGAACGAGCAATCATAGCGAAACTTTCAAATTTTTTTCCCATTCCTTTGTAAGGATTGGAGCGTGTATTTGTTGTCTTCACCTGTACGCTTGTATTTGCTCCAAGTGATGATGGAAGATCAATTTCCTCTTAAAAGCAACAGAAATCGCTACACATTTCCTTCTATCCCTGTGCATGAATGTAACATGTGAATATTTATACAGCGATATTTCTCCGTTATAATTGCTGCAAAATTCTTTTCTTTTAATACAATCTCAAAGTATTAGTTTCATTGATTGATCGCGGAATATTCACAAAGTAGCAAAATTTCAAAAAATCATTATCAAAACTTCTTTCTGGAAGTACTTACTTATAGGAAATACTAATTTTCTTTTTTATACCTACATATAACACCTGTATCTTTTGGCAGATAAATCTTCCCTGCATATTAAGAATATTTTTCTCGAAATAAAAGAATAAATTCTTATAAAAATTGAAATTTCCATAAAGGAATCAAACAAGTTCCTAGCAAATTTCATTTCCTTTCTTGTTCGTCTTCTGCAACTAAATTTTGTTTTAAGAAAACCATCACTTGCAAATTTGCATCGCATTACGATAACCAAATTTTATTTCGCATTATTGTGGATTGAATTCGAATCCTTGAAAAACTTGAGTCCTACGTTAGATTTCATATTTTATTTGCATTCAAGAATTATTTTATTTTAGTTGTTATTATTATTTTAGTTGCATTCAAGAATTTCTGATCTACATTAATTTGTCAGTTACCCATTATTTTATATTTTGGTGTTCTGTCTTTAGCTATACGGCCTGCCAAGCCGGTATCGTGGTTAGTGACCGAAACGCCATCGCATGAACTTCCGACCTAAGGTTCTACACCAACCAGAGTTATGTCCATACGACGGAAAAGAATCTACCATGCACCACCGGCGGCATTTACTGACTCAATGATAGTAATGTTACAATGCTAAATTGACAATGTCATCTATACAATAATTGTTACATAATAATCCGTATGAAAAAAAAATACACAATCAACTAATCATTACATTGTCATGGATAGGATCTATGTTGTGGAGAGTGGAACTTATATATTAACCCAGTTTTTAAACCTTTCTTGAATTCTTAAAATTCAAGTGTTTCTTTGTCTTTTTCAATACGTTGTGATGTTGCGTGGCCCCAACTTGCCCGCAACAATAGTAGTGACTGCTATGAACTGGAATTACACAAACTCTTAAGAAGGGTTTAACTCCCTTTTTATTCCACTTTAGAAGTTACAGATGCGTTCACTTGACGCTCACAAACTACGCCGACCCGGCGAAGTACAACTAAAAATGAATAAATAACAAGTCACTACCTACGAGGCTCTATAAACGTGACTAGCTTAACCTCGTTCTAAGATACAGCTGAGATTTAAGCAAATTTTCTTAATAAGAAGTTGAAAGATTCAACTAACTGCCGAAGTAGGCTCACAGGCCGAAACGCGCGGTTCTTAAATTTCTACCTAGCAATCTTCACGCTCGTGAATTAAGAAAGCACACTTACAATCTCGTTTCCTTTCTATTTAACTCAAAAATACTTCCGCTGAAAATCTGAATACTTTGCGCGTTCTGCTAAAATTTACATACTCTGGCATTGGCAATTCCAGGGGAAACTAAAGGCTTGACAGGAAAGATAGCTTAAAATAAATGTTAGTTAAAATAAATATAAACCCTACATTTGCCGCTGCCAGAATTCGGTAAACTTGGAAGCAGGTCCTAGAAAAGACCTGTTGAAAAGTTTCCTTCTCAAAAATTAGAATAAATTTCTGTCGACACATCATTTTACCATCTCTTCTTATAGGAACCTTTCCTGGACTCCAGCAATCAATCTTTTCTCTTCCTTCCAGCATCTGGAAGGAATAAGTATCAGTATCTTCTAAATACATTATAATTTACACTTTCTTGACACTGAATAAAGTTTTCGTTTTTGATCGTTTTATTTTCCTTAATTACTGTTTAATTCAAATTCATTCAAGTATTCAAACATGAATTTAACTTTACCCTGGCTCTCCACCATGTGTGTTTTCAAACGAGAATATTCGTGTTTTAGTATTGCAATATTTCCCCTAACCACAATGATATGTTAGAATTCAGCGACCAAATAGACACACCTTAATCGACATTCTGAAACTCGATGAGCTATGTTTAACATTCTTAAAATTCAAGTGTAGGTGGAGAACCCTACAAAACACATTTTCCCCCTCATTCATCTTTAGACATGCAGGCTTTCGCTCTAAACCATGATTTTTATCTACAGTTTAATACTTAAATTTGAATTCATTTCTTTTGAGTATTTACTTTTAGCATCTAAAGTTTTATGCTTCTAGACTAAATTCTACTTTTACATAACGTTCAAGTATTTACGTATATTTACAAAATTCTAATACATATGATTTTTACACTTTACCATAAAATGAATAAGATAAAAATTAAGTTTTACTTCACGCTTTCTTCGCCAAGCTGGCGGCACCGAAACTAAATTTCTCATTAATACAAGAATACGAAGTTATTTTACTTTCGGCCAAATTTTGGCTTTAACATAACAGAATTAGTCTTTCAACCAACAGGAACTGCTTGTTCTTAGATTTTATACTTGAAGAAAATAATACTTTTTGCCTTCGCTAAATAAAGTAAAACAAAACTAAGTCTCAACCGAGACAAATTGACTTCCCTCAAAACATAGAACTTCGTATTTACGCATAACATTTCGGAACAAAAGAAAAAAAAATATAGAAGATTTTAACTTATCTTTGAGTTTTCGATGATTGGAACTCCGACATCCTCTTCCGGCAGAACTGCTCCCACGTTATGGAGGTCATAGAAGTCAGTCGTCTCCTTTGTGTTCTTCGAGTTTCGTCCATGGTGATTTTTCTTTTTCGCCGTCTGTACGCCGGCCTCTTGGAGTGGTAGTCGTCGGGTTCCTGTCTTTTCCGTTTTGCCCCTGGACGGCTGGTCTTGGCGGCCTCCGGTCTGGAATCGTGCTTGAATTTCTTCTGTTGGTGGTGGTCTTTTCGTTCGTCCTGCTGTCTTTTTGTTCTCGTGAACGGCGGCCTTGTTTGCTCCTGACTATCTGGCCCTGGAAGTGGTTTCCTCGACGCAGAATTTCTACTGCGGTGCGTTGTAACTGGTCTTTTCCTCTTTACCAAAGATTCTTTACACGGCGGGTTTGATTTCTTGTATTTCGTAAATGCTGGAGTCTGAACATTTTCTTTTCTTCTTTTCGGGATCCTAGCATGACTTGTAGAAGGGATAGGTTCCTCTTCTGTTCTCTGCTACATGGGTGGTGGAGCGGGTGGCGTTACTTCTGGACCTTCCACTCCTTTTGCGCTTGAGTCCTGCAAGAAACTTTTAAGGATTTCAAAATCATTTTGATTATAATATTTTTTCACCTGGTCGGGGCTTGCTTTACAGATTAGATTTCCCCTCTCTCGTTCTTAAGGTACAATACGACTCCCTTGATTTCCTGAATTACATAGGGGCCTTCAAATTTTGGAGCTAACTTTGCAGTAAAATTGTTTGGGGCACCTGATAAAGAAAATTTCCGCTTTAACACTTTATCCCCAACTGTAAAATCTGCTTCACGGCGTTTTCGATCATAGTACAATTTCTGTCTATTTCTTGCCGTATCCGAACTTTTAACCGCCTGGTCAATGAGTTTTTGTACATCTTTTTGTTTGAACTCTTGCTCTCTTTGTTGCACAAAGAATAATTTATCTAGTGGCGTAGTTAACTTCCGTTCTAAAAATAATTCTGCTGGCGTTTTTCCCGTAGTATGGTGATTTGCTGTTCTTAAAGCATAAGCTAACTCATTTATATAGCCATCCCAGCGATTGTGATGTGTGCTAACATAACTTCGAATTATTTTTACAATAATTTTATTAACTCTTTCTGCAATGTTTGCCTGTGGTCTATACGGAACCATTTTGATATGGCGTATGCCAAGTCCAATGCAAATGTTTTCAAATATTTGGCTAACGAATTGTTTACCGTTATCGCTAATGACTTTTATCGGTGCACCGTATTTTAAAATGTATCTGTGTAAGAATGCATCTGCGACTGTTTTGGCTGACGCGAGTTTAAGTGGAACAATTTCTGTCCATTTTGAAAAATGATCTACAATTACTAAAAGAAAACGATTTTTATTTAACTCACTCTGAGGGAAAGGACCAAGAAGATCTATGGCTAAAATTTCATTCCGAAATGTAGCGCGAATGCTATTTAAATACCCGGCCGGGCTGTAATTAATATCATTTATTAATTGACATTGATTGCAGGACCTGACATACGCAGTTACTATTTTGTATAATTGCGGGAAATATACCGCCTCGCGTACCCTTTTTATAGTCTTTCTTACCCCTAAATGACCCGATGTTGGCGCATCGTGTAATTCCTTCAAAATTCTCAATCGAAGAAAGGCTGGGATGACTGGTCTATATTCGAAATTTTCGTTTGTTGCTTTCGTATAAAACAATAAATTATCTATTATTCCATAGTTTTCTGCTCTACTTCTTATTGCATCGATATCTGTGTGTTTAAAGCTTTCGGGGTCTTTCAAATACGCATAGATACTTCCAAATTCAGGATCAGCTTTCAGTTCAGCAATAATTGTTTCTCTAGAATCTAAAATTTTTGAAGTCAACACAGCGCATTTGAGTTCATTTCCTTTCATCGTCCAGTTTTATACGAGATAGTGCGTCAGCAACATTGTTTTCCTTACCCGGTTTATATATAATTATTAGATTATTTTCTTGAAGTTTTAAAGCCCATCTTATTAACCTGGGCGTTAGGTTTTTCCCGAGTAAAGTCTACCAACAACCGCATGATCTGAAAAGACTGTTACTGGCGCTTTGCGGAAATAAACTCAAAATTTGTGTACAGACATTAATACTGCTAATGTTTCTCTCTCTGTAGCTGTATAATTCCTTTGCGTAGAATTTAAAGTTTTACTAAAAAATGCCAAAGGATGGCCATTCTGCATGAGAACCACACCTACGGCATAGTCCGACGCATCTGCTGCAATTTCCAGGTTTTTGTCCCCTTACGCGAATTTCAAAACAGGGGCATTGATGAGTGCTTCTTTTAACCTTTCAAATGATGTATTTGCTTCTGCTGTCCACGTAAACTTACTTTTCTTTCTTTTAATTGCTAACAACGGTTCAACAATGTTCGCGAAATCTTTTATGAACGACCGATAATAAGAACATAACCCAAGGAAAGAAAAAAAGTTTCTTGGCGGTATTGGGAGGTGGGAAATTCTTGGTGGCTTTTATTTTTGAGTCCTGAGTTTCTATACCCTTTTACGAAATTTTATAACCCAGATATTTAAGTTCTTTAGCCGCGAATTTGCATTTTGATGCGTTAATTGTAAGACTGGCCTCTTTTAATAACTTAAAAACTTCTTTCAAATCTTTAATGTGTTGTTCCAACGTACTACTCGTTATAATTATATCATCTAGATAGATTAAAGTCGATTTTCCTAGGACAGGCTTTAGAACAATGTCCATAGCTCTCTGGAACGTTGACGGGGCCCCACACAACCCAAAGGGCATGCGTAAAAATGCATAAGTGCCCGATTTTGTGATAAACGCGGTTTTATGTATATCTTCAGGTCTCATAGCTATTTGATAGTAGCCAGACGTTAAGTCCAACGTAGTCATGTATCTCGTAGACTTAATCTTTCTAATAATTTCCTCTATTACCGGTAAGGGGTAAACTGGGAACTTAGTAACACTATTAAGCTTTCTGCAATCGATAGCGAACCTCCAAGCCCTTTTATCCGAAGGAGGGAAGTCATTCTTTTTCCTACATAGTACGACTGAACTCGCGTACTCACTATTTATGGGCGTTATTATCTGGTTGTGCAGCATTTCCTGAATGTGTTCCTCAATTATTTGTTCTTTCTGTTTATCATACCGGTAGAGTTTAGTCCTACAGGGTTTATCGGCAGTTAGTTGTATATCATGCGTTACAATTTGACAATTACCAGGCCGTTCTGAAAACAAGTTTGAAAAAGTACTCACCACTTGCTGGATGGCTTGGCTTTCATGGTCATTCAAATGGCTAAGGTCTACCTGCGGTTGTTTCACTGGCTCCACCACCCTCCGATCCATTTCCAGCATAATCGAATTTTCCTGAAAATTTAGTTTGGCTTTCGCGGCCTTTAGAGACTCCATGCCTAAGACGACTGGACTCTGCAATTTTTCACCACAAAAATTAATACTTTAAGGCTCTCATCTTTAACCTGTATTTGTAATGATAATTTGGCAATACATTGACAAGTTTGTCCTTGCGCTGCTATGATTTCTCTGTTTTTATTTTTAAATAATCGTAACCTATTAAAATTCTTCTTGAAAAAAGTATCACTCATAAAATTACCTTTTGCCCCTGTATCGATGAGGGCTTATACTGGTACATCGCCAACCAGGACTTGTATAATCGGTAATTGTGAGTTCTTTACGACGACCGTATTTAGGTATCTTCTTGAGGGTTTTTTCGAAACTTCCGAGGTCTGGACCCTCGCTTTTACAGGCCCCTCTACTCGTTTAAAGCTTTCCTTTCAATTTCTGCCTTCTGAGTACGCGGACTGTTGTTTTCAAATTTCCTTTTTGGGCCTTGACCTTCGACCTTTGATGAGTTAGCTTGATTGCTCTTTCCCCCATAAGAGCGATTTGTGTTTCTGGTCTGTTCATTTGAGGATTGCCTTCGGAGACCTTGAGAATACTATGCACCTCTAGCTTTTTCCGCTATTCTGCGATTTTGGAACTTGACCGCCAACTCGAAGAGTTCCTGCAAGGTGTTTGGGTTCCGAATTTCGAAATAATCTTGAATAGCAGGTAGCAATCCTGGTAAGATTATTTCAATAATCTCCGCGTCGGGTTTCTTCCCATACAGCATATCCGTCAGCTTAATTTTTCGCAGAACAAAGTCCTTCAACTCCTTTATATTATGTTGATAAAAACTATACAGTTTGGCTACTAGCTTTGCTCGGTCTTTCACTATGGGTAAGGCCTTTAATAATGATTTTTTGAAATTTTCAAAGGTATATGTTTAGCCTCCGAATTCCCCTAATAAAAATTTGCCTATATTCTTCCAACATAGCGAGGCCTGTCCTCTTAGTGCAGACGTGGCAATGGCAACTTTCTGTCTTTCAGGCACAGGGTATAGCTGGAAATGATTTTCGAGACCTTCTAAGAATATTGCCACCGAATGTTTTCCGTCGAAATTGACGTTTGGCTTGATTGATGCTCTCATCGTCTGGACCAGGTATCCAAATCCTTCTAATTGGGTCGCCATATCTTGTTGTTGGACTTGTACAGGAGTTTCCATCCAGTCTTCGGCCATCTAAGTTCGAAAAAGTGTTTGGGCGCCAATGTGATGTTGCGTCGCCCCCAACTTGCCCGCAACAATAGTAGTGACTGCTATGAACTGGAATTACACAAACTCTTAAGAAGGGTTTAACTCCCTTTTTATTCCACTTTAGAAGTTACAGATGCGTTCACTTGACGCTCACAAACTACGCCGACCCGGCGGTTAAATAAAAATAAGAAAGTACAACTAAAAATGAATAAATAACAAGTCACTACCTACGAGGCTCTATAAACGTGACTAACTTAACCGCGTTCTAAGATACAGCTGAGATTTCAGCAAACTTTCTTAATAAGAAGTTGAATGATTCAATTAACTGCCGAAGTAGGCTCACAGGCCGAAACGCGCGGTTCTTAAATTTCTACCTAGCAACCTTCCCGCTCGTGAATTAAGAAAGCACACTTACAATCTCGTGTCCCTTCTATTTAACTCAAAAATACTTCCGCTGAAAATTTGAATACTTTGCGCGTTCTACTAAAATTTACATACTCTGGCATTGGCAATTCCAGGGGAAACTAAAGGCTGGACAGGAAAGATAGCTTAAACTTAAAATAAATGTGAGTTAAAATAAATATAAACCTTACAACGTCATAACTTCATTTTCATCAGTTACACACCTAATGATTTGTGTCCGTATTATTTTTGAAGTTATCCACAGAGTAGGCCAGTCACATCAGCTCAGGCAGTTGATAGTTGATAGCCCGAAGTATATGATATTGTGTAGACTATTCTATGTTCATATAAACTGAATTCTAAGTTAACTTTTGATAAATTTGAAGTACACTTAAGTTCACTGTTCAAGTAAATACTACTTGTTCACTTCGATACATCATAACTTCGTGTCCTTAACAGTTTGCACACCTCATTATGTGTGTCCATAGCAATTTGCACACTGTGCCGCAGTTATCCACAAAGCAATCACGAAATTGCAGCTGGGAAGCTCATTGTAATATGTACACTATTTGGCTATTATCCACAGAAGCAAATGTTTTGTAAATAATAACTTGGCTCCCAAATGATAAAATAAAGGTTGGAATGAAAACTAATTCTTAAATTTTTTCAATACAATTCTAAATTATGCAAAACTACAGATTTGTTAAACAATTCCAGTCAATACAAACTGACTGGTATTCCAACAAGATAAAGCACATATTCTAAAATAAAACGTCTAATGGAAACCAGGAACTAATTCCCAATTAAAATAGACATAAAATACATAATTATTCAGTACGTATTATTTACCAATCATCATAACATAAAAATACACATGTTTCAAATGCTGCAACTAATTTTTCATTACAGTTAGAATATTTACCAATCAATCATACTATAAATGCACATGTTTAAAAAAAACTGCAACTAGTTTTCCTTACAGTTAAAAAAATAAATTTCTACTATACAATTATGAATAGCACAAATAAACAATTTCAGTCTATACAAATTGACAGGTATTCCTACAATATAAGAGCACATATTCAAATATAACTAATCATTCTTGTAAAATGGCTGTAATAATGCCCAATTTCTTCAAATAATTAAAAACATCTACAGAAAAACAGGAACCAATTC
Organism: Stegodyphus dumicola; assembly: GCF_044657685.1. Taxonomy (NCBI): domain Eukaryota; kingdom Metazoa; phylum Arthropoda; class Arachnida; order Araneae; family Eresidae; genus Stegodyphus; species Stegodyphus dumicola. Next base: position 136,521,681 of record NC_140777.1, read on the forward strand.
CCAATTGTAACAAACATGAAATACCAAAAATTATTCAGTACATATTCTATTATCAACCAATTATATCATATAAATGTACATGTTTCAAATGCTGCAACTAATTTTTCATTAGAGTTAGTATATTCCAATTTGCCAGCTAATAAAATAAATCCGCTCTAAGTTGAATTGGCTGTAATAGTTCACAATGCTTAAAATAGTTAAGAACATCTACTGGAAAACAGGAACTTATTCCCAATTGTGATGGACATGATATACAGAATTTATTCTGTACAAGGCTGTTATAATTCCAGATCCTATAAAAAGCTACAAAACATCCTCAGATGTTTATTCTTATGTGCAGATATAAAACACTGAACTCTCTATCAAATATAGAAGAGACATTTACCAATTCTATCAAAACTCAATAGACCTAAATATTTCATACATTTAATTATACCTCTAATAACAAGGAAGCTTTATAACCGACAAAATAATTAGATATAGTTCTAAATTCCTGTTCTTACTTAAAATGAACATATTCCAAGAACTGTAATGAACTTTTTATCACAGTCAGAATATTCCAGTTCACCAGCAAACAATAAATGTAATTGACTTATAATGATGCAAAAAGAATATGATAATAACAAAATAGCAAAAATAATAATATAAAGAACAAAATAATAATTATAAAAAAACAAAAATATTCATAATTAAAGGCTATTATATTAACATTTAAATAGACAATTCCCAAATGCCTCAATAAGTTATAAATACCCTCAGAACTTATTCCCATGTGGAAGTGCAGAGCACATCCAGTACTTAAAAGTCCTAAATATTCTATGCATTAAAGTTAAACACACAATTATAATTGCAACATGTCAAATGGAAAAAAAAATTAAAAGAAGTAGTTCATGCTACCTATATTGCAAATATTATGTGAAGCAATAATTATTATATCTTGGAAGGCCGATTTCATATCTGTAAGTGGGTAAGATGTGTTCAAAAGTAGACTTTAGATAATTATTGTTCAGATAAATGTAGTTCCCCCTCAATCATGTGCTTTACTAGATACATACGAAGTTTTGGCTGTGGAAGTACTGCAAACAGAATGCATCATTGGCTAAAACGAAATTGCTTGAAGATGTACATATTTTCTGTTAACCACTTAAAACCTCCTTGATAAAATACATAAATGAAAGATGACAAATTAAAGTACATTATATTGAATAAAAATTTCATATACTTTCATATACTAACCTTTTCGTTTCAACAGTTTAATACTCTTCAACAGTTTCAACAGTTTAAATACTCTCTTTCACTTACTTCATTTACATTCTGGCGAGGAAATGCTAGGGGAAATTAGAGAATTCAGGAAAGGCTTACAAATCAAAATAATTATTAATAAATATAAATAGTACTCTATAACGCTTACTTTGACAAGCAGTTCCCAGAGGAGGTTGAGCAGCACAACTGTATGAAAAACTCTTATGTTACAAAACTGTGTCAGCAATACCAGTTGCACAGAAAAAATAACCTCTTTACTTCCTTGTACGAAGTAAAGGAAGTATTGTAATCGTGAAAAATTTCGAGTGTCCTATTTCAAAGGAAATATCCATTTTAACAGCTCCCGAGTCTATTTAGACAATTTTTGAGCAATGTCAGTACGCACGGATAGAGTAAAGAACATTTTTCCAAAATAGATTGTAAAATAGATTTTAAATGATTCGAAAAAGGATTTTTTTCATGACGTTAGTACGTACAAACGTACTGTATTCCGCATAACGATTAGCCGTATATTGAAATTTTGTATGTGGGACTGCTATAACAATCATATATGCCCCTTTATTTTAAAAACTAAATAGGACACTATAACGTTTACTTTGACAAGCAGAAAAAGCAGTACCAAACTTGCATATGCATTCTATACTGCATTCTGGCAGTACCAAACATGATATGAATATCCATTAGTTTACTCGGAATAAAAGTCCTTATTTTTGCAATCCTTGGTCGTAGTCATGTACTTCCAATTACAGGAATCTTTTAAATAACGAAAATATTCAGGTATTACCAATGTCAAATAAAAAAATAAAAAAAACGTTTTCGACAAATAACGAAATCTAAATTTTAATGCAATCGCCTGCTTCCCGTGCGTATAGTTGGGAAAGTTTTATATTCGTTGTGAAAAAATAAAATTGTAAGAAATTTAGCTCCCGTACGACAAAAAAATGACTGGCATATTAATTTCAAACTTTCAATGTTTGATGTCATTTTCAATTTGCTTTGAGGGATCCGTTATTTAATTTAGAATAATTCCAGGAAATAAATTTAAATGAAGTGCAGCAAAAAAAAAAATGTGTATAATTTAACAAGGAAGAAAGTTCTGTGGAAGTTCGTACAAGGAAATTCTGGGGTGTAAGCATCAGATTTTTTCTGCTGCAGCTTTAAGGAATATATATCTTTACACATAATTCTATAATTCTAAGTAAAGTTTTGTTCTAATTCCAAAAAAACTCTAAGCGCAGTTTTGAGACAACTCTAACCAATACAAGCTTCAAATGTAAAACTTTCAGGTTTTAAAGTAGTATCTAATGATGTATTCAGATGATATTAAAGTACAATTATGTGAATTTTTTCAAAGTGTTAAGAGTATCCAGAAAGATTATTTCTGAATATTTCTGTTCTAGTATGTAGAGACATTAGGTATTTTTTTTTTTTGGAAGCAAGCAAGATGAAAAAATTAGCAATCGCCTTCGCCGGGAATCGAACCACGGACATTTGGAATACCGGCCCAGCGTGCAGAACCACTACACCACGAAAGCACGCTAGGAAGGCGGGAGAAATACCTTATAAGTATAGCTCAGCTCACTGCACCATTGCGCCCACCAGCGGCCGAGCGGTAAAGACGCTGAACACTGGTTCGAATCCCGGGAACGGGCTGGCTGTATGGGCGTTTTCGTGGTTTTCCCCGTGTGTAACGTGTATACGAGACAGTTCTCTTATAAAGTCCTCCAAGAAGGCATCCCTCTCTTTAGACAGATAGCTCTCGTGTGCTTTGCCATAATTGAATAATCCAATCCATTCCAATCCACTGCAACATTGCAGTTTAAACAGGCAGGAATGTTCAGTGGTTTATTAGAAAACAAACTGGTAATTTATACAATTTTCTGAAAGTTGCCGTTTAAGTAATTATTAAATGATAATTATTTTAAGTATTTTAAGTAATTTTATTAAATTTGTAGCTACTTTTTCTAATTTGAGAAACATAATTTTTCTTATTTGGTTAAGCGTGTATATGTTGGTGAATTTTCGCATAAAGATATAACTGATTTTCTTTTAACGAAAAAAAATGAATTTCTTCATGAATAAGATTCACAGAAATAGCTTAATAAATATTTATCAAAAATAAACATTAAATGGAACTTCTGTTGTAAATGGACGGATTAAAATGTTAGATTTCAAAAAAGAAGCCTTCTATGCCATAATATTGAAATTCCTTTAACAAAGTCCTATATTTAATTTAAAGAAATTTTGTAATTGTTCAACTATGATAGATGTTTAAAGAAAAAAGCCAGCCCCACCTTTCTTGAACACCTTGTATTCACAGCATGCTTAATCACAAACCCCTCATTTTACAACGTAAGGATGCATTTTATTCATTCTTCAAAATACTCTAGCGTATCTTATGTATCTTATGTATGCAACTAATTTATGCTTTTTTGCATAAAAAAACATTTTATTTCGTTCAAAGGAATGTTTTTTAATTTTAGGGCAGTAACAAAAAAGGAATTTAACGTTAAATGCCTTGATGTTTCAGAATAAAAAACGCAATTCTTTATTGAATTATTCCGCCTACTTCATTTTTTTATATATATTTTACGTTTTTCAACAAAGAATGTTTTTCATCGCAATTACCGTTTTTATCCGTGCTTTTTAATCCTGTGTTTATTTCTTTTCTCTTTGGATGACTTTTTTTTCTGTTATTTGATAATTTATTTCATCGTCTTTTTAATTCCCTCTAATGATTAATGTGTTAAAAATAAAAACTACATGTAACACACAAATAGTCCTAAATATCCGTGAGATTTAAAAATTCATTACTTTTGAAAGAAAATGGTGGACCTTATTAAAATTTAAAAATAAAATGTGCGGTTACAGAGCAAATAAAATTTTAATCTATGTCAAAAAATATTTTACGTTATGAGATCATACAATTTGAGAAAAATAAAATCACAAATAATATTTATCTTTTGAAAACAATTGGATAACATTGGAATGCATTCTCCAGAAATTTTCAGAGGATACAAGAGGTTAATTAAAATATAAATCTTTCTATATGAAAATTTATTTAAGATATTCCATTGTCCAACAGTATTTTTAATCTAAAATTATAAGTGGTGAGAGACTTATTAACTTAAAATGCCTGAACTCCGCTATTAATTTAGAAACTTATCTGACATAATATTTTGTTCTATTTCTGGTCTTTTTCAAGTAATTACATTTGAAATATTTTCAAACAAATTTCCTTAACTTCAAATAAAACAAGTTTAGAAAATACAAAATTGCCTTCTACAAAATTGTTTAAAAAATATTCCAAAGGAATAATTAACCTATTTCGTAAAAAATATAAGTATTTTATAAATGTTTGCTTTGAAGAGAATTTCATATTGAAATGTAAATTTGTTGTCAATTTTATGTAAAAAAATGGGAAAAATATCATAATAATAAATTTAATGTATAATACCTTATATTTATATTTTATTAAATAAATTTTAATAAAATATAAATATAAGGTAAGATAGCTTCCTCGCAAAGTGGGTTTAGGGTTGCCAGAAAACGGCAAGGGAAGGCAGGGTTGCCATATTTGGCGAGAAATCGCCAATTTGAGACATTTGGCGTCAACATTGGCGCTATGCCATAGACGAATGGAGAACTTGCTAGAACGAATTATTGCTGGTTTGGACCAGAATGTCTCGAAGGCAGCCCAAACGCCATATAAAGCGGAGTAGCCTGCAAGCGGAGTAGCAGGTTCATGATTCGCGTCATGGACGCCAACAGTGATGGACGTTCGAGCTCTGAGCTCCGACATGCGAAAAAGGATACCACGAATACGGCGCCGCCAGCAGGCAATCACTCGACTTCGCAACCTTTGCAAGTTCTTACAGACATGGAAATTACTAACTCTACTCCTCCTGCTTCTCCTTCAGCCCAAGAACTCTCAAAAAGTGCACTTCAAATATACGCGCTAAAGACCCGGCACACTGATCTTCTCTTCGATATTCAGCGTCTGCAGAGATCTGAAACACCCAACAAGGACCTGATGATGAAACAACTACAGGATGAGGGTGAGAAAATTTTATTTTCCTTACACGCACTCTGTACCTGCCTCAACATTAACCTCTTCACTTTACCAGCTACTGAAGACGAATTCATAAAGGAATTCCAAAAAACCACCAAAACCTCTGAACCTGAAAATAGTAATCCAAAAACTACCTCACCCTCACCCTCAAACCCACCCAAAGAAACTTCTCAAAATGATACCAAAAAAAGATCCAGGCCAGTCGACAGCGACGGCTTTGCAATCCCCCCTAAACATTTGATTGCAAAGAAACCACCCAACACAAAAGAAAACTCTAACAACATTACAATTACAAACTCTTACACTAACATACAAAACGTCACAGAAACCACAGAAAACGTAACGCAGCAGCCGGCTGAAACTACAACACCCAAAACCCAGACACCACCACCCATCTTCATTAAACCGCGAGCTGATTGGTTCTTTTTACTGAATCAGCTACGCAGACACGCAACGACTGTCCAATCCAAACAAGACATCGAATTTCTACGACTCACTACCACTAATGAAACAGACTATCGGACAGTCGTCAGATTTCTCACAGAAAACAACATTCAATTTAAGTCTCACACACTAAAATCTGACAGACCACTCAAAGTGGTCATTAGGGGATTACCCTCCAACACTCCGATCAACGTTGTGCAGACTGCGGTCGAAGTACTTGGTTTTAAAATCCATAAGATATCGCAGCTGAAGAAATTCAAGACAAAAATGCCAATGCCACTCTTCTACCTCCAGATACATAACAGCCTCAAAGCTTCAGAAATATATTCAGTTACTGAACTCCTTGGCACAGAAGTGGTGATGGAACACTTCAAAGGGCAGAAAGGTCCCTCGCAATGCTGGCGTTGCCAGGGATTCTTTCATTCTTCGGAGGTCTGTACGTTACCTCAACGATGTGTCAGATGCGCTGGTCCGCATCAGGCGAAGGAATGCACCAAGCCCTCCGAGGAACCCAACAAATGTGCTAACTGTTCTGGAAGCCACGCAGCAAACTGGAGATCCTGTCCAAGATTCCCTGGATCCAAAAATCGTCAACCACCAAAGCCAAGTACAAAACCCAGTCAGACCGTTGGCAACACGAACAAATTTAGTATACAACATAACTCATTTCCAACACTGCCGGCTGCACACATTCCCAGTGCAAATAATACTCGTCCTGGAGTATCCTACTCTGCTGCCCTTACGGGTATGCAACAGACTATATATCTACTATATCTTTGAGAGTTATATTACTCTCCAATTCTCTGATTCCCTCATTCATTAAAATTCAATACCTTGAAAGGGTTGAAAAATCTAAAACTATGCACCTGGAATGCAAATGGCATTCTTTCCAAATTCCATGAGTTTAGAGACTATGTAGAAGAGAAGGATTTTGATATCATTTTTGTCCAAGAGACCAAACTCCAGCCAGGGAGAGCTCCCAAGCTTGTAAATTATGCACTTTATAAAAATGACAGGCAAGCTTCGAATACACGTGATGTTTATCATGGTGGCACTTGTATCTACATAAAAAATTCAATCCCGCATCGCAGAATTGACACTCCAAATATGAGCAAACTTGAAGCAACAATTATCGAAATTTTTATTCAAAATTCACCATCCCTAGTCCTGATCTCTGCCTATCTTCCACCAGGTGGAAATTTTCCTGTGGTCGATTTTAATAAACTGCTCAATTTTTCTAATAATCTTATCATAGCTGGTGATTTAAATTGTCACCACCAGCATTGGCGTTGCCATAGATCAAACCCTGCTGGTCGTGGCCTCCTAAAATGGGCTCAGTGCGCCCAAATTAAAATCATTGCGCCGGATTCCCCCACTAGATATGGTTCACGGGGTGCCCCCTCTTTTATAGATTTGGCACTCTTTAGAAACATCCCTTTTGGATATCAAGTGACTGTTGAAAATTGTTTATCATCAGATCACAACCCCGTAACCATTGACCTTAGCTGTACTATTTTTACTCAAAATTTTCCGGCACTCGTCTCTACAAATTGGGACAATTTTCGCTTTAAATTAAATTCTAAAAGCATACCCTCCCTCGAAATTAAATCCAGCCATGATATTGACAAAGCAGTAGATCAGTTAACGAACACCCTAACTGATACTTATAAGGAAGTATCAAAACCCACCCTCAGACCCAATTTTCGTAAAATACCTCAAGAAATTAAACTCAAAATTAAAGAAAAGAATAAAGTACGGAGACTTTGGCAAAGAAATAGAAATCCTGGCTTAAAAATTCAACTCCGTACTCTCCAAAATGAGATCAAGGCATCATGTGACCAGTTCTTCCAATCACAATACACGAATTACATTCAGTCCTTAACGACCAATGATAACAGTCTTTGGCGCGCATCAGCCCGCCTACGCAAACACAAATCTAACATTCCGTCCTTAGCTACGGACGCAGCGGTGGCTCACACAGACGCTGAGAAATCCGAATTAATTGCGGATTCTCTTCAAACTCAATTTACACCACATAATGAAGGAATTTTTGCGAACAACGCAAGTTCTTTCCCACAAGATGTTGAACGTTTCCTCTCCTCGCCTTTTGCGAGAGAAATACAATATACATCCATGAGCGAGGTAAGTGAATACATTACCAAGCTCAAACCCAAAAAAGCCCCTGGTATGGACTCTATTTCTAATCGTATGATTAAAAATTTACCCACCCATTATCTATTTTTCTTAGTAATGCTTATAAATTTTATGATACAGCATTGCTATTTTCCTCAAAGCTGGAAACAAGCACTTATTGTGCCTATTCCAAAACCAGGCCAAAGCCTTTCTAACCCTCAAAATTATCGACCTATCAGCCTCCTATCCTCGTTATCAAAGATATACGAGTTTGTATTACTTAAACGCCTGAATGATTTTCTCCGAAATCACAACGTTCTAATTGACGAACAATTTGGATTTCGAGCAAAACACTGCACCACGCACCAGCTGCTGAGGACAGTGGAGTTCATTCACGAAGGGTTTCGTAACAAAATGCTTACTGGCGCTTTATTTCTTGACATAGCCAAAGCATTTGATAGGACTTGGCATATAGGAATTATTATCAAGCTCATACGACTTGACGTTTCGGCCCATTTAATTCATATAATTAATTCGTACCTCACTAATAGATCTTTTTCTGTACGAGTTAATTCTATCATTTCGACACCCCGTCCTATACTAAGCGGCGTCCCCCAAGGGTCACTTTTAGGCCCAATTTTGTTCAACATTTTTATAAATGACATACCAAAATCACCAAGTATCACTCTTGCACTTTATGCAGATGATACGGCCATCCTAGCTCAACACAAACGCCTGGAAAACTTAGTCCAAAACATTCAGAGTTATCTCTCTAGCCTTGAGCACTGGCTCATCAGTTGGAAAATAAAAATTAATGTTGCTAAATGTGCTGCTATGGTATTCAAACGTAGCCCCCTCCCGTACCCTTCCATTAATATTAAATTCTTTGACGACTATGTTCCCTGGTCAAACTCTTACAAGTACCTAGGAGTTGTACTTGATTCTAAATTAACCTGGCGCCTTCACATTGAAAGTGTTCTCAATAAAGCGAAAGGTGCTAGAGCCCAACTTTACCCATTTTTAGCTCGGAAGAGCCAACTGTCAATTAAAAACAAAATTCTTCTCTATACATCAATTATAAGACCTGTCTTCATGTATGCATGTACAATCTGGGGTACTGCTGCAAAAACTCATGTGAAAAAACTTCAATCCTTTCAAAGTAAGACCCTACGTATGGCCCTGAATGCAGCCTGGTACGTCCGTACAGATGTGATTCATTCGGACCTAAATATTAAACCTGTAGATTACCATATTAAAAAGCTTAGTCAAAATTTATTCCTCAAAATTGAACAGATTGATAACCGAGCACTTCAGCGGATTCCTGCATACGATCCTGCTATTCGCAGCTCACAGAAGAGACCGAGAGCCGTGATTGGCCGAGAGTTCGGCATCTACCCTCCATCCAAAAGGGCAAGACACGCCCTCTCAACACCAATTACTGACTTTTGTGGCTCTGCTTTGCATAACAAACAAAGTGTTGCTCTCCTCATGTTGGACGTGGCGAAAGCCTTCGACCGCGTCTGGCATGAGGGGCTCATATCCAAATTAATTACTGCTAACGTGGACCGAGAAATGATCTTGACAATTCACTCCTTCATTACAAACCGGACTTTTTGTGTTTGTGTGAACGGTGCTATCTCCTCGTCTAGAAATATCCATAGCGGTATTCCGCAAGGGTCAGTTCTAGGACCTTATATGTATCTATTTTATGCTGCTGACTTTCCTCAGGCATCTCAAAATAACGCTATTTTGGCCTGTTATGCAGACGACACTGCCCTGGCAGTAAAGTCTGTTAATAAGAATCACGCCATCAAAACACTACAAGATGTCATTCCTAGCATCGAACGATGGTGCGCGCAATGGAAAGTCCAAATAAACGCAGCCAAATCTCAACTTCTCCTCATACGCAGAAATAAAAGGAACACACCTGTCAAAAGAGGACTTTATCTATTTAACGAAATTGTTCCAATTGTTCCCCATGCCAAGTACCTCGGAGTGATTATAAATGATCGCTTAACGTGGACTAACCATATAAATTACGTCAGGGATAAGGCCTTACAAATTATCAAATGTCTCTTCCCAATTATTGGTAAATACTCCACTCTCGACCTGGGAAAAAAGCGGCTCATCTACATGTCTGCGATCAGACCGATCATGACTTACGCCTCCCCAGCGTGGGCCGCCCTGACCAAAACTGACCTCAATAAATTATGTGTTGTGCAGAACCGCTATCTCAGGATTATTACGAATGCTCATTATTTCGTGACAAATAAGTGTCTACAAGATGACCTCAAGATCGACCCCTTAGATAAGTTCATCGCAAAGCAAAATCGGAATTTCTTCAGAGAAGCCCAGGACTGCAATCATATGCGTCAATTTAACCTCTTTGAATATGAAATATTGCACGAAGACAGGCACCTTAGACCATTTACTGCATTTATCCTCAATGAAAATCAGAACTTTCCAACCTAAGTTTTTACCCTGTGTTTACTTGGAAAACTGAAATGCTTAAAGTTAAGCAGCCACTATCGGGGTTAAGGCACGGGAGGGTGACCTCCCACGGGACTACGAACTAAAGTCTTCTACTGCTTACTGTAGATCTCTCACTGCTCCTATTGGTTTCAAATTTCTTTTATTTTATTTAATTTAACTTTTAGTTTACTGGAAAGTATGTTTTTATGTCTCTGCAATTGAATATTTTGTAAATAGCAAATTCTCATGATTTTCGCATACACGTCTCAACAGCCAATCAAAAGACCTCTACTAAGAGATATCTTTGACTGCTTCTGCTGGACTCCCTGCGGAATTTTACTTTTGTATATAGTCTTTCTAGTTGTGAGAAAAATGCACTTTGATGAGTTTATGCACTGAATATTTGTAAAAATGCACACTGTACCTGAAACTCGGACCAGCATCTCTCCAGCCTACCAGACACCGCTATAGCCTCACGTGACAAAGTAGTCACACCTTCTTTCATCTTGCATCCTGTCCTCCGGACACACTCAAGCATTGTAATGCACCTGCAATGTACTTTTTAATTCATGACAGCCGGTATACAGCTTGCTATCAGCAAGCTACACACGGCAATAGTGGGAAAAGGAAAGGAGTCTCAACACCAGTTCCAGCTCCCGCGCCATGAAGGAAGGACGTCTCTTCAGCGAGCTGCCATATAATTGCTTATTACATCTTCTGCAACCACTATCAAGATCTTCAAGCAAAGTTATCAATCTGTTTACTTAAGAATCACATCTCCCGCAGATTTCAAATCTGCCTAAGAATATTTTCATCGCGATCTCTATAATTATTTGCACTCCCTAACACAAGCCACATGCCAATGAGCCTATTAATCGTAAAATCTTTCCTATCCGCTTTTTGCTTTAGTGTTTGTACTGTGTATATAAAATTATAAAAAACCAAAAAAAAGTATAAAATATAAAATACAAAAAAAATTTTAAAAACCAAAAAACTTATAAAAAAAATTATGAAACTTAAGTTTTTATTTCTCATCTCTATCCCTAAACTCTCTCGAGCCTGTGGCTCCCTCTAGTGTGCATCAAGTAAATCACTTATGCCAAATTTTTCTTATTTCTGCTCGCTTTTATTAATTCTGATGTGGAGGTAGATGGTTTTGAACCATAGGAACTCCGAAAATTTTTAAATCATTGGCATTGGCGGAGTAGCAGTGAGTCAGCCAGTCTAGTGTCTCGTCAGCGGATTGTGAAACGGATCAAGAGCGTGCATCGTTTAGGCTATCGCCAGTCTAGTGTCCAGTTGGTCGTCGAGTATATCGCGACTTGGTGCAACGTTGAGGCTATTGAGTGTGTCGTCTAGTGCTTCGCGAGCTGTAGCGTGAAGCCTCTCAAGAGTACATAGAGTTCCGAGAACGACTGAAACGAATCGAGAGCTGTACTCTGGTACTTTGCTATGAAGCTGCCTTCACTGTTGTAGCCTTATACCCTGGAAGCTGTGCTGCTGATTGTTTCAGCGTGTTTGCCGTTTCGACGACTGTAAACGGGATTTTGGAGCTGTCCTGAGTAATACTAGGTAGTAAATTGTGTTTCTATTCTTCATCAAGTGTCGTCGTCAATTACTCCAAATCCACGAAGTCAATATTGTTTAACTACAACAATATTGTTTAACTTTGAAATTTCTTTAAACTCCTTAACCAGTTAACCGAAACTGTATATATATTGAACGTTACAAAGAGTAAATTCTTTTTTTTTTTTTTTTTCATATCAATATTTCACTATGAATTACAGAGTAATATGAATTTACAAAAAGTAACTAAATTTAAGACTGTAAATTGTGAATAAAAATCTTGCAACAGAACTTAATACCTGTCTACAATACAACAAGTCTCAAATAGCTATTTTTTTATTTAAGAAAATTTCAATTATTTTAGAAAATGTGTTTTAAAAAGTTCATAATACTTTCTAAAGAAATTTCAGAATTTGTAATCAATTTAACTTGGGAAGTATTTCAAAATTTAAAAGCCTGAATAAAGATTTCCTTTATAGCAAAGGCCTCAAGTGATAGCAAATTTATAATATATACCCTTTATGATGGACTGCTTCCCATTTATGATGCACTACAGCTTTATGCACCCAGTTAGTACTGTGGCCAGCTATAAGTCAGTTAGACTGGATAACTAACTTCGGTATTAAAACGTTTTAGTCTTTTCAAATCTTTCTGAATGTTCGCTTCTGTTAAATTGTCACCTATGTACCTTCCTATGCTACAGCAAGTGTTGCCACTGCAAGGACATAGCGTTGTTCTATAGTAGTGAAGTAAAACCCATGGGTCATCAGTAGCTTTGAGAGGGATACAGTCGAAAACATCGCGGACGAAAACGTCGCGGAGAAAACAACGCAAAGCGAAAACGTCGTGGTACAAAACATCGTGGAAGAAAACATCGTAAAGAGAAAACATCGCAGTTCTAAAATATCGTGGTCGAAAATAAAGCGGTTCAAAAACTTTGTATTTTAAAAACATCGTCGTCGAAAATATCGTGGTAAAAAATAAAGTACCTACAAATTATCGCATATATATGCATTTTTCAAATTTCACAGTGACGTATTAAGTGACTGACTCTCGTCATAACTAGCCCACCAGCAGCCGAGCGGTAAAGTCGCTGAACACTGGTAGTTCGATCCGAGGTTCGAATACCGCGAACGGGCTGGCTGTGTGGGCGTTTTCGTGGTTTTCCCCATGTGTAACGTGTATACGAGCCAGTTTCCCTTAGAAAGTCCTCCACGAAGGCATCCCTCCCCTTAGGCAGATAGCGCTAGTGTGCTTTGCCGTAATTAAATAAACCAACCAAACCAACCTCGTCATAACTAACAAATCGACATTCAAAATATTGATTGCACGCTATACATGAAAATGTTAACGACACTTTCAGAATAAACGGAAACAAAACAATATCTAATTTTCATTAAAACGATATCAGATTAACAAATGTGAAAGAAAATAACTTGATCATTAACTAAGTAATTTTTATATAGGTAAACAAATGCAGTTATTTATCTCCCTTTTTATAAGCACCTTTAAAGTGTATTTTTTTTTAAACATTATCAGTTAAATTTTATACAAAAAAGCTTAATTTATAAATGACCTTTGTTAATTAACTCTATAAATTTAAAATTCTAATAAGCTTTTTAAGTTGCATTAATTTTTTAGTCACTTTCAATTTTTAAATGCTTAAGTTTCCTTCTTATTTTTTCAGCAAAAATTTATTAGTTTGTTCAAATATATGAAATATAGAAGTAAAAGAATCCCTCTTTCCTTCTTGCTCTCTATGATCTTTATACGAACATGTATTTACAACTTTCAAGACCTGAAAACGCAAGTGTGCGATGTTAGCGTCATGCAATGATTTTAGGTACTTTATTTTTTACCACGATATTTTTTACGGCGATGTTTTTAAACTGCGAAAAATTTTTGAACAGCTTTAATTTTGACCGCGACATTTTGTACTACGATGTTTTCTCTTTGTCATGTTTTCTACCATGTGTATAGTTTTGTGCCACGACATTTTCTCCTTGCATTGTTTTCTCCGCGATGTTTTTGCCACGACGTTTTCGGCGGACACCATTTGAGAGTTACCTATGACCATGGGTTTGGCGATCATGTGATAAGCTTTCCAGTTATTAATTTACCTTCATTATTTTAACATTGTCCTTGAATTTATCTTAACTCACTGCATTGCACATTTATGTGTTCACTACCAATAAGAATGAGGTCACTGATAACTAACACGAAGTGTTACCGAAGTCACTGGTAGTAAAATAACATGCACATCAGGAGTGATCACCTGCCTTTGACAGGCATCAGTGCCCTTGGATTTAAGTCTTTGAAAGCCGAAGTTTTCGCTAACCTGTATGCATAAAATACTGAACCCCGAACTCCGAACCGCCCAAAAAGGTCGTCGAGAGTCACAGCAATTTCCTCCCCTCCCCATCCATTAACGCACAAAGAAGAGTGAAGATTTCAAATGTCATCCTGTTTACTTCCTAACAAATAAAGATAAGAAAAAAGAAATAAATCCTTTTAGGACAAGCTGTCGGCAATAAACTGATACAATTCATTTGGGGAAATTGCACTTGTTATTGCATACCTTAGGGGAGGGAAGAAAACAACATCGGAACTTCGGCCGTTTTGGGTGGTTGTGGTCGTTTGAATGAAAGGCCGTCTGCGGCGTTATGGTCATCAAAGAGTTAACTCATTTTTTTTTAAAATTTACCTAAACTTTCTATATTACTACCCTTTTGTCTTCTATGGGTTTACTCCCTGTTACCATTAGCTTTCGTTCTTAACCTGTTGCCAACAACACTGGGCGATATTAGTCTGCTTTTTTTTCATTTTATTAAAAAAATTAAGTTTACTTCAACACCTCGCTCCAATGGTTGCTAGCTAAGGCACTAGCCGTCAAATTGAATCATCAGGTAGTGACCATTTACCCGTCAATCGTCAATGAGCAAAAGCCCTCACAAGCATTGGTGCGCTTTTACTTAATTTTAACATTTATGTAAGCTAAATGCATTACTAAGTACATGTGACTAATAACTGCTTGTGACCGTCAAACTGCACGTCGTTTATGAGCACGGACTTTGATGACATTGATGGATGACTAGTTTTAAAATATATATGAATATTTTCAATTCCTTTACACTGATAAATAATTGACTGCAAATGACCTTCAGTCTATAATGTGGGACATGGGGCATTCCTGAGCCGATAGCCTCTTCAAGAGGTTTGATGGTAAGGGAATACGGGGAGAAACCGTTCGTACTCGTCTTCCGGGATGTTTTCTTTGAAACTGTGATAAAGCATTATCTTTCTCACGGATGTAATTCAATCAAGTTCTGCGGTGCACCCTCGGCAGCGTTTTCGGTGATGAGGTGATGAGTCTTGCCTATTCCCGATGGCATATTTCACAAGTGAACATCCGCGTAGCCACTGAGGGAGGAGTTTCGAAAGTAGACCAATGAGTTTCTATTGCTCAAGTAACGTTAAATCTTCGTGCATGTGAGCGTGTGTTGGTTACGTTTTAATTTTCATTTGTTTCGCTGTTATAAATGTGTAGCGTAATAGTATAAAATCTCGTTTTTATGAGTTTGATTAATCTATGATATTTCACGTTCGAGATTTTTATCACGCATTAATATTTGGATTGATATTCACGGCGTATTATCGCTCTTTGCATCGAGAAAAATAACTCAAGCTACAATTACCCTCGAATATTATGCATTTACTAACACCTGTAGATTAAGAGAATTCAAGTGTATAGTTTTATTAATTGTGCTGAGAAGGCCTGGAAATGTTACAATGAAGCTAGTGTTTTCTTATTTCAGTGCTTGCATTCTTTTGATTTTTAAAGTGAAAGATGCAGAATACATACTGTGTATTACTTAATTATATTTATTGTTAACATTAAATGTTATATCTGAATAAACTGAATATATTCATTGTGAATATGATAAATTCATTCTGTTTTATGAGTATTTCTTGTGCAGACAGTACGTTTAATAGTGAGCAGTTATTAAATGTGAAATTTAACACAATAAATGTATGCGAATGCAAACTAGTAAAGTTCACATTGAATAAAATTCTGCATTGGCTTTATTACAGAACATCTTCTTCATATAGACTGCAATAAAAAGTTCTGACTTCTATTTACATATATAATTGCTGTAAATATTTTTCCCTTATGTATAGTTTTATGTAAAGATGGCATTTGGGCTCAAATGTTTATGGCTCTCTTTCTTCATCTTATTTACTATTAAGTAATATTTCACATGGATATTTTTGCGGAGTGTCCAACATTTATTTCAAATTCTTTCAACCAGGTAGTGAAATCTTAATAATTACTTATATTTCATGTAACTTCGCCATGAAAATTTTCAGAAGTCGACGATGCTTTAATTATTTTGCACAGAAAATTGCTTGGGAAAATGTTTTCAACCATTTTGCTTAAATCTCAAAGCACGCAAAAGATCATGTGACATGACAGAAATATTAGTGGATGCCTATTGGTCCATCCTAGAACCAATTCCCTCGGTGGCTACACAGACGTGCACGTTACTGGTTAAAGTAACCAGATTAAAATATCCAATAAATATCATTTTCCAAACAAATATTGTTAAATATTTATAGAGTGACAGATTATAAATTTAATATATGAAGCATACTTCTATGGTATGATGTTCTATCCAGTGTATACTGTAAGAGAGGAAATCTCCAAAATTAAAATATGTGAGAAGGACATTTTACATATTTTATAATTGCAATAAAGTAACCTCGTTTTTCATGATTTACAAGACATTACGCGTTTCGCCACCTGCATGATCTGACTGTTAGTGAAATTAGCTCAGAATATCTCGTAACATTTTATAAATAGTTATAATTTAACAATTTCATCCTTCAAGTCATATGGATTTCTGATCCACTCAATGCACTGAGGAATTGCATTTTATTAGTCTGAGTACTTGAAACCACATAAATAACATTGCTTCTTTGGAAGTAGCACATTACATAATAAACTCAAACTTAACTAGGCTTTATAAGACAGAGGTACACAGATTAAATTTAAATACAAATTAGTCTATAAATATCACAAATACTCAAAATACTTTTTTTTATAAAATTAAACATTTCGTTCAAACTGAGTCTTTTCATTTTCAATAAAAAAGCACTTATGAATTTAGTATTCACTAAACGATGGCTGAGCACATCGTCCATCTCCCCCCTCGTATAAAACGAGAGTTTCAGTAGCTTCAAAGACGCATGTACAACTATTGCACATATAAAGGAAAGTGAAGAAAAAGTAATTTGAACAAATATCAAATTTTAGGCATTCGATTGGCGGCCATCTATCAATAACTGCAATGGAAACGTAAATTAAATACGTGGGAATGTAATCGCACACTAAATCGTCTTAAAACGTTTTAAACTGAGTCGTCTAAACGTACAATTTTATTGGAACACTACGAATATCAAGACTCCTTTTTTTCGCTTTGTAGAGACATTAGATTATTTTTTTAAGCAGGAGAAGTGAAAAATGAGCAACGCCTTCGCCGAGAATCGAACCACGGACCTCTGGAATACGCGCCCAGCATGCAGATCTCTACACCATGAAGGCATGCTAGGCGGGAGAAATACCTATAGCTTTTATTTAAAATTGCTTTTTTCTGTTATTTATTTTGATGCGTTCAAAACTGCATAGAAATCGGAAACTAGATGCATGGAACATTTTATTTTGAAATTCCGTTATTGAGCGAACAACTTTTATAAACTTCAGACACATCATAACCAATTTAATGTAAAAGACAAATATTTCCTATCATACTGGATGAGTAAGCCTACAATATATCCCCTTCGAATAAAAACAATCCTCGCTTTGTTGGATCGCAGAAAACCATGTTCTCTTTACTTCCTAGTGCACTAAATCCTGGAAGCGATGACGGGGCACATCGTCGAACAAGGCCTATTCCATCGTAAAGAGTTACGATTCAGGCTGATATCTGGATCTTGGTTTATGAATGCTCAGTTTTCCTGGTTTCGGGCAGAATGGCAGCCGCTGATAAGGCGAACCCTTTTCTATACCTTTCGTCTACTTTCAGAATTTATAACATAAGGCAAGTTTTACAGCCGGCGGAAATGACGCAATGGCGGATCGTTATGCGTTGTGGAGAATCTGTGGACATCCCACGCTCCGAAGTCTGCATTTCTGCGTAACTCGCTACACCCCAGCCAATTCAATACCAAGAGCGTTGTTCCTATCAATATGGTTCACTGAGGGCAATAAAATGGGGGGGGGGGAATATTATACTTGCTTCCATGCATTTCTTTCCTTAAAAGAATCTGTAGGTTTCTGTTGACTTGAATTATGCCTTCATAGTTTTAATAATTAAATTGTGATTGATTTTGATGAATTATTATGTGCTGAAAGTTTTGCACTACTGCATGGTAAAATTTCAGAATATTATAAAAGCATTATTTTTATGTTATTACATTCACCTTCGCGAAGAGTTCTGATTAGAGTGCAATTAAAGAATCTCGTTTGAAATCGTAACCTTTTTAATGCACAGTTAAAGAACTAATACATTTTCAGTCTGTTCTTTAAGGAATTAAATATTCTCTGTTTCCAAAAGGACTGTGTTTACAAAAATTTAATCATGATATCTTGTTTGTTTAAGAATAAGTTTGTAACGTACAACAATTCTTCAATCTTCCAATTTATTAGTTAATGGCCGAAATAATAATTAGCTACATTATTATTGTCAGCTAATTATCAGTTATAATTTTTTATTAACTAAGTTTAAAAAAAAGCGAAATCGCAGTTAGATAAGATAAGTGTAATTTAATACACTACGATCGGTAAATATCAAGCAAACATGAAATGGATTCATTTTGAAATGACACGATTCAGAAAGTTATTATAAAGAATTTCTATTTTTAGGATAGAAAAGGCAGATAGTCAAACTAAAATGGCGAATAAAAAGAATTATTGCGAAAATTAGTTATTAGTGTTCTTTCATATTTTATATCTTACACACACACATACATACTGTACTTTAAGAAAGGAGAACAAACTAAAAAAGACCTTTGTGGTCAAGGATTTTTGCGCATTGAGCTGCAAAAATTAGAAAACAAGGTAAAAAGGTATCCTGCATGTTTTTGCTTAAAAGTCGGTGTGATACTGTGGTTCCGATGAATAATTTTAAAACAAGTTAAAATAAAGTGCAATTTAAAGTGTAAAAACAAGATAAATGAAATTATCATGAGAGTACTAGATATATGTATTTTCATATTTAAAAAAAATTTTTTTGAAACTTTAATGGTAACACTTTCAAACTGTTAGGCTTAATCTGATGATTTTAGATGACATGTTAAGCAAAAGTCAATCTGTATCTCAAAATTATAGATTTCAAAAGCTTTTTTTCTTCTTAGAATGGAAGAAAACACTTAAATTTGAATTTTAAAATTAGGCAATATTTATCTTTAAATTGACGTCGGTTTATTGTAAAATTATGTATATCGAAGGAGAACGGTTTAGACCTTTTTTGTTTTAAGAAGTAAAATATTGTGAATCCCCAATTCTGCTAGCGTCAGCTCAATCTCTATTTCCTTCAGGTCTAAACCTATCCTTCAAGACGCAACGTGTAATACTAGTGTAAACCTAAGATTTAATGATTCCTAATATGATTTTTATCTCTCTGTTCCTTAATGAAAATTATGGTATATTTGTTTAACTAAGAACTCATAACAGTGCGTAATACCTTTCTTGAAATCAGTATGCACCATAGCTTTTGGATTTTAGTCCTGGCAGAAAAGTAAGTTGTGTATTTTTCGATAACAAATTAGGTATATCTCTGGTTAAAGGTTATTCGAAATATTAGTATGGATAAAAAATAATATACGTATAATAAAAATGGTAATTTGCAAGTGAAATTATATTTAAAGGAGACTATTTTTTGACATAAAAATTGGTAAATAAGATAAGGTTACCAATTTGAATAATTAAATTTGGGTAAAAATGAAATAGTAAATATATATATATATGTACACTGCGAAAAAAAGGGCAGTTCTATATCTCCCGTTCTACTGGGCCGATTGACGAAATTCAAAATGCGTTTTTCATGTCTCGAAAGCGCGACTTATGATATATATTAGATTTATATATAGCATTGCTCTAACATAGGTATTTTGACAAAAAAATGGCATTCTTTCTGAAATAACAGAATTTTTTCCCCATATATAGATTCTACGATTCAAATTATCCCTAAATATTAAATTTTGTAAAATTTAGTGCGAAACTTACGGAGAAATTCAAAAATTTAATTTGGAGCATTTTTGTTTTTCCGTTTAGGCCAAGAACGGCCACTTGGCGAACTTTTTAATATAATGTAACCTATTTTCCTTTCTCTTCCATTGTGCAGGAGCGGAAAAAACGTCGCATCGTTCCTATCTTTTTACATTGTGGATAAGCGAGAAAAAAGTCACATCGTTCTTACATTCAAATAATTTATTTCAAAATTTCAAAATTTCAAAACGCGCCACTATATAAATTCACATATTTTGAATAAAAAATTCTAATTTTTTGCAGGTATGCTTAGAAATACATCTATTTTAAGATGATGGTAAAATTTTTATAGATTATAATTCAAAATGTTTTTCGAAAAATTTCTAAAAATTATTTAAAAATACAAATTTTTAAAATAAATCATAAAAATTGGACGAATGCTATTTGGAATGAACCTAAATTTCGAAATGTGAAAGGAAGAATCAAATAAAATTAATAGAAAAAGAGCTATTTATAAATATATATCAAGCTCAATTAACATTGAGGAGCTAAAATTTTGAGGGCTAACTTCTTAAAAACTACTCGGGCGATTTTTACAAAACTTGGCAATTTGGTGTAATTTGACTGGTAGAAAAATTGATTGGAAAAAAAAAATTGGCATGTCATTTCAGAAAAAGTCCGATTTTGTGACAAAATACCTATATTAGAACAATGCTATATATAAATCTAATACATGCCCTAGTCACGCTTTCGAGACATGAAAAACGCCAGGTGAATTTCGTCAATCGGCCCAGTAGAACGTGAGATATAGAACTTGTCTTTGAATTTGTCCCTTTTTTTATTTTTTTTTCGCAGCGTACAATAATCAACTTTTGTGACACATTTAAAATTTTTAAAACTAAGCCATCTACATATAACTAACCTCTTGAAAATCATCTTTGCAGACTGTAGCCGAGTGGGTAAGAGCATTAAACACTGATTATTCGGGCTGCGTTTGGTGCCAATTAAAGAGACGACTGTACAATCATTTCATGCTGCTCGTTATATGTAATGCGAATACGAGTTAATTTACTAATTCAGTCCTCTACAAAAAGTTTCTCTCTCGTAACACTAGTAACTATCTAGGACAATAATAATAACTGATTAAATAAGTCAATAAAAATACCTTTAATTATGCTTAGTGAATTGAATCTCTTTGTAGCATGATTTTCAGATACGTAATATTTGCCGTAAAATTAATCAAGTTAAATTTTTTATTACTTAAACTTTATCAGAATGTAGCAAACACGTTTAGAATTCTTTAGCAATAATATAAAAAGAATATTTTTGCTTTCAAAACATAGGTATTGTCACTCAAAGGTCCAATAACTGAAAACAATTTATTCCTATAGGTTATTGCTTCCAGTGAAAGAACCTTTTGACAAGAGTATGAAAAAGGATTCATATATTTAAAATCCTTTTGTGAACAAAGCTACAAAGTTAAGCTATAATTAATTGTTATGCTTATTTTCATATTATTCTTTACAACTTTTGCAGTTAAATTTGGAATACATTTTTCAAGTCAAACATCTCCATGTCACTTTTAGCTAAACAAAAGGGAAAAAATCTAATTTAAATTTTTTTCATTTTTTATGAAAGTGTTGTGTGGAATGTGAAGTATCTATATTCTTATGTTACTAATTAAGCTAAGAAATGCAGGCAATTGCGATTTTAAGAAATAGATTATGTTTTTCATGTATTCATCTGCATAATGTATAAACTATTGCTTTACGAAGGACTTCATTAAAATATATTTTTCCTTCTGAGGTATACTGAAAGCAAAAAGTAAAAATAGTAATATTAAAGCTGTAAGTACTACTTTTACTTTCCTCGGTATCTTCACTTTTATTATAATAGACTTCATTATCACTGTAAAGTACAGAAATATCATGTAATTAACACTAGACTGCTACTATTGGTGAAGATTAAATGCCAATGGCAGTAGAAATATTTTCTGTGTTTCCGGAAAACTAAGAAATTCTTTCAGGGAAAAAAAAAAAAAAAAAAAAAAAAAAAACTTTTCTACTTTTTGGGAAGTTTGAGAGCTACGTCATATTTTTAGGAAATTTTCTGTTTGTAACCATGACAACATGACCAAAAATAGCTGAATACAAATCCAATTAAGAGCGTTTCGTTCTCTTCGAAATCTTTTCCGTAGCTGTCACTTACTAAGATGTTTTCCCCTGTCCGATCACATACTCGTCGTATATTCTTGAAGATGTCTCCTCCTGTTCCGAAATGGCAAGCCAGACAAAAACTATAGAAGGCTATGAAATCTCATATATCTTTGGAGATCAGCTTGAATGGTCTTATGAAAAAATATATATGAAAATTATTTTTATTGACGGAATCAAATACATTGTTAAAGATATTCAATATTATACTCTATAACAAAAAAATCGAGGCACCAAGAAAAAATTGTTCGATGCAAACAAAAATTGGTGGATAGGAAGATTATATACAGAACAGAAAATGTTTAAAATTTCAGAAAAATTGAATGATTTATTTCAAAGTTACATAGTTACAAAATAACGAGATCAATAAGGTGTTGACCCACCTCTAGCCTGGATGCAAGCTGCCACACGACGTTGTAGAGACTGATCAAACTCTCGAGTGGTCTCCTGCGGTATTTCTTGCCAAATTTGCTCCAATTGTCAGGCTAGGTCATCAACATTCCCTGGTAGATGCAGTCGCCTTCTCATCATATCCCAGGCATGCTCGATAAGAGAGAGATCTAACGATCTGGCTGGCCAAGTAAGTGTTTGAAAAGCTGTAAGACAGTTCATAGCAATACCTGCCGCATGCGGTCTGGCATTATCTTGCTGAAAAATAAGGCCAGAGTACTGCAAAAGGAACGGTAGCAAAACGAGTCTCAGAATGTCGTCGACGTACCGCTGTACTGTAATACAACTTATGGGTGTGTCTAATAACGACCAAAGGGGTCCGGCTATCAAGAGAAATGGCATCCCAGTCCATAACTCCTGGTAGAGGGCCTGTATGGCATGAAAGAGGGATCGACACATTGCTCTGGGCGTCTCCAGACCCATATTCGATGATCGCCACAACACAGTTGGAAGCGGGATTCGCCGCTAAAGACAATACGTTCCCAGTCAGCACCATTCCAACCTTACCGAACCAAGCACCACTGCAGTCTGGCTCGACAGTGTGCTGGCGTGAGTGGCAGGTGGCTTAACGGTCAGTAAGAGCACAGATTTCGTTCTATCAGACGTCTGTAAATGGTCATGGTGGACACTCGTGTTGGGATCGCACGTCTGATGGTTGATAGAGATGAATCAGGCACTGTGACAGCTGATCTGACAAGCACTATGTCCTCTCGATCTGCTACGGCTTTAGGTCGACCACTACCATCATGACTCTGAAATCTGCCATTGTCCACCCATTCTTGCCAGCATCTTCTAATCGCCGTATCGCTTCGGCTCATATGACGAGCGATTCTCCGATTTGTCCAACCTGCCTCCTTCAATCCAATGATACGACCTCTTTCAAATTCTGACAGTTGTTCGCTATGAGTTCAGATCTTGCAGCGAGGCATTTTTTCAGTCGTTGAAAGGTATCCTAAACCGCAATGCCACAGAAAATAATAACAACAGCTCAAGTATAGCTCCTTAACTACATCTGCTGGATGCGCAGTTCTGATGCGCTGGAGATCGTACTATTCATTTATTGGGCACCAAATTTTAATTATTTGCATACTTGGTCAAAACATTTACACATACAAAATTTCATAGCAATCGGATGGTTCCTTTTTGGTGCGTCTATTTTTTTTTTTTTTTTTTTTTTTTTTTTTTTGTTACAGAGTGAAGTTACAAAACTGTGGAACAAGCATTCAGCATTATATTTTAATTAGGGAGTAATTATGTCTTCAGAAGCAAATATTAAAATAAATATTTATATTCCTAATGACTAAACTCTTAATGGGCATCCATTTTTTCATAATTATTTATGTAAGTGAATTAAATTAAATCATGAAGTGACAAATAAATTTGATGTTGCTTTAATATACAAAACGCCGCCTCAGTCACAAGTAATCAGTATTGGTTTACAATTTATAGCGCAGATGAGGAGCCTAGAGAAATCACAAAACACCCAGTGTTAAAATAAAGATGAAAATAAATTAACATTAATAAATTATTTAATTCTTATAGTAAAATGCATGTATGTAGCTTAAAATTTGATATAAATCTCTTCTATGCTATGCGTACAAAGGGGTTTGTAAAAAAATGGTTAAAGGTTTCAGAATTTATAATGCTCATTTGTTATTCTTAGGCATTTTCTCTAATTCTTCCTGTTTGGACTTCCACCTCCGAATGCATCGCTCATCAACTTGAAATTCTTTGTCCAGAGCGCGATTTTCAATTTCGATCGCTTTCTTCACTGCCGAAAGCATAAAAGCAGCTGTATAACGTTTTCTTTGAGAAGGATCTGTAATAATAATAATATTTGTAAAGCGCGAATTGTAAGGCTAGCAAAAAGCCAGCTACAAAGCAGTAAAAACGTGTAAGAATGAACAGAGCACTTGGAAAGTACACGTAGCTGTTTCCATTAAAACAAAAAGTCATAGGAAAAACTAATAATTACTAAATATCTCTACGACATTTCTACAAAAATACTCTAAACTTAGAACTAACGTATAACAAATATAATTTTTTTCGGGAGCTAATTCGAAAGTGAAGTTTTCTATTTAAGGCAACCTTCTAATCTTAATGCTAAAATTCTTGACCGTATTTTTAGAAACTGTAATTGAAAGTACTGCATGTCTATGATTAATCTTTAAAGAAACGAAGTCATTGGCATCCTTTTCTAACACTTTGCATACATGTATATATATATATATATATTTACTTATAATAAATAAATGCAAAGTAAAATGCAGTTCAAAACCTAATCGAATTGTGCGCTGATAGCGACAGCAACTGGTAGTAATAATGCAAAATAAATTAAATTAAAACAGTTAAAATCTATTCCATATTCAATTCGAAACAAACAATATGCAATAATAAGGAATCTAAAAACACAGTGGCAAATTGCGTGAAAGTTGCAAAATCAGTTAAAACCAAAAATGAAAAGAGTAAGATAAATACGAAAACGTTATTTGCACTTTTCGTCTCATCATCAGAGAGTTTTTTGTTGCATCTATGTGGACGAGCATTGCTGTCAATAAAAATAAACTGAGGGTCAGCTACCCTCTTGAAAAGGCGAAAGTAGGACTCTCAGTTCTCTTCCTATATTCAATAGTAATCACACATTCTCTTTCGAACATACGAAGGTCTTCAGGTCAATCCAACATGATTGCCTATACAGACTATACAATATTCGCTGCCCTACTGGTCTTTTTCTCGGGTACTTGAAGAGTAGTGAGTACCTGGTTCTCTTCAGTTGAAGGTAAGTCGAGAATCAGTAGTAAGGCTTAATAAGTAGTTATCTGTGAAAGGAACGGTCCTCTGCCAATGCTTTGTCTAAAATCGGTGATATATGAGTCGAGTTAAACGGGTTCTCGTGCACACAAGCCATGCTTCGGGTGTCCGCCGATAACATCGCGGCAAAAACATCGCAGGCGAAAACGTCGCGGAGAAAACAACGGAAGGCGAAAACGTCGTGCTACAAAACATCGTGGGAGAAAACATCGCAAAGAGAAAACATCGTAGTTCTAAAACATCGTGGTACAAAATATCGTCATCGAAAATAAAGCGGTTCAAAAACTTCGCAGTTTAAAAACATCGTCGTCGAAAATATCTTGGTAAAAAATAAAGTATCTACAAATCATCGCATGACGATAACATCGCAGACATGCTTTATTTTTTTCAGGCTTTAATAGTAATTGTAAATGGATATTCCTATAATGATTGAGCGCAAGATGGAAAGAAGGATAATTTTTACTTTCATATTTTTTATTAACTAATACATTTTTGCTGATAAAGTAAGAAGGAAACTTAAGCATAGAAAAGTAATGCAACTTATAGCACTTAACAGAATTTTAAACCGACATAGTTAACTAACAAAGATCATTTATGTTATCGATGTTACTTAAGCTTTTACTAGTAATTTTTCATGAAAAGTATAATCTAAAAAAAGCCTGAAAAAAATAAAGCATGTCTGCGATGTTATCGTCATGCGATGATTTGTAGATACTTTATTTTTTACCACGATATTTTCGAAGACGATGTTTTCAAACTGCGAAGTTTTTGAACGGCTTTATTGTACCACTATGTTTTAGACCTGCGATGTTTTCTCTTTGCGATGTTTTCTCCCACGATGTTTTGTAGCACGACGTTTTCGCCTTGCGTTGTTTTCTCCGCGACGTTTTCGTCCGCGATGTTTTTGCCGCGATGTTTTCAGCTGTAACCATGCTTCGATACAGCAACGCGTTTTTCATAAAACCAAATGCGTAATATGAATAGTTTTTCAAGATAAGTAAAAAACATACTTGATACATTTCTGACTCAGAAACTTTATGTACCCTGAATACGTAATGGATCTCGGTACTAGGCTATAATGGTCCTATTGATAAAGAAAAATGTAAACTTCATGTTTTAAGAATGAAGAAATTAATCACAAGTATTTCTAAGAATAAAATATGAAAGTAATATTGCTACAAAATTTGAATTTTATGCATTAAAACCTTCCCCCTAGCAACAAAGTATTTATAATCTTATAAATGTTTGATACAAATAAAAAGAAATAGCTAAAATAAATTTCGTTCTTTTATCAAACTTTATTTTCGAATTATTACTGCTTCTAATCAACATTTAGGCCGAAAGTATTGGTTATTGGTAATTACCATTTTCCTGCCGAGTTCACATTCAAAGAATTTTAAAATATAAGATTATTTTCTTAGCAAAAGATTAAACTGCTCGGTAGAGTTTATATAATATTAGATAAATTTTTTTGTAAAGAAGGAAATTTATATTTACCGTTCCAGACCAGGCCGAGTAACGAGTAATTGGTTAGACAAGGCATGTCAAACTCATTATCTCAAGCGAGGCAACGAGTCTTCAGTGTGAAAAATGGAAGGAACAAAAAGATGAATAACTATTGTTTCTTTCTCGACAAATGTCATCTTTTTTTTTCTGCAGTTAGCTTCTGGATATCTGGATAACATGCTGCACGAACGACCATTCTTTTAGAATAGAGGTCAGGTTAGCACGCGAGGGCTGTCTGCCTAAGGGGAAGGATGACTTTGTGGAAGTTTTTCTGAGGGAAACTGGTTAGTATACACGCTATCCATGGGAAAAACCGCGTAAACGCTCATGAAGCCAGCCGTACGCCGGGATTCGAATGCCGGACCGAACTAACAGTGTTCAGCGACTCAGCCGCTAATGAACCAGAGCAGAGGTCAGGTGATTATCTGTTAACCTGGATCTCGCTGGTGACTTGTTCCTTGCATTAACTAGAAAAATTGTTCCCGCTGATGCGTACTACCGAACACGGAAATCACGTGCGATACAAGGTGATACCCACGTCACTGAATTATTGTTTTAAAGTTGAGTAGCACTGAATGTCTGTTAATTCCATTCTAAAAATGGTAAAATATATTTTTCAAAGAAACAGTCTCAAAAGTCTTTTATAGCATTCGACAGTGTATAGTATGCTTTTTCATATCCGGTGAAATTTCTATTTTTATTAATATTATGTATGTGTTTATATATATGATGTATATATATGATGGATTGGATTGGATTATTCAATTATGGCAAAGCACACGAGGGTTATCTGCCTAAAGGAGGGATGCCTTCGTGGAGGACTTTCTAAGGGGAACTGGGTCGTACACACGTTACACATGGGAAAAACCACGAAAACGCCCATGCAGCCAGCCCGTTTGTGGGATTCGAACCTTGGACCGAACTACCAGTTTTCAGCGTCTTTACC
Organism: Stegodyphus dumicola; assembly: GCF_044657685.1. Lineage (NCBI taxonomy): Eukaryota > Metazoa > Arthropoda > Arachnida > Araneae > Eresidae > Stegodyphus > Stegodyphus dumicola. The sequence continues at coordinate 136,549,823 of NC_140777.1, forward strand.
GCTCGGCCGCTGGTAGGCATATATATGATGATTAAACACGTATATCATGTATATATGTGTTTAATTATATATATATATATATGTTGCATTATTATATATATATTATTACATATTGATGTATGTATGTGTGTATATATGAAGATAATCTTATATATACTATAAACACATATATAACATCATATATGTGTTTAATTTTCTCAAAGTGAAGTGAGGGCCACATAAAAATAAATGAAGACCGCGAGTTTGGCATGCCTGAGTTAGCGGTTAATTAAAAAATACGTTTTTTACTTTATTATCTGATTAATTGTATTAGCTAATAATTTAAGCTTTACATTTTATGAATTCCTGAGTACTTTTATTTGTTTAAATATTAATCTGTTTAAGACTACTTTTATCTTTTCAAATAAAAGTTGCTCATCAAAAAACGAAAAATTCGCGCATGAGCAAAACCATTCTTCCTTTTATATCATCAGAGAAATTCTTCATGTTCAAAGCGCTAACCAACACTTTTAAAAATCGTCTTTCCTTTAATCTCAAAGCTAACCGAAGAAGCAAAGTACAACAAAGCAGAAATTCCATTTCATCCATTTCTGCTAACAAACAACATTTATGTACTGGAAAAAGTTGGCCAATTTTTAACTACTTAACGGTTGGGGAAAATCAAGGCCTATCTTATGTACTCCTTTTCAACAACATTAACCTAGAAGATTATTTATCTAGCTTTATAGCTGATGACGAGCTACGATGTCCATCCGTCTTCTCCTTTCGCAGGAGGAGATAGGGGTTGCTAAATGACTGGGTCGTTTATCTGCAATGTTCAGCCTTCGCCCTTGTTTTTGCTGCGCATCGCTAAGGTTTCATATTTATGCTCATGGCGGCGTTATGGTTTGATTACAACGGAAGTTTAAGGAAGGCGATAAAGGGAGCATAAAGAGAATTTCAGAGAATTTGGTGGAAGGAGTGGGCGCGGTAAACAGGCTCTAAATGGAGTGCTGAGACATATTAATTATTAAAGAGTGTCGCGGATGTAGGTAAGTCTTTCTTACAAAAGCCTATCTGAGGAGGAAATCGACAACCACTAGCGTTAGTTAATGCATTTAAGTAGGAATCTGCATTAGAAGATAATATAAGCTCCTGCTCAAAATTAAATTTAAAATCATTTAAAGAACATTAAATCGATCGAAATAGTTTTTGTATGAAATTTCTAAAATTTAGAATAACAAATGGCACATGAAATGAAAAAAACTTTTTCACATTTTACTTAAAAGTACTTCCTTTATTTACGCAATCAAATTCAAAGCGAGAATCGAATTTGCGTTAAACTTGTTGTATCATACCAGTATTTACTTCGCCCATAGTATTCATAATTCTACACATAGGATTATCAAGATATGACATAACGTCTTTGATGTATCCTCAAAAGAAAACTTTGCATGATTTGACAGCCGGTAACCTAGAAATTTGCTTTTTAGACCTCGAAGTCATCTTTGAAATGGAATTGACCATTTTGAAAAAAGGGGGACGAATAATATTTCCCCCCTCTACTGACTCAAATATGTTTCCTAAAAGTGTTTGGAATCACTCTAATACTTCGTATAAAAAATTATGAAAATAAAATTTAAAAATTTTTGCTTAGTATTTTAAAGTTTTTAATTAACACAAAATTTGAAATCAGCTTCGCTCTTTAGATGGGCTTTGGATTGCGTTGTCTTTAACGTTCTTTGTAGTTTTAAGTATTTTAAGTATAACTACTGATTGAGAAAAGCTGTACGAGTACATTTGTGGAAAGTTCCAGATCTTTTTAGTGTTGCTTCTGGTAAAATAAATGTCTCAAACTTTCCGGTTCTGTGTGCATTCAATATATTAAGAGTCCGTACGCACGCAGCAATATTTAACGTTTCTTAGTTTAGGATTCGAATGATGAAAAAAGGAAGATTGGAGTCTTTGAATCTCGAATCTTTCAAGATTCGTTTGATTTGATTTTCCGAATAAGTTTCATCCCTATTTTAAATTCTTCGGCTGTAGTGTAGAATCGGGTGCCCCTTCGATTAGCGACAAATTTTGGTGATGAAACCTCACTTCCAATTACCATGATAGTTTTAGCTTCCTGATTTTTTTAATGAAAATAGCTCTATGTAAACATGGACAAAGTTAAGGCAGTGCGCAGTGAGTAGTTTGCGCATTGCTGTTATTTTTTAAAGTGAAACTAGATCGATGTGTACATGGACACAGAGTTTGTGCAATTGTTTGCCTTCTTATTTTGGTTTTGTGTAGGGGCCATCTTGAAAAAGTGGGCCTTTCTGGCGGTGATCTTGGCGTCAAAAAAGAATCTCCAAAAAACAAGCGGCACCAAGCTTTTACCAATTCTTCCATTTCATATTATTCTCTACTAACAGGAAATATTTTATTTGCTCAACGACTGTTATTACATGAAAGAGGCTAAAATTGAAGTCTTTTCTTAAAACTTTACGAGTAACATTTATGCATTTTGTGGTTTAATAAAAGTAAATGTATAGTCCCTAATTCTTCTAATTGGCTCTCATTAGCACTTACCATCTTAATCAATCATTCCTACAGCACTTTAATTTTCATTCTCCGTCTCCTTAAATTAGGGATGTCAGACATAAATTCTTAATATCGGAAGTTGACGCTATCGATCATTTGAACGAGCAGTACTTACACTATATCTTCCCGTGATTTGGAGTTCGTGCAGTCATGTTGTTGCTGAAATAACTTTAAGATCAGTTTGTTCCGTTGAAATGAAGGGTTATTCAAATTTATCATATAATTCTAGTTTTTCTATTTTGCAACGTGAAAGTTTCGTTAGGACTGCCACAAAGTAATATGGTAAAATTTAGAAGGTATGCTCAAATTTGAATTTGGAGAAAAATTGGTGTAAGAAGCAATTAATATTGAGAAATGTTTATTTTTTCCCTTTCCACTTGAAGCTTATGTGTTCTATAAGTTAATTTTTTGTTTCTAATAGCAGTCATACTATAATATTACTTTTCCAAACTGATTCCAAACTGTGCAACAGATTTTAAGCATCTAAGTGAGATCAAATCTTCTTCATTTTGCTAATCTTTTAATATTTCGCGGTTATAGAAATCAGTTTCATTTAGTACAAGCCGAGGAAGCAAGATCCTCGCATTGTAGTAGTAATGAATGCGTAGCACAAGATTGTTTGCTATTTGAAACGGCCTTTCTGCTAATTTTAGAATTTTTCTCTTTCTATATAAGCAAAGATTTTTGTATATGTAAGTGTTGAAATTTCCTGTATCAGTAGTAAATATCTTTCATTGCTCAATTAAAAGTGTTATACTTTATGTACGATTATTGAAGATCTCAATATAGGTAAAATATCAATTTATATTTAGTTTTAGACAGTTAAAAACCGCATGTATTTTACAGTGATTATCATTTAATTTTACAATTTCCAACTTGTAGTAGTACAATTCTAATACACATTAAGCAATAAATTAATTAATTAATTAATTAATTTTTTTCGTCAATTATTCAGTTTGGAGGCCTTAAAAAAACTAGAGAATATTTAAACAATATTCTTAATCTTTAATCTTAATTTATTAATTTATTCAGCTCAGCTCATTGCATGTTATCGGTAAAAGTATAGTTTAGGGTACCCCTTGGCAACACTTAACGATTTTTGGCGGTACATGGATACCGATTTTGTGCAATTCTTTGACTCTTTATTTTGGCTTGCAAAGCGGCGATTTTTGCGCCAAAAATCGCTGCTACACAAAGCCAAAAATCAAGACAAAAAATTGCACAAACTCGGTATCCATGTACACATTGACTTATTTTCACTTAAAAAAAATCCCAGAATTGCACAAAAATGGCATTGCGCACTTCTTTGACTTTATCCATGTACACGTCGACCTATTTTCACTTTAAAAAAAATCGCCGAATTGCACAAACTTGCATTGCGCCCTCCCTTTACTTTGTCCATGTACACATCGATATATTTTCACTTAAAACGTCAAAGGAGCACCAAATTCTACAATATAGGAAAACAAAAAATACATAATCTCAATAAAATACATTTTAAATCAAACAATAAAATAACATAAAAAAGGAAAAACATGTTACACGTTTAAACACTACCAAAAGCAAATATTCACTTACCGTGATTTTCGAGTTCGCTTCGTACACCCAGTGTCACGTAAAAATCAAAATATCAATCATACTCAAATGACTTTTTTTCAAACCAGGTACTATTTCTGATCGAACGCTTCACATAGTGACCATCTGAATCTTTCTTCCTACAAACCCATTCAAATCCATCTAAACGGTTTTTACATTCGACTAGATGCATATCCTTCCTACATACAGGACACTTATAATGGCTACTAAGTAAACCTTCATTTACACACCAGTCAATTAAAGCTCTTTTCCCCTTTCGCTCCAAATTGTACAGAAACTTCAAATTAATCTTACTACATTCGGTCATTCTACCGTCTAAAGAATCAAACCAACACACACCACAGAAACGCTTACAAAACATCCCATGATTCAAAATTTCCCAGAATCATGCACCCGATTACGTCACAGTAGGGTTTCCATAACATTCAACTACTCAGTCTACCATAAATGAAATAACAACTTGGAGATAAATCAAACAACAACTTCACCATAATACCAGGGGTACCATAAAGTCTACTCTATCCCATATTATCATTAAACAATGTAATCAATATTGTCACTCTATTTTAAATATTTTTATATCAAAACTATCTGAGTAAACTTAAAATGTTAAGATATAATAGTATTATTGAGTGCATACAGATTTATACCAGACCAAATGTAAGCGGAACTGATGATAGTTAGTTTGATAAAATTTATTTTACCAATAGAAACACTATACAGTTCGAGAACTTACCGCAAAAATACTCTTACAGCTCTTCTCAGTATCACAGAGTACAATAAATAATTACTCTTCAAATTACTAAGAACGTTAAACACAGCAGCATAATGCAAAGCGCATGTGAAAGGCGAAGCTCAGGCGGAGATCTCCCAATACTATGTCAACGCTGTACTAAACAACTCAAAAGCATGCTTTCTTGTATAGTTTTCCACGGCTGCCGAAAAATACCTACTACTTTTGACTTAACTCGAAATTACTAGAATGCATATGAGGGCCGGAAACGGTACATTTACATATAGGGATCAATTACAGTTATTTAATTGCAATACCAATGACAGTTATACAGCAGTCGGGCCAAAATGGCTGTTTCTCGCCATTTGGCGACAAAAATCAGTCACAAAAATTATCACCAGGTTGCCGATTTCTAGCCAATTTAGCGAGACAACCAGTTACTCAGTATTACTTGTCCCTGTAATCCTATTTTTCCGGGAAAGCTTCTCCCTCTTCAGACTTTTCACGCTGCATTAGAAGGTTACTGCAGTTTTAAACATAACTTCACTAAAATTATTTTCATATAAACGAAATTCGCAACAATATTTACTCATGTGTAATATTAGTAAAGAAGAGTAACTTCAAAGTACGTAAGAAGACAAAAGTCTAAGCTGAATAAAAATAAATATATGTTCTTACATTTAATCTCAATGTTTTCCAATCCTTAATAATTTGCCACCATTTTTTCACATTACGTTACAGTCAGCATTTTTACAATTTTTTACACATTTTTACAATACTTCACAGTTAGCAAAAAACATTTTTGCAACAATAAACACATTTTACATTACAAAAAGTTTACAGAATAGGTTTTTAAAATAGATCTAACAGATGGCAGCTTAACACTCAACTTTGCCTTATATTAGCGCCCTCTATTTATAAAGTTAGAAGAAACACACTACTTAACATCACTTAGTTTGGCATGCTGCTCCACTCTCCAAATACAAATATAGTTGGTAAGATAAATTAAAACTTACTTTTTGATTTATTTGCATAATTCGTGTCGGGGAAGTATTTTGTCGGCAAGAGTTTCTAAATTACTTTGGTTTTCTACTCTAAATTGACTTTAATTATTCTAGTCTTTACTTGTTAATTTCTCTAAATTCCACTTGTTTAAATTTCTTTGTTTTATTCACAACATTTGGTTTTAAGTTTGGTTTTGAATTTTTCTTTTTACCCTTTGCCTACATGGATGACGAAACACGAATTGAATAATTGAAGAGTTGGATTTGGAGGCAATTTCCCCTTGATAAGTCTGTCTCCTGCCTGTTCAACAATTATTAACTTATGCATTTTTATAAATTTTTAGGATTAAAAAATTTATTGGAATTATATATAATACATTTACTATTATATATTCATAGATTTTGATACTTGCACTTGATTTACATATGCTCTCAGAATTTAAATGATATTGTAGATTAGTTCGCAGCAATAATTAATCATTTATTTGTAATTCAATTTCATTTAAAATTTAATTAACTTTAAATTTGCTTTTTACGAATAGAGAATGTTTGTTAAATTCAAATTTCATTCCTTGCAGCAATGGCGCAAGAGAATTATTTAAATTTAATTTAATTTTACTATATTCTTTTGAAATAGTACATGTACTTAAATATATTATAAAAATTATTACAATGTCGTTAAGAAGATGAGTGGTAATTTCAAGCGAAACAAGCACTGAGTAAGTGAAAATAGCTTAATATAAATTTCTTTTCTTTAAATAAAGAAGTTCGTATTGAACTTTTAATAATACGTCGAAAGAAATACATTAAAGTTTTGCATAAAAACCTTTCGTAATTTTATACCTGAAAGAAAATACTTCTAGCCGTGTATCATGCTGTTACAGATCGCAAATCATTCTTTAAATGATCATCTCAACAAATTTTGTTTCTAAGGTTAAAGACGGTTTATAAAACTTTACTTCTCCTTTTCCTTTCTGGAGTGTTGCTTAAATTGAAAAATAATCCTAGAAACATCCATGCTAGAGCGTAGGGGGTTTTTTCTGAGGAACTCTGAACAGATCGAAAGACTGATTTTTCTTTATTTACTTCTTCTAAAGGAGAGGAATCTGGCTTAGGAAGTATATACGTTGTTCACAAAATGTGAAGCAAAGACCTCGTGTCTCTGAAATTTTATCTTGGAAGACAAAAATACCACCAGATAAAATTTATCTTCCCTTGAAAAGAAACGTAGCACCGTTATTTTCCAGACTCTTAGCCCTTAGAAAAATCAAAAGAATGTGTAGTTTATCCACTTCTACTCACTGCAGAGATATTCCTTTTCTTGGCTTGGATGCATATGAGAAAAACGATACTTCCTTTCCTTCTACAGCGATAAAAAGAAAAGAAACAAATGCTAATAATTTTTCTGAAGTTGAATTGTAACTACTATAACCAATTTTGAGCACCGAATAGAAAATACGCATGCTTTTAGATAAAGATTACGAATATTAACTTATTTTTTTAGATGCTGAACTGAATAAAATTTCTATTCCTTATGATCAAATGTATTGGGTAGGTCTATAAATTCGTGCGCATTTTTTTGGTAAATTTTTAAATAATATAAAAAACCACAATTTAACAATTTAATCAATTATATATTTTCCTCCATTATCTACAATGTCTCGCCATCTTACAGGCAGCTTTTTTATACCATTACTGTAAAAGGACTCTGGTTTTGATGCAAAAAACTTTAAAGTTCATCGTGTACATCCTCTTTAGAATTTAATTTTTTTCCCAGCAAAAAAATTTTGTAAGGCACGAAATAAGTGAAAATCACTTGGGGCAATATCTGGGGAGTAAGCAGGATGTGGCAAAAACTCCCAATTAAATTCACTAATTTTTTACCGCGTTGTTCGAGCCGTATACGGTCTAGCATTAGCATGATGAAACAACACTTTCTTGATATTCACCAATCGTGGGTGTTTTTTGATCAATTCTGAGTTTAGACGGCAAAGTTGTTGACTAACTTCCGAATTAATCTAAATAATAAACTTCCGAATTAATTGTTTGATTTGGTTTTAACCGTTCAAAACGTCCTGAACGGAGATCATCATCAATGTTGCTTTTTCCAACTTTTAATTTTTTAAACCATTTCTGGGCAGTCCTTACGCTAATAGTGTGTTCACCATGTACACCATTAATTTGTATCCCTGCAAACCTGGCAAATTCACCACACGAAAATAAAAAATGTAGCACAGCACGTTTGTACTGATTATCTATATTCCTCTTCTATGGGTATTAAAATGCGTTCGATATTAACGAAAGCTGGTGATAAAATGAATAATATGTTAATCAAAAGATAATAAGTTTCAACAGGTTCAAAATTGTATTGTTTTAGTAAATGCGTCATAGTGAATTCCACGCATATTCTTAATGTATGTCTCATACGAACTTATGGACTGACCTGATATTTCTTCAAAATATATCAGTTTGTGCCGTTATAGAATACTTTCGAATATTAACTTACTAACATTTCTGTTTACTAATCCAGAAGAATTACATTTCTGTTTATTAATCCAGAAGTCAAACAACAAAAATCAGCGTTATATTTTCAAATTTTCACAGGACATTTCACAGGAGTTTCGATCGTTTTACCGAACCACCATCGTCAGCTGCAAAAGCGCAAAGGAACGAGATAGGATATAATGATCAGATAAGATAAGAAAACCTGGACAGAAAATAAGCTAGTGGCGCCATCTGTTGATGAAACCAGAACTAAAACATAATTTTTTTAAAGGCCGATGGCAAAGATGGATTGGAATTAGGATCGTTAACTAGAACAGAAAGATTTTTTTTGAATGTGAAATATCTCTAGAAAATCCAGTTCTCCAATGGAAGATGTTTTTTGAATAATTTTGGCAGCAGAAAAATTGAAAGTGTGATGTTCGGACCAACAATATTAGGCAGTGTTCCCTTTTTTCTAACATATGCCTCATGTTCCTTGACGCGAAATTTTAAGGCTCTCTGAGTTTGGCCAATGTAAATTAAACCACACAGTATACAGCAGTACATTATGAATAAGTACTGCATAAGTACTTATTCATACTGTACGAACCGGAGACTTATGGAAATACGAAAATCATCGAATTGCAACTTTTTTATAGCTTGACTACGCATTTAACATGTAAGTTAAATGCATGTTTTAGGTTTTTTAGTGATCCATGTATTAAGTAAAAGAACTATTTTCAAAGCTGGATTCCTCTCTTCTTTTAAAAAATAATATGATGTCGAAGTATAATTCGTTTTCACAATCCAGGAAACTTTTAATGCGGAAGATATTTATTTTCTCATTTACGTGTACCTTTTCAGCTGAATGACTATTTATTTAATTGAAAGGAGGAAACTAAATAGCTAAGAATTTTTATTTTCAATAAATTATTACCTAAGTTCTAATTGCACGAAATGCTTTTCAGTAGAATTAAAAATGCGTTATAAAAATGTCAACGTAATAAAAAAAAATATTTTTTTCCAATAAACTCTTTAAGCCCATAATAAATACTCTGCGTTTTTATACATAAAACAGGAGCCTTAAACTAAATTAAAAAAATGCTTGATATAATAATTTAAATTCCCTTATATATCTTAGTAATTATTTTCAGCAGTTTCGAGGGAAAAGTCTCATCAGGTAGTGTTATAAGGTATTTCTCCCGTCTTCTTAGCATGCCTTCGTAGTGTAGCGGTCAGCACGCTGGGCAGGTATATCAGAAGTCCGTGATTCGAGTCCCGGCGAAGGCGTTGCTCATTTTTCATCTCTCCTGCTTTGCACAGATAGCATGAGCGTTCTGAATGCGCTGAATTCCTTTCCTCCAAAACATCCGCACACGGCAGCTCTTAGAGAGATTCTCTTGACGTCAGGCTCCTCCATTCCCTTAAAGATCAACTGGATAAAAGGACGCTCCGGGCAGAAGGGCAACGAACGAGCTGATGAACTGCCTAAGACCGCAGCTCTCAAATCAGAAATTGACAAGTTCCGCTTTCCGCAGAAGTTGCAAAAAAGCTACTCAAGACAAAATTCCAAGAGACATGATCATCACGATCGCGGGAAGAACAGACAGGTAGATTAACTTAAAACATCTTCTCAATACCTACTCTCAAGAAGCTCAAATGCGGCCGACTCTTCCTGCAGGCCTGTATCAACCATGGGAAATTCCCACCGTATCACAGACGATTCCTCAGACGGGACGTCAACTGTTCTTGCGGTCTTCGCGGGAAAGACGCGGGCGCACTTCATCTCCTGCTCTCTGACAGAGCACCTTCGACAGCAATTCTTTCCTTCCGACTACATCACATATCCCGTGAATAGACCTTTCACGGACTATTACTGCTACAACGGTATCGTAGAGATAATGAAGCAAGTGAATGAAACGAATTATATCCATGAAACTGAAGGTTAATGTAAAATGTAGAAAGGCGGCCTAATCGTCAGATTGCTAGCAACGACTAGGATGACTTCTTAATTCTGTAGTGCCGCTAACTTAGTTTGGCGTAACAGATTAAATAAAGTGACCATATCTCTCCTGCTTTCAAAAAGTACCTAATGTCGCTACAGTGGCGTCCGAACTAAAAAGGTGGTGGATGATGATTCTCCACACTCAGGATTTGGCATTTTGGCCCCCTAAACCCCAGTCGCCCTTTAAAAGGGGGAGCATATAAGGTTTTTCGCCCGCCTTCTTAGCATGCCTTCGTAGTGTAGTGGTCAGCAAACTGGGCGCGTATTCCAGAGGTTCGTGGTTCGAGTTCCAGCTAAGGCGTTGCTCATTTTTCATCTCTCCTGCTTTCAAAAAATACCTAGTGTCTCTACATTATCTCTATTTGTGTTGGTTTTGTGACAAAACACACATTTTTAGTGATGCACAAACTTAAATACACATGCTTGAAGTCTTCTACGGAGATTTTTGCCTGTAATGAAATCGGTACTTACTTGTTTGAGTTTATTTTATCAGAAATTATTTCAAACTGGGTTAGCATTGTCATAAAACGTATTCTCTACGCTTTAAATCCAAGTATTAGTTTTTGACTTAAACAAGTAGTCTTTGTCAGTCATTCTGTAAAGCGTAAAAGGGAAATGAAATTTTGAAACCCAGTTTGAGGGGTTTTTACTACTGACAAAATGGACTTCCTGGAAAACGACCGAACCGTACGAATTTCATACGTCAATTCCGGTTTTCGCAAATGATGTCAAGGCATAATTAGAAAGACACTGGTGCACATATTCTAGTATTAAAAGCCAACGAAAGATAGATGTTCGAAATTATATCTTTCATATTATGCCTGTGAAATAAATAATCACCATATGGTTAGGTTTGGTTTTTATGATTACGCCAAAGCCCGTTAGGCTATCTGCTTAAGAGATGGAATGCCTTCGTAGAGGATTTTGTAAGAGAAACTGGCTCTTATTACTATATAGAGTCGGTGTGTTTTTTTTTTTTTTTTTTTTTTTGGAAGCATACAACGTGAACTCTACGTAGAAGACGAAGTAGCGAATACTCGCTATGTCTTGAAGAATATATGCTGCAGATGGTTTTAAAAAACCTAAAAAGGTTATTTAAAAGGTTATTTATTTTTATTTTTAGGTTATTTTTATATTTTAAATAACCTAAAAAGGTTATTTAAAAGATAAAAATATGCTAAAAAGGTTTAAATAACTAAAAAGGTTATTTTAAACTAAATTAAAACAGATGCACTCCCTTAGTGCTCACAATTCACCACCACTTGTAGCTAACTAAATTAACAGAAAATAATAATGTAAAATGCACATTGAATTAAGATCGATAACTACTGGCTCCTTAGTTTAACTAAACGCTAAATCGGCTGCACACAGCAAAGCCAAGCCTAGAAATATCAGTATAAACTGAAAGGTGTCTAACATCGACTAGAGAGCTAAATTCAAACACGCAGCATAAACTTGGAACTAAGTCCGCTACTACTCTTTTTTGAACTCTTGAAACGCAGCTTAAATACTGCTTCTGAAACACGTTTAGATTAGCATACTACATCATAACAAATTTACATTCCAGCAGGAAACTGAAATAAGGAAGGAATCGAACTAAAAATAATTGGTCAGAATTAAATAAAGTCCTTACAAGTAAACTTTTACTTTATGTTAAAATCATTAAGATAAAATAAAATTTGAATTCTCAGTTGAATGAAAATAACTTCAAGAATATCGTTTTCTAAAATACACCTATATTTATTAAAAGAATTAAAAAGAAATTCAGTCACACCAAAAGCTCAACAAACTTTTTTTTTTTTAATATAATATATTAAAAAAAAATATTTAGTAACTGGGATTAAAAATATTTGAGTAACAAACCAAAATTCAACACCTGTGACCCAAAACGTTCATTTAGGGTATAACCAAAGAGGTATGCGCAAATAAGCGTTAATATCGTAACGAGCCATTTCACCTTAGAAAATTGTCCATGAAGGCTTTCATCTCCTTAGGCAGATAAGCCTCGCGTGCTTTTCGATAGCAGAGAAAACTTACCTAACCTTTTTCAAGCAGCAATTAATCCACAACATATGCTGCCATGTATCATTTAGGTTGATCCTTCTAGATTGTTCGATATGAGTTGAAAATACAGACAGTTCACCAGGTTCCTAAGAAATCAGAATGTTTTTAAAACTGGGATTATACGAATTTCTATGACGGAGACTTCGAAATTTAAAAATTATAATTAGAATAAGGAATTTGTATAAATAAAAACCAATTATATATTTGGGTTTTAAAAAGATATAAAAAATCGTAGAGTTATTTTTTTTAATTCCATATGGTTAAAAAAATTGTTTTTCACAAATTTAATAGTTTTGCATTGAGAAAAACTTACTTTTCATAACACAAAATTTTAGTTGCAGATTTTTTCCGTGGTAAAATATTCATCATCAAATATTTTAATTTTCATGAGAGAAGTGTTTTGCCACGAACTTGCAAGGATTCCTAATTATAACGATTACATAAGTATACCCATAAAAAATTCTGAATTTTAGTTAGTTCCATATTCATACGACGGGTTGCCAAAAGAAGCGGAAAATTTAATAATAAACTAATTTTACTTTTAACATTATAGAAGAAAGAGTTTTGATAGAAAATTGGAAACTCCTTCTTCGGAATTCTAAATAAAGAAATTAATAATAACCTTTCCTTTTAATTTACAGTAGTCTCAACTCTCTATGTCTAAAGGGCAATTCAAACTTGGCATCCTTAACAGACGCGTCTACATTTCTGAAGTTTCGAATTCAATTTTTAAGATTTGCAAATACATGGGAATGCGCCTTCAGAAATATCTTCCTGTCTAACAGTTTACCAACAATAATGAGAATGAGTTTGCATAAAAAAATTACAACTCATTCTCAAGTTCATCTTGTAAATAAACTCGTTACTTAAGGTTAGAACTGATTTCAAAGAGACTTGAGAAAAATTCAGATGTTTTCGATGTGGAATGACTGCGAAATAATTACCCGGGAACGAGCATTTCAAACTAACCTGTCAAGACAACTCTGGAAAAACTGTCGTCGTCTCTTTGCCTCGTCTTAACCCGGACGAAGGCGTCTGTCTTCCCGGATACAGCAGCAGTACAAGAGAGGCCTTCCAATTTTCCGCGAAGCTGAATCGGAGGCGAGTCGTTAATTATCCAGGGCGTGGTGTCAATTGGGAAGAATCCCTAATTGCGAGGCGTGGGCGTCCCTTGATTCAATTTATTACACGCATTCTTGAAATAAATGCCCCGGTGCTGAAACAATGGTAACGGTTCTCATTCCTCCCTTATATCTCCCTGTAAATGATCGTATTTCTCTCTTTATTAGCGTCTTTAGGGGCAGATTATGGCCCTACTGCCTGTCTCTAGAGTATTCGGGATCCAAAAAAGAAAAAAATTAGAATCTCTATTATATAGCATTTGGAAATACCTCTAATGGCGAACGCAATTTATTTTATTGTTTCCTGGAAATGAGAAGTTTTATCACTGCAAGTTTCTAACGCTTGGAAATTTCACCTCAGTCTTTCTCTTTTCTTTCCTTCCTAAGTCCACTTCCTATCAGACAGATGTACATTTCAGTGAAAGTTATCTGTTTGGCACTTTAGCTCGGCAGTTCAAACCTAAACCACTATAAGACAAACTTTCAGCTAACAAATAATAAGTGACAATATTAATATTTTTGACTTTTATGACTCATTAAGTCAGGATTTGTAATATTTTTTTTTATCAAAAACGTTAGTTAAATATTTTTCTTTTTACTTTCGCCAGCCTATGGACATAGATAAGGCAGGTAATGTTTTTGGTCTAGGGATTCGATAATACGTTTTGAGTAAATAGGTACGAACTATTATCCACACAACACGTTTTGACTATTTTTAAAATGATATCGGACTGTCTGTGTGTATGTGGGTAACGATGGTTTCGTCCACAATATCTCTTGCATCAAAGTTCCAATTATTTTTATTTTCCCCAGGTAAGCTAATACTTTTATGTATAAATATTGGAAAAAGCTTCCGACTTCAGCCTTCTTTTTCGACTCAAGGGCCCTTTTAATAAATCAAAGCTATAATAAGGACCCTTGTAAGATCTGTCCCTGTTATTCCACATAAACTAAATTAGTTCTTACAAAGAACATGGCGAGTTCTCGCACAGGCGTGAATTAAATACCAGCACAGAAGAAGGGTGAAAATAACCCTTTATTAATTCAAACTAATTAACAGAAAGGCACGGACTTCGTGCGTTACAAAGACACCGACCACTTGCGGTGGAAACTAAAACGTAGAATATAATCAACCTGAAATAAACAGTGCAAGAGCGCACTTAAGTTTACGCCTAAGGAGGTGGACTGATAGTAATCTAACCGGCGTGATACTAATCTGATAAGGCCAAAAGGCTTACTAGCGTCACCGCGAAGTAACAACGAAACGCGCGCTTGGTTAACGAAATACGCTCTGAATAAACTGAGATATTCACACGTTTAAATAGCACTTCACTAACTTTAAATTTACATCCTGGCGAGAGAATGTGAGGGGAAGTTGAGAAGTTTAGAACAAGTATCGAAACAAATTTGTTATGCAAAATAAAGAAACCCCTACACCCTTCATTTAGTCTGATAGAAACTTTTAAATAGAGTCTGCATCTTCATTTTCTTTCTTATCAAAATTTCGTATTTATGCAAAATATGTTTTAGTTTTTGAAGTATTTTCTTCCTCCTTCCAGCATGCCTTCGTGGTGTAATGGTAGCATTCTTAGCATGAATTCGAGAGCTCTGGGTTCGAGTCCTGGTGAGGATATTGCACATTTTTCCCAGTAGAATCATTACGTTATTTTGAAGCAGGAGACATGAAAACGAGCAATGCCCTCGCCGGGACTCGAGCCTGGGTTTCTCGAATACATGCCGAGTGTGCTACCGTTACACCACGTAAACATACTGGAAGGAGGGAAAAATACCTTATAAGTTTATCAGATTTTTTTCTAATGAAAATAACTTTCGTAAATATTAATGTACGAGAATGGAAACTCGTTTTCCAGGTTAAAGGTTTTCATTTCAATTACAAAATTATAATTCATCGGGCTTCACAAATTACTGCATGAAATTTGTGGAAGCAGATAAATATTGAAGCACAATAAAGATAAGGATATAAATTGTACATATGTAATACTGAGATAGTAAATTAAAATCAGATAATTGGAGTTGAGTTATTAATAAATTTCCGAAAAGGGAGAAATTTGACTACTAAGGGAAACTAGGCACGTTTTTGCATTACATGTGTATTGTTTCCCTTGCGAAGGATACTAGAAACCAAAAGAAATAGGAATTATCTACTATGAATCAGTCATTCTATTTAAGTAAGTTTCCCAGAAACCATACATTATGGTTATCACCGATTCAGCTAAAAAAAACTTTCGTAAACAACTCACATTATTTTTTATAGCATGAAAAATAATATGCAGCTACTTTTAGGTTATTACTATCTTAGCAAGTTAGCTGAAATTGATACAGATAATTGGGAATCATACGAATATCCTGCTATAATTAATAATTACTGTCAAAAAAAAACAAAATGTATTAGAAGCAATATCAATTTCAGCTCCATTCAGAATAAGAAAATAAGATAAATAAGATAAATGGGGATAAAATCTCTTTCATATTTGTTCGCTTTACATGCGCGATCGATTCTATATATTAAATATAAGCACAACAACATATAGGGTGGTTATAATTAAAGTTCCACTTTGAAATGGTCATAGAAGAAGAAAAACTACTTAACTAAATGTTATCAAACTTGGTACTCGCGTAAAGGAGGACATAAGAATTTATTTTCCGCGAAAACAAAGTTTAAAGACTCACCACCAGGCAGAAAATGGCGCTGTATACAATATTGTTAAGCGAAATAAGGGTCGAAATCTAACTTTACATGGTTTAACACGTTGTATACCCTTAAGAACCATTGACCTAAACAAATTACCAATTATCTTAAACTCACCGTTTGGTTTGGTATGACTAAGTTCATAATTGGACCATTTTTTTGAAGAGGAGTCGGCAGCTGAAACTATTACATGCACTGTGACTGCAGCTCGCTTAGCGTCAGTATAAGACGCTTCGTGACAGCTGAACTGCAGCAACGTGGCATTTTAGACACGACGATTTTTATACATGACGGAGACCTTCTGCACATTGACACATGCGTCACACAGTTACTTAGGCAACATTTCACGAAGGAATGGATTATTGGCCACTACTTCCCCACTTCGTGGCCACCCCGATCACCAGTCCTCAATCCCTGTGACTTAAGGATATGGGGTTACCTCAGAAGCATTGTTTATGGTGATAATCTAAACAATTTAACGGAACTGAAAGATGCGATACACCGACATGTCCGTAACATTACTCCTGATGTGCTAAGAACTGCTGTTAAAAATACAGTAATACGTTTTAACTTGCTTTCGGAATAATGGCAGACGCCACATTGAACATGTTTTGTAACACGTGTCAGACACATTAAACACGTTTTAAACCGATGTCTTATTTCGTTTAACGATATTGCATGCAGCGCCATATCCTTCTTGGTAATGAGTGTTTGATCATTTTTCTTCACGGAAAATAGCTTCCCATGGCCTCCTTTACACGATTATCAAGTTTGATAACATTTGGTTGAATAGTCTTCATTTTATGACCATTTTAAACTGGAACTTTAATTATAACCAGCTTGTATTTATCTCAACGTCTGCCAGAAATATGAGTTACCACTAAAACAACACAGAATGAAATTTTATTAAGTCTTTCTTTTTGAATGAAAAATTGGGAAATCTTGGATTCTAGGAAAAACCTCTAGGTACCAATTTCAATACCTTTTTAATTCAGTATAGACGTTTAATTATCGCTGCTTTTAGGATCTGCAGATACCTTTGCAACAACTCCAGATAATTGTACGTACCTTGAGTTCCGCATCATATTTGAGTGCCGCATGGCAAATTTGAATAGCACAATTATTAGGAACTATTAATTACTCTGAAAATTTCTACTTAACATGAAATTTACGTAATTTGGTGTAATTGAATAACTTGATAGTGAAGAAATATGATAATTATGATAGAACGCAAGGCAACAGCAGTGTTTCGTACTATCATTCTTTCAGTGTAAAATTTATATCTATGGTAATATATTCTTCGTTATGCTTTATACGTTAAGATTGAATTAATTATTTACAACAAAAGCACTCTAAAGGTTTTTGGCCTATGTGAGGCATGTCTTCATAGAAGATTTTCTTAGGGAAAGTGGTTCGAATTTAAGATATTCATCGTAACTGAAGATGCAACTAGCCGTCTAATTGCTAAACACCATTGATAATGAAATATCAGCGCTTTTCAGTTTTAACCACCAGTGGTGGAATGTTTAGCATCATAACTACAGTGCATAATTTTAATTACTTTGCGTGTAATATATTATTTTAAATGCTAATCGCTGGCTCCAAGAAAGTCTAATCTCTGCGTCCTGACAATTGCGCCCCCCCCAACCTTAAAATTCGATCGTAATCCTTCATTATCTTTATTGTGGAAAAGAATCGTCCTTTTCCGCAATAAGGTTTTACGTTCGAAAAGGATCGGCAACGATGACGTCAACGTCAACAATACATGAGGGGACAATCTTGAATGATGCTAAGATCACCTGTGACTATGTGTATGTGATAAGGATCCACAAACTTATTGTTATCAAGAAGCTAGCAATCACATTTTCCATTAGCTACCACATCGTGGTGATTAACAGTCATAGTTCGTATATTATTTTCGAACTTAAAACAGGGTGCCACTTGGAACTGTTGGTTCGGGAGCAGACTTTGATATTTTTTGAAAATTTGAGGAATTTGGAGTTGATCATACAAAGGGTGATTGAATTGTACCGTACAGAAAATGTTTTTATGGAAAAAATTACTTTTCTTCCATATATAATTGCAAAAGTCGATTATTAAATCTTTGACAATTTGGAAACTTAGAAATTGTTTATTAACTTTGTAAGGATCCTAAGTTTTACTAACGTTTATTTTATTTTAAATCTTTACTATCACTTCTTTTTTCTACTTCCGGCCAGAATTAAAAGCTTTTAACTTATTTATGCAAATTTGTCTTGCTAACGCCAAGTACTTAAGTTGTGGCTTTTTGCCAAGCAAGAGAGAGGAAGGAGTCATTAGAAGCAGGCCGCTTGCCATGGTAGTTTTACTCGTTTGCTGGTTGCCCTCAAGGCCAGAGGTTTAATCCTCTTGATAATTTTAAACGTATCATAGTTTTAGCAGCTCTCTGTACTACATACGGCTTTTTGTTAATTAACAGCCACTCTTAAAGTAGGCACTTGTATATTAATCCAAATTTAGTTTAGTTAGAATTTTAGTTAATATTTTTATATTCTTACGTTCAGACCACAAGTGGTTGGTCTCTGTATTCTGAAGTCCGGAAATCTCTGTAAAGATAGAAAAATAAAGGGTTTCGTATACCCTTCCTGTGTGTATTGTCTACTTCCCACATTTATTGAACATAGCTTTAGTAAGCTCCCTGTTTCGAGTCAGGACAGTTCATGTTTCCAAGGCAAGTAAAGAGGAATACCAGTCCTGATAACTTTAGCAAGAAGATTCTATAACGTGACATTTTTAAAAGCATGTAATAAGTTAATGGAATGTTTTGCGAAGGCCTCTCTTTGAAATAATACCGGCTGCAGAAGCGTAGCAGATAAAAGCATATGAGAAGGAGCATAATAAGAGACAATGGATTTTTCAGAATAAGAGATCTTTCATTAAAGCTCCACTCGTAAACAAAGTTTATATAGTACCACAGGATTAAAGTGAAACTTTCTGAAAATAGGACTCTTCCTCGGCCGGAATATACCCAGTCTTAAATAAGAGGGCACTAGGTAAGACGTATGAAATACAGTTAGGAGGTATAGGCAAATAATGTCAGTCTGTTAAATAAAATCCTCAAAAGCACACTGTAAAGAAGAAATTCATCAAATATTGTCTTACAGGTAGGTTTGTCTGAGCAAAGAAGATGTTTTTGAGTTCAATCCCTACGTTGAATCCACATATTTGAAAATATGTAGTTATTATTTTTAAGCTAAAATTGTCTTAAAATAATCTGAATAAAAGCTTTAAAATGTCTGATGTGGCCAGTACATTATCTTCGCAATTCCTTGTTTTAAAGTGCGAAAAGCTTTAAATTAAGTATTAGTTTTGGTGATCGTGTGTAAAAAAAAAAAAAAAAAAAAAGAAAGAAAAAAGAAAAAGGAAAACTTATTTATTGTTTCAATAAATGTAAAGGTCTGCATTGGGGCATTTTGGGTAACATTTCAAGGTATAACTGACATTGTGTAAAAACTGGTTTTTCTAAATTTATATCAACTTAATCAAATGCCTGCCTCTTTATTTCTTTTATAAAGAATTATTGAGAGGTTATTATTTATTGAACGGTTGAACAATATATAATTTAACATTCATAGACATTCAAAATCACCTTTGGGTACATTTTCCTTGCCTGATGAAGATTTGCACATATCCATATTGATCTCATAGGTCCTCTTCCACCGTCTGATGGTAACCGTTATTGCATGACAATTATTGACAGCTTTACCAGATGACCAGAAGTTATACGTGCTGCCGATATGTGAGTTCAGACTACTTGTAAAGTGATAGTGCATAACTGGATAGCTATATTTGGCTGCCTTGTGTCAATAACAACTGATCTAGGCCGTCGAAATTTTGAACCTCATTTATTTAAGGATTTAATGAAGATTTTGGATGCACATCGCATTAGAACTACTGCTTATCATCCTCGCTCCAATTGGCTGATTTAGAGAGTTCGTAGGCAACTTAAAAGTGCAATAATTGCAATAATGGCTCATAACAATCCAAACTGGTCTGAAATTCTGCTTATACTTCTGTTGGGTATCAGATCTGCCATTACGGAAGATATAAATGCTACTTGTACCGAACTTGTTTACGGTACCACACTTATATTACCCTCAAATATGCTGAACATTACTAATTTCGTACCTCCTTTTGAATCTTATGCTTCACATGTTCGATCTGTCATGCATTCAGTTAGACCGATTCAATCCCCTAAGCGTGTCCGACCATCAATTTATATACGTCCGGCACTTAAAACCTGTTTTCATGTATTTCTGCATATCGATTCTCTTAAACCCGCTCTAACTCCACCTTACACTGGTCCTCACGCCGTTGTTAAACGAATGGACAAAAATTTTATTATTGAGGTAAATAACAAAAACATTACAGTTTCAATCGCTCGCTTAAAACCAGCGTATGTGTTGTCGGAACGTATAGATACACCTACAGTGGGTACAAAAAGTATTTGCACACATACATTTTTCTTCACAATTCATAAGAAAATGAATTAAGAAATACAAAAATTGGCATTTAAAACATAGAATAAGCTTATTTATTTAAATTAATTACAAAAAATATAATATTATTCATAAAAAAATATTTTTGCAGCAATATTAAAATATCTTATGTCAAAAAAGTATTTGCACACTCAACTCAACTTTAGCAAATTTGAGTTTTTATGCTATTATTTGACAGTCATCCCGCAGTAAATAACATACGTAAGGAGACTATAAAAGGAGGTGTTATAGAAACGTTATCAGTTGATTGTCGATTTCAAATTGTAATGGCAACTAAGAAAACTGAATTGCCGATTTCGTTGCGAGAAAAAATTGTTTCTCTACGTGAAAATGGCCTAAGTTATTACTTCTCTACTGTTCGGTATGTTATAAAACGTCATAAAGAAAGAGGATCTACATCAAATAATTTGCGTTCTGGATACTCAAAGAAACTTTCACTGCGAATGAAGTGAAAACTCATAAGAGAAGCATCGAAAAATCCATTTATTAGTGCAATTACTTTAGCCAATGATGTCGCTTCAACATCTTGAGTTCAAATCTGTGTCCAAAGTTTTCGAAATGTCCTGCACGATGCAAACATTTATGGGAGATCTCCAAGGAAAAAACCTCTCATAACTAAACGAAATAGATTGAAGAGACTTGAATTCTGTAAGGACTATATCAATAAGCCAATTGATTTCTGGAAAAATGTCATATTCACCGACGAGAGTAAGTTCAATATCTTTAAATCAGATGGCAGGAAATTAGTTTGGAGAAAACCTTGTACTGCTTTTCATACCAAAAATATGTTACCTACAGTTAAACATGGAGGAGGTTCTGTTATGATTTGGGGGTGCATGGCTAGCAAAGGAGTTGGTACTTTGTGTTTCATCGATGGGAATATGACAGCTCGAACCTATATTGATGTGTTGCGAGATAACTTGCCACAAAGTGCAATAAAATTGGGTATCAGTAATTCGTAATATTTTCAGCAAGACTATGATCCTAGCACACAGACGGTATAACACGTATGTGGTTGCTTTATAACGTACCCAGAAAACATGCCACTCCACCACAATCACCAGACTTAAATCCTTTGAAATATTTATGAAATTCTTTGGATTTAAAAATGAGAAAAAGGAAGATTTCAAGCAAATCTGCCCTTATTGAAGAGTGATAGAATACTGAGCCTACTGTTACAGAAAATCTAATTAAATCAATGCCAGCAAGATTACAAGCAGTAATAGATGCTAAAGGAATGCATACTAAATATTATTTATTTGAAATTTGCTTATATATTTTATTTCTTTTGTATTCATGCAGGTGTGCAAATACTTTTTTGATACGAGATATTTTAATTTTTGCTACAAAAAAGCATTGTTATTTATATTATTGTAATTTTTCTGTTTGTTTTGGATGATTAAACTTATTCTGATTTGGCAATACCAATTTATTTATTTCTTAATGCTTCTTTTTATGAATTGCAAACAAAAATGTAGGTGTGCAAATACTTTTTCTACCCACTGTATCATTCCACACAAAAATGTCCGTGTGAAGACTCAAAAATTACTCCAAAACAAGTAAGTACTTGCAGTCGACGTCGCGTTCCTTTTCGCAAAAAAAAAAAAAACTGATCACTGTATTATGATTGAAATTTTTCTCTTGTGGTCTGCTGCAAAAGTTACAATAAATACTTGACTAATTTATTTTGCATACGTTTGAGAGTTGCTTAAAATTCTCATTTTCATTATTTTTGTTTTTGTTTAATTTAGATATTTTGTTTAATTAAGATAGGCATTCTATTGTTATATATTTCAAATAGAAATTGAAGTATACTATTACTTGTATATTATAATTCATATATTTTGTATTTTTTGTTTTCTGTACATACATTTTAAAGTATAACTTTTATTCCAATGTGTATTTCTTAAATTAGAATTTTGCAATCAACTCCTTTTGCGTCCTGCCTGTGTCACTAGGGAACGGGGATAATCTGTGGCAGTATTATGTTCGGCTTGGCCGCCAGATGATACTACGGTGGTTTCGTAAGAACTCCCAGCGCGACCAGCGAACTCACACACATTACCCTTAGCTCGAGTGTAAGGATGTTCAAATATTTGTGCAAAGGTTTTTCTGTTTTAACGAATAGTTTTGTTAACATATAGTTGTGTTAATGAATAGGAGTGTTAATAAAGTTGTATTTTATCAATGTGGAGTCATGTCTTTGAAGATTAACAACCGAACCATATCCTTCACACATCATACGCCTGTCCTTGACAAGAGTCTTGGACATCATACATCTGACAGTAAGACTCTTTGCTTAGTTCTGTCCCCAATTTTGAAGGAGAGCACCCCGAGGGGGACTTGCTCGACGGTCTTCCACCTCTTTTCCCCTATCACCACCCTCTCGACAGGACTTTCAGTTCGCCACATATTTAGAGTTCCTCTATGCCATACAGACACTATATACATTCAAAAACATCCATACCTTCTCCAAGATTCGAACCAGGGGACTTCGGCATGGCAGTCAAAGTCGCTAAACTCTATCCCGGTTGAGTAGCATAAATTAACAGCTGCAGCTTTATGTACTTTGATATTAGAAATTGAAATTCGAATAAAAGATGAATGCACTTCTAAATAATTTTTGCATTACCCTCAGTTATTCAAGCTTCTTAATACACATCTGCATTACATCTTAATTAGCATTTATCGCAGCACGGTTTTTACTTTTGAACATTTATTAAAAATTATAATAAATAATAACTTTAATTATGAAACACATTTCTTCAGTCATATATGTATCGCAGATTAGAGCTGCATTTATTCTGCATTGCATGTTCATCTTCGTACTACTTGAACACCAGAATTAATTATTTAGCTGCTTATCAATACTGACTATCTGTATTGCTGATATTCAGCTAGTTCAGTAGATAATACTTGCATCATCCATTTTTTTTTAAATCCTGGAGAGTGTTTTATTGATTTCTTTTATCATAACAAGCACATATTTACTGTATAAAAGCTGTAATATGTATTTTATGTTAAAAGGGTCAAGACATATTTTACTCATCTACAATAAAATTCAAAAAATTAAGTAATACAAACAGAAAGAAAAGAAATGATTGAAAATTGAAAAGAAATAAAGGCATTGAAAGTTTTTTTTCGGTTTTCTTAATTTACTTGTATATGACATTGCTGCCAAAATTAGAAATTATTGCCAATACTTGCAATATGCAATATTTTATTTAATTTCCAAATTAAAATTTGTCGACTGCTTATCAGTATAACATAATATAACTTAATAAATAAGCTCTTTGTAATCTCTATTTATACAATTTAAGTTGAAGACGTACACAGAATATTCTGAGGTAAATCTTATAAATTTGGAACAAATTTTGAGTAGAATTCAATGCGAAGGAAAAACGAATGGGAAAGAAACGGACATTTAAGAATTGTGTAACAATTAATCGGATTTTTATATATTTCCATGGCTATTTTAAATATAATCTGTCATTGAATTACAAAATTTTTCCTAACATTAATTTTTGTATTCTAGTAGCAATCATTGGTACTACTTAATTTTCTCGGCCCCGTGATAAACCGCCAAATTATATCAGTTTTTTCCAGTTTATTGCATTTACTGAATATGAAGAACCGCGTGATATCCTAACAGTATTTTTTCAATTTAAGTTTCCAAATCATAATTCAAGTTCCAAATAGGGAAGAAAGCACACTGATATTATCGATTGCAGAGTACGCACTAAAGATATATTCAGATTTTTAATAATTCAGATTCTGAATCTTGACAATATATTCATATTTTTGCCGAGACTTTAAGACTGACACGAGCTTTAAAAGTCTGGTTATAGCTATTTAATTGTGTTGATCCAACAACAGGTACTCGCACCCAAGATGTAGAAAGACTGCGGGACTATGTTAAATGGCGAAACATAAAGCAAAGGGGTACTGCTCCACGTCATCTAAAATCGTATCTTTCGGAATTCATGTTGTGGAAATCTTTTCGAAAGATAAGCCTTTTGATGCCATATTAAAAGTAATTGCGAAGATATGGCAGAAAATCTATACACGAGTATTTTAAACTTGGCGATATTCTTGGCGCCGCGTTGCTAACGACGGCCATGAAAATCAAATAACCCAATCATTGAATCAAAGAACAGAATGTTTTTCCTTGATTTTTTGCCACTCAATTTTTTTTACTCATTTATAACAGTATTTACGTTTAGTATTAAATCTAGATTCATAACTTAATACTAGATCTAATTCAGTAATTTAATGCTACACTGAATAGAAATCAATCTTAAGTGCTTGTAATTTAGTATTAAACAACAAAATCATTTTCAGAACGATTCTTGCGTTCTAATAGCAATCACAGTATCATCGAACGTTTAGAACTCAAATTTTGTTAATTCATTATGTCCTCGAATATTTTCTTTCTGTTGTCCGCTGTACGTGTAAGTTTGAACAACACTTTTTGATGGTTCCATCGTGCAGTTTGATATGGACTATGAAATATCCTCCATAAGTACCTTTAACAGTTTTAAAGTTATACATAGATATAAGAAGCAATCAAAAAAATTTCACAATCGGGAGCTCAAATTCCATTGAAGTTAAGTTTGCAAGTCAAAACATGAGATGAGATGTTACAATTTGCGTTACCAAGGAATCTCTATACAATTACATAAACTTCCAATCTGAAAAGCAATTTTTAAAATTTGACGTCTTATTCTAAAAACCTCAACCTACAAAATTGCTATTGAAAGAACCTTTAATCAAGGAACCTTTCTTCAGCTCTCGTGCTTTAACTTCTTGCGAGTAGTAAGTCCGATAAGATTTTGCATTCTTCTAGTATTCTTCGCATTTTAATTTATGACGGGATTTCAGGATTTTAAAGGTTTCAGGGTAATTTGCTACCATAGGATGTCGGGAGAAAAATTTAAATTGATTTTTTTTTAATTTCCTTCAGAAATTAATGAGAAAATTCAAATTCTTGTATTTTATTTTCAAAACCTTTTAATGATTCTGTTTATAAAATATTATGTTTAATATATTTTCTTAAAATCTTTTTAAATTCTTTTATTTCCATTTTCAAATTATTGAATATGCTTAACAATACAGCATACAAAAATAATTTATAACCTGCAATATGCAATATTTCACATCAGTCTTAATGACACATTAAATATCATTGTCCCTTTCGCAAAACTATTATATGCAATTTCCATACTTAATTATATTTTCTTAAGAAAGGTTTTACAAAACCATTTCGGTGAACTGAAAGATCTTGGACCAGTTGCTAATATATAATTTTGTATTTAAAATTAGGCATAAAATTAACCTTAGATTGGTGAAGATTTTTAAATAAAATTCTATCAATTCGAAATATTTTTACTAGTTTTTTCGACATCTTTTGTTGTAAATTCAAGTTTCAATCAATAACAAGCCATTATTTGACGGATGTTGTAAAACTCTTACTGCGTATAGAGAACAATGCTTGCAACAGAAATTTGTCTGCAGAAACATGATATAATTGTGTTTCTAGAGTTTTAAGAAAATGCAGAGTGTTTCTAAATTTTATATAGTTATTAGCCCAAAGGGCGTTAGCCCAGAAGGTTTATAAATTTCGTTTTGGCATTTTGCGTTAGTTCACTATAAAAGTCAGAATCACTTTTCAAATTGCTGCCACCAAATTTTGCATTATATTTAAAGAAATTAAATAATGAAGAATTTGCATGAATGTAGGTATGTTTCCGCATGGTGAAAAAACAACGATACTTAGAGACATCAACTCTTGAATAACGTAGTCTTCCATTTGAATATGTGCATCTGGAAGCTCAAATTTGGAAGCTAAGCTGGAATTGGTTTTATTAACTATTTCATATTTTGTCAAACTTTAAATTTTTGATTAACAAACTCAACGATTTCAAAGCGTACCATTAACTTTAACATCAGGTGCATCTTCAATCATGGATATTTTATGCGCAAGGTTTCTTTACATTACTTCCTGGTATTATGTCGGTAGCGTAGCAACGCAAAGACGTTACAATATCAAACGGTATTTTGCGTTAAATGACTTTAAATCTCTGCATCGCTTTTTAAATCTCGTTTTGAATCCCTCTTTAGAAAAACGCCACTTCGCAATATAAAATCTGAAGTTTTCAGATTTTGTTTAAAATTTCATTGAAGATTCTTTTCTGAAATATCAGCAATCATTTTCAGTATTTAAGTCAATCGTTTCAAGAATCAGAGTTACAGAACAATATTACCATTCTTGTATAGATTTTTAGAACAATCAGGCCCAACAGCAGCCAAGCTGTAAAGTCGCTGAACACTGATATTTCGATCAGGGGTTCGAATCTTGGCAAACGGGCAGACTGTATTGGCATTTTCTCGGTTTACCCAAGGTAACACGTATATCGGCCAGTTTCTCTTAGAAAATATTTCACAAAGTTATCCATCTCATTAGGCAAATAATGCTCGAGCATTTTATTATAATTAAATAAACCAAACCAATTTGAATTATCAGTGATTCAAAATCTTAAATCTTAAGGGATCAAATCCAAAATGTATGTATCTTACAGAACAGTATTATACTTAGGGTACTTTTTCAGAGTTATCAGTTGCTCAGTGCTTTAATTTGATATCTTATCACAGATCTGAAATCTCTAATGCTCTATATATTTTATTGAGTAATTTGCACAGTGAAATGTTTCCAGATGTTACACGTTTTGCAGGTGCAATATCTTACTCTGCTAACTGCATTGTTTTGACCTGCTCAAAGCTAGTAACAGAGCTATGGAAAGCTTGTCAGAAATCATGAAAAGAAGTATTTATTCGCAACTAGTTTAGCTCTTTCTTCCTTCCTAGTTCCGTACCTTGATGTCTGATGTATCTTCTTAAATATGTGTTAAAATATCCATCTTCGAGCACGGCGGAATTAAAAAATCCAATTTATGAAGTTAATGAAAACTGTATATCATTTGTTATCATTTTGATTTATTACTTTATCTTAGCATCAGCCTACTTAATTTATATAATAAAAGCAATGAAAGATAAATTGGTGGTGTGTATTTGTGTATGTGTGTATGTGAAGTATGATGTCGATTTGGATACTTTTGATGTCACTAAATCATACGTATAAAATAAAATGCTATACATTGTTTTATCTTATAAAAGTTTTTTTCCCATGCTTAATAAGATCTGAGTTTTATTTGTCTTGTATTTTAATGTAAATCTTGAATATATCAAAAACGGCTGTTTTATTATATTTAAATAGCTCAAAATTCCGAAACCCATTATATATTTCATAATTCGTTGAACTAAACTTAAAGCATTGAAGCAGATATGAAGAAGATTACATTTAATTGAGTCAATCGTAATAACGAGAAAATTGCATTTGCTCAATAACTTAACAATTTAATAGTTTGAAATCCTAATATGAGCATCAAATAATTTTTAAATCAGTTTTATCTTTTCTTTAAGTTAATTTTATTACTTGATACTTCTGCTGACTTAATACTGAATAGATTATTCTTTATGATGATGGTAATGAGTTAAGAAAATAAATTTCGTCGGCATAATTTAATTAATTCAGCATCTCTGTACATTATGCTCTCGATTAGCCGTGCCAGTTAAACCATGGATATGCATGGCTGACTGGAAATGTAGATAATCCAAAAATGAGTCTGCAAAATTTTAATTAATGTGCAGGTGTGGTAAAAAATTAACTCTTTCAGCTGACCTGCTTAAAAAAATATTTAATTACAAATAACATTTATAGCATTTACGTTAATTTTCGTTTTTTCCCTACTGATTCTGATTATTTTCAGTCACTGCATCAATAAAATTTTGTTTGATAAAGAATTCCTTGGAATTATTCTTGTCTTGCTCTATCTACACTTACATTTCTATAACTTTAAATGCTCAGTTATCAAGATTTGCGCTATATAGCATCAATCTTTTTACATATCTGAATTCTAATTAAGTTTTAAAATTTCCTCCTTATCTTACCAGTATTCTTATCTCTTTATCAAAAGTCATAAATTTGTTCTAATTTCATCTGCTTCAAAGTTCTTGGCAACGAAATTGTGATAATTCGTAAGAACAAGTACCCGCAAGCTGATAATATGCTATTCAGTTGTAAGTGTGTGTGATTATGGCAAAGCCTCGAGGGCTCTCTGCCTAAGGGGAGGAAATCCTCCGTGGAGGACTTTCTAAGGGAAACTGGCTCGTATACACGTTACACATGGGGAAAACCACGAAAATGCCCATGCAGCCAGCCCGTTTGCGGGATTCGAACCTCGGACCGAACTGCCAGTGTTCAGCGACTTTACCGCTCGGCCGTTGGTATTCTGTTCAGTTGTAAGCAGAGCTCAAATTGCGCCGAATCCCACTGGAGCCTGGATTCAGAACTTCTCCGTTTTTGAGGTAAACCGTAATTCTAGCCGGAACGAACCGTAGCCCGAAATAAAAGAGCTCGGGCACTTCTTTTACGTTCTTCGTCGGAGCTCTATATAAAAGCGCTTCAGCACTTTTAACACAGAGTCTGAGTAGATTAATTTTACTTTAATAATAAATATATCTTAAAAATAGATTCTAACTTCTGAATGCACGTTAACTGAGCAACAAACACTTCGACGGAGATTCAGACTTTTAAGGAAAGAAAACCTACATACATATCAAAGGCTTATTTTCCAGGTATTGCAAAGAATTTATGAGACAGGGTAAAATCTTTCCTTTCCGAAAGTATTAAAAGTGATTACCTTATTCGTGAACTTCCATCGTGATCCCCCATAGCAAAGCCTCTGCAGTCTTTTGACCTACTACTTAAGCAATTACTGGGACGAAAATTGTCACTTGTGCACACCCTTCGTTTGTACTCACGTTGTTTTCGGATCGGATTCGGGGATCCTTTTTCCCAGTTGCGTTTTATTTGGCAGCTAGATTTGTATTGGCAGGGCATCGCAGTCAGAAAGCGCTGTACTCTTCTCTCTTTGTTTTCTCCGTTAAAATTTCTTTCTATATATATTTATACTGTATCTATTATTCTGTCTATTCACATTAGTGGCACTTTAATCGTTTAACCCTTTTCCATTAGTAAGTCATACCATATAATCAGAGCTTACACGTTAACTAATTCGTCATACCATTTATTCAGAGCTTAAATTCAGTCAAAGGCTGGCTGAGTTATTTCTTAGTATTTAAATGTAAATGTAAATCCAGTCTGAGACCCAAACAAGATGAATTCCGAGTTTCTTTTAATTTACTACTTATCACAAGTTTAATAATATATTATATTTTTATTTATGTCTTTGTATTTTATTAAATTTTAACTTTAATTTGATTATTGAATTATTTTAATTATTTGTTATTTTATTATTTTAGTTGTTTTATTCATTTAGGTTTTTTCCTTTCTTTCTGACGACCTTCCATATTGCTCGGTACTAATTTAAAAATTAATCCTTGGTTGTAAGGTTTATTTTATCTAAAAAATTATTTCAATGGCATTTCTCTTCTGCGTCTTCTATTTCTTCTTTTGACCTTCACTAAAATGCAAATTAGTTTGAATTTAAAATGCGAGTGAAGCTGAAGTATAAAAAAAGTACTGTGGCAGTCACTCAACATAGCTTCATAGACTGAGAAGAAAAGCGTGTCACGTAGCTGGTCTGTGGATTTTTCGGGTGACCTTCGTAACCGTCAGAGAGTATGTGTTGTTGTTGTGACGTATCTCACTTGTCTGTCAGTTATATCAGAACAAGCTCACGAAATTTATCGTGGCAAGGAGTGCAAGATTGCACCTGTCGTTGGCAAGAGCCTTGAGCACCAAACAGGTTGTCAGTACGATTTCGCTCATTTCCGCCCCAACTGTGATGGAAAGCACACCGGGGGGGACGGATGCGAGGGTCTCCTATTACTAACCTCTCGAGAGGACTTTCATCTCGCTATATATCGAGTGCTTCTATGCCCCACGGACACTATACATTTACAAACATCCATGCCTTCTCCGCGGTTCAAACTCGGGCCCTTCGGTATCAGAGAGTATGTTAGAATCTCTATTACTGCAGCCGAATACTTTACTCAGTGTAAATGTAATATATTTGACTGAATGCTACTGCAATATCATATATAATACCCGAAGCACCTTCTCAAGAAGTTTTTTTTTTTTTATTATGCATTAGCTAATGCACATTTTAAAGTTATGCTGTATGTAATATTAAAGTATTCTGCTCTTTTGTAGACTTTTTATGCAAAAAAGATACTTTAAATTTGAGATTATTTACAAAATATTCAATACCGGGTTCTGAAATATATAACCATCTTGAACGTGCTTGCAAATCTAATGTCCAAATAAACTAACAATGTAACAACTATTAAAAGAGTAAGAAGTCCTTTTAGAAACAAAATTATTTTAATACGACATAATAGTTTTTTTTTTTTTTTTTTTTTTTTTTTTTTTTTTTCATTACAAATAAAAAGCGGTTATTTTTTTCCCTCCTAAAAAATCACTTTCATATTTTTTTTTTTCAACTCAAATTAATTTTCCGTTTCCTCTTTCCCGTTGGAAAGATTACAGAAGAAGAGGGAGGAATTTAAATCGTTTCTTTTGCAATTTATGTTTGCCAGGAACAGACATGAGATTAAAACTATCCTCACGAAACAGCGTACAAAAAGAAAAAAGCTTTCTATTTTTTTTAATCCAGTCCTCCATCCATTCGTGCTTTGAAATAAGAATCCTCATCCTAAGAAATGATGATTTAAGGACAAGAGAACACGTTCGATTTACACTATTCATCTTACAAGAGTTATTTATTTTACTCGTGCTTTTTTTCCCAATTTTAGTTTTAAAAAATATTCTATAAGATTTAAAGTACGGAAATAGGGTCTTTTGTTAGCGTTTACTTATATATTTATTTTCATTAAAAGCGGATGCGAGTAAAAGGGAGTGAAGTATATCCATATTTGAAGCATATCTTATCTTCTTTTTAGATCAGGTTTCGAAACTTCATTCCTCGTTGTTTACATCTATGGTGTATGATTTCTTCTCTAATGATGTCTGCTCTTATTTTCTTCTGTGCTACTTTGTTAGAAGTGTCTAGAGAAAAAGAAATATATTTCCTAAATCGCCGATCTTTAAAATGTTTCTAAAATGAACCTGATAAAAAAATGAATAATTAGAAAAAAAGCTTATAAACATTTAATTAGTGAATTAAATTCCGAACTTGGGAAATGCTTTCTCGTCGCGCAGGTTATGAGGAATAATGCACATTAAGAACGAATTCTGCCGTTGCCGAGATTCGAACCACGAATTTTTCAGTTGTTAATTGGATCTGCTAACCACTTACGTCACCTGGAGCACGCAAAGGAGAATGCAGTAATCTTCACATTATAAACCACTTAAACAGCGTAAGTACCTAAGAGCAAGACCCATGAAAAATCAAATGTATCCTTACTGGGATTCGACACCTAATCCGACCAATTGCTAGGTAAATACTCTAACCACTTACATTACAACAGTGAGGAGGAAAAATGCGATTACTCTGCAACTTAATGTAGCAAAAGCCGTCTGTTTCCTAATCGAAATTGTTTGTCTGATTACATACGGTGAGGCATACAAAAGATATCTACCAAAGTTGGTAGCTGACAGTTGAAAGTAGACAAGAGCACCAGTACTAGATTCGATATTAGATTTATTATTTTCATATTTATGATTTTCTTGATGTACTTTTTCGCTTTTCTTATGAGGAAGACAACAAGATATACGAGTTGGAGTGATTTAGGATAGGTGACGAATCTGGAGATCTATTGCAACAGGGCATCTGAATAGATATGGGAACCGTTTCTTAATTCATCGCAGATATAGGTGAAATGACGTACCTCTGGAGTGTGGTTAGAGTAGGATTCATGGCTTATCATGGTTTATTTTGGGGGTAACTATTAATCTATCGCTTTGAGGAATGTGGATTTTAGCACTACAGGAAGCATGGAACTATGCCTATCTAACCATCAAAGATGACGGTGAAGTACTGGTGTTCTCGTCTTCCGTCATCTGTCACATATTAGCCTATCAGCATCACCAGTTTGTAACATATTTGAAACTCCTCCTGCCGTTTTCCATGACATCTCATTCTCTTTGTCATGCTACTCTTTTTTTGTTGCAGATATGCAACGGGCTGACTTCTTAGTCATAGTATGTGAGTGAGTGAGTGCACCGCTATGATGGCAGGCGCTGTTTGTTGTTATATTTTGTGTGAGTTTTTTTGCAAGTATATATGCTTGTTCACTTATTTCGTATCCTTTCATGTTTTTTTGATCCACGACGTAAATCACGACATATCATTCAAGAAGCCTTCATACTCGATTAGCTTTACCATTATATAGTACTTAATATTCTGGATAAAAGAAAGCAATTCAGGCTGAAAGGACTGGAAAATCAATATTCATGTTAGTCAGAGACACAATATTTTTCTGTAGAATTAGAAATATTTATCAGTAAATTAAGAAGGGATAATAGTTGCACAGAAAATTAGCTAAATAAATATTACTTAAAATAAATGAGTGAAATACAGATATGTTTAGCTCGTTAGTCATGATTGTTGCTTCTCGAGAGCTAACAGAATGTAATTAAAACTTCCAAATGACTGCCACTCGAATATTAAGATGTTGGATAGCTAAATACTATTGTAGAAGTTTCTCTTGGCCTTGATTGGTGACTTAACCAGCGGCCGCGTGAGAATTTCATCATGTCTTCCGTAAATTGCACGAGTATTAGCCATTTTTTTCTAAGAATGTGTTTAAAAAAAACGCGGATTACAGCGAATTTTTTATTACAGCAAGATTACTCAAATATGGCTACAATAGAATATTGTTGCGAAATGCCCAGCTGCCGTGTTCTTCCCACAAAGTGGTTTTAGGGTTGGCAGAAAGTAGTAGGAAAACGCAGGGTTGCCAGATGTGGCGCGAAATCGCCCATTTGGCGACAAAAATGGCTATATGTCATAGACGGAGCGAGAATATTCTAGAACGCATTCTTGGAGGTTTTCTCGAGAATATTCTCGAAGGTGGGTTAAAGCTATACATACGCTTCCTGTTTTGAGTTCAGAAATTAACGAAATTAACTTGAGAGCGATCGACCGATCGGGAGCTGTGCTTTAGTGCTTTACCGTGAAGCTGTCTTTACCGTTATAGCCAGACTGAGCTGCTGATTTTTTCAGAGTGTTTACCGTAAGTTTTCGACGACTGTAAAAGTGTCTTTGGAACTGTCCTGTGTAATAGTAGCGAATAAGTTGTGTTTTGATTCTTCATCAAGTGTTATCATTGATTACTCCAAATCTACGAACCTGTAGATCGCAACAATATAGTAAACGCAAAGCAAGGTTTTATATAATACTTTAAAAGGTACTACACTTCTGAAGTCGAGTTTCTCAACAAACTTAAGAATATAAGAAACTTATTCCTGGATACATGTGATGTTCACCATTGTATCTATTTGATACTATATCATGCATCATAATCTTGTTAGCAGAAGTAACTCTATGGTTCTCTGCATATGATTTATCCGCAAACTGTATTCTTTTCAGTGATATTTTTGTAACCTATTGATTCTCAGACGAAATTCTAATTATGTAAGAAATTTGGAGTATATCAAGCGGTGTAATTGAAGATCAATAATTTTTTTTTTACTTTTAGCTTTTTTTAGTCAGATGCGTTTTCAGGAAAATATTTTGCATTTCAACAACCTCGTGATAAAGATTTTTTTTCCCAAACAAAAGTGTGGTTAGAAAGACAGAATTTTTAGAAATTTATTCATATTTGCTGTGTTTCAGATACCACTTTTGTGAGATTTCATGAAATTCCTGATTCAAGCTTTGATAATTGCCTTTTATTGAAAGGGTTTAAGCACCTAAGTCACCTGCCGCAACTGTTTAAGCACTTTTTAAATGAGAAATTCCCCTGTAATACATAGCTGAGAATTACTGAGGCTATTAGGTTATTTCGAAGCAGGAGATATGAAAAATGAGCAATGCTTTCGCCGGGAATTCTAACCACGGACTTCTCGAATACGCGCCGAACGTGCAGACCACTACACTACGAAGGCACGCTAAGAACGCGGGAGAAATACCTTATATACTCCCCTGTTAAAGGGCGATTGGGGATTAGGGCAATCCAGTCACTAAATCCTGGTGGCGGAGAACCATCACCCACATCACTTTTTAGTTCGGACGCCACTATAGAGACATTTAGGTTATTTCGAAGCAGGAGATGGGAAAAATGAGTAATGCTCAAGGAATTTTATTTGTAGTTGACCTTAAGAGAGGAAGTACGTGACAGAAAGGTCAAAGGTTGCTACTTGACTTTCGATTTAAGTCATTCAGGTTTTTGGCGATTGAGGGTCCGGTTGTTGGCCAAGTGAAGAAGGGCGCGCATGCGCGATCACCCTTATTTCCGCATTCAGGGGTTGAAAACGCAAATTTTGCCAAAATTAAGGGGGCGATAATTGAAGCCATAGTGGGAGCCCGCGTTTGTGAAGGAGACGAAGAAAATTAGAGTTGAATCACTTACTAGCTTGCTGAACTTACTTTTGGACGTTACTCTTGAAAACTGGCTTGAAAGCGATAGACAAGATGTAATTTACGAAGAGAGATGTTTCCCGGCGGGGAGCGGCAAATATGCTCCCCGGCCGCGTTTTGGTTAAGAGGCGAGATTGAAGAGGTATGAATATTTGCTGAAAGATTTAAAGACTTTACTCACTTACTCTTGGAAAGACTTTTTTTTCGGTGGGACACTTTTTCGTGCGAGACTTGGAGAGACGTACTTGTTTGCGGAACTTACCTTGAACGTTACTCTTGAAACTTGCTCTGGGACTGAGGGTTCTAAACGATGTACTTTACGAAGAGAGATGCTCCCCTGCCGCCGAATTATGCTTGCGTTACTCGTTTAGCTCTCGTTCAGAACTGATTTGTTCTAAGCGATCTGTTTGCACTTTTCTTCAATGCAACCGTGAAATTATCAGACATCATTGCTTGACATTATTTTTAGGAGCGGAAGAACTCTTTTCCTGCTAAAAAATACGACCTAATTTCATGGTTAATTTTTTAATGCCACTGAACTAAAAAAAAATCTGTTTATGATGAAAATTGATTCAAAGTACATTATTCTTGCCTACTTCTGCTTTTGTTCACACGTGATCTTCTTTTAACCGTTTGAACTGGCTAAGATACAAATTTAAGATGGTTATTCCTTTCAAAACTTTAAGCACGAGTTTTTAAATTGATTTTTTCACTTGCTTATCTGCAAATCATTATGAAATAATATTACAATTATTTTCAGATTTCCTTTTTTTGCAAACTTCCTAAATTCTTGGCTAAACTCATTTAGTTGGCAATTCCAATTTTATAGTTATCAATACTGTCGAATTTTATTCTTTCATCCGTAACTTGAGAATTACTTTTTTATTGATTCTATTCATTTTTCTATTCCATTCTAATTCCCTTCGCACCTACAAACAGCCGAACTGTAATGTCGCTGAACAGTGGTAGTTCGGTCTAAGGTTCCCCATGTGTAATGTGCATACAAGACAGTTCCCTTAGAAAGTCCTCCACGAAGGCATCCCTCTCCTTAAGCAGACAGCCCTCGATTCTTTGTCGGAATCACGTAAACCAAACCAAACCAAACCAAACCAAACTAATTCCCTTGTCAATTTGAAACAGTCACTGAAAGAGTTTTGGTAATTTCTTCCTCTAGTTCAGTTTTAGATTTGAGCTTTTCTGATTTTTTAGCACTTTTCTCAAATATATGAGTGGTACTGCCACTAGTACTTTAGACCAAGTGTCATTTAACTTTGGGTTCTTAGAAAATGAAGCCATTTGCTCATCTAATTTTTATGTCAAGATTTAAACAAGTAGTAGATATGATATCTTTATTATTCCTGCAATACGTTTCTGCATGTTTTACGTTTTCTCCTAATGATGTTCGCCTTAAAATGCATTCTACTGTTTATATTGACACTGAGAGAAAATATCTTCTCTGCTGTCTCTCAGACTGCTAATCTATTAACGAGATGATTTCCTTTGCCTTCTGCAATACCGTACAGAAAATCCAGAGTAGCTGGATATGCAATACCGTCTTGCTTTATCTCAGGAGATTGCGCTTGTCAGAAACCTTAGTGTTCAAGTTGACGTTAAGTTACACAAAAAACTTAGTGTTCAAGTTGAAGTTTACACTTAGAACTCTTCATACCATCTCTGAACCTAACCATATTAAACGTGGCTACAGCTTTGAATAATATTCTAAGTAATTAAGTTCTTTCAGCTCTATACATTAAATTTTTGCAGCTTTCTGCTTGTGTCGAATAATCAAATGTTTACAAAAACATTTGCAGTAGAATAAGGCGATATCTCTGCGTCCATTTGCGTATTCAGGCAAGTTGGTAATGGCATTGTTTGCAACGAATACCTTTCCTCAACACCCATTTAAAAAACGCCAAGCACAAAGGATTGCAGTTAACATGGTATCAGGTCATTTTCTGCCTGAAATCTTCACTTTAAACCAAAACAGGCAGCATAAAAAGCTGATGTGTACACCACATGACTTCCTTATACAGAATATTAAATTATACGCATTTTTCTTGCATTTTATTTAAACTTATTGGATTTAATTAAATCTGCTACGTCGATAGCACATAAACCACATAGAGTAAATGCACTCTTTAAAACTCACCATATTTGTTTACCATAGCGACACTCTGGCGCTAGGTTCACTTAACATCGTTATATTTCGTTCATATTATAACTCAGAATGCACAAAATTTATATCATTTGAAGAATTACCTAATCGTTGCCACATGTTCTATTCAAATACTATAATAAATCTAGAACGATGTGTAAAATAAATTAAGCAAACAAAACAAAAAAGAAATAGTTTTTCACAAACGATTCAGTATTTCTCATTCAATTAATTCAGTTCTCACTTCGCGACAAGGCAAAAATACATAAAAACTCAAATATCTACATTAAAAATTACGAAGTAAATCTTAAACTCTTATTTCCTCGAAAAAATTCAAGAAAGGATTAAGGATGATTTAATTCGCAATAATAAATAAAGGCGTTATCTTTGTTGTTGCGAAGCTTAGTCTCTGTCGATCAGCAACAAATCTACTAATCTGCTATTTCAATTATAAACAAACATATCTGCCATGTTATTTAAAAATTAGACTTAACCGCACTTAAACAGCTTTTACATACTTTTACACTTTATACGTTTGGTGCGGCCGATTGCAACCAAAATACGAGGTGCACATCTACATGTTATCGAAGTTCTATATACAAAATTTGAACGTTCTGAGGCTACTCGTTTTTGCGTTATGGGAGATTTTATCTCGCATAACGCATTATAATTGCATTCGATAGCGGTCAAAATGGATATTTTCGTTGAAATATTCTGCCTGAAACTTTTCGCGATTACAATACTTCCTTTTTACTTTGTTTAAGGAAGTAAAAGAGGTCGTGAATGTGCAGATGAAGGAACGTTCAACTCCTTAGAGAAAGAATGTCTTTATTTCTTGCCTTGCTGAAGGGTCTAAATAATGAATGTTATTCTGTATGAGATTCATAGGAAATGTTAGACGGTAACGTTATATCAAAAGCAGAAGCCTGATTCTTAGATCTTTTGAAGACATTTGACATGGCCGTCTTTAGTTCGTCGAATTTTCTCTTGTCTTCTTCAAGGCTTTACTTTCAATGTGCTTTTATGTCTAGCGGCTTAAGAACTCTTGCTATTAATAAAAGCAGTATTTTGAAGGGAAAACTTTGATTCGAAATCCTTAATAATTATAAAAATATTTCAAAACTGTAAACCCATTAAGTTTTTTTTCCAAATTATGTAGCATTTTGACGCATAGATTATTTTTTGCAACTTTGTATCCTTAAAACTCGTCAATATATATGAGCATTACTTTCCTCTACATCGTAGTTTAAACTATCTAACATTCGTTTAAATTTAAAATGCTTCATTTCTTGAAGATTAAAGAATTTAAGTGTACTTATTAATCTTCAAGTTGCTAGCTGAAATACTTCTTTTACTTTGTTTTTTTTAAACAATTGCGTTGGCAACATCTCAAAGTGTATTCATTAAGCGATAATGTAACTCATGAATTAATCCGAAATTAGGTTGGAATTTCGATACGAAACAGAGAGAAATACATAGAATGAAAGCCAATGATTCAAAATGATAACTTTGATTAAGTTAAAACATTTTTCAGCTTTTATTTAAGAATACAATATTGATCTTGTATAATTAGACAACATTTTTATTTTTATTTTCAGAACTCGTGCCTGCGTCTTCATAATCGAACATGCAAAACAGATGTCGATTGCTACTGCAATGGGAGCCCTAAACTCTTTTGTGGAGGAAACAGATGTCGGCCGCTTTTCAAAGCTGCAAAATGTATGTAAATTTCAACATAATTCCTTCGCTTAAATTTGTTTATCTATCTTTAAGAATATTGCGACATAAAAAGTATTTATTGTTTACGATAGCATATCAGAAAAGCCTGCATCTCTGAAATAATAACTGCTACTTTAATCCTATTGTTTTATTGTCATAAGCATTAAAATGCAGTATGCTTCGTCATTTAAAGAAAAAGCTTCATGTTAACTGAGGAAGCCTTATTATTATTTTGCTTTTTCGAGATAAAGATTATTCAGCTGATAATCGTATTGTGTTTCCTGTCTTAATTGTTTTCTGTTAAAATGCATATTATCAGAAATTTTTCTGATGTAAAGTATTTCTTAAATTCTACCTTCCCATTGTTTGCATGGAGCTAAGTACTCTTTTATAAAATATCTTTTTAGTTACGAAGATCATTTTATTTCTTTAGCTGAAGATTAGTAACTGTGTTATAGATATATACTAGCGTCAAAGAAAGCTTTCTGCAGTTTTCATGTAGTTTACTTGAATGTTTACAAATCACAAAAATTAAAACCTTTCCCTCGAAACAAACATCTTCACTTTTTTGGGAATCAAAGTGCTCTTAAATTTCTGCGCTTTTTTAAATCAAACTTCTAAGGTTTTGAAGCAGAAAAGCTCGAGGAAAACATGCTTTGCTTCATGATAATCAATATTATTTCTTCAGTTTTTAGAGTAATACTTTTCTCACATGAGTATAGCCACTTATCGTGTTAACTTTCTTTAGCAGCAGCTGCTACCCTATTTCCCTAGTTGTTAATATATTTCCATTTTGTTGAACATTTTCAGTTCTTATATTAATTTAGAAGTCAAACGACAAAAGTCAGCGTTATATTTGCAAATTTAAAATTAGAGCAGATTTTTGTTGTTTGACTTCTAAATTAATATTTGTTCAGCGCGTTATTTTACCTTAATTTTCAATTCTCTCATTTTTTTCAGAAAAAATTATTGCGCTATCAAGCGAAAGAGGTAATAAAAAGCAAAAAAAAAGTATGTAGCTTTCAGCTAACTTAAATCGATCCATTTGAAAAATGGCTTCTCTGGATTACTAGCTTCTTTTTCTCTCTATCTCAACAAAGATTTCCAAGCTGATAATGCAGAACTTGCGTTAACACGTTCGGTGCCTACCACGAGTTATCTCGTAGGTAGAAGTTTGTGTTTAGGCGCCAGCTTCGAGTTAATCCGCAGAACGTTTTTGTTTTACCTACGCCACATACGATCAAACTCGGAGTATTTTCATGTTCTTTCATGCTATT
Source organism: Stegodyphus dumicola (assembly GCF_044657685.1). NCBI lineage: Eukaryota > Metazoa > Arthropoda > Arachnida > Araneae > Eresidae > Stegodyphus > Stegodyphus dumicola. The sequence continues at coordinate 136,590,358 of NC_140777.1, forward strand.
TTCATGTTCAATTTACGCAATTCAAGATATTTGTTATAATTAAAATCAGTATAGTATAAGTAATTATCAAGTAAATAACTTACGAACTGTAAACATAATCAAGCAATTTATAATAATCTTTGTTATAATAATTGTTGTAGAAATAATCAATCTTTGTTATAAAGCAACCACCAATACGAATATACTCGTAGTTGCCGCTTTCATAAAACATTTTATCGCAATAAACGACTACGATATAACTTGTATAATTAATAAAGCAATTAAAAATTACCTAAATTCAATAACACGTTCGCGAACGTGTTAAAAACTTGACTTTCTGGGCCAGACTTTCAATAGAATCCAAACTGATCCTTTAAATTTCTAATTTCTCAGGAAACAAGAAATGATTCGCGTTTATATCTCCAATTTCGATAATTATTCTGCTTTATATCCAGCATTCGATCAATAATTTCTCACTTAAGTATTACAAAAAAAACATGTGTACAATACATTTGATTTTGAGTGTAATGAAATTGCCTTGCAATTATTCTTACGCATTTGATTCATAAATATTAGAATTAGGGTTAGTTTGCTTCGCATTCACCGGCGATGTTTCTGAATAGGACATACTCATAGCAACTGTCAGCCAAACTGAATCTTTATTGTGGCATACCGAACTATTTCTAAGCAAATCATTGTTACCCTAATAATCTCTTACTCTTCCTTAAGGTCGATGATGTAATTTTTAAACTGCCATTAAAAGTTTGTCAACACAAATTTTGTTTTTAAGCATAATAGTTTTACTTTATTTCACTAAAATCAGAATATTCCAATCTATTCTTAAACAGAATTTCTTCACTTTTCACTTCATAATTTTTTTACTTGCCTCTGCTAATGTGAGGACTGTTTTCAAATAATAATTAAAAATGGCCGAATTAAATGCCTTTTGATAATAAAATTCTAATTCAGCTTTTTAATTAGCTGGCTTAATTTGGGTAAGACATAAAATAGCTAGCTGTTTGAGCTCCATTTCGAACTTGACTGAGTGCACTTCATGACACTAACATTACTTTGGAAGAACAATGCATTTAAGGAGATAAATAATAAAACTGCCGTATATACGAAAAAGGAAATATTGCTCCACATGTTTAATATTTTATGTTTATTTAACACATCGGCGATATAACTTAATGAACATATATGTCTGTATGACTTCGAAATAGCAAAATGTAATTCACTATTGTAAATTTCACAGTATTTGTAAATGTTATTGAAATCAGTAATTGTGTTCTAATTAGTAATGGTTAATGTAAACCAGTAACGTGAATTTTATGTGTTATAGTTCTTTAAATTTTGATAAAATTATTTGATTAAATATATTTAACACACAATTGAAATAATTTGCTTTCGGTAAATCAAGAACATAACTTTTACGCCTTATAGTAATTTCAATGCAGTTAAAATTACTTACTTAAATACAGGGTGACACCAAAGTCTGTTAACATTTGAAAAATCACTAATTTACTGAATATTATAGGTATAGAGGTAAAAACCGTCACACATGCTTGAAGTGCCATGAGGTTTTACTGAAAACAAAGAAAAAGGTGCTTGAAACGGCCAACAGATGCTCTTCATATGATAACAAAAGCAATAATTAGCATACCAATTTATTTTTAACAAAGCCTATGTTCTTTATAACAAATCTTCAACATGTCGGCCGTCATTCATCAACAATATCTGTAGTCGAAGGACAATGGTGTGAATAGTAGTGTGAAGCATATCTGTAGGTCTGGTGAGAAACTGCAACCAGATCTTGCCTTTTAGCATCCTTCATGAAGTCGGACGATCACGGTAGACTTGCGATATCAATTAACCTCACAACCAATAATTCTGGAGATCTGAGAGGCTAAGCTTGACGGAAGTGGCGGCTCAGCCGTGACCTTCGAGACGGAGAAGGCTATGACACTCGTCGAAGAAGTCAGAGATGAGTCATGCTTTCCGTCCATCGTTTTCCCACCATTAGTTTTGTAACTACCACAAGGCGCGTGTGCGTTCTAGTAAAGCTCTAAATTTGTCAATATAGTTTGTTGTTTAGTGCGGACTTTGTTAATATTGTAGCAATGCCTGACCATTGTTGCGTACCTAAGTGCAATTCTAATTATGCTGGAACTGAAAATTACGTGAGTGTGTACAAATTTCCAACGGATGAAGCAAAAAAGCAGCTTTGGTGCCGTAAGATTCCTCACGCGAATTTCATACCATCTAAACGAAGTGTTGTTTGTGAAAAACATTTTCGAGAAGCTATGATTGTGCGTGAAGATGTATTCATGGATAAAAATGGGGCGATTTTAAGAATTCCAAGAAAACGTCCAATGTTAAAAGACGACGCATATCCAATATCCATGCAGATTTAACGGCTGTGATGTGGAGTTAAATGTATCAATTAATGAACAGCAAACTTTAATATATATAGCTGGTTATTATGTACATTCTTTGAAACTGCAGTGTGTAATCTGCAAAGAAAAGATATTAAGTTTGCATAATTTATTGATTGAAGGTGGAGATTATGATAATCTTTCATTATATCAAACAACAGAAACCAAAGATAAGTGCACATATTTAGATATGGTAAGTAGAGGTAGTCTTAAGAAACCGTCCATACTAGTTTTTAATATATATAATTGTTGCATTTTAGAAAACTTATATCAAAGAAATATGAAACACATTTTCAAAAATGCCAAAATCAGCATTCAGTCATTATTTCACTTTTTAAAATATTTATTAGTGGGCTACTTGGTAATGAAATATGTTAGTTTTGCAACTGTAATTTCTTTAATATAGTCATCAAAATGCTAAATACATTTGCAAACATTTGTTTAAACAATTATAGAAAAGTATTACAAGATAGTAAGTTTTCTGCTTCAAATGAACGAAAACTAAAGAAATTTAAAAGAATTAAGTATTTTTATTTTCTCAATTGTAAAATGCAGTTTTATTAATTTTCTTACAGTATTTGTAATTCCAAGCACTGCATAGTTTATGCCATTTAAAAGATAAGTTATACGTATTTGCTAAGATATGACCAGAGTATAAATATAAATGTCTAAATTTAGAGTTTTTACTATTAAAGTATATTATTTTCATTGCTTAACCTTTGTATATATTTGTGATAGCAGGAAAATTCATGATAAATGGGATAAAAAAGTTTCACTGTATGCTGTTTCGGGAAGAGAGTCTTTAATGCATGTGGTATGCTACTGTGTATGTTAAGAAATGATGTTAAAAATCATCAGCATTGCTACTAATTATTGTACTTTTAACTTCTTGCTAACTAAATGATTTTTTATTAATTAGAAATAGTAGTTCTGTTACTTTTTTCTGGTAACTTTCAAACACTGCATAGTTTATGTGTTTTTTTAAATATTGCTAGTTGTGTATGTTATTTGTTAGGTTATCTCATTTCAAATACGAATGCTGGAAGGCGTTTATGTTATAAGATTTAGGTATGCTTCTTGTATGAAATATTTTTATCACATTTGTTAGCTCATTTATATAGTATTTCATTTACATACGTTGGATATGTAGAAGTTGATGGTTATATATTTTGCTGTGAAACGCGAATAAATTAATACCTGAACATAGATAAAATATTAATTATTATCTTAAGAACCCCTTTCCAATTTACCATGGCAGTGGCAATTTTCAATCAGCGTTTAAATTTTTGTAAAATGTTCGTTTGTTTTTCGGTTCTTTCATTTATATTTATGCACAAAGTTAATTAAAATATCTGTAAAAAGCCTAAAAAGTGAAAATAATGTACATAAATCCTCCTTTCTTTTAGTAAACTAAGCAACATGATAAAATGATATTTCCGAGGAAAATTTAAGAATCCAGATGACTCTCCGACGATAACATCGGACGGAAAGCTCCGCCATGTTTATAAAGTGTCATGACCTTCTCTCTCCCGAAGGTCACGGCTCAGCTCGCGATCCTCACCAAACGATGTGTGCAAGAGATCTTTCACATGTCTATCAATATGGGGTAGAGCGCCACTCTGCATAAAAGTCATACCATAGAACAAGTGAACTGGAGCATCCACCTATAAAGAAAATGAAAAAAGTTTCTAATGCAAGTATGCGAGTGCCGCATCCAAAGCAGTATATATTTTTGTGGGAGAAAGAAAGCGGCTTCAGGCAAGACCGGCTGACGCTTCAGTTTTTATATATATTTAATAACGCTTTCAAATGTTTCTTCAAGAAATATTATGGAAAAAGGTTGGATTTTTCTAATATATTTTCACTGTCATTTGTAGTCTTAAAGAAAGCGATTTTTTTAAATGCTTATTCGAACTTTTTTATTACATGTTTTTGGTTTAGTTCTACTTCCTAAGATTTCCAGGTGATTTTCACCCAGAGATCACTAAAGCTTAATCGCTTTTACTTCCTTGTACAAAGTAAAGACAGTATAGTAATCATGAAAAAGTTCGGACATCATATTTCAACGAAAATATCCCTTTTGACCGCCGTCGAATGCAGTTTAACGATGTTTTTGCGTGACATCTGTACGTAAGAACGGAATAAAGGACCCTTTTTAAAAAAACACGGTTTATAAAACAGATTTTAAATAGATTCAGAGGCGATGTTTTCGTGACGTCTGTACGTACATATGTATGTATCTTGCATAACTCAAAAACGAGTAGCCTCAAAACTTTTAAATTTTGTATATAGGACTGTTATAACATGTAGTTGTCCATCTCCCTTTTGAGTTCAAATCGGCTTCACTAAAAGTACATAAATATATATATCCACTCTTTTACTCAGCTCAATGAGCTCAGTTTTTTTTATTCTTGCATGCTGGTAAATTGTGCATTTTTTGCTTTAAAAGTGATTGTATTATGTTCTTCTTATGTTCCGGTTAAAGCTTTTATGCCTTTAGTAAATCTGCATGCAGTAGTTGTAGAATTATCAGCAATTTAAAAGTGTGCGATTAACTCTAATAGAGCAGGTACATTTTTTTACGTTTGAAACTTAGCAAAATAGTGAATAAAGTCAGTTTTTGCAGCGAAAGCAATCCTTTCGCTGAGGTTTGAATTCCGGCGGAAGTACAAGTGTTCAGAAAAAACATGCATTGTAAAATCTTCATACAGCTTTGCAACTGATTTACGCGATCACAAAATCGCGGGATATGAACCTACAAATTTTCTTTCTAAATTCATTGTCTTTCAAGAAACTTTTCTTAATTTTAGCATCTCTCTTTCTTGCATAATTTGCATTTCGTTTTCATGATGCTTTTTAAAGAAGTGGGTGATATGCTACCCTTTCAGTTTAGGCTATTTTTAAACATGCGAATGAATCCATTCTATAGCAGTAACCAGAAGCCATAAAAATGTTTTGGGCGAGGTGATTCAGAGTGTAATAACTTTTTTGCTGTAGATCCACGTAAGTCTTCATCAGGTGGGTGGTTTATCAATAGGTATTTTGAAGCAGAAAATAAAAACTAATTAACCCATGTTTCTCGCGAATGGGAAAGTATGCTGGATATTCTTACACAATATGTCTTGCTTAAAATAAACTTTTTGTGCTATGTATGTCTCGCTTGGTATCAATCAATTCTACAATCGGTTAAAATTTTTATTCAGTATGTCTACTGTCAAGAATAAACCTTTTGGATATTTCATGATGTAAAAATGGTGGACATTGAATATGATAAATAACTTAGGGAAGCAAAATTTTGAAAAGTCAAAGAATTCTTTTAGTTTATCATCTCATTTGTACAGGCTAGAATTACATTTGTTATTTCCGAAATTTTAAAATAAATTACATTTATTTTAAACGCAGAACAGCATAATTAATTAGCATAATAAGTAAATGTAAAAGGCATAATAAGTACAGCATAATAAGTAAATGTAAAAGGCACATACTGGAACATATATGTAGAAGCAACGACAAATATAAATTGGCTTGGTTTTTTTTTTTTTTTTTTAAATATTGAAGGAAACCCATATTAAATATTTGTAAGACATTTCCTTTCATACACTTTTATAATGAACTGTCAGAACACTTTTCGAATAAGTGGAAGAGTCAGATTTAATACCCTACGAGGGCACATGTTAATTTTACTTCATTTCTAACTCAAAATTCTGTTTACTTTGAATTTTAATTCCATATTAAAATATTTTAACTACTAAAGATGATTTTTTTAAAATGAAATTATCTACAAATCCTGTAAATGCGTAATGTTTTCTTAACATTCATAAAGATAGATAGAAATATATTTATAAGTTAAAATTTGTAAGTATCCATAATTATGCATTTAAATTTTATATAATAATATACATTTACAAATTTTAATGGGTGAATGTATTTCAGTCAATATCTAATTGCTGTAATTTTATCTGAGACAATGAAAACTCATGAGTCGAAATTTTTATACGATTGAAAGCTTAATTCTTTTTCTAAAGGTTTTTATGGCAGAAACACAAAAATTATTCATTTTACGAAATAATACTGTTTATACAATTCGTCAGATTTCTTGAAATTTTAATCAGCCAGTTTGGAAAAATTATACACTCAGACATTAAAATTACATTTTTATGAACGAAACGAAGACAGAATTATCTTAGAACCCTGCAAGCACATTACACAAATATAACATTAATCGACACATTAATGAATGTATATAGAGATATGCTAATAAGTTCACATTTTTAATCGTGTATAACTATACACTAGCATAAAATTATATACAGTATAAGGTATTTCTCCCGCCTTCATAGCATGCCTTCGTTGTGTAATGGTCAGCCCACTCTGCGAATATTTGAGAGTTCCGGGGTTAGAGTCCCGGCGAGAGTATTGCACATTTTTCATGTCTCCTACTTCGAAATAACCTAATGTCCCTGCAACAGGAATACTTTATATGAAATTCAGTATGAGAAATTTACTAAAATGTAAATATAAACATATCATCTAGACCAGGTATAGTCAACCTGATCCCTACCGCCCACTAGTGGGCTATTTACACCTAAGATAAGAAAGAAAAGATAAGAAAATCTATTTCTATCCTTATCTTATCTTTCTTCATCCTTTATTTGGTTCATTTGCACTTAGCAGCTGAAGAAGGTAGTTCAAAAACTATTGAAACTAGTACTGCAAAAAATTTATAAAAATTTACCTTGATTTCTAAATGTTAGTTTTTGATAATGCTAGTATTTTGTTAAATCATGTAAATAGAATTTTAATGAAGAGATATTAAGAAAGAAACTGAAAAAGGCATAAAACAGTTTATGAAATAAAGATTGAAATGCATCATAAATACATCTTTTCTAAAATGCGCTTCTTTAACACTTTTAGTGATTTTACTGTTCAAATAAAATATTCAATTACCTAAACACTTTTCTTAACATAAATCCAAAAATATGCATTTTATAGGATAAAAAATAAAATAACGGTATGTCGAATGGACGACATAGAATGTCGAATATGAAATAGCAATTTAAAAACTTAAGATTGACTCAGTGCTTATTCATTCCTATTGAAAAACTAAATCTATTCATAGTTATTGATTTAGTACAAAGCTCTCTCTCTCTCTCTTTATATATATATATATATAATATAAATTTAAATATATATCGGTGAGTTCGTTTCATTTTTATTCGTTTAATACAAGTAAACATAATCATATTTGAAATTATTTTTAAAATTCTAATTATCTTTTCAGATTAATCTTCTTTGAAGACTGTTAGTTTCGTGTCAAATTTAAACACAAATTCTTGAAAATCGCGATTCGAAGAAATTATATTATCCTAAATTCAATTTAATTTCTTTTACTTTGAAAAGTTTACAGACGCAGAATTATGGATTTAATTAAATTATATGATAAAATAATTATATTATAATATAATATTGTGAAAATATTATTACTCTGATCCTTCGGAAGATGCTTCTGGTTACATACATTTAAATTTATCATTAAACTCCAGGTTCAAAATGACCACCAGCGGCCGAGCGGTAAAGTCGCTGAACACTGGTAGTTCGGTCCGAGTTTCGAATCCCGCGAACGGGCTGGCTGCATGGGTGTTTTCGTGGTTTTCCCCACGTGTAACGTATATACGAGCCAGTTTCCCTTAGAAAGTCCTCCACGAAAGGCATCCCTCCCCTTAGGCAGATAGCCCTAGTGTGCTTTGCCATAATTAAATACGCACATACACCAGGTTCATAATAAATTCTTGCATTTGGTAATTTGTACATAAAGTGCATTTAATTTTTAATATGGAGGTAATTCTTTTAAAGTCTTATTATGTTTTACTCAGTTATAATTTAGAATCACGAAAGCCAAATATTTATAGAATAAACTGTTTCTAGAAGTAGTACAAGTTTAATACTTTGTTACAATAATGTATTAGTGCAGCTATATGCATTTATGCCTTATGGTCAAAATAATATAGAAGCATTCTAAAGTTTGTTTAAAATGACGGCTTTCTATTTTCTCGATATTTCAATAAACTGCTATCCCTGCAAATTTTACTAAAATGTGAAATAAAATTACATCATTAAAACAAGCATATACAATTAATTGGTTTTAATGTCAAACTCTAAAAAACATTTTTAACTGTCCCAACATTATTGAAGAAGTGAAACAACAGGAGTTAGAGTAATATTTGTAAATTTTGCAGAACTAATATCAGTGGTTCTATAATTGACAGATGAGAGCAGATTCTGAACACCCGTGTGGTTTACGTAGACTATTCGGGTCTAGCCCACACTCCGCAACTATCCAGGCAACACCTCTTGGGCCCCATAAGGGTACACATTGATCCTGTTTCATAATACATGCTTACATAGTCCATACATACACATGCTTACATAGTTCATAACAGACATAGTTCATACATGCTTACATAGTTTATAATACATTGATCCTGTTTCATAATACATGCTTACATTGTTCATAACAATTTTCATTGTCCATAATTATACATGTTTCATGATATATACAGTACATATGTAATGTTAATCTCTACTAAATCTGCAGGAAAGAGAGGAAAAAAAGAGAGATTGACTGGGATCTATTCCGCATTGCACAAGTCTGTTCCCAATTCCTCCAGTTTCTGCATTATCTTGCAAATTTTGCTTCGAAATGCTGGTTGTTTGATCAGATAACGCTTATCAGAAACTGCCTGTTCCGGAAGCTGCACATGCTACTGTGTGGTTAGAGGGCATTGGATCAAGTAATGATCTGGTTTGCCCCTGGCTCCACAGACACATCTATCGGTATTTGCAGTGTAGAAGACTCAGTTCCTCTGTAATGGCGGAAGCGAATGTATAGGATTCCCAAACTAAGGCTTCTATTTCGCCGCTCCTTCGAAGACTTCGAAGGAGTCTCTCTATCCGGCGCGTTGGAGATGTGCTTTGGCGAGAAGTGTTTAAGACTTTAGGAAGCTTCAGTTAAATTCTTGCCAACAGATTGTCAAGATTTAACAATCTTGTTAAATCTTGCCAATATCCTGTACGTAAAATACTTACTTCACCTATGGCATCCAGGATCATGATGTATAAAAAGCCCTGCGAATAGCGGATGAAAAGGATTTAAAAGGCGCTTTACATGAAATTCGAGGTAGCGCAGCAAATACTTCTTTGAGTCCACCACCCAGTCAGAGCTGCTGATGTTCAGGAACTAGTGAAAAAACTGACTGCTCGTCTAGCCGATTTAACCGTGGACACAATTGCCTTGTGGTGGAATACGAGTGAGTGCGGGGAATGGTAAAAAATCCGCCCCAAAGTGCTGGTACAGCGGTGGTGAAGATCTTGTGTGAAGAAATTGCACCCAAGACACGGAAGCTAAAATCTTTCTCCAGCAAGGAAACAGGAAACTATCTCGAAGAGCGAAGTTTCCAAAATATTCAGAAGCTCCATTTTGAAGCACTTAACATTTCTAACAGGAACTAGTGTTACCATCACCCGAAAAGGCTGACCTCAAGAACTGAAAGCTAAATTCTTCTGAACGCTGACCTGGTTTACCCTCCAGACTGTGCCCGGTGATAAAATCGAAGTCGATGGAAAGTTAAACGCTAACATCACATTTAGAGACATACGTGGCCGATATTACATATCCTTGCATATTCCGATTAGACAATCTAAGGAGATGCATAAATTCCTTGGACATTACCCAACTGCATTCTGCCTCCAAGGACATAATTCTGCTGAGAATTAAGGATAAAATGTAAATTATGCCCATTAAATCAAAGCTCAAGACCATATCACAGTAACAGAAAAAACAGAATTTTTACTTCCTGGATCCACAGCTGAAAATATAAATTTCCGATATGGAGTAATGTAGTAAGTTCGATACTATAAAATAAAATTTAACTCGAAAATTTTAAGGTGTAAATTAACTGATGCAAAAATAAAAAGACAGGAATCCATATGGTACATACTACGGCAGCTTTCTCAGTCTGCTTACTTTTGTCTGTTACTTTAGAATAGCACTTCAAGGTCTTAGCGACCATTCTCTCATTTATGACTGTAACGTTTGTCGTCTTCACAGCACACATATCCATGTGGGATTATAGCAAATCAGAAGATTCGATTGTTTTTCTGCAGCAGTCATTCCCATGGTTATCAGGTATGGTTTGGGGAATGAAGTGGCCTTGAAGTACCCATTCTAATGTAACAAATTATAGAAGGGTTGAAAGCAACATTTTTTCTCTTATTCTGAAATTTATGTAGCCTCTTTACTCATAAATATAAATCCTTTTCTAAAGATGAATTTATGAAATAGTTAGTTATTATTTAATTAAGACATAATAACACGCCGAATAAATACTAATTCAGAAGTCAAACAACAAAAATCAGCGTTATATTTACAAAATTTTCACAGGACTAGTTTCGATGGTTTTACCGAACCACCATCTTCAGCTGCAAAACCGCAAATGAACAAGATAGGAAATAATTATTAGATAAGATAAGAAAGCCTGGACAAGAATAAGCAAGTGGCGCCCTCTGTTGGTAAAACCAGAACTAAAACATAATTTCTTTAAAGGCCGAAGGCAAATTTGGATTGGAATTAGGATCGTTAACTAGAACAGAAAGATTTCTATGAATGTGAAATGCCTCTAGAAAATCCAGTTCTCCAATGGAAGATGTTTTTTGAATAATTTTGGCAGCAGAAAAACTGAAAGTGTGGTTTTCGGACCAACAATGTTGAGCAACAGAAGACTTCTGTGTTTCCTTTTTTCTAACATATGCCTCATGTTCCTTGACGCGAAATTTTAAGGCTTTCTTAGTTTGGCCAATGTAAATTAAACCACATTGGCAAGGAATCCTATAAATACCCCAGGAATTCATATCCGGAATGGGGTTCTTGAGTATGGAACTCGGAATTTTATTGATGGGAGAATAAACAACCCGAAAGTTAAATTTCTGCAAAATATGTGCAACTTTATAGCTAATTGATGGAAAGAAGGGAATGACAACAGAATTTTTATAATCTCCTAAAACAAGATTGTGCCTTTTAGTGTGTTGAGATGAGAATTTTTTAACTGCTTGATTAATAATGTTGGGTGGAAAGCCCCTGTCAATAGCTATTGCTTTTAAATACTTTAGTTCTTCATCAAGGGCTAGTTTGGAGGAGCAAACTTGAAGAGCACGGAAAACATAGGAATAAAATGAAGCTAACTTTTGTTTAGTCGGATGACATGATTTAAAGTGTGGTGGAAGGCAAACCGATGAAGGTTTACGGTAAACCGTAGTACTGAAGTTGGATGTGTTACGTGTGACCAGAATGTCGAGAAACGGAAGAGAATTGCAAGTCTCAACTTCAAAAGTGAACTGAATAGCAGGATCAATAGAATTCATTGTTGAAAGAACTCTATTTAAATCATCTTTATTACCTTCAAACAGAGTAAAAGTATCGTCTACGTAGCGGAACCATGCCGGGAAGTTTAAAGTTTCAAACAATTTTGATTCATAATAATGCATGTAGATATCAGCCAGGATGGGACTGAGGGGGCTTCCCGTGGCTAATCCCTCAGTTTGCTTGTAATATTTATTTTGGAAAACAAAATGTGTTTGTTTCAAACAGAGTTGAGTGAGAGAAATTAGCTCATCAATTTCGATGCAAGAGAAATGAAATACGCGAAGTCTGGTTTCTAGACATCTTAATGCACCCTCCACTGGGACATTGGTGAATAATGATTTTACATCAAAAGAAACCATGAGTAAATTACTAGGAGAAATGTTTTTAACTTTTTTTACAAACTCTATTGAATTTTTTATGGTGTAAATGTTATTGTCTAATAGAGTTGAAAATCTAGAAACTAAATATTTAGCTAATGGATACGAGGCAGTACCTAAATTTGATACAATAGGGCGGAAAGGAATACCACTTTTATGAATTTTGGGAAGAGCATATAATCTGGCACAATTCGCAACAGATGGGATAAGTGAATGTTTTAAGTTGGCTGAAATGATTTGCGAAGATTTGATCGCAGTTTTTATTTTTGACAAATCCGAAGGTGAAGGATCTTTAGGGATCGGATTATATGGTCCTTCGTTTAAGAGTTTAGTGACACCATCGATGTAAGTGTTCCTATCCATGACGACTATCTGGCCACCTTTGTCGGCCTTTGAAATAATATCCGGGTTAGAATGAATTTCACGCAATGTAGCTCTTTCTCTCGCAGTTAGATTTGGTTTCAAAGGTTTATTATTCAATTTCACATTATGAGCGATAAGATGCCTAATCATTTCTTTCTGTGAATCTGAAACTTTACTGAACTTGAAAGCTTTTTCGATAGGAGCCAAAATCTTTGGAATCGAGGGTTTACAGGTTGTATATTCTTGTCCAGGCTTTCTTATCTTATCTAATCATTATTTCCTATCTTGTTCATTTGCGGTTTTGCAGCTGAAGATGGTGGTTCGGTAAAACCATCGAAACTAGTCCTGTGAAAATTTTGTAAATATAACGCTGATTTTTGTTGTTTGACTTCTGAATTAGTAGTTATTATTTGTGAAATCATGATAATATGTAAATGCTTAAAATAATTTTCCTAGGTCAAAACAGTTCTATTTCAAGAATTTCTGGCAAGATATATTAATGTAAGTTTATTTTCAGAAATAGCAGAAATCAATATACTCATAGAATTCGGAAAATTAAATGTCAGAAGAAACTAAGTTTTAATATTCATTAATTGTCATTTATATTGGTTTTTACTTTTAGCCACATTTTGATAAGACCGGTATTATAAATTACAATTTCCATTCATTAATTTATTTTATTTCTTGTGGGCATCTTATGACTGCACTTTCTGTGAGTTCGTATGGTCCCGATTTTCCACATTTTAATTCAATAATTCATTTAGATTTAGAATGTTCCTAATTTATACTTCTTTGCTGTCTCTGTATCGCTTAATTAATTTTTAATTAGTTTCCCTCTCTGTAATTAGTTTCAATTCTCCTATACCTCCCCCTCCATAATTGTCTTTTACCGCTATGATTGATGAATTAATTTATCTATGCAAAGTATGTGAATAGGAAAATAATTAACGATGCCAAATGTGTTAAACAAAGTATCTTCCTATATGTATCGCCTCCTATGCAGCTCTGAATTAATTTAAGAAGGGATTCATGCTAAATGCTGCATTGCTTTTCGAGAAATATTTTATAACATCAAAAGGTTAGTAAATAAATGTGTAATTCATATTTATCCTAAAAGAAGATTAAAAAGTGACTTTCAGCAATAAGTTATATTCTATCTGCACAGGTCTTGCTTCCAGTTACTATGTGTATATCTTGTAGCAGTACAAAATCATTATTAACTAATAAATTGGAGCTTAACTTGAACTAAGCTAGTAATTGAATATCATATTGCTCTATTAAGACATTAGGCAATCAATATGCAAAACCTACACATATATTTTTAAGATAATATGGTATTTGTTTGGTTTTGACGAAATTTATACAACATATTACCAAACTTCATTCAATGTTTAATCTTCCATCAATGGATAACTCCATTTCATTTTAAATATTGAACTTTAATCTTTGATTCCATATGTAAATATGTATGTATGTATATTATGCATTTTCGCACACGTGTAAATATATATGTATTCCGATCTCTAAATAGAATAATATGGATAATTTAATGCATTTATAAATTCAAAATACTTTTGGGGGGCAGTCGTATAAAAAGCGTCATTCCTTTAATAATCTACATCATACTTCTCCTAAAATTTCTTTGCTAAAAATAAACTTAAATGTGAATCAAAGTAATTACAATAATTGGTATTTACAAACTACCACAACCAACCTGGCGCAATTTGGCGAATTTTTACGGATGGAAATGCAAAAGTTATTTAGCATGTGCAAGTTGTTGGTTTTCGCGCCCTCGGTTTTAGAAAGATTCTCAAATTATCGATATTTATAGTAAGTTTGGTGAACAATATCAACATAGGAAAAAAAACATACTTTAGCAATTTAAAATACATACATTAAAAAATAGAATACTTACATTCTTCTTCGAATCTTTATATATATTCGTTATTCTTCTTCGAAGTACACACCGATCTGTTTTCACTTAAAAAATATCAGAGAATTGTGGATACTCGGCTTTGTGCAATCTTCGGCAACAGCGGCTGTCTGAAAACGCATTTCCTCTTTGTTCCCTTCAGAAAAATTTTCAGCAAAATTCTGTATTTTTGCAGAAATTTTACCGTAGTTTCTTCCATTGCATCCAAGAATTGCATCGATACTGTAAAAGATTTTTAAATATGTTTGAACCAGCAAGCGACAAGTAAATAAATTAAGAGCGAATATGAGTTATCTACAATGAAAATTTGGAGAAGAGTTGTTTGAGTCATTCTTCTGACATTTTCCTACTGGCTAATAAAATATTGCGATATTGGCTGTTAAAATATTCGAATCCCAAATCTGAAATTATTATTGCGTATGTATGAGCCTGCGTCATTATCGTTACATAAGAAGAGTGTGGCATAGGTTAATTTATTGGCAATAATTAATTGAGCACCATATAGGTAACAGTACGACTTTGCTCTGTTCTGAACCCTATTTTAATTTTTTTAATGTATCCCGGTGGGGAAGACGGATCGGAGGGTCTCCCAATCCTCTTCCCCTACTATAAACTTCTCAGGACTTTCAGCTCGCAGAGTGTCTCCATGCCGAACGGAAGCTTTACATTTACAGACATACTTGCCTTCTGCGAGATTCGAACCCGGGGCCTTCGGTAAGGCAGTCGGTGTCACTAACCACTCTCCCGGTTGGATTGCGTATTTAAAATATAAATACAATAAGTAACTTTGTACCCTTTTGTAACATCAAGAATTAATACTGTAAAGAAATAAGTAAAAAATATTAATAATATAAAATTATAAATAAAAAGACTTCAGAAGTTAAATTGAAGTGTTACATATATCGTAATACCTCTTCAGGGGATTGGGATCTAAATAATGCAATGAACAGTTTAATAAAGACAAAAAAATCAATTATTAAAGCTAACTTTTATATTGTACTTTGTTTAATATTTTTTTAAGTTTATTACAGTTGCTAGAAATCTGGATTATTTCTAGTTCTTTCCACACTTTTTCCAATTTAAGTTAAATCTAAATATTTGAATCCAGTTTTTTCTATTATACATTATTTATCGAATTATATTTTCTCCTTTTGACATAGCTCAATGGGTAATTTTTTTTTAAATTTATTTAGCTCTTACAACTGGACTTAAGGTATCTACTTGGCCGTTGTGCTTTATTGTTTTGGTTCGAATAGAATCATACTTTTTTAGTCAAGCAAAGGTTGAACTATATTTATGAACAATATAACTACTAAATTTTGCTGTAATTATACGATTTTAAAAGCGCTCTTGGTTTTATTGCACTATTGATTGCGTAGCTCAGAAACTTTTCTGTCCGATTATGTTATCTCGTGACGTCAATACCCTTGAAGAGATATTTGAAGACATTTAACACATTGATTTAATTTTCGAATTCTTTTTTGTTTATTTGCAGAGTCTCGTACTCTTAGGTCACGTCAAATGTGTGGGAACTCTGAAGACTACAAGCGAACTTTCGCTTTATCTGGTAGGTACCACAGACACAGAGAAAGGGCGTAAAGGGCACTTTTATTTAGCTCAAATTAAAATTAACCGAAGGCACCACTCGTTCTTTGGAAGCCAAGAATTATGGCTTAAATCAGAGACAATGGATGAACTAAAACTGAGGCAAGTAAGTTAGCCTAACGGCTGCACAGTTAGAGAAACGCGCAATCTGGCTGTAATCTAAGGTCGACGTAGCAACCGTAATTATGAGAGTAACGCAATGCTGCAGCATTCTACTCGCAAAGAAATCGAATTAGCAACGTGGCCTTCAGGCAGACAGAACACGCTCTAATTTTACCTTCTAAAACCTTCCTTAAAATATTCTCTTGTTTCTACCTCATTTGCATATCATGCGAGCTAGAAATTTACATTCTGACAGGAAAATGGAAATGAGAGAGATGAGAAAGACGATTAATATAAAATAACTTGTTAGAAATTAAACGTAAACTCTACATGCTCGTTTCTATTATGCATGTTCCGACTTATTACAGTTCTAAGCTTCTGCTAATCCTAAGGAATTATAAAGTAATTCGTTTTATATACACTGCTGAAATAAATTAAAAGAATTTTCATATTTGATCTACGATCCGCAGAACTACTGGAGAGATTTTAATAAAATTTGGTGTGAACATAGGTTGATACAATACAAACAAAATAAACATTTAATAGTTATAATAGACACACACATGTTTGTGTGTAACATGGGAGGGTTGCAGAAGACACAAAAGAAATGGATTAATAGGGGGTATAGTCCCCTCTTACAGCCATACAGCCTCGCAGCGTGATGTCATACTGGAAATAAGCGATAAGCGACGGAGGACGTGGGCACTGTCCCTTTACCATTTGGATTAATCAGTACAGCACCACGTCCACCTTTATCTTACATTTCATATTACATTATATATTACGATACATGATTTACACATTACATTATATACTACATATCAAATTAATACCTTATCCTAACATTACATTAACTTCACATCAGCTTATTACATTAAAATTCTTTTCTAATAAACCCTATATTGGTACATTATAAAAGGGTTATTTTGCACAGGATTCGCATTAGACACAGGATACGCATTATATTATCATTATACACTGGGTACACATTACATTATATACGGGGAAATTAATGATACATAGGAACATTATACGCAATAGGGGGTTATAAGCACGATACGGGTTAGATTATTCACATGAAATTAGTTATACACAGGTATTGCATTATACAGGATAACTTATTCACATGATAGGCTTCTCGATACACTGCCTACATCGTTATGCATAATACTATTATAAAGTTTGTATTCACATTTCTTCAGTTGGGCTTTGCATTCTGTGTCATGTTGCTCATTAATCAGTACATACTACATTACATATTACATTGCATATTATGATACATATAACCCTATTACGATTTCATTACATATTACATTATATATTATGATACATATAACACTATTACGACTACATTACATATTACATTATTTATTATGATACATATGACACTAATACGATTGCATTACATATTACATTATATATTATGATACATATGACACTATTACGATTACATTACATATTACATTATATATTATGATACATATGACACTATTACGATTACATTACATATTAGATTATATATTATGATACATATGACACTATTACGATTACATTACATATTACATTATTTATTATGATACATATGACACTATTACGATTACATTACATATTACGATACTTGGCTTACGTATTAGATAATGTACTACATATCAAATTAACAAGATAGTTTATCAGTACATACTACACTACATATTTTATATTACGATACATGGTTTACACATTACATTATATTCTACACATCATATTGACAAGACAAAATAACGCCTTACCTTAACATTACATTAACTTCCCAATACTTATTACATTAATTTTCTTTCCTAATATACCGTATACTGGTAACAGATACATTATCATCAGATTGTAATAATGTTGTTTTGCACTGGCTGCGCATTCAACACAGGATGCGCATTAAATTATACACAGGGAAATTAGTGATACGTAGGAAAAACATTATGCACAGAAGAGGGTATATACATGATGCGTGTTAAGTTACACGCAGGGAAATTTGTTATAAACTGGTGAAACATTATGCAGGATAAATTATACTGACTAACTTATACGAAAGTTCATATTACATTACTCCTTATAATTAAACCGGTAAGCTTTACAATGTTATTCTGTACCGAAGTTCTTTACACTTATAATACATTGCTTAATCATTACATTAATATATTTACCATGTACAAAAACATATAATGGATTACATTAGCATTCCTAATATACATAGATTACTTTTGCATTTACAGTTAGCATATTACTGCAGAATTTTGCATCTGTGCATTTCTCCATTACTTACATTTCGCAGAATGTAATATAGAATAGGTCGCGGTATATGGATGTGATGGTATTAGTACGCGTAGTACATGAACTGTCCCGCATTGCGTAATTTGCCAGTATTGACACGTTGCTGTTCTGTTGAAGGCAGTTATACGCGCTGCAAAGTGCATAGTTATATGCACGATAACTGACCTCAGTGCGTAATGTTCATTACTGACTCAGTTCATTTGCAATATTTACAGTTTTAGTTTGTGAGCTGCTCGTAGCACATCATGCCGATAGTTATATATACATGTAGTTTGTATGACATTACAAATTTAAGTTTTTAATTTACGTTTTATTTTTATTAATTTTATCGTGTAAATACAGTTTTTAATTTACACGATACATGGCACATGATAAATGGCGTTGCACACTCCACCTTGCATCAGTCCTGTGGCAATTGGTCCCACTCATTCAGCAACGCTGTTTTCTGTTCTCGGATGGGTGTTGTGAGTTGAAATTGCCCTCCCATAGCATCCCAGACATGCTCTATAGAGTTGGGGTCTGAAGGCCTGGCTGGCCACTTCATTCGGGGAATATCCTCACTCTCGAGAAATTCGTCGGCCAAAAGACCTCTATGTGGCCTCGCGTTATCGTCCTATAAGATGAACTCGGGGCTCACCGTAGCCCGGAAAAGGCTAACAAAGGGCTACAAGACCTCATCCCTGTACCTAACACCAGTCACAGAGCCTATGTCAACGGATATAACGCCTGTTTTTCCGCTGGCTCCGCCTACACACATGTGTACGTTTACGTATTTGCAGTACAAGATTTGCATTTTTATCTAGAGGTAGTGGTTTTTGCTTCCGTTCAGTTCTTTCCTGCAATTCGATAAAATATGCAAATTCTCTTAATTTATTTCACCAGTGTATTTCGATGTTGTTCAATGAAAGTACGAAAACATACAGGGATAGCATTACTATAGTACTTGAAAGCTTCGGGATGGTTGTAGTTTTGGTTCGATAATTAGTCACAGAACATAAACTTCTCTTTGAAACAACTTACATTTTCCAGAACAACAATGAAACATAACAGTGCCAGGCAGAATTTACTGCCACATATCAATAACTTCTCTTCGCTACGTCATTAATATCGTCCCCATGTTCTTATACAAAGATGCTTACAGATACCGTAGGTTATGGCTTCGAAATTCATGTTTTCATTATTCCAGTAATTCGGGTTATTTCGTGTTCTAAACGTTGGAAGAAATAACGACTACGATGTAGCAAAAGGCATTCACTGGTTTGTAGACGTACAACTGACGCCATAAATTTTGAAACCCTAGCCAGTTTCTCCGTTAGATGAAAGAGAAGTTCGCTGTGAACCATTCAAGTTAACGCAGATCCTCTAAAAATTGCATATGTAAATAGATGCTACTCAAATAATGCTAATTTTCGTTTAGGGATAAGGTTTTTCAATTATATTCAACGCAAATTAGGCTTATTATTTGCGTGTTACAGACAGTGTAAGAGGTTAAGAAACAATGCACTTATCAACATTTTGTCGTACAGCAAGAGTATAATTGTTTTAGTACAAGGGACAATTTGCCCTAAAGGACTATTAATTTCGTTTTGGCATTTTGTGTCGAAAACTTTAAAATGCTCTATAACTTTTCAAATCGTTGCCACCATATATAACCGCCCTGTCTTATATTTAAAGAAATTAAATAATGAAGAATCTACATAAATGTATGTATGTTTCTCGCATTGTGATAAAACAACTGTACCTAGAACTGTCAAAATTTGAATAGCGTAATCTTCCATAGAATATGGGCATCTGGAAGCCCTCATTTGAATTTGAAATTTGTTTTATTATCGATTTAATATTTTGTAAAACTTCAACGAATTTTCGATTAAAAAACTAAATGATTTCAAAGCGAGCAATGGCAACACCATAAGGGAAAAAAAACCAGAATCTTCATCTATCTTCAGAATGCTGATAAAATTTTGACTAAGTCCGACTACAGCCTTTCTGACCTGATAAAGCGGTAGATTCATCTCTCTGTTCACTTTCTTTGAAGTTCATTATTTTTTCAAATTCATAAGACTTGGTGCTTATTCAGAAATCGGCATATTATTTTTCAAAGAATAAACCGGAAAAAAAAAAGAAAATCTGAAAAGTTTTCCGATTTGAAATTACGTCCAAAGAGGCATTTTTTAACATTTTGTGTGTTACCTGCTAAATATCATGTTCTTGGCACTTAAACCACAAAATTTAGTTCAACAGCAATATCGAAAAATAATTTTAAACTGAGCATATCTTTAGAATTTCCGATACAGAGTCTCGCGCGCTGCAGATAAAAATGTTTTTCTGTACGACGTTGCCACTGCTCGCTTTGAAATCCTTGAGTTTGTCAATCAAAAATTCGTTAAAATTTTACAAAATATGAAATTGATAATAAAACGAATTTCAAATTTCAAATTTTGGCTTCCAAATGTCCATATTCGCAGTAGAATTACGTCATTCAAAATTGGATGGCTCTAGGTACCGTTGTTTTATCACAATGCGAGAAACATACATACATTTATGCAGATTCTTCATTATTTTATGTCTTCAAATATAATGCAGAACTCTAAAATTTGGTGGCAACAGTTTGAAACGTGATACAGCCTTTTAAAGATTTCAGCGCAAAATGCCAAAACAAAAGCAATAGTCCCTTAGGGACAAAGCCCCTTTGGACTAATAATTTTTTTAAACAATTTTGTATGTCACAGTAAAGTATCTGTAAAAGCTCGTATTACGAAGATAAACATGTCTTATTTTGTACAAAAAATATGAATCTTTCAGATTAATATTTGAAAAGCATGAAAGAAACATTTTTAGAGTTTTGCTGATACTTTTTATAGAGCAACAGTATACATGGTTCAGGTTAAAATAATTTTTAACGGCATAATATTTTCTTTTCACTTGCATAGAATGCGTATACTGATAAAGTCGTAAAAATAATACTTCTTTTTTTAATGGTAAATAAATATTCTACACGAGAGCATATTCTTTCTTTATCATTTTTCAGTCAGCAGAGCATTAAATATTAATCATAATAAAGTCAAAGAATTATGCAGTAAAAAAAAGAGTTTCTGTAGCATTTTACTCCTTTGGAAAGAAAAGGAAAGAGATTAAAAAAGAAAGAAAACATGCGGCAAAAGCGCGCGAAGCAAAGCGGAACAGGCGGCTTCAAATTCAAATGCGAAAAGCCTCGCTGCACTTCTGTAAGCTTTAGGAGCTGAGTTGAGGAAAGGAACGAATGAAAGAGAAGAGAATACCTCTTCAGAAAGAGTACGTAGATGGAAACGAAGAAGACGAGTGCGGTTTTAATATCCGCACCCGATATTCGAGGGCCTTCGAACGTATCGGTGTGCCTATTCGAGCGACAAGACTGCATTTGCGAAGACCTTTTTAAGTTCTATGCAGCATTGCGATCAATATAAAATTTAAGTGCACTCTTTGAAACATCATTGAAATTTCAATCTCAAGGCATTTATAATTATTTTACGCACACTTATGATACATAAAAGTTTTATATGCAAGTTGGCCATTTCAACTGATTTAATATAGAGATAGAATTACACAATTTAATACTTCGTATTTTAATATCAAGAAAGCAACAAGCAAGGTTCTAAAACACACCTGAAAGGGGTTATTGCTTTAACTGAGGCGGTTACGTAGGAAATAAGTTTTGTTGCTAATACGTTTTTAAAGTTTTTGATGAAGAACCTTCATACTGAAGGGAAAAAAAATTTGAAAGCTTTCAGATTTTATAGGATGCCCAAAGGGGCGTATTTTTCATTTACACATATATACACGTTACGCGAGCGTTTGGGCTAAAAATATTTAAAAACAAAATATCTTTAGAATTTCCGATAGACAGTCTCGCTCGCTGGAAATAAAAATGTTTTATTCCGTACAATATAGTTCCATATGAAATCAATTGCAGTTATTCAATTACAATACTTATTACGGTAATACAGTGACTGGATCCAAATGTCGCCAAATGGTCGCAAAGTTTGGCGACTTTTTTCATTTCTCGCCAAATTAGAAAAATAGACTTGCTCCAGTATTCTTATTTTGCGACAGATCATCGTCTCTTTAGATTTTCATGTTACATTATACAGAAAAATAATACGATTTCGCATATAATTGCACTAAAATCACCTATCTATGTACAAAACTCGTAACGATATGTATAAAATAGATTATACAACAAAAATAAATTTACTGGTCGCCGTTCGGCATTATATCAAAAAAGGAACATTTCACTCAGACTCACTTCTTATTCCTAAGTATTCGACAAAGCCCACCTTCCCTATCAAGCATGTAAACGTCTAAATCAAAATTTCTAAAAATCGCCTAAAAAACATTTCATTGACCTCCTTGTCGTCCAAAGTCATAAAAATAGCTTTTCCTGAGGGCATACCAAGTGATTCCAGCTGTTCAGACTATTTAATTCTATTTCTAGGCTTATAATCATTGCAAACAACTTTGCCGACTTATGTCTCCATGTTATGTAATACATGCAATAATCAAGTTCTTGTTTTAATGGCATTTAGTCTATTTATTATTGGAGTGGCAACGCCATATTTGTTTCATGTAAACGTTGCTTAGCAACGTAAGAAATTGTTAAAAATTGTTATTCTGAAAGTTTTACCAGCTAGTAGATGTATGAAAAATTTGTAACTAAAAGACTGTATTCAAATTATCTATCTACGTAAACTAAAAATAAAATTTATCTTTCACTAAGAATATCATCTGTTATTTTTGTTAAATACTGTTAAAACGTATATTTAAACTTTCAAACCCATTTCAACTGCTACTTGAGAAATATTTATACTTTGACAAGATTCAGTTTATCTAATACTATAAGGTATTTCTTCCGCCTTCTTAGTATGCCTTCGGGGTGTAGTGGTCAGCACACTCGCGCGTATTCCACAGGTCCGAGGTTCGAGTCCCAGCGAGGACATTGCACATTTTTCATGTCTTCTGCTTCGAAATAACCTAATGTCTCTACAGTGGCGCCCGAATTAAAAAAAGGTGGTGGATGATGATTCTCGAACCCCAGGATTTGGGGACTGGGTCCCCTAATCCTCAGTCGCGCTTTAAAAGGAGGAATATATAAGCTGTTTCTCCCGCCTCCTTAGCATGCCTTCGTGTTGTAACGGTCAGTACGCTTGGCATATATTAGAGAGGTCCGAGTTTGAGTCTCGGCCAGGGCACTGCTCCTTTTTAACATCTCCTGCTTTCGAAATAAAAATACTGAATTAGAAACTGCTTTCGAAATTTCTAATGTCTCTACAATTTATGCAAACTAATTACTCATTTGGTATAAAATCTTTCATTTTTTATTTAAGTTTGGAGAGTCATTAGGTTTGTTGAAACAAGAAACGTGAAAAATGTGTAATGCTAGTGGGATTCGATCTCAAGGCCACCCGACTGCTAGTCAGACGTACTTCCAATTACACAAGGAAGGCACGTGATAAAGAGAAAATACCTTACATTTTTACTAATTTGAAAGGCCGCACACAACTTCAGAATGTGTAGCATATTACTAGCACTTAAGACGTGTCTTTTGCTTTGAAGATTTTTTTGGTGAACGCTGAAACAGTTCCAGCATGGGAACTAAGGATTCATCACTTGTAGCCGTGGGAGATCGCCCTGATCGGCACATCACACACTGTTCCATGATCCTCGAAGTTTTCTCGTAGACGTGTAATTATTAACCTTCAAAGTGGATTAGCTCCATACTCACATCTACAGTGTTTCTGAGCAGCAGCTACGTTCTAAACTTCCAGCACCCCTTAACAACCTGCATCCACTTAAATATACGTTTAGCAGTATTAACGTACATCCGCCATGTCGATATTAGTCTCTTAGCACTAGAAAGGTTCCGCAGTTAGATTGACGAATCTGCTGCCACATGTTGTGGAAATATAATATTTCTTTTTCCTAGAAATTTAACATTATGGGTAGGAACATGAACTTTTGTGGTACAGTTCAGAGTGTGTATACATTTTAATGACGCATCCTGTATAATATATATATATATATGTAACAATATATATATATATATATATTGTTACACACACACACACACACATATATATATATATATATATATATATATATATATATATATATATATATATATATATGTAATAATTTTTAAATGTGTAGATGAAAAGAGTGGAACTTTTAACAGCTTAGATACTGCGTAGATGACCGAAAAAACCGTAGTGGCTTGTGGTAGCAGAGTAGAAAGCATGATGACGCAGTTTAGCACAACGTATCTTGAAAAATCACAATCTTTATTATGTTACGTATATCAAACCATCCTTTTGTAGATAAAATGTTTCCTAATTATATGTGAATACAGTAAGTTCCAATTTATAGTACGACGTCATCTTATGCAAGTAAGCAGCAGCATGGATGAAAAGCGTCTTGCCGGCAGGAGAGCTTATGCGGAAAAAGGGAGAGTGTCGTAGCACTTCAGAGGAAGAAGCTTGGGAAATGGAAACGTTTCAGTTCAGAGTTTTGGTTTGCAATTAATTTGATTGTACGAGAGGCATCTAAATTAAAACGTTACGTAAGATCGAAAAATCTGGAGAAGAGATGAATTTAGGGGCAGATCACCAAATTTAGAATGTTAATTTTAAGGTCGCCAATTATTGTTTTGAAACAGCTAACATATTTTGTCACATCTTACATATATATATTAATTATTTCGTTTTCTGAGGAACGGAAATACACCTTTAAGTATATCAGCTTGCTGGCAATATTCTTTATGTAATTACTAGCGTAAAAAGTTTTAGTTTAACTAACCAGTTTCCCTTTCCTTCAGTTGTCATTAAACTGTAAAAAATTATCGCATTTTCAAGAAAACGTAGCGAAATTCAGTGAAGAGATTAAAATGTTTAGTTAATACGCTTAGCTTGTAGTAATTCACTAGTGACATGTTTGCAGCCTATTGACTGGGCGAGAGTAAAATTAAAGTGGACTTAGTTTAAGGGGATGGCATGCTTAGATAAGATCAAGTCAATTTAAATTCATTTTGGTTAAGAGAGCTGAGCTGATGTGGGGAATTCTATTAAAACAGCCATCCCTTTAACCTTTTTCCATCTCTCTGACTTCTACTGCACACTTTTAGTGTATTTAATTACTTGTAATTTTGTCAATTCTAGAGTTCCTTTCAGTAGAAAATTTTAGTTTCTGCAATCCTGTGATAATGGTGGCGAGTTTCTTAAGATTGCATTTTAATTTCTTGTTATATTAACCCAGTTAGTTAAACTATGAGATGAGAAGTAATTCGTTAACTACGGAATATGTCTAATCAGTAACAATAAGTAATCAGTTACGATCTGAAAAATTGTTGTTACTTTACAAGCGTGTAATAAATGAGCATCAGACCTTTTATTTTAATGCTGAAAGTATAATTTGCTTCTCAAGAATTTCTCTCGACATCCAATTAACTCAATTATTTCCAAGAACACAACTTAAACTCAAATGTACCATCTATTAAAACGAGTTCCTATTTTAAGCACTGTCCGCAAATTAAAAGTGGAATCTACTTCTGATCCCTTCTAAACGGCGGAATGCGACAATGTGACAGTTCAGGCTTCACATGAAACATTTAAGGAATTTCTGAACAATTCCTCCTCTTCCGAGACCAAAATTAAAACACTTCCCAACTCCTGGAGGGGGTAGAAATCTTGAAAAATAAAAGGATCCAGAGGGCGTGATGTTAAAAGACGAAATGAAAAAGAGGGGTCTGGGGACTTGAGAATCGATTTTTGAAGGAGTTCTGGATGGAGAGCTCGTTAGCGCGACACAAGAAACCTCAGTCGGGAGGTTATGGATGAGGCAACGATCTGCGGCTGTCACGCGCCGAGCTAGAATCACTCGACCATAAATCAAGCCACCACCCCATCTCCGGTGACCTCTTCCGTGCTTTTGGAGAGAATCTGAGCGCGTTTAAGTCCACCGGAAGTGACAAATTCGTCTGAAATCATTCTACAAACTTCCCAGTTTTTAATGGTTCCATCCCGTAAAACAATACAACTAGAGAAATTTTATCTAAAGACTGCCAATTAATGATAAAAACTATCCCAGTTTTTTTTTTTTTTTTTTTTTTTTTTTCAAAATCATGTTAATAGGAGGCTTTCGTGTACGAAAGAATTCAGTTTTCTTATGTTACCATATATTTATTCCAGAGGCTTTTACGGCATTTTCCTACATCATATTTATAGCACTCCTTCGTAGGAGATTTATATACCATTGATATCTAGAACATAAACTAGCACAATTTGGATATTTTTCTTCAAACTGAGCACTGATTTTTTTAAGGTGTCCTTGCTAATTATAGAGTGCAGCTGAAATTTATCTCGGATCAGTTTCCGCTTTTCGCATCGAAAACTTTTCAGCAGTTTGTACATTATAACTGCTTTATTTCTTTAAAAATTTATTTTACATATATTTAGTTTTAAAAAAATACTTTTTTTACGTACTTCAGAGTTATGAAGATGTTGCCCGAAATGATCGAATCACTAAGACGTACTTTAACAAGTTCATTTAGTTTTTATCGATTGCACAGTAACCCATCACATTTTCATATGATTAAATCACATGTATTCTCAAGGTTTATTCAAAGATTGGTAGAAAAGTCAAATTGTCGCAAGGTTGAAAATTTGATTTCTGATTTGTAAAACTTAGTTAGTGAAGGAAAATTAAGAGCTTGACTTGGTTCCAAATTGAGGGCTGTTGGTGCATCTGTTTGTGCATCTTAATTTTAAAAGTTGTTGGAATATATTAGAACTGTTGAGAATGCACTCTGTCTAAACTAGCAACAGCATGTGATATTCTTGGCGCAGCATCATCCGCGAAATAACGTTGTGAGAGGAAAACGGAATTTACTAACACAGCCGAATGAGCGTTAAAGAGAGCTGTTATATCAAAACGAGGTCCTAATGAGAAAAGGAATGAATGCTCAGCTTAATATGCATCTATAGAACAAGATTTGGATGCATACAGTTCGAAGAAAACCGCATAAGCAGAGTATTTGTTGGAGAACTGCTATCTCAAATCTTCTTGTTTCATAACTAAGTGCAAATAGAAGGGTAAGCGCGCCTAAGAGCATAAAACGGGGACTATTTATTAATGGAACAAATATTATTTTCAAATTTGTCATTTTTCAAATTATTTTCCACCTCAGAACGTATATGCGAAGAATACGAACAGGAATTGCCGATTCCTGTTCCGTTGTCCAAACTGTCTATTTCCTACAGTAAAACATGATAATAGTTCAGTTATAAGGTATTTCTCCCGCCTTCCTAGCGTGCCTGCGTGGTGTAGTGGTTCTGCACGCTGGGCCGGTATTACAGAGGTCCGTGGTTCGATTCCCGGCCAAGGCGATTGCTAATTTTTCATCTCTCCAGCTTCCCAATTACCCTAATGTATCTGCAGTGGTTCTCGAACTAAAAGGGTGTTGGATGATGATTTTCCTTACCCAGGATTTGGTGATTGGGTCTCCAAAAACCCCAATAAAGGGGGGAGTATATAAGATGTTTTCCCCGCCTTCCTAGCGTGCCTTCGTGGTGTAGTGATCTTTCTAATTTTTCATCTCTTTCCAGGGATCCGTAGTCCAGAGGTCCGTGGTTCGATTCCCGCGAAGACGATTGCTAATTTTTCATCTCTCCAGCTTCCCATTTAACCTAATGTCTCTACACAGTTATTCTTTGGGTAGATACATGGCTTCTTGTAACAGGTCCAGTTATCTCTTTCTAAGAAGGAATAAATGTTGTTGCTTACGTAACCCTTTAAAGTGAACACATTCATTCCATGGATGTAGGAAAGGAAGGAGGGCCCAACCGACACTAGAAGTGAAGCAATGCTTTGAAGCTTGGGTCACCAGATGGGGTGTTCTTTGTTTACATTCAGAAGCTCGCTTGACAGGGTTCTGATAGTATTTCGACACACGACAGTTCCATACAAATCGAAAAAGGGACACTTTCGCATGAAAGAAACATTCATAGTGTGATGGATAATAGCAATTTGTATAGTTTAGTGACATTTACGCAAAAATTACATTTTGGATATTTTCGATAACTAACAACAGCGATTTTGATTATGAATTTGTTTTATAAAATTCTAAGCTGTTGAATACAAAAATATAGATTTTAAGAAAAATGTTATGCTTAAAGAATGAAAAATACCTTACGGTACATTTAAAATTGTATACGTCTTTCGAAAACCCTTGATAGAATATTCACTACTTTCGGATGTATGCTAAATTAGTGTAAATTACTTTACACGAAAAATATAGCGAATGCACAGAAATTAAAGATTTGCACATGCCGGAAATGAAAAATAGGAAATATGTATGGGTATTTATGCATGTGGTTGCAAAAAGCATGTATCTGCCTTTGATAAAATACATAAATATTCATTAAATTATTTATAAATGTATTTGAAATGAAGAATTTATTCACTTATAAACAACTGTGAAAGTACTGTGAAGAAATCTAATTATTAAATGTATCTAATTTATAATGATTATAAATGTTAACTAAATATATAATAACCCTAATATTGAATTGTAAACATAAATTGAAATCCTGTTGACAAATACGTTATAAAACTATTTAAGCAAGAATTGTTCGTATTGGAAAGCAATCTGTTAAAAGGTATTGTAAAGCAAATGCTATGAGATGCGCACTTAAGAACGTAATAAAGAGTTTTGGAATATGTATTGTTGAAATGAAGGGTAAAAACATTCTGATAAGTATAATTAAAAGAATTATTCCCCTTACATTTTATAATAATTCAGTTACAAGTTTTAAATAATACTTTAAAAGAAAACTTATTTTATTCCCTTTCAGAAATGTTCATAGAAAGTCAAGTACTATTTAAAGTATTTCGCTAATTCCTAATAATCCTCTAATTTAAAATGAACCGAATAGAGCATTAATTATAAATTGACTTACATTTTTCTATTTAAAAGATGCCTCAGAAGCTAAAAAATCATGTCATATTTAAGAAAGTATTTTAGGAAGAAGTTCTATAAATAGAAAAGAAATAATGCATAATTTAATTATTAATAATACAATTAATTAATACAATAAACTTTGATCTTAATTTTTGTACCTTAACCGAATCAAATCGAGTTACCTTAATTTTTTTTCTAATGTAATTAACCAAAACTTGTGAAAATAGTTCATTCAAATTAAACCATTCTGAGAAAACTGTCCTGTGAAAAGTATAGCATTTAATTCCGTTCAGAATGAAATGTTGTTTAAAAATATGTTGTTTTCACATACTTAGGACTCTGAAGTGTTGTATAAAAAGAAAATATATACATTTATATGTATATTTACGACGTAATTACAAAATATTTACATCCGAACGCGTCAAATCCCATTGAACTCAATGGTAAATGACCCAATGTTTTGGTCACCACGTAGGGATCGCGGTGCTTCAGAGCAGGGTATGGGAGAAACTTGTTTAGGGCTACTCCATCTTACTTCCTACCTCCATGATTCATTCGGTACTACGGCCACGGTTTTTTACTGGCGACTGCGTCTTCTAATTGAAAATGTCCTAATTCATTGGAATCAAATTGTTGAATTTGAAATTCTGAAGATGAAATTACATATTTTAGTTTCCAATGTTGCTCATTTCGTGGCCTATCCCAGGAGGACACAGTACTAAGCTCTTTGTTTATGTTTATTCATGTATTTATTTTTTAATTCCATCGACGGGATCCAACAGGCTGAAAAGCACCTAACCCAGTGGGCCAGCTGTTCCGTCGAGGGTGAAAAGAAAGAAAGTTGCTTTCTCAATCCCCAGATGTAAATATTGTAAGGTATTTTCTTCCACCTTTCCACATGCCTTCGTGGTGTAATTGGAAGCACACTTGACTCGCATTCGAGAGGTCCAGGATTCGAGTCCCGGCGAGGGCAGGGACTTTTTCACGTCTTTCACTTCAAAAATGCTAATGACTCTACAATACGAAAGAACTAATGTAATCTGTGCTAGAAAGTGGTGTAAG
The DNA here is from genome assembly GCF_044657685.1 of Stegodyphus dumicola. Classification (NCBI taxonomy): domain Eukaryota; kingdom Metazoa; phylum Arthropoda; class Arachnida; order Araneae; family Eresidae; genus Stegodyphus; species Stegodyphus dumicola. The sequence continues at coordinate 136,620,923 of NC_140777.1, forward strand.
ATCGCATTTTCTTTTCCCGCATTTCTCAAAGAATCAGATGAATTTCTAATAGACAAATCGTGTTAAATACATATTACCACCATCTAAACGTCTTATGCGTCCCTTTCAAGAAGACCATATCAATAAGCAGTTCTGAATCGAAGACACTGCTACATCACATAAAGTACAAGATCCTTGATATTTTAAGTGTCTCCATCATTTCGGAAAATCCTTGAATTTTAGAAATACAAATGACTGAGGGTCTTTCTGACATTAAAATTATTAGCAAACGCTATACATTAACGTTTCCTTGAAAACAACGAATGAATCTAGGGCAGAAATTGATGAGAAAAAACAGAACATTTAATTTAGACTAGAAAATTTATAATAGCATTAAATTCATTTTATCTTAACGATAGTGTACGAAATATTACTCGTAAAATGAAGGTAATTTTGATTATAAACTGTGTTCAGAAAAGATTTACATGTTAAAAGGAAAGCTTAAACTCGAAAATACTAAAATATAAATTCAAAATTTAAAACAGAGTTTTGAAACTCCATTCTTAAATCCTCGACTAATCTTTGCTCGTTATTTAGTATACAAACTGGAGTTTAAAATACTAACATAATCATATTTTAATGACTGTTCTAAAAATAAATAAAGTTATTACCTAGCTTTTCAAATAGCTTAAGAAGTCTGAAAATATATTTATTTTAGAAGATTTTAAACGGCTTTTTTTATTTTCTTCGAATAAATTCGGATATTAGTTAGAAATCTTTATTTTTAGTGCTCCAGAACAGTTCTCTTCTAATCCCAAGAATTAAAAGCGGCTTTATGATCATTAAAGAACCAAAATTACTGTTTTCTGACATATTTCAGTGATCTGATATGCTAATAACAACTATACTTTGACAGGAATCTACGCCTGAGAGATAATTATCGTATGCAGGGAAATAAATTACTTTTCGAAACCCTATTCAAAATTCCTGTCAGAAAATTAAAAAAAATGAAGTCAAATTCTAGAACAGAATGATAATTAGTAGCAAGACTGATGGGATGCTATTTAAGGAAAAGTATTATTAGCACTGTATTTGTAGAAAGTAGATTTGGAGAGAAATGTAGCGCATCTTTTACTTTCATTGCTTTAGACTGAGATAATGAAGCATTCACGTAAAATACGAAAGTTTGAATTTCGCTTCTCATTAGAAATATAAATTTTTACCCAGCATAAACTTTATATCAGATTTACGAAGTATCATGGAATGGACATGCACATTATTGGTTGTATATTTGAGGTTTAACAATGTATACATCTGAGCGGCAGTTCATGCTTGTACATGATTCTGTGTAATGAATATGCCCTTTATATATAAATAGAAAGCCCGGCGGTCATACGAAATGACCGCTGTTTTATAAATTGTAATTAAAATGATTTGTATTCAGTTGTAAACCATTTCAAAAACAGATTATTGCTAATGCAAACAAATGTTCACGTTTCCCTTGACACGCTTAATTTGCGTTCAGCTGAAAATTCAGTTTAAAATACAATGTCGGAATAAAATCGGGCAAAATTTTAAACTCTTTACGCGAAAGGATATTTAGCATAGGAGTTTGGGTAAACCTACCTGATGAGATGTACTACGCACAACTCGTTAGTTGGTTTCGTCTCCTTTAATTTCTCAACGTTTGCAAGTTTTTAGGTAATTCATGTGTAAATATAGTTAAATGCATTATAAGCAAGCAACAATTGTAGGAATTAAAAATATTTAAATATTCTTAAATACCATGATAATTTAATTAAAACAATGATAACTGCATGTATGGTATCAGTGTATATGGACTATTTGAATACCGTGGCAACTTCGCCCCACTGGCTAGTACAGTTACGCAAGCAACCAATAAACTATCGGCGACAAACAGACATTTAAGAAGCACATAATATAGATAATAAAGGTATACCGTACCGGAAATATTCTTAATTTTTTTAAACGCTACCGTTTTCTCTCCACTACCAGCCATATGCATTATAAAGTTTGCTAACCTTGTAAGGTTCTGTGAAAATTTTGAAAATATAACGCTGATTTTTGTTGTTTGACTTCTGAATTAGTATTTATTCGGCGTGTTATTGTGTCTTAATTATAGAAGCTCCAAACAGGCTTATTTTTTGCTTTCTTTTTTTGCACGTGGTGTGGCCACCATTTTGTGATTGCATGTGTTTCGGTAAACTGTGAAAATTTTGAAAATATAACGCTGATTTTTGTTGTTTGACTTCTGAACTTGTAAGGTATTTTTGATAATTAACAGTCATTCAGAATCTTTGTCACTTCTCTTTTTCCCTTTCCCTAACAGAATGCAAGTTTCAGCTCGCGTCTACCTAATCGAAAGTTTGAAAGCATTTTAGTTAGAGCGTGTTCCACCAGCTGAAGGCCCCTTTATTAGTTGATAGTCTACGATTCCCATCTACTCCGTTGCTTTATTCTTGCAGTTTGTGCTGTCAGCCGGTGTAGGTTAGACTAACTTGTGCGTTAAATATATCTGCAGTGCATTTGGTTAATTTCGACTTAGATTTAGTTTAAATTCGAATTCCTTTTGATTTCTAGCCATAAATGTTGGCTGAGTTTGTAAGCACCAGGAGTGTCTTCTTTTCAACTATTTATATTCTTAATAAAAGGGTCTTTTACGTCCTTCATACGTGTCTGGTTGCTTTTCAAGGCACAGCGATAAGTCGCTGAGCTCTAGAATCTTGACCTGGTGTTTGTTACCTAAATAAGAGAGACACTAATACCTAATTAAGAGAGACACTAATACCTAATTAAGAGTAATTACATAGATTAGCGAAGTGTGAAGTATAAGATCACACAATCAAGTTTTAAATCATTTTGTAATTAATTTCAATTAAATAGGCTGTTTCTATATTGCATCTCATGTTTGTACTTTAAGGAAATTTTATTAACTGACGCTAGTTTCAATTAATACATAATACACTTTCTGGACTGATTCTTTTTTTCGAAAACTTAATTATTTTACCCATTTTTGCAATCATAAATACGATTTTATATTATTATACAATGTTTTTTTGTTATTTATTAAAATTGTGCTCTATTACTGGTAATGTCATGTATTTCGCTGTGGTATTATTATTGCATGTATCACCTACTTAATATTCTTACCCTTATCTCGTTCTGTCTTCTTCTAAAATCTACTTCCACTGGATGGACAGAGTAGCCTGTAAGCTCACAGACAGACCAGTTCTTCACTCGGTAGAATGAGGGAGGGATTAATGTAGAGCTACAGCTTTTCAAATCAAAATTTAATTTAAATGAAACCTTTCTAACTGCATCGACAACTTTTTCTGGTCTGTCTGTTCAACAAAACATTTACATAAACGAATCAAATATAAAAACAACGAAATTATTCTTTGATACATTTAAATTGAATACATCTTGCAAAATAGTTCTTTAATTTGTTCCATATAAAACAAATCACATGAATTTTGATTATTGTCTAAGAAAAACATGGCAGGCATCTGAGTTATGTTAATTAGTTAAGAGCTCCTTGACGCTTTTAGGGTGTTTTTTAATCAACCTGTAAAATCTCTTTTAATTCTATACAAATATATAATTTCACGATAAAACCGTTAAATTTTAAAGACATTTGCTTTTAAAATTATTTTGAACTTTGCCTTTTACTCTTAAGCGCTAAAATTAAACAGCATCAAGTTCAGAAATTTTGATCTTTTGCAAATTAACCCTAAAAAAGGCAATAAAAATTATTGTAAAATATAAAACATACGTAATAAATAAATATAAAACATATGTAATAAATAAATAATACATATATATATATTGGTCTTTTTGTACTGTACTTACTACCTAGCTTATTAATTATATATATATATATATATATATATATATATATATATATAAATCAAAAAGTAAATATCGGAACGAAACTGGATAAAATTTTCTTCCTTCATATGAAGGCCTAACCTTTCTTCTCCGGGTAAAAAATTACCAAATTGAGTAAACGTAAATTAATGAAGCTTTCACAAATGTAATCTAGAACTGAAAAATAATATGAAAAAAGAGAAACATTTTTAAAAAATTTCAGAAAATTATATGTATAACAAAGCAAAATAAAATTTTTATTAATCTCCTCTGTTTAACGTTTCAAACAGAACTTGTCAAAGGAAAAGTGTTTTGAAGCCTTAAACCAAGTTGATTAATGAATTACGAATACATTTTCCTTCTTCTGAATCATTTGATACTCAAAGCCACTTTTTTTGCTTCTAACCTTCACAATATTCTAATGGTTCTCAAATTTTCAGATCTTTTCCCTACATGTATTCGTACTCAAGTACAACAAAAAATGATATACAAAAGCTAAATAATAGTAAACAATTATAAAAGAAAACCTATAAAAGGCCTAGAGAAAAACCTAAAAAAAGGCAAAACAAACTCATTGCATAAACTAAACTAAATGAAGAAAATTTCTACATCAAGAATTAATGAAAGTTTTTTGCTTCAAAACTGAAAAATAAACTCAGTCGAATTATATAAAGCCTAAGACAAGAGCGGCTCAATAACTCGAAAATTAACCTTTTGTGAAGTTAAAATTTGTGCCAAAAGTTATAAGTTAAATATGTATATATATATACTATAAATATACAATATTTATATACTATGTATATATATATATATTTAACTTTATTATATATAATAAAAAAGACTTTGCAATATTAATGGTATGATACGTAGAAAGTTGAATCCGTAAAGAAGAACAAGAATTTTGATGCTGACGTAAAATGCTGGCATGCCAACCCACAATGAATAGGAAACTGACAGCGGAGGCAGATAAAATCTTCATTTTATTTCAGTAAACATGTTTCGGCTACAAACAACTTGGCATATTATTTGTGCCTATTTCAAAAGGTTTACATTTTTGATAGATTTGCAGTAAAAAGAGAACAGCAGGTAGCAGTGCAGCTAGGTCAAAGAGTAGCAAGCGTGTGCATTATGTTCAGGATTAAATCTCACTTTAGACTGAGATCATTTTGGTTCTCAGTGCATTTTAATTGGATAATTAATACTGCTGTAAAATTATTATCGGCTATTTAGGTTTTACTTCTGTTTAGATCAGCTGAGATGTAAGAGTCATATGACATACATTAGGCTAGAAATGACTCAGTGCAATGGTAAATTACTATTTTTAGAATATAGAGGGAAAATTAATTTACGCTGTTGATTGAAATGACTTATCTTTAACATACTCTTTATTTTCTTACGTATATATATATATATGTAAAATATAAAATATCTAGCTTTCCAAATAATAAATGAACAATCCTTTAACATCTGTCTTCATTCTAAAAATAGGGGAGCAGTAAATTTTCTAACTAAACGAAAAAGATCCGTCATCTAATTTGTATTGCGCACTTATCGATGAAGTCTGAACTCAACACCTGAACATTAAACTGTCATATGATCTAAAATGTAATTCGTATAAAAGGTAAGTTGCGTCACAACTCCCTCTATTGAGAAGAATAATTTTTATGAAATTTTAAAAATGCCTTACAATACATCCTGTAAGAGATGGCGCAACCAGAGTTCCAGTCAGCTAAAATGCTTTTCATCCCTACTAATAGATGGCGCCACACGAGCGTCTGGTTTGTTCAAGTTTACTTATTCTACGGACTGCGGCACAGGAGCCTCCGTCGCTAGTAATCTCTGAGTTCTAGCACTGTATGTGCAAAAGTATTTCCATATTATTGGATACAACTTACTCGATTCCTCAAGCATTTAAAAGTCAAGTATAATATATTGGTAAAGGCCGTTAATGGTCCATTGCCTCTTACTAAGTAATAAGACATACACATAGACAACTCCCTCTCTTCCGACTTTTCTCTTACTTCGTGTCGCTGCCTCGCATTGCCGCTAGCCTTGAAGAGTTTTTCTAATTTTCGTCCTTTAAAAGAAGATGTATTCTGTACAAAAATTGGAAGGTGCATAGCGCGACCAGAGTGATAATGTGCATTATCGAAAAATAAAATTATGTGTGAAATTTACCGTTACGTGTGCTCTTCGAGTCATCTTGCTAACTACGCAGCAAAATCTTCAAGTTATGATGCACCCTCTTTAACGCCAATCCGTTGCAACTCTCACCACATTATATTATTACAATAATAAAGCAGTTTTATGGCATACACTGACTACCAATAAGTATTTGGACACCTATGCAAATGACGATATCTGCGGTCCTAAGGTACGTCACGGACTCCGCCGGTATATATCGTGTAGGAAACAGCATTGGCTTTAGTCGCATGCAAGATGCCTCGCAGTTCGGAGCTCTCTGATTTCGAGAAAGGTATAATTATCGGGTATAACAAATGTGGCCGATCCTTAAGGGACATATCTAGCGATTTGAAGTACCCAAAACCGACAGTGGCCTATGTGATTAAGAAGTGAAAGGTGAACGGTGATTGTCGGAATGTGCCCCGAGTCGGCAGACCAACGAAACTGGGAGATAGAGACCGACGAGTGCTGTCCAGAGAAATTCGGAAGAACCGCACCCAACCGATGGCCCTCATCCGCTAGGAGTTTCAACGGGCATCCAGGAGTATTGTTTCAATGAATACCATCCATAAGGAAGCACATCTGCTTGGTTTTCACGGTCGTGCTGCTGCCCATAAGCCTTTGATCACAAAGTCCAACCCCGCTGCTCGGTTAATGTGGTGCGAAGCACATCGAAATTGGATCCTAGATCAGTGGAAACGGGTTTTTTGGAGTGACGAATCAAGCTTCACCCTTCACCGTTTGGATGGCAGGGTCTGGGTCTGGCGTCTACCTGGAGAACGTCTCCTGCCAGAATGCATTGTGCCAACAATCAAGTTCGGCGGAGGTGGAATTATGGTCTGGGGGTGTTTCTCCTGGTATGGGCTGGGACCCTTGGTTTCCATTCATGGTAAGCTCAACTCCGATGCCTACTGCACTATTTTGGATGACAATGTGCTCCCTACTTTTTGGCAGTTTTACGGGTTGGACCCCTGTTACTTTCAGGACGACAATGCCAGTTGTCATGTTTCGACGTTAACCAAGGCTTGGTATGGTGCCAATGAAGTTCATCGAATAGACTGGCCTGCCCAGAGTCCAGACCTGAAACCTATCGAGAACCTCTGGGACGAGTTGCATCGCCGAATTCAGGGGTGCACTACCCGTGCAAAATCGGTTAAGGAACTTCTATGTCTTCTCCAAGCCGAGTGGGAGAAAATACCACTAGCTGTCATACAAAGACTTGTAGAAAGTATGCCTCGGAGGGTCCACGCTGTAATTACCTCTCGTAAAGGCTCTACCAACTATTGATTTTGAATAAAGTTAGTTTTTCTTTTCTATCAAAGGTGTCCAAATACTTATTGGTAGTCAGTGTATAATGGAACAGTTTTATTACATATATATATATATATATATATATATATATATATATATATATATATATATATATATATATATATATATATTGTTGCGTGCGTACGGGTTTGTAATGGATTGAATGCACAAGTCGATAAAAAGTTAATAAATATTATTCTTATCCCAAGAAATAGGACAAAATGCTGAAATTTCCTCAAAGAGATTCCTACAATTTCACAACATCGCACAGTAGTTATATTTTAAACTACTAAAACATTAAAAGAACACAATTCAAAGCAGAGAAAAGTAATTCGATCTCACCGTGAATTTGCTACAATCATCAACAACAAGAACTAAGTAAGCAACTGAATTGAGATGTTTTGATCCGGCTTTTATAAACTTTTTAAATCATTCAAGAGAACATTCTATTTTTCCGGATTTCAAAAGTGTACAATTACGAGATATCTAGATATCTATTTATTAAAATGTTAAATGCGCGTGCTCCTGTATTTTAATTTTTCCGGCGTAGCTTTCTCTTCAAGGAAGTTTCGTGCTGCATTGCACAGGAATATAAAAGAATTTTAATTACAAATTCTACTAAAAATAGCTAAATAAATTCAAAACCCGTAACAATATATATAATTTTTTTACTTTATTGAAATTTTTGGTAGAACAATTCCCATGTCATTCATTTGATTACATATTGATTATTTATATAGATAGACAGATAGGTAGAAAGGGAGAGAGAATGGAATATTTTGCTTATGTGTAACAAAAAATACACGTAAGAAAATAATTATAATAAATAAATTTATTGTGCAGTTCAAATATTTGAATTTAAAAGAATGTCAAAAATATAAGTCGTTAATATAGTTAAACAAATTGAATACTGTTGAAATTGTATAACATTCTATTTAAAACACTAAATGCGCATACTAAAAGTAGATTCTTGTTCCCAATGTATTTAAATTATATCCGTGTATGAAAGGACAAAAGAGAAAGCCCTTGAACAATAGTTGATTTCCCACCTTGAATTTCGATTTGATTTTCCAATTAAATTTCCTGTTTGAATTCAGAAACATTATTATTGGCAGAAATACTTTTATATTCCTAGATTTTATTCCATTTGACAACATAAAATAATAAATTTTAATCATTGTAATGTGTTTCGCAGGGAAAAAATTACGCATTGTATTAACACACATCACATAAGCATAGCTTCCTGCGAGAATAAGGTCCCTGTAAAATGCTCTTTTCCTTTAAAAGATCTCATTTGCTCAGAAAACAACTTTCAAGGATTTCATTAAGAAAAGTTTATACATGAAATTGATTAATAAAATATTATACTTGAAAGGCGAGAAGTTTATTAATATTTCTTAAAAAACAACTTATTATTTCCATTTAAATCTATTTCGTTTTCTGTGCTTTAAGTTTTATGTTTTCTTGGTAGAATTCTTGAACAATGATAAGATTTTACGTATAAAAAATAGCATCTTTTTGTAATATGAATTTTTTGCAAATTTTCCAGAAAACAATGGTTCATCATTTTAATTTCTTAGACAACAGAAATTATTGTTCTTGTTTTTTATAGTCTGAAAATGTTTCTACATATCTCAAACAAGTTATATCTAAAATATTCTAATACAATACAAATTGCAAATACAAAAATATTAAAGAATAATTGCAAAATAAAAATTTTTGTTTAAACATTTAAATTAAATCTTTTGAAATTTTTGAAGCAAAGGAATAATTAAAGTGTTTTTATTTTGAAGATATTAAAGCAAAGATATTTTCAGTATAAAACAGCATCAATTATCTGATTTCAAGCTAATCGAACTCGACTGTTAGAAAAAGAGTAAACTATACGAAATATATTAAATAATCATTCTTATCTAAATTAAATTAAACCTTTTGTTCATTTAGGTGAGTTTTTTATTTTTTGATCAAATTAATTAATATTAAACAAAGTATAACGCAGAACATATTTAAAAAAATGTAGGACAAGTAGATTAGTATACATTCTATGCCTTAAAATGCTGCTGGGAAACAAATTATGCAGTGTTTATAGGCGTATTTTTTGTTCTCTTCCCTTTCAGAAAGTATGTAAATAAAAATTTATTTTATTTTTTACTTCCTTGTACGAAAAAAGAAAGTGTAGTAATTGCAAAAAATTTCGGGTATCATATTTCGACGAAAATATTCATTTTGACCACTCTCAAATCCAGTTGAACGATGTTTTTGTGTGTGACATATGTATATGCGGACAGGATAATTTTTTCGCAGTGGGACCAAACGTAAACTTTCGATTTTGTGCACCGAAAAATCATTCTTCCTGCCCGCTGGCCGAATCGCATGTTTTTGCGTAGAAAGTCTAATTTTATTTCTAAAACATTTTTTTTTAACTGTACTTGGCGTTTTATGTTTTTTCTGCATTTTGCAAAGTTTAATGAAGATGTTTTCATATTTTATGTATTTTTACCTTGCTGTGACGTGAGAACTGAATTAACTGAATTAGAAGTATATCTCTAAAAAAATTTGAGGGAAAATGTTTAAATGAAATGCCGGGAAAATGTTAATAATTAAATAAGCTGTACATCATATTTGTCCACATCAGATTTTTATTTCAGTTGCTTCAATAATAATGGTTTGAAGAAAAAAAATGCGTCACCTTCTTTTTTCATTTGTGCAATGTTATATTGAGATAAAAGTCTATAAATGAAAAAATTAAATTGCTTTATTTTCCTTACAGTAAAAATGTATTTAGTCAACAAATAAATAATTATCTCGTTAACCTGACTTTTTAATCTTCACGCTTAGCATTTAGCCCCCATTAACTCGAATGTATCTTTAATATACTTCAGATAAATTTATGCGATCATCTAGAAATCATCATTCTGGCAAAAAATTTCAATAAGTGTCTTGTACTTCGAAGTAGAAATTAATAACAACGTCAATTTTATCATGTAAAGCTATCTTTTGCTGTATTAGATCAATGATGTTAGGTAAAAAACATACAGGTGTGTTAACCTTTACCAAATTCTTGATTAATGATTTGTAGTCGTGATCGAGACCCTAGCGTGCTCATGAAACTTTATGAGAAGTTCGTAAGTGTTTTCCTCTAGAACTTAGTTCATAAACAGGTATCCATATTTATGAATGCTTAGGCTATTCATCCGTGAACAATATCTCCTGCGCAGTTGTAACATTGTGCGCATTCAGGGGATTTCCAATCACGTTCAGATGGCGTCATACATCCATCAAAAAAGGCAACTTCTTATAAGTTTTCTGTGTGGTATATTTACGTGCCTGCATAATCCGCTTCTCTTTTGATCGATGTCCTTTTGACACTACTTTGACGGTTTGTGTTCAATACGTGACTACTTTTTGCCATTTCTGAATTATAAGCAAATATTGAATAAGAAAAAAAAACATGGTACAAAATTCAAAGGAAATTGAAAATATATTATTCTTTCTCAAGTTGTTTTTAAGTACTTTAACAACGTAAATCTTTTTTATCCTATTTTAGCTAAAAATATTTTGAAACAAATAAATTAATATTTTTATGTTTGTATAAATATAGTAATAAATACGTTTACTGCATTATTAATACATGGAACTATACTTACGAAACATAGGCACTTTTTATCAGAAGTCGTCTTTCATGTATGGATGAGAGTTCGTTTATGTAATAATAATAACCAAAATACAGGTTGTATCATATTGAATGGTCAAAACGAAAGCACACCTGTGAACGCTGTAATTACTTCAATTGGATAAAGCAAATTTTTACTGAAACTATAATAATCCAAGGTTCTATAGATGTTCTATGAGTGCCCCTCGGGTAACACGGCAAAAATCTATCCAGTCCCCCTGCTACACTGGGGTCAATATATCTTTTGTTAATAATTCGAGCACTTCAGTTATACGCTGCTTCAGTTGTTGTAGGTCCTAGGGAAATGGGAGCATAAACACTTTGGCTTTAACGAAACCTTACAGAAAAGAATCACAAGAGGTTAGATATGGCAATCTCGGTGGCCAAAAAAACAATGGCATATTATTTTCCAATCAGCAATAGGGCAGGCTGTCGTTCAGGTACTGGCGTACGTTTTTATGCCAATGTGATGACGCAACTTCTTGTTGCACAATGAAGCCAATACACCGCTGAGGGAGCAACCATATTACCACCAAGATATACTATCTAAGTTAATCGATTTTTCCATGAAGAAAAAAGACCGGACACACAATTGTTGGAAATGGCACGGAAAACGTGCATTTTTGAAGATTCACGCTTATGTTCCATTACAACATGTAGATTTTTTGTGCCCTAAAATCAGAAGTCATGACGATTAACTTTGCCAGAAACGTGGCCAGAAGTGACCTCATTCGTAAGCACAATCTGTTCATAAAACCATCTAGCTCCAGCTTACTTTGCAAATTTTCACTAGAAGCTTTTCAAAACGGTTTGTGGAAAGGTTTTAAGGCTGCTCCATCTGGGACGTGTATGGCGGAAATTATAGAGATTTCTGTAATACACGCCACAGATAGGGCACATTGAACGCGACGCGTTGATTTTGTGAAACTTCGTAAAAACGTTTCACGAATTTTTCCAACCATTTCAGTTTGGGCTGCCACACAAACAGCCCATGTTCTGAAACTGCTTTACCTGGAGTTCGAGGTATAACGATGTGGTAGTTCTTTACCAAATTTCTTGCAAAAATGTCTTTGAATGACAATAAACGATGATGTTTTGGCGTATTCAAAAACAAAATGCTCTTTTTCTTGCATGGATGGCCTTTAGCGATGATTTCGTCCCGGGAAGAATTTTCGCTGTTACCGTTGCTATTCTTTTTGTCCGATTCAATAGGAATACCCTGATGAAAGTCTATGAAGATGTCTTAAGGGCCGTTCCCACTGTGGTTTATCTGAGCTAACGGAGTCAGTTCCATGTGTCGTCTAGCTCCGCTGTGCCTACAGTTCAGTTTTTTCAACTTGCTGCCCTATAGGAAGAAACTGGTTTGAAACTGATGGATCGGCTACGTCAGTTGTGTTTGTTATGTCAGAAAAACCTCACTGGAAACGGCCCTTTAACATCATTCAAGGTTTTGAGAATTGCTTGATATCGGCGTAATATTGTCGACTGTATATTTTCTAAATATTTTCAAGACTGAAAAAAAAAAAAATGAACATCGTGTTTTTTACTAAATTTATTTTCATTGCAAATAAGAATTATAAATAATAATTTGTAAAGGATATTAACGTAGAAAAAGAAATGTTCATTTTAACGTAGAGGTTTGAATAAAAATGCTCTTGACTACTGCAGTATTCTTCTAATTCGTCGTAGGGTTTATATTTATTTTAACTAACATTTATTTTAAGTTTAAGCTATCTTTCCTGTCAAGCCTTTACTTTCCCCTAAAATTGCCAATGCATGTAAATTGTAGTAGAAAGTGCAGCCTATTCAAATTTTAGCAGAAGTAAGTTGAGTTTAAATAGAAGGGAAACGAGTTTGATTGTGTGCTTCTTGAATCGCGAGCGTTGGTTGAAGGTTGCGATTCAAGAAGTAGAAATTTAAGAACCGCGCGTTTCCGCCTGTGTGCCTATTTTGGCAATTCGTTGAATCTTAGAACGCGGTTAAGTTAGTTACGATATTAGAGCCTCGTAGGTAGTGATCTCTTTATTTATTCATCCTGTCATTTATTTTTAGTTTCACATTTCTGTTTTCTTAAACCGCCGGGTCGGCGTAGTTTGTGAGCGTCAAGTGAACGCAGCTGTTATTTCTAAAGTGGAATAAAAAGGGATTTAAACCCTTCTTACGAGTTTGTGTAATTTATAGTTCATAGCAGTCACTACTACTGTTGCTGACAAGATGGGGCCTCGCAACACTATACCGTTATAAAATCATAGCTGAGCAGAATTTTCCACCAAACTAATGGCAACAACCAAAGTGTTCATTAAAATCACCAAAATCACCAACATCAAATTAAAAGTAGGTTGTCATATAAATTGTGTTAATAAGTGAAAATTTTATGCTAATTTTTTATTCCAATTGATAACAAGTAAATTAGTTATAGATCTTCGTCTAAATATGAAAACAAATGAGCAGTAAGAATATAAGTGAAATTGGTACACATGTTAGCGAGCTGAAAATAAAACAAAAAACGATTCAATGCGAAGCGACGGAGGGCAATGAAAATTATAAATTTCAGTTCAGTCGGAAGATACGAAAACATTTATCTTGTGAGATAGAATTTAAAACGCGAAAACCATTTATACGTTACGGTAGTAATTGGAATGAAAAATAATGTTCTTTTAGGGAAGGAATTAACTCTGTGAAGCCTATATTAAAGCTCACACTTGTGTTTAGCTATTGCTTCTTTATTCAACACGCAAAAGTATTATTAAACTGTTCTGAAATGTCGGTTTTAATAATTTTTAATTAAAGAGGATTCAATATCACTAATATGTTTTCAGTTAAAAGCCCAGTTCTTTCCGGAAGAAAAAAATAATAATAAATATAAAAGAAAAATTCATTGAGGTATTACTTAAACTTTTAAAACAACCTTTTATTTTAAATAACTCTATATTAAAAGCCGTAACTTAACAGCTAACTAAATTTCACCATAATCTGATAATGAAAGACTGCATAGCTCTAATATTTGCAGTTGTTAACTTCCATTTCGCGCATAAGGAATTTTTTTTTTTGGATGAGACTTTTTTTCTGTTGTTATCAATAATAGCGAAATAAGATCAACGATGCCGTGAGCACAAAATATGCTATATGTAGATAATGGATATTGATACATAGATAATAACAAGCTTCAAATTCCTTGATATGCAACTCAAATAGATATATATTAAGACTGAGGTGAATGATCCTCAAACAGGAATGTAGATCTAAGATATGAATTCTTTTGTATCCTGTATTCATATTATATTTACTATATCGTATTATGCAATAATATTACTGTTACTATGTACGAAACGATTCAGATTCCAAAAGATTTGAATCCGAGATTCCAAAGCCGTCTGAGTGTGACTAAATATCAGACTCGGAATACAAGTGTTAATATTGTAAAAGCTATAAACGTCTTTTAAAGATAAGAAGGTAAACTTGATTAAATAATTTTGATATGCTGTGCAGTTAGCGCAGTTAAGACGTTTAAGTACACTATCCTCTATTTATCACAAGTTTTGATTATGAAATCAGAAGTTAGAATAACTTTGAAATTTTTATTTAACAAGTTAGAGAGTTTGTTAAGCTCATATAGAACACAAATAAATTTAACACTCTTCACAAACATTTAAATCGAAGTGAGGAAAACGAACTTACAACATATTTATAAGTTTAAAAATCTTCAGACTCTATTAGGTAATATTATCAGGAGTATAGTCCAGAAAAGAAGGTAACATAGCTGAAAAAGAATACAACTCCAGGACTAAACGCAAGTACAAAAGTTTCTTAATTCTTCTGCATCTGCAGCATTTCACACACATTTCTTCAGCATTTATACCTGTGAGCATTTTTTTCTGTGGGCGTTTTTCCTGTGGGCCACAACGTCATAGACAGACTGCTGTCGAGGAATTGCGACTAGCAACGAGGCGTTCAGCTGGCGCAACAAGCTCTGATTAAACAATCTGTAACTTTCCTTTGAATATTATTTCTTTTTACCTCATTCTAATAAGCATGAACTAAAATTAGCATTCTGGCATAAAAACGGAAAGGGAGAATGACAGTAAAACTACTTAACATATAATAACTGGTTATATAAAAATAAATAAATAAATATGATTATATGCAATAAACTTTTACTCTTTAGTATGTGCTCTTATGTTTGCTCTAATAGCACAGTTATGATATAAATTACTTACGAGATATATAAGATTACTTACGTGAACATTAGTTTGATTTCCTTTGGAATGTCTCAAAGGACGTTTCAAATCAGATCAAATTAATAAACTGAAAGGCGTCTGATCCTGTATATTCTATACTGTAAAAGTTCCTTAAAGTCTAAGGCGTTTACTTCTTATAACGTAAAGGCGTTTTCTTATGATTTATCATAAAAAAGCAAAGCATACAACGCCATATCGCTCAAATATCTTTTAGAATAAACTCTTATGACACATAGAAAAAAATTAGGAAAAAAGTAAACGAAAGCTGTGGTCGTGGAGGGGAACAAAATATAATTCATCGCTTGGCAGTAATTGGCCAAAACATCCATAACCCCTCCAGAAGCAATAAGCTCTGTCGTTCTGATATATTGTTCTGCGCGACAATACGCTGTAGGAGCTGTTTCACTATACAGTATTGTTTCCAGCATTATTGCTCGACTTTTTGTTTCTTTTCCTTTTCTTTCTTCCTGGCCTGAAGTGGAGTAACAGCGCAGTTTATGAAACGAGCAGAAACATTTCAGTGTACTACTCCCTGCAGTTTAAAACACGATTTTATTTGAAAGCATTATTGGTAGGACTTTTACAGGAAAGCATAAACAGACAGCTGTTGAATTATAATAGTTGTTTTTCTTTAAGTCAGAAATTACGCACAAGAAATTCCTGATATATAACAGTTAACTATTCAAAATATGAAGAAACACGTAAAATTGAAATCTCTTTCCTTGTCGCATGTCTGTCA
Organism: Stegodyphus dumicola; assembly: GCF_044657685.1. Classification (NCBI taxonomy): domain Eukaryota; kingdom Metazoa; phylum Arthropoda; class Arachnida; order Araneae; family Eresidae; genus Stegodyphus; species Stegodyphus dumicola. The sequence continues at coordinate 136,636,935 of NC_140777.1, forward strand.
AATTCCATTATGTATACAGTTGTTAAAAGAAAGGAAAAGTCAGAGCTTGAATGATTGTATGTAATTGAATCCCTAGGAAGGCCTTAACAATTCTCATTCCCTATATATATTCCCCCTTCCTTTATTCCCTATCTATATATATATAATGTGAAATAAAATAATTATAACTAAACATGTAAAGGAATATGAGCAGAAAAAAGAAATATAAATTAATGACATTTAACAGTAAAAATTAAAAAATTATTTTTTATCAAAATTATAAAAGTTAACAAATTGTAAATATCACCATAGTAATGCTAGTGAACAAAACGACAAAACAAACTTTTAATACAGAACAAATGAAAAGGAAATAAAAATACATATATAAAAACTGTATTATCACACTTTGACTTTCTCAAGAGAAGGTCAGTCATTAAGTAGATTAAGTAACAGTACCTCTTTTTCGGCTGTACTTTTTTTTTGGGGGGGGATCTGTACGCTTAAAATAAACGAGATACTAAATAAATAAATGTTTTTAGTACTTCTAAAAATTAAAAGTGCATCTATAAAAAAAGACTCCGCTTCTCAATTTTCATAAAAATGTTAAATGCAACGTATAAAACTTTAAAAAAAACTGTAAAAAAGCTATAAGGTATATAGACAAATCTGGAACATAAATTATTCATTTATGTTACTAAAATTAACAAACTAATAGTTAATAATCGCATCAATAACATTACAGTGGAAAAGCAATTACAAAATCAATGAAGAAAAGAAAATTAATATTTAGATACTGGGGTGAAGATATATATTTATATAATATTTTTTAACATTTTTTGAATTTTATTGTACTAAATATAATTGCTCATATTAATAGAATTTTTCCAAAATTACTTCCATAATTATTTCAAGGTGCTTGCTATTTTTAAACAGTTAAATGTATGTAGAGACATTAGGTAACCAGGAGTCATGAAAAAGGAGCAATGCCCTCGACGGGGCTCGAACCTTGGACCTCTCGAAAACGTGACGAGCGTGCTTGCCATTACACCACGAAGGCATGCTAAGAAGGCGGGAGAAATACAAACTAAAGTGCAGAATCGCCCACTTATTTGTTTGGGGCTTTTTACAAGAGTAAGAAGAATTGGATTTTTGTCAATTTTCTTTGACTTTTTAAGTGAAAATAGGTCTATGAGTACATGGATAAAGTTAAAGGAGTGCAAAATGCCATTTTTGTACAATTCTGGGATTTTTTTAAGTGAAAATAGGTCGATGTGTACATGGATACCGAGTAGTGCAATTCTTAAAAACGCGCCAAGCAGTGAGCGATTCTGCACTTTCCCCGAAATACCTTATATTTGTACAGCTTTTATTCTCTTGAGAAATTATAGAAAAAATATTAGGAAACGATAGGTTAAAAATGTTAAATGAGAGCCTGATTACACTAAGCAAAAGAAATCACTAATTATTAATGAAAAGGAAAGTATATAAAAAATAAACAATACATATACGTACTTTAATCCTTTACTAATACAGATTATTTTCTAACTGTGATAACAATAAAGGTTACAGATATAAATGTTATGAAGAAAAGTTTCTGTCACGGTACCAATGTTATATAGAAGTTTCGTGAGAATTCAATCCCAAGGAAAAAAAATTCTTATCTGGTAAAGACGCCTGGCACCAATGTTATATCTTAAATTTCCTATATTTGTTAAATGTTAAGTATGAAACTACTTGCCGTGAAAGGTAGTGATCGTATAGTGAAACGTGTACAGCATTTTTGCGTTGTGAAAAAAAATGCATCCCGGGACCGCGCCGTGAGAGGATCGAAAACATAAACATATACAAGATATAAAGGAAAAGTTCATATTAAATATATAAAGAAAACATACTGTAATAGTTTTCCAGATTAAATATCAGTTTATTCAATTACATCACAATATGAAAAATCTTAACCTCATCTGAGAGTTTAATTTAGAATTTAAATCTTTCATTTAAATTCATGAAAAAACTTAAGGTTTGTCTGGTAATTTAAAAGAAAGGAAAGGGAAACAATTTATGGCCTGAGAGTTAAATTTTAGATTCGACGTTGTTTTTACTGCTAAGGACGTTTTTGAAAAACTTGCTTAAAGTTCAAACACACCAAAAAAAATAAAACTTATCTTGAGGGGACATCTTGAAGCGGAGGACTCTTATCTTATCAAGCGTTGATGTCGGCCGGGCTCATCTTGACACTGGTTCTAAAAATGTAGACTCCACTTCACCACTGTAGAACAGAAACAGGAGCACTGCTGCCCAGGACGGCTATCCGCTTGGTCCTGAAAGTCCTATGTCAACACGCAGGTAACTCGTTCAAATTTCGCCTCTTTACCAGCACGCCGCAAGGAAGAGGGTTTTCAGCCTCAGGTCAGAAACGTTGTTTCTAGGCAATTACGGCTCGCCTGTACTTACTCATCCCAAGAGCAAGCTTCACGAGTAACGTCCCAAGTAAGTTCCACCCGCCAGTCAGTAAGAGAGAGAATCCAACTCGAATTTCCTTCAAGCCAGTTTTCAAGAGCAACGTCCACTAGTCCAGCCGGCCCGAAAATCAGCGAGTCCAAGAGTGAGTCCGTAAGCGAGTCTCGCCTCTTAACCAAACGCGGCCGGGGAGCATATTTGCCGCTCCCCGCCGGAAAACATCTCTCTTCGTAATTACATTTTGTCCAGCAAGCCCGTAAGTCCAGCAAGCCCGAAAATCAGCGAGTCAGTCAGAGGGTGAGCCAAAAAGTGAATCCAACTCGAATTTTCCTTCGTCTCCTTCACAACCCGGGCTCCCACTATGGCTTCACTTATCGCCCCCTTAATTATGGCAAAATCTTCGTTTTCAACTCCAGAATGCGGAAATAAGGGTGATCGCGCATGCGCGCCCTTCTTCACTTAGCCAACAACCGGACCCTCAATCGCCAAAAACCTGAATGACTTACATTGAAAGACAAGTAGCAACCTTTGACCTTTCCGTCACGTACTTTCCTCTCTTAAGGTCAACTAACAATGAAAATTCTTTCTCGAACATTCTAAAGCGCGCGAAATCATGACTTGGCAAAAATTGCCTCCCTTTCCCTGCTTCTTTCACAATGAATAAAAGTTTGTACAAGATTTACAAATAGAGGAAAATAAATAATACTCTTTTAAACTAAATAATATTCCCAGAAGCATCTGATTTTCCCCAAAATTAAAGCCTTAAAATAAATAATTCATAATCAAATAAAAATTAAGTTTTCCATAAATCATAAAATCATTCACCAAATTTTTATAACGCTATCAGATAATTTCTCTACATAACATAAAATTATCAAATGGTATTCTTGTAAATTCCATTAATTAGTTCGTAGTAATAAGGTAAAGGTGTTACTACTGCTCGCTTTCAAATCGTAGAGTTTGTTAATAAGAAATTTGCACGTTTTACAAATCATGAAATAAAAATAGCGTTGCAAACATTAAATATACTATTATTGTTATAGAAGGTTTTCTTCTGACGTTGAAGAAAACACGCGTTAATGTGACGTCATTGTATGTCGAAACTTTTTCGTTAATGTCAGTATTTTAAATAAATAGCCGTTGTTGGTAACTTTTTTTGTTTCAGATTACGATAATTGACACGGTATGTTATTGCCACGCTAATTCTTTTATTTATATAGAGGAAAAGTTGTTATCTTACATTAAATTTAATTCACGACGTCACACGGATACATATTATCCCGAAGTGTGCAAAGTTTTGTTTCCGGATTTGGCAACAAAAAATTATTTACGAATTGATTTTTACTTGGAAAGAATGAACTGATTTTATTCATAATGAAATGCTTTTATGCGCTTTCTTTTCAGGAGTACATAGAACTCATAAATTTTGCTCTGTTCGCAGCTAGCAACTCTGTGTGCGGTACATTAAATTAATAATTCATTTTATTTTTAGTTTTTCAGTACATAGAACTTATAACTATTGCTTTGGCTGTAGCCCGCTTATCTTGCAGGCTTACTCGCTAGTTAGTAATGTTAAAAATGATAATAACGATAAATTCTAACGATTAAAAGTACTATTATGAGAAATAATATTTAATAATAAAGATCGGTAACAGTTAATAATTAGTATCAATAATATTATGTCTCAGAACGCTTTTGCTTTTCCGAGAAGAGGGACACAACAATTTCCTTTGGAATGCATGGTATGTTTCAATAAAACCAGTCATATCTAATCTGACACTTTAAATTCTCAAGCTTCGTTTTTACCTGTTATTCAAGTAGCAATTTCATGTCGATATCATGTCTCACAAACCACATGTGTTCAGCAATATAGTCATGAGAATTTTCTCCCTGAAACAAAGAATCAAAATCATGGCCTCGAGAAGTGTCAAGTTATTATAAAGATGAACTATACTTAAATGGAAGTTTTAACTTATCGTGTTTCTCTTTTGTATCATTAAGAAAGTAGTTTATCTTTCAATTCATGTCACTAAAATCATACTGTGATTAAATCTCAGTACGCTCCTATAACTGTACTCGTAAAACAAGAATTAGAATTAGAGATTGCAGCTGATATGGGATTATTACAGTCTCAGAGAGTGTATAGATATGTTACGGAGATATACTCACTTTCTTAATGGACTAATGCAATGGTCTCGAACTCGCTGCCTCGAGGTAATCTTATTCGTCCCGCGAATACATAATAATGTAGTATTTGTTGCACATACAATGCTTGTACCTTTAGAGACATAAAGTTACAGACTCAGCTTATGTGGCAATTGCTACTGAAAGACAAAAGATAGAATGAATAAGTTTCAGCTTTGTTACTTACTTGTACCCCAGGACACTTGACTAGGGTAAGATGAAAGAATTTTTCATTTTGGTATTAGTCAGTAATTTTTTTGGCTTTGTCAGCCCTGGCAGTTTGGTGCCGCTTCATTATTCTTTATGAAATTTCCTATTTTACAGTCTAGGCAAAAGTAAGTTATTTTGTGATTAATGCAACATATTGGAATTACCTGAAATAAATGTCAATCTAAGCTTTAACATTTAGCTGCCAGTGTGTTTAAATCGCATTACCTAGCTAATCTGCAAATTAATTGATTTGCTTCGTTAAAGTGCAAAATTAAGATTTTTCCGCATTTAACCTAGGTAATGCGCACATTAACGGCTTCCGTATCGTTAAAGTTCAAAAGTTTGTTTCTTTCATTTCCTTTCCCTCCCCCTCCACTTTGCACATTACCTGCTAGACACTCGCTAGTCTGTACATTGCTTACTAGTCAAACGGTCGCTAAACTGAAAATAAAATCTTTGCTGGAACAATACGAACGTTTCTGTACGCTGAAATAAACATAATGTTATTTATTTAATGTTCGATATCTAAAACATCAAGTAATTACAATCCAACAATCAAATTAGTTGATAGAATTAATCTAAAACTATAATACAAAGAAGAAGACGGTTTAAAATATTATTAGAATTAATGAACTAAATTTGCAAAGCATATGATAAAAATATGCTTACTTATTAATGCAATCTAAAGATTGGTCACACTTTGAATTACATAGCAGTTGAGTTTTGCGACAATCACATCTATTTGTGATGCATTTAAATTTATAGTACGATTTTTCTGAAGTTTATCAGAAACATCCTGTCCTATCAACAGTTTAAAAGTAACGTGGCAGCTGTTATAAGCGTACAGAAACACTACTGTTGTTCCAACAAATATCTTATTTACACTTTAACAAGTGCCTAGTCGGTAATGTGAGATTACCTAAGTAATTAGAGAATTTTGGGCACTTTGACGAATCACCCTAGTAAATCTGAAGATTAGCTAGATAATCTGCAGAATAACTGTTTTCCATACTTTAACGGTATAGAAATGTTTCGCTGGTAGTCTAGACCTCAGACCTTTAGACTTAATAGAATGTTTTTTTTTTAAATTGAATTTGTCCTTTGTGTTATTATTATTATCTATATTGTTTATGTATATTTTGATAAATAAATGAAATCAAAAATTCAGTTTAAACTTTTCTTTTTAAATTTTGTTAAAGGAAAGGTAGTGCATTCGGCCTACATGTAGTTTGAATTTGAGATCAATGCTCCGAAGAATGTCTTGAACAACAGTAGCTCAATCAATTACAGAGCTAGCGACATCTTTTACACTTTTTGGTAAGCATTGGCGATGGACATTTTTGTTGGATGTTGCTAAATATAAATATCTTTTTCTGCTAGGACTGAAGTTAGACAAGATTCGCCAAGTTAAACTGCATATTGCAAACGTTAAGCTAGATTTTTTATACTTTTAGGCAATTTACCGCGGTTTTGTGATATAAATATAATTAGTGATTTACATATAGCAAAACGCACGTATAAAAGGATTTTCGTTGCATTTTAAATAAAAGGCTTAACATGAAATCATTCCTTCACTAATTATATACAGTACATTATTATTTCTTCGACCTTGAATTTCCATGTATACTAGTTGCTTTTCAAACATTGTTCCTCGTCGTCTTTCATTCATAAAAAGGTCATTTTTGAAACAAAGCAGCGTTTTCCTTTTTCTATTTTACTATAATTTTGTTGTGTTAATCATTCCTCCTATCTCCCCTAGGATTTCACTAGTTTGACTAAACTTTGTAATAGATATACCCTCATATCAAGCTTCTACATGAATCACGGATATTGGATATTTTAAAAAGTCAATAACAAGCCTTTCACATGGAACACGAAAAGTTAGTTACAGCACCGGTCTTTCCATCATTTCCACTGTTTTACTACCTAATACGATTTTTTCATTTAATTCTAAACTCCAAACTGTGTGAACAGTTTAACCTTTTAAGAAATCAACTCTTGTATCCTATACTTGAATGTTAACTATTGAAGTCCTTTTAATATTAAACTTATATAAAACTATTGTGTACCAAGAGAATCAAGTCTTGTTATGAAATTCACATTAATTTCTGTTGAGATAAATTAAGAGTAAAACTAACAATGTTATGTTTTAGAGAATGAAATATAAAATTTATGCAATCGATATATCCACAATGTTTTAAGACTGAAAGCATTGAAAGTAAAGGTTTCTGGAAACCTAATTATCTTTATTAATAATTTTACATGTTTCCTTCTTATGTTGCACATCTTTTAGTACGTTTATGAAGATTATGGATTCCCTGTAAGAGTCAAATATTTGAATATTATTTAGGTACCTAGTTTCGTTTTCATAAATTCCTGAATCAGATAGTCTCTTTCAAAACTAAATTAAATTTAGAGGCAAGAATGTATACAGCAAAAAGTACATCTAATATCCATTGGTATATTTAATAAATTGTAATTTTTCTAGGCAATAAATTGCTTGATGATTGTTGCATTGAGTGAAGAAAATGTTACTGTTGTTCGTTGCCAAACTTTTAAATTTATGCTACTTTATACCAACTGAATAAAAGCATATAAAGTTCTTTTAAACTTCTTCCATAAGTACACGGCACTATAAAAAAACAAGATTCATTTATAATCATTGGTGCTAGCTGACTTATTGTAGCTGCAGTGAGTTTAGTTGAAAACAATTCTGTCTTAACATTTTACAAACACACTTTATATGTCTCATAAATCAAAGATGAATGATCTGATCTAAAGGGGAATACAAATTTAACCTTCCCAGTTTAAAAATCCCAGTTTAAATCAACCGTGCAAGTTTAAAAATGTGAATTCTAAATGAAACTCATCTTCCGTGATAAATAAGAGTTTTCAGCAAGTTTAATATTTTAGTCTACATTTCTCGCATTATAATCTTATTATTATTTATGTGTACTTTCATCAAAATGAATGACCTGCTAAAAGATGTTGCAAAGATTAGAAGCAACGACGTATTTAATTGAGAATTCCTGCTCGTTTAATCATTCCAAATTACTTCAACGGAGTTCAACTCGTGTGAAATGCTCTCTTGTTGGCTTACAGCCAATTTACTAATCAAGGAACCAGCTGCTGATAATTACTCGCTTTATTGCACAATCATAACTCATGTGATAACTGAATGGGTAATTTAAAACTTCTTCGACATGTGAGAGACAGAATTAAACTTACTTTAAGTTTGCTGTTTAGAACCGTGATGATAATAATTAATTTGTTCCTCCAGAATAGTTTTTTGCATTCAGCTTATCCTATCAAAATTCAGGAAACTATTTTCTCTAAATTTAGTCTAAGGTGTGGTTTAATTTTTGTTTCTATTTCTAACCCTATTTTGCTCAGAAAGTTATCTTCTTTGCATGATAACTAAATATATGGACTGATTTCAGTAACATACAGATAAAAAATCTCACGTAAACCTCTATTTGCCGTTATTCGTGGAATTTATAGTAAATTTCAAAATTAGCAAATCATATCCTTCGTTATTTGCAGGCTCCAAATAACTCTTACTTTACAACAAACCTTGAAAATCTTAAACAGTTAAAGAATATGTCACCAGGATTCTCATGTTCTAGAACTGGAATTGTAACTTCATAATGTTTTGCTTGTGAACGATGGAAAAGAACAATCACAATTTTAATATTTCAATGAAATGTTTAAATCCAAAGCTGTAAGTAAGTCTCTCGTTTCATGCTTTGAAAAATGTTGTTATTATTTAATTTCTTTCAACAAAACTTCTGTTCCAGTTTTAAATCACTCATAAATTTTACAAGAAGAATAAAGAAACAAGGAACTGAAATTAAAACTCTGGTACATATAAGTATGAAAGGAAGTTTGTGAATCCTTCTTCGTCGGAAAGTTGCAAAGAATTCTTTACACCGAACGCTACACTATCCTTTACTGTTTAAAGAATAATACTTATACAATTGTAAATATGCTTTCTCTTCTTTAATGAAACATAAAACTATGGCAACTGAAGTGGTGAGGCGGTGGATGAACGAGTAATTAAGGAGGCTGGGGAGAGGAGAAGATCTAATTTGAGCAGCAATTCCATTTAAAAGCCTCGATTTCCTGGTGGAAGTAGCACCCGGACAGAGGCGAGTGATTAATATGGAGTCTGTCAAGAGCAGGCTGTTGGGTTTGTGGTCGACGTCCAAAAGAGTAACGAAGGGAGACTTCCCAGGGGAGAACTTGTCGAGAAGCTGAGAATTTATTTGCCAGAAATGGAGAGGATGTTAACGCGTAGGGTGGAGATGTCAAATTTCTTCTCCTCTTCTAGACACTAAAGCCACTTCTTAGTTTTACGCCACTTACGAATTGTTTCTTCAGATAGACAAGAAGGATTAGAAGAATGAAGTCTGGATTACTCATAAGCTCTTGGTCATTAATAAGAAATCTTTCATTATAGGTACACTGCATTTAATTTGTTACTAAAATGGCCTGTTTTTGCAAATGTTTTAGAAAATTTACAAAATTTAAGTTCTAATAATTACAAATTTCTTTAGAACTATTTATTCAAAATTTGTTATTTTGAAGACGTAATACAGGCGTAATAAACTTGGAACATTTTGTTTGCAAATTGGAGCACTGAAAATGTTTCATCTAAGTTAATCACAATTTTAGCGTCTGTGTTTATTTATGTAATTATATACTATACACATTTTTACTTAAGTGTCTGCTTTTTAATGAATACAGTTTGGGTTTTATTATTTATACTGCCTAGCAGTTATTCTGTATGGTGACATTACAAATAATTTAATAGTTACTTAATACAAACTCAAGAATACTTATATGATAATAAAAATAATGAACAGTGTTGGATCTACCTGTACTACCTTTGCGATTAAACAATACTGTGTGTTTAAACAATACTGAAAGACGTTTGAAAAGTTTCTTAGCTCATTAAAATAAAGCACTCGAGAGTCGTTTGCTTGAAGGATTTCTTCCTAAAACTCTTTTTGAGAGAAACCGGCTCGCATTTACGTTACACGTTAGAAAATCCACAATAGATATGCATAGAGCCCTTTCTCCGACACCTGAGCCCAAGTCGAACAAGCAGTGTTCAGCGGTCTTAACCACTCGGCCATTAGTGGTAACTAAAAGATGCAGTTAGTGCAACAGGTAGTTCAGATTTAAGACATTATCGTATCGTGAGTTTTGAGGAAATTAGTGAAGTTCTTTTTTTTCTCTGATGAAGAGGGACCTGTACTTGTTTGCCGGTTTGAGGTTCGACTAAATACAAAGTTGTTGCTTTGCTAATTTTATGTTTTATTTTCCTGTGTTTCTCTTCTGTTCAGTAGGATTTCCCCTCCCGTTAGAACGTTTTAGCTCAAACTTTCCAAATTCTTTATCCGTTACGACAGTGGTCGGAGACTCAAATTGTATGCGGGCCAAATGCTTGATCTGAGGGGCCAAAACTTTTCATTTCAAAAAATGAAAATTTTATTAATAAAATAAAAATTATTTTAAATAAAATTACTAGATATTTATCAAAACATTCATAAAAATATTAATAACCTCTCAAAGGGAAAAAATTCAAATTTTTATTTACAAATAATTTTAAATACAAATTTAGAAGTAATTATCAAATAAATTTAAATTTATATTCAAATTTATATAAATTTATATTTAAAAAATTTATTCAGATAGAAAATCTAAAACATAAAGTTTGGGACATATGAGAATTTTTATCGGTTTTTGTACAGAAACATATCGGGAGCTAAATATTATATTTTCAGACTGACATTTATTTCAGACTTCCTTTATTTTTATTTCAGACTTCCTTTATTTTTATTTCAGACTGATATTTATTTGTATTTTATGAGCTTAATTAATCATTAAGTAATTTACTGGAATTAAACCAAAAATAAACAAAACATAAAAACGTTTTGAGTCTTCTGAAAAAATTTTCATGTGGGACAAAACTTGAGGATAAATAATGATAACCGAGTCACTTTTCTTACTTTTACTAAATTTTTCTTCAACACATAATAAAGATACGCATGTTTGTATATAAATAATTCTAAGCTTCTTCATTTCTTAACTGCAGGTTGACACTTGATGGCGTTTCGATTCTGATGTTTTTTGTCTTGGAGAGAAATTGCTAGAAATTACGTTCATCACGAACTGTAGATGCTGATCGATCAATTGGGTTCTTTTCTTATTAATTTTTAGCTGTGAAAAAAAAACCTGTTCACATTTAAGTATATTCTCAAACAAATCGACTATTCTGAGTGCAAAAATTCATAACCAAGCTTATTTATATTTTGACTTGTACGAATAAAAGTTAATAAAATCTGCATCTTCAAATGTTTGAGTAAGATTTGTATTGCACTGCAGATTAATTAGTTTTTGGGCCATACATAATTGCTCCGAGGCCGCCTGTTTGAGATCACTGCGTTGCGATACTTCAAGTTAAGCTAACGGATACATGTTACTCAACAGGCTATTTATTAGCCACATGAACTTTTATCTTTGGACCAGTCATTGAACGAGGCTTGTCAGTACACGAGGCCTCTCAGTACACGTGACTACCCGAAGCGTGCCCCAGAGTCCCGAGATTTCCCCCAAAAGCTGAATTTCAGATGAACTTTTAATATAAAGCTTTAATTTTTCTTCGATAAGCTGAGCTTAAAACAGTTTTCCATTAGCATTTCCATAGCTGTCCAAATAGTCATAGCAGTACGGGAGACACAAAAGCAAATAAAAGTTCCAATATCTAAATGAAATTGAAACAGAATATATAAAACAAATATTATTAAGCACTAAAACTGGAATGGGAAAAAAAATAATGGCCAGCATAAAAAGGAAATCATTAATTAAAAAAATAACAACATTTATTGGGAGAATTAAACAGTAACAACATATCTCGAAGTAATTTCGAAACGAATATTAAGTTTTTATATTTTTCTAAAAAAAACCGAAATTAAGAACAATAAATATAAAGAAACAACAGAAGCCTTTATATAGAAGGTTCAGTGCACAAGTGGTACAACTTCACTTCCGTGTATAGTATACATCCATAGGTACAAGGGAAGAAACTTATAGAAGACAAGTGTGGAATCAGGAATCATCGAAACATATACTATAGCATTACCTGAATTCGAATATTCAATGGGCCATATTAATAATTTAATCGCCATAACTGATAATTTCACGGTATTAATGACTTTATTTTTTGTAAATTTTTTAAGTAACTAAACTACTAAATTTAGTTTATTTTAGATGCAAATGGCAAAATTATTTCTGAGCACAAAATCCGTTCCTTTGTTTCATAATCAGAAATAAACTTGACAATCATGATAATCAGAAACGACTATAATTAAAGAACTCTCTGTAAGTAAAATGCATTTTCTTTACTTTAAATGCTGTAGGCATACTACAAAAGGACCGTAAACTAAAGTTATTATTATTTTTTCACTCCGAACTGTAGTTGCAGTTCAAGCATTTATGTAAGCTACACATAAAATCTGCAATACATGGAAACTGAAACAAAATAAGGTGATTATTAGAAGATGTAACTTAGCTACAAAAGAAAGATTAACATCTTTCAAAGCAGAGGAAGTAAGAGAACCGATGAGCTTATTAAAAGACACAAACTGAAGCGGCTCCCAAGATGTAGCATGTATTGCCAAACTCCGTATGGAACGTACAAACAGTTATAAATTAATTTCTGTATCCTCTCTTTACTTAAATTAACATTAAACACAAATAGGAAAGTGGTAGTAATAAACTATTAGTTCATAAGTCAGCAACATATTTACCTTCACAACGAACAGACTTCAACTGGATTGCATTCGGCACTCGTAAGCATATTTAGTAATCAGATCACTGTAAGAGAATGCAAAACGACAGCTCCTTTTAAAGTACTGGAAAACATTTTCGTTAATAAAATAGGTATTCCACACAACAGTATTTCAAAATTATTGATGAACATTAGTTACAATGGATAAAAATGAGATGGCTACGATATTAAAAATACAACATTAGTTAATACGAAATTTAAAGTAAGTTACAAATAAAAATATAACTTTTATGAAGGGATTTCCACAAAAGTAAACAAAGAAGGCTTTAAAATTCAGTGACACCGAAACAGGGGGAGGAAAAAAAACCTTGTAAAACCTTTGCAACTTCCTTCATAAAATTCAAAGCAAGCAGATCACAAATTAATTATCCATCACCCAAAAGGGAAGAATTCAACAATAAACATTTAGAGATTTATAAAATATGATTATTTCTTTCATCCTGTAATGTGCGGCATCATACACTGCTTCACGGTGTGTTAAAAACACTTCTACTTTACCCATTATGATGAGATCGAAAATATGTTAAGTCTTTCCTCTGCCATTCTATTACGGTAAGTCTGGCCATTACATGGCGTAAAGAAACGAAAAGGGATTTGTACTTCATGATTCCAAAGAATCTTTTTGCCTTGAAGTAACGCAGCAAGGTAATAGAGATTATTATACCAAACTTCGTTATCGCGGAGAGAACAGTCATTAGAATGGATTAACACCGGTCACAGGAACTTAGCGCCCACCGATTCCAATAATGAGCTTTATTTCCTAATTTACAATCGCCGCAGCTCACCGCTATGCGAGATCATTTCCTGCTTTTCCCATCCTCTTTGTTATATATAACTGTTTCCCCCAATCGGGAACACCATCTAGGATACTTTTCATTGAAAGTTATTTTTGGCACAGATATACATATAACATAGACACGCGACTGTAAGATAAAATTAGAAATCGAAATCTGAAATTTGGATACATACTTCCACTTTTCCTACCTGTTCAAATGCTAATAAATGAAGGAAGTATTTTAATTGCGATGTAATTCTTTCGACATTAAGTTATGCAAATGAGATTTATTCCAAGATAAAAGAGCTATACTAAAGCTGAGTTTCGTATGAATTAAAAGTTTCACAGGTTTCACAGTATCAGATATCTACGCAGATAGGTTTTATAATGGATCATAGGAAAAATCTAAGTTTCTTGGTATCAAGAATCATTGCTTTTGATCTGTTATGATATTTCTTGACTGAAATGCCTCAAAATAACGGAGCTACAGGCATTAAATAACCTCATTGAGCTATTTTAATTCTTCGTTAAACTATTTCTACTGGGAATTAGAGCTGAAGGAAATGAACTGGCGAAACTAAAATTTGACTGAACTGCTAAAATTTCCGTCTCTGATCTCAGATCTTTAATCTTTGATCTTAAAGATCGAATATTTTCCGTCTTTGAACCTAAATTTGAATTTGATTCAGCAGAAGTGAAAACTAGTAACGATGCAAGAGCGATAAAAATTTAATAAATTATACTGTTGCGTGCGTACGGGTTCGTTATGAAATGAATGCACAAGTCCGATGAAAAATGAACAAAAAAAAATTTATTATTATCACAACAAAAAAATGCTTAAATTTTCTTAAATTATCATGCAGTATTACAATATCTCACAGTAGTTATCTTTTAACTACTCAAATGTCCAATAGAACGCAATTAAAAACAGCTAAAGAACGCTAATCCGCGAATTCGCTACAATCAACAAGAGCAGTTTTCTAAACAACAACAAACTAAGCAACTACTACAAACTGAGATGTTTTCCTCCTTTTATAAGATTTTAAAATCACGCGCTAGAATTTTCCAGTACTTTCTCGAAATCAAAAAGAGATATTTATTTATTTAATGCACGCGCTCTTGTAATTTCAATTTTACGGCTTAGCTTTCTTTTAATATTCGTCACGCGCTGCACTGCGCGAGAAATAAAATCATTTAATTTGTAATTGAACTAACATTAGCTTTTTAAATACCAAATTCGTAACACTGCCCCCTTCCCAAGGACTGCACGTCCCGGGCAGTACAATCCCTGGACAGGAAGCTAAAGCTAAACTTACAACTGTGGCATAAATGCATTAATAAGCATTACATTACAATAATAAACAACATGAACAATAAATGCAATACATAAAACAAATCAAATACACATTTAAAAACAAAACGGACCATGGTCTTATACTATTTACAATTATTTACATTATGTACTATGGCCATAGTAATGAGCTAACCTGTCGTAAGAGTTCGAAGACTCACGGATCCGAACCATGACGTCATTTAGCTTGTTTAGGATTGTGTGCGAACCATCCCAAGGTGACTGTAAATCAGGCCTGACTCCTTTTCGTCGAATCGGGTTCCACAACCACACCTTGTCTCCTTCGTTGGATCTATGTCCAGCAGCTCTCGTGTTGTATCTGGTCTTCACTTTCTCCGTCGCCAAGTTCACTCGCTTTCGTGCGGAACGGTGCATCACTTCAAAACGGGCCTTGACATCTTGGATGTGTTCCTCAGGCGATGAAGGCGCATCCGTACGGCGATGAAACAGGCGGTCACAAGGCAGACGAAGGTCTCGACCGAAGAGCATCTGAGATGGAGAATAGCTGGTAGTCTGGTGTTTCTTTTCGACCCTAGCATGATTTCGGCTGTTTCTCGAGCTGGTTCTTTCGGACAAAGCGTCGGCATTTCCAGGTGAGGATCCCTTCTTAGGATGGATAGTCATGTCTTTAGATCCTGAAAGCAGTTTGTTGTTTTTCAAGTCTAAGGAAAAATTGTATTTCCTTAAAAAGTCCAATGCGAGTATGCATGGATCTGTAATATCCGCCACATATGCCGTGTGATGGTAGGCGGCACTTCCAAACGTGATGTTTACGTTTAACTTCCCAGTTATGTCGATCTTGTCACCAGACGCAGACTGAAGGGTAACACAGGATGGCGTCCAAATAAGTTTATCTTTAAATTGTTCAGCTAAATCTTTCCTAATGATGGTAACATTAGCTCCTGTGTCAATGATCATACTGCAAGGAACTCCATCGATATTCCCATTGATGGACAGTCCGTTATTGTTGCCACTCACTGTATAAATTTTAAGAGCTTTAAAACAAGGTTTTTCACTATCTGGCAACCTCCGTTCCTCGATATGGTCACTAATTTGTTTACTGCGTTGTTGCTGGGAAATGGTCTTATTTTCCGTACCTCGGGGTGTTCTGCAGTTTCTTCGTATGTGGCCTTCAACTCCGCAGTTCCAGCACTTTAGAATTAATTTCTTTTCACTTCTGTTCCGTCTCAAGCCACTGACTTGTCTGGTAAAATCATCTGCTTTATATTCCGTACCCTGGGGTGTTCTGCAATTCCGTCTTAGGTGACCTTCACTACCACATCTCCAACACCTTAGAGCCACTTTCTTCTCGCTCCTACTCCGTATCAAATCTTCGACTTGTCTGGCTAAATCATCTAAACGAGCCATCAGTTGATCCACTGGCTCATGGACTCGCACAGCTCTAACTGGGTAGCGATCTCTACTAGTTGCTTGCTGGGCTGCCTCGAACTCCATGGCGTACAACAGAGCGCTTTTTATGTCCTTTACATCTGCCATTCGAAGAGCTTTCTGTATTTCAGTATCTCGGATGCCGTCGATAAAGTATTGTAAGGACAGTATTTCCCTTGTTTCTGTCGGGCATTCCGAAAAGGCGAGATGGGACAGCCTTTCAACATCCGCGGCGAGCTCCTGAAGTGTTTCGGTAGGCTGCTGTTGACGAGATTTTAATTGGAGCCTGCTGTAGTCTTTTAAACATTTCTCGCCGAAGCGCAGCTCCAAAGCGCCGGATAGAGCTTCGAAATCTAACCTTTTGTTTTCGGGAAGAGTCTGAAGGATATCCGCTGCGTCGGCTCTTAGAGAAGCGGCGAGATGACAGGCCTTAGCTTGGGAATCCCATCCATTCGCATCCGCCACGATAGAAAATTGTGTCTTATACACCTGCCAGGAGGTCTTCCCATCACACGTGGATAGCTTCAGAGGTGGACGAGCAGGCATTGGTAAGAATTTAAAATCATCACTCCTGCTCCCTGCCGACGTTACGAATTTCTTTAAAGTATCCATTTCTTTGGCAACTGCAGAAACTCTCTCATCAATTTGTTGTTCGATTTGGTGTTGGACGGCACAAACTCTTCCTTCAATTCGTTCCTCCACAGCAGAAACTCTCCCTTCTATATGTTCTTTTACAGAAGAAACTCTTTCTTCTATTTCTTCTTTCACCGAAGAAACTCTTTCTTCAATATGATCTTTTACGGAAGAAACTTTTTCTTCAATATGTCCAACTTTATTTTCAACTGCGTCAATTCTGCCTTCCATAGCTTCAAATTTATTTTCTATTATGCAAGTAATTTCTCTTTTCATTTCTTCTTGACCAGCTTGAACGGCTTTCATTTCGTCCTTAACGGATTCCTGGCCCAATTTCATTTCTTCCTTAACGGATTCCTGGCCCAATTTCATTTCCTCTTTAATTTCTTTTTTAAATGAGGCAAAGGCTGATATTAACTGCCTTAATTGCTCTTCTATCGCTCTTGTTATTGGCATTCAAATCCCACTTCTGACACCAAAAATTGTTGCGTGCGTACGGGTTCGTTATGAAATGAATGCACAAGTCCGATGAAAAATGAACAAAAAAAAATTTATTATTATCACAACAAAAAAATGCTTAAATTTTCTTAAATTATCATGCAGTATTACAATATCTCACAGTAGTTATCTTTTAACTACTCAAATGTCCAATAGAACGCAATTAAAAACAGCTAAAGAACGCTAATCCGCGAATTCGCTACAGTCAACAAGAGCAGTTTTCTAAACAACAACAAACTAAGCAACTACTACAAACTGAGATGTTTTCCTCCTTTTATAAGATTTTAAAATCACGCGCTAGAATTTTCCAGTACTTTCTCGAAATCAAAAAGAGATATTTATTTATTTAATGCACGCGCTCTTGTAATTTCAATTTTACGGCTTAGCTTTCTTTTAATATTCGTCACGCGCTGCACTGCGCGAAAAATAAAATCATTTAATTTGTAATTGAACTAACATTAGCTTTTTAAATACCAAATTCGTAACAATACAGAACATGCTATCGGTATGATACATTTAGAATTTCGTCATTAGTTCGCATTAAGTTTTTGCTAATTATCCAGATATTATAAATTATATAGTTATAGCAAATAAGCTGATCGTCTTTCCTGAACTAAAAACAAAGTTTAGTTATTACACAATAAATAAATCTTAGGAGATTAAAAACTAAAAGTTTTAAGACAGTTTCTTAACACGTGAGATTAATCCATTCTTTATTTAATGTGTAATTAATGCGAATTTAATTTATTAATCTTGTGACTGTTAGACAAAAACATACGTCCGTCTACCTATGTTTACAATCGTTTCCATCATGTTAACTAAAGTGTTCCTGGAGGCTATGAAGATAAATATAGGATTGGCTGTTTAAAGATCTTTTTCTTCCTATCCAGTTTCAAATCCAATTTGCAAAGCTCTCGTTAATGAAATGAAAGTCATTAAATAAGGAATTATATGAACTCTTCTCAAATTACTTGCTCTTTAAAAGACCCTCCAGTGTCGTGTTCGGTAGCTAATACTTGAAAAGAAAGAGAAATATAACAAAACCTTTGTCATTGTAGTTGGGAGGAGGGGTTAATGGAAAAATTCAATGCTTTAAAGATATTTGTCTTAATAGATTATAAAAAATTTGTACAAAATGTACTTCGGATTAAAAACACTTTTGTTACTTGTTATAAAATTTCTAGACTTTTGAGATTATTTTCTTTGCTTTGTGATAATTGTCATCAACGATTACTTTTGAAGTATTAATGCAACGCTTGTGCGTAAATATTATTTCATGATTTCATTAGCTTCTTTCTGACATCCATTAGATAGATTTTTCTCCTGCATATTTTGGCCTTACATTGTGAAAATGAAGCAGAAAGGCTTTTAGATAAAAGCACCTGAAAGGCTGAACTGCGTAGGTCGCATTTAGCGCACTAATTATTCAAATAAATTTGCAAGTTGGATTTCTTAAAAGTTTATATTGAATTATATGGATTGCATTTTCAGTTTAAAAAGTTCGTTGCTTGGCATAGCTATATTGTTTATCCTGGTAATCTACTTGCAACGCTTATTCCAGCTTTATGATTTTTTTATTAGAAAGCCATTAACTAGCTAAACATTTAATGATGTTTCATTCAAGTTACTTTGCATCATTCCTATAAGAATTTTTACAAATTTCAAATTTTAGATGAAAATTAGTTTTGTCTTAAATAAAACTAGTAGTTTAAGAGATTAAAATTAATCTTTTTCCTTGCACCTTGCATAACATTTATCACAAGCATAGGTCTTAAATAAATAACTGGAAGCTTTTGCGATCAGCTAAAAACATATATATATAATTTTCTGAGCTATTGTTTGAGTACTTAGTTATGTGGTACTTAATATATTGATGTTATATTACAAGATTAAGATTGCTGGCATTGTAGATGAGTGCTGTGAAGGTGATGATGCACACTATTTTCATAGATCTTATCTGAAATAAAGGCAGTGCATTTTAATTTAAAAACCTTTGTATTACATGTTAGTTTATGAAATTTAGACAAGAAGTGCTATTATTACTCCTGATTGATACTGTATTATTTGTTCATTTTCTAACTCTAAGATTTAACTTTAAAATTTTACAAAGATGCTCAAAAAACATGCTTTTGAAACAAGCATCTAATATCTAATAATTTTGAAACAAGCATCTATATTTCAATGCTTTCATTGTATTTTATCATATAGTCTCAAATCGTTGACATTGTTAACATTTAATGGCGAGATTTACTGCTTCAAAATTTCTGTTACTTACGTACCCTAATTTACAACGTTGATTATCTGATTGTTTCATAATTTAACATTTTCATAAATAACGTTCAAACTTATACTTATCCAGGCTTCCTTTCATTGATATCATAAAGATAAATTTTAATCGTATCTTCATCAATATTTTTTCTATGATGTTATGTATAGAAGATGAGCATTCTTTCTGCTCTAATACTCTTTTTGACTATATTCGTTTAAAAAAATATTTGGCCCTAATAAAATGATACTTGATATCCCTAATTAA
This sequence comes from Stegodyphus dumicola, assembly GCF_044657685.1. Taxonomy (NCBI): domain Eukaryota; kingdom Metazoa; phylum Arthropoda; class Arachnida; order Araneae; family Eresidae; genus Stegodyphus; species Stegodyphus dumicola. The sequence goes on from NC_140777.1 coordinate 136,656,799, forward strand.
AGGATAACTTAAAACGCATTAACTAATCAATAACTATAGATGAAACATCAGTTAAAAAGGCTCTGTGACAAAACTCTGAGACTCATAAAGAATCGTACATATTTTACCGAACTTGTAAAGCTTAGCACTTTGGTGATGATTCAGAGTCTCAATGACGTACATTTAACATTTTTATTTTAATGCAGTATTTCCAACCCAATGTGCAGCCGAAAAAAATGCATTTACAAATCACTTTAATAAACGAAAAATGGAGAAAAAAACTGTAAATAAAGCTTAGCAGAATTTTTTAAATTTTAATGATTTGCTGGAAGATTAATTAAATTTGAATAAATAATTAAAAAAAAAAGAATGATCAAAGAAGCATGTGCTATAAATTCTGGTGGTGTGTAATGAAGCCTTCTAACGTGAGCTAATAGAAATATAAAATATAGCACAACTTTAAGTTAATAACGACTCTGTATCAAACTACTTAATATGCAAAAACATTAGTTAATACGAAATTTAAAGTAATATGAAATAAAGGAATGCATGCTTGCGGCATTAATAATACACCATTTTTGATACTGTCTCAAGTTTAAAGACACTTCGATTCGGGGTAATGCAAGACAAAAATATAACTAATGTTCTTCGGATATATTAATTTTCAGCTGGGTGCTGAGTGGCGCTCGTAGGATGGGGCGCTGTTATCTAACATAGGTAAACAGGTGTATGACCTACTTCCTTTACTATTCAGAACAACACTTCCCAAGGTTAGCAAGAGTGCCACTTTGAGAGTTTATGCATTTTTAGCATAAGAGTTTGCATAGCTAATGGTCTTTACATTGCGGTACAGAGTGGCATCTTTAGTTTACTTATAGAATTATAAAATAAAATATAGCATATATACATGTACCAGAAAATTATACATAACATACAATATATGCATACAACATAAACGTGAACATAAACATACAATGTAAAAGTACATACGTAAAGAAATACAAAGTATATACACACATAAAATATATATAGAGAGAGATAGAGAGACTTCAATTGATTTCAGTGTTCCTCCCCTCTGTCGAAGAAGCATTGAAGTTGATTGAATTCCTCTTCTGTTTTTGTTCATTTTTCTTTAAATTTCATTAATTTTTTTAAATGGGGTTTTGCTTGTTTAAAAAGTTTTCGTTTTAACTTTTTTGAAATTCTTTGTTGCATTTATAAGATTATTTGAAATTTATTAATTATGATGTTCAATTTTTGGTCTATGTTAAATATTAGTTCTAAATTTCTTACTTTGTATCTTTAATGATAATTTTTCTGCGGCTCAATGCGCGAAAATACTAGGCATGTTTATATTTTTTGTTTTCAAAAGTACTGTTTTGTAATTATTATATGTAAGAAAAATTAAGAATACGTAAAAGATTAAATTATCAGCTTAAAAAAGTGAATTTCTCTTCTGTATTCTAAAAATAGCAACCTCTATTAGTACTGCGTCATTTCGAGAAACATCTATGTCATATGACTCTTACGTAATTCTGGTGATGTAAATTGAACTAAAACTCAAGCAGCCAATAATAATTTTACAGCAGTATTAACTGTCCAATCAAAATGCTTTGAAAACCAAAACTAACTCAGTCTGACTTCAGATTTCATCCTGAACGTACCGCACTTTCTTTGCACGCTTTGGCCTAGCTACACTGCTGTCTGTCTGCTCTGCTTTCATGCTACAAAACTATCAAAAATGTAAGCCTCATGGAACGTGCCGACTTGTGTGTAGCCGCAACATGTTGCCTAAAATAAAAGTGAAGATTTAAATCTGCTTTCGCCTTCTATTTGCTAGTCATTATGGATAAACAGTTCTTCGCATCAAAATTCCTCCTCCTGCTCCTGAATTTTGACTTGTTTTTATTATATATATATATATTATATATATATATATATATATATATAATTTAAGAAAGAAGAACAAACTAAAAAACCTTTGTGGTCAAGAATGTTGCGCATTGAGCTGCAAAAATTAGAAAATAAGGTAAAAAGAATATTTTTCATGCTTTTGCTTTGAAGCAGATGTGATACTGTGGTTCCGGTGAATAATTTTAACACAAGTTAAAATAAAGTGCAATTAAAAGTGTAAATACAAGATAAATGAATTTATCACTAGAATACTTACAAATAAAAAGGGAATTTAAAGCTCAAATCAACTTGGAAGTAATAGTTGATTAAAGTTAAAACTATTTTAAAACATTTGAACAGAAATACAGAAGTCATATAAGACATAAGCAAAAATACAAAAAAGTGGTAAATGGTAAATTAGCCTAATTTGAATCTCATTGTGGACTCTTCAGGGGAAATGCACAATGCTTTTCGAATCCAGCTAATTCCAGAACAGAAGAATGGAGACTGTACACGAAACTTTTGATTTTTTAACTGCTAAAATAACCTAGATAAAAACTTTAGTCTCAATTTCTCTGCTTCATTTCCCGACGCGTCTGCTTGTTAAATGTAAATGATAAACACATTAATGGTGTAACAAAAAAGTATGCAAACTGGCCTGGTTAGGCAAATGTACAAAATAAAATAAATAGAGAATTGCTATTAGTCAATAATTCAAGATTTTTAGGGATAACCTACTAGCTTAAGAAATTTGTTCAAGATGGCGTCTTGCTCCATGTAAATTCTAGAAAGTTGGGATGAGGTGAAATTCAAAATGGCTAATTCCAAAAAATGGTAAACATTGGCCAGAAAGCAAGTAGTCGGAATTCTTCAAGCTAGAGGGCTTTCAATCTGCATGAAACGAAAAAGGCCCATAAAATCAATAAAAGGATAGGACAACGTGGAGAGTAAAATTGAAGTTGTGAGAGGAATTAACTTTACATTTTTACATTAGATCATTTGAATTAGCTATCCATTAATCACCTTCACAATGGTATTTAAGTAAAATGCTTCATTATCTAACTCAAAAAAATCTAAAAGAATAGGTAAATACCAGCTTTTTTAATGAATTTTTAATAACTGTTTTTGGAATAAGGTTGCTTTTTAAGATATTAACAAAGTAGAGTACTTCTTCTTGGAGGTGTTTTGTATTATCACAGCTTCTTTTAATTCTAAGAAGTTGTGCATTCATTGTATTGACAATGACCCTTTTAGAAATATTAGAATTCCAGTTAGTTAATTTTAGTGTAAGAAAATTGAAATCTCTGCATTTTTCGTAGACTTTTAAACGATTGTAATCCAAAAAAACTACATCATCTTGAACTGTATTAATGGTATAAGCATGAGACAAGAAGGTAAATATTTGCTTTTTCAATTTTGTTAAAGGTAATTAGATCATTTAGTATATAACGAAAGAAGTGTTGGTAATACTTTTGATCTTCAATTTTAAGTGAACGTACAAAAGTAAATTCTTGAGTGAAGAGGATTAGTTTACAGATTGCGGTTGAAAAGTTGCCGCCCGTAGGTATACCTTGTATTTGTTTAAAGACGTTATTGAATTTGATATAATTGTTAAAAAGTACACTTGAAAGAAAAGGTTGCCAGTCTTCAGTTGATAATATTGCAGTTATCTTTGGAAATAAATTAGGGACAGTAAGCAAGCTATTATGAAATTCTCAATGTGATAAAGTAATATAAAGGTTCTCAAACTCGTAGCATTAGATATGTTCTATTTTAAGTGAATTTAAAGTCTTAAGAATTTGTTCGTTGCGTGAAATTATCCAGTTGCAATGTTGACCTTTAAAATCAAAATTATTGATAACATCTCGAATGAGTTGAAGTTTTTGTGCAAAGAGATAATCTATTTCCTTTAAATAACTTCTGGTACGGTTATCTATGTATCTGAATTTAACTGGAGTTTTATTAAACTTTGGAAGTGCATAGGAGATATGCAAACCTGTTATTAAATTTGTTGGGACGGATTTTAAGTCTTTTATGAAGTGCTTTAAATTTATTGAAAAGTATTGTAGAGCTGGTAGAGGCTTTTTGATAGGTGCAGATGCTATGTAACTCCTTATGCAGAATATCATTGTAGAGACATTAGGATGTTTTTCTGAAGCAGGAGATTTGAAAAATTAGCAATCGCTTTCGCCGGGAATCGAACCACAGACCTCTGAAATACCGGCCCAACGTGCAGAACCACTACACCATGAAGGCACGCTAGGAAAGCGGGAGAAATACCTTATATCGTAATAAAAAATTTTTCATATGACACTGAAATTGTTACTAGCTTTGTCGATTTTGATGATAAAACTTTCTTGTAGCATATTAATTTGAGATTCTAGATGTCTCTTATTGTGGATTTGACTGAAACTAGGTAGCTTAAAAAGCATAAGTTTAAAATCTTCAATTAAAGTTGGTTTTCATTCAAAAAAATGTTGTCGTGGCTACGTTGATGCTATTATTAGCCAAAATAATGAATTTATTAAGATCATTGTTGAACTGTTTTAAGCAATAGTGTTTATTAAGACAGAAAATTGGACGAAATTTGGTACCTAGTTGCATGAGTTTTCGCAGTTGTTCATCTTGAATGATGCTAAGATCTCCTGTGATGATATGTTGGTGAAAAGGATCTATAAATTTATTGTAATCAGGGGGCTGGCAATTTCAAATGCTATTAGCTACTATATCCTGGTGGTTAATTACCATGTTACCTAAAGTCTTTTCAAATTTAAAACAGGGTGTAACTTGTAGCTGTTGGTCAGGGAGCAGTTGTTGACATTTTTTTAACATGCTTGGAATTTTTAATTGATCATAAAAAGGATGCTTGAGTTGTACTGTACAAAATATTTTCTTGCGGAAAAAATTACTATTTTTCAATTTATAATTGCAAAAGTCAATAAATACATAAAGATGCTTAATAAAAGGAAAAAATAAAAAACAAATTTTTTATATCCGTAGACAGAAAGATAGATTCAAATATAGATCAGATAGAAAGTAAAATTCTCCTTCGTTGCTATTGGCAAATGTCTTCAAATATCCACTGCGAATCGTTTGATTTGAGGTTGAATATTGTGCCACTTTTTAGAGACGTTTGGTTGTGTATGAAAATAAATACAATTCTTTGACAGAGTTTACTGATACATTTTTCTATTGCAATAGCTCTTGTGATAAATTTACATCATTCCAAAGTTACTCTATATCAAAATCTCAAAAACTGCTTTAAGAATAAACAATGTGAATAATGCTTGTGTTTAAAATGCTCGTCCCAGTGAAGCTCTTTCTATCTTCAGTTTTATATCTATCATTTGGAGTAGTTTGATATTATTGTTTAGAGTTTTAAACCTCTGCGCCAACAGTATATCATGTATGATACCCTGCAATTTGCCTCCGTTGGCTTGTCGTATGAAATGTGATACAGAAGCGAAGTGTACTGGTGGCCCTTGTATCACAATTGATACGTTAAAACAGAACGTTATATTTCAAACTTTAAATGCTCGTAAATTATGTCAGAATGCTATGAAACCTTATTGAATGGACTATCTGGAGTATTATTTTTGTTGTTACGTATATTGTTTATGATTTTATTCCGCGAATATGAAACGCGTAATGCGCGGCCAGAACTTCGAAATATTTCATACAGTGCAAGCGGCTTAAAATGTGTATCTAAGTAAGGCAACAGGATTTAATTGCCACTGGTGTTTAAACTCTTAAGTTTTTTACTTCATTATGGTACGTAAATAATTTAACTATGTAAATATAATTATTATTACTAATAGCGTACATTAAATTATTTTGTTATAAATGTTAGGATTTTTTTGCTTTGTAGAGACATTAGGTATTTTTGGAAGCAGGCAAGATGTAAAATTAGCAACGTCTTCGCCGGGAATCGAACAGCAGACCTCTCAGTTACGCTCTGAGCGTGCAGACCACTACACCACGAAGGCTCGCCAAGAAGGTGGGAGAAATACCTCATAGCTTATAACATTTAACCTTAAAGCTTAACATTTCTTATAAATCTAGGTTACTATAGGTCTAGATTTTTATAATATAATTAGCATATAAATTATAACGTACATAAACATAATTAAACATATAAATAACAACGAAAGAATTTATATGCATGAATCCGAATCTTTCGCTAGAAAGCAAACGTTTATAGGAATTATTATTTTTGCATGATATGCATAATTCCAAAATGCCCTTGGTTTCGTAGTGAAATTAAGCGCTCCAATGTCACGAGCACTCGGAAGAACTACCTTTTCATTGCGAGCGAAGAGGTTAAAACTTAGGGAATCTATGAATCTACTGTTAATTTATTTGATTCTTCTGAAGAAATTATTTTGAAACTCATTAATCAAATATTGTACTTTTTCATGCTGAAACCTTTCATACTCTAACATAAAAAACATCCATACTCTTAAATTCTGTTGTTACTGTTTTTTTTTTTTTTTTTTTTTTTTTTTTCCGAAATCCTTATCATCATAAACCATATCGTAAATAAGGCACATGATGTTACCCATGAATTATACGTTAAAAAATAATTGTTGAGTCTCTCATAATATTCCTTTAAATATTCACTTCGGTTTGATCTCTAAATTATCACGAGTAAATTTGGCGGCGATAAATTTAGACAGTATAAGAAGATGCGGGATGCTCTGAGTCTTATTTGATTAAAATATCCTTATCCAGCCTTTGTCTTGACTGAAAACATTTTTCGCATATTTATGCGCAGGTAACTTAAGATTCCATTGCGCCTGTTGTAACAGAATTTATATTTCTGTTGTAATAGAGTTCCCTAAAAATGGCTCATAAATTTAGCTTAGATTTAGCTGCCGAATCTCGAAAGATTGAAAAAAATTCTTTATTTAAAGCAATGAAAAGTCATGAAATTATCTCAGAGTTTGAAGACCCATTCCTTTGTTAATGCATCTACTGGCTGAACTATATTCAAAGAACACATTGTCAGTCAGGAAGGAAAGACTTGGGAGTCGAGCAACTTCTGCAGCGCTCAGATAAGCAGCCGAAATAATCCCTTGCCGTTGTCGGGAAATATCTCCCCCTCTACTTCCATCAACCCCCCTAACTCCTGAACTCCTCGAAAACGACAGGCTAGTGCATTTCCGGAGTCCCTACGTTCATAACGGTCGGAACACGGGCATCGTACCCTATTTCGGTTATAAAGTCGTTACGAAGGCGGTGCTTCGCCACTTTCATTATTGCAGCACCAGAGTGCAAGACGCACAACAGCCCAACGAGATTCATTTCCGGTCTCGCAGCATTTCCGATTTTGCATTTTACGGGCGGTCTGAAAATGTACTCCAAGTAGAGTATTTTCTTTTCACTTTTAAAACCCCAGTTTGGCAATATGAAATGATTTGACGGTTTAGTTTCCTTAACTCTTAGATAAAGTCTTTCTTGCGTTTTTCCGTGCTTCGGTCTCTCATTCCGTTTAATATGTTTTATCCAACTTTCTGTTTATCCAAGAGATTTGTCAATGTTGCTGGGTGTATTCTAGGGAACATAATCAACCAATGTAAAGTAGATAACGGAAAAAGAATATTTTGACTGTAATATGCCTTGAAATGTTATTCTTCCGAGTTATGTTGACATACCGTAGATTTTATGATACGAGTATGACAGTGAGAAAAACATTACCAATCTTTTAAATAAATATGTAATATTTTTCATGTTTATGCTTAAGTGAGAATGCAAATTATTGTAGACATTTTGTGATAATACTATGTAGTAAAATTCTATCAAGTTGCGTCAACTTTGTTTGATTAAAAATATATGGGTAACGATTTTTATTTAGAATGCAAGTAAAATATCATTATGCTAAATAATTATATTAATCATTCTAAAAATTGAGCAAAATACTATAAGGTTCCAACCTTGAACTTACAGCTATGTATGTGAAACCTTGAGAACTGGTAAGCAAATAATAGCTTTAGATCAGGTGTGTATTGTGTATGTGTGTGTGTGTATTGAGAATACGGCAAAGCACACTAGGGCTATCTGCCTAAGGGGAGGGATGCCTTCGTGGAGGACTTTCTAAGGGAAACTGGCTCGTATACACGTTACACATGGGGAAAACCATGTGTAACGTGTAGATCAGGAAACTTTGGAAACAGGATCAGGAAGCTTTAGATCAGGAAACAGAAACGTATACTCAAGAAGTGTTAATTACCCTTTATTGCTCAAAATAAGGATTAACAGATGGCCCTTTTCTCAGAAAAGCCTCCATTTGTGCTTGAACTCAAGACTACTAAGAAAATCAAACTTAATTAATGCTGAACTAAAACGATATAGTCGAAGCTATCAGCATTCTACAGGAGTTGACCTCTAAATGTTAACTAAACGGCGGAGCTATCAAGGGCCTGAAATACGGCTGAGCAGTACTTAGAGAGAGTGTAGCGAAAAGGCAAACGCGCGCTAGTCAGAATCTCTGGCTCTCTAACGAAGTCAGTTTCGGCTTAAGTGCCGCTCTTCCTTCATTTGCATTAACCGCGATTCTAGAAACACACTCTGGCAGGAAATTTGTAAGTTGAAATTAGAAGCGACAGGAAAGTAGCTTTAACTAAAGATAACTGTTAAGAACTCAGGATAAACCTTACAATACATTTAATATTGAATATTTAATTTATTAGGGGAAAGTTGCTGTCCGTAGTCCTCTTTTGCAAAATCATCCTTAAAATCGTCAAACACTTTGGTACATTGTTAATGCAAATATTACTTTCCATACTACACATATCTAGGAATAGACGTTATGATGATGAAATGTTCAGTAAGTATTAGAAAAATAAAAAATAGGTGCCATTGGCCGAATGAAAGAAACTAGTCACCTTCACGGAGCTGAGAAGTTTCTATGAATGGGTCGGTAGCTATTTTCTTTTTAATAGAGTATCATCTTAATATAATTCAATAGAATATTTAAAACTGTTTGAGCAAGATTCGTAAATATAAAATATTGCTTAGAAATTAACACAGACCACCGAAAATACATTGAAGCACATTGATAGCTTCGCATTATTCACAAGGAATCGAGAGTTCGGTTTTAGTTTAGTCTTTATAATCATAAAATAGGCCTAATATGAGAACCTACAAAATGACGGTGAATTTCGTTTATTAGAAACAATTTAATGAAAATGATAATTTGAAAGTAATTTATAGTTAAGCTAATATTAAAAAAATAACCATAACTTGAAAACTTTCAAGTAGCATAAAATAATTATTAAGGCTACTGTTAATTTTAGGCTATAAATTTTACACAAATTACGGCCCAATTATTCGTTGTTGACGAGTTCAGTTGCATTTTTTGCAATAGTACATTCTGATCTCCTTTCTGACTCCAGCATACTTATCATGAATCCACACTTTACACGATAGACAATGAATCATGTCTTCCTTGAAGTCATCACAACAAATAGGACAGAACAATGACTTCTCATTGGAAATGATAGGCCTCTTTAGTGAAGGCAGTGAAAGTTTAGCCTTTACACTCTGGCCCAGAAGTCTGGAGTCACCTTTTCGCAGGTGTGCCCCCGATTTTATAGGGTTAAACTTCAGAATCAGTGATGTACGACATAAAAGCACAAAGCTACTATCAGTTTACAATAATATGTTCATAATTTTATTGGCTAAACTGTTGTAAAGTCTCTAACAAGCGTGCATTCTTGAAAGTTCTTCCTCTGAACAGTAGTAAGAATTACGCTATCATACCATTGAACTTGTTAATTTTCTGACTTAATTCCTACACTATGTCTGTTCCTTAATTTATTTATTGTGCAAATACAATTTTAAAACTACAAATGGTCATAAATTACGGAAGAAGTAATGAAAATCCTTAAGATGATTTCAATAAAATATTCTTTTTACTCACGAATTAAGGATACTCCGGTTTAGAATAAAATTATATTAATATCTCATAATAATTTTTATAACAAAGAAAATGAGATCATTACCTAATTACAGATTTAGTTACTTCTAATATAGCTTTACTAAATTAGATAAAGTGATATTTTATTCTTCAACTTGGAAATGTTTACTCAGCTACTTGAATATTAACCTCGATATGGTTTCCGTGGTTGAGCCACTAGTCCATTGCTATCAACACAGGCTGGCTCACTGAAGGCAACTAACGGTTGGTATGTAATACGTCTGTGATTTCGGTTATAAAAAGTAAACAGCCTTTGTTAATATAGCCAAATAACGCTGATTTAACAATTACACACTATTAGAAGACACATAGTAATCAATTAAACACTATTAGAAAACTGAAACAAGCAAAGATGATATATACGGAAGAAGCATAAAAATTCTTTAGCTTTTTCTAGTATCAAGCTGATCTTCTATTAAGAACTGTAAAATGTCGGTAACTTATACTAAAATAAAAAAAATGCCAAAATATACCATTGTTGAAACCTTATAAAAGTTAGCAAACTTTACAGAAAAGATATCATAGGAAAAGGAAAACTGCAAAAGTCTAAAGCAGGCACGAAAACCCATCTAAAGTTGAACACTATGAAATAAGGAAAAGCAGTGATCAAGGAAGCAGGGGAAATTTTATATAGTGGATAAAAACGCAGGGAAACTAAAAATCGTTTGCAAGAGAAGACCGAAAGCAAACAGACTTATCATCTAGAGAGTTAAACCCTGAAGAAAGCAATGAGAAAAGCGTGTAAACTAAACGAGAAGAGGATAAATATCTGCGAATAGAATGTATTCATTTAAATATTTGCTGTGCATTTCAAAGGTTTCTAAAGATACAAAAACATCGGCTAGTTTTCTTTGGTATGTTACAGTGTTGCGCTTCGTTTGAATTTGATATTTCAGCTTGCAGGTTAGAGGATGTTTAGAATTTACTCTTTTATGTCAGCGAATCTAAGAAGGAAGTTCTTTTGCTCGAAGCACTTTTATGCATCTTATCTTGCTTTTCCAGATCTTTCTGTTTCACATAACATATCTTAAGGTAAACAAAGAATCTTATAAATAAAATTAATGCGTCTCCAACTGAAATCAAGAATTTAATTCTATTTAAAAGACTTCGAAACAATGACAATGGTTTAAAACAAAACACCGTTAACGTTTTGCCTAAGAATGCGCAAGATGGGTGACAGCTTCCTTGGTGTAAGGCAAAATGATACTGAAAGTGAGTGTCAAATTAGCATTAGCAAAAATGGGCATGGTGAAACAGAAATTGTCTAATACGAGTGTTTGTTTAAATTAAAGTTGTAGAGACATTAGGTAATTTCGGAAGCAAGAGAGAAGAAAAATAAGCAATGCCCTCGCCGGGAATCGAACCACGGACATATCGAATACTCGCCGAGCGTGCAGACCACTACACTACGAAGACGTGCTAAGAAGGCAGGAGAAATACCTTATAAGGTCATTTTTTTACAGGTAGCAAAACTCTAACTCGAATCCATTCTGTACACCAGGGTCTTAATAACTAGAAAATGTGATGATGTTTGATCAATGTCTATAAGAAGAGTAACTTTGTTGTCTGTAAATAAACCTTTTTATTTAACCATGGATTTTAAACATAAATGCAAGTTCTTGTGCTAAGCGTTTGTGCTAACTACAAATAACATTCACTAAACTAAACGTTCCACTGTCTACAATGCAAAAACCTCACTTTAACTACTAACTAACTAATTTGTATAATAGTCAGGAAATCAAAAGGCAAAATTATAGTATAGGCTGAAATTATAAATAACTGGTGAGTTTGAAACAATTACCTTAAAAAATAATACTCCATTCTCGTAAAAATTTTGTACATAAACTTACACAAAGTTAATGTTTTCCTCCTTTTCCTCATGACTGTGCTATTTTAACCTTCTTTTAATTCCAAAGTGAGTGTCCCCTTAAACGAAAACAAGAACAATATTTTTTCATGCCGACAGCATCAATTTCTGAGCTTAGGAATAAAAATAGTGGGATTGCGGCTAGTTCCAATAAAAAAACATTAGGTGCGACTGACATCAGAGTCTGGACCACAGAATGAATTGGATATCCCTTCCCATCCCCTTACTCCACTGCATCCATTGATGTCCGCGTCGCCCATTCAGGAGTCTTGGTACTTTTGGCACCCTGCCAGTGCCTCCGGCTATTCACAGATAGTGGAAGTTATGATACTCCTTTCTTTCACGAAACACTTCACTTCCTATAACAAAGCTGAGCATTTTCTTACTATCCACCAGTTTCTGTTTCTTTTATGAAGTCAAAATTTACCCGCGTTTATTTTTAGGCTTCAACGTGAGCACATAGTTTTTACTTTATGCTAAGACCGGAATTTTCTCTCAGATATTCAAAAACAGTACAGCGTGAAATAAGGTGTATCTAATAATTAATGCAAATAAATACTACGTTCATTAATCTGTGTTGCGTAGAATTAACAAATTAAAATAGATAATTATATTTTAATTTTTTTCTTGTCCTTAGAAAGATTTTATTGAAGACTTTTTTTAAGACGGCCACGGGCTTTTTGAGATGACTTTCGACTACTACGGAAGTAATCTTCTTTCAGAGTATGACTTTCATTGAAGTTAAATGCCGTTACTTAATTACTTTCTGGAATGCTGACCGCTTTCAGAGATCCAAGGTACTACTATATCTCTGAATGAGGAAATATTAGAAATACCTCTTTTTAGAGAATATTAGGGAGATGTCCGCTTGGAAGCTTTCTATTTTATTTTACATGTGGCAACAGAGCCGAAAATAATTTTTCCGCAAGCTTTTAAACTGAGCTATAGCATTTAAAATTCTAAAACAAACTGCTTATAAAAATAGAATTGTTGTTTCTATTTCTTTATCAGTCTCTTTAAATCATAACCAATCATGACACAAAATGATTCTCTCTCTCTCTTTTTCCCTCCAGATACTTATTCTTTCTTATCTGTGTTATTCTATTTTACTGTAACTTAAAAATGCTTAAATAAGGTTTAAATTAGATTCGTCGAAAAGCAGATGAAAGTAATGGTGATGAGAGAAAGAAAACATAACTGTTTTGTAAACACGTGAACATAATCTGAATGATGAAAATGTAGAACTGGATAATCACAGATGTGATTCTGTAGCATTTTCATTCATTCATGATAACTTAAATAGTGACAATAATGGATACAGTATCCACTTAGCAAAGGACAAATTTACAATACTGTAATAGTACCTCTCTAATGCAACAACGAACTATTTGTGCAGATTTTGGTTTATGTTAGTCATTTATGAAAGGATTCTTTGCTTCTCTCTCCTTAGAGAGAAGCAACATTTGATGCCGAATTTGTTTATGTTCTCAAAAAAGATCTGGAGATCTAATGTCTGATCGCACTCAGAATTCTTAGTTTTAAAGATGTCAACACGAGAGATTTTCTTGTGCTTATTTGACAATTCTTTAATAAAGCATTAAAAATATGAAATGCATAATAATCTATTTATTCTTTTATAGTCTGAAAATTACCCGGGAATAGTTTTTCGGTTTATTAAGACGCGGTAAAATCCACAAGCTTTGAGCAACGGTAAACACTTATATGAAAATTTAGTGAATAGAAATTTCACTCTTTAGTTATATTTTTCAAAACGTATCACACAAAAATGATTGAAATACTACATTGTAAATCCTAACTTGTTCGTAGTACGGTCGTACTTTTCAAAACTTTATAGCACCAAGTTTCATCGAAATGGTTTACCTCTCCATACTAATTTCCTTGAACTAAATACAGAATCTGTTGAAGGCGGTGCCGAGGTTACATAATAAGAAAAGATCCATATTTGCTTTTTGCAATAAATACGTAGAACTTAAAAAACATTTGTCAACACACTACCAGACAGTTTAGAGTATCATAATTCATTCTTACTAGAAGGAGTTCTAAGTGTATTATATTCTGATCAGCGGAGTCTATATCCTAAATCATCTTCACTATGAGAAAATAAACTTCTCCAAAAATCATTACTTTTTCTCTCTTAATTCAATCATTGGGTCTCTTGTTGGTATTTTGCAAAGACGTAATGCATGTGGATACCGATATGAACCAATCATAAAGTAATATTTAATAATTAATATATGGTATTTATATTATATAGAATATTTTTAAAAAAAAGTATACAAAATATATTTAAAAGAAAATATTTTTTCTGCTTTAGAACACAAAAATTTCAAGAAGGTTTATGTAAAAGAATTATTATACAATTCTGTAAATACATCTTCCTAAATCAGCTTTTTATAAGCTATGTTCTGGTGTTCTCAATTAATTACCCCTAAAGGAGATTTTTCGCTTTAAATGAAAACAGTGGCTGATATGTTCAATTACGTAACATAAAATAAATGTAAAATGCTTTCTTATAATTTAAATCTGGGATGAAATTCATCAGATTCGTGCGTGCATCACTGTCCAAGCTGTAGTTATCCACATGCAGTCCAGCCCCAAAGCTGGTGCAACCGATGCGGCCGCACTGGGCACCAGAAAATCTGACACAGACCCTGTCTACATGATAGAATTGTCAAAGGTCGCAAAATTTTCAATGTATTTCTCCAATTGAACATTCCTTTCTTGAAATAAAAGGTACTAAAAATGTACCTATTAATAACCAAACATAAATTTCACTAGCAAGTAATTTCTTTGGAACTAAAACCAAAATGGAAGTACATACGATTTTCTCGAAAAATTCTCCCGGCATCTAACATTAAACATAAAGCGTTAAATCAAAAGTTTATTAATTGATTAATTTCCTTATGTCAGACAAGTGATTTATCATGAAAATTGGGATTTATAAATTTCGCTATTATGGAGATTTTCAACTGCATCATTTCAGCTAAGCTGATCAAACAGAATGAATTAGAAAAAGGCTTAATGGTCACGTCATTATTTAATAGTCTAATGCTCATATTTCAAACGAAACTCAGTTTGCGCTTCAGAAAAAAACTCGTTAAATTTTTTGCATTATTCAAGAAGTAATGTACGTAAATTTTGGAAAGTATCAGATACAGATAAGTAAGGAAAGTTTCCTTGAGAACAGAATTCTTCAGGAGCAAAAAGTTCCTGAAGAACTCTTTACAGTTTTACTCAAAATCTACGCCAACCTGATATTCCTTTTTTGCCCAGTTTTATGTTTTACGTTTGAGTGTACCTCTTTCAGTTGCCCCTTTCCACGGGAGGCGTTTATTGCACTGATTAATTGAAGTGGTTCTTACTGTACTGGTTTATTGTTTATTATTTTGTAATCTGACAGTTTTGTCTCTGGAAGAAATATACAAACAGTTTTAATTAACACCTATTCAGGTTGTAACGCAACAGCCAGTCCATGTCGTTTCATCCATGTCCTCCATCCTTAGCGAGTTAAGAATTAAATGTCTTCTTACCATAAAACGAGTTGAGGACTGCAAGGCTTCGGCCCAGATTTAAAATTCCTTTTGGAACATCTTTGCAAACTTGACCCTTCCAATTTAATGAGTTGAGCCAAAAGTTTTGGCAGGGCAGAAGAACCTTTAGGTTCCTTTAGGTACCTACCCATTCCTTAACGTTTCTTTCAGTTTGGGCTTCCAACTATTTAAAAAGATGTTTTGTTAAATCGGAACTTTTTGTAAGAAGTTTGTGATTGTTTTAGTGCGCATGGAATACTCCATAAAAACTGAAAGTGGAATCACAAAAAATCAGTCAATAAATAAATAAATACAACAAAAACAAATATAGTGAAATATCTTTCTTCGAATGGTATATGGTTAGCTTTCAGTCTGCTATGAAAAGCTTTGAAATAGCATCACAATCAGGAATGATACTTTCTTCATTTGAACCTTTTCTCCAATGCAAGAAATATCAGAAATTATAGGCAGTGGAATCAGTATCATAAGCAAACTGTAGCATGGTTTTTAGTTTCTTATTTTTAGTTCTTTATTTCTGTTGAAAATAAGCATTGGCATACTGGGAGAAAGAAGTAATCACGATGTTGCAGTGCAAATTCTCTGGCTTTCTGACTCCAAAATAACGACAAAAGCATTCAGTATATTCTGTCTATATACACAAGCATCGCCAACTTGGCGATGGAAAATAAAAGCAACAGGTTTAACAGTAACTTGGGAATCATGGAGTTTCCTCCGCAGAAGAAGAAAAACCACTTGGTACTAAAAACCAATTGCTTCTTCTTCTTGTCATAATTATCATGATTCTGTCTCTTGTCATAATTTTGTACAAAATCATGACCCGTTTCAAAGTCTATATGATGCGCGCTGCGCATGATCGCGCTGTGGCAAGACGGCATTGTATTAGCATAGTTTCCTCCACAGATGTCACATCCTCTTTTGCACGAATTCACGTCTTATACATTCTACAAGAGTTGTCACAGACACTCTAAGACTGAAACATATACTCCATTCAGAGAAGTTTTCAGAGAAACCGCATTTTAACAGACTATTATCAAAAGCATCGTCATCACTATCTATCGTTCATCCAAAGGATAGCTTTTTTTAAAGGATTGCTTTAGGAAAAAAAATCTGATGGGACTTCCTTGTACGAAATATTAAATTATACGCGTATTTTCCTGCATTTTATTTAAACATATTGAATGAACAGTTAACGGATTTTGAATTAAATCTACTTCGTCGATAACGCATAAATCACAGTAGAATAAATGCAGTCTTTAAAGTCCACTACATTTATTTACCAAAGCGACTTCGGCGCTAAGTTCACTTAACAGCATTAACATTCATTTTATAACTCAGAGTGCACAAAAATTATATCAGCTGAAGAATTACCAGAAGTTCTATTCAAATACTAGAATAAATCTAAAACGATGTATAAAAGAAATTAAACAAATAAAAAAGAAACAGTTTTTCGCCGACAATTCAGCGCCGCTTACCTAATGCGCATGCGCTACTAATTAGTTCAGTTCTCACTTTGCGGAAGGTAAAGATACATAAAAATTCAAAATATTTTCCTTAAAATCTGAAAGATATAGAAACACATAAAACGCCACATGTAGTTAAAATAATTTAAATTTTTTTTTACAATTAAAATTATAGTTTCTACGCCAAAACAAGCTAATAACTTAAATGTTAATTCCAGAATGAATTAAGCATAATTTAATTCGCATTAATAAAAGAAGACGTTACTTTTCTGTTGCAAAGCTTAGTTTCTCTAGATTGGCAACAAATCCACTATTCTGCTAAGTTTCAAATGTAAACAAATATGGCTGCCATGGTAATAAAAAATTAGGCTTAGCCGCATTTAAAAAAACTTTTAAATTGTTGATAGTTCCACGATTATTGCATGCAGGTTAACTAAAGGCATAAAAATCTTAACCAGAACAACATAATTCTATCATTTTTAAAGGAAAAAATGCATAATTTATAAACGTATAAGTATAAAGAAACTGAACTCACTGAACCGAGTAACAGAGTGGATATATCCATTCTGTTACTCGGCTTTTGATGCAATTGATTGAACCAAAATGGGAAATGCACATCTACATGTTGTAGCAGTAATATGTACAAAATCCAACGTTCTGAGGCTATTCGTTTTTGAGTTATGCGGGATACGTTCGTACGTACATACGTACAGACGCCACGAAAAAAATCTGTTCACAAATCATTTTTAATTCAATTTTATAATATTTTGGTGGAAAAAGAGTCTTTTATTCTGTCCTTACGTACAGATGACTTTCTTTTTCTTCGTACAAGGAAGTGAAAATAGTTGAAACAACTCGGATAGTTTTTTCAGATTTCACAAGGGAATCGAAATGACGGAACAGTCTTCATAAGGGAATCGAAATCATGTAACAATGTTTTTTTTTTTTTTTTTTTTTTTTTTTTCTTAAATACTGGTTGGCATCGTTGTGTCCTTCCCATGATATTCGTTTCTGATGTGGTACATCAGTACAGAATATGTGAGTATTGCAGGCTGTAATAACATTTTCAAGTCTATCAGATCTCTGAGAAAATTGGGTACTATTCGGTTTTGAGGGCCGTAAAGAATCGCCAAACTATTGCTGATGCCAGTGCTGCCAAAAATAATTGCGGCAACCCTAACGCAAGAAAAGGAGTATAATAGTAAATAATTATTTTAAGATTGATGTTTTAATTTAGATGAAAGGTTAATTTCATATAATACTTTTTTATTATTATAATTTATATAAAAAAGGCAAAACATGATTGAATCGAATCATAAGAGTAAATAACTATTTCAGATCATTATTATAATTTATATAAAAATTGCTAAACATAACTGAATCGGTATCTGCATCGCTATTTCGCTACCGAGTTATCGCTAAAGCATAGTTTCATTTCGTTGGTTGTTCAAACATAATTTTCTATAATGAATGATGTCTTTTCTTTGAAAAAATTATCGGTAAAGTGCAGAATCGCTTACTTATTTACCGCTTTTTACAAGGGTAAACATAATTGGATTTTTGTCAATTTTCTTTTACTTTTTAAGGGAAAATAGGTCGCTGTGTACACAGATAAAGTCAAAGGTGTGCGCAGTGCCATTTTTGTGCAATTCTGGGACTTTTTTTGAAGTGGAAATAGGTCGATGTGTACATGGATACCGAGTATGTGCAATTCTTAAAAACGCGTCAAGCAGTGGGTGATTCTGCACGTTACCCAAAATTCTATTGCATACTTTTCGTCATGCGCAGTTCCCAAATTGTTAAATCCATAAGATATCAAAAAAGAATTTAAAATCAAAAAAAGGATTTAAAAATTAAACTATGGTATTTCAATGGCGTCTTAAGAAATATAGAACTATATATAAACTTACGCAATCTGAAATCAGCGCGTACGCTAGATTTGAGGCGCTGTGAAATGGACGCGTTTGCTAGATTTGGCGCTTTTGCGCATACATTTTCGCTGCAATTTTTTTACGGTCCTGAAAACGGAATAGTACCGAAAATTGTATCGACAAACCTCCTTTACCTATAAAGAATTATCGTCTTCTCTCTGCGTGTTGTCGTGCTGTAACTTGTATCACGTCCTGCTGGAATTCCAAAGAAGTGCGATTTAAATCCTACCGAAAGCATATTGATTTTTCAAATTTTGCCCTGCCAAGAAAAATAGTAAAATAGCCTCTGCGTATTGAAATGATGGAACCATCAAAGAATTGTCAGTTCGTCCCAGCATTTTGTCTTTATATATTTGTTTCATTACATCTTTAGTTCCTAGAGCTGTTTAATCGAAAACGATAACAAAATTTTGTTGATAAATGCTGTTCATTTCTTAACTCTAAATCATTCACGTTCATTGCCGTGTGCAAAATTCTAATATACTTTGCATAGTTATTGGACTAAAAAAAAAAGAGAATTTTCCGCCTCACTTAAAAGCATCATATTTTTCTTTGATTCAGAAACTCATCTCTTGTTTATTTTTTTATACTTTGTTGCCGACTTAAAGGAAAAAATACTCTTATTTTTTATGGAGTAGCCTTTGTAATTAACAACATTTCTTAATTACATTCATTTTATAAATCAATTGCAATTTTAATAAAAGTAGCTTATTCTGAAATTAACGGAAATGAAAATTTCTTTCGGTTTTAATGATAGCTTTTTATGTTGTACTAATCATTGAGTTGTCGCCGTTGAGCCTTTAATTACGCAAGTTTTTCTCCCTTTGTCTCTATTAGTTTTACCTGCGAAAGTAATAAAGACAAAGTTGTTTGTAAGTAATTAGCTTCTCAGAATCCCTAATCCTCTTAAACTTCCGCGTTACAAAAACAATTATTCCAATAAGAATCTTCATTAAGAAAATATTCTTAATGCTAGTTTCATTTATTTGTGATGTATCAAATTTTCTTAAGAATAAAAATTTTTCCGTAATGAAACCAAAATCTTAATATTAACGATAAAAAAATCTCCTGAACCTTGCCTTTGAAAAATAATATTTTTGTCTGTAATTAATATTTGTCTTATTAGAATAATTGGTATTTTATAAGAACTTGAAAGGAAAGTATTTGCATTAGTAAGCTGTTTTACATTGTACCATTTATTCGTATATCTCATTATCACATTGAAATGATGGAATCTTATCTAAGCTTTTTAATGTCATAAAAAATTAACATCTCGCATGGTTAATGGTAAATTTCATTCTGTCACGTATTTCAGAAAAAAGAACTAAATGTGCCAAAATAAGCAACATTCAATTTATGGCTTTGTTTCCCTTTTAAATTAATGTGTTTCTTCCCTCAACGCTCTGAAGATTAAGAAAATGTGACAGTGAATTTTCTTGCTTCTTTGTTCATTGCGATGAAGCATGCCATGGCTATCAGCCTAAGACGAAGTCTTCGTGGAGGACTTTTGTATAGAAATCGGATCATATATACATTACACGTAAGAAAAGCTTGTTTACATTAGGTTACTTTTTAAAGCAGGAGTGATTAAAAATGAGAAACGCCCTCGCCGGGAATCGAACCACGGACCTCTGCAATAAGCGCCCAGCGTCAGACCACTACACTACGAAGGCACGCTAAGAAGGCGGAGGAAATACCTTATATACTCAATATACCCTTTTATATCCCCCTTTTAAAGGGCGACTACCTTATATACTCCCCCTTTTAAATGGCGATTGGAATTTTAGGGGACACAGTCGCCAAATTCTGGGGTGTGGAAAATCATCATCCGCCACCCTTTCAGTTCGGGAGCCACTGTAGAATCATTAGGTGTTTTTCAAGCAGGAAGAAGTGAAAAATGAGGAACGCCTTCGCCGGGAATCGAACCACGGACCTCTGGAATCCGCGCCCAGCGTGCAGACCACTACACTACGAACGCATGCTAAAAAGGCGGGAAAAATACCTTATAAGCTAATTATGTAAATGAGATGCTAGATGAATATATCAGTTATGGATAGAACTGGATTGCGATGACGAATTTTAGCGACAGATATTTGTTTCTTACTGTGCGTTGCAGGTTTTCCTGCATTTTCGAAAAGTGGCATTAGCTGCCGGTTGAGTACTGTTAAGTTGTTGTTATTGTTGTAACTCAGCTCACTTTTCTGAAGTAACATTAGAACAAGCCCACAAAATTCATTGTGGCAAAGAGAGCAATACTGCGCCTGCGCGTTAGCAAGAGCCTTGAGCACTATACAGGTGACAGTACGACTTCGCTCACTTCCTCCTCCCAATTTGGATGAAACGCAACCTGGGGGGACAGGTCCATGGATCTGTCATCCCTTTACCCCTACCATCAACCTCTCGAGAGGACTTTTAGCTCGCCATATATTTAGAGTGCCCCCATGCCGCAAAAACACTACATATTTAGAAACATCCATGCCCTCTCTGGGATTCGAACCCGGGTCTTTCAATACCGCAATAGGCTCCCATAACCACTATACCGTCTGGGCGGCCGGTCGAAAGCAGGGAATCAAAAGGCACGGAAGTGAATTTCTTTTACCCAGGATACGTTCTGTTTGGTTAAACATTAAATATTGATATTCTTATTTGAAGGGAAACTTCTGTCATTCTAGGCTGTAGAGTTAGCGCTAGTACTTTCCATTTTCCATTTATTGAACAAAGATGTAGGTTAGAATGTGTCACACTTGATTTCTTCATCTCTATTTAAATAGACTTAAATAAAGAAGATTAGAATTTTAAGCTAGAATTTTATCTTGCATAATACTTACAATAAGGCATTTATTCCTCAGGTATAACAAGAAAGGGAAACATGATTGTTATATTTAGAAGATAGCAGCTTTTGTAAGCTAATAAATACCTTCAGTTTTTGAAAAGATGGCGTTATGCACACCAGTGACTTCTCAATAGTTCACA
This sequence comes from Stegodyphus dumicola, assembly GCF_044657685.1. Lineage (NCBI taxonomy): Eukaryota > Metazoa > Arthropoda > Arachnida > Araneae > Eresidae > Stegodyphus > Stegodyphus dumicola. Next base: position 136,678,452 of record NC_140777.1, read on the forward strand.
ATCACCTGTGCATGAAAGCAGAAGGGAATGCAGACGTCAAAATGGGTTAGTAATACTCTAGAGAACTTTTTGACACAAGGTTTTGTTTTTTGAGAAAAATCTCATTCAGTTATAAAAAAAAAAAGATTTTGGGGGAAAGTAAGCATTTAAAGATGTCTAAATAACTGTTCAGATATGTGTTAAAATCTTTATCTTTTTTTTATTCCAGTAAATATTAATGTTTAAAAAAATAACTAATTAGAAACTACCTCGAGTTTTTTTAAACATTTTAGCCTGAAATCTTTTAATTTTCCCTCTAGACATGTCTGGCATTTTTATATTAATATTAGCTGCAGTGTAACTTTAAAAATCTTTGGAGCTATTAGCATTTTAGCTGTTTTCAAGAATATTACGTTTTGTAAGTCTAGCGTTCACAGTTTAAGAATTGTGCTTCGATTTAGGAATAAAATGATGCAGAGAATATAAGTTTTCTTGATTTAGAAGTTAATCATAATATTTAACTACAGTCAAGTGTTATAAAATAAAAAATTTTATACGTTACTTGTTTTTCCTTAGAAAAGAATAATTACAAATGAATGTATTAATTAATTAGTTATTTCGATTTCTATGCGCGAATTTCTCTTTTCATGAAACGAAGGAAACTTAAGAAATTAGATTTAAAAATTAATTATCAGAAAAGAAATTTTAGCATTTCTCATTAAATTCTAAATAGAAAATTATACGATAAACTCCTTATCATGCACATTTTATAAGTTTTTTAATCTTCCCATCTCTGATATTTTGTTTCATAAATTTTACGTCTTACCTAAGCTTTTTAATATCCATAAAAGCAAACATTTTGCGTATTTAATGTAGGTTATATAAGTATTTCAAGAAAACATACTGTGCCAAAATAAGAAACATTCAACAATTTAATTTTTTTGTAAATTCTAATTAAATTCCCTTGATATGTTTAATACATAGCATGATAAGCATCCATCCCACATTTCTAATTTTTAATAAAAGATTTAAATCTTGGGGACCCAATCGCCAAATACTGGGTTTGGAGAATCATCATCCAACACCCTTTTTAGTTCGGGCGCCACTGTTGGGACATCTTTGAAAGAAGGAGAATTGAAAAATTAGCAACGCCTCCGTCGGGAATCGAACCGTGGACCTCTAGAATATGCGCCCAGCGTGCAGCCCACCACACCACGAATGCATGCCAAGAAGGCGGGAGAAATACCTTTATAAAGTTAGCACATTCAACTAGCAAATGTAAGATCTCGGCAAAAGCATGATTGATTATTCCCGTTTCTAGCTTCAAAAAATGCTAGTGGTTTCTACAAGCAAACTTTCTTCTGAATTCTTTACAATAAAATATTATTTCTGAGAAGTGTTTACATTACGACCACTGCAGACTACATCTTTATTGTGCAATTATCCCTTTTAATTATTCGTTGAATATATATGGAGATTTCGAAGGCTATAAAATCCACCATGGAAACCTCCAGTTTGGAAAATATGCCATGGAATTATCTCCCAATATATTTCACTGAATTACTGTACTCGTTAGTTGATCAAGAAATAACAAAGTTCGATTTCCTTGCCTATCAAATACTTTTCGTACCATCTAATTACAGCCACATTCCTGAGAGATGTCATCATGCATACATGATTCAGTTTATTCTTGTTGTGGAACACATCAATCAGCTAGTAACTGTTTGACAAATTTTTAATACTAATAACTACAGAAAACAACACAAATTTTTCAAATGTGTTTTTCTCTTGTGCATATAGATCAAATCAGATAATATACATATTATCTGATTTGATGTGTCAGATAGGAGGTCTGCTTCAAAATTTCAAACAGGGTAAGCTTACGTCACACTATCATGGTTATTTGCTGCACTGCAGAAATTAAGCTGCCACTTCTGTTCTCTTGCATTTTTGGTCTTCAAAAGCTTTCTTATACTATGGTCGTCCCATTCAGAGAACTTCTAATCGTTTTATAGCCGTGAATCTTGACGAATTGCAATTAACAAAATCTTGATGCTGACACCTGTGCGGACTTTAGACTGTGCACAAATATAACCATTGACATTCAGGTACTAGCAAAATAGAATAAAAATGTTATAACTCAGAAAAATGTAAAATTTTGACAGTTTCAAGGAAAGAGTGAAGAATAAAATTGCAATCTTGGTGGTAAAATCAATTTTGCATACGCTCCTTCAAGTTAAAGCTTTAATTTCTAGTGTGATTGTAAAACGAAAAATCGGATATAATCAATTTCTTGAAAGGATTTCTATACATTATTTCTTGAAAAACATTTAGGTGGAAATTCATTGGACTTTGATTACAAAAATTTAGATCATCGAATGGCTAAATATCCTTAGTAAGTTAGTCCCTTTGTTAAGACTTTGGTAGCTGTTTCTAAGCACAGATTTAATCTCTCCAGAAGGTCCAGATGAAGAAAGTTACGACGAAAACTAAAGACTGGTATTTAAAATTATGTGCACAACAGAACACATCTTCGACCGCAACCAAACTCGGATTATCCCTTGCTGCAATCGCCGGATTGATGATTTCATCGTTTGATGTCCGCACTAGTCTATAAAAGCGACCTTTATATGAAAAGAGAGCCATTTGTGTAGTTCTTATCTCTCGGTATAGAAAGAAACGTTTGCAGTGGGTGCATGTACATCTCAACTGAACTAGGAACCGATAAAATAACTTGCAGATTAATAGGAGACATTGTTTGATATAAAAATAATCTAGAGCGATTATGATTGATAATACACACTCGAAAAATATGTTTTCGGAAGTAGTAGTTTCTATGCTTAAAATTGATCTCTTTTAGATGGTTGCACAGAGCTCATACATTTCCACATAGAGATGAGACTGCTGAAATATATATATATATATATATATATATATAATTTATTTACTAAATAATATTGATTAATTGATTATATTATCTCCTAAGTTTAATTATAGTAGGATTATCTTAAAAGAGTGAATCCATACTAGTAAGTTATATTTTGTAAGATGTTTTGAAGTTACTTGAAAGTAAAATGTTAAAAATGTTTTAACGGGGACTGGAATTAAATCATGAATAACAAAATTACAATTGTAAAAGGAATAAATTAAAGGCAAGAATTAAATTAAATGCATGTAATCATTGTCATTTATCGGAAATTAGTTGACTTTTCAAGGGGAACAAACCAACTCCCGTTCAATGAACAATAATTTATAAATAAATACGAAGGTGTTTCGTCTTTACTCGAGCAATAAGGCTAAGCCAAACCGGCAATTCAAGTCAGGCCAAATATTTCCGTGAATAGAAGGGAGCGAAATCTTGGTCGATTGACAAAACAAGCTGTTTACTTTAATTTATTTCATTTGATCAATTAATACAAGTCACGGTAAGTACACAGCATTATAAAACATTAATGCAGAATACTAATATTAGCTATAAAGCTTAAACTACATTCAAATAAAATAATACAGACAAAGAAGCATAAAGCAGAATTTAAAGTATGGGTAATTCAGTATAAAATACATCATCATTTGTTCCCAGCACCCGCTTTAAAGCATCTGTATTGACCACACACACTCAGTCTCCGCCTATAAATTTAGAATTGAGAGACAATGTTATTTTGGACACTGTTCTGTCTTTCTAAAGGCTGTTGCCACTTGTCAGCTTTCTAATATACAAAGTGTGTTGCAAATTTATCCCCGGGAGCGATTCAAAAGGGACGAACAACCGTTGTCGAGAGGTAGGATTAAGGGTGGATGAGAGAGAGATTAGAGTAACCCCCTTGGGAAGACCCCCTTCCTTGTTTTGCGAGGGTATTTCTCCCTCCTTGGGGGCGCTTAGAAAGAGATAAATCCCTACTCGAAGCAGCAGTGCGAACAACTGATTTTCTAATCACTGCGGGATGACTCTTTCCCTCCCTAAACACCATCCCCTTTCTCGGTCTCTTGGCGTATGCAAAGATAAACGTATAAGCGCAAAACAAAAGCTTCGTTGTGCAATTTTGAGAGGTGAACTCTTAATCCATTTGCTAGTCTTTTTTCTGAGTTTCACAAGTATATTTCATTTTTCTCATTAATGAGCCTTTTGCATATTTCTTACACTGTCTTTAACCTAAGGATTTGGGATATTAAAGAACTTTATCTATGATTCAAATCTGGATACGAGCAGAATCAGATTTGTAACTAACAGATACTTTGTAACAATTCTGTTTTTTTTTTTTTTTTTTTTTTTTTTTTTTTTTTTTTTTTTATAAAGCTAGATCTAATCACAGAATTCTCCTCTATAGTTGTGTACTTTATTTTTGTAATAATTGCATATTCTATCCCAGTATCTTTAACAGCATATTTGCTCACTAACAATGCTAAAGTTGCAGAAAAACATTTTAAATGGATTAGCTTTTGTAGTGGTGATTTTTGACTCTTAAATACTATTTTCTCCATTGCATTTCAATTCTCTGTAATAGAACTTTCTACTGACATACGTTTTGATGTCAGAATTCTATTTTTAGTCCTAAGGGGCTTTGTCCCTGAATGACTACTGTTTTCGTTTTGCTATTTTGCGTCGGTTCACTATAAATGTCCGTTTCACTTTTCAATCTGATGCCACCAAATGTTAGAGTCCTGCATTATATTTGAAGAAATTAAATAATGAAAAATCGTCATAAATGTATGTATATTTCTCGCATTGTAATAAAACAACAGTACATAGAGCTATCCAATTTTCAATGACGTAATTTTACTGCGAATATGGGCATCTGGAAGCCCAAATTTGAAATTTGGAATTTGTTTTATGATCAATTTCATATTTTGTAAAACTTTAACGAATTTTTGATTAACAAACTCAAGGATTTCAAAGCGAGCAATGGCAACGTTTTACAGAAAAAAAAAAAAAAAAATTTTTTATATCCAGCGCGTGAGACTGTATTGGAAATTGTAAAGATATGCTCAGTTTAAAATTATTTTGCGATATTGCTCTTGAATTGAATTTTATGGTTTAAGTGCGAAGAACATGCATGATATTTTAACAAATAAAGGTAACATACAAAATGTTGAAAATCGCCCCCTTTGGACGTAATTTAAAATCTGAAACCTTCCAGATTTTCTTTTTTAATATACTATAAAAAGCAAATTTCTTTAAGCAATTTTATTTTTTTTTTTTTTAATTTTGCAATTAGTCTGGATTACTATATAATCTTGCTCTCTATCTTACCCTTTTGACTACGAATTTTAAAAAACTTTACTCCGTTTCCTATCCATGTGAACAAAATGTGCTATAAATAAGATAAATTGTGCATTTGAGGTTTTTGTGACAAACGGTTTTCAAGCCAAATGGAACATATGTGTCCCAGCTTTACTTAATGGTAGGATACGTATGTCTCACAGGTAGAGATAATGTAATAATCACACCTATTAATAACACATCTAGCAAGATTATTCTGGAAAAAATTATTATGTGAAATATATTTTACATCGTATGGTAAAGGGTAAAGTATTATTTGCATAATCCCAACATTACACATTGCGCAACTTATATTTGTTCTTTTCTCTGTTCCATTTGAGTATAACGAGCACAGCAGTGTCTTGATTTTCCATCTATTGGAACATGATCGCCAACATTGAGGATTCGAAGTACTTTTTAACCCGGCGGAAGTCGCACCAAGAAAAGTTACTAGAGTGGTCACGTGGGGTATGACATACCCTAATATTTAAAGTATGATAAAAATAGTATTATTTAGTTTTTAATTTTTTTTTTTTTTTGTTCTTGTGTATTTAAAATACGTGAATAATAATTGGGTTTCCAAAAATTAATTTCCGAAATAATCTTAGAGTTAAAATTAAAATAAATGAAAATAATAAAAAAATAAACATCATGCCTTTAAGTTTCATTGCATCTTTAATACACCATGCTTATTTTATTTCTTCACATTTTGAATGAAATACATTCATGTGTTGTTGGCACAGAATGTTTTCACATTTTAAACATTGCATTCATGTTCTTCTGTCCTTGGCGCGAGGGTAAAAAAATTATCACATGTTTCATACTTAGTTGTTTCGAATTTCATGTATTCGTTTTAATTTTTCGTCGAAACTTCTGTTTTTGGTTTGCATGCAGTACGTCAATTTCTTGGAAAAGTATTAATCTCTGATCTTTGTTCAATACTTTTTTTCATTAATTGTAATGCTAAGTCCTTCAAAAACAGACTTCTGTTTCTGGTTGGTGGATTAGCAGTTGAATGTAATATAATTCAAGCATTTATTACAGCAACATTCAGTGCATGAAAGAAAATTACAATTGGCCACCTCCTTGTTATTCTGGCAATTGAATAACTGGCTGACATTTCACCCCCCCATATCCACTGCTCCTTTGGTCATATTATTAAAACATGTAATTAATGACGTTTATTTTCTCCAATAGTATCATCTATAATATGATCGTTATATAATGTTGAAGTCATAAGAACAGTGTTTCCTTTTTTAGGAACATAAAGAATTAATGTTTTATCTTTTTCGAAACCAAAACATTGTAGAAAATATTCTTAGTTTCATCTTCAGTTTCCGAAATGCAATCTTCATAGCTTTCAAATATTTCTAATAAATCTCACATGCGTTGCATCTCCAGTTCATAGGGACTCATTCTTTTTACCATAATGCAGTTAGAAATTTTTAAGAATTTAATGTCATTACTTCAAATTCACTTGCGAGTAGAAATATTTACTGTTACACTCTAGAAATAAATTTCTGAACTAAATATTCAGTAAGAAAAACACTTACGCGGACAGGCGCGTGGGGTGTGTCATACCCCAGTTCCAACAAAATACCGATAAATCTTTTTCTGAAACACACAGGCAAAGAAAAAACGCTTCTGAAAGCCAACCACAACTAGAAAGTCAGCTACTGAAAGAAGCACAGAATTTCAGTTTCACAAGTTAGGAATATTCCACTTTTATGTAGGGTTGGGGTATTATACACCCCACGCACTTTCCCGCGGTTTAAACCAGCAGTAATTTTTAAACTTTTAGTGGGATATATAATGTCTCGTTAGTAGTCAGCGGGTTAATTTATCAAACTTGCAGGCTTAAATATTGGTTCCAAAATGCAAGAGATAAAACTTGAAAAATTCCAAACGTGTGTACTAGTTATCAAAAGAGTAAAACTTTAAATATTTAATTTTAAATAGATATTCTTAGGCAAAGCAAATAATGTAGATTCATTATATGAAGTTTTCGGCTAGTAAGGCAATGCCAAGAAATGGCAATATTCCTTGTGAAGAAGAAACGTTACTGTGTTCAATGATAGGGAATGGAAAACATTACATCTACTTGATTTGGAAACATTTTGCTTCCTTACGTCAGTAATTTGCACTGAGTAAGTAATGCATTTATCATGAAAAACAGGAAAATCAAGCGACTTTTCAAACACTTAAATGATGATATTAAAGCAATTTTCAAAATTTCTACTTCTACATTTAAATAGTTCATATTGAATTCATTAAGTTTTCTTAAGAGACTATTTTATAATTTCTAGATAGTTTCTTACGTACTTTTTAAAAGTATATTTTAATACGATTTGCGATTTTTACACGAAGAATCAATTTTAATTCTGTAAATTTTAAATCGTAACTGTAAAAGCTTAAACTATCAACTTAAACCAAAACCAGTGATTAATCAAAATTTTTATGCGAACTAATTTTAATTTATAGTGATAAATAAAATTACTTTGAATGAAATATTGAGAATAAATAAAGGCGTAAATAATATACTTTCATCTTAATGCAATCTGTACATCGAAGCTCAGATTTCAGACGGGGACGCTAAATCCCAAATCCGTGCTAAAAATATTCTCTAATAATTCTTAAATTTCTCTCAAGAATGTATTCTTCCTCTAGAGACTTAAGAAACATGAATATTATGTAAAACACAAGTAGATTAAGTGTAATAAATAACTCCTTTTTTTTTGCGCTATCTAAACTTTTATAGTTCCCAACCTTTAAATAAACTCACTCTGCGGCATTACAAATTACTTCAGTGACAAATTACATAACAATCATCATGAATTTATTTTTCCCATGATGCTACAAGAAGATCGCTGAGGGTAAATGATATTATGATTTAAATGAACATGTGATTTAAATTATTAGCTAATCGTATCATAAACGTCTTTCTTGTAAGTGTGGGAAATTTATTTCTGATAATAATTTTCAGAAGTGTTTCAAAGAAAGTTTCGACACAAATTCTTATCTCGAAACAAAATACATAAACCGTATACATTATCTTCAGAGTTATTATAGACATATTTTCGTTGCTAACGTTATATTTCTGTTGATAACGTTATATTTATCTTACGTTATATTTATATTTAAAAATAGATATTTTCATTTTTTTTTGTAATATTAAAGGAGTATAAATGAACAAAAGCATTATATTTTTTGCTGATGAAGGATATGTATTCTGTTCTAAACAGTTTACCTATGACTCAAACGAAATGTAACAATCCTTATCATAGTTCTGTGACCACAAAATAAAGCGCGATATACTTAAAATGTGTACGTTATAGAACGAATTCGTATCTTATTGTTGTGTAACAATTGTACAAGTATAATTTTCATTAATAATGCAGAAGTATAGGAATCATTTTTTGTTATTATTCTGAATTCCAGATAGAATGAATATTCAATGAATAATATTTCTATTGCAATAGCAAAAATCTTATTTACAGGAGATATTAATTCGAAATTGTGAATGTTGGCTTAAAGGATAACTAGATAGAAAGATATATAAGGGAACAGATCAATTTTCTAAATGAGTAGCAATAGATATTAATATAATTAACTAAGAAAATCGTTCGTAACTGAAAATTAGAGATGTTTAAATAAAAATTTGTCAATATTGTGGTATGCTAAAGAACTCCAAATCAAATAATGACATCAAGAGTTAATATATTGTTACATGTGTACGGTGTCGCAACAGATTGAATGCACACAGGTCCAATAATAGATTGATAAAATATTCAAACTACTAAAAACGTTAAACACAACTCAATACAAAGCGCATCTAAAGAAGAAGCTAATACGGAGATATCTCAGTACTCCGAACTCAAGCTGATATAACAACTCGCAACAACAACTGAGCAACTGATGCTCTCTCCGGTCTGATCTCAGCTTTTCATGTTACATTAAAGAGAAAAATACAACTAATTTACATATAATTAATTTCATTAAAATTATGTATCAATGTACAAAATTCGTAATAGTAATGATAAGTGTTGTTTGTTCCTTAAATAACAAATAAAAACACTTTTAAGCTTTAAAATAAAATGCAAACTAAATATAATTAGTTATTAATTTATTTATTAACAAAATCATCCTTTTTATTATTTAAAAATAAGTATGGTGTCCCTTTTTCAGGAAGATTTCTAAATATAATAATAAAATCTTATAATATTACATAAAATTAGTTCAAATAATGCAAAACGGATAAACTAAGCATAAGCATTACCATAGTTAGGTAGGCGTCTTTAACTAGCTGAAAAATGATTGAAATAAAGAAACTGGGGCCGTTATGAAGCATTTTATTCTCAATATGGAAAGGAATACAAATTGGGCTTTTTGCTATCGTTTTGAATTTTTGTGACTCGCGTATGTTGTTTGAAATGCTGCTATAATAGAACTAGTATGGTGTGCTTAAAAATAAGAGCAGAAACAAAATTATGCTTTCTTTTATCGGTAAAACTTGACACGAAAGAATTTTTGCATTAGGTGAGAGAATAATAATGAAAAAATCTTTTAGAATAAATAGCTTTTCTTCTCCTGTTTTAAACACATTAAAAATGACACGATAAAAATTTAAATTAAAGATTTCAGTCTTATTGTCCAATATAACATTTTCATTTAATAGGTAATTCGATTAGTGTGAAGGCAAGCCCTCACATTTTCTCTCCGAATTCCATTTTGGCTGTGACAACGAACGTTGGCTAAAAAGACTGTAACACTCAAGTGTTACGCTCGCCCGCATGAATGGAGGCTGCAAAACACATTTGGTAACTTTTCGTCCCACGCCGATTCTGCGTAGCAATTTTCTTCAATAAGTCTTCGTACTTCTACATATAATAGCATATTTTTATGCTTATGAACGAAATGGACCAAGCAACAAATTTTATTTTAGAAAAAGCATGAGATTCTTCATTCCTACTAAGTCCTATAGTATTCTGCAAGCATGACACCGAAATTTAAATTAGTGCCTTTTGCAATGTTTAAAGAGTTTACTTCCTTCGATCTCACACTCTTCTACGAAGAATCGGAAAGGTCATTTTGTGACTAGTGTTGCTTAGGTTTCTTGTAACCAAATGTGTGCACAGCAGGGAAAAAAAGGGGGACTGTTCTATATCTCACATTCTATTGAACCATTTGAAGAAATTCAAATTACGTTTTCCATGTCTCGAAAATGCGACTTCTGATATATATTAGATTTATATATGGCACCATTCTAACATAGGTATTTTGACACAATTGGTCAATGAAACGACATGTAAGTGCTTTTCCATATTACGATTCTACGACTCAAATTATGCCTAAATATTAAATTTTGTAAAATTTGGTGCGAAACTTACGGAGAAATTTAAAGCTTTATTTATCTTGGCGTATTTTTTCAGTTTTCGGCAAAGATAATTTACTTGGCGAACTTCTTAATTTATAGCAACCTATTTTCCTTTTCTTTTTTTTCATTATAAACAAGCGGAAAGGTCATCGTTTCATACTTTCAAATAATTTTAACGAAGTGCGTGTTATCATTTGGCGTTATTATCGCTCACAAACAAGATGCTAAATTTCAAACCGCTCCATGTAAATTCACGTATATATTAGAAAATTTTGAATAAAAAACTCTAATTTTTTGCAGGTGTGCCTAGAAATACATCTACTTTAAGATGACGTTAAAAATTTTGTAGGTTATAATACAAAATGTTTTTCGAAAAATTTATAAAAGATATTTAAAAATACAAATTTTAAAAGTAAATCATAAAATATGTGTGAATAATATTTGGATTAAGCCTAAATTTCGAACTCTGGAAGAAGGAATCAAGTAAATTTAATAAAAAAGAGATATTAATAAATATATATCAAATCCAATTAACATTAGGAGCTAAAATTTTGAAAGCTGATTTTTTTTTTTTTTTTTTTAACTACTCGTGCGGTTTTTACAAAACTTGGCAGTTTGGCATAATTTGAGTTGTAGAATCGAAATATGGAAAAAATTTGGCATGTCATTTCAGAAAAAGTACGATTTTGTGTCAAAATACCTATATTAAAGCAACGCTTAAATCTAATACATGTCCCAAGTCCCTCTTTCGAGACATGGAAAAACCAGAATTTCGTCAATTGAATGGGAGAACGAGAAATTCTAAAAATCTCAAACCTTTCAGATTTTTTTCTTGTATTTTAGATGTGGTTTTTTTTGGGGGGGAGGAGGTGGTTAGCTCTTTGGAACAATGGTATTTCGGAATGTATTCAATTAAAAGGAAACAGACTCACATTCACGTTGCTCATGGAGAAAATACGAAAATAATCATGTAGCTAACACATGCGCAGGGATTTGACCACAGGCCGAACCATTAGTGATCAGCGGTGTGACTACTTGGTGACAGGTGAGTAATAATAGTTGAGTCCAGTTTCAAATCCCAGAACATAGGAGTTTTTACTGTTTGTATGATGTGCGAATACAAACAGTTTCCCTTGGAAATTCCTTCTCGAAGTTATCTTTTCCTATAAAGACATAGCTATAATGTTCTTTGTCATAATCAAACAATTCAGTGCAGTCTGAATATTTTAAAAACAATATACGTTTTTCGTAAAAATTTTATATCTAATTCATTTAATTAATAATACGTCTAAATGTTAATTTTAAACCATTATCCATAAATGGTGTTCCTACAGCTATATTATGAATCTCGGCTGTAGAATAATTGTTTGGAGCAGCCTAACGACCAATTCACTGCATTTAACCTCTTCACCGTGACATTAACGACATTTACATTATAATAATATCATAACATTCCCAATCAAAAATTATTAGATATGTAAAACGTAATGGTATGGTGAGATGAAGGTGAAGATGGTGGTGGTGAGATGATGGTGAGAACTTTTTAATTTCCATTTTCTCTGTATTTTGACAAAACAATTTTCTGAAAAATTAAATAAGCAGCATTGTAGCACAAACTTTTCAAAAGCAATATACCAACAAAGACATATTGATTGCGCCCCTTGTTCTTTAACAAAACCTTCCTTTTCCTGTAAGAGTGCCTTTATTCCAGTTAATATATAGAAGGATCAGTAGTCTTTCCTGGGAATTCCATCCACATCTGTCCAAGGATATAACCTATCAGGAGACGTTTAGAAAGAGATAAATTGTTCGCGGGGGCAGCGGTGCGGATCACGGAATCCTTAATCACCCCCCGAACATTCCCCGTTCTTTGGGTAGCTAGATCTTGCTCCCATCATGCTTCTTCATTTGCTGGCACAGCAAAACGATATTTCTAGTTCGTTAACCATAAATAATGAGAATCTGTTACTCTGTCATCAAGAGATTTGAATAGTTCATATTGTTTCGCTAACATTGTTATTATTACACTCTTCTGTTGACATTAAGGTCTCGATGGCATTCAATTTAAAGGAAACCTTTCAGTGTATTTAAAAGTTTTCGCTGCACCTTTGTCCATTTATCGGCAACGAAACTTACATTGTGCAAAAGAAGCGGAATTTGTAAGCGTTTTCCGCAAGACCTCTTTTATATCAATACTGTAAGCGTCGATGCTCCCACATAACACAGTATTCTTACCATAATTAGGACAGTTCAATTACGCATTTTAATTTCACTTTAGTAGCTATAGATTCTTAGAGATGCTGCCATCGGAAGGAGCATAATATCTTTAATTATGTTTTAAATCGAAACTATGTATCGCTTAACTAACTGAAAATTTTGAAAACAGCGACTTATGAAACATAATGTTTTAGTTTCATTCACTGTGTTATTTTTAACTCTAGCATTTTAGGTGGGAAGATTAAGAGGAAATACTTTATGATAATTCAACTTGTAGGTTAAGATAGCTTTTAGACAAAGCCAATCTGAGTTTAATGTTATAAAATAAATATATTGCATCTTGATGTACACTCTGTTCCACCCATGACAGTAAGGGATCTCACATTTTAGATAAACCTACAAATTGACCGAGCGACAAACTAAGAAATGCTATTCTTACACTGTACACCCTAATGTATTGTTTTAAAGCAGGGGTCTCGAAATTACGACCCGAGGGCCGAATATGGCCCGCAAACACTATTGACCTGGCACGCCAGGGGTTTTATTAAATAATTTCATAAAATTTAAAGTAGCAAACAGCATACACATTAACTATTTTATATAAGAGTCAATCTAGAAATGCATTACTATCACGCAAGTTCTATGTAAAACATATTATAAACATTAAACAGCCGTTTTTAAATTTACAACAAGTGAAATACACTAACACTTTGTATAAAAAATGTGATGTGGACACACATCATTTCCTCATACATCCTATTAAATTACATATATTTTTGCCGCACTTCATTTAAACTTATTTCCTTGAATTTCATTAGAGATATATTTCATTCAATCAATTTAGTTACAATTTCGCAGCAAGGCAAAAATACATAAAAACTTAAAACATCTACAGACAAAACAAGAATTTAAAATATAAACAAATGGCAGTTTCATTAGGCTTAGTAGCACTTAAACAACTTTTACATTATTGATACTTCTACAATTATTGCATGCAGATTAGCTAAAGTCATGAAAATCTTCACCGGAATATAAGAACAATATAAGTCAGTCTGTAAGGTCATAGCATATAGATCCAAACACAAAAATCTCACTGCCTCGTTTAAAAAGTTGTATACTGTTTGTTCATCATAGCTGCATCATCGTAGTATGATGAATTAACTGGATTTTGGTCCTCCGAAGCTTCGTTAAAGAGCCAATATGGCCCCTGGGGACCCCTGTTCTAAAGCATGTATGGCCAACCCACAGTACACGTGCCGCAGTGTGGCAGGGCGGAGTTTTAACATTGTCAGCTAAAAACTTATTGAAAAATTTAAAATTTTGAAAAGTAATAATGTCGTTTTCAGAAACTTTTTCAAACTCTTAAGAAACCCTGCTCATACGCTACTGAATACAACAGGGCCGTAAAGCGGCACTTCTTGACACCAGCACAACGATGCGGTAACGATAACAGTATGGTCACGGGACGAGTCCAATGGTTTGCCTTGCTTTGGCACCGTTGTCTTGCTATGGTTGTCCATTCTTCAGCGAGTGCGACATTCTGGCTGTCTGGCTCAGTTGATTTTAAATTGCCGAACAAGACGTAAAATTTTTTTTAAAAGCTGTTTTCAGATTTTTGGCACCAAGTGTCGTTTTTTTAAGTTTTTGTTTTCAATAAGTCCAGTACCAGCGCTAGCCATTTTTTCGCCGGGTGCAAACTTTAGAACTTCCAAATTCTGCCGCCGGGTTCCATCTTAAATTGTAAATACTTTGCCGCTCCTGTGCGGCTACACGGGTTGCACGGGTGCGGTTCGGCGGCCCTAACTATGTCCATGAATAAACAGAAAATATGAAGAAGATATTTTCATTCGTGATTTTAAAACTGGCTGGGAAGAACAATATTTGTTTACGCATCAAAGTGGATCGAAGCCTGTTTGTTTGATATGTGTGTAGAATTCCAAAAAATCTGATTCAAACCGATACTTTAAACAATTGTATAGTGATTTCAATTGAAAATATGCTGTCGGATCACACTTGCGAAAGGAGTTTATTAAAAAAAAAATTTCAAAAAACCTCTAGTTTGTCAATAATCTTTGTTCTAGAAGAGAAACAATGAAACGGAAACCGTGGTGAAGGCTTCTTATGAACTTTCTCTGTTGTTAGCTAGGAAGAAAAGACCCCATTCCGACGAGAGCAGATAGTAAAAAATAATCTTATAGTTGATAAAACAGCTTTGTGTAGAAATATCATAATGTGACGTACAAATGACATGAGTCAGGATGATGGCACAAAATTGCCTCTGGACTAGCATATTGCAAATACTTTTTATGAACTTTGTATAAAAGTTGTAACATCACATACAATGCGCAGTTAAGCATATTTGTGCGCTACACGATAATTTTGATATTTTGGAAAAAATTGATTTGCGACAACTAGATGTAACTACAGGCAGGGACAGTTTTAAAGAATGTAAAAATATAGCTGAAGGTAACGAAGTAGAGTGGACAAAATTAGATAGTGTTTGCACAGATGGAGTGTCTTGTATGGTTGTCAGGATAAAATGTTTATTTACGTTGTTTGAATATTATTCTGAAGAAAAGTTTTTAAATACCATTGTATCCATCAAAAAGCTCTTTGTGCCAAGGACTGAAGTGCTGTTACTGACACTGTAGCACATGTTTTCAACAAATAGGAGTTAGGGCTCTGAATCGACGACTACTTCGTAAGATTTTCCGGAAGAAACGAAACGGGATGGTGAGTTACTCCTTCATTCAAGTGTGCTCTGGATGTCCAAATGAAGTGCACTCGGGGGAGTTGGGAATTTGAGGAACTATGTTTTAAAATACCTGGAAAAAAACAATGACCTGCCTAGTGAGTTCTTGGTAGTCAACTACGAAGACTGGCTATGGGATTTAGCTTTTCTGACTGGCATTATGGGACATTTAAGTAACATAAATTTAATATTCCAAGGAAAAGAGGGTATTTTCCTGACTTAGTTGATCATACGTCTTCTTTTGGGAACAAATGTTTGCGTTTTTGTCTCATTTTTGGAGAAAAAGTATTACCACATTTCACATTAATGCAGGAACTAGCTACCAAAGACAACAATTCTGTGACTATGATAGATTTAAAGAAGTTAATATCAATTTTGCAGGATTCATTAAGTGCTAGTTTTATGATAAAAAATGTACTGATTATTTTTCACAAATCCTTTTCCAGTTTCTTTGCAAGACATTAATGTTTACCCACCTGAAATCTAAATTAAAATTATGGACCCGCAGCACCATATTGCACTGAAAAGCATATATAAAACTTACTTCAACTGCAAGTGATTAAAATTATATTGAATTTTGGAAGCTGGTACCAACAAGCAATTTTCCAAATTTACACGATTTGGCTGTCAGATTTTGTTGTAGGTTTGTATCAATTTATGTTCGTAAACAAATGATTTCTATTATGATCTTAATAAAACCAATGTATCATTCATGATTAACTTATATGCACCTAAAACGCCCAATTTTATTAGTATCTTCAAAAATTAATCCTAATATAGGTAACTTGGTAAGAAAACTACAAACTCAAAAGCCGCATAAATTAAATACTGACTGTTTAATAATTATTTAGGATTAAATATTTCAAGTTATTCATTTTTAGTTTATATATAACCTAACTGACTGAACCCTTAAAAATGTTTATTAACAATAAAAACATGAGTTTTTACTTTTGTTTTATTTATTATGTTATATTTTAAACACTACTACTCAGACTTAAAGGAAAAATAAGCTGTTTTCACAAGCATCCTATAATCAGCCTATAAAGGACGTATTTTTCAACTTTGTATATTTTTTAGTGTGTTGAAGAAGATGGAAGTGACACACAGAATCTTTTCTTCTGATAACGACACACTTCTCCTCTCAAAACGTTTGCCCTCCCCTGCTCTAAAGGGCGACACAAAACAAAAATATTAATTTTCAAAGCCAGGGCTTAATTTCTAAAATCTAAAGTGCCAGAGACCTTTGGAAAGTCTTCAGGAAGAAGAGGGAAATAAATAAATAAAATAGCCAATAAAATTAGCAAATGACTAATAATTAAGTAATTAAATTAAAATTAAAATTAAATCAAATATAAAGATATAAATAAAAATTTAATAAATTATTGCATTCATGATAAACGATTAAGTAAAAGAAATAAAACATTGGCTCTCATCTTATTTGGAGCTCCGGCCGGACTTACAATACCATTCAGAAACTAAGCAATTGCTTAACCGGCCTCCGGCTGAATTACAGCCCTGAATATACGATATAATATACTATTTAAAGGCATAAGAGGGGGGAAACATTCTTTTTCCAGAACACTAATGAATAAAAAAGTAAAACAATTAAAGCGACACTAGTGAGAATATAGGGAATGCTGGAAATAATATAAAAGTATGGAAAAAATTTTAATGGAGATGTGTAGCTTCGAAAACAAAGAACAGTCCTATGCTTACCGATTGCTATGGCCTGGCTGTTAAGAGCATACAATTTTAGGTGTCAAAAATTTGACTGGGCAGAAACTTTTACCACCGAATCCGATCCGATAACAACATGAGAACAAACGTAAGGTCTGCGAAAATGACAAATTTTGTCTCCGTATTTGGTTACACGTTCTACAGAGCTCTTCAGTGAGAGGTCATTAGCGTTGGAGGTGCACGACCAAGATAATAACTTTTAGTAATTTCGGGGAAAACATTTTACCCGCTCTCATAAATTCGTTGTACTACCCGGAAAATAAGACTTTGACTTGTGGATGGGGAATTTCTTTCCTTAAAATTGTTAACACCTCCGTCCATTTTGCCCCAGAGAAAAACAGGCATGCATTGGTAAGTTATAATCGATTTTTAAAGCATATTTATTTTTAAAGTACAATTTTTTCGGCTGAAACTGTGTTCCATTTATCTAAAAAAGTGCCGGAACCCTTTTATCTAGAGATCCGTTGCACTCCGGATGGAATATTCATTTACCTCAGAAAACCGGAGTCGGGCGCCGGTGGGTTTTCAGCGTAATTTAAGCTCTGTTAGAAGCACTGGTAGTTTCCAAGCATTGCCAATGTTTTTGATTGAAAAACCACGTTACGAATGGGAATGAAGTCAACTTAGAAGCAAAAGTGAACGAAAGTCTAGAAAAAATAGAAAAATGGGTAGGGAAGTCAGTGTTGATAAAATGCTCTCTGACCATTTATAACTAAGATTGTGTACGAACACATTAAGTTGGATGCGAGTTCAGAGTTTGAGAAATTTCCTGTAGCCTTAGAATATACAATAAATTCCTCAGTGAGAACATCGATTCCCCGTAACTAGTTATATCGTCTTCAAACGATAGTGCAGATACTTGAAGTGCTATATTTGGGGAATGTTATTGGTAAAATACAAAGTTCAAACTATCTTAGAGTTGTAAGATATTTTCTACTTCTTTACCGCATGCCTTCGTTGTGTAACTGGATACATATCCTGCTGCAAATTCGGAGGAGAAATTTCGAATCCATGCGAGAGCGACAAAGTTCGAATTGGAGGAAAAAGTTCGAACCCATGTTCATTTTTAATATCTCCTGCTTCGAAAACCCTATGATTCTATGCAGCTACGATTTAAAATATACAGAATTAAAGCTTGATTATTTATGTGAACATTGTTAATTGTATTGAAATATGCTTTTGAAACGTAAAGAAGAATTGTTGTCATTTCGCTCCACTTTCGAAACTTCCAACTTACAAAACTTAACAGCATTGTTCTTCGCGTGTGAGCCCCTGTGATCCACTGATTCAGTACAGCCGTAAACGCATTAGAACTTTTTGGGCCAGGAAACATGGAAAGTCAACGATGTCTTAGCCAGGATTCGAACCATGAAGTTTCCAATAATAGCTAGATGTGCTATCAGTTTCAACACGGCAACACAAACTGGAAGATGATATAATTTCTGAGGAGATGGCCTCAAAGTAAAATTTAAAGATTGTGAAAGACAACAGTCTAAATTAATTATTCCCAGAACAAAGCGTTGACAAATAGAGAAACAAACTGTCACCTTTTTAATGAATTTCTAACGAATAGGTTTACTTGCCTTATTTATTTAAAACGAAGTCCACGAAGACTGTTTACCAACACGAATTTTGACAGAGAGCTTCCCCAGGAATCAAATCCACTGATCTTTTTACTTTCCCTTTCAAAAGATCTTTAGAATAGGCAAAGTTTAAACTCCGTATTTCTTATCTGAAATTGTTCAAGACTAATGTAAAATATTGTCCTCTGAACATTATATTGTCCTTGGAGTATTAACAAAAGACACGTTATACAGAATTAGAAATTAAGTAGGTATGTGTATACATACCCACTATGTAAATACGTCTTAATTTCTCTATTTAACAAAGCTGTGTTTATCAAAACTTTTAAACGAACTCATTGTCACTAAACGAAAACTCTAATGTTCAACTAATAACTAATTTTTAATAACCAACTTCAAATTTTTAACAACAAAAAATTATCTATTTAAATTATTTATATAGAGTTTTATCTATTAAATTTATAACTAATAAAATAATTTTTGAAAAGTTAAATTTATTAGAATAAATCCTTAACGAAAAATCCGATTTTAAAATGCGCTCTTTTTAGTTTTAAGGTGCAGAATGGTGTGTTTGCAGTCACAGAAGTAAAGTAAAAAATGTGCATGTAAACATGAATGTGTGCATATAAAGAAAATGACTTTAAAAAGGTATAAAATATCTGAAAATAATCATTTATATTTTCTAAAGATTACACTCAAAAGTTTTATCATTTTTTATAACTATAAATTTTATTTCAATTCCTCTTATCGAGAAAAATCAAACAATTTATTTTCCTCATAAACAAAAATACAATCAACTTCCGTTTCTTATAACATTCGATTTTTCTCCCTTCTAAAAAGTATCTTGCTGTAACCAAAAATAATAATAATAATAATACTTGACAGAATAAATGTATCTGATAAAATTCTTTTGAGATAGAAATGACATCCAATAAAAATGGAATAGAGAGATAGATAAAAGTGACAGTCACTGCTAGACATTATTTACTTTTAGACATGTATAGAATTCTTCTTTCCCTCCCTTCACCTCAAAAAGTTATTTGAATTTTAAAGACTTCAATATATATTTATGTGACTGCACTGCTTATGTCGAATTTTATTATTTACTCCCAGTAAAGACGCATCAAGAATTCCATAAATCTTAGCAAACTATGGATCCAGAGGCCACTTTTCCTTTCTTCCATCCCATCCCTATTTTCTGTGGAGAAATTTCTAGATATCAGCGTTCTGCTAGATTTAAATTATTCATTCTTGTGTTGTGTTCTAGCATGAAGTAATATCCAGCCTTAATTTTATAAAAATTAGATTAGATTCTTCGCACTTGTACATTATAACTGCCGCTTTGAAGGCTTTAGATATTTTGCGGTATTTTCCAGGAAATTTATCTCAAATATTTGTTCTTCGTAGAAAGATATAAAAACTTAGGTAAATGAATGGGATACAAACAAAAAAGAAGAAGTTTGTTTTCTAAGAGGTGACAAAAAGTTGCTCTATTTTTGTAAGGTTGTTTATAAATTTGAAGAACACAAATTCTTCTCTTCGGCAAGAGCAAAACTGAGCAAACATCTTTCTTTCAAAGCTTTTTTCTGCAGCAGAGTCATCTTTCTACTTCTCCCCTGAGGGAGCTGCTTTCCCCTTTCTCGACCCCCCGCTTTGTAAGGCAACGGAAAAGTCGCAGCCAAAAGCCATGGGAATCGAAGTGACTACCCTGAAGGGAGGGGTTGGAAATAAAAGAGGGGTAAGAACTCAATAACTCCCTTCCTCCCCTCGCTGAAAGCTTAATGGATCTAATCGAAGGGGGATCTGAACGGGAAAAACTTTTCCCGAAGCTGCTGCAAGTTCTTGTTGCAGCGTTTATCCGGATTTCCGGGAAAAGACGACCGGACCTTTCAGTACGTATGAACTCCACTTTTATTTTTTTTTTTAAAAAAGCTTGTATGTAAGCTGCGGTAAACTAAAATATTTGAAATTTTATTTCTTGCCTTTTCACGTAGAAGTGATTTTGTGAGTAAAATATCCTGTGATTCGTAACAATGGAAAACGCCTTCTCTGCAATGCCGGGTGTTCATTCACATTAAAAGCAAAACTAAAAGTTATTGCAATAAAAACAAATTCACAAACTGTTTTTGAAAAGACTCGTCACTAATAGGCAGAAGCCGATTTAGAAAATACACAATTTAGTGAAATCAATAAATTAAAGCAATAAATCTGAGTGAAAAAAGAAAACTAAAATCAGTTAATCTAGTTTGTTTCAAAAAATAAATAAATAAATAAATAAAAAATAAAAAATAAAATCTGAAATGTTTCAGATTTTAAATTACGTCCAAAGGGGCGTTTTTTAACATTTTGTGTGTTACCTTCCTTTATTAAATATCATGTTCCTCGCACTTAAACCATAAGATCCAGTGCAACAGCAATATCGCAAAATAGTTTTAAAACGAGCATATCTTTAGAATTTCCGATACAGAGACTCACGCGCTGCAGATAAAAATGTTTTTTCTGCACAACGTTGCCATTGCTCGCTTTGAAATCCTTGAGTTTGTTAATCAAAAATTCGTCAAAGTTTTAAAAAATAGGAAATCGATCATAAAACAAATTTCAAATTTCAAATTTAGTCTTCCACATGCTCATATTCGTTGGAGGATTACGTTATTGAAAATTCGATGACTCTAGGTACCGTTATTTTATGACAATGTGAGAAATATACATACATTTACGCAGATTTTCATTATTTAATTTCTTCAAATATAATGCAGGACTCTAACATTTTATGGCAACAGTTTGAAAAGTGAACCGACATTTATCCGTCCGACGCAAAATGCCAAAACGAAACTAATAGTCCTTCGGGATTCAAATCCCTTTGGACTAAAAACCCTTGTGAGGATTTATCTATTTATTTTTGACTAACAAATGATTTAAAATATTTTTCTGTCGCTCTCCTTTTCATCTACACTTTTCATGACAGAATGTTAATGAGATAGCGAGCGTTTATTCAGATTGAGGAAGAAATAAGTGCTATTTAAGTGAAGGTTTCACAAGTTTATTTTAGAGCGTGTTCTGCCTATTTGAGGCCACGTTGTTACCGGGATTAATAGCGATTTGATTCTGTGGCGTTAAGTGCTTCTAGCCATTAAGCTTGTCTCGCTTGTTTTCTAAAAACCAGAGCCTTCTTGCAAGACTTGAAGACAATTCTTCTATAGCCTTTTTAGAGCTTGTTAATGTAGGCATCGTAAGCATACTAGACACTATAACCTAATGACTTCTTCCCTTGAGACACTTTTATTAACTGTTTTTCATTGCGATACTAATTAATTAATATTAATATTTTATGACTAATATATTGCTAGAGTTTCTTCCATCTGCTATGAAGCTGCTTTTCTAAATTATAAGTCATTTTCACTATTTTAATTATTAGCCCGCAGGGCGTTAGCCCAGAAAGGCTATTAATTTCGTTATGGCATTTTGCATCGAAAACTTTAAATGTCCGTTTCACTTAAATTCTTTCCACCAAATATTACTGTCCTGTGTTATATTTAAAGAAGTTAAATAATGAAGAATCTGCGTAAATATATGTATGTTTCTCGCATTGAGATAAAACAACGGTAACGTAATCCTCCGCCGAATATGGGCATCTGGAAGCCCTAATTTGGAATTTGTTTTATTATCGATTTCATATTTTGTAATACATAAACGAATTTTTCATTAACAAGCTCAACGATTTCAAAGCGAGCAATGGCAACACTGTACGAAAAAAAAAAAAAGTGTATCGGTGCGAGGCTGTGTATCGGAAATTCTAAAGGTATGCTCGTTTGAAAATTATTTTGCGACATTGCTGTTGAATTAAATTTTATGGTTTAAGTGTAAAGAACAGGATATTTAATAAATAAACGTAACACACCAATCGTTAAAAAAAAAATAATAATAATAATAATAAAAAAATCTGAAATGTTTCAGATTTTAAATTACGTCCAAAGGGGCGTTTTTTAACATTTTGTGTGTTACCTTTCTTTATTAAATATTGTGTTCCTCGCACTTAAACCATAAGATCCAGTGCAACAGCAATATCGCAAAATAGTTTTAAAACGAGCATATCTTTAGAATTTCCGATACAGAGACTCACGCGCTGGAGATAAAAATGTTTTTTCTGCACAACGTTGCCATTGCTCGCTTTGAAATCCTTGAGTTTGTTAATCAAAAATTCGTCAAAGTTTTAAAAAATAGGAAATCGATCATAAAACAAATTTCAAATTTCAAATTTAGTCTTCCACATGCTCATATTCGTTGGAGGATTACGTTATTCAAAATTCGATGACTCTATGTACCGTTATTTTATGACAATGTGAGAAATATACATACATTTAGGCAGATTTTCATTATTTAATTTCTTCAAATATAATGCAGGACTCTAACATTTTATGGCAACAGTTTGAAAAGTGAACCGACATTTATCCGTCCGACGCAAAATGCCAAAACGAAACTAATAGTCCTTCGGGATTCAAATCCCTTTGGAGTAAAAAAAAAAAAAAGATCCCTTTGGGCGTAATGTAAAATATAAAAGCTTTCAGTTTTTTTTTTTTTTTTTTTTTTTTTTTTTTCAATGTTTTTAAAATGTCTAATAGGTTGCGTAAAGTGCAGAAAATTCATATCACATAATGCTTTTGTTTGCTTTCTTAATTGCCGTTTTCTTAACAGTGATAACAAACTAAATTATAGTTACTTTATTTCAAACATCATAATACTTTATTTTGTGTAAAAAGGAGGCAATTTTAGAAGTTCGAAAAAGCAATGGGAAATAATTATTCAAAAAATAGGAAGAGAACTCTTTTTATTAACGGGATCAAATTAATATTATAGAATGCGTTGCCTTAGTAACAGAACTTATGACTAACGGATTGTAGTAGCACTGTTGTAATTGCCTCTTAAGTTAGAATAAAGATATTATGAATTTTAATAAATGTATGTCCTTTTTAATAACCGTGTTTTATTAATCTTCGCTTTGCACTCATATGTTTGTGCATAAGTATGTATGCTTGTATGTTCCTTGCATTAAGGAAAAACAGCGGCAACTAGAGCAGCCAAATTTTGAACACAGGTAACCCTCCAACCGAACATGTGCACCTTGAAGCCCGAATTTCGAATTTCAAATTTCATTTTTATTTACTTCGTATTTTGTGCGTATTTAATTAACTTTTGATTAAAAATTCAGGGATCTGAAAACTTTTATGTTGCCGCTCGGAAAAGCATAAGGTATTTATGTATCAAATTTAATTTAAAAAAATTGGGGGAAAGCTTTGCCACTCGGCAAAATGCAATATATTTGTCTTTCGAATTTAATCGCACTGTGGGGAAACGATGGTAACTATTGCCACCAAAACCTTTGGCAATATCAAGAAGGAAGACAAACACGTCAGCGTAAAACTTAAAAATTAGACAAAACAGAAACTTTATATTTGGCGTAGTTTATTTTTAACTTTTTTTTTTTTTTTTTTTTTTTTTTTTCGTCGACAGTGTTTTTATTAAAAAGCTACGCTACACATAAGGTTACTCTTTCTTTCGCTTAAATTTAACTTCTTGCATTATTTTACTAAAATTAATGAGACATAAACCATAATTCGAATTCAAATAAACATAAATTTTCTTTCTAATAGTTTTAATATAACAACGACGATAAAGGTTATTAATGCAATTACCGTAAATATTTAGGTATTTCAGAACTTTCAGCAATTATTGATTATTTTCCTTAAATGGCTTTGTTGCATTTTTATACAGATATTTCATGGAAAAATGCACTGTCTATTTTTGGTTGAAAATTTATACTTAATTCACCTTTGAATTTCATATTACATATTTCTTCAATAATACGTGTCCATATGTAAAATGCAGATACTTGCAATTTGTACATTTTAGGACACAGAAATTTTACATACTGTAATATTTCAAAAAAGGCTAAACACGAAATAATTTTTGCTTCAGATCTGATAAATGGAGCAGTTTGCTTTGTAGAGACATTAGGTATTTTTTTGGAAGAAGTGAAAGATCAGCAACGCTTTTGCGGGGAATCTAACCATGAACCTCTCAGATACGCGTCGAGCGAGCAGAGCACTACACCCCGAAGACACGGTAAAATGGCGGGAGAAATACCTTATGTACTCCCCCTTTAAAGGGCGACTGGGGTTTTAGGGGACCCAATCGCCAAAATCTGGGTGTGGAGAATTATCATCCATTCCCTTTTGGTTATCCATTATTTCCCTTTTGGTCCATCCATTATTTCCCTTTTCGTTCGGGTGCCACTGTAGAGACATTAGGACTTTTTGAAAACCGGAGTCGTGAAAAATGAGCAACTTCTTCACCGGAAATCGAACCACGGACTTCTGGAATACGCGCCAAGCGTGCAGACCACCACACCACAAAGGCATGCTAGGAAGGCGGGAGAAATACTTTATATTATAGCTTAAGGGAAAGTTTAATTTTGCAAATAAAATGCATATAGAGAGTGAATTCTTTCAGCGATTCTGTAAGAGTATAGGAGGCTAAAATGGAAAATGATTTAAACCGAAAAGACCTTTTATCCTACTGGTGTGAAGATCGAAATCGCCATCGGTTTTACGATTGCAGTGACAGATGATTGATAACATTTATAAAATCCTTTCTACTCGGAAGTTATAAAAAGAAACGAGTGGTAAAATTGATTGCTTTCAGTAAGACTAGTCCCAAAATTGTTTTTAATCTTTTTGGACAGTAAATAATGTTTGGGACAAAATTCTTGAGCATATAAGGCATTGTTAAAAAACTCTTAGGTGACAGAACATTGTAAAGATTAGGGTGGTCGTGAAACTTTGCGTGTTTTTCTGAGAAAAGGAAGTCCATGTTTGAATCTGGACACTTTGTCACAATGATAATGAAATAAATGTGATTTATTCTGATACAAGCATAATTATAAGAAGGCCAAAATTTTGAAATTCGAAACTGTAATAGCAAAATAATTCTTCAAAATCTGGGATAAATTTCCAGTTTTAATTACTTTGGACTTGACTTGATGCGCATCATATTTAAGCAACTATAATTTTCTCTGTCTATAAGACTGTTGTTCTTTTTGAAAAGCAACGTTTTAAAAAGTATCAAAACATTTCTTAAACAAAAATATTTCATAATAATCTTTTCAACTTATTCTTCAAGAATGACATCAAACCGTTATTATACATTTATATACAACAAAAGTTAGCCATCGAGATCATTTTGGTAAATTTTCTATTTGTCTTTGAGGAATATGGCTGAATATCATAAAAAAGAGACGACATTATTTACTAAAGTTGACTTCAGAACAACCCACATAAGCAGAAGACTGGAGACTACAGTTAATCTATAGCCAGGGCTTCTTAAACTTTTTTCAGTCGCGACCCCTTTTTCTAATTGAGATTTTTTTCAGGGCCCCAGGACCCCATAATATTTACGAAAATTTTGTGGGACGCCATAAGCATTGCGCAAATCCGACACACGTGTGAGTGAAACTGTCACTTTTTTCACTTGTTACTGTAATATACTTTTGCAGTTTTAAAGCATTAACTTTCATTTCTAATTTTAAGACATAGGACAACGTGAAAATTTTAAATAAGTAACAAATGAAATGACAGCCACCTTCACGTGCAAAGCAATTAAAATGAACGTTTATATTACAAAAAGAATGCTTCGAAACGTTTTCGTTTTTTCTTTTCTTTATCTTTTGTATCTTCTTGTTTCTTCTTGTTTCTTTCTTATTCTTGTATCCCCCGTATCTTTACCTATTTTCAGATACATTGCGTAAAAATATTTGGTAATTGTAAAATTATTTTAATAAGTAATATAAAAACTGCTGAAACTGCAAGTCTCTCGACCCCCATGGGAGGTCGCGACCCACAGTTTAAGAAACTAGATCTAGAGGAAAGGCAAAATTTTAACGCTGAGCCTAATTTACAGAAAAACATCGACCATCAAAATTTTAAAAATGTTAAATAAGTATTTATACTTGATTCTGGTCTTAAATATTTTTTACGAAAGCAAGCATAAACCTAATTAATTGATGATTAATTTAATCTTAATTCCATTGCTAACTTTAATATTTTTGAAAATTTAACAAAAGAATATGAAATATTATCCTTCTTCAGATAAGTTAAATTATATATAATATTAACTTATTCCCTGCACCCGAGTTTATAAAATCTTTCACCGCACAAAATTTTTAAATGTGCGAATCTTTCATTAATATAATCAAACACAGTTCGTCACATGGTCGACCACTGCACTCTTGGTTTTCATATAATAACTCTTCTTATGCTTTTTTCCGTACTCTAAAATCATACAACCCATTCACTTACAGATATTTTCCTTGAAAATGTTCCGCTTTTACCCCCACCTTCCCTTGCTGCGAAATTTTCCATTTATTTCTTCCTAAAAAGGAGGAAAGAAAAATATCTTTCCCTTCCCATTTTTGGCTCTCAGGTTTTATTTTGTTTTGTTTAATTACACCCTCACTTCCAGCTCTCTGATATATGAAAAAAAGTTCTTTTCCGAGATCTGGAATGATGGAAGCAGACGAGAAGCTTCTAAAGCAGGGGTTCTCAACCGGTGGTACGCAAGAGAAAAATAGGTGGTACGCAAAGAAGCAAAGTATTTTTAACTATTAAATTCAAAAATTAAAACCCCAACATCCTGATTGAGTTTTTTTCCCAACACTCGTAATTTTATGCGAGTTCAAGAGTGGTGGTGGTAATAGTACTTTGTAGTGGTGGTACTGAAAATGTTTAATTTTTGTTTAGATGGTACGGGTTAGTCAAAAGGTTAAGAACCGCAGTTCTAGAGCATTTGCGAGGCGAGCATTTGATTATATTTTACAAATATATGTTCGTAGATCATCCTCAAAAGAAAATAGTAAAATCTTTCCCGTCTATCAGTGTTAGCATACGTAAAATACATCATATCGGTCTTAAATTATAAAGAAAGTTGTCTAATTATTCGAAAATGAAATTCGAATAGTCGCCAGCCGTCATTTATAATAGTTTTTTTATATACATCCCCATCCCAGGTATATTTTATATGACGTTCCCGAGTTAACATACGTGTATCATAACCTTCGCTAGATAGTTTAGACATCGGCATCTGACGTTTCTTTGCTACAGATCAATCAGTGTCACGAGAGAGCGGTGTGCACACCAGGATACCTGGGCCAAAGAGCCCTACCCTTGTAGAATCATTAGGTTAATTGGAAGCAGAAAAGATGAAAAATATGCAACCGCCTTCGCCGGGAATCGAACCACGGACCTCTGGAATACCGGTCCAGCGTGCTACCGTTACACCACGAAGGCACGTTAGGGAAGTGGGAGAAATCCTTTATATACTCCCCCTTTTAAAGGGCGACTAGGGTTTTAGGGGACCTAGTCGCCAAATCCTGGGTGCGGAGAATCATCATACACAACCCTTTTAGTTCGGGCGTCACTTGTAGAGACATTAGGTTAATTGGAAGCAGAAAAGATGAAAAATATGCAACCGCCTTCGCCGGGAATCGAACCACGGACCTCTGGAATACTGGCCCAGTGTGCTATCGATACACCACGAAGGCACGCTAGGGAAGTGGGAGAAATCCCTTATACCCTTTATCGAACAGTTGTAATTTTAATTATGTGCACACTAACAAGATATAATATATCAGATGCCGATGTCTAAGCTGTCTAGCGAAGGTTATGATACACGTATGTTAACTCGGGAACGTCATCTAAAATATACCTGGGTTGGGGATGTATATAAAAAGACTATTATAAATGACGGCTGTCGACTATTCGAATTTCATTTTCGAATAATCAGACAAATTTCTTTACATTTTGAGACCGATGTGATCTATGAGAAATCTGAAAAAAATTCAAATTAAAAATATCAATTGAGAAAGTTAAATTAATTATGGATGAAACCTTTTGACTAGTTAATGTGAAAAAGATGTCGGAGATAAGCATCTGGTGATAGCAGTAAATGCTGGAAATAAAATACATAAACATTATGAGAAAAAGTTGCAAGTCTTTCAGTGAGAAGGAATGTAATGAATAATAATACATGTTACATGGCGTACATATTCAGAATTGCATGTCGTAGAATAAAAAGTAACAAGTAAAGAACAGATGTGATGGCACTGATAATGACTTGAGTGAGGCTAGATTACAAGGTATTGGGTAAAACATAACAAGAAGCAGCAGGCCAATTACTCAGGTGAATTGGATATATACGATGAGGTGCATAATAGTTAATTGCCTACATAAGGTAGTATTTAATAATTTTTTAAAGTTTCTTTTTATTTTAGTAAATAGTATGCTTTAATGCAATAATACTATGGAACAATTACAGGAATTATACATTACTGACATTTTGGCGCGTAAATATTTCTTCGAAGAGGTTAAATAATACAAATAGCTTATCGATAGAGTTTTCTGTAGTCTGAATTTCCAGCATTTTAGCAGCTATTTTCTGGATGATATTGGATAAGGTGTAGCCTCAAAACATGCTATTTAATTCTTTAAGCAATTTGAAAATCTGCGAAGACACTTGATCCCAAGTCGTTAGGTTTCGCAATATTAGTATTTTCTTTATTTACTTCAGAATTGCTATTTGACTCGTTTTTAGTAGTTACAATTCTACACTCATGTCCATAAATTAAGGATAATGCAAAATCAGGCAAAAGAAGAGTTAGAAGCAAAACAAATTTGACTTATTTGTAAAGCTTATTTATTAAACAAAAGGTAAAGAGCAAAAAAAGATGCTGTATGTTCGATATTATTAAAAGAATTAGCGATTTTGTCTCCCTGAAGCAAATTACAAAAAAAAAAAAAAAAAAAAAAAACTATTCATAAAAAACCAATATTACATGGTTGGTATGATTGTTAATACATTGTATGTCTCCCAGACGATGCAATACAGTTCGTACAACGCCTAGGCATGCTGAGTATCAACTTATCGATCTGATCTTGGGGGATATTACACCACTCAAAAAGCAATGCTCTCCGAAGTTCCGGTAGACATGTAGGAGGAGGTTAACGGGCTGCAACTCGTCGGCCAAGCATGTCCCACACGTGCTCTACTGGATTCAAGTCCGGTGAGAATGGTGGCCAGTCCATACGGGTGATATCCTCCAATTGAAGGCATTCGCTTACAATGTTTGCACGGTGAGGATGAGCGTTGTCATTCATAAACACAAATTGTGTTCCCATGGCGCCCCGAAACGTGTTGTTCCAGAATGACGTCCCGATAGATTTCGCTTGTCATGGTTCCAATTTGAACATGCAGGTCAGTCCTGGAACCCAGAATAATTCCACCCCAAACGAGCACTCCTGCACCACCGTAACGGTGTCGTTCAATGATGTTTTCTTGGTGGTAACGGGTAGCTGAAACTCTCCATATGAAAGTCCGGCGAGAATCAGATTGCAAGCTAAACCTGGACTCGTCGGAAAACATCCCACAAGCCCACTGTTGCGGTGTCCACAATGCGACCTGTGCTGTAACGTCTACTCACATTACAATCATCTTGGAATCGTTGCCAAGCCTGGAGATGACCCTCTGGGCAATTCCAAGTTCGTTTGATACTTCCAGTTGGGTTCGCCCACGTCCCAGACAGCCGATAATTCTACCACGTAAAAAATCATCCAAATGCGTCCTTTGTGCCATAACTATTCGGTTATTGCACTGAAATGCTTATAAAGCGCCTGCGAACAATTTTACTTCTTTGCCTGTATTCCTTATATATCACTCTCTTACACTTTCGTCATTGTGACGTACCATCGGTGTCATCTGGTTAATTCCTGAAATTTGCATATGATTCTTGAAGATGTGTGTAGTGATTTTACAGGTAATATATTTATTTTAGAGTTCGATTTCCGCGTGACTCCAAATTATCCTTAATTTATGGACATGAGTGTATTTTGGGTAACACTGGCATAGGAGATACCTGTGTTGACTTGTGTAGTTTTAGTAACAGTTTGGCATCGTTTTTATGAATAGCATTTTTGACATAAGTAACTTTAGGAAATTTCGGACATCTTCTAAAGTTGGCTGTGTGTCCCGTTTCTAAACAGTTGCAGCACTTGACTACATCAATTTTTTTGGATACGCAATCAGAAGTATTGTGCCGACCCGAAAATTTTACGCTTTGTGGTTTTAGCTTGTCTGAGTTGTGGTGGAAAGTGTCGATAATACAAATTAATCACAGACTTAAGCGCGAAGTTATTCCTGTTTCTCGTTGGCAATGTAGTAGTGTGATTACTACAGAAGTAATTTAAGGAAGAATTTAAGAAATGTAAAATCTAAGAGGTCGTGTATATGAAAAACTTTCTTTCATTCTCATTTCAAGTTGAACTGCGTATGTTAAACTGAATGAAAAAATATGCATTTCCTTAAAGATTCATATATGAATGCATGTATGTGTGTATGTTCGTGTGTATGCGTATGTCCATATATTATATCCACTAAACTGAGGGGAAAATAGAATCACTTTTTAATTTTTTCCGAATTTAAGAAAAACACGTGTGCAAATTTTGGTTAATGTACATTGTTGAATCCCTTTGATGCTAGTTTACTAATTCTGTAAGTTTCATCACTGATTATTGCGATGTTTGTACGTTTCGTGTCAAAATAGTTTTCTCTGAATACTCCCGAAAATCAAAAATGCATGGATTTTTTAAAAAAAGTAAATAAATAAATAAAATAATAAATATGAAAATTTTCAGATTTTATATAATATTAACAGTGTACATCCTGCATTAAGAAAAGCAGTGGAATATCCGAGAACAAATGTTTGCGTAGGAGATTTGGACATATTTACTGACGGTTCGGGTTATGACAATGGAGTTGGTGCAGCATATGTGGTTTATTTGTTTGATATAGAAACAGACCACGGCAAAATTCGTCTTGAACCTTACAATTCGGTTTTTCAAGCCGAATTGGCTGCTATCCTATTTACTCTCAAATGGATTGATGAAAACCTAACTGTAAAGACATATAGCATATATTAATATATATAATGACTCGTTATCTGGTTTGAAAGCACAAGCAGATGTTGATAACACTAATATTTTGGTCTCATATGTAAGAAGTCTTCTTTTAAAAATTGAGAAAATACATAAAGTGAAAATGAACTGAATAAAAGCCCATATTGGTGTTATAGGCAATGAGAGGGCCAACATGCTAGCCAAAGAGGCTGCTACGGGTAATGCCGGGGATGCGTTCGATATTCAAGCATCAGAAAGAATTGTTATTGGTAAAATCAAGGATTTCTAAAGAAAAATGGAACATTTCGGAAAAAGGGAAGATTATTTGTTGAACTTTGAAGTTTCTGAAATGATGAGAATGATATGTGATTTTGAATGCAATCAAATAATTCCTGGACATGAGCGCTTCTCTCTGTACCTGAAAAGATTTAATTTGCAAAATAATAGTCTTCATAGCTTTTGTAGTGCTGAAGGCAATGCGGAACATTTCGTCTAAGACTGCATGTTAGAGAAAAACATGGTAGCACAAAGGAATTCTATGCCGCAATAAAGAGTTTAGATTTGCAAGGGATTTGATGAACTTTATAAATGGCAACAGAGCAATATTGGGAATTTTGGTTTCATGTTTTTAACTACATCATACACTCTTTTTAAAACTCTGTTGCGGTTCCAGACATATCGATAAATCGCTTTGTGTCTATCAAATGTTTACAATAGTGAATTACGCAGTTTACAATAGTGAAAGACTTCAGCTTAAATTTCCAGAAGGCAGAAATTTTTGAAATAAATACTAGAAAAAAAAATCTGAAAGGTTTCAGATTTTAAATTACGTCCAAAGGGGCGTTTTTTTAATGTTTTATGTGTTACCTTTATTTATTAAATATCATGTTCTTTTCACTTAAACCATAAAATTCAGTTCAATAGCAATGTCGCAAAATAATTTTAAAATCAGCCTATCTTTAGAATTTCCGGTACACGGTTTCGCGCGCTGGAGATAAAAAGGTTTTCTTTTTTTCCGCGTAAAGTGTTGCCATTGCTCGCTGTTAAATCGTTGAGTTTGTTACTCAAAAATTCTTTAACGTTTTAGAAAATAGGAAATCGATCATAAAACAAATTCCAAATTTCAAATTGGATCTTCCACATGCCCATATTCGTAGGAGGATGACGTCATTCGAAATTCGATGGCTCTATGTACCATTGTTTTATCACAATGCGAGAAATATACGTACATTTATGCAGATGAGTCATTATTTAATTTCTTCAAATAGTATAATGCAGGACTCTAACATTTGGTGGCAACAGTTTGAAAAGTGAAACGCACATTTATAGTGATTCAACGCAAAACGAAAACAATAGTCCTTCAGGGACAAAGCCCCTTTAGACTAATAATACCTTGGCGAAAGGAAAATACACATCGAGTCTTCAAGAAATTCGAGGTACAGAAGGAGAAAACAAGACATTTCTTACTGTCATTTGTAAGATTCCCAGGGTCTTGGACAACGATAGATGTTCTCTTCTTCTTGGTCTTTATAAATTCTTAGAACAAATCTAGAAACTCTTCAGATAAGTAGTATAAGTAATATACTATAGCTCAGATAAATGATTCAAATTTTGAAATTTTTTTGTTAATGTATAGTACATGTGTAATGTTTAGCCTTTTAAATTTACAGGTGATATCTTCAGAACAAAATATTGCACTTTGATACACATAGTAAGAAATTACCTTTTTCATGCTTTGTGTTTCAAGTAATATACTGAAACTAGCATTTTTGAAAATTAGGTTTTCATTATGCATGTACGCTCATGCATGTATGACTTTGCGCCTGGGCTTTCTTCAGTGCCATTTAAGAAACATCAAGAGATTAAAATTAAATAACCATGAGCAAAAATGTTTTTAAAAACATGAAGCAGTAATTGGTCCATGTTTTTTTTAATACATTTTAGGTTAATTTTAAAAAAAATGCAGTTAAAATATTTAGTTACAAAAAAGCATCACTAATTTTGTTTGGGTGAGAAAAAATATTCTTATGTTTATGCTGATGTTTTAAAACTTAATTTTAGTAAACTTAATTAGAAAGGGAAAAAAACTTAGTTGCAAAAAGTACCAACACTAAAACTAAACTAAAAATGAAAGTT
This sequence comes from Stegodyphus dumicola, assembly GCF_044657685.1. NCBI lineage: Eukaryota > Metazoa > Arthropoda > Arachnida > Araneae > Eresidae > Stegodyphus > Stegodyphus dumicola. The sequence continues at coordinate 136,712,485 of NC_140777.1, forward strand.
AGAATATGAAACTTTTATACCGTGAGCATCTGTGAGTAGAATAAAAAGTTTATAGCAGTAATGTTGCTTAAATACGCTTTTATTGTATATTAGGATGGAAATGCCCCTCTCTCTCTCGTTTCTTACTTCCTTGTACGAAGTAAAAAGAGAGTATTGTAATCGCGAAAAATTTCGGATATCATATTTCAACGAAAATATCCATTTTGACAGCTATCGAATGCAATTTAGCGATGTTTTTCCGTGACATCTGTACTTAAGAACAGAATAAAGGACTCTTCCCCCTTCCCCAAAAAAATTAAAACTGATTTAAAATGAATTATGAAGAGAATTTTCGTATCGTCTTGCACGTACGCATGTATCTCGCATAACTCAAAAATGAGTAGTCTCAGAACGTAGAAATATTTGTATATAGGTCTGCTATAACATGTAGATGTGCCCCTCCGATTTTGGTTTATATACTTACTCTGTTACTCGGCTCAGTGAGCTCAGTTTCTTTAATCTTATATGTTTGTAAATTGTGTATTTTTTGCTTTAAAAAGGATTTAACTATGTTGTTCTTACCTTCCGGTTAAGGGTTTTATGCATTTAGTAAATTTGCATGCAGTATTTGTAGAATTATCAACAATTTAAAAGTTGCTTAATTTCGGCTAACCTAATTAATTATCTTTACCAAAGCGGCCATATTTGTTTTCATTTGAAACTTAGCAGAATAGTGGATTTGTTGCCAATCTAGAGAAACTAAGCTTCGCAGCCACAAACATAATGCCTTCTTCTACGAGTATTATTGCGAATTAAATCATGCTTAATCCATTCTGGGATTTATTCGCGGAAAGACGTGTGTAAGATTTACTTCGTAATTTTCAATATAGATATTTTGAGTTTTTATGTATTTTTTTTTTTTTTTTTTTTTTTTTTCTTGTCGTAAAGTAAGAACTGAAATAATTGAATGAGAAATACTGTTTCTTTTCGTTTGCTTTTTTTAATTTTTTTTATACATCGTTTTAGGTTTATTATAGTATTTGAGAAGAAAGTGTGGCAGCGATTAGATAATTCTTCAGATGATGTAAATTTTGTGCATTCTGAGTTATAAAACTCAATTGCCATTTTAATGACCGTTTACGACTATCAATGCCTATATTGCTTTATGTTCAAAAATTGCTTGTCTGCGCATGCCATGTTGAGATTACTAGTTTGCTTTAGGAAATTTTCTATTTCATCTCCATAGTTTAAAAAGGTCGTATGCTTATCATGAAAATTTCTTACCTACGGGTGTTGATGCCAAAAGGCGTCATTTCTTAAATATTTACCATGAAAGGCCACTGGCACTAGTTTGATTTACTAGTCAAGACTCGAAGAAGTCGGTATTAGCCGAAGAAAGAAATTCACAAAGTTCAGAAAAGTTATAAAATGAATGAAATGTAACGCTGTTAAGTGAATCTAGCGCCAGAGTGTCGCTGTGGTAAACAAATATAGTGCATTTATTCTATTGTGGTTTATGCGCTATCGACGAAATATATTTAATTCAATCCAATAAAGTTTGAATGAAATGCAAGAAAAAAAGTGTATAATTTAATATTCCGTACAAAGAAGTCATATGGTGTACACATCAGATTTTTTTTATTCATTAGCTTATGTATTAAAAATTAGCTTTCAGCCACCGCTAATAATTTCGGAAAGAATGAGACCATTATGGTATCACCGTTGGCTGCCATTTTAAAGCCTTGAACATTCCTGTTTATCTAAACTACTGACATCAGTAATTCTAACTGCAAATTGTCACCCGAATATTGCAACGTTTAACTGCTTTCCCTTCTTTTAAATAGAAACTATCCGAAATTCACCTCGAGAATACTGAATTTCGAGCCATATCCTTCCGACCATTTATAAACATCAATTTTCGTCACAAAATCAAATAATACATTTATTCTTTTCTTCATAATCACGCTGCGATCGTATTATCTGATGTATCCTTTTTAGATAAAATCCTTACACGTCTTAAACCCTCCGAGCGTTACGGGTTTAGGCCTGAAATTCCAAAGTTCCTCAAAATGTCATGAATAAGCCGTATTTTCTCGATTTTAATTAAAGAATGACTCTCTGATTTTGTACCTTGATATTTATATGTATATATATATATATATATATATATATATTTATATTTTAAATTTCATTCTTATTTGAGAAGCAAGATATTTTATTACTACCGTACGCACTTTTTCTCACTGAGAAATAAATTCAGTGTCATCATCTGTGTCTGAAATGTACTGGGTGATCAAAAAGTCAGTATAAATTTGAAAACTTAATAAATCACGGAATAATGTAGATAGAGAGGTAAAAATTGACACACATACTTAGAATGACATGGGGTTTTATTAGAACCAAAAAAAAAAAGTTTATCGGGCCTTTTTTCTTCGAGGAAATGCGTGATTCTGGTTTTGTAACTGCTACCGTGACGGGTGAGAGGTACGCCGATATGTTACAGAATCGCATCGTCCCCAGCCTGGCTGATAAACACCTGCTGGAACGTACGATTTTTATGCAGGATGCGCTCCACCCCATATTGCTAGACGCGTGAAAGATCTCTTGCGCGCGTCGTTTGGTGGTGATCGTGTGCTCAGCCGCCACTTTCGTCATGCTTGGCCTCCCAGGTCCCCAGACCTCAGTCCGTGCGATTATTGGCTTTGGGGTTACCTGAAGTCGCAAGTGTATCGTGATCGACCGACATCTCTAGGGATGCTGAACGACAACATCCGACGCCAGTGCCTCACCATAACTCCGGACATGCTTTACAGTGCTGTTCACAACATTATTCCTCGACTACAGCTATTGTTGAGGAATGTGAGGAATGATGGTGAACATATTGAGCATTTCCTGTAAAGAACATCATCTTTGCTTTGTCTTAATTTGTTATGCTAATTATTGCTTTTCTGATCAGATTATTGCTTATCTAATAAAAACCCATGTTATTCTAAGTATGTGTGTCAATTTTTACCTCTCTATCTACATTATTCCGTGATTTATTAAGTTTTCAAATTTATACTGACTTTTTGATCACCCAGTACTTGAGGTCGAAGAAGAATAAATGGGTTTGTTTACAAGAAGCAGAAGGAAAAAACGAGAACTCAACATAATATTCCTACTTAGCTATTTGAATCATTTCTTCCGTTCTGGAAGCCCACCAGCGGCCGAGCGGTAAAGTCACTGAACAGTGGTAGTTCGGTTCGAGGTTCGAATCCCGCGAACGGGCTGGTTGCATGGGTGTTTTCGGGGTTTTTCCCATGTGAAACGTGTATACGAGCCAGTTTCCCTTGGAAAGTCCTCCACGAGGCAGATAGCCCTAGTGTGCTTTGCCATAATTAAATACTACTACTCTTCCGTTCTGGTTTTGCGTTGCAGTATCTTTTCCAGATGTGCTGTAGTTTTGCTGTCGATTGCTGTTCATTATTCTTGATATTTTTTTATCTATTTTAAAATCGCTTTAGTGTGAAGGTACTTTTAGCTTACAATTTAATCGTAGTATGGAAGATCAAAGAGTACTTACAAAACGAACTATCAAAAGTTTTTTTTTTTTTTTTTTTCCCTCAACATACTTTTAAATGAGAAAACGGTTTTTGAATTAGTAAGTCTACTACCCTTTTCCAAACTTTTCTTAAAAGTGCAGCAAATGCAGTGAAATTATTTGCGTAATATTTCTGGGTTTCTTGGTTAGCCTTTTTCGATAAGTATACAACAGCCAATCAGTTCTTGCCAGTTGAACAAATAACACTTTACCGTAGCCAATAGGTAGCACATTTTCATGATGAGATTTTACTGCTCCTCTGTACCCAGAGACACAAAGCTGTGTCGTAATGTACAAAAACAGTAAATTAATTGGCGACCGCTTGGCTGGAAGCAAACCATCATGGCCAACCACCAAGTGCGACATGCTGGAACCGGGCGTCTGGTCTCTTACGCCCTTGCAGCTCATACAGTTTCATAAGCTTCTTTTAAAATTAAAAAGTTCAGTAATTTGCATAGATGAGATGAGGAATTTTGTCATGCCAACTTATAAGTAATAATGTTATGAAGAAATTTTTAACAAGATTTTGGCAGCCAAAAATCAGACCTAAATTGGGAGAAAATGTGCACGTTAAATATGTTTAATAAAAGCCATTTCTTCCACATATAGGCTATCTAAATTTAAAAAAAAATCGCTGTAATTAAATACACTGTGGGGGGGATAAATTAAGGGGTGACTAAATGAAGTGTTTCCCCCTATGTGAATGACGTTTCCATTGATTTGGCTCATTTGATTATGGCAAAGCACATGAAAGATATCTGCGTGAGGAGAGGATATCTTTGTGAAGAGCTTTTTAAGGGAAACTGGCTCTTTATCCAAGTTGCACATAAAAAAAAAACACGAAAACATCCATGCAGCAAGCCTGTTTATATGAATACAAATGCCAGTGGAACTATCAGTGTTCAGCGATTTCAGTAAATGGAGCTTCAGGTACTTCCACACGTTTCCGTAATCAGACAGAAAAGCCAACGCTGCATGAAAATTTCTTTGCTCTTCAAAATTTTTTTTCTTCAAATAATAACTATATATAGTATTATTTTTTCTTTACCTAGAAAAGTATTTTTATCAGTTTAGGAAAATAATCGGTCTAGAGATAAGATATTTTTATTATCACTCGGATGTTTCCAGCAATACCGAATATTTTAGTCTTATTGCAATAGCAAAGCCATTTTGACTCCATGCCCATGCTTTTATGATCCACGCAACAGCGGTAACTTCCATGCCCATGCTTTTATGATCCACGCAACAGCTACTTGGGCAGGAGTTTACCGAGAGCAAAGGGATTTATCGCTGGTATGATGATACTTACCGTGGTATCCGTCTGATAATAATCTTTCGAAATATCGATAGATATCTATACAGGCAGCATTTCAGTGCCGCCTTTGTAACTTGCAGCACAAGAACAGAATTTCCCCACATGTATGAAACAAGATAACGTACGAGTGAAAACATTGCTTCCAACTGTATTCTTTAAAATTAAACAAAAAACAACATTAATTTGGTGTAGATTTCCAGTAAAACTCTGTCGATTTTGAGTGCGACAAACACACGCCCTTCTTCTTCAGCAGCAAAAAAGTATTTTGCCCTCGATATCGACAGAGTTTTATTCAAAATCTACAACAAATTAAAATTGCTCTTTTGCCTAATTTTAAGCTTTACATAAAGGTATTTTTCTTCCAGTTTGAAACTGCATCCTGACGCTATGCTTAGCAAATTAAATTTCGGCTCATTAATTTATTTACTTTCCTATTTCATTTATACTGTAGAGACATTAGGTTATTTCGAAGCAGGAGACATGAAAAATGAGCAATGCCCTTGCCGAGAATCGAACCACGGACCTTTCGAAAACGCGCCGAGCGTGCTGACCACATGCTAACAAGGCGGGGAGAAATACCATATAATACATTAACAATGGAACTCAATATGATATTTTTTCACGATTATTTTCATGACGATTTCATGATATTTTTGTGCAAATTTATATATGCACATAAAAATAGGTATTTCAGGCGATTCGAGTTTCAAATTGAGTTGCATAAAATTCTAATGTTTGAATATTACATTTTCTTTTTCACATCAGTGATGATTTTCTAAATAAATTTTCTCGCAAAAGTGACTTCTACAGGCATGCGCAGATCTCATTTCAACTCGTATTTGATCTCATATGATCACTGAGATATTTAAACCATGTAATGGCTCTAATATTGTGTATTGCATGAGAAGACACTGGGTCAGAACATGCAAGAAATGGATAACTGATGGAAAACCACCAAAACTTAGTCCACTTACAGGGCCAAACATAGGAGGTAAGAACAGTGTTGCTGCAAATATGAGACTTCTAGCTGTAGATGAAGCAATATTTTCTGCAGAAACCAATTCTGATGATTTATTTATTGATAATGGGGCCTCAAAAGCCTGTTGTCAATAACAGTCACTACTTTATAGACGTTGAAAAATTTAAGTAGCTAACTTTTCGAAATTATTTCATGATGTAAGAACTTTAACTCAAAAATCTGACTTTCATAATTCCTTGAAAATGTTTTCACAAAAGTTGAGTTGAGTTGCACCAGATTATATCTTTGAAATAAATAAAACGTAAGACAGAGCCATGGCTGTAAGAACGCACTGTTGTTAGAATAATCGGCTTTTATTTTAAACTGTTCTATAACCCGCTGCTTCGTAGCATAACAAGAGTATTTCTACCATGCATAATATTTATGATCTCAGATCATACGGTGAGTAATATTAACACGTAGGCAATAAATAAGTAGTTCACATTGCCATGGGCCTGTCTTTTCAAAATGAGAATAGAATAGAAGACTGGAATTATAATTTTATGTATTTTATTAATAGACATGCAAGCATACTCAAACATGACGATTATTTGAAAAAAATTTCTAATTTAAAATATATTAAGTTCTTGAATGTCTATGAAATCTCTCAAAAAATACATTCTGAGACTACTGAGTTCTGAGATTACTCCGTTAATCAGCGGCGGAAATGATAAACCGGTGGTATTGTGAATACGTGAAAACGCTGACATTAAATCAGCAGTTTCTCTTATCCAGAGTTCGGTGCTGTTGTTTTTTCGTAAGTTCCGAAATCAAGCAAAGTGCCAGTTGTACATATCATAATGAAACACAGCAGTTCAAAATATCCAATACTGGATCTGCAAGCTTCTTTTCGAGCAGCATAAAAAACACAGAAAGGAAAATAGTAGTTATGGAAACTTATTTGTATTCTCAAATTGCAGGAAATTTTCAGACTTTGAGCTCATACTCCAGTTTAATGACCATATATATATATATGTGTATGTAAGATATAACAAAATACTATAGCTGCTTTAAAAATATATTTGGCGGCCTCTAAATTAACATTCTAGATGTGGTGATCTCCCCCTAAATTCAGCTGTTCTCCCAAATTCGAGATTTTATGTAATGCTACTGAAAAGAGCAACCAAAACTAATATCAACCAATCATAGCTTGTCTCTACAATCGCACCTAATCTGGTATAAGTACTTCTGAAGATAATTACGCTTCTGCTAGCTTCTACCTTGTTAATATCTCCTCGCTTTGCTTCCCCGTCTAAAATGCCTGCGTCTTAATTTTAAGAATCAATGTACATGGCAATTTATCGTATATCATTATGATTTAATCGTAGAAATGTCTCGGATTTCATTATGATTGGATAAACATCTACGGAGAGGATTTTATATGGTGGAAATAATAAAGCCTAGAAAATCGTCAAGTTCATGTTTTGTTATTTTCATCTGTGTGCCGTCACCCTTAGTCACGACGACTACAAGCTGATTCTTGTTCTATGCTCCGGATATATTACATGTATACAATGGTAAAAATCTCTACTTGTATCCGGACCTATACTTCTTTTAGAATTTGTTTCACTCTTCCTTCTTGCATTCGCTTTATTTTCATTAATATCCTTTTAACGCAGTTATTTTGCTTTTTAAATTCGTAATAAACCTTGAAGAGGACCCTCAAAAACCTACGAGAAAAAACTTTACAGGTCGCTAGAAACCGCTAATATGCCACGAGTGCTAAGAAAAGGAATTATTCTCATTTTTATCGTTCTTAGAGACAATATATTACGCTGTACCAAAATTCCAATATTTTTTCCTCGTGTTTTGCTCATTCATTCAAAATGTCGAAATCCCTTATCTTCGTAGGTATTGATACTCATCCCTAAAAGGACCCCAAACTGAAAATAACATCAAACACCGCAAATTTAAAATTAAATATCTCGGTCAACTTTTGTCGTAAGGGAGTGAAACGTTTTGTGTTTTATTTTTTATAACGAGTGCAACATTTAATCTAAGCATAAGGACCAGAAGAATGTCTAAAAGGTTATATCACATTATTTTTACAAAATTGATTTCCTTAAATTTAAAAAGGCCCAAACAGGAATATTTGCGTCGTTTAAAACACTTTTGTGACTGAATCTATACATCTACGCCAAAAGTTTGTGTAAATGCAGGTCAGCAAGTACTTTTGCAGGTGCAGTGTTTAATGCATTTTATTGTGCAAAATATTTTATTATTAATTTACTTAATTGTGGTAAAGTCTTATTTGCATAATATGTATATTAAACTTTACTGTAAATACTAACGAAAAGGAGGACAATACCGTACTCGAAACAGACGCAAATTTCATGGAGGTAGGAACTAAGATGGAGTTGCCCTAAACAAGTTTCTCCCGTACTCTGCTCTGAAGCACCGGCGATCCCTACGTGGTGGCCAAAACATTGGGTCATTTACCATTGACTTCGATGGGATTTGACGCGTTCGGATGTAAATATTTTGTAATTACGTCGTAAATATACATATAAATGTATATATTTTCTTTTTCTACAACACTTCAGAGTCCTAAGTATATGAAAACAACATATTTTTAAACAACATTTCATTCTGAACGGAATTAAATGCTATACTTTTCGCAGGACAGTTTTCTCAGAATAGTTTAATTTGAATGAAATATTTGCACAAGTTTTCGTTAATTACATTAGAAAAAAAAATTAAGGTAATTCGATTTTATTCGGTTAAGGTACAAAAATTAAGATCAAAGTTTATTGTATTATTAATATTAAAATTATGCATTATTTCTTTTCTATTTATAGAACTTCTTCCTAAAATACTTTCTTAAATATGACATGATTTTTTGGCTTCTGAGGCATCTTTTAAATCGAAAAATGTAAGTCAATTTATAATTAATGCTCTATTCAGTTCATTTTAAATTAGAGAATTATTAGGAATTAGCGAAATACTTTAAATAGTACTTGACTTTCTCTGAACATTTCTGAAAGGGAATAAAATAAGATTTTTTTTTTTTTTTTTTTTTTTTTTTTTTTTTTTAAGTATTATTTAAAACTTGTAACTGAGTTATTATAAAATGTAAGGGGATGTAAGGGGAATAATTCTTTTAATTATACTTATCAGACTTTTTTTTATCCTTCATTTCAACAATACATATTCCAAAAATCTTTATTATTTTCTTAAGTGCGCATCTCATAGCATTTGCTTTACAGTACCTTTTAACAGATTGCTTTCCAATACAAACAATTCTTGCTTAAATAGTTTTATAACGTATTTGTCAACAGGATTTCAATTTATGTTTACAATTCAACATTAAGGTTATTATATATTTAGATAACATTTATAATCATTATAAATTAGATACATTTAATAATTAGATTTCTTCACAGTACTTTCACAGTTGTTTATAAATGAATAAATTCTTCATTTCAAATACATTTATAAATAATTTAATGAATATTTATGTATTTTTTCAAAGGCAGATACATGCTTTTTGCAATAATATGCAACAATAATATATGGATGTGAAAAAAATGTGTTTTATTTAAAACATTTTGGCGTTTGGAAAATAAAATAAAAGTAGCGAATACTCTACCAAGGGTATCGAAAGACGTATACAATTTTAAATGTACCGTAAGGTATTTTTTATTCTTTAAGCATAACATTTTTCTTAAAATCTATATTTTTGTATTTCAACAGCTTAAAATTTTATAAAACAAATTCATAATCAAAATCGCGCTGTTGTTAATTATCGAAAAATAACCAAGATGTGATTTTTGCGTAAATGTCACTAAACTATACAAATTGCTATTATCCATCACACTATGAATGTTTCTTTCATGCGAAAGTGTCCCTTTTTCGATTTGTATGGAACTGTCGTGTGTCGAAATACTATCAGAACCCTGTCAAGCGAGCTTCTGAATGTAAACAAAGAACACCTCATCTGGTGACCCAAGCTTCAAAGTAGTGCTTCACTTCTAGTGCCGACTGGCCTCTCCTTCCTTTCCTACCTCCATGGCAAATTTAATAATTATTTTACAAATTGAATTTTACATTGAAGTATATTTCATTCCCAAAACTTGGAATAAATTTAAAATCTCAGCGCGTAGCTGTGGTTAGGAAGATTTCTATCAGTGAAGGAAAAGCAGTAGCGGTCCACAATGAAATTATTGCAGAGTTTGAAATTATTACGAAGGAATCAAGCATACAAGTCTGACTGAAGGAAGACAAGAGCGAAGAAACTTGCAGGATTTCATCAGTTAAGGAAAGCTGATACAAGAACTCCGATACCTGTTACTTCGTCCGTAACAATACGTCTGCAAAGTGATCACCACGCCAATCATTTGCCTAATTTATTTATTTGAAGAACTATGAGAAAAAATAGAACTGGAATTACTACGGCGTGAGACAAGCAAGATTGCTGAAAGTTCCTTTACCTTTCTTTCGTGTTTTTTTTTTTTTTTTTTTTTTTTTTTTTTTTTTTTTAATGGCCGACCGCTTTATTTAATAGCTATTAGCCTTGCGCCACAACAAGGACTGGAAAGGATGGCCATCGTTGTCTCCTACGAAGGGACGACAGTTACAACCATGCCTTCCCCGTCATTCGCACCCGGGCCCATCACAACGGGGTCTTTACCACTATACCGGCTGGAGACGACTACTGAAAGTTAGTGTCAGGATTATCCGATATTTGTGGAATCAGTTCCAAATAAGCTGCCGGGCAGAAAAAGGAAATAACAGAAAAATTTATTCTTAAAAACCAATCGAAAACGATTTGATATTTCAAATAATGAGAAATTAAAAACTAAAGAATTATAATTATTATAAGTAAAGCATAATGTTAAAATTTGTTTTATTCAAAAACGGTAGCATTCAGATTTAAAATATTAATATGTTTGTATTGCGAAAGTAAACATCACCACCAAATTTAAATACGAGTATAATCGTACACCTCTATTATAATGCAAAGCGCACTATCAGTTTTAAAGTAAACCTATACAACTTTTATTGTGAAATAAAATTTTAATACACTTTAATTATTAATAATTAAAAATGTTTTTATACGTTTAAAAAAAAGGTATTATATGCCGATACTAGCATTTAATCGAACCTTTCGGACTGCTTGTTCTTGCCCACAGTTCTTCATTTTTTAAAGAATAATAGTTGGAAGGAAAGGAGAAGGACACGAAACTTCATCACTGGTTTTGCAGGTATATTTTCCATCTCCTTTACTGTACAGCTGCAACAAAATTTCGATGGAGGAACAGATGCGAGGGTCTCCCATCTATTTTCTCCTACCACCAAGCCTCTCGAGAAGATTTTTCATATCAACGGAGTTTAAAGTGCCACCATGAGGCATAGACAATATATGTTAGCAAACATCCAAACCTTCGAACTCGGGAAGCCAATTTGAACCCAGGAAAACGATACTGTAGCAGTATCACCAATTACTATATTGATTACAGAAAGTAACTATAAAAAAAATTAAAACAAGATCAATCGTATTGTAAAACTGTTTTGAGAATACTATAATTTTTTTAGTAATTTTGGATTAATTCTACTCCGTTTCTTTCTCCACTGTATATTTGTCAATGAATGAAATCCGGTATTCTCGCTCAAGTGTTCCACTTTGTATTCGCCTTAGGTCATGAATATGAGTAGCATGATACATCCACCTAATGATTAGTCATGAGACGAATTTTGTTATTCTTGTTGTAGTGCCAGTGTTCGGATAACAGAATGACTATGAGCTTCTCTTAAAAGAATAATTGCACGGAGTATGAGAGGAACAACAGCCCCGCCACTCTACTGAATTGTGGTGGTAGTTTGTCAATAATGGGGACAAACTTATGACCATGTTGGAAGACGTCAGAAGAATGTGTGTGCATGAATGAAAAATAAAGATGGCTATCTGTGCTGTTTTTTATTTGACTGTAGTAGTAAAATGATGACTATTGACAAATATTAAATAGGATTGCTTCATTTTATAATCTCAAAATAGGATCATTTGTTATTTTGTTGTTGTCGTGTCTGTGATGAAGCCTGTTCATATAGTGCCATGGATGAAGATAGCCTTGGTAATCAGCAAAATGTTATCATCGTAGAGGTTTGGTCTTTTTAAACAATACCTCAATTTTTAACAATTCAGCAAGCATGGTCGGGCAATCAAAAATTATGCAGTTGTCAATTCTGTATCCGAGTATTTATCACAGCTTCTGTAGGTTTTCCTATTTTCTCTGACAGTTTTCATTGCTCTGTTAGCTTCCAGTCCAAATGGCCAGTGCTAAGTTTGACTATGGTTTTAGCTATAATTCGATCTCGATTGGCATTATGGAGGTGGTGCTTTGTTGCAATTAAATGTTCCTTCAATTTGCATTTTGCCATGGTATTAGCGTCCAAGAAAGTGACATTTATGTAATTAAAACAGTTGAGATTTCAAGCCTCTTTTGCCAATTTATCTGCATTTTCGTTATCTGCTATGTTGATATGAGCTGGCAACTTAGATCGTTTAAACTACATTTTTTAATGTGTGGTAAGTACGATAATGACCATCGAGAAATATGATAGGACCTTCTGAAGACCCCATCAGTGCATTATTCTGGTAGTGTCGTACAATTTAATATAATAATCTGTTAATGAAAAAAAAAATAAGAATATGTAATTTCTTTGTATTTCTTTATTTATCTGTTCATATATTGATGTTTTTCACCTCGTTTAGTATGGTTATGTTATCATTCTCCTGGTTTTTGATCGCTCTTTGAATGGTGCTCGGAAACAATGTCACCCGAAAAAAAGGGGGAAACGGAAAGAAGGGCACGGGAATATAAGGAACGGAAAAATAGGAACTCTAAAATCTCATCAAATAACATCGCCAATCGGGTTTGGGGAAAACAGCCAAATTCTCATTTAACCAGCAAGTTTATTATAGCGGACTCTCTTGAGGGAGGTGTTAAGGGTAAAACGCTGAGCTAGCTGCAGCCTTTCAAGGTCATTTGGAAGGAGGTTTCTGAAGATGTCTCTGGGAAAATCGTATCCTCCACCTGTTCTTAGATAGATTTGTTTCTTCCTGTTCTGGAAACAGACCCAGTTTGTGGACTGGTCACATCCACCCGGAAAGGAAGACTTAATGTGGCTTTGCTCTATTGAATTAATTATTACCGGCCGTGGAACTAAATGATTTCATTCATCTCTATGCATGGAAACTCCATCCTTATGCATGGAAACTCCATCCTTATGCATGGAAACTGGGGCCAAAATACAGTCTAAATGACAAGGATGCCATCGTCCAAAATGGCCATATATTAGAATCCTTTTAGAACTTTTGTAGTGGAAACCACAAAATACAAATTGCTTTACTTTGCACAAAACACAAAGAAAAAGAAGAAAATGTAAAAAGTATTTAAAATTATCAGTTCTTTGTTAAATAACTGAAATTGTGTTGACTAAATAACTGAAGTCAGAGCAAATTCCAAGTATAAAATATTCGAATGTTCTCAAAATCAAAAAGGTCGGGAAAATATGCTGGGATAATATATTTTTCTTTAATAAAATAAGATTAATGTTGATGAATGTTGAAATGGAAATAATTTGAACAATGCATCATCAAGCAGAAAACTCGGTGACAAGCACTCCCACGTGTTTAAACCCACCCACATGTTACAGCCCTTTTCCCGAGATTATTTTATCTTGTCTTCAGAAAGAGGAAAAAACGTTATCTTTCACATCATAGCCAACAGTTTTCTAGTAACAATCTATTTAAAATGAGTAATTTAGATCGTATTTAATTCTTTGTTTTAGGGGTAATGTGAGAAGGATAATTGTTTCTTTCTACTCCCATATTTCTTTCTTTTCTTCCTCATTTTCATTCCTTTACATGACATAAAAGAAAACTTTAAAAGAAAAAAAACTAACAGAAGATGTCATTATGGCGCATCCAGAAATGTCTCCCAAAACCAAAAAAGGAAAAAAAAATACTAACTGCTTTTAAAAAAAATCCATTTTCTGAATTCATTTTTGAGTTAGCGCAAATGGTTAGGGAAAAGATAAAAAAAATAATAATATAATACTAGTAAATGATGATAAAAATGTGCCAAGTCATTTCCTGGACGTCACATGAGTGAAATCGAGAATCTTTTGTTAAAAGACGAAGAGAGGGGGAAGAAAAAGTGTGGGGAGGGGGAGTTCATTCATGGGGGCGTCCGCTGAATGAGAGGATCGATACCGCCCATTGATTGGTCGAGGCGAGGAAACAGCTGGCGAGAATTTCCCCTCTCCTCCCACACACCTTATGCGCCGTCAATGGAGCCACGCCCTCCCGCGCTTCATTGATGAAAAGGGTCTGCATCCCGATGCGTCACCGGATGCCGCAACCATTTCGCCGACACCCCTCAGGCCGATACCCTATGGCCCCCAAAATACCTGCAAAATCACTTCACGCATCTACGCGTCCGTCACTCGCCCCCACCCATCTTTTTCTCTTGATCTTTGAATACGCCAGTGTCTCTACGTGATGATATTTCAGCGAAACCTCGCGATCTTTTCCTGAAGCAATATTGCTTCGTCAACGAACGTGATAGAAATTCTACGGCATTCTATGTGACGCTTAAAAATGAATAAAAGACGATTTGAAAATTTTTAATCGAATTCGGTGATACTTTGTTGTGAATTCCTTATACAACGTAGGTTTAAAGCAGAATAATTGCTGTTTGAGAATGGCTTCTCAGACGATGATGAGAATATAGGAATGGTAAAATGATCAGTTATAGACCTTAACAGAAACACGATTCAAGACACGTTTCTAGCTTTATCAAATGAAAATACTACCTTGCATTATTATTAAAAAATTACAAATATTGAAATAAAAGATGCTGGAAATTTGAAAATTACTTTCTTAAAATTACATTTAAAGTAACGCTTCCAGTTTACAGGTTATATAATAGTCCAATCTTGAAAAGTTTTGATTTTGTCAGATTTGATTTGATTATCCAAATCATATTTCATGAGGATCAACTAACGTGAGATATTTAAGGAAAAAATTGACTTCATAATGGCCATTACAAGAAAACAAGCTGCTATAAAACATATGTTTGAAAAGACGAGTCCACCAGCGATCGATTGGTAAAATCGCTGAATACTGCTAGTTCCGACCTGGTTCGATTCCATGCGAACTGCTGGCTGCATGGGCGTTTCGCGGTTTTCGCCATGTGTAACGTGTATGCAAGCCAGTTCCCTCAGAAAATCCTCCACGAAAACATCCCTCCACTAAGGCAGATAGCACTGATGTGTTTTACCATAATCAACTAAACCAAAAACCAGTTGAAAAGAAGCTCCTAAGCGAGATATTTGAATGAAATGGTGAGAGAAGAGTAATAATAATTATATTTATATATAATGTAAATAAAAATTATTTTTAAATGCAGTTTACAATAATTAGAGACCTAATATATATATATATATATAAAGAAGGAGGAAGGATTATAATACACGTAACTGGGAAATTATTCCTTGAACTAAATGCAAAATTAATACAAAAATAAAATAAATGAAATTGATATATATATATATATATATATATATAATTTATCAAGCAAAGCAGTAAAAACAATTTTGGTCAAGAAAACATCTTGCGCAATATGCTGCAAAATAAGTAAAAAATAAAAATTGTAGAAAGCTCGCCTAAAAGTTACCAAGAGCTGCCGCTCCAAAAGGTTAAAGACGTTTTCAAAAATCAATACACATGAAAAGCAAATCATTATACATGTAAAACATAAATACAATAAAATTAAATAACAGAAAAAGTTAAAAAGTAAGCGGAAAATGGTAAATTAGCCCAATTCGACATCCAAACAGGCTTTTCAAGGGAAATTTCATTGTTTGAACGTCGAATCAAGCTAACCCCATTACGCGTTTCGCCGAAACAGACAATTGAAACTTTTACGCTAAAAAATTTTTTGACAAAGTGTCTTGGAAATTTTAATAGTCTCAATTCTCTGTTCCAATTTCCCGACGCGTCCGCTTAGAAAGACACATTAAGGTGTTAAAATATGTAAATCAAAATCAAACTTTCTAAATCTAGTCTAAAATTAAAATCAAAACGAAAATAAATAGCGATGAGCTATTAGTCCTAAAAATACAAATACATTCGGGCTGGGCCTGCAAGCTTAAAGATTAACAATTTAATTTTTTAAATTGTAGATTTTATAAAACTGTAAGAAAACCTGTAGTTAATAATCAATATAAAATTAAAAAAATTGAGAAAAGAACAACTCAGTGGGTCTTCTTGCTAAGACCAAGAAAAAGTTGTAACAAAAGAAACAAAAGAAACAAAAAACTGACCTTGGCGATGTAAAGCTGTCCCTCTGAAAACATGTAGTAAAATGGCTGCTAACTTTAAGCGTCTTATTTTTGGATGACGTAGGTAGGGGGGAGCGAAGAGTTGTGGGCGTTTAGCCAATGCGAAGTGATTTTCGTCATCTGTAACTCGTCTCCTATTATCGGAGGGCGCCGGAAACCTCGTGAATCGTGTTAAGAGCTCAAAAAATGGCGCTTGGCTTGCTCTTAACACGATTCACGAGGTTTCCGGCCCCCTCCGATAATAGGAGACGAGTTACAGATGACGAAAATCACTTCGCATTGGCTAAACGCCCACAACTCTTCGCTCCCCCCTACCTACGTCATCCAAAAATAAGACGCTTAAAGTTAGCAGCCATTTTACTACATGTTTTCAGAGGGACAGCTTTACATCGCCAAGGTCAGTTTTTTGTTTCTTTTGTTTCTTTTGTTACAACTTTTTCTTGGTCTTAGCAAGAAGACCCACTGAGTTGTTCTTTTCTCAATTTTTTTAATTTTATATTGATTATTAACTACAGGTTTTCTTACAGTTTTATAAAATCTACAATTTAAAAAATTAAATTGTTAATCTTTAAGCTTGCAGGCCCAGCCCGAATGTATTTGTATTTTTAGGACTAATAGCTCATCGCTATTTATTTTCGTTTTGATTTTAATTTTAGACTAGATTTAGAAAGTTTGATTTTGATTTACATATTTTAACACCTTAATGTGTCTTTCTAAGCGGACGCGTCGGGAAATTGGAACAGAGAATTGAGACTATTAAAATTTCCAAGACACTTTGTCAAAAAATTTTTTAGCGTAAAAGTTTCAATTGTCTGTTTCGGCGAAACGCGTAATGGGGTTAGCTTGATTCGACGTTCAAACAATGAAATTTCCCTTGAAAAGCCTGTTTGGATGTCGAATTGGGCTAATTTACCATTTTCCGCTTACTTTTTAACTTTTTCTGTTATTTAATTTTATTGTATTTATGTTTTACATGTATAATGATTTGCTTTTCATGTGTATTGATTTTTGAAAACGTCTTTAA
The DNA here is from genome assembly GCF_044657685.1 of Stegodyphus dumicola. NCBI lineage: Eukaryota > Metazoa > Arthropoda > Arachnida > Araneae > Eresidae > Stegodyphus > Stegodyphus dumicola. The sequence goes on from NC_140777.1 coordinate 136,729,748, forward strand.
CCTTTTGGAGCGGCAGCTCTTGGTAACTTTTAGGCGAGCTTTCTACAATTTATATATATATATATATATATATTTCCAATGAGCAATCAAGAGAATTCTCAAAGGACTCATGCTTATGAATTATACTTGGATGAATTGCTAAATCATCATGAAATTAAATTTGGGAGGGGGCGGGGAATTATTTGATTTAAATAAGTAGAATATAAAACTTTTAAAGTTTTCAGTAAAATAAAATAAATTTTATTTCAATAAAAGCATTAATTAAAAATTAAAATATAATATTATGTGCACTTGCATATACTTTTATGTTCAGTGAACCCTAACCACCTATGATTACAGATGACTTTCGTCTACTCTGAAGGTTGTCTTATTATAAAACATGGCCGTCAGTGATGATAGTTATCGATATGAGTAATGGATTTATTCTATTTAAACTCTTGAGCTCTGTTAAAAATACTAAAGTAGAATTGATGCATATCGGTTAATTAATAGCATAATATTAATAAAATTATGAATTAATCGCCAAGAGAAATATTGAATAATACAACAAAAATTTTAAATTAAAAAAAATACATTGCACGCATTATTTTCTGAAATACTATAAAAGAACAATATTTTCGAAATACAGAGAGCAAATGTTACGCTTGAAACAAATAAAAGCTACAAAAACCGTACATTATAAATTTGGTTCAGCGATTTTAAAAACATTCATGGCTTCAAACTTACTAAAAATATGAATCCAAAGACAATGAATCATATGCAGTATTTGAAATGGCACAGATACTTTATAGGTAGAAAGAAGTCACATGAAAATGAAGAATAATCTGGAAGACCTTCTACAAGAACCATCTCGAAAATGTAAACAAATTCAGGAACTTGGGCATACTGATTATCGGAAGACAGTCAACGGCTTGTCAAATATTTTTGGTTTGCTGAATGAGCTCCAGCAAGCAATTTTAATGTAGGAATTGAACATGCGGTGTGTTGCTGCCAAAGTTTGTGTCCCGTTTCTTAATCCCTGTGTAGAGGGGATGTCCACTTTTAGCGTGCCAAGGTCAAAACATTAGCATAATCCATCTTTCAAGCCCATTTATCCAGGGGGGAATACGCAAAATGACTTACAGGTTGTATTCCAGAAGTGGCAGAAATAATGGCACATGTGCATTATTACATTGATTACTTCTAAAATGATGTTCAGGTAATTTGCTTTTTTGTCAACAGGTGATGAATTAGTCATTTCGGGGGTCAAAAAATTGAGTCTTCATAATTCTTTTATTCTTTATTGGGTGAAGTTATGTACAATATTAAATTCTGAAATGAAAACATTTGCACACACAATTTTACGTGTCAAAATAATATGTTTGCGACATTCAAATTCTATCGGGAGCCTTCCTCGCTGCCGTCAAAAGACCTTTTGAGCAAGCAAGAAGGATTGTCATAACAGTTAAGTCCCTTTCAGCGCCCATATAAATTTCAAATATTCCACAACAGAACTAACTATTCCAGGAATTTTTTGATGAATTCTTCAATCAGGTTTCTTTGAAAAGAATTTCGTTTATCGAATATTTCAGTAAATTAAGTTAAGTTTGATTTATCAAAAGAAGCTAATGGTTTTTATACATTTCTTGGAGCAAATACATTCACTTCGAATTACCGCACCTCGAGTAATCGAAATTTTGTATTTTCTTCAGGAAGTAAAGCGCTAAACACATTTTAAGATCTTAAAGGTAATTAAAAGTTTTTCAACGGCTTTTTATGGTTCTCAGTTCTTTCAGTTCTCAATAAATAAAGAAGAGACGTAGAAAAAAAAAAATTTATTTTTATTTTTTTATTTTTTTATTTATTTTTTTTAGAGGTAAGTTGGATTTCTCCAAGGGGATTTTGCCTTTTATATCGCATTTTAAATTGAAAGAACAGTTTTCTTCTCTTGGTCATAACTGAAATCTGAGCTGCAGAAAATAACCCCGCTTTTGTGAAGACATTTGCTACAAAAGTACGAAAAATTAATCTGTTCAGGCAGAATTAATAAATCCATGTGGAGTGCGATGCGGAGCAATCGGATTGAGTCTTTCTTTAAGTAATCAGAAGTAGCGAATTAGTTTTAATCATTAAAATGACGCAGTGTTTTCAGATTTGGTCAAACTCCGAAGAAAGGTACTAATTAGTCGCAAAGTACCGATTAGTAGTAAAAGCTAGAATTATTAATCCTTAAAATATGACTAACACTCAAAATTTATTTCCATATAATGAAATTCAGAATATCTTAGTTCGGAACTTATATTCAGTTAAAAGTTTTTCTTTAATTTGAAATCAGTATTTACATGAATCGAATTTTGTTTAACCTAGAGTAGTGATTTTCAACCTTTTTTCCATCCGGATACACATTAAATTATTAAAACGATTTGGCGACACATTAACAATAAGATATAGTTTAAGGAATTTGATTTGGTTTATTTATTTATGTACTTACAATATATTTTGTAAAAATAACATGTAATAGTAGTTTTCAATGAAATATGAAATAAAATTTCATTGTAAAGTAGATGTGGAAAACTGTACAAGCACACTTAAAACATTTTATGATATTAAGGGGTAATCCCAAGATTAATCCAAAACGAATTAATTGATTTAAACGTTTTGAAATTAAATCTCGGTTATTGCACAATGGAACTAATTCGTACACCGATGTGTCGTTTATCACAAATGGATTTAGAACCTAATCAAAATTATTTGTTTTAAAGTTTCGAAAATAATGAACAAATCTTTGATGGTTGTTTATCAAATGATAAACAATCATTTTATGAATTTCTTATAACAGACTTTTTGGAAATGACTCAGACATTTGTGAACTGCCTTCTTGTAACATATTCTTCTTTTTGTCTTTTTACTTCGTTAAATATGTATCTAATAGCTTTACAAAGCGTCTTATTAAAAATAATTGGATTAAACCAAATATGTCACATAATAAGGATTCAAAATAGGAAAATGATTCAGAATGATGAAAAGAAGTTAAATATGGAAGATCTCCAGCACTGATATTATTCGATACCTCAGAAAAGTTTTGATGTGATGTTTTGGGGGTGGGTAACATTTTATTTTTGGCTAGTGAACGTTTTCTTGCCGTTTTCCACAATTCGATGATTTTAGACTTAATTAAGTACTTTTATTCCTGAGAAGTATGTAACTTGCCTGATACTATTTTAAGACGCTAATTTGTCTTAAAACAGATATATTTTGACATTTTCTATAATCATATAATATATTGTATTTTAAAAGATTATTGAAAGTTATAACAAACTCTGAAAAGTCTTAAATCTACTTGTCATTTTGATGTAATTTATTCAGATGTCCTTACTTATGAGTCAATCGTATTTCGCATCGAATTAATTTCAGATTTAAGCTTAAGAAAGAAATCTGCGTAATCAAACTTTTAACAAACATCAAACAAAACATCATATTCTATTCATTTTTACTCCCACAATCAAAATTGTTTAATGAATGACCTTCAAATTACAAACTACGAATATTTCACACAAATGCTGCCGTCAATTGGTATAGTATCTCAATAAATAAGTAATAATCAAGATAAAATTAGAAATCATTTAGTGCTACGAAATTGAGTCAAAATTTTTACATGAAATGTTTTAAAATTACGCTAGAAGCTTTTTTATTCCCCACTTGCTTCATGGGAATATATGATAAAATAATAATGATGAATATTTGATAAATATAGTTGTGTTATTTGGGACAGAGTCAGATTTAGACTTGATAAAGCCCTAAGCTATTTGAGATATGGGAATTTGTTTCTTCCATGTTTATCCCTTTTCCTACTAATTTTAACAGCTGAAAACAGGTAAAAGAAAAATACGCTGTGACTACTCTTTCTGAAAAGGCGGCATAAATGACAAAAAGAGCAGATTAAAAAGCACACATATACTGATGTTATTATACAATTGGATATCAAAAGACTAATCATTTCCAATAATACTCTTTTTACTAAAACAAAGTATTTGAGTATACATTTTACATAATTACAATAAATCAGAAGTTCCTAAATCATATGCTTAAACACAAGGGTGAAGAGTACATGAGGGGAAGAAACATGCGAATAAATACCGTAGTCATTACCATTATACTCTTAAGCAAAAAACTAATTTTATAAAGCATATTTAATTAACGCAATTGCTAATGAGTCCTAGATACCTATCGGATATCAAACGCTTGTTATTTCTTAAATGTATTTCCGAAATATGAGAAATTTTTAGAAATTGCAACTTCATTAAACCCATTAATATTAAGCTTGTTATTATGTTCTTTTCTGTTAAGGTCAAAATATGTTAATAAAGCGATTATTCTCAAGAAAAATTGGCATTACCATGTGTTCAATATAAATTATTCAGTCTTGCGTATTAATGACATTTGTATTGCTAGTAACTTGTCTTAACAACGCTGAGTGTAAGCCTGAAGAATGGGAATACATTTCTTTTCCGAGAAGAAAAAAAAAAAGCTATCATTTAAGAGTTTCTGTCCAAATTGTTTTACTCGAGTTGTTCTTGACTACTGAAGGCAGCACGGGAAAGAGATCTGTTTAAATTGATTTTGCCTGCTTCAAGGTTTCATTTTCTTCTTTTCATGAGGCAAACCAATCGAACGTGAGTTCATTAATCACCCTCAGACTCAGCTAAGGTTCTTATGAATACTTTTATATTCATTTCTTTCTCCAGGACCAAGTCAATAGAAACTCAAGAATATTCAAGTACCACTAAGTGGCCTGAAAATTGTATCTTTTGTCTAAGGAGAAGCTATTGAAGCGAAGATGTGTCTGTACCAGCTGTTGCCTCCATAAAAGTCATTAAATAAACTACAGGCCTGGGACACTTTCATTCTTATTAATGCATTTCTTTCGTTCTAGCTAATAGCTTACTATACCTATCTCTTTCTTTTTCATTTAATTTTTCTCGTTATTCCTCAGTCATAGCCATACTGAAATATTCATAATCCATGACAGTAAGCAGCATAAAAATCCTTGAAGGAGTAATTTTAACTACAAGAATAACATTTAAAAACAAGTTACCTAAATCTATTCTGCTATTAAACTTTATATTTTAACCTCAAATTCAGGTTGAAGGAAATACATATATAGAGAGTTAAAAAATTAGAGAATGTTCAGATAGGATAGAGCTGGAAAGTTTCTTAGGTATTTTGCTTTTGCTTTTAACGTTTTAACAGCATAGCTTGATATATAAAAAATAGTTAAATGTCATAGTTTCAAATAATTCTTGATTTGAATTAAATATAACAGAAGGAGTAACGTAACTTTTAAGTTAGAACGTTAGAAAAGTTACGTTAGAACGTAACTTCTAATGTGACTTTTCAAAATTCCTTTAATTCTTAACTATGCATTAAAAACAATTTGCAAGAATACTTAATTTTTTTATGACTAATGAACAATAGGAAGTTTTATACCTGAAACCGTTAATATAGGATCTGAAATCATTTACATTGTTTCGTTATCTATTATAGATTATCAAAAGTGAAGCAAGAAATGCATAACTTTTCAGCATTAAACAGATCTGTAGGGATTTTAATTCACCTTCTTTATGAAGATTTAAGCTTTGGCTGGAGTTTGGACGAAGTTTCCATAACCTTCTTCTGTTGAGTGATCTGCAACCTACACCAGCTTCTGTCATTTCTACTCCAAAATGGTTCAATGATTTTGCCTGACTGATTTAACTTGATTGGCCGATATCTGACCAGGTGTATCGTATCTTTACGTCGTTACGCCGGAATATATAAAATTAGAATAGCTCTAAAATTACGATTGCAACAAGAAAAACTAACCCACACGTACTCAGTGGGGTTCAGGTTGGGAGAGAGCGATGGCTATTTCATTTGGACTGAGCTTTTTATTCAAGAAATTGGTGCACGAGGCGAGCAGTAAGAGGGCAGGGATTATATGTTTGTAAAATGAATATGACATCCAATATGTCGTCTCCGTACCTCTGAACATTGAAAGTTACATATGGCAGAATGTACAAGTCTTTGCGCCCACTTAAAGATGCTCCTTCCCATACAAGAACACTATCTTTTGCATAGGTATCCCTTTCCCGTATATTAGACGGAAAACATGGAATGTCTGATCCTTTCCATATGTAAGCAAGTTGAGAATCACTCTAGGCTATGTGCCCAATTCAAATGCACCCTCCGGTGCCAAGAAGTAAGCGGGACGCCCAGTGCTTGTCGTCTAGCATACAGACCTCTTTTATGAAGCCTTCTGCTTACTGTTGTAGCTGATATTGTCATTCCTGTATGAGAAATATACGCGGGTCTAAGATGAGATGTAGTTGCAATCCTGTTACGACATTAAGTGCATAAGTCGTAAATATTGATCATCTGCAGAAGTGGTAACTCTTGACCTGTCTTCAAGAGGCTAAACTAGTAATTAGTAATGAGTTCCACAACCGGCTTACCATGGAACGGTCGACATTTAGCCCTCTTACAACGTCAACGTCAGACTGACATTCACTTGCTTTAATTAGTCTGTGGTTATACAGCTCAATTCTAGTTCCGAATAGTGCTTGGAACTCATGTTTTACACTTTGGGTCTATCTAGAAATTATTTTATCGTCATATTTATTTTATTTTTCATTGAATAACTTTCCCTCCTAAACAGCTGGTTTTAAGCTGGATGATATTTACATAAAGCGGCGGCAGCGCCACTCTTTACTCTAGGCAGCTTGCTTTTATTCGTAATGTATCCAAATTTCAAAAATCTCAAAATTCTTTTAGCGGATTTATCATGGTTTTTCAGTTTGTTATTTAATATTTGGAAACCAGTGTAATTTCGTATAAAATACCGTAATAAAGTAAAATTTCACAAAAGTCAGTTAGTTTAAGAAAAGAAAGTTTCAAAAAATGTAAAGCATTATTTTGAAGGAAGTATTGTCCGGAATTCAGATATTATAAGCCACGTCGCATATAATTTTGGTTATTTTGGAGTACTAAAGGCTAAAATATGTAAGAGATATATAAACAGAAATATGTATAGGCAGCTAACGTTAGCTATATTACGTCAACTATCAATTATTATATTTTTAACTTCTAGGTTAAAAGTGAGTAAAAAAACGTTTTATTTAAATATGAGAGAAATTAACAAGATACCGCAAAAACTACTTCAGAAAGGCCATATGGGGTGCAATGAAATTATGGACTTAACTGGTTCCTTAAAACTCTCATCCATGCACTGAGAATATTCTTAGCTTAATCCGGCTGTTCACAAAACAAATATTTTTCTAGTTCATGTTGCAGGTATGGCTTCAAAAAAAAAAGGGCAAAACTCGCTTTTACTGCTGCTTTGTTGGCTCAGTGTATTCTGTTATTTAGAAAGCTTAATTACGCATGGACCTATGCAGTAATTCCTTGTCTTATACACACTCTTTTAGCTTTCTTTTGTTCTTATTCGTTGTTTGCGTTATTATGCTTTATACACAAATAAGTGAAAATTTAAAAAAAAATAATTTTTATGAACTTATTAATTTTTTTTAACTTCACTATCATTCCTAATCCTCTGGAACAATTTTGTTGAAGTGCAAGATTTTTTTTCAGTAATTTTTTTTTCTTTTCTCTCTTTCTTCCTCCTTCTATATTTTCTGCGTTTGCTTCCTTTTTGCATCTTAACATGATGCGTATTACAATCATTCAACCTTATAGCCCATGTTACCACGCTTTAGAATATATGACAGACATAAATAATGATTTCTGTACGAAGGTTAATAAATAATTAAATAATGCCTCTTCGGGTAGGGTCTCTGACAATTTGAAAGTGTTAAAGCATTTTTTCAAGCCCTTGTGAGGTATTTCGTTTATCTACTTAAGCAAGAATGGCAACGCATTCTGCATTATACTATCCTGTAAAGATTGAGACTTTTTTGGTTATATGAGACAAGCAGGGAAAAAAATGCTAAATAACAACATCAAAACCTGCAAGAACTTTGCTTTCAGGTCAGAAATCTTATCCTAAGCTGTTTCTCCTATTGCTTAAAGCCGTATTTACACTTACAATAAAAAAATGAATACGGAGACAAATAGATTAAATGATAAGCAAAGTAGTAAGAAATTATGAAAAAGATTTTTGAAAGCACAAGCATGAGTTCAGCTGAAAATTTATAAATTTAAATGTAAAAAAATTCTCTGTTTGTTGCATTAAACTGCACAAAAATTGTTTTCTTATATTCCCATGGTACAACGAAACCAGCTCCAGTGTAACCTTTTTTGCACTCATTACCTTCTAATCTTGCATTTACTTCGCTCTGTGTACGTCTACTTGCGGTGTTGGTACGAGGTAATGACCATCACTCTCCCGCTGCGATTATACGTTGGAGAACGTTTAGTCCTGGTTTAGGTTCATCCTTTCTTACGGCAATTTGTAAAAGAGAAATTGTTACTTCTCGTGGGAACTGGAGGAAAATGTATTGGTTACGTTTTTAGAGTTACTGCGTGTAAAAGCAGTTGATCCACGACAGCCATATTCTATCCATTTGCAAAAAAATTCACCACAATTTTTTATTGCGAAACTGGACAAAGTAGCTTCTTAATGTTATGTTTTAGAGGCCGTCTCCACCCACTGCAGAATTATATCTATGAATCAAATTTGGTTTTTGTATATCCAAAATTTTCCCTGTAAATATCTTTTAGTTAGATAATTTGAAGAAACAGTTTTGGTAGAAATATTATTCCAACCAGTAATGTGGTGGATCGACACATAAATACCCTTTCGTCACGTTATCTCTTTTTCTTCATCTATGTAGGAGACTTAGTGGACGGTTTGGAATTCGATGTTCTCGGATAGCGTCTATAGCTTTTATGCTTTTTTTTTTTTTTTTTTTTTTTGAAAGTTTCTTCATCAAATTATAAGAAGTAAAAACAGTATTCAAAAAATATTTCTACTTGAGCAGGTTTACTCATAATTGACAGAATGTTATTGACAAGTTTAGTACTGGAAGTTTAAGTGTATCATGTGCCTGGTACCAAGAGATTCCACATTACGTATAAGTGGATTCACCTTCGTGAAATGTAATAGGATTTTTCCCTTTCCATAAAATTTAAGGAAAAAAGCTTCTTTTTACTTTTATTGGAAACTCGCAATGAGGTAAATTCCGTGTTTTGCAGAATAGTGACTACTGTCCAATATTCTATTCTCAGTTGGGAACATGGAAGTTTAATGAATTACAGCAAATATATGTATTAGTAAAAGAAACTCTTTAACTACAGTTACTGATTTTTAAAAAATATTGGATCGTTTTTCAATTTTATACAAATATTTAAACTGGTCCCTATAAAAATAACAAAATGGGCACCTTTATGAACTTCTGTACACTGCCCGTTTTGTATTTGAAACTTAATTCCTGCACTAAGCAATCAAGCCATATTTCATTTATAAATAGCAATATTTTTCAAGTGAATATGAATTAAATTTTATTTTTAAATGAATTTTCAATTTGTTGTTTCGATCTGGGCACACTGGTTTGTAAGCGGTTATGTTTTCATTTTTACATTATTTAAGTTGCCACTGTCAAAACAGCAAAATCAACATTTTCAAATAAGAAACAAACATACATATAAAAAACTATATACAGACTCAAATGCAAAATAAATAAGTAAATAACACAACAATGCAGTGAAAAGGATTTAAATATTTACAGATAGATGCGATATCTCCTCCTACTTGAGGATTGCTTGTTTCGGGCAATGCAATCCCCAAGACCACAGAAAACTAACTCTCATTACCGTAATAAAACGGAATGTATGGTAATGCACTACTTTAGCTTTTGGAAAGAGCTCTTTGAACACGCACCTTCTTCGTCTTTCGGCTTCCTGATTATATGGAAAAACCCTTCCCAGGGCGCCTGCAGCTGAAATAAGATTCCTCTATATCTCTTGGGGTTCTCGAAACCATATTTAATCTCCTTGATATCGCATCTCCTCTTCACTCTCTTGATAACCCTGCTGATTCTTCCTTTAGTCAACCGATGAACGTCTTCTAAATGTCACCAGGTACTGATAACTAGAATAAAGCGTGTCCAACGGTTACCCAAAGAGCAGGTCTCATGGCGGATTGAGAGAGAATTGAGAGATATGGTAAAATATTGCACAATTAAAAATGTCGTCCAACTGCGGATGTAAAGAAGTGGTTTGAGTTTTTTACAGACCTAAAAGTCTGCCTATTCCTTTAAATATGATAGATGTGGAGTTTGTTCCTTGGTCAGAATGAATAAGAACACACACCCTAAATCACGAAATCCAGTTTTCAGCTCAGACTTTAGCGACAATTCAAGCTTCTTGAAGATGGATAGCATAAGCTCTGGCCATATTTTTAAGTAATCCTAAATATTTTTTTTTAAGTAACTAAAAGTTACCATATTTTTAAGTAACTAAAATGTGATGAATGATGTGATGACTAGGATGGACGTTTTGCAAGGTATTTTTCGAGAATATACAGAGCAGTCATTTCGAATGGTGTTCCTGACTTGTAGCACTAGTCTTTCTTGTCTTTGTAATTGAGGGCCTTTTGAAGACCACATGCATTACAGAACTTGCACCATTTTTTAGATCAGCTTTGGCCTTGTATCAAAAGAAATGTTTGTGAACTTTATGAAGTGGCTTTGTTACATCCAAATGACCTCCAGCAGAGCTACTATGAAGCTCTGGCAGAACACTAGATCTCTGACAGACGCTTCCCGACTCGAGATGTCGGTAAGATGAGTTGCTATCTAAAAGACTCTTATCAGATTCCCATTTGCGAACAGAACTCCATCTAGCAGTAAAGGGAATTCCAAAATTCGAATAGCTTTTCGTTGTCTCACTAAAGGATGCCATTCCTCGCCAGCAGAGGTTTCCACTCCCGTTTTGCATGAATTCTATTAATGGTTATTAAATCTCAAATTTAAGCTTTTCTAAGTTCTTCGATGTATTATGGATAAGTCTGTGATATTATAGACTTATCCATAAACAAACTTCTAAATAGGACTTCAAAGCTAGCATTTTCTTCGGCTTTCGAACAGTATTTTCACTTTTCTACGCAAGGCCTTGAAAGTGCTTCAGCTTTCCCGTAAGATGTCCCTTCGAGATGTCGAATTTCCGTGTCATATTCCTGTAGCCGCTGTATCCGTTTAACTCGACCCTGCGCATTTTTTAAACAAAGCATCCAACTTAATGAGGCAGGGTCTGACCTCAACAGGAATTTCCGATCGTAGAGGTAGTGTTGAAATGTTCTGCTGCCTTCACGATGTCGAACAGTTCTTTTTGGTGACACTGCAATTTCTTTCCGGCTTTAAGACGCTTTTACTAAATTAGGCAATAAAGTACTCTTGTCTGTCAATTTCTTGTAAAATAAAATAATAAATCCCATTTCTTCGTTGCTGGCGTCTGTATTGAAAATAAAGCCTTAGTAAAGTTGCGGATAAGCTAATACACTAGCGAAATTTAAAGCATTCTTAAGGACTTTAAATACTTCTTCATACGAAACTTTCTGTTACATCAAACATACAGACAGTGTGCTCGTATACACAGGATGAGAACTGGATATGCATGTCCATTTTTCCATATACTGACATTTTCTCTTCATTCCCGTTTTGTAGATTTAAGGATGGAACTATATAAAGTAAGTGCTCTTTAAACGTCAAGGGGTATCAGTTCGCAGAATCGTCACGTTCTCTGCGTTGTCTTCTACCATGCAAAAAGAAGACTCATTTATATTTCTCCTTCAACAGAGTGTCTATGATTTCCAATGTGAACTGACGATATTAGTAGAACATCGACAGTTCAGGTTTCAACTTTCAATAAATTCTACTCCTTTGTGACATTTTCATTTAATCCTTTACAAGACACTAAGTAACATGTAGCCTTTATATATGTCCCTCCTTATCAAAGTTCTAGCACATTATTCCATTATTAGAGCTCCTTTAAGACTTTTAAGCTGGACACACACGGCATCGTTTCAGTAAGTGTCCTTCTCTATTGCAATTCCAGCATTTCACTTTATTATTATTACTGTTCCATTTCACCTAAGACGCTTCCACCCCCTTTAATTTTTCTGTCCACTCCGTCACTGCCTGCAACACTCCCGTACTGCAGGCACCAGTAAAGTATTTTCTCTCTTACTGCTTGCCTTCGTTATGTAACTGAAAGCACATACGGCAGGCAATCGAGAGGTCCGGAGTTCGAATCCGAAGAGGATCAGATTGCACTAAACTTTATGTTTCCAGGCTTAAGGAAAAACTAAGAACTAGACTATAGCGCCCGAACTAAAATGTGATGAATGATGTGATGAGTTGATATTTGCTTCTGCATCACATAGGATAGTTATCATCTCTTTATATGAAAGTAATGCTTTTCCCAGGACTCTTCTCAATAATTTCTTGATCATCTGAACCAATCTGTCCCACCATGCTGCGGTTGGTGGATTTAATTTCCATTGAATTTTAATTGTCGAAGAACTTCTGGTAATTTGGTTCCAGTCAACAGATCGGAGTAAATTCCTTGCCCCTACAAAATTTGTGTCATTGTATACTACGCTAGGCCGTCCTTTTCGTGCTATGGATCTTCGAAATCCGAGGAAGAATCCATTAGTCGATAAGTTTTCAATTAATTCTAAATGAACCGCACGATAAACTCCACAGGTAAAAAGCAAGATCCAAGCTTTTCTATTTTCTTTTTAATAAAGTGGTCCTACTACATCAACACCTGTCACTTCAAATGCATAAGCATCTCTGACTCGATCTTCTGGGAGAGGACAAGGCACTGTATCAGTAGCTTTCGCCGAGTATCTCTTGCACCGAACGATATGAATTTTTGTATATGTAACGTTCGATATGACTTTTTGTATTGTTTTCTTCCTTTTATTATCCAGAAATTTTGACGAATATTGGTCAAAGGAAATTGAGTACCAGTGTGTAAAAGTTGTAAATGGTAGTCTTGTATCATTCTTTCTACTAATTCACGTTTGGATGGAAGTACAATGCGGCACCGGAAGTTTTCATCGTCATGTCTTCTTAAAAATTCTTTGTCTTCAACCTTACAATTCCTTGTCCATCTCTGAAAGTAAAATGTCCTTTCAACTGTTCTTCACTAGAGAATGCTTCTTGTTGAACGATCTTCAATAATTTCCTCTCCGCAATGTCTAATTCTTCAACACTCAGGCTTTTGTCATAATTTCTTCCTCCATGTCTACAATTATTTATGAATCTTAGAATCCAACAAATCATTCTCACAATTTAAATTAACTTGAAAAGTAATTCAGATACCATTTTTCAGCGGTGATATTAGCGAAAGTCGAAATAATGTTCTTTCGCTTTTCTCTCATTATTTCCTCTTCGTTAGTAATCACTTCACTAGTTGGATACTCTTTATCGTTCTTCATAAGCCATTCTGGCTCTTGCCATCAGCGAAATTTCACAAAACTATTAATCGAACACCCTCATGATGGTATATCTGCAGATTCAAATTTCCTGGAATGTGACGCCATTCAGATTCCGATGACAATTTTCGTATCTCTTTTACTCTATTTGCAACAAATGGTGCCCAATGGTCATTTCTTTAGATCCAAGAAAGCGCAGTTCTCGAATCTGTCCAACAGTTTCTAGGAACGTTGTCGAATTTGAGTGTTTGTAAAGCAAGAGCTGCGAGTCTGACCCCTATACAGCAGGCTAATAATTCTAGACGATTTATGGTCATTTTTCTTACTGGACTCACTCTACTTTTAGCTAGAAGAAAATACACCGATACATTTTCACTTGTTTCTTTTCTTAAATAAATCACTCATCCATAGGCTTATTTACTTGCGTCACAGAACGTATGAAGACTAAGACATTTAAAACCCTTAGAGTTCTAATACTGAATGAAAGTGATAAATCATCAATCCACGTATAGAACTCTTTTCCTAAGTATATTTGTATCCCAACCAACTTTTAACAACGAGATCTTTTGTATGAGTTGTTTAGGTGTTAGCGTTATAGGACAGAGAACACCCATGGGGTTGAAAATGCGATGTACCGCAGACACTATATTTCTTCTAGTAAGATTCACTGGTTTGTCAGTAGCAGGCTTCACCTCACAGAAAAGGATATCATCTTCCTTATCCCACAAAATTCCCAACACAGGAATAGGTTCTATAGTGTCTTCAGATTTCAAAAGAGAAGTGTGCTCCCACCCTCTAAGATCGAATGACGCAGAATCTAATATTTGTTTCGATTCCTCGATGAATCGCGTAAGTGTTTCTTCATCAGGAACAGATGTGATCCAATTATCTACGTAGAATGATTCTTTTAAATTTTCCGCTGTTTCAGGATATTTAGACGAATTTACATCAATGTGATGGCTTAATACAGCAGTCAATAAAAAAGGATTCAATACAAAAACAACGCGTTTATTTCTGAAAACTCTAAGTTCCTTCTTGTCAAAATCTTTCCACCATAAAAATCGTAAGAAATCTCGATCACTCTTATTCACTGACATTTGTAAAAAAGCCTTTCTTATGTCTGAAATAACTCCCATTCTATTCTAGTGAAATCTTAAAATTATAGCAATAATTAGTTCCAGCAAATTTGGACCCTTTTCTACGCAATCATTAAGTGAGCGCGAATTTTTGTCTTTATAGGAAGCATTAAATACCGGGCGCAGTTTCGTAGTCGAAGTTTCTTTGAATACCCTTTTATGTGGTAAATTATGTTGTAATTATGTTATAATTCCATCAATTAACCAATCTGTGAAAACACTTTCGTAATCCTTGAATTTGGTCTTTTGTATCAACCGGTGTATCGTACTGTTTAAACGCTGTCTAGAAATATCAAAATTTTGACTTAAATAGTCTTTTTTTATCACCCAAGGCAGCTGAACCTCATATTTTCCCTCTTTAAAAGTAACAATTTCGTTAAAATGATTCAATGGCGGCAATGTAAAGTTCTTTTCTGCATTTTATTTCAACATGGTCTCGAATACCCAATAAATCTAATTTTCGCAAGTTTTCAATCCTCGATGAGTGAATTAATAAAGAAGTCACTATAATGAGTCACATTTTCCCTATCTTCAGTATGATCAAACAGTTCTCCCATTAAAATCCAACTCATTTTGGTTTCCATTGTAACTAATGTTGAGTTCAAATGTTCAACTTTGTCCTTTACTAATTTGCAATAATTATCAGCTCCAATGAGCAAAGATACTTTGTTGTTTTCTAAGGATTCATGATCAACATCCGCTAAAATTATTCCCCTATCTTTTAGCAACTCCTTAACATTTTCCGGAGGATAGTATAGCTCAGCATTTGATATTTCATCAGTCTCTGAAACCTCAATAATTAATTCCTGGTTATATCAAAAAATTTTTTTATTTTTACTTCTACTCGCGCTCAGTTCTGTTTGGTATGCACTTGAAATCCGAAAGTGTGAATCATTATTTCTTCTTTTTAATCCCAGTTGTTTAGACAAATGCTTCTGAATATACGAGTTTGACTAGTGCTGTTAAATAAACAACAAACTAATTTATTACGTGAACTATTTTTAACTATTTATTCTAAACCTCTTGATTGTGATGCTTCGGGTTTTATCTCATTTTTGTAACATTTTGGTAAAGGGTTGCGTTATGTTTTTTATGGTAGTATATACAAGAGTTTTTCTCAGAGCAGTCTGATAATCTATGACCTTGAGCCAAACAAGCATAACATCTACCTTGTAGTTTTAGCACATTTCGTTTACCATTTACACTCATATTACACATTTCACTATTATTTGTGTTATTTTTTCAAAAAATACAATTTTCTTCTTTTACGGGAGCTAATAAGTCTGCCGCCGACGAGGGATTAACTTTAGAGTTAAACTTATTGTTTGTGTATTTAAAATTAATTTTGTGTTTGTCGAAATGTTTATTCTTTCCGTTCAATGGAACGAATTTCGGTTCCGGTTTGTTAACTGCGTACGTTTGTTCACGGCATTCAATTTCTTTTTTCCAAAAAGCGATTAAATCTGTAACATCAGATTTCTCTTTTGGATCACGCTTTCGGTGATATTCGAGAGTCAGATCATGAGGCAATAATTTCAACAATATTGGATTTAACAAGTCTCCGTACGAACCTGAAGTTACTCCTAAATACCTTTAAGCTTCGAATGTTTATTTCACAAGCGTCGTGTAATCCTCTTAGTGCATTTAAGTTAGAAGAATTTTTTATTGGTTCTATGTCCAAAAGATTATTCATATGTGGTTTTATAATTTTCTCTGATTTTCCAAAGCGTTCTTTTAATAGTTCTGAGCACGAATCGTAATTGTGTTCGGTTAACTGAAATCCTTCAACGACACTATATGCTTCCCCTATCAATAATGATTTCAAGTATACGAATTTTTCAATCTTGGTTAACGCTTTATTCTGATCAATTGCAGCTTGAAAACTGTTAAAAAATTTTAACCATTTTCCTTCATCTCCTGAAAATTTTGGAATATTTAACTTTGGCAATTTCATAGCCGATGACGATACATTTATGTCAGAAACAGATGTCTTCAAAGAATTTGCATCTGATGCATTTTTCACGGACAAAATTTTCATTACATTTATTCAATCTTATTTTAATTCTAAACTTTGAAGACATAATTTGTTCATTATATTTATCACTTGCAGAAATATCTTTTTCAAATTCCTTAGCATCTTTCAATTGAGTTTCGATTTGTGAATTCAACATTTTTAACGTGTTTTCTCTTTCAAAAATTGCTTCATCCATCTCCTGCTATTCCTCAATGTCTGTGCTTTCGATATTTTCTGATAACAAAGATTATATTTTTGTAATTAATTTCGTAACACTACTGCGTTCATTCGTGCGTTTCTGCTTCAGTTTGTCTAAAGCTTCCATGTTTAAAATTGAGCAATCACAATGCTGAAACTCAGTTTTTTTCAAATTTTCAAAGAAAAAAGGAAATTGCTTACCTGTTCACAGGTAATCCATCTGCTAGATTCTAATTCAAAAGTTCCTTGGTGAAGGCACAACTAAAAATGTTGTTTCTACTAATCCATAGGTTCTATTTGGGTGAGCTATTTCGGCATGTATATTCGATTCAAATTACAACTTCAATTAAGTCTTAATGACTTTTATGTACACAATCTTTATATTACAGTATTTACATGGTAGTTGATAATTACTTTAAGACAGTACATTTTAGTTGTTTCCTAAATCAGAAGCTTCGTCTTTACGCTCCTCCGAGCGGTTCGAATCTAGTCTCTTTCCCAAATCCCAATAAGAGAAAAAGAAAGGAAGAATGCACGCCAACTAGAGGCAAGAATGGAACAGACAATAACTTCTGCAACTTCGTAACCGCTTTTTAAAGCCAAATATAGTGGCTTTGCAGCAGGGCTTCAATTTCTAAAATTAGAAGTACCGGAGCCCTATAGAAGACTGTCAGGAAAGAAGAAAAGGAATGAATAAATAAAATGGCTAGTAAAATAATTAATAATTAAAAAGTTAAATAATTAATTGTTAAAATTAAATAATTATGGATTAGAATAATTAAGCAATTAATATTAAAATTTAATAAAATGTAAAGAGATATAAAAATATAGTAAGTTATGAAATAAAAGATAAATAATTAAATATCAAAATAAAGTACTGGACGTTTATTTATTTGGATTTCGGCTGGAATTACAATTTCAGACAAAAAATAAGAAATTTCTCAACCGGTCTCCGGTTTAATTTAAGGTTTGAATATAATGAATGTACTGCTTCAAGGGATGACAGAAATCAAAACCATTCTTTTTTCAGCACACCAATGAAAAATTTTAAAATGCTTAAAGCGTCCCTAATGAAAATACCGAGAATGTTATAAACAGTAAAAGGAAGTGGAGAAAATTTTAACGGATGACCTTTAGGTATGAAAACAAATAGAGAAGTGTTCCAACATTTTCTGATCACGATCTCCTCTCAATATCTGTCAAGCAGAATATGACAGGGAAACAAATTTTCATCGAATCGTAACTGAAAAAAAGTAACAAATGACAATTTTCAACCCCCATCTTTAGTTACATCGTTCCAAAAAGTCTGCAGGTGGTCTTTTCCGCGGGAAGACACTAGAGTTGAAACGAAAACTTTACCCACCGTTGTAAATTCATCGTACTTTCTGAATAATAAACTTTTGACATGTGTGTGAAATTTTCTTTCCTTAAAAGTCTCGACCTCCATCAAAGGGTTTGTTTACCAAAGAAAGAGAAGCATTCATTCAGAAGTCAGGATCGATTTTTTTCATAATATTATTATTAAAAATAAAATTTTCCAGATGAGATTTCTACTGAAATTGTTGTTCAGTTGCATTAAAAAAGTGCCGGAGCTTTCTTATTTAGGACTCCCGTGCACTACGGCTAGAATTATGATTTATCTCAAAAACTAAGAAGCACCAGAGCTGTGTTCTGGTGGGCTTTGGCACAATTTAAGCTCTGCTTTATAGCCTATTTCGAATTTCACGATCTAGCAATGCATATTGATATCAAAGTTTCCTACACATTAGAGATTCCCCTATTACTTTCGCCTCCTTTCCTGTTCATATTCGCAAAGCGCGTAGTAGAAACTTCTCTTTAAGTATAGGTTTATGATAAATGGTTGTTTCGTAGTATTTTGTCTGCGATGTTTACGAAGAAATTTCGCTTAAAAATATCTTCACGAAGTCACAATGTTAAAAGAAATAGCAAGCTACGCCATATTTTATTCTTTTCTTAATCGATAATACCTATCTTATGAACATTTTAAATATAAGCGTTAAGATTTAATATATTCTGTTATTATGTCAAAGCTGTATTAGATTAATTGGTAAAAATAAAAATATACTTTTTTTCTTTCATATCAAATGTCTGCTTTATGAAGACGTGTAAGGGAAAGAAATTAATCAACAGAAAGTGGTGATGTGTGAACAAACACTCTATTGGGAAAATTGGATACTGAGTGAAGATTTCGACAATATTCCCTTAGGATACATATTGCATAATGCATTGTACAGAGACTTTATAGTGAAAAATTTTGGACTTCAATCTTCGCCTTAGTGATATTGTGTATGGATCCTACCATTTGGTTAATAGGCTACCTATATGTATTTGCTGGACCGAAATTGTTTAACCATTTTTTTTCTGTCCTAGATCTGCTGATTTTACCGGTGTTTATTCATACTATTTTTTTTGTCAGGTCTGAGATTCTATCGTCTGATCACTTATACTTAATGCAAATTTACGCTAATTCCATCTCTTCTTTCTCTTAATTTCATCTGAGGCGCAAAATAATTGGCAATAACAAAAAGTTTCATCCTTCAGGTTAATTGAATTATCTTATTCTCTGAAGTGCCATTGATTTGATTACCTTCCACCAGGTCATAGTAACATCTCATAATGGAATCAGATTCCTATAGCTTCTTTTTGTTATGTTTTATTACTTTTATCTTTCTAACATTCATTACATTCCTGTTATGTTTGGAGAGCAATAAACTTTCATCAGATAACAGATAACAGATACTGAAAGCTTTAAGAATAATTTGATGCTTAACGTTTACAATTTTGTAAAGAATTTTGGTGTGACATCTCTGAAAGAAAAGCACGTAGGGATAATTCAGGTTTTTGTCTCACTGACTGGAAAGTGCTGCATCAAAGAGCACATAGGAAGAATGAGTTAATTTTTTAAGACTTTAGATTAAATTAAAGCATAAAAATAGTACTTGGATATAAATTATTACTTCTGATATTAAGAAATAGGAAATACACTCAAGTTTTGAAATTCCGAATATAATCTGATTATTATATCCTTCATCATTCTGTTCACCTGTATGATCTAAAAGTATCGATATTTAACCTTCCAATGCACTTCCGCTTAACTCAAGTATTATGCATCAGTTATATAACTGTTTTCTGATGAGCTCGAAAGACTGCTGTAATTATGCCAGTTCTATAACACCCGAAAATTGATACCGTGTGCACATAAAAATTATAGTAAGACGAGAAAATAACAGTTTTCCTATAATGATAACTGACCTTCTATTGTGTAAGAACGTATTACGAACTTAAGTATGATTCAATCTCAATCAAGCAGGAATAAATCTAACCTATTTGCATACGTGATACGTATGAGCTTGTTTGCCGCCCACACGGTATAGTGGTTAGAAGGGCCAACTGCGGTACCGACGGATCCGGGTTCAGATCCCGAAGAAGGCATGTGTGTTTGTAAATGTATAACGACTTTGCAGGATGGAGGCACTATAAATGTATGGGCAGCTGGAAATTTTCAGTATTTAAAATGAATACATTTTAACCTCTAGAATTTTTTTTTTTTTTTTTTTTTTTTTTTTTTTTTTTTTTTACGTTTCCAAGAGCTTAATAAAATCAAACATCATTTTTTATTTTCATTTAAACAATATGAGATAACTCGGGTATACACAAAAATTTTACTCAATTAATTTTATTGAGTTTTTTTCTTTGAGTTTTATTGAAATCAAGTTAATTAGAATTTGTTTTACTGGAGTTTGGCGTAGTTCATGAATCCGTACACTGAGTGTGGAAATTAAAGAAAGTTGGTTAGCTTCCAAAAATTTTTTGTCTAACTAAAAATTTTACTGCCTTCATGAAAGTCAACAGCAATGATTAAACGCAAATGGTCGTAAGTGAGCAAAGTATGGTCCCGGGGAAGGATCCCATTTCGGGCTAGGTGGAGGGTTACTGGATTCCGTTGATGTTACTAGAAGGAACTAGCGGACGCATGCGCTTTAGGAGAAAGAAGTTTGAAGAAGAAAGAAGGCTGTTACCTGATCGATTGATGCTATTTATGGACACCAGGGCTCATCCGGGGATTCTGCTTTTACACATTTCACAAATTCCTACCCCCTTGCCGGGATAAAAATAGAAAGCTATCACAAGTGACGTTAGAGAGAAAAAATTATGATTCCATTTGAATGACGATTCTCCTTTGAGCCCTTATAAACTTCTCTTGGGGGAACTAATTGATCGCCTCTGATTGGCTGGCACTGGAAGTACAATATAAGGCTGAGCGAAGTTGCTTAATGAAAAGTTCTTTCGAAACTGCAAACGAAGAGTGAAAGTCCATTTTGCGAAAATGCAGTCTTGCAGATTGTAAATGAGTGTCTAATTCGGGTATCAAGTCTTTAAATAGTTTAACAGTTTAACTGAAAAGAGATAGCCATTTGCATATGAAGTGCTAGCTAGACAATGAGGGTTAATTAAAGTTAATTGCTTTTAATCATTATTATGGCTGTCATTAATTTCTTTCGCTTCAGTTAAGATAGCTTTATTGGAAACAAAAACGCTAAAAGCGGTTGTTTAATGGAACTAAAAGATTCAAGACTGTATTAAGTTTCTTTGAAAACTGGTTTTAGTCATTGCGCTTCCTCGCATACATATCATTGTGTATTAATTTATGGTTTCAGCAACTGATGGTTTTCGTCAGTATTATTTTATGGTTTCAGTAACTGATGGTTTTCGTCAGTATTATTTTATAGTTTCAGCAGCTGATGGATTACTTGTAACTGAAAATATGTGTCAATAAGAGTAATTTTATATATATGGTAAAGTAAATAAGAATTGTAAGTTTTGAAATGTTTGACATTTATCCAAAAGTTAACAAAAAAAAGTTAACTGTATCTCAACTTTCATATACAGGGAAAAGAAATCGCTACACTGTGTTCATTTAATTAATTACGTAAAAAAATATGTCAATTTTGTTTCCCTCTCAGAGAATAAATGTTAATAAACATCCCCTCAGATTAATATTCGTGAAGGAAAATTAGCTTTAGTTTGCTTAGGCAGACACAAAATGGCCGTTAATACAGAAGATAAGTTTCTGCAGTAAACAAGTCCTACAGTAAATTAAATATTAGGCAAATCTCACCTTATGTACCTTTAGAAACATGGTATTTTGATTTATTAAGGAAGGAAAATATTTAAAATAGTTTCTTGCGGGGAAAATTTAATCTTGAAAGCTCAAGAATCTGTGCAATCGTGTGGTTTCTAGCGAATATTTGGAGGATTTACATAAAACAGAAAATTATACTTTAATAGGACTGAAATACTAAGCCTCTTTAATTTCATTTGTTTTGAAAATTAAGTATTGTCACAAGCAAAATGGTAATGTTAATACTGATGCCCGAAAAAAATTTTTGCGCCCTGGGCAGATGACATTTTCAACGTCCTTTAATATAGTACTAGACCCAGGAAAACAAATAACGCTGCATATATCTGGTTTCCTGTTATATTTAAAGCTCCAAGACACCACTCGTGTAGCTTTAGCCGTTTATAGGCGTTGGCCGCTACTAAGGCCGGAAGCGGTGGTCTCTTTATTATGGAGGCCCCTAATAGGTGGACCATCGTTGCCTCATACGAAGGAAAGGAGAAATTAGATCCATGCTTTCTCCAGGATTCGAACCCGGGCCCTTCGATCCGGCAATCACTAACCACTTTTCTACTTGGGCGGCGGGACCCACCAGCGGCCGAGTGGAAAAGTCGCTGAACACTGGTAGTTTGGTCCGAAGTTCGAATCCCGCGAACGGGCTGGTTGCATGGGTGTTTTAGTGATTTTCCCCATGTGTAACGCGTATACGAGCCAGTTCCCTTAGAACGTCCTCCACGAAGGCATCCCTTCCCTTAGGCAGATAGCCCTCGAGGTTTTGCCGTAATTAAATAACCTAACCTAACTTAACCATCTGGGCGGCATTGGTCAGAGCATTTGTGCTGTGTGCTACGGTAACATTTAAAAGAGAATGCAACGAAATAATATCACACTGGAGATGAATTTGGGTTCATTAAAAATTATGAAAGCAAAAGTTTGAAACCGCGGTAAATTTAAATTTGGATAGACAATTGTTAGAGGCTGGGAAAAAATAAAGAACGTTGTAGAGTAGTGATGCGTGACCTGAGTTTGAATTAAAACTAGAAAAGAAAAAAAAATATGAAACATGCTGACTATAGAAAAGTTAGTGAAACTATCTATATATGATTTTAGCAAAAGAAAAAAAAAACGTTTATAATAAGTCTTCTTTTCCAAGAAAACTGTTAAATTTTAGGAGAAATTTTGAGAGAACTGAGAAGTTCGAGCGCCAGCTGGCTTCAAATATAGAAAAATCGGTACGAAGACAGATAGTTGGGAATTTTGGAAAAAAGAATTCCACTGAAATGAAAAATGTTCAAACATTTACAAAAATAACAAAAAATAAAGGTCTGTGTAGGGAAAATTTGAATGGCGTCGTTATGGATTTGAATTTTTAATATTACCATAAAGAACATTTATATCCAAGCCTAAGCTTTCTTTAAATTATAAAAGACTCTAAAAGAAGTTACATTTCTAACATGCAGCAGTGCAACAGACGATGCAAATTGATGCTTGCGAAGAAGAGGAATTACATTCATATATTTAAGTGTATAAAAAGATACGGAAATAAGATTGATGCTTATAATGACCTACCTGTTTGATGCAAGAGCCAGCTGATTGCGCATATGGTTGGAACATCATTTAAGGGGCGGTTTTCATCAATACTTTTTACCTGAATAGAAAAGCTTGGGTAATCCAAAAATCTACCACCGAAGGCAGCCTCATCGCAGACGATGTCTGTTCATTTTCTAATGAAAGATGTCAGTGCATTTTTATAAAACACAGAAAATACAGGTTCATAATACAATTTTTTATGTAACATCAGTTATTATGCAGTTAATACACTACAAGGTGTTTTCTCCCTCCTTCCAGCATGCCTTCGTGGCGTAACAGTAGCACACTCGGTGCGTATTCGAGAGGTCCAGGTTCGAGTCCCGCTGACGGCATTGCTCATTTTTCACATTCCAGCATTAATAATAATAATAATAATAATAATAACAGTAAAACTAATGACTCTACAACAAAATTTTGAGAATGAAAATAAGCACTTTTGGTATGTACGTTTTTATAAGGATGACATGTCTCACATTAAAGTAAAAAGCAAAATAACAGAGGTAATAAAAAGAGTTATTATATAATACTTATTATTGTTTGTATCTTTCTCAAAAATCTCTATCAATGGAAGACCGCTAAACACTGGTAGTTCAACACAAATTCAATTCCAGGCGAAGACGTTTGCTGCATGATAGGGTTTTATTGTTTTCTCCATGCCTAACGTGAATGTGGGCTAGTTTCCCTTAGATATTTGTCCCCGAATATCTTAAATTTGATGCACATTTTCTTTGCGTTTATTACAGTATTCACATATGGGAAGGCTTTTACATTTTGTAAATAAAAAAATGTATTAGACTTACATGTTCATCATGGATAAAATGAAATTTCGCTTAACAAAGCTTCGCAAGAATAAGGTTAGTTTTGTGTTTATAAAATTTGTTGCATTTGCATAGGTTAAAATTAAAGCATAAAGTACTTACGTAAATAATACTTGTATTATTAGCAATAATATTCGCAGTGACATTTTTCTTTCATTCAGAACAACAAATTTTCATATTGTGGCTATTTATGCGCAGTACAATTTTAGTACCAATTCTTTCAAGATGCAATTTCCAATTTGATATCTACTGTCAAAAAGACAAACTGTTTTATTTAGCAAACAGCGAAGTTTGTGATTTATTTGTCAACCAAGGAATGCTGTGTTCTTTTTCGGAGAAAAGAACTTTGCACAGCCAATAAATTTTTGAGAACATAATGTTTTGTAATTATACCACTCTGTCCTTTTCAAAAATAAACGGAATGTTCTGTGTTTTGATGTTCTCCGCAAAGCAAGCATTCTGACAAGCAAACGTCGGTGGGAAACAAGGAGCAGAGGAAAAGAAGTTTTGGCAAATTGCCTTCCAAATCGATATCAAAAGCCAATAACTTCCTCGGACATATCTCATCTCTGGATGACATGCCTCCCAGAGACTTGATTGGCTTCATTTATCTGGCTATTTTTAGTCACTTCCGCTAATACCTGACGTTGTCATCAGCACCTGTTGTCACACACACATGCCACATGCTTCCGTTAAACAAAACATAAAAAGCTATATTATATTCAACAGAGGAAGGAAAAAATAGAAATGTATGTTTTTTTTTTTTTTTTTTTTTTTTTTTTTTTAAGGTTTTAATTAAATATCTACTCCACGTAGGATATCGGATTTCATATTTAATTTTATTTGTAACAAACTATGCAGCCAGTTCATAATTATGATTTTAATTTCACAGCATCTGTGTGTGGGGGTTTATATTCTAATAAAAGCTTTTAGCTTTTATTAGAATATAAACTTTTTTATGTTTACATTAATTCAAATTTTATGAATAGCTAACAATATTTAATTTCATTTATTAAAATAGGCTATGAGTATCATTATGCACCTTGAATAAGTTCTATTCTATTATCGTCCCAAACTCATTCACCAACTCATCTGTTACATGCTTTTTGCTACTAGTATACCATGCAAATTTGACTTGTTTTGTTTGAATTGCATAGATTTTGTTATCCTAAAAGAAGCAGTGAATTTATTTGATTATAATGAAAGTTTAAATACATTTCATTTAATATTTTGAATTTTGCTTTTAATTTAGTCTTAATTTTCAATTAAACTGTATCTCACATTTAGTTATTAAGTTTCATTTGGTGACAGAAATATTTTCCATAGGTAGCGCCATATTGTCTTCTTATATTTCTCTGTGTTACAGTGGATACTTTTATCCAATTGGCAAATTATGTTTTATCGTACAATAAACAAAGTAGAACTGAAATCAAAATGTGGAAAGAAAATGAAAAAGTAAAGCGTAAAATTGTAAAAGCTTTTGCCCTCAAAGCAAAAAGAAAGAAAACAAGAAAAAAAACTGAAAGCTTTCAGATTTTACATTACGCACAAAGGGGAGTTTTTTTAACGTCTTGTGCGTTACCTTTATTTATTAAATATCATGTTCTTCTCACTTAAACAATAAAATTCAGTTCAGCAGCAATATCGCAGAATAATTTTAAAATGAGCATGTCTTTAGAATAGAAACATACACAGTCCACGCCTATTTTTACCATAAGAAATGACCTGGGGTCAAAACTTCATAACAATCAGAATCATTGGAAATGTGTGTAAGAGGTCTCGAATTCAGTATTCCCTCTACCTGCAAAATTATAGTTTCAAACTCTTCATACGTAAATCGCAAATTTCCTATCGTTCTCTTTAAGTGATGCTTTACGGACTTTACACTGGCTTCCCATAGCCCTCCAAAATGAGGAGATTTGGGAGGTATAAAGCTCAAGTCTATTCCTTCGGACGTGAAATATGAGGCCAAACTTTTGTCAGGAAAATTAATTACATTATAGAATTTCTTCAGCAGAGAATTTGCTCCTACAAAATTTGGGGCATTATCAGTGCATATTTTCACACATTTGCCACGTCTGGCCATGAAACGCTTAAGCGTAGCAATTAAAGCACTAGGCGTTAAATCTGACAAAGGCTCGAGATGAATAGCCCGTGTCACAAAGCATATACATACACAAATATACAAATTTATTTCAGCAAAACTCCCTTTTATCTGATGCTTGTAATTTACATAAAATGGACCCTATAGATCCAAGCCTGAAACACTAAATGAGGGTGATCTGTTAACTGTCTCGTATGGTAAATTACCCATAATCTGTGAAGACAAAATCGGTTTGCATTTAAAGCATGTCACACAAAGTGTTTTTCGCGCCAAATCTCTACCACCTAATGGCCAGAATTTTATACGTACTGCATTCAATCCTTGAGGGCCAATATGCAATAATCTTCTGTGCACACTAGAGAAATAAATCTTACTTAGCTTAGAATGTTTTGGGAGGATTGCAGCAGGGTATTTCTGAGAAAATGGTAAGGAAGCTTTTTCAAGACGGCCACCAACACGAATTATTCCTTTACGATAGCAAAGGGAAGTAAATTTTTTAAGTTACCTGTTATGTCCTTTATACAAAATAGAACTCTCTGCTCATGCTTAATAAGCGTTTCTTCAGCTATTCTTACCTCTTCTAGTTGAAGAGGGCCTACCTTTTTTGATCCATTCTTGCAATTACAAATAAACCTAAAAATATAAGAAAGAACATTAATAATTTTATAATAATTGTTACTAATATTCAAGAGTTCGTCTAAAACGTTAGAGTTCATGTC
The DNA here is from genome assembly GCF_044657685.1 of Stegodyphus dumicola. Taxonomy (NCBI): domain Eukaryota; kingdom Metazoa; phylum Arthropoda; class Arachnida; order Araneae; family Eresidae; genus Stegodyphus; species Stegodyphus dumicola. Next base: position 136,756,881 of record NC_140777.1, read on the forward strand.
AACCAACATAGTTCTCTCAGAAATTTCATTAATGTCAATAGAACTTTTGCTTTCTTGCACAAAGGATTCCCTTTCATTTGGTGTTAGGTTCTCAACCTTTAGAACTATTGGTTGTAAGCACTTGTAGGGAAAATGTGGGTCTGTCAAAAATTCTGCACTAGTCCACCATTTGGAATTATTCACTAGAGAAGAGGCACTAACTCCACGCGCTAGACGATCGACTGGATTGTCCTTGGTTGAACAATAAAACCATGAATGAATTAGTCAACTTCTGAATCTCGCCAACGAGATTTTGAACGAAAGACTTCCATCTTCTGCTTGATCCTTTAATCCAATACAATGTGACAATGTGATACAGTATCACTCCAAAAAGGTATTAGATGAACCTTTACAATCCAAAAGTTTTTTAACTTCCCTTCCCAATTTTGCAGCAATAAGTGCATCCAACAATTCCAGTCGAGGCAAGGAAACCTTTTTGATAGGTGAGAATCTGCTATTGAAAAAGCCAGCAAATTCATAGAAATGTTTCTCGATTCTGTATTTTTACGTAAACGTCTGCACCATACGACTTTTGGCTTGGGTCAGAAAAAACATGGATCTCTATATTTTCATCACATGAATCCAAAACAAATCTTGGAACACTAATGTTACTAAGTTCTGAAAGCTCCCTGCACCACTGAGACCAGTCGTCGTTTAAGTCAGAAGGAAGCTCAGCATCCCATGGTAATTTACGTAAACATAGCTTTTGTAGTAAACGTTTTATTCTAACAGTGAATGGTGTGATGAGTCCAAGATTATCGTATATTTTTCCAGCTGCGTTTGGTACTTTTCTTTCTCCTCGAAATTTCAGTCAAACAAGAAGCCTCTACGCTCAAACTATCTTCGTGAATGTCCCATTGAATTCCTAATACTTTGAGTACCTTTTTATTTGAGCTTAGCGGATGAATGTCAAAATTTTCTACTTCCCATTTTTTTAGCTAAATGACTATCATTCGTCACCCATTTGCGTAAATTCATCTCAGCTCCACTTATAATTTCCTTTGCTTCCACTGAAATTTTTAAGGCTTCTGATACATCATCTGCTCCTGTAACAAGATCATCAACATACATACATGTATCAAGAATGTGAAAGGTATCGGAATACACGTTTCTATACTTTTGGATATGCAGCTGTATAGTTGCCGCCAACAAAAAGGGACTGGAATTAACACCAAAGAGCACACGCTTATATCTATACACTTCTAGCTGATCCTCGGTATTCTGCAAAAGTGTATCAATATTCTTAACAAAAAAAATCTAACTGCATCTCGATCTTTCTTAGTTAACAAGATCTGTAAAAATGCCTTTTCGATATCTCCTAAGATTGCAACTCTATCAAGTCTAAAATATATCAGCAAATGAAATATATTTTGATTCAAACTAATACCAGGCCACAAACAATCATTTAGGGACAGACTACCTATTTCATGTGAGCTCGCATCAAATACAATATGCATTTTTGTCGTAATGCTTTCTTGTCTATAAACTGCCTGATGCGGCAAATAAAAAATTGTCTTGTTTACTGGTTTCGTAGAATCTAATACTCTTTCTATTATTCCTTGATTTAGGTACTCTTCCAGAGTTTCTCTGTATTTTAGAGCTGCATTTTCCTCACCAGGATCTTTATTCTTTTTTTCTACGACACCAGAATTGTCGCCTAAATGTCGCCTAATTTCTATGCATACCTACAAAAATTTTTCTTTATTCAAAATTTCCCAGAATCTACGTGAATATTGGCGCGTTTTGGAATTTGGCATACTTGTTATGAGCGATAATAACGCCAAATATGGTTTCCTTACTTTGGTAAAATTATTTGAAAAAATGAACTGACACCTTTTGTTTCCGCTCATGCACAGTGAAAAAAAGGATGAAAGTAGGTTACCATAAATTAAGAATTTGACTAAATGAATTATTCTCCAGACAAAATGGAAAGAATGCGTCAAGATAATTTTTTGATTTTTCTCGGTAACTTTACAACCAATTTAATATTTGGGCATAATTTGAGTTGTCGAATAGAAAATATTGAAAAAAAAAGTTATGTCATTTTAGAAAAAGGTTTGATTTTGGATCAAAATACTATGTTAGAACAATGATATGCATAAATCTAATACTCGTTATATATCCTAAATCCCGGCTTTTGGGATATGAAAGACGCAAGTTAACTATTGTCAATCCTCTCAGTAGAACGGGAGATAAAGCACTGTCCCATTTTTTCTGCCCGTTGTTAATAATAATTAATTTGCATGATCTTTATTCTTACTTTATCAAAAATAAAGACTTACATATGAAAGTTAGCTAAATTTATGCATAAAGTTATAATAAGTGTATGTGTAAAACCATACTAAATGTATGTATAAAATCACATTGCTAAGCTTAGTATAAAATCATTTAAGTTTCAGCTAAAATTTAAATAAATATCTTGATTAAATTACCTTGTTTTGTTTCTAAAAAATATTTAGTGTTTGGTAAAAGTTTTTGGTATTAAGAATAAGGAACAGGTTTTAGCAGCAAAAGTAAGTTCATAGAAATCAATAATTTAATACTTATAAATTTATTATTTAATGAATAGACACTGACTTACGATTGTTTATGAACAGTAAAATTATTTATTTGTTTACTGAAAATTTATTTTAAATATCCTACTTTTTTCCCACGTCATTAGGAAATATATTACATATTTGATTCAGGAAATATATCTGTAGAGTCAATAAAGACCATTAGAGTTTCTTTTTTCCTTGAAGCATGAAATATGAAACATTAATTCTGCTCTTGCTAGAATTCGAACCACAGATCTTCCACTAGTAGTTTTACTTCTTATCAATTTATTCTAAAAGGGCATGCTATCCCAAAAAGGCGTGCACGAGGTATTGCGATAATTCATTACATTCTCCTCCTCTTAAAGGGTGACTAGAGAAAGATAGGAGACCTAATCGATTAAGTTATGACGAGTTGTTCGCTACATTTCCAGTTCGAGACTGTAGAGACTATAAAATTTCAAACTAGAAAAGAAAGATAAAAATGTAAAATTTTAAATTAGACAATATATTAATATAAAGCATAGATTTTGAACATTTTAGTCCAAAGGGGCTTTGTCCCTGAAGGACTATTGTTTTTCGTTTTGCGATTTTGAGTCGATTCACTACAAGCGGCGAATCACTTTTCAAACTGTTTCCACAAAGTATCATCGCCCTGTGTTAAATTAAGAAATTAAATAATGAAAAATCATCATAAATGTATGTATATTTCTCGCATTGTGATAAAACAACGGTACATAGAGCCATCGAATTTTGAATGAATGACGTAATACTTCTACGAATATGGGCATGTGGAAGACGAAATTTGAAATTTGGAATTAATTCTACTATCGATTTCCTAATTTGTAAAACTTTAACCAATTTTTGATTAACAAACTCAAGGATTTCAAAGCGAGCAATGGCAACGTTGTCCAAAAAAAAACATTTTTATCTCCAGCGCGCGAGACTCTGTATGGGAAATTCTAAAGATATGCTCAATTTAAAACTATTTTACGATATTGCTGTTGAACTGAATGTTATGGTTTAAGTGCGAAGAACGTGATATTTAATGAATAAATAAATGTAACACATAAAATGTTAAAAAAATGCCCCTTTGGACGTAATTTAAAATCTGAAACCTTTCAGATTTTTTTTTTTTTTTTTTTTTGGGCTTCTTTATTACGTGCTTTTCAAATAAGCATTACACAACGGAAAGGGAAGGATACCCCGTGGATGACCCTTTTTAAGGGAAGCTAACTCGTATCCACGTTACACATAGGAAACGCCACGAAAACGCCTGTGCAGCCATCCCATTTGCTAAGACTCGATCCCCTGACCGAACTGCCAGTGTTCAGCGGCTTTTCACCATTCAGCCGCTCGTGGGCCTGTTTTGAACTTTTAAAGATTTTTTTTCTTTTGGAAAAAAGAATTGTTTCTATCTGATTACCTTCGATAGAGTTTTACACAAAATTTATTTCAAAATAAAATTGCTTTTTGCCTAATTTTAAACTAAAAGATTTTATCGGAGAAGGAAACGTGAAAAATCAACTGTGCTAAAACCAGGATTCGAACTACTGCTCTTAAAGTGCGAACTCGATATGCTAACCACTTACACTACGGGAGCATACACAGGAGTGATGCGTTAAATCCTTAAGAACCATTAGTCAAATTATTTGCTTATTATTTAAAATTAATGTATATTTGTTGAAAAGAATATCGTTATGAAATTATTTACTGCAAATATAAAAAGAAATTGGCCATTTCTCTTTCTGAAAATGTGTTCGTAAAAGCATAAACACGAGGACTATGTTTAATTTCCTGACTTATTTGAATCAAGGGTTACAGTAACTTACTAGATATTTTAATCCTATACTTTTAAATCGAACAGTTTGTGACCTAATACAAAAGAACATTTTGTAGAAAATCTTTTACGTATTTATGTATTTTATTTAAAATTATCAGAAACTTGTATAATTTACTTTTGTACTCCCGAAAGGTACTATAACATCTAACTGTCATCAGTAGCATAGAGAGAATTGCCTTTGCAGAACCGGTGTTCAAATCTAAATATTCTAATGAAACTAATGTAAATTTTTTATCATTTTACTTGCTCTTATTGCTTTCTTAAATAGCATATTTTTGTTTCTAAAAGAAAAAGGACTTATAGAAATGAGCAGAGAAACATTAAACTTGGGTACGCATCGTTAAGCGCATGCGCAATATGCCGTTCTGCATCGTTAAGTGTCTTTCCCATTTACTTAAGAGAAAATACAAAATACCCCATCGTTTTGCTTGACAGTAGTTATGTTGCTACATCATTTTTATTCCTGCATCAAATTTAAAAATAAACTCTTTACTTTTTCTCTTGCTATTGTAAGTTTTCCAAAAGCAATGGATGATTTATGAGCTTTTTATTATAGTTGATCTTTGACTTTCATATATATTCGCGGCCGAAGAAGAATTCTTCAACATTGTTCCAGAAACCAATTTAACCAGGAAACGCTTTTCGAGTGGATATAAAAGATTGTCGAAAACAATTTTACCTAGACAAGCCTACATTTTTCCTCTGCTTAGTTCTTGCTCGACATTACAATCGATAAAATTCGAACTGAACATCTAAGCAAACAAAGTGGATTATGATCTGTGCCTAGATTTATGTACGATGAGGATTCATGAGGAATGAATTAAAAATAATCATATTTAAAAGATATACGTAGTTTAAGGCATGCGATTAAATTATATATTATATGAAATATAATTGTGAATTTTAAAATTCAAACCAGCTTAGACTTTAAATGAAACTCAGGGTGACCAAACGTAGACACTATTCTTCAGGCGAAGAAAATGCAAAGGTGAGAGGAAATAACAATCATTTTATATAATTGACCACCCTTAAAATCAAGTCATTCTTATCTAAGACAATCTATAGTTTCCTTTTAGCTAATTTTTAATGCGTATTTCTCTTTCAGTTAGATAATTGGAAATGTTAGTTAAAATATTAGGAAAATAATAAGATCTTTAAATCAAAATTAGCAGCAAAGTGTAGTAGTAATCATTCATCATAAGTTGTTTTAAATATATACAGAGAGATTTTCATTTCACACAGCTGAAAAGTGTTAACTACCCTGACAACAAGCAGTTTGTTATTGTAACTTATCTCACTTGTTTGACTGTAACATCAAAACAAGCCGACGAAATTCATCCTGGAAAGAAGAGCAAGACTGCCGCTTTCGTTGGCAAGAGCTTTGAGCACCATACAGATGACAGCACAACTTCGCTCAGTTCCGCCCCCAATTTTGATGGAGAACACCCCTAAAAGATGGGTCAGAAGGTCTCCCATTCCTCTTCTCCTTACCAACAACCTCTCAAAAAGACTTTCGACTCACTGCATATTTAGAGTGCCCTTTTTCCGCGAAGACATTATACATTTATAAATATCCATGCCTTCACCGAGATTCGACCCCTGGCCCTTCGGTACAGCCGCAGACTCCCTAACCACTATACCGTGTGAAAGGTCCCAAGCGGCTTAATTTTACCTACTTTTAATACGGCAAAGCTTCTTCAAAACTATTATTTATTAAAGTCCTCCACGAAAGCATCCTTAGTCAGATAGCCCTCGAGTGCTTTGCCGTAATGAACTAAACCGACCAAACTATACCTTTAAAAATCTTGAACTTACCATACATCGATGAATGCGTTCCTTTAAATCGATGAATATTGGCATATGCTGTGTTTCGTTGGGTATTTATAAGACTTGAAATTCCCCAAATTTTACGTAACACCAGTATTCTGTACTCTTTACTCTAGATTTGCTAACTAGTGCCAGTGGACGGGTGATTAAAAGACTGCTGAATACTGCTAATAATAACTCGAACCCGATACAAATCCCAATGAACAATTTGGCAGAATGAACGTTTTTGTAGCTTTCCGTATGTGTATCGTGAATCTGAGACAGGTTTCCTTAAAAAAGTTCTTCGAGAACAGGAACTTTCCTTAGTCAGAAAACACTCGTCTATTTTGTCATAATCCAATAAACCTGAGTCCTTAGATCAGAAGCTGTACAAGTAAAAGGCAAGTGAAGTCTTCTCAGGTGAACAATTAGAAAAGGCGCGAAAGTAGCTTTAAAACGTTAGAAACTCATTTGAAGAAGGGGAATTATTAATTTTGAAACGCATCAATAAGCAAAGTTTCAAAACATTCTTAAAGTAATAAAACTTCATTGGCTCTAGATTTGGTAACCTAAAAGCATTGCATTCTTGATTTTGCTTTCATTCTCGGTGCTATATAATTAATTGCCAGATTCTCATTAATCATCATTCGTAGCCATCTTCTTGATCAGGTTCTCTTGATTTACATTTGACACAGCTTAATTTCAACGTAAAAAGCAGCAAATTTTTTTAATATAAATTAACTGATTTACTTTATTATTTTCTCGCAATCAAGTTTCTTCAGTGCACATCTTTCATTGCATTAATTTATCTCTTAATTCCAAGAAAGGTTTTTTTATTATAAGTAACTCAGCTGAATTCACAGAAGCATTTAAATAATAATTTATTCTTAAAAGCTATGCATATTCTTAAAGCAGTTTCATAATAATGTATATATAATGTTCAAACTGTATCATTGGAACTAACGTTTGACATTGATTTACGTTTATGGTATGGAAGTACATAGACTGTCCTGGATACGCCTTGTCGCCAGAGCCCACCAGCGGCCGAGCGGTAGACGCTGAACACTGGTAGTTCGGTCCGAGGTTCGAATCCCGCGAACGGGCTGGCTGCATGGGTGTTTTCGTGGTTTTCCCATGTGTAGCGTGTATACGAGCCAGTTTCCCTTAGAAAGTCCTCCACAAAGGCATCCCTCCCTTTAGGCAGATAGCCCTGTGTACTTTGCCATAATTGAATAATCCAATCCAATCCAATCCTTGTCGCCGGCAACCACGATTCTGTGCTGTCTTCCATAGATCTGAATTGCAGTTTTAACTTCAGTTTACATTGTAAGAAATCCATTTGAGTTTACATTGGTACAGTTTCGACATATTGTGTCAATATTTCCAAAGTCTATGAACTGAATTTTGAAAGCGAGATCAAAGGAAAAAGTTGTCCTTTGGAATAGCATCAAAAGATTAAACAAGGTTACCTGAAAATGAAATATACTATATTTCCAGTTTCTTGCTCAATATTTTGGATAAAGATATCTTTTTTTTTCTTTTAATTATAAGCTTTGCCATTAAATAAGAAGTGCAGTTCGATTTTTCGCTCTGTTACATTTTGTCTTTAAATTCCCTCAGAACTCTACAGTTGGTTTCATTTACTTATAGAATAATTATATTAAGCGTATAGGTACCTTATTTAGTTTCCTGTCCTGTCAATACTGAATTGTAATGAGACTAGATAAGACATGATGAGTTTCTTAAACTGCTCAATATCGAAGACAGAAAAAAATTTAAGTAATATTGTAACTTCTGTTATGAAGGAAGTAGCAAAAACCGTTCCGGCTAATTCATGATAGTTCATGTTATGCATAAAACTGATTTTTGTCAATATTGGAAAATCTTTCCTTCCCCCAAATATCTCTTATATCGTTAGCAATAAGCAATGTTCTGAAAAAGTAACTGTAGCAAAATGAAAAATAGGAATTTTCCTTACTAAAGTTTTTCTCTAAATAGAAATTTAAAAATAAGTTCTAGAGACCATTAGGTTTGTCAATGCAGAAAACATGACAAATATCCAGTGTCCTCGGCGAGACTCGAATTAAGGACTTTTCTAATCGCTTGTCGGGCGTGCTTTCCAGTTCCACCGCGAAAGCACGTGATAAGGAAGGGAAAAACCTTACATTCTTCCCACTTGAAAGACGGCTGGGAAGTTTGGGAACGTATCGCCAAACCTGGTGGTGACGAATTATTTATTGTCAACCATCTTTCTGTCAACCACCAACGTACGCTGATGTGTTTCCCATAGGGTTTTCGAAGCAGGAACCATGAATATGTGAAAATCCGTCGCCGTGACTCGAACTCTAGACTTTACGATTGCTAGGTAGACATGCAATCACACCATGAAGGCATGAGTGGAAGAATAAAAATCTTACAAAGTCATCAGTCCTGGCAGTGACGCCAGGTTATAACTAAAGAAACAACTGTAATCAAAGATTTACCTTTTCAACCAGCGGCAAAGTGGATAAGGCAGATGACCACTGACAGTTCGAACCCAGTTCCAGTCCTGTCTAGTTGGTGAATAAATATTTTCATGAATGTTTCACTGGAATACGAGCCACATTTTTTCGTAGAACGTCCTCCACGAAGATAACCATTCTACAAGGCAAGTAGCCATCGTATATTTTGCCATACTAAATTAAAGAAATAAGCATAATAGATTATCTCTTCCTTTAAGGAAAATGTTCTTGAGATTCGTGAAAATTTATATTCAGGATACACCAGAAGCAGATGAAAACTGTTAGATGAGAATTAGGCTGTCAATATTCAAAAGAAGAATGGACAATTTTTTCAGAGACGAAAATGATACTAGTTTTAATCCCACAACGTAATTGCAAACCTGAAAAATTAAACGAGATAGTTTCCAGTTTTTAATTTCTGAATGGTTAAAAAAAAATTACATGACAATGGATGCAGGCACGTTTAAAAGAAGTAGCTTATAATTAAATATTTAAATGTGCAAGTGATGTTAATGTTCCAAAACCTTTATAAAAAAAATTCTAATTTTAGAAACTACTTTGGTGCAATAATTGTGGTCCCTGAAATAAATTAGATTCTTTAAGCGTAAATCAAAAATACAAAGTAGCTCAAAGGTATGCGAATTCGAAAGTTGCGTTAGCAATATTTTTAAGTAACTGCGTATTTAATGGTTTGCTATGTCTGCAATACTCTAATTTAATTGTAGATCCTCATATCTGAATTATTAGCTATATTTGTGATTCCGTGGCCTCTTTAAAGTAAGTAATATATTTCTGATTCCGTGTCCTCTTCAAAGTAAGTAATATTGACCACTTATAAAGGTAGGTCCTAACAGACCTTTGAAACGGTGTGTAGTACTTAAATTTACATGCATAACGTTTGGTAGATAACGGTTAAATATTAGCTAAGCTAATCCTCAAATACATATGTCATTCGATACATCCATTTGTATCCTCTGAAATAAGCATTAATGCAGTATTAAATCTGAAACTGTTTGCAGATTGTTGCAGTATTCAACTGAGCTCTCGGGTTTAATGAAGAGATATGTTTCATTAGTATGTGAATTTAGACTGAGGAGAAAAGATTAAAACACATTATTGCTACATACGAGAAGAGTACGTTTATTGACATTAAAACATTCTTAAACTTGAAAATCATCATTCACACAATGCAAAATTAGTTGTAAATGAGAGTGTTAGCCACCCAGAATAACTTCGATTACACCCCTTACTGCAGATATTCAAAATATATGTATCTTTCTTGTAGATATGATGATAAACAAATATCTTTTGTCTTTTGTAGTTCGCTTCAACAAAGATTTACATATAATTACAAAAAGGAAATAGTTTTATTTTCCAAAAATAAAATGCACAGCATATATTTACGTCGAAACTAAACAATGAAATTATGTTTTATTTGCTTCCAATAAAACATACGTACGTTGTATAAGGTAAGATAGACGTTGCATAAGGTAAGATAAAAATCCCTTGTGCGGAGAGAAAATTCACATCACCTCGTCATGTTAATTCAAATGAAATTTGCCTATTTATAGAAAAGAAGCATTTCTTATTATAAACAAAGGCTCACCGAAACATAAGGCTATGCGTAAGTGTAACCTATAATTTAATAAACTCTCATGTAAACAATATATGACTGCCTTGTATGGCTTATTAAATTACACACATTTTTGATGCATTTCATTTAAACATATTTCTTCGAATTTCATTAGAGATATAATTCAATTAATTCAGTTCTCACTTCGCAGCAAAGCAAAAATGCATAAAAACTCAAAGCATCTTCATTAAAAAATGCAAAATACAGAAAAACATGAAACACCAAATACAGTTAAAACAATTAAAAAAAGACCAATTTTACAATTAAAATTAGAGTTTCTACGCAAAAATAAGAAATTCAGCTAAAGGGTAAGAAGGCAGGTTTATCGGCACACAAAACTGAAAGTTTGCCTTTGGTTCCTACTCGGCAAAAAGACATTGAAGATGCAGAAGTTCACTTAATTCATCAATTCTGCTGAGCTTCAAAATGTAAACAAATGGCGGTTTGTTAAGCTTAACTCGCCACTTAAACTTTTATATTGGTGATAATTTTCAAACTTTTTATGCAGATTAACTAAAGCATAAAAACCTTAACACGGAACTTAAAAACTACATAATTTAATCACATTTAACGTAAAACATGCGCAATTTACCAGCATATAAGTATAAAAAAACGAAGTTCTCCTAGTCGTATATATATTTATGTACGTTTGGAGCAGCCTATTCTAACGAAAAAAGGAGGTGTGCACAACTACATATTATAGCAGTTCCATATACAAAATTTCAACGTTCTACGATTACTTATTAAAGAGTTAAGCGAGATTCATACCTGCGTACGTACACGTACAGACGTCAAGAAACAATTTCTTCTGAATCCATTTTATAATCCGTTTTTGCAAAAACAATCCTTTATTATGTCCATGTGTACAGATGCCATACAAAAAAATGGTTTCGAGAGCAGTCGAAATGGATATTTTCGTTGAAATATGACACTCGGAAGTTTTCGATATTACAATATTTCCTTTACTTTGTACAAGGAAGTAAAAAGTCTATGCGTAAATGTAGACGATAATTAAAAAAAATCTGATGTGTACACCATATGTCTTCCTTGTACAGAATATTAAATTATACGCATTTTTTCCTGTATTTCATTAAAACTTATTTCCTCGAATTTTATTAGAGATATAATTCTCATTCAATTAATTCAGTTCTCACTTGCCGATAAGGCAATATTACAGAAAACCTCAAAATATCTCGATTCGGCCAGCAGGCAAGAACGCAGACGCTGGCCAGACGCTGATGCTGCAGAAAGAATTAATTCACTATTCTGCTAAGTTTTAAATGTAAACAAATATGGCTGTTATGGTCAAACAAATTAGGATTAGCAGCACTTAAACAACTTTTAAATTATTGATAATTCTACAGTTACTGCATGCAGATTAACTAAGGGCATAAAAACCTAAACCGGAAGATAAGAACAGCACAATTCAAAAATTTTTAAAGCAAAAATGCACAATTTACGAACATATAAGAATAAAAAAACTGAGCTCACCGAGCCGAATACCAAATATATACATATACGTATATATTTATATATAAATCTTTGGTGCATCCGATGACAACCAAAAAGGGAGGTGCACAACTACATGTTATATCAGTCCTACATACAAAATTTCAACGTTCTGAGGCTACTCGTTTTTGAGTTATGCGAGATACATACGTACGCACAGACGTCACGAAAACTTCTCTTCAGAATTCATTTTAAATCAGTATTATAATTTAGTTGGGTGGAAAAGAGTCCTTTAGTCTGCCCTTACTTGCGGATGTCACGCAAAAACATTGTTAAATTGCATTCGAGAGCGGTCCAAATGGATATTTTCGTTGAAATATGATACCTGGAATCTTTCGTGATTACAATACTTCTTTTACTTCGTAGAAGGATGTAAAAAGGAAGGAAAATATTTCGTTATTCGAAGAGTTCCTTTAATGTATATGTGACAGTTACTTTTAAAATACTGGCTTTAAATAAAATAAAGGTTTTGTATAAATGTAGATATCTGATAAAATACAACAAAATGAAATATATCATCTATAGTTCAGTAAACTGAATATGTATCCACAGTAACGATATAAAGAAAGTTTTTCTAAAGCATTAAATATATTTTAAAGAAAATTAAAAATTAATAATCTAAAAATACTTCTCAAACAATTAAGAAGGAAATAAACGCACGTAATTACTTAAACTGAATCAGCCTAAGGAAATGACACCTATAATCTCTGTGCCTTATCGCAATTGCTGCCAACTTTCAAAACTTTAATTACATATGCTTACAAAACATAGCATTTCATAGAGGATCGTGTGGGATATCTCCACATCCATTAAGCAATTTGCCACATTTAAAAACTGAGATAAAAATGTTAAAATGCCTTTTAAGTATTTTTAGAAGTTTTGAGTGCCTTACGAACTTACCGAGCGATATTAACTAATTTAATAGCACCTTCCTTAATTGCTTTTTCTTTTATTTGTTAAGTTATGCGAAAATTACTTGCTTCTTTTCTTTTGCCGGGAAAGGAGTTTTTCTCCGAAAATCTAATTCAACCTTTACGCAAGTGCATCAATTCTAATTAACTTGGACTTCGAGTGAGAGGAATTTCTAAGCTTTCTTGCACATTTGAAGATCATCTTGAGCTCTGAAGTTTTGAAAAAGTTTTCACAAAAACTCGTACATTTGGAGTAAGTTAATGACATACGCGAAGGGGGTGTTAAGTAAATTGTCAAGGGAGATATATATCTCATTATTTACCCGTTTCTTGAATGAAGATACATAGCCTATTTTAAGTAGAATTTTTAGTTCTGTTGAGAAAACTTATATTTTCAAGCTGAGATATACTACAAAATAAAATTAACTAGCGTTTTCAACTAACAGAGTATTTGCCATTACCAACTAATTCATTTCCAAGATAAATTCGTAAAGCGTAAATTTCTACAATAAGATAATAATACGAATGTTTCCTCCAAAATGGTGGTACTAAGGCAAAGGCACGGATTGGATAAGCCTTTCGAGTTAATTTAGTTTCTGTTTTTACATAATCAATTTGAAATCCAAGATTTTGTAAAGAAGTTCATTAAGTAAACTATGGTTGTATGATTTCACTTGAGCAAAACAAATGGGCAACTGATTTTAATAAACTACAGTGGCAAGTCGATGTGTTGAGAAACATTACGCTGTTCTGTAAGTTAATATGTAAGAATTCTAAATTAGTTAATTTTTGTTATATTATTTAAATAATATTTTAATCTCTTCTTTATAAAATTACGCGCTACCTGTTAACAAAATAATATATTAAACATTTTTTTAAATCTAAATATAACAAGAAATGTAAAACAAATTTTACAAAAGCTCTGAGACACTTTTTTGTCTGTGAAATTAAAACTTGAAAATTATTTTCCGTGTATTTTTGTCTCGGCAACAATAATTTATATAACGTTAGCTTTTATCTGAAAATAATTTAGATTTTTTTTCATTAAATCATGATATTATATCATTTAGAAAAGTCAACTAAAATTAATGAATTATTGGATTTGTGAATTGAAAATAGTAAATTTATTTCAGAAAATAGTAAAAACGATTACTTTATATCATGATACTAATATTCATTATACATATTATTGTGTTCAAAATGCATTGGTAATGACTCCATAAAATCAAAATTTCAATTTGTTTGTCAATATTTATATCTACTTTATAATCCTCTCTGACTGCAATGCATTTATGCTTACTTTTTTTCGAATCGCCGGATGACGTTTTAAAGTTGTTTTCATGAAACCGCTTCAAAATTAGCCGAGAATTTTTTTTAACGGTGACCGCCAAGCAGTAGTTTTATCCATAGAAGTAAGAAAAAAGTCAAAGGGGGCAATATCTAGCCAATACGACGCTTGAGAACTTATTTAGTTTTTCATTTCATTTTATTTTATTAGTTTCTCATATTTTTAGGAATAACAAGAACATTGTGAGCAATTGCATTTATCTTTTGCAGAACCCATGAAAAACATTTTGCCAGAGTTCTGGCCGTTTTCTATGAAATGCTTTAAGCAAACGCCACAAAATACTCAAATATCGTTCCTTTTTAATAATTTGGCCAGTTGATAGCGATCCACACCAGTTGAAACGGTTACAACCAAAAACATCGCGGACGAAAACGTCGCGAAGAAAACAAAGCAAAGCGAAAACGTCGCGGTAGAAAACATCGTGGGAGAAAACATCGCAAAGAGAAAATATCGTATGACAAAATATCGTGGTCAAAAATAAAGCGGTTCAAAAACTTCGCAGTTTAAAAACATCGTGATAAAAAAATAAAGTACCTCAAATCATCGCATGACGATAACATCGCACACATGCGTTTTTGAAATTCCATGCTGACATATTATGTAACTGACTTTCGTCATAACTAACAAATCGACATCCAAAAAACTGATTGCACGCTATACATGAAAATGTTAACGATACTTTAAGAATAAACGAAAAAAAAAACACTATAATTTTTGCTAAAATGATATCAGATTGACAAATGTTAAATTTTTATGGAAGAAGTAACCTCATGAAGTTATTTATCTTTTTTTTTTTTTTTTTCCGAAGCATTTTAGACTGTATTTCTTATAAAAATTTACCTTTAAAACTTTATAAAAAACGTAAATTTACTAATAATCTTTGTTGATTAACTATGTAAATTTAAAATTTTATTAAATTTTCTATAAGTTGCATTAATTTTCTACTCATTTTCAATTTTTAAATGTTGAAATTTCCTTCTTATTTTTAGTTCATTCAAAAATGTGAAATACAAAAGTAAGGAGCACCGATTGTGCTCTTTCCTTCTTGCGTTTCCAAATCATTATACGAGCATGCATTCACAAATTTTAAAACCTGAAACGCATTTGTGCGATGTTATCGTTATGCGATGATTTGTGGGTACTTTATTTTTTAGCAAGATATTTTCGACGACGGTGTTTTTAAACTGCGAAGTTTTTGAACCGCTTTATTTTCGAACACGATATTTTGTTCTACGGTGTTTTAGAACTGCGACGTTTTCTCTTTGCTTTCGTTTCACCCACGATGTTTTTTTTTTTTTTTTTTTTTTTTTTTTTTTTTTTTTTTTGTGTGTGTGTGTGTGTGTGTGTGTATCACGATGTTTTTGCCTTGCGATGTTTTCGGCGAATTACACCGTATTGAACACCGTATTGAATAAAACGCCAATATTACTTGGATTTTGGGCCATTTTTTAAACTAACCTATCGAAAACGTTTACCTTAATTTCTGTATCTCTTTACTACACAGTGATAAGATAAATTTCGTAGTTAAGAATTCTAAAAATTCAACCGTCTCAGCATTCGCGAATAGTAATTCGCTATATATATTCAACAAAAAAAAAATCGCCATTTACAGGAAGCTCATGTGCAAATTCTAATGCTTTACCTTGTAACATTGTTTTCACTGTAAAGGCTCCTGTTTTAGTTAAGAGTTGAACGTGACCCACAAGGTATGAAACAATTGTGGTACAGTTTCAAAGCAGTTTAATTGCGTCATCAACAATCTGGAGCTAAAATTATGCAAAAAACGCATATATATAAACAAACAATTTAAGATAAATCATAACAATAGCAATTTAAAAAAAAATGTTGAATATAGGTCATGTGTCTATAATAAATGTTTTTTATTTCCCTGAAAAGTCTTTTTTTATGAGCAGTTGTGGTAAAAAGAAAACAGAGGGAAAGACCTTTGATTACTTACTTGGTTTTTCCTGGAGGTTCCATACCTGTTCCGTATTATTAAGATAATACGCTGACTACGTTGTCTTGTTTCGTAAACCAGACTTGGATGGTGTAGGCAAATGTGTTAAAGCATAATTTTTTGGTACCACTGGCAATGCTCGGAAGATTGCCTGAACTGTAGAATGAAAAAAAAAATGATTATATAAAAGACAGAAATATACTTTGGCTCTATTATTGTCGTCCAGAATAATTAAGGGTTGTAATGAATACCCCGAAATCGAAACCAATATTACCAAAGAACTACCTAAACGTTTTACGGTTATTATGAAGGAGTGAGGACAGTGGGTATCTCTTGACTTCACGTCCACATATATAAACTGTTTTCAAGATGATAAAAATTATAAATGAGGTTTCTTGTAAACAAATTTCAGTTTAGTTATTTTTTTAGGTTCCTGCGTTGATGCTTCTTTTATACTTTTTAATTTATTTGAGGCATTTAAATGTAAACAGAGGCTTACATTTGTTGTATAACGGTTCAAACTCATATCGTCTTCTCACCATATCTATAGTTTAGCGGTTTTACTCTCTGAATTTCTCTGGACACACTTCAGTGCTCATGTCCTTTTGCAAATCACTAAATATATTGTAATTAGTCAAACAATGATAGCACCTTGACCTGTTCGATTAACACTATTAACACACACAGATAATAGCATGCCAAAAAGGCTTCGTATCAATTACAGCCCGAAGTCTCACAGTGAAGAAGGTGAAACTTTCTGACATTCTCTCCCACTGAACAATTACTGGAAACAGATGGAACCCATCTCGACAAACTAAGTGGTCACTAATTATTGTCCATAACATTTTAGTCTGGCGTCACTCATAGGGTCTATTAGGCGTTTTCGAAATAGGGAAGGCGAAAAAACAGCTATGCTCTCCCCTTGATTCAAACTTCAGATTTTTCGATTGCCAACTGTACGTGATACCAAAAGCACGAAGAAACAAAACAGCATAAAAAGCTAAAATTCTTTACATGGGAAACTAATTCTCAGTACTCAAAATTAGTCTACAGTGGCTAACCTTTGATGCTAAAGAATGTTGTTGGGCGATATAGCAAATGATTATTTTCTATCCTCGTCATATGTACTCTGAAATTCTTGCTATTATACGAAGTATGCAACACATGAGGAATACTAGAGTTGTGTGTTATAAGACACAAATACATTGCAAGCAACTAGTACAGAAGCTTTCAAGTGATGACAAAGTTCCGAAGAGGAGAATTTCATGACCTCAGAAGGAGATTATTCTACCCAAAATTTGTAGACTTAGATTGTAACAGAAATCATGGATAAAAAGCAATTAAGAATTTCATTTATTTTAATTCAATGCATGAATAATTTGTGCATTAATAACTACATAAATAATAAATGTTTATTAAATGTAATAAACCGTGAGTTTATGTCAATCTTCATATCATACCAAAATGGATAAATTCAATTTTAAGTTTTATTTATTATTTAGAAGGCACAGCTAAAATTTAAAAACAAATGGGTAGAAACATTAATCTAGGTTACAAGGCTGCCAATGCGAATAAAAGATCCGCTGTGTTGTGAAAGGCTCCCTCATAAAAATGTGCGGAATGCCAAACATACACGAGTTCGCCTCAGCAATTTTATGAATTGTAACATTTAATATAAAAATATGATGTTGGAAAATTATAAAACTATTTTAAATAAAAAGACTGCTTACATTTTACGACTTTCGTTTATATTCCAACCATATTCTTAAGCCTTAAAATTTATCATAGCCTGAGAGCAATTCAATTTTGCGTAATCATCTGCCAATATAGCCTACAGATAGAATATAGGTGGATAAATTTTTAGTCTCAAATGATCTACTTAAGGACGACATATTGCGAGTAATTAATAAACATTATTATCTGTTATTATAGTTTTAATATTGTTACGAATTTGGTATTTAAAAAGCTAATGTTAGTTCAATTATAAATTAAATGGTTTTATTTCTCGCGCAGTGCAGCGCGTGACGAATATTAAAAGAAAGCTAAGCCGGAAAATTGAAAATACAAGAGCGCGTGCATTAAATAAATAAATATCTCTTTTTGATTTCGAAAAAAAACTGGAAAATTCTAGCGCGTGATTTTAAAATCTTATAAAAGGAGGAAAACATCTCAGTTTGTAGTAGTTGCTTAGTTTGTTGTTGTTTAGAAAACTGCTTTTGTTGATTGTAGCGAATTCGCTGTTTTGAATTACGTTCTATTGGACATTTGAGTAGTTAAAAGATAACTACTGTGAGATATTGTAATACTGCATGATAATTTGAGAACATTTAAGCATTTTTGTTGTGATACTAATAAATTTTTGTTCATTTTTCATCGGACTTGTGCATTCATTTCATAACGAACCCGTACGCACGCAACAATTTTTGGTGTCAGGAGTGGGTTTTGAATGCCAATCACAAGAGCGATGGAAGAGCAGTTAAGACAGTTGATATCAGCCTTTGTGCATTTAAAGAAGAAATGAAAGATGATATGAAATCTGGTCAGTGCTGAAGGACACATACGACGAAACTGCAGAATACCCCAGGGTACCGATGTTCAGACCGCTTCTAACAAACAGCAGGGAAACTAATTAGTGGCCATCTCGCGGGGCGGAGGTTGCCAGATAATGAAAAGCCCCAGTTTAAAGCGTTTTAGATTTCTGCAGTGAGAGGCGGCAATAATGGACTTTTCATAATAGGACATATTAATGGAGTTCCCTGCAATATGACGATAGATACAGGAGCCAACGTTACCATCATCCGAAAAGATTTGGCTCAACAACTGGGAAACAAACTTATCTGGACGCCGCCCTGCGTTACCCTCCAGACTGTGTCCGGTGAGAAGATCGACATCGACGGAAAAGTAAATGTTAACATCACGTTTGGAAGTGCCGCTTACTATCACACGGCATATGTAGCAGAGATCACTGATTCTTGCATACTCGGATTGGACTTTCTAAGGAAATACATTTTTTTCTTGGACTTTAAAAATAACGAATTGCATTCTAGATCTGAGGACATAGCGTTATTTGAAGTTAATGATGAAGAAGTTAAATCTGTCCATAAAATCATAGCACAGAACAATATCACAATACCGGCAAGAACAGAAATTTTACTTCTTGGATCCATAGCCGAAAACAGAAATTTCCGCTACGGCATCATAGAATATCCCAATAACTGTAATAGTCCAAAAGGAGTACTAATAGCCTCAACACTCGTCGACCTATCCAGAACGGTTATCCCGGTGAGAGTCGCCAATGTAACTGAGAAGGTGAGAATTATTAAGGAAGGTGAAGTGGTTGCAGCATGTACTCCAGTAACCACCGTTGAAAGAAAGAGTAACATCCAAGAATCCGTGTCTTCAGAAAACATTAAATCAGAGTTACTTCAGAATGCGGAATTAAACGATGAAGAGAAGAATGCTACCGATCGCGTCATTAAAGATCTTCAAGTTCTTTTCTCCCGCTCGTCTTCTGACGTGGGTCGAACCAGTTTGACACAACATAGAATCGATACCGGCGATCATCCCCCGATCAAGCAACATCCAAGACGTCTACCGTTTGCTAAACAGGAAGAGGTGCGAACACTGTTAAAAGATATGGAAGAAGGCGATGTCATCGAGCCTTCAGTAAGTCCATGGGCATCTCCCATCGTTCTAGTCAGAAAGAAAGACGGCTCAACAAGATTTTGCGTTGACTATCGCCGGTTGAATGAGGTTACGAAGAAAGACAGTTACCCTCTTCCTAGAATTGACGACATTCTAGACACTCTTTCTGGAAGCAAGTGGTTCTCAACACTTGATTTAAAGAGTGGGTATTGGCAGGTAGAAATACAGCCTGAAGACCGAGAAAAGACGGCATTTACTACGGGACAAGGGCTGTGGCAATTCAAGGTAATGCCGTTTGGACTGTGTAATGCGCCGGCAACATTCGAACGTCTTATGGAGACTGTTTTGAAAGGCCTTTCCTACGAAGCCTGCCTGATATACCTGGACGACATCATCATCATCGGAAAGAGTTTTGAAGAACATTTAGGGAATCTTAGGAAGATGCTTCAGAAACTGAAAGAAGCCAATCTGAAGCTGAGTCCTGCTAAATGCAAATTGTTCCGAAAGGAAGTGACTTATCTGGGACATGTCATCTCTGCAGATGGTGTGCGCACGGATCCTGAAAAGGTATCAGCGGTTAAATCCTGGAAACGTCCCGAAAATGTCCATCAGCTGAGAAGCTTCCTAGGGCTTTGCACCTACTATAGGAGATTCGTGAAGGACTTTTCTTCCATCGCAAGACCCCTTCACAAGCTGACAGAGAGCAACCAAAAGTTCTTGTGGACGAAAGAATGCGACGATGCATTTAACAACTTAAAGGAGGCTTTAACATCTGCTCCAATCCTGACGTATCCTCAGCACGGCCGACCATTTATTCTCGACACCGACGCGAGCAATGAAAGTGTCGGTGCTGTTTTGTCCCAAGAAATAGACGGCCAAGAACGTGTAGTGGCGTACTGGAGCAAGTGCCTGTCTAAACCGGAGAGGAATTATTGTGTCACCAGGAAAGAGTTGCTCGCCATAGTCAAAGCTGTAGAACAGTTCCATCACTATCTATACGGCAGAAAATTCCTGCTCCGCACCGATCATGCATCATTGACCTGGCTTTTAAATTTTAAGAATCCTGAGGGTCAAATAGCCAGGTGGATACAGAGACTCCAAGAACATGACATCACTATCCGTCATCGTAAGGGATCATCACACGGAAACGCCAACGCCCTGTCTAGAAGACCTTGCCAAGAAAACTGCCGATATTGTTCCAGGGTGGAAGCGAAATACGAGCTGCTGACTCCGGTCGCAAGACAAATTACAACATCAACATCGGCTGATCGAGAACCGTGGAGTGATGATGAAGTCAGGAAAGACCAGCTGGAAGACCGCGACATTAAACCCATAATTGATTTAATGGAGTCGTCAAACAGAAAACCTACCTGGCAGGACATTTCTATCTGTAGTCCTACAACCAAACAATATTGGGCACTCTGGGATTCACTTCACATTCGAAACGGCGTCTTATACCGGAAATTCCAGTCGGATGATGGGAAGACGTTCCGATTGCAGCTGATACTTCCAAGATCCCGCATTCCTGATGTCCTTAAAGAACTACATAACAGCCCTAGGGGAGGTCACTTTGGAATAATGAAGACCTTACAGAGAGTTCGTGAGCGCTTTTACTGGAATAATGCAAAGGATGACGTGCAAAAGTGTTGCCGATCTTGCGATGCCTGTGCAGGTCGGAAAGGACCGAAGAGACGCAGCCGAGGCAAACTGCAACGTTACAACGTAGGCGCGCCTTTTGAACGTATCACCTTTGCTATCTTGGGACGTCTGCCACGAACTGCTGATGGCAACAAATACATACTCGTTGTCGTTGATTACTTCACCAAGTAGCCTGAAGCGTATCCTATTCCTGATCGAGAGGCTGTTACAGTAGCTGAGGTGATGATACAGCACTGAATTTCCAGGTTCGGACTGCCTCTTCAGTTACATTCCGATCAGGGAAGGAATTTTACCTCGGTAGTAATCAAAGAACTATGCAAACTACTCGGCATTGACAAGACGACGCCATTACATCCCCAGTCGGACGGCATGGTAGAGAGGTTCAATCGAACCATCCTTAATAACCTCTCATTAGTGGTTTCCAGAAACCAGCAGGACTGGGACAAGAAATTATCGCTGTTTTTACTGGCTTACCGCAGTGCTGTCCACGAGACTACCGGCTATTCTCCATCACAGATGCTCTTCGGTCGTGATCTATTGTTTGGCCGCCCTCCGGATGCTCCTTCATCGCCTGAGGAATATATTAAAGATCTCCAGGCCCGGTTTGAAGTGATGCACAACTTTGCACGAGAACGAGTCAACTTAGCGACGGAGAAGATGAAGATCCGATACGACACAAGAGCTACTGAACATCGATTCCACGAAGGAGAAAAGGTGTGGTTGTGGAATCCGACTCGACGGAAAGGACTTTGTCCGAAATTACAGTCACCGTGGGATGGCCCGTACACAGTTCTAAACAGGCTGAATGACGTCGTGGTTCGGATTCGTAAGTCTTCGAACTCTAAACCTAAAGTCGTTCATTATGACAGGTTAGCTCATTACTAGGGCCATAGTACGTAATGTAAATAATTGTAAATAGTATCAGACCATGGTCCTTTATGTTTTTAAATGTGTATTTGATTTGATTTGTATTTAGTATTTGATTTGCATTTAGTATTTGATTTGTATTTAGTATTTGTTTTGTATTTAGTATTTGATAGCATTTGATTTAAGTTAGTTATTGCATTTATTGTTTATGTTGTTTGATATTGTAATGTAATGTTTATGCCTCAGTTGCATTTATGCCACAGTTGTAAGTTTAGCTTCCTGTCCAGGGATTGTACTGCCCGGGACGAGCAGTCCTTGGGAAGGGGGCAGTGTTACGAATTTGGTATTTAAAAAGCTAATGTTAGTTCAATTATAAATTAAATGGTTTTATTTCTCGCGCAGTGCAGCGCGTGACGAATATTAAAAGAAAGCTAAGCCGGAAAATTGAAAATACAAGAGCGCTTGCATTAAATAAATAAATATCTCTTTTTGATTTCGAGAAAAAACTGGAAAATTCTAGCGCGTGATTTTAAAATCTTATAAAAGGAGGAAAACATCTCAGTTTGTAGTAGTTGCTTAGTTTGTTGTTGTTTAGAAAACTGCTTTTGTTGATTGTAGCGAATTCGCTGTTTTGAATTACGTTCTATTGGACATTTGAGTAGTTAAAAGATAACTACTGTGAGATATTGTAATACTGCATGATAATTTGAGAACATTTAAGCATTTTTGTTGTGATAATAATAAATTTTTGTTCATTTTTCATCGGACTTGTGCATTCATTTCATAACGAACCCGTACGCACGCAACAATATTGTTTCATTTATTTCTCTTTTTTAACTTAGTTTAATTATTCGCTTTTTCACTTCATGCAGTTCCAAAAGAATAAGTGTTCAGCAGTGTGCATGTAGTTAATACTTATTAATAGTATGAATCCCAGACGCAAAAGAAACATGCCTACGTGGAAAATAAAGCAGGCAAATCGACAATCTTATATTCGGTGTAGGTTTTGTAAAATCTACGCGAAATTAACAAATCTTCAATAGCTAATCATAGTTGAAAATTCAATCACAATTTTGATTTTTTTGGTTCTACTAAAATTATCCAGAAAGCTAGTTCTATTAGGGAATTGGATTTTTTCAAAGCTTTTCACATTCACAAAAATTTATCCTGTTTAGTCAATGACTTTAATTCCAATCCAATCTTGCCTTATGCCTTTAAAGTTCTATTAACTTGACTCTTCATTTTTCGTTACTATTTCTGCCCACAGATGGCGCTATCAGTTCTTCCCCTGGTCGCCTGTAGGGTATAAATACGATAGACATTCGCTGCGTATTATTACTGACTCCCACTATCTTATCCGTAATGAACTTTTGCACAAAGATTTAAAACTTAAGACAATCCAGAATATATCCAAAGATCGAATGAAAAATTCTTTACCAAAGCTGTGCAGTACGACTTCGTAAATTATTCTCAAGTTTTTAATTATGAAGTTCTCTTAGAAGATCAAAGCATCTGGCCACTGGCAGCACACACTTTCATGGGTGGAGATGACAACTTTATCACTTAGCTCCTCAATTCGTAGCTGTTTATACTTCTAACTAGACTGTTTATTGCTTGTTGTTTCTAAGCTATTTGGAAGTAGTTCTTTGGAAATAGTAATAACTAAAGATGTATTGTATTGTACGTAGTTGTGCTGTAACTTCGTAGTCCAGGTTGTTGTTGTTTTTCCACGTCCAGAATTCATTATGTCATGTGTCCTAGGGTTTGAATTCATGAACCGACGACGTTGCTTTTCGCAATAGTTCGTTATAATATCAAGTCTTTCTCGCTTTTCCTTCCCTCTCCTCCCTCTATGAGATTCACTCAGGAATTTTTATCACCATGCCCATTGTGGATTTTCAGATTTACAGGGAAGTACTGAAAAAGCAGTGGAACCCACTGTATAACTACTTCTGTATCAAAGTTCTCGCTTTTCAGCTTCTGAGCCCGGCTTTCCGCTGACTCAATCCAGCTCTTCTCTCACCACTGCCACCGCCACCAGAAGACGACACGTGCAAGAACTCCTTGTCGACATTTTATCTTTTCTAGCTTCCTCCTGATGTTTCTCCTACTTCTGGATCCACCCGAGTTCTCCTCAAAGTCAAGTCCTTCGGGAAGTCTCTCCTGTTACTGAGAAGTGCTGCTTTAAGCAGTAGAAACCTAGTAAACCATATTACTATCTCTTGTCGCTTTTGCAGAATTTTTTGCTCCTGATAAAGGGGGACCCATTTTGCCCTCGAAATCGATTGGGATTTTACAAAATCTACACCGAATACAAGGTTGTCTATTTGCCTGTTTTAATTTTAACATTGATCCTAGCAAACGGGCTGGCTACACTGACGCTTCCATATGTATATGGTAAATGTAATCATTTTGCCTTAGAAAGTTTCGTATATACGTATATATCGTAGAGTACAACTTTGTGGTCTGTGATGTCTTTCTTTCGGTAAGAATAATTTAGTTCCATATGTTATTTATATGTCTTTAGTTATAATAGTGTATTTTAATAGCTAAACTATGCTTACTTGTATGGCAATATTATATCTTTCAGATGGCAAACAAAAATGGGGAAAGACTTGGTTAACAGACTCTTATGAACGCAGTCTTCTAGGATATGGTCCAAAGCGAGACCCCGTGTGGCCTGGACCCTTCTGAACACCTCTTCTGTTACAAGACTTCCAACAAAAAATTAGAAGATTCTAAATTGACTGTTGTAAGCAGTTCTCACCCACATATCCGTATTATCCTCAGTTTGTGGGAAGTGCTATAATATACCGAGATGGCTTCCAGCTCTATTTTAAACTTCGATTGATGTCAGTCTTTACCTTAAATATCCGTGTCAATCACCTTTTTTTTTTTTTTTTTTTTTTTTTTTTTTTTTTTTTTTTTTTAAATCTGCACGGTGCCCGACTTGCCACGTCTCCCATTGATTGACGAAAAAGAACAAATCTGAAATTATACATGTAGCATTTATGACTACACGGAGTGAATGAGGTTGGCGTTTTTGAAGGCTTGGTAATCTTTGAAAGTAAGGCTTGATATATATCCTCAATTGAATTCTTTATTCAGTGCATCATGTTGATATATCCGAATAATATCGATTTACTACTATGCTATCTTGCTATGAAGTTCTGGTAAAATGTTGACATATCTAATTCCTAGCACGTGTAAACTGAAATTCTTCTCATCGCCATGAATTATTATTAAATTTTCGTGCGAAAAGAACTGAAGGAGTGAGTTCAAAAACAATAATTGTTAATAAAAATGAATATTATTTAAATTCACATTGAAATTATTTTTCCTGTTGAATAATGACAATCGTGATTATCTTAATGTGTTAGAATCAAATTATTTTAACATTGTAATATTAAATGAAGATTTCTTGCATATGTCTTTACTGTTAAAAGATATCTTAATATTAAGAAAAGTTACTTTTTGGGGGTGCTTTATCACTTTAAGAAATTTAATAAAGGTAATCAGTTTTCTGTGTGCTCATCAGACAATGTAATAATATCCTGATTCTTTTCATAGCCATTAAAACTGAATATTAATCATTTTATCTACCTAATCAGTTTTCATTAAGGACATTAGAATTTTAAAAAAGGAAAAGTATATCAGAGTTCCGTGTCATATTTAAAATAAAGGCTAAACAAATGCCCAATTTTTCCATATATAACTTTCACCTGCGCTGTACTATAATAATCTAATAAAGCATTTTGAAATGAACGAAGAAGGTTTTCTGCTTCTTAAAATGCATATATTAATGCCAACATTTTTTTAGTAAATGTAAAATCGAAATAAAAATCAAGAACAAATAACATTAAAATTAAAACAATTTTATGATTGTTATGCCAGTTTTCAGGCTGCACCAGATTACTGCAAAAGGCCAAAATATTCTTTCATATTACCATCACTGTACACACACTTATACTCTTACATTAAAACAAAGATTTGAAAAACAAAGATCAGGGCGAAAATTTTGGGTTTTGTTCCAGAAACAAAATTAAGCTCTTTGGAAAGTTTCGTGGATTGGTTGCCCCAAAACCTTGAGAAGAAATTCATTTCCAATATTTTTATTCAATTTTCATGCCAAAATGAGAACTATTAACCTAATATTTTCTTGTAAATTCAAAACAAAACATAAATAAAAATAAATAATAAGCAAAATTCTGAATTTCAGATATTCATTGTCAGATATGCATGTTAAAACTGTATGAATTTTTATAACATGTTGTTATAAGCTGTTACAGTTTTTAAAAATGCTTCTTCAAACTAATTTTCTTTCAAAAATACCTTGCTACTACCTGCTACAGATTTTAAAATAAACTGATTCAATAATTAAGACATTACCTATTATTACATATTATTATACATAATATTACATATTACACAGGTCTTTACATATTAATACACAGGATAATTAAGACAGCATGTAATACATTTTCTAATTACATCATTATCAAAACTTTCTTAATGCTATAAATTTTATTTTTATTTCGAATGGCTAGGCGAAAAATTACAAAGAACTGAAGTCTTATAAACAGAGGTTACAAACAATAGAAATAAGATCAAAAAGACTGAAGTCATTGCATAAGGAGCATTCTTGCCTCCCAGTATCTTGACTCTTCTGTAAGACCACGAAGAGCTCCACATCGAAGCAGGTGGTCCTTCTCCATTTCTCCTCCAGATTCACAAAGTGGACAAATAGGATCGCTTGAAATGCTTATGCGGTGCAGGTGGGCGGCAAGGCAATCATGTTCTGTAGACAGACGGAAGGCCGCAACTGGATTGCGTCTTGGACTATCGAGAGTAAGAGAAAGACTTATCACTCTCAACTTTTTAAGGCTGTACGAGTTTCAAGATCTTGTAAGATGTTAGACGTAAATAAATGTTTTAAAAACAGTTTAATAATTAATAAGAAATGGCTGTATTAGGATGTAGTAGTAAGCTGGCACCTGGTTTTGCAAGGAAGTTTGCTTGTTCATTGCCCCAGAGGCCACAATGGCCAGGCACCCACTGGAGAACGATTTATTACCTTTAAAGTGAGAATCAGGGAAAGACCGAAGTCATTCCTAAGGAGCATTCATGCCTCCCACTATCTCTTAACGGTATAAACGCGAAAGCCAATGTTTTTGAAATCTGTATATATAATAAAAGAAAGAGTCTGTGTGTCTTTAGTTCGTGCTGCGGGTAAGCTAATAGACCCAGGGCTACGAAATTGGGTATATAGGTGCATCTAGAAAAGAGCCAGTGCACCTCAAAGCGATTTTTTTTTTTAAATTCGAATCAGATTTTTTTTATTTTCTCTTTTCGATTTTATCGCAGCATTTCGAATAGTTTCATTCTTTTAGAAATGTGGTTTTGGCAACAGTTTTTTATTCAATTGTATACTGGACTGCTAACTGTTGAAAATCAGCACTGTTGCCACTTGGAGAAACGATGGCGATAATTCTGTGCATTTTTTTAATTTAATGTTTCTCTTGGATACTGGACGTTTCTTGAGAGAAGGCAACGGGAAATTAGTTAATTTATTTATTAGGATAGTTAATACTTGTATTAAGGGATATTGCTTATTTCATTGTAATTTTGTTCCATGTAATACATTTTTTTACTTGTGGGTTTTTTTTATGAAGTTGTTCTGCAGAGTAAAATCCTGCACAAATTTTAAATTTAACGTTTCATATTCCCTTCAGGCATTTTCCCGTTACATTTAAAAGCCAGAAGAAGGCTGACCGTGTAGCTTCTAGTAAGGTATAAAATAAATGTTTGGAAGAAAAGCTAATTTTGTAAATAATATGGTCTTAAAACTTAAACAGTAAGCAGATTTTAGCTTTTATTAATGGAAAAAAGTACCTTTTAAGAATCTATTCAGAAATTACATTAATAGGTTCAACTGTTCTACAAGTGCAACAGGTTCCTATTCTAATTCAAATTGATCAACCAATTACCTAAATATTATACTCCATTACTTATAGCGCAAAAAATGCAATTCTTGGCTGAAAACATTCTTTTACTGGAATATTTCAAGAATGCGAAAAATACTGAATTGCACAAATTCACACACACAAACACATGTGAATGTATTTTTACGTACATCTTATTATGTTTCTCCTATGTTGTCTTCAAAGCCACTTTAAGAAGCTAATGTTAATTTAGTTTTTTCTCCTTTCCCTTTTAACCATTTTTCCCCTTTCGATACTTGAATTTTACGTGCTGTTAAAAGAATGCTAACTGAACTTCATACCTACATTAATTAATGAAGCCAAATGTTCTATAAACGCATCCTTTGCAAAAAAATGATGTAGTGTAATTCTGTCACGGTGCTCTGCATTATGTCCTTCTATTCTCTTCTCATCTAACCAATTTAAGAAGAGTGAAAGTTCATCAGCTCAGTTATTAAGTTATAGATTAAATCTTCACTTTCGAAGAAGTTCCATAAAATTATTTCACTAATTCTACCTCTTAGAGTATCAAGAAAAATAAAAATCATTAATGCAAAAATTAAGTTACGACATAATGTATACGCACCAAGTTCTTGCTTCTAAAATGTTGAATAAGATATTATTAGACAAAAGTTTTTTTTTATATCTGTTGCTCTGTACTTAATAAATAATTGTCGCATATAAATGTAGGGCTTAATAACAAAAAGTAAATTAACATTTTCTTAATTTAGGCACTTAACTAAAATCCAGAGAAAAAGAATTTTCTGGATTGGGAAAAAACTAAAGACTATTTTTTTTTCCTGTACTTGAGAAAGTTTTTTTCTTTTCAGTTGCAAAATAAGAAGAGAGAAATTCGAAACATTTCACATTTTTTTTTTTTTTTTTTTTTTTTTTTTTTTTTTTTTTTTTTCTAATATAGCACGAGACCGAAAAATTCTAAAATGTTGTCCTTAAAGTGTTCTAAAGCAGTAATAGTTAATTTCATAAATTTGCTTTTGTGTTGAGAATGTATTTTAGCCATAAAAATAACTAGAGTTTTTGAAATTTAACTTACAGAAATTCTTTGTAAACACAAAGAAAGTAGAAATGTTTACACAAAATTAAGCACAGGCGATCCTTTACATAAGATTAAACACAGGGATCCTTGCCAAATATAACTATACTCTACATATTAAATTAAAGCAACTGATTTATAACTGATAGAAGAGTTACTCAAAAATTTCTAAAAAGTTAAAACAGTAATAGTGTCAAATACTCGCGAATTAGAGACATGTTGTTATAAAAGCCTGCCTTTAAAAAACATGATTAATTTCATAATGAAAATAGATAATATTATAATTAAAATGTGTTTTCTTTTCAGGGCGCTTTTATATCTTAATAATATATCTATATTCTCTCTATTTCTAGTCCGATAATCATTTGTAAGAAATTTTCCCATCCCACATCTCCATATTAACCTTAGATTGTAGAAGGCGGTAAGTAATATATCAAAATGCCTTCCGCCATTAGTTTAAACATTGATTGATGTCAGTCTACCTTTAATATCGGTGTCAATCACGTTCTTCTTCTAATATCCTAATTATTTGTAATAAAACTAGACTTTAAGTCTCTGTGGCAAAACAAGTAAATAAAAGCTTGTATAAAATTGCTATTGGTTTCATTTGTTTTCCCTGAAACGAGAAATGCTACGGTACATGTGTGAGTTGGCACCCTTTTTGTTAACATTCAAAGATACGATCTGTTACTAAACCAGGCGACTTCTCGCACAGTGTGACACAGAGTGACGAAATAGCACATAGAGGAAAGGGTTTAAATAGCTATTAATTAATTTGATAATAATTAATTATGTAATTTTAAAATTATTAATAAGTTTAATAGTAATTTTATTTATCTATTTACTCTTGTACCTCTTTGATAACCGCCTTCCATAGGGCTCCAGCGCTTCTAATTCTAGAAATTAAGCCCTGTGTAAAAGCATAATAAATTTTAACTACTACTCAAATAATTTGTGTCATATTATACTGTCAAACTGAACCTTAAGTTTCAAGAGTTTAATTATGTCATTTATATGCGTCGCTTATTAAATTCCATATGCATCTTCTTAACAAACATAGGTGCATTTTCACGATATAATACTGAAATTTTTTTCTGTTAAACAACTGAACATAGATGTTGAATTTTGGTTTTAATAAAAACTTTAAGCAGAACCTCTTTTATTTTTCTTCTTCTTTTATGATGGATTTGAAAAATTTTAAATTTAGAAGATTCGAGATTTTAAGCATCTTTTTAGGATTCATATTCGAATGGACTAGGATTCGTCCCAATCTATAGGCATTTGCATTAAAGAGCATGTAAGTACTTCACATAATGCAAATAAAAAATTCACAGTTATGTGATTCCAATTAAAATTCGAAAGCACATACATGTATGTTGAACCCATTGCTTGGTCCTTCGAATGATAGCCTTCAAAACTGTTGCTAAAGGGAAATCTTAAAAATATTCTACTGATCTTTAAATCTTCCATGCTGAGTTGACTTAATGTACCGTATATTTTATTTAATACTTTTTTATGTATCTTACTTAATTACATTTTCTCCATTTATTAGAAATTAATATTTCATGGAGTCCCAAGTTTAAATAAAATCTGTACTAATTGCACGTAAAAATGCATTAGACGTAATAGTCGGGCACCTGTACGTTAGATACAAGCGATCTCCTTCTATCGCTAAGTTATTATTACATCAGGAATAACGGAACTGATGGCTTTCACATTGATGTGTTTACATATCTTCTCTGAACAAAGTATTCCACAGTTTTAAGTGATGGATTTGACTATCATGTTTAAGACTTTCATTTCTTTTTAAATTGTTCTCGTTAAGAGTTATGAAGCTATTGCAGTAATTACCAGGTTCAGATGATGCTCAAAATCTAGTTGACTTAAAAGTGTGTAGATGTTTAAAGAATAAACATAAGAGTTGCCTTCTTATCCATATCTTATTTAGAATAGAATCACGGGAAAATATTGCTACAATAGTATGAATCAGTAATTTGTATTAAATTTAAAAATTTTTTACATTATGAATGAGTTGCTTGAATTTTTAATCTAAATTCTGCAAAAGAATTTCTAAAAGTCTTTCATTTATGAAGGACGAACGATTACAATCTTCAGATATATATATTATATATATAAATATAAATGTATAAAATTTTGTATAGTACAAAGAATGTTTTTAGTTTATGTCATAATGTTTTTCTTGTTGTCGCTTTATATTTTTGTCTTCCGTTAAAATTTCACAAGCATGCTGAAACACTAAAAGTTTAAAAAAATCAAAGTTCTAAAAGCAGTTTTACGTATTTCCTTTTGATTTTGCACGTAAAATCAAATAATTAATTGCTATGGCAAGCGAAATATAATCATTTAACAGAAATACTTTCATCTTACTTATTTACAATGAGAAAGGTAAAGGAGTAAAGTACAGTATAAAAATCGAAAATTATATGGATTTATTACGCTGTAATTGCAATAAATTAGACTTTATTGCTAAATTTTAAACAACAGCAATAAGTACATATTTTTAACACTTAAAGAATTTTATTTTTTTTTTAATTTTTATTTTTATTTATTTATTTATTTATTTATTTTGTTACACAGAATATGAGAGAATAATATCTTTTAAAAATTTGTTTTCATATTTGATTACAAATTTAAAACATATCAATCCACTGATTAAAAGTTTTAGCGTTTTTAATTAGAATGTATATTTTCAAACTTGAGTTTTTATATATTTTACAACCGCTGTGCAATGTCAGAACTGCTATTTACACTCTTTGAAAACATTTTAAATAATAAAAACTTGCAATATATAAATCAGATATCACTCACATTTCTATTGCTTGTTGGAGTTTAATAGTAAATTTTATTATCTTGCATTATAGTAAAATGTTATGTTTATTTATTGAATATTTTCTGTGTGATGTTATTGCAAACAAATTTTTATTTTAAATATATGACAAATTATGTAATATTGCTTTTATCTTCTGTGTGTACTGTAAGTATTTTTAAAAGGTGCATATCAGTTATAATATTTTTCTGAAGGTATTGTTCAAGACACAGTCAAGAATATGTTATGATGTTAAGAAAATAAAATCAAATTTTACAGTTCGTGTATTTTTTCAGCGTGTATAAGAATAAAATTGTGTTTCATTTCATTTTATGCTAAAATATACCTTTACCAAATGTTTTGAATTTGTTTTATCATTTTTATTCTTATAGCTTGCATTTTTAAAGAAAACATAAGTTATCTATTGCATATATGCTTTGCATACAATCTATGCACTACATCAAACTTTTAAAGTATATTATTATTCGTGAAAAAAGCACTAAAGAATGTTATAACCAAAGTGACTACTAAATCATTAAATACAGTCTAACCATAGTTACTAGTAATTAAAGTGACCTATCTAACCAAAGTGACAACTAAATCTTTAAATATATTTTTTTCTATTGTGATGAGCTGTAATTTAAACTAATTTTTTTAAAAAAGAATATTTCTTCCTTTTTAATTTAAACTTATGTCATTTCCAAACTTCTAAATTCATAAAAAATCCTAATAATAAAGGTAAAGCACATGTATAATAAATATCTTCTTTGTCTATAATATCTACATATATAACGAAAAATGTACACATCATTGAATCTCCATGAATGG
The DNA here is from genome assembly GCF_044657685.1 of Stegodyphus dumicola. NCBI lineage: Eukaryota > Metazoa > Arthropoda > Arachnida > Araneae > Eresidae > Stegodyphus > Stegodyphus dumicola. The sequence continues at coordinate 136,789,823 of NC_140777.1, forward strand.
TGTGTACATTGATGAATGATGATGTGTCATCCATAGAAAAATTCTTGCAAAAACATCTCAACAGTCTTTGGCAAAGAAAAGTAATTTTCCTTACTTGATGATTTTACTTGATTACTTAATTTCTTACATTAAAATTGATTTTAAAAGGAATTAATTTGAAATCAAACAAATACACTTGGATTAAGAATTTAAATAGGGTTGTTAATTTATATCTTGAATAGAAATTAAATTTATATCTTGAATAGAAAATATCAATGTTTTAAAAAAGATCTAAAATGACTTTAATTTCTTTTTACAACATGACACGCGAAATTAATATAAATTTGGAGTTTTGAAACATCTCAGCTACATATCTGCAATTCGAAAGCTTAACCCACGGACTAATGAGTCGCAACCTTTCGCTTACAGACTGAAAATATTTCGATGTTACCCACACATCACATAAATCGCAGTCTTCCATTGTATCCATAGTATCCGTAAACAATAAGGGCAATTAGGAGGGAAATAAATTAGACGTGTAAATTTCAATCCGAAATGTTAGGAGTAGATAGGTCACCTAAAAATCAAACTAAGCTACTAAATTTTCCAGTTTCTTCAAACATTTTCACCAATGCGCAAAATAACTTGTAGTGCAATGAAGAAACCTCCAATACAGAAGATTCCTAGATTTTTAAGAAAAGCTTTCTTCTATCTTTTCTTGAAGCATTTTCGGTGATAGTTACTATTTCTACTAATTGCAGTAGATTTATATGTAGCAATCAAGTTTTTTCCAATGCTTTTACTGCAAAAAAGCCAGTTTTTAATTTTGATTTCTAAGAAAACCTTTATAACATTTTACAAAATGTCTTCCACGCTGTTCTCAAAATCAGCCTTCAATATGAATCTTCCAAATTGGATTATAGATTCACTTGAAACTGATATCAGGATTCGCTAAATGTTTCAAACTGTCGCGTTTTTTATTAGTGTAATTTGTCTGTATTATACATATCCTTTTCTCTATACATTATTTAGTTCATAAAATTTACTATACTATATTGTTCTAAGGCAGAATCTGCTGAACTACAGTTGCTATGCAAGGTTTCCGGACTATTCTAGAAGAATACTGCCGTTCATTGTAAAATATAAATTACTTTTGTCTCACTGCAGTTTATGTCAGAATTTCTAAAATATTTAAATATGTATGTGTTAAGTTGATACAAAATGAGTAAATATCTGACTTCATTAGTTTTTTTCCTTTTCTTGTCAAATTTTGAAACCTCTTCTTTGGTGTTTCTAAATGGATAACTATTCATCTCTTTTACTAACAAAGTGCTATAATAATCTCACATTTTGTCATACTTTCTAAGCATCTTTTAATGCTTTTTTTTTGGTATACTTAAAGATTTATTAATCATTAGAATCTGATTCAATTACTATGATGTCTTCAAACGATTTATAGATCGATTTATCTTCAGTCTAATTTTAATATAATATTGTAACAACAGGTTTCTAAAAATCAAGATTCTAATGTTTGTAACACCAATGAAGAATTTTATATTCTAACAATGTTTCAGCTTTTTCTTCACATTCCTCAACACTAGCTAATCTTTACCATACTTCTAGTCCCTTCCATTCGTTCCTATCCCTTCACGGTTAATAATACCCTGGGATTATTTTACATTAATTCCCTTTTTCCTATCGCTTGCTTTTGTATTAGGAAGCATATGAAAACCAAAAATGTCCTGTTAGCTACCCATTAGGAATGAGTGTGAAAGCACATCGAAATATTGGTAGTTTGTGAGCTAAAGGATTAAGAATATTAGTTAAAAATTCTATAAATTCAAAAATCATTAAATATTTATTAGGTAATATAGGAATAAAATACTTGTTACTTTGGAGTAACCGAAACCGCGAAATATTATAAACCTATACTGCTATTCTTTGTCTGTAGAATTCCTATTTATTTCGCCCTTGCAACCAAATGCTCTCTCATAGTTTAAATAAACCCACTGTTTTTTTTTTCTGCAATTAATAGCAGTATCGATAAGCGTAGCTGTTTTTAATCTAACTGAACTTTAGGTTTGATCTAAAGCAAACTCCTACTTTCTCGCTACTTACATGCAAAGTGCTGAATACAGCATTAACAAATTGCGGAAGATAACTGATTTCTTAACAGCTAATTAGAGGTAAATTTAGGACTTGCTACTACCCCAGTTTCGAGACAATCGGCTTTAGCGAAGCATAAAATATATGCTTATGCTAAAATGACATTTTAGTGCAACCGTGGAAGCAACATGAATTAGGTTAAGAAAGAACGCAATAAAATGAATCAGAATAAAGACTGTCTTGTATTTTTACATCCAATTTGTTTCATATAAAATGCTTTTAAATGCTCTTCATCTAATAATACTTTCATTTCTCTTGCTGTAAACATTTTGTTTGAATTTAAAGCGCTTTAGAAGTCTCGTAAGTAATTTTGACTTAACTGCTTTTTCGAAAATATTTGTTACTCATAATTGCTTAATTCTGCTAAAGAGTCTCTTTACTCAGCTTTAAAATATTTTAAAAAATACATCATATCAGAATACTTATGACTTTCTCTTTTTAAAGTTTATGATATACTTTAATAGTTTCTATTTAAATTATTAAATAAACCTTAAAATGTCATAAATTTATGCAGTGTTATGGAATTAGTATATGCTGGAAATAAAGGTTGTATTTTGTGATGTTATAGTTTTTATTAAGAAAAATGTTGGAATTATTGTAATTATGCCTCATCAAAGTTATTTAAATTTCCATGTAAATATTTATTTTCTTTCCCTTTCGAAGTACGTTATGATTGTTTCCTATCTACCTGTTTTATAAATAAAATATTGTGTGGTACTTATAGCCTCTTGTAAATAGTATCTTTTATATACTAACTTTCCAATCTGTTATCATTTTTATTCTACCAGTTATTAAACACAATAGAGATAGAATATTCGAGTCCTCGAAATTCCATGAGTCTCCTGAAAGAATCGTGACTCAAAAACTCAAATAATCGCGCATTTTTGTCACATAAATTATTCGAATCTTAATCTAAAACATTACTGAACTCTTTAACAAGAAATTAATTTCACTGACCTTCTTTAGTTAGCATTTATTTGTAAAAAGAATAAAATATGGTGTTAGTTTAACAAACAAGTTCACTAATATATTAGTGAGAGGTATTTCTCCCACTTTCCAAGCGTCCTTCGTGGTGTAGTGGTTCTGCACGCTGGGTCGGTATTCCAGAGGTCCGTAGTTCGGTTCCAGGCGAAGGCGTTTGCTATTTTCATCTCGTCTGCTTTCAAAAAAAACACCTAATGTCTCTACAGTGGCGCCCGAACTAAAAGGGCTGTGGATGATGATTCTCCGCACCCAGGATTTGGCGACTAGGTCCCCTAAAACCCTAGTCGCCCTTAAAAAGGGGAGTATATAAGGTATTTCTCCCACTTTCCTAGCGTCCTTCGTGGTGTAGTGGTTCTGCACGATGGGCCGGTATTCCAGAGGTCCGTGGTTCGATTCCCGGCGAAGGCGTTTGCTATTTTTCATCTCGTCTGCTTTAAAAAAAAATACCTAATGTCTCTACAATATCACTTCCTGGTGGCAAGAGTGTCACAGTTAATTTTCTGGAGAGAATTTATTATTTCATTCATTATATATAGCTATGCTAACTCATGAAATAATCCTTCGTTTTTAGAGGCACATAAAAGGAATCTAAACGTGATACTCTAATATCGTTTTTAGAATCTTCATGATTCTATTTCGATTTTGATTATATACCAAACAAAATTTCTTTTGTAGCTTCTTAATAAAAGCAGGTATATTTTTGAAAACTATATTATTAAATTAATCCTTTATTAAAAGGTATTTTTATTTCAATAGGAAAGTTTAATATTTAGTATACGAGTTTTCTTCTTTTCTATTCTTCTCATAATTCTTATGTTTAGGATTCGAAACGAGAAAGATTCGAAACATTCCAGAACACAGAAACATTTAGGATTTGGCTTTGTATTCGAGAAAATTTAATATTTGCCTCATTTCTACTTTCCACATATTTCTAAACTTTCCACAAGAATTAAGAAAGTGTTTCATTCTAGCAGGTTATCAGGTTCAATGTTCCGCCTTATTTGCTTTGGGAACATTCAAGAACCTGACTCGGAAGAGGGAGCTTACTAAAGCTGTGTTCAATAAATGTGGGAAGTAGACAAGATACACAGGAAGGGTATACGAAACCCTTTATTTTTCACTCTTTACAATGATTTCCGGACTTCGGAATACAGAGACCAACCACTTGTGGTCTGAACGTAAGAATATAAAAATATTAACTAAACTCTAATTTAACTTTGGAATAACAAACAAGGGCCTCCAAGAAGATTGGCCGTATATTAACAGGAAGCCGTATGTAGTACAGAGAACTGTTAACACTACAATACGTTTAAAATTATCAAGAGGATTAAACCTCTGGCCTGGAAGGCAACCAGCAACCGAGTAAAACTGCTAAGGCAAGCGGCCTGCTTCTACTAACTCCTTCCTCTCTTTTGCTTGGCAAAAAGCCACAACTTAAGTACTTGGCGTTCGCCAACAAATTTGCATAAATAAGTTAAAGCTTTTAATTCTGGCCGGAAGTAGAAAATAAGAAGTGATAGTAAAGATTTAAAATAAAATAAACGTTAATAAAACTTAAGATCCTTACAAGGTTACATCAGAACTTACGTGTTTTAACCTCTACTAACATATTTCAGTTTGCCAACCTTAACGTTTTCTATAATATCATGGATCTAACTGCTGATTTTGAATCCATCAATTTGATAACATATAATAAATATAATTCTTTAAACTTTTAGGTGATCAATCACGGTTACGGGTAATTTTCGCCTTCTGTAGATATGATCATCTTAGAGAAGATGACCAATTTGGAAATGAATTATCCCTATTGGTACCTGTTGAAGGAACCCTTTTGGAGCTTATTAAATAAAAATAATGAAAGAGAAAATAATGAAAGAGAGCACGCCACTTTATTAATAGCATCATGTTAACAAAATTAAAATATGACTATAAAAAATAGTGCAAAAGAAAACAATCTTTAAAAATGATGAATTTAATATTTAGTTTTATCAAATATAATTAGTGAGAATTATTTTTCAAAAAATTCTTTATTCGCACCTTTTCTCACTACAGGCTCATAGAAATCGTTTTCATAATTAAGCCAAACAGACAAAATGAAACTATGATGAAATAAATTAAGGTCTATCCTCTATAGCAAGCTAAACAGCAATAAACAGCTGAAAACGAAAAGCTGAAATAAAGTAAATTCTCCTCAAAATATTAAAAGTATCTCAGATTACCAAAATCTCCCACAGAAGAAAGTTTAAAATTCCTTAAAATCATACGACTCTGATCTTAATTATTTATTTGCTTAATAATTACGATCAGAGTCGTATGATTTTAAGGAATTTAAGGAACAGATTCTAAACTCTAAAGCAGAGTTTAGAATCTGTTCCTTAAATTCCTTAAATTAATTAAGAACAGAGTCGTATGATTTTAAGGAATTTAAGGAACAGATTCTAAACTCTAAAGCAGTCGTATTTAGAGACTTGCTTAAGCAATTCTGTAAGCTCAGTCCCAGGGATTCGAAAAAATGCTTTTTTAAAAACAGAAGGTTGCCAACTTCTGAAAAAAAAAACTGCTAAATGTTACCAGTTAGATGACAAAAGTTTGTCGTTAAGACTAGTCACCTTCTGCGTTTTCTCACGTTCCAGTTGAGTTACCTTTAAAATTCAAATTTTGGTTAATTCTGAATTATATGATATATATCATAATATATGAAATAAACACTTACCAATAAAACAAGTGGCAAAAGTACAGCTGAAATCACTTCATAATTGCACCATTTAAGCAAATAAATAAACAAAAACAATGCATAGGGCGCTAGGTTCACTTAACAATATTATATTTCGTTCATATTATAACTCAGAATGCACAAAATTTATATCATTTAAAGAATTATCTAATCGTTGCCACATGTTCTATTCAAATACTATAATAAAGCTAGAACGATGTATAAAAGAAATTAAGCAAACAAAACAAAAAAGAAACAGTTTTTCACAGGCGATTGAATATTTCTCATTCAATTAATTCAGTTCTCACTTCGCGAAAAGGCAAAAATATATAAAAACTCAAAATATCTCTATTAAAAATTACGAAGTAAATCTTAAACACTTATTTCCTCGAAAAAATTCCAGAAAAGATTAAGCACGATTTAATTCGCAATAATAAATGAAGGCGTTATCTTTGTTGTTGCGAAACTACGTTTCTCTAGATTGGCAACAAATCCACTACTCTGCTGTTTCAAATGTGAACAAGCAATGGCCGCCATCAAAAAAGTATTAAGCTTAGCGGCACTCAAACAACTTTAAAATTGTTGATAATTCTTAAAATATTGCATACAGATTTATTAAAGGCATAAAAACCTTAACCGGAAGATAAGAACAACATAATTCAATCATTTTTAAAGCAAAAAATGTACAATTTACAAACATATAAGAGTAAAGAAGATCACGTACGTACGTACATACGATCGTACAGACGCCACAAAAAATTTTCTTCAGAATTCATTTTAAAGCAATTTTATAATTTTTTTGGAGGAAAAGAGTCTTTTATTCTGTCCTTACGTACAGATATCACGCAAAAACATCGTTAATTTGCAATACGCGCCAAATGTTCTACCGTTACTCCACGAAGGCATGCCCAAAGAAGGGAGAAAATGCGTTATACAGTCCCTATCCGGGCTCCATTCTAGAGTCATTAGGTTATTTTGAAGCTGGAAACACGAAAAATGAGCAGTGCCCCTGCTGGGGCTCGAACCTGGACCTCTCCAATACGCGCTGAGTCTGCTACCATTACACCACACAGGCATGCTGGAAGGAGGCAAAATTTACCAGTATACTATTTAAATTTTGCGCATCTCAAGAAATGCAATCTCTATGGCATAGAACAACTAAATCTCATTACCACAGTTAGGTGCAAATATCGCAGTTCCTCTAAATTTAGAAGGATTTTTTCTTTGTGACCTCGTCGTTCCGTTTATAGATGATACTAAAGCGCCTCACTCTATTTGCCTGCAGTTTGGGGATGGATCCCTCAGCGACGCTATGGATTCCAAAACAAACTTGATCTCCTATGTTCAGTTCCTTCTCCTGTACTTGGAATCATATCTCGTCTTCAGTCTCCCCACCGCCATGCTTATCCTTCTTCTTGTAAGCTAATAAGCATTTACTATATGCCCTTGGTGTTCTTCCAGGTAGATCTTAGGTGAAGAAGACGAATCTGGTAGCTATCCGAAGAGCACGTCAGAAGACAGACGAAACCCACAACCAAATGCCTCTTGTGATGGCTAAAATCCGTTGTTTTCATTAATTTCCCTCATATGCTCCATCGGAAATAAAGGCAGCTATATGTCTTACTAATCCTGATATATGAAATGTAATCTAATATTGTTCCATTAAATATCTTCGCCATGCGTCTGACTATGGAGATGAAGGAGTTTTTTTTCCATAAAGAGAATTTTACACAGTCCTTGAAAGGGAAGTTTTCCCTTGTCCAGAATTAATAAGAAGCGCTTTTCCTATGATGATGTCCGAAATCTATTCCTGTACGAAGCATGACTTCATTTCAGATTCGTGGTGTACAGCTGCAAAGCAAAGCCCATAAAAATTCTTACGTCATGCATTCCATGGCTCCACCGATACAAATGTAAGCAGCAATATGATGGTTGACTCAGAGTATGTTTCTGTCTACTTTACATTTCTTCAAAACTTTGACCATCACGCGACAAAAAAGATGTGGTTTTCCTTCTGAAATCTTAGTTATCGAATTTCGCTGAATTTGTTCACGACGGAAAGTTAGATTTTTATAAAAAAACCAGTCTGATCACAACAATACAATCGACCAGGTTTTTATCAGACATCGGCTTATGAAATTCCAGCATCAACTCTTTTCCTTTTTGACGAGTAGATGATCGGAATGGTTAGAATAAAAATGAAAAAAACATCTAATATTCATTACTAAGAAAAATTAACTGGTCTATTCTTTGGAAGTTTAACTTCCAATAAAATACCAAAACAGTCTGAGAATAAAGCTTAATGTATCTCCGTACTTTTAGATACAATACCTCATCCTGAACTCACAAACAACTCCAAAGCTTATTTCGAATACTGCTTATTTCGAAGCAAACCAAAACAAAAACATATGTTTTGGTAACTTATCTCCAAAATAAAAGAGTAAAGTATTTTAAAATGAGATGAAAGCTTATGTATTACGTGTGAAACATGGACAGAAATACTTCTAGGCAATTACACAACGAATTTCCTCAAAAACGAAAACAATTTTTTCCTTTTACGGTGGAAAAACTAAAAGTTAGAGAATTCTACTTTAAATTAAACTAGAATTCAGTTGAGACATAGTTTTCCATCTTCCTTTGTGCAGGTAAAAAGAAATACGAATTTTTGTCCAATTGCCATTAAACTTTAGCTCACCAGAGAAAATATCCCCTTGCCTTCACTTCTTTGTAAATACTACGGTTGACCCAAACAATCTATTAAATGCATGGGCCATGCCTAAATTACATTAAAACACAAACATATATGACAAAGATTGGTGAAAAATTACGTGATCTGAGTTTCCTACGATTTTTCCAAACAACCTATCATGGCGTTCATCTGGCCTTCACGTGAGAATATTTCGTTGGCTTGGGCCTTCCACAAACGCTGACACCGTTTGTTTGATTGGATAATCAAATCATTTCTATCTATGAGTGGTGATAAGTTAGAACAAATCTCGCAGCCGAGCAATGGAAGCTCGCTTAACTACATGAAACGCTCAAATCCGATATAAAAAAAACCCTCATAATCCGCATACATTCTCTACATTCAAGTCTACTGTCACTTTCCTTTCCCTGTATTGCCCTGTGTAGCTTGCAGATAGCAAGCTGTATACCGGCTGTCAAGAATTAATAAGTACACTGTAGGTATAGAAAATGCATGAGTGTGTCCGGAGGACAGGATGCAAGTCGCCTTCGCCAAATGTTATGGCAAACCTTCTTGCTTGCTCAAAACACCTTTTGACGTCATCGAGGAAGGTTGCTGATAGAATTTGAATTCCTTAGCTATATTTTTTGCCACATAAAATTGTTTATGTGAGTTCTTTAATTTTAGAATATACGAGACTTTTACGTCTAGACTTAAAAAATTTGAATGAGGTCATACAAAGTTTTAATCACGATAAAAGCGAAAATCCTATAATCCATATTAAAGTACCATCGGTAGTGAATGGTAACACGGTAAAGCCATATACGTCATCAGACACAAGAAGGTAAAAATCTTAATACCAGATATGAGCCATAGAAAAATGAATGGAATTACAGCATTACTACCCCTTCTCTATCATTTTCCCCATTGTAATGCAAATAATCAGTTTTGCTAAAGCCCCTGTTCCTAAGAAAACAGTGCTCGAATATTTTAACATACTTAAAGAACCGATCAAAAATGTCTTATAGAGACTCACATTTTTAATAATACGTAGAATCACATTGCTTCTGGTCTCCATTCTTAGCGTGAAACAATTCCGACTTTAAATTTTTACTATGAATTTATATAGTAATATTACACTATAAATCGATATTATATAATGTTACACTAAAAATCGAAGTATTCATATATCACCAGGCTGAAGATTTTTTTTAATTAGCCAAGTTTAAAATCTGAGAAAACCTTGCCTAAAAGAGCTTTAGAGCTCAAGAAAATGTACTTGTAAATCTACTTTCACTGGTTATTAATTGCATTTGCAGAGTAGTAGTAACTACAGTAAAGCAACCAAGCCACGATTTAAAAGCGTGCATTTCTGATATGGGAAGAAATTGCACTTTCAAAGCTTCATGTCTAATACCTCAAAGAAGAATATACAATTAAATTTCTTTAATAAAGCACATAAAATTTTTTTAAAAAAAATCACAATCTGGTCTTTGTATTCGTTTTAAATTTTAACATCTGGCATAGTTTTCAGCTGACCAACTACGTCAAGCGTATTAGTTTAAAAATAAGTCTCTAGAAATTCATATATAAACCAAAAATCATGCATTTAAAATGAGTTGCTCCAAATAGAAATACTTAACTAAAGAAAAAATTGCTGAAAGTTATTTTTTTTAATTTCCTGGGAGAAAAAAAAATTATTTCACTCACAATTAACGCCATGTGGAGAATTTTGCACATAGTTAATGAAAGTAATTATTCAAGAAGTATGTATATTTTTTACAGAATTGCTTGCTTACAGTATTTGCAAGAAATATTTTCCAGAAGCAAAGTAATTTCTGTTTGACCAAACAAGAAATTTGCATAGTGGAACAATTACGCCTTTTTTGAGGAGTTAAAAACCGTATATAAAGTCAGTAATGAGTATAAATTATTTTAGACTTTAAAATTAAGTTCCACATTATTAAAGTTTTATTTTCATAGTAACAGTTTCTGCTGATAAGTGCTTTAAACTCATAACAAAGTTCTGAAAGGGGGCCTATGTTTACATACACGTTTATTTAAAATATGTAAGATAAAATGCTCTAGTACCACATAAATTACTTTTTCAGAAAAGATGAAGAATTGAGCAATACGTAATTACAGGAGAAAATAAGTACATGGACTTAAGAAACTAGTATAAATAAATGCTTTTTGCACCAAAACTGAGAAGTTATTCAAGCAGCAATTTTAATGCATTCGAAAGAATGCGTTAAAATTATTATAATTGTGAAGTTCTTAACTCGATCTCACTTTCAGATGGGTGGTACTACTGACGGTTAAGATTTGATTTTGAATATTAAGAATTAAAAATCTTCTTTGGGGTTTTAGGCAGAATATTGGGCTGGTGGATTTTAAGCTCAAGGTAACCTAGCTTTCTAGAAATTCGTTTAAATTTGAGCTGTGTGATGATAAGTATTATAATTCTTAAAAATTGGTAAATAAAAAATAAAATAAAATGAACTTCTGAAGATCTTTATTTAGAGCTTTGAGACTTATTTAGAACCTCTATATTACATGGTACAGTGTGCTCTGAGTGAATACATACAGAGCCATATATTCATATAAGATGATATTTCAGCATGTAATTCACCCATAGGTGTGATAATTTTATTCCTTGGATTACACTTGGAAGGATTTAGAGTTTCTAATTTCCTCCAGATCTAAATGTGATAAGGATTAAAGTTTAATTGATTTTTGGCTGAAGCACTGTTAATGCTATTTCATCAGTACTTTTCACAAATTCAGATGTATTCTCTTTGACGTGAGGTTAAAATGGCATGGATCTTAGGTTTCCTTATGGCAACACCCATCTCATGAAGTTGTTCGTACACTATGTCTCTTTACACAGTGATTTCAGTAGTAACTATAAACATCACTGACAGCTTGCCATTCAGTTTAATCTGTCATCTGTCTATAACCATTATGCCATTACTGACCAACAGTGAACTTGCGGAAGAAAGGTTATTCTTTTCCGTCCTTGCTTAACTCTTCAGGCAATAATTTCGGTACCTTGAAATTTCTTCTAGAGCTATATTACAGTTTTTCTAAGAACATCAAAACATTTCTCCATGCCAGTTTTTGACTGCCCTTCTTTTAAATAAGTAGGTCTTCAGCGAAATATATCTTCTAAATTATATCTCTAGGTAATAAACAACAATTTTCCTACAATTTACGGGTATATCATTGTTCAAATTAGCATAATTTTCAGAGTTCTGGATGTTATAAGCAAATACAATGAGGAAAATTACGGTATTTAAAGAAACATTTGTATCTTTACTAATAAGCATGTTACACTGGTTATCATAAATTAAGGGAAAATAACAAAAATAGCGATAACTCCCTCAAAAATAAGCCAAACCGTGTAAAATTTGAATATGTCGGCAAGTAAGAGTAGCTGAATAAACAATATGCAAATTAATAGCGCTGTAGTCGGAATACGTCATCTGCGAGGAACATAAATGTCCATGTTTGAGAGCAAGCCCACATATTTCACTGTGATAGTGACATCAGAAATCTGAGATAGCGAAATCGTAACAATGACCTCCAGGCATCATTTGCCTGAAGAACTACGATGGAGAGCCATTGGGACACTAGAGACAGGACAAAGTCAAACAGAAGTGGCCAGATGGTTAATGGGAGTCCTTTTGTGGTTCATAGACTTTGGAGGCGATTTTAAACCACAGAATCGGCATCTAGGAGGTTCAGCCAATGACGGCCAACTGCTACGACGAGCACCGATGGCCCATATTTGACATTATGTGCACGCAGGAATGGAACCGCTACTCCGACTCTTCTTAGATCCTCCCTTGCTGCAGCCACTGGAAGGTTAGTGTCAACGTCAACTGTGCGTAGAAGGCTTCACGAAGGTAGTCTGTATGGCAGACGACCAGCCATTTGCGTGCCGCTCACGTCATGCCATAGGAGGGACCGTCAGTAGGCACGACAATATGTCCACTGAACACCTGATCAATGGAGGGCTGTTCTCTTTACGGATGAGTCCAGGTTTAGTTTAGAAAGCGATAGTAGGCGTTATTTGATATGTAGACAGCCTGGAACCCGTTATCATCCGTCAAACATCCGTGAAAGAGATACAAACGGAAGAGGCAGTGTCTGTGTTTGGGGTGGCATCTCTTTGGGTGGACGCACAAACCTCCATGTCTTTCCAAGGGAAACCGTGAATGCTCCGGTTTATAGAGATGACATCCTTCATGCTTATCTGCGCCCATATGCCGGGGCAATAGGTGATGCTTTCCTGTTACAGGACAACAATGCAAGACCACACAGGGCTCGCATCATAGTGCTTATCTTCAACAGGAAACAATTATGCGCATGGAGTGGCCAGCTTGATCCCCGGACTTCAATCCTATCGATCACATTTGGGATGCTTTAAGGAGACGTCTAGCTGCTCTCAATCCGCCCCCTCAGACCTTGCCGCGCTTGCAACTGCTTTGCAAGAACAATGGCTCTCGCTTCCTATGGAACTGATAGAGCGTATAAATGAAAGCATCACACATCGCTGTATGAGCTATATTGCTTTCAGAGGCGACCATATTCCATATTGAAGGTACTTTTCCTATAGAAAACTGACACCTTCGATTTGTTCATTTTATACATGTGCTAATTTCTATACTACCATAATTGCCTGATAATTAATTTTTATATTATTTGATACCTTACTATGTGTTGTATATTGTGGGTAAGTTTCATAAAATTCTACATGTAACTTTTTCAGTAATCGTGATTTTTGTGATTTTTCCTTAATTTATGATAACCAGTGTATTTTTACGAAACTATATATGAATATTGCACATAGCATGTGGAATACTTTATTAAAATTACAGTTCATTCCCTTATTTTGATAGTACAAGTTTAACAAAAATAAGTTTCTCTTTACCATTTTGTTGCCGTAAACTCATTAGTGATTGAATTTATACTGTAAAGTGAGAATTCAAGCACATCGTTTATACGGCCACAGTTAGAGAGCAAATTGTCCGGTATTTTCAAAGAATTTTTTTTTTAATTTTTCAAATCAAAAGTTCGCAGTGACTTTCGGCTATACAGCGTAGCTAGTAATTCAATAACAAAGATGAAAACATCGACTAGAGCAGGTTACAACCGAAGTCATCATTATTATTTCACAAATGAAGTTTTGCTAGCTATGAAGTATGCAGCTATTTCCACTTCCACAATATGAAATCGCAATTTATAGAACTTAATCTTAAACGAGTTGAATAAGAAAGTTGTGCCAAAAAATAAACAGATCACCTTATTTAAAGACCACGAAAGTAATCCTTTTATTAAAAAATTGGCAAAGAAACCCAAAAGTTACAAAATCTAAATCCTTCAACTATCGAGAATGTAATGAACAAAATTTTAACGTATTTTTCCTTTACTATTATTAAGCTATGACGGGCACTTGTTTTAGAATACAAGCATCGTAATATTAAATAGAAACACAAATAAATCAGACGGACCTTTTAACTGAAATATTTAACTGCCTAGATTATTTCACTTAAGATATTCCGAAAACAGATCCTGAAGCTGAAAACACTTTTCTCTGATACGGTTCAAATAAATATTCCTCAGATGGAAACTTTCTACATGCAACTGAAAATATGTCAATTTCAGATGACTTAATATAGTTCAAGACAAATTAATTTGTCTTCATATAATTTAAGACAGTTCTTAACGAATTATTATTATTATTATTATTATTATTTTTTTTTTTTTTTTTTGTATTCTATTGTGGTGTAAGAGGAAGCACATCCAGCTAGCAATTAAAGGAACCGTGATTCGAATAAACGCTGAGGTCAAAGGATCCATAAAACGTGCGAAAACGGAATCGAAATTAAAACTATAATTTGGATGTTAATCTCTGTACGGCTCATCCAAAGAAATGTTGCCGCAGATTCGGCAAAAAAAAAAAAAAAAAAAGGCGGGGTATAACAGTAAGTACTGGTTGCATTCTAAATAAAATTTTAAATGGCAAACTGCTTTTTATAGACATTCTATTGCATAGGATGTGTTAGCTTTAATCTCCGTTATTAATCTCAGGACGGCTAGGGGTAAGTTGGGTTTTCACTTTTCATTCAATCGGGATAACTCTTGCATTTTATAAATGCTTTATTATTACAGTAAATATATACATATCATTACGGAACATTCTTAACCTTAATCACATTTTCTCGCTTTCCAATTCTCGATTGCCATCGTGCGCCCCCTATCGGCGGCTTTTCTACAGTGCCATCTATCGGCTGATAACAAATGCTATGCAGCTTTTTTTTCACCACATCAGAAATAAACTTTTAGAGAAATGATCTTCAATCTGTATTCCTCGGAACCCTGAAGTTCTGCGAGTCAGAATAAAAAATCGAAAAGGACATTGTAAAGCACTCACATTAATTGATTATTGCTTATCCACTTAAAAAATACAAACATACAATTAGTTATAAACAAGTTTTGGTTAATCTTTGGATTATGGTAATTTCGCTATTTTTTGACGAAAATTTGGCGACCAACTCTGCTACAGCAACCTGCTAGTTTTTTTTTTTTTTTTTTTTTTTTTCTTTTCTTTTTTCTTTTCTTTGGACGCCACTTTGTTTTCACGAAGTAAAGGCTTTTTTTTTTTTTTTTTTTTTTTTTTTTAACTCAACACTTTTTTTCAACAATCTGCTAGCCGAATTACGCTTATGCTAGAACTTTTATGGAACAAAAGTGCTTAATCATGACAAAGATTAGGTGTGAAATTGGGAGAAAGTGCAGAATCGCCCACTGCTTGCCGCGTTTTTAAGAATTGCACATACACGGTATCATCCATGTACACATCGACGTATTTTCACTTAAAAAAAACATCTCAGAATTGCACAAAAATGGCATTGCGCACACTCTTGACTTTATTCATGTACACTACTAAAGTCCTAGCTAGTAAACTTTATCGCCTTACCAAAATGTCTACAAACTACCTGTTACCATATTCCAAAGATTAGCCCAAGTTTTAAATCTTAACATGTCGTCATTATATCTCAAACAGAATGATGTGCAACGCTTTCCATCAAAAACTAAACAGTTTTCTTGATGGAAAATAAATTGAATTTAGACGACAGTGTTAAAAATTATAAAACTGAGTACCTTTTTCAGTTGAAGAAAACTATAAAAGAGTATTTCCCAGAAGAAGCACCTAAGTATGACTGCATGAAAAATCCGTTCGAGTACTGTGATAAATTAGAAGGCTTACTAAGGAAGGAATAGGAACAACTTATTGACATATCAACAGATTCGACGTTAAAATATAAATTCAAGCAAGAGCAGTTCTTAAACTTTTGATTGTAGATTCATGCAGAATATACCTAGAAATTTCTCACTCAGTTAAAAACATTTTAATGCTCTTCGAAACAAAGCATTTAAGTAAAAAAATCATTCTCAACGTATGTGGCAACAAAAACAAAATATAGAAAAAAATTAAATATCAAAAGAGCTAAATTTTGACAGTTTGGGGTAAACAAATGCAAGCACACCCCAGTCACTAAATATAATGCAAGGGTAGGCGACACATGGGAGGACGAGTTAATACAATAAATGAGAAGATTACATTCAGTTTATGTTATCATTTTCTTTAAAAAAATACTATAATTTTCTCTACACAAAGCACCTATAACATATTGTTCTACTTTAACTATTATTTCGAGATATATTTTTCCATAAGTGGGATAGTTTTCCTCTCAAAAAACCTTATAGCTCTAAGGCTTTCGTGAGTCAACAAAGTTTAAAAACCACTGCCTTAGAGCAATGAAGATCTGGGAAATTCAGAATGTGATCTTTAATATAATGTAATGAACACAGCTTTAAAAGACTTAGTAACGTACGGCAGCTTTTAGTTCGGTAACAAAAAAGTGTTAGTTTTGATGATTCTCACAATCTCTAAGAAGTGAAGTTTTCATCTGTGAATGGGAAACCAGTGTGAGAAGTACCTTCAAGTGGGAGATTGTGTTTAGCATGATTGAGTCCATTGTATCCTAAAAGAGCTTTTTAACAGATGGTAGCCACTTCGATATTAAGAATATTTTTCGTTCAGTACAGCAAGTAAAAACATCCAGGAAATCAAACACAAACTACTAGAATGAGGCAATATTTTTCCGTATCAAAACACTAATAAAAATGTATGTTTCAAAGACGACTAAAATGCAATATTTTGAATGTTAAAAATTTTTTAGCAGTAACTTAAATTACATCGAAAGCCTTAATAATGGTTCTAAACACAAATAGTTTCTTCAAGTTATGTTAGCTACATCGAATAATTATCTATAGGGGAGGATTAATAGACAGACTGCATTTTAAGATTCTGCCCTCAAAGTAATAAGTCTAAAAGTATTCCTTTACGAATTGGGCCCACCAGCGGCCGAGCGGTAAAGTCGCTGAACACTGGTAGTTCGGTCCGAGGTTCGAATCCCGCGAACGGGCTGGCTGCATGGGTGTTTTCGTGGTTTTTCCCATGTGTAACGTGTATACGAGCAAGTTTCCCTTAGAAAGTTCTCCACGAAGGCAGATAGCTTTAGTGTGCTTTGCCATAATTAAATACACCACACCACACCACCTTTACGAATTAAAATTAAAAGACATATTCTAGAATATTTACTTCAAGATGAATTATAAAAAGAACGTAATATATAAATGAATTAATTGTAAATATTAAACGGTAAATTAAATTATTTTTCACAATAAATCAGTAACTCTGACAAAAGTTATGAAGGCAAGGTTGTAGAAACATTAGGTGTTTTTGGAAGCAGGCAAGATGAAACATGAGCAAACGCCTTCGCAGGGCATCGAACCATGGGCCTCTGGAATACCGGCCCAGCGTGCAGAACCACTACACCACGAAGGCACGCTAGCAAGGCAGGAGAAATACCTTATAAGGTTGTAGAGTTAATAGGTTTTTTTAACCAGGAGAGGTGAAAAATGTGCAGTGCCCTCCCCGTGTTTCAAAAGCTGGAGCCCTGGAGGTTTTTTTGAAGCAGAAAAGGTGAAAAATGTGCATTGGCCTCGATGGGCCTCGAACAATGGACCTCTCGAATACGCATCAAGCATGCTTCCAACTACACCACGAAGGCATGCGGAAAGGAAGGAGAAAATACCTTATAAGGTCTATTATCAGACTACAATCCAACCATTCCCTCTTTTACACTAATTACATCTTCTCGCTCTGTCGCACAAGCAGGACCGACTCATTTAAGAATTAAATAAAAAAGGTTACCTTTAACATTTTTAAGACTACAGCCATAACTCGCTTCCAATCTAATAGGGTTTACAAGACCCTAACCCAAGTTTCTAGCCATAACAGGAACATACATATATACTATGATAGAAATTACGTAAGTGAAATTTTATGTTCTTCTGATGTGAATTTTATAAGATACCGTCCGCATCTGTTTTAAAACCGAAATAAGCAATTATCTGGGATCCAGTGAACGGATTAGTCCATTCTAAATTAATATCTGCGAGAAGAATAGTTTTAAACTATGAATAATTTTGATAAAAAAACGGCCTTCAGAAACGAATTTCATTCGTGAGTTGCGGTTTCTGTCTATATCTTTACTATCTCATTCTTCATCAACGTAATTGTCAGAAGACAATTTCCGGCACACTTTTTACTTGTGAGAACATTTCTTGACAAGTTATACCATTAGACTTTGATTTTTTTTTTTTTTTTTTTTTTTTTTTTCCCCGTATCTAGTTTGAAAGGTCCAAATAATGTTTTTAAAAATTTATCCTTTAACAAAGTGCATTTATGGTAACATCGAAAGCTTTATGGAAATGGATATTTGAAGTAAAGTTACGAATTAAAGTTTCCAAGGGGAGCTTGGCGATATCATCCTAAGCATACTTAAGAGCCACCACGCATTATGTTTCTAAACTATTATTGAGTACTTAAATTCTGGATCGATTTCCTTACTTTCACTGAAAGAATATATATAATATATATGCTTCCTTTTCAAGCTCACATGCTCCCTTTTTATAACAGTCCAGTGCCACAAAAGTCATAAAAGTATTATCCTTCTTGCTGAAGTGGAAAATAGCGATACTGGCATTAAATCTGAAAGACTCCGAAACCTTTGCAACAAATTTTGTACTTAGCATTCGAGGAAAGGATAAAGAGAAATTCATACTCAAAGTTCATACCAAATACTTTTTTATTTTCTTATCATTAACAGATATACATCTTACAGACTAAGGTGGCCAAATTCTGCATATTTATGAGCGACTTTTTTTCTGGCCACATACAAAATGCAAATTAAATTTCATTTTATTATGTTATCATTAATTGAAAATCTGTCTATATAAAGTGTCAGCATATCTTCAACCAAGCATTCATACCTTGAGTTAATGATTCAAGGTATGAATTGAGCATCATTACCTTGAGTTATCTAAACAAAGTTAATGATAATGAATCTTCAATATGAAAATGAATAAGTAGGAAACGATGTTTATTCTTCGTGAACTTTAAGTACGAAAAAGGCCGATTCACATAAATATGCAGATCTAAAACAAGATTATGAACATGCTCACTAAATTTGAAGATACTGGGTTACTTTTCTCGACTGATCTATTTCTGAAACTCTTCCGCAAGTTCTCTAGCTTGTAAGGTTAGATCAGTTGATAGAGTTATGATTTCATTTTCTAACGCAGTTTTCATATTAAATATGTAAGAACTTTTTACAGCAACATGTTTTAGATTTATAACATTTTTGAAAGTAAAAGATAGATACTATAGAATAACGTTTTCGAAATTATAAAATCTGACTAATCTCTTTTTTTATCTAATCTAATCAATCTCTTTTTCAATTTCGACACGTATTTTTCATTGTAATAATTACAATTTTGATTATTGATGTTCTTAGAGATGTTTGGACACACTTCGGGGATCAAACTGTTTTGCTGAAGATGTCTTACAGTATAATATTTTTTTCAATACATTTATGCTACTAATAATTTCAATCAGTGTCTTGTTTTTCCATTGCAGTTCTAAATGTCAATAACTTAATTTCCATATAAAGTCTATAAGAAACTCTAAAACACTTAGCAAGGTTTCATCATTTCAGTTTGCCCATTCTTGATTCTGCTGTTCGAGAAAAACGTTTAAGTCAGTTAATAAACCACAAAATCGTTGCAGAAATTTGTTTATACTTTGCTACTCGTATCTATTTAATAAGAGTTCTAAATAAGTTATTTTCCACATCTAAAAACATATCGGGTACAGAGTTTCGAAATATTGAAAAATTATAAACTAAATTTATCGCCCTCTTTTAAAACAAGAATGATAAAAATGTCCTGTTCGCCTGGGCGATTTTCCATATTTGACAAAATATGTTATGACGCAAAAGTGAAAATAATGTTCTTCTTGGTCGCTGCTTGCAAAAATAGCTTGGAAAAATAATTTATGATACACCTTAATACGAAAAAGAGATTAAATATTCTCTTTACAAAACTCATCTACAAATTTTATCACTTTAAATAACAAAACTTTTTCTTTTAAATAATAGAAGCATAGGCGCCAAAATAACGAAATCTATCAATCGAATTGCATTGTTGAAATATAAGCATTACAAATTTATAAAGGGCACTTCTACACTTTTATTATTCGTGATATAAAATTTTAGATGAATTTTGTAAAGAAAATTATTTAACCTTCTGTTCCTATTAATATTATTATTTTACTTTTAGTTCATAAATCATTTTAGAAATTTTAAATAAAAGCTTAAGTTACATTTTTTTAAATTAATATTAACCTGCAGAAGAAGGCGAAAAGTTTAGTTTCTTTCTAACTACTGTGTTGATGTGTTCCTTCCCTGTATAAAATCTGGAGCAGTCTAGAACTTATGGTTGTCATGACGCCAAAATTTATCATCAAAATTATAGTGAAATAATAAATATGATGAATCTAGCAATCAGATCATCGTAATCAAAGAAAAAGGAAAATTTAAACTATTGGTCCTGTTGCCAAGGCCGGTTTAAGTCATTTCAGAGTTCCCCCCCCCCAAAAAAAAGAAGATCCCATTTAAAAATGAGCTTTCTATAGCAGATCTTCATGGACTATTACATAATTTATTACCATTATTCATTCATTTCGAAAAAAAAGTAGTACTTATGTAACATACTTTGTATAATAATTTTCTCAGTTTTCTGTAGCCATTTTTTGGCATATTTCAAGAAACTGAAAACTGAAGTAACCTGTGGCGTAACGCTTTTGGACACTAGTTATACCGGTCATAAATAACGGGGGGAAAATCTGCTCCCTGGGATTATTTACTAGTTTGAGAAAAAAAGCAAAGAATGGAAAAGACTTTTTTTAGCAATGATGATATTATAATGGTTCGATTAATTATTAAACAATACAAGGATGTCCTTACAGAGTTCCAAAACAAAATAGGACAACAGAAATTTTTTGCAGAATAAATTGTGAATCAGAATTTAGACCCTGTTTTTCCCCTCTATTTTTAGATCTACAAAACTTAAAGATGAGTGAAAGCTGGGGCCTCGATTTGGGCCTGAACTAATAAATAATTTGATCCTGATAAAACTCTGCTTTTGGGAATTCGGTTTTTACAGATATGATATATTTTGAAATAGTACTTCTAGTTTAAAGTCCTTTTTAATCAATCATACCTCTGAACTTAAAATATATATAAAATAAAAATTAAAATAAAATTAACCATTTTATTGTGTTTTAAATAAAATAAAGAAATATTTTATCAAGCAGTTGAAAAAATTATGCAAAGAAAAAAGTATTGCTGATTTCCGATCTCTGCTCCGAAGCATCTTGCATGTTTCTAATAATGTCCTATACCACAGATTCTTGATTTAGAATGACCTTATATGCATGTGAATAATTAATACAATTATGTAAAGTAAATTATTTTTGCTAAACTACTTTCTGTACCATCATCAAAAAATTAGTAACTGAAATAGTTTCAATTATAAGCACTTACATTCACCCTCATTGTTTTCTCACAATACCAAATGTACATGAATTTCAGATAGTCACCAGAAAACAAAAAGTCTTGCGAGTGAATAAATTTTAATTCCACTTTTATTTACAAAATATATGTTTTAAGAAACTTCATAATATTCTTCATTACACATCAATGTATTGAGCTGCTTGTAGGGAAAGCAATAAATATCTATAAATTATGCAACTACATTTTCTTTATTTTTCTCACAGGCGAATTGATGGATGTGAAAAATATCTTCAGGTGTAGTTCTACAGCATCCACCAATTATTTTTGCTGAAGCATTAACCCATGTGTCCAAATAAGTATGATTAGGCTTTACTTTCTCACCAGTCCAGCTATAAGGAGAAACAAATACTTCTGATTTTAATTAATTTGGAACTCTACAATGGTACATTTGTAAATACA
Source organism: Stegodyphus dumicola (assembly GCF_044657685.1). Classification (NCBI taxonomy): domain Eukaryota; kingdom Metazoa; phylum Arthropoda; class Arachnida; order Araneae; family Eresidae; genus Stegodyphus; species Stegodyphus dumicola. Next base: position 136,811,802 of record NC_140777.1, read on the forward strand.
CCATAAAACTATTACAAAAACTTTAACTATAGCACAAAATGGTTGTTTCTTTTTTACTTTAAATTTGGTATTTTAACAAATAATAAAGAATATATATATACATACAAATGGAACCCATACATACAAACAGGATAGTGAAAATAAAATTCTGAAAAATGAATAAAAGATTGATACACTAGTAAATTTTGGTACTTCTTTGTTATAGCAACCCCCCCCCAACAATATTTGGCAATTTTAGATTTTTGCCAAAAATAAACTATACAATATATATTATAATAGTCACATGTTGTTTGCTAAGAATAGTTTTAAGAAGGATAATGCTTATTATTATTATTTTATGAAATGTTAATTTTTCCTGTCAACTGTAGCACTTTCACACATCTTAAGCTATTCATTTCACCATTTCGTAGACATAAATTGATCTGCTCAATAATACATAAATCTAATAGCAGTGATGAATGATATTTTGGAACCACTGAACCAATTTCCAAGAGGCCTTTCTTTTTGAAATTTTTAACATTGCACCTCCAAATGGTTTCATTGTTAGCATAAAGTTTTATGTTGTGGCCATTTTTGTATACTCGTTTGTCAGGTAAAAGACCTCTTTCACATTCTTGAAAAATAATATGCCTTCCACCTCATTACTTTGTCAATTAAAGATGGTTAATGTCATATTAACAAAAAATAGCAATGGATATATTTTTAAATAAATAATGTGAATTCAAAAACCTCAGAAAAAATAAATAATATAAGAACATGCGGTGAGAGCAAAAATGCAACACGGTGCTAGTATATGATTATAAGGTATAAGAACATGCTGCCAGTGCTAATATACAATCAAGTGGTGAGGTATAAGAATATGCAGCTAGAATTAAGTGAGATATCTCGGTTGATTGATGATTCAGTCTCAGGGCCACTATAACAAAGAAGTAGTAAAAATAAAAGTTTTCAAAAAAAAATTGATTACATTCTAAAGTTTGTTATTTTCAATTACAAATTTATCTGGTCCTATATTTTGACATCTACTTATATATGTATGTATGCATAGTTATTTATTATGGATTTATTAGTTATGGATTTTGCATACAGCAAAATTTTAAATTATCTGTATTAAATTAGAAGCAAGACAAAATCAGAAAACTAGGCATAATAATCTAACATCAAATCAGCCAATCAACCAATACTTCAAGAGAAAATATATTAAGTAATCATTTCATGACATGCAATTTATTGTAAATATGTAATAAAAAATAATGCAAAACAATATATGAAACTTATAGCAAAATACATAAAATACAATTTAATACAAGATAATACAAATAGAATTTAATAAAAAAATAAGAGTTTATAAAAAGATTAATGACTTATAATGAAAACAAAAGATTTACTTGTATTAATAATTTACACTAAAAAAGGTTAATGAAAACAAATTTTTTCATAAATTAGACTTACAATAAAGTAGCATTTAATACAGCCAAATTCAACAAATTATTTTGCAAGAGAAAAAAAAAATATGTAAAAACTTTTTTTCCCTTTTTTTTTAACCCACCACCACACCTATATGAAGCAACTGAATTACTTAAATTGCAATTCCAATGATACTTTGTTACATTTTATAGAAAATGGGGAAATAATTTTCATAATCTACTTCACTGTCAAAATCCTGATGATAGCATTTCATCTGAAATATCTAAACTAAATATATATGTAATGTTTTTATTTCCTCAGTAAATTCAGTCCTTCTTGCTAAATTTTCAATCTACTGATACTTTGCACCAATTTGAAAACTCTTAATCATAGGTTGCTTGATTTAAAATTAGTCCATCACTTAGTTTCTGACAAATATTACCACCTTTTCATGGAGAATGAATTCAGAAATACAGTATACTCTTTTCTGAAAAACACATTTGAGCACATCCTCTTTAATCTGAAAGTTAATATTCTCTTTATATTTTTACACTGTGGTGTAATTATTCTCTATATCAAATGCAACAGATGTCATTGTTTCAGTATTAACATCTGTTGTTGAAAAATTGCAATAGGCTTCAAATCCACCATTTGATCAATGAATCTGATAATTTCCATCTTTTGTTCTCAGAAGAAATGATGTATTTTGCTTTAATTACCTTTTACTAAACTTCTCAGAATCGTGCAGCTCAGAGTTAATACAAAGTTTATAAAATTGGGGACTGCTGAATGACTGTCTTGTGTTTAATCTAATATTGCCATCCATATTTTTTCCTCTGGGCATAATTTTACGAAAGAACATGTAATTTTAAATGCAAAATTAACCAATCTTCTACTCAATGAGTAAATGCAACTGAGCCAATGCCAATGATTTGAAAATTACGGAGTTCCTATGGTTCAAAACCATTTACCTCCTCATCAGAATTACTAAAAGCGAGCAGAAATGAGAAAAAATTTTGCATAAGTGAATTACCTGATGCACACTAGAGGGAGCCACTGGCTCAAGAAAGTTTAGGGATAGATGAGATAATAAAAACTTAAGAATCATAATATTTTTTAAAAGTTTTTAGGTTTTATAATTTTTTTGTATTTTATATTTTATACTTTTTTTGGTTTTTATAAATTTTTTTTATACACAATACAACACTAAAGCAGAAAGCGGAGAGGAAAGATTTTAAGATTAATAGGCTCATTGGCATGTGGCTTGTGTAGGATAGTGCAAATAATAAATATGAACGCGTTGAAAATATTCATAGGCAGATTTTAAAAAATCTGCGGGAGATGTGACTCTATGCGAACAGATTGATAACTTTGCTTGAAGATCTTGGTTGCAGGTAGAGATGGTAATAAGCAATTATATGGCAGCTCGCTGAAGAGACTTCCTTCCTTCATGGCGCGGGAGCTGGAACTGATGTTGAGAGGGCGTGTCTTGCCCTTTTAGATGGAGGGTAGATGCCGAACTCTCGGCCAATCACGGCTCTTGGTCTCTTCTGTGAGCTGCAAATAGTAGGATCATAGGCTGGCATCTGCTGAAGTGCTCGGTTATCAATCTGTTCAATTTTGAGGAATAAATTTTGACTATGTTTTTTGATAAGGTAATCAACTGGTTTAATATTAAGGTCCGAATGAATCACATCTGTACGGACGTACCAAGCTGCGTTTAGGGCCATACGTAAGGTTTTACTTTGAAAAGATTGAAGTTTTTTCACATGAGTTTTTGCAGCAGTACCCCAGATTGTACATGCATACATAAAGACAGGTCTTATTATGGAAGTATAGAGAAGGATTTTGTTTTTAATTGACAGATTGCTCTTTCGAGCTAAAAATGGGTAAAGTTGGGCTCTGGCACCTTTTGCTTTGTTGAGAACATTTTCAATGTGAAGGCGGCAGGTTAATTTTGAATCAAGTACAACTCCTAGGTACTTGTAAGAGTTTGACCAGGGAACATAGTCGTCAAAGAATTTAATATTAATGGAAGGGTACGGGAGGGGGCTACGTTTGAATATCATAGCAGCACATTTAGCAACATTAATTTTTATTTTCCAAGTGATGAGCCAGTGCTCAAGGCTAGAGAGATAACTCTGATTGTTTCGGACTAAGTTTTCCAGGCGTTTGTGTTGAGCTAGGATGGCCGTATCATCTGCATAAAGTGCAAGAGTGATACTTGGTGATTTTGGTATGTCATTTATGAAAATGTTGAACAAAATTGGGCCTAAAAGTGACCCTTGGGGGACGCCGCTTAGTATAGGACGGGGTGTCGAAATGATAGAATTAACTCGTACAGAAAAAGATCTATTAGTGAGGTACGAATTAATTATATGAATTAAATGGGCCGAAACGTCAAGTCGTATGAGCTTGATAATGATTCCTATATGCCAAGTCCTATCAAATGCTTTGGCTATGTCAAGAAATAAAGCGCCAGTAAGCATTTTGTTACGAAACCCTTCGTGAATGAACTCCACTGTCCTCAGCAGCTGGTGCGTGGTGCAGTGTTTTGCTCGAAATCCAAATTGTTCATCAATCAGAACGTTGTGATTTCGGAGAAAATCATTCAGGCGTTTAAGTAACACAAACTCGTATATCTTTGATAACGAGGATAGGAGGCTGATAGGTCTATAATTTTGAGGGTTAGAAAGGCTTTGGCCTGGTTTTGGAATGGGCACAATAAGTGCTTGTTTCCAGCTTTGAGGAAAATAGCAATGCTGTATCATAAAATTTATAAGCATTACTAAGAAAAATAGATAATGGGTGGGTAAATTTTTAATCATACGATTAGAAATAGAGTCCATACCAGGGGCTTTTTTGGGTTTGAGCTTGGTAATGTATTCACTTACCTCGCTCATGGATGTATATTGTATTTCTCTCGCAAAAGGCGAGGAGAGGAAACGTTCAACTTCCTGTGGGAAAGAACTTGCGCTGTTCGCAAAAATTCCTTCATTATGTGGTGTAAATTGAGTTTGAAGAGAATCCGCAATTAATTCGGATTTCTCAGCGTCTGTGTGAGCCACCACTGCGTCCGTAGCTAAGGACGGAATGTTAGATTTGTGTTTGCGTAGGCGGGCTGATGCGCGCCAAAGACTGTTATCATTGGTCGTTAGGGACTGAATGTAATTCGTGTATTGTGATTGGAAGAAATGGTCACATGATGCCTTGATCTCATTTTGGAGAGCACGGAGTTGAATTTTTAAACCAGGATTTCTATTTCTTTGCCAAAGTCTCCGTACTTTATTCTTTTCTTTAATTTTGAGTTTAATTTCTTGAGGTAATTTACGAAAATTGGGTCTGAGGGTGGGTTTTGATACTTCCTTATAAGTATCTGTTAAAATGGTCGTTAAGTGATCAACTGCCGAGTCTATATCATGGCTGGATTTAATTTCAAGGGAGGGCAAACTTTTACTTTTAAGTTTGAAACTAAAATTGTCCCAGTTTGTAGAGACGAGTGCCGGAGAATTTTGATTAAAGATAGTACAATTAAGGTCTATGATTACGGGGTTGTGATCTGAGGATAAACAGTTTTCCACAGTCACATGATATCCAAAAGGGATGTTTCGAAAGAGTGCCAAATCGATGAATGAAGGGGCACCCCGTGAACCATATCTAGTAGGGGAATCCGGCGCAATAACTTTAATTTGGGCGCACTGAGCCCATTTTAGAAGGCCACGACCAGCAGGGTTTGATCTATGGCAACGCCAATGCTGGTGGTGACAATTTAAATCACCAGCTATGATTAGATTGTTGGAAAAGGTGAGCAATTTGTTAAAATCAACCACAGGTAAATTTCCACCTGGTGGAAGATAGGCAGAGATCATTACAAGGGAGGGCGAATTTTGAATGAAAATTTCGATGATTGTTGCCTCGAGTTTACTCATACTCGGAGTGTCAATTCTTTTGTGTGGTATTGAATTTTTAATATAGACACATGTGCCACCATGATAAACATCACGAGTATTAGAAGCTTGTCTGTCATTTTTATATAATGCATAATTTGCAAGCTTGGGAGCTCTCCCTGGCTGGAGTTTGGTCTCTTGGACAAAAATAATGTCAATGCAACTGAGAAATATTGAATATGATTGATGCTTATACCTACATTCATTTAAAAAATTTTAATTATAGGTTATGTTAGATTATCTGTATGTGGGAAAGCCATGAAGGCTATCTGCCTAAGAGGAAAGATGTCTTTATGGAGGACATTTAGAGAAACGGGCTCATATTCACATTAAATATGGGTAAAATCATAAAAGCAATTATGTAGCTAGCTTATTCAGTTGGGTTCAAACCTAAGCAGATCAAACTACTCTTAGTAGATTAAGTAGTCTTAAACACTTGAGTTGAGGCCTGAATTATAAAAGAAGAATTTCAAGTTATTCATATTATCCAAAAATTTTGTCTTATACTTTATCTTTCATCACTAATTATTCTGCTTAATTTGTCAAATGCTTTTAAAGCCAAAACTATACTAAAAGATAAATAATTGCTTGTTACACTTGCTACAGCTTTCTTGCTTTTTTTGCATAATTTAACAAAAAGTCTTTAAAAATAAATTTAATATGCTATTCATAGTTTAATACAGTTTTAAAACCGAAAAATGTATTAATATTTTATACACAATATTAGTAAAAATTATCTATATGATAATCATATTTTTTTTTAAACAATCAGAATTACCCTTGCTGATGATCCCACTTTTCTCCACTATTTGGATAAACAATCAAAGGAAAACCATCAGAAACTGAAGCAATGTCTTTTAAAAGACTACCAGCAAATTCTGCGGGACAGCAATTAACTCCAACAGCAACCAACTGACCACTGGGTGCCCTTTTTATACAGTTTAATGCAGCAGAACTAATATCTTCTCCATTGCATGTATAGTGCATAGACTAAATAAAACATTCAATTAGAAACATAATTAGCAAATAAATAAATTAACAAAGTCACTTAAAAAATTATAAATTGTAGCCAAATTTATTTAATTTTAAATAATGGTTTACATAATTTTAAATTCTTATATTGGAGAAAAATATGAAAATTATGTAAAACCCTTTTTTCTGCACTTAAAAATTTTTAGTCCTCTCTCATACTGCAACGCCAAACATTTCTACAGATACAAAAGGCTAATTCAAAAGGTTAATTAATTGCTTTAGTTATGAATATAAAATTAACATCAGTTTATTGGTTCTTAGAAAGCTTTCACACAAACATTTGCTTTTTTGTAGTTTAAAAATCATCAAATCTCGGACATAAAAGGAAACTCATTATTCAATACAGATAGAGACATGTGCTGTGCAAAATAAAGGTCACGAAAAACTGAAAGCTAAAGCTTTCACTGCTAAAAAGTAAGTAAAAAAATGAGAAGCTGATTTTTAATTATGTAAATTAGGATTTAATTTCTAAAATTAGGTACCCTAAAGCCCCAAAGAAGGATATCAGAAATGTCAAAGAATAACATAAAAATCAAATATCATTAATGAAAGTAAATTAACAGTAACAAAAAATATTATGATATAAATAAAATTATTACTAAGTGATGAACTAAGTTAAATGAATAATAAACAGATAAACAGCAAATTAAATACATCATAAAAATAAGTTTGTAAGTTTAGTGTTCATAAGTAGCAGTAAATTTCACAGCTAGTTTCATAAGTAGCAGCTAGTTTTCACAGCTAGTTTCATAAGTAGCAGTAAATTTCACAGCCTTATAAACTTACACCTTTATCTCAAATTCTAACCCACTTAGCTCTTTTTAATGGAATGAGGACAGCCTATATGTATTCCATTTCATAATTAGGGTATATTAATAAAGCTAATTAATAGCTTATTTGGCTTGCTAAAAGATATATAACATAAATAATTGCAGCAAATGATGTTATTCAATTATGCAAAAATGTACTGAAGACCAGCTCATTCAGACCTTTCGAGCACTTCAACTGTAATTTCAGTTTCTTCCAAAAAAAAAAAAAAAAAAAAAAAAAAAAAAAAAAAAAAAATTACTAGGGCTGGACTCAGCTGATCTCTGGCTGAACTTAAATGCCATGAAATTTATTATCTCTCTTAGTAATCCCAAACTGCTCATAAATTTAATTAATATCTTTTCAACAAACATAAATACATAATCAATAAAAATACCTGACTAGAAAAACTCAACCAGGCTTTTGCATGAGGAAAATCATGAAGTAACTTCATGAGTGCTTCAGCTTCTTTCACAGCAGGCATTGTTTCAAATGCTAATAAATCTGCTCCAGCATCAAGCAAGCACTGGATACGAGGCAAATGCCATTTAATAAGCTCCTGTTAAAATTCAAAACAATACACTATTTCAAGATAACTATAAAATCATTTTGTGTTCTAAAAACTCGGTTAGAGTAGATTTAAGGGTGCTCCTTGAATTATCGCAAAGTTGTTGTTTCATTTACCGCCAAGTTGTTTCATTTATGGTAATCTAAATAGCTGAATATTATGAAAACCCTATTATGATGTAATTGGTTGTGTGATTGCGGTGAATTTGAATGATGAGAAAAGATTTGGAAGGGCTTGTGGTGTGTGTTGGTTAGGAAGTTCGTTGCCTGTTTTGTGGTTTAGATGGTAAAATGTCTGAATGTGGTAAGTTTAATTTGAAGTTTCTGTACAATTTGGAATGAAAGGGGAAAACAACATTAATTGACTGGTGTGTAAATGAAGGTTTACTTAGAAGCCATTATAAGTGTCTTGTTTGTAGAAAGGAAATGCATATGATCGAATGCCGGAGGATACAGGCACTACGGAGGATATTTTTTAATCTTATCTTTGTGAATTTATGTGGCGACTTCAGCATACAGATTCTAGTTCAGATAATTTTAGGAAGTTTTTGGAAGCTGTTAAGGAATTTTATTTGACTGAAGACAGGGAAATTTCTAAATAAGGTAAGTGGATATTTCCTTTGTGTAGTACTAAGATGAATTTCCCTTTTATCTTATTTGATTGTTTGATATAAAATGTAGTTTATTGAGATTATATATATTTTTGTTGTGCAATTAATTCTCTGATGTTTTTTAAGTGGAAATAGCTCGATGTGTTTTTGTGTGAAAATAGGATACCAAGTTTGTGTAATTCTTTGACTTGTTAAAATAACAAATCAAAGAAATGAACAAACTCGGTTTCCATGTACAGTCAAAAATCGCCAATTTTCGTCAAGAGGCACCTGTAAATATATTTTTACCAAAAGCTTTTGTAAACACAAAATAAAATTTAAATTCTAAAAATTATCTTATAAAATAAATTATCCTTACAATCATTTATTGCTAAAAACATGAAGCAAAAATTTTAATACAACTTCAGATAGATACAGATAACTTTATAACTCTCAACTAGATATATTACCAATCTGAAAAAAAAAAGCATGCATTCATGCCATTTCATATATATATATATATATTTTTTTTTTTTTACATACTATGAAAATCCAGAAAATTATTTGAGTGTCTCTTATTTCTTTACTAATATAATGTGATAAATGGAAGATTTAAATATTTAAAATATACAATACAAAAAGGCATATCTCATCTTTACTGCCAAAGTAATCTGACTAAAGTCCACAAAATAAAATTAGAAATAATGCTCTGTGATCTTGGCTGATACAAAGTCAAAGCGAATGTATTATTTTCATATCCTCTACAGTGCACAAGTTCAAAAGATATTGATAATCCAGTTTTATGTCAAAATGTCCAATCTTAAAATTTTTAAGTTTGCTCTGATTCTTTCACCATGCAGATTTCAAACTTTTTACATAACACGACTATTTGCAAAGATACCTATACTAAGCTGGTGCTTCTCCTGATTGTCCTATATACTTCTGAGGAACCATGGATATTTTAAAATCTTCTCAGTCATGACAATTGGGCTTCACTAATAGTTTTACTGATCATTATTCAATTAGGATAAAATAACCAGCATATCTATAAAATTTTAGGACAAGTTACGGAAGTTACTTTTTTAAAATTTCAGCTTATGTAAAAAAAGCTAAGATCCTAAGAAGGCAGCCTCATCTCTGTTTACTATTACAAACCTTTTTTCTAGTATTACACACTTCTTAGCACATTTTTTTAAATTTCTGAACTGCTTCGCAGACACTCTTGGAATCTTATTTCCCTTTTAAATCTAATGGTTATAATTTTCTGAATTTCTAAAATGCTGTCACGATAGTATTAATTAAGGTATGGTTTCATACAAATTAGCCAATTTATTTATTTTCTAATAATTAAGACTCTTAAAAAATTATTTATGTTATCTGAAACACCATGCTAATATTTAAAGAAAATGTCTAGATTACAAATGAGGTTTGCCTGTTCTTTATCTCAGTACATCTAAACATCATAAAAAATATTTTAATATAGATTTCAAAGAAGAAAATGTTGTAAAATTTACTATTTTTATAACTAGGTTAAATAAAGGAAAAGGAAGTGAAGCTCTTTAAACAGGAAATAAGAAATTTAGAAAACAAATGAATATAACTTTATAATACTGATATTTCATCAAAGCTTTTAATAAAATGTAGTACATTTTTCAGAAGAAACATGTCATTACTCACTGTCCACTTTTTCTTATAAATAATTTAGAAGTAATATAGTAGAAAAAAATCAAATACCTGGAAATACATTATTTAAAAATCTTCTGCAGTAAATCTGAGTAAATGCAAAAGTGTTAAATCAATTAAAAGAATTTCTTCTATTAAATCTTGGAACAGAAGAAAATAAAATGCAGTTTTTACAAACAGCTTAACCCTTTTTTTTTTCTCACCTCATGAGATACTTTGTCACAATATTTCCCAGAATATTCTGATCCATCAGCCAAAGCAGCCCCATAAGGTCCAACTGATCCAGCAATCAATATCTCCTTGCACTCTAAAATAATTTCCCTTTTTTTAATCTGAAACGACTTTGAACAGAAATTCAAGACTTTAAATTGAAGGCAATTAAACACTAGTTTGAAAAATATTTAACCCAATAGTTTCTAAAATTGTATTAAATATAAAAGATAGTAGATAAATTTATGTTTATACAGTTTTAATTGCAATGATTTCCCCAGGAAAAATAAAATTGCTATGACCTATTAATAAAAAACAAATGCAGTGTTCCTGAGAAAATAACATGATTGCTAGAATTATAACTCTCTAATATGATATATACTTATGGGGCTTAATTTCTAAAATGAAAAATGCCAGAGCCCTATGAAAAGCAGTCTGTAAGCAAGAATAATAACAAGTAAAGAGAAAAATAAATAAAACAACAAATGAGGAGTAATAAAATAATAAAAATTAAATTAACCTAAAAATTTTTAAATGAATGAAATACTCAAACAAATAGAAAGTAAGTAAACAAAAATAAGACACTGAAACCAAAAATAAAAGAAAAATAAATATTTTGAATAGTGTTCTTGATGGTCAGATAAAATTATTTCTTTATTTTGATATTTGACGACCTTCTCAAGCAAACTAATGTAACTTATAAATATTCTAATACCTGGAGCAATCACATCTTGATATGAAGTACTGTATCTTTTGTATGTGCCCCAAATTCCCTACGTGCTTTGATCTTCCAAAAGAAAAGGGAACATATATTTAATAATTAATATTAATATCATTCTTATTAACAACTAAAAGAACTATTTTCTTCCTATTACAATTCAGTTTCATAATAAATTCATCTCATTCGGAATTCCAACCTGAACCAGCTGGAAATTAAAACCTATCTCAAAAACTAAATATTTCTGTATTTAGCTCCAGCTAAATTTTAGCTACATATATACAATGTATACCCATGCATATTATATACCTTCAACAAGAAATTTTTAACCTGTTCTAGAGAGAATTCATAAACATTTATATGTATGCGTGATAGTACAGTACAAAGTCTTTAATCCGGACTCGTCGGGACTTCGGCGATTCTGCATTAGGGGTTTTCACAGATTATAGATCATCAATTTAAATCTGGTAAAATGGCATGCAGAAATTATAAAATTAAAAATATGAAACCATAATTTATGAAATAAAGAGCAATTATGATCTAAAAGGTATCAAAATTTACAAAAAAAAAAAAAAAAAAAAAAGCTTAATATTTATTTATTTACTTTATTAAACATTTCTTTCAATGCAAGTTATTTAAGTTGCTTCATTTTATGTGCTAATACTTTCTCTTTAATTCTATAAACAGACATCATTTCTTGTTCAGTTACAAAGTTCCACTGTTCAAGCCCTGTAATTGCTGTGTCGAGAATACCGACTAACTTGTCAATCGAAATTTTTTCGTTTTCACTAAGCTCTCTGTCCCTTTCTTCATCCTTTATCCATTTTTTTCAGCAATTCTACTTTTTGTTTGATGGACATCGAAACATGCTTTCACTTTGTGGATCCTTTGGCAGCTCCAGAATCGAAAATTCTTTTTGACATAATTGAAAGTTCAAGCTTACTTTTGTAATATTGCTCTAACAATCTGCAAAAAATAATAAGCCGGATACAATTAGAAGATTGAGGAACAATGCAATCTGCAACATTAATTGAAATAGATAATTAGATAATTTTAGCCTAGCTTATCCCGTCCGTTATACATTAAACACTACGCATGCACAGAAAGTTTGTACCTTTGAGGTCCAGATTATGGAAGTCCAGATTAAAGACTTATTGCTTTGTTTATTGGTACTGTATTTTTTTACAAAAGTATAAATTTAAGACTTAATATTTGGCAATATTAATAGTTTTCTTGAAATTGTAAAAGAGTTAAAGTAACTGGCTTCAGTAGAGTATGTTATGGTTTTAGGGATTGTGGTAGCACTTGCTGTGATAATGTTTTTTAATAAAAAAAAAATGTTAATGCATTGAGTTTCAATATTTCTTTTTGAAGTAGTATTATGTTGCTTAGGAAATATACCTTTCAGAAATTGCTAACAATTAGTACCAGAAAGCTAGCTGCCTCCTTCAAGTGATGAACTTTCATATGGAATATTGTTGTCCTTTAGGCTTAAGACTATCCTGATTTCTTTAACAGGTAAATTTCATTTATATTATAATTTGCAAATATAAATTAGAAGAGAAGAGAAATATGGTATATAATATGATAAATCTGACACACATAGAAAAATTAACTGATGATAATTATCTTACATGGACGATTAGAACCAAAAGTAAATTAAGAAGATTGAAAGTATAAAGAAATGCCATCGAAGCCAATTAACCACCAAAAACCATATAAAAGAAACGATGTTGATCATGGAAGTGAAATGAAAACTTAGGAGATGTGGGATGATAATTATGAAATAACAAGAAATATAATGAATCAAAACATGGTAGGCTCTACAAGCATTAAAATATGCAAATAAAAAGAATGCAAAAAAAAAAGAATGGGAGAAAATAAAAAAATGAAATGGCGGCAAAAACGGAAGATACTCAAATCAAATGTAGAATAGAAGTAGCTTAACTGAAAATGAAGCAAAATGAATCTGTTGATTACATGAATAGAGCTGTAATTCTGAACAATAAAAGTATTCAAGTGAGAGATGAAATAAAAGATAAAGAATTTTTAATTCATATAAGAAAGATTTTGGAATGAATTTGAATTTAATGCTAAAATTATTAAAGAAAAAAGAGAAAAGGCTACTATAGCTGCAATTAGAAGAGCATTAAAAGAAACTAAAGAAGAAAAAAATAAACAGACATGAAAAGAAAAAAAAAAAAAAAGTAGGTTCTAAATCACAAGAAAAACTGAACAGAATCAAAACATCATGAAAGAAGATGCTTTAACTGTGAAAAATTAGGATACTTAATAAAAAAATGTCATAACAATATTATAAAATTTTTTATTTGTGGAAAATTAGGTCACAGATCAACTGAATATAGAAAGAAAACTGAAGAAGAACATAGAAAATTAAGAAATTTAACAAATAAAACTACTAGAATGCGAAACAAGGGAAAAGAATATGAATCAGCTACATGTTTACAAGAAGTATTTAAGAAAATTGAAAAAACTCTTAATCAAGGTAGAAATGATAAAGAGAAGGAAACAAAATTAAATGGATTATAGATTCAGGAACACCACATCTCACATGGCAAGAAATAAAGAAATATTTACCATTTTTAAGGATGAAGAACAACAAATAATGACAGCTGAAAAGGGAGCTGAGATTAAATTTTTTAGTACTGGTAAAATAAAAATACAACCTGATAGATATAAGAATATTTTGAAAGTAGAAAATGTTGTGCAAGTACTAAATTTTTACTGTCAATAACAAAAATTGAAGATCATGATTTAAAAGTAAATTTTACCAAAACTAAAGCAGAAGTGATCAGTAAACATGGAAACATTCTGTATATAGCTAGCAGAAATGAAAATTAATTTGAAATTGAAAAAGGAAATATAATAGAAGCTAAAATTAGTAATGTTAATGATGTAATATGACATCACAGACAAGTCGTCTAAATAATGAAAGATGGATAGAAATGCAAAAAACTCATCAATCATTCGTGAAATGTAAAAATTTCCAAGACTAATAATGAAGTGAACCCTTTACATTAGGATAAATGACACAAACTTCTTACAAAAGCATGAAATTCAAGCAATCAGAAGACATTTTAGAATTATGGCACATAGATTTAATTGAACTGATCGAGAAGTAAATAGATGGAAATTGTTATTTTCTAACAGCAGTAGATGATTACAGTAACTTCACATTTGTGGTTATAATTGAGAAAAAGCATGAAACTGCAGAATCTTTAATAAAGCCTATCACTCAAGAAAAAAGAAAACAGGAAAGAAACTGAAGAGAATTAGCAGTGATAATGCACTGAATTCTTAGCTAAAAGTACAAACGAATATTTTGGAAAAATGGGAAGTAAACATGAACTTATAACACCGTACACTCCGAAGAACAATGGAAGAGCTGAGCACCTTAGTCATACTATAATTCAAACTATAAGAGCTATGTTGACTGATGCTGAATTGCCAATAAAATTTTGGATTGAAAGTGTTAAAATAGCTGTACATGTAAATAACAGAAGTCACAAAAATGACTAAAAGTTTACACCTTTTGAACTATATACAGGATGCAAGTTTAACATTATTTGTCTTAAAAGATTTGGATGTGAAGCATAATGTTCATATAAGACAAGAAAATGTGAAAAGATGAATTTAAAAGTTAAAAAAAAGAATTATGGTAGGCTGTAGGCTATAACATGCAGAGAAAAGCCTTCAATATTTATATTCCTGAGCTAAATAAAAGTCAAGAAGTAAGAGAGATAAAATTTAATAAGCAGAAAACTGGATCAGCTTTACTGAAAAGAATCAATTTAAAATTCAATAAAAATCAAATATTATAAGAATTTATTATTTTCTACAAGGCACAAACTAATGACAGTGAAAACATTTCAGGAGTAACTGACAGAGATCAGAGAAAAGATGATCAGATCAAGAATCTGAGGAAATTTTACCATCAATCCCAAATGATGAACACAATAAACATAGTTCATTAGAAATGGTCCCCTCAAGTAACTAAAGAACCAGGAAATGAAAGTCATGAAAATTCTGTACAGAAGAGACCAGCGAGGGTGACGAAGCCACTAGAAAAATTAAAAGATTAATTAGTATGCAAAGCAAATGAAGAAGTATCTGAGACATATGCTAAAGCTGTGGAATCTGCAGAAAATCAATTTTGGCAATTCGCAGTGACAGAACTGAGTTCAGTAGAGGCAAATGAAATCTGGAACTTAGTTGAATGACACATTGATAAGAAAGTTATTAAAAGCCATTGGATATTAATTAAAAATGAGGAAAAGAGTAATTTAAGAAAAAATTTACAAAGTAAGACTAGTAGCAACCGGATATAAACAAAGAAAAGCAATTGACTATAAGATGGATTTGGCCCAGTGATGAGACTTGCAACCTTTAGAACACTGTTAGGCCCATATCACACGACATTTGTTTCACTCGAACAACTGTTTCGGACAATTTTTTTCACTAGCTTACTATTGAAAGAAAGACGTGCGACTTTTTCCTTCCTTTCCAAAAAAATTGCAAGTTGTTCGTTTTCAATCAATCAGCTATCAGCTTCGAATGCTATCAGCTTGTTTAAATGGGAAACCAGTTTACCCTGTGTTAACCCCAAAGTGATCTATGGTGATTGGCTGTTGTGACAAAGCAGGAAAATTGTTCCAAACAGTTGTTCTTCTGAAACAAATTGCCGTGTGATAGCAGCCTTATCGATTGCAGTTTGCAAAAACTGCAAAATAAGATTTTTTGATACTAGAAACTGTATAGTTAACACCTACTTAAATAAACCAATTTACATGGAACAATCACCTGGATATATATCTCCTAACAAAGTACACTTTGTGAACAAAAGTATATATGGATTACTATATTAGTCAGGATGCTGAATTATGAAGAATTATGTAAGTTCTTAAGGAATTTCACAAGATTAAAATCAAATCAAGGCATTTATATTTCTAAAGATAAGCTCTCAACAATCTTATCATAGCAGCATATGTAGATAACTTAATGTAATTAGAAATTCAAATTCTGAAGTAAACCTTCATCTCTCAACTTTCTAAACCATTTGCCTTATGACAAGTCACTAAAACACAAATTTTTAGGAACAGACATTAGGCCAGAATCTGAAAAACTTATTCTCAGTCAAGAAAACTACATACCCAGAATTTTAAATAACATTGAAATGAATAAATGTAAACCTACCAAGACTCCAGGAATATTGGGTGAAAATCTTGATGATGTAGTGTCCTCTCTACCTGTTATGAAATGTCCAGCTGCGAAAAGATAACTTTCCCACAAAGCAAGTTTAGGATTGCCAGGAAATGACAAGGGAAGGCAGGGTTTCCATATTTGGCAAGAAATTGCCAATTAGTGATAAAATTGGAGATATGCCATAAACAGATGGAGAACATTCTGGAGCAAATTCTTATGGTTTGGCCAAGAATGTTCTGGAAGGCAGGCTGAAAGCTATATAAACCCTGTTGGTACATGCAGTAGGGAGTGTCTCATAGTGTATCAAGTTGATCGCGATTCTGTCAAATGTCTATATGCAAAAATAGGTCTCCTGCTTTAGAAATCAAACTTTTATATATTTCAGTATACACACTTCTTTACATTTTAATACTATATGAAACCAAAATTTACAAATAACTCCTCATGTGAAAATTATATTACAGTGCACAAAGTCTGCAGGAAATTGGGCATGTATTATAGACACAATGTATAAATAATAAATTTAATGTTAAATCACAAAACTAAGGAAATTATCTTGCAATTTACAATTATTAGTAGTGAGCTAATGATATTGCAAAAGTTGATAGCTAGACATTTTATTTATCAAATCATTCACATTCCCTTGCACATTTCCAGAGGAGATCTCAGAAGTGCTACCAATTTATTGAGCACTTCATTATACATTAAAAGCACAATACTAAACTATACATTTTATAATAATGCATTTCAAAATAAATTATATAAAACTTCTCTATCTAAAATAAATATATTTCTTCTTAAAATTCATACCTTTTAATAACATATAAATATATCTAACTGATGTAATTAATAATACATATTATTCATTGATTCATAATAGTACAACTAAGGGATAATTTTTACAGATTTATACACTAGTGTATATAATTAACATATTAATCATAATAATGAAATATGCTTTTAATGCCATTCATTACATACTGGTTAAAAATAGTCACTTATGTGCTGCCTTATTTTTTTAAATTTATTTATTTATTCAATTATTATTATTTTTTTCTTTTTTGCATAAGAAACTGAATCTAATACTTAAAAAAATTAGAAGCAATTCTTTCACACAGATTTAAAATTAATTCTTGAAAATGTTTGAATCTTCTGGAGAAAAAAAAAAAAAAAAAAGAGGCAGAAGAATTACATCTAATATTGGAAAAAAACTCAGTTTTAATTAAGTTAAAAATTAAATTTTAACAATTATACAAAAAATAATAAAAAGTTAATATAAATTCATATAAATATCATTTGAATTTATAAACAAAAGATCATCACACTTAAAAGTCAGAATATTTTAAACTTCTAATATGTCTTTATTTTGAAATTTCTATTAATTTTTAAATCATTTTATAATGAAGAAAATGCAATTATTCATATAATTTCTGTATCAAACTAAGATTCAGCTATATCAATTTTTAAATTATTAACTATTTTAGTATATAAGGACTAATTTAATATAATATATAATGACTATTTTAATATGATATATAATGACTAACAAATCACAAAGTTTGATATATAGATATACCCTTAAATCAACAAGATCCAGAAAATGTCCGAAAGATAGGTCTGGGCTGCATAAGCAGTAATGTTAAAAACTATACATAAAACAAAGTAAATGACTATTGTTAGAAAAATTCAGATTCTCACATGAAATAGAAGGAACATGTATACTGAATAAAGTAATGAACCACATAATAAAAAACAAATAATTGGAAATTACTGTTACTTTTAATTTCAATGAATGGCAAATCTTAAGATAAACTAGTCAAAATTTGCTGCCTTAATAAGTTAATAAATTTTAACAAACCTGAAATAGATTCCTTTAAATGATCTTGTTTTGCATTCTCAGCTAATTCAACACTCAGTTTTATTAACCGCTTGCTCTCATCCAAATTCAAACCAAGATGCTTTTGAAAACCTCCTATGCTGGCTTGATAGCTAGCAGTTGTGATGATGTCAGCACCCCTTTCAAGGTAACTGTGATGAATTTTGAAAGCTATCAGAATAAATATTTTATAGCACAAGAAAAATGAGACTAAAATTAAATCAGCTATCATTGTTAATCAACTTACAAAATTAAAACCTTTGGAATCAAAACATATTCTTTATAGGGAAAAAATATGCTTTAAAGCTTTTAAGGAAACATCATAAAAATGCAAATACCAAGATATTTGGTTGAAAATATGAATTTAATTATTGCCATTAAAATATTATAAGCATTTATTACAAGGGGGCATTACATGCAACTACAAACAATAAACAAATACAGACACATATTTATAAGCAATCTTTTATACATATATGTACAAATTTTTAAACAGTTAATGTTGAGACCTTAATATTTCTATCAATTCAATTATTTGAAAGAAATGATGGTACATATTTGTAAAAGCACACCCAAATTAAATACAAATTAAAAATTAAAAAAAAGTATAACACAATAAGATACATATTTTTAATCTATTCAATGAATCGCCATACTTTTGATAAAATTAAATAGAACTGTTCACAATCTTATCAAAAATCAGATTATGGATAATTACATTGATAACAGAAGATCATTACACATTTTCTTTTAATGACAGAATACCCAAATTTTTCATAATAGTTTAGACATGAAAGTTTTAATTTATCACATTTTATGAATATATTTAAGCAAAATCTAAAACATCTTTCACAAAATAAGCAATTACATTTTTGCTAAACTGCATAAATTATATCTTATAAACTTACATAAATGATATTTAAATTATTGCACTTACCATATAACAGATTTTTACAATGACTGCAGGGGAGGAAGTATTAAGCAAAATGACAGCAATATAATAGAAAGTTGAAATAAATTTCATTCCCTACATGATAGCTTATCCTAAGTTGTGAAGCAGATCTAAATTCCATAAGAATTATTTAACTTTTACCTTAAAGCTAAAATTACTAGTTTCCAATTCAACTTCAAAATTAATTTTTTATAGCAACTAAGAACTTAATGAAATTAAAAAAATATATATTAAATTCTTAATAGATAAAATGTCAAAGATCTTTTGATTATACCAAATTATGTGCATAAATGAAACTAATAACAGAAGAAATTAAATACAGAAGTTGGATTTGGATAGGACATGTATTAACTCTCCGAGCATTGCAGATTTGGCTCTAAAACCCTAATGTTCCCAAAAATGCCCTGAATAAGTGATATTTGCTTGATTATAATTCCATTATGAGCCTATCACTTTATACCATGACTCCAATAGATGTCCAACCCAAAATCGAATCCACAAGGAGTTGGTAGAAATTTTCATGTGTAATAAATTTGAAGATCATTCTTTGATGTGGAAGTTTATGGCAATAACTCTAGGAGCATTAAAAATACCAACCATAAAACATCAAAAACAGAGCCAGATTTAGACTTGATAAGGCCCTAAGCTATTTGAAATATGGGGTCCTTTATAAGTCTGTTATAATATATTTTAATACTATTTATACTATACAGTCAAAAGTCATTAATTCGGATACCCATAATCCGGACCTCAAAGCTACAAACTTTCTGTGCATGTGTCGCGTTGACGAATGCGCGTAAGACCTTTACGGCTGAGCATATTATGTTTACGCATGCGCGTTTATTGTAGAACGGATGGTATAAGCTAAAATTATCAAATTATCTATTTCAGTAAATGTTGCAGATTGCATTGTTCCTTAATCTTCGAATTGGATCCGGCTTATTTTTTGCAGACTGTAGCTTATACATAAATCCGGCCCTGATCAAAAATTAACATTTAGATAGGTCAAAAACTGAAAATGACTTAAACTAATTTGCAAGAGAAGGGCAAAAGAATAGAAAAAAAAGTTAGATGACATAACAAAAGACATGCAAGGGGCATAGAATGTTTGGGATGTAGGATACTACTAGAGTTCTTATGTGCTAATTTGACAATAAGAGATTAATGATTATAATGTGAAACTTATTCGACTGCTATTATTTTTAAGCACACTTTCAAATGCATACATATGTTTTCACATTTAATATCAAGTATATGACTGCTTTATTTTTGTGTATTTTTTTAGTTAGCTAATGGATTTTTATGCTGTTAAATTTATAAAATGAATAGTAATGAAATACAAATCATGAGCAGATGTGTGAGCTCTCTATGAACTATAATATTTAGAAAATACAAAAATTAAATAATATCAATAAGAAGTTTTGTATTGGTTATTAAAAATATTAGAGAAAATATCCTAAATATAAACTCTCTAGGAAATGTAGATCTAAATGTATATCTTCATGTAGAGAGTTAAAAAGCAGGGTTGGAAAGTGCCATTCACAGAGGGAATAAAGAAAACATGACAACATAAAAAATAAATAAATAAAAAAAAAATTTAAATGGTTACAAGAACTATTTTATTAATATTTTATTCATATATTAATTTAAATATTTTCAAGATAGTGCAAAATTTTTTTTGTATATATGTGATCTAAGAATGTTTCCAGGTAAATGACCATGCTTAGCAAGTTATTCCAAAAAATTTCTGCATCAACTTTAATCACCATTCATAAAATTTATGTTGTCATATAATTCTAATGTTTTACACAATTTATCATATCTGTCTTGTACATCAGCTGATATTATCAGCAAATTTTTCCCACCATCAATCAGATACTATCTTATGGAATGTTTCATTTTCTCATAGATGCTAAAGAATTAGTGGTTTTGTACATGTCTCTGTTCATGATGTAACCTTATAGAAGAACTTTTTGTTTCTGAGCAGTACTCCCATTTGTAAGCAACCAACTCAATAGTCCTCATTTTTATATGAAAATCACATTATACTGAATGATTGCAAAAAAAAAAATATTAATATGTGGCTTTTGACTTAAAATGAAACAAATTGCTATGCTGCATATAAGTCTCTAAAATGAAATGGTAATATTTACAGACATTTATTCAGTATTAAACAAATATTAATATTTAGTCTTCTCTACTTCCATTAAAACTTCCCACTAAAATTAAAACATAGAATTTCAAATTAACCTAAAATAAATAATAATAAATTTATGCCTATCAAAATGAAATAGGTCAGAGTTAAAATGTTTAACATGAATATGTTATTAATATATCTGAATTATCATACACAAAGTATTAGATAGAATTTAATGTGGTCACCTTTTATGGACATCTTTAATTGCTTCAGGATTTGTATGAAGAACAGTAGCACTCCATAAAGGATCATGCTGAAAAAATAAAAGACATGTTAAGTGATAAATAAAAACTAAATTAAATATATAATATAGACAGTTCAAAAGCAGGGTTGGGAAGTGTTTCATTCACATGGAGAAAACAAGGCAACATTAAAAAAAAAAAAAAAAAAAAATTAAAAAAATAGACATAAAATTTAGACATGGAAAATCATGGTTAGAACTATTTTATTTACATTTTATTCATATATTAAACATTTTATTGCTAATTTAAATATTTTCATCTTCTATATAATTTAAGAAGCTTTATTTCATGCTTTCAATAACCTTTTTTTTTTTTTTTTTGGTGATATATCAGTAATAAAAATTAAAAAATAAAAAAAAAAAATAATAAAAAAAAAAAAAAAAAACTATTTATAGTAAACAACAAAAAAAATTAAATTTCAAAACTGAATCTACATCATTATAAAATGAGTCTTACAAAACAGAACACGTTTTTGCTATTGCATATATATTTATATATAACCTATTTTGAAATTTTGGTGATGAATGGATAAGTTCAAAAAAGAAGAAAATTTCCTCTAATCTCACTGAATTTACAGCTGCATTACACAGCTCCCATGGAATTTCAGAAATGACATATTCCTTTCTACCATCCAAGATTTCATACACAGGAAACAGCAACAGGCTAAAATAAAATTTTAGAAATGGTGTATTTTCAGCAGCTTTAGTAAGTTTCCTAGGTGGCAGACAAAATTATCCTAAAGAATTTTTTTAATACTTTTATGATATTTTTTTACTTAGTAATTATATTTTACTTATATTTAATATTTATATATAACACTACTATGTAAACTAATCAGTTTAAATGTTTTCATTAGATGTATATTTAACTTCGTTTGTATGGCTATTTATTATTTTCTTTGTAGAGGTGCATATATCACATATGTATGTACATTTTGTACTTGCTGCAAGATCTATTTTGACATCTGCGAGTTTGGAATCTGGAAGCTAAATTTTATTTCCCAACAGCAATAAAAATAGAAAATTTAATATTTTCAGAAAGAGCAGAAAACAAAAATTAAAGTAATTATTAAAAAACTGAATATCCATCATCATTAAGAAAGTGTAACATACTGTGCATTCAAATAAGCATTCCACCATACTTTTTCCTAGATTTTTTAGAGAAGGTTATTTAATTACTTTACATTTTATTGCATTTAATTAAACAAAGATAAGTTTTTGCCATAAAATCATGAATTGTTACTAAAAATATTCTTAACATAATATATTCTTAACCTAAATAAAAAATAAAATAAATAAAATAACCTCAACATATTTAAAGAAAGCATTTTTTAAGTCAAAAAGTAAAATCAAAATTAACTATAATGTCAAAAGAGGTATTTAAAAAGAAATAAACAACAGGTTTGACAAACCAGAAAAGAGAAACCATTCCTTTCCAATTCTGTAGAAAAACCTCCGTCTAAAACAGTGATACATTTTTTGATACATTCATTCCACATCCCTGCAGATGAACTAAAAGATACGACCAAAAGAATGCATGAAACAGACTTAAAAGTGTCAAAATAAAATATCAATAAAATATGTAGCAATGCAGCAAACACTTATAATTTCAGATAAGTAAGTTGTGAAACCTTAACACTTTTGCAAAAATTAAACATATCCTTTAAACAGAAGCTTTTAAAAAAAAAAAAAAAAACAGGATGCTTAATTTTAAAATCATCTGATATATTTATCATAATTTTGTTTGAACTTGGGATGATAACAATAATAATTTCATGAAGTTATGATAAAGATATCAAGTGACAATTTTTCTTATAGATAATGTTACTTTAGAAACCAGAAGCACAGAATTTCACAAAAATAACATATACATTTTGAATGCTTATGAATACATTGTTTATTCAGGTATATTTAAATTTTATAAGCCAAATTAAAGAAAACACCTTCATAAATCATTGCATGTAAACCTTCATAAATCATTGCATGTGCTTAAACCAATCACACTTTTGGTTCAAGAGCTGCTGATAACGCATACGAGTAGAATCGCAAATACCACAGTGATTTTGTTTGGTATTCGAGTACATTCTTTTTGAATGGCTACTTTCAGTTCATTGACTATCATCAGTTTTATACCACAAATCCATCTCTCATACATTCCTATTAAGCTTCATTAGCATGAGCTATTTGGTGCAAGTGGTATGCATTCAATGCTACTCTTATTCTAATCTCTAGCAGACTTTTATAAAAACAGGCCCCTAACTTCCTGAAGATTGTAGAAAATGTAGCAATAAAAATCACTTTTCTCTAACAAGGAAATGAAAAAATGAATTTGGTTACTATAGACTAATGAAGATGAGAAGAATGGTACAGCGCACTACAAACATCTTTGTATCAGCCAATGCATATCATCCTTTTGGTTCTGAAACTTCTGACAACACAAACTAGTAGAATCGTAAATATCACCAATGATTTTCTTTGGTACTCAAGATTTTCAGAGCAGTAGAAGGTAAGCACCAGTTGAGGCTATCAATGTCTCTGACTCTCTTTCAAGTTGTATGGGAATTAATTTGGCTTTAGCTTGAAGTGAGTTCAGATGTGGTCGTAAGGTGCTTATTATTGTATGTGCAATACACTCCCAAAAGTTTACACTTGAATAAACATTTTTGCACGTGACATGCAAAAACAGATACTCCTAGAGAAGTGTGTAGACAATCCATAGAAAAATTCCCTGGTATTCTGGTTCCTCATAAGAATACATTCAGAAATCTTAGATTAAGAGAAACTGGGTCATTCAATGACAAAGTTCATAAAGGGAAAAAAAAGGAGTTTTAACAGAAAAGAAAGTTATTGAAATTGGAGAACCATTACAGCATTACATTTGAAACATGAAAAGATACCAGAAATGCCTGCAAATAAATGGACACCATTTTGAAAAGCTCCTATAATACAGAAGATTACTCATTACATCATAGAAATAAATAAAATGATGTGCCTGATTTTATTAATCAAAGTTTAAGAAAATTGAATTGAACACATATTGGCTACATGCTGCTGCCTGGCACAAAGATGTTTGAAACACTCTGTAGATGCACAACAAAGACAAATTTAACACAGAAGTGTAAGTATCCAAAGCAGGGATACAGCTAGAGCTTTTCCGTATCTATCCTCAATGCAAGCAAAAAAAAAAAATCAAATCAAATCTATAAAATAATAAAACAACATAAAGTGAAATAAATAAAAGCTTTATGTTAACTTTAAAAATAAAACTTTAACCATTTTAAAGTGCTATTTTGTTTGCTTTTCTGTAAGCAAAATCATTGATGACATTCTAGAAGTTTATTTCATTACTCCAGTTGCCTTTTCTTGACAGAACAGTATTTAATATGAGATACTCACTTTTAGGTTTTAAGTGCTTCTTCACAGATCTAGAAATGTTCCTTTTATAACAAATAATACTTTCTGCAGTTTTGAGGAAAATGAAGCAAAACTACATTATGCAGAATTTAATTTCAAAAACTGTATTTTAAGAATAAATTGTAAACATCTAAAGCAACTGGCCTTCCATCTTTCAGTTTCATCTTCCCAAGCAGTTCCCAATAACACTCTGGAAGACTTTTCTATCAGTGAGCAACGTTTCCTTATTTATGTTATTAGGGCCATTCAATTGTCCTTCATATTTTTCATTCAAATGTTTCAGTTGAAGTAAGGCATAGTTAGAATATATTCTTTGGAACTGAAAAATATGATCTCTGATATACACTCTTTTGTAAAAAAATCAAAGCACCAAGAAAGATCTTTGAGATCATGATGAAATTTGGTATGCAAAAACATCTTGATCGAACATGCAAATGTTCAAAGTTTCGAGGCAAATGAATAGGAGTTGCGATTACAGTGTGCATTTTTAGTGCGCAATTTGCAAAGTATAAAACCAGTAATAGAGGCGGAAAAGTTATCTTTTTTGTTGCTGCCATTGTAATTCCATAAAGAAGCAACTAAAGATTCCATTACGACAATATCGAAGATCTTACAGACAACTAAATAACTTCGACCATGGTCGCATTGTAGAGGTGCATGAAGCTGGGTGGTCATACTGAGCAATAGGCTGCCACCTGCAGTGTACAGACACTGCTGTGGAAAGATATTGGCAGCAATGGTTGCCACAAGGAAATTGCCAACGAAATGAAAGCTCTGGATGAAACGAAGGCTCTGGATCACAAATGCGACACAAAATAGGATGATTGTTCACCAGGCCATGAACTGTCCCAACGGTATCATTGTCAACTATTCAATGCACTACGGCCACGTCTATAACCTCTTATGGTACCATCCCCCATCTCATGGCTATCGTCATCGTCATCTGGCTGAGGTGTGGTTACGCTCACAGAGGCCTTTAAGATGTTTTCCTTTGACCTCACAATATTGGCAGAGTTGTCTGGAATGGTGTCACAGCCGATCATCATGGCTGCCATCAGACTGACATTGTATGGTGTTCAGCAATGAATCCCGCTTCACTCTTAAAGCAGATAACCACTGTGTTCGTGCCTGGAGAAGACCAGGCCAGCAGTCCCAATCAACCTTTGTTTTAAAAAGGCATACAGCCAATAACCCCTGGTGTGATGGTGGGGTGCCATTTCTTATGACAGTAGGTCATCTTTAATCATCCTCCATACATCTTCAACAGCTCAATGATATGTTGATACCATCCTGCAGCCGGTAGCATTATCCTTCATGGCACGTCCTCCTGAGGCCATTTTCTAACAAGATAATGCCGCGCCACATACTGCTCACATATCTATGGACTGTCTCTGTGTGGTTGATACTCTTCCTTAGCCAGCAAGGTTACCAGACCTTTCACCAATTGAGCATGTCTTGGACCTGGATCGACAACTGATGAATGCCTGACAGAATGTGTCGCAGGATGACATTAGGAACCTCTATCACTCCTTGCCTCTACGAATTCAAGTATGCATTGCTACCAGGGGCAGTTTGACCAATTACTAATTTGAACACTGAATGGGTGATTGTGAGCTATGAACAGGTACTATGACCTTGATTTTTTAATAATTTTTTTATCTGAGTATGAGCTATACACATATTCAATCTCATCAAAAATAACGACTTCCTTCATGGTGCTTCGATTTTTTTGCAAAAGAGTGTATACATATATATATTACACACAATATATATGTAATAAAAGCAAATTTCAGAGAAGTACTGATGTAGAAACGGAGACATAGAAGCATAGAAATGCTGACTGCAAAGATGCTTAGAACATAGAATTCGTAAAGACTAAGAAACTTGGCAGTCAAGGTAGTTTTAATTCCATTTTTATTTCCAGATGACATTTGTTGCCACAATCACTTGACACTCTAGTCGTGCCTATTCGCAGAACATTTACATTTTTTATACTTTTGCAATAGGAAGCGAGCACAGAGAAATTACATTCTAGTAGCATAAGAGAGAGATGCTAAAGTGCATAGTTATCCAATATGGAAGCTCACGAAAAGGAAGGTTTGAGTTTGAGTTAGAAAAGTATCAGTTCTCAGAGTTTAGGTTCCCAATTACTATGCCATCAGCATTATGGAAGCTTCATTGTACAAACTAATCTAAAAATGACACAGTCCAGAAATGTAATTATTTTCAGAATGAAGATGGGAGTTAAAGGGTTATTATTAATTTATTATTTGAAAAATAGATATTTTATATTATATATATATATATATACACACACACATACACATATATATGTGTGTGTGTGATATAAAATATGTATTTCAAAATTATTAATCTTAATTTAGTACTGATCCAGAATTTAAATAAAGAAATCAAGTATTTAAGTATCACTGATACTAATGTGCAGTCTTTTTTCCAGTGTTGCCTTGCTGGTACCCATGCATAGTTTGTTTTCTGCTCCATATTTTGTCTAAGAACATGTAAGCTTTACAGAATTGTGGGATGCATCTTGCACTGATAAATGATGCTGTGTGAATCTATTTATGTGCATCAAGTCTTGCTCTGTTATGAAAATAATGTATTTAAATCAACAGCCATGCCTGAAAGATTTTGGGCTCCATTCTCTGATTTTAATTATCCATGCAGCTGTTTTACGAAGTCATCTACCGAATTATTAGATATATATGTGTTACATATATATATGTTACGGTAAAACATCGAAATCTGGAGAAATATCGACTTTTACTAGTGAATGTCAACATTCACATAGTCGCTTGGTGTATGTCCGAAATATTTTCCAAATCCTTTTATTTCTGACTTACAACGGTAAATGTAGACATTCACCATGCCCTAATGGTGAATGTTGAACATATAAGAATATATGTTATATATTATATATTCTTCTCCGTAATTCAGTCACAAAAAAACGCACTTGAGACTTAAAATAAGAACTTAAGAACATAAGAACTTAAAACACACACTACATTCAAAATGAGAAAGGAAAATAATAGAAGTTAAAAACTTACTAAATTATGTGATTCAAATCTTATTTATTTCAACAACTTAAACTATTATGACACTTTGAATTGCACAAGAGGCCCTTGCTTTTAAAACTGCATTTATTTGTGGAACACTTCCTTTAGCAATGACAGCGTGTACATATACTCCTCTCTTTTCGACCTACACCACAGCATATCTGTGATTGTCGACATACACTGGTGAAGGTCCGAATGTACAAGAATGTAATGAAATATTCGATCTTTCACTCAAGTATTTAGTGAATGTTGACATTCTCCAGTGAAAGTCGACGTTCTCCAATTTTGGTCTTTTACGGTAACATATATATAGAGAGAGAGATAGAGAAGAGAATGATACTTATTAAAAATGGTGCGAGGAAAGAAAAACACATAAATCTGAAGAGCAACCTGAAAGGTGAGAATACATCTTAGTTTCCCAATGACAATTTTCATCCGCATATCTGATAGAATGGTTTGAAACACACATGTAGACATTCGTAGTCATGAGTTTTCCAGTAAGACAAGAGTAATGGATGTGTTTGAATGGTTGCATTTCACTTTGTTAAAGCCTAACTCACTATGTTATGGCTAAATGTAACTAAAGATGCATTAAAAAGTTCAAAGAACAGATTAGTATTATTTTCCCTTTTTCATGCAGATATGAGGTCGTAACTATGCTAGAAAATTTTAAATTAGCTTTAAATTTAGCAACTAAAAATAGGTTTAGTTTTGCCCTCAGTATGCATTATGTTGATAAAAAAGAAAAAAAAAAAAAAAAAAAAACAGGGGCAAGCATCAGTACCACCTTGCCTTCAGTTTAGAATGAATTAAAACTTTTAATACTAATTCATTTAAATTAATGCTCATTGAATGCAACTTTAAACTTTAAAAAAATAAATTTTAAAAAAATAAACTATTTTAGTAATATGAATGAATATTGATTAACTGAATGTTTCAAGACTTTCATATCATAACTAATCATATGTAACTTTTAATGCAATGTATTTCAAATAACACATTTTTCACCATTTTGAAAAAAAGTCTCATAATTGCACATAAATATTTATTTATTTATTATTTCAAAACTTAATGGTCTCAAAATTCACTCTATAGTAATAAATACTAATTTAACAAAGTTTAACAACAAAACTTACAATTATTTAATGCAATTCTCAATGTCCAAAAACTAAAAATTCGTTTCTAAAAACAACCTATCAAAAAAACAAGTTAGAATTTTAAAGCATCTAAAAAATACTAGAAAGCATCTCATATTAATAAAAATATTAAGTAATGTAAGCAGAATATAAAATTCATATTTTTACTATAAGCCATCTTTCATAGGTTTATTTTTAAATCGAATTAGACTTCCTCAAGGAACACAAGGAAAGGAGTAAGCTTTTCAGAATGTCATATTTTATGCAGCATGCTAATAATTTAGGCTTATTAATTTAATTATTAATAATCTATAAATGAAAGTATAAACTACAGGACAACCTATTAAAGACTACCGTATCAAATTATACTTAAATTAGTCTGATAATTTTTAATAAATTTTTAAAAGAAATCAAGAAGTACAAAAATGTGTCTCTCAAAATTCTCTATTTTAATTTTTAGTAGTATATGCAGCCTCATTTGCACAATCACATCAGCAAATAGAATTTAAAATATACTTTAAAAACATTTCATATTAATCATATCTAAATAAAAGTTTTTAAAACTACAGAAAATAAATCTCTGAAAAGTTACTAAAATACGTATTCCTTGACCGAGTCTCGTCAGTATCAAAAGCCAAAAATCGAAACACAGTAGCAGACACTAATTTAGTTTATTGCCAAATCCTATTCAGGTATTTTATCATTAATTTATTTTTCAGTAAAATTAGAAATTAAAAAGTAAAAGAAATTTTACTTCATCAATGCTATGATTTTTGCCGATTAGTAAAACTGACTAATTAAGACATAATAAATTTATTGTTAATTTTA
The DNA here is from genome assembly GCF_044657685.1 of Stegodyphus dumicola. Classification (NCBI taxonomy): domain Eukaryota; kingdom Metazoa; phylum Arthropoda; class Arachnida; order Araneae; family Eresidae; genus Stegodyphus; species Stegodyphus dumicola. Next base: position 136,841,704 of record NC_140777.1, read on the forward strand.
AATGCTTGATTAATCTTTTCTGAATATTGATAAACGTTAAAGTACGTGGCAACATCTTTTGTAGCAACGCATGTTGCGCGTAAACAAACCGCTGACGGGAGGGTTGCATATCTAGTTGAAATGTTTTCGCTTTTAATTGTGATTTGTATACTCCCTAAACGTAGCTATAATTTTCAAATTTTAGCATTGCTTCATTAATTATTTAGCCAACTTTTCTGGATCTCTCGTTTATGCGTTTCTTTTAGTGCAATATTTATCTGATTAATTTCTGATCTTTGCCCTCTTTTATCAGTGTTGGGTGCAAAACGGAAATAAAAAGTGTTTGAAAGAGTAAAATTGATAGAGAAATTGCAAGATTTATTTTTGTACTAATAATTCTTCTTTCTGTGTTGTTCAGATTGTCATGCGTCTATGACGTGAAACGTAAGAATAAATTTTTTTATTTTTTACTTTTGTAATTTTTTTAATTGAAATAAATACCATTAATATGCACACAATTTAACCGTAATGCATTCAGTATTTATATGTTTCAAAATTGTTATGTAGCACTGTGTTTTCCACCAGTACAAGCACATTTTAAGACAGGTAATCTTACGAGTGTATTTTTTTTTTTTTTTTTTTTTTTTTATCAAAATTTCACTTTTAAATTGGGCAAAACCAAGGAATATCTGAAATATAAATGCGCTTCCATAATTGTATATAATTATAAGAAAGGAATACTTTTTAATGTGCTATATGTTTTTGATGTGTTAAGTATTATTAAATGGTATAATGATTAGCTTTATTTGAAAAACAAAAATATGTTTACTGTGTTTTTATCGTATAGATTCTTTTAGATTTGTCTTTTACTTTAATGTTTCAGTCATTCAATCTACATTATTCAAATAATGTATTTTAACAGTTTATTATACTGGTGTTCTCTCAAGAACTTTTTACTTTTGTGGTGTACTTCTGTAATTTACCTTACATTGCATGTGATGTTTTTACTATTTATACATCAAATCAAGTTTTATTATGAAAAAAATTACTTCATTTTTTATTTTAGATTGGAGTACAAATTATCATGGCAAAAATCAGACAACTTGTACTCCTTATTTGGAAAAACTTTAAATTGCAGTTTCGTCATCCTTGGGTTACACTTTTGGAATTAGGAGTTCCTGCATTTTTCTCACTGTGTTTAGTTTTTATACGTTCTGTCATCACCTCAGAATATGTTTCTGATCCGATTATTTATGAGCCATTCAGTATTGCATCACTGCCACAAAATCTGACTATTCCTGGGCATAAAAGGTGGTTAGTACTTTATGCACCTGATGCTGATTTTATTACTAAAGTTATGGAAGATATTGCTGTGGATTTGGATGTTAGAACAGCAGGTATTCTGTCTTAAATATTTACTTTTCTATTCCTCTCTCTCTCTCTAAATATCACATTTTGAAAATTATTGGAAATATGATATATTATTTCCAGAACCAAGAGAAATGTTTTGAAAATTAATAATAAATATAATAAAACTATAACAAATTTTCTTTTATTTTTATGAAATATTTATTATTCTGATTTCATTAAGAATCATACTATGTATAGTTAGAAAATAGCTAATTGGAATAAGAATATTTTTTATTTGTGAAATGGAGTAAAAACAACTTGTGATTGAGGTACTCTTAACTGTGACAATAAAACTAGACTTAATTCAATAATATTTAAATCAGATTTCATTAAACTGTATATACTGTTATACCATATTAGTACCTCTTGAAGAATGTGGTCTTTGATATTATCAATAAAAACTGTTATTTTGAAATCAAAATATTTCTGTCTAAAAATAACAAATTTATAATATCCTAAGTTTAGTTTCATTTGGTAATTTTTGATTAGCTACATTGGCATCACAAGCTTGTTGGTGGCTTTGTACAGCAGTTGTGGACTCCTTTAGAACTAATATTTTGCCAGTCTAATGTGTGAAAGGTAAGTGCCATTGCTAGACTGATGGCACACTAAGAATTCCATACAAAAGCAATCAATCATTTGAAAAAAGAAAATGACATCAGTAGTAAAGCACTTACCTTTTTAGAGAATTTCCTTTCATTTTATATTGTTATTCTTTCCATATATACTGCAGTCTGAGTTTGCTTATCAAAAAAAAAGAAAGAATTGGAGAATTGCATTAATTCAGTCCCTGTGCACTTAGGCATTGCACCAGCCAAAAGGAAACATGCTTGCCTGGGTTGCCATATAACCATTTTGGCAACATTCTACTTTGCCTCACGAATACGTTTTCGTGATCTTTCAGTAGGAACCAAATAATCAGAAAGTACTATTTTTTAGCATAGTTATATTTCCTATATTTTATGTTTAAAATATGAAAAAATATTTGATAATGAAACCTTCCATTAAAAATTATTTTCATAGCTAAACTCAGTTATGTATGTTTGTTTTAACAATTGCCTTTTCATGAAAAACTCAAACAAACACAGGGTCAAATCTTGGAATTTTATGCACCATCCCCATGAATTTAAATAATTTCTAACTTTTGTTGTAAATTCAATAATTTATACTTGTTTGGTTTATCACAACTAGTATCAGACTTTCATTTCTCATTCATTATAAAAAGGTTTAGGAAAGAATTATAAATAAAAATTAAAAAAATAATAATAATAATGAATCAAATGGCATGAATCAGATGGCGAGAATGACAAATGATAATACAATATAGCTGTTGTAGAGACTTAGGGTAAGTTTGCTTGAGTCTGCCATATCTCTCAGCAAATGTGTATGACCAATTAGCACCATTCATTTTGGCAGACCTTATTTTAGTGGGAACATTTAGGCTGTATTATTTTGATGCAAAATCTTTTTTAACCACGCAATAATGAATTAATCCGTATTGAGTGAAAAGCTTATTACTCAAATAACTAACTGTACTGTCACGGGGTCAGCACCTAGTGAAGACTTACTAGGCAAGGTATTCCTGTATACTACAGTCAAAAGTCCTTAATTCGGACACCCATAATCCGGACCTCAAAGTTACAAACTTTCTGCTCATGCGTCGTGTTGGCGCATGCTCATAGGCGTTTACGCATGCGCGTAAGACCTTTACGGCTGCGCATATGCACGTGCGCATGCGCATAATACATTTACACATGCGCGTTTAATGTATAACGGACGGTATAAGCTGAAATTATCTAATTATTTCTGTTAATGTTGCAGATTGCGTTAGTCCTTAATCTTCGAATTGGATCCGGCTTATTATTTTTTGCAGACTGTTAGAGCAATTTTATAAAAGTAAGCTTAACCTTTCGATTATGTCAAATAGAATTTCCGATGCTGGAGCTCCCAAAGGATCTATAAAGTGAAAGTATGTTTCGATGACCATCAAACAAAAAGTGGAATTGCTGCAAAAAATGGATAAAGGCATATCCTTTGTTTCTCTAACCATTCCAAAATCAGTTTTATCAATTTCATGCTGCTCTGTGGCAGGGTCGGGGATGCCGCGGCACACAATGAAGTTGATCTGTCAGCACTATCCTTATCTTCAGGGCAGATGTTTTTATTTTATTTGGCTTATAATTCCTTACTAAATGTAGTATTTCATCTTGGTGTACTCCGTCTTTGATATGATTTAAATCAAATTCCTCATCATTATAATTCGCTTCTGATAGTGAAGAAAGTGACACAGAGGTTATTAAAAAAATTTTTTTGATTGACAAATTAGTTGGTATTCTCGACACAGCAATTATAGGACTTACACAGCGGAACTTTGTAACTGAACAAGAAATTATGTCTGTTTATAGAATTAAAGAGAAAGTATTATCACATAAAACGAAGCAACTTAAACAACTTACATTGAAAGAAATGTTTAATAAAGTAAACAAATAAATATTAAGCTCTTTTTTTTTTTTTTTTTTTTTTTTTTTTGTAAATTTTTATACCCCTTACATCATAATTGTTCTTTATTTCATAAATTACAGTTTCATATTTTTAATTTTGTAATTTCTGCATGCCATCTTACCAGATTTAAACTGATGATCTATAATCCGGAATCGCCGAAGTCCCGACGAGTCCGGATTAACGACTTTTGACTGTATATATATATGTGTGTGTGTGTGGAAGAGTGATGATTTGAGAATGACACAGATGGATGTTGAAGCATACATAGTAGATCCAGAATGAAGAAGTCATATTGATGCAATAAGATGCAGTTGTATCAGATTTAAATCATATTTCTTTTATTGTAATTAAACATTTTGTGGCTGCAAATACTTGGCACGTTAATCATGCCTATTCCAGAACAGTAACACTTTTGATTTTGTGGCAATAGGAAGAAAAGCAGCAAGCAGAATCTTAAGGAGGTAGAAGCAAAGTGCTTTATGTTCTGAATGAATTAGTTTCAATTTCAATGTATTTGATTGGATAATTAACAATGCTGCAAAATTATTATTGGCTATTTGAGTTTTAACTCATTTATGTCATTGTTATTTGAAAGTTTTTTTATATGGATTAGCCTCTAAATGATGCAGTTCAGAAAAAATTATTATTATTTCTAGAATGGAGTGAGGAAATACTCAAATTAAAATTTACCATTAAGGGCTATTGCTAATTCAAAACTGGCTCATGTCACTGGCTATTCTGAGGACATTTCAAAGCCAAGTCAGTCTCATTTCTATGAAATATGTGAAACCACCTCTCTTTCATTTCATACTCCTCTTAAATATACCCTGCACGGCTAGTGTTTCCACATTTTGTTCATTCCCAGAAGGAAAATTTTTTCGTGTTAAGAGGGAAAAAATGCTTGAAAATACAGTATAGTTGTTTTTCAGGACCATTGTATTATTGCGTGTTAACTGATATTTCATCTTGAGCATTTTTGCATTAAACATATTTCACTGTATATATGTGTGTGCGTGTATATATAAATTCTAACTGTATATACATCTTTAAATACCTTAAACAGAAGAGATTAATTTTTGGGCAGTTTTTTAATTGCAATTTGTATTTTTAGTCTCATGTGCTGTTATTTTAAAGATTTTCTTTAAACACTTCCATTTTCAATTTGTACCCTTCATCGTGTTTACTTGTTTTTCGTAACCATTTCCCAGAGATAGAAATAGGTAGACCCTTATATTTTTTTTAACTAAATTTATATTTGTGTTCTAACCTTTAACCTCGTTTTCAATTTAAATATCTTATATAAGACATAGAGCTATTCATTCCTTAAGGTAGTAAAATACGGAAATTTTGTATTGTGATAGATTAGTGTAATGGTCTAAAATGCTAAATCCAGTTGATCTTGAAACATCTTAGATAACATTCTAATTTATTAGAGAGAAATACATTATCCATAATTTATTTTTGTGTGTAGTCTATAGAAAGGAGTTTCATATGTTGGTAAAGTGAAGCTATTTTGTAATTTTTTTCAAAGTAGCTGTGTTCATTACTAATATGCAGGTTGAGCAGAAAACATGGCTATATGTTTAATCCTCCTATATGATGGTGGTACAGTCAAAAGTGTTTAATCCGGACTCGTCGGGACTTCGGTGATTCCGGATTATCGGTTTTTCCGGATTATAGATCATCAGTTTAAATCTGGTAAGATGGCATGCAGAAATTAAAAAATTAAAAATATGAAACGGTAATTTATGAAATAAAGAGCAATTATGATCTAAAGGGTATCAAAATTTACAAAAAAAAAAGCTTAATATTTATTTGGTTACTTTATTAAAATTTCTTTCAATGTAAGTTGTTTAAGTTACTTCGTTTTATGTGCTAATACTTTACTATACACACTACATATTCTTTTAATTCTATAAACAGACATAATTTCTTGTTCAGTTACAAAGTTCCGCTGTTCAAGTCTTATAATTGCTGTGTCGAGAATACTGACTAATTTGTCAATCGAATTTTTTTTTTTTTTTTTCAATAACCTCTGTTTCACTTTCTTCACTATCGGAAGCAAATTATAATGATGAGGAATTTGATTTAAATCATATCAAAGATGGAGTACATCGAGATGAAATCCTACATTTAGTAAGGAATTATAAGCCAAATAAAATAAAAACATCTGCCCTGAAGATAAGGATGACAGATCAACTTCCAATTCATTGCGTACCACGGCGTCGCCCCCCCCCCCCCCCCCCGCAGCAGAGCAGCGTGAAATTGATAAACAGATTTCGGAATGGTTAGAGAAACAAAGGATATGTCTTTATCCATTTTTTGCCGCAATTCCACTTTTTGTTTGATGGACATCGAAACATACTTTCGCTTTGTAGATCCTTTGGGAGCTCCAGCATCAGAAATTCTATTTGACATAATCGAAATTTCAAGCTTTCTTTTATAAAATTGCTCTAACAGTCTGCAAAAAATAATAAACCGGATCCTGTTCGAAGATTAAGGAAAAACGCAATCTGGAACATTAACTGAAATGAATAATTAGATAATTTTAGCTTAGCTTATACCATCCGTTATACATTAAACACACATGCATATTATGCGTATGCGTAAAGGTATTATGCGCATGCGCAGAAAGTTTGTAGCTTTGAGGTCTGGATTATGGATGGATTAAAGACTTTTGACTGTACTATGACTAAGGAACGTGAGATAATGTCATTGAAATATCAGGTTTTAAACTGGAGAGCCATATACTGCTATACTAAACAGACTCACTCAATCAGCTTAAATTGATTAGTATTTCAGATGCTTCTAGTTCTTGCCATGATTATCAATATCATTGCCAGAACATTCTGAACAATGATTAGTTATAGCATGACAGCAAACACAAATACGTGTTCTGCAGTTGTAACTTGTTGTTGCATGTTCAGTATCTTCTTAGCTTATCAGCTCAGTGACATTATTGTCATTTAAGAAAAGAATAGCATTTCAAATTTAATGTTCAATTTACCATTTTGCTGTGCAGTATATAGAAACTACATATGTAGCACACTACATATTCTTTAAATGTGTAGCCATATTTCAGTCTTATCCTGTACATGATTAGTTATTAACCATTTACTTGCTGAATTGACTTACATTAAATATTTTGCTTTTTTGATTTTTAATTTTATATTTTGTTGCCAGTAAGTTAATTATTATAATGAAAAAATTTTTCATATAATTTATTTGCTTCGTTCAATATATTAGTATAGGATAGTCATACGAATAAGTATATGTGGGTATACATGAATATCGCATTAGGGAATCTTTGTCTAATCATGCATATTGAATAAATTGTATCTGTAAAATTTCTTCAAGAAATTAACATGCAATTACTATGCATTTTTAATTGTATTATTTTAAAACTTTGTGATTTCCATAATAATGAACTGAAAGAAATCGGAAATTCCAGAAAACCTCTTTTATCGTAAAAAGTAAATGCCATGCCCCCCCCTTCTGGAAGCAAGTTACTAAAAAATATTTCACTCAAATAGTTGCTGAAGTAAATGATATATTCGGCAAAATATAGAAAAATAAGTAATGTAAACATTTTTATATCAATGTTCCCAACTGATGAAAAAAGGTAAATAATTAAATAGTAACTAATAAAATGCCTGATTAGTTCTCAGTATTTCTCACTTTCATGTTTATGCGTCTAACTTTAAATTGTCTTCCAATATCAGAATACTGAAATTAAATTATATTTGGTTTTAGGTTTCAAAAATGAAGATCTTATGCTGGAACATTATTCCAATAATACATCTGTAGTACTTTCTGGTATAGTTTTTGACAGCATTATAGAAAATGGGATTAATGATACAGAAAATATTAAATATAAAGTAAGTTTTTTTTTCTTTTAATTTCCTGTACTAATATATGTTTAACTAGTATTCCAGAAGCATTATTTTCATGCAAATATTAGGTACTTATTTAGGTTTTAGTATTAAAATGTAGAACTGTGTATTCTTGGATTTAAATGAATGTTCTATATTTTTAATTCATAGGTAAAAAGCAAAAAGTGCTTATATATATAATATGTATATAATAAAAATATTTTTCATATAATAACTAAGCAAGTGGTATACACGTTAATTAACTGAATTCATTTTCTTTTGTCAAGTTGTTTATGGTACCTTGTAATTTTGTAAAAAGTTAGTTTTATCTCTGTACAAATTAATATAATTTTTTATTGTCCCATTGTAGTTAATTGTATGATAAGATTTTATTCTGTTTTATGCTTTACAATAACTGTAACATAATGCTTAATAATAACTGTTACATAGTTTTAAATAACATACAACAACATATTTTGAGATAGATGGAGTAGATGTATTAAATAATACAAAATAAAAATATAGTTATTTATACAGGGTCTTGTTAAATCATTATAGTAACCTGCTGAGATCCATAGTATGCATTCCATGTAGGAAGTATTTAACCCTGCTAATGAAGGATGAGATTCAGTAAATTGGCAAAAGGTTGCAGTGTGTATCTCTGATATTGCAGACCATAATGTCAATCTAAGTTAGCGCAACATATGTTCATTAGAGATAAGATTAGACGAAACAAATAACCAAAGATGTACCTTAACAGTTTATTTAAAACCTCTGATGGGCAGTTCTGGCATAGTGTCAGGATGTATACAAAGTATGCAGTATTCAAGTAGCATCATCATGATGACAAATGCTATTGCAGTCCAAGAACACTGGCTTCTTGAATGAATATGTATGATCTGTAGCAATTAAGAGGTAACTACTTATATTCAGAATATTCTCTAAAGGAATCAAAAGTAAGGATTCAATGAAAATGTGTCTTAAACCATAGAACTGTCCTGACTAGCCATTTAGTGTCCAACAATTACATCTGGATATCTGTTTTCAGAGGTTATGCATTTTATTTGCCTCTGTTCATCGTCCCTGCAGTGTTCTTCAGTGAAAAGCTTGGTATTAAAAAATATAGATATTCCTAAGGTTACATATACAGGCTTAGTATTATCTCAGTATTATCTCTGACATCATGATTCTGGCCATAAAATACATAAACCTGGTTCCTACTGGCAGAAAGGACAACCTATGCTATCTCCATGGAGGTAGGAAGTTAGATGGAGTGGCCCTAAACCGGTTTCCCTTATACCCTACTTTGAAGCACTGGTGATTCCTTCTTTGGTGACCAAAGCATTGGGTAATTTACCATTGGATGTAAATATTTTGTACTTATATCGTAAATATGCATATAAATATATATATTTTCTTTTTCTACAATACTTCAGAGTCCTAACTATATGAAAACAATGCACTTTTAAACAACATTTCATTCTGAACGGAATTAAATGCTATATACTTTTTACAGAACAGTTTGCCCAGAATGGTTTAATTTGAATGAAATATTTTCACAAGTTTTTGTTAATTACATTAGAAAGAAATTTTAAGGTAATTCAATTTTATTTGATTAAGGAATACAAAAATTAAGATCAAAGTTTATTGTATTATTAATACTAAAATTATGCATTATTTCTTTTCTATTTATAGAGCTTCTTCCTAAAATACTTCCTCAGATATGACATGATTTTTTACCTTCTGCAGCATCTTTTAAATCGAAAAATTTATAATTAATGCTCTATTCGGTCCATTTCAAATTAGAGCACCTTTTATTGTAATAGCGAAATACTTTAAATAGTACTTAACTTTCTCTGAATATTTCTGAAAGGGAATAAAATAAGAAATATTTTTTTAATATTTTTTAACTTAAAATAACTTGTAACTGAGTTATTATAAAATGTAATGAAATAATTCTTTTAATTATACTTATTAGATTTTTTTTTACCCTTAATTTCAACAATACATATTCCAAAACTCTTCCTTATTACTTTCTTAAGTACGCATCTCATAGAAATTGCTTTACAATACCTTCTAACAGATTCCTTTCCAGTACGAAGAATTCTTGCTTAAATAGTTTTATAACGTATTTGTCAACAGGATGTCAATTTATGTTTACAATTCAATGTTAAGGATATTATATATTTAGATAATATTTATAGTCATTATAAATTTAGATGCATTTAATAACTGGATTTCTTCACAGTAACTTTCACAGTTGTTTATGAATGAATAAATCCTTCATTTCAAATACATTTATGAATAAATTAATAAATATTTACCTATTTTGTTAAAAGCAGATGCATGCTTTTTGTAAGCACTTGCATAAATACCCATATATATTTCATATTTTTCATTTCTGGCATGTGGAAGTCTTTACTTCTTTGCATTCACTATATTTTTCGAGTAAAATAATTTACACTAATTTTAAAAAGTGCATGTTACAATAATATGTGGATGTGAAAAAAAATTACTTTATTTAAAACATTTTGGCATTTGAAACATAAATAGTGAATACTGTATCAAGGGTATCGAAAGATGTAATTTTAAAGGTACGGTAAGGTTTTTTCATAACATTTTAAGCATAACGTTTTTGCTAAAATCTATATTTTTGTAGTTCAACAGCTTAGAATTTTATAAAACAAATTCACATTCAAAATCGCTGTTGTTAGTTATCGAAAAATAACCAAGATGTGATTTTTGTGTAAATGTCACTAAACTATACAAATTGCTATTATCCATGACACTAGTAATGTTTCTTTCATGCGGAAGTGTCCCCTTTTTTTATTTGTATGGAACCGTCGTGTGTCCAAATACTATCAGAGTGCTGTCAAGTGAGCTTCTGAATGTAAACAAAAAACACCCCATCTAGTGACTGAAGCTTTGGAGCAGTGCTTCACTTCTAATGCTGGTTTGGCCACTCCTTCCTTTTTTATCTCCATGGCTATCCCAGATGGTAGTGGCTCCGGCCATCTGAGTGGGCAGTGTAATGGCCAATGACAGATTCTTCAAAAGGCTATCTCTCTTGTCGTGGACTCCGTACCTCCAGGAGTGGTGACCCAAAGCTGGATCAGTGAGGGGTTGGCTTAAGGTGGCCGGATCAGTGATTTCAAATTTTCAAAACTCTGCCACTTGTGGATTTGAGATGTGCATGTGGTTTATGAGAAGTCAGTGAGATCTCATTTTTAGAAGCTTTTTGGTTTAATTTCCTGCTTCCTACTTAGTACAGAGGTATGGGATCAATCCATGTATCATTGCTATAAATTAGTGTTGGCAGAATGCATATCCTGAGATAACGTACTCTGTAAGGGAAAAAATGGCTCATTGAAGAAAGCAGTTCATAGATACTAGACCAGAGTCATGTTTTTGTACTACTGTAACGACTGATGGTGTTTTTGCAATGAGTCTCTAAAATAACCATATGTCTGCTCTTAGGCTCAATATGCTGTAGACGTGCCTTAGCTTTGGATGGCTAACTCTGTATCAGATAAATTTATCAAAGGTATATCTTTTTCCCCTTCCTTGAGAGGAAATTTTTCAGATTCCTGGTATCCCAAGAAAATTATATGAGTTTAAAAATACTCAGTGTTTATATTTTTGTGATTAAAATTAACTTGCAGTTAGTTAAGCAGCTAAAATAAATTTGTGAAATGATAATGCAAAATTAAGTATCTTTTAAAGTGAAACTTTCTTCTGTAAAATTCTATACTTACTTTTCTGAAGAAAACTTCAAACCTTTAAACTATAATGTTTTTTAAAAAATCTAAAAGTCAGTGCTTTTAGCAAAGATTAATTTTCAGTCTTCTAACATGTAACCTACTTGCAGAAAATGCTTGTTCTGTTTCAACGTGTATTATTCAAATGCTTTTTAGGATAATTATTGTGCTCATAATATTGAAAACTGTTGTCTTTGGAACTCCTTTTTCAGAAACAATGCATAAGCAATGTTTCTGATTTTGGAGAAAAGATTGTTTAAGTGTTGTTTTTCACTGAACCACCATTTTTTATTTACTGATCTACTCATAAGTTATGCACTTGAGAAATAGTACAAATTGCATATTTATCCACCCCCCCCCCAAAAAAAATATATATATATACATATATATGAAGTTTAAAAAAAATCAGTTCTGTTTCAAAAAGCATTATGCAGGACTGTCTTAATTTGTATCTCATTGGGGAGGAAAAATCAGCATTGGATTATTGATAACATAATCATCATAATAGACTTCAGTAATTCTGACTCTAAATATGTACAATTAGTGTTCAAACTCATCATTGTTTGGCACCTTGGGAATAAGATGGTTTCTCTTTTTATTACCAGTATTAAGGAATTATTGTTCATTGAAAGAAATTTATTCCTTCAAAATAACAAAAAGTAAAATTTTTCTCGGGAATTGAAAACAGCAAAAAACGTTTTCCTGGTAAAGAAAAGAAATTTTGTCAGAAAAAGAAATTCTAAATACAACTCATGTAATAATCCTGACAAACTATCTCTACTATGGTCTGTTGCATTTGAGGCTGAAACCAATATCAATTTCTCTGGACTATTATACTTGTAAGCATAAGCACAAAGTTCTCTCTTTATCTCTTTAAAAAAAAAAAAATCTGAGAGCTTTCAGATTTTACATTATGCCCAAAAGGGCATTTTTTTTTTTTACATTTTTGTGTTATCTGTATTTATTAAATGTTCTTTGCACTTAAACTATAAAATTCAATTCAACAGCAATACCACTGAATAATTTTAAAATGAGCATATCTTTAGAATTTCCAATACACAGTTTCGTGTGCTTTTTTCCCCCATACAGTTTTGCCACTGCTTGGTTTGAAATTATTGATCTTGTTTATCAAAAATTTGTTGAAGTGTTACAGAATGAAAAGGGGTAATAAAACAAGTTTCAAATTCCAAATTAGGGCTTCCAGATGCCCATATTCAGTGGAAGATTACGTTATTCAAAATTTGAAGGCTGTAGGTACCATTGTTTTATAACAAAGGGATAAACATTACATACATTTATGCAAATTCTTCATTATTTAATATATTTAAATATAACACATGGTGATAATGTTTGGTGGCAACAATTTGAAAAGTAAACCAACATTCAAAGTTTTCAATGCAAAATGCCAAAACAAAATTATAGTTCTTCTGGGCTTGCCCAGAAGGACTCTTAATTTGGGGTAAAAATTCTTTAAGCATCCCTTGCTGATGGTCATCATTATGCAGTTTAGTCTCTTAGCTTATGTTTTCTGGCCATGATAATAGTTATAACTGCATTCGTAGACAGCAAACAGCCTACTGTGCATGTTTTCAGTAGAGGACCTTGAAATGTACAGTGTAGGATCGCCTTACACATCACATGTTCACTGAGAAACAATCATAATAATATAACTTGATCCTGTATATAATACAAGCTATATCAGTAAAGTGGTGACAAACTTGCAGGAGAGATAGAGTATATGTAGATGATGGTTAATCACGTAGGAATGAATAGTTGGAAATGCTTTCCTGTCACAGTAGTTATTAGGGCTGTGGAGTCCGTAGGGAAAATGATCGACTCCGACTGCTGGAATTTTAAAGACTCTGACTCTCATTTCGACTCCTTCATATATATATGTGTAAACATATGGACATGGGTTACAGCTTACTTTTTTAATATAAAAAAAGTAATAGATGCTACAGAAAAATATTGATGTCATAGCAAATTATTTATATTAATTAGCATTTATTATGAAATGGAAAAACTGGCATTAGTTATTTCTAAGAAACAGCATAGCTTCAGCAAGATCTTCTTTGTTGGAGGACCATAGATCCAATTTGAAAAAGTTCAGAGCTGAGAAGAGCCTTTCCACACTGACTTGAGTAGGAGGAAGAGCTGTAACTGCTAGGGTTACTTCTTTTAACATTTCAGAATAGATTTTTATAACTTCTAAAGCAGGTGTCTTTCATGAGCAATCATATTTCTCTATTTCTTCAAAGGCCGTGTAGAAATCTTGTTTGTATTTTTTCATTTTCATATCTAAAAGCGCTTGGTTCTTTATTTTCATTCACTTTGCTGTAGCCTTTTCAATATTATCCAAAAATTTTTATCAAAATCTAATTCATCACTGAAAAAGGAAGATAGAGACTCAGTTGCAATGTCTGCAGTTTGACCGCCCTGATCTGAATATTTCAATTGTTCTGAAAATAATTTTATTCTCATTGAAAGTTCATAGATGGCTTTCTTTGCCTTCTTAATTTGTTCGTCATCCAATAAAATTCGGTGTTTTGGATCTACATATATTGAACCCAGCTAGATCTCATTGTCTAACAAACTAGTTTCTTTTTCCTTCATTGAAGAAATGATTCCTTCTGCAATTAACCCTCCATTTCAGAAAGAACAAACATCACATTCTTCCATTCTCACCTCCTGTTAATTCTTCAGATTGTAGGTTTTTTGTGGCTATATATGGTGTAGAAAGAAGAGTTTCCAATTCTGAAAGATCATTCCACAGCCTTTCCGTTAGTGAAACATTAGGGTTATCTACATCTTCTAAAAAAGTTCTTAATTCTAATAACCATTATATTATCAAATATGTACTTCCTCATTGCATTGCTTTATCAATAATTGCTCCTTTTCCTTCTCGCTTCCTAAGAATGGTGTCAGTTTTGGGAGTTCTTGCTGCTATTGCTGCTACTATATGTTTACTAATGAGATTTGTAACTAAATGAATCAGTTTAATCACTGATGGCAAATATCACATCCATCCTCTTCTCTTATATTTATTTATTAATATATCAATAAAATAGAAAATAACTATTTATTAATGTATATAGTTCATAAATAAAAATAATTACTCAGCTTGTCATTAATTTTTTTCAGTTCATTTTAATTTCATTTCAAATTCAAACTGTCCAACAGAAACTGAAGTCAGAGTCGCCCTGTTTTTAGCGACTCCAGCTCCGACTTCTTTTACCCCAAAATCTGCCCAGCTCCGATTCTGACTCTGACTCCTGGTAGTGACAGCACAAAATTCAAAAAAGAAAGGACATGAATGGGGTGAGAAAACATGTTTATTGTTCAGAGTACTACAATAACAATGAAAAAACAACGATCATCCTCAAAAAAGGTGTTCAAAATTACGACCCAGGCCATGATGCAGGAACTGTGTGTCATGCATCTTCCATTCGTGATGCAGGTCTTCCATGTGCCAGAGAAGTGAGCTCTGCATCAGGGTCCAGGGTTGTAATTTCGAACACCTTCTTTAATCATTGTTTGGTTTTGTTCTTATTTGGATGTTTCTGCTGCACTAAACATAATAAAACATGTTTTATCTCACTGTTTGTGTCCTTCCTTTATTCCATTTTGTGTCGTCACTACCGTGCCAGGAAAGCGTTTCCGAACATGCATTGCTATATGATTTCCCATCATCTAGGTATACTCTATCTCTCCTAAAAGTTTGTCACTGCTGTACTGATACACTCATTATAATCATTATACATATCATTATAATGAATCATTTTTAAAGTTAAACTATTTTAATGGTGAAATAAAACTCTTACTTGTCTATTAAAAACTCTTTATTAATTTTCATTTTCATAATTTCTAGGTACGGCCAAAAGCTGCAGAAGGTGGTAATTCTGCATTCAAAAATACATTAAAAACCTGGTTTACTGAGTACACATTTGCATTATTACCAGCATTAGGTCCCAGAAATAGATACTCTGCTTGGGGCGGTAGTCCTGGTGAGAAATTTAAATTTCTGTTCATAATTTTCATCTATGTTAAAATCTGGTGTTTCCTTTTTTCAGGTATTATTTTTAGTGTATTTTCTTTTTAATCCTAAATTATAAAACACGGATAAGAATTATAAAAAACTTCATGATTTTATAATTCTGATCTCAGTTTTTATAATCTTATCTCAGTTTCATAATTTTGGCATGTCTATGTATTAGTTTGTTGTGTTAACTAAAACTACAATTTTAAGTGTTTTAAGATAGATTAGGTTATTTTGTTGTCAAAATTTTGCTGCTGCCATTTCATCAACATTGTTTTCTTCTTTTATCAAACTGTAAAAATACATAGTTTCAGGTTTTTTAGAGATTTCTGAAAAAATGTCAAAGGAAACAAGACATTTTTCAGTTATTCTTGGTACATAAAATTATTGCATCATATTGGAAACAAAAACAGAAGGAATTGTATTATCTTTGATGTAGTAAATCCAGGCATCCTTTGATGTAGTAAATATTTAATCATAAATTTCTCTTCTTCTTCCCTGTGGAATCGTCTGATAGGAATACTTCTATCTGCCATGCTTTGTTTTGTAGAAACTATGAACACTAAATTTTGAGCAATGCAAGAAAGCCATGTGGGTGTATTATATTCTTTGAATATGATTCCAAGAAACATATTCTATTTCTTCTAGCACTTTTACTTTTTGAAGGATGTGGTCCTAAACTAAACTACAAAGCATTTCACTCATTTGCAATAAAAGGGTTAGAGATAAATAAAAATAAACCTGACCATGCTTTACAGTTATATCTCATACCCTGTGCTCATCTTCATGGGTTAATTTTTGATTTTTAAGATAACTAAACTTACTTTGCTTAAGATGATTAGCCTTAGATCGGCAAAGGCCTTTCCAATGCGAACCAGCTGGCCTGCCAACAGAGAAATGAAAAAAGCCTTTTAATATAATGAGCTCTTTGTGCATGTTGTTGGTAATCTTTTAATTTTTTTTTTAGTATAAAGGCTGAAAGGTTCTCAGTGATGAGATGGTTAAATGACTGATGGTTTCAGTCATGTTTCTTGACAAATGTTTAACCAGAAAATGTCTGGCTTTGGGGAGGGGGTGAGATAAATGCTTATCACGATAACCGAATGGAGTATCAGAATTAATTTAGGAGTTTGAAATAGTCAAAGCACTTTGTGTCCTTGCCCAAAGTCAGGTGCTGGACATTTACTATTTATCATTTATTTTAACACTGTGTGTGGGGACTGATAAGCTAAACATTTCCTCTCAAGAACACATAGAATTGTCTTAATTCTTTACAACAATGATTATTGCTCTTTAATTACAAGCAAAACAAAAGTTTCTGTTAAACAAGCAACCAATGCTATTTTCCTGTGTGTGAGAAAAGAATGTGAAGAATATTGGGCATCTAATTATAATAGACTCTTCCATAGTTGCAGCTCTAACAACATAGTTCGTTGACTTTTTGGAAGTTTTAATATTTTCATTTCAAATATTTAATCTTTTTATCCATTTATATTATATTTTAAATAAAAGTAATAATTTTATAATTTAAATTCTCTTTATAGGTTATATGTCTCAGGGATTTTTGACACTTCAACATGCTGTAGCCATGAGTTTGATACAAAACAGCCTCTCTAATTCTAGTGAAGACATTAAAAACATTATAAATGTAGAGATGTGTAGATATCCATATCCACCATATCTTGATGACAAATTTATTGTGGCTTTACAGTTATTTTTGCCTATGATTATTTGCTTTAGTTTTATTTATCCTGCTGTTAACATAGTGAAAAATTTGGTTATAGAAAAAGAAAAGAAGTTAAAGGTAAGTTTTCTAAGGTTAGTTATTCTAATTTCATACTTATACAATTAATAGTATGTCTATTGTTTATAAATTATTATGAAGCTCATATATGTGATCGACTAGTTAATAGTAAAACAACAATAATGGATTTTCACATTACGAAATATATTCCATTGAAAAGATATAGCAACAGTTATTTAAAATATTTTCTGCATTTTTAAACTTGTATACATCATTTTATAGCACCATTTATCAGACACTTCTAAACTTATTCAATAAATTTAATTTAATGATTTGATTTCACTGCAATGCACTGGCTGAAATGATAGCATGTGTCATTCTTTCTTGTATTCCTTCTTCATTTTATTGCATATATTTATTATTTGACACATGACAAACTTATCCATACTCACTCTATATATACCAGGTTTCCTGTAGCATGTATTTTCTTTTATTTGTCTTTCTTAATTTGATTTTGTTAAACTGAGTAACATGGCTTTCATCAAAACTTGTTCAGTATTCTAGTTGTTCCTTATTTGGATCATATAGGTGAATTAATTGCTATTGCTTTAGTAGGTGGGCTTCAGCTTTTGATAGGTTGCTGAAGTTTTGCCCTGAAGTTAATCACTGAAATTGTTAGCTTTTTACCATTTGCTGAACTGAAGATTCATACATGTCTGTCTTTGAAGACCGGAAGATAAAAACAGTTTTTAAACTCCATGAAAAATGTAAAAGATTCTTGTGATGACAATGGCAATCTCATCCATCCCAAACCAAAAAATTCATAAAATTCTGCACTTAAGACTGACAGACTTAGGATATTAAGCAAATATAAAAATCACTGGGCTTCCAGGATTGTGACTCCTTGAAGGGCTAGGACACTTCAGGATTGCCATACTTATACTCACAAAGAATGAGCCCTGAGGGCTTACACTCAGAAGGAAATGAACGAGAGAAAAATGGCTGATAAGCAGTAAATATATATATATATATTTCTGATATATATATATATATATATTTCTGATATATATATATATTTCTGAAATATATATATATATATATATATATTTCTGATTTATTTTCCACTCTTCTAATTTAGTACTTTTCCTGGTTTTCTTCTCTTGTGGTTTTCCTTTGCAGAATTTAGGGCTCAAAATGAGATGTTGTTATGTCCCTTTGTTT
Organism: Stegodyphus dumicola; assembly: GCF_044657685.1. NCBI lineage: Eukaryota > Metazoa > Arthropoda > Arachnida > Araneae > Eresidae > Stegodyphus > Stegodyphus dumicola. The sequence continues at coordinate 136,860,226 of NC_140777.1, forward strand.
CTAGTTTCTCAAAGAGAGGAAACTGCGTACACATTTGCTGTGCATAATGATCCCTAAGACTAGAAAAGAGGCTCATGGTAGTTGAATGGGTGAGCTACTCTTCCAACATATTGCTTTGGGCTCTGCTTCAAATTGAATTGGCAGGCACTTAGCTATCAATTCACTGGGTCAATGACTTAGGGATAAGCTTTCAGAAGTTCCTGCCTTCAGGAAAGCTTACTATGGAGCTTCAGATTGCATATAGACCTGGTTAGGTCTAATGCAGGAATCTGCATCACCTTGTTGGACTATGTGGTGGATGGGGGCTACCAGGTCTGAATTTTTTTCTTCTTCAAACATGGCTGTCTCAAATAACCTTGCAGTTACTTCTGTAGACATGTCTCTTTTAAAAAAAATTGAAAACAAATGCAAGTGCTAATGTGATTCATCCAAAAATTTGCCTCATTTGGTTGTTATTAACAACCCAATAGGTGAATTTGTGAAGATGTAACCATTTTTTAATTCTTAAATATGTACAAGCATATGCTTGAGAATCAAAGCTCATGAAACTGCAGCAGTCTGGTAATCTTTTAATAAAAATAATATCTTCTAGTCATTCGGTAGCTGTTCTCGGTGTAACCAAATTTGGGAATCTGGTCGTTTGTGCTTTGGCTCACAGAACACTAAATTGCTGTCAATGAGTCATCGTAGAGTTATATCTTCTTTCCTTTTTGAAAGAGGAATTCATCTCGGAGATCTCCGATTAGAATGTCTGTGGTAGAAAGTGGATTAAGATGTGCAAAGATGGTCAGTTGATTGATACAAAATATTTGATCCTGACCTTCACTTCTACTTATTTGCTCAAATGCTTCAAGCCAGATATCTCCACTTCCCTGTAAGACTTAAAATCCCCAACACTATAAGCTGTTTCCAGTGCCAGCAATTTTGGCCACACAATCAGTTTCTCGGGGACCACACAATTGATGCCTGAGAAAACTTACATATGTGTGCTACTCTGTTGAGAATCATGACAGTGATTCTTACAGTATTGCACCACTGCATATAAACTGCAAAGAGGAATACACAGTTCTGACTCTTGTCTGTGTGAAAGTTACAAAAAGAAAAACATATGCTGAAGCTAGGAGACTAGTCTCTGAAACTCAGCTGTGCAAAAATATATCATTTGTTGTGGTCAAATTTGTCAGATCCCAAACTCTTGTTAGCAATTAAGAAAAAAAGCCATCTGCTACCATCCTAAAAATCATGATGATACCTATGAAGATATAGTGAACAATGTATCTATAGACTATGTAGTGGAAGCCATCGCGGAGATTATTATACCAGCAGATGAATCTTGTATTCCATTGTCATTTAAAGGATTTCTAAAATATCCTAAACCATGGTAAAACTGGCAATACCAAGCAACAACAGAGGAAAGCACGGGATAAATTTTGAGCAACAACAGAGGAAAGCACAGGATAAATTTTGCTGGCACCCTTTAAAAAAGACAAGGCAACTGCACGAACAGTCATGCAACAGCAAAGCCAGAGGAACTCTTATGTGTCTGAAATAACATTGTCTGTGTTGAGTAAATGAATATGGGAAAGAGTTAAAAAAGCATGTGGATTATGTAAAGACTACTCACTCTCCTTCCTGGAAAAAGATTGTCAAGTGATTAATATTACAGAGGTAATTGCGAGTATAATTTGTCAAGCATTTGCTGTCATCTCTAGTAACGTCAATTAACCACCAACATTTACTTAAGCATTGCTCAGAGGATATGCACTTTGCATTCAACTGTTCTAACTCAAAGCGATATAATGGTGATTTTACCATGCTTATTTTACTAGAGCTAAGGAGCACTTTGATGCAGACACATAGTCCAAGTTCAAATTCTGCCTTCTATTCTGAGTTCAGATGGTCTCAGTTATGAAATGCTGAAGCATCTGTAAGTCATTGACTGCTTTTCTCACTCTTCACAACTAAGTGTGGAAGAAGCATACCTTTCCCTGTGCATGGATGAAAGCTGTTATCATACCCATAGCTAAACTAAAAAAAGACTTGAAGTGCCCTATCAGCATTTTAAGCTGTATTTGCAGACTATTTGAAGAAAGGGTAAATTACCATTTAGTCTATTCTGTGTGGGGAAGGGCAATATAATTTTGCCTGAACAGAGTCGTTTCTGCAAAGACAGAATGACTATTGATTACTTGAATATTTATTTTGAACCATTGGTAACTGCTTTTGGAAACCTGCATCTTCGATCATAATTTCGAAATGTCGATAACTGCTTTTAGAGGTCGCCATTACAAAGCCTTTGTGAAAAAAAAATCTAGTTTCTATCAGAAATGTCTTATGACAAGACTTAGAGATATGGCATCCTGCTTTATCTTTATACTTGTATGGCAACTTGCCAACATTCGTGCAGTACAACATTCAGAATTTTTTGAGGGTGAAGGCTTTCCAAATAAGAATTGGCTTCATGTTATCATATGCTTTTTGAGATGTGATAACATGAACTTGTGTACTCGAGATGAGAGTGTGCCTCAAGATTTTGTCTTTAGTGTTACACTTTTTAGCTGAGAAATTATTTAACTATAAGAGAACTTCATCGTATGGTTTTAGTATCACTATATATGTTGATGACCTCCAGATAAGTTGACAAGTTATGGATATGAGATATACAGAGAGATAAATGCAGATTGCTCTTCACAGGATCTGGAAATGGTCAAACAAGCATGGATTTTTGTTTTAAAAAATCTAAGATGCTGAGATGTATCTTCTAGGGTGATCTCGGTGGAGTCCAAAATAAAGTTCTTAAAAGTAATGCGAGACTTAAAATTGACTTTTCTTTTTCACATCCTACAGAGGCTGTTCACATATTTTTTAGACGATGTATATTGTATTCACAAAACTAAATTACATAAAATTCTTGTGCTTTAAATGTTCTATTTGACATCCCTTATTCTGAACTATCTTTCGACACCGCAATTTCCAGGATAATAATGCCTTTTGAAGTGGCAGAAGAGGTATTCTATCTCGTTCCTCCTGAACAGCTTTCCAGAGTCCTGTTAGAGTTTTGGGACAATGTTTAAATAATGCAATTTTTAAAAGTCCAAAAGTACAAAAATCCATAGGTGACACATCAGGAGATTTAGTAGGGATATCAGTGAAGGGTATGGCTTTGATACCAGTTTTTTGTTCCATTTCTTTTAGGAAATGTACAGTGGATTTTGATGTGTGACTGCTAGCTTTGTCCTGATGGAGTCTCACAGATTGATGGCACTGTGGGTAAAGCGATGGTATTTCATTCAGAAAAATTGGCGATAAAATATGTTCCTGATAGTATTTGGAGTTAATCTTGACATTTTTTTGCACTCTCTTTATATTTAACTTGCCATTATAAGAAGAAAAACCAGCAACAATCATGATTCCCTTAGAAAAATTTTCTTTCAATTCTTTGAACCATGTACTTAAATTTTTTTCTCCCCTTTTATGATAATAAATGACTTTTTTTTGTTACAATCATTTAAATACACCCATGCTTCATCTATTGTGATAATTGTTTTCCATTTTTCTTTGGATAAGTGTTTCTCATATAGAATTCTGCAGCGTGTCCTGCGTTGAGCGATATGCTTTGGAAGAAGACGATGCACATTGCGTTTTTTCGCTTTCTTAAGATTTAAATCAACGTTTATCATTTTGTTTACAGTGGACACCGAGCATTTTAATGATTTTGCAACTGTCCTTTGACTAGAGGGATTTTCTTTTAACATTAAACAACATACCTTTGCAATAGTCGCAGATGTCCGTTATTTCCTTGGATACTTGTTTGGAATTTTTGTCCCACTTGAGGCTCCAATTTGATGTTTTTTTTTTTCCTTTCTTGTTGATGATATTACCTATCAACGCTTTAGATATCGCAAAACCATGACTCTCACATCGTTTTTGGATAACGAAGTATGCATATTTCTCTTCTGAAAGAGCGTAAATGTAGCCTTCGAACCACTGCTTTGTTAAATTCGCCATTTTGAATAAAAATAAAACTTTCAAGCCACAGACGATAATTTTGACTTTTAAAAACATAGTACAATTGCAATTACTTCTTTTGCAGGAAACGATTTTTTATTACTGCTTACCAAAATCGTCTAAAAAATGTGCGAACAGCCTCTGTATACCTGAGGAAGAAATCTTCAAATACGTTGAATCTTTTAAAACTCTTGGCGAACACTTCTGGATGCATATATTATTGCTCAAATGTTTGTTAGCTTTAGGATGGATTATGGCTGGATTATTTATGGTTTGGCACAGTGTTCAGTTTTACTTGCATTAGATTCTATTCACCATCAGTCTATGTGAAAAGGCTTCAGAGTTTTTCGTATGTCTCCAGTGCAGTCTGTATGTTATTTGTGATAAGCGATTACTTCAACTCAGGCGTGAATAGTTGTCTCTTTGCTGTTATTTCAATATACTATTAGCTCCTGATCACCCTAACAAAGTTACTTTGCTTGATAACAAATGCAAGCTTTTTAACTGAAGTTCAACTTCCTGCACACCTTTTTTCTCTTTAACTGTAGAATATTACATGATGGATATGAAGAGCCAAATAGTTAAGCATTTTGAAATTCCTTTAGAGAATAATGATTTGCATTCTTGATATATTCCAGAATCTTGGCAAAAAAGGTAATATATAGTTCACATATATGCAACTCTTCTTTGAGCACAGACCTAAATAACACTATAGTAGACCATATATATAGTAGGATCTAATGCAGTAGATCATTTTGCGGCATCATTTATTATTGAGAATTGCATGGAGGACAAAAGATTGCATAATGCATGCTCAATCCTCGTCTTGGAATTAACTGCTGTGTACTGTGCATTTAAGTATATATTTAAGGTATGCCACAGAAATTTTGTTATATATACCGACTTATTTAGACTTCTAAAAGCCTTAGGATCTTTTTCTGATGCACAAAATCCTATGGTAGTTGATCTTAACTTAACTCTTTCACATCGAAGTCGCCCGTAGCGCCCATTCATTCAGGCAACGGCAAACCGCCCCAACGCCTCGTTTATTTTCTACCTAGTTCTTTTCCCTCCATGCTAGTGTATGGCTCATTGGTTTCGCGAGTTGTTAAAAGACATGTCAATCATTCTTTTGAAGCAAATAAAGGAGAAATACGGAAAGCTATTGACTTTCGCAGGTGCAATCCGGCCCTAAGGTGAAACTGCACACAATGGATGAAACCGCAGGGGGAAAGGAAAACTATTCCAAGACAAATTCGTAAACACGGGCGTTTTCGATGTTTGTTGAAAACAGATTTGGTCGTCTCTCGATGCGAAAGAGTTAAAGAGCAGAGGATGACATATACTTTGCTGCTGATTATCAGGCATGTTGGTATAAAAGATAATGAGTTGGCAGACATTACAGCACAGTCTCTAGTTCATCTGTCTAACAGGCTCATTCTTTTTATAAGTGATATCAGTAAAGTCATCAGACATAGAATCGTGCACAAATGGTAGCAACTCTGGGACATTCAGCTAAATTATAAATTAAGAAGCTTGAAAACTAGAGTGGAATACTGGGAGAGTACTAGAAATCAAAGGGAGGAAATAATTTTAACCCGTCTGAAAATCACTCACTCATATCTGCCTCTTAAAAGTGGAATGTGAACCTATTTGCCCCAATTGTAATGTTGTTTTATTAGTTTGTCACTTATTAATTGTCCATATCTTTACTCTCTTCAACACAAGCATTTTAGCTACTGTGACTTGCCTCTTAATCAAATAATCAGAAGAGCTCAATACTAATTTATTTAAGTATGTGAAAGAGATGGTTCTTTGTTATTTAATTTGATTTAATTTTGAAGTTGTTCCTTGATATTTTAATTTAGCTCAGTAGTTCACAAACTTTTCTGAGTCGAGGCATGTTTTTTCAATTAAAATTCTACCATGGCTCCCTACCCTAAGTAAAATTATGACTAATTATAAGTATGAGATAAAAATAAATAAAGCTTGTATATCTTCATTATTTAAACATATCAGTAATATTTTCTAAATTGCCAAGTAATTTATTATAAATATATTAAGCATGCTTAAGAACTGTGTTACTTTCATTTTCAAGAATATATATTTGCTGTAGTTTACAATACATAAATTTAGTCTGAACTTAGAGGAAAAATAAAAATGAGCAAGAGAGATAAAAACAGCCGCCTAAAATCTTTGTTAGCGCAATAAAAGATAAATACATAAACAGTAAAATAAATGCATTAACAGTAGAAATAGGAATCGGGCTTATTTATTTGTCTATGGGAATTAATACAATCTACTTATGAAAAAGAATATCCTAAAGGAATTCCAAATTCCAACTAATTAATTGAGCAATTAATTAGTTGATCATATTGCATAAGAAGAAAATTATGAAAAAACAGCCGGCCAATACAACAGCCAAGAAGAGAGTCCATGACCAATCACATTGCTTTGCAACTTCAGCTACTACGCCATTGAATATGACCCAAAAAGGTGATTCTTTCTCCATCTCCAAACAGACTACCCTAAGTAAAATTATGACTTATTATAAGTATGAGATAAAAATAAATAAAGCTTGTTTATCTTCATTATTTAACATTTCTTGTTTATTTTATTAACATTAAATTAATTAAAGGACTTTCTTAAAGAAGCTGGCTTATATTCATTTACATACAGAAAAAACCATGTAAACCAAGCATGCAGTCAACCTATTTACTTGAGATTAAATCCATACTGAACTTCTAGTGGCTTTAACCACTTCCCTATTTTGAGCCTACCATACCAGCTCAAAACAGCAGAGGTATTTTTAAAAAATAAATACTTCCATACTTAAATTAAAATTTCATTAGTGTTTGTCATACTTTTGATTTCTGCTAGCTTTCAGAATTTAAATCAGAGAGCATATTTCTTTAAAGTTCTTTTTTTCTTCCCATTATGAAAGCCATTTTTTGAGTAGCAATCACTGAAAAATTCCAAATTTTGAAGTACATAATATTTTATTTTTACAAATAAAATCATTGGATTAAAAATTAATCCTGTTCCAACATTCCTGTATATTTATTGCTGATGGAAAAATTATTATACTTTTCAATGAAATTCTTTCTTCTAAATCAGGTAACGATGTGCAAAAATCCAAATATCTTTTATTTACATACTGGTGTAAAACATCTGAACATTCTTCAACGCTTGTTTTGTTGTATTTTAGAGACATGTGGTTTGCATCTGGTATTTTACCTTATAAATTTTTTTAATTAATTTAGGTATCCTTCTTTTATCAGGACCACATTCAGAAATGTATGTCTATCATATATGGATGGATGTATTTGCATATGCATGTATGTATGCGTTTGTGTATACACTCATAATCGTACATACATGCATACATACATTTCTGAATCAGTAACAGATGTGTACCCTCACTTATTGTTTTATTGATCACGTAATATATAATTAAATTGATATTTTTTTCTTAAGGAAGCAATGAAAATGATGGGATTAAGTAGGTGGTTACATTGGACTGCTTGGTACTTCAAGTATACTGTTCTTCTTTTTGTATCATGTGGCATAATTACGCTTTTGCTCTGTGTAAAATTTCATGAAGATATTGCTGTGATAAATGCAAGTGATCCATCAGTAATACTATTTTGGCTTCTCTTCTATTCCATGAGTACCATCTCTTTTTGTTTTCTCATCAGTACTTTATTTTCTAAAGGTTAGTATTCTCCCAGATATTGTTATTAACAATTACATCTATCGAGTTTGTTTCCATATTTTTAGAATAATGTTGATTAAAATGTTCTGAAAAAATTATTTGGAAACAACTCATTATTTTAAATGTTAGTTTATGTTTGATGTATCTAAGTATGTACTAAAATGCAAAAGTGAAAAAGTTTTGACTAAGTTATATTATTTCTCTTCCCAAAGAAAAGTATTTTTATTCTATAATTAGAAATCATAGAGAGAATCGTAGAAATACCATTTCTAAATGCAAAGTGAATAATGTTATTGTAATAAAGAAATATCTGCCTAGAAATGAACATTTGAAGAAAGTGTGCACTTTTACAGCCCTTTGAAATGGATTTCGTTGGTTTTATCAGAAAAGCTGCTGTCTGACAATTACATTATCTTTAAATAATATGTTACCAGTAGTAAACAAAAATAAACAAACAGAAAAAAGCAAACAAATAAGTTTTAAAATTTATATGTTATTTATTTATTTTTTATTAATTATTATTATTATTATTTAATCTAAGCATGTGGCTGAATTGTAAAGCAGGTTGTAAAATCCTTTATTAAAAAACTTATTAGAGGCTAATGACAGTATGCTGTGACTTTTAACAAAGCATGCATTTTCTGTTATTTGTCCTAAATAACTGTTAAAATTAAGGAAAGTTACAAAATATTAAAATTAATTTTCTGAATTATCAAAATAATTTTTGACTTTTATCTTTAAAGAAGAAATTTTATTACATTATTTACAGAACCTTCTCTGAGTACATGCTCATTATGATAAAACTACAAATCACATACTATATCCCTAAATTTACTGAAAAATCAACTTCCAAAAGTTTGTTGGGAAAAAAAGGACAGAAGAGGCCAGTGTTAACCCATGGGAAAGCGCGTGGGGTAGATTAAACCCCACGTACTTTCCCGCGGGTGTATCATACCACACCCCTACATAAAAGTGGAATATTCCTAACTTGTGAAACTGAAATTCTGTGCTGCATTCAGTAGCTGAGTTTCTAGTTGTGGTTGACTTTCAGAACCGCTTTTTCTTTGCCTGTGTGTTTCAGAAAAAGATTTATCGGTATTTTGTTGGAACTGGGGTATGACACACCCCACGCGCCTGTCCGCGTAAGTGTTTTTCTGACTGAATATTTAGTTCAGAAATTTATTTCTAGAGTGTAACAGTAAAAATTTCTACTCGCAAGTGATTTTAAAGTACTTGACATTAAATTCTTAAAAATTTCTAACCTCATTATGATAAAAAAGAATGACTCCCTATGGATTGGAGATGGAATGCCGTGAGATTTATTAGAAATATTTGAAAGCGATGAAGATTGCATTTCGGAAACTGAAGATGAAACTAGGAATATTTTCTACACTGTTTTGGTTTCAAAAAAGATAAAACATTAATTCCTGATGTACCTAAAAAAGGAAAAACTGTTATGCTTTCAACATTATATAACGATCATACTATAGATGATACTATTGGAGAAAATACAACGTCAGGAATTATACGTTTTTATGATATGACTAAAAGAGCAGTTGATACGGGGGATGAAATGTCAGCCAATTATTCAATTGCCAGAATAACAAGGAGGTTGCTCATGGTAAGTTTCTTTCCTGCACTGAATGTTGCTGTAATAAATGCTTGAATTATATTATATCCAACTGCTAATCCACCAACCAGAAACAGAAGTCTGTTTTTGAAGGACTTAGAATTACAATTAATGAAAAAAAGTATTGAACAAAGATCAGAGGTTAATGCTTTTCCAAGAAACTGACGTATTGCATGCAAAACAAAAGCAGAAGTTTCGATGAAGAATTAAAACGAATACATGAAATTCGAAACAACTAAGTATGAAAGATGTGATAAATTGCCCTCGCACCAAGGACAGAAGAACGTGAATGCAGTGTTTAAAATGTGAAAATATTCTGTGCCAAGAACACATAAATGTATTTCATTCAAAGTATAAAGAAATAAAATAAGCATTGTTTCTTTGAGATGCAATGAAACTTGGAGGCATGATGTTTATTTTTTTTATTATTATTATTTTCATTTGTCTTAATTTTAACTCTAAGATTATTTTGGAAATTAATTTTTTGAAACCCAATTATTATTCACGTATTTATAATACACGAGAACAAGAAAAACAGCTTTAAAACTAAATAAAACTATTTTTATCGCATTTTAAATATTGGGTTATGTGATACTCCACGTGCCCACTCTAGTAACTTTTCTTGGTGCAACTTCCGCCAGGTTAAATCTGTATTATTTATTCATATATTTCCAAAGCCTGTTGGTGTTTTATTGATTATCTGTTGTAGTGAATAAAAAAAGCATTTTTTAAATTCAGATCAGAATTTCTGGATGCATTAAGAAAAGTAGTAGAAGTACCTTTCCTAGTTTTGAGAAACATTAAAATTTTTGTCTTTTTATATTATAAATCACCTAAAATAGCAGCCAGAGAAAGCCCATTAAATAGAACATTTAAAAAATAATATAGTGTAAAACATGTGTTCTAAAATGTGCAAACAAGCTCTATTTTTTAATCTGTTGCAGTTCTGGGTTTTTCCTTCTTATTTGCTATTTAGAGTGTATTTATGATTTCTTTCATTTCATCTCTAGACTATCTAAAAAATTAAGATAAGTATTTGCAAGAAATCGTAAGAACTAATTTAGTTGTTGTATGTTTCTAAAACTTTGGCTGGTATAAATTTTCATATATTATTTTTTTCATAAACATTTTAGAGTATTTTTATTAGAAAATAAGATGCTATAAAACAAAATTGTAAGTTAATATTTCTTGTAAATTTTTGCTTCAATATAGCAACAGAAAAATATGATTTTATATGTTCTGCAGTTAGCTGTACAGTAATCACTATGAAATAGTTATTTTTGTGATTAAATAAAACAAATGAAATCTTTTCTCAGTTAGAATACTGAGAAAAAGTTTCATTTGTTTTATTGAAAAATTCACTATTTTTATATATGCAGTAGTTTTGATAATGTCAGATATCTGCAAATGTTATTTTTTTAGCATGAAAACTTCAAAATAATGAAATTAGCTTGACTAATAAACTGAAAAAGTCTTAAAACTTGCATAAATACACTTATTTTGCTTGCCAGTTTTTTGGTGAGAATTTCCATTGAAAACATGGCCATGGAACATTTTATGGTCAAACGAGGTTGATTTTTTTCTTGAAGAAGCAATGAATACTTAGAACTGTCCTTTATGGAAGATTGCAAGTTCCAATGTTATGTATGAAAAACTGCATTCAGATTATTACTGTATAGTGTGGTTTTTACTGCTGACTTTGTTCTATACCCTTTTTTTCAGAGGGAGCACAATAGCACTCTTTTAGGCCATAAAAGGTATACCATCATGAGTACTCATTGCTGTAAACTTATGCAGCAACAGGTCATTCCTGCCTTATAAGAACAAGAATGTTTAGAGATTACTGTCTTCGTGCACGATGATGCAACACTGTTGGCTCCTAAGTGACAGAACTGCTTTGTGCTCCATGTCTCCAGACTTGAATCCATGCGATTTTTGGTGGTGGGGATGCCTGAAAGATCCTGTTTATAAAGAAGGCAGACACTATCTAAATTAAGTGAAAGCATAATAGGTCATGTTATTGGCATTTCTGAAGAAATTCTTCATGTTACTATTGAATAAGGCTGCAATATGCTTTGAACATATGATGATACAAATGGAGCATGCACTCAAATTAAATTAAAGTTTCATTGTTCTAGTTCTTTATACTCCATCTTTTATCCTGGTGATAAAAATTTGAAATATTATTTTTATTGCAGTTTTCTTTTCTCAATGGTCCTCTTAGAGTATATACCAAATTTTAAAAAATGCATCGAACATAACAGGCTCTACATAGATCTGAGTAGTGTCACTTTAATTATAACTACCCTGTTATTTTGTATTATAGATACCATTAATAAATGCATAGTTATATGAGATGCATTTTCCCGAAGTGTAGTAATATTTTTGCTTTACAAATTTTTGACAGTAAATAGTTACACCTTTTTCCTGCTGGGTCTGATGCATAATTTTGGAAATGCATTTGTAAATACCTTTTATGATCTTGTAAAATCCTGACATGAACATTTTCCCTGTAATTTTATTAAGAGTACTAATTTTGTTAAAATAAGGACTTTTATTTTTTTAAATAAATGTTATGAGAAAAATTATATATATTAAAAAAATTAATATCCTGCTATGTTTAAATACACAAGATGCTCTAAAAGAAGGAAATAAAACTGCATGAGGAAAACAATAATTACATAAGGTACAAAAATAAGCAATTTCAAAATTATTGCTGATCACAAAAGCACTATGAAAACATATTTCCTTTAAAATTAATATAAAGATATATATTTATTTAAAATCCTGCTCTTGAAATATCAGTTTAAATGCTAATAATTTTTTAAAAAACATACTTACACATAAAATAAGGTTTCAAGTGAAGGTTTTCAAAAGGCAATATTCAAGCAAAGGCTGTTGCTAAGAATTAAATACATAGCCATATTGCACTTTTCCCAAGATATGCATAGACAGAAGATGTGCATAAATGCAATAATCTCTCTATGTATGTTTAGATTTCTACTCTCATTTTTTCCTACTTAAAATATAAAACTTCACAGTAGTTCAGTCAAAAGACTTTCAAACATTCTTCATAATGAAATAGCAAATAAAGTGGCTAAAGAAGCTTTAAATAGTATAAATATAGAAAGGCTTGTACACTGGCCATGATTGTAGCTTAAAAAATGCTTAAAAAGAAAAGATCATAGCTTAAAAAGAAACTTAAAACTTTATTAGAAATTTGTTACAAATTGCAAGAGAACAAGAATAACAGAAAACATGATAGATAAGTATTTGATTATATTCCAAAAAACTGATCTTAAATGCTAGATTTCTGCATCTCAGATTTCTAGATTTATTGTAAAATATGATCCCTTCTCAATATTTTATTATAATAATGATAGCACTAACATGGAGCACTTTTATTTGTTGAGATAAAATAACATAGAGCTAACTTCTGTTAGTACTTACTCTATATTAGCATGTACTAGAGCATTTTTATTTGTAGCTCTTCAGAACATTAAAAATAAAGTTGCATGTTAATAAACAGTGTCATTTAAAATTATTAAATTATAATATTAATGCATTTCAAAAGCTTATTTTTAAAAAAGATGCCTTCAAAAAATATGCAAAATTATGGACTTGCTATCTACATTAATGAACAATGCTTGCTAATCAACATAGTATCAGTTATCTTTTACTTACACTATACTACTTAGTTTAAATTTAAATATTTAATGTATATTGAAATAGCTTTGTTTCAAAAATACAAATCCCATCAGACACTTTTATATCTAATGTATGAAATTATATATCTGTGATCATTTCTCTGAAAATGATATGTTATGGGTATTTATTAAATGTCCAAATTATGCATCTAAGGTAATTTTAAATTGCTATGAAAGGAGTGGAACATAAATAGCTGGTTGTGATTGGGATATTTAATAAAGATTTCTGGTTGTATGGTCTACATGCTTTTTTAATATAACTTTCAAAATAAGTTTATATCTTTTTTGTCCTCATTAAAATTTTAAATCCATTATTTTTTTTAGCCAATTCATCTGCAGCCGGAGCTGGGGTCATATTTTTCTTAACCTTTGTGCCATATTTTTTCATATTACCAAGATATAACACAATGACTTATGTTGAGAAATTGATGTCATGTTTGCTTCCAAATTTAGGAATTGCTATGAGTTCCATTGTTCTTTCTGTTGCAGAAGGATCTGGTAATGTTGTTTTATGTTACTTTCATTACATTTTAACAAATTAATTTATTACTAATATTTTTAATTAGAACTTACTATATTTTTTACTATTAAAAAAATACTCATTTTCAGTATATTTTACAAAACTCTAATCAAATTTTATTAAAAGTGTAAATTTTTTTAAAGATTTTCTTGAGAAGAAAAGCAAAGTCTCCTTTCCTAAAATATTATCTTGGAGATCATTTTTAAATATATGTCTATTAAATAGGAATTTGCTATTTTAACTTGATTCAGTTTCAGTGTAATTCATTGCTGTAGTAGTTTGTTTTGTAATTCGTGCTTTAAAACTGAGCCAATGGCTCAATTCAGCATTAACACACAAATTTTAAAATTGTTTTGGAATTATAATTATTATCAAAGATTAATTAGTGATTATAACTAATCATACAATTACAAAATGTTGCTTCCATTCCATGTGAACAGGCAACACAGTTGTAAATCTGTAGAAATAAATTTGGTCTTCTTGCCTTAATAAAATATTTAGTAATGTGTTTCATTAATTTTAAAATTTGTCTGAAAAAAGGGAATATTTCTTAGTGCAAAATCCTTAAAATTCATATTGTGATTAAAAAGTTTGAAATAACTTTTTTTAACCATGTTGTGTAATAATACGGTTAAAAAGCAATTTTGTATGTATACTTTTATTGTATTAAAAATTAAGTAAGTTTATTTATTATAAAAAAGTGTTATATATAAATATATATAAGTATAGTATGTTTTATAGTTTATGATGATAAAATTTACTGAAAGAAAATAATTTTTAATATGAATTTTAAGTAAAGTTTGAGAAAATTTAATTATTTAATAGAAAGAAAAATTAAATTCTATGTTTATTGCTAAATAATATGATGATCTCAGTTTAATGATGAAAGATGTCATTGTCTATTCATACTTTGGTACTTTTTCATTTCGCTGGTGCAGGCGATAAAGTTGCCAATAATGGTACAACTGATGCCAAACGGATTATCCTCACTGGTAACCTTTTATGCCTCATTTTTAAACAAGTTGCAGCCATTTCTCATCAGATTGATTGTTTGTTTCAATACTGGCATACAATTACATAGAAGTTTTACTAGATAGTTCAGTTTTATGCCCTAAGGCCATTCGACTTAATTAAGTCAATTGGGATGCAATCACACTGCTCACCCGAAGACGAAAACATAGAAAAGGCAAAATCAATCATCAATTTTAATGAGAATGCACTAGCAAAATAAAGCACTTCGGTTTTACATAATTTCTGAGTAAGCTATTCATATGAATTGAAATAATTCTTGCATTTAAACTTGTATTCTAAATTAAGATTTAACTTGAAATTAATGTAGATAATTACTGAGAGAATTAGAATTTTGTAGCCTTCTTTACGTGAGATGAAATCACTTGGGGTCACATGATACGAACCACCAAATCATGATTTGAACCATGAAAGCATAGTAAATGCTTAAATTAATGTCTTTTTTATGAATTTATTGGCTTTTTACAGAATTTTAAACAATATTAAAATGTCTATGCCTTCAAAATAAAAAATTCTTAGAACTAACATTTGTTAACATTTTTTATGTGTATACTTTATGTTGTCGCCAATCAAGTCTGCTTGGTGAGATTTGCACCGGTGAAACAGAAAAGTACCCATACTTCTTGTGGTGTATAGTATTTGTTCTGTAGTTATGATACTTTGACATATTTCATTAAGAAAGCGAAGATATGTTTTTGCCTCCTTTTTATTATTATTTTTATCAAAATTAAGGCTAAGAGATTATTTTTGTGATTTTATATTGGCTGCCTTGTTTTCTTTTTCTTTTTCTTTTTTTTTTTCATATTAAACGTGATAATCAAGCATTTACCATATCTTTTAAATGAAAGAACTGTGTACTGCTTAGAACTCTATTAAATCATCAATCACGTCTTCTTATATACAGCTTCAGATGCACTCATTTGAAACACATGAATAAAATGAATGGTGTATAATCTGAAAGGGTAACACCATAGCTTAAAAACGTTTTCTTGATAATTCTTTGACTGAATTTTCTGTAAAAATGTACTTGTGTTTGTTTGGTAAATTTTCCACAAAGATTTTGTATTCAGTCTTCTTAGTCAAAAAAATTTGGTTTTCCTATTGAAGTCCCTAAGTTGAAAGTTATTTCATAATCATGAATCATCATAATATTGTGCAGTTGGAAATTATAAACTTTGAAAGTGAAATTCACGCTATTTGAAAAAGTAATCCCCAGAAAAGAAGGTGAAATTCAGATTATTTTGAGATCCAAAATTATAAGTTACATAGCAGATGCTTTTTTTCTCACTTAATAGCAAATAATTATATGCCACTGTATCATTTATTTTTAGGTTCAGGGTTACAGTGGTATAATATAGGATCTCCTGCTACTCCTGATGACACACTCAGTGTGTCATTAGTAATTACCATGTTTATTGTTGATGGAATTATTTGCCTCATTTTGACATGGTACATAGAAGCAGTTTTTCCTGGTGAATATGGTGTTCCTGAACCTTGGTATTTTTCTTTTACCGTAAGTTTTCTCTATCACTCAAAAATGTTTTAATTGCTCTCTTAATAATTTTTTTTTCCATTTTATCAATTGCATAATACAGTACAAAGGCCAAGATCGGATCTCTCTGGGACTTCAGCGATACAACGATTTGGGATTTTTCCAGATATTAGATCGTCTCTACTAAAATGACACATAAAAGTTATAAAATTGAAAATATGAAATAGTGATTTATGAATTAGAGAATCAAAGTTTACAAAAAGAAAAGGTTAATATTTATTTGTTTGTTTTGTCAAACATTTCTGTAAAAGCTTATTACTTAATTTTCTTTGTTTTTTGTGCTAGTACATTCGCTTTAATTCTATGGCTGACATAATTTCTTGTTCAATTACAAAGTTTTGTTATTCAAGTCCTGTAATTTCCGTGTGTCGAGAATTCCCATTATATTGCCATTCAAAGAATTTTCATGTTCAACAAATTCTCTGTCACTTTGTTCTCTATCAGTAGCAATATTTTCTAGATTTAGAACAAACAGATTTTGTTGACCATTAGTTGATTGATGATTGGGGCATTATTATCACCATGAAAAACTTCTGTCATATCATCTTTATTTATTAGCACCTCTCCAAACATTTCACTAACTGGAAGATTTCACTTTAATTTGAAATACTTGAAAACCTTCATATTTGGAGCTGGCATCATAAATCTTAGCACTATTGTTGATACTTCATGATCCTGGCAGCAACACATGTTATTCAGCTAAATTTTATCTTGTTTCTATTGCAAACTGGTGAAGTTAAGCTTGAATTATATTAATTTCGTTATTTATTGTATTTATGATTATTTCCTATGTATGCTTAAGGTTTATCTGAGTTCTGGATCCTGAATAAAAATATTCTCACATATACTTAAGTCTTATTCTGGTTGGCATTTTCTAGGCCTTGAATTTAAACATTTTGCAGCCTGTGCAGGTCCTAAATTCTACTGCTAAGTACCTTGCTAAATTTTAAAAGTTCTGCCACCCTTAAATTTTGCATCCCATTGCCATCCCTAAATTCTAAAGATTTTACCATACCTTAATTTTGTTGTTCAGTGCTTCTCTAAATTCTAAAAATGTTTCCTCATTTTCTCTGGCATCTGTCCTGGGCTTAATTGAATAAAAAACAGTTATTGCTGATTCAAATGGCGTTAAATGTAATCTTTTGCCCTATGAATATCATTTACAAAATCTACTTTTTGTGCATGGAAAAATCTACTTTTTGCATATGGAAAGAATTTTTTATTAAATTTCTCATCATCAACAGACTGAACACTTCACACCCAAGTTAGCTGAAGTTTATAATCATCACCAAGCGTAATGTCAACATAAAAGGTTACCATGCATTTTGGTATTCAATTACTAATATTAAAAAATATATATTTACACATCACTACATGAGTCATTTCTCAAGCTGCAGTGCGTTGCTAGTAGTCATGTAGTAATGAAAGCAAAAAATAATGAATAATGATTTGCCAGGCTGGTGTCAGTGTCGAAGAGAGATCATGTTGGATATTAGACATCCGTATTTTGGACTTTGTACTGTACTATAAAGCATCGCAATATCTAGTTATATTTCTAGTTAACAATGGAAATTATTTAAAAATATGTACTCATCGTAATTTTGTGTATTTATACTTATATATTATATTTATATACACACTTTTGCAAAAAAATCGAAGCACCAAGAGGGACTTTTGCGATCGTTACAAAATTTGGTATGCAAAAACATCTTGATCGAAAATGCAAATGATCAAGATTTCAATGCAAACGAACAGGAATTGCAATCATAGTGCGCGTTTCTAGTGTACAATTCGCAAAGTATAAAACCAGTAACAGAGGTGGAAAATTTATATTTTTTTGTTGCTGCCAATGTAATTGCATAAAGAAGCAACTAAAAATGCCACTACGACGATATCAAAGAAATTACACACAACTAAACGACTTTGAACATGGTCGCATTGTAGGGTTGCGTGAAGCTGAGTGGTCATACCAAGCAATAGGCTGCCACCTGCACCGTACAGACACTGCTGTGCAGAAATGTTGGCAGCAATGGTTGCGACAAGGAAATTGCTGATGAAATGAAGGCTCTGGAAGGTTAAGGATCACAAATGCGACACAAGATAGGATGATTGTTCGCCAGGCCACGAAATGCCCCAACAGCATCATTGTCGTCTATTCAATGCACTACAGCCACATCTCTACCTCCCATGGTACCGTCCACCATCTCAGGATGCTTGTCTGAGGTGGGGTTATGCTTACAGAGGCCTTTAAGACATTTGCCTTTGAACCCCACAACATCGGCAGAGTCGTCTGGTGTAGTATCGCAGCCGATCATCATGGATGCCATCAGACCAATATCGTATAGTGTTCAGCAATGAATCCCGCTTCACTCTTGAAACAGATGACCACCCTGTTCATGTCTGAATACAGCCATAACCCTGGTGTGGGGCACTATTTTTTATGACAGCAGGTCATCTTTAGTCATCCTCCGTACATCTTTAACAGCTCAATGATATATTGACACCATCCTGCGGCCAGTTGCATTACCCTTCATGGTACATCATCCTGGGGCCATTTTACAACAAGATAATGCCAGGCCACTTACCACTCGCATATCTCTGGACTGTCTCTGTGCAGTTGATACTCTTCCTTGGCCAGCAAGGTTACCAGACCTTTCACCAATTGAGCATGTCTAGGACATAGTAGGGTGCCAGATTCGGACATCCCAAAATATCGCAGATCTGGATCGACAACTGATGAATGCCTGGCAGAATGTGTCGCAGGATGACATTAGGAACTCTACCATTCCTTGCCTCGACAAATTCAAGCATGCATTACCGCCAGGGGTGGTTCGACCAACTACTAATTTGAACACTCAATGGGTGATTGTAAGCCATGAACAGGTACTATGACCATGATTTTTTAATCATTTTATTATCTGTGTATGAGCTATGCACATATTCAATTTCATTAAAAACAGCCACTTCCTCGTGGTGCTTTGATTTTTTTGCAAAAGAGTGTATACAAAATATTTATATATAGAAAAACTTCATATATCAAAATATTTTAAAGAATAGAAAAAAAAAATTCTTTTAAAAAATTAACTTTTACTTTTTAATCTTTCATGTTAACTTCTAAATTGGACTAAATGAAGGTATGTGCAGTCTGATAAAAAATTAGGAATAATTTATTTCTTTTAAATTAATTTTGAGTATTATTCTTACTGAATTTCCATGCCTTCTTTTATTCAAAAATGTCTAATATTTATGTACTGTTTAATATTTATATCAGAATTTTTTTTTAAATACAGAAATCATACTGGTGTGGTCCTGATACAAATTATTCAAATATTATTCAGTTTTTTGATTCAAATGAAAAACAAGCAGAATTTTTTGAAGCTGATCCAGCAGAGTTAATGGCTGGTATACAGATTCAAGGTTTAACTAAAGTATGTAATGGATTTAATTTTTTGTAAATTTATTTAGCGTTATCTAGAATGCTTATTTAATCAGAATAATTATTAATAAAATGCTTAACTTTATTATTGCTATTATATTTTTAAAAAGAATTCAAGTTAATTAGGTCTAAAAGATTGCTTGTTTACACTTGAGCCGATAGCTGTAAATAGATAGATAAAAATAAATCTTTCATCTTTAGTTCAAAAATAATAGTTTACACATATAAACTTGAAATATTTTTTTAAGTAAATTTAGTTCAAATGTTAAAGTTAAGGAAATTGAAAATTCAGCTACTGTTTGTTCAAATTAAACATTATAATATAATTTATGTAACCTAAAATTTTAAATTATTTGTTAGAGAAAAAACTAAAATTTTAGTTTAAATGTGTAAGTAATTGAGCCTTAGTGATTATCTGCACCCCTCTCCAAAAAATTGCCACTGAGTGACTAATTTTTCAGCAAGCTAACATATAAAAGGCAAGAGTCATTTTGAAAATGTCATTGCATTAAGAATTCCATAAAAGAACAATGAGTTATTAAAATTAAAAAGGCAAGAAATATCTGTAAAAGTACACTTACCTTTTTCAAGAACTTACCTTTTATTACCTTTTTTATTTATTTATTTTATTATTATTTTCTCCTGCTCTTCTTTCCATATACACAGCAATCTGCTTTAAAAAAATCAGGAATTGCACAAATAAAGCAGTGTATACAAATTTTGATCCATAAAATTTAATAATTTATGAAGTTCAACATGATGGAATGAAAATTTTTACTAACTCGACTTTTTTGCCGACAAGATGGCATAGTGGTTCGGGGAGCCTACTGCGATACTGAAGGGCCCGGTTTCAAATCCTGGAGAAGTCATGGCTATAATTGTACATTCCTTCATAAAAGGTAATGTTGACCCATTATCAGGTGCTTCCACAATAAGCTGCCATCACTTCCAGTCTTAGTTGTGGGGAGTAATTAATAAGTCAGCTGAATGCCTACCAGTGGGAGGAGGAATATATCTCCTTTTGGACAAAATGCCTTATTTCTGAAGAAATGATCACTTTCTTTGTCACTGACATACTGTGCACTTCCATTATGATTTCCTACAAGAAAACAAAATAAGACCATCAAATGGGAAGGTAGAAATCCGTACTTGTCTGGTGCTTGCTGACGCATACCTGGTTTGCCATTTAAATACATTTTGGTGATATCATGAATTGTCTGCTTTGAGGATATAGTATGTTGCCTCGTGAATACTTTTCAGCAGAGTGTGGATAATCAGAATAAGACTTTTCTTTCTTTTCCAACAATGCATTATTTTCTGATGTCAGGTCACTAACTTTATCGGCTGAATATTTTCCTTTAAATAAGAATATAATTCTGAACTATTTTAAATTATTCACTTTTCAGTTAGTGTTGTATCATTATACCAATTCTTTGTTTTAAATATTATTAATTAATAGAGGCAGTTGAAACATTGCATAATTTATCAGCTGAAAACACAGAGAATAATAATAACTTCAGGTTATTATAATATTTTGTATTTAAAGCTTGACTCGCACCTTTACACTTATCATTTTGAAAATTAGAAGTTAATTTTTTGCATAATTTTTGTTTTTTAATTAATTAATTTATCAGTAGTCGTCTGAAGTCAGACTTTTACATTATAAAAAATTTTATGCAGTGAGTTAACAATGAATTAATTGTTAAATGAAGTCTTTGATGTAAAAGTAAGATAAAACCATATTTATGTTGCAATTTTTATTTCTTCCATATGTTAAATTTATCTGTTTCTTTAATTGTATTATCAAAGAAAGTCTAAAGACAAAATTGCTTGGTAGCATAAGACTGTGATCAGCAAAACTATACATATGTTTTGGGGTTACTGAAACTGTGCTATTTGCAAAATACCTGGGAAAATATACAAACTGAATGTTGGAATGAATTTTTTTGTGAAAACTGAGCTAAAATGTATATGAATAAAACATTTTGCTGGTAATCGTATAATTTCACTATTAACTTCACAATAATTAAGGAGCAGAATGTCCTCTTCCTGTTGTAATACATTATGCTTAAAAACTCTTGTTAAATGGAATCCTATATTTTTATCACTTCTCCGAAATATTTCTATCAACAATTAGTATTTTTTATGCTCTTTGTTGTTTTTAATTTTTTGTTGAATAAATTTTTATAATTTCATGTCTTCCTGTTGCTCAGCTGTTATAAGATGCTGTTTGAGAATACATATGCTAAACTGTTAGTATTTGACATACAGTGTTGAATAAGACAGCAAAATTTTGCAATTGTTGGCACAATATAATTTTAAAAAATGTAAGTTTACCATTGGGTAATAATTTATAAATGTATTGCTGACTAATTATCTGTTGTTTAATAAATGCTGATCACATAAATTTGCTAAATAAATAGTTAATAGTAGCTACATCTGTTTTATAGGAAGGCATTTTCAAAAAATATTTACCAGTCTGCGTTATTTAAAAATTCTTCGAGAAGTTTAAATGATATTTGAGATATTTTGTGAAATAATTTTATATTTTGTTCTGTGCAAGTTTTCTGTTTAACCTGATATTGAATTATATAATTTTTAATATATTTATTGCTGACCAATGATGTTTGTTGATTTCATTTTCATTTCTTTTCAATTTGTTTTTATGCATATGTATTGTAGATTTTTCAGTACACTGTTTGAGGCTGTGTAATAATTTTTTATTCAGTTATTAGTTTATTTTTGTATAATGTATTAATATGTTTTTTATTTCTATATAATAAAATACAATTATTATGTCATCGTATGCATTGATAAAAGTACTGCACTCAAATTAACATTATTTTAATCAAATTTGCTCTATAGTTTAGCTCTCTAGTTCTAAATAGTTCACTAGCATTTTTTGCATCCAAATTATTTCGTGCATTTGGATTGGAATTTACATTTTTTAATAATACAGGTATATGGAAAAGGAACCACTCCAGCAGTGAATAATTTGAATTTAAACATGTATAGAAGCCACATAACAGTATTACTTGGTCATAATGGTGCAGGAAAAACAACAACTATATCCATGCTTACAGGTAAAACAGCATCTTTTTTTTTTTTTTTTAATCAGTTGAATGTTATTTTTTCTTTGACCTTTGTTAAGTGAAGCATTTTTCACCACAAAGGTGCTATTTTGTTTGCATAGAAATATTTCAAAGAAATTAAATTGTAGTAAATTCATTTTTGTTTCCTATTAACATAAATGTTTTATATTTATTTTCTGATTACAATTGACTTATATAAAAATTACTTGGAAAGACATGGAAATTCTCTTGCAAATGATATTTTATAGAAAGTGTTAGTTAAAATATTATAATCTCATGAATCCATACATGAATTTACTATTTAATTGCATTTAAGCAAAATAAGGCAGAAGTTTGTTATTATTATTAGTAGCAGTAAAAAAGTAGTTTATATTTGTTAAAATATTTTATGTTAACATAAATATAAATTTCTCATTTAATTATATTTAAAAAATAGAAGATGGAAACATAATATCATCAAAATATAAAAGATTTTTTTATATTGATTTGATTAATGATTTCTTTACCAGCTTTTAAAAGTAAAAATAAAGCTGTCTTACAATTTAAAAATTTGAATTGCTATAAGTTATGAGTTTTAAAAATATTGTTAAGAAATAGTATTTTTAAAGAGAAAGTAGTAAAAATCTCATTTCCCCACACCCTTTGTTACGTGTACTGAAATTATTAAGTATTGTGAATATTCTTTTATTTATATGAAGTTTAATAAGATAAGTGACCACATATATTTACCAATCATTGTATAACTTTAAATTTCTGTTAATCTGTAAAGAGTTTTTAATATTATTTGTGTGTGTTTGAATCTGATTTTTATATATGTGTTGCTGGCAATTTATGAAAGCATGGATTTATATAGAATGCCTAAGCAATATACAGAATGCAGAAAAAAGGAGATCAAAGTATGAAATGATTAATATTTTATATATTTCCTATTCATTCTGTGCAATGCCAAACTGTCAAAGTATCTAATACTGTTATATTAATGATCTTTCTAATGTCAAGTGGTGTGGAGATTTTTGATGCTCACCTCACAGAAGATTGGCAATTTGCATTTCAGTTTTTATTTGGAACTGACAAAATATGCTATTTTGAATTTGTTCTGTAAAAACTAGTCCATACTGTGGTGTGTTTTCATACAGTTCTGTGTCAAAATGAAAGATCAAGGTGTAGAATCCTGGAAGGAATTAAGCTTGTTGAATTAAGCAGTTACTATGTGATGAGCTGTCTCAAATGAGAGCCAAGCTGCAAAAATTGTATTTCCTAACTGAAATTACTTACTAGAAGCTAGTGAAGAAAAAGCCTAGATGTCTATTAAGAAAGCACCACAGGATTACTTACTGGCTGCTGAATCGTTATGATGTGATATATGAATCAAAGAATGAAGTAAACTAATTTATCCTGTTAAAGAAGATGTGCTATCATTCTACATCATGTTTTTTTTACAAAAACCTTTCCATGATTCTTTTAATGCTTTTCCTACATAGCATATGCCATTCCATATAATATGGTGCCTCGAAAAAGTATATATAATATTAAAATAATTCTGATATTTCATACTTTGACAAAAAGTGCGAGGCATTCTCTACATTACATAGTCATTCTATAGAATGCCTGTTTTTCATACATTGCTGATAGCATATATATATACATATTCTGTATGTATATGTAAGTATACAGACATAAATAGCATAAAATAATAACCATCCATTCTGCATGCTCCGAAAGCTGCTATTGCAGAAAGTTTGAGAACAAACTAAATGCAATTGAACAAAATAAATAAAATAAAGGAATAAAAAAAATAAATACAATAAATGAACAAAATAAATAAATACAATCAAGTTCTCAGTATCTCAGTATCAGTTAAAAAAGGTAAGAGTTTATTGAAAAGGAAAATATCAGATTTTAACAAAAGTTTCCCACTACCACAAATATCATCTGCGCAAACAGTTTCCATGACATGCTTAATCATACTTTGTCAAACGATTTTTGGTCTTTGAAAGAAAGAGTCTTCCTTTAGAGCATTGTGGTGTGAAATTTGTAAAAAAATATCATTAAGCTCTCTGAAGCGGAACTATCATACTATCAGATTCGAAGCATCATTTACTTCCAGTTCTGTTGCAAAAAGTGAGCCACAAAATTTCACCAAATCATGTCTATAGCTTTAGGTACTAATGTTGTATTATATGGCACTGTGAAGGTTTAGTACCAAAAGTTCAAAAACAAAGGCTGTGACATTCTAGAACGAGAGCGCTCTGGATGCCTTACTGAGGCTAATGAGGCCCATCTGTGAGAAACTTATGGAAGAAAATCAGTATGCACTCAAGAGCTTGCTAAGGAGTTAGACGTTAGTGCTATGTCCATTAGTCATGCTATGCATCACATAAAACTTGACGTACAAGTTCAATCACTGAGTCCTGAATGAGCTGGTTCAAACAGATAAGGCCGGATGTGTTTGGGCCTGCACTAATCTGCTCGGATATCAACGCAAGGACAAAATTCTGGACCGGATCATCAGTTAGGATGAAAAGTCGATTTACATCAACAACACAGGTAAAAAAGAAGGTTGGTCTGTGCCCCGTGAGCTTATCGGCAATGTCGCAAAGCACAGTTTGACTAATAAAAGATAATGCTTTGTATCTGGTAGGATTGCCTTGGTATTACCCACAAAGGTTATCTGGAAAAATGTAAAACCCTTGCCAGTAAAATGCACAGTGAGATGCTAGTCCAAATTCACACTGCTATCAAGAAAAAACATCAAACTGAGTTCTGGCACAAAAAGATCAAAAATGCATATTAGCATAATATAAATAATATATATCAAAAATACAAAAAATGATTCAAATAAAAACTGCTAAAAATTTTTTTACGCAGTAACTTGAAAAACTAATATGTGTGAAAAGCCTAAAAAGGCCAAATGAACTAATTACAATCACATACAACTAGGGAAACCCTGATCAAAACAAGCAACAAATTAAATTGGTCAGTATTTTAAACCTAAGAAAGGTAAACCTAAAAAAGGGTGGCTCAAATGTGTATTAAATTAGCTTTAATCTGAATTTAAAAAAAAAAAAATAATTACAGATAAACTTTGTAACAAAATGCTTCAGAGATTGCTCGAATTGATATTAAAAGCTTAATAAAATAAAAAAAGAAGTTCCGTCAAATGTCTTCTTGATCTGCTTAATAAATTTAGTTCTGAATTTTCAAAATATTTCATAATATTTTAACTATTGAACCCTAAAATATCTGTTTTTCCCCCTTTAGGTTTGATAACTCCAACTTCTGGTACAGCCATAGTGAATGGTTTTGATATTTGTGAAGATATGGATAGTGTACATTCAAATTTGGGAATTTGCCCTCAGCATGATGTATTGTTTGATGAATTGACTGTAGAAGAACATTTGTATTTCTTTTGCAAAGTATGATATTTTTGAATTGTTTACCTGCCTCAGTGCTACATATGCTATATATGCTTATGTGCTATATATGCTATTTAGTACAGTAAAAGTCCAGAAATCCGCAAAACTTGGGACCAGAGGTTGTGCAGATTTTAGGATTTTGTGGATTTCAGGACAGAAAAGATAAATCATAATATTCGGACTAAAAGTGCAAAATAAATAAGGCGTATAAGATACATTTAATTAAATTATTATATACATTATTGCAATAACTTATTATATGCCTTAAATTAGTATTACTTATATAAATTGATTATATTATTCATTGTATTATATATACACAGCATCGAGGTTTGCCGATTTCACCTCATGCAAAGATTTCCGGTGTTAGAATCACTGTTGCTGTAAAATTTCAACAGCTTTTCTTTATTTTTCCGTATATCATAAACAATTGTATCGCAATTCCATACAATTCTGCTATAAAATGCACCTATCTCCATCTTTTGCAGAATTTGTACTTTTTGCATTACCATCAATGCAACGTGTTTACGTTTTTCAACGTTGCAAGCCATACAATCATGAGTGCTTTTCTTATTTGTAATTGTATTAGAAAAGGATTGAAATTTAAAATATTCTTAATTTATCCACAAAATATCTGGATAAAAAAAAAATTCAGCACTAAATAATCTCGTGAAATAACAAAGCTTAGAAAATACAACGGGAATCGTGAACTTGAAAGAAGAGTTGAGTGAATCGTCTGCTTTCTCACCTCTATGCAAATTAGAGGAGAAAAAACTTTTAGCATGATGTCAATAAGTTGGTATTTCCATTATGACTCATTATTTTTCGGTAATTATGACATCATTATTCGGTAAGTATTTTTCTTCAATATTTCATACTCAGTGTTGCGGTTTCCAGAACTTATAAACTGAATGTTTATAGTAATTCAGAAGTCAAACACCAAAAATCAGCGTTATATTTTGAGAGGCAACGCGTGAATGTTTATATTTTGAGAAGTAACGCGAATTTCAGGAGTTAGCGGATTTTTGGTATTTGACTGTATAATATTTTTTATTGAATACATTATTTTGTTAAGTGTTTTTATCCTATGCCATTAAACTATTCAAAATCATATGGGAAATTTGTACATACTTTTATCTTGATTTATTTGTATGTATAAAAATGTTGCACCAAATAATATCTTTCTAAAAATTATTCTGTTTGTATTTTATGAATGATGGTTTATTTTTCCATTTTGCAAGAAATAGCTGTGATTTTTCTCAAGTCTTAATTGTTTCTGGAACCTCTTCCTTATTTGTGTTCCAGTGGTTAGTTCTAAGCCAAATCTTTGTTTTTGTAGACTTAATTAAATCAAATCCTTCCTACAAATTTCATTTTAGAGCTTTTTTTCTAGGAGAGATTTTGCATTGTCTGATAATATGCCTCAATTTCTTTTCGTTATACACATTTTCTATAAATATCTTCCTTTTTCTCACATACATTGTAAGCAACACTGATTATACCACTTGTGTTTAAAAATGAGTTTCTAACTCTATTGAAAAATGTGCATTGTAAAAAATGCACTGTGTATTTTTTAATTCTATTAGACTATGAGATTTTTTTATTCAAAATTAATAATTTGTTCATTAAAGAAGCATTAATGTATAATTTTAACAGAAAGTTATAGTGGCTTAAAATATCAGGTAAAATTTTTTTGTAGTCTTGCTCCTTTTTCTTATTGCCTTTAATATAACTCAGCAAGTTTAAAACAAGATAATGTGTAAAATTTGTATTCATGCCCAAGGAGAGTGTATCCCTTATTAATTAAATTTTGTATAGTTTCTGAGATAAAACTTAAAATATTTGTTTTTACCATTTGTGATGTAACATTAAAAATGTGCATTGCTCAATTTACAAAATATATATTACTGTGATTTCATTTGTGTGCAGCGAATTCATCGAGTTCTGCAATTTCGTTCATTAAATCATTCTTCGAAACAAAATAAGCAAAAAATTATTAACTTAACTTGAAGAGGTATGTAATCAAACCCATGTTTATTTTATTAAAATAATTTATATTTTTTAATAGCTAAAAGACTACATAGCTGATTTGGTACAATCAGAAATAGACCGTATCATCAGTTCTCTTAATCTTGAAGAAAAACGGTATGCAAGAGCACAAACTCTTTCAGGAGGGTGGAAACGGCGTCTATCTGTTGGCATAGCACTTGTTGGAGGATCAAGAGTATGTTATTCTATTTCACTAAATATCTAGTTATGTTGCATTTACATAATTTTTAATAAAAGAATTTTCATAAATGTTTTTTTCTTATATTTTAATGTTTAAATAGCTAAGCATGAAATTAAATAAGTATTTTACCAGTTTCAGTTCAGAAATTTATAGCATTACTTTTTTCTTCCTTTTTTTTAAAAGTAATAATAGTAATTGATATAATTTCTGTCATGTGGCCTAAATAAATTTTAAGTATAACTTATTCATAGAAGCTTGACAATTTGAATAGAAAGACAGTGATAAGCAAGTGCTGAAAGTTTGAATAGGTAAGGAAGAAAATAAACTTATACAGTTAAAGCATTTAAATTAAAAAATAAATAGAACTAGATTTGGTATAATAACTGTGTCAGTATTTGAATAACAGACAGCAATGCTCCGCTGCCCTTCCCACAGAACCATTGAGCCATCAGGCACTTAGTAAATTTAGCACAAGAAGAGAAATGGATTATGTGGATATAAAAAATATTCCTGTAGCAAACTGAAATCCTGAATAATTTAGAATTTGATTAAATAATAAATGTAATGTTAAATTAGATATTGATGAAAACGACATGATACACCAAATTTTTTCTATTAAATTTATTTGAAAATGTAGCTATCTAGCTTCTTAATGTTTGTATGACATTAAAATCAATATGAGCTGTGGAATATTCAGAATGTTATTTTAAATTTCTTTTGAGGAAAATATTTAAATAAAATACTGGAAAAATATGAATGTAACATTTACAATTCTAACTTATGGATTGAGTAGACATGTGAGAATTACTCATAATTATTGCACAAAGTGATAGATTGCATATTTTAAAACATAATATGTGCAAATGTAAAGGAAGTTTTATTAAAAAATCTTCTTTCAACTATGCTTCAGAAAGTTAACTAAGCGATAAAAGATATACATCTGGATAATCTCTGGTTATGTTTTTCCCCCTCCTACCCCAAGATAAACAATTAAATTTCCTATAATTTGAAGAAGTAATATTCTTGAAATTTTCTATTATGTATATTCTGATAAATCAGAAGTACTTCCAGTTATAATGTTGTTGTTTAAATTATTGTGAATTGAGCACATTCTTTCCTAAGCTTGCACTTTCAACAGCTGAGTGTACATATGATGACAGATGATTATTACAATCCATGGTTGACATCTAATTAATTTGTTTGCATATTTACAATTAATTTTTATTTCTATCATTGTTTGAAACAATGCATCAGTTTATATATTTTACAGTACAGGTGCGGCATTTCTTCAATGTGTTGTTCTCTCTTGAGGATTAGGCTAAAATGCTTCTTACTCTTAGATTTTTCAATTTAGGCAAAGTACATTAGCGTTATCTGCCTAAGCTCTCACCCAGTTTGAGTGAGAGGCTTCCGGGGAATGGGATCCAAGGATCTGGTATTCTTTAAGAGAACTTCTAGCTCAGCAGATTTAAGGGTCATCATGTTGCAGACATTATAACCACAAATGCCTGGAATTCAAACCATATGCACTGGCATGAGAGTCCATCAATCTAACTGCCATATCATGTGGAATGGTTCCTTAGTTTTTTGTGCGTCAAAGAGGTGGAAAGTCTAATGTGGGATTCAGATTATTGTACATTATTTAGCAATAAGTATGTAATCTAGGTATAATATATATTTATTATCACTTAAAAAAACCATAGTGTAGTTTTTTGTGTACTAATTTGATTAAGAGAATAATAAGAAGATAGAATTGTAATAAATAAAATAACTGAAAAGAAAGAGACTTCATAGAAAATTGTTTGGTTTAATATTGGTAATAGCTTACTGCTCGTCATTTAAACTAGACTGTAGCTGCATATGTTACCCAAACATGGCAATTAATAAAGCTTTCATTGTTAGCTGTTATAAGTCTTGGACTGTATTCTGCAGAAGTATGGGGGGGGGTGATTTTTGAAGTTCTTGTAAAATTATGCTTTCTTGATTACTTGTGAGTTTGAGTTTCAAGGCAGCTAATTTCAAATTCCTTTATAGGTAGTGATATTAGATGAGCCAACATCAGGAATGGATCCATTTAACCGAAGGTCACTATGGGATGTACTTCAATCAGAGAAAGAAGACAGAACTATTTTGTTGACTACTCACTTCATGGAAGAAGCAGATGTTCTTGGAGATAGAATAGCTATAATGTCTAATGGGGAAATTCAGTGTTGTGGTTCTCCTTTGTTTCTGAAGAAAAAATATGGTAATTTTAAAACTTTACTTTTCTAGTTGAATAAATTACTGTTTAGTAAATTTCATGTCATAAAATAAAGCCAAATCATATTAGTGCTCCATATCCTTTGCTTTTGTATTTTTGCTACATTTTCATTTTGCTGGCTTCCAGTTGATAAGGATAAAGCACCCAAATGGACAGTATTTCAAAAAGTGGCCAGAAATTAAAAATAAATTGATAATGAATTATTTATAAATGGAGCCATGTATGAAGTGATTCTTAAAAATGATTTTGCATTGATTATGCCAGTATTCACTCTAAACGTGAACATGCACAAACACATCCTTTTTTTATGCTTATGTCAAATCTTAAATTGTGCAGATACTTTTACACCTTATAATTATATTTCTGCTGTAAAAAATCAGAAAGAAAATTAGTAGTTTTCTTCTAGACTAAATTTTATTTGGGCATTTTATTGTTTCCATAATGGACACTTTTTCCCCTGTATAATAGCCATGATGATTGAGGCATTTGTTTAAAAGCAAGAGAAGCTGCTCTATGTTAATCTCTTGACATGTAATGTCCTTTGCATTGTCTTTGCTGTTTTGACATCCTTGTCACTTAGAAATCTGCAAGCAGTAAGATTTATTTTTAGAAACCTGGACAGAAGTAAAAATCGCTTGCTATGAGATTGAGAATGTACAATAAATGATCCAAAGTCTCCCACTGAAAATGTTGTGCCATTTGCTTTGTAATAACTCTTCGGCTCTTGTGCTAGGTAATTTTTTACTTCTGAATTCTAAAAGAATGTCTACAGCTATGTGTACAAACTTGAAAACTTGATAATAACAACTACCTAACATTTGTCCTATATAAACATTTCTCACTTCATTCATGATATGCTAAATGTGTACTTTAATTTATGCAAATTAAAATAATTATAGCTTTCTATTCATTAGAGTCATGGACTGATTCTTTGTATGTTTATTATGGTAAAGTTCACCTATATATAATTATTTTAATCAAATTCTCTAAATTTTGCAGTTTTTTTAATGTAGTAAAGTGATATAATTTTAAAAAGGTAATTGTTGTTTTATTAATAATTTAGAGAGCTTTCATTAAATTATATTGATGCATTTTAATGAAGGTTGGAATGCATAAAAATTCAATTATTTTACTCAATAACCAAGTACTTTGTTATTAATGAAATTCACTTTAAGTGAATGTAGCTATAAGTATTTAATAGTTTCACTTACTGCAGTAAATTAGAATACCATATTTATTTGGGTAATAACATATTGCTTTTGTCAATAGTAAGTCTCAGTCAGGAATTTGAAATTAGAATAGAGTAATGTTACTTCTCATTTCAAAAATGTCTTTTGTTGCTGAGAACTGCCGTACAGTTTCTGAGGATGCTGAGAGCGTAAGTGATCTTTCTAAGCCTAAGTCTAAGATCTTTCTATTATAAAATTTAAATTTATACATTACCAGTGAATTTGGTCTCTGAAAAAAGCAGTTTGAGTTCTATAATTGACTAATATTCTATGAGTCATTTGGTTTCTATTAAATAAAAATTTCCTGTTATATTAACATGAAAATTGATTATGGCTAAAGAAAGTTCTTACCAAGAAGTTAGATGATGAGTAAAGTTGTTTACCTAGTTTGACCTAAAGGCAGAACTTCACACTGAATTCTTATGAAGAATCTGAAGGAGTCCCATATAAAAAACTCTTAAATTTATTCTGTCATGTGAAGATGTAGGAAGTCTGTTTTAATCTTAGGAATCAATAAGAATTTAACAGTTACAATCCTCTTTTAGTGGAGTTCCCTTTTGTATTATCGTATTTCACTCAATCTTGTATACTTGTTCAGCAGTTTGATGTAGAAATCTCATATCTAAACCATTTGCACAAAACACAACTGGCTTTCATAGCACCTAAAATTCTGTTGAAGTCAATTCATTCATAATGCAGGCTGGTGCCCAAAATTTTATTCCTAAAATTGTATACCATTGTCTAGAAATTAGCCCTATTTATAGATATTGGGTATATAATGTCTTTTCATATAACATGATATTGATGATCTGCATATTATTGTAAAGATATGCGTAGTAAATGTTTTTAATTAGTTTATGTTTTTAACTGAACGTATATTATCTGCGTTGTTCCTCATATGGGCAGATATTACACGAAAAACTTTTGGATTTTATAAAAAATTTAAGGATAGCAATATTTTGCCACACATAAAGATTAACATTATAAATAACTTCATTTCTGTTAAATAGTAAGGTAAGGCAGTTCTGTTATTTAGATTATCGTGTGATTTCAGATTTATGTGCAGTAAAATGTTAAATTATAATTTCTATATAAATACAATCATATAGTTTGTCTCATTTTTCTGGTCGTAAAAAATACGTATTTTATTGCAAGATCTATTAAAAATATTTAATGTGATATATGAGTTTATAATAAATTATTTGTGCTTTAACTGCACAGCTGTTCCAATTTGATGTAAATTTATAAAATTTAAATTCATTTTATAAATGATGATATCCTTAAAGTTTGTTAAATTTTCATTAATGAATATTGCAAACCTGCCCAAAGTTTAAAATAAAGGGTGGTTATAATTAAATTTATTGAATTTAGACCTACATAGAGTCTGTTCTGGTAGACCTGTTTCATTGAAACTTGGTATATATGTTATATAATCCATGGATTAAAAAAAGTAGGCATGAAGTAGTGCCTTTATTGGTTCAGAAATGTGAGGTGGTATACCATCTTGCATGAAGACAGTAGTCTCTGAATATTTTCATTCTTATAAGTTAGGAATGACTTGCTGTTGAAGAAGTTCACTAAAGGACACTTGTAATGGAATCCCATTGAGGGCCTAGCGAAGTGTTCTCTTCAAAGAAAAAGAGGCCAGGAATGAAACTAGCAGTAAAATCACACCATACATAAATGTAATCAGGATGCAGAGACTGTTGATGCACAGTATTAAGACTTGCAGGAGGCCATATGTGACAGTTTAAGGTATAAACTACCCTATCTGTGGTAAAATGCATCTCATCCAATGACAAAATGTTAAAAGGTCGTGCATTGTCAATAACTGTTCTGGCCAAAAGGAAGCTAGCAAAACTGGGTCAGCAGAATGCAGCTCTTGTAAAGCTTCAATCTTCTATTGATACCACTTTACAATGAAGCACGACACTGCTGAAACACTTATCAAAGAATATTGGGAACCAGATGCTCTTTTGACCATGGCAAAAGCAACTTTTTCCAGTTTCATTAGAAATCCATTCCCATCTTCTTCCTCACAACACACATACTCCCTAGTCTCTTCAAAGTTAGTAACCTTCTTTTTCAAATCCTGCCTTGACACAGACCTTTCAAGCACTGATATTCTCACAGTGCCGTTGCAAAATTACTGCCATTCTGATAAAACGATTTAATCAGTAAAGCATGATCTTTTCTATCTAAAGGCATGGTAAATAATGATTTTACAGCATTGACTTCTGGCTTTTTAAAATGCTCCAGATTTGCATAATGTTCTTTCTACTTAAAAATATTGTTTTTATTCCAGTTTTCTTTTCCCCATGGGCATATACACTGAAATGACAAAAGTCATGGGATAGCAATATGCAAATATACAGATGGCAGTAGTATCACATAGAAAATGTATAAATGCGAAGTGCTTTGGCAGGGCTTTCATTTGTGTTCAAGTTCTTCATGTGAAGAGGCTTTGATGTGATTATGGCCACACGACGAGAATTAACAGACTTTGAACGCGGAATGGTAGTTGGAGCTAGACGCATGGGTCATTTCATTTCGGATATCGTTAGGAAATTCAACATTCCGAGATCCACGGTGTCAAGAGTGTGCCGAGAGTATCTAATTTCAGGCATAACATCCCACCATGGACAGCGCAATGGCCGACCACCTGCACTTAATGACAGAGACCAGCGACGTCTGCGTAGAGTTGTCAATGTTCACAGACACTGCGTCAAATAACCACAGAAATCAATGTGGGACGTACAAGCTACGTGTCCGATAGGACAGTGCGGCGAAATTTGTCTTCCTATGGAACAGCAGAAGACCGACTCGAGTGCCTTTACTGACAGCACGACATCACCTGCAGCAACTTTCGTGGGCTCGTGAGCATGTTGGTTGATCCCTAAACGAATGGAAAACCGTGGCTTGGTCAGATGAGTCATGATTTCAGTTGGTAAGAGCTGATGGTACGGTTCGAGTGTGGTGCAGAACCCATTAAGCCATGGACCCAAGTTGTCAACAAAGCACTGTTCAAGCTGGTGGTGATTCCATAATGGTCTGGGCTGTTTTTACATGGCATGGAGTCGGTCCTCTGGTGCAACTGAACCGATCATTGACTGGAATTGGATACCTTCAGCTACTTGGAGATCATTTACAGCCATTCATGGACTTCACGTACTCAAACAACGATGGGATTTTTATGGATGACAATGCGCCATGTCAGCGGGCCACAATTGTTCGCGAATGGTTAGAAGAACATTCTGGACAATTCCAGCGAATGATCTGGCCACTTAGATCGCCCGACATGAATCCCATCGAACATTTATGGGATATCATCGAGAGGTCAGTTCGTGCCCAAAACCCTGCACCGTCAACACTTTCACAATTACGGACGTCTATAGAGGCAGCATGCCTCAATACTCCTGCAGGGGACTTCTAACGACTTGTTGAGTCCATGCCACGTCGAGTTGCTGCACTTCGCCGGGCAAAAGGAGGACCAACAAAATATTAGAAGGTATCCCATGACTTTTGTCACTTCAGTGTAATGTAGACACCAAGCTTCAACGAAATAGGTCTACTGGAACAGGCTCTACATATGTCTAAATAGGGTAATTTTAACTGCAACCACCCTGTACATGTTGTGTTTCCACAGAAAAGATGACTTTTTCTGTATTTTATGAATAATATAGAATTTTGATTTATTACAAAAAAAAATTAAAGTGAGAATTTTATAGGAAAAGTACATTTGATGAAAAGAGATTTAAAATGTCATATTTTTATGTATAATTCTTAGTGAAAAAATAATATATTTATCTTGTATTTTATTATGTAAAATTTTATGTATGTATTTTATTCTGAACTTTTTCTTTATTATCTTCTAGGGGCTGGCTATCATTTGGTTATGATAAAAGAACCATCGTGTGAAGTATCAGTGATTACCGATCTTATATTATCTCATGTCCCAAATGCTGAAATGTCCAGCAATATTGGAAGTGAATTAAAATATGTTTTACCTCATGAAAGCAGTTATTTATTCCATGGTTTGTTTTCTGAATTGGAAAAAAAGAAGGAAGAATTAAAGATTTCTGGGTATGGAGCATCAATAACAACAATGGAGGAAGTTTTTATAAAGTAAGATGCATACAATTTTTTATTTAACTTCAAAAGACTTAATTCTCTGTTTCTAAAAAATATGTATCCAAAATATTTAACTTAATCTAATTTCATCATCTCATGCTTGATCTCAGCAGTATACAAGACATCTAAAAAAAGAAAGGTTGCATACTTTATTTCCTTAAATATTGATTCTGGGTTACATTTCCAGCCGTAGAATTTTTAAAAAAAATCAGTGATTGTAGCTTTTCTGCTAAAATATACTTATGGAATATATCAATTGATGAACATACATTTTTTATACCTTTTGCAGTGCATTCAGGTTAGCTTTGCCATGAGTATGATGTTCTTGTATCCACTACAAAAGTATTAATTGTCAACAGGAGTTACTTTAATTTAGTAGTTGTTCCTCTAGGATTGTACCATTGAAATATGATTTGCATAGTGATCTATGTCAGTAAATATGTTTTGCAATAGCTTTGTGGATTTTGTATATGAAGTATGAAATCTCATTTGATTAAATCATTAAACTATAACAAATATTTTACTAGCTAGATTTTTTGCTCTGCACATGCATATAAAGTTGTTTTTTTTTTTTTTTTTTTTTTTTTTTTTTTTTTTTTTTTTTTTTTTAATTTTCAAAAGTTCCATTTCCAGTGATCAGCTGTTCTTATTATGTTCTTTTAAAATTTTTATATCTTGAAATGTATATCTTAGATTAGCATTTAAGGGAATAAAATCTGTGCTCATTATTTTCAAACTCCCTGCATATATGCAGTTAAATTAGAACCTAACAAGTCTTTACATAATGAAGCATCAGATGAACTTTTTTCTGAATCCTTTGAACCTGATTTATTAATTCATGTTACCTTAAACATTTCATATGAATATAAATTATTTATCAGTTTTCTAGTCCTTTTTCCCAGTGACTCTTTTCTCTGAAAAGATTTTCACCCTTCCGTGTTAAAATAAGGACTATATGATAATATCTGGTGTTCTATTTATTACTAGTGCTTTATGCAAATATTCAGTAATGTTTCCACAAACATACATTGAAACATATGGGAAGACTAAAACGAAAATTTTGTGGCAGTTTATTAGACATTAGAAAAAAGAAAAAAAAAAAAGATTTCATAATGGAATTCATAGTGAGATATAAGCCAAAGTTTTTCAATACCAGACTGCAGGAATAAAGAATACCACATCAATAAATGACTTAATTTTGGGGCAGCAGAGCAAAGCCCAG
Organism: Stegodyphus dumicola; assembly: GCF_044657685.1. Lineage (NCBI taxonomy): Eukaryota > Metazoa > Arthropoda > Arachnida > Araneae > Eresidae > Stegodyphus > Stegodyphus dumicola. The sequence goes on from NC_140777.1 coordinate 136,897,403, forward strand.
AAATGCTTCAGGCTTGAATGAATTGAACATTATGTAGATCACAGAAATCTTCTGGGATTGGAAGCTTTGGGCAAAAGAGCAGAGCTCAGATCTTTTCCAGGCATACCACTTGACAGGTTAAAAATGAAGTAATGATTTTTCATTAATTTTTTTTTAATATTGTGCTATAAAACAAGCCTGTTTCACAGACATTAAATACGTTTATTTAAATAACTTTTTTTATAAACATGGTAATTTTTGTGTTTTTTAGATTTGCTCTATTTCTTCATTGACTGCTTTTGATTCATCTCTAATTATAATCAGATAGATAACTAAATCAACATTTAGAACTAATTAAATGGTGCAGGGATGCTTTAAATATAAAATAATGTTAATCTTATCTGCCAGAATCACTGATTTCTTTTAAAGTACAGATCTTGAAATGAGAATATTTATGGCTGATTGTTATTGAAAACATGTTGTACTTTGATTCTAAACTAATAAGTGGACTGTATAGCAAAAGAACTAACTAATTTATTTACAGTAATTAACTATTTAGATCTAATACATGCTCTGGCATGTTGCTTAGCCGAATCCAGATGGCCAAGTGAGAGTTTCTTCACTTATCCAATAGGTGGCACTGTATTCTAACTTAACATGCCGCCGCCCGTTGAAATTACAAATTTCAACATACAAATTACTAACATACATACAATTTAACAATCAAGAAAACTAATTCTCCAATACAATATGAAAACTAATAGATAATCTTTCATCATGAATATAATATAAAATAATGCAACATTTTAAAAACTTAAACATTCACTATGCTACAATCGAACTTATTCTTCAAACAGTTCCATTTTTATGTAAATCACAATTTTCAATAAGAACATAATGTAAACTAAGCATTATTATCCTGGATAGGTAATAAACAAATTTTACTAATACATCGAATATACACACCATTTGATGTTTTCACTTTAACAACTCTGGCCTTATTATCTTTACCAGGTAAAACTTCTAGAATTCTTGCTAAAGACCATTTAAATGGCGGAAGATTATCTTCCTTTAACATAACTAACATACCTGCCTTTAAATTTTCTTTATTAATAAACCATTTGGTGTATTGTTGTAGATGATTTAAATAATCAGTTTGCCAACGTTTCCAAATAACTTGAATGAACTTGGTAATAACTTGCCATTTAGAAAGTCTATTATCTGTAAGATGAGACAAATCTGGTTCAGGATATGAAGTAATGGAACGTCCAATTAAGAAATGACCCGGCGTTAAGGCTTCAAAGTCATTTGCATCTGTTGATAAGGGTAAAATTGGACGAGAATTGAGAATACCTTCAATCTGTGTGACAACAGTCCAAAATTCTTCTAAAGTTAATTTATAACTGCCGATTGTACGCTGAAGATGGTATTTAAATGACTTAATACCTGCTTCCCATAAACCACCGAAATTTGGTGCTCTAGGTGAAATTAGTTTCCAATTTATACCTTCAGATATTAAGAAATCTGCTATATCAGAATTAGATTTAAGGACTAAACTAGGCAATTTTTTCAGTTCTGATTTTGCACCAACCATATTAGTACCGTTATCTGACATTATGGTATTACATTTTCCACGTCTAGCAATAAATCTTTTAATAGTAGCAAGTAATGAATCTGTGGTTAAATCAGTTACTACCTCTAAATGTATTGCTTTAGTAGCTAAACAAATGAATATAGCAACGTACACTTTTTCATAATTACCCTTTCTCTGATTTTTATACTTGATGAGGAATGGACCAGAAAAGTTGAGTCCACACGTATTAAATACAAACCCTGGGTTAACTCTCTCACTAGGTAAATTTCCCATAAGTTGTTCACATACAATTGGTTTAACCTTAAAACATGTTACACATTCATATACAACCTTTCGAGCTATATCTCAACCATTAATAACCCAAAATTTACTACGAACCTGATGCAATAGTGCTTGAGCACCAAGATGTAAATATTTAACATGGTAATACTGAAAAATTAATCTAGTAAATACATGATCTTTTGGCATTACATAAGGAAACTTTTGGTTGTAATTAAGATTACTGTTGGCAAGTATGTCTCCTACTCTCAGAAGAGAATCATTATCTAAAAATGGACATAAAAATTTTAACTTACTTTTGGAAGAAACACAATTCTTATTTTTTAAAGATAGAATATCTTTGCTAAAATGTTGTAACTGTACAGATCATGATTTTCTCAGCGTCATCCAATTCTTTAACTGTTAGTGAACGTATTAAATTTTTTCCCTTACAATTGGCTATAAATCTACAAACAAAACTTAACACATGAATAATACGAATATAGTTATTACTAATGTTAAGAATATGATCTAAAACAAGAGAATTAAAGTTCACATTTAGATTAACTAAGTCATTATCCTTAAGTTTGAGTTCTTTGACGTATTCCACATCATCCATATCAGATGAAATTACTTCACAAGGATTAGTCAAAAACCTCTCCTTAGTCAAGAAAGTTGGTCCACACCACCATAAATCATTATGAAGAAGATCTTTAGGTTCAGCTCCACGTGATATCAAATCAGCTGGATTATTGTGAGTGCTAACATGGTACCACTCATGAACCGCAGTCATGCTTCGAATAACAGATACTCTATTAGCAACAAATGTCTTTACTTGATACCGTTCCTTCTTAATCCATGCTAACACTATTGACGAATCAGTGAAGTAATACACCTTCACTATAGGCAGCTGAATGGCCTCTAGTATTCTTTTCATTAGTTTTACCAACAGAACTGCACCAGAAAGTTCCAAACGAGGAATGGTAATTGACTTCAGAGGTGACACATGAGACTTGCTGCACAGAAGTCTTGATGAACATTCATTTGAAGATGACATACATTTCACATAAATTGCAGCACCATAGGCTTTCTGACTAGCATCACAGAATCCTATAATTTCTATTTGTTGTAATCCATTGGTTAGAACAAATCTGGGGATGCGATAATTGTTGACTATTTTCAGACTATGCAGAAATGCCTTCCATTCTTCAGAGTAATTTTTAGGAAGAGGTGTATTCCAATTTAATTTTAGAAGCCAAAGTTTTGTAGAAATATTTTAGCTTTTGTCGTAACAGGTCCAATTAAACCTAACGGATCAAACAGGCGACCTATCGTTGATAAGATATCTCTTTTCGTGCCTGTTTCCTCAAAGTCAGGTATCTTTAGATCGTAAGAAAAACAGTCTGTAGACGTATTCCATGACATTCCTAAGGCCTTTGTAATCTGAGGCTTATCCGTAACTTTAAAGGAGTAATCCTGAGTAGCACTTTCTTTATTCTTCAATAATTCTGAAATGCTTGAACACCATTTGTGTAACTGCATTCCACCACGTTCTAGAAGACAGGTTAACTGTGCCTGCAACTCCTTGGCTCCTTGCATCGTATTAGCTCCAGTAATAATGTCGTCCACGTAACAGTCCTTTAGTATGGCTCTTGAGGCATGAGGAAAGTCTGTCGCTTCATCCATTGCTAACTGCTTCAGGACCCTTGTTGCAAGGAATGGTGCACTTGCTGTTCCATATGTTACAGTCCTTAGACAGTAAGTCTGCACAGGACTGCCAACTGATTCCTTCCATAAGATCAACTGCAGGTTTCGTTGAGATGGTTCAATAAGTATTTGTCTGTACATCTTCTGAACATCAGCTCCTAATGCATAGTTGTACTTTCAAAATCTAATAATAATAGAAAATAAATCTTCTTGAGGTATTCTCCCTTTCATTAATATTGAGTTCAGTGACTTTCCATTGCTAGTAGCCGCGGATGCATTAAACACAATGCGAAGCTTGGTAGAGGCTTTCTCTGGCCGATAATCTCCATGATGACTAAGATAATTGCAAGTCGATGTTTCAATTTCTTGAACTTCTTCCATGTGATTTAGATCCTTATATTCTTTAATAAAATTCTTATATAATGTTTCCATATTCAAATCACTTTCTAGTCGATTCCACACTTGATGCAATCTTTTCTCAGCCGGCGTTTTCGGTTCTCCTAATTCTATACCTTCCCTTATGGGTAACTGAACTATGTATCTTCCATCATTTTGTCTATAGTGAGTACGCTTGAAATGTTCTTCACAGTATTTTTCTTCTTCACTCAAAGCATCCTCGATATTTTCAATGGATTCAACTTCCCAAAATCTTTGCAAAATTTCTTCAACTCTTTCTTCACTATTTAGAACTAAACCACAATAATTTACTTCTGAGTTACTCTTGCATGCACCAGATGCGATATATCCAAAAACTGTTTCTTGAAATATCAACGGTTGATTTTCTGATTGAAATTTTCCTACTTTTAAAATCTCAAAGAACAATTCGGCTCCTAGTAACATGTCTATTTTGTTAGGTGTTCCAAATTGCGGATTCGCCAATTCAATATCAATGGGAATATTTAATGACTGCACATCTAAACATCTTGATGGAGTTACATTGGTTATTTTAGAAATAACCAAACAATTAACTGATCTTACATATGTTAAATCCTTATTCGAAATCTGTACATCTAGTTGATAATTAATATTTATAACGTTCTCATTAATTCCGGATACAGATGCATAAATTCTTTCCTTCTTTAAATTTAACAAGTTAGCAACTCCTTCACACAGGAAACAACTCATGCTGCCGTTATCAAGTATTGCGCGACCTGGGATTCTTTTTCCTTCGGAATTGTAAATATATATTATTGCAGTCGCCAATAACAGGTTTTTTCTGCGTGTCAAAAGACAACTTGATTGATTTTTATTAGAGACATCTCTGTTCTTGTTTATAATTTCATCACTCGTTGCTTCCGTTTTTGTTTTGTCTAATTTATGTTGAATGGCGCCATTTCTGAGCAGGCGATGTATTAATGAATGGTGTTTTTTATGGCATTCCAAACATCTGAACTTAGAATTGCATTTTGCGATTAAATGCTCGTTACTGAGACAGTTTAGACACAATTTATGGGTTTTAACTATTTCATATCTTTGATTTGGATTTAATTTCAAAAATGAATCACATTTATGTAGTGGATGGTTATTATTTTTGCATATAACACAAATCGAAACACTATCGGTTTTAACCATCAGAGCCTTTGATTTCGAATTTTTTTCTAACGGATATTTCATTTTATTAGCATTACTGTTAATGTTATCCAATAACTGACATCTTTTCTCTAAAAACGAAATTAATTCATCAAATGTAAGAACTTCCATAGCATTAATGCTTAGTTCAAACTGTTTGCACGTTTCAAAATCTAGTTTCTGAAGTACAATATTTAATAACAGAATATCCAATAAATTATTTTTCTCATATTTTAAAACATTCAAAGCCCTAACGTTTTTAGTAACATTATCTATTATATACCTTATTCCTTTAGACAATTCGAATGTTAAAGTACATAAATCCATTATTGACTTTATATGCGTCTCAACTAATATTCTTTTATTTTCATACCTATCTTGAAGAGCTTTAAATAGAGAATTAAAAGTATCATCAACAGTTTCAAGATTTTTTGCTTCATCAGTTAATGCAGCCTTTAAATAGTAGAGTTTCTGAACTTCTGTCAGTTGCGTGTTATTCGCTATGATGTTTTCGAATTGAAGCTTAAAATTATTCCATTCTGTATATTTACCAGAAAACTTTGGAATTGGTAATTCTGGCAAACGTATTTGTACTTTAGGATCAAATTTATTGCAATCATTTTCATTTTCAGAATGTGCGATAGATGATAGAATTTCCATAATTCTTACCTCCAGTACTTCAGTTCTATCTTCCATTTCGCCGATTTCTTCGTCAATAGCTGTGACATCTTTTTCATCAATGCTTTCGAAATATCTATTTCTTAAGTTTCTAATATCCATTTGAATGCTTTGAAGGGATCTATACTTTATTTGAATTTCATTCTTATTCGAACTATCATCATATTCCTTCACTACATTTTCTAACCTAGTTAGTTTCGCTTTTAACGAAGTTTTGTTTCTATCTAATGCCAGCATTTTGTTCATTTGTCCGGCTCGACGGACCATGTACTTTGATTCTAAACTAATAAGTGGACTGTATAACAAGAACTAACTAATTTATTTACAGTAATTAACTATTCAGATCTAATACATGCTCTGGCATGTTGCTTAGCCGAATCCAGATGGCCAAGTGAGAGTTTCTCCACTTATCCAATAGGTGGTGCTGTATTCTAACTTAACACATGTTATTAAAATTTCTTTCAAATTCCAAAAGTATTTTATCTTCAATCTTTTCCTATCTTTCTGCCCCCAAAGAAAACAACATGATTTATAATTTCTCTTTTAATCTTTGCCATAGTTTGACTCGATGATAAAAAAACTAGTGGCCTGTAAGAAAATATGTGATACAGGGTATTATCAAGATATTAAGAAATGATTGTTTATTTATACTGAGAGAGAATTATTTTTATAGCTTTGGATTGCTATGTGAGACAATAACCCAAAAAAAAGAGAATATTTAGGATTTTACTTGAGAAGTGCCTAATAACCTGAAATTAGATAAAAGATAATCTTAACTCACCCATATAATAGTGCCAAAAAATGTAGTATCTTCACTTGTGAAATTGATATTTATTCAGAACCTTAATATTGTAATAGAAATTTAGATAATATTCAGTGATTTAGAAACCTAGGTAAACAATAGTCGCATGACAACATTTCATGAGTTCATCGTAAAACAGGACTCCGAAGGAACTGAAAAATCTCGTAACGTTGCAAAAGTCATTAATTTTTGTTGTTGTTGTTTTTAACACCGTGCTTGCAAAGAAATGAAAAATGGCCAGGTATTTTTTGACTGAAATATGCAGCTTGGTTGACCTTGTGTCTGAAAGTAAAAATGGTGCAAAGAACTTGCCTCTTGCTGGATTGTCTTCAATCCAGCATGGTGTTCAATGAGATGCATCCTACATCGTGATTAACACGTAAAAGATGTTCACAGGCTAAGAAAAAGAATCTTTGTGTAGAGGCACTTGCTTTGGAAAATGCTTGATCAGAGCAGATGAGGAATAAGTGCTGTAAGTGAGTTTACGAGACTTGTTTTCAATTAGTAGAGGGAACAGTATTTGAAACCAACTGAAATGCAAGCAGACAATAGATCTATTGGAACAAAATTATTATATAATATTTATGATTAGTAATGAGATTGGAAAGCTTTGCTCAGTACATATACATATACTGTATATTGTTAATTACTTTTTACTAGGCATGTGCATCAGCAGAACTTTTTCCATCCAATACATGCATTTGATACCGTTACTAGCAACTAAATAATATGTCTTATTATGCAGATAGATGATAAAGACTAATTGATACAATACATACATTTAATACTGTTACAGGCAAATAAACAAAATTATATGGGGGTGAATCAAAAAGTCTTTGCCCCTCTTTTTTATCAGCCGAAATAAGGTAATTACAAGTAATTACAAATATATGTACTACTGTACATATCTTGCACTATTTTTTGTCTATTAGTCCCCACACCAGTTCAAACATTTGTCCTATCGTAGCACTAAATTCGAGATGCCCTGTGATAGTTCATCCGGATGACTGTGGAATCACTGTCGACTGCTGTCTTGACTGCATCATTGCACATGAATCGTTTTCCTTCCAGGAACTTCTTCAGGGGACTGAAACATGCAAATCACTAGGAGTGAGGTTCAGACTGTATGGTGGGTGGTCCAGACTCTCCCAGTGAAATAATCAAAGCTTGCCAGTGTTTCTGATTGCCACATGTGTGTGGCCTTGCATTGTCATGGAGGATATCCACGCTGTCCGCATAAAACAACCCTCAGCATTTTCACCTGATGGCAACATGCAGATGTAACAGTGTAGAACAATAACTGTTAGCATCATCAGTTTCACATTGTAGCATAAAATCCAACAGGAGTGGTCCATACAGCGATCTCAGAAGACCATTAATATCACTTTCCCAACAGATGGCATAGAGGAGAATTTTTTTGTCACAGGTGAACAGGGATGTTTCCTCACCATGCTGTGCTGCTTCAATTCTGGTATGAAATGCAGTATTCACATTTCATCACTTTTAACAAGACGCTCCAGAAAACTTTCACCCTGTTTGGTATACCATTACAGATGATTCAATGAAGCAATATTCAGTTGCCTTTTTCATCATGTCATCTAACTGCGTAGGCACCCACCGAGATGAAAACTTCTGGATCCATGACAATGTCACAAACACTCCCATATGAAATGCCAAGCTCCTAGGAAATGTCCTTGAGGTGTACACACTGATCTGCTTTCACCATTGTATCCAAGCGGGAAATGTTACGAACGTGGCCTCCTTGAATGCTCATTATTTTGCAAATCCTCACAGCCTTTTGTGAACTCACAACACCACCACCTCACACTTTCTAAAGTGAGACGTACCCATACATGGATTGCATTTCGCTGTAGATTTCGATGGGTGTGCATCTGTTGCTGCATAGGAAATTATCATACTTCATTGCTTGTACATCATAGACGTGTGAAGAGCACAACCACCATCGTCAACAACTGACAGCAGCACTGTGCTGTGAAGCTAAGGACAGACCAGTCTAAGAAAAGTCCACTGCTTGGAATGGATATGTTGACTTTTCATTTACAGCTGTAATTTAACTTTAAAAAAAATAAAAAAAAAAAAAAAACTAGGTACAAAGACTTTCTAATTCCTAAAACTGTAAAACATTATCAAAATCAGTATATGTTAGCAGGGATAAAAAAATAATAATTTTAAAATTAAAAAAAGAAGTTATACTAAAAAAAAAATATTTTTTGAAGAATGCTTGGTTCTAACTTCTTGGAAAAACATGACACTGAAAAAAATATTAAATCCATTAGCATTGCATTGAAGTTTAATTCAATATATGTATATCGTTGAGAGAGAAAGCTGACTGTTTCAACCTGCAGATTAAAAGGCATTCATATAATTTAAAATCAAATATTCAGGAATGTATTATATATATATATGTAACATAAAGAATTCTCCAAAAAAGGTAAATGTTAAAAACAAATAAAAGAATCAGCTTGTGTACTTGAAATAGGAGTAAATAAGCTGACACTACAGATCAACTCATTTATTCGCGTAATCTCATTCTTGTATAACATTTATGTATTATGCATATTGAACTTCTAGATAAGCTTAAAGGTTTCCTTTCCCATATAAGGTATTTTTCATATTACAAGCAGGCCCACCAGCGGCCGAGCGGTAAAGTCGCTGAACACTGGTAGTTCGGTCCGAGGTTCGAATCCCGCGAACGGGCTGGCTGCATGGGTGTTTTCGTGGTTTTCCCCATGTGTAACGTGTATACGAGCCAGTTTCCCTTAGAAAGTCCTCCACGAAAGGCATCCCTCCTCTTAGGCAGATAGCCCTTGTGTGCTTTGCCATAATTAAATACACCACACCAATACACCATATTACAAGCATCATTTCACAAATTTTCATGAATATAACTCATTAACAAATGATAAAAGTAACTAAGATTTGTAAGGTACCATAGTACTATTTTTAGAAACTTATGTAGCAGTTTTTTATTGAATGTTTTAACACGCTTCAGTTTTCCCTCACATTTTTATAACAAATAGCATTTTATAGCTTTCTGCTAGTTTAGTTTGAATGAATTATTTGGAAATCTAAATATTGTGTCTCAAACTTGGATTAAATTGTAAATTGAGTAAAAGTTTATATTTTAATTTCTCACTTCCATTTGGTCAATTTTATTCCACTCAAAATAATTCTTTATATCACATATATTACAATTCCTTCTCCCATAACAGGTGATTATGTAGTATGCAATCTACCACTTTTAGTTAGGTATTTATTTTTTGATTGTAGCACTAAAATTAGTTACTGTTTTAGTCATTTCGTTTTTCTGCCGTTTTATTGCATGTTCAAAATTTGAATGTAGCATTACGGTGGTGCCATCTGAGAAATAATCAACTAACTAAAAACAACAGATTTTCATGCTACAAGATTACTCAGAAGAGTATTTAAAATTATTCCTAATAGATTTTTTAGTTCTATTGGAATATGATCTAAACAAGCAACAAAGAATTTCTTATATCATCCTCATTATTTCTGATTTCATGTGAAATTTCTTTTATCATAAAAAAAATTTTATGAATTGTTACATACAAATTTTAACATAATAATGTTATATTTCAATGAAGAATTATGTAAAATTAATTTATCTCTATCAGAGTGGGCCAGAAATCGACCCTTGGTGATATTGGTGAAGAGTGTGTTCCTAAAGAATCATTTTCACCTGATGACAGTGGGATTCATGTTTATTCTGAAAGCCCTGATACATTTTCTGGTAATTTTTATTATCAGTTCATTCGTATCTATCTTGTTGTTTCAAAATATCTTTTCAATATCTATTCTCATTAATGTATTTATTTCTGTGTGGGACAATTGTTCCTTATTTTATTTGCAAAATATAAATAAAAGTGCTGTCTATTCTATATTTTCAAGTTGAATTTGTAAAGTAAATTATGCTTTATTTTATTATTTACTTAGCTAAATACATAATACTGGGAAAAAATATTATGAAAGTGTAATATTATTTAGAAGAAGACAGAACAATTTTAAAAAATCTGAAAGAGTTTAAATTTTAAGGATTTCCTGTAAGGGCTCTTTTAAACTGTAATATGGTTTGTCACTAGAGATTATCAGTAGAGATAACCCATGGGGAACTGCAAATTATTTTATTTAGAGGAAATGCACTTAGGCTAACATCGGAACATTAAGTAGCTTCTATTTATTTAAAAAGTAAAAAATATGTAATGTTATTCTATAAAAATATCTAATGCTTTTAATTAGATATATCATCAATTAAATGCATTTTTATGTAAACAAATCAGATTAAAAAGTTAAAAAATAATATTTTTAAGAACTGCATCCATTGCTTTTAAAAAGTTTATTTTGTTAATCAATAACAGACAGATTAAATGTGAAAGAATAATATTCTTGTGTCTGTCTAAATGGTAACACATTCCAATGAAAAGTGAAACAATGTAAAATCCTGTTTCGACTGATAGCGCTTTCTAGCTAATAGATTGAAATAAATTCCATGAAGTAATGTAAATCAATGAAAAGAATAATTCCTTCCATTAATTACAAGATCAAATTTACTTCGTATAATGTTAAGTTTAATTATTTGTTTTTTATTTGTCTAATAAAATGGTACACGAAATGCCAATGACACTAATTTGGTTACATGATATAGAAAAAGAACTTTTTATGACAAATATGATTACTGAAATAATAATGGCAAGCATTTATACATTACTTAGTAATCAAACTGTATTTATTATATATTTTTAAATTTTATTGTGAGAAAATATATTTCAATTTATTAAAGCTTGTAATTAGTAATAGTGAGAAATCTATGTATTTATTTATTTTATTTTGCATTTATATCATAATACTTTAAAACTCAGATGAAGAAAATATTCAGTTACATGTTATTTTCTCTATTAGTTTTTATCCATGCAACAAAAACATGTTTTCTGGTGAATTTTATGTGTTTGTAGCTTTACAAAAATATTTATATATTTTCAACTTTTATAAAAGCTGTAATCGTGTATCCATTTAATCAAACAGCATTTAATTTTTAAAAAATAGTAATTTAATTACATTTATGCCTAAATTGAGCTGTCAACTGTCCTTTTTTAGTCCCTTAACCAACTTTCCTGTCCTTTCCTTTTTTTTTTTTTTTTTTTTTTTTTTTTGAGTTTAAAAAAAATGCCAAATGTTCCTTATTTCAAAATAAAAAATGTCTTGTGGCACAATGAAAATAACATTTGGAATGCAAGTTTTCTATCAAGGTTTCTGTGTTAAGCTCAAATTCTTAAGTAAATATTCTCATTAAGTTTCGTCACATTTATCTAGTAACATTTTATTTAGTGACCTTTATTTAATTAATAACATGCACAGTACTCTACAGTGTGTTATGAAATTTGTGTTCTTTCATGTCTTCAAAACTTTACAGCTTTATTGTAGATGTTTTGTATTTGCATAGGCAAGATGCCTGGTCTTCTTTTCCCAACTGTAAGTTCTCACTCGCCTTTGGGACTCACAGCTCAGTACTCTGCAAAGTCAGGCCAATGTCCATTTTTCATTATCAGCAAAGCGATGTGAAACACTTTAAGCATTTCATTTATTTGTACAAAAAGAATTGTGGCCTCTTAAACATGTGCTTACTAGATGGCTTTTTTTGAACCCATGCATAGAAAGAACTTTAATTTTGTGCGAAACCTTAAGTTCTTGTTTCTTAAGCAGGAAAAATATTGTTCTGAACAATTATTAAAACTGCTCTTAACTGATGATAAGGCTATGAAAATTACACTGATTATTGAAATATATTTATTGTTCTCAAAACATTTAATGTGATATTCAACTTAGTTATTGAAGAGCTAGGAAGAATGTAACTTCTGGTGCAGATGTTTTCAGTATTCTGACCAACTTAAATTAGCTTAAAAATCTCAATATGATAAGGAATTTTTTAGCTTTCAATTTCATCAGCAATTGAAATAACTATATGATGTGTATCTCAAAAGATTATGATGACTTTGTATTTCTGCCTTCAGCAATTACTTGTTTAGAAGACTGATGAAAATTTTACATTTGACAAATTGTCATTTCTAAGTCTGTTAAATAATTAATTTCCAACATACCCGAAATTTGTTGAAGTTATTGAAAGTAAAAGAAAAGCTGGATTTAAATGTGGAGGACTTTTTAAATAAAGTGACATTAATCCAAAAAAAGTAATAAAAATTTAAATTTGACAGCTTTCAGATATTAGAAAGCCCCCCTCCTTTTTTTTTTTTTTTTTTCATAAACAGACACACTTATGTTTCAAGAGCATTTGGGATAACACCCCTTTAGGCTAAAAATATTTAAAAACAGCATATCTTTAGAATCTCCAATAGACAGTCTCACATACTGGCATTAATGTTTTATTCCCTACAGTGTTGCCACTGCTCACTTTGAAATTATTGAGTTTTTTAATCGAAAACTCATTAAAGTTTTACAAAATATGAAATAGACAATGAAACAAATTTGAAATTTAAGCTTCCAGTTACCCATGTTCAGGTGGAGGACTATGTTATTCAAAATTTGATGACTCTTAAGTACCGTTGTTTTTTCACAGTTCGAGAAAGATACATAAATTCATGCAGATTCTTCATTGCGAGAAACACGTACATTGATGGAGATTCTTCTCTGCAAATTCGTCATTATTTAGTTTCTTTAAATATTATACAGGGTGATAATATTTGGCAACAAAGTGTAAAAAGTGATACATCGCATTTAAAGGATTCAACACAAAATGCCATTTCAAGACTAAGCTCTCTGGGCTAATGCCCTTTTGACCTAAAAATCTTTGAATCTCTTCAAATTTATGACCATTTTACAAAATCCAAAACATCAGGTAGCAAATGGCATGTGATTTTAAAACGTGCTGATTATTAAATGTGTGAATATTTCAAAAACAGTGTTTCCAATTCTTGCAATATCAACATACTGTGATGTGAATTTTTAATGTCATGTCAAATTTAGAAATAAATGAAAAAGATTTATATATTTTAATTTTCAAGAAAGTTGTTCAAGATTTGCTGAAAAAATAAAAAGTGATGCACATTTTCTGAAGTCTTCTAAAAATCAAAGCAAATACAAATTTAAAAGTTTAGTTTAATTTTTTTTAATTTATTTTTTTTTAAATTTTTTTTTTATTATTATTATTATTTGCTACTTTTTTTTAATTAACTTTTGCTTTTAAATTCTAATTATTCCAACAATGCATCTTGTGTTTAATAAGTTAGTGTATTATTGCATAAATTACTAAAGGTAAACTTTTTTTAACGGTTTTTGAAGTTAAAACGATTGTTCATTCACGTGAACAATAATTCGAAAATTATATTTCAATAATTTACAATAATTAAAGGGAAATAATGCAAATATATTTTGTAGGACCCTTTATTGCAACTCAACAAAATTGGCAACTCTAACTTTAAGCCGTGTGTGTTAATAAAATTTATTATTGTTTTTTACTGCAATCTTCCTAATGTGTATGTATACATTTTCTTTTGTCCCGCCCCAATAACATATGGTACAAAATCACTTAGTGCACATTCAATTTCTGATAGCATGCAATTCATATTTGAGTTATGAAATTGTTGCTGCATCTCAATATGTGAGTGCTCATAATCGGCTTATCTGATACTTATGTATTATTAACACAATAACCTGGTAAAATTTGGCAATTTTTTACAGAAGAAAAAGAATGGTGATTTATTATTTGCAAAAAAAGAAAAAAAATTACTGTATAACTAATTATTAAAAGCTTGTTTTATATTTTAATTGGTTATTTATTCTAAAATTTTTCAATAATCCTAATTACAAATGAGTTTTTTCTTTCATTATGACTCACTAGCAGTGAAGTTGCTGAACACTAGTTCGGTCCAGGTTCACTTCCTGGTGCACAGACTGTCTGTGTAGGTAGTTTTTAACTTTTCCACATGTGTAATATACATATAAGCCAGTTTCCCTAAGAAAATTGTACACTAAGGCTGCCTTCAACAGTCAGATAGCCCTCACATTGCTTTGTTTTAATCGATTAACATAACCTATGTTATGATGGAAATTTCATGGCATTTGCTTTAAAACGATTCAAAGCATTTGTTTTCTTCGGTGATTTTGCTCAGAAAATTTTGTTCCTGGTAAAATTTTACCACACTATCTTCATTGCAGGGAAATCCTAAGTATACTTTTAAAACTGTTTTTAAAATAAGACATACAGATCTACCTAATAAATAATTTTTTGTTCGTATGATTTGCCTATAAAAATCATAAAATCACATAAAAAGGAACTCGTATAAAAAATGGCAGTGTTAGTTTGTTAAGACTGAAGAATTGTTATGTGCATTGTTTCCAGCATTTGGCACATTCTGAAAATTTCGGCAATTTCTCTTAAGATTGCTGCACTAATATGTAACAATTGTCCTATGCTTTAAATCCTAAAATTTTAAGCATATAAATGTTAAAAAAATGTGTATTCTATAGCAAATTTGATTTTTCTTATGTGCGCAATCTTATAGCTTGTCTTAGTGCTGTTCTATCTGCAAAACTATACACAAAGATAATCTGAAACTTCCAAATGTCATATTACTAATTCATCTCAAACTTGTATGAACCGTGTTCCTAACTCATCTCAAACTTATACGAACCGTGTTACTAACTCACTTAAACTTGTATGAATTATGTCTCAAACTGCTAAATCATATGGCCCATGTTACTAGCTCATCTCAAACCTGTGTGAACTGCTCTTGTCCACTTTTGCCTTAAGTATGATATGCTGTTTGAGATTTCTGGTATTTTTTAATTGTATATATGCATTTTTAAACAAAAAAAATTCAATAAACTTTCGCTGTTTAGAAAAGTAAAGAAAGAAAAATACTGTGCTGCTTTTATCCATAAATGAATTATTAATCTTAATGAATTAAATGAATTACTAATATTTATTAGATGGTATATCCTTATTAGCTTATTATATTAGATTTTATCTTTATTAATTTATCAATATCTATTTTGTTTCTTTTATTTTAGGTAGAGATGTAGATTTGGAAAGTATTGGATATCAGCCTGAATCAAAAAATATTGGAATTTATTTATTTTTTCAGCAATTATTCGCACTTTTGGAAAAACGTGTTTTGCACTCATATCGTAACTGGAAACTGACTTTATCACAACTAATTCTTCAACCATTTTTCCTCATTCTTACGCTCTTAATTTTGAAATCGTTGCCTAAGCCTCATGATGATCCTCCTTTGCAACTTGGTATTCAAGCTTTTCATGGAACAGAAATACCATATGCTGTGAATAAAAGTGATGATAGGAGCAAAATTCTTGGAGAAATTTTTGCTTCACAATATAATGATCCTGAAAAAACTGTTCAATTGAATGCGGATACTGAAGGTCTAATTCAACATCTTATACATGAGGCTAAACAAGATATTGGAAAGTACAATATGCATAACATGGTTGGAGCTGTATTCCATTCTGAGAATAAGAAAAATGAATCTACCATAACTACCCTGTTTAATAACCAAGCCTTCCATTCACCAGCCATAGCATTATTAGAAGTAGATAATACAATATTAAAATACTTTATAAATGACAGTCAATCATTTTCAGTAGTAAATCATCCCTTGCCTCGTACTCTTGCTGAAAAGGTAAGCAATAATTTCTTTTATGAAATTTAAGAGGTTTCTATAATCGATATTAGTAACTAAATAAGCTACAGTAATACTGCTAATCTTTTATTTAGCATTAACCATAAGTTGGCAGCTGAACATAAGTAACTGAATAAACTTACTTAATATTATATGAATCTCTGAATAGAATTTTATTATGGGTGTTCTTCATTGTGTGAAATAAAGATACACAGGAAATTTCATTATTGAAAAATATGTAGTTATCTCTCTCTCATTTACCAGGACATCATATTTGAAGTTAATAAAGATTACCTGCAGATTAATTAAAATTAACCTATTGCAAATAAAAAAAAAAATTCATTTAGAAATAAATGTTTGTGAAAAAGCCGTGGCCTAAAAAATAAAAAATAGCTAATTCTTTAAAAGTTGAATTTAAGGTAAAAGTATATTTACAGGTAGCCCTTGGCGATTTTGGGCAGTGCATGGATACCGAGTTCGTGCAATTCTTTGACTTCTTGTTTTGGCTTTGTGCAGCAGCGATGTTAGCGCTAAAAATCGGCGCTACACAAAGACAAAATAACAAGTCAAAGAATTGCACGAACTCGGTATCCATGTACACATTGACCTATTTTCACTTTTAAAGAAATCACAGAATTGTATAAACAGGCATTGCACATTTCTTGTATCCATGTACACATCGACCTATTTTTGCTTAAAGAAACATCAGAGAATTGCACAAACTTGGCATTTCTCACTGCCTTGACTTGGTGATAAATGAAACAACTTTACAATAATACAAGGGGTACCCTTCTGTCTACTCTAACCGAATTTAAATAGAAAAAATAAACAAACTGAAACACTTTAAACACACTCCTCATTGGTATATACGAGGGTTGGGGCAAAAGTCATGGTAACTATTTTTTTCTTGTAGATATGTGAACGGATCACAAAACTTATATGTGTCGTGTGGAAGTTCTGCAGGCATGGTGTGTATGCAGAACAACAGATGGCTCTGTGGTAGCGAGAGCTCTGAAATCAGTCGGTGATTGCCGTGCGAGATGGAAGTAACTCGTGTTGAGCAGCACGCTTACATCAAAATAGCCATTCTCCGAGGGAGAAATGCGATGGAATGTCACAGTGAATTAGTAGAAGCCCTTGGAAATAATGCCCTATTATATTGTACAGTAGCATGGTGAGTAGGAAAGTTTTAGCAAGGACGTGTTTCAAACAGTGATGAGCAACGTTTGGGACGACCGGGGAGTGTGCGAACCGACTTGGCACGTGCCGTCATCGAGCACCTCATGGATGAAGACAGACGATGGGCATTACTGGAATTAGAGAGGGCAAGTAGCATCGAGAAACGCACCGTCCACAGGATATAGCGTAACGAGCTAGCGTCAGAATCCTTCCCCAGTCAAATTGGTGGTGATCGTCATATATGACTTCAGGGGTATCATTGTTTGCCACTTTGTTCCTCATGGCAGAACAGTGGCCGCACAGTACTGCAGGGACTTCCTGGTGTGACAGGTACAATGTGGTGTTCAGGATAAACGTCCGGATCTTGTGGACAGTGCGATAATTCTGCACTACAATGCAAGACCACATAAAGCAGAGTGTGTACGGCAGCTACTCCGATGTTGGGGATGGGAAAAATTGGAGCACCCACTGTACTCTCCTGACCTTTCGCCCTGTGACTTTGATCTCATTCCTAAGATTAAGGAACCAATACGTGGTAGGCAGTTTGCAACACGAGAGGACATTGCTAATGCTGTGCACCAACAGATGACCCGATTCACACATGGTGCGGCAAATGCTGAGGCTGATGGTATTCAGCACCTCCCACATCATTGGCGGCATGTGGTGACAGTAGCAGGGGACTACATTGAGGGTCTTTAGGTCCAGGTTTGTCATGTCAACTTTATGTGTATTGTGTTATCATTCTTTTGCACGGTGAAGGCTATATTGCCCTGTATACTACCGTAATAAATTCATGTGTTACGATATTTCAGTGCTATTCATTGTCCACACATGTAGTTAAGACCTTGTCCTTTTGTCTATATATGTCATGTTTTTCAACCGGACTGGTATCTTCAAGAAAAAAAGTAGTTGCCATGACTTTTGCCCCAACCTACATATTTAAAGTCCTTCTCTTCGCTCCATCTAGAATTCTCCAAAACATTTCAGCCATTCTTGATAATTAAAGAAAAATTAATAATTGATGTAACAAACAGAAACACTGTAAGTCAGGAATTACCAACCGTATGCTCGCAGGTCCCGCCGATCTTTTAACCTATGCCCGTCGCCGTGCGATCACAGTAATTTTTTTTTTAGTTTTCAGTAAAATAGTATGTGAAAGTTTTCTCATTTTTAATGAATATTATGTCCTAGTGAGTTCTGATTTATTTTTTACAGTATATTTCCTCTAAAAAACATTTATATTATCTGCTTGTGTGTGTGCATATATATATATATATAGATAGATAGATAGATAGATATATGGGATTTAATTAATAAAATTGTAGGTTATTAAACTCAGGTGTTGTTTCTGAGTCTATATTTCATGGAAGAATGGTTACCAGAGCCTCAGAGAAATTCTACTTTCCATCCGAATTTTGAGGAAGAGAACCCTGAGGTGGTCCGAGAGTCTCCCACCCTTCTCCTCTTCTACCAAAACCTCACAAGAGGACTTTTGAATTGCCATTAATTTAGAGTGCCCCCATGTCACGAAGACATTATACATTTAAAAGCAACTACACCTTCTCCGGGATTCTAACACAGACTCTTCGGTACACCACTCAGATTCACTAACCACTATCCCATCTAGTAGCATTAAACCTGGATTATTTCTAGAAATAAATGTGCATGGTTAATCTGTTGCAAATTTAAGTAAGGAAAGTGGGTCCCCCCACTGAAAACTAACTTAAAAGCCCTTTTTTTTCATTTAGACCTTTCAATACTTAGGAAATATTGACTTGACATTTCTAACTTTCTATACCATTTGAAAAAATATATATTTAAAATATAAAGTATCTAACAAAGTTAGACAATAGACATTTAAATTTATAATTTTCAATTGAAATACATGCCCTTATCAAGGATGCGTACAGCACCATTTTATATCACTCGTTCCCTACAGAGATCTGCATTCGTGTGAGCTTTTATCTAATCATCATTTAAAGCTCGAACAAAGCGCTCTGAAATTATAAATACTTCACTTATGATATATGCACTCACTCTTTGGCTGCTTATTTATGCCTGAATAAGCTACATCTCTTTGCTTGTCTATATTTCCCCATTGTTTTAAAAAATGTTTGTTTAAAATTGTGGGGTGCTAATTGCCCCCATTTTGCTGTGCCATGCCATAAGAAGTGTCTGAATAGAGTAATCAACAAGTAATAAAGATCTGTTCGAATTATCAAATGATTAGTGAACCTATTATTGTGTTTCTTTATATATATATATTACTGTTAAATTTTCTGCAGCATAATGCATGAAAATTCATGGTATGATTATATATTTTCTTTGTAAATTTTATTGTGTGTTTATATATGTATTATTTTGTTTTATTAAAAGACGCATTCTGGGCCTCCCCCCCCCCCAAAAAAAAAGTGTTCACACCTAGAAAAGTGCATAAGTGCATTTTTATTAGATGAGATGTGAATAAAACTATCAATAAGCGATTTTTAATTAATAAACGACAGTTTTAAATTTGTTCATTCATACCATTATTACTTATTCAGATATATTTATATGTATTTTTACAATTATTTATTTACGATTCCCCTTCCTCTTTTTTAGGGCAGGCAGCAACAAATTCAAACTACAGAAGCATATCAAATTTCTCAGGATATCATGTTTGGAATGTCTTTCTTGGTTGCTAGCTTTTCTATTTTCATAATTAAGGAACGTTCTTCTAATTCGAAACATCTGCAACGAGTCAGTGGTGTTAATTTATTCTCATATTGGTTTGCATCCTTTTTATGGGACTTTCTTAATTACCTAATACCATGCTGCTTGGTGTTGCTAATATTTTATGGCTTTTCAACAGAAGGTCTTAGTTCAGGAGAGGAATTAGGTAATGTATAAATAAATGAATAATAAAAGTTATTTAAAACATTATACCCATTGCACTTTGAATAAATTTTACTATTACTTTTAATTAAACATTAAGATTACTTTGAATAAATAACAAAAGATTTCTTCAGATATAATTTGTAATTTTATAATCAAATTAAACAGCCAACAAAAATGTTTTTGAAGTGTAAATTTATAAATATTTAAATTAAATTATTGTATTTTTAGATATTGCTGGATAATTTAACTTGTTAATTTAATTAATTGATGATAATTTTTGTATCATTTCAATAATTGTTTAATGAGTAATTAATTATAAAGCCCGATAGAGGGTAGTTGGAGCTAAAGTCTTTTAACAGGCTCATTATTAGGTCGTAGATTTTAACAGGCTCATCACAATAAGATCCAAAATTTTTAAGTTCTAGATGCATCAAGTTGTCCAATAAGAAGAAGGATGAGAGCAAAATTTTTATGCTGAAGTGGTGTAGCTTCAAGGAGTAGAGACAGTACAGTATCCATTGCTTATTAAACTTGCTGGTTTAATAAACTCAACTGCTTATTACATTCAAATTTACGGGAACCAAAACTCTGCTTAATAATCAATAAAAAACTGTTGTTTTGCAAACGTGTCTCCACTGCTTATTAAACTTAGATAGGCAAAAGACTGATTCTTCAGTGCCAGAATAGCTTACTTATGCCTATCAAAGCTTTTCATAGCTCATTCATTTAATGTATTGTGAAGCATGGCTTTATCATTTAGGTATGTAATACTTCAATAAAATTGGTTTAACCAAAAATTTCCTGCCCTTCGGTTCTTGTGCCTATGAGACACTCTTTTCAGGGTTTTTGTCTACAGAGGAACAGAGTTTTATTATCTTAAGTTTAATGAAAACAGTCCTCTGGAGCTATTATAAATGACTAAAGGTTCCTTCTTGAATACCAGCCCTAAAAGCTGTTGCTTTTGTTTTATGAAGGCATGTATATAATTTATCAATTGACTTGATATTTTACTGCTTTTATTATCACATTTTTATAAAATTTTACAGATATTTCCATGTGCTTATTTTAATGAAGATATGTTCTTTATTCTGATATATGAAAAGTTTGTTACATTTAGGGCTTAATTTCTAAAATTAGAAATGCTGTAAGTTTATGGAATGCAATCAAGAATGGTAACAGAAATAAACAAATAAAATAATATATAAACAATGAATAATTAAATAAAATAGAAAGGGATAAAAATAATAAATTAATAAAGTAAGCAGTAAATTAAAATATTGTAAAAGATTAAAAGAAAATTATCAAATTAATTAATTATTAAAATTTAAAAGTAAAATGATTATAAAGATGAAAAGTAATTAAGTTCATAATTAATGACATGTGATACAGTGGATAAAAGGTTTCAAATGATGGAAAACTCACTTCTCATTGCATTTGTCAGGAATAGCAGAACCAGTCAGTCATTTAGCTGTTTCATCAGCAAAACATTGCATAGAGCCACCACTAGGGTTAGTGTGATATTAAGCTCATTAAAAGCTGGAAGGACACATAAATAAGATATAGTTGCATAAGATTCAAACCCTCACTCTGTAATTCAGGCTAGCAGTCAGCCCCCACTAACCACTGCATAGTCGAGTGGAATGGTAAAAGCAAAAGTAAATATTTTTTGCACTGAGATATAAGTGCATTTTTATTTTAGCTTCTATTCCACTAACCACTGCATAGTCGAGTGGAATGGTAAAAGCAAAAGTAAATATTTTTTGCACTGAGGTATAAGTGCATTTTTATTTTAGCTCCTATTCCATTTAAAGACATTTGTCCAAATGAATATAGCTAAAAAAAAATCCCTCTTCCTTGTGGGTTTGAAATTTTGACAGGGAGAAATTTCTTCTTTAGCTGTTAGTTTACTCATGCATTTTGCTTTTCCCAGGGAAATTGAGTTGTTCATTCTATATACAGTAACAATATCAGTTTTAATAAGTGCTAAATAAAATGCAGGGATTATGTTTTCTGTTAACAGTATTTGTTGTACACTGTTGCAATTCAGTTGTATAGTGTAATTTGTCTTATTTAAAGCTTCATTTGGAGCTCTGGACCAAAGCACCCTCCCTAACATTACAATTTCACTCGAAATATTTAGAAGTACTAGAACCAGATATTAGTTGAACTCAAGACCACTGTCAAATTTTTATCTTAAAATAGAACTAGAACTGAAATTGTTAAAGTTTTAACTTATAGCTAACGATGGCCAAAGGAAGTCTTTCTTTATCATCATAAACTGCTAACCAGCTAATTTTCTTACATTGTGTAGTTTGAGTATGTCTTGTCCTTTTACCCTTACATTTTCTGCACATGTTTGTCAACTTTTGTCATTTTGATGTAATTTTTATCTCTTAGATCAAAATATAGGTATTGGTTTAGGTAAGAGAATATCTGTTTCATTTTCAGTCATGATTCAAATTTTAAAAAAAAATTTAAAAAATACGATGCTTCACTTACTATTACAGGTTTACATTATCATACAGAATTTTGAAAGAACCTCAAATAATTGTAAGCCAGCTTAAATAAATGTAGTAGTACCATGAATGTAAACTGAAAACAATTGGAACTGAGAAATATAAGAGTTATATGTCAATATATAGGAAATATATGTCATCAGTTATTGAAAATGGAATTATTCTCTTTGCATTTATTAACATTGTTTATTATGTGTATTTGATTTATACTATTTTTTAAATATCTTAACAGGTCGTTTGTTTTTGTTGTTCTTTATCCATGGATTCTCAGCTTTACCATTTGTATACTGCTGTACATTCCTTTTCCTGTCACCATCTACAGCATATGTTCGACTTAGTCTTTTCAATATATTAGTTGGTGAGTATGTTGCATTATTGATAATTACTTCAATCAATGTGTAATGTTTTCTTAATTATTCATAATAGTTCTATTAAATGCAACAGAACTTCCCACATTTTAAACTGGCAGATTTTCACTTGTAGTATATTTTTAATATAGTTTGTATATGCTAAATCCGTTGTAAATGTTGTCAATACCTTCATGTTTTGCTAAATAAATAAGAAATATTCTATAAAATTAAAAACCAAATTCAGAATGAATTATGGAAGTCTGTTCAAATTAATAAAAATATTTCACTCAAACAAACATTTCTTCATTGTTATGTAGGTGAATTCCTTTTCATCTTTCTTTCAAATTTTTGACTGTGAGTTTTGTTTGATATAAACTTGGCGCATTGCATCTTCACAATTTAAATGTTTTTTGCTACAAACAAAAATATTATTAAATGGCATATTCTTAAACTGAATTTCAATAACGCCCTGAACTTTAAACTTATTTTATTTATATGAAAAAGAATTTTATGTTATTAAATTTTTTAAGATATATTTTTGTTGAATTTATTAAATAAAAACTTAAAATTTAATCTTTGAATGATGATAATAACTCGCAACGAACTTTTTTTGAACTTTTCAGTTAGTCAGTCACTCACTATTGATTTCCAATCGATGAATGTGGTAATTTTTTTATGTCATTTCTGGAGTCATTATACATTGTGCATTGTAAATAAACAAGAAGAATCAATATTGATCTTACAACATTTCTTCTGAGATTTTTTGTTCCTCCTCCCCTTTTAAATTAAAGCCCTTAAAAAAAAGGACAATGGTTGTGAATTAATCTGAAAGACGCATATTAAAACTTTGTTTACTATTTCTGAAGCTTTAAAATGAGACTGCAATGAAATATCGTGCTTAAGACAAAGGTTTACATAGCACATTCTGGCTCAAAACATCACACATTTCTTTCTAAACTATTTCATGTATTTATTTTTTGATGTCAAGAGCTATCTTAGAATTTTCTCAACTTAAATAAAAATGAATTGCTGTATGACTGTCATTTGAATAATCACATGAATTTTTTATTTATGGATTTCTGTATTTGACTTTATTCTTTGCATTTATTTTGGATTTAATAAAATAGCTATTCTCTTCATGAAGCTATGAATGTCATTAGGTTGCCACTTCTGTTTCTAATTAGATATCGTGCTAAGTGGTGGTCAAATGGGAAAAAAAATTGAATACAACAAAAGGAAAAAGTTGTGAAATCCAAACATAAAAGGATCTTGGAAAAAAAAAAAGGACTCTTTGGAGAGACTGCCTTTTTATCCTCAAATGGCTGGTTTGATAGGTTCAAGTGGAAGAATATTTTTCTTTTGAAAATTAGGAAGCAATTCAAAATTAGATGCCAAGAAATGGGATTAAAAGTTTGATATGATGTCTCTTGCCAAGAAAAAAAAAAGAAAGAAACAGGCTGTTTTAAAAACCTAGGAAATTGGATTGCTCTACAGTGAAGATGCTACTAAATCAAATATTAAAATTTAAAGACCAAAGGTGCATTGCCAGGAAATTGTCAAAAGTGCAAACTGCAATCCTTGTGGCAGTGTGAAGAGCACTGAACACTATAGCCTTTTGGTGACCAAAATATTTCAAAAGCTAGGATGCTCTAAAAAGGGTGAAAATTTATTCTGTTTTCTGTAAAGTTAATTGTAAGGCAGGGATGATGTCAGGACTTTCTGAAGAAGAGATGTGAAAGTGGGATGAAGAAATTGTAGCCTAATGCTAATGAACTGCACGCACTGATATCGAAAAATTACATTAGATTAAGCATGTTTTCTGGCTGCTGATTGCAGTTTCGAATCTGCAGCCAATGGATCAAAGCATGATCAGCAGCTTGAAGTGTTACTACAGTAAATGTCTCATTTTAAATATTTTGATGAGGCATACACAGTCAAGTTGATTGCATCATTTTGCTTCTTGATATAATGTTTATGCTAGGAAAAAAACTGTATGCAAAATCAACCATCTGATATTGATTTTGGCATCAATATCAGATGGTTGATTTTCTGATATTGATCTTAAATCGACCATCTTGATATTGATCTTGGCATCAATATTAGATGGTTGATTTTTTTATCTGATCTTAGATGAAAACAAAGACTTACTTATTGCTAAATGATTGTCCAAAAAAAAAAGTGGGGCTTCCGTATTTTCAGAAAGAGTTTTTAAACATGTGTTAAGTATGAGACAAAGATATGGATAAAATTTTCCTTCAATCTGCATCATGCCAGCAGTAATAAATACTGTTTATTCTTTTACTCAGACATTAAATAAAAGTAATTTATAGATATTTTTGTTATTGATTTTAGTGTTTTTGTAATTTGAGGGAAAAGTCATTTGCTTATATGAAAAGTGATAAAATATTGAAGCTAGCACAATGATTACAAATTCATGCTACAATATATGCATAGCTCCCAGTAAAAACAGGCAGTGTGATCAGATATTATCAGCATGCCAAAGAAACTTTGAAAACTTTAATATATCTTCTCTGTCTTATAATGGAAGCTACACTGATTGCTGTAAGGCATGTATCAGCGGTGGCCACAGCATACCTCTTACAGGCAAATGGTGGGACTGTTATGTATTTAAAATATATGTATGAAAGAGGGTAAACTAAAATCACTCAGTGTGCATATGAAATAATTAACTTATTTCATTTCTTTTTATGAAATTATCAGACATTTCTTTTTATTTGAAAATTGGTTCACTGCTTTTAAAAATAGTGTAAATATGGACTTAAAAATAGTGTCTTTTGAAAAATCTAGTTGTAGCTTGCAAACTTTTCCTGAATTTCAACATGTGGCTCTTAATGAAGTTTGGCCACCCTTGGTATACAGGTTTGATATTTCATTATGCATAGCTGCTGTTGAAATCAAAATTTCTTACCTTGAGCTTAAAAATATTTAGAAATGTTCTGCTGCCTAAGATGCCTAAAACAACCCATAGGAATGATGGAACATTAAATTATGATAATAGCCTGATGACAGCTAATGCTTACAAGCGGAACTCTGTATGAGTCTTATACACATAGGAGTTATCAATGGATGTAAATGAATGCAGAGGAAATGTGCTATGAATTTTAATATTTTAGGGAAAGGATTCTTCAAAATCACTTTAAAAGATTTTCATTGATAACTCTAGTGTTGGCAATCACCTGTGATCAAAATTTTGATAAGTAGCATGCTGAAATAATTTTTAAATATAATGTCAGAGGGGAATCTCAAAGAGGAATCATTTTTAATCATTATTTCTGAATATGAAAAAGTTTTCAAAAGTTAATTCCATCTTAAATATTAGTTATTAGCACCAAAGGTGCTGTTGGTATCAATCTACGATCTTTTGTCTATATCACTTTTCAAATAAAAAAGAAACTGCAACCAATTATTATCACCATGTATTATTTAAAAAATAATTTAGTATCATAAAAAAGTATGGAAGCACAAGTAAAATGTTCTTTCCACCAAATGTTGTCACTATGCATTATTTTTTAGAAAATAATATAGTAAATACAGTACAAAGTCCGTCACAAACTTTTTCTTTGTATGCTTTTACGCATGCGCATGCACGTTGGGAGATGTCTCCAGATTCGTTAAAAAATGCTTGGCATAATTTATGGCCAGCTACCATATTTCATGGTGAGGACGATGAAGATGATAGCCATGAATTTGAAGGTTTTCAGACATCGCAAACTAAAGGTGAAATTTTCCAATTATTGAATTTTGTAAAGAAATGTGGAGAAGCGGTAATAAATGAAGATGATATAACAGAAGTTTTTCATTGCGACGACAATGCCCCAATCATCAATCAATTAACGGACGGCGAATTCTGTAGGTTCTAGATCCAGAAAATACCGCTTCCGAAGGTGGAAGAACTTTATAACTGAACAAGAAATTATGTCTTAAAATTAAAGAGAAAGTATTAGCACAAAAAACAAACCAACTTAAACAACTTACATTGAAAGAAATGTTTAACAAAGTAAAAAAATAAATATTAAGCTTTTCCCCCCCCCTAAATTTTGATACCCTTTAGATCATAATTGCTCTTTATTTCATAAATTACGGTTTCATATTTTTAATTGTATAAGTTCCATCTTACCAGATTTAAATTGATAATTTATAATCTGGAAAAACGTCTAATCCGGGATCGCTGAAGTCCTGATGAGTCCGGATTACAGACTTTTTACTGTATAAAAATATATATAGCAACATTTAACATTCTATCAGGAATCATAAAGATAGGTTATTTTTAAATATTTTTGTAATATTGCTGTTGAATTTTATGTGGTGTAAGTGCAAAGAAAGATAAATGTAAGTAAATGCAAAGATATTTCATAAAAAAATTGTGTAAGTCACCTTATTAAGAAAATTAAACATTGATATGATAAATGAGAAAAGACTGGAAAATATATTAAAATGCATGATGACACTTAACACTCTATCAAAAATTTTTGAAATATGCTGTTTTAAAAGTTTTATGATTTTACTGCTCAGTTATACGTGGCAAAAAGGAAAAAGTGATGTTTAATAATAAAGTTGAAAAAGCTTTTATTCTTACTGATTATGTAGGCCGATTAATAAATGCTTATTGTAAACACATTATTTTTAATGCTTTTGAGTTCAGTATTTTTAAACTTTGCATATAACTCAAACTTCGTTTTTCAATTCTTTATTGGAGTTTGTAAATTAATATACATATATATATTCATATGCATATGTACTATTGATATATATACACCCCTACATTTATATCCATATTTACAGGTATTGCATGTTTGTTAACTGTAACCATCTTGGAGATCCCAGATCTTGGCGTGGAATATGTTGCAAAGCCCTTAGATTATACCTTCTCAATTCTTATCCCCAACTTCAGTTTGGGACGTGCTGTTAGCAACTTATACCAAAATCACCAGTTCAACAAGTTTTGCAATAAAAAAGAAATAAAACTTGTTTGTGATCTGAAAATACCACCAGTTTTTGAGCTAGTAAAACCTTGTTGTAAAGGTGAGTTGAATCATACATAATAAGTAAAGTTTTAAATTGTAATGCATACTATCTAGTTCAAATTTTAAGTCTTACATTGCTTTAGCTTTGATGATCTGTTAGTTTCATTAGTAATATTTTTCTGACTTAATACAGCTTAGTTCATAAATGTGGTTTTGTGTATCATTTTATGCAAATAAAAAAAAAATTATTTCATTTTAATACTTTAAAAAAAATATTCATTTATTTTCAGAGCTTATAAAATTAAAAATTTTATTGTTTAATTAAATTTTATTTTAATGAAAATAGAAATAGGTTGCATATTTAGACAGACAAGAAATAATTTTATTGTTTAATTTTATCAAAAAAATGTCTTTTATATTTTATTTTTTGGTTTAAATTAAATATAAACAATAAATAAATAATATAACTTCATTTTCACTATATATATTTGACTTAGAGAAAATAGTTAAATAATTGTTCAGATTTTTCAAACAGGCAGATAGGATGTAGTCACAGTTAGTCTTGATGTTTGGAGATGTACTATACTTTTAAAGCTCTCATGAGTTTTAGTTTGGTAATATTAAGCTCTGTTTTTTGTTGCTGCTTTAAAATGCTGCCGCTTTAAATGCTTTTTTAAAGTGCATCACTAAAACATGAAACTAGACAGGAATATCAAAAAATTAGAAAGAATACTGTAAATTAGAATAAATATTTTCATAGTTAAAGAAGAAAAAAAATCTGCTTTGATTTCTGTGAGAATTATTTTTAAAGCAAACAAACATTTTCATGAATTATATAAATATACGAAGTTAATTAAAATCATTAATATATATATATATATATGCAACTTTGCATGTTGTAATCAGAATAACATCATAAAAAATTGTAACAGAGAATATATAAATGAAAAAAATTATAGGATCTCAAAACTTTTTTTTAAAAATCCCATTTATTCATGTATAAAATTTAACCTTTGCCCATTTAGCTGCTTTCATTAAATCAAGTTATTTAATCTTTGAAAATGGATAACGCAAACATAAAGTTCATAATTCATTGCCATCAGTTTGTCTTTTAGTATTTGGTAGTTAGAGGTATGAATTTTATTTCTCACCAGTTTTCTGTTCTCTTACATATCCCCCTGAAGGGTTGACGGGGATGCAACTCCCAGCATTCTAGTTAGAACATGTACCTAGATAGGCTCGATTTCTGAGGTAAGTAATCAGTCTTTGCAGAGATGTCATTTATTCAATGGTAGGTTCAGGCTAGGCAGGGGCTGTAACAGTATTATCTTGTCTGTCTCTTGATTGTGGAGGCACTACATGGTTAGATATTGAAGGTTGTCCTTGGGGGTTTGGTACCCTTTGGTCTACACTGGGTGACAGTTTTTGACATCGACTTCATTTTCTGTGTTGGCTGCTGCTTGCCTTGACTTGCATTTCATAACCCCTGACTGTGTGCAGTTTTGTCTCCCTGCATTGAGACCAGGAATTTATGCCTTCTTGGATCGCCTCTAGGGGTTAGGTCATCATAACTGTGTATGGGCTTCTCTAAGACTGTGTCTGGGAGTCCCTTCTTCATAGTGTTTTGTTACATTACACAATGGCATATTTGTATAAAATCAGTTGCTAAAGCCACTGATTTCTTTTTATCGTAAATGTGAAAATTTATTATAGAAATTTATACATAGTTTTCTAATTAACTCTTTTGGCATGCATACTGAAATGTATGCATTTTAATTTCAAAATTTTATAAACTGCTTCTTTAATTTTTATTTTAGCTTCTCAGGATCTCTTCAAAAATATTCTATTTGTACTTTAATTTAGATTCACTCAAACATGTTTTCATCATATAAAGTTTTATTGAAAATTCAGAAATTTTAAGCAGCGTAGTGATAGGGATGCTGCTATAAGCTAGATTATTCAAATAGGATTAATGACATAAAATAATGCCAAAACTTGTAAAAATTTGTAAGCAATCCATAACATGAGTTATATTTCAATTTCTAACATTAAATATTCTAAATATTGTAAGTAATATTGGTTCTAATTGTTAATGGAACTTTTTTTTTTTTTTTTTTTTTTTTGTGTGTGTGTGTTGTTTTTTTGTTTCGTGTAACTAAGTTTGCATCATTTATAAATGTTTGAAATCAGTCAAATTAAGGGGAAAAAAGGCAACAGTATCAAATATTAGTTTCATTTTACTGTTAACTTGAGACTATAATTTTCTAAATGTATGTCACAATGTAGCATAACTAAAGATAATATTTTTTTAATGTTTTGATTAATGACACAAAATATGTTGCAAGATTACAGAAATAATTATGTTATACCTTTGAATTTATTTGTTGTTAAAATATTCAGAGTAGAAGGATTAAAATTTTGGTTGTATATTCAATGCATTGTCAAATTTCATCTGTAGTAACTGTTGTAGTATTTGAAATGTTAGTCATGCACTTATTTTCACTTGGCAAAATATCCAGCAAATATGCAGGCCTATGAAAACCACAGAATATGCCAACTATTCAAGTAGTATTGGGAAAAGCAATACCATAAATATCTTATTACTAAACCATTATATGCTAGGTGTTCACACAGGCTTCAGCATCTCAGTGATATACTGCTGACTGTTCATCCTGAATAATATATGCAAAGTACAATAAGTGATTCTATTAAACTACACAGTATGACGTTAGGGTAACAAAGTCTAATGGCAGCCAGGAATTAGCTTTGCAGTCAAATGTAATAAAAAGAGAGACAGGACCTGTATGCTTCATGATGGACCCTTTCATCGTGCTTGTGCTGACCATCAATCTGTTTCACTAACTAATGCAGTGCCCTCATCATATTCATGCTTTTCTTGGCATTTTTACAATAGTACACACCTTTATTTTAATGTCAGAGGTAATAGGAGCAGTGCCTTTCTGATAAACAAATTTTCTGATGCAGCTATTGTTTCATTGTACATGCATACACACGATATGTTAATGTCATAACCCTCGCATTTGGCTAGGGTTTACTATACATTCGCTATCAGCTTGCTAAAACTTCTTTGATAGTAATGATATTCTAATAGTCTTATTAACTACATTTACAGAATATGAGGCATTCATATCTCTTATAATACTTTTTTATATTAACAACTTTTAGCACACATTCACATAATTCATAACCTTTTACACAAGAGGCTCTAAATCCTACACAACACACAAGCTTAGATTTCATAAATTAAAATGTTTTTCTCTTTATGTTTTTTCTGGCTTGTAGCTGTGATATGAATCACATACTCAAATTGTCTTTACCTTGATGGAAAGCAACAGGATTTCATACCAAGTTTTCCCATTATCTTGTTCTAATAATGATGCTGTAAAGAATTTTTAGCATGGTTGTAGTCAAAGTAGTTGAATATCCAGCTGCATACTGAGAATTTAATTTTGCGGAGTGTAATCTCATTTGAAAACTGTGAATAGTAACAGCTTTATGCATATTCAATTACCTTCCAATATTCACTAGCTTGACAATTATAATAATTGTTAATCCACTATTTAGTGAATAATTGGAATAAACATTAACAATATAGGCATATGTGATCTCTTCTAATAAGAGAGAAATTAGATGATATGGCAAACCAAAAAGACCTTACCAAAATAATAC
The DNA here is from genome assembly GCF_044657685.1 of Stegodyphus dumicola. Classification (NCBI taxonomy): domain Eukaryota; kingdom Metazoa; phylum Arthropoda; class Arachnida; order Araneae; family Eresidae; genus Stegodyphus; species Stegodyphus dumicola. Next base: position 136,929,276 of record NC_140777.1, read on the forward strand.
CCCTTTTTTTTGGCAGAAGAAATATTTTGGGGTTGCAATATGGCTCTTTGCATACCCACTGTGTATGTCATTGTGAACATCTATCACATTAGTCAGACAAGAACCCATTTTGATTGAATAAGTAAAATAATTATAAACACTTTAACAAACACTTAAAATAAGTAAAATAGTTACAAGCAAATAGAAAAACCTCTGAGAATAAAGTATTTCCATTTAAAAGAAAGCTTTTGAGTTTTAGGGGCATAAGAGCCCAGGGATAAATAGAAGGGCTAGGTCATTCCTTTGTTCGACTCCTCGCCGACGGGAGCCTCATGGAGGGGGTGAACTGGAAGTAATCTGACGTGTCTCCATTGCACCTGATCTGATTTCCACGTTTAAAACTGTAGTTTCATTCAGTTGCGAGACAAATTTCTGCAGGTCGCATATCCCAAATTAATTTTAATCATACATATTTGTTTTCTAATAATACAAATATTTAAAATAATTTGTGTATATATATATAGTTTTAGTCAGTTTTCCTTTTAAGTTCTATATTTAAAATATCCTTTATGTAATATGGCTTCTTGTGCTGTAGCAACGTGTCGTAACACTTACAGAAATATGAAAGGAAGAGATATTGTATTTCATGGTTTCGCAAAGGACAATTTGCTTTTGACGAAAGAATGGATACATAAATGTTGAAGACAGGATTCTATTGATTTGAAAAACGCAAGAATTTGCAGCAAACATTTTCTGTGCAGTGATTATGAAGATGACATGAGAAATTGCTTGCTTGGATTGCCGCAAAAGAAACTGTTGAAATGCAATACTGTGCCGAAATTAAATTTATCATGTGCAGTAAACGAAATAACACCAAGAAATGGGAGACATTTGAAAAGAAAACTAATGCAGAATGCTTCTGAAAGACTACACAAATTAAGCCCAAAGAAAATTCATTTTGAGGCTGAGAACGAAATTGAAGCTGACAATAATAAATCAAATGTGAATGATTTTGAAATAAAACTTTCAAGTGACAATGCCCTATGTGACAATATTCCTGAATGCCCTAAGTGTAAAGATAAACTAGAATGTATTGATAATTTGAAGAACAAAATAATATCCTTAGAAAATTATAATAAACCATTGAAAAATAGAGATAAGAAAAATTTTAGAATGTTTGCTCAGCGACAAAGAAGGTGGACGATATTTAGAAAGAAATTTGTATCGGAAATTCAGAAATTAAAATCCCAAACAGCCAAATTTAGGAAAAAACAGCACAGATCGGAGAATTTGGAAAACGTGTAAAGCATATTTTTACAAAGACGCAGATTAACGCATTGCTAGAAAAGAAGGAAAAAATCAGGTGGACTAGTGAAGATATTTCACGTTGCATCGTCATAAGTGCTCTGTAATCTAAAAGCTACGATTTTTGGAAAGAAAAAAATGGGAATTCCTTTACCTAGCACTAGCACATTAAAGAGATGGTGCGCTAAATTTTCATGTAGTCCAGGAATTCAGAGTGATGTTCTTGCTGTAATGAAGGAAAGATGCAAATATTTGAATTCTGTAGAAAAAATATGCCTTCTCAGTTTCGACGAAATGCACTTAAACTCTAACTCTGCTATGACTCTAAACTGGACCAAATTCTCGGTCCTTTTCAAAAAGTGCAGTTTGTTTTAATCAGAGGTCTCATTTTACAATGGAAACAACCAATATTTATTTTATTTTAACACTCCAATGAAGAAAGAACTTCTTTTTTCACTCATAAGACATATTCAATCATCTGGAGTAGAAGTGAAAGCAATAGTGTCTGATTTAGGACAATCTAGTACTTTGTGGAAAGAGTTACAAATTTCGATTAATAGTTCTCAGTTTCCAAATCCAGTATTGCAAACAAAAAAAAAATGTGGGTTTTCGCAGATTTAGCACACTGCCTCAAATTACTGAGAAACCACTTTTTAGATAAAGGATTTGTTTTAGAAGATGGACCTGTTTTAAATGTTGATATTATTAAAGAGGTTTTAAATAAAGATTCAGGAGAAATTAAATTGTGTCGCAAACTAAAACCAAATTATTTAATGGTCAAGGGAAACGAGAGACAAAAAGTCGCTCCAACGAAAACATTATTTTCAAGAACTACCGCAAAAGGTATACTCCACCTCACAGGAAATCAAAAAGCATCTGACTTCTTTGAGTTAATCGACAATTTTGTCGATATTATGAATAGTACCAAGCCATACCCTCCTTCAGATAAAATACTTAAAGCAGCATTTGGATTAAATGAACATCATGAAAAACAAATTCAAGTTTTGGAATTAATGAAGAAAGTAATTAGTGGATTAAGAGTTCAGGGAAAAGCCAACTTACTGCCTTTCCAAAAAGGAATAATAATTTCAATAAATTCTCTTTTTGGCCTACACCAGGATTTGAAATCATCATATGATGCTAAATATATTTTAACCTCTAGATTAACTCATGATGCACTTGAAAGTCTCTTTAGTCAGATTCGAGGGCTTGGTAGGTTTAATGACCATCCATCACCTAGTGAAGTTATACGCCGCTTAAAGCAATTAATACTTGCTAATAAGCTGCCAAATTTATCTTCAAAAGTATGCATGACTAAAGAAAGCAGAAATATTGATTCATATTTAACATCAGAAATACTTGAAAGGGCTTTGAAAACTGAGGAGGAAGATGCTTTTCCATTAACCTGCAAGCACATGCAACGGGTATGTCATACCCATGTGCATTTTTCTTTTTGTATATTTCTCACCCATTCTTTCATAAAAGGATGAAACTTGGTGTAGCTGAATTCAAGGTCACATACTTAAATGGGGGAAATTCCTGAGGTGACAGGTGCAACGGATTTTTAGGAACAGCATTGCTCGGGCATGTCATACCCGCGCGTGTACTCGCGTTTCTCAGTGAGTCACTTCACACTTCTCATTTTCAAGCTTTTAGTATAGGTTTTTCTTGAAATGTAAGCATGGCACCGTATATTCCTTACAATGAAGAGATGAAAAGATTGAGAAATGAGAACTTCTTGAAACAGTTTCTTCTGATGAGTATTCATTTAGTGAAGACAATGAAGATGTTGATGACGAGGAATATAATAGTAATTATGATTCATCCATAGAGAGTAGTGATTCAGATACAGAAACAGAAAATGAAACTTTGTAATGTAGCAATGAATTTGTTGGAAAAAATGGAGTAAAATGGAACAAAAATAAATTCCGAACTAATGTTAGAATTGGAGCCAAAAATATTATAACTAAACTCCCTGAAAATACGAAGTATTCTAAAGACTGTCAACACCTTTAGTTTCCTGGTCACTGCTTATCGATGAAAATATGTTAAAACATGTTGTCGACGATACAAATATTTATATTGATTCAGTACGTGGAAATTTCACTCGTGAACTGGATGCGAAAGCAACAAATGAGTTGGAAATCAAAGCTTTAATTGGATTGCTGTATTTATGTGGAGTTTATAAATCATCCCATGTGAACGAAGAGATTTGTGGGCAACAGATGGAACGGGAACGGACATATTTCGGGAAACAATGCCAGTGAACCGATTCCTCTTTCTTTTACGATGCCTCCGTTTTAATGACATTAGAGATCGTCCCAGTAGAAGAAATGCTGATAAATTAGCTCCGATCAGAGAAGTTTTCGGAAATTTTGTCACAAATTGCCAAAAGGCTTATACTGTAGGAGAGTATGTGACCATTGATGAGAAGTTGGAATCATTCAGAGGTCGTTGTTCCTTCAAACAATATATGCCCAACAAGCCATCAAAGTATGGCATAAAAATATTTGCTCTTGTAGACGCAAAGGTATTTTATACCTGGGGTATGGAAATTTATGCTGGTAAACAACCAGATGGGCCATTTCAAGTTTTAAAAGGTGCAAGCGAAGTTTTCAAACGTTTAATAAGGCCCTTATACAACTCTGGTCGAAATTTAACAGTTGATAATTGGTATATAGGATATGAATTATCTCAAGATCTCCTAAAGAAGAAAATTACGATAGTAGGTACAATGCGTAAAAATAACAGAGAAATCCCCCCTGAGTTTCTGGCAAAGAAAAGAGAAGTATATTCTTCAATTTTTGGTTTTCAGAAAGAAGCAACACTTGTATCTTATGTGCTGAAAAAAAATAAGAGTGTGCTCCTGTTATCAACAATGCATTCCGGCGATCAAATCGATGAATCTACTGGGGAATCTAAAAATCCTGAAATCATTACATTCTATAACATGACAAAAGGAGCAGTCGATCTTGTAGATGAGATGGCAGCTGCGTATTCTACAGCAAGAGTAGCACGTCGATGGCCTATGGTGATTTTCTTTTCAGTGTAAAACGTGGCTGCCATTAATGCAAGAATAATTCTACTATCAAAGAAGGAACCACCAATGGAATACCGTACCAGGCGTACTTTTCTCAAAGCCTTAGGGATGCAGCTAATAGAAAGTGTTCAAAATGAACGACGACAAGCATCTGTAGTTCCTGATTCTAGACAAACACTGACCAGCATCTGTAGTTCCTGATTCTAGACAAACACTGACCACCAATGAACATGTTAACACAATGAACCATCCCCAAAAAAACCTAAAATTATTTACCAGAGGTGTATAGAGTGCCCCAAGAAAAAAGATAGAAAGATTAGATTCATTTGTAAAAATTGCAGCAAAAGTATATGTATGGAACATATGACCTCATTTTGTAAACAATGTTAAAAAAATTGTAAGTAAATAATTTTACCTTTCCTTATTCTTTCATATTTTGTCTGAAATGAAGTATTAACTTGGTTTTACATTTTAATTTCTTTTAAAAACCGATTAATTTTATTCGGCAAATTTTTAATTACAAACTTTTTAGTCGGGTATGACATACCCGGCGCGTGTTTTCGTGTTCGTCGGATCGGTGCGTGTGCTCGCGGGTTAAATACTATTGATGATTTGGATTTGGATTTCATAAAGGAACCTTCACCTATGGCTTGATAATTAGAATTGAATTCCAACAGACAATTTTCGACCGCCGAAAAAGAAGCATTAACATATGTTGCAGGTTATATTGCCTATCGTGTGCGAGACAAAGAACATTGGGAACAATATCTAAAAATAGTGCTGATGAACCAATATTTAATTCAGAAAGGATTAAATTTTTGTCCTTAGGAGGTTTGACTACACCTTCTCATTCATGGATGAATACAGTTTATGAGTTCGAAAACTTATTTTGTGTAGTTCATGGTACAACTTACTATAGAGGGAAGCATGTAATTGGCTCTTTAATTAATAAACTGGAGAAACATTATCCTGAAGTTAACAGAGAAGCAATTTGTTTATTTTGCAGAGTGTGAACTTTTATTAGAATACGTTTCTTAAATAGAAATGCATATGTTTTTTCCCAAAGAAAAGCAACCCAAAAGGCAAAAAAAAAAATGGATTGCTTCGAATATGGCAGCCAATAAATAATGTTTCAACAACTTGTAGTTGCATTGCGACTGTACAAGTAAGCATATATAATGTGTCTTGATTTGAAATATTTCTAGATGACATTTTAGAAGTTAATAGCATAAAGCATATTTCAAATGAGAACTAATTCTGTTAAGTTGTTGTTACAGTTATTTTTATTGTATCCTCTGTTATTATTGATTCGATTTTGCGCTAGCTTAGCATTCTAGATAAAATATATATAAAGTATAACATTAAAGTAATTTGCATAAGAAGACCTGCCCCCTTAACTCCCACTTTTGAAAAATTAAATAATATTTTTTAGGTACTGTGAGTAAAGTTGTTTTGTCTAAATTAAGATAACAATCTTACATGTATTTATTTAAATGAATTATTGATGTAAGCCTAAGTTACAAAATTATTTAAAAAAAATAATATATGTTATTATATTGAATCGGGAGAAAAATATGCCAATGTAAAATTTACAATTAGGCTGAAACTCAAACTTAAATTAGCAGAAATTTTGCCATATATAATCATACATGTTTAAAACTATGCCAATTTAAGGTTGTTTTTTGATTAATTTTAAATAGCTGTTATTATAGTTATCTTAGAAGGAGTAGTACAGTTCTCTTAGTTAACATGCAGATAAAGAAATGATTAGAAACAAACAGGCATTTAAAGAAAAAAAAATCCTGCGAATTAAAAAAAAAGAAAAAAAAAAGAAAGAACTTTATGCTAAGAGTAGCGCATTTTATCTATTATTTTAAAATTGAGTAAGTGCTATTAAATTTTTTAATGTTCAGTGTAAAATGCATACTGCAGTAACATTGTCTCTTCCAAATTATAGCTATCTTTCACACACAGCTCATTTTAAACGCTGGTTCTTCAAATTTAAAATGCTAATTTCTATGTTGTCAATTGCATCTCCGTGCTCAGTGGCATCATTGCTACATCATCACTCCCCACTGCCTGTTTCAGGGGGAAAAGCTCTATGAGCTAGCCCTTCTCTTTTAAGTCCTGATAAGAGCCAACATCAGTGGCACAGTGGGAGGGGGGCAAGGGGGTCTATCATGCCCTGAGCACCATTTGCAGAGGAGTGACAAATGGTTCGCAAGACAAACAAGATTTTCTGGAAAATTAAAATTTTTATTTTGATCAATTTCTGAGAAATAAGTTTTAAATCAATAATTATTGTAATATAATTAATTATTTCCTTTCTTGGTGATCTGTAATAATGTTTACAGTAAATCAATCAAATATCTCCCTATGCAAAACGCTCTTTCTTCTTTCTTTCCAAACACTTTATTTTAATCAAATAGTGTTTTTTTTTTTTTTTTTTTTTTTTTTTTTTTTTTTATGAAATGCACGTACAGCTCACGCTTGTTATTTTAAAGCGACAACAAACAATACATTGTAGTCTTTTATAAGCCCTTCAACCTTGAACTATTATTAATTTGGCCACTAAATTATAATAATCAAATAGTAAGCCACATCAAAAGAAATAAATATTAGGGACTTTTATTTAGCTTGACTCCCAATATCACTCATCGACAGCAAATGTCGCAAGTTTTTAGGTATGTAGATACTGATTTTACCAGTAGAAAAGTTTCTACCCAAGGATCTTTTCGGGGATTTATTGAAGTACATGCTAAAGATGCAGCCTCAATTGAAAGTATAATTTCCAATCATCAGATTTCATTAACAAACATTACAATGGGAATTTAAAATTGCTTTAAAGAAAACTGTTAAACCTGAATCTGAAACAAAATAGAGTGCCAGAGCACAAGCAGTTTAGTGTTACTACCGATGAGCTGGAAGAATTAGTAGAACTATTAGAAAAATTAGCAGAGGACAGTTCTACCCAAGTGACACCAGAAGTGAAGCTACAATTTAATTACAAAATACACTGAATTTTAATTTCATAATTTAAGTCCATTTCTGGCATGAAATCTTGAGAACTAATTGTATGCAGCTAAGATTATAAGATCTTAAAATGAATTTTAGAGAAGCATTGCTTGATCATGAATCATTAGCAAGTGAATTTGTAGAACTTCGAGATGAGATCTGCGAAAAGTAATATCTCTTTACTGAATATCGGGTATTGATACAACATTTCATGTTAGAAGACGATGAAAAATGCCTGGAGTATTGGCTAGAGATATTGGCCTTTCTGCAGAAAGGGAAATTTCTCACATTATGAAAAGCATTCCCGATCATCTGCAGCAGGAAATAAGTACACAATTTACATGACTAAGTAATCTTAATTCCAAATTTTTCTATTTATTAAATGTTGAAAATATATTAAACAAGAATAATGTTGATAATGATCTTGTAAAGAATTGTAAAAACCTGGATGAATTTTATAATACAGAGTTTAATGGAATAGAACTCTATGTCGAAATATTTTGCTCAAAACAGTTAAGAGATATTATGATTTTGGATATAACTGTGGATGAGGAAATGTTTTGGTGAGTGATATATGATGTGTAGGTGTTATAAGATATAAGAAAAGAAAAAGAAGCAATGAACAAAGAATAATTAAAATTATTTTGATGAAATGTGTCAGTAAATAAAAAATGTACAATCTATGCATATTATACAAGTAAACAAAAAATGTATTTTCTCAGATACAAATGAGTTTCAATAAGGGGTATGGTTTCCCTGATCAAAAGCACTGTCGCTCAACTACGAAGTGTGGAATGAATGAGGTTAACAATAAGAGACTGGGGTATTCTCTCCCTCTCCTGTAGAAGACAGCTTTTTAACTCCTGAATTATTTCTGAAGGTGATAAGCGACTAGCAACCCTTCTCTGTAGAATGTCCCAAGCATGTTCTATTGGATTTGTAACTGAGAAATATACTGGCCAATCTATTTGAAGGATTCCTTTATCGAAAAGAAAATTATTCGTTAGCTGAGCCCGATGGGGCCTGGCATTGTTGTTCATGAGAATGAATTCAGCCCCTGACTGCTACAGTGTGAAGGAGCACAATTGGTCGGAGGATCTCATCCCTATATTACTGAGCCATTGCTGTTCCATTCCTGATAATGTGCAGGTTGGTATGGCCGTTGACAGAAGTAATGACCCAGATCATCACTCCACTTCAGCCAAATAGAACACTTTCATGCACAAATGGAGGAATATTACTTACGGGGTACTCTCTGGATGAGAATCCAGCTAGTGTGAGGTTGTACACTAAAGTAGAACTCATCCGTGAGCACGTTGTTCCACTCATCTCATCCCCATATGAGATGCTCCTGTGCCCACCTTCTACCGATAGCACAATGGACCTGTGTCAACAAAACACAAACCATAAGTGTGCAAGCATACAAACCATATGGTGGAAATGGTTTTGAATAGTTTGAGTTGAAACTCTGGTACCGGTAGTGCCTCTATCTGAAGTAGTGCCTCTGACCTAAGTGTTAAATACCGATTCTCATTTTGTGCTGTTGCAAGCATACGACCTTGTCCCGATCTACGGCAAACATTTCCAGTTTCCAAAAACCAATTCCTTAGTCTGGAAATCACATTTTGAGAAACTCCTAATGCTTCCACTATAATGGGTTGCATTTGACCATGCGTAAATGACCAATGGCCTTCAGACTAGCGATTCAACTAAGTCACTTTGCTGAAACATCATATTCACTACTACAAAACATTCAACGTGTCTTCATTCAACGTTCTCTTCTTGTCTATTCAACGTGTGTCAATTGCTTTTAATCTCCTACTGCAAAAGGAATGTTGCAGATCACTTTTCACTCCTTATCTAAAACACATAGTTTTCGACGTCACAGACTAAATTTGCATATTCCCAACTTTGTAAACATTATAATTTTCCTTTATAACCTCTTCTATTTCCTTTTGTTAAAAAAATCGTCGATTTATGGTTATTTCATACCAAACTCGCAATGTCCCCTAATTGTTTTGAGCAGTGTATGTGATTGCAAGATGTTACTCTACAGTAGAAAAGAAATTGAACCTAAAACTCCCATATGGAGAAAATGTTTTTTTAAACCTAAGAGTCGCACTTCAAATACTCCTTACTATTTTGTTACTAAATGCTGTGAATGTTTGTTCAGTAAATTAAAATTAATTTTGACATATTTACAATCACCAATGAAACAAGATTGCATAAGTGATCTAACATTTTTAAATGTGAAAAGAGAAAAATTTGAAATGATTGACTTAGATGAAGTAATTGAAAAATTTGCTTCATCCAAGGCAAGAAAAATGTATACATAGTAATTAATTGTATTAATGTATTGTAATATAATATTATTGTTAAAAATATATTTACTTATCTATAATATATATTAACCTTTTTATTATTTAAAAATTATAAATTTTTTAAAACAATTATATAAATATGTAAAATAAATTATACCCATTTAACTGATTATAGATCATCGTATGTCTGATTTTTCCACCAACACAGATACGTTTACAAATCCAATGCTAGTTTTGATTTTTTTTTTTTACTAGATTTTTTGTCTCAAATTTAAAGCCTGAGTCTATTATCCCGAAAAACTGTTATAGCATTTCGTAGAAGTGTTGTTAGGTAGTGACTGTTCTTAATATATTTTAGAGTATTTTAAGGCAGAGTTAGCATTTTATTATTATTTGTATTATTTAGGTATTATGAGTATATTCTATACATTATATTACTGCAAATGTTTTTTTGGGGGGGGGCCACCAGAAAGGTATTTTGCCCCAGGCACCAGTTATGCTCACTATGCCACTGGCCAACATAACCCAAAAAAGGTTCTGTTGGTCTCATCTAGCATTATCCATATATCTGATAAAAAATTATACATGTGGAAAGTGATTACATTAAGGAAATTTAATGCATTTTATTTTGTAAATGAATGTCTTATTTCACAAAAACATTGTTACTTATAAATATTTCTTATCCATCTCTTATATATTAGCCCATGACTATTTCACTCTGTTGCCACATTTTAAATTTGTTTCAGGTTCATTTTGTAATGGCCTCTTTTTGATTTAAAAAATATTTTATATAAATATGAATTCTAAAAAATATAGAGTTATCATGAGAAGATAGTTATTGTTCATAAGAATAATGTTTTCTGTTTTTGGTGGTAAGCAAAGACGGGATTAGTAAAGTAGAAAGAACAATGTTTGTTATTACTGTTATTTGCTTAAATGCATATTTTAATTATCATAATTCCATTATTATATCTTTTTATAACTTTGAAAATGTAATTAATGAAATTCTTTTTCTTTAAGGTAAATGTGGTGACACTTGTATTCCATGGGAAGAAAATTATCTTTCCCTGAATTCTCCTGGAATTGGAAAACAGCTGCTGTTCTTTGTTCTTCAGAGTGTAGTTTTTACATCATTACTTATTTTATGTGAAATGAACTTCTTACGTTACCTCAGATATAAAATTAAAAGCCATAAAATAAGGCCCAGTAGCATTTCATCTGTTGAAGACACTATTGAAAAAGATGTAATTGAAGATGATGATGTCAGAGCTGAAAGATTAAATATTTTGAATACTTCTCTCATAAACCAATTTGCAACAAATCATTTAGTTGTTAGACTTCTGACAAAACAGTATGGTTCATTACTTGCGGTTAACAAATTGACATTTGGGGTTCGAAAGGGAGAATGCTTTGGATTGCTTGGTTTGAATGGAGCTGGTAAAACTACCACATTCAAAATGATAACTGGTGATGAATCCATAACATCAGGAGATGTTTTTGTAGATGGCTATAATATCAAGAAGGAAAGTAGGAAGGTACCACCTTTCTTAATTTTTTATTAACTTCTTCAGCTTTATAATTTTTAAACAGATTTGAAGTTAACCTTTAATATAGAATTCACATTGACTAGCCTTAAAAAATGTTTTTAGGGGAATTTTATCAAAAATTATTTAAATCTAATTTTGTCATTGATGAAGCAAATCGTATTCTATAAACATTTATTTAATTGTTCATAGCATTTAAAAAAAATGAAAGAAGTATATTTGAAACCTTTAATAACAGAGATCCAGAAAATTTATTCTTTCTTGATATAAGGTAGCTGTAAATTTCACCAAACTACATATTATACCTGTAATTATATTTCTTCAAACAGGTTTTTCTCGCCCTTTGCTTCTCATTTTTATAATTCTAACAAAAACATTGAGAGGATAAAATAAAAGATTAAAAACTACATTCAAATTATTTAAATGTAAATAAAAATGCATTGAAATCTTTTGTAAAAAAGGCATTTAAATTTTCTTATTTTATGCAACATATTAGGAACTAATACTCTTTATTTTTTATTAGTATGTATTGCATGTTTGTTGATTCATATACTATGAGAAATTTATGACTTAAAAGTCTGTGTAAAAAATGGCATTCTATAGGTAGTTAAACGGCATTATATGTCTTAATTTTAAATTGCTTAATCAATGTTAGGGAATTTCATTTAAATGTATGACTATAGTGCTGTATGCATTAGAAAATGTATTACTCAAAAAACATACTTGATTTTGTTTTCTTGCATCAGTCATCAAAAAAAATAAATCTAATATACAAATTGTTTTAATCTGTTTTAAATTTAGATACAGGTAGAAACAAAAATTAATAACTACATTCATGTAATATATAATTAACCCTTTAATCGATTCAGCTATGTGCGAGATATTTCCTTAATCTAGCAAATAGAGAAAATTGTTCTGCAGATAACTGCCAGACAAAAGGTACTTTTTATTGCAAGCACAACTATAATTATTTTGATGTAAATGAAACTATTAAATTAGTTTTTATTTTCATTTTTAAGAAGTATTATATTTGTTTTTCATTATTTGAAAATTTTATCTGCAATACATTAATAAAATTTCCTAAAAAGGCAATTTTTCCTCAAAAATGTTGCAGGAGCAATTGCTGAATAAGAATTCTGGAAGTTATAATTATAGAAATTGGTTGGAAGGAAAAGGGAAAGTTTGTTCTAAGATACATAAAGTCCTTAATTAGGAGGGAAAAGTCTTTATTTTCACAATTTTAACTCCGTTTATTTGCGGCATCAAAAACACATCAACAATGCAGTAATAATACTCTCTTTGGAGGAGCATGTTATATTAAATGAGCAGAAAAGTAACATTTTCTAATTCTAATAATGTATCAAAATTAAATTTTGTGTGGATATTTATTAATTAATCATACAAACACCAATTGATAAATTAATTTTAAAATTTTCACATAGATTTTATTTAGCCCATAAGCCATCAAGCATCTTGAATTCTTATTTCTCAGGGATATCTGATAAGCATGTGAGACATATTCATAAATTTTCAATAATGACAAAAAATGTCACTAGTTCACATTTATTGTTAAACAAGGCTATTATGAAATATGAGCAACAGAAACAATATTTAAATAATACCATTTAGGTAATAAAATATATGTTTTTAATTGTTTAATTTAATTGCTATATGGATTTGAAAGAAATCTGGGGAAATTAAAAGCTAGAAAGTTTCTTAAAAGTTTTAAAAGTTTAAGGGACTGACTGATGAGTGGCACCCCCCCCCCCAAAAAAAGGTAAGAATTTATGTTTTGTCAAAATTAAGATTTTATAAAACAACATTAAAACTATTAATAAGGAAAATTTGGTAACTTAAAATGGGAAAAATATGAAACTGAGTTGCAGTTAACCTTATCAGCTGTGATATTTACATAAAATGCATTAATAATTTCCTTTATTGTTATGTGTCTATGCAAAGTATAATTTTATTTCTTGTTTCAATAAAAAGTTTCATGATGAATTGTTTGATATTTTGCTAATATAACTGTTTATCTGATTGGTTACAAATTCAGTTTATGATAATTCATTTATAATCTCTGCCTTTTTATACCAAATTTAAATTTTCAATAATAATTATATTTCAGGGAATGACAATGTTATGATAGCTAAAAGTATAAATGGAAAATTTAAAATGTTTGTTTTAATTTCCTTTATTTTAGGTCTCACTATGTTTTGGATAATGAAAATCATTCATCTCGAAAGACTTAATTTTTTAAAAAATTTAGTTTTGAAACATGCACCGTATTCCTGTATATTCTTTAGAAGAACTTTTTAAAATAATTTTGGAATTAATTTTAACAACATACATCCAGAAACAACATATATATTGTGCTCCAGAAATAAGTAGTTGGGGAAAAGACACATGAAAATAAATTTTTGTTATTATTTTGCATTTCTTAACAACTGCACATTTTTATTTTACAGGTTCAGAGTAGAATTGGTTATTGCCCTCAATTTGATGCATTAATTGATCAATTGACTGGAAAAGAAACTTTAACTTTATTTGCTCGTCTCAGAGGAATACCTGAATTACTAATTCCAGACCAAGTTAAAGTTTTAAGTGAACTTTTGACATTTGAAGTACATATTAACAAGCAAGTAAAAGACTACAGGTAAAGAAAAAAATTTTTTACATATTTAATTGCTCCTTGGGGTCAATTATATGTTTCTTTGCTTTTTAATAGGTGTCACGAAAAATATACAAGTACAAGATAGCTTTTTCACTTGTAGAACACCTATCCATTTTTAACACAATTGTTTAATAATATCAATAACGTAATTAACACTCTGAAAAATATTTTAGAATAAGAATGTTTCTTTTCATTAAGAGGAGGGGGAGTCTTAAAAATTTGTAAAATAGTATGCCTTCCCCAAAGTCTTAAATAAATAAAGTGCAGATATAAGTAGAAGTGAGTGAGACACCCGAAATTCACCACTAGTTGTACAAGTACAGTTTCATCACACTAAGTGTGTGATTCCACTTCAGTTTTGAGTGGAAACACCCAAGAGATGGTCTGAGTGTTTTTCACCCCTCTTCCCATATTACCAACCTCTCAAGAGGACTTTTGGCTCACCCTGTATTTTGAGTGCTATTTTGCAGCAGACTCCATGCTTACAAACACTCATGCCTTCTCCAGGGGTCAAACCTGGGCAAGTTAAAAAGAGCTTATTGTAAAATTTTTGCTAGAAAAAGAAAATTTCCACTTTTTATGGTTAACTTATGTAAATTTTTAAAGCAATTTCAGAAAAATATGACAGTCTATTCAAAATTATCACTAACATTCCTATTTCTTCACTTATTTTCTTGATTTTAATTCTTTTATTTCTAAAGCATTGGTTATGAAAATCAAACTCATCAATATGCTTATTCTTAATTTTTTTATTCTTTCTGTTTGTAACTAAATGATTAACTTTAAAAATTTGCTTTTTTTTTTTTTTTAATATAACCAAATTGAGGAAAAACCTATAATTTTATTAAATATAACCAAATTGAGGAAAAAACCTTTAATTTTATAAATGCAGTTATGCTAGACAAAATTTTAATTTATTTAGGAGAATTTATGTCTTGAAAGAAGCCAAAGTTAATTTCCAACAGTCTAATGAAATCTTCAGTATTTGCTGTAAATTTTAATTATTTATTTAGTCAGTATTTTTTAAGGAACTGAATGTTTGGAATATCAGTTTAAATAGAAATATATATATATGTATATATACACTGACAAGCCGAAATATCTTGACCATCTGTACATTTTTCAATGATCTCATCTGGATGACATGGAGGGCATGTGGTTAAGTAGGAATGGTATTTAACTGCTGTGGGGACTGTGCAGCAAACATTCCACTAGTGTGCTTCAGTTGACCTAGCGTCATTGTCAACTACACTTACAGTGGAACAGGGAACATCAAGACTGGACTCTTGGTGAGTGGAAGATAGTTGCCTGGATGATTGAATCACGATTTCTTATTCATCACGTCGGTGGTTGTGTCAGGGTACGCAATCTTCGAGGTGAACAATTGCTCCCGCCTGAACAGCAGGTCACACAGGCTGGTAGTGGCAGTATTATGCTTTGAGGGACTTTCTCATGGGTGCCTCAATTGTAGTAGAACAGATCATGAAAGCTGGGGACTATTTGAATATAGCTGCAGATCAGTTCCAGCCTTACATAGCTTCTGTCTTCCCAACTGGAAATGGAATCTTCTAGCAGGACAATGCCCCATGTCACAAAGCTTGAATTGTGTTGGAGTAGTTCAAGGAGCATAAGGATGAATTCCAGTTAATGTTATGGGCACTTAACTGACCAGATCGTAACCTGATGTAGCGCATTTGTATGTCATGGTGCGGCAGCTCAAACTCCACCATGTCAGAATGTCTCAACTTTGCTTGACCACTGCTTAGACATTTGGTACAACCTATATTGAATCATTTACCAAGAACTTCTGGAATCAAGGCAAGTTGCAGCTGTTTTGCAGGCCAAAGGTTGCATTATTGAGTAGGTGATTATAATGTTTTGGTTCTTCAGTGTGTAATACATAGACTCCAACTACTACGGATTCTCCGTAGTTTCTACGGAAATTCATGAAAAACTACGAGCTACGAAAAGTATGGAAAAAACTACGGATTTTACAGAAACAAGAGCAGGAGAACCAGTACGCAAAACGGAACCAACTAATTCATCCGATGATTGGCTGAATACTCGTGTTATCATATATCACGTGTTGAGTGCGTTCCTAGTTTTGAAGAATTAGCCAATCGTAGATCAGTAACTCCAACCGTTAACGACTTATCAATAGTTCCACCCAATTGTCTGTCTCCCAGGTTCCTCGCTGATGCGTGTTTAGGCTGCATTCGGCTGCATTGTGTAGTTTACAGCGAGAGCTTAGCGTGTGTCTTGTGAACTGTGAATCAGGTGAAAGATTTTTAATCATAATGCTGCCTCGAACGAAGAAGCCAAAATTATCAAAGCAGAAGTTTAAAGATTCATATTCTTCAGAATTTCCATGCATTAAAGCGTCCGAAATTTCTGTGAATCACGCACACTGCAGTGTATGCAACAAAGACTTCTCAGTTGCTCATGGCGGAAAAGATGACTGTAAACGGCATGTGTTTTCTCAAAAGCATATAGAACTTGGCACTGTAAAATCTAAAGAAATAACAAATTTCTTAATAAAAGATGATGAAACAGATCCTATAAAAGCCGAATGCTATTTTGTTCGTTTTTTAATTGAACATAATCTACCGCTTTCTGTTTCGGATCATTCCAAAGAGCTTTTCAAAGCAATGTTTCCGGATTCTGCCATAGCAAAAAAATTTAGCTGCCGTCATACCAAAACTGCTGCTATTATGAAAACGCTTGCAGAAAATACTGTTGCTGATATTATAAAATCAGTGTGCAGTACATCATTTTCTCTAAGTACTGATGGAAGTAATGATAACAATGATAACAAACTGTACCCATTGGTTATAACATACTACAGTAAAGAAAAGGGAGTGATAATTACTTCATTGATTTCTATTTTAGAATGCACGAATAATACAGGAGAAGGTATTTTTAATTGTATAAATGAAAACTTTAAAAACAAAGGTTTAGAATGGAAAAATTCCTTATCATTTTCTTCAGATAATGCTAGTAATATGATTGGAAAGTTTAAAGGTGTAGCATCATTTATCAAAATGCATCAACCAAGTATAATCACCCGAGGTTGTCCGTGCCACCTCTTGCATATAGCTGCAAAAAAAGCTACTGAAAAATTAATTGGCTCAGAAATTGAAATGTTGATAATAGATATATATTTTTACTTGGAGAAAAGTTCGAAAAGGAAGCATAGCTTCAAAGTTGCTCAACAAATTTTGGGACAGAATGCAAAATCTCATAAAATTTTGAAATATTGCAGTACGAGATGGTTGTCTCTTTTAGAATCTATAACAAGGATTTTGGAACAGTGGGATGCTGTGATAAATTTTTTTGGAGATAAACCAGATAACAGTGAGAATGAAGGAAAGAGATTGCAAAACATTAAAAAAATTTTACAGTCACCGACCACCAAATTGTACTTGTTATTTTTGAAAAATACTTTGCCTTTGTTTTTAACAGTAAATATTAATTTGCAACAACAAGCTCCTTATATACATAAATTGAGAAGAGAACTTTTTGAACTTCTAATGAATTTATTTGTTAGATTCGTAAAACCATCAGTAATTTCTAAAGAAAATGAAGATGTTACTCTAACGTCTATTCCATTTCAGAAGTATAGTAAACAAAAAGAAAATGAAAATTTAGTGATTGGTGCGGAAACAAGACTATATTTAAAAAATGCCAAGTTGAATGAAAGTGAAGTGAAATCATTTTTCAATTCTGTGCGAGCTTTTTTTGTAACTGCATGTTCATATATAATTGATAAATTTCCACTGAGTGATCCATTTCTAAAACATGCTGAAGTTGCTGACATCAACTTGAGAACTGAAGTCTCATTTTCATCTGTTCTTTACTTGATGAATACTTTTCCATCCATTATTGATGAAAAATGTCTTAATCAAGTAGAAATTGAATTTTCCATGTATCAAGTAGATAATTTGAAAGAAATTGTAGATTTGCGCATTGATATAGCATGGGGAGAAATTGCCAAATTAAAAAATATGAATGGGCGTATTAAATACAAAGTATTGCCTTCTGTAATGCTTGCTGTCTTAATAATACCTCATTCAAATGCAGCTTGCGAAAGAATTTTTTCTATTGTTAAAAAAAATCAGACGGAATTTCGACCAAATTTAGGTCTTAAAACTCTTGAAGCAGTTTTGATTGAAAAAATAAATAGGCAGGCAAATGAAGAACTGTGTTATAAAAAAACATTCTCAAAATCAGAACTTAAGCTTGCTAAGCATGCTACATATAAATCTTTGCATTCATAAATTATGCGTATTTTGTTTAATACTTATATGTATCATTCTTGGTTATTTAAATTTTATTTCCCTGTAGAAATCATATCCAGAATAAAGATATGATTTATAGCTTCTGATTTTTTCTATGATTAGTAGTGATTTGAAGTACTTTTTATTAGTGAATGCTTGAGGAGTTAAAAGAAAATTTCTAATTAAATGTGCATATAATTTACAAGGTATATTTTTAATTATTCAGTTTTATATGTATATGGATTTTAAATGTAATAAAATTGATTACAATTAATTATTAATTTAAAATTAATGAATGGTTAATTACAACATACGCTACGCGCACATTTTCAAAGTTGTAAAAATGTCGTTCGCGCGTTGACTACTGACAAGGTTTGCTGAAGGTTGGAGTCTATGGTAATATCTCTTTTAATGGATAACACCAGAATCATGACTTAGTAACCACATCAACCCATTTTGAAACAAAAAAGTGTTATCTGTATGAAAGATAAATTTTAAATTACACTTTTATGGTACTTTTTACTGCTTGTTCATAAGATCTGAATTCATTGCAAAGTTTCTACTAATCTACAATATCTTTCATTTTTTGTATTTTATACCTGTAGATTACTTCTGTGTGTAAGTGTTCTCTAATCATATTGAATAAACTGAACAATGAACTTTCTCATTCACTCATTCTTGTTAGTTTTGCTTAACTTTTGAATATTTATTTTCCTATAGTGGTGGCAACAAAAGAAAACTGAGTACAGCTGTTGCTCTCATTGGGAACCCACCAGTAGTCTTTTTAGATGAACCCACCACGGGGATGGATCCAGTTTCACGTAGATGCATGTGGAATGCTCTTTTGCAAGTCTTAGAATCTGGGCGTTCTATTGTATTAACTTCTCATAGGTACTAATGTTTTCATGATTGGATTTGGCACAGTTTGTTTATTTGTATTAAAACAATATCCCTAATATCTTTTTTACTCTGAATGACTGATTTTGTCTGCGTTGTATTTGTTCAGCTTTAACGCAAAGGTTATCAGAGTTCTTGACATTAAAGAAATTAAATTTTTTAAAAAGAAAAATGATATCTTAAATATAAATTTTATGTTTTTTTATGAAATTTGATTAAGAACTGAATTATGATCATATTGCAAAGTGTGTGTTTTGTATTATTTTATCTCTTGTCAAAACATAATTTATTTAGCTTATATCTTGATAAAAATAAGCATTTTGATTATGGAATTTTTTGGAGGGGTGGGAGGAAAAGCAAAATGTGGTTTTGATTTAAAGAAAGTAATGTATGGAAATTTTAAGGTTTATGAAATAATCTAATTGTATTACTTAAATACCCTTGATTATGGGATATTTCAGATTGTTATGGGCTCTTATTATGTTTTTTTTTTTTTTTTTTTTTTTTTTTTTTTTTTTTTTTTTTTTCCAGTATATCTTTAAGAGAAAAAATTTTCATAAGTTATTGAATTTTAAAACTATCCAATAATGAGTACATAATTTTAGCAGTTTTGCCATGGAGGATTTTTGAATCTAAAAGTTGATTTAAGGAAACAATTAGCATGAGTCGTGCACATGCTTAATTATTATGATGCTCTAATCAAACGAAATTGTTTTTGAGATTTTATGTGAGAGTTCAACTTCATTAAATAATAATTAAAATGTGCTAATAGAAACATAATTATGTTAATTAATTTACACATTATACCAATAATACTTAATATTTTATAATATGTATCAAATTTAATATTAGCTGTATAATTCGTTGAAGCAGATGTATAAGTATGTTTTGGGTTATAAAATAATATAAAGCTTTATCAAATGTTTCCTATTTTTAATTCATGTCTGGCATAAAGTTTCCAGTTTAGTTTACTTTCAGAAACCTTATTTTTCAGTTAAATTAAAAGTTGCTTTTTCATTTGTTTTTATTTTAAAATTTATTCATGTTTGTAACAATCTTTTTTCTAAAGATTTGAATTCAATATTTTAGCTGAACTTTACCTCTCATATATAACCCTGAAAATTGTAATGTAATATAAAATTTGTTGAGTATATGAATTATGTGTACAGTACACAGTCTGTAATCCGGACGTCCATAATCCAGAATGATCTATAATCCGGACCTCAAAGCTACAAACTTTATGCGCATGCATAAATGCATAATACGTTTACGCATGTGCTAGGCTAAAATTATTTAAGGCATTTCAGTTAATGTTGCAGATTGCGCTGTTCCTTAATCTTCTAATTTGATCCGGCTTATTATTTTTTGCAGACTGTTAGAACAATTTTATAAAAATTAACCTTGGACTTTCGATTATGTCAGAAAGAGTTTCCAATTCTAGAGCTGCCAAAGGATCTACAAAGCGAAATCATGTTTCAATGTCCATTAAACAAAAAGTGGAATTGTTGTAAAAAATGGATAAAGACCTGTCCATCTCAAAATTATGCGAGAAGTATGGCATTGGAAAGTCCACTATATATGACACAAGAAAAAGGAACTTTTTGAATTTTTTGTGGAAGCATCTTAAACAACTTACATTGAAAGAAATGTTAAATAAAGTAAACAAATAAATATGAAGCTTTTTTGTAAATTTTGATACCCTTTAGATCTCTTTATTTCATAAATTACGAGTATTTTCATATTTTTAATTGTATAATTTCTGCATGCCATCTTACCAGATTTAAATTGATGATCTATAATCTGGAAAAACCCCTAATCCGAAATCGCCGAAGTCCCGATGAGTCCGGATTACAGACTTTGTACTGTATATATAACTAAAGAGTAAAAGTAATTTAAATGTTCATTTAATGTATTTTACTTTAATAAATTAAATAAATTTTATCTCATTTTCAATAGCAGATTTTTTTATTGTTCAAAATCTACCCTTAATGTGCAAATCTATGCACTTTGAAAGTTGCTAGTGTACTCGGTATCTACAAAAGTCATTGTGCTGCCTTTATTAATTTATTAAAAAATTGTATTTCATAATTTTTACAAAATACTTTCTTTGTTTTGTTTTGTTTGCAAAAGTAAAGGTTGCATAGATTATTTTTGTGGATATGATGCATAATTACTAAATTATGTTTATTAATTTTTATTTATTTAATTACTGAATTATGTTTATTATTTATGGATATCTGTTATACTGAATTAAATTCGTTTTAGTATGTTTAATTTAGCTGATAATTTTTGAATATTTTGCAGTATGGAAGAATGTGAAGCACTGTGCAGTCGTTTAGTAATTATGGTGAATGGAAAATTTTGCTGTTTAGGTAGCCCACAACATCTTAAAAATAAATTTGGAAAAGGATTTACTTTGATGATAAAAGTTGGTCGCCGACCCATTGCGAGTTTCTGCCAGATGAAAAATGCACTCCATACTGTAACAGATATTGCTGGCAGTTCAACCTGTGAATGGTTGCCAACTGGTAATCCTTTGTTACAAGATATTGATGATGTAAAAGCTTTTGTTGAAAGGACATTCATGAGTGCAACATTAAAGAATGCTCATGAGACTCTTCTTCACTACCACATTCCAAATCCTCAGTTAACCTGGTCTGAGATATTCCGAAGCATGGAAGAAGCTAAACAGTCTTTGAATATTGAAGATTACAGTGTGGGAGAGACAACTCTTGAGCAAGTGTTTTTAAATTTTGCCTTGGTTCAACGAGGAGCAGATATTTTAACACTGTAATAGATGATAATCTACAAGTTTTTTCATTAAGATAATATTCTGTAAAAATCTACTAATGCTCCAGTGACCTGCCATAATATTTAATAAACAATAGTCTCTGGTATAAATATGAGAAATAATTATTCTAGCCTATTTTAAATTATAGCTAGAAAAATTAATGTATCATTACTGATTGTTATCAGTTTTGGGTTGCTTTACATTCTTAATAATTAGCATTCTTATTTAACTCAAATTTTTTATTAATGGTATATTTGGTTGGTCTAAGGAATCACAAATCTGGTGCATTAAATCATCTATCTGATTGAGTTTCTAAACTTATAATTGTTATTTGTTGTAAATCTATGATGTTCATGTCTAATATATATATATATATATTTTGAATTTTATGTCTGATATTTGTGAGTTCAGTTCTTTATCTGTTTATAATTTCATACAGCTTTTTTTATGACAAATAAATTCTCTCTATTACTATTCTATGACTTTAAATTGTGATATGATGAAGAAAAGGGAAAATCTCAGACTGAACAGTAATAATCTACTTACTCGTTGTCATAGGTCAATAAATGTATTATCTAATTTAAATGGTGAACTCAGAAATGTTATTATAATTTTTTTTAATCTTACAGTTGGTGTATTAAAAATTTAGGAAAGCTGCTTTCTCGTACATATCTATATCTTTCTCTCTCTTTCTGCATATATATATATATGTATAATTTAAGAATTAATTGAAATATACTAAACATTGTATGTCTGAATGTGTATGCTTCATGTACTGTATAGCAAAAGCACTAGGAAAGATAATATTATTAACTATAGTGCCTTTAATAAATAAATCTGAATCTGTGTATAAAGTAAAATGACTCCTAACACTGAATATTTCTTTTTTATTAGGTGTACAAAGGCAGTATAACCTTCGATATATATATATATATATATATCAAAGGTTTTGTATGTATATGGGTACAATATTTTTTTTAAAATGCGTTAAAGTGCAGAATTATGTTACTCAAATAGGCCAGTATAATCCTAGAGATGCTGTTTTGGTCAGGAATTGAATCTAGTGCCTGATGACAATTGCTGTAATTATGGTATTTATTTAAAGTCCATTGATTAATTTTGTAATTAGAGTAATAATTTTATACATGACATTAGTTTTCACGTCTCATCTATCATTAATTTTAATAAGGTAATTTCTAATATTAAAAATATGCATCAGATTTGTTTTTCTTGTATAATGACAATACATTATTCATTGAAGTTCATTTTTCATACCATTCTTTTAATTATTTATACCGGAGCCTTCTCCTTTATGAGAAATGAAACTCATAAAAATTATAAATTTATGGATTTGTATTAAAGTTTTCTAATATATAAAACCATTTGTAACTACTTTTTAATAATTTGGGATATGTAAATATAAAACGTCAATTTGTATAATATTCTGAAGAGTATATGAACAACATTCAGAGGAATTCTCTGTTTGATTGGTAGGTAAGAATAATTGTTATGCAGCTGTTTTGTAATTCCCTTTGTATAACCACATATTTTTTATTTTAGTACAAAAAAAAAACGTTAGACAGTATTTCATAATTTTATGCATGTATATAAAATTCAGACATTTGGATCAACATATTTTATAACTTAAGTTCTGCATATTGATAACAAATGATAAGTCATTGATAAGTCATAACAAATGCTATTTTTTATACATATATGTATTTGCTAGATATGCACATTAATACAGCAACCAAAAATTTTGTCACTTATTTTTTCTTCATATTTATATCATGACTTTTTAGTTGCTTTTAGAAGGTCATATTTAATATAGTTTTTAAGTTATTCCTCATTTTAATGTATATGTGTTATTTTCACACAAAATGTGATACCATACAGTAGAAAACAAAGTTTAACCATAGTATTTCTAGGATTTGTCCTGTTTAGATCAAGAGTACTTCTAAATAGTTTCAGAATGAAAATTTTTAAATAGTTCTTGTTTTTCTTTCATTTCTTGGGATTTAATAAAATTTTGATCATTATTCTTTGAAAAGGCAAGCTTTTATTCTGGAATGTATCAGAATATATGAAAATGAATATGATTTTCTGTTTGTTAAAATTTTGGCAATACAATTGTTTGTTTTTTTAAATTTATCATATTGTATAACACAAAGTAATTTATGTATGGGAGATTATGTGAGAATTTATTGATATTAGAATACATGGTAAATGCATGAAAAAAGATCAAATTTGTGTTTTGTTTAAGAGGTTAGCATTCATTGAAGAAATTTCCATTATTTAGCTTCCTGGATTACTTCTGCTGTATGTAACTTGTTGTGTATTTATCTGTAACAAGTAATGTGCAATATTATAGTTTTTGCATTTATTATATATTTCAGGAGTAGTGAAGATTCCTTGTTTTGTTGATTTATAGCAACCATACTTTTAAATGGGAAGAAAATAAAATTTGTATTCACTGTAGTTATATTTAACACCTTGTGATTTTTCTGTTATTGTTTCTAACTTTACACCTATAGCATATTGTTTGTTTTCTTAGTATATGTTCTTGTTAAAAATTTATACTTAAAATATTGTGATTCCTGTATTATTCATTGTTGCAATTTTTTATTAATTTATACTTAAATATAGTGCTGAATGCACTATTATATTTTTTCATAACTTTCAAAATATTTTTAACTATTTTAATATACATACTCTTGTTGACTTTATGTATGTAATGTCTTTTGTGAACAAAGAGTATTTCTTGACAAAGTGATTATCTTGAAGGAATTTTTTTTTTTTCCCTTCCATAAATTAAAAGAAGTGTCTGTCAGAATTCGATCTGTGATTTCTAATGCAAATCGTGTGAAGGAATATGTTTCAGAGGTAATCAGAGGTATTTGATTATCATTGTGAAATTTAACCAGTTAAATAATAAGTGCAATTATATTATTTCAGTCAGTTTGATTAGCACACTTAAAATTGATTAACATACTCTAAGATGTAATCCAAAATTTTATTTTACTTGATTAACTATCTATTAAGCTGGATTTAAGGCTTCTGAAAATGAATATAGTTAAAAATATGTTGCTTTAAATGTTTCAGTAAAACAGTAATAGTAAGTAAATGAAATGACGCTATAGAATTTAATCTCATATTTTTCTTCAAAGGTGCAGCAGGAGCAACAAGATTAAGATTGCAAGATTGACGCATCTAATGTAAAGTAATGTAGGCGCATTTAAGTTTCAGAATCTTTTCAAAATATAAATGTATTTTTATCTCGAGTTTAAAATTCACCTTTTAAAGTAAGGCGTTAGTAAACTATTTCACTGTTTAATGCTCTATCAAAACTTAAAATATCAAATTTTAATGTATAAATGTATAGATATAATAAACAAGTCATATATATATAGTATGTATATGACTACTAAAGAAATTTCTCCTATCCCTGAATCATTTTAGCATGGGTCTATCTTATCATCATAAATCATAGTTCCTTTTAGACAAAATAAATAGAACAGTGCTAAAAAATTAGGTTAGAATAAAAATAATGCAAAAGACAAAATAACAAAAAAACAACACACTTATATGCATAAATTAATACTTAAGTAGAACTGAAAAGTGCAAAAAAAATACATTGAAGACCAAAAATGTATGACAGTTTAAACAGAAAGCAAGCTAATAACTGTCAAAATATTTTGTAATCTTCTGAATAATTATATATTTCATAAAATTATGACTTGAGGTTCAGTTGTTAAAATATATGATTGCACAAGAAGCTTGTTTTATTTTGAAGTTTTCCATCTGCATACAAAATATTTTTTTTAAAAATTTCCTCATAGATGGCTAAAATTCTGATTGAAATTGTGAAGATAATCATCCGTTTTGTGCTCATTTTGAATTTTTTAACTGAACTGAAACTGTCTGAAATAAAATGCTACTGGAACCTTAGATGAGATAGTATGGACTGCTAATGGTAGCGACTCAGTTTAGTTATTACTAGATTGTTGCCCCCTTACAATAAGACTGCCTTTTTGAAATCTATTTTATTTTGTCTGAGAGAAGTTTTGATCAAATGTTTAAGGATTTCACAGTGTTATAAATTGAACTGCTAGTTTGAAATGCAGACTTTTAAATCAGTGTCTCAGTTAACAACATCCTTAATTAATTTATCTAATTCCCAAAGCAATCAAAATTAAAAACTATAGTAAAATAATGCCTTCTGAGATAAGACTATGAAATGCAAAGAAAAAAAGTATAGGGGTTTATTTTTGCTGCTAGTTGGAAATTCCTTGTTTCAAAAAATGAAAAGGATTAGGGATATCTCAGAATTTTCTTTAAATTCAGATTAAATATTTTCATTTGGATATGATTAATATATTGCAAAGGCATTGCCTATAGAAAATCTTCATTTTCTGATGAGAAAAAAAATTACTGCGCGTGGAAGCTGCCACTTTGTTTATTTAGTAAATTAAATTGAACAGATAACTAATAATAGAAAACTAGGCTTGGACGGTTCTTAGTAAAATTTCTCAATATGCTTCGAAAATTTTGTGGTTGACGTACTAATTTAGCGTAAATATTGTAAATGCATATGCCTTTTGAAGAATATTTAGTTATATGGGAAAAATAATTTCTAAACTCTTATATAGTTAATTCAATAAACGTCAGGGACCGTCCCCCAGACCCTGTGCAACAGATGCAGCCACACCGATCAGCAAAATCTGAAGTATTTAAAGAGTGGCTGAACTGCAGAATCTAGGAATCACAAAGATTGTACCAAAGCCTAGCTCGGGCACTCATAAACGCTGATTCTTTTGCAAATTAGAATTAAATTGTAGCATTACTTCATATATCTATAATATTTTTTAATTTAATACTGCCAAAGTTATGTATAACACTGCCAAAATATACATATATATATAGTAGTTAATCAAGTCAATGATAAACTATTTTACGAAAAAGTTCTATTAGTTTGAGTCTTTTCATACACTGATATGCAATTAGTCTAGCTGAAAGGTCTGTTTTTATTCTTTTAAAATTAGCTCATTTTTCATATGCCAAATGTATAAAGTGTTGATTATTCTAGATTAACGATGATGTTAAAAATATTCAAAACTATTAAAAGTGTATTCCTTTCGTTGTAAAATTCAAACTGCTGAAATATATATACTTATTCTTGTGGTATTTTCTCCAAGATTGAGAAAAATTGTTATTGAAATTTTCTTTTCATCAAATTTAATGTTATTAATAACCTAATAAAGATTTTCAAAGATTGAGTTATATTTGAATTTATTTAAATACATTAACATTTAAAATGATATGCTCCAGCTCCTGTTTGCTTTCTGTGTCAGTTCATTTTGGGCGAATATTGTGCATATGATCAATACTTTTTTCCATAAAAGTCCCATAGTGATTCCTTTCAAAATAAAATCTATCCGGAACCACTCACATGAGGACCAGAAACTTCATTTTTCAAAATGGAAAATATTCTTGGTTTTGTGTTATAGAATTATCTGCATATGTTAATACACTCCTGTCCATAAATTAAGGATAATGCAAAATCAGGCAAAGGAAGAGTTAGAAGCAAAACAAATTTGACTTATTTGTAAAGCTTATTTATTAAACAAAAGGTAAAGAGCAAAAAAAAGATGCTATATGTTTGATATTATTAAAGAAATTAGCGATTTTTTCTCCCTGGAGCAAATTACAAAAAAAAAAAAAAAAAAACCTATTTACAAAAATCCAATATTACATGGTTGGTATGATTGTTAATACATTGTATGTCTCCCAGACGATGCAATACAGTCCGTACAACGCCTAGGCATGCTGAGTATCAAATTATCGATCTAATCTTGGGGGATATTACACCACTCAAAAAGCAATCCTCTCCGAAGTTCCGGTAGACATGTGGGAGGATTGACGGGCTGCAACTCGTCGGCCAAGCATGTCCCACACGTGCTCTACTGAATTCTAGTCCGATGAGAATGCTGGCCAGTCCATACGGGTGATATCCTCCGATTGAAGGCATTCGCTTACGATGTTTGCACGGTGAGAACGGGCGTTGTCATCCATAAACACAAATTGTGCGCCCATAACGCCCCGAAACAAACGTGCATGTTGTTCCAGAATGACGTCCCGATAGATTTGGCTTGTCATGGTTCCAATTTGAACATGTAGGTGATTTCTGGAACCCAGAATAATTCCACCCCAAACGAGCACTCCTGCACCACCGTAACGGTGTCGTTCAATGATGTTTTCTTGGTGGTAACGGGTACCTGGAGCTCTCCATATGAAAGTCCGGCGAGAATCAGACTGCAAGCTAAACCTGGACTCGTCGGAAAACATCACACTAGCCCATTGTTGCGGTGTCCACAATGCATACTCTCTACTCCAGGCTAACCGCAGGCGACAGTGAGTTGCAGTAAGTGGAACACATCTGACAGATCTACGAGCATATAGACCAATCTGCCCTAAGCGTCTGTACACGGTTTGCCT
The DNA here is from genome assembly GCF_044657685.1 of Stegodyphus dumicola. NCBI lineage: Eukaryota > Metazoa > Arthropoda > Arachnida > Araneae > Eresidae > Stegodyphus > Stegodyphus dumicola. Next base: position 136,957,611 of record NC_140777.1, read on the forward strand.
TGAAATTGTCGTACCAGTGGCTGAAGAGAGCTGACGAGACAGGTCTGAATCTGTGCTCCGCCTGTTTCTTTTGGCAGTAACTGCCAAATACCGGTCCTCATTCGGCGTTGTAACTCTGGGGCGACCTGTGCTGTAACGTCTACTCACATTACCATCATCTTGGAATCGTTGCCAAAGCCTGGAGATGACACTCTGGGCAATTCCAAGTTCGTCTGATACTTCCAGTTGGGTACACCCACATTTCAGACGGCCGATAATTGTACCACGTAAAAATTCATCCAAATGCGTCCTTTGTGTCATAACTAGTCGGTTATTGCACTAAAATGATTATAAAGCGCCTGCGAACAATTTTACATCTTTGCGTGTATTCCTTATATATCACTCTCGTCATTGTGACGTACCATCGGTGTCATCTGGTTACTTCCTGAAATTTGCATATGACTCTTGAAGATGTGTGTAGTTATTTTACAGGTGCTATATTTATTTTAGAGTTCGATTTCCGCGTGACTCCGAATTAGCCTTAATTTATGGACATGAGTGTAGTTTTGCCACTTACAGTTATCTGAAAAGTATGAAAAATACATCATTCTTCTATTAAATATCACAACTTCTATTGTATTTTTTATATATATATATATATATATATATATATATATATATATAGTTAGGTGTAGTATTTACTTACACATTATACTATGAATGTTTCAGTAATCGTAAACATTTTCAACTAACCTTTGTATTTCAAGTAAATCTAAAAATGTATTTTTTCTCATGATTCCCTGAATACAGTCAATGCCATTTAAGTATAATAGTATATTGTATTGTTATTAAGGAGTTTCGTGCCTTAAGTTGTACCCGGTAAAAACTAATATTGTTCAAAAGATAATACTTTTATTTATTTATCACTAACCGCTACACGGCCAGCCTTCGTCTGGCTTTTAAATGTACTGGAAAAATGCCTGAAGGGCCAAAACATTAAATTTAAGAACTGCGCAGAATTTTACTCTGCAGAACAACTTTATCAAAAAAAGACAAATCTCAATAAAAATGCATTACATATAAAAAAAATACAATGAAATAAGCAATACCCCTTAATACAAATTAATTATCTTAATAAATAAATTAACCAACTTCCCGTTGCCTTCTCTCAACAAACGTCCAGTATCCAAGAGAAACATTAAATTTAAAAACTGCACAGAATTATTGCCCTCATTTTTCCAAGTGGTAACAGTGCTGATTTTCAGCAGTGAGTATACAAAGCATTGAATGGAAAGCTGTTGCCAAAACCACATTTCTAAAAGAATGAAACTATTCAAAATGAATCGATTTCATTAAATAATATTCGAATTTTGAAAAACTCGCTTCGAGGTGCACTGGCTCTTGTCTAGATGCACCTATGTAACAAATTTCGTAGCCCTGGGTCTATTAGCTTACGTGCAGCACGAACGAAAGACACACACAGACACTCTTTCTTTTATTATATGTAAAGTTAGGTTTTTATTGTATTCATAATTTGCCGATATATATGTATACTAGCATACTATATAAATTAAATTCTTTCTTTTCTGTTGTTTTTTTTTTTTTTTTTTTTTTTTTTTTTTTTTTTTTTCGTATTTTTGTATGTTTGTACCTGTGTAAGATAAAATTTTACTTTTCATAAAGCCTAAAGTCTTTTTCTTAATCAGGTGATTTTTCTTTCTTTTCAGTTATAACACAGTATATTTAGATTTTTGCTGATCATCGTTTCTCTGATTAATTATTTTCAATTTAAATTTTCGTTATGTTTGATTTCACTTTGTTCTATTCTTTAAATAACGTTTTATAATATATAGAAAATGCAATGGATGAGGTATATTAGAGTAAAAAGAAAAAAAAAATTGGTTGCTAAATAATAATAATTTGGACAAAGTCAGGTTGTGTTTGGGAAGTTCCTTCTGTGAACGAGAGTGGGACTTGTCGACAGTGGTCTTCAATTTTAATTCCTCTTCTCATGATTACTACTGAGACTCTATCTGAATTTCGTTTCATTCAGTCGTTTCAGGTCTTATTATGTGTCATCGAGAGAAATAGAAACAAGCAGCATAATCTGACACTATTAATTTTATTAATTCATCTAAAAAAAAATGCCATTCTCAAAATAAATAATTTTTTTTTTCACGCCCAACAATAAAACTGATTAGGCCTATCGATAAGAGCGCTCATGACTTCCTCCCACCTTTTGATTTTAGTCTAAAAGACACAAATAAAAATTCGAGATAACAAAAATGTTACACTTTAAGACGGAAGTAAAAACATTAAAATACACAAAATGTGGAAAAAATAAGGAAGTTCGAAAGTCAGTTATAATGTGAAGGCTTGATAACACTCCTTCCACTTCTAGTATTCTTTTAACAGTCCTTCATTGGTCATCAGCATACAATAGGCCTTTACCATAGCAAATATGTTTTTACCTATGTTTGAAATTTTTGCCCGATGGCGCTGGCATTATTTAAAACTTTTAAGAACGCCGGGGAAGTGTTCTTGCCGAACAAGGGAATCCATTCACGAGTGCGCCATCTAGTAACCAAAAGAGTCTTTAACTGAAAGCGAGAGATTTAATCAAGAGCTTGAGCTGCTGTTCGCAGGCCTAATTTTCTTGATTTTTAATATCTTTATCAGAAGTAACCTGACCAGTGGTTCTAAAAATAATAGGATCGTTATTCTCTAATTCTAAGAGGTACAAACATTGCTCCTCATGTTGTTCTTAGCTTTACAACTCTGATATAAGCATCTTTCGCAGGGAACATACGATAGGTTTTTCCGAAAGGTTAGTCGAGTCGCTGTTTAGTGTCACTCCCAACTATAACAACATCACCCAATTTTACTTGTCTCGCTTCACTTCTCTTTCGTCGATGTATTAACATGCTTAAATATTCCTCTCGAAATCTTTCTCTCAAGTCTTCTCGTAATCTGTGTTGATACTTATATCTAAATTATCTAAGTCGGGAACTCCCATCGTTCGCGTTTCTTGGATAAACATAGAAGGTGTCAGTGGAGTTAAACCGTTTAGATCTTCTGATAAATAATTGAATGGTCGAGAACTGATAATGGCTTCAACATCACAAAGTATGGTAAACATCTCTTCATAATAAAGTGAAGTTTATGCCTCATGTGTTACTTATGCAGTGATTTCAAAAAACGCCAAACCATTCCTTTTCTAAAAAGGAGGAAACTTTGAACAAATACTACAGTGCTTTACTCAGAACAAGTATGAGTGGTGACATGCATACTTGTTCTTTCTTCCTCCTAGCAGTTAGTGACATTATTGGATATACATCTCAAGGAGGTTAGAATTCCTTGATACATCCCCCGATGTAAAGCCCCGTTCACATGCAACGCTCCTTCGCACAGCTGCCGTTAGCAAGGGGAGAAAAAGGAGACATGAAAGAGTTTCGTCTTTAGGACCCGTTCAGAAGACCACCGTCTTCCTTCCCCTTTACACCTAAAGCCTCTATGAACAATCACGTCTCCGAATTGGCAGATTTCTAATACTGTTCACACATTTTTAACGTGGTTTACTGTTGTTAATTTTGTAATTTGTACTTTCGTAACTGATATCTGAACTTTCGTAATGGTTCCTGAAAAATATATGCTTTTTAATTATTATTATTATTATATAAGCTATTATTTAGTTCACTCTTGGTGCTTGTCGCTATGGTTAAAAGATGGTAATGAATTTTTAAACTGCTTCCCGATATGATATAGAACTCAAACTTTGTACATACACTGCTTGTGGATGTGGTGTCACGCTTTTGATTTTTAGAGGATTAGATTTTTTTTCAAATTTAAAGTTGAAACGACTTTTTGCAAATATTAACAAATAAACTGAGAATCTCAGAATATTATAGTTTGCACCATAACACACTGTGAAAGAAAAAAAAATTAAATGAAATTTTTAGCGTAATTTTTTTTAAAAATATTTTGGGAGAATTTTTGAAAATCGTTCATATTTTTAGACTTTTTGACGCTCATTAATTTTAAAATTTCATATCTAAAAATATATCGGTTACAAACTTCCGACATTTTCACAGTTTATAAAACAAACTTTTCGCATTAAAAAAATGATAAAGGAAATTAAATGGATGATTTTGTACTTTTTTGAAAGATATGCAATGAAGCAGAATGGAAAATATTGGTTCTTCTTGGGCATCAATTCGAAACATCGGTTTCAAAGTAATAATCTCATTATACCACACTATTTTTATGACATTATTTACGCTATATAAGTTGTTATTGTTACCAGTTGTTAGTTCAGCGTGAGATTGGAGATATTTCTGAGTTAACTTTCTCTTAAGATGCGTTGTGTTTAACGTTCTTTAGATTGAAGCATAACTACTGATTATACTTAGTGATATGCTAAACACTTTTACGAGTATTTCTGTGGAAAATTCCAGAACTTTGAAGTGTTTATGTTGATAAAATAAAATTAATTAAGCTATCATCGGATTTGAGTGCAATGACAACTATTAAAAACTATTATCAATCTATTACAAACCCGTACGCACGCAGCAATATTATAAGTAATTAATGTATTAAAATTGTTTTGAACGTGTTTTACAAAAAAACAGGTAAAGAAAAATTCTGCTTGCGTTTTATGAGTTTTTGCAATTTTTCTGGCCACATAAGGTTTTAAAAAAAGGATTGTAATTTATGTTTATATTTACCAATTGAATAAATAGCACTAGGTTTGATTTATATACATGTGTGTATATTGAAATTCAGTAATAAAATTTTAAAGATTTGAAATGATTAAATGTCTATTTAGACAGTTTGAATTCTTTAAACTGCAAATGCAAACTGAGAAACTTTTGCACTTTTTCCAATAAATCCTTTTACTCCTAAAACATATACAGGTATGGATTAAATTTTTTATTATTTTTACTGCTTATATAAAATTATATACTTTATAGAAACAAGGATGGATTTTGCAAAATACTTTCGGAAAAAATTATTTGAAATGAAAATGTGACTGAGATCATATTTGTTTTAAAGATTTTAGATAAAAGTGTATTTTTCCCCCCTCAGAAACTAATTCATTAATTGCAAAATCATTCCTTGAAGTTATTAAGAACACTCTAATAAATACAATAAAAAACTGGGGGGAGACATTGAAAATTGTAGGAGAAGAAAGACATTTTAATCGTAAAATTTTTCTTCAAAAATTTAAATTAAAAAAATGCTAGCAAAAACTTTTTTTCAGCTCAAAATTATTTTGTCTCACAAAACCATTTAATAATATTCATAATTATTAAATGGATGATTCATAATTATTAAGTAGATGAAAATGCTTAAATTTTAAAAAAAAAATCATTCAAAAGGTACCGAGTCCCTTTTTGCGTTGAAGCCGATATGCACTTGTTTTAACTTTAGTTTTAATTTGAACGATATTTTTGGATTACCTAGCATCAGATAAACCTTGTCTGTATTTGCCTATAATTTCCGTATCTTGTACAGTTCTGTCTAATTTTGGGGGGGATGCTATCACATCCCCAGACATCTATCAGCGCGATTGTTTCGCTGACAGTCCAGCGAGCAGTAACTAAAATTAAGTGAACCGCGCAGTATAGTACGGGAAATCTCCCCATTTGCCCTGCTCCCGAGAGGTAAGAAACATTCAACCTAGTTCTACCTCCAATTCGGCGAGGCAGTTAATGCTTGTCCCATGTGAACGGGACACGTTGGAAGAACCGGTTTTCGCTACCGGTCGAATCTGCTCTTGTGAACGGGGCTTAACTGTCATGATCGCTTCTAGCGCTAGGCCATATCAGTTTTGAGCGTGAAAAGAAATTACTTATTTTGAGAATGGCATCGATTTTTTAAATGGAATAATAAAATTAGTGGAGTCAGATTAAATTTTTTGTTTTTGTTTCTTTTGATGACACAACATAAACATAATTTAAGAGGTGAAACGAAATTCAGATAGAGTCTCAACATAAAATGGTGACCGAGAAGATGTGATCATTAAATAGAAGGTATTGTATCTTTACCGAAATAAGAATTCTTTAAAATAAAATTGGATATACTAGTTAAGAAACGAACTCCTATAACTTTACTAGATCGTATGCTGTTTTGAATGGAAAGCGATGATCCTCAGAAAAAGGAAATTAAATTTCATTTTGCCAATCTGGAGAGAATTTAATCAAGTTTGGCTGAATTACATAAGGAAATAATATGTTGTTTCCTATTAGAAAATCTCGATAACGGAAAGTAGAAACAGAATATGTGCAACAATCGAGGAGTACAATAAAAAAAATTATTGATGCGAAAATTTGCGTGGTCTTGTATTTGAATACACTTTCTGTCTCGGAAAGTAGAAGCGTCAGCACAGTTTCTCCACAGATTAAAAGGAAACGTAAACTATCAAAAATAGAATTGATAAATTTAACGGGGAAATTAAGAACTGATTAGCTTACTCGAGCCGATTAAAATTTATTTATGATGATGATAAATTAGAAAATAAGTTTTATTATTTGTACCAGTTCGTAAGTAAAGGAATGAGATCACGTGAAATTATAGACAGCCATGCACCGACAAACGAAAATTATTCTATGGCTTTAGTTATGTAAGAAATCGCGTTTCGGAAAAAATGAATTGCTTACTGAGTAAACTATTAAAATTAGTTATAATCAACGCTACGGAAACAAAAAAAAACTTAAGCACCTCGCAAATTTATGGAAAATTACAAGCATACTTAAGAGCCTTAGAATCAATCGGTTTAGCATCTGACAAGTACTCGTCCCTCTCGTTGAGTCCTGTATGCCGGAAGATATTTTTGGAGTATGGTTACGTAATCCTGTCATAAATTTCGGCGATGATTCATTAACAATGGCGTAGCGATGGGGAGGGGCAAGGGGGTGTATGGTGTCCCGGACGCCGCTCGCGAAGGGGTGCCAAATGGTCTCCAAAGGAGATTTTCCGGAAAATTTCAGTTTTTATTTTGATCGATTTCTGGAAAATATATTTAAAATTAATAATTATTGTAATATAATTAATTATTTATTTTCTTGATTTGTCTCATAAAATGTGTAATAAAATGTTTGCAGTACATCAATCAAATATCTCTGCATACAAAACGTTCTTTCTGAACACTTTATTTTTCTAAAATAGATATATATTTTTATTTTTTTAAACGAAACGCACGTATAGCTCCCACTTTTTATTTTAAAACGATAACACGACATTGTCCCGAATTTCTCAAACATATCCAGTCTCCAGAAACCGATTCCATAGTCTGGAAATGACATTTTGGGAAACTCCTAACGCTTCCTCCACAATGGATTGCGTTTGACTCTCCTGCAAACAACTGATGGCCTTCTTGCCTACCGATTCAAATAAGTCATCTCGTTGAGACATCGTATATTCACTTCTACAAAGCATTCAACGCGTGTCAGTTGTTTTTAATCTCCTACTACGAAAGGAATGCTGCAGGTAGCTCCTCCTTACCTAAAACGCATAGTTTTGGACGTCACAGACTAAATTTGCATAGTCCCAACTTTGTAAACGTTAAAATTTTCCTTTATAATCTCTTCTATTTCCCTTTGTTTAAAAGATTATCGGTTATATGGTTATTTTATACCGACCCTACAATATCCCCTAATTGTTTTGAGCAGTGAATGTGACTGCAAGATGTTACTCCGCAGTAGAAAAAGCACGGAACCGAAAACTCCATTACAGATCTACAGAGAAAATGTTTTTCCAAACCTAAGAGTCGCACTTCAAATACTACAGCTATTTCATTATCACATGCTACCTGCGAACGTTCGTTCAGCAAATTAAAATAAATTTTCACATATTTACAATCAACGATGGGACAAGATCCCCTAAGTCATCTAGCCTTTTTAAATGTGGAAAGAGAAAAATTTGAAAGGATCGACTTTTATTATTATTTATTACTATTTGAATTATTTTCTTATTACAAACATATTCCATACATTATATTACTTAAGCGTTTTTTTTGGGGAGGGGCGCCAAAAAGGTATTTTGCCCCTGGCGCCAGTTATGCTTGCTACGCCACTGTTCATTAAATAATGTTTACACAGAAAAATTGAAAAATTTTCTGCTCTTTCTGAAAATGGAAAAAGAAGGAGAAGAAGGAATTCGTTTGGGCAAAGTATTGTTCTTTGCTTCTTTTGTAAGAAACTTCACAAAAACAAATACTGTTATGACGCTAAAAAACGTAACTCGGAGAAAAAAAAAGTTCTGAAATGCTGTTTTACTTGCTTAAACCAGGACAGCAATCGAGAGTTTGTAAATCAAATGTACAGTGCTTGCTTTATAAATAAGAGACACTAGACTTTGATATGTCTTGAACAGCCCAAAAACAAAACGCAGGTCAAGACGCCCGATTCAGAAGAGAAAGCGAATGTCAGTTTATCCAGGCATTGTTCTTCTGAAGAAGTTCTCCTTTACACTTTACTAGTTAATATCGAGATAGAAGAATCCAATTTCTTATTGACAGTGATTCATAGCGGTCTTATATGTTGCAGAGAAAATTCAGGAAATGAACGTGAAAGCCCATTGAAATTAAAAGTATCATACATTCGGTATTCGGAGGCTCAACATTGCAAAAACAAGATCACTAACTATACGAAATAACTCTAATCCGAATGCTGGATTTTCCTATGATATACAAGTCCTTGACTAAACCAAATATTTGTGGGAAGTTACCTCGGATAAAGAGAGAAGGCTAGAAAAAAGAATTAAAAGAAAACAATATAACGCTTACTGATCAAATCAAAATTTGTCCAGCCATTGAGCTGTTGATAGCCGCAGACTTTAGTGGATATTTATTCTCAGAAAAAATGCATACACTGACATGTGAATTAGTCACATGCGAAGCAACACTAGGCTGGCTCATTGGCAAAGTTATAATAGGCGTAATTTGAAAACTACTTTATTAATGGAGAAGGTAGGCAAAGGATTTTAGAAATAAAAATTCTTATGTGGACACCACATGATTTCCTTGTACGGCCTGTTAAATTATACGCATTTTTGTTGCATTTCATTTAAACTGATTTCTTCGAATTTAATTGGAGATGTATTTATCGTTTAATTAATTCAGTTCTCACTTCGCGAGAAGGCAAAAATACATAAAAACTCAAAATATCTTCATTAAAAATTGAAAAATATGGAAAACGATAAAACACCAAATACAGTTAAAAAAATCTACCACGTGACTTGCACGAAATATTAAATTATATGCATTTTTCTTGCATTTTATTTTAAATTATTGGATTGAATTAAATCTACTTCGTCGATAGCATATAAACCACAATAGAATAAATGCACTCTTTAAAATTCACTATATTTGTTTACTATAGCAACACTCTGGCCCTAGGTTCACTTAACAGCGTTACATTTCGTTCATATTATAACTCACAATGCATATAAATTTATATCATTTGGAGAATTATCTAATCGTTGCCACATGTTCTATTCAAATACTATAATAAGTCTAAAACGATGTATAAAAGAAATTAAGCAAACAAAACAAAAAAGAAACAGTTTTCGCAGACGATTCAGTATTTCTCATTCAATTAATTCAGTTCTCACTTTCCGATAAGGCAAAAATACATGAAAACATTTTTAAAATATATCTATATTAAAAATTACGAAGTAAATCTTAAACACTTATTTCCTCGAATAAATTCCAGAGTGGATTAAACATGATTTAATTCTCAATAATAAAAGAAAGCGTTATATTTGTTGTTACGAAGCTTAACTTCTCTAGATTGGCAACAAATCTACTGTTTTGCTACGTTTAAAATGTAAACAAACACGTCCGTCATCGCAAAAATAATTAAGCTTAGCTGCACTTGAACAAATTTTAAATTGTTGATAACTCCACAAATATTGAATGCAGATTTACTAAAGGCATGAAAACCTTAATCAGAAGATAAGAACAACATAATTAAATCATTTTTAAAGCAAAAAATTCACAACTTGCAAAAATATAAGAGTAAAGAACCTGAAATCACTGAGCTGGGTAATAGATTGGATATACATATATTTATATACGTTTGGTGCGGCCGATTGCAACCAAAATACGAAGTGCACATCTGCATGTTTAAGCAGTCCTATATACAAAATTTCAATGTTCTGGGGCTACTCCTTTTTGAATTATGAGAGATACGTACAGACGCCACGAAAAATTATCTTCAGAATTCATTTTAAATCAATTTTATAATTTTTTGGTGGGAAAAGAGTCTTTTATTCTGTCCTTACGTACAGATGTCACGCAAAAACATTGTTAAATTGGATTCGATAGCGGTCAAAATGGATATTTTCGTTGAAATATGATGCCTGAAACTTTTCGCGATTACAACACTTCCTTTTTACTTCGTACAAGGAAGTAAAAAAGTAAAAAAAAAAAAAAAATTCAATTAAAATTAGAGTGTCTGAGCAAAAACAAACAATTCGGCCAGGGGACAAAAAGGCAAATTTTTTGGTGCACAAAACTGAATATTTATTTTTGATCTCACTCAGCAAAAAGGCACTGAAGGTGCAGAAACTGGCTTAATTCACTATTATGCTAAGTTTCAAATGTAAACAAATATGGTTGCCCCATTAGGCTTAGCTGCACGTAAACAAAAACTTTTCAATTATTCATAATTCTGTATTGCATTCATACTAACTAAAGACATGAAAACCTTAAGCGGAACATAATAGCATTACAATCCAATCATTTTTTAAAGAACAAATGCACAATTTACCAACATATAAGAATAAAATAAAAATTAAGCTCACTGAGTCGAGTAACAGAGCGAATATATATATGTGTGTGTGTGTGTGTTGTGTATTTATAAACTTTTGGTCCGCCAATTAGAATAAAAATGGGAGGCTCATCTAAGCTACTAAAAATTTGGCATAGAACCATTACAGAAAGAGTAATAACTTATGGAGCAGCAATCTGGGGTGGCGAACTTACCTCTCATATGAAAAGATCCCTGCTCCCTATTCAGAGACAGCAGCTACTTCAAGTATGCAGGGCCTACCGTACCACGTCAACACTAGCCCTACAACAACTAGCAGGAATTCCTCCCCTAGATTTGATAGTAGAAAGGGAGGCAGCTATTGTAAGGATTACCAGGCTGGGCCAAACTTCAACACTCTGGGGTCATAGTTATCACCACTCGGACTACGAGGAGCAAAACAACTGCAATAACTTTCATCCAGCAGCTTTTAATCTCTCCAACGGTATCAGTATAAACGACCGACCAATTCAGAGGTACAGTAATAACCTTTTCACAGATGGCTCCAAAACTGAGAACGGCACGGGCAGCGCCTTCTGTAGACTAGAAAATGGAGTTGTAACATTCGAGTGGAAAAGGAAATTAGGCTCGAACAACTCGGTATACCAAGCAGAGCTTCTAGCTATCAGTGCTGCAATTAGATATGCGAACACATATCAACAGGAGAAATTCTCCATACTCAGTGATTCGGCATCAAGTCTGGCGGCTATCGCAAGTCAAAACAGCCGGAGTCCTTTGGTATACAGAATTCAGAAACAGCTTCTGACAATGCCTATTTCGCAAAGACCCACTTTAAAATGGGTTCCCTCTCACACAGGGATTCAAGGCAATGAAGCCGCTGACCTTCTGGCCAAGCAGGCAGCCAAATGCACGGATATATTAGAAAGACCAACTAAACTTCCTTGGTCTCATATTAAGCGAACAACTTTGAAAAGTCTGCTACAAAATTGGCAAAGTAGATGGACAGAGGCAGAGGTAGGACGAAGGACATTTCGCTTACTGCCAAAAGTTAACAGGGAAATAAAGACCCAACGTGCTAGCCTAACACAGTTCTTGACAGGTCATGGACCATTCCCAGTATACCTGAACAGATTCAGACTTGGGGATACTCCTTTCTGCGAATGCGGAGAGGAAGGCGACACGGACCATTATTACTTCCATTGCGTACATACAAGAACCTGGCACTTGAAGAAACCAGCGGACTGTGCCTGGGAAATGTGGACGACCAACACACTCAAAATCAGAATAGCCCTTGATAAAATAGAGAAAGTCTCAAAACACTGCCTAAGCAGAAACAACCGTGGATAATATTGTTGCGTGCGTACGGGTTCGTTATGAAATGAATGCACAAGTCCGATGAAAAATGAACAAAAATTTATTATTATCACAACAAAAATGCTTAAATTTTCTCAAATTATCATGCAGTATTACAATATCTCACAGTAGTTATCTTTTAACTACTCAAATGTCCAATACAACGTAATTCAAAACAGCTAAAGAACGCTAATCCGCGAATTCGCTACAATCAACAAGAGCAGTTTTCTAAACAACAACAAACTAAGCAACTACTACAAACTGAGATGTTTTCCTCCTTTCATAAGATTTTAAAATCACGCGCTAGAATTTTCCAGTACTTTCTCGAAATCAAAAAGAGATATTTATTTATTTAATGCACGCGCTCTTGTATTTTCAATTTTCCGGCTTAGCTTTCTTTTAATATTCGTCACGCGCTGCACTGCGCGAGAAATAAAACCATTTAATTTATAATTGAACTAACATTAACTTTTTAAATACCAAATTCGTAACACTGCCCCCTTCCCAAGGACTGCAGGTCCCGGGCAGTACAATCCCTGGACAGGAAGCTAAACTTACAACTGTAGCATAAATGCAACTGAGGCATAAACATTACATTACAATATCAAACAACATGAACAATAAATGCAATAACTAACTTAAACAAATCAAATGGTATCAAATACTAAATACAAAACAAATTGAAAATACAAATCAAATACTAAATGCAAATCAAATACAAAATACAAATCAAATCACACATTTAAAAACAAAAAGGACCATGGTCTGATACTATTTACAATTATTTACATTATGTACTATGGCCATAGTAATGAGCTAACCTGTCGTAATGAACGACTTTAGGTTTAGAGTTCGAAGACTTACGAATCCGAACCACGACGTCATTCAGCCTGTTTAGAACTGTGTACGGGCCATCCCAAGGTGACTGTAATTTCGGACAAAGTCCTTTCCGTCGAGTCGGATTCCACAACCACACCTTGTCTCCTATGTGGAATTGATGTTCAGTAGCTCTTGTGTCGTATCGGGTCTTCATCTTCTCCGTCGCTAAGTTGACTCGTTCTCGTCCAAAGTTTTGCATCACTTCAAACCGGGCCTGGAGATCTTGAATATATTCCTCAGACGATGAAGGAACATCTGGAGGGCGGCCAAACAATAGATCACAAGGCAGACGAAGGTCACGACCGAATAGCATCTGTGATGGAGAATAGCCGGTAGTCTCGTGGACAGCACTGCGGTAAGCCAGTAAAAACAGCGATAATTTCTTGTCCCAGTCCTGCTGGTTTCTGGAAACCACTAATGAGAGGTTATTAAGGATGGTTCGATTGAACCTCTCTACCATGCCGTCCGACTGGGGATGTAATGGCGTCGTCTTGTCAATGCCGAGTAGTTTGCATAGTTCTTTGATTACTACCGAGGTAAAATTCCTTCCCTGATCGGAATGTAACTGAAGAGGCACTCCGAACCTGGAAATCCAGTGCTGTATCATTACCTCAGCTACTGTGACAGCCTCTTGATCAGGAATAGGATAAGCTTCAGGCCACTTAATGAAGTAATCAACGACAACGAGTATGTATTTGTTGCCATCAGCAGTTCGTGGCAGAGGTCCCAGGATGTCAAAGGGGATTCGTTCAAAAGGCGCCCCTACGTTGTAACGTTGCAGCTTGCCTCGGCTGCGTCTCTTAGGTCCTTTCCGACCTGCACAGGCATCGCAAGATCGGCACCACTTTTGCACGTCATCCTTTGCATTATTCCAGTAAAAGCGCTCACGAACTCTCTGTAAGGTCTTCATTATTCCAAAGTGACCTCCCGTAGGGCTGTTATGTAGTTCTTTAAGGACATCAGGAATGCGGGATCTTGGAAGTATCAGCTGCCATCGGAACGTCTTCCCATCATCCGATTCGAATTTCCGGTATAAGACGCCGTTTCGAATGTGAAGTGAATCCCACAGTGCCCAATATTGTTTGGTTGTAGGACTACAGATAGAAATGTCCTGCCAGGTAGGTTTTCTGTTTGACGACTCCATTAGATCAATTATGGGTTTAATGTCGCGGTCTTCCAGCTGGTCTTTCCTGACTTCATCATCACAGGATTTCCCTCGTTTCTCTCGGGCACTCCGTAAAGGCGAGGTAGGACAGCCTTTCAACATCCGTGGCGAGTTCCTGGAGTGATTCGGTGGGCTTCTGTTGACAGGATTTTAATTGAAGCCTGCTGTAGTCTTTTAAACACTTCTCGCCAAAGCGCAGCTCCAATGCGCCGGATAGAGCTTCGAAGTCAAGTCTTTGGTTTTCTGGAAGCGTCTACAGGATATCCGCTGCGTCTGCTCTCAGAGAAGAGGCGAGATGACAGGCCTTAGTTTGGGAATCCCATCCATTCGCATCCGAAACGATAGAAAATTGTGTTTTATACACTTGCCAGGATGTCTTCCCATCATATGTGGATAACTTCAGAGATGGATGAGCAGGCATCGGGAAGAATTTAAAACCCTCAGTATTGCTTCCTTCTGTCGCTATGCTCTTCTTTAAAGTGTCAACTTCTTTTGCAACAGCAGCAGAAACCCTTTCCTCAATTTGTTGTTGGACGGCAGAAACTCTTTTTTCAATTTGTTGCTCTACCGCAGAAACTCTTTCTTGAATTTCTCCAACTTTGTCTTCAACTGTATCCATTCTTCCTTCCATAGCTTGGAACTTGTTTTCTATTATGCAAGTAATTTCTCTCTTCAATTCCTCTTGACCTACTTTCATTTCCTCCTTAATAGATTTCATCTCTCTTGTAACGGATTCTTCCATTTTTTTCTGACTAGCTTCCATCTTTTCTTTCATTTCTTCTTGGCCCAATTTCATTTCTCCCTTAACGGATTCCTGGCCCAACTTCATTTCTTCTTTAATGGATCTAATTTCTTCTTTAACAGAGTCTTTCATCTCTTCTTTAAATGTAGCAAAGACTGCCATGAATTGTTTTAACTGTTCTTCCATCGCTCTTGTGATTGGCATTCAATACCCCACTCCTGACACCAAAAATTGTTGCGTGCGTACGGGTTCGTTATGAAATGAATGCACAAGTCCGATGAAAAATGAACAAAAATTGATTATCATCACAACAAAAATGCTTAAATTTTCTCAAATTATCATGCAGTATTACAATATCTCACAGTAGTTATCTTTTAACTACTCAAATGTCCAATACAACGTAATTCAAAACAGCTAAAGAACGCTAATCCGCGAATTCGCTACAATCAACAAGAGCAGTTTTCTAAACAACAACAAACTAAGCAACTACTACAAACTGAGATGTTTTCCTCCTTTTATAAGATTTTAAAATCACGCGCTAGAATTTTCCAGTACTTTCTCGAAATCAAAAAGAGATATTTATTTATTTAATGCACGCGCTCTTGTATTTTCAATTTTCCGGCTTAGCTTTCTTTTAATATTCGTCACGCGCTGCACTGCGCGAGAAATAAAACCATTTAATTTATAATTGAACTAACATTAACTTTTTAAATACCAAATTCGTAACAATATTATAATGTTTCAAATGTTCAGAACTTAAAGCAGATAACCAGAATAACGCTTAGTGCCTTGCAGTTAACAATATGTAAAAACTGTTATTAGAATATAATATTCAACCTTGTTACTCTGGAGTCTTCCCCGCCGTGATGGTATATAATTCCGTTTGGTTCATGTCCGTGGTCGGAAGCCATCATAGTGGTGCACTCACTCACTCACTCACATGTTATAGCAGTCCTATATACAGAATTTCAGTGTTCTGAGTACTCGTTTTAGAGTTATGCGAGATGCATACATACGTACGTACGTCTGTACAGACGTCACGGGGGAAAAATCTCTTTTGAATCTATTTTAAATCCATTTTACCATTTCTTTTGGGAAAAAGAGTCCTTTATTCTGTCCTTACATATAGATGTCACTCAAAAACATCGTTAAATTGCAAAACGGATATTTTCGTTTAAATATGATAACAGAAATTTTTCGCGATTACAATCCTCCCTTTACTTCGTACAAAGTAGTAAAAAGGACTTGTCAATATTTCTCTATATGCTGTAGTACTTAATTTTTTAATAAACATGTTACAAAACGTGATACTTCTTCTATAGTAATAATTTATTTTGGAAACTGAACAATAACGACTGAAATTATTTTTTCAATTTGTACTCGTACTATTTTTAACACTCTAAGATTTCATAAAATATTTCTTAAAAATTTACATTTTATATCTTGCTGATGAAATTAAAAGACAAGAGAGTAATTCAACCAAAAATGATTTAAAGTTAATACTTTTGATACGCTAAATGGCTGATTTCTATCTGAAAACACAGGAAATATTTACTTTTTATAGAAGGGAGGAAATAATAGCATAATACTGAAACGCAGGAATCATTTCCGAGGAATCAATTTAGAATTTAATTTCATAACATCAAAAACACAAGTATATTAAAAAGAATTTTAAACAATTGACCGAGTAACATTGTATTTCTAACTAATTTTAAATGCAAATGTAGTATATGCAGAAAAAATAAATATGTACTACAATTATTATTAAGTACTTCAAAGCCAATAATTTTATATTATTAAATCAATTTTTACTTCGTCTTGATCCTTCCCCAATTAGAAGGAAGAGTTCAATAAAAAAATAATTGAAAACAAAATATCATCGCGAATTAGTTTTAGTACAATTTATATAGCCCCAACTTGTGGCATTTAAGAATTTTAAGAAGTAATCTCTTTTATTTCTTCATTAAAATAACATTAAGTTTCAGTTATAAGGTATTCCTCCCACTTTCCTAGCGAGCCTTCGTGGTGTAGTGGTTCTGCACACTGGGTCGGTATTCCAGGGGTCCGTGGTTGGATTCCCGGCGAAGGCGGTTGTTAATTTTTCATCTTTCCTCCTTCCAGTTAACCTAATGACTCTACACAGTCATTAACGCAAGCATGTAAATGAGCATATACCTTGTAAATTTATGAATGAGACACACTTTTAGTGTTAAAAAAGCAATCTATAGAGCGATGGGGAAAAGCATGGAAACTACCTAAATATTTATTTCATTAATTATTTAATGGATTGAAAGTTATGTTTGATCCCAGTAATGACTGAGAATTGATAAATAAAGCTGTAAAAATCATTCAGATGTTAGAATTATTTATCGAATAAGCCTGTAAACAGATACTATTAGTAATTGTTGAAACAATGAAGAGTATTTTGTCGTTCAAAAGCTTTAGTGTGTCTAAAATACTGAAACACACATATCTATAAAAAAATATAAAAAATTATATAAAAAAACGAGTGTTTATTATATTTTATAAATTGATTCCAATACTATAATAGAAAAATGTTTCCTTTTATATTAATAAAATAATATTTTAATCGGTTTTTCTCATGTTAAAGAGAGTTTTAAGTAAATTGCGATTTTTAAACAATGGTAAAAATAACTTTGAGCAAAAGATATTTGTGTATAGCGTGCAGTATATTTCTAGCAGTGATTTAATAATAAATTTAAACAAATAAAACAACTTTTTAAGATAAAAACCCTAAGTAATAATTGACATGGGTTTAAATATTAAATTTAGGTAAACATCTAAACTGCTGCCGGTTTATTGAAAAAAGCTTTAACTTCTGTATAAAATTGTTTACATCCTTTTTTAATGTGTTGATGATAATTAAAAAAAAGTGCTACATAGTAATTTTTTTCATTAAATTGAAATTTTATCATGTTTACAAAATATGATATCAAACCCAAATTTTATCTTGTAAGTACACGGATGTAGTATTCGTATGCTTATACGATTCATATGTAGAACTCGCATACGCAGATTTGTATATTTAAAATTATGTCGTGTCTGAAACAAGCTGCACATAGGTAACAACAGTCTTAAGTACACGAAAAGAAAAAAAAAAAAAAAAAAAAGAATAAGAAGTAGTTATTGTGTAAACTATCTGGAAGCGAAATGAAATTCTCGAAGATCTCCTACCTATGGAATTCCTTTTTATCCGTCCCCCCGTTTACTGATAATATGTCGTGAAGAGCTTGTTCATCAATAAATTTTCAAGGTTTTCTCTAGCTTTCTCTGCTTCTTTTCTTGCTTTTACTTTTATGAAGTCACAAGACTCATGACCTTGAATCAACATATCTTGTTCTACAGAGAACTGTGACTGGCTTTTAAATTAGGCAAACGGTTTCATTCAGTTTTGACCGAATTTCTCAGTGTTAAAAACACATTTTATTTCTCTCCCGTAGCAATTGCATGCATATTTTAGAAGAGATTCAAGAATCTTTACAAATAAAGTAAAAATGCGGAAATTTATGTTGTGATTTGCCTTTAAAACTTAAAGAAACACTATTTAGAATTTGCATTGGTTATAGTGCGTTTAATTAACAAAAATTGCAGCAAAATCTGAAGAATATTTTTGACTAATATTTTCTAGTACTTTAATAATTTTGTGAAATACTTTCTTTTTTAGTTTAGCCCAATGGCATTTCAAGCTGCAATGCTGGCTTTACTTATTGTTTCAAAATATTACATAACTAAATAGCTCTTTAACGATATAGGCCATATGCAGTTTAGAAAAACTTTCAATTAATGCTATCTAGCACTTTAATGAGGGTTTCATTAACTAATTCGACTGTGAGAAAATTTCCTTCATTGTAAAAATCGATGACAAACCATTATATAGATACAAATAATGAATTCTTTTTAAAGTCCCCCCCCCTCACTCAACATCGTTAAGCCGATTGTAGGCGTTGGCCACTATTGATCCCAGAGGCGATTGCCACTTTATTACAGAGGCACCATCATTGCCTCCTATAAAGCGACAGACAATTTACAAACATGTCTTCTCCGGGATTCGAACCCAGGCCCTTCGATAAGGCAATCAGTTTCACTAACCACTATCTCATCTGAGCGGCAACATTTCTCTTCTGCAATGGCGGCACTAGCCATTATAGGCGTTGGCCACTACTAAGGCCAGAAGCGGTGCCCACTTTATTATGGAGGCACATAATTAGGTGGGCCACCATTGCCTTCTATGATGGGATGGACTTTCTTTCTTTTCGCCATCGACGAAACAGCTGGCCCACTGGGTTAGCTGCTTTTCAGCCTGTTGGATCTCGTCAATGGAATTAAAAATAAATACATGAATAAATATAAATAAAGAACTTAGTACTGTGTCCTCCGGGGATTGGCCACGAAACGAGGAACATTGAAATAAGGACCAGAACATGGAAAGAAGGTGCATGGTGGGGACTGCTGAGACTAAGCGGAACACTTTTCACTATTATGGTACATGTTAGGCATACAGTTATATTAAGGATGTGCTATAATAATCAGGTACAGATGTAAAGATGATCAAATGCATTACAAATTGTGGAATACATTAAATGATTTGTGGATTAATCATACTATTAAATATAATTAAAAACACCAAAAACAACAACAAAAAAGACATTAAGTAAAATAATATATATATGGAGCGGATTGCTGACGCACGGTTTCCAAGAAAAGAAGTAGCTCCAGGCTGTCAGCAATGCTTTTAGCAAAGGTAGTGCAATCTCGAATGCGGCTGAGCGCATATTGATTCTTAATTGTGTTCTTAAACCATACCTGCATATTGATTGCAGTTGGTCTTTTTAAATGTGAATTCCCTGTGTGCGAGCAGTCAAACAGATAGTGATCTGGGTCACCAGTACTGCCACAAATACATCGGTCACTGTCTCTTAGACGAAATGTGTGAAGATAGGACATATATGGGGACATTCAGATATGAGTGCCCCTTCCCCACTCATATCTGAAAACTACTCTCAAATGTGAACTAATAAAGCAGTGGCAAACTACTGGGAGACAAGCACCACAGGCAGAAGACTGTATGATTTCCAACCAAAAATTAACCACAATTTAAATAGCAGCTCTTCACACAGTATCTATCTGGCAAAGCATGGCCCATATTCGAACCCGAGCCCTTCGGCACGGCAGTCAGGGTCACTAACCACTAACCCCGCAAAATTTTTTTCTCCCTGATGACGGCAGGAGCCATTATAGGCGTTAGCCACTACTAAAGCCGGAAGCGGTGGTCACTTTATTACGGAAGCACCAGAATAGTGGGCCACTATTGCCTCCTAGGAAGGGAGGATTGATTTACATCCATACTTTCTCGGGAATTCGTACCCGGGCTCTTCGGTACGGCAGTAAGGGTCACTAACGACTTTTTCGTCTCGGCGGCATTTTTGAAAGTTCCTTTATAAATATAAGCTTCGCTTATGCTGTTGTATATCCTAATGGTAAAAAGTAGACGATATAATAGACGATATAGTAGACGATATAATAGACGATATAGTAGACGATATAATAATAGCATTAATATAAGGACGATTTTTTGTTATATTAATCATCTATAAACGTTTAAACTTAATATTAATACATTTCTTCAGCACGAAATTATGCCCTGCAGTTCAGAGGATTAAATTTCATGTTTTGCTTCACAATTAAGTTTACTTAATTACTGCAATATTTAATTAATTAATTTTTTAATTTGAATACTCCTTCAATGTAACACTTAAAATTTAAAGTTTAAAAACATCTTTCGTTTAAAAATAAAAATGAAAGTTTTAAATTCTTTTCTAAACTTAATTGAATAAGTAACAATTTTAACTGCAATAGCAAGAGATATTTTTCTTTACCATTCAAAACAATACTCAGAGCTACATATTTTACTATTAATACTTGTAGGTGCAAAGCTTAGTTCTAAAAAAATTCGACTACCATAGTCCTCTTCTCCTCTTTTTCTACTAATTTTATCGTTGGAAAATTGAGAGGGAAATATTATGCGGATAATTTAATTTGTGAAAGATGTGTTTAGAACAAGAACATAACCAATGAAAAGTAGCCAGGATAAACTGCAGGTAACTATCACAATATTATTCCTTGAAAAGAAACCTACATTCCAATAAGAATGCATTGTAGCATTAAAATATCTAATAAGATATCTTCGTTTCTACTTTCCTATAATTTGAATCTCACCCGTTCTTATTGTTGTCTCTGCTACTTCTTAGGCCTCAGTCATCCATAAATATTTAGAGAATGTACTACTGACTCTGCAAAATCGTAAACTGAATGTCAGTTCGTATTTGCTTCGGTGTGATGTGTTGGCTCTAGTATTAGGATGTCATAGGGATCAGTTAGAAGGGCGAAGATCGGCGAGACATTCGCAGCTAGCTTGCAAGGTTTGTCTTTGTTTGTAAGACGAAAAAAATCACTGCTTGGACGAATCCATTTTAAAATTTAGGAAAGCTCGTTCTTTGAGCTCATTGAGGAAGGAAAAATTACTTGAATACATTTTTTTAATTTTCAGAACTTGGTCTTAAAACGACAGGGGGAGACAATATGCATGGAACCATGTTCCTTTCATTTGCAGTCAACGCACATCGAAAATTATCCATTTATTTCATGAACCTTTTGCCAGGCCTCTAGCCATTAATTCGAAAGTTATTTTTGATATATTTTTAACAAAACAATAGTGTTACGAAATGTCCAGCTGAGGTAAGATAGCTTCCCCGCAAAGCAAGCTTAAGGTTGCCATAGTTGGCGAAAAATCGCCAATTTGGCTATATTTGGCGACAATGTTGGCTATATGCCATAAACGGATGGAAAACCTTTTAGATTAATTCTTACCGCTTTGGACCAGAATGTTCTCGAAGGCAGCCCAAAAGTTATATAAACCCTGCCTCAGTGAGTCAGTCTAGTGAGTGAGTGAGAGTCTAGTCTATTGAATCAGGCAGTGTCTAGTCGAATCAGTCAATCAGTGCCTCGTCTAGCGAGTTGATCGTCAATCTAATGTCGAGTTGGTCATCGGAGTATCGAGAGTATAGCGAGCGCATCGTCAAGTCTATCGAGTGTATCGTCGAGTGCATCGTGAGTTGTAACGTGGAGAGTCCCGAGAGTACGTTGAGTTCCGAGAACGACAGAACCGAGTCGGGGCTGTACTCGGGTGCTTTGCAGTGAAGCTGTCTCGACCGTTATAGCCTGATAGTGTCGCTGATTGTGTCAGCGTGTTTGTCGTAGTTTTTCGACGACTGTGAACGTGCTTTTGGAACTTTCCTGAGTAATACTGGCTAATAAAGTGTGTTTTCGTACTTCATCAAATGTTGTCGTCAATTACTCCAAATCCACGAAACTGTGCAGAAAACGCAACAACAGCTTAAAAAATCATTTGCTATTAGTTCATGGGGTGTCCACCGATAACATCGTGGCAAAATCATTGTGGGCGAAAACGTCGAGGAGAAAAAAACGCAAGGCGAAAACGTCGTGCTACAAAACATCGTGGGAGAAAACATCGCAGTTCTAAAACATCGTGGTACAAAATATCGTCGTCGAAAATAAAGCGGTTTAAAAACTTCGCAGTTTAAAAACATCGTCGTCGAAAATAAAGCGGCTTAAAAACTTCGCAGTTTAAAAACATCGTCGTCGAAAATACCGCGGTAAAAAATAAAGTATCGACAAATCATCGCAGGACGATAACATCGCAGGCCTGCTTTTTTCAGGCTTTAATAATTGTAAATGTATATTCCCATAATGATTTGTGAGCGCGAGATGGAAAGAAAGATAATTTTTACTTTCATATTTTTATTAACTAATAAATTTTTGCTGAAAAAGTAAGAAGGAAACTTAATACTTAAGAATAAACTGAAGCAGAACAAGAAATAATTTTCATTATTCTTATAATGAAAATTATTTCTTGTTCTGTTTATTAGATTGACAAAAGTGAAGAAAATAATCTCATAATTAGCAATTTTTTATAGATAAGGTCGTGCAGTTACGTAGCTTCCTTTCTCTAAACATTTTTAGATTATAGGTTCTCACACAGCAATAAATATTTGAATGAAGAGAGTATATGTCTTTCAGAGCAATGTGTTGGGATTCAGAGCGAGTGGAAAATCTTTCTCAACCTTATGTGGAAAAAAAACGAAGTATAGAAACAAATTGAAGTCATATGAAATGCGTCTGCAAATAACATTAGTGGAGCTAGGCATCGATAGTTTATATAAAAAAATGCAAACCCACCCCAGTTTACTAAATAAAATGCAAGGATAGGTGAACGTGAAGCACGAGTTAATGCTATTAATGTGTAACTTACATTAAATTCATGTTAAAATATTTTAATAAAAATACAGTACTTTTCTTTAATTGTCTTTGCTAAAGTCCGATAACATATTGATCTACTTTATTACTCTAAGATATATTTTTCTGCAGGTAAGATGGGGTTCCGGCAGCCACTCTAGTATCTTAAAGAATAAAAATATGTTAACAAAAAAAAAAAAAAAAAAAAAAAAAAAAAACTTCGAAAAAAAACTTGAAAGGGTTCAGATTTTGACGATCGCCCAAAAGGGCTCTTTTAAAATTTAATAGGGTTTATCATTAGGGATTTTCAGTAGAGACGCTCCAGGTGGAACCGCGAAACATTTTACAAATTATGTTATATTAATTTTACACAATAAGCTTTTATTTAAAATGGATGTGATAAATAATGCACTAAAAGGAGAGAAATATTTTGTCACATAGTTTAATGGGACTAGTAAATTAAATAATTCTATTTACTGAATTCTTCCATAATTTTACATCTCGAGTAATAAAAGCATGAAATGGCTCATTTCTACATATAATTAAGGAAAGAATCTGTGTGTCTTTTTTCGTTCGTGCTGCGCATAAGCCAATAGACCCAGGGCTACGAAATTTGGTATATAGATGCATCTAGACAAGAGCCAGTGCACCTCGAAGCGAGTTTTTCAAAATTCGAATCAGATTTTTTTTTATTTTATTTTTTCGATTTTATCGCTTCATTTTGAATAGTTTCATTCTTTTAGAAATGTGGTTTTGGCAACAGTTTTTCATTCAATGGTATACTGGGTTGCTGACTGTCGAAAATCAGCACTGTTGCCACTTAGAAAAATGAGAGCGATAATCCTGTGCAGTTTTTAAATTTAATGTTTCTCTTTAATGCTGGACGTTTGTTGAGAAAAGGCAACGGAAAGTTGGTTAATTTATTTATTAGAATAATTAATATTTGTCTTAAGGGATATTGCATATTTCATTGTAATTTTGTTATATGTATTTCTTTTTATGAAGTTGTTCTGCAGGGTAAAATTCTGCTCATTTTTTAAATTTAAGTTTGATGCTCCCTTCAGGCATTTTTTCGGTACATTTAAAAGCTAGACGAAGCCTAGCAGCGTAGCTCCTAGTGATAAAATAAAAAAGGGTAACGGCTTATACGTATTACAATGCAATTTAATTAACAGATTCCAATATTTAGACGCCTTATGCTTTTATTATTGGCGATATAAAATCGTTGATGAATTTTGTAAATAGAATTTTTTAATCTATTATTCTCGTTAAACTACATGATAAATTATTTTTCTCTTTTTACTGCATTAATTATCATAACCATTTTAAATAAAAGCTTATTGTATCAAAACTATTTTTTTAAATGGTGTTTTATTCTGTTGCACAGCATAGGTATAATATATAGTATATACTTTTAAGGCAGCAGCTTCCGAGGCATATCATTAATGCAGTGATGTTTTTCCTTATGTATTTCCAATAGCCATTGTCTAATCTACAAGTACGATGTGACCATGGTTGTAAACCACAAAAACGGAATTATTATTGACGATTAGCGTAGGCGTGTGGTTTAAATTCATAAAAATCATTACATACTTAATGTCACTTGGAAAAAATTTAATTCGTTTTTTCATAATGCGAGAAACATACATGCGTTTATGTAGATTCTTTATTATTTAGTTTCTTTTAATATAATACAAGGCGATAATATTTGTGGGCAAAAAACTGAAAAGTGAAACGGACATTCGTAGTGAAACAACACAAAATTCCGTTCATGTGAAATAAAATATGAAAAAATTAAATACGATATGATATAAAATTCTTTAAAATGAAAAAAATGATGAGAGAAAGTTAAAATTCTGGGTTGCAAAAAGTTACACTTTGTCACAGCAAGATAGTCTTCAGTATTTCTCGCAGGAAAAGAGAAACTGTAAGAAAATCCTACCCAGTTCTCCTTTCCTATCTATTTATTTTATCCGTGTTATTCGGCCAGTCCTATTAAGTTGCAGAAGAGATGTAGAATTTGAACTGCTCATTTAACAATATTAAAAAAAAAAAAAAGAAAAGAAAAGAAAAGAAAAAAGAAAGAAAGAAAAATCGTGATGGAATAACCTTCTCCTAAAACTGGTTTTGTATGGCCTTGCTGAATTTTCTCCTCAGTTCACTTTTCGATCTCAAGTTAATGCAGTACGTAAATGAATAAGTAAGGATGTTAATTTAAGTGTGAAATTAATTAACAATACTTTTTAAGGTAAGTGCATAAAATCATATGTATAATTTACGCATGTGTTAATCCAAAGTTTAAATTTACTTCTATTCATATTATTTTTGATTCGATGCTCAAAATTTTAAAATATGACTTCTAACCTTCATAACTTGTATTTATGGACTCTTTTATATTGATTTGATAACTTGTATGTGGACTTATTCTGAATAATTTTAGTGCCGTTATGTTTAATAAAAACCTGATTGTACGCATTTAACTTCCTTATTTGTTTTTATCAGTTGGTTATATTAGCGTAACAGTCATGAAATCAGCTCAAGACTACTACATGTTATCGTACAAATTCTAAAATGTTGGCAATAAATTTATATGAAGAGTAAAGAATTTCCAATGTCATCAAAGTAGTATCATGCAAACAAATTATAATTAAATTATATTAATAAAATGTGTTTGAATCATTCCATTCGTTTAAATCGATAAAATGATTTCATAACCATTTGACAACTCGCGCGGCGTATTTGGTTACGTAACTATGGCGGAGTTATATAACAGCCAATTACGAAAGAGGGTGTGTTCTCTTGTATCAAAAGATGCATACAATTTTTGCGTAACAGAATAAAACATTTACGTAAATAACAGCCTCAAATTTAACTAGGAGTTAAATTAGCAAAGAATCTCTTCTGCAACCTGATAAAATTTGTCAGTATACGAATAGAATGTTAATTCCGAAAAGATTATGAAAAATGCTGAATTTTTCAGTAAAATCAGGGAAGAAAAAGGAAAAGAAAAGAAAGAGTTTTTATTGTTGTTTTAATTATGTTGTTAAATGTTGTTTTTGTTCTCATTTACAGCAAACTGCATTTAGAATAATTCGATAGAAGCTTATATTATAAATCTTTTTTTAAATACATGACACTCGAAGACTTTTTATATCTTCGTTTATGGTTCATAAAATTTAATAAAAAACGCACGCATCAGTGCAAATAGTTTTTATAATTTAACTTTAGTTATTCAATTCAATAACTTAACTAATTTTTCTTTTGAATTATTGATTTGAAATGTCTTCAATAAAAGAAAGCAGAATATTCTTCCTATTTTGAAAAGAAGTTCATTGAATTCAACTGCATAATCTTACAGCAAGTGTGCCGCTCAGAAAAGAAAGTGGTCAGTAAATCTGACTGTCATACCGAAAGATCACGCCGGAGGCATGAATGTAAATTGTCTGTCCTTTCATAGGAGGCAACGGTGGCTGTCTATAAGGTTCCTGCATAATGAAAAATTGCCATCGCTTTTGGCTTTAGTAGTGGCCAAAGCACTGAAATGGCTATAGCTCGCCATTTAAAAAAAATCAATAAATAAAAAAATCTGAAAGGTTTCAGATTTTAAATTACGTACAAATTAGGCGTTTTTTTACATTTTGTGTACTACCTTTATTTATTAAATATCATTTTCTTCGCACTTAAACCATAAAATTCAATTCAAGAGCAATATCGCAAAATAATTTTAAACTGAGCATATCTTTAAAATTTCCGATACACAGTCTCGTGCGCCGGAGATAAAAATGTTTTTTCTGTACAACGTTGCCATGGCTCGCTTTCAAATCCTTGAGTTTGTTAATCAACAATTCGTTAAAGTTTTACAAAATAGGAAATTGATAATAAAAGAAATTCCAAATTTCAAATTTGGGCTTCCAAATGCTCATATTCGTAGGAGGATTACGTCATTCAAAATTAGATGCCTCTAGGTACCGTTATTTTATCCCAATGCGAGAAATAGACATACATTTATGCATATTTTTCATTATTTAATTTCTCCAAATATAACGCAGGACTCTAACATTTAGTGGCAACAGTTTGAAAAGTGAAACGGACATTTATAGTGAACCAACGCAAAATCGCAAAACGAAAACAATAGTCCCTCAGAGACAAAGCCTCTTTGGACTAATAAAAAGGAAATCTCATAACATAATGTTCAGATTAGTCTTTCGAAATAATAGCACAAATTATTAATATTTAAATGAACTATATTCTATAATTATGTAATTGCAAATATAAAACTATAAAGATTTATTTTTGCTTTAAACATTTTAATAAAATCCCTTCAATGAATAGGGAGAAACATATTAGGAAATACTTAACGTACTAATTTTATCAAAATTATTATGTAATTTTGGTCTCCTCATCGAATGAAATACAAAAAAAAAAAAAAAGAAAAAAAAAAAAAGAAAGAAAGAAAGAGTTTTTTTAGTCTAACTGTAGAAATTATTCGCTGTTTGAGAAGAGAAATTTTTCTTCCATGTACTTTCAAAAATGAAACTTTAGAGATTTAATGATACTAGAACTAGAATGTGAGGTGTTCTTTGAAAGAATCGTATTTGTATATGAATTTAGTATATAAGTAATCCGTTTCATAGATGTAGAAGTAATGAAAGCTAAGCCGACATATTGACAGCATATTTAAAATCAATTAAAAGGCCTTATATCTAGCAATTCAAACTAATTGAATACTTATTTTAGAAAAGAGGCATAGGATGCCCATAATTTATTCACAATATCTAACTGTTTTTACTGTAAAAAGTATTTTAAAAACTTCATCTCTATTCACACTAAAAACTCGAGCGTTTTCAGTAAACACTGTTTTCCTTATTAATATATTTCTACATGGACAACCTTGTATTTATTAGTTTCCAAATATATTGAGGTTTTCTTTCTACGTTTAGCGAGGTCATGTTTACGATGGATGCCACAGTTCCCTCGATCCTGCATTTCAGATCCACTTTCTTAGTGTGGCAGTTGCCATATCCATTTTCAAAGTTACATTTACTTGCATTAGTTCCGTTGACGGTAAGCTACGAATCAGGTAAGATGTTTTAACTGCTGAAAAAGGCCACTAGCATGTTGGGGAATTCCAGTAAAAGGCTCTAACAGTATCTTCCCAGTACTGTGCCCACCATATAATAAAAACCATTGATAAGGAAAATATCAAGGTTAGAAATTCTGTGGACGTAATGGCAAAATATTTCTTCTGAAATATTTTTCGCCCTGCAGGTATTTTGAACTGTTAGCCGGAAATACATTTAAAGGATTTCTGGATATACTGTATATTTCAGTTGCATAATATTAAATACTTATGCCATCTAGAAATATAATTTTGAGCTAGTACTTATTTGTTTAACTCTTCTAAATGTCAGAGAAGAAAAACTTTTAATTCCAAAAAACATGAAATGTATATCAAGCAATGAATTTTAATTTAATCCTCTTATATATTTCAGATAAAAATTTAGCTCTATTATACAATGAGTCATTTATGTACTTATATGCTAAATACCAAAATAATTAGATTTTTATACTATTCCAATTTTTTTACTATAACAGATAGTGCAGTGATTATTTTATAGAGACTTGTGTTAAAGTACATTTAAAAGACTTGAATTCATATATACTGAAACTTCCTAATTATGAAAAAAATATTCGCTGCTTTAGGGAGTTAGTCGCCTTAGCGAACATAACTGTCGATGATGTTCAGTCAAAATGATTAAATTTGTATGCAGTTTTGGGCTTTACAGAAGTGCGAAATCAGTAGAAACACCTACCACCCCTGGTAACCGAAACGGCTTTTACACATGGAAACACAGGCATGGAGTTTGAACTAGGCTTTGATGACAGAAACAAGCAACTCATTACATGCTGCTTTACGTGTATGCCACACTTCGTCAACCGTATTAACTGGAGAGGGATGGTAGGCCAGTCTCTCAGCAACCCATAACCGGGTGTTTTCAATGCGTGACAGATCTGGCAGACCAAGGTAGCTGTTTATGTGAGTATCGTTTGCTTCATTTTATTGTTGCAAACAGCGTAAATTCCTTTTGTTTTTCTTCTTTTAGTTTTGAACTTTATGTGTGGCAACAAGTTTATTGATTGATAGAATTGTGTTTGTGACAGCCATGTAGAATGGCTCGCTTATTTTGTATCAATTATTTCGCATCTCTGACAAGTGTAATTTAATAAAAGTGTAGGAATACAGTCCATTTGTTGATTGATTATTGTTTGTGAATCATATTAAGTTTAAGACCATTTATTATTGGACAAAAGTCTAGCCGGAGAGCTAGTGAAGATAGTGACTGTTCTAAGTGTATTCTAACAACGCAAATATGCATATGGTTGGTGAAAATTATCCACTTTGTGAGGTAAGTGGATTTTGAACAAAAATTCGTTTAATTTGTTGTTAAATTATAAGAACAAAGTTGTAATACAACATAGAATTCGATTTCATTTTAATAATAGTGTTAAGTGATTTAAGAACAATTTCCGTTTTTGAATTGCTCAATTATGAGTGAACTTATAACTTTTAAAACAAAAAGAGCGGTCTTACGCAGGAGTGTTACTAATTATGTAAAGAAAATTGAAACTATTTTAACTGCAGATGAAATTAATTTAATAGAACTAGAGGAATGTGTTGAATTATTGACACAAAAAGAAACTGAGTTAAGGAAGCTTGATTCTGAAATCGAAAGTTTAATTACAGATACTAAAGAATTAGAAAACGAAATAGGTAATGTTCAGGAGTACACAGATAAAATTTATTTGTGGAAATTTAAAGGTGAAAAAATATTTAAAAATCAAAATAATAAAAATAATTCTAATAGTGTAATTTCAGAGCAGGTTCTTGACAATATTAAATTACCCAAGTTAACATTACCGACTTTTGGTGGTAATATTACAGAATGGATAGCTTTTAAAGATCTTTTCAGAGCTTGTGTAAGAAATAATACAAATTTATCTAAAGCTCAAAAATTGCAGTATTTGAAGGCTTCGTTGAAAGGTGAAGCATATCGCATTATTCAAACCATTCAAATTTCGGATTGTAATTTTGAAATAGCATGGAATCTGTTAGACGAAAGATATTCAAATAAGAGAGAACACATTTTTGCATATATTAAACGTTTTTTTAAGTTTACCAACTATTCAAAATGAATCAGCATTTGCTATTTTAAATTTAGTTGACAATATTAATGAAGTAATTCGTTCTTTAGAAGTATTGAATCAAACCATTGATAATTTTGGTGACACTTTAATGACTTATTTAATTTTGCAAAAATTAGACCCTGCTACAAAATTATGGTGGGAACGTCAGTTAAAATCTAATGAAATTCCAAAACTTACGACTCTAATTGAATTCCTAAAAAACTATGCAAGAACACTTCGAAATAGCAAATCAACAAGTAATAAGGTACGTAAATCTGTGTTTCAAAATAAGAATAATGTTCTGGTTGCTACTTTGGGTTGTGGTTATTGTAAAGAAGATCATAGTTTAGCCAAATGTTCGAAATTTCTAAATTTATCGGTTCAGCAAAGGATAGATTTTGTAAAATCTAATCGTTACTGTTTTAATTGTTTATCTAATATGCACTTGCTCAAAAAATGCAAGAGTTTAAATATATGTCAACATTGCTTTAAGAAGCATCACAGTATTTTGCACATTGTAAATAATTCAAAGAATAAAACTCAGTTAAACAGTATATCTCCGCCTACGCAATCTATCATTAAAAGAGATGAATTAACGAGTCCTAAGGACGTTTCAGCCACAGTTTGTGCCTCTCATTATGATTCGAATGCAAAAGGTAATCAAAACAGTCACATTTTATTGTGTACTACTTTAATAAAAGTTCAAAATTCTAAGTAACAATTTGTGAAGTGTAGATGTTTATGTGACACTGGATCTCAGAGATCATTTATTTCAAGGGATTGTGTGAAGAAATTAGGATTACGAGTGAAAGATAATTCCATTTCTGTATCATGTCTAGGAGAATTTAATACTATAAGTAATGGGGAAGTCGATTTAGTATTCACTTCTCATTTTAAAAGTGATATTCGTGTATCAACATCAACGTTTGTACTGGACAAGGTGACAGATAACATTCCCTATGTATCTTTGCCATCAATCATCTTCGTTAACTTCAGTGATTTACAATTAGCTGATCCATTATTTTACAAGTCACAACCAGTTGACATTTTATTTGGAGTAAATGTATTTCTGCATTTAATGACGGGAGAAATTGTCAAACGTGGTCCTGATCTACCATTTGCTCTAGATTCGAGGTTGGGATGGATAATTTCGGGTACTACAAATTTTGAATCTACAAATTTTGAGCCAGTATATGTAAATCATTTGAATACAAACACAGATGAGTTAGTAAATTCTTTCTGGGAGTTAGAAAAGTTTCCAAATGTACAACCTTTAACAAATGAAGAAAAACTTTGTGAAGAACATTTTAAAAACTCGCATTTTAGAGACACATCAGGTCGTTATTCAGTTGCATTACCATTCAAACATAATAGAGATATTCTAGGTGACTCCCGTGAAATGGCGTACAGAAGATTTCAATACTTGGAGAAGAGACTGTTATCTATGAAAGAAATTTACAACCAGTATATTCAGTTTATGAAAGAGTACTTTTCACTAGAACACGTAGAATTACTGCCAGATGTTGCATAATCGAGAAAATATTGTTAAGAATTTTATTATTACTATTTTTATTATTATTGTCTATTTTTCAAAAGTGTGTTTTTGTTTTATTATTGTGTGAAGTTGTAACTATATGTCTTTTCTTGTGTGACAACAACGCTTCTGTAATTCTTCAATTTGAACTTTTGGATGTGTGCCAGGTTTGATGGCGTAATGCTCTGGTGAGAGCGTCGATTGATTGTGTAGATGAAACATGTTGTTTCAGAACGTTATTTCTTTAAAATATGTAAAATAAATGTTTTGTTTTCTGAACTCGGATTATGCAAACGTTATTTAGTTTCAACATAAAAGTTTGGCGTCCGTTCGACAGGACGTTCGTGTGATTTCGAGTAGTTTTGATTTAGGCGTTTTGTTAAAATGGAGTTGTTAAAAGCAAAACGTAAAAGTGAACGTACTTCGTTTACGTTAACTACGAAGATTGTGGAAGAAGAATTGCCTACTTGTACGGATCCTGAGAGATTGCAAGTGTTGTTGGGGCAACTAATTGACAAATTTGAACGCTTGGACAGTACTCAAAGCAGTGTTTTAGAACAAACCAAGGAAGCTGATTTTGAAAATGAATTTAATACGGCTGAAGGATACAGAGATTCCTTTATAGCTTTAAAGGTGAAACTTCAGAATAAAATTGGACAATTTAATTCGATGAGTGTTACTACAGATATTGCTTCAGTTTCGATTTCGGATCCTAAAGAAAATAAAAACAGGAAGTTCAAACTTCCTAAGCTTGAGCTGAAAAAATTTTCTGGAGATGCAACAGAATTTTTAGGCTTTTGGAGCCAATTCTCCAAAATTCATGAAGATGCGGATATTGTGCCGGAAGATAAATTTTTGTACTTAGTGCAAAGTGCAGTACCTGGCTCAAAGGCAGCTCAACTTTTGAACAGTTTTCCTGTTACCGCCGCGAATTATCCTAAAGCTATCGAGCAGCTGAAAGAAAGATTTGGTAGAGAAGACCTTCTGGTGCAGATCTATGTAAGAGATTTGCTTGGGCTTGTTACAAAGAATGCTACAACAGGCAGAACGGCGTCGGACTTAGGAGTACTTTATGATAGTATAGAAAGTAAATTACGAGCGCTGGAAAGCTTAGGACGCACCAAGGAAAAGTTTGCTGATTTCTTGGGACCTTTAGTGGAGTCGTGCCTACCTGAGAATATTCTACGTGCCTGGGAGCGGAGTCGAACTTCTGAACAGGGACAGGAAAAGAGTTCTGAAAGAACGCTTGAAAAACTAATGTGTTTTTTAAGGCATGAAGTAGAATCGGAAGAAATGATTAGATTAGCACAATCAAGATTTACTCATTCTGTTAAGCGTCTTAATAAAAATGTTATTTCAGGTAATTCAGATTTAGCAACAGCTGCCGCGCTGGTAAGTACAAATGAAATCAGTAAAGGTAAGCAAAATGTTTGTATATTTTGTGGTAAGCCTCATATGAGTGCTAAGTGTTTTAAAGCTGAAAATATGAGCTTAAATGAAAAGAGGCAACTTGTACAAAAGAAAGAAGTTTGTTTTTCATGTTTAAGAATTGGCCATTTAAAAAAACCAATGTAAAGCCAATATTAAATGCCCCATTTGCAGTTGTGATCATATAAAATTTATGTGTCCTCAGAATGTTAGTTCTGTAAAACAAAATGACTCTAAGTTGGATGTTTCCCTTTCTAATAATAGTAAGAGCGAGAAAGTTTATTTGCAAACTTTATGTGTTCTAATTAAAGTTAAAGATCGAGAGAGAAAAATTAGGATTCTCTTGGATTCGGGATCCCAACGATCATACGTTGGGGAGAAAATTATGAAGCGAATGAAGGCTGATCCTATTCGACAGGAGTTCCTATTCGACAGGTTGTTAGGAGAAAGTAATTCATGGTTTGTTTGGGGGGAGGGAAACTGCGCCTGTAACCCATTCTGTTTTTGCTATTGACATAAGCAGTTTAGATAACACTTTTAGGTGTTGGTTTGAAGCTTTTTCTGAAAAAAAGATTTGTGGATTTGTTCCAACAATCAAGAATGCTCAGATTATAGAGGAATTGAAAAGCAGGAAAATTGAGGTCAGTGACACATTTTGCGAGGAAAGTGAAATTGATTTATTGATAGGTGCAGATGTCATTGGTAAACTGTTAACTGACGAATACCTAGAATTACCCTCTGGTTTAACTGCAGTCAAAACAAAACTGGGTTGGACGGTTATGGGTAAAGAAAATGATACTGTCAGGGATTAATGCCCTAATAAGTCTTTCCTTACATGTAAATAATGCTTCTTTGAAATCTTTATGGGAGCTTGAAGTTTTGGGTATTTCCGACCCGACGGAAAATAGTAAAATGAAAAATCTTCATTGGGACTACGAGATTGATTTTCAGAATAAATTATCTATTCGGCCCGATGGTAGATATGAATTGGAATTACCCTGGAAATGCTAATCTACCAATTTATCAGATAATAAAAGCATTGCTTTGACACGTCATCAAAAAATGATAAAGAGGGCAAAAGAAAATAATTCTTTGAAGGAATATCAAAAAGCGTTTAGAGAGTGGGAAAATTTAAATATTATAGAAAAGGTTCCGGAAAAGGAATTAAACAATAAATGCCACTTTTTACCACACAGACCGGTTATTAAGATGAATAGTGAAACCACTAAGGTAAGACCCGTTTTTGATGCTTCATCTTGTGAAAAGGGAAAACCATCTTTGAATCAGTGTTTATTGAAAGGACCTAATTTAATAGAATTAGTCCCTGATATTTTAGACAGAATGAGATTTTTTCCTATTGGTCTGAGTGCAGACATAGAGAAAGCATTCTTGCAGTTAGGAATTTCTCCGAAGGATAAAGATTACTTGCGATTTTTCTATCCAAGTGATGAGGGAGAAATAGTGTATAGGCACTGCAGAGTAGTTTTTGGGGTTTCCTGCAGCCCTTATCTACTAGGTGCGTCTATTAAATATCTCTTGAATAATTGTCCATCTGACTTTTTAGATGTGGCTGACAAATTAAAAAATTCGTTCTATGTAGATAATTGTATTACGGGTGTTTACAATATTGAGGAACAAGAGGATTTAATTCAAAAGGCCAAAAGTCTTATGTCGAGAGGCAGATTTAATTTGAGGGGATGGGAGAGCAATGTTGGTTCCAAATATACTACAAAACATTCTGGGGACACACCTCTTTTAGGAATATTGTGGAATTTAGACAATGATACTTTAAGGTGTAATATAAATGTAAATATGATAACTTGTGATACTAAGGTAACTAAGAGACTGATTCTGTCTATTGTACAATCAATTTTTGATCCAATTGGAATACTTGCACCAATAACTTTGCTTCCAAAACTTTTGTTACAAGAAACATGGAAGTTGAAATTTTCTTGGGACGAGGTATTGCCTCATGATTTTGTAAGTAAATTTTTTGTGTGGTTATCTGATATACTTTTGTTGAAAAATGTGGCAATACCCCGATTCATTGGAACCTTTGCAACAGTTGAATTGCATGTATTTGTCGATGCCTGCAAATATGCTTATGCAGGATGTATTTTCGCGAGAAGTGATTCATGCAGTGTAAAAATTACTCTCTTAAGAGCAAAATCTAGAGTAGCTCCTATTAAGAATTTGACGATTCCTAGATTGGAATTAATGTCCTGTTGCATTGGATCCCGATTATTATATTCTGTTTGTAAAGCTCTTAATGATTTTGATATAAATGTAATTTTATGGTGTGATTCCACAGTCGCATTCTGGTGGATCAGAAATCCTGAAAATTGGTCGAACTTTGTAAGCAATCGTGTTAAAGAAATTACTAAGTTGACAAAAGCTGAATCATGGAGGCATGTGCCTGGTAATATGAACCCAGCAGATGTGTTATCTCGAGGTTGCTCTGCTAAACAAATGATTAACTCGGAGTGGTTTAAGGGACCTCTCTGGCTAAGAGAAAGCCCTGAATTTTGGCCTACCAATATTGTTTGTCAGCCGAGCGAAGCTGACTTGGAAAAGAGGAAGGTAAAACTTATTAATGTTAACTTTTCAGAGGATACCACTCCTTGGTATGCAGAAAGAGTTTCTGATTATGAGAAAATTATTCGTGTAACCGGTTGGGTGTTACGTTTTATTTCTAACTGTAAGAAGAAGTCAAATTTGTGTAAAGAATCTAAACTAACTGTTGCTGAAATCATAAATTCCGAAAAAGTTTTGATTCGGTTGGTTCAAAGCTCAAATTTCCCTGACATTGGAGCCCTTAATTCACTTGATGTATTCATTGATAATGAAAAAATTATAAGAGTTAAAACTAGAATATTGGAACGCAAAGACAATTCTGAATTTTTAACACCAATTTTGTTACCGAGTAAATGTATCTTTACTACATTGTTAATTGAGTCAGTTCATAAGAAACATTGTCATGCTGGAACTCAAATGCTTCAATCTATTTTAAGAGAAAGATTCTGGATACTAAAACAACGTAAAACTGTGCGTAATGTGTTAAAAGGGTGTGTAATATGTCAACGATATAAAGCGAAACCGATGTCTTGCGAAGTGACTCCTCTTCCTGAAGATCGCGTAGGAGATTAGGCTTTTGAAATTTTGGGAGTAGATTTAGCTGGCCCATTGTTTTTGAAAGACAGTAAGAAGGTTTGGATGGCACTCTTTACATGCGCTGTGTACAGGGCAATCCATCTAGAACTGGTGACTTCGTTATCAACAGAATCTTTTCTTTTGGCTTTAAGACGACTCATAGCCAGACGTGGCAGACCACGAACTATTTATTCTGACAATGGGACTAACTTCCGAGGAACGTATAACGAAATGTCTAAACTTAACTGGGACATAATAGAGAATGAGGCAAAAATAAAGAGAATAGTATGGAAATTCAATCCACCAACAGCCTCCTGGTGGGGAGGTTGGTGGGAACGGCTAGTTCGCATGGTTAAAGAACTTTTAAGACGTTCTTTGGGAAAATCGGTTTTATCTTATGAAGAGCTGGAAACCTTAATTTGCGATTGTGAGTCGGTAATTAATTCTCGACCTTTAACATATATTTCGGAGAACTCTGAAGATGCTATCCCTTTAACTCCGTCAATGTTTTTAATTGAAAATTGTACTTCGAATGTAGCAGATATAGATAAAATTGACTCTCAGCATTTTTTGAGAAGAATTAAATACCGCACAAAACTTCTTAAAGATTTAAGGAACCGTTTCCGAAAAGAATATTTGGGGAAATTAATAATGAAACAACCACAAAATAAAGTAACCCGGTTGCCTAAAATTGGGGAGATAGTCTTAATAGGCGATGATTTCAAAAAACGCTTGTATTGACCTTTGGGTAAAATTATAGAGAAAATTCCTGGTCGGGATGGCAAAATTCGAACAGTTAAACTAAAAACTCAGAATGGGATTTTCATAAGGCCCGTTCAGCGTATTTATCCACTAGAGATACAACTAAGTGAAAATTATTTAGTTGAAGAGCCTAACGTTAACGACGATAAGAAAAACGATCAGACTGACGTACAGCATGTAAAACAGAAATTTACGTCGTCAGGACGGCTTGTTAAGAAGCCTAATGTACTAGACCTTTTTAATAGGATAACATATGTTTTTGAGTCGTTTGCCACTGACTCAAAAAGGGGGGAGGATGTTGCATAATCGAGAAAATATTGTTAAGAATTTTATTATTACTATTTTTATTATTATTGTCTATTTTTCAAAAGTGTGTTTTTGTTTTATTATTGTGTGAAGTTGTAACTATATGTCTTTTCTTGTGTGACAACAACGCTTCTGTAATTCTTCAATTTGAACTTTTGGATGTGTGCCAGGTTTGATGGCGTAATGCTCTGGTGAGAGCGTCGATTGATTGTGTAGATGAAACATGTTGTTTCAGAACGTTATTTCTTTAAAATATGTAAAATAAATGTTTTGTTTTCTGAACTCGGATTATGCAAACGTTATTTAGTTTCAACACCAGACACAGATTATGAATTAGAGAATAAACACTATTATATCCCACATCACTTCGTGTTGAAGGACTCTAGCTTAACAACAAAATTGAGAGTTGTTTTCGATGAGAGCGCTAAAACAACCACAGGTGATTCTTTAAATGATACACTAATGATAGGCCCAAAAATACAAGATGACTTAATTTGTATTTTACTAAGATTTAGACTTCATAACATTGCAATAACCGCTGATATTAAAATGATGTACAGACAGATAAAGGTTCATGAAAAAGATAGAGATTTTCAGAGAATATTATGGAGAGATAGCCCGTATAAGCAAATACAAGTTTGTCGTTTGAAAACAGTTACATATGGAACTGCAGCTGCTCCATATCTTGCAACCAAAGTTTTGAGTCAGTTAGCGATTGATGAAGGATTGAACTTTCCAAAGGCAAAGAATATAGTTTTAAGAGATTTTTATGTTGATGATATGTTAACTGGTGTAAAAGATAGTTCGGAAGGTATTGCATTGACAGACGAATTGCAACATCTGCTAAAAAGTGGTGGCTTTTCGGTGTAATAGAGTATCAAAGTGTTCCGACTAAAAGAATTATTTTGTCATTCGTAGCAAAACTATTCGATCCATTGGGGTGGATAGCTCCGTTTGTAATTCTCGCTAAAATGATCCTTCAGCAATTGTGGAAATTACAGTTATCATGGGATGATCCTGTAACAGAAGAGATTGATCGAAATTGGAGAAATCTATGTAGAGAAGTTAAACTTTTGAATTCAATAAATATACCTAGGAAAATTCTGCTACCTGATTATTTTCGATGTGAACTTCACGGATTTTGTGATGCGTCTGAAAGAGGTTATGCAGCAGTTATTTATATCAAAACTTGCAATAACTCTGACATTAATGTTAAACTCGTAACAGCTAAAACTCGTGTAGCACCATTAAAATCTATTACGATTCCAAGACTGGAATTGTGTGCAGCAGTGTTATTGGCACGCTTGATTCAGTCTGTAAAAGCTGCATTAGTTATAAATTTTGATTTAGTGCAAGCTTGGAGTGATTCACAAATCGTGTTGTCATGGCTAAGGTCAGATCCTAAAAAATGGCAAGTATTCGTATCCAATAGAGTTTCTGAAATACAATCCATCTTACCACTTGAGAACTGGAGTCATGTTGATGGAAAGGAAAATCCAGCTGATTGTGCTTCACGTGGATTATTTCCTGCAGAACTATTATCTTATTAATTGTGGTGGAATGGTCCTTCTTGGTTAAAGTGCAGTGAGATTGCCTTGTCTAAAAATATTCTTATAGATGAAGAGGCATTACCAGATGCACGTAAAACAGTCTCATTTGTAGTTTCTGAACCTGTACAGGAACTTGCTATTATATCAAATATATCTTCATTTCCAAAGTTACAACGCATATTTGCTTGGATATTAAGATTCATATCGAATTCTAAAGTAGCATATCTAGAAAGAAATACGTCTTTTTTATCTAGTAATGAAATTCGAGCTGCAACTTTCTGTATTGTCCGAATAATACAGCGATTTCACTTTTTTAAAGAAATTCAATGTTTGGAATTGGGAAAGGACTTACCTACAAACAGCAACCTCCTTAGCTTGTGTCCAATTTTAGATGACAACAAAGTGTTACGTGTAGGAGGAAGACTGAAAAATGCGCAACTGTCAGAAAATGAAAAACATCCAATCTTATTACCTTCAAAACACAATCTGACAGAAATCATAATTAGACACTTTCATGTCAAATATCTGCATGCAGCACCGGAACTTCTTCTATCTTTAATTAGACAGCAATTTTGGATCATAGCTGCTAGATCTGCTATCCGAAAAGTAGTAAGATCTTGTATCATGTGTTGCAAACTTAGAGCTAAAACTGCAAGTCAAATTATGGCTGATCTCCCGGAATCTAGAGTAACACAATCACGACCATTTCATCGAACTGGAATAGATTTTTTCTGGACCGTTCATGATTAAACATCGTGCAGGACGTGGACAAAAATCATTTAAATATTACGTATTGTGTGTTTTGTAATCAAGGCAGTACATCTTGAAGTGGTAGAAGAATTGTCAACAAAGGCATTTTTAAGTGCATTGAAACGATTTATTGCAAGAAGAGGGAAACCATTTGAGATTTATAGTGACTGCGGTACTAACTTTAAAGGTGCAGACAAAGAAATCAGAAAATGTTTTTTGCAATGTAAGCAAAATCAAGAAATTCACAAATTTTTGTCTTTAGAGGAAATAAAATGGATATTCAACCCGCCATCATCTCCCCATTTTGGTGGACTATGGGAATCGGCAGTAAAGTCAATGAAATTACATTTAAAAAGGACTGTTAGTGATACTGTGCTGACCTATCCGGAATTTCAGACCTTGATAGCGCAGGTTGAGGCTTGTCTCAACTCTAGGCCATTGTGTCCAACTTCGGCTGATCCAAATGATTTAACTGCATTAACACCTTGTCATTTCCTAATAGGAACGTCTTTAACTGCCATACCTGAACCAGACCTAAATTATAGTTCCTTCAATCACATTGACAGATGGCATGTGAGACAGTTTATTTTTCAGCACTTCTGGAAAAGATGGAGTCGAGAATACCTGTCTCAGCTTCAACAAAGACCTAAATGGCAAAAAAGTCAAAACAATTTAGAAGTCAATGACTTAGTCCTCATCAAAGAAGACAACCTTCCGCCTCTTAAATGGAGGTAGGGAGAATAATTGCTGTTCATCCGGGCTCAGATCAAAGAGTCAGAGTTGCTAGTATTAAAACTGGTCATGGTGTCATTAAACGACCAGTCGTGAAATTATGTCCTCTTCCTATTCAGACTAAAAAACTATGAACTACTTCACATATAATATTTTGTATTATTTTTCTTATGTTTATCTTTATTACAGACTAAGAAGTTTCAAAATGCTCCAACTGTTGAAATCCCCTGGGATTTCAACGAGAGCCAGGATGTTTATGTGAGTATCGTTTGCTTCATTTTATTGTTGCAAACAGCGTAAATTCCTTTTGTTTTTCTTCTTTTAGTTTTGAACTTTATGTGTGGCAACAAGTTTATTGATTGATAGAATTGTGTTCGTGACAGCCATGTAGAATGGCTCGCTTATTTTGTATCAATTATTTCGCATCGCTGACAAGTGTAATTTAATAAAAGTGTAGGAATACAGTCCATTTGTTGATTGATTATTGTTTGTGAAACATATTAATTTTAAGAACAGTAGCAATTGACTACCCTGTGTATCGAGGAAGGTCAGAACACGACGTGCAACATGTGGTCTTGCATTATCTTATTGTAAGATGACGTTTGGCAGGCTTCGAAGATAAGGAAGAACCACTGGACGTAAGATTTCACAAATGCACTGATCTGCGTTCAAATTACCGTCGATCCGAACTAGAGATGTGCGTGTCATGTACCCAATGGCTGACAAAATCATCACACCAGTTGCAAAGTCCCTATGCCAAAATCGAATGCAAGCAGGCGACGTGCAGTCACCTCGGAGCCTTCAGACATGTATACGGCCATCAGAATACTGCACGTAGAACCGGGATTCGTCTGAAAAGACGTCATTGTGCCACTCCTTTTGTCGTTCTGCGCACCAGAATCGCCGTTTCTCTCTATGCTGCATTGTCAAGGGAAGCCGAAGTAATAGTCGCCGTGCTGATAGTTCAAGTTGCTGCAAACGTCGACTCACCGTACGCATGGATACTAGGCGTGCTGCAAACATACACATTTCTTGACTAATGATCCGTTATGTGGTTGTACGGTTTTTCAAGGCTGACCTCACAATATGTCTGTTCTCTCGGACGTTAGTCAGGGGAGGGCGTTGAGATACTGTGTCCGTTCAGTATGACCCTCAGCAATCTATTGATTCCATATTCGCATGACAGTAGTTGGATGTCGACCAGTGCGATGGGTGATATCACAGAATGATGATCCACACTCTTCATAAGCAACGATCCTACATCTATCGAATTCTGACACTTGCTGGTAAGCATTTCTTATTATTATTCGAGGCATAACACGATATTCTGAGCAAACTCCAACCTTACAATGTACTTTCCGAATAAAAAATCCACTGCACAACCTTTCTATTATGTAGTGCTTCAGATGTCGTTTGTCCCTCCTGCGTCGTCTAAATACGCTGAAATTCTAATCATTTGCATAGCCCAACCTCTTCTTCCTTTCATGTGATTTTGACGTCTGTTAGATCATTCCTTCCTGGTGTTGGAATTTTAATGGCCAACAGTGTATAATGACAAAAATTAATTTAGCAAATTTTATAAAATCAGGACCTTTTTATCAGATCTCATGACTTTTGGAATCTCACAAAATTACCTCGAAAATTTTGCGGCGCACAGAAAACCAACTCAATATATCAAAAAACAGCTTTTAGGAAATTTATATGCTACCCAAAAATGCCATGATTTACAATTCTACTTATTTCATTTACTAAAATTTTAATACCAGTGATATCTGTAATAAAAACAGTTTTATAGTAAGCATTGATATAAAACATCCCTTTTCCAAGTCCAAAATCTCATCTGAAATCCTGCCTGGTCGTTATAAGGAGTCATCACTCCATGCCTAGTCAGAATTAATGAATAATCTGAAAACTATGCTCACCGATTAAAATTTTCAACCAGTGTCCTATTACGTAATTACTTTAGGTAATTATTCTGAAACTGAATGTAAAATCGGACTTCTGCTCACATATTAACGCATGGAGTATGCAAATTAGGCAATTTACAATATGTTGATCAATAAATACATGTTGGAATTCAGGTGTGTAGTGTTGTTTAAAGTTGACGTAGTTTCTGAGGGTGACCAGTATTATTAATTCGTGACACAAATTCATTACTTAAATAAATAGAAAAGTGGCTAGGGAAGTCAAACTCAAAGAAAAGTCGCCTAAAGTCTGAATATCCTTCAACGGTCTTATCATAAACTTGGAATCTCTTTTCAAGGAGCAATTACGTTGATGAAGGTTGGCGGGAGCAGTAACTGAATCCGAAGACTTTTTTCTCCCCCCTGCCGTCTTGAGGAAACCATGAATCTGCAACTACGAGAGAGTTGGTTTTGGTCTTTCAAGCTGTACAGGAACTTAGCTCTTCTCTTGCCGCACGAATTCTTCAAGAAATTGGAATTTATGCGGTAAAGTCAATGGTTTGGATCACATTTACTTCTTCTTCCAAAAGGCAGCATTTAAAGGAATCTCGTTGTAATGTTCAACCCAGAGGAATAGGACCGTGCACTGTTTAGTGACGAATCCAGATGTAGCTTAAACTGTGATTCTAAATATAGCTTGAACTGTGATTCTTTGATTTGAAATAAAGATTACTAATTTTGTTTTCCTTTGTTCATGAAAGATCTCATTCCACGGAAACGGTTTCATGTTATGGTGGGGAATTATCAAAAATGGTCTTCATGATCTGCATACCTTTGATGAAGTTTTTGTAAGCTTCCCATATATGAGAACTAGGTTTTGGAACCCTTTGTAAGTCTCTTTAAGTGTGCTGTTGGACCAGATACTTTGCTAATGAATGACAATACATCTCCAGGTAGAACATCTCTGGTATTAGAAAATTTGGAAGCAGAAGATATCACTGGAATGGGCTGGATTAGCTCACCAAACTAGAACCCTAATAAATGTATGTGGGATGGCTAAGGCAGCCGAACTGCAGCACACCAAATGCTTCTCAAGATCCTTCATGATCTGAAAAGAGCACTTTTCAGAAGAATAATGTGCAATTTCATAAGGTTAGAGTAAATTTGAAATAAAATTGAATGAAATCAAGATGTGATATTTGCATTTCTATTGGAAGAGATCATTTACCATATTAAAGAAAGATTTGTCGAAAAGTAGGGAAATTAATCTTCCCATCATTTCTAAATTTCCATAAATTTGACATTAAACTCCATATTTTGAGATTAAACAGCTGCCTATCATATAATTTATGTTAAATAACGCTTTTATAAAAAGTGTTTTTAATCATTTTAATAAGGTATATCTCCCACCTTACTAGCGTGCCTTCGTGGTGTAGTAGTTCTGCACGCTGGGCCGGTATTCCAGAGGTCCGTGGTTCGATTCCCGGCGAAGGCGGTTGCTAATTTTTCAATCTCTTTTGCTTCAAAAAAAATCCTAATGTCTCTACAGTGGCGCCCGAACTAAAAGGGTTGTGGATTATGACTCTCCACACTCAGGATTTGGCGATTGGGTCCCCTAAAAACCCCAGTCGTCCTTTAAAAGTGGGAGTATATATATATATCTCCCACCTTCCTAGCGTGCCTTCGTGATGTAGTGGTTCTTCACGCTGAGCCGGTATTCCAGAGGTCCGTGGTTCGATTCCAGGCGAAGGCGGTTGCTAATTTTTCATCTTGCCTGCTTCCAAAAAAACTGGATGTCGATGTCTCTACAAAGTAACAATTATGTTTCCTTTTCGACAGTTTCTTTATAAGGTATTTCTCCCGCCTTCCTAGCATGCCTTCGTAGAGTAGTGGTCTGCACGCTGGGCGCGTATTCCAGAGGTCCATGGCTCGATTCCTGGCGAGGGCGTTGCTCATTTCTCATCTTGCCTGCTTCCAAAAAAAAAGCACCTAATATCTCTATACATTTAATTTTGACGGGCAAGATATTTATACGTGATATGTAATAAAAATTGGTGTCTGACATTGAAGAGGAAGCCAGAATAGGAGCATAAATATGAAAATGTAGTCATTGTCAAGTTTATACAGTTCTTTATCTTTAGCTTAGCATTTGTGATGTAAATTCTTATATAACTAAATTGGCGCAAGAAGCGCACCCGTTGTTCAACAATTAGAAAAGTACGTCTAATAAATTGATAAGAATTGGAGATTGGAGAAAGAGAAAGAGGCTGCGTACTGTTACAAATTACATGTTAGACAGAGGCAAAGGTAAGAAGAGCAAGAT
This sequence comes from Stegodyphus dumicola, assembly GCF_044657685.1. Taxonomy (NCBI): domain Eukaryota; kingdom Metazoa; phylum Arthropoda; class Arachnida; order Araneae; family Eresidae; genus Stegodyphus; species Stegodyphus dumicola. Next base: position 137,002,459 of record NC_140777.1, read on the forward strand.
TATGTTAATCCTGTTAGATTAAGAAAGTTAAAGATTCTTTAATTCTTTGTAGAGGAATAGAATTGCCTAATTGTTGTTAGTTTATTGAAAATTCCGTTCGGTTTATTATTGACTAGCAGCTACGCTGCCAGCCTTCGTCTGGCTTTTAAATGTACCGTAAAAATGCCTGAAGGGAACAACAAACAGTTAAATTTAAAAACTGCGCAGAATTTTACTCTGCAGAAAACTTTCGGGAAAGAAACACAAATTTTTAAAAATATATATTGCATATAAAAAAATTATCCAACTTTCCGTTGAAGAAAAAAAATCATGCAAAACTTTTCAATATCTTACAAACAGTGAAATAAGCAAAAAATAACACGAAAGAAATTCAAAAAACAAAAGCCTCCGCGCAGAATTTTACTCTGCAGAATAACTTTATAAAAAAATCAATAAAAATATATTATATATATAAAAAAATGACAATGAAATCTCTTAAAAACAGTGACATAAGAAATACGATGAAACATTGTTGCCAAACCCATATTTCTAAAAGAATGAAACTATTCAAAATGATGCGATTTCATCAAAAATCTATCAACAACAATAAGAAAGAAAAATTGTTGCCAAAATCACATTGTGATTGTCAAGATGTGAAATGTGAGAAGTGTACTCGGAAGCTTCATTAAAAAAAAAAAAAAAAAAAAAAAAAAAAAAATTTAATACAAAATATTATCATTTTTCCAAAATTCTTTTTGTAAAAGTCGAATCAAAATCAAAGAAAAGTAAACTGTACATTTTTAAAAATAAACTTTTTTAGAAAAAATCTCGTTGAAAAGGTGTCAAGCTCCCTTTGTTAAATAAATTCGTATTCAATCGATTTATTGAAACACGAAATTTATTTTAAGTTTGTAAAATAGCTAAGTGCCTACGTTTCATGACGATGTGAAAATGGTGTAGAGTAAAATCTCGCTTTCCTATAGCCCATTATGTCTCAAAATGACGTGATTTCGTCACTAAACATAAAATAAAAAAAAAATTCGAATTCAAATTTCGAAAAAAATTGCTTCGAGGTGCACTGGCTCTTGTCTAGATGCACGTATGTACCAAATTTCGTAGCCGTGGGTCTATTAGCTTACGCGCAGCGCGAACGAAAGACACACACAGACTCGTTCTTTTATTATATGTAGAGATATAAGATTTTGGTTTTATTTCTTTCATTATATATGTGCACGTGTCATCTGCATTATAGAATGATAATAATAATAAGGAAAATTTATAATAAGAGAAATAACGTATTTCAAAAGATTTATTATTAGTTTGTTACTATTTTCAGAACAGTAAAGAGAAAATCGGATTAAAAAGAGTATTTTATTGACTATTACTAATTAAAGCTAGAATATTTTAGCTTTAATTATACAATTAAATATATTAAGAAAATCTATTACATAAGAATGCACAGAAACATTAACGTTCAAATCTTCATATGCAAAAGTTAGTTTCTTAAAATTTGAGTTGTTTTCTAAGAAGAACTGCGCTTACGAGATTTAATATTCTTGCAATAACTTTCTTTCACAGAAATGGATCAACCTACTCGGCTACCATGGTCTCAAAGAATCTGCTACGGCGTGGGTCATAGTCTTAATGACTTTACTGGATCTATGTGGTTTAGTTACCTCATGGTTTATCTTCAGCTGGTGTTAGGATTCAGTGCCAATTATGCCGGTTTTGTGCTTTTGGTTGGACAAGTGGCAGATGCTATTGCTACCCCACTCATGGGTTACGAAGCCAGCAACAGCAGAGTAGGTGGAATTTGCTATAAATATGGGAGGCGAAAGTTTATTCATCTTTTAGGTAAGTAAAATAATAAAAAAAATTCTGTTCAGAGAATATTTTTAACATTCAAATAACTATGACTTCTTTTATTATTTATCTGAGAAATGAATTTCAAAAATTTATCTAGATTATTTCTGCTCTGAAAAGCACTGAAAAATTATATGAAATTTCACTGCAAATAAGCATATACAAGGCTGTCATAATAAGTTAGGTGGTCACCTTGTATATGAATCCATAGCGGCCTATCGCGGCCGAGCGGTAAAGTCGCTGAACACTGATAGTTCGGTCCGAGGTTCGAATCCCAAGAACGGGCTGGATGCATGGGAGTTTTCGTAGTTTTCCCCATGTGTAATGTGTATACGAGCCAGTTTCCCTAAGAAAGGCCTCCACGAAGGTATCCCTTCCCTTAGGCAGATAGCCCTCGAGGCTTTACCATAATGACACGTACACACTTAGCGGCCTATCCGCTGAATCAATCGAAATGAAATTTCATATGTTGGTATTTGAAGATATGCGCTCGATATTGTGATGATTTAACCTTTTGATGGTAGGGCGTTGGCAGCTGTAGGAGGCTTGAAAGGACGGGAATCTTGAACTATATGCTTCCTCCCCCTCTCTTTAAGAAATCACTCCCTTCAAGACGCAAGAGAAACCCGCCGACGTTTAAAATAAAACTGGCAAATCGACAACCTTGTATTCGGCGCGTACATTTTGTAAAATCCCAATCAATTTCGAGGGCAAAACGAGTCCCCCTTCCTCAGGAGAAAAAAAAAAGAAGAATTTTTTGCTCCTGATGAAGGAGCGGACGCTGTCGTTTCAAATATGCACGTTCGGTGACAGTATATTTACCTCAATGACATTCAGATCATCTTTCGATAAGTGAAACGGATTCTTTCATACAGATCATAATCAAGTCAGTGCAAAGCAAAATTTTCAAATTAACCTCACGTATGGTTAACATGTGTCAAATCTGGCTCTATAAAAGCCATATAATATTTCTTTTTCCCCGGTTACCTGACATCCTAACAATTAGCGATTAATCTTTGTTGTGCTTGAGTTGGGGAATATCTTGTGTTTGTTTTAATTATGAATCTAATTTTACCTATGTTTGATTCTTTCAGGAACTATCTGTGTGATACTGAGCTTTCCGTTTATCTTCAGCGTCTGTCCAGGATGTGAGTATTCTAGCCAATTCTCCCTGACAGTCATGATTATTCCTCTTGTTATTATTTTTCAAGTAGGATGGGCAGCAGTCCAAATATCACATCTATCACTTATACCTGTGATTACACCGCATGAGACAGAGAGAGATTTCCTAAATGTGTTGAGGTATGTAACTATGGTGTATCATAAACAACTTGATTTTTCTCAATTGATTACCATAGACATTAAAAGCCGAGATTTAAAATCGGTGATACCGTTAGAATTTCTAACTTAAAATTTGTTTTTACTAGAGGCTATCATCTTATATTTATAGAAGAGATTTTTATTATTTCTCAGGTTCTAAACACTGATCCTCCTACGTATAAATTAAGAGATTTAAACAGTGATGAAATTAAGAAAATTCAATTGATAAAATATGATAAAAAGATGAAATTTTTAAAATTGAAAAAAAAAGGATAAAGCGAAAAGGAAATAAAACTCTTTGTTAAATGAAAAGTCTATCCCGAAAGATTTAATTCTTGGACTGATGAAAAAAATCTTTTAAAATTCTGAATTTTCTTAAAATAATAAAAATATTTAATTTTTTTTATTAAATGTTGTTTATATTTTTTATCGTCACTCGTTGCTTTCGTTTTTCTTTTGTCTAACTTATGTTGAATGGCGCCATTTCTGAGCAGGCGATGTATTAATGAATGGTGTTTTTTATGGCATTCCAAACATCTGAACTTAGAATTGCATTTTGCGATTAAATGCTCGTTACTGAGACAGTTTAGACACAATTTATGGGTTTTAACTATGTCATATCTTTGATTTGGATTTAATTTCAAAAATGAATCACATTTATGCAGTGGATGATTATTATTTTTGCATATAACACAAATCGAAACACTATCGGTTTTAACCATCAGAGCCTTTGATTTCGAACTCTTCTCTAACGGATATTTCATTTTATTAATACCACGGTTAATGTTATCCAATAACTGACATCTTTTCTCTAAAAACGAAATTAATTCATCAAACGTAGGAACTTCCGTAGCATTAATGCTTAGTTCAAATTGTTTGCGCGTTTCGAAATCTAGTTTCTGAAGTACGATATTTAATAACAGAATATCCGATAAATTATTTTTCTCATATTTTAAAACATTCAAAGCCCTAACGTTTTTAGTAACATTATCTATTACATATCTTATTCCTTTAGACGATTCGAATGTTAAAGTACGTAAATCCATTATTGACTTTATATGCGTCTCAATTAATATTCTTTTATTTCCATACCTATCTTGAAGAGCTTTAAATAGAGAACTGAAAGTATCATCAACAGTTTCAAGATTTTTTGCTTCATCAGTTAATGCAGCCTTCAAATAGTAGAGTTTCTGAACTTCTGTCAGTTGAGTGTTATTTGCTATGATGTTTTCGAATTGAAGCTTAAAATTATTCCATTCGGTATATTTACCAGAAAACTTAGGAATTGGTAATTCTGGCAAACGTATTTGTACTTTAGGATCAAATTTACTACAATCACTTTCATTTTCAGAATGTGCTATAGATGATAGAATTTCGATAATTCTTACCTCCAGAACTTCAGTTCTTTCTTCCATTTCGCCGATTTCTTCATCGATGGCTGTGACATCATTTTCATCAACGCTTTCGAAATATGTAATATCTCAAGTTTCTAATATCCATTTGAATGCTTTGTAGCGATCTATACTTTATTTGAATTTCATTCTTATTCGAACTATCATCATATTCCTTCACTACATTTTCTAACCTAGTTAGTTTCGCTTTTAACGAAGTTTTGTTTCTATCTAATGCCAGCATTTTGTTTATTTCTTCGGCTCGACGGACCATGTACTGTGATTCTAAACTAATAAGTGGACTGTATAGCAAAAGAACTAACTAATTTATTTACAGTAATTAATTATTCAGATCTAATACATGCTCTGGCATGTTGCTTAGCCGAATCCAGATGGCCAAGTGCCAATTTCTCTACTTATGCAATAGGTGGCGCTGTATTCTAACTTATCAAACTCGAATATCAATGTTAGATAGTTAAAGCGTCTTGATATATTACTTTGAGCTAAAGCTAAGTAAGAACTTTCTCGTAGAAATCTCAAGTTAAAACATGAAGTATTTCAATACATGCCTTTTAGTGTTATGCTGCCCTTTAGAGAAACTGAGAATTTTTTAAGACATTTTAAGGAAATAAACATAGTATTTATATTTTTATGCTTGGTACTCGAAATTTTTGTCTTCAGTGTACGAGGTTATAAGGTATTTCTCCCGCCTTCCTAGCGTGCCTTCGTTGTGTAGTGGTTCTGAACGCTGGGCTGGTATTCCAGAGGTCCGTGGTTCGATTCCCGGCGAAGGCGATTGCTCCTTTTTCAATTTGCCTGCTTCCAAAAAATACCTAATGTCTTTAAAGTGGCGCTCTAACTAAAAGGGTGTTGGATGATGATTCTCCTCACCCAGGATTTGGCGATTGGGTCCACTAAAAAGAACCCAGTCGCCCTTTAAAAGGAGGAGTATATAAGGTATTTCTCCAGCCTTCTTAGCATGCCTTCGTGGTGTAGTGGCCTGCATGCTGGGCTCGTATTCCAGAGGTGCATGGTTCGATTCCCGGCGAAGGCGTTGTTCATTTTTCATCTTTCCTGCTTCCAGTTAACCTAATGTCTCGACAAGTGTAGTTAAAAATTGTCCGTTTTATTTGCCATTTCAAATATTCAGATAGTTATATTAAATGCAATATCATCTTTTAAAAGTATGAATAAAAATTTTCTTTTAAGAGTATTTTTAGTGGCAGACTATATTTTTATGGGGGCACCTAAAGATCCTTATGTAGATTCGATTTAAGCAGGCGGTCACCGTTAGCTCCTATGAAGGGAGAGACAATTTGCACCCATACCTTCACCAGGATCCGAACCCAGGTCCTTTGGTATCGCAGTCGGGTCGCCTAACCACTATACCGTCTGGTAAACTAAGAGTAAATAATAACTGCTATATTATGTAGAGAATAATATGCGATGGAATTAAATATATAACTCTATGAATTGTGCCGGCTAGGAGGATTGGGACTGCACCCTTATTATGATAAAGATTCATATATCCATGATTTTCTTCTTTGAAGATATTAAAAAATAAGTTCCCCGTATGGGTGTATTAATGCTATGAAAACTATTTACTCTATTATTAGGTATGCAGTGGATATAATTTCGGATATAGGAACGTACGTTATAGTATGGTGTGTCTTTGACTTGACAAGGAAACCCACTGGAGATCATCACACGATTACAGGGGACTATGCTGACAAATTCATGGTAAGTTATTTTTTAACATCATAGTTGAAAATTTCTTAGATGCAGATGTTTAGAGTTTATACAATTTGACTTTCTTTGGTAGCATGAACTAACATCAAACTCCTAACAGACCTGGAGCGAATTATTGCTGCCCCTGAAGTTAACGACAGAGACTTGAGAAGTTTAAAATAACCATTTTATTAAATCTGAACTTGAACTAACATAAAATGCACGTCTCGTGCTCACAGAAACAGCCACAGGGCCTTGTGGCGATGTAACTTAAAGTTATACCCCCTTTCCGCATGCCTTCGTGGTGTAATTGTAAGCATATTCGATGCATATTCGAGAGGTCCAGAGTTCGAGTCCCGGCGAGTGCACTGCACACTTTTCACGTCTCCTACTACGAAAAAACCTAATGACACTACAAAGTAATAGTCAGGTTCAAATTTAAAACTTAATCTAGTAGTCAAAGACTACCAATTTTATTTAAACCTCAGTTCGCTCAAAACCTGTCAATCTGCGTAACAATTAAATGTCTGCAACGGTAACATCAAGCCAAAGAATTATAGTTTTATCTCAGCTGGCGAAACCTAGCAAATTGTACTCGAGAGGCAGAAATACGCTCTGTCTTGCGATTTAAAACCCTCGGCTTCAGTACTCTCAAAATAATTCTCATTCTAGGGAGGGAAACGGTAAGGAGAAGTGATTGTAAAGGTGAAATTATAAATAACTGTTTAATGTCAAATAATAGTCACCGCGCAAGTTTAACAGTAAATAAATACTACAGCTTGTTACAAATTTAATAGAAAACTGGGTTTTTCTTTTCTCTAAGAAAATCGTACTTAGTAAAAAAAAATCATGTATGTTATGACACAAAAAAAAAAAAGAGGTATAAGCACCAAATATGTGAAAATACTTGTTTATACATAAGAGCCATCGCTTCAAAATCGGTTGTGAAACGAAACAATAAAATTTAGTGCAAGTACGAAATTTACTTATTGCATGAAAATATGAACGGAATGTATTACTTTATCCAAGACCTTTTACCCGTTTTCTTCATCATTGTCCTCCACCAGTTGGATGAGTGGTTAATACCGCTGAACAATGGTAGTTCAGCCTGCTTTGGATTCGAACCCAGGCAAACGGGCTGGCTGCATGGTTGGTTTCCACGAATTTCCCGATTTGTATCATGAATACGAGTCAGTTTCTCCACGAACGTCCTCCACGAAGGCATTCCTTCCCTTAAGCAGATAGCTCTTTGTGGCTTTGTCATATTTAAATAATCTAACTAACCTTCATGATTGTCAGACTTAGCTATACTTGAGGTTGACAAAAATCACTTAAATTGGGCAAAAACTTAATTGAAGCAGCATATTTCCTGAGTATTTTAAGCAACTTTTATTTGAAATTTTATTCTAATAGTAATTTAAATATTCTAAATTAGTGACTAATTTAAAATATAGTAATGAAACTAAAAGTTTTAGTCTTAATTCTTTTCTTATGTTTTTAATAGGAGACATTAAATCGGACAGCTTTGGTAAGAATAATAATAACAATAATAATAAAGTACAATAAAAATAGGCAGATTAAAATTACAAAGCTGTCTTTCTGACAAGAATAAAAGAAGAAAACAAGGTTAAGATAAAAAGAAAAGAAAAGTCATGTTCGTCAATGGCGACCAGAAAACATGCAAAACTGTAAAGAATTTACGATGTAAAAACTGAAAACGTGGTCGATACTGTTGTTATAACTACAGCAGGACAATTATCGTAGTGAAAAAATAAGAAAATAACAGTTACAGAGGGCGTTTACACATTTTTAGAACTATCTCGAACTCCCCTTTTGTTAATGCTTAAAATATGAAAAATACTTTTTTTTTAATGTTCGATCTGATAGCTCTTTCTTTGGACAAGAAATCGGCATCGTGATTTCCATGACAGAAGTACAATTCGTTAAATTTAGAGGAGTATTGATTTCTTTTTCTCGTCCACCAATTTTCAGAGTCCATCAAACGTGGTAGATATTTGCCTAAAAAGAGCTTCTTCCGAAAGACTACAAGCACAATATTCTAAGCGGGAAATGTTAGGAGACTTTGCAGGAATACGTTGAAAAGGTATACATGCAATACCTGCATCAGTCTTTATTTTGTTAAGGAATGTAGTGGTACTTTTCGATATAGGACTTTTATTGCTTTGTCTTTATGAAGTTTTACTTTTTGAAAATCGCTTGGATAAAGAAATGGAATTTCCTCCGTAAATATAGAACCTACAGCTTTCTCTTGATAGTATAATGACATTTTTTTACCACTCATTTTTAATTTCCCATTATAAGGGAACCCTATGACAATCATAAATCCCTTACTGAATCTTTTTGGGGGCATTGTCGGAGCCATGTCTGTACATTTATTTCTTTGTTTCTGATAATAAATGTTTTTCGTTGCAGTCATCCTGCTTCATCATGGCTAACAATGTTTTCATTTACTTCTTGCTAAAATGTTTTCAAAGAGGTTCTACAAATTGTTCTGCTTTGAGCCGCATGCTTTAACAAACGTTGGTGAACATTATGATTTTTAAGCTTTTTAAAGCTGGAACTCTTGGTTTATTATTTTATTTACTGTTACTAAAGATACATTTATAGATTTTGCAACTTATTTTTAAGGCGCCAGATATTCTGTTGTTACCAACGATTTACCTTTAGAAACGTTAGAAACAGTACGTATCTTTTTCGAGTATTCATTTGTATATTATTTCCATGTTGAAGTAATGACCTGCGGTTTTACCCTTTCTGATTAATAATGTTTCTTCTTTTGCACATAATTAATCAGAAAAGGGAAACTTTAACTTTTACTCGTATTAACAGAAAGGTGAAAACTTGCCATTTATTTTTATTTAGAAATTTTAGTATCACATATCCTTAAATCCATAACTTGTTTACATGCGTCATTTTGAAAGGAGAATAAATGTAAAAGTAAGAAACGCTATTTCTTATATCAAAGAATCAGCTGTTATCATCCAAATCGTTCTAAAAGTTCCAAAAATCATTGATATCCTTCTAAAAATTTGTAAACACTATCTGCAGTTTTGATGTTTTGAAGACGAGGTGCATTTTCGATTGATTTATATACAATATATATATAAGGAGTGTTATCAAATTAAACGTTTTTGCTCACGACGTGTATTTAAAACTGTTCTTGAATAATTTACTTTTATTACATGCTAATAAACAACACTTTTATTTTTCAGATAATCGTATTGATCATAGTTGGCGTTGGTTCTTTCTTCTCAATCATTTTCCATTTAGGTGTGAAGGAACATACTTCAACTCCCATATCATCAGAAGAAAACAGCATTGAAAAACATATTGATAAAAGCAGGCAGCCAGCGTTCAACCCATCTTTCGAGGCATCATCTAATACTCTTATCTGGAAAGAATGGTTGTTGGAAGTACAGTTCTACCAGGTTAGTATTCATTCCTACACTCAATTAAAAACAAAATGCATTTTGTTTAGTGATGAAAAGTAATTTAATAAAAACTATTACATAAAGATCTTCATACAAAGTCATAGTGGCAGACTTCCTGTAACTTAATTATTAAAATTTAAAATAGCGTTTTCTCATTTCTTTTGTTAAATTGTAAAATTTGTCCTAAGTTTCTACCAGTTAGTTTTAGTTAAAGCTACTTTCCTGCCCATTCTAATATCAGCTTATAATTTCCTACCAGAATGTGTTTTTAGAATCGCGTTTAATGCAAATGAGTACGAGTAGTATTTAAGTCGAAGATCCACTGACTTCGAGAGCCTGAGATTTTCTGACTATCGCGCGTTTGCCTTTCGGCTACATCTCTCTAAGCTATTACGACGCTTGGCTGTATTACTGGTCCTTGATAGCTTCGCTAGCTTATTCGATATTTAGGGGGCAACTCCTTAGAATTTTGATAGCTTCGGCTATATCGTTTTAGTTAAGCATTAGTTAAGTCTTATTTCTTATTTCTTATTACTTTGAGTTCAAGCCCAAGTGGAGGCTTTGCTGTACGCCTGGAGAAAGCGGCCTTCTGTTCATTACGTTCTTCCACATTTAGTTGTTAGATAAAAGGGTTGAACCCCCAAAATATTTAAGCAATGGAGGAAAACATTTCAATCCTATGATTTAGGCATATTATAAGTTGAGAAAAAGTTAACGTACTTCTCATTAAATAATATACACCATTTATAAATTTCTATGAGGATTATTGGCAGAATTTTGTAGTTTAACTCAAAATTCTGAAATTTTATAATTCATTGATTTGAATTATAAAATACTCAATTTGTAATAGTAGTGACTTTATAGGTGTTTGATTTTCGTAATGCATAATGAATTCATTGAAATACTTTTATGCTTGCTTGGAAATGATGGAATGTTCAAAAATCGTTTGAGGTGTTAAGATTTTAGGTAAAAAATTATTTTTAGTACAACGATGCCACTTACTCAGGACGTCGGAAGAATAAAAAATAAATTTTAAAGAATTCGTCGTTGTGTTCAATAATCCAATGATTGTTAGTTCCTCAGTTTTTGCATGCTACCAGAATTTCAGTATAGAAACGCGTGACTCCTGGCAACCGTGTTGGAATCATTGAAGTTAATCAAATGCCTGCTACAAGAAAATTTCAGATTGGTAAAATAGCAATCCTCTTAGAAGAATCGCCTTCGAATATGCCTTAAAGTAATATTTGTCGTAATGAAATCAACGAGCCAACCAACTGGTAAAAATACATGTAATTATTTTTTTATAAGAATTATCATTTTAAATACTGCGTTTTAAACAATGAATGTTATAACATCCAAATACGAGGTGTATGAACAATTCTATTTTAATTACTTCTAATGTTTGCCAGTGTAAAGGACTTCCAAAGTTTGCCAGTGTAAAGACCAGTTTTACAATCATGAATATGTTGCGGACACGCATCTTATATTTCACGCAACAATACCGTTCGAGCACTTAACTGCTTTTACTTACTCAGGACTTAACACAAGGAACTTAACACAAGCTAATTTGCAGGGAAATTTTTAATTGCAATAAAAATTAATAAACTACAGAAAACACTTTATGGGTTAATTTTTGGTTAAACAGGGTAATAATCACCTACTCATACAATTCATTGATTTGAATTATAAAATACTCAATGCAAGCATTTCGCTGCCTAGACCTTAAGAGGATTCTTTGTGTTGAAGATAGACTCAAATGTTTTTGAATTTGTGTTTTTTCCCCTTCTTCTTCTTACATTTAAAGAACTAAACACAAACTTTACATCTATGGTAGAAATTGAAAATTCCTAATTATAGTGTGAGGGGGGAAATACAGAAGTGCGTTTTCAATGTAAGATAGACAATATCTTGCAGTCCCCAAATTTATTAGATAAACGCATTTCCCCTTACTAAATTGAGGAGAGTAAAGGATGACAATTCAGTTTTTGCTGTGAAGGTGATATGTAATAATTTTCCCAGGAATGGATCTATGAGTTTCAAGTTTCATGTAATCAAGGCTTCTGTGACCTCTATACATTCTGGGAGGAAAAGAAGTGTATCAAAATAATCTTTCTGTATTTTCTCACTCATAATTTATGTTTTTTTTTCTTTTCTTCAATAAATCATATTATTTTTTAAGCGATATTTGTTTCTGAAGGTTTTTCAAGACTAAGCCTTAGTTCCTTTATGAACTGAAATATGCCAAACAGTTATACAAGTTATATTAACCGCCCTATAGCTAATGTTATAAGGTATTTCTTTCTCCTTCTTAGTATGCCTCCGTGGCGTAATGGTCAGCACACTCGGCGCGTGTCGAGTGGTCCGTGGTTCGAGTCCCAGCGACGGCATTGCTCATTTTTATTTCAAAACCCTAGCGTCTCTACAGTGGTCCCCGAACTAAAAAAGATGCTGGATGATGATTCTGCACCACCAGGATTTAACGACTGGTCTCCTAATCCCAATCGCCCTTTAAAAGGGAAAGTGTATAAGGTATTTTTCCCGCTTTCTTAGCATGCCTTCGTAGTGTAATGGTCAGCACACTCGACGCGTAATCGAGAGGACCGTGGTTCGATTCCCGACGAGGACATTGTTCATTTTTCACGTCTCCAGCTTCGAAATAACCTAATGTTTCTACAATGTTGGAAATTATTCGAACGCATGAATGCAGAACCCAGAAATCTCATCACAAGTGACCGCATGCAGGCCTACATTAGCAGGAAAACACCTTAGTAACGATGTTACATACATATTAACACGAGATAGCCGTCGAATAACTTGCCTTGATAAAATAACTTACAATTACTCACATTTTTCTTATTAAAATGTAATATTTAAAATAAAGTAAACAGGGATAATAAATTTCGCAGTTAAAAGAATTTATCTCAAAGCTGAGATCAGTTTGAGTATAAACTTCGCTTTTCAGTTATTGCATTTTTAATATGTGTTCTTTTTCTTTTCAGTTTTTTATATCTTAATTAATCGCTTCCTTCCAAGGAGATATTGCATTATTAGAAAGGATATTAAAATTGAGATAAATAGTAATTAGTGCATCAGATGCCTGACGCATTTTACCTGATAGATGTTTACGGTAGATTTTATCGATACGAAAAAAAAAATAAATGAGCGTAATTTCTTTCTTTCCTTCACATAAACTATGCTGTCTTCGTATAAAACTCTTTATTAGTGATAAATTCTAATTATCATTAATATCACATTCATTTACAGGTGGGACTTCTATACATGTGTGCGAGGCTGTTCCAGAACATGAGCTGTGTTTTCATGCCTCTTTATTTACAAGAATCGCTAAGAGCTGATGACGTAAGTATAAGTTAAAAAAGAATGTGTTTGTAAATGTAAAATTGTAAGTCGCGTATTATACATATGTTTTTTTTTTTTTTTTTTTTTTTTTTTGTCTAACATACTGGTGGACAGTTTCTAATGACGGCTTCCAAATGACTAAGCGCGTAAAAAAGTAAGTATGGTTGAATGCCAGAATACTAGGACTTAACAACAAAGATAATTTTTTGTGCTCTGAAATCTAAAAGTCCTTTAAAAATGTTGAAATGGACAAAATGGTCATTTTAGGCTGAATACGTAAAAGGGAAGAAAATACATTTCCCGTCTGCATGCACTCTGGCGTAAGATGTCAATACGGGATATGGCCACTATGGAGGGCGATGAAAGTTTCCACACGTCGTGTTTTGCTTTGCACAACATTATCCAGCAACTGTTGGGATAATTTTTTCCACTCCTCTGTCGTTGTACGGATGAGGGTGTTCTTATTTATTGGGGGGACGCATTACCGACCAGCAAGACTCTTTTCAAAGCATCCCAAGCATTTTCAGTGGTATTCAGATCTGGAGAGCGTGCTGGCCATATAAGGCGTTGAATATCCTCGCTCTCTAGATACTCCTGGGCAGCGACTGTTAATGACATGTTGCGTTGTCGTCCATGAAAACAAATGTATCACGGATAGCCCCATGGAACGTGCGAACGTGAAGCAGCAGAACATCATTAATATATCGTTGGCCATTAATAGTCTCAGCTGGACTCCATACGATCATGATCATGATTGATCATGATGCTTGCTAAACATTCCTTTTCTCTGAAATGATTTCAAAAGCCTTGAAACAGCACTGTGGCTGATGTCAAACTCCTAATTTTAAGCACTGCGTCACTCAGTATATATCTCCTGTATTCTGTATGTACCATCCTGTATATACAGAATACAGGAGCTATATGTATCTTCATATAATTAAATTAAAATTATACTTAAGTATTGAGTGTTGCGCATTATATTTTAAACACTGTGGCAACCTGTATTTATTTCCTGTATTCTGTATGTATCATCTTGTATGTATCTCAAGTACTATTAAGCATCATGACTTAAGTATTAAGTGTCGCGCATTGTATTTTAAGTACTATGTCACCCTGCATATATTTCATGTATATCCTCATGTATCATCCTGCACATATCTTAACCTTTTAACTGTCATGCCCGAGATAGCACTGGTGTTCGAAAATGTCACGCCCGAGTATTTCTCGGGGTAATTTTTTTTTTTTTTTTTTTTTTTTTTTTTGAGTGCATCGTATTGTCATACCCGAATATATATCGCGAGATCTTTATTTCGGCTACATTTGGTTTTTCCAATAAAAAAATTTGACAATTTGTGTACCCAAATCATCAAAATAATTTGACAGTTAAAGGGTTAAGTATTAAGTAATATGACGTAAGTATCGTGCATCGTATTTTAAGTATTGTGTCATCCCGTACATATCTCCTGTATCCTGTATATATCATCTTGTAGATACCTACCGAGTTAAGCATTCAATATTATGACTTAAGTATAGCGCATTATATTTTAAGTACTGTGTCATCCTGTACATACTTCCGCACAACGTACCGTGCACTATGTTCTGCATAATAATGTCTCAAGTACTGCGTACTGTATCAAGTATAGTATTACGTATTGTGTCATCATATTGTACTAAATTTATAATTGCACTAATATATTATATCTTAAGTAATGCGTTTTGTAGTAAATACTGTGTAGTGTAATGTGTCATCATAATATACTAAATCTATAGTTGTACTAATATATAATATCTTACGTAATGAGCATTGTAGTAAGTAATGTGTATTGTAGTAAGTAATGCACTGAACATCTATGTACTATGCATTAAGTCCCGCATTATGTACCTAAACAACTTTAAGTATTTATCCCTGCGATATGTACCCCGACCTAGAGTAATTCTTAGGCGTTCAATCCTCCTTTTATATTATATGTCTTTATGTGCTTATGTTTTTATTTTATGTGTTATGTGTGTGTATATGTGCTGTGTTCAGTGTGTGTTATTTGTTTACTTTGTTGCGTTCGTGTATGCATTTGTTTTCTAATTTGTGTTTTTATGTGTTATGTGTGTGTATATGTGCTGTGTTCAGTGTGTGTTATTTGTTTACTTTGTTGCGTTCGTGTATGCATTTGTTTTCTAATTTGTGTTTTTATGTGTTATTCACTATGTAATGTACTTTGTATGTCACCTCAACCACATATGTAATCCACCAATTTATGTCAAACAATTGCCCCTGTATGGCATTGTAAACCTTTCTTAAATCATATATAAACTCCCGGTGCGGTCTCGTGCGGCTCCAGGGAGTTGTTGCCTCTGGATAGTGGAGGACGCGGGACATATGCCTGTTTACCTCTGTTAAACACCAGGCGTCCCCGTCCTCCGTCACCTGTCAAACTCCTAAGCAATATCTATTGTTTTTCGCCCTTCATCAATCTTGCCAATAATACGGCCACGCCTTAAAATCATCTAAGTGATGTCGAGAGGACATACCGAAAACTGCAAGTTCTTCAACTTATTCTTCCTGTTAAATTTTGGTTTTGAACGACAGTCAATACACGTCAAATTCTTTACATCTCTTATCGGCGCTATCACGTTGCGAACCACTTCGTCAATCCAAAATTTTCATACGCACAATACATCTTACTGTATCCCGCACTTTAGCTAATTTCCCCATTTACCTGCCTTCCATTTTGCGGTTGCTATTGCTGACATTGTTATTTTTCCTTAGCAATTATCCATCAGAGTATAAATCGCATCACCGTAGTTAAAGGAAACATAATAGAAACTTTAATATAACTGTATGAAAATAAATTAATATATAAAACTGATAATTATATGAATCACTAGGTAGAATAAATAATTTTAGAAAACATCAAAACTAATAATACTAGAAATTATTAGTAATTTAGAGTAAATAAAAATGTATAAAAACGTTTTTGATGTTTTGAAGTTTCGGAAGAAAAAAAACATTCAAGAAAAAGCTATTTAGTTCTGCCCTTCTGATAATGTACCGAATTTTTTCCACTAAACTGCGCTATTCTTCAAAACAATTTCATTGCCACTGTCAAGAAATTTATGACATTTTAGATAACTTATGTTGATGTGAAAGCATCTTTTAATCATAAAATCTGGTTATAAATTAATAATTTCAATTTCCAACAATTTCATTCGTGAGATTTCATCATCCGATCTTTATTTTTTACGAACCTTCACAGAAATTTAAACACCTTGATATATAAAATAGCAGATTACGTATTAAAATTATTATTGGATTAGTATTACGTAATTAAAAAATTTTGTGGGGAAATAAATTTCAGAGTAAAGATGAAATATAAGTAACAACTGGTGACTTACGATAGTAATATTGATTATCTTTTATTATCAAGAAACAGTATTTTTTCCTAACCGAAATTTCACTTCAAGCAAAGAAAATGCTTGTTTGTAGAGGAAGTCGTCATGTATGAGTTAATACTATTAGAATACAAAATAGCTGTGAAAATCCAAAATAATATATTATTTTGTTTTTTCTAACTTCCTTTTCCTACTTACTATTCTAACATTCATTGCAAACACTGTGATAAAAAGAATGATCACACTCACAGACAAATTCAAGCATTATTCAGAACCTCGTAAATTTGAACAAAAATACCATGGATAATTTTCAATATAATTTGGAATTTCCATATACAGCATTCAGTAGTTTTGATTTAATTCTTAAAATGCGTTTTAAATAACCTTCAGATTACTAACTATTCCCTTTAAATCCTAACATTCCGCTAATGCTAACATTCATCTCTATTTATGCAGAAAAGTGGCAAACTTAATAATAATTAATTAAAGCCTCTATAAGCTCATAATGTGAACATGCGACAAAAGTAACGTGAAGGTGTTGTGAGGACCTTAGTTCGCGCTTATTCACTAAAAACTCACTATTGAATTTTTGGACCGAAAGCATTACGTCTCCTTTCTTTGTATATAGGTTGGCAGGAGGTAAAAAGAGTAAATTATTTTTATTTAAAAAATTGTTACAGCTATAAATAGAGTCCTGCTGAAAACAGAGAGTTATTAAGGAAATAAGAATAAAATAATCAATTTCATGTTTGCATACCTGTGTTTCACACTTTATCATATAAATGCTATGTGTTATTTTATTTATCCAGTGACTTAATATAAATGCTGAGAAAGTTTATTTTTGCAGGACTTTATTGCGAAAATTCCTCTTGTGATGAACGTGAGTGGTTTCTTCATATCCTGTTCCTTGCCAAAATTTTTCAAAATTATGAGCAAAAAGGTAAAAATCTGTATTAAAATAGTTTACTTAAGTTATAATCTTGGTTTCTGATATGTGTTTGTAGTACAGTAATTTTCAAATCAAATTATTTTCAAATACACTAATGTTTGTGAAAAATGCAACAATATGAAGGAATTGTCGGAAATCAATGACATTTATTCTACATATTACTTATAGTGGTGCAAATAAACGATCATATTTACAAAATAGAAAATGAAACGAACGTCAGAAATCAGTACTTTGTATGTCCATCACGTTGAGAGATGAGACCCTGTACACGACGTGGCATTAAATCATACATGTTCTGAATGTAATCCTGGGCGATCGCATTCCATATGGCTTTGACATGACGCCAGTGTTCAGTCTTAGTGTGTGCCTCACTAGCTGTACGAGAGAGTTGGCGACCGATGAAATCCTAGACATGTTCAGTGAGCCATATATATGGAGAATAAGGCAGGTCGTGGAAGAAGCGAAATCTGTTGTGCTCTAAAGAAGGCTTGTGTAGTCTGAAAAACATGTGCACGGGCATTATCCTGCTGAAATACAGTGCCCGGAACATGTCGAAAAATGGGAAGGACCTTTTGCTTCACACCTACCTTTATTCACTGTTGAGCTTGTCCGCAATCTGCACTAGATGAGATCGACAATACACAGTAGCTCCCCACACCATGATGTCAATTGTGTGTGTGGTATGACGCTGGATAACACACTGTGGGAGCAGATGTTGAAAGTATGATGCGTACTCTTTCATGAATGTACTCTAGATTGTAGTGAGATTCATAGGAGAAAACAATTTTTTCCCACAGGGCACGCCACGCACTGTGTTGAAGTCGGAGCGTCTGTGATTCAGTGACAGGGGAATCCTGCGTAGAGGAACCCTTGCACGCAATCCATGCTACAGCATACGACGACGAACCGTGGAGCTAGATAACACAACGCCTGTAACCGTGCTCCAAAGTTGTGTTAAGACACGAGAGGATGCTGTATGATCCTATATAGTCAATGCGGATAAAACGTTTACATGTGCTTTGTCGCCCGGTGCCGTTGTGCTACTGCGTGCCCCACTGTCAGGATGTCGCCTTGTTTGGTTCTCCTCTGTCCATTTCTTCAAAACAAGTACCACTATTGCAACATTACGCTGGACAAACAGATTTTAACGATGCTTTAATACTTTTCCTGTCATTAAGCAGGATAATTCATTCCTGATCTTGCCAATATCCTCAGAAAATCCTGACTGGGCCTGACATATGATGAAGTCCGAAGATGAGGATTCTCCATACGCGGTAGAATTGAAGAGATTTCCTTATATACACGGAGAGTCCTTTATATACATGGAACAAGCTGCCGGTTCTCATTCCACGCATGCGCAATTGCTTTGTAATTCTGATCATTTGCATGCCTTACCTCACTTTACATTTCTTGTAAGTTTGGTTCAATTTTCATTATTCCTTCATGGTGCAAAAATTTTCACAAGTATTAGTGTATCATTAAGCAAGAAAGAACCCATGACCTATGATTGAATGTGGCTCAAATAAATTTATTTAATGGTCTTCAGACTTCTCTTTGGTTTATATTTCAGCGTTTTTCCCATGTTTGAAAGTTTCTACAGTTAAAAAAAACGCTTGTTTTTAAAATTAATTAAAATGCTTAAAAATGGCTTAATAAATTCATTTCATACTTAGTAAATTAAAAGGAATTTGCTGAAATGCCAGAAATATATATACACCATGTCCCCAAAAGTCCTAACCCGGCGTTTAACTTCACAATCTTCGGTCATAGAACATATGCTTCCAATTCCAAAAATGTTTTAGGAATAATGCTTCGGCATTTTTAAATTTAAAAAAATAATCCTATAAAAATTACGAAATGTAGCTTTTTAAACGTTCCTCCGGTCCTTATAATTGCATTTAGGAAAATTTTGCACCCGTTCTAAAAAATAAAATACAATGTGATTCATTCCCGTACTACAAAAATTGAGCGAGATATTTGATATTAAAATCTAGAATCATATTCAAGAGTCGTATGCAAACTGAAGAGCGAAATGTTGCAATTGTATGTAACTAAAAATGAAATTTAATTTAGAAAAATGTTTCTCATGTTCAAAGATTACATGACGAGTTTTCTGTGCGGATTATTGTGAAAAGTATTGATCAATGTAATTTGCTTCAAAAATGGATGTATTAATCACAGAATCTTACAAAACTAATTTTCTAGAACTACTGGCAGGTGGTAAACTTTACAACTGGCACGTCGCAAAACCGTAATATTATTTGCATTATTTAAATATTAAAGATATTTGCATTTTAATGAATTTTTCACTATTACCAAATTATGAATCTAAAGTAAAAAAAATTTCGTTAGAACATTAATAAGTATTTTTAGACTTTGATAAAATATCAATTACACGTGTGCAAATTCTTGCGGCATAACAAATGTAAAAAAAATTATAAATCAAGACGCTAGTAAATCACAAGAGAATATCCCTGATTAGCATTTAAAGAGAAAACCCAGCCTTGAATTATTCTGATTTATTTATTACCTGACTCCTCAACGCAGATTCAAAATGCAGTGAAATACAGCGAATTTTGAAATTCGGGAATTTTTGTACCGGTCTGTTTCGGTTTTTTGTCTCGGTCAATTTTTGTCATACGGGAGCCAAAATTTTTGAATTCATTTTTTATAATGGGTAGAAAAGTTACCTAAATGCAAATATAGGGACCAAAAAGGTTAAATTTCGTATTTTAAATGAAACTGTTGTCTTTAAATTTAAAAGCACCGAATCATGAATCTTTGTGTTATTTAAAACATTTCTGGGTACTTACGGAAAATCCCGTCGACCACAAGAGACGGCGCCAATCGCGGCAAACCAAAATAACCCATTTACTAGATACAAGAAAAAACGTTTTATTCTTATTTTTCTTTCAAATTTATTATATTATAATTTATTTATATTTAATTTTTCATTAAAAATTTCCATTATTTTTTATTAAGTAGATATACTGTAAAAGCAATTATTTTCGCTAAGTTTTAATTTAATCGCCGATATGATTCCATAACTTTGGAAATATGCAACAGCATGCTCTTCTGTAGTAGGCAGGTCCTAAATTTTAATTTTTTTTTTCCTCGAAATCGCGTGATACAGGGGATAAAAGGAGTCTTTACTCTCAATAATCATAACTAACACGTGTAATCAAGGTTACACCAAACCCAGCATGTTTGAAGAAGACTTTTCCATTTTTGGCGAAAAATCGCGTAGTTTGGCGTCTTTTCTTTTATAGGCAAAAATGGTCGACGGGATTTTCCGTAAGTACCCATTTCTGTAACTCGAAGTGTACGTCTATGACACTTTTTTTTTTTTTTTTTTTTTTTTTTTTTTTTCATTTTGCACCACTGAGAGGGCATCCGACCTAAGGTGATATCTAACAGAAAAAGCCCACCAAGTGAAAATTATCAATTTGGGAAGAATTATGTTACTTAATTTTATCTCATTTTTTTATTTTGCAAGTAATTTTCTTTGATAGAGACTGCAAGCTATTATTATTATTTTATATATTACCTACATTTAGCAAATTCTGAATTTTAGATCACGCTTCTTACTGGTGCAACGTTAGGAGTGGGAGCATGTTTCTGGATTTCCATAGGACATGGCCCAACATTTTGCTATAAAGGGATTTATGGAGTTGGAGTTATTATGGGAGCAGCCTCTTCTATGCTTGTGGTCAGCTCGTTGTCTTTCATTCATGACCTCATAGGCACCAGTGCTGTAAGTCTTACCTATTTAGTTTTTATTAACATGTACTATTTAATATCGCTCAAAATTTCATTTACTGGCAACTTCAAGAATTTTAAGCCATGCCATTAAATAAAATTAGACATTTAGTAAATATTTTAATATCTGATTTTGTTTAATGGCAATGTTTAAGTCTATTCAGAAGTTTTCAAACTACATTGGCAATGTGGCTAGTTGATTTTATTTGTGCAGTTATTGCTACTGATTATTTAATACAATCTTTCACTGGATGCATATTTGCTTTACGTAAAACTAAATAAAAATAACAATTATAGTACAGGGTTATTCGTAAATCAGTAAAAAGTTTCAAAAACTGCATAGCAAGTTTACCAAAAAATACAGAATTTTAATGCACTAAAACAGAGGTAAATTATTCGTTGAAGTTTCATAAAACAGCGACAGCTATTCACATCACTTCCGAAAACAATTATCTGAGTTGATAATTGTCACAAATATGGAGAGCATTTGCTAAAACTTCTCAATCGAAATTTCTCACTAAGGTGAACGGGAAGTATAATTACGAGTCTATTAACGTATTAACGCGATTGCCATCTGAGGTTTAGTATTAATTCCATGTTTCATCTTCATGTGTGAGAGGGTTATTCAAGATATTGTCTACATGCTTTCAATTCCCGCTAATCTCCAGAAATCTCGCAGTCGTGTGGCTGTAGTTAGTCCTCTTTTACTGGCAATCTGTTATTCGTGTGAACAATGTGTTATCGTATGGATGTCTATCATTATTTGCAAATGTGGACGTACCGAGCATTTGTGAAATATATAAACAATCCTGCTGACTTTGCTTCTGCTTCAATGTAATAAAAATTTTATACCTATTGCATAATTTATTTTTCATGAATAATTCAATTTTTCCGTGGAATTATGCATAATCCTGTATTATAGGAAACTACATGAAGTATGTCTAATCGCCACGGAATAATAATAAATATAGTGAATTTTATGCATTAATAAATTCTTTAAATATGTATAATCAGCAGATACATTGCTCGAAATGTCTCGAAATCTTGTACTATCTCTAGAAGCCTTTTCTTTGTTCAGAACGCTTCATTATCTTATTTTTGTCAGAAGTTACCACAAAAATGTCTCAAGATTATTAAAATTTTTACATTAGGCATTGGGAATAGGCGTTTCAAACATTTTTCTTAATATAAAATAAGTGAACGTATAACACAACATAACATAAATAAACACTATCATAAAAAAGCACATGTAAACGTTTTATCGAAACGTAAAATTTTACTTTCATGTTTACTATATGCAGGCCTGGATTAAAAATTTTAGAGGCCCTTAAAATATTTTGATGCCCCTACATAAATTTACATCTGTTTTTTCCCTATGCCTTCTCTTTCGATCAGGGTTTACTTGCGCCATATATTCCATGGTAGAATCGGTAATGGGAATTTTTTGTGGTAACCTATTCTTGATATCCTAAAGATCTATTTATGGTGCCCCTTCTCCTTGATGCTTTATGAACGTATTTATTTTTCTTATTAGTTAATCCAGCTCTGAATATATGTATTCGTGCTTTTGTAATACTTTTCATTTGAAAAGAATGTATGATTCATATGTACGAGACTTGATGTCGCTGGCTTTGTTCTTCGCTCTAAGCATTAGCCATGCAGTGTTAGTTTTCAGCTTTTTAGATAATAGTGTCTAACTACTGCAAGCGGTGTGCAAAAAGTGATGGAGTTTTTGTAGCGTTACTTTGCCAATTAACTTAGCGCTATACTTCATCATTATGCAAATCAATGGGATATAGGAATGCATTCACTATATACTTTCATATAAATTCTGTGTACCTGGAAGCTTTTGCATGAGACAAACTTAATTGTTATGTATTAAAAATTTAAAATCAGCAGTTTAATTTTATTTAAATTGTCTTTGCTGCATTTTAAACCAAAGTCACTGCAGCTCTTAGGGCATCAAAAGTTTTACAAACCAAAATCAAACGGATAACACTCAACATTTTCTGACACTTAAGTAAAAATTTAATAATTACGTCTATAATCTCAGCATTTAGCCAAAGGACACAATTTTTCTAAAATATTAAAGAAACTCAGTAGCAAGTAATCGGAGTTAGAATGTTTCAAGAGATAAAACGCTGAGACATTTTAAGGTAGTGAAATAATTCAACTAGATGTAGGGAAAATGGCCATACTGGAAATGTTGCTGTTGTTCTAAATGGCCGAACGTTGCAACCTGATGCATTCGTTGACAATAGCCAATATCAATAGGTCATTTAGCCGTCTCATCACTGAGAACGTTGCCCAATACGCACCACAGAGAGTGAACATATTACACATGTTTCATCGAAATAGGAGTTTGATTGAAACAGACTAAAAATTAAATGTGAACAAAAATGTGAACTTGTTGTATGATAAACCAAGTAACATAACAGTGGAAAAGTAGAATTACCAAGAATGGTGGCGAGTAACATTTTTTTCGACCATTAAATGTAAAAAAAAATATTAGTAACTATTTTTACATCAGTGAAATATATTGATAAATTTCAGGAAAGTGGTGCTTTTGTTTACGGCTGTATGAGTTTTTGCGACAAGATGGCAAATGGTATAGCTGGAATGATTGTCCAACATATGCATGTGTAAGTAATTTCAATTTTTATGTATTTTACCGCTTCTAACATTTCCTTAAACTCAACGTTATTAATTATTAAAAACTTTTTTAACACTTCCTACTCATGCCTATAATTAATCGTAAATTTTCTGTTAATATAAAAATGTATTGAGAATACGTGTATAGCAAAAACTGCGAAATTCGAATCTGAATTGATAGCATTAGATTCATAAGGATATATTTTGTGTTATACGTAACTAAAATTGAAAAATTAAAAAAAAAAACAATGATTCCAATATACTAGTTAAATTTCATTTTAATATGAATTCATAATTTTCATTAAAATAGAAAGATAAGTTAGGGGCTTTAGAAATTTTTTTAAAGTAAGGATTCTAACTTATTTAGTTTAGCTTATTATTTATAAAAATGCAAACAAATTCATTCACTGTTGAAAATTAGCATATATATTAAAACTTATTTTTTATATCAGCTACATATTCTTAACATATCGTAATATAAATAATGAAAATTCAGCTTAAGAATTTAAGAATTCCGAAAGTATTCTTTATTCTAGTTTCCTCAATATTTACTTCGGATTTGTAACAATTATTACATTTTAAATATGTTAAAACTTTGTATTTGAAACTTTATAAAACTTTGTACTTTGTATTTGAAAGTTTCCCTTTATTTGAGCATTTAATTTCAGAATAAATTTTATTTTATTTTGACTAACTAAACTGCTTTTCATTTTGAACGCCAGAAAAGAGAAAAGGAAGATCGTGTGAGAAACAGTTCTTTTACTTCATTAATAGTCGTTCCCCTATTAAAATACCTTAGAATGCTTTTAAAATGACCATAGAAATGTTTTAGATATAGAACTGTTATTTTAGAAAATATAGTACTTAATAAAACATACTTGAAATTTTAATTTTAAAATATTGATATCTGGTAAAGAAACGATAATTTAATTTGTTTTCTCTACATATATAAAATGATGAATTTGTTCTGTGGAATCAACTTAAAAAACATTTTCCCCTTTAAATTTAAAGTATTTAATGATGCATTTTTGCAATGGTTATCTTGAACGATTTGAAGTATTTCCCAATTACTTTTTTAAAGCCATACCTAATTTTAATACATTCAGAAAAAAGTAAATTTAAAATATAAGGTGTAAAAACTGGCAAACATTTTTGAATTTTTATTTCCGTGCATCAATGGAGGGATATGACAAAAAAAATCTTTTTATTTTTCCTTATTTTATATTGTAATGAATACTGACTGTAAAAATACCTCATAAATTTTTCCAGGATACTTTGTAAAGACTGTGACTGGTTCTACAAAGATGTACTGTCTTATGGTGTTGGAAGTATAGCCATAATTTCCAGCTTTGTTCTCTTTTCTCTTGTTCCTGCAAAACTCGGCGAAAGAAAGCGCAAAAGCAAAGGTATCTTATATAGTTTGACTTGCAATAATTTATAAAATTGATTTCATAACATACTTCGAAGTATCCATTAAAAAATACTTTTGTCTGTTCGTAAATATTTCTGTCTAAAACGTAGTTATGGAATAATGAAAAAATATTTTCCCCTCGTTTCTTATGTATGAAAAAAGCTATTAACAAACCAAGTATTAATTATATCATTCAGCCTTTTATTTAAAAAAAGAAAGAAAAGAAAATGACAAATTCCTAGATCCGGATGGTGTATTGAAAGTTGACTCTCTTGGAAAATCCATAACTGCCCTTAAGTCATCAAACAAACGTAAATATTACTGTAATGTTACATTAGGTTGTACATATTTATTAATAGCTCTAAAATTACTTTCGTTTACTTCAGATGATTTACGTCAGCAATGAGAATCGTCGTACTTAACTAAGCCTACCTTCATTCCAAACTAAAACTATTCCCTATAGAAAGAATGTCTGGTTAGTTTTATTAAATATAAGCTGCTTGGTAAAAGTGTCCGAATACTTCCGTAAACTCATTTTCAGAACTTTTTAAATAAGCTGTTTTGTTTATGAAAAGTTTTTAAATAACGTTTTCAAAAGAAAACAAGCTTTGAAAAAAAGAAGGGAAAATAGTACACATGAAAGAAAAACAAAACTATTTCGCTGATATTTAGCAGAAACACAAGTGTCCAAAAGCAAATGTGTGCCACTGTAAGTTACACAAATAAGCAAGAGTATTTCGATTAAAATTTGGACATAAAGAAAGAGAAGCTGACATTTTCATATGGCTGTCGGCGATCGTCACCCCAGTTTTCAGATTTAATCCCATGCGACTTTACCTTTTGGGGGTTTCTCCAGGGATATAATTCTTGTTCTTCCACTTCCCTCTAACCTCACAAGCCTTCACAACATGGCTCTGATTCACTGTGGTAGTTGACATGTCATAATTGTCTGAAATATTAAGTAAAGAGCCTTACGGTAATTAATTGTGAACTTTTTCAAAATTCTTTGAGTTTTCTCTATATAAATTAATAAAGTGTGGTATCGGTTACGTGTTTTATTAGACTAAATGGGCTTTGTCCCTGAAAAACTATTGTTTTCGTTTTGCGATTTTGCGTTGAATCACTATAAATGTCCGTTTCACATTTCAAACTGTTGCCACCCAATGTTAGAGTCCTGCATTATATTTGAAGAAATTAAATAACGAAGAATCTGCATAAATGTATGTGTATTTCTCGCATTGTGATAAAACAACAGTACATAGAGCCATTGAATTTTGAATGACATAATCCTCCTACGAATATGGGCATGTGAAAGGCGAAATTTGAAATTTGGAATTTGTTTTATGATCGATTTCATCTTTTATAAAACTTTAACGAATTTTTGATTAACAAAGTCAACGATTTCAAAGCGAGCAATGGCAACACCTACGAGGAAAAAAATCTTTTTATCTCCAGCACGGGAAACTGTGTATCGGAAATTCTAAAGATAGGCTCTTTTTAAAATTATTTTGCGACATTGCTATTGAACTGAATTTTATATAGTTTAAATGCAAAGAACATGATATTTAATAAATAAAGGTAACACACAAAACGTTAAAAAATGCCCCTTAAATTTAAAATCTGAAATCTTTTAGATTTTTGTTTAATTTATTATAATTTAAAATATTCTACATGCATAACTACGTAACATTTTAAATTTTATCAAGTTACATGAAAAGAAAACATAATTCTATTGATTTTCTTGTATTTATAGATGCTGAGTTAAAAGAGGAAACCCTTAACTTCGGTAGCACAGATGATAATAATGAGACGCAGCCACTTCTGCCAAAGACTTGATAACAGTGTAAAGAAGTTCAAGCCCCGGCATTCATAGAATGTAC
The DNA here is from genome assembly GCF_044657685.1 of Stegodyphus dumicola. Classification (NCBI taxonomy): domain Eukaryota; kingdom Metazoa; phylum Arthropoda; class Arachnida; order Araneae; family Eresidae; genus Stegodyphus; species Stegodyphus dumicola. Next base: position 137,029,587 of record NC_140777.1, read on the forward strand.
AGAATCTGTAATGGAAGAAGGTTCAAGAGAGAGACTCCTTCGAATGATAGCTCTCACATGTTTAACAATCCTGCAAATCTGCTATAAAATGAAAGCCACGATACCGTATATAATTGAAATAAGTATTTGTCTGTTTAAAAATAATGCTTAATTTTTTTAAAGAATAGTATTTAAAGGGGCAATTATAATTTTATAAAATCTGTTAAGTAGTACAAAATATCAAGAGTTTGTATTTTGTAGACTTTAGCTTTCAGATCAGCAGTTAAACTTTGGTATTACTCTTTATTTTGCCTTTTGGGGCTAAACTGAATAACGACCCCTCCTTTTTTTATTTGTTATTCTTAATTGGCAAACTGTTTCTAGAAAACCTTCTGCTTTAATTATAGTATGCTGCGAAGAATATTTAGATGACTCTATGGGATTTATAAAAATTCTTTTGATTAATATTTCGCTATTTCTCAGTTAAATCTATTTCTCTCTAATTAAACAGCTAAAATAGAACTTCATTGAATGTGCTAAAACAATTTCGTCATTAAATAAATTACTTTCAATTTTTGAAGATGGTTGATTTGCTATAAATGTGTGTATTTTATAGTCGTTTTAAATTTCTTTAGCCTCGCTAAATTAAATTTCTGTCTACTTTGTATAAAATTTTAAAATAAAGGTTCTTCAATACCCGTTTTATTTATAGATTTTCAGAGAGAATGATGTACTCGTATATAGCAAGCTATGTCCAAAGGGTGTTTTGAATTGGACAGCATAAATTTATTTATCATATTTAAGTTTATAATTTGTAGTCATGATAAATTTCATTCAAATCAAAGCAAGAATTTTTTTTTTAAAATTGTTTATTATTAGTATACACAAATTGTAACATTTTATAATAAGCCTAATTTCAACAATTCGTAAAAACATCGTTCTTTAATTTAAAAATTTGTTTACCTTTTCGGGTATGTAATATTTTTGTTAACCATTTTATTCGCGCTTTTTACTGATGTATGGAAATTTGGGGCTGTGCTACATGAGATTCCCCTTCGTCACTTTAAAAAAAAAAGAGTGGCATACGAATTTCAACAAGATTTATTAATTTAGAAGCATTTTTTCTTCTTAGTCACTAAAATTGAAAACTTTGCATTTCCATTTAACTCAGGTTAGAAACGTTTGAATGCGATCGAAGCTCCCATTAGCGGTTACTTCAAAATTAAGGCTTTTGTCTATTACCAAGGTGTGCCCACTACACTGCTTTTCTGTTCTGTTTTTAAGACCGAGAATTCAGATTACTGTTAATGGAATTTCTGAACACAACTCTGTTCTGTCGGTCTGCTAAAGCGGAGTGTTCATTAATGGAAAGTGTCCGCTAAAGTAGAATGTTCATTTACAGCGGTTCGAGTGTATATCGCTTTAGTTTTCTGAATATACCGAAAGAAAACATACACTTCCCTTTTTCCTGTTAAGGAAACGTTAATTAATTTTATTTTTGGTTAGGAATATCTAAATGTTAAATATGTTCGGCCATGCATATACATTTTCTAGGCTTTTAAATTCATTTATATGAATATGTTTGAAAGCCAGATTTGAGTGAATAAGTTATTGCTGTTTGAACTTCGAGCAATTTCAAAAGAATTCCTTTTATTAGTATTCCACCAAAAACTAGTTTAAGATAATTTCTTTCTTCAAACCATGTTTTATGCTTTGTATGAAATTTGATTGAAATATGAAAAAATGTAGTAATTTCCTTAACCAGATTTTAATTTTCCCAATTCTAGTAAGAAATTGGTATAGCATGAACCAATTCATATTCATAATCTCTTCATAATTTGAGTGCTGGGACTGAATTCGTTAATTCGATGAAAACAGAAACCAAATTAGCAGAAAACTTTTTGCACTTTTACGGGTAGATTGACCAAATTAATAATGCTGAATTAAAGGACTGTATTAAATTTAAAATTGGATTATTATTATCCAAAATAAAATTATTGTCACTTTTTAATATTTTTATTACTTCTAAAAATATTTTATATTTAATTTAAAGTCAAGCTTACGTTAATGGTCAATGAGTCGGTTCAAATGTTCAAGTTCTCGATTTGTATTTACCATAAGATATATGTAAAGTCTGTACATTACACTGCCATGTAAATGTAGATGTCTCAATAAAATCCTCTAGAATTTTTGCTTATAGCACTTTTTTAACACAACAGGGACATCAGAGTAAGTTTTCTTATTCTCCCCTTTAAGTGATTATTGTTACTGTTTTCCAACTGTTATTGTTGTATTATGGGAATAATGTCATAAATATTTCTATTGCATTTGTATTTTAAAGAATGCATTTAAAAAAAACCTTATAAATACTGACCTCATGATTCTTACTGAATGAAAAGATAATTTAACTAACAAAAAGTCGCACTTAAAAAAAAAAAAAAAAAAAAAAAAAAAAACATTAGAATATTTGATAACATTTTGAGAACCTGAAAATCATGAATGCTTTAAAGGAACGTAAATATATTTTATGCAAGAACTATTTTATATCACAGATGAGCTTGCCCAAAATGAAATGTAACACTTCAACGGGCGGAGTATTTCAGTATAGTACTTCAATAATCATCTCTTTGCAGCTGTGTAGAACCAATACATTTGTTTTATGCTATTTGTAATGATGCCCATCAGCTCAGAAGTTAGCAGCTATCAGTCAATCATGTAATATCCATTTCACTAAAAAATCATGTAACAGCCATTTTCTTGGTATTGGTTAACACTGCCAGTGTAGCAGCATGCCACCTATGCTAAACAGGATTAAGTCTAGAAATTAAGCTTGTCGGCCTACGTCCATTATTTGATATTAGTGTATATGAGAAGTATCATATAAATTTTCCGCTTCTTCGTCTTGCATAATAGCATTCATAAAAGGCGCAGAATATCTTCTTTGTACTTTCGAAAGCTGAAATTTGTCAGCATAGAAAATTTTACGCTCTCTCATCTTGCATTCACTTTATTTAATTTAACAATTATTCTTGTGTTAATTCTTTTCTATCCTTTCTGATTTCCTCTATTCTTCATCAGAATACAAAATACTTAAGTTTAAATACAGAAGCAAATTAACAGTTACATAGAGTGAATTGGCAATGCTAGTGATTTGCTTACCCTGCGACTCAGCAATTTTTGAATTCCATAATTGCTAGGTGCTGTTTTGGAGATTTTTAACCAGTGATTATCAAATCAACTAGTCCAAGCTAATAGACGTAAAACTGCTTGCTTTCTGACAATTCGTTTTACATTTATCATTATAAATTTTTAACCAGTAATTATCAAATCAACTAGTGCAAGCTAGCAGACGTAAAACCAGTTGCTTTCTGGTAATTTGTTTTACATTTATCATCATAAATTTTTAACCAATGATTATCAATTCAACTAGTCCAAGCTAATAGACGTAAAACTGCTTGCTTTCTGACAATTCGTTTTACATTTATCATTATAAATTTTTAACCAGTGATTATCAAATCAACTATTCCAAGCTAGTAGACGTAAGACTGGTTGCTTTCTTGCAATTCGTTTTACATTTATCATTATAAATTTTTCAACAAGCCTAGGAGATAAGTTTTGCATAAAATTTGCTACACAAAAATAAGTTAAAATAAAATTCACCGCACTAATAGTAATACTAGAAGAGATTGCTTCTTTTATCATTAATACACACTGACTGCTAAGGTAGAGAAGAATAAAAGTAGTATTTATTTGTAAAAGGAAACTTTATTAATTGTGCAATAATAGCCAAATGCTTAAGAAAACGTGGGAATATTTTTTTTTTATTTATGCAATACAATTTTTATGCGCTGCATCATAAAATTTGAAAAGATTCTGTAAATCCTTGAAGTTTGATTAGAGAGAGAGAATGGATATCAGATATATTCTGCGTATCAAAATTTTGTAGTAAGTTTTACAGTCCTCAAAAAATTTATTTTATAACGAAAATATCTGATGTGGACAATACATGACTTTGTACGACCTATTAAATTATACATAGTTTTTGCTACACTTCAATTAAAATCATTTCAAATTTCATTACAGTATTATTTCTCACTCAATCAATTCAGTTCTCATTTCAAGGCAAAAAAGTACATAAAAACTCAGATCACCTTCATTAAAAACTGTAAAATACAGCAAACCTAAAACAACAAATACAGTTAAAAAAACATTTCTTACAATTAAATTTAAAGTTTCTGCGCAAAAACAAGCAATTCGGGCAGCAAGCAGGATGACCAAATTTTCGGTGCCCAAAACTGACAATTTTCAGTGCTTTTAACTGAGTTACGTTTTGGTCCCACTGCACAAAAAGACACTGAAATTGGAGCACCAACAGATTTAATTAGTTGTTCTACTAAGAGTTTCAGATATAAACAGATGGCGGCCACGTTAGGCCTAGCGCCACTTAAACTTTTAAACTGTTGATAATTCCACAACTATTGCATGCAGATTAACTAAAGACGTACAAACCTTAACCGGAACATAAAAACAACAAATTTCAATTACTTTGAAAGCAAAAAATGCACAATTTATCAATATATAAGAATAAAAATAATGAACTAACCGAGCCAGATTACAGGGTGAAATATATATATTGGGGCACACGTTTTGTGAGACCGACTGCAAATAAAAAGATAACTTCACAACTAAATATTATAGCAGTCCCATATATACAATTTCAAAGTTCTACGACTGCTCGTTTTTGAGTTAACCAAGATAAATACGTACGTACAGACATCACGAAAAAATATCACGAATATGGTACCCGAAAATTTTCGCGATTACAATACTTCCTTTCTTTCGTAGAATGAAGTAAAATGAGATGCATTTTTTATTAACCACCCTCATTGTTACGGTTGTTAGAGGAAGTTTTCTATGCACTTTCGAGGCTCGGGTTTGGAATTTCAAAAAGACATACACTTTTCTAATAGTAATATCTTAGAAACTGGAGCTTTTAAAATCCATCTATTCAAAATTCCCCTGAAAAGCTGCTAGCAAGGAAAGACCGTATCCTATTTCCTCAAGTACTCTTGATCATAACTGGATTCGAATTAGACAGCTAGACTGCGTGTGCTAAGCCCTAATTAAATAGTTCAGTTACTGTAGTTAGAAACACTCAGTGGTTGCGAACCGGCTGAAAACTGCGAGCGATTTCTCTGAAAGGAAGAAAAGTAAACTGATTCGATATCATAAACATCATAACAACTAAAATATTACGTAAAGGGTTGCTGAAAAAATACTCTTTTTCAAACAGTACATTATAAAATCATCAACTTTATTTGTTTTGCAAATATGCTAATAAAAACGCGGTGTCAACCGTCACCAGTACGAAGTCTTTATAATATATATTATTAAGACAACTTGAGTACATTAGCTCCACCTTCATTTCAATTCATGAATGATAGACATATTCAGCAAAAAAAGAGGCTTTAATTGTTATCTCAGTGTTGAATGGTGTTTCGTGTTTTCATAAAGTTGATAATATTTTCCATCTGGTTTTTCATCAAGAGTATGGCAATAAAATGTTTAGACGAAATTCTTTTTTCATTTTAACACGAACGGCGAGGTTGTTGTTTATAATGCATATAACATTTATTGCGAACAAACAGCTGGTCGTCATGGTCACCGTTACTGTGTCATCTGCTTTTGCGCCTACAGACGACCTGCAGGCAAACAACCTCCAGCAACAATCAGTTATAAATTGGCAGCATTGTATCTATTTTCGAGTTGCATAATTAAAGAGACTTGTAATTAAACAGGTGCGCTGCTAAATAGAAAGAATTATCATATTGTTATTAGTTGTGTACACTGAATTCGGAATGCTAATGAAATTCAACTCTTGTATTATATTACTATTATTACATTATACACTCTGTATAAAAAAATAGAATAGTTCTACGTATCCAGTTCTCCTGGGCCGATTGACGAAATTTAACTTGCGTTCTTCATGTCTCAAAAGCGTGATTTAGGATATATACCAGACTTATGTATAGCATTGTTCTAAATTAGGTATTTTGAATTTTTTTTAATTTTCAAATTCAACTTAGGGCTTCCACATGCCTATATTCTACGGAAGATTTCAATAGTCATATTTTGATGGCTTTAGGTACCGTTGTTTTATCACAATGCGAGAAACATACATACATTCATGCTAATTCTTTATTATTTAATTTCTTTAAATATAAGACATGCGATAATATTTGGTGGCAACACTTTGAAAAGTGATTCGTCGTTTCTAGTTTTCAACGCAAAATGCCAAAACGAAATTAATAATCCTTCAGGGCAAATTGCTCCTTTGGACTTAAAAATAAATAACAAAAATAAATAAATAAATAATGTAATGTTGCGCGCTAACAACCTGCACGCAACCATAGTGGTGACTGCTATGAACAGGAAAGTATACAAAGTCTTGAGAAGGGTTTAAATCCCTTTTTATTCAACTTTAGAAATTACAGATGCGTGCTCTTGACGCTCACAAACTACGCCGACCCGGCGGTAAAATAAAAATAAGAAACTCAAAAAAGAATAATAACAAGTGACTAACTACGAGGCTCTCTAAACGTAACTAACCTAACCGCGTTCTAAGATACCGCTGACAATTCAGCAAACTTCTGAATATTACGTTGAAAGATTTAACAATCTGCCGAGGCAAGCACACAGGCCGAAACGCGTGGTTCTTCAATTTCTAACTAGCCACCTCCACGCTCGTGAAGCAAGAAGCACACTTTCGAACTCGTTTCCCTTCTATTTAACTCAGATTACTTCCGCTGACAATTTGAATCCTTGCGCGTTCTACTAAAATCTACATACTCTGGCATTGGCAATTCCAGGGGAAAGTAAGGCTTGACAGGAAAGATAGTTTAAATTTAAAATAAATGTTAGTTAAAATAAATATAAACCCTACAATATGTTGAACGGTTTTCAAACCAAAGTGGTCTTAATTGTTAAAAAATCGTCGAGTTTTACGTGCAGAAGTTTATATCAAAATCTCTCTTTATAACCAGAATTTCGGACTAAAAATTATCCTAGAACTATGTAAGAATGGTTAAGCATGAATACATTGAGTTCAATTACTCACAGAAAGAATGCATTTCCAATAATACACTCTTTTGCAAAAAAATCGAAACACCAAGAATGACTTTCGCGATCGTGACGAAATTTGGTATGGAAAAACATCTTGATAGAACATGCAAATGATCAAAGTGTCAAGGCAAATGAACAGGGATTGCGATCACAGCGCATTTCTAGTGTGCAATTCGCAAAGTATAAAACCAGTAACAGAGGCGGAAAATTTATCCTTTTTAGTTGCTGCCATTGTAATTCAGTAAAGAAGTAACTAAAGATGCCTTTACGACGATATCGAAGACCTTATAGACAAAGAAAATTTTAAATGACTTCGAACGTGGTCGCATTGTAGGGTTGCGTGAAGCTGGGTGGTCATACCAAGCAATAGGCCACCACCTGCAGCGTACACACACTGCTGTGCAAAGACGTTGGCAGCAATGGTTGTTACAAGGAAATTGCCGACGAAAGGCTCTGGAAAGCCAAGGTGCACAAATGGGAGGCAAGATAGAGTGACTGTTCGCTAGGCCTGAGCCGCCCCAACAATATCATTGTCGACTTTTCAACGCACTGCAACTATGTCTATACCTCCCGTGGTACCGTCCACCACCTCAAGCTCTTGTCTGAGGCGGGGTTACGCTCACAGAGGCATTTAAGACTTTTGCCTTTGACCCCACAACATCGGTGGTGTTTTCTGGAGTGGTGTCGCAGCCGATCATAATGGTTGCTATCAGACTGGCATCGTACATTGTTCAACGATGAATCCCGCTTCACTCTTGAAACGGATGACCACCGTGTTGGTGTCTGGAGAGGACGGAGCCAGCGGTCCCAATCAGCCTTTGTTTTACAAAGACATACAGCCATAACCCCTGGTGTGATGGTGTGGGGCGCTATTTCTTATGACAGCAGGTCATCTTTAGTCATCCTCCGTACATTTTTAACAGCTCAACGGTATGTTGATATCATCCTGCGGCCGGTTGCATTATCCTTCATGGCATGTCATCCTGGGGCCATTTTCCAACAAGATAAGCCAGGCCACATACCGCTCGCATATCTCTGGACTGTCTCCGTGTGGTTAATACTCTTCCTTGGCCAGCAAAGTCACCAGACCTTGCCCCAATCGAGCATGTCTGGGGTATGGTAGGCCGCAGATTCGGACCCCACAAAATATCGCATATCTGGAGCGATAACTGATGAATACCTGGCAGAATGTGTCGCAGGATGACATTAGGTACCTCTACCACTCCTTGCCTCGACGAATTTAAGCATGCATTGCCGCTAGGAGCGGCTCGAGCAACTACTAATTTGAACACTCAATGAGTGATTGTGAGCCGTGAACAGGTACTATGACCTTGATTTTTTAATCATTTTATTATCTGTGTATGAGTTATACACGTATTCAATTTCATCAAAAACAAGCACTTCCTTCATGGTGTTTCTTCTTTTTTTTTTTTTTTTTTTTTTTTTTTTTTTTTTTCAAAAGAGTGTAAATTTAGCAAAAAAATATGAGTAGGTTTTAAAAAAGTAATGAAACAGTTTACAGAAAGAAAATACTACAAGGAAAAAAATCTGAAAGGGTTTTAAAATTTTAACAGTCGCCCAAAGTTTTTTTTTTTTTTCCCTGTCTTCTTAGCTTTTATTTAGTATCATTTTCTTTGCATCTACGCCACCTACAAGTGTACAGCAAAATTACAAAAAATTTGAAAATAGGATAGGTTCAGAAATCCCGATGAAGTGTTAAGTATTGGAACATATCTTAGTATATATTTCTCCGTCTTTTCTCAGTTCTAATTACGAATGGGATACTAGTCTCGAAACTGCATTTTGTGCCGATATACTTAATTACGTTGTATCACTTTTCAAATTGTTGTTACCAAATATTACCGCCCTGTATACTATTTTTAAATGTTTTATGATTTTGTTATTCAACCGAATTTTATGCGGCGTTAAGTGCGAAGAACTTGATGTTTCACAAAACTTTAATAATAAAAGGAAAAAAAAAAAGTTTTGCAAGCCCTTTTACTAAGAAAAGTGTACACTGGTATGATAATCTGTGAAAAAATTTTAAAAAAATGTATACCAACACTTAACACTCCAACGGGAATTCTAAATACATGCTGCTATTAAATTTTTGGTAATTTTCTTGTTGAACTGTATGCGTAAGTGCGAAGAAAATTATGCTTAATAATAAAAATTAAAAGATAAAAAGAAAAAATTGTTAACAAGGGTTTAGACTGGGGGATTTCGATTTCAGCGAGAGTGGAAAAAACCTTAACAAACTCTTTTGGGCGGTCGTTAAAATCTGCAATATTTAGATTGTTTCTTTTTTAGCCCGAAGAGGAATTTTGCGTTGCATCACTAGTAAAGTTGAATCAAGTTTTTTTGTTTGGTGATAAAAGTAAGCTGTTCACTACCGTGTTTTTTCTTTCTTTCTTTTTACCCCAAAGAACGCTATCCCACAAGGGCTATTAATGTCGTTTTGGGATTTTGCGTGGATTCACCTTTTGCGTTGAATCACTTTTCACACTGTTACCACCAAATATTATTGCTCTGTATTATATTTAAAGAAATTAAGTAATTTAGAATCTGCATGAATGTATGTATATATCTCGCATTATGAAAAATAAGGAACCTAGAGCTATAAATTTTGAATAATGTAGTCCTCCACCCGAATATAACAAAATAATAACTGATAACTAAATAATTTGAATCAAGGAACCTATAATACAAAGGAATTTGCAAAAACAGCAGTGCCGGTTTCACTGTTCTTATATGATTGTATTGTTCTAGGCGAGAGACACGCTGCAGACAAGCCATTTTGTGTCTTCAGATTTCGCTATTTATTATAATCATAGTTCCTCCAATGAGGGTTATTTGGTAGTCAAATAAGTCTCCGGAAAAGGATTTTTCTGAATCAGGTTTGTCGTTGGTTGGTTTTCCGATACCAACTGCATTGCCAGAATAGGAGTCGTCTTAACAGTTCCGGTTATAATGCGCAATGCCTGATTTTGGAATAGCTCCAGACGTTGTATCACATCTTGCTTAGCCGAGATCACTATCTCACAGCAATAATTCAGTATTGGTCGAATATACATACATTTTATACATCGAGTTGAGAATCTCTCTACCACAACACCTGCTAAGCATTTAAGAATAGGTAATCTACGCTCCGCCTTAGCAACTACATGCTCTGCACGCTTTCTCCAGCTTAAGCGCTTGTCAAAATTACAGCCAAAGTAGATGGCACCATCCGTCTGCTTCAAAACCCACTTCTCATACATTAGTCTAGGAGTAAAGTGTTATCCATTGAGAGAGAAAAAGTGACAAGTAGTCTTCCCCTCATTAACTCTCATATTATTAGCAAAACACCACTCCTCTAGTCTCTGGAACACAGAGCTTTAAGATTCGGTTTAAACCATCTTGATCTGTTTTGTTAGCTCTGACCGATACGCCCATACGACAAGATCATCGGCAAAAAGGGCAGTGTTCACGATCCTATCTGATTCCAGGATATGTGGTAGATCATTAATGAGAATGTTAAAGATAATAGGGCTAATAACTGTGCCCTGAGGCAAACCCGTTTCAACTTATTTATATCTTGAAGTGCTGGTACTATAACGAGTAGCACAAAAACATTGGGTCAAGAAATGTTTTACCTAAAGAAACATTTTTCCGCCAACACCTAATGTCTGGAGTTTTTGAACAGCCTTTAACCTCCAAGCGTTTTCATACGCTGCTTGGAAATCTACGTAAACAGCCAGCACCAAATTTCGTTCATCAAGTGCATCTTTAATTGACTGGCTTAAGAATACGACTTGTAGAATTGTAATTTCTAAATCCCGTTTGTTTAGAAGATATTAAGCCATTGGTTTACAAGTACCACTTAAGATGGGAAACAATCATTCTCTCCATTATCTTTGATAACACACTACTTAAAGCAATTGGTCTATAGCTGTCCAAATCCTCCTGTGGTTTGTTCTTTTTAAGAACTGGAATCAAGATGGCCTTTCTTCAGGCAGCAGGAACAGTCGAATTCCAACTCTTATTATAAAGCTTCAAGAGGACATTCAGGGTGTTTTCGCAAAATTATTTATTGAAAATTCGATATGGATATTGTCTGGGCCTGGACTTTTTTACATTTCATTTGTCCAATAGCTCCCCACAATTCAGAAATAGTAAAATCTCTATTAAAAACCGAAGGTCCCAGAGGACTTGAAGAAAATTTCTCGATAATTGTTATCTTAAGGGTCTCTCTTCTTCAGATCTCTCTTCAGATCGCTTTTTAAACGCTGTCTTTTGCAATAAAAGGTGTTAAAAGCATCCGCAATGACCAGATCATCCGTCAGTATTTTTAACCTACTTTCATCGGTTCTCTTCCATGCTCTCTTCCATTGCTCTCTTCCTTTTTTACTTTATTCACAAAATTATAAACCTTTTTTCCGTCCTTTCTATAGTCTATATTAGTAAGGAAATCATTAAAGCATTTTTTCTTTGCCGCAATAATTTCGTTTTTAAAGATGGCTACACTTCTTCTCCATCTTTGGACGTCCTTAGGATTTTTTGTTTGTTCAGCAACTCTTCGAGATTCAATGGAAATTCCCATTAATTTAGTCAATCTATCATTCCAGAAAGCTTTAAAACTTAGTTGTTTACCTCTTGGTATCCACTTCTTTGCGGTTGTCAAAATCAATTCAGAAAAATAATAGAATGCCTTGTCAATGCTCGTCTGTCTCAGGGTCAGAGGATTGTAATCCAAAACTGGTCGTGATCATACGATGTCCAAAACCAGGATCATAAATTACTTCTCTTCTTGCATCCCCAGCTAAATCAACAATGCCTAAAATCAGATCGGGATTTGTACCATTTCCATTACAATGAATATGAGAAGGAATATCCGTGTTCTAGTAGGATAGTTGCAGTTAGTTGAGTTAACTAGGTCCTCCATTATCCTTTCGGAATGGTTATAATCGTTATATTTTGTAGGGTTTATATTTATTTTAAGTTTAAGCTATCTTTCCTGTCAAGCCTTTACTTTTCCCTGGAACTGCCAATGCCAGAGTATGCAAATTTTAGTAGAACGCGCAGAGTATTCAAATTTTTAGCAGAAGTATTTTGAGTTAAATAGAAGCGAAACGAGTTTGTAAGTGTGCTTTTTTGATTCACGAGCGTGAAGGTTACTTAGTAGAAATTTAAGAACTGCGCGTTTCGGCCTGTGTGCCTACTTCGGCAGTTAGTTGAATCTTTCAACTTCTTATTCTGAAAGTTTGTTGAAATCTCAGCTGTATCTTAGAACGCGGTTACGTTAGTCACGTTTATAGAGCCTCGTAGGTAGTGACTTGATATTTATTCATCCTGTTATTTATTTTTAGCTGTACTTTTCTATTTTTATTTAACCGCCGGGTCGGCGTAGTTTGTGAGCGTCAAGTGAACGCATCTGTAACTTCTAAAGTGGAATAAAAAGGGAGTTAAACCCTTCTTAAGAGTTTGTGTAATTTCCAGTTCATAGCAGTCCCTACTACTGTTGCGGGCAAGTTGGGGCCACGCGACATCACAACTTTCATCGGGGGCTATGAGTATTAGAATCTCCACAAAGGATAGTTTTATTTAAGAAGGAAAGATCCTGAAATTTTAATTTATTATTGTTCGGTGGGCTATAACAGGCTTAAATAGTGAAATGGATTTCTTATTTCCAAACGTCGATTTTGACGAACTCAGCACCAATATGAGACGGTAAGTCTTTGATAATAATGAATTTGGACGTCAAGTTCTTTTTAATACCAACTAAGCTTCCACTAGCGATTCTTCTTGATTTAGGCAAGAGCTGTAGATAGAAGTTATCAAACGAATAATATTTTATAGCGTCCCTTCACAAATTTGCCTCAAAAATAAGAAATACATCTATTTGTCGATCATTTAATTCAGTCATAAGCTGTGTTTCCTTTTCTTGGGAAAAACCACCCGTAGTCCATTGGACAATCACTAAGCACTGTTTGGAGGATCCTGAAAAGGACAGTTTGGAGGATCTCTAGGAACCAACAACAAGCGGCAAAGCTGTAGCAGATTTAGCGTAATCCAGTGTGCACCATGAGTAGGCCTACTACATTATACCCCATACCTGAGATTATAATAATTTGCATAGAGCAAAATAAACTGTTTGCATAGATGAAAATATTTTATTCCCCTGTGTTAAACAAAAGTATAAAATTAATATCCCATTAACTCGCTTATCCCAGCTCTACGTCATATGAACGATGCTACGATGAAGTTAACAAAAAAAAATGCTATAAAAGCGATTTTTTTATGATTGTAATACAACAATCACAAGTATGTAAGTGAGGCTTATCGCTTTGTGCACATATTTTTCTCAGGCAAAGAGGAATCGAAAAGAGAAAAAAGAATAAAATGCTGCGAAAAATGGACTAAAAACATATATAATTATTAACAGTTAAATAATAATTGCAAGGTAATAATTTTCTGTGAGTATATATACAGTCAAAGTGTAAACTTCCCAACTTTTACCGATCTACCAAAAATTGTCTTACGATCCAAGCTTTGAGAACCACTGCTGTAATATGTGACTATTAAGAAATCAGAAATACAGAAATAAAACTATTAAAAAATTAAGATAAATTAACAATTTTATGTCTCATGCAATTGCAATATTTTCCAGAAAGCGTGGATAATAAACTTTTGACATGATATAGGAGGATTCGCGAATTTGAAAAGATTTCACTCTAGCATTTATGAGTGTTTACCTAATCGTTTAGCCTCGGGACTTGTATACATATAGTTTTTCTGAAAAGAAAGGGATGATTTTTAGAAGAGAAAATAATGTATTAATAAATTAATTTATATATAGACATATATTGCTATTAATAATTAATTCATAACTACACATTAATTTATAATTACAGGTAATATACATAATTATGCAATAAGAAGAAAGTTACTTGAAAGCAATTCGAGATCCACCAATACCTGCATTGTAAACCACAAGGGTGGCAGCCCAAACTTTGAGAACCACTCTGCTATTGCAATAACTCTTCAAAAGGCATTTATTATTGTTTTTACGTGTCCTGTAAATTGAATGTACTGCTTGCAAATCATTTTGATGATAATTTAATTTAGTTAGTTATAAATCGGTGAATGTTGTTTCCCCAGCTCTTAATGAAAATTGATCGGAAACGCAAGATAAAAATTGAATAAATTTATCATCCTATCAGAAGCGGTTAAGGTCAGTCACGACATCGCATGGAGACTTTTTGCCAAAGCAACTCAAATGTCGATCGATTATCCAACGGCCCAAAAGCAAGCTGTTTGCGAAAGCAAAAAGGACAAAAAATATTGCTCCTCACTTTTGTATTCTCGACGCTGTAATTCAGTTTGGGTTTGTCAATCAATGTGAGGAGAGTGAGATGTATGTGTGAGTCACTGTTTCTCTTCTTTAGAATTCACTAGCACGGCACAGCTACACCCAGGCAGTTACACTTCGCTATCACAACAACTTTCGGATCTATTTGGCAGAATAAAAAATACGCATGGGGAAACGCATTGCATCTTAGAAATGCTTTGCTTCTCATAGACAGGTAGGATCTTATTATTTTATATTTGAATGTATTAGCACTGATATGAAACTTTCAGTTTATTAATATTATTTACGTGTTTCACCCTCTAAGGCACTACACAGAAGGGGCAGACGCCTTCGTGGAGGACTTTGTAAGGGAAACTGGCTCGTATTATAATGTATTTCTCCCACCTTCTTAAGGTGCCCTCGTGATGTAGAGGTTCTGCACGCTGAACCGGTATTCCAAAGGTCCGTGGTTCGATTCTCTGCGAAGGCGATTGCTCATTTTTCATCCCTCCTACTTTAAAAATAATAACCTAATGTCTCTACAGTGGCGCCCGAACTAAAAGGATCGTGGATGATGAATCTCCACACCCAGGATTTGGCGATTGGGTCCCCTAAAAACCCCAATCACCCTTTAAAAGGGGGAGTATATAAGGTACTTCTCTCGCCTTCTTAGCGTGCCTTCGTGGTGCAGTGGTTCTGCACCCTGAACTGGTATTCCAGAGGTCCGTGGTTCGATTCCCGGCGAAGGCGATTGCTATTTTTCATCTTTCCTGCTTCCCCCCCCAAAAAAAAAAAACTAATTTCTCAACAGTATAAACACGTTACACATGGGAAAAACTCGAACCTCGGACCGAACTACCAGTGTTCAGGGACTTTACCGCTCGTCCACTGGTGGGACGCCAAACGTTCAGTTTGCAAAACTGTTTGACGCTCGCACAGGTTACCGGAAGGTAAGTCAAACCAATATAGAACGGGTTGTAATTTGTCGTAAATATTATTCTTCAAATTTCATTTTCACAAAACCACTAATAATTTAACAGGATGTTAAAATGTTATCTTTGAAATTAATCTTTGATTTCCGTATTCACATTTAGTAAGCATATGACATTTTCCTAAATATAGTAAAGGCCCACCAGCGGCCGAGCGGTAACGTCGCTGAACACTGGTAGTTCGGTCCGAGGTTCGAGGTCTGGGTGCATGGGTGTTTTCATGGTTTTCCCCATGTGTAACGTGTATACAAGCCAGTTTCCCTTAAAAAGTCCTCCACGAAGACATCCCTACCTTAAGGCAGATAGCCCTCGAATGCTTTGCCGTAATCTAATAAACCAAACCAAATCTAAATATACTATTCTTGACAACGAAATAATGGATCGGGAAGTATCTCATGTTTTGTCAAATATAAGATAGTAATACAGAGGATTTTTGTGACATATACCGCTGAACCTGAAGCTTATTCCTTGACTAGTATAAATTTCTTTAACAATTAATAGTTACCAAAATATTCACAAAATATAATTTTACAATGCAAACGTTTCTTTGAAACATAAAATTAAAGTGGTGGTTTTTTTTTTTTTTTTTTTTTCCCTAGGAAGAAGCTTCTTTGACGAATTTTTTGTTTTCTTTATGTGGTTTTCGTGTCTTACCAAAAATTAAAATTGATTCTACTCGACAAAAATTGTCTTAAGGCGATCCAGTAAAATAAAGGTAGAGCGACATTTCAAAAAAATTTTAATATTTTTATTTCTTTGCACGGCGTAAAGCAGGTATTGTAATCGCGAAAAATTGCGGATACCATATATCAACGGAAATATCTATTTTGAGCTTTCTCGAATCCCTTTTGACTAGTTTTTGGCATGACATGTGTACGTATGAACAGAGAAAAGGATTCTTTTTCCCAAACCATATTGTAAAATTGATTTGAAATGGATTTTTTTCGTGACATTTACAAGTATGTATATACGTATGTATCTGGCATAACTCAAAATCGGTCAATTTTAGAATGTTGCAATTTTGTATATGGGACTGCTGTAACATCTAGTGGTGCATCTCCCTTATTCATTACCATCCGGCAGAATCAAAAGTATACATATATAACCACCCACATTACCCGGCTTAAAAAGTCCTTATCCGGCCTTTATTTCCATCATCGTTAATTGTAGTCATATATTTCCGATTAAATAAGTGTTTTAAATGACGAAAATATTCATGTTTTGGCAATATCAAATTTAAAAAATATTGCTTTTAGACAGTTAATGAAATCTAACTTTTAGTGCGTTCTCTCTGTTCCTATACTTATATCTGGGAAGGTTTTATACTCTTTATGAAAATATAAATATAGAATACGTTTGATTCCCGTACGGCAAAAATTAACCTCGATATTTAATTTAAAAATTGACAATTTTGATATCAATTTCAGAAGTTTAAATGAAGTGCAGCAAATGTGTGTAAAATTTAATAGGCCTACAAGGAAGTTACGTGGTGTTCACAACAGATTTTTTAATTAAATATGTATACACGTTTAACGCGGCGTTAATTTAAATAGCATAATATCATATCAAATTGTTTTCTCTCTCATTTGGATTTAACGTTCTGAATATCTCACTTTAATCATAAAATTTTATGTTCTCTATTTTTAGTTTCTGGAGAATTAATTTTTCAACTATTAGGCATTTCGTAATTTCCTAACTTAGAAGTGTTTTAAGTCTTAAGTCTAAATACCAATATCAGACAGTGGTTATTTCTTAATTTTATACTTTTAATGTGCTGTATTTCTTATGTTTGTTTAATTATAGCCTTTTTATGCTATATTTAACTTTTTGAAATTTTAATGGTAAACTTTCCAAATGATAAACTATAATCTAAAGTTTTGAAATTGCAATTTATTTTTTTACGGGGGGAGCTGATTACATAATGATTATATGTCTGCTTTAAGATGTAGACTCTAGTGAAGTTAATTCAAGCGTCAGGAAAAATGAATAACTAAACAGCGAAACAAAGCAATTGGTAGAAATTTACTTTTTTTCTGTAGAAGTTGTAATTAATATGAATAAATTACTTCAATAATTTAATACACCTTTGAGAGTTGAAGCAAGACAAATGCACAAATTTCAAATGAATGTGATTCAAGAGACAAATCCTTGCAGAACATTTTCATTCCATTGATTATTTGAACTTTGAATCAGTGCTCTAATTTAGACAGACTTCGAGCTTACGATCATTCCAAATTAAGATTCTTTAATTGGCTTATGTACTTGTTCTGTTCTAAACTCCATAATTACAATATGGATCTACAAATACTTTTTAATGTATTGGGTTTAAAAAATAACTATTTTTAAATTATCAAGTATTTTGTTAACCGTCTTAAGAGAAATTCATTTTCATTGTTATTGTCATCGGTCTCTATAAAATCAAATGTGCGATAAGTTACAGGCTATGACAGTCGATGGTAGAAATGACTTTTTTTTTTATCCTTCCTATGTCTCATATAATTAGCATTAATTTAATTAAATAGTTAAAATGATATGGAAAGAAAAAAAAGAACTTAACACTAAACAAAACTTAATTCTAGCAACTTCAACTTAATTCTAATTTTGTTATTAAATATATTTAAAAAAAGCTTGTTAATCTGCAATTTTTGATGATTTAAATTTTTTTAATTTGTCAATAAAAATATCTAAAACTATTTCTGCAAGCTTTTAATTTTTTTATAGCTTCATAAAATTAATGTTTTAGCTACTGCATTTTAGTCTGCCAAACTGTTAAGTCTCACTTGGCTCATTTTTGGTCGAAAATAACTTTTACTCATGTTCAAATTTGAAAAGCTTCTCTCACAAAAAGCAATTGAAACACACACAGTCTAAAAAGTTTTAGTGGCAAATATAAAAATTTAGGGACTGATTCTTGGAAGTCTATTTTCACAGTAACCACATTTTCAATGCAAACCTCTTTTTAGCTTCGTTCTTTTTTATATTCTTACATATAGGTACATATACTTAAAACTTAAGGTTCTTCGGAGGCCCCCCTCCCGATCAAAGGCCCTGGACGGTTCGTGTCTGATCGCATGATGGTACTCAAAAACATGCTACTAGATGACATTTTTTAACATGACGCCACTCCCAGATAATATCGCTTGAACTTTTTCAAATTTCCGTTAATAAAAGTTTGTCAAAATCTTTTAAATTATCAAATTTAGACAATGTATGCTTTTTCTGTAGGAGATATGTTAATACACAGACTTTCATTTCGGTGCGAAATCTATGCCAAAAAAAGCCACTACCAAAAGAAAAAAATACTGTTTCTACGTTTATGTTTTCTATCTTGGATTTTCAGTACAGCAATTTTTTTTTTTTTTTTTCTTTGAACTTTTAGGGTTGAAAACTTCTATATAAATATTCGAGTATTTTTCCCACTGGATGAATTTGACCAGCCGAACAAGCCAGCTTTTTAAACAACCAAAAGCTTGCTCTATATTTACCTGTATAACAAATATGTGGAGTTATTTGTGGCAACTGTAATTAAACCTGGCAAATGATGTTCATATATTCTTGTATAAACTATCAATCATTTTTATGCGGTTTTTATCTTTTTTAATTATTTTTGAAAACAGAAGAAAATCATAAGTCTGTTCATGATAGAAAAGGAAGTAAATTGTGAAGCTTACTAATAGAATGGAAATTAAAAATTGTGGAGTAAATGGATGCAAGTCATATGATCGGCGATGTCATTCGTTCATTAAAGGACGAATATTTAATAGTTATTAAATGTAAAACGCGAATCATTCGACTTAGTAAGGAAATCAGCAATCATCAACCAAAAAAAAAAATTCTAACGTTAAGACTTTTGATGTGTATAAGTAGAACATAGCACATAACAGTTAGCCAAATGCTTCATTAATAAAAATTTTAATACACCTTTGAGAGTATTAAAAAAGAAGCAAGGCAAATTCAGCAATTTCAGATGCATGTGATTATAAGAGACAAATCCTTGCAGAAGTTTTTCATCCCATTTACGACTTAAAGTTCGAATAAGCACTTTAATTTGTACAAACTTCGAGTTTCCGATCTTTCCAATTTACGATTCCTTTATTGGTTTATGTACTTGTTTAGCTCTAAACTTCATAATTACAATACAGATCTAAAAACGCTTCATAAATTTCGCTAATGAGTTGGATTGAAGAACAATTATTTTCAAATTATGAAGTTTCTTTTTAACCATCTCAAAAAAAAATACCTTTTCATTTTTATTGTCTTCAGTTTCGATAAATTCAAATGTGCGACAAATTAGAGGTTGTAACAATCGATAGTAGATAATATTTTCTCTTTTATTTTTAATATTATAAAAGGGAGTCATTCATTTTATCTGTACATTTTTACATTTATACAATATTTTATAACAAATGTAACTTTATATCATAAATGTCATATTTATGATATAAAGTTACATCAAAATTTCTAATATATGCTCCTTCTCATTATATTTAGAAATTTCAAAATTAAAATTATTAATTATTAGTCTCAAAATATGCTGCAAAATTAATTAAATAATCAAAAGATTGCAATTTAATCCCAAATGGCGGTGATCTATCTAAATAATGATTTGTAGTCTTCTGTCGAATGATTGGCCACTTTTTCTGATTTAATTATTTACACTGCTGGAAAATGAAATCCCAGCATCAAGAAGAAATAAGTTTAGAGGAGTCAAATGTAGACAATCTAGGTAACAGATTTATTTCATTAATGTTTAAAGGTCACAGGTATACGAAAAAAGAGCCATTTCAAATGTGAAATGGTGGTACATTAGTAACGCGCACGCATTATGTCGTAGAGGTTCCACATGTCATTTGGTAGGATGGAGTTCCTGGGATGCTTGGTTAGTCAAATCAGCAACGGTCCCTGCTAGCTGTGGATGACGCTGGATTTGTCGCCTAATCATGTCCGACACGTGATCATGGTAGAAAAATGGGTAATCTTGCAAACCAAGGCAACAATATGTGGACTCTATGTAGCGCACTTTGCGTTATAACAGCAGTACGGGCACAAGCGTTATCCGATTGGAAAATTCCTCCTGGAATTTTGCACAAGAATAGCAGCACAACCGGATAGTTAAAATATGGCGCATTCCATCCTGCCTAACATAAATTCCACATATTGCCTTGGTTAGTTTGGAGTTTGAGTTCCTCAGGTGCAGCCTAAAATGGGCTGCATCTGCAAAAGCATCAGGAGAACACGAAAAGCTAAAGGAGAGAAGATAAATAAAACTAACAAAAAAGGGGATGTTATGAAATGAAACGAATTAAAAGAAAAAATGTATAATATGTGTTTCGCAAGCACGCACATGTCACAATCATACGAACACATATATACACCCAAAAGGAAGAATCCACTGCTTTTGAATTACGATCCTATTCTTATTGCTGCTTATAATTTTTATAATAGCCTGTACGTTTTTTATGTTTTCTTGGAGTTCATTGGTTTTCTTGGTTCATTGGCATCAGGTTCATTGGTAATTTTAAAATCTTCGTAGAGACCAGTAGTTAACTCACATGATTCCAGAAAATGAATATTCTCAACTATTACATTGCACATTTTACAGAATGAATTGTTCTGAGCACCAAATCTTGATAAATATTATAGAAAGCGGCCATTGTAACAAGTTTGTTGAAGTCGATATCATTCATGACTTTCATTTTCTTGTTCATTTTTGAAAAGTGTAAGAGATCTTAATTTCTATTAGGCAGCACAACCAGTGCAATCATCAGTCTGACGCATATATTTGCATCAAAGTATGTGGGATAACGATGAGAATGTTATTGCTTCATAAGAAATTGCTTCCGAGACAATAACTCTTGTGTATGTCCAGTGCGTCTACGCGGTAGACAGCTTAGTTCCAGTTGCTTACATGCTTCCTTCTAACCACCATATAGCCATCACTGGCACCAAGACAGAAATGGCCTTCATCTGAAAACACAATTGATCTCCACTCCGGGACTCCAAGCTCTAACTTCACACCACAAAAGTCACAGGTATTTGTGATTTGGAGTTAGTATTATGGCCGCTACAAAGCGTCTGGCTCGGAACTAACTCTCAAGTAATTTATTTTTCACAGTTCACTGTGTAACTGTGGTGTCAACAAAAGCTCGAATATTTTCTACAGATGCAGTACGATGCTCCAAGGAAATGCGGCAAATACGGCAGTCACCCCTTTGAGTGGTTGCAGATGTGCTGCTGGATGTCGGACTTCTTGAGACAGTACCTTTCCGTGACTATTGAACCCGCATGCACAATGGACACATCTTTGCCAAGTCTTTCTGTAATATAGTGAAAGGAAAATCTACTTCCTTGTAGCTCTATTACATTCATTGTGTTTATTTGTGTCTTTCTGTTAGAAAGTTCATTGTAGATTACATTAATTCTATTTATTTGAGCTCTATTTTAAATAACCAATAAATTAATTGTGCACGACATCAATAGTATTTTAATTAATTTTTATCCAGTTTTTCATCTGTAAGTTCCAGAGTTTTAAAATTCAATTTTTGAGCTGATTTTTAAATTTAGACAATATTAAGAGCTTAATTGACAGTGA
Organism: Stegodyphus dumicola; assembly: GCF_044657685.1. Lineage (NCBI taxonomy): Eukaryota > Metazoa > Arthropoda > Arachnida > Araneae > Eresidae > Stegodyphus > Stegodyphus dumicola. Next base: position 137,051,599 of record NC_140777.1, read on the forward strand.
GTTTAATTGAGTTGACAGCAGCTAATATTTTTATTTTATAACTACGCATAATTTTTCAAGTTTTTCTTCTTCTAACTTTCTAAAATTTTAGTGGTAAACTCTTTTATGAGAAGTTAAACGAATGGTGGTCTTCCCTTTGAATCTGTAAACTAAAATTCCGTGCTAGCAAATTTTAGATAGCAAATTTTTACTTTTTTAATTATTTTAAACGAAGAGAATCCACATTTATTGTCATTACAACTTTCATATTAAACTGGATTTGTCGCCTTAAATCTAAAAGCCATTGTTTTTTTATTCTAGTCCTTGCTCTCCAAAGACATTTTTCAAAATTTGTCTTCAACTAGCCGCTACGAGGCCAGCCTTTGTCTGGCTTTTAAATGTACCGAAAAAAATGCTTAAATAGAACACCAAACAATGAATTTAAAAACTGCGCAGAATTTTACTCTGCAGAGCAACTTTATCAAAAAAAATTCAATAAAAATATATTATAAATAAAAAAATTACAATGAAATAAGCAATAACCCTTAATACAAATATTAATTATCCTAATAAATAAAATCCGTTCTAAAATCTTAAGAATTCAAATGGTGTAAAGGTTTTTTTCCTAAAAGAATCATGGAAAACATTTATTTTACATTAAAATTATATATAATTAAAACATAATGTAAAAAAATTACAATGAAATAAGCAATAAAACTCATATTTTCAAGAGGAAACAGTCAGCAGTCCAGTATCCAATGCAATGAATTAAAAACTGTTGCCAAAACCGCATTTCTAAAAGAATGAAATTATCATGAGAAAGCAATAAACAATCAAAATTGTGCTTTGTGGATGACATAATTCAAAATATACAAAGCTCTTTGCTATTAGCTAATAAAGAGAGAGGGGGGGGAATGGAAATTCTTTTTCCGTTGCGCCTCGCGATACACATGCACGTCAGAATAAGAAGATTGCGATGTGCGTGTTGCGTGTCCAAAAATCAAAAGAAAATTTTATCTCATATTTTTAACAGTCAACGGTCCAGTATACAAAGCATTGAATGAAAACCTGTTGCTAAAAATCACATTTCTAAAAAAAATGAAGCTATTGAAAATGATGCGATTTCATCAAAAACGTTTTAACAAATCTGATTCGAATTTTAAATAAAATCACTTCGAGGTGCACTGGCTCTTATCTAGATGCGCCTATGTACTAAATTCCGTAGCCCTAGGTCTATTAGCTTACGCGCAGCACGAATGAAAGACACACACAGAGAGACTCTTTTTTTTATTGTATCTAGAGAGTATAGCATATAACTTTATTCTTCTCATCTTCCATGCAGTCTTGAAAGGCCCAGAATTTAATAGGGAAATGATTCATGACATTATCACTTTTAGATGCTAGATGGCAGACATTTTTAGTATGCTGTTTATTTAGTTTCTTCTGATTCATCTCTTTCAAGCATCTAATGACAAAGAAATAATTACATGGTTGTACTTAAAATAGAGCTAGAAATATGAGGAAATTTTTGAATTCACAAATGTTTTTCAAAACTTTTGGCACAAATATGCTGATTGCCCGGCTTTTCAACTGATTACAATTATATCAATTCTTTCAAGCTATATATAGCTTTATAGTTTTATATGCAGAGATTTATCTCGCACGCAAAACCTGAAAAATCAAACAAATGCCCGCTGGCTCTGCATGTCAATTTCAAGGTTTCTGTAATAAACATTAGTTACGCTGGCAACACAAATGATTGGGAAGAAAATACAAAGTTAAGTTAAAAAATTAATAAATAAAAGCCTTTTTTAAGTGAACGAGTTTTGTAAACGACCATTGTGAGAGAAATGTATTGCAAAGGGGGGAAGAGAAAAGTGGTGCACTGGAACAGTGAGAAGTTTTGTTTCTACATGAAACGTTGTTGAACACATACTGTTTGGATTAGGGCATTTTGCGTGTTTGACCGTTATTTTTGATTTCCTTTTTAAATCAAATAGGAAAGAAATTGCCGCAATGATTAGCACAAAACGTTAAATGGATGCATGTTTTAGCTGAGTTATTGATATGTGAAGAAGAAAAATTTGAATAGAATTATGGGGAAACATTTATGTTTAATTTACATATTATTTGTTTGTTTTTAGTTCTGTAATTCTTTATTTAGATTCAGAAGAAGCAAAGGGAAGAAAACATCTATATCGAAACTGGGATTTACACTAAAAAATATTAAGTTATTTTAGTCTTTCTTAAGTAAATAAATAAAGTTTTAAAACTTCGAATTTATCGAAACATAGTTTTACATAGCTTTTTCCAAAAACGGGAACATTAGACAACAAATTTAATATTTTTCCTGATGTATTTGTTACTTTTGACTAAAGGGCAGTAGTAAGACATAGCTCTCTCTATGTTTGAAAAAATCTCAGAACCTGATAAATATTATAATACTTTATTTCTTAAATATGTTCCTTTGGTTTATTTAATGTGCTAATTTTATTAATTACTGCAATTTAGTTATTCTGATTCGAGTTTAATTGTAGGAATTTCTCTGTAGATATGCTAATATCTAATTTGCATTTTGGTAAAGGCTTGTGAAAGGAATAAAAATTAGAAAATAGAATTAACAAATAGATAAGTAACGCTGTTTTTATATTACTAAAATAATATTTAAAAAACTCTGAAAGGTTTCAGATTTTAAATTACGTCCAAAAGGGAGTTTTCCTAACGTTTTGTGTGTTACCTTTATTTATTAAATATCATGTTTTTTGCACATAAAATTCAGTTCAATAGCAATGTCGCAAAACAATTTTAAAATGAGCATATCTTGAGAATTTCATTTACACAGTTCTGCGCTGGAGATAAAAAGTTTCTTTTTTCTGCGTGGAATGTTGCCATTGCTCGCTTTTAAATCCTTCAGTTTGTTAATCAAAAATTCGTTAAAGATTTACAAAATAGGAAATCGATCATAAAACAAATTCCAAATTTCAAATTTGGCCTTCCACATGCCCATATTCGTAGGAGGATTACGTCATTCAAAATTCGATGGCTATTCAAAACTCTATGGACCGTTGTTTTATCACAGTGCGATAAAAATTGCATACATTTATGCAGATTTTTCATTATTTAATTTCTTCAAATATAATGCAGGATTCTAACATTCGGTGGCAACAGTTTGAAAAGTGAAACGAACATTTATAGCGATTCAACGCAAAATCGCAAAACGAAAAAAATAGTAATTCAGGGACAAATTCCCTTTGAACTAATAACAACAACGTAATAGTAAAAAATGGTATCTATATAGTTCCTTGGGATAAAAGGGTTAACAAGAGTATAAAACGAGAGGAAATAAAACAAAAAAGGTTCGATTCAACTGAAAGTGCTATCTTTCATACTTTGGACTGTAGAAATCAATGGTTTGTTCCGAAAATTTAAGGAAGACTGTACCAGATATATATAATATTTCGATACTTGACTCGTAGAATTCAAATTAATACTTTGTCTGATTTTTTATCAGAGCTTTGTATAGTGTTACTTGCTTTGGAAACGTACTCTAAATCAAGACCCCAATGTAGATTTAAACGACTTATCGCTATGTCTAGATAAGCAAAAAAGATACTAAGGGTATAATAGAACTCAAATTTATTTAATGTATGTAATATTTCGATACCTTTTATTAAGAACTCAAATGTATTTAATAGAGGACACTCCTGGTGCTTACAAGCCAGCTAGCATTTATGGAGTAAACTCAAAAGTAGAACTTTAAATTGATACACCGGCGTGATAGCACAATCTGAGAGGATAAAGGAACGCTGCAGATAGGAATGTTATCGTAGAATATCAACTAGTAATCTGGCCTTCAGCAGACGGAACATGCTCTGACTAAAGCAATCTCAAAATCTCACTTAAATACAAGCGAGCTAAAAATTTACACTCTGGCAGGATAACGGAAAGGGAAAAGTGACAGTAAAGTTTCGTAATATAAAATAACTATTTAATTAGCATAAATGCTTTAAAAATTTCAGTTTTTCTCTTGCTAATTAATATCAAAGGTTATGCAGTGTCGACTACCGTGGTTAAATTACAGAGGAATTGTAAACAGATCATAGAGTCATTAGATTATATCGATGTAGGAACATCGACAAATATGCAGTGCCCTCGCCGGAAGTCAAAGTCCGGATCTCTCAAATACATGTCGAGCGTGTTTCGAGTTCCAGGCATGCGGAAAGGAAAGAGAAAATATCTTATATACTTTACCCCTTAAGGGAACAGGGGATTAGGGGCCCAATCGCCAAATCCTGGTAATGATGAATTATGGTTCACCACCTTATAGTTCGGAACCCACTTGTAGAGTCATTAAGTCATACAGCTGTATAATAAATATAATATAATGTAAAAGTTACGATCCTCGGCAATTGTTCCGCAAGTGTAGTTTGAAAGACTAGGTTATTTTGCTGCGGGCTGCAGGCATCTCAAAATGAAGAGAACCCTTAAATTTTCAAGATCGCCGGTAGCAAAGGTGTGTTCATCTTTTATTTCGGCAAACCTTGCTGAAAGACATATTCTTCCATTTACAGAATGTTTTAAATGTCGCAAGAGATTCCTATTTTGGCAGTTTTAACTTTTTCAAGAAATAAATTGTGTAAAAATTGCGAAATGCCGCCCAGTCGGTAGAGTGGTTAGGGAAGCTGACTGCGATGCCGAAGGGCCTGGGTTCGAATCTCGGAGAAGGCATGGTTGTAACTATGTTATGTGTTGTTCCTTCATAGGAAAGGCGATGGTGGTCCACCTATTAGGTGCCTCCATAATAAAGAGACCACCACATCTGGCCTTGTATAGATTAATGGACTAGGTTACATTTGTAATTGTTCACAATCTGCCATTGGGCAAAAAAATTACGAAATGTAATGTTTTACATCCTTCTCCGGTCCCTATGCTTATATTTAGTAAATTTTTTTTACTCGTTATAAAAAATAAACAGAAAGCGATTGACTCTGATCCAACAGAAATTGTTGTAGTTGTGAATTTTCGCGATTTATTTGGGCACTTTTCTGTGGATAGAACAGTTAGCAAAATTAAGTAATTGTTTTGGTTCCCAGGCATAAAACGATATGAAAGAAGATATATATCAGCGTGCATTGAATGCCTTATGAATAAAATGCAGGGGCGTAGCTAGAGTTTCCAGCCCCCGGGGTCAACTGAAGAATTTGCACCCCTTTCTGTGTGCCAAGAATGGAAAACATTTCCTTAAAAGATTTCGTAGCATTAATTTGGCCCCCCTGGTTGCTGCGCCCGGGGACAGATGACCCTCTTTGCCCCACCCTAGTTACGCCACTGATAAAAGGACAGGTGACAAGCAACAAGGACTATTACATCCCATAAAACTTGGTAAAAGTCCATTTGCACTTGTTCATGGGAATCATTTGTGTCCTTTCGTAAAGTGTTAGAGGGGGTGATGTCCACTTTTAGCCATGCATTTTTCTCCAAGTCGACAATCGGAACAATCGGGACGATGTAATCCGTCGATAGATGGCACTGTAAGAACGCAGCCGTTAAAGGACGCAGGATAGGGGAAAAGTAGTCTAGACCCATGGAGGTAGGAAGTAAGATGGAGTCGCCCTAAACAAGTTTCTCCCGTACCCTGCTCTGAAGCACCGTCGATCCCTACGTGGTGACCAAAACATTGGGTCATTTACCATTGAGTTCAATGGGATTTGACGCGTTCGGATGTAAATATTTTGTAATTACGTCGTAAATATACATATAAATGTATATATTTTCTTTTTCTACAACACTTCAGAGTCCTAAGTATGTGAAAACAACATATTTTTAAACAACATATCATTCTGAACGGAATTAAATGCTATACTTTTCACAGGACAGTTTTCTCAGAATGGTTTAATTTGAATGAAATATTTTCACAAGTTTTCGTTAATTACATTAGAAAAAAAAATTAAGGTAATTCGATTTTATTCGGTTAAGGTACAAAAATTAAGATCAAAGTTATGCATTATTTCTTTTCTATTTATAGAGCTTCTTCCTAAAATACTTTCTTAAATATGACATGATTTTTTGGCTTCTGAAGCATCTTTTAAATCGAAAAATGTAAGTCAATTTATAATTAATGCTCTATTCGGTTCATTTTAAATTAGAGAATTATTGGGAATTCCTAATAATTAAATAGGTATTAAATAGTACTTGACTTCTCTGAACATTTCTGAAAGGGAATAAAATGTTTTTTTTTTTTTTTTTTTTTTTTTTTTTTAGTATTATTTAAAACTTGTAACTGAGTTATTATAAAATGTAAGGGGAATAATTCTTTTAATTATACTTATCAGATTTTTTTTTACCCTTCATTTCAACAATACATATTCCAAAACTCTTTATTACGTTCTTAAGTGCGCATCTCATAGCATTTGCTTTACAATACCTTTTAACAGATTGCTTTCCAATACGAACAATTCTTGCTTAAATAGTTTTATAACGTATTTGTCAACAGGATTTCAATTAATGTTTACAATTCAATATTAAGGTTATTATATATTTAGATAACATTTATAATCATTATAAATTAGATACATTTAATAATTAGATTTCTTCACAGTACTTTCACAGTTGTTTATAAGTGAATAAATTCTTCATTTCAAATATATTTATAAATAATTTAATGAATATTTAAGTATTTTGCCAAAGGCAGGTACAGGCTTTTTGCAAGCACATGCATAAATACCCATACATATTTCCTATTTTTCATTTCCGGCATGTGCAAATCTTTAATTTCTGTGCATTCACTATATTTTTCGTGTAAAGTAATTTAAACTAATTTAGCATACACCCCAAAGTTTTACATAAAAAATATATATGAATATTTGAATGAAAATTATAAGTATTATTTTTAATACCCACTCAAAGGTCAGTTTTTCTTCCAAATTCCTCCACGATGGCATCTCTCTATTTAGGCAGATAGCCCTTGCATGCGTTTCTCTATTTAATAAAAACTTAATCTGACCTATGTGCCTAATTACAAATATTTTAACATACATAATTTTATATTTATAAAACGTGTAAGCCCAAAGTGATTATTTTTCAGATATATCAAATTAAAACGATGGGTTTAAAATGAGCAGCAGTAAAGCCTCTCCTCTAAAAAATTTTAAAAGGTACATGTTACAATAATATATGGATGTGAAAAAAATTTGTTTTATTCAAAACATTTTGACGTTTGGAAAATAAAATAAAAGTAGCGAATACTCTATCAAGGGAATGGCACAGTCAGACTGGCGCAGTCAGAAACAGTCAGAAGACTGGCACAGTCAGAAACAGATTCCATACAAAGGGACCAAAAAATGCAGACGTACAAGAAGGCACTTGCGCAATACAAACTACAGATAATAAAGGCCAAATCCGACTCCTGGCAGGAACACTGTTGTAGAATACCGGAAATTTTGGGGAAAATACAAAAAATCGCCGCAGGTAAGGTCTTTAGACCGACTCAATTGACTGCGAATGTGGCCCCTGACGCACCAAATACAAGAAATATTCTTTCGGTAATACTGAAAACGGTTTTTCCTTCAGATGATCCCGCCAATGACTCAGAAACGCACACATTAAAAAGGACGCAATTTCAGGAAAAATTCTGGTCTTCCAAAAATGGAGACTATCTCTCACCAACAATAGAGGAGGTAGACTTAATCATAAATGGTTTGGCAAGGAAAAAGGCCTAGACAATATAATATTCAAGGCATTGCATAATGAGTTTCCAGAGCTGATCCACTCAGTCTGCAAAGCATGCTGGAAAGTAGGACACTTTCCGAAAGATATGAAGCTGGCAGAGATCGCTCAGTTTCACAAAAAGGGGAAAGATCCCTCGGATCCGACCTCCTACCGCCCGGTAAGTCTCCTTCCCACAATTAGCAAAGTTCTAGAAAAAATCATTCTAATGAGGCTAAATTATTTCCTGAATAAAAATTTGGAACGCTGAATTAGCTACTAGGTTCCACAGGGTTGGCCCTAGACAGGAACCCTGTGGACAGCCTTTCTCCAGTTTATGCTGGATAATTCCATCGTTTGTAGTTACTTGAACTTGTCTGTCTTCAAGGTAGCTCCTTATCAACTTTAAGATCTGAATTGGGCAGTTGATTGAATCTAATTCTTTTTGTTACGTCAGGCCACCAGACATTATCGAAGGCTCCCTTTATGTCAATAGATATTACTATTGAGTGATTGTCAGTAATTAATAAAGTTCAGTAATTAATAAAAAACAGTATGGCTTCCGTGAAGGAATATCTACGGAACAGGCAGTAGCAGATCTCCTGAAAGTGCTGAAAAAGAACAGAGAGGAAGACAATCACTCAATAGTAATATCTATTGACATAAAGGGAGCCTTCGATAATGTCTGGTGGCCTGACGTAACAAAAGAATTAGATTCAATCAACTGCCCAATTCAGATCTTAAAGTTGATAAGGAGCTACCTTGAAGACAGACAAGTTCAAGTAACTACAAACGATGGAATTATCCAGCATAAACTGGAGAAAGGCTGTCCACAGGGTTCCTGTCTAGGGCCAACCCTGTGGAACCTAGTAGCTAATTCAGCGTTCCAAATTTTTGAGATGGAGAGCGAAATACATCTGCAAGCTTTTGCGGATGATTTCCTTCTAGTAACGTCGGGAAGAAAGAATATCGAGAAAATTACACAAAATGCACTAAATAGGTTCTTAGAGTGGGCACAAACACATAAACTTACGATCTCAGCAGAAAAAACTACCATGCTATTTATAGGGCGTAAAAGAGTAATGAAAAGAAATCCTACCATTAGACTCAACGGTAGCTCAATAAAATGCTCTTCAAACATAAAATACCTAGGATTTATCCTCAACAATAATCTCTCTTGGATTCCCCACTTAAAAGAACTCAGGAAAAGATGTATCGCACTCACAAACACAATGCTACGCACAACAGGACTGCAGTGGGGAGCACCACCATGGGTGCTTAAGAGGTGGTACCAAGCAATAACAGAAAGAATTGTTCTCTACGGCGTAGCGATCTGGGGAAATACACTCAACGTAAGCATGCGTAGATTACTCCTGTCCATGCAAAGGCTGCAACTCTTGCTCATCTGCAAGGGCTACAGAACTACTTCAACGACAGCTCTGCAGGTTCTAGCAGGAATTCCTCCGCTAGACCTGCAAGCGGAAAGGGAGTCGTTAATTGCAAGAGTGTTAAGGCTAGGTGAGGATGGAGTTCTATGGGAACAACAACACTTTGCTGAAGACTTTGAAAAACACAAGCCAGTGACGCAAGGACATCCGGCTGAAACACATCTAAAAAAGTGTATTCTAGGCCACTATGTGACACCAAAAGATAACCACACAGCTATATTTACAGATGGCTCAAAAACCGAGACGGGTACTGGCAGTGCCTTCTGCGTTCTAAAAGGTAATACAGCTGTGTATAAATGGAAAAGAAGACTTGGCAATAGGAACTCAGTATTCCAAGCTGAGCTGGCAGCACTTAAAGCAGCAATTAATTATGTGAAGAGGAACAGACTTATCCACATTACTATTTACAGTGATTCTGCCTCTAGCCTTGACGCAATCAAAGGTTACAAAAGTAGAAGCCAGTATGTCCAAGAAATTAGAAAAATCCTCCTCAGTCTTCTACCATCAGAAAGGCCATGCCTCACGTGGGCATTAAAGGCAATGAGGAAGCAGACACCCTGGCAAAAGAAGCAGCAAAGGAGGTCTCAAGAACAGAACTACCAGATAAATTACCTAGGTCTCATCTCAAAAAGATCACTTTAAAACAACTGATAGACAGATGGCAAGCCAGATGGGACACAGCAGATACAGGAAGGAGAACGTATATGTTCTTCCCCAAAACAACGCTAGAGTTAAACTGCAATAGTGGTAGTCAGACACAGTTTTATACAGGTCATGGCCCATTCCTGACCTATCTGCATAGATTCAGCCTGAGTGACACAGAAAGATGTCGATGTGGAGAGGTGGGGGATCCAGACCACTACGTCTTCCACTGCACAAACACGGCACAGTACCATATAAGAAAGCCAAGTCAAGCTTACTGGCCACAATGGGCGGCAAATATGAGAACAAACAAAACAGCAAATAAAAAGCTACAAGCGGTAATCAGCCATTGTCAGAGAAAGTATTCTCTAATACGACGATAAGTGTCCCCAAATAGAAATAATCAAGTGCTTAGCGCTCTGAATCATAAAATGTATAAATCACACTAAATCAATCTGGGCACACACCTCGAACCTCTCAACCCAAGACTAACTTAGATAATTAGGACTATGGCAACAACCTGCCTATATTCTTTATAATGTTTACTTTTGCAATTAATGTACAGGTCTAGGACTCGTCCCAGTAAAATCTTCAACAGCAATGAGTTTTTCCTACACTTACTAATCGTGTATTTAAATTACAAGTTTGTGATAAATAGGTTCAAGAAGGGCAAGGTCAACTTATGTTATCATCTCAAGTTTATGAATGATATTATTATTGGTATGGCATTTTTGCCTTCTTAATTTTAATAAATATTCAACTTTTTATGCAAATTTTAGGGAAGAAATATCTGTATTTATGTGATCAATTGCATGTTTGAATCTCTTCCCTAGTGATCAGCATTACGTGCTTAATTATGTTTTGTATAAATTATGTGCATGTTCTAAGGTGATAAAACTAACTATGGAATTAATGTAGGTAAGTTTCTCTTTGTAATTATGTATCAGCATTATGTATTCAAGTGTTTGGAATCAGATATCAGTTTTACTGAGTATGGTGCTGTACTTTTCTGTTTATGTTCACTTTAAAGTACTCAAGTCTGTATTTATTCCTTCTCTGCATGTACTATGAAGGTCAGTTCGTACTTGGCTAGGATTTAGACTACATAGCAGTACTTAATGATCAGTTTTATGTATTATGCTTATCAGTTTTATTTTTAGTTTTCATGTATTATGTATGCATTTTTAAGTGTTATGTATGCAAGCATTAGGGATCAGCTTTCTGTATTTCTGTACTCAGTATCATGTTAGTTTTTCACTTTAATATTCAGTTTTGTACTTATGTATGTATTATCCTGTCTGCAAGTACTACGAAAGAAAATGTAGGTGAATGGTTCAATTTGTAAAACAACTACAGTTTAAGTATGCGCAAAGAACTAAATTATGCAGGAATTTGTTATCTTAGTGATAACAGGTACCCATTCTTTTAAATGTTCTTACATAAGAGTCAGGCACATGGAAAGTAAACTGCGTTAAATTATGTTTGGGCGCTAGGATTTTTTTTAATCATCTTTTAATCTCTCTCTTTATTATTTTTTATTTTTTATATATTTTATTTTTATTTTATTTTTTTTTTTTTTTTTTTTTTTTTTTTTTAAGTTTACTATGTGCAATAATTTAATAGGTTACAACTTTCCTCCATGCAGGACCAACGATTCCACAGAAGCCCCATAAAGATATGACAGTTGTGTCAGGATAAGCACCCGCATGTAGACATTTAGCAAGTCCAGAAAATCCACGGCAGTTAATTTTTCAGGCAAAGTCCTAATATCTTTACTTTATCTAACACAAGTTTCTGTCTATTCTAACAGCGATTCTTAACAGTCTTTTGATTGCTTCTTTGCTTAATTTTAAGTAGTTCCTAACAGGATACTCTTTCCCCGTACAACAACATCCAAGCTTATATGTAGACTTTATGAGGCTCATAGCCGTCTATTCGGCTGCGTTCCCGGAGCAGGATGGAGCAGAGAGTAGATGGTTTCTGCCAGGAAGATAACACACAGTGAGGCTAAGGCCAGGTCAGTGGTCTTCCTTGGTGGCGCTCACTCACTCACTCACTCTATCAAGGGTATCGAAAGACGTATACAATTTTAAATGTACCGTAAGGTATTTTTCATTCTTTAAGCATAACATTTTTCTTAAAATCTATATTTTTGTAGTGCAACAGCTTATAATTTTATAAAACAAATTCATAATCAAAATCGCTGTTGTTAGTTATCGAAAAATAACCAAGATGTGATTTTTGCGTAAATGTCACTAAACTATACAAATTGCTATTATCCATCACACTATGAATGTTTCTTTCATGCGAGTCCCTTTTTTGATTTCTATGGAACTGTCGTGTGTCGAAATACTATCAGAATCTTGTCAAGCGAGCTTCTGAATGTAAACAAAGAACACCCCATCTGGTGACCCAAGCTCCAAAGCAGTGCTTCGCTTTTAGCGCGGGTTGGCCCCTCCTCCCTTTCCTACCTCCATGTCTAGACCAGCGGGTCGTCAACCCTTAGAACTTCACGGACCACTACATATATAATTTTATATTTGGCGGACCGCTAATATGAATTTAAAAAAAAAAACCTTTAAATCAGACCTTAAAAACAACATATTAATAAGCAAAAACAATATTCAACTTTCCAATACATGTAATTTTAATTTTCCTTTGCTAATATAATTATCGAAACATTTGGTGTTCAGTAGCATGCCTCTATAGAAGTTCAAGCTAGGCGCCTGATTATGAGTAACAATTAAAACACTATTAACATCTCACTGATACACATATTTCGTTCACATTGAAAAATTATTTAAAAAGTACAAACTTCTTACCTTCTTGAACAGAAAGCTTCACATTTCCATATCACTAAAAATAAACTTCACTAAAAGCAAGAACAAACTGGCAAGATTGGCAAAGAATCAATAAACTGAAAGTGTTATACCGCCAATTTTTAATTATTGTAAACATAATAATCATCGCTTACGCAGCAATGGCGCCATCGATCAACAGTTAGACAAAATAAAAACGGAAACTTCCAGTGATGCAATTATAAACAAGAATGCAGATAGTTTCATAAAAATCCATCAAGTTGCCTATTGACAATGAGAAAAACTGGGTTATTAACGACCACAATAGCATATGTTTATAATTCAAAAGTAAAAAGAATACCAGTTCGTGCTATTATTGCTAACTGCAGCATAGTCATGGATGCCAACTCTCACTTTCAAATGTCGCTAGATACACCTGCAAAAGCAGCTAAAGAAATCGCTATATTCAGAAGGAATTTCGCTGAAAGTAATAGATAAAATTTTTTTAAATAAAGTATAATCCATATTCCATAATAGGTTTTGTTACTCGTCATTTTTTAAACTGAATCTTCATGAAAATATAAATAATGTCCCAATTTTTCTGAGGACCAAAACATTCTCACGGACCACCGGTTGGGGACCGCTGGTCTAGACAACGCGAGCGATGTGAGATGGATTCCCCAGCTTGCAGCTCAATGTATATGCACATAGTTTAATGTAATAAACAAAATTTATTAAATACCTGTAGAGTAAAAGAAAACACACCTTAACAGAAGAGAAACAGAAATGCAGAGCCACAGTCTGAAACTAGGACTTGCAAGTAGAATGCACTCGATGGTACAACCAGGGCTTATATGAGATTTTGGGATGGTCAATGTTTTTTGCTTTTGATATTGTAATTGTGGACTGACTTTTTTTTTTTATCCTATTGGCTTCCATATATTCCGCTTATCTCCATGCATTCTAAACTTATATACTACAAATATTTAATACTTTTCAGATATTATGTGCATCTTCCCTCAATGTTTTCCTGAAATATTCAGCAGAGTCTGTAAAACCAATTAATAGTGTATGGGGGACTGAATGGTTTCTCTGCGGGACTGAATGGTTATTTTCGCATAAGCATTATTGATAGCTGTTGCGAAGAGCTTTTATTTCTTTTACCATGGTTAAGATATGGTAGCTTGATGCATTCTAGAACTAAGCAGAAATTAAATAAAATAATTTCAATCATATTTTACATTTTGCTCATTTTCATAGTTATTCTCTTTTTACCAGAATTTTCGCAAATGGCATTTGACCCAAGTTGCATACCTTCTACGATGCCTGAAACACACACAACGGAAAATGAAAATGAAATTAGAAATTCTGGAGTAATTTGCTGTAAGAAACCAAAAACCAAGCTGATGAAGCGTCTTCGAAATATTTTGCTTTACGGTAAGCATTTGTACTCTTACTCAGAATACCTTAAATATTTTAACTTAGTTAGGAATACTATTTTTTATTTCTGTCTAATTAATAGATAAAATTAATAAACTATTCCAAATTTCATTCCCTTCGCATATAATAGAAGAAAAACATGCGAAATTTGGTGAGGAAAAAGTTTCAAAATCCACAATGTTTTGCAATATTCAAACTTTAAAAGTTCCATTTGTTCCTAGAAATGTATTGCATTCGTTTGACATCAGTACATTATCAACATGTAGTGCCATAACTATTGACTAACAAATACTAATTTTCTCCTTAATTTTTAAATACTGTGATTATCTTAGAAAGTAGTCACCAAGAAGAATGTGTACAGTAAAAATATTTTATACTAAAAAAAACATTTTAAATTTATCTATATTTTAAAATCAGTATGCAATATTAAGAAATAATTTTTGCAAAATGCAAATATTATGTACATATTAAGTATAATTGTTTGTTAAAATTCATTACTGTTCAAAACGAATCCTGTAACATGAAATTATCATTCAATTAATTACAATTATTAAGTTTTAAAGTGTTTATCATCACGACTGTATCCTCGCAATGAATCAGATATGATCCTCATATCTTACATGCGTTTCAGTTTTAAACCCACTGGGAAATTTCTATCCCAATAAAGCTTTTAAACATCTCCCTAATAATCAATAATATAAGGTTTTGTACATTAAATATTATTTTGCTGCATGTAACTTTGTAGTTATCTATGAGTAAAAACAAGATGAGAAACCTGGTACTTTTGAAAAGATCACAGCAAGCAAAGATGGAAATTCTTCATTTTGATTTCGATGAAAGCAGTTCAATAAGCGTTAAATTATAAATATTAATCGTAAATTATACTTAATCTGCACACTTGTTTACCGTTCTTAAACTATGGACGACTTATTGTAATTTTCTTTAAGCCTAAAGTCCATAACACTATAGAATGCAGCAAAAGTTAAATTCAGCTTTATTTACTACAAATCTTTCCTTGCAGGGAAAAATTTAAAAGATTAAATTACTGCTCCCTGTCGGCGGGAAATCGAACTTAAATATGAACAAAATAAACAGCAAATTAAGTATAAGGTAGCCGGGCTCCTAATTATGCGTGATAATAATTTTGCGCTAAACTAATTATGTTCCTAACTAGCAGTAATAAATGTGAACAAAAACCACAAGGCATTCACCGAAACCAACATGGCCGGAGGTTGGAAATAAAAGAACAGCATTACTGGTAGCATCGACAACTATCTTTTTTAACTTTTGATCGCTACTGTAATCTCACCGAAATTACATGTCTGGTGGAGATGGTGGAAGGAACTGAAGTTACAGGAAAGAATTAATATAAAAATGATATGTTTATTAAAATAAATCTTATAATATTTATTAAAATTATTTTTGTATTTTGCTCGCTTAGTTAAAAAGAAAATAAGTAGCTAAATAATTAACAAACTAATAAAAAGTATAAAATATTGACTTCCTTGTTCCTTTTAACTTTTCACTTCCCATGTTCCCATGTTCATTTATTCTGACTCTTACTTTATCAATATTTGTTCCTTTTTATTATTTATGATTGTTCATGTGTTATACTTGAGGGTTTTTTTTTTTTTTTTTTTTTTTTTTTTTTTTTTTTTGTATGTTTGAATTGATATTTCCAATAAAGCCATATGCAACAACAATAAAATATTTACTTCAAATCGCTTAAGCATCTTATCAGATAATTTTGTGTGATGAATTTGCTGTGGCGTACTTAACATTACACCAATTTTTCCGACTACAACCCATCAGTACATTAAAATAATCCGGAAAATTTATTTATCTTTCTTTGCAGGGTTAATATTAATTGTACTATGAGACAATTTTATTATTTCACTTAGCTATTTTATTTCAGCAAAAGTTAGGCAGTTAAAAAAAATATATTTTTAATTCAGCAGAACAAAATACAATGCATTTTGTCCTTCAAAATTAAAAACTGCAGTTACTTTTGCTACTATTATTAATTTTCGGCCTTAACAATATAGCCCATTTCTCTTTCAACTAAGAGAAGAGAAAGGAAATTAATTTTTATTTAAATATTTCCTAAATCTAAATGCACAATTTAGTTTTCCTAGTTAGTTTTCTTACTTAAACGTATAACTTATCTCGTTTCAACAAAATCTTAAAACATTTTAAGTATAAATAATCACTACTTAAATCTCACCATCTTAATCACTTACTCAAAATCACTCGTTTCAACAACGAAATTAATAACGTAATGTATTGTCAATAAAGCTTTGAATCTATATTTTGGGATGAATTTACGAATTTAATGAAAACAATTTTTAAATTCTCATTTCATTTTGCGAGAGGAAATGTTTTAGCAGTTAATATTTTTAGTTTACTAAAATGAATTACTTTTTTATATTATTAAATCAATGGGGTGAAACCTCCAAATAAGTCAAAAACAGTCTTAATTTTGCTTGATCTTAGAAAAGAACTAAATATTTAGATGACTGGATTTCCGAATATCCGGAGTTCAGACAGTTGGACCTCTAGTCTATTTGAGCATTAATTTCTTTAAATGGTATTCAGTGATTAATCAAGAAAACATTAATTGAGTTTACTCGATGTTTTAAAGTAAAAGTATTATTTTAAATTGAACGAAAATAAACAAAATAGTGTTCCTAAATACTATAAAGTTTTGTTTCATTCTGAACATGCTATTGGAATTTATAAATCAGACCATCCTTAAGTAAGTTTCTAAAGGTTATAATTATTTCCCGGTTTTAATTAAAATAAATTCATAGAGCTCATTATTAGCGTTAATAAGGCAGGACAGGACAGGAAAAAGTGCAGGGGCACCACGACTTCGTCATAGACAAAAATAGTATTGCCCCACTGCACTAACCTTTTCTGGCATTTATTTAGACAAAAGATTATATTTCAAGTCATTACATTACGCAGTTGACATAATAAATTACATTAAAGTAACAAGTTATTTACATAGGAAGAACAATTATACAGATAAACTGGGGTACAGGTAATTGAGGTGCAGATATATTGGTATATAGGAATCAATATGGAGATAACATGTTACAATTGATTAGGTGTTGCAGTTTGACATTTGTTGGTGTGCTTGGAGGAATGCCTTAGCATTTGGGAAGATGGATGTGATGTGAGTTATAATGCTATGTTATTTTCGTGTTGGTGGTATCGTTGTGTGATTGTGCACAGATTTTGCAGAGTTTACTTTGCACAGAGTTCATTGTGCATAGAGTTCAATGTGCACAGAATTCTGCGCAACATCATGGAGAGCACTTTGTATAATGAGCATCAGATAATAGTGTAAAGTTCAAAGTACTGCGCTTTGGAAGTTTGAAGGCACTGGTAGTTGATAATCATCACTCACATAAATAGTGATGACTTAGGATAGGAGCACTCCCTGTTGAATATCATATTTGAATCATATGAGTACCTTAGATTGTTTCCATGGAAAGTTAAATGGTGAAACTGCAGATTAGGTGTCGTTCTTCAGTATAGGTGAGCAAAAATAGTCATGATTCTTTGGACATCTGGCACTTCGATTGCTAGGTATTCATCATTACTTCCGTTTTGTTATTTATGAGTGGCATAGTTCTCTACCTTGTTGTTGTAGCTTGTCTATGATTAGTTTAATGTTTTTGTAGGTGTGTTGATGGTTGATTAGGAATCTTTTAAATTCCATTCCCACTTGAGTAGGGTGTTTGACGTGTAGGTTGGCGGTTAGTAGGCAATGAAAGTTATAATCGTCAGGGTCGCCTCTTTCCCCACATACGCACAAATCAGTTGAAGTAAAATTTCTTTCCAAGAAATAAGCGTGAATAAGGCAGCAAGTTAAGTTTGAAAAGCAGAAGTAGCGACTTTTTGTTTTTCTTCTCAACGCATACATAAACCTGTACGAAGAATAAAAATATGCGTGTCAAAACTTTTACAAGAAACTGAAATCGAAAGATAATACTTACTTTAAACAAACTGTCAACTTACTAAGGCTTATTCATAAAAAATAATACCTTAGTTTCTCTCACGCAACTAAGGAGAATCAGCATACCAAGATCTGTCCTTAAATCACTTAAATGATTCATTAGATCCGAAGTGGACCATTACATGCACTGATAATGCCAAAATTAAGTACGGTACAGATTTTTATATTTAACATCTTGCATCAGTGTTTCAGATCTCTCAAAAGTTTATCATAACATTATCATGTCATATTCCTGGAGTCTGTATCCACCTGGCTATTTGACCGTAAGGATTCTTGAAATTTAAAAGCCAGGCCAATGATGCATTTTCTGCCGTAGAGGTAATGATGAAAATGTTCTACGGCTTTGACTATGGCGAGCAACTCTTTCCTGGTGACACAGTAATTCCTCTCCGGTTCAGACTGGCATTTGCTCCAGTAAGCCACTACACGTTCTTGGCCGTTTATTTCTTGGGACAAAACAGCACCGACACTTTCATTGCTCGCGTCCCGTGTCGATGGTCTGTCGAGCTGAGGATACGTCAGCATTGGAGCAGATGTTAAAGCTTCCTTCAGATTCTTAAATGCATCCTTGCATTCTTTCGTACACAAGAACTTTTGCTTGCTCTCTGTCAGCTTGTGAAGGGATCTTGCGATGGAAGATAAGTACGTCACGAATCATAACATTATCGAGATACAGAACAATGGGAAATATAAACAATACTACCAAGAAAAAAATCCAAGAGAAGTAAAACATTTTACAAATCTTAGAATCTTTAGTTTCTGTCATAATGAAGTTCAAAAATTTAGTTCAGAAATGGATTAGAATGGCAGTTAAAAGAGGTTAAAACACACTTTTAGTTCAAAAATGGGTTTTCCAGAGTAGGAAGAAAGAAGAGAGAAACAACTAAGCTACAGACGTCAGATAAGACCGAGGGACTAAAGGAAAACATGGGGCTCAGTATGGGATGTATGACTCAGACTCAAACTCCTTATGCTCAGTACGAGTTCATTCGACGGGCTCTCGAACGTTCTAATGCATTCGATTGGGTTTTGGACCGAAATGATCCATGCTGCAAATATCGTCACTCTTCTGCTGCTATACATTAGCTGCTGTACAGAGGGGTTGAGCGTTGTTATTCACAGAGAGAAACTCAGAGGCCGCAAAAACTCATAAAAGAAGCAAGTGAAGAAGAACTTCGGCTTAACGGTAGTTACTCAATATTGAACCTCTTTGAAGGTTGTGGAGTACCACATGACCATCATGTATGTTATTTTTGTCTTAATGAGAACTATGTCACATCTACTTGTCTGCCTTTCAACTATGTTATCGAGGTGACTGTGTGCTTTGTACTAGCTTCAGATTTTTAAACGTCGGAAATCGCTACTGAGGCGGTTGTCACCGTCATAGAGCACTCGATCGCTTTGCTGAGCTTCCGGCATCACAGAAACCGTCACCTCTTATAAGTATACATCAGTGGCATGTAAAGTACTAGTCACCTAACGATCAAACCATCCTTGTGCAATTTTCTGCCAAACTTCCTGCCAACAAATGGTGAAGCAACAAATTTTCTGCCAACAAAATGGTGAAATTTTGTATCGAGTGCCTAGTAGTGAGTTACTTATTTTACCCGTTATCTGCCATCGATTTTTCCTCACCCACAATACAAGATACCAGTTCTCTATAACTTTGGTTGCTCGTGAACAACCCCCATTAAACCTTTGGATTTCTGGTCCTATCATTTAAAATTCTGTCTGCGCTCATGACCCAATGGTATATGCAGTCCAAAGCACCTTAACTACACTAATCACATTTTGAGTTTCTTCTAACTTTCCAACCATTCAATCTTGGTTATATTTTCTTCTAACTTTCCAACCATTCAATTTTGGGTAAAGTCGTGTGTTGTGCAGATGTTATGGTTGTCTATCAGACATAAGACACTGCAACAACTTGACGTCATTCAAGACGATATGCACTATGCAATAGCTTCTACCGAAATGCTGACTTACGAATAAATATTACGAATAAATTCCAGATTTCTGCCTTCAGGTTATTGCATAAAAATGTGCAACCGAATACTGCTCGTTTAATGATTACGGTAATTCAAAATATGAAACCTATAAGGTCCAGTTAATTAAACAGGCAGGTGAAAAGGTGAAACTTCAGCACGCTTGTGGTGATTGATACAACAAAAGGAATTCTCATGCGGTATCCGTACACATCTGGAGTTCTTGAATGCGCGCACTCCATGGACTACATCGAAAACTGGATGTGTGTATAAATTTTCTGCTATTGCCTCATTTGCCTCATAATAAACAACTAAGGTTTTCATTTGAATCGCCCTCATAAATCATATAGTATCACTTGGCTTAATGAATTTCTCTAACTAATAACCTAATGTGCAACAACAAAAAGGCAATTCGCCAGTTTAGAGATTTATCGCGCGTCGGGTACAACCAGAGGAATCGATTTAAGGTACTGGTAATGACAATCCTTATTTTCTTAATTTAGATTTTTACTCTTAGTTAAAGCTCCTCTAATTTGCAAATACTGGTATTTTTAACATAAGCGAAACATGTTGATTAAAATAAACCTTACAGAGCAAATAGCTAAGAAACTAAAAAAAATATATGCAATAATGCTGGTTCAAATGTATATTGCTTTAAAATATTTTTCTTTTCAAGACATGCATATAAATTTCCTGTCTGTCTATGTATTTCATGAAAATACGACTACCTATTCCATAAAAAATTCGCAATTTAATCATACAACCATACAGTAGCAAAAAAACACTTTCCCATAGAAAGGTATTTTACATTTATTTTTTAAAGAAAAAAGTTCAAAGAAAATCGTCAGGGGATCTATGTTATTACTCTTTAATGTATTAAAAATCTTTGACATCTAAACTGACGATGTGTCTCAAATTCTATCGACGAACCATCAAAGTGAATGAATGCTGCTTTCAATATGTAGTTTCAACCACGCAAAGTTTTCCTTTCATAGAGTGGGAGTTACGCAGTTTTTTTTTTTTTTTAACTGTCTTGTCGATGAAACTTTTGTTTCCGAAATCGATATTACTATGCCCGTTAGAACACAATAGACTGGCTTTGTGATAGTTTCAGAAAGGGAGACATTTGCACGCTATCTTAAAGAAGAAAGGCTCTAAGAAAGGAAACAAATCAATCCATTTTTCTCATTGATCTTCCGACTAGATCGGCTTTGTTCTTTATAACAGGAGAAAAGAGTTTTCAGTCATAACTATTGCAGTATTTAGTGCATCCCTTGATAATAACTAAAAACTAAAGGCTGAATAGAAAATGAAAAATACGTTAATCTGTTTGTTAGGGAAATATATATTTTAAAGTTAAATTGCAAATTATATAGTTATAGTTACAGCTAAAGTTAGAATGTAAATTACACTTTCTAACTTCGATCACACATTTTCATCAATCTGTGGTATCAAAGGGTTAATATACTAATATCTGGTATTATATTCTATTGTCTGCTTTTCAGTTTTCGTCTGCAAAAGATATATTGGTAGATGAGGGCCTTATAACAGAATTGATAAATTATTATGATCTTTGGCCCAATTAGAAAAATTTATATATCTTGGTTGAAGTACATACTTAACCAGCCATTAGTCAATTTTCTTAGCTGAGAACATTTATAAAGAAATACTTATTGAATCCTTTGAAGACAGAAACGCCAGAGAGAGCCTTTCATTCAAACGATCACAACTTCCCGAAACGGCCGAGATTGTGAAGTTGTTTTCTTCCCTCCCCTAAAGTATGCAGTAACAGGTGCTGTTTTCCCAAATGCATTGCATCATTTTATTGCATATAGCTTGCCCCGAAAGGCTAATGGAAGCTTCTTTGTTAAAAAGTAGAAAGGATGTCATTTGAAACCTTCACACCTCCTTCTGCGTTAATAGACGTTGAGGGGATGAAATGGACGGAAACGGGCGTTTCGGTATTTTAAGCATACAGATTAGGCTTCGGTTTTCTAAGGGTTATATTAGTTATTTTCAGATTTTACCTAATTTATTTCATTTATAGCCCAACTGACCCTAAATAATATAGTGTTATTGTTACGCACATAAAAAAAAACTCTTCGAGTTGTTTAGTGTTTTCAGTTCGCTGATTAACAAAACGCAAAGTATTGCCACCTGAGGTAAATATTTGATGTTAATCTTTCTGGCCCGAAAGGAATTTAGTGAAACACAAAACTAACTTAAAAGAAACAAATAACTTCAACGTTTGACCGATAATGAAGTTCCTCCCAAACACATCTCAGCATGTCAATGTCAAAAATCGCATTGTTATAGGAAACAAGGAAGCAATTTTGTCCTTTATATATCCCTACAGGGTGTTAAATCCTGATTTTTTTGGCAGTCAACATGTCAAAACCATGTTTTGGTCTTTTAAATGAAGGCCTACCAAACCATTTTCTAAAAGGATGCCTTACAACAGTACTAAAATATGCTGGATATACTAAAGCAATGAGAATCAGGGTAAATTATGTAGATTTTTAGGACTAATTTCAAAGGTTTCCTTTTCCTTTGGCTGCAAGAGTGAAAATGGAGAATAAGCCTCTGCTTACAATAGACTTATAATATAAAATAATAATAAATATTAATAATAGTAGACATAAATGTATAACAATAGACAGGAAAACAATAGACATAAATGCATAACAATGAACAATAATATACAGAAAACCAAGCTGTTGTAACCCTCTTTTATAGTAATCCAACTAACAGTAAAAGTGAAAACAAATATGAAATAACTTCTTCAAAAGCTGAAGATAAATGCTAATTAGAATTGAGATCATTAACTAGAATTAAAAGTATTTTATAAATGTGGAAAGCCTACAAAAAATATAATTTGTATAGTAATAAAAATTTAATTTGCATAATTTTGGTTATAGAAAAATTGAAGGTATGGTTTTCTGACCGCTATGTAGGGCAATAGATGATTTATACGTTTATTTTTTCTTAATATCTGTATCATGCGCAGAGAGAAATTTTCCAAAACCTCCAAAATTTGTTTTTCGGCATGCTATTTTAGTTAATATTAGTAATAAAATTCGTTTTTGCGTATTCAAATGCACAAAAGGTTTTTCTATTTGATTAGTGGCCACAATGCTCGACTGACATCAAGAACGCTCACGTAATACTGATGTCACGGAAATAAATTAAAGAAGGAAGCTGGTAAACTTGAAGATTTCCTCTGTAAAATGCACTAAATGCTTCCTGATTAAAACACGTTTTTTGGCCTAAGCCTGTAAAATCAAAGCTATGTCTTAAACAATTGTGTTTTTTCTTCATAATAAATGAACATGGCTCCATGTGGCATATATGTACAAAAAAGTAACGTCATAGCAAGATCTTCTTATCATTTCAAACAGATTATTTTAAATATAAGATTTTATGCATTATAACTTTAATTTGAAGGTTAATCTGAAAAGAACAGGCCTATCATAATTCCTTATCTTGAAACTGTTTCAAATGTTAAAGTGAAACCTGCATACTAAAATTATACCGCCATTATTTTCATTTGTATATTTTTTTTAATTTTTTAAACTTTTTTTTAATTTATTTCAACTTTGGAGTTACACTCTTTGAGGTGTTAAATTGCAATCTGAAATTTTCAAACTGAATTTTTTATTAATTTTTTACCCTGAACAGGCTTGAAGAACTTTAACTTCTTTTAAATTTCTTGCCATAGAAATTGACATGATTAAATTTTAAAAAAAAAACAATTACTTAAAGGCATTTTAGAAATTGAATTATAAACGCGCAGTATAACATTATGCCTTAACTAATAACTGATTAGCTTATTCTAAAGATCAGTTAATTGAAACTATGTGATAAAAACTTTAAGTTATTAGCTGATAACTAAATAAATACAAATGAAACTAAATATATAATTAAGTTAACTGCTAACCATATATATTTAAAAAATTCGACTCGTACCTATTAAGTATTCCTTTTCTCCACAGATATAGTTCAAGTGACGCCAAGCTTTTCTTTTTTTTTTCCCTCGAAAAAAACAGTTGTGCCCCCCCTCATCTATCGTATGCAGTACATTTTCGAGCCAATGCTATGTTAACAGTGATAGTTACTTTAAAAACGGTGAAAGCGACAGCCAACGATCTTTTTTTATTATTATTACTCTCTCTCTCTCTTCTGTGCTTATATAAATCTTGAATCCGTCGCTTTTTTCACTTTAGTCAAAACTGAATAAATGTGATTGGTTTATAAATACTCATTCCTATTACTAATGGATACATCATGAAACATCCTTCACTATAAAATTTTATTTCGGAGATTTAATTTGCGCTGCTGGACACACGAATAAAAGGTAAGCAAAGTTTGCTATCGTTATCTTCATATACTCCGATAATATTCCATAGGACATGTTGAGACTCATAATGGAAGCCTTCCCGTATCACCTCGAACAATACACCCAAGCAAAAGGAAGACATGTAGAGAATATTATTTTCAAGGTGTAGTTACGACTATGCCGTTATTTCGCAATCACTTAAAGTTAGCACAAGCACTCACAATCTTTCTATTTTTTAAAGTTGATAAATTCAATGCGCACCATCTTATATGTTTTTTCACTTTTATATCATGTAACCCCTCAGTTCAAGGTATGTGTCTCATTGCTCTGTACAGCTCTATGTCAATTAGTTCAGCTCTGCACAGAACTAGCTACTGTGTATATTATAACGGATCACGTGCCAAGGAAACTCCCAAGGAAATTTTCACAGGCCTTTCGTGAACATCAGGAATGCTCTGAAGATACTGAACCAATGGCAAGCCAGGAGACGTATTCTGGTACACCTAACAGCCCTGACGGTGGAAAACAGATTCTTTTTCTTGTAATTATATCTCTGCCCAAGGGCAAGGTTATGACTGTGCCTAACAGCCTCTTTCCTCTCTGTTAAGAGAAATGGCAATCTGTAATCCGCTACCGCCGTCCAAGCAGCTTGCCTGGGAATAGCCAACGATTGCGCCCAGGAGACTTAAAAGCCTCATTGCCTTACTCGAAGAACTTTAACTTCACACTGCAGGAAATCCTCTGTAGCCTTCCAGCAGAGAATTGAAAATTCGTCAAAGGAAACCTGCTGATGAACTATTTTTCTTCCTCCCTTCCGATTGCTTTCGTGTCATGGTGTAACTGGAAGCAAGCTCTCTGCCTATTTGGGAAGTCCGGTGTTCTAATCCCGGCGAGGACAATGCTGCTTTCTTTAGTTTCCTGACTTTAAAAATTTCTAAAAGACTCTGGCTCCGAATTAAAAGATGGTGGGCGATAATTCGTCACAATATGGATTCGGCGACTGGATCTCCTTATCCGCAGTCGCCCTATAAAAGGGGGAGCATATAATGTATTTTTTCTCTTTTCCGCATGCCTTCGTAGTGTTACTGGAAAGCACGCTTGAGGCATTTTCGGGAAGTTGGGAGTTCGAATTCTGACGAGGACATTGCGCCTTTTTCACGTTCCAGCATCGATATAACCTAATAACTCTACAAGGTCTAGTATCAAAAAGAACTCAGAATTTAATATATTTACAATTAATGTTTTATGTACATATTGCAAATATGTACAATTAAGTTCTTTTTTTTTTTTTTTTTTTTTTTTTTTGAATTGATACTTTTGATGAATTTATATGCTTTGAGCTAAAAGAAGAAATTTATGACATATTTGAGATGTAAAACTGAAAGCTGAATGATTCACATGCAAATTTATTTATAAAAATATGAATAATAAATGTATGGCTTTTATTTGAAATTAATCAGACATCATATTTTAAGATAATTTAAACAAGTTATAACTGCATAAAGTAGATGAAAAACCTTGTCATAAAAATCAAATTAGATCCCAAAAAATTTCAGCATTTTTAAGGTTTGCTCTCCCTTTCAAAAATTAGAATTGAATCCATAACAGATATTTTCAGCATTTGGTAATTTTAAAAAATTTATAGATTTTAGAAAACATTCGATATTTAGTCGCTTACAGAGCCCTGAGACTTAGAATGCCCTCGTACAATCGAGACCAACTCTTAAGGTTGAGATCATATCCTTTAATATGAGCGCTATTATGTTAACTCATAACTGTACTTTGAATATCCAGTAAAAACTAGCGTGTATTTTTTAAAAAAATACAAAAAAGTACATTTTTCATTATTTATGTAAAAGTATTTTTTCATTCATATTTTAATATGCGTGTCTTCATCATTAAGAATACTGACCTCCTAAAAATAAAATTCTTCAGAAAATAATTATAACAAATAATCACGACTCTTCCTAAAGACGTCAAAATATCACGACTCTTCCTAAAGACGTCAAAAAAACTTTCAGGAACAGCCTTCTAGTGGATTTCCCTTTTAGAGATTAGATTATGAATTTCTTACTGTTATGCACCATTCGAATGTGATATGTAAAGGCGCCTAGTTGTAATGCATGGATTCATGTTATGTCTTCGGCCTTGTATAATTTAATTGTCATCATCAACTCTACACTTAATTATATATTGATGTAAAATGAAATTTTCTTTTCCTTCTAATTTAGATCTTCTTGGATATCTTGGTAAACTTTAGCTCCTTCACTGAAATATATGAGCACTTTTGCGGTGCCGTGGCTCACGTTAAAGGCTGGTATTTCTGGTAAGCAGTTTTTTGTTGATTTTTCAAGAATATATAAATAGGTAAGTGCTTCAATATCTGTATGATGAAATCAAGGATCAAGTTGTCAAATATTTTTAAAAAACCATACCTTGATGTATTGAGTTAATCGAGAAGTCGTAAAGTAAACAAAATTCCAGGCACTTTTTCAAGTATTCAAACAGTCTCCGAAGATCTTACTTTAACTACCCATGTGATTATTTTACATAAAGAACAAAGCTAAATAAAGCTGACTAAACAAAGCTAAAATTCAAAACAGAAAATATAAATTATCAAACGTGAAAAGAAAAATTAATTAAGATCAAACCTTACCATTCCCATGAAGAAAATTAGAATATTTTCTATTATTAAAACTGCTGTACTAAAACATAGACTCATAAAAATCATGATTAACAAGGTGCTTAAATATACCAAAGTACAAGACGGCTCTATTTACAAAGAGAAGAATACTTTTGAGGAATGTTTACTAAGGAAAACCGGCTCATATTCACGTTACAAATGAGAAAATCCACGAAAAGTAATCCTGTAGCCAGTCTGTTCATCTAGCTGTGAACCCGGATCAACTGCCAATTTTCAACCGTGTTAACCACTGTAACAGCTTTAATATCGTTATTAATCTCTCGTGCATTTGAAATAGATGGATAGGTCACTGGCAATATTGAAACGCAGCGCTCGAGAGCCGCATGCATTTTCTCTCACGAAGCATGTAATTATTTTTTTTAAATAAGTTTATATATTTTTCTTCTCTTGTTTATATGTCGCCATTTTTTTTAGTGTAAAATAAAAGTTACTGTTGTGTTCCATCATTCGAGTTTACTTCAAATTGTTAAAGAAGTATCACACCACTCGCCCGCTAATAGGACTATTCATAAGATTGTTTGGTTTGGTTTATTGAGATTACGGCAAAGCTCATTAGGGCTATCTGCCTAAGGGGAGGGATGCCTTCGTGGAGGACTTTCTAAGGGGAGCTGGCTCGTATACACGTTATCACGAAACACGTTACCATGGGGAAAACCACGAAAACGCCCATGCAGCCAGCCCGTTCGTGGGATTCGAACCTCGGACCGAACTACCAGTGTTCAGCGACTTTACAGCTCGGCCGCTGGTGGGCACCGATTCATAAAAAGAAATACAAAATATTTTCTATAGCACTATATTATTCGTAAACATATTGCGCAGCGCGATAAGATTTAAAGGTACGTGCACTTCGATTCGAAGACCGAAAGAAACATCGTGAAAAAATATCGGGGAGAAAACAACGCAGGGAGAAAAATGTCGCCGTACACACACAAAAAAAAAAAAAAAAAAAAATCGTGGGAGAAAATAAAGCAAGCACAGTAAAGATCGCAGTTCTAAAACATCGTGATATGAAACACTGAAAAATATCGCAGGTTTTAAAACATCTTCCTAGAAAGTACCGTCGCATGAAAATAGCATTGTATGGATGTTTTTTCAAGCTTTAAAAAATTGTAAATGTATATTCTCATACCGATTCGTGCGCGTAAGAAGGAGTGAAAAGTATTTTTAATATTATTTTTCATATTTTTATTTTAACTAACAAATTTTGATTCAGAAAACAAGAAATAAAAAGCAAAAAATTGAAAATGAATAGAAAATTTGTGCTACGAATAGCCGTTAATATAATCTTAAATTTATGTACTTTGTTACTAGAGATCATTATTTAATTACTTTTATAAAGTTGTATGGGCATTTTTTCATGAAAAATTTACTAAAAAATATTAGGAAAGAGAGAGTGAGTAATTGCATGAAGTTTCCTATGGTAAAATTGCTTAATCTTTTATCAAATTCTCACATTATTTTCCTTCAATTTGTTAACCTGACATTTTTTTAGTAAAAATAAAATCTTGTTTTATTTAAACTTATTCGTCTCCTTAAAGTCTCAATAACATTTTCACACAGCATACAATTAATCGTTTAGATGTAGATTCGTTAGTTGTGACGAAACATGACAAGAGATAGCTATTCAATAGAAATTTAGATTTACTGAATTATATCAAAAGCAGCCTAGGACCACTTGCTCTAGTGTAATTCAATTCTGTTAACTGTTATATGTGACATTAGTTTTCTCTTCATTTTCAGTTTTTGAATGCTTAAGTTTCCTTCTTGTCTTCTCAGCCAAAGTTTGTTACTTAATTCAAACATATGAAATATAGCCGTAAAAAAAATTCCCCATTTCTTCTTGCGCTCAAAAATCATTATGCGAATTTGCATTTACGACTTTTAAAACCTGAAATACTCATGTCTTCAATGATGCGATAATTGTTAGGTGCTTTATTTTTTCAGCACGATATTTTCTATGACGATGTTTTTGAGCAGCCTTATATTTTCGACGGCGATGTTTTACACTACGACATTTTAGAGCTGCGCAGTTTTTCCTAGCTTTCTTTTCTCCCAGTATGTTTTCGTACGATCACGCATTCACCTTGCGTTGTTTTCGACCACCAGCGGCCGAGCGGTAAAGACGCTGAACACTGGTAGCTCGGTCCGAGGTTCGAATCCCGCCAACGGGCTGGCTGCATGGCCGTTTTCGTGGTTTTCCACATGTGTAACGTGTATACGAGCCAGTTTACCTTAGAAAGTCCTCCATGATGGCATCCCTCCCTTTAGGCAGATAGCCCCCGTGTGCATTGCCATAATAATTCAATCCAATCCAATCCTTGCGTTGTTTTCTCCCTGGCGTTTTCGTCCGCGATGTTTTTACCGTGATGTTTTTGCCTGTAACCTTCAGTTCAAACTAAAATACCAAAAAGATATAGAATGAAGTTATCGTATAAACTAGTAAGGGTCTAAATTATTTCAAAAGTTTCATTAATATAGTATAGAAAAATAGTTCATAAAGCATTTAAAAATTTAAAATAATAAAATGAATAAAAAAAGGACTTATATTCTACAGCAAAGCTTATAAGATATTGTTATGAATTTTGTATTTGGATCGGTAATTCTAGTAGAATTATAATTAAAATTGTTGTATTTCCCAGTCCAATGTAGCGCGAGACAAATTTTAAGAGAAGGTTATGCCGGAAAAGTAAGAATACAGGGTCACGTGACTTTAACTTTGAGTAAATGGATTTCTCGGTCATTTGTATCGAAATTGAATAAATGTGATTGGCAACTGTGTTGTTGTGTAATCCCACCCTTTTACTGCTTTCCAAAACTCTCGAGAAGCAGAAAGTACTAGGAATTTCTCGTAACCGGTTGAAAACTATAAAAAGCCAGAGAGAGAGCATCTCAGCTCAGTTGCTTAGTTACTGTTGTTGAGAGTTATTTAGTTCCGCGAGAATTGAGATTAGCTTTCTCGTTAGATGTGCTTTGTCCTGCGTTGTATTTAACATTTTTAAGTAATTTGAAGTATAACTACTGATTATATTGCGAGATATTGCGAACACTCGTACGAAAATCTCTGGAGAAATTTCCAGAGTAAAGATATACTTCTTTTGATCAGTGTAAATTTTATTAAGCTATCATCGGACTTGTGCATTCAATCTATTACGAACCCGTACGCACGTAACCATATTTTCTCCCTCCTTCCCGCATGCCTTCATGGTGTAACTGGAAGCACACTAGACGCTTGTTCGAGAGCTCCGGAGTTCGAATCCCGGGGAGGGCATTGCATAAGTCTTACGTCTCCTGCTTCCAAATAACCTAATGACTCCACAGAACAAAATGCTGCGGAGAATAGTTGATGTCCAAATAAGCCAAATACCCAGTTGATATCCAAACAATAAATTTATATCCAAGGACTGATATCCAAATAAGCTGAATTGCAGAGAAATACAATAAATAGTAATAAGTACTATGAAACTAAACTCCATTAATAAAAATACAATCAAACTAAAGTGCATTTATTCTTCTAAGTAGTCACATGACTGTAAGAACTAAACATTAGTTTTTCGTTTTTGAAAGAAGATAGTTATTCGTAAATCACTGAACACGTAGAGAAATGTGATTTGCTGGAACACGTAGAAAAAAAGGAGCTTGTTTATTGTAGAGGTGCATCTTACGTATAAATAGAAACCTAATTTTCCAATTCTTCTCTAATTTCTTCCAATTCTTCGCTTCCTTATTTTTCTAGTAATTCGATGGCTTCCAGATTTAGTGTAAATCTTTTCAAGGAGGTTTTGCATTTTGCCTTTGATCAATGATAAGGAATTCAATTAAACCGCGTTTTATGCCGGAGTCTAAAAAGACTGCCAATACGTCATCATGATGATCTTCTGAGCTCTTAGTGGTATTCAGAGAGACTTAGCTTTTTCTATTCAATTCTCTTCTTGCTATTATTTATGGACTTAAGGCTGTTTCCCTTTCTTCCTATCTCAAGGCTTAAGAAAACGTGTAGATAATTTAGAGCACACAGGATGGTCTCTAGAACAACTTATACAGGTAGAATCCTCTTCTTTAAAAAAATGGCGTGCATATGATAAGTGATATTTTGACCATATCAAGCATCTTGTTGATTAAACGTGCCCAGCAGCCCATAACCACATCATTTACGGCGAAAGTATTGAAGCTTGTACTTTGAAAAGTAACCCCAACTTTTAAATATAAAAGCTGGCTTCCCCTTGCTTTTTCTAAAGTATACTGGAAAAGCGATTCTGTCAATTTTAGTAGCCTTTTTTTTTTTTTTTTTTTTTTTTTTTTTTTGCGTGAACTATTTGGTGATTGGTATTTTAGTCGTCGGAACTCATCCCTCTTAAGCCGTAGCGTATTGCATGGAACACATTCTGTTTGCAAGCAATTTATTTTTTATTGCCTTGTCTCTAACCTCTAGAGGATTAAAAATTAATGGAAATGAGCCTGAAAACATTTTATATATTGATAGACAAATCAAGAAAGGGAAGTAAGAGTTCCTAAAATTAGGTTTACAACAACATTTTTTTTTTTTTTTTTTTTTTTTACTGAAGCAAGCAATTCCATAGATAGACCCAAACTAGCGTAAAGCAATGGTTCACGCTAGTTTGGGTCTATCGCACATCACTGGAAACAGTCTATGCTTTATAATTTATTTTTTCGGAATATATTTATTTTTTTTTATTTTTCTGGTCTTTTTCCCATGAACAATCTACTTTTATCTGGGATAAATACAGCACCTTGGATCATCAACGCTTCAAGAAGAATGTTTTGTGCGAACAAATTATTTAAACAAGAAGTGCACTGAATCACGAACAGTGTCTTAAGCTGCAAACACATAAGTCAGCAACACATGGTTTTCAAAGTTGGTTTGAGTAATCTATACCCCATAATTACCAGGGACTTCTGGAAACATCATATTTATACATATAAGCGGCTAAAGTGTGTGTCGCATATAGTTTATTGTTGCCACTCGGAAAAATGAGCGCAGAAATTAACGTTTCCGCAGTTTTTAATTAATATCTCGGCCGATTAAAGTCGTACGAAGAGGAGAACGGTATCGATGGATTAGGAGAATTGTTTGGAATCCGAGGATACGCGTCCCAAATTTCAACTCGCCGCCGTTTCGTAGATATTCGAGAAAAAAGAATTTGGCAGGTAGCCAAATCCCTTTAATAGGGAAAACTCAAGAAAGAAAGTGGAAAATGTAGGGAAAACGTAGGGGAAAATTAGCTTTTAATTAATAGCTCGGCTAATTATAGTCTTGCGAAGACGCGAATGGTCAAAATGGCTTGCCACGGACCTGCGGAATCCAACGGTGTGCTTCGCTAAGCCAGGGAGCCAGCCGTTTCGGAGGAGATGATGTTACTTCACTCCATATATATATGCGGCTTAAGTGTCTGTTTGTCGCCGATAGTTTATTGGTTGCTTGCGAAACTCTACTAGCCAATGGGGTGAAGTTGCCAGGGAACAGGGTTGCTGTTTCAATTAAGACGTAGACAATTTGGCTGTAAAACTTGCCTTTGCTATGAACATCTATAAGTCTCAGGGACAAAATGCTTAAGCGTGTTGGCATTTTTTCACCTGAGCCTGCATTTGGACACGGTCAACTTTATGTTGCCTGTTCAAGAGTTCGTGAAAGAACGGACATAAAATTAAAAATAATGGATGATCCTCTGCAAGGCGAGCTTAAAAATGATGGAAAGAGCTACACAAGAAATGTTGTGTACAAAGAGGTCTTTGATCTACAAAGACTCGAAATTTTTTTGTTGTTGTTTATTATATTAAGTCTCAGTGATCAACCAAGGGCTAGAAATTTAAGAGTCAAGACGTTGATGAATTATTAGAGAACCATAAAAATGAGCTGAACAAGAAAAAGATACAAGAACTTTGGAAACAGCAGCAAAAGGCGACTGTGAAAGAGATATCTTCTGAAGAGAAAATGTTCCTACTTCCATAATTTTTCTTATGCAAAATGGGGTAAGACGCATAGTTTTGCATGACGATATCACTAAAAGCAGAAAACTAAAATATTACTAAAAGCACTAAAAGTATATATCTAAAGATCGATATCACTAAAAGCACTAAAAGTAGATAAAGCAGTAACAAGCTACAGCATAAGCAATTTCAATAAAAATGCCGTGTCTCTCTTTAGAAACATTTTAAAAGGTAGGTAACAGCAAATCTTTTTGGACAAATTTTAAGTGCAACAGAGACCCAGTGAGTCTCAAGCAAAAACAAGTGGCACTGATGTGTGTTTCCCAAGGTTCTTGCCAACGACAGGCGCAATCTTGACCTTTTGCCACAATGAATTTTGTAGGCTTTCTCTGCCATCAGAGACGCGATCTGATGCTACTGTCGATTGGGTGGGATAAGCCACAAACAAACAAACAAGCAGATGTTCCCTAAAGACAGTCTTCTGATGCTTTATGTTTGGTTTATTTGATTACTGCAAAGCACACGAGGATACTTTTCTCTGCCTAGGGGAAGAGATGCGTTCGTGGAGGACTTTCTTAGACTGGCTCATATGCATATTACAATGGAGGAAACCCACGAAAATGACCATGCAGCCAGTCCGTTCGCCGGGATTCAAACGCCAAACTGATCTACCAGTGTTTTAGCGAGTTTGCCACTCAACCGCTGGTGGGCCTGGAGTTTTTATGAAAGAGTAACCTGTCATCCAAACATCTTCCTCATCCAACATGCCTCTTCCTCGACATTTTTCACTTATGCTGTCTACCCTCCTTTAACTCAGTAAAGTAAGGTCTCGTTGCTTTACTCTGTTGAATATTTTTTAATATGTCATGCTTTCCATTAGTTTTGAGTTATAAACTTGTGCATTAAACGCTGTTGTAAAGTTTAAGTAAGCAATCTTCTGTAGTTCAGGAACGAATTAGCACATTTTACACTAATTCCTATGAGGAAAATTGTTCCGGTTTACGAACCTTTCGGTTGAGAGATGACCTTCAGGAACGAATTAAACTTCAGTAATTATTTTGGAAAATAGTCTCTTTTCAATACTCTTCAACTTTTCAGGAAACTCAGTTCAGCTATAGCATGGATATTTCATTTCAGTATTATCCTGTTTACTATATTTTGCAGCGATTAAACCAATTTTTGCTTGCAATCAATACTTGATTTCATTTTCTACTCACGCTGTTTTAAAAATGTTTAAAATATTTTTATGCATTAACCTTAAGCTAATAGAAATTGTACTTGTACTTTAATCTTCGAACCAAATTAATATCATTTCCATTTGCATAATTAATCCACTACGGTGCTTGGTAACGAAAGGTGCTTTTATGAGAACTCGCCTTTCACATGTTTCGTTATTCTTGTTTTATAACTATTTCAATAGTCGTCAGATTAAATGCTTTCTTAAAAAATAAAAGAACGTAATCACATATCCTTTCTATACATAATCATCTGAACATGCAAGCGTGGGCTTTCGGTTTTGAGGCATGGTCGTAAGGGTAAAGAGAGATTTGCAAAATCAATATAAAAATTGAGTCTTATGTGTTGTTAGGGGCTAGCAACGGAACACCAGATCATAAATTTAATTTCTCGCCAAATATGATAAAGAAATATCGCTAGAAATTCCCCAGATTATAAATGAAAAATGTTGCCAAGCAGAAAGATTTAAAAAATGTAATGATAAAACGAAATTTAAAGTAATTAATTAAATCTAACCTAAAGCAATTTCATTTTGTATCGTCTAAAATATTGTCTTATTAATATTACAATCAAAATAAGCATTTAGGTTTAAAAATCTTGACAATCACCTAGTATAACTAAATATTTGCTTTCATTATCATTTCTAAAATGAATTATAGCTACGAAAAGCTCAACGTTAATTATTTTGTAATTTTGTAAATAGTGCAATTTATTACAAGAGTATACGGGAAAAAATATAATCATTTTTTTATATAGCATATGAAAACCAATATAATAATTTTAAAGTTAACAATCATAGTCGAAAATTATCTTAAATATTTCAGAATATAGTATTTTCAGAATCTGAATAATAATATTTTCAGAATATAGTATTTCCAGAATCTGAATAATAATATTTTATTAATAAAATTTCAGAATAATAATATTTTCAGAATCTGAAATATCTTAAATATTTCAGATTGATTAAGAATATTTCAGAAAAGTTTTAACACATTTATTATTGCTTAACATAATTTAATCCAATTTTAAAGTTTCGATTTTATGAAATTTTATAGTATTGTCTTTTTAAATTGACGTAACTAAAAACAAGTCTGTTATCAACACTTGAATGCGGGAACCACAAAATTTTAAATACACAGCAAACTAATTTATCGAAGGAATTTTCAAGACTAGAATCCCTTTCCAGTATTTCCTCATCCATTTTTTGGACGGATGGGTAATATGGCCGGAACACGCCATTTTAAGCTTTGTCTACTATTAGAGCCAGAAGCGATAGTTATTTTATTATGGAGGCACTCCATAGACGACCACCATTGCCTCCAATGAAGGGACAGACAATTTACATCCATGCCTTCTCCGGGATTCGAGCCAAGGCCCTTTGGTAGAGTAGACCGAATCGCTAACTACTTTCCCGTCTGGGTGGGAGGCTTTCTCATCAAGGCTGAATTTTATAAAACCTGTAAGCTCCTACTGAAGTTCACTTTCAGTTAGCAGTAAAATGCCTAAATAAAATAGTTCAACGAGATCACTAACAACAGATTTTTTTTTTTTTTTTTTTTTTTTTTTTTTTTTTTAATTTTCGGGTTAAGCGGAAGTTTATGTACTAGCCGAAAGAAGAAGTATTTGTTGCAATGTTTCAATATTTGTAGGAAAATGGCTTCCAAGTTGCTGTATCAATTGTTTTAAGGAAAAAAAGTGCATTTCTTTTCAAAATCTTACCCAGTTTCTTCTGAAATTGGCTTAGTTTGCAACTCATTTTTAACTTAATACATTAGCGAGATGTTAATGCAAATCTTTTATTGAAAAACAGACCTATTTCGTTTTCAAGAGCAATGGTATCCCATTTGGCTGAAGATTTTTCTACCTTTTATTTTTTGCCCTCATTTATGTAAATTTGTAGAAGTGTGTGCGTATGTAATATATCCATCGTATCTACAAAAGTCCTTATTCGAACTTTATTTCGCAACTGTTGGTCGTACACATATAATTAAAGTTACAAAAATGTTTTAAATGAGCCGAAAATTTTTTTTTTTAAATTTCTAAATTTAAAAGGAAATACTTTTGTGTAAAATACGAAATCTAATTCTTTATACACTCTTTCGGTC
This sequence comes from Stegodyphus dumicola, assembly GCF_044657685.1. Classification (NCBI taxonomy): domain Eukaryota; kingdom Metazoa; phylum Arthropoda; class Arachnida; order Araneae; family Eresidae; genus Stegodyphus; species Stegodyphus dumicola. The sequence continues at coordinate 137,087,946 of NC_140777.1, forward strand.
CATATACGTAAATTTAGAAAACTTTTGTACTTGCTATAAAAAAATGAAAGTCAGAAAGTTAAATTCCCGTATAACAAAATTTGAGCCAGATATTTAATTTTAAAATTTTCGATATTTGACGTCATTTCAAAACTGTAGTCAGGAGTCCGTTAATAAATACTCAAAGTTAATATTTCCCTCATAGATGAAAGCATAAGGGGAAAATGCCGATCAATGATATTTTCTAGAAATTTACTAGTGCCTTTAATTACAATTTTGCTATATTTAGTATGTCGAAAGAATTTTCATACAAATATTTTACAACTTTTCAAAATCTTGTGGTATTAGTTGTTGCTGTTGCCCACTTATCTGACGTAGTCAGTCCAAGCCTACGAAATTCCTTGTGACTAGGAGCGTAAGATTACGCCTGTTGTTGGCAACAGTCTTTAGCACATAACAGGTGACAGTACCATTTCGCTCAGAATTTTGATGGAGAGCACCCGGGGGATTAATCCGAGGGTCTCCTACCCCTCTCCCCTTCCACTAAACCACACGAAAGGACTTTTGGACCGAATATTTGGAGTGCCCCCATGCCGCACCGACACTATACATTTACAAACATCCATGACTTTTCCGGGATTCGAACCCAGTCCCTTCAGCATGGCAATCAGCGACGCTAACCACTATACCAGTTGGGCGACCTATGTTATTAGTATTCTCGGGAAGTTTCATTACTTTTGGATAATAATCTGGTAATCGTAAGAAATGCATTAAAATACTACAAATATTTTCATTTTTAATTAATGCAAATAACATTTCGAGTTAGGTATGTGGGAAAACTAAAGTCTGCCATTTTTTTAGAACACGAATTCTACAGGGTTCTGTGAATATGACATTCATTTTGAATAAAATATATTCATTAATATCTTTCACTATAATCTGCATAGTAATGCTGGTCACATAATCTCTTAACATCAACGAACCTTTATCTAAATGATATTTTAATTATGGTAACGTAATTTATGTACGGCATCCAAATATGATTCCTAAATTTAATATCCACTATCTCGGTCCATTTTTGTCGTATACGGGAGTCAAACATTTTACATTTGACTTTTTATAATGAGTGCAAAGTTCTTCTAAGCACCTGATTTTGTATAACGAGTAAAAAATTTTCCTAAGCATTAAGTAAATTGACCGGAAGAACGTGTAAATGTTGGATCTCGCATTTTATACGTAAAATTAATTCTTTTTATTTTAAAAATACACAAATATGAATCTCTTTACCATTTAAAACAATTTTGTAATTGGAAATACATACTACGTTCTCAATGACCAACTGTTGAGAAAAAATAAACCGGTTACAGACTTTTATGCATATGGTGTATGTATATCTTGTTTATATAAATATAAGCAGCTAAAGTGTGTGTCGCCGATAGTTTATTGTTGCCACTCGGAAAAATAAGCGCGGAAATTAACGTTTTCGCAGTTTTTAATTAATATCTCGGCCGATTGAAGTCGTACGAAGATGAAAATGGTATCGATGGATTCGAAAACTTTTTTTGGAATTCTAGGATACTCGTCTCTAATTTCAACTCCGCGCCGTTCCGTAGATATTCGAGAAAAAAGAATTTGGCACGTAGCCAAGTCCGTCTAATACGGAAAACCCAAGAAAGAAAGTGGAAAATGTAGGGAAAACGTAGGGGAAAATTAGTTTTTAATTAATATCTCGGTTAATTAAAATTCCACAAAGACGAGAATGGTCAAAATGGCGTGCCACGGACCTGCGGAATCCAACGGTGCGCTTCGCTAAGCCCGGAAGCCAGCCGTTTCGGAGGAGAAAATGTTACTTCACCCCATATATACATGCGGCTTAAGTGTCTGTTTGTCGCCGATAGTTTATTGGTTGCTTGTGTAACTGTACTAGCCAATGGGGTGAAGTTGCCACGGCACAGGGTTGCAGTTTCAATTGCGATGTAGACAATTTCCTGTAAAACTAGCCTTTGCTGTGACCATCAATAAGTCTCAGGACCAAAGGCTTAAGCGTGTTGGCATATTTTTACCTCAGCCTGCATTTGGACACGGTCATCTTTATGTTGCCTGTTCAAGAGTTCGCAAAAGAACGGGCGTAAAATTAAAAATATTGGATGGTCCTCTGCAAGGCGAGCTTAAAAGTGATGGAAAGATCTACACAAGAAATGTTGTGCACAAAGAGATCTTTTTCATGTGAATTAACATTTTATTATTTAAATCAACTTTATTTATTGAGCTAGCGGTGGGCTCTTAAACAATATACCTCCAGTGATTTCCCTCATTGCACTCTACTTTAAGCAATTAAGCAAGTAGAAGGGGGAAACCCCGTAGGGCAGTAAGCAAAGGGGGTCCTCGCCGCCTGTCCTGGGTAATTCCGTTTGAATTAGCAGACACCTTTGCACAAATCATTTTAATTACAATTTATATATCTAGAACAGCGGTCATTTCGCATGACCGCCGGGCTTTCTAGTTATATATATAAACGGCGTAAGTGTTTGTCGCCGACAGTTTATTGTTGCCACTCGGAAAAATGAGAGCGGAAATTGACGTTTCCGCAGTTTTTAATTAATATCTCGGCCGATTAAAATCATACGAAGATGCGAACGGTATCGATGGGTTCGGAGAATTTTTTGGAATCCGAGGATATGCGTCTGGAATTTCAACTCTGGGCCGTTCCGTAGATATTCGAGAAAAAAGAATTTTGCACGCAGCCAAATCCCTCTAATAGGGAAAGCCTAAGAAAGAAAGTGGAAAATGTAGGGAAAACGTAGGGGAAAATTAGTTTTTAATTAATATCTCGGCTAATTAATGTCCTCGCCGCCTGCCGTGGGTAATTCAGTTTTAATTAGCAGACACCTATGCACAAATCATTTTAATTACAGTTTACAATATCTAAAACAGCGGTCATTTCGTATGACCGCCGGGCTTTCTAGTATATATATATATATATATATACAAAAAAAAAAAGACTGGTCCAATAAATTATTCTTCATGGAGAATTAGTTCTCCGTGACATTATCACCTTCAAAGTAGTTCCCTTCACCATTCACACACTTCTGCATTCGGTGCCATTGCTGGTAACAGTTCTGGAACGAGGTTTTTTAAAGGCCCTTCGGAAGATTCTCCGTTTTTGTCTGAACCTTTTCAGCTGAAGTAAAAGGGATTTAACTTAAGGAAATAAGAAAACGTCGCATGGAGCCAAATCATGTGAATAAGGCGGATGCCCCATCACAGTAATCTTTTTGCTGGTCAGAAACTGCTTGACACATAGAGCCGTGTGAGCGGGTGCTTCATCTTAGTGCAACAGCCATCCATAACTCCACAACTATGGCCTTTTTTTTCCCTAATTTTTTCACGGAGCCTTTTTAGTACTTCAACGTAGTAATATTGGTTAACAGGCTAACCACTGTGAACACATTCAATCATGATGAACGTGCTGGGCATCTTCCACGCTGTTCCTTTCCCTGAAAACCGCTTATGCCATTAAAACACACATGCATGAGGCAAAGTTCGTGCATGAGACAAGTCTTCATAAGCCTCGGTTAACATTTGAAATGTTTCCTTCGTGGCTGATTTCTTCAGTTTCACAAGAAACTTATTGTTGATTCTCTGTTCGGTTTTTACATTAGACAATTTTCTTGTAGAATGCAGTTGCACGTATTCATTCAATGAAGCAATACTCCCCACTGGCGTGGTCGATTAAGTCGAAACTGGCCGCATAGATAGAGGACGTGTGTTACATGACGTCACCAAAACAGCTGTATTTACTCAGCTTTATCTCAAAGTGTGGAATTAGCATACCTGGTTATTTTTCCTGAAGAATATTACTTATTTTTATCGCAAAGTATGAAATTTGAGCCATCTGATTAGCTTATTGTACAAACAACTTAGAAATGAATTTATTGTATTATTTTATTGATGCAAAACATGCTAGAGCTTACTTACCTACGAGAAGCGGTGCCTTTATGGAGAATCGTTTTAAGAGAAAAACTGGTTCATATTCACGTTGCCAGTATTCATAGATCTTATCGTTCGACCACTAGTGATCCACGTTAATAAATACTTAGCTTTTTCTCAAAATGGAGAATGCTGGTCGCGTGATTATATCTCTTGTAGATCACTTTTTTTTTTCTTCTTCTTCTTAATGCTTACTTAATTTTTATCCGGTGTTGAAATTCATATAATACAATTATCTTTCTTTTAGAAACCCTCATCATCAACTCATCATACTATTTGTGTGAGTCTCACACGCAAGATCGCTTTTAACTCAAAACCCCTTCAAAGACGCAAGATCATCGTTTGTGTGAGGATGTTTTACATTTGGACAAGTGGCAATGAAAATTTCATGAAAAAGTTCATTTGATTCATTATTTAAATAAATTAAATGTTTGAGTGAATGCTTCATTCCAATATTTAGCAATAAAATTCAGATGCCATTTTAATTTCATTCTTTATTTTTATTTCTGAACGTTAAACCTTTTGATTTCCCTTATTTATAAATTTTCTGTCCCCTTGTTTGTTAATTATAAATACCGTATTTGGTTTCTACTGTGGAAGTTCACCCATTTTCTTTCTTTATTGAGTTAATGATTTTTAACATACAGTTTATGAACTGAACTCTTATTTGAGAAATTTATAATGCACTGAAATAAAAAAAACTGACAAATCTCTAATAAGTATTTTAAAAAATTAAAAAGAAGTTTCTTTGAAATTCCTGTGCGTAATTCAAAATTCGAAAATGAGGTGCCGTAAGGGAGATATACGAGAAAAAATCCTCTCAAACGAATTTATGGAAATCAAGCAAATGAGGCGCATTTGAGACCTTTTGTTAGCAGGTATTTTAAAAGGTTAGCTCTGAAACCTTCTTTTGCTCTCGCGTTCTGTATTGGTGATAGCAACTAGGCCTGAGAAGGCGAGGAATGGAGAGTATGAATGCTGAAAGTTTTGCTAATGAATTGTTTCCTTATTTATGGGATTACTTCAAGGTAGATAGTCAAGTAAGGCCACAACGAACGACAAAGCCGTCAACTTTCTTTAAGAAATCACCTTCCCCAGAGGCACCAAAATCTCCGGAGCCGATGCCATCAACATCACAGGCTCCGGGGCCGATACCTCCGGATCCGACGCCACAAACTTCCCCAGCGACATCAGAGCCTCCGCAGCCGACGCCACAAATTTCCCCAGCGACATCAGAGCCTTCGGATCCTGTGCCACCAACTTCCCCACCGCCATCAGAGGACGAGATAGCTGAAGAAATTTTACCAAAACTTGCAAGAGCAGTTCTTGGCATGCAAATATGCTTCAGAAGTGACCTGAAGGTTGTCTTTGATGGAATACCATCTCTGGACATAAAAGAGCGACGTTTCATGGAGTTCGTATTCAAATATTTGGAGACTTTTGAAGTCGACAAAAATATTTTTGAGCGAACATTAGACTCTTGCGTGATTTATGCTGAATTTGCCTTGTACAAGTATCAGATGAAACAGGAGAATTACTTCAAATTGATTCCAAGTCTCTGGTGCAAGTACTTCGAGATGTACTTAAAAACAAATCGTTTCGAAATATCCGGAAGCTGGAAAATGCTTAAACAAACGGCCATGTATTTGAAGGAGGCGGTTACCGTGGTGAATGAGACCCTTATTGAGAATTTTTCGAGTCCTTATGATACTGTGGAGTTGCTGGAAGACGTTAAAAGATTGATTCCTGAGCTGAGAGAGAGGCTTGATCTTTTTGTAACTAACTATAACTCAGATTTGGTATAGTCATCGGTATGGAAGCGAGTGGACTTCAGGAAGTACAAATTAAAGCTATAACTTTATTATATGCTGAGGCTAATTTCAAGAGATTTTTTTTTTAAGCGAGAAATTCTGCAATGTGACCAAATGTTTAATAAGGGACAGCTGACTAGACTCAAAATGATGTTCTAAAACTATCTTCGAAGAAATCGGGGAAAAAATGGGATAGAATTTTGGATTATAGAGTTCGAAAATGATGAAACCGTACAACAAAGCTAATGGGTAATGTTTTCTAAACTGTGTAATATTTAAGTGTTGCTGTATGTTTATGTTCAGTGTATCTTTATAAAAATTTCAGTGTATTGCCTTCAATACTTCAAATTTGTTTTGATTAAAGTTCGCATTTCGTTCTTACCTCCTATGTTCTGTGTTAGCGTCTAGCTGCCTTTTAAACACAGTTTTAATATCTGCTCTTAAAATGCTGCTGAATATTAACCTACTCAGAAAATTTTTAATGCAATTCTTTAGTAACTTAATGCATATTGTTCATAACAAAGTAGGCCACTGCATTTTCAAGCAATGTGAAAATACACTGATGTGAAATTTAAAATGCTGCAGCAAAATAAGAGTTTAATAGATGGATTTTAACCTTAAGCTGCGATTTATATATAGAGAGAGAAAGAGGGTTAAACGACCCGAGTATCCGGCCGTGAATCTAAGCATTCGAATTTATCTGAACTTCCAATTTACTACAATAGTTTCAGCACAGTACCTATTTTTATTGCATTCAACTTCTAAGCATGTTGATTTTCCATCTTTTCGAGAGTAACATTATATATTATCAATGTACTTGACAATTTTTTCTTATTGCACAATTCGTATTCTAGTTCCTGAATTCCTTGTCTTGATATATCCTGAATACTAGCTCTTGATTACATGTAATGCTGAAAACTATTTTTAGAATGTTTTGTTTCTTGAATAAGAACAACCGCAGCCTGTTTTAAGTTTTAGCATAGTTAACTGGATTTCGGATATGACTAAACTCTGTTATAATCGATTCTACCAATACAAACATTTCATAAAGGAAATTGAATTCTTGTGAACTGCGGATGCAAGAAAACATTTAATTCGTATTTTCTTTAATTTTCATATGTGATGTGTCTTACTTTAAACTATTCATAACATGCACATGAATAGAAGTCTATCCTCGTTAAATCGAGCCAGCTCAGAATTACGAGTCCCACTGTTTGGTACCTTCAGACTGAATAATGTATAACGTAACACTTGCGTAATTATGTTCAGATTATCAAATAAATTTATCCTGAAGGTGGTTATTTCCCAGTAATATTTCCAATTTAACTCAAGCCTTTTAATTTTAAGGTTTTATTTACACATCTATCGGTGACATTTCTTATGGCGAAATGCTAAATTTATGGGTTTCTTATCAACCATGACTTTCGTAAGCAGAAGCCTAATTTTTTCACATTGGGAGTTTACATACTCAATGAGCTCATAATATTCAACACATTCTTCATTGTAGGAACACTTTCGTTGGCTGCATGATTAAATAACTTCATAGATTTAGAGAAAAAATACAAGTACATTAGACTGCTTAGCAAACATCAGCTTCCAGCGTTCGCGTGGTAAGACTGATGAACACTGGAAGTTCGATGGCCGCAAACGAGTTTTAATTTTTTTCTAATCGTGTAATATAAACACGAGCCAGATTCCGTAAAAGCCTTCCACAAAGACATACCTCCCCTTGGTCAGATAACTCTCAAATGCTTCAGACATGACTTGAGTAGTTCTAATCCTATGAAAACTGAGTTTTTCAATTAAATGGAAGATTGTCACGAAGTGAAACTATTACAAATTCCTGAAATGGGTGTTTAGATATCTCAATTACTTTCTAATTCCTAGTAGAATATGTTTAACTAATTTTTATCATGTTTAAGGATTTCCGTCAGATTGGTCGTAATAAAATTGTTTGATTTTTCTTTCATTACTGTGACAAACGATTGTTCATCTTTGTCTGACGAGCTACATAGCCAACTAGTAGCGAAGGGTCACAGAGTATAGATAATCCAAGCGGGTTCAATGATCTGAATGAAAAGAAGTGTTGGTTCTTTGAAATGTTACTTCAATGAAACAATACAACCAAATATCACTATTCGTTCTAACGCCCAGTGCCAAGGGTTCACCAGCGCCCTAGCGATAAGGATAGCTCAACAGTAGTAGTTATGACCTGGTCTCGAATCCAGGCTAACGGGCTGGCTGCACGGGCGTTTTCGTGGGTTTTCCCCGTGTGTAACATGAATAATAGCTAGGTGCCCTTAAAGTCTTCCACGAAGAGCATCTTTCCTCTCACGCAGGTAGCCCTAGTATCCTTTGCCATAATAAACTAAACCGAACCAGAGTTTCACCAGTGAACGAGTGATTTAAGACTGCTGAATGCTACTAGTTCAACCCGAGGCCAAACCCAGGCAAACGTGCTGGCAGCATGATTGATTTTCCTATCTCGTATGAATAAGAGCCAGTTTTATTTAGAAAGTCTTCCACGAAATCATCTCTGCCCTTAGGCAGATAGCACTTATATGCTTTGCCATATTCAAATAACGGAGAATCTCGTGGCTGCTGTTCCCTAGTCTAGTAATTCAGGATTCGATTGATTGCATTTTCTAATATGGGTACTTAAATATTGCAACATTTAAATGATCGCAACATTTGAATCTGACAATTGTAAATTATCGAAACATTTAAGAGTACTCTTTTGTTATTGGGGCCGGATTCAGAGATGTACGTGTTCATGTATATATCTATGTACATAAATGTGTATGTATGCAGACATACATGCATTTCTGAATCCGGTATAACAGAAGTGTACGCACTTAAGTGTCCGTACAAAAGCTTGATTTTTATTATCACAACTTTGATGCTAGAATCATTACTCATTGCTGTATATTACCAGAGTAATGATTAATGTATATTGTATATTGCCAGAGTAATTGATTTCAGATTTCAAAGTAGCTGTGCTGTGATTCGTTTTAGATTTAATGAGTTTCAAATACACTGTATTCCATACTGGGATGCGCCGAGAATTGTAAAGTTTTCATGCTTACATTTGACATTATAACCTCGGTTTGGTCTCTTCAGTTTTTACTGCCTTATCAAACTTATCAAAGTTACGCGAATGGTCTATGTAAGCCGCTTAGAATTCCAGACCCAATTTAACTTATGATTAAAGTCGGTTAAGACATGAGCAATACCAAAACTTAAAACGTAAGAAATGCATTCTTAGTGATAATCTGTTATTTCATTTTTGATTTTTTTAAGAATATTACTCATGAACATTGATTATGAAGAGAAAGTATGAGGGAACTTTTATGACTATCAATGCCAGAAATCAGCTATAAAGTGTTGTATACGAGCCTAAAGAAATTGAAAATCCCCCTTCAAAACTAGATCGTAAGGAAGACTGTTGAAACTGCACTATTTACGTGGAATTTTCATCTTTCTGTGAATAAAAATGTAGACTTTTCAAGTTTTAAAAATACATTTAATATACATTTAAAAAGTGGATTTTAATGTAAATGTTTCCACCTTAGCTGTGGTATTAGTTCACGGCCGAGCGGTAACGTCGCTGAACGCAGGTAGTTTGGTCGGGGTTCGAGTAACGGCGAATGGGCTGGCTGAATGGACGTTCTCCTGTTTTCCCCCATTTGTAACATGTATACGAGCTAACTTTCCATGGAAAGTTCTCCACGAGGGCAACCCTTAGGCAGATAGCTCTCACGCGTTTTGTTATAATTAAACAAGCCAAACCACACTTTTTCTTCCTTACTTAACAATCTGGAAAATTTCATGGAATAATTTATCTTTACGATAAAAATGATTCTTATTCACATTTAGTTTTGTATTTCAAAAGCAGGCAATTGTTATTTTTGGAAAAGCAAGTTGAATTAATTTGAAATCAACTTAAACACAAAGATTTTTAACTTAAATATATTTTTCACATCAAAAGAATAGAAAAAAAAAATGTGCGAGTTTCATGTCGACAAAGTTAGTACCACCTACTTTCACATTCCCGCATTTCTCTTCGTGTAACTCAAATTTTATGAAATCTGATATTTAGCTTTGGGTTTTATATTGATGAATTATCATGCAATTAACCTATAGATAAAAAGTTGTTTCGTATTGGATTAAGTATATTCCTTCATTGTGTAGTCATAGTATATAGGTAAGCGTGTACAATTTTATCGAATTCCAGCTTGACACATTGCATATTTTATTAGCAAGACTTTTATGTTTGTTCACAGAATAAATCGAAATAACTTTTTCTGATAAATTTAAACGAACAACTTTTACATTAATCCTAGAATTTCAAATCTCGAAGTGTTTTTTCTTAATCACGGGTAGCTACATGGATTTTTGTCCTAAAATATTTAGTGTCTTTCCTGATTCCAGGAAATGTTTCCTTTGCTGATTTAGAAATTTTTGGGTAGGGAAACGTTTCTTGAGCATTTTCTGATTAACAGGATTCCATGTGACAGCAAACGTAAATGTTGTCTTGAATTTTAACTGTATATATAGGGAAGGCAATCCTAACGATATATAGTTACACTAAAAGAATGGCTGTTTTACAAAATCCAAAATAAATGCAAAAAGCGAAGATAAATACAAGAATTCGTGAATAAGAAAGCATGTAATTATTCCAATCGACAGTTGTACTGTGATTGATTTGTAGACTCGGTTCACAGCCTTCTGTCAGTATGGGCTCTTGACATTCAGAAGTAAATGAATAGAGCATGCTAACTTTCAAACCAGCATTTCTTTGCGAGACACGATTCTTCGATATTTGTCAGTTGCCAAATAAAGTAATCCATATGCATTCCTTCTTAGAGAAAGAAATTTTAAAAATTCAGTACTTCCCTAAAAACGCAAACTGAAGAAAGATATCAAAGGGAAAATTACTAAAACGATGTTCATTCTTCCATTTTATTCGTAGTAACATCTTTTGGTTTTCTACTCATAATGTGAAAAAAGCAGGTTACGGCATTTGCTGCTCTGGGGCCCAATTACAGCTGGCTGCCCTTTAATTGAAAAGTATCGTTTCTTGTCACACCATTTACTTCTTAGTTACTTTTTCTCTGGGTGGTTTGGAGGTCCCTCATACATTTCCAAATGAGCTACCTTGCTAAGGGAAAGGATGCCTTCGTGAAGGATCTTTTAAGGAAATCTGGTTCATATTCACGTCAGACATGATAAAAATAACAAAAATACCAATGCAGCCAAGTCGTTCGTCGAGAGTTGTACTTGGCTCGAATTGCCACTATTGAGCGGAAACGTTCATGCAGCCAGCCCGTTCGCCTAGACTCGGACGCAGGTCTAACTACCGGTGTTCAGCGACCACTCGGTTACTCACTCGGTTACTCATGGGCCTGCTAAGTTTGGGGAAAAGTTTAAAAAATTTTCTTTGGGGAAGGAAAAATATCGTTGTTAGAATAATGTTCTTGTTGCTCTCCATGCATTAATGATTTATCAGAATACTTCAAATGCTCAAGGGGGGAATGCAAAGAAAATATTTTGTTAAATTTTATTATGATTTCGTTACCGCTACACTCAGACGCACAAGTCGCTGATCGCTAGTAGTTCTACCTGGATTCATATCTCGACGAACGGGATGGCTGCGTAGTGGTAGGTTTTTCGTAGTTTCTCCCACAAGTAAAGCATACACAAGTTAGTTTCTTTTAAAAAGTATTCCACGAAGGTATACTCCCCACAGAAAGAGAGCCCTCGATTTGCTTTGCTTTAATTAACCCAAACGCTACACTCAAAGTTGGTCATTAATTATGAATTGTCTTGGCAAACAACAGTGTCTTTAGCTTTTGCATTAAGTTTTTTAAAGCTAAATTTACTGCACTTCCTTACACCGGAGACTTATCAGTTGACTGCCATTGGGTCACTGGTCATCTACGATGTGATACATGAATCATTAACATAAACCGAACATCATTTGTATCTGTCAAGGCCACTACACACTGACAACTTACAGGCTGATGGTCAATAGCAATCGCAGGTTAATGATATGGCTAGGAATTGAAATTTCACTGAAGCTCATAGATGATTAGCAAGCCTTTGTTTGTTATTCAGTAGAGATCTATAGACTGACGATCACGTGTGGTTGGGTACTGCAGAGTCATAAACTTGAATAGTCATAAACAGAATTGAAATTAATTAAATCTAAGAACACTGGTGGCCATGAATATGATGGTCACTAAGATATAAGCCACCGATTAAATCTATATTCACAGCCAGTGGTTTAGGGCAATGCATTGTTTGTTACAGTAACAATATTTGTAAAAGGAAATGGATGCTAATCACTTGGTAGCATTGTGGATTAGTTAGTAGTATAACTGTAACATAATATCAGAAATATTATAAAAGTATATTAAAATCGAAATCTGTTAAAATGTTAAGATCATCTTTAGTTTACCCGTTTTATAGGAATTTTTCCTCTTTAAGAAATTCGCAAAGAAATTGGTATGGAGATTTCTAATTGTGTACTGTTGATAAAATGGGGTTTTAAATATTATATCATTAAACAATAAATACAGTTGACGCTCATTACTGCAACATCTTGCGACAGGAACAGTTTCATTGCAACGATCGATGCAGAAAAAAGAAGGCCTGTCCCAACTGATGAGAATGTACCAAATCCACTTTTGTTGCAGCAACCATTAGTTAAAACTATTTTTTTAAAGACAAATGTGTTCGTTAACTATACCTTTCCTTCACCAGAAACTTCAATTTCCGGGTTGTTGTTGTCACCAATCTCATTTATTTGACATGTTCCGGGCAAGCCCACCACATTCGTCATTCGTCTGGGCAAGGAGTCAAATGCGATTGTCGTTTGCAAAAGCCTTGAGCACCATATAGGTGACAGACCGACTTCAGCTCAGTTCCGCTCCCCAATTTCGAGAAAGACCACCGCGGGGGACAGGTCCAAGAGTCTCACATGTCTCTTACCCTACCACCAACCTCTCAAAAGGATTTTCACATATTTATACCGCCCTCCATGCCGCACAGACACTATATATTTACAAAGATCCATTCCTTCTCCGAGATGCAAACCCGAGCCTTTCGGTACGACAGTCATAGTCACTAACTATTATCCCGGTTGGGAGGCACGTCCAACAATAGAAATCTTGTTGTTGGCCAAGCCTGTCATTCCATGAAGTGATAGTATTTGGTTCTAGCCATAAACTGGAGATAACAGAGTTGTAATACTATATCCTCTAAGAAAATTATAATCGGTAGAAACATATTAACCTCGGAAATCAGATACTTGACTTCAACATTTGTGTTTTGATTCTGCTAAGACTTGAATTCCAATAACTTTCACATAGTGATTGCAAATGCTGAGATTACTAGACAAACAAAGTTAGGCTTTAAACAAAGCTAACTTCACTTACACGTGTGGGAGAAACGATAACTCAAAGAAAGTAATTACTTTTCAAGAGACTAGAGTCAGTGACGTCACACAAGAGCAAACCTTGTAATACAGTAAACGCTGGAAAATGCATACCTCTTTATGTGGCAGAGATTACCATGAAAATGATTGAATTGAAAATGCCTTGTTTTATATAACCTTACCATTTCCTTTTAGATAATCCTTACCATTCCTTTCTAGATTTTTAAGGTGCTAAAATTAACTTCTGATTTTCATTCTAAACTCTTTAAATAAAGAAAGAAATACTAATTCAAAATTGCGATCTAAACACATTCTTGCTGAGTATAATAGTTCTGTGCATATTACATGAGTTTTCATTCAGACTATTAAAGAGTTATATAAGAGAGTTGCTTTTAGTCTGAATGACAAGAAAAACTTTTAAATGTGTAGAGTTCAAAAACCAGTCTTGAATTGTAAATGGTAAATAAATTCCTAGGCAAGTATACAGATTCATACTGCAATGTCGTATTGTGCACTGCGTCAGATAAAACTCTTCTGCTTCGCTTTGAAGATTTATATGCTCGTTGATGAAAGCGGAATTTTTATTTCTCACAGCTGAGCACCATGTGATCAAACTTTGCGGTTAAAAATGACAAAATAAAAAATAAAAAATAATAATGTAATTTATTCAAAATTCGTAAATTATTTACTGAAGTATATTCGAGTAAATCCCGATCAATTTAAAATATAAATTTCGGCAGTGCTCGCTTTTTTCGTTTTTAAGCAATCTAATTGCAAAAATATTAATATTGAAAATTTAAATACGGCAGTAATCTAACTATTAAAATATGCTTTACATTCAGAATTTACTTGATGAGCTTACGACTGAAAAAGAAGGCTGAAATACGTTACTTGAAAGCACTGGACAGCTATTGACTTAGAAGGAAGGATACCTTCATGGAGAATTTCCTAAAGGAAACTGACTCATTTTTATGTTACACATGAGGAAAATTACGAAACCTCTCATGCAGGTAGCGAATCCGAGTCAAAGTATCTAGTTCAGCTATTTTACCTCTCGGCCTCTGGTGGGCCGAATACAGAAATAAAATGTAAAAATTATTACACCATGACAAATGCGTATATTTTTGGAAAAAGGATTATGGCCTTTTTGAAACTTAGAAGGCAAAATTTTAACCATAGATTTTAATTAATGTGTTTTTTCAACAATTTATGACATAATTTTTAAACTTTTAAAGGTATCTAGAAGCAATAATCTATTTTTCATTCTAAATTTTAATAATGAACAACAGGAGGTACTCTTCTGTTATCGGGACTGCATTCGGAAATCTATGTATGTATGCCTGTATGTATGAATACATGTGTTCATGTATACATGTATATTTGTATGTATGTATGAATGTATGCATGCGTGTGTATAGCACACAGCACATGTATGAATACATTTTTTAATCCGGTCCCGCTAAACAGAAGGGTACTCAAAAGGAAATAAAACTTTTGTCACGTATCTTTTTACGTGTGTTACTCCAAAGAACAAGCTGGTTTATAACAGTAGTGATCAGGTACGCTTCCAGCGCTTTTTCTGGCACCCTTCACTATCTGTACCTTTGGTGCCGCGTGTAATCAAAATATATCAATAACCAAAATTTACCTTTACTTGTGAAAACAACTTAATTGACAGACTATCTGTCAGCTATCTGTTTCGTTCTTACCTGAAACCGTCACTAATACTGATCATAAAATATTTTTGTTGCGGAAGATAGAATTTCTTCAAAAATCTTCTCTTTGATGCAAGTGCTCTTAATATTTAAATGAACATTTAAATGTTAAGGATTAGTTTGAGCCCATTAGCGGATGATCCGTAAAATCGCTGAACAATGGTAGTTCCGCCCTGGATTCGATTCCACGGGAAAGTTTTGCTGCATGGGCGTTTTCGTGGTTTTTGCCATGTGTAACGTGTATACGAGCTAGCTTCCCCGAGAAAGTCTTCTACGAAGGCATCCTTCCTCTTATGCAGAGCAAATAGTCCTAATGTGCTTTGCTATAATCAACGAAACCAAACCGAAGATTAATTTAGTTGTTTTCTCAGCCTCGATATCACTATCTTCATTCAAGCTGTGTTAAATTATATGTTCGCCACCTTAATTTGTCAAAAGATCAGCTGAAGTTAAAATTAATTTGTTCAATTAAAACAAGTACTCGAAAGCTACTTAGCAAAGAAGGAATGTCTTCGAAATGACTCGCGCAAAAATATTAGCTTCCGCCTGAGGCAGCAAAAGAGAAAATATTTATTTTATAAAAAGCATTCATTGTACATTTTAATGATGCAAACTTCTTGTTGAAGTTTTGTGATACCAATATAGTCCTTGAAGCTTGCTAATGATAGAATAATCGGAATAAATTTAAAAGCAGTCATGCTTTATAACAAAGATCCGTCAATGCCGTTTACTGATATTGCATACTTAAAGAAATTCATACGAAAGTACGAAATTTTTGCTCAGATGTAAAAATATTGGGAAAAGTACACGTCAGATAAAAAAAAGGCTTTAAAATAATAAAAATTAAATTAGAGTTTATTAACAATAATAGAACAGCATATGTTTTTTTATTAGAATCCGAATGGAATATTCTTTCATTACAACTCTCGTCAGCGTCTTCTTATTTTCAGCGTTAGTATATAGATGGCGCTAGAGTAGAGTTACTACATACATCTTGGCGGTTTCATACATAATTCGCCATCCTACTTTCAGATGACAACATGGTGGTGTATTTAATTATGGCAAAGCACACTAGGGCTATCTGCCTAAGGGGAGGGATGCCTTCGTGGAGGACTTTCTAAGGTAAACTGGCTCGTATAAACGTTACACATGGGAAAAACCACGAAAACGCCATGCAGCCAGCCCGTTCGCGGGATTCGAACCTCGGATCGAACTACCAGTGTTCAACGACTTTTTCATTCAAATTACTGCTCGGCCGCTGGTGGGCCCTCCAGATGACAACATGAAACATTGAAATTTATCAAATTAGATATGTTACAGTATGCTGTAAAAACAACGAAACCACCAAATGAAAATACCAGTTAATGAGAAGTCTTGTAGAAACAACACCTATAAAAATAAGAAATTTAGAAATCAATTTCAAAGAAAATTTGTTTTGTTTATTACCAAGTCCAAAGGCAGTTGAGCATCAATTCACATGGAAAAATGTCCACAAAACAGAAAAGGTCAAATTATATTTAAAACAAACTAGTCCACGTTTTCATAAACTTGGCGTAAGTGCTTATTTTCATATATCCGTCGAAGAAACCGCACTTTTTAGCATCATAAGTCTCATTTGGCTTGCTTTTCTTATCTCCTAATGGTTTGAAAAACTTGGGTTTTAGCTTAAGACTGGGTCTATAATTGCATACGTTTGATTGACACTGTGTCGTGAAAGAGGAATTATGGGAAACTTACTCAGTCACGTTATCACATCATTGGTTATTATCCAAATGTGATTGATACACTATCTTTACGATACGCAGCGTTGATTAAAAAGTGACAAGGCAATCCTTTCTGGCATCAAATCTGATTATCTTAGTTATGGGGAAGCGTAACAGATCAGGCAACAGAACCTCTAAAACGTAAGAGCTACAGGAATTTAAGTAACAGTTACAGCTTCGCCACTTTGTATATAAACTGCGAGAAATACACGTGCCATTCTTGTGATATCTGAATGTAATAGCTCTCTTCTTGGTACCAGTTTCATATCTTTAATTCTTGAGTGTCTGTATGAAACTTTTTCATTCAAATTACTGCTACCTTTTTTTAAAGTGGAGTAGTATATACATATCAACATTCGACCTCTTTGAAGTAATGTATTAGTTTGATTCTATTTGTATAACACTTAGAGTCGTTCTGAGATAAATTAAAAATTTCGGTAATTTGAAAATATTTTAGAACAAGTCGAACATTTAAATGTTGAAAATTAATTGAACGAAACTGAATGTAATTTTTAATTCATTAATTTTAAAATGCAATTTTTTTTTAAATACAGTTAAGGGTTTAATCTTAGTATCCGGTGCACACGGGATTTGGCGACTTTATGATGAGCAATAAAAACGGGACATATACGTTGAGTAGTAAACGGGTCATTCAAAAAATATATATAGTTGTACATAGTATATACTTAATATATAGTGTATAGTATATACATAGACGTTGTTTGGGTGTGTATAGTATATACATAGACGTTGTTTGAGTATGTATATAGTGTATAGTACAGTAAGACCCCGCTTAACGCGGGGGATACGTTCCATCGAAGTAGAGCGTAATGCGAAACAGCGCTAAGCGAGGCTATCTTAACATGTAAATAATGGGGTTAGGGGAAGACGGATAAAAAATGGTTAGGCATTAAATTTAATAATGTTTTTTTTAATAAAAATAAAATCAAACATTTATTTCTTACAAAAATAAAAACAATATAAACGCATATACTTTTAAAAACAAATAAAATTCTCAGTCAGATCATTCAGTCTATTCTGGGTTTCCAATTTTCTGTCTTTTTGTTAAGAAGGCATTATGATAGATTGGCTTAATGGCATATTGCGTTCAATTTCGTCGTCAATCCATATAGACAGTCGTTTTTCCATTTCCTCTATAATGTTATTTCTAGAACGGGTAATTCTAGTTGCAGAGCTTGACGTAGTTGCAGTTGCCGATAACAGTATTTTTTCTTTATTCTTAAGAATTGTCCTTATTGTTGAAGTTGCCAAAATCAATGCAGCACTAATTTGAGATTGACGTTCACCAGAATCTAATCTTCTAATCACTTGCATTTGAGTTTCCAGTGAAATGCTTTTTCTGGTTGCTTTCTTTTCTTGTTTTTTATTATCACCCATGATAAAAACTAAAGATCATAATATTTGTCACTGTATTAATCGTTATAGTATTATACAAATTTAAACTTACAATAATGTCAACAAATGTTTCAAATGATAAAAATGCGTCCACCAAGCAAGAAACACAACTACATTGTTTCGGATATGTTATTTAGAAACCTAGCGCTGCGCACAATTTCGGAGAATCCCCGGGTTGAAATAAAAGAGCGCTAAACCGAAACAGCGCTAAACGAAACAGCGTTAAGCGGGGGTCTTACTGTTACATAGACGTTGTTTGGATCATTTTTGGTGTTGGCGATAATTTTCAAAATCGCGCCAAGGCTGCACCGTATACTATGTTTTTACCCAGTTAAGACTTTAATGCAACATTCAATTCAAATTTGTTTCATTAAAAAAGAAATTTTTTAACTAATTTTAAATTTATTAATTTAAAAAATAATTTTAATAAACTAAGCGCGTTTTATGCAACTGAAATCAAACTGTCTGAGCTCAAAGTAATCGTTCTGAAATCAAAGAAGAAATACACAGAACTGAAAAAACAATTTGCACTTATAGTGCGTTTCAAGTTGTACATTGATACAAATGTGTTAAGTCTGACATCAAAATTTAAGATCAAAAGATTAAAATTTAAGATCAAAAGATTAATCGCCAACTTCTGGGACATGGAACAAGTCTCAGAAACCTTATTGAACTTCCTTACGAAACCCATACATACCACAAATTGTTTTTGTCTTGTTTAATGCCAAGATTATTGATTTGTACCGCCCGGAAGAAAACTTATAATGATACTTTTCCGTTTAGCCAGCGCAGGCGACAAAGACGCCAATAATGGTACAACAGATTCCAAACGGAATATCCTCGCTGGTAACATTCCACGCCTCATTTTCAAAACAAGTCGCAGCCATTTCTTATCAGATTGATTGTTTCTTTCAATATTGCCATACAATTACATAGAATTTTTACCAGAGAGTTCGATTTTATACCATAAGGCCATTCGCGATAATTAGTCAATTACGATGCAATCACACCGCTCACCCGAAGGCGAAAATATATAGAAAAGTCAAGGGTTAAATTCATCATTTCTAATGAGAATGCACTAGCGAAGTAAAGCACTGATGTTTCATATAATTTTAGAGTAAGCTATTCGTAAGAATTGAAATAATGCTTTCATTTAAACTTGTATTCCAAATTAAGATTTAACTTGAAATTAATGTAGATAATTACTGAGAGAATTAGATTTTTGTAGCGCAGTTTACGTGAGATGAAATCACTTGCGTTCACGTGATATGAACCGGCGAATCAGAATGTTTTACCATGAAAGCATAGTAAATTCTTAATGTCTTTTTACAAATTTATTGTCTTTATTTATTGGCGTTTTTACAGAATTTTAAACGACATTAAAATGTTTATACCTTTAAAATAAAAAATTCTTATAACTAACATTTGTCTACATTTTTTATGTGTATACTGTGTGTGCGCCGGCGAAACCGAAAAGTGCGCTTATAATCAGTTTGATTCAACCTTTTATTGAAAGTGTGCTATTATAGTGGTAATTATTAATTCAATTTGTTTGTTTTTAAAGAGGGATTTCATCTTGAAAATATTTTATAAAATTCTAATAAAGAATTTTTAGCGGTGATGTTCGTTTAGAAATTAAACAAATGAGTAGAAATTAAAAGAATGAGAAGCAAATGAGTTCGAAGCAAAACTAATGCATGTGATACGAACTATATTGCTGATGCGTTTATTTTATTAACGTTGTATTTTCCTTCTGCTACGAAATGTATTATCTAAATTTTAATTATTAATTTCTGCCACAGGGTGGCCCTGGTAGCGGTCTGTTTGATGCTAGTAACTTTGCTTGTAGTGTGCATCATATGTTGCTGCAAGAACAGGAAAAGCAATCCTTCATCTGTTATAGGGAAGATCTTCTTCTCGGTTCCACCAACTACCCTTCTAACAAGTAAGATCCTTAATTTCTTGATTAAAGTAACTTTATTGTTTGTAGATAGTAATATATTCTTCATACATGAATAATAAAACTAATGATTAATGTACCGAATAGTAAATATCTGAATTTTATTAAGTCCGTATTTATCTGATGATACTAGTAAATATTTGATTATCATAAATGCAAGATCAGTTTAAAGTAATTGACAAATAGCTAAGGCGAAGCATTTGAGGTTCTTTGCTACAATGGCTTCTCACACATGTATCTGTTTGATACAACCATCTATTTTCAGCAATATTTTTACTGCGATTATCGTTGAACCAAAAAAAAAAAAAAAAAAAAAAAAAAGCTTTTTTTTCTTTTATTTGGAAAAAGTTTCGTATTGAATCATCTTTCAGCCAATCTGCTTTATCATCCTACTCCACCAAAATATGGTAAGCCAATAACTAAAATTAGTTTCCTTGCACGTGACGGAACCATAATTCTTGCAAAGGTTAAAGATTTGACACACTGGCTTTCTAAATGAAAATTTAGTATTTAAGGAACCACGTTTCGGCACTTTGTCCCAAAACGAGAAAAGTTGATATCAAAATGTTGGTTATCCAAAATAATCTCGTCGTATAGTGAGAATTCGAAAATAGATATGCCTATGAAGAAATTGAAGAGAAACTAATTTATTTTTTATTTGAATATAAGAAAAGGCAAAATATCTCCTACTATTAAGTCTGTTCCAAAGCTATTGTTTCAGCCATTTTCGTTTTCCTGATGGAAAATGAAAATAGCTGAAATAATAGTGTTAATTTCGCATACTAGTTTAGCTTTAGAAAACGAGAAAGATATCTAAATCGTAAAAACCGGCTATCAGTAAAATTATTTCAATTAACATTATTAAAAACACCAGCTAACATTCAGTTATGAAAAACCTTAAAAGGTGATTTGATATTTTGTTACGTAATAGTATTTGAAGCTGAAACTGAAAGCATTCTACCGTGATCTAGCTGAGTTTTAGTTACGTTCCTTCATGTCATTCTACTAATAATACTCGTAACTTACACGTAATGGTGGGCAATTCTTCGTCTGACACCAACCGGATCATAATCTACATCAATGTTTCTAAGAGAAATACAGGAATGATTGTATTTACTGTGGATGCGTAATTAATAATATAGCTACACATTCTTGGTGTTGTAAACTGGATACGAAGAATTCCATCTTTCAGGCAGAAGTCTTCAGTCCTTAGTCAGAGGCATTACCGCAGCTAACTATTACGCTAAACCATTTTTCTTCCCTGCCGTCATTTTCTCTGATTTGCTTAACAGAAGCAATAGCCTACTTATAAGTTTTATGGAATTTTTCAGCCTCTATCAGATTAGAAAAGAGTAGGTTCACACAGGAATAGCAGGTAACGAAAATGATGATCAGATAATCAAAGTTTCATCAGTTCTCCAAATGTTCCCAAAAGAAACATTCTTATACTCGTCGAATTTTTCAAAAATCGCTTTACATACTGAAATATCGTACATTCTATCCTTACGCACTTAACAAGTACCTACAAAATCACAAAGATGATTCCATTAACTCAATATTCAGCAATTTAAACTTTACAGCACTAAAACAATAAGACGAAAAAGAGAAAGAAGACTTTCAATTTACTAAGTTTATTATAAGTACAAGTATAACTAACTAACTAACTTTCAATTTACTAAGTTTATAATTACAATATTACTAAGTTTTATACAATCAAATCAGATATTTACTAAGTCTAAATACAATCAAATGACTGTCGCATTTTAAAAATTTATTTAATTCTGCATTTTGCCTCAAGAAACTTCTCTGGTTACATTCTTGTACTAATAAATGTCTTTTACTACTTGAAAAATAGTTTCTTTCACAATACGACACTATACAAATTATTAAAGACTAAGTTCTTGATTACTATAAATACAGGCTCTCTAACAATAACACTAAACGTAGAATTTTCATTAAAAGTAATTTTCTCCGTCCACAATTTGACAACTTCTCTCGAATTTTCAACAAATGTAAAGTTTTATTTCCGGTTGTAGACACCAGACCAGTTGTCACGTGTAAATATCAAAAAACGTTAAGCAGCCTGCTTAACGTTTTTTTATGAATAATCACCATGAAATGGAAGAGTCGGCAGAATGACATTGTAAATTGCCACAATCCAGTCCATACGTAGATGATCACCACCAACACATAATCACTGGAAACTTGGATATCATTCAAAATTCACAACTTAAAAAACCCGCGAGTTACGGTGTTAAATATAGGCCCGTCAAATATGTCAACAAAAATTTTAGAAATAGCATCAACGAATTTATTGTTATAGTTAGCTATCAATTTAATTTCCCTAATAATGCCTTTTTAAAATGAAAAGATGAAATCCTTCAGCAAATTAAAACAAAGCTTAAACTAACAAAGATTAAAAGTCATTTAAATTAGTCTCAACTTCTTTAAAATATTAAACATTTAAAACAACAATTTACGATCCCTAATTTAACTACTTTATTTTCGAAGGCGATAATATATTCAATAATCTACTAGAAAATAAATGGTACTATTCCGTTTTGAGAGCCGTAAAAAATTGCAGCGAAAATGTATGCGCAAAAGCGCCAAATCTAGCGCCCATTTAACAGCGCGTCAAATCTAGCGTTTTACAAAATATGTGTGTGTGTGTGATTATGGCAAAGCCTCGAGGGCTATCTGCCTAAGAGGAGGGATGCCTTCGTGGAGGACTTTCTAAGGGAAACTGGCTCGTATACACGTTACACAAGGGGAAAACCACGAAAACGCCCATGCAGTCAGTCCGTTCGCGGGATTCGAACCTCGGACCGAACTACCAGTGTTCAGCGATTTTACCGCTCGGCCGCTGGTGGGCTTTTACAAAATATGAAACAGATAATAAATCAAATTCCAAATTTGGGCTTGTAATATAATATCGGGTGGAAACATACGTTATTCAAAATTTAATGGCTCGATGTACCCTTGTTTCATCATAATGCGAGACAATACATACATTTTTGCAAATTCTTCATTATTTAATTTCTTTAAATATAATATAGGTCTCTAATATTTGGTGGCAACAATTTGAAAAGTGAACCGACATTTAAAGTTTTCAAAGCAAAATGCCAAAACGAAATTAATAGCCCTTTGGGCTAAAAAAAATGGAGAGAGAATTACAAATTTTGAAATCAACATATTATTAGTATATTAGTATTAAACTTTTTTTATCACACTTAAGACATCAAATAACCCTTATTGGGAAACGTTGGTCAGAATTACAGATTAAATAACTTTTGAACGATTTTTTCAAATTATTTTAAACAGTCAGCAATGAATTTTTACTACACTGAAGAGAAAAAATTGTATGGGAACTATGTGCTTTCGTTTTACCGATTTTTATTAATAACAGACCAGATTTTATAGCTAACTAAAAACAATAATATCTATTATGGTGTTAAAAAAACTAGCATTTGCACTGAAAATTGGAAGTTTTTCAGTATATTTATTTAATTATAAAGGCAAAATGGATAACGACGAAAAGTCATGTTTTGAATGTACAGATTAGTTATTATGATAAACATTAGCAATTGCTGGATATCGTAATGAAGAAGTAAGTCTCTGTTCCTTCTGTCTTCTGCTCCAGTTACAGATTTTATTTTCATTTATTTTAGACAGCGTATCTAGTAAGTTAATCTAAATTAAACTTACACTATGTGATATTCCCCCCCCCACCACAGCTGTATTTTGTTTTTCGCAGATAATACTATGAATTATCTGCATTTACATTATTAAAAACTATTTGCTTTAATTAAATTACATGTTTCTTCAGTACTATGTAACTTATTCTTAGATCAGCTAAGTTTATTTATTTTAATTTTCTAGAATTTTTAATTTTCTTCTATGGTTTATACTGTTTTAATTCTATGCAAAATTTCAGCTCGTGATCCCGAAGGTATTATTCAACCAGATGTCATGTTTTATACTCGACCACCGACTAGAAATCAGTTATCTCCAGCTATCATAGCTCATGCATTGCCTCCGATGACTGCAAAAGATAGACTGACTACACCCATTCAGCCCCTTAACCCAGCGTACCAGCCTTCCCAACCTGTGACTGTGACTACGGCAGCTACTGGGAGTAGCGGAAATGAACTGACTCTTCCGCCTGGATATGTCGCAAACAGAGAAGTGAAATATCGGTGAATGATTCGTGGCGCCATCTCTCTGGGTCACAAGTAAATTTAAAACATTAAATGTTTAATAACTGTTAACTTTAAAAATAATGGAAATGAACGAATGTTATCACTTTCTACATGTGATTGTTTTACAATTTTAGTCTCATGTTTGATTAAAGTAAAAAATTAAATAAAAGGTTAAATATATTGTTTTATTACTAGCAAATTCCGTATAATGAAGACATTTATTTTTTTTTAAATTGCATCATATATAAAATACTTTTTTTAAAAGTTAAAACTATTCTAAATATTATTATTTCTAACTTTTGTCAGGAAAATTAGAAATAATATATTTATAATATGGGATTATAATCTAAAGAAGGGAATTTGGAGCATATACATGGGTAACAGTTTATAATGTTTTGTTAATGTTCAAACAAATGTTGGCTAAAGTGCAGAATCGCCCACTTATTTGATTGGCGTTTGGCGCTTTTTATAAGAGTGAGAAGAATTGGATTTTTGTCAACTTTCTTTGACTTTTTAAGTGAAAATAGGTCGATGTGTACATGGATAAAGGGAGTGCAGAATGCCATTTTGTGCAATTCTGAGATTTCTTTTTTAAGTGAAAAAGGTCGATGTGTACATGGATACCGAGCATGTGCAATTCTTAAAAACTCGCCATACAGTGGGCGATTCTGCACTTTCCCCCAAATGTTAATGCTTAAACAAGCTAAAGAGTCAGTTCAAAATGGTTTCCAACTATTATTGGGGTTGGTGTGGGGGGAAGTCAACGTTTATTTACGTAAGTAGTTTCTCGTACCTAAAACGGATGAGATATATATCTATAAAATCCGTGGTTATTTCGCCGTAGCTTAAAGTGAACTGGTGCATTTAATTATTAGGAATTCATATTTGGTAGGAAACAAAAGATTAAATTTAATCTCACTAAGAAAGAAATTTTTCAGCGAATCGTTTTGAAAGTCTTTCAGTTTGAAGTTAAGTAAAATAAATTATGTATTGAAATTAAAATAAATTGAATTAAGTCCTGTACAAAGATACGTTCAGAACCGTCAGTATCTGCAGTAATTACACAAATAATTTTATTAAAATATGATTTATTAATTAATTTTAAAACATTATTATTATTATTATTATTATTATTATTTTTTTTTTTTCCATTTTCCTTAAATTTTATTCCTTACTTAGAAATTAATAATTTGCATAGTGAACTTCAAATAGATAGGTTCACTTTTAAAAGTCCATTGAAATTTTTCCGGATTTTTTGCTTTCAAGATGAAGGGGGGACAAGTTTATGTTTCTGATTGCTGTTTAACTTAAAATCCTCTCTTAAATATATAAAAATAATCAGTTGTCTAATTTTATTCCTATTAAGTTTTTCTATTGTGCAGTTTATTTTAATTTTGGAATTTACAAGCATTTTGTTGCTTCTCTTCTAATTACAACATTTACCATTTGTAAATAAAAAGTTGAAAATACATAGAAAACGTCAAATCTTCAGTTTCTCAGGATTCCGGAAGAAACAGGACTTGTGATAAAATACGAATGTTAATTGCTCTTCTCACAACTCACAGTCTTTGATTTGTTTGCGTAGCATAAACGGGTATCAAAATCTTAACAAGCTGGAAGCTAATTAAGACTTAATGTAAAGTTAACGGCAGTCTTTCAATTAGTCTTCACTTAAACCAAAAAATTAGATTCAACAGCAGTATCACAAAAAAAAAAAAAAAAAAAAAAAAGAAAGAAATCTCGCACATAAAATACCCCTGCTTGAAGATGCACGTGATGTTAATGTTAATGGATCGCTTTGAAATCGTTGAGTTTGTTAATCAAAAATTAGAAACATAAACCATTTTACAAAATAGTATGAAATAGACAATGAAACAAATTTTGGCTTGCAGATGCCCATATTCGAGTGGAGGACTAATTTATTCAAAATTTGATGAGGCACCGGTGTTTTTTCACAATGCGAGAAACATACGAGTATATACTTTCATGCAGATTCTTCACTATTTAATTTCTTTAATGCAGGGCTCTAATATTTGGTGACAAAAATTTAAAAAGTGATTCCGACTTTTATAGTGAGCTACCGCCAAAATGCCAAAACGAAAGCCCATCTGGGGTTAACGCACATTTGGACTAAAATTATAATGTTATAAAATATAGTGTTATAAAAGAAAACAGTAAAAATGGCAATAACCTGCATATCATGCATACCATAATCAACATTTCATTACTATGATCAACATTTCTTTTCTTACCATTTTTTCTGCATATTTTTTCTTTTCTATCTCATGATTTTTAAATTTTGAAAGTTTAACTTTTGGAGACGTAAACTTTAATTATCGAGGTAGGAGGTCGTTATCTGAAATTTCCGAATTACAATTTTTTTTTTTTTTTAATGTGTTTCTTATTTTGCTGCGTCTTTTCTTTCTCTTAAGATGTTTCATACGATTTTTCTACACAATATTCATACAATGATTTCAGATTTACAGATGTTTACCTTACATTTATACTTTATAATCTGTACTTTCTGATTTTTCTTTTTAATTGCATTTTTCTCTCAAACAATAGGTATTTTGTTGGTATCCAAAAAATGAAGTATCATCAATTTAAAATAAGGCTGTGAAAATATGTTGTTACAGTATCTTACTGAAAACAGAACTCAATGGAAAAGTTATTGTTTTATGACACTTAAATCGCAAGTTCTTATAATATTTTATTTTTTAAAAATTTTTTGTATCATATGTAGAATTTTTTCCCTTCAAATTAAAATCTATAATAAAGGAATTTTGTTTTACCTTTATCAGAGTAATATTTTCGTTAAACCTTAAAAAGACATTAACAATAAGACCACGCATTTTATGAAATTGTAATAAAACAGAGGATCTACTATTCTTCAAGGAATTTTGTTTTATAAAATACTTTTTGCAGAGCAAGCTCAGGATTTTAGAAACAAAAATATAAACATTTAATTTCTACCCACCTGGAATAATACAACTATTTATTTATTATATGGAATTAAAATTAAAGAAGAGATAAAAACTTAAATAATTTGGCAAAGAAGTTTGATCGGCGAAATATAGTTAGTATTAATTTTCAGCAATATATTTCATTGTATCCAATTTTTTTTTTTTTTTTTTAGTCTTTCAAAATAATGTTAAATATTTCTCTGTTCCTAAAAAATAATTAGTCCAAAGGGGCTTCGTCCCTGAAGGAGTATTGTTTTTGTTTTGCGATTTTGCGTCCAATCACTCTGAATGTCCGTTTCGCTTTTCAAACTGCTGCCACCAAATATTCTCCCCCTATATTATAATTGAAGAAATTAAATAATGAAGAATCTGCATAAATGTATGTATGTTTCTCGCATTGTGATAAAACAACGGTACCTAGAGTCATCCAATTTTGAATGACGTAATCCTACTGCCAATATGGGCATGTGGAAACCCAAATTTGGAATTTGTTTTATTATCAATTTCCTATTTTGTAAAACTTTAACGAATTTTTGATTAACAAACTCAAGGATTTCAAAGCAAGCAGTGGCAACGTTTTACAGGGGGAAAAAAAAATTTTATCTCCAGCGCGTGAGACTGTGTATCAGAAATTCTAAAAATATACTCAATTTAAAATTATTTTGCGATATTGCTCTTGAACTGAATTTTATCGTTAAAGTGAGAACATGATATTTAATAAATAAATAAATAAAGGTAACACACAAAATGTTAAAAAAAAGACTCTTTGGACATAACTTAAAATCTGAAATCTTTCAGAATTTTTTTATTAATTCTTTTAATTTTTAAAATATAAATCCACTGCATAGCTTCTTCGCATTGCAGACATCATGTTTAGAATTAGATATTTCCGTAAGAATTTCGCGGAGCTAAAAAACGTAAAAATAACACAAAACTTTCATTTTCTGGTGAAAGTAAATTAAAACTTTCATTAATTTTTGCAATGCAGTAGAGTGCCGTTCAGACCCGTCTCAGTAATTTTTCTCATTACAGTGTTATACTGTTTAAATTTGAGCACATTGAGTCAAGTCACAAATACTGTATGCACTTGTCTTTGTCACTAATCGTTTTTCCTCAGATGTTGTCCGACGATACCACGACGCCTCCAGAACTAATCAGTCTGCTGATCTGAAAAAGTTCCTTGACTTTGACATTCATTCAAGTCACCATGTAACAAAATGAGTAGAGGCGATGTAGTGTAGGTAGTGATGAGAATTACAACACGAAATAGGCCTTCAGATTAAATACGAGTTTCGAACCTTTAAATATTTATTTATTGTAAATTCTGAATAATAAAATTTAGAAACATTGTCTTATTTCAAAGATAATTTAATCAAAATTAACACATTGGAAATTAATGTATCGGTTAACATTCATTTATTGCAAATTCTGAATAATAAAATTTATAAACGTTATCTTATTTCTTATTATTCTATTACATATCTTGAGTTATGCGAGATACATACATATGTACATCCAGACGTCAAGGAAAAATATCTTCTGAATCCGTTTTAAACCCAATTTACAATACTCTTTGTCAGAAACAGTCCTTTATTCTGTCCGTACGTACAGATGTCATGCAAAAACATCGTTCAAATGGATTCGAGAATGGTCAAAATGGATATTTTCGTTGAAATATGATACCCATAATTTTTCGCCATTACAATACGTCCTTTACTTCGCACAAAGAAGTAAAAAGGGAATCAAAATTATATTTCGGACTATCATAAAGCTCTACTCTTCGCTAACAGTAATAATATGCCTTCTTTATGATATAATTGCAGAAATTAACATTAAAGAAAGTATATATACAAGGATGGGGGGGGCAAGCAAAGTACACTTTCGTGACATTTTGCTTGTGTTTCATTTTTAGAATTTATATCATAGTTTTAAAAGGACCAACGAAGTAAGCTTCGTTTCATAAAGGTTGGAGAACATGCTTATTTTTATTACAAATAAGGAAATAAAAATTTTAAAAATAGTTACGATATAATAAAATTTTCTTTCTATGTGACGTGACTTCCTTGCATCTGCACTGTGTATTTAGCATATACGTCTCGTAAAACTAGATTAGTGCTCAGGAATTTTTTTTTCCCCCTTGTGTATTTTTCGTTGAAATGGGGAATGTATTCTAATTTAAAATATCAAAACATTATTTCGACTCTTAACGTAAAACACCCCTTTTTTAAATGCCTATTATTAGCTCACACTCTTCCTATATCTTATTCAAATTTTCAATCGATAATAAAATATTTACCCACTCAAGTTCAAATACATTTTTTTTAGACTTGTAGTGGATGACACTTGATGTTAATACAGGTTTTTCACATATTAAAGTCAATTCCTACTTATTGATTTCTGTTTATCGGAACTAAAGATATGCTGTTTTTATTACATATATTATAAGACTTACAAATAATGACCCTTTATTAGGAATTCTCGCATGCTGTAAAAATTAATTTTATAACAACTTATAAATAATAGTACATGACTGTGATCAATGGGATTGCAATATTTAACAAAAATAAGTGGCAACAGTAAAACAGAGTTCTAAAGATTTTGAAAGTGTATGGAATTGAAGAACTGTAGTTTTACAGACTTAGATGAAGCGGATGTAATGTCCCATTATGTATGGAAAATTCCCCCCATATTTCTATGTTAACGTGATAATAATATATGTTTAAAATATAACTCTTTAAAATGTCACTTGCTTCACAAACGGAGAATGCGAAAAGAAAGCTAAAAGAAACTAAAACACAATGCAAGCGACGATTAATAATCCATTAATATTATGCTCTTCGCAGCAGGTCAAGCATATGTCACCTTAAGTCGTGTGAAATCATTAGATGGAATATTAATTGAAGAACTGGGCCGCTCGAAACTCACTAGAAAGTTTCCTTGTAAATAATGAAGCATTACAAGAGATGGATAGAATGAGAAATTATAGACCACCATCAGCTTCATAAATCAGAAACGAAAAAATGTTAATAAAAAGTAACTAAAATAAAACTTTTCTTTGTTGACCTAAGTAGGAATTGACTTTAAAAAAAAAAAATTGTATTACTTCTTTGTTGTCAAGTTGCATAAATTTTAGTTGTTCAGTTTCGAAAAGGAAATAACGGTTGTTTCTTTGGAAGTTAACCCTTTTTTAAAAGCATATTATGTGCTTTCTGAGTGCAGGAGGATTATAAGTAGAAGAATCAATGTTGGAGTGATTCGGTAAATAAGGTATTAGTAAAGAGTAATAAGTAATGCCGTTCGATTAAATCTTGGAAACCTTTGCGCCTGGATTTGAAAAATCGCATCGTGGAAATGTGGAGAATAAACGTAGCTGATTTTGCTCCTACGTCACGGTTTTACAGATGATACATGCTACTTCATAAGGTTTTCCCAAATCTCACGAAAGTTAATCAGTCCATAGCCCCTAAAGGACATGAAGCGAATTATCACTATGTATGAAAGTAACCACAAAGATTTGGAAAAGTTTAAATAAAACTTTTTATTTATACACAATTTTGTACATAAATGCACATCCTTGTGCTAAAAAAATTAACCACAACTCGTAGTGGGGAAAATAAAGTAATAGTCAATTTCAATTTAAAACGCAGAGTTGTAGTCAAGAACTACAGAACCAAATTTTACTCTAAGCTGGCTCAAAAATTCTAACTGGGGAATCAAATTCAAATGTTGGCCATTATAACGCAAAGCCGAATAATTACAACTTATCACAATTGGAATGAACTAACGTATCGTGCCCGCGAAAGGCAGAAACACACTCTGTGTTACAGTTCAAAAACTTCAGTTTAAATGCTAGTTAAACTGGTGAGGAAACGGAAAGAAGAAGTTATAGTAAAGGCTGAAATTATTAATGACTGTTTAATTTAAACAATAACCTTATAACTTGGTTGTAACAAAGCAAATTACTCAACAGCGGAAAGAAAGGAAAGGTCTATTTAGTTATAACAAAGGAAATTACTCAAAGGAAAGGATTGGATTGGATTGGATTATTTAATTATGGCAAAGCACATGAGAGCTATCTGCCTAAAGGGAGGGGTGCCTTCGTGGAGGACTTTCTAAGGGAAACTGGCTCGTATACACGTTACACATGGGGAAAACCACGAAAACGCCCATGCAGCCAGCCTGTTCGCGGGATTCGAACCTCGGACCGAACTACCAGTGTTCAGCGTCTTTTACCGCTCGGCCGCTATCAAAGGAAAGAAATCAAAGGTCTGTTTAGTTATAATAAAGCAAATTACTCAAAGAAAAGAAATCAAAGGTGTATTTATGATAGGGTGTAGAAAATATTGCATGTGGAAAATGTAAATTTTTATTGCGAAGCTATAGAAACGTTATCACTAAAGTCTCGGGGGGGGGGAGAAATCACATCAGATTCTTTTTAGTTAATTTGGGAAGATGTTGACAATAAAGGTGTATACAGAGAAACAGAGAAATATTAATAACAGATAGACGTTGAAAAGAATTGCAATAATTCGATATACTTTCTTTTGATACTTTATTGGTAACATAAATAACATAATCAATAAATTGGTAATTAAATAACATTTTGTTTGCTCCAAATTCATATGAGATGCTCCTGTACAGTAGTTTAAAATTATACTGAAATATAAATTTATGTTATTTATTATTTTATTTTATTTATTTTATTTTATTTTATTTTATTTTATTTATTTTTCCAATTTTATGACCCCTTGTGCAGCAGCCTTCCAACAGGCTAAAAATTGGTGTTGTTGCCGCAAAATAAAGAAATAATTTCTATACATTCGTATTCTGAAAACTGTGAGAATAGAATATGGAATACAGTACTACGGAAAGCGCGCGAAATCCAAACACAGTGAATTTTTTCTGAACATTTTTATATTTCAGTTATGAAGACATTTCGTTCAAATGCTCCTCCCAACGGCTATGCAAGCATGATTGACTTTTGCCAAAGCGAAGAATTTATTGAAACACATTTAATGTGGCATTACTGAAAATCATAAAAAATTCAAGTTTTAAAATACAGAGAAGAAATTTGTTAGAGATAGAAATGTCTTAATTTCAAAATGATATTTGCATTTCCTTTCCTTGGGATCACTAGATTTTCCTAATCAATAATTGAAAAATAGTTACTTGCAATTTTTTCACATTTTGGGACTTCCCCCCCCCCTAAAAATCCAATTTTTAATTTATGGAGGTGAAATTTTTGAAGGAAAAATGCCTGGTTTATGACTACATAAAATTTAAAATGGGCGGCGACAAAATACTGCATCTGGGAATAAAAAAATATCAACAGTTCTTTAAATTCGCATAAATATAAATAAATAATTTTTTTTTTTTTTTTTTTTAAATCTGAAGGTTTTCAGATTTTATATTACACCCAAAGGGTCTTTTTTTAATGTTTTGTGTGTTACGTTTATTTACTAAATATCGTGTTCTTTGTACTTTAAACATAAAATTCAATTCAACAGCAATATCACAAAATAATTTAAAAACAGGATATCTTTAGAATTTTCGATAGAGTCTGGCGCGCTGGAGATATTTTTTTCCCGTTTTATTGTGTGACGACGCAAAATGCCAAAACGAAATTAATACTCTTCTAGGCAAATTGCCTCTTTGGGCTTATAATAATAAAACATTCGAAATTTCCAAATTCTGGCTTCGAGATGCCTATGCTCAGATGCAGGACCACGTGTCTGTAACATTTGGTGGCTCTACGCGTTAACGTTTTTTCAGAATCCGTTAATGAAAGCACAGACTCGTTATTTCATGATAAATATGATAACGTACAATTCAGAATAAGAATTCAAAAATAAGATTGCTGCCAAATTATAATTCAGGTTACGGCATTCAAAACAAGATTACTGCATTCAAAATAAGACTATTGCATTCAAGAGTGCGTTTATTGTGGAAACAAAATATGTAATATAATGAGCCATTTCCCAACTTTATATGGGTCTGATAGCAGTTTATCGGGATAAAATGTATTCAAAATAATTTTTCCCAATTTGCTTCAGATAAATTGAGATTCCAGTGCAGCTGAAAGCTGAGCAAAAAATCTCTGTTTGTTATTACTTTGATAGCTGCCAAAGAGCAAAGACCTTTCTCCCGTTTAACAATTTTATCAATTGACTTATGAAATATTCACGAAGATTTTACCTCAGACCAAATATGACATAGGTATCTGATCGTGTTTTGAATAATTACATCAAATTCTAAATTGACAAATAAGAATTGATTGCCTACCGACGCATTAGACAGGTGCTGTGTTGAGTGGGTTAGGTAGTAGACGCCATTCAAAAGTGCTAACAAAAAATGACGAACTACTTGAAGCAATATATTTTCAGAGGCGGTATATCGCCCACTATGAATTAGGAGAAAAAATAATTAAAAAATTAATTCAACTAACACTCTTCCACTTTGGTATTTTTAATGGCAACACGAGTTCGAGTAACGATCTCTGTATTTCTTCAATCGACGAAACACAAATCTTGAATTTGAATTCTTTATTTACCTGAATCTAAATAATTTGCTTCTTTTTTAACCATCTTCACTCGGTTATTTAACACAGAATTCGGATGTCACTTCTAGGGAGATGTCGTAAGCATTTAGCATACTGGTCGGAAATTCCCTGTCAGGGTACATTAATTTTATTAATGATTAGATAGGATGATTAAGCTTTTGGGAAAATGCATGTTCGCTTAAAAATTTCTTTGAAATGGCGTAAAAAATAAAACCGAAATGTGGTTTTTATGTTGAGATTTATAAAAACTATCAACCGGAATCAGTATCAATCAAATATCAATCAAGTTCACTCACTTCATTTCTGGGCTCACCAGCGGCCGAGCGGTAAAGTCGCTTAACACTGGTAGTTCGGTCTGAGTTTTGAATCCCGCGAACGGGGGCTGGCTGCATGAGCGTTTTGGGGGTTTGCTCCAAGCGTATAAGAGCCAGTTTTCCTTTGAAAGTCCTCAACAAAGGCATCCCTCCTATTAGGCCTTCCTGGAGGCTTTGACGTAATCACATAAACCAAACTCATTTCTAAAAAAAGGGATAAGGAGTGTTGGTATATGTAAAGTAGATTTTGTATAATGTCTTGTATAGCATGAAAAGATAGATAAGCAAGTCTGAGACTGTATCCTATAAGAAATACACTTTTCGTGGCTGAATATAACTCGTGTTGATGTATGAAACGATATAGATTGTGCCTGCATTAAGTTTATATTTTTGGTAAATTTTTCTTTGTAATTTTGTAATTCGTAATCTATATTTTCGTGAACAAGTATCATCGATTTGCTAGTTGGAAGTTCAATCGCGAAGTGGCTAAAGTGCAAATGGTTAATCCTTTGCATACCGGGCAATTTTGACAAGATCGACAAGCAACTCCAATACACAATACAGGGATACTTTCCCAAATAAAGATTTTCATTGGGTAGAAAAAATGAAATAATAATTTATACTTAAATTACGTTGCAACACAAATCAAGCTGAAATTCCTTTGTGCATTTTGGCACACACCAAATTATGGTGCGTGCCAAAATGCACATGATTGCGCATGATTGTCGCATGATTGTCGTAGTAAATGGCGGAGTTCAAAACGTAAATATTACCATTTGGATTCCGGAGAATGATGAAATTTCCAACGGTGCTTAAAAGTATACACAGCTACCATTTACCAAGCTTGAATTTTTTAAAAATATATTGAAGGCTTAAATATGCGTTATGCAAAGTAATGAAGTTTGATGAAGGTTGATGAAATTTTCTTCTTCAGAAAATTAAAGTCTGACGTGCCCTCCTATCTTCTAACTCAAAATTCCAAGTTTGATTTAACTACGGCTTACGATGGCTCAAAAATAATAGTTGGGAACAAAGAAATACATAAAAAGTTTAGAAGCCAAAAAATATACACCAAACGAGAACGAGCCATAACAGAGTAAAATAAAAGCAGCCCAAATGGTCTAGTGCTATCTTCTTAAAGAAATCTCAACTATGATCTCCAAGACGCGGGGTGTTCATGCGAATATTTCATTGTTTATGTAGTGCTTTGATGAATAAAAACGATTTTTATTCCTCTGTTATTCCTTGGTTATCCTTGGCATGATGTTATATTTCAGTGCCTTATTCAGTGTTTTTCTCTCTGAAACCTCAGGATTTCTTAAGTGAGGAAAATAAGCGACCACAAAAAAAAAAAAAAAAAAAAAAAAAAATCACTAATAAAACTGATTTTTACCTTTTATAGAATCGCTGACATTTTACTGTGAGACAAAATGAGTTTGGGAAAATTTTTTCAGCTGTGTTGCAGCCTCTTTTATGAAGTCTGGACAAATTCATACGAAAATTAATATACTTGTATTATATATATCATTTCCCACCTTCTTAACCAATATATTTATTTATCAGCTGAAAAATATTTTTTAAAAAAATAGAAATCTGTGAAACGTTGGAGGTAAGAAAGACTGCCTCCATGCTGTGAAAGAAATGCAATTAGGTTAAGTTACCACATTAAGCGTAATTTTTACGCAGAATCTTCGTTTTAGCTTGTTTGTCGCATCTCTTTCAAACATGTTAGAGCGATTAACAATTAAATGCACATTTTATGTTTGCTCCATGAATTGCGTCTCCTCTCTAAAAGCAAACCGAAGAGAAGGAAGGCGACAGGGGGTTAGAAACATCCCCCCATATTTGTGCCCGTCGCATTATGTACTATCTGTAAGTCGCAGATACAGGCCGGAGGCGTCAGTGGTATCGGGCTGCCTGTCAGTCCGGGCGTCCTGCACCCCACGTGACGAATTCCACGCTCTGTTCCCCAAGAGCTTTCCCGTGTCCCCGCTCGTAACTTCTGACGATAGGACCTTATCTCCCACTTAGGCTCGTCCGACGGCTTGTCTCGGGGGGCAAATGGTCGCCTCCCCGATGCAGCATTTCCCTTGGATGAAAGGGAAAACATTTACCGTTCTCCTCATTGTCTCCTACAATAGGTTTTAATGCTATTATAAAAAGGCCAACTTATTAATGAAACATTCTACCTGAGAATGACGCCTTTCAGCCTGGACACGAAAGCCTCAGGCCAGAAGTCTGGACTTGAGTCTTTCCGAAAAGTCTTGATGACCATGAAATGTTTAACCATACAGAAATGAACAAATTTTTTCCCTCGTTACGATAGTAAGAAAATGTTAGTAACTCGTAGGAAATATTCGTTAGAGATTATCGGTATTGTATGATAGTCTGTTAGAATTATAGTATATTTTTCAAGCAAATAAAAATTTCGGTAAATTTCTAATTCAGTTCTCCTCAACAAACAAACGAAAAAAAAAAAAAAAAAAGAATAAGAAAGAAAGAAAGGCCTCATGCGCTCTTTTCTTTCTTACACTTCTGATTTTAAACTTGTACGGGACGTCATAAATTAATTTTTGGTGAATTACGAAGCGTTTTGAAATGTTTTGCTTTGCTGTGCAATTACCTATTTTAGTTAATTTTTATATTTATTTATAATTATTAATAACTAGACAATTATTTATTATTATTTTATTTATATCTTAGTATTATATTGATTCCTTTCCCCACCTCAAGAACAACTTTTGGGTATGGGTCGTTATAAACTCCAACTACATGCATGTGGGAGATTTGGAAGCTCCTTTACACGGCAATTTATTTTTAAAAAATCGTTCAAATCATACGGGGTTCTATATTTTAGATGCTGAAACATCAAATGAAAAGAAGACAAAACAAAAATCAAACATATATAAAATAATAGCAATAAAAGATCAGATTTAGCAGCCTTAAAACGGATTTCATAAAGAACATTAATATAGTGTAGGAAATCCCCAGCTATGTAAAAAATATAAAGTAAAGCCAAAACGATGATTTGCAGAAACGTAAAGACTCATTGACAGATAGTATGCTAAAAATTCGCCTCTCGTTTTTGAATAGCAGTTTCGACTTAAATACATGTACAAACACTCGTGTGCGCACACATTACCTCTTTCACAGCGAAACTGCCCTTAACGCCCGTGAATTCAGACAGCGGCAAGTCGCCCGAATGCCTACATCCATTTTATACCTGGTACTTTCCCCATTACATTAGTGCATGGTTCATTGATTTCGGGAGTTTTAAATGACATGGCAATCATTCTTTTGAAGCGACTAAAGTAGTTGCCTTATTTGAATTCACTTCCCTCTCCTTTCCTCCCCCTGGGGGTCGAAGTAGAGAATTCTGCGAAGCTACTGTCTAGGATCTGTACCTAGGCAGTCTCGGCCACAGGGGTATAAAATTTATGAACTTGGTGGTTCTGAAGGCCCCGGGAAAGGTCAGTCATTGGCCAGCCTCGGCGTCTGGCATATCCTGAGCGGTTGGATCCGTAGCCGGGGGGTTCACCCCCCCTCCGGTTTGTTGGGTAACGGCCCTCTGCGACGGGCTTGCCCAGGCGACTGGCAGGAGCAAATGACGACCAGTGCTGCCTGGTGTCACATCCAGGTGGTGCGCTGCTCCCCTGGAAGGGTAATAGGGGAGGTTGAACCTCCACGAAGTGCCCAAAGGAGGAGTGGATCTGTAGTGTGATCGAGTTCACGAAGCAGGGAATGCCCAAATCTTCTTGTTGTTTCCTCTTCTTTGTTTAGCAATTGATGCTCGCAACTGCAATCCTTTCCTATGGGGAAACTGCACGCAATGGGTGAAATCGCACAAAGATCCCAAAAAGAGAAGTAAAAACCTCCTTTAAATAGGTTATTGTTAAAGCTGTAGCAGTTTACTTGGCATGGGGGAAAGAAATCCATTCCAACAGAAGTTCGTATACACAGGCGTTTCAGATGCTTGAGGGTAATGGATTTTGCTTCTCTCGATGCCAAAGAGTTAATAAATAATTACAGAATTAAACTGTAATTAGAAGACCAGATTATAATCTGACATCTCCAAGAGAAGCTTAAAAGCTAAAAAAATATATTTTAATTAACGATACGCTAATATTGGATTAAAGACTTGAAAATGCAGCAAGAACTCTAAGGGTATTAGAAGAATTTGAAGAGAAACCTTTTTATATAAATGCAAAACATTACAACTTAAGAATATTTTCATGTAATTTATATTCATGTGTCGAGTAGAGCATAATTATTTTGAAGATTTATGCAGTTTTAAGAAAAATTATAGGAATCTAGAAGTAGAAAATTCTATGCATCTGGAGCACAAGCTAACTGAGATCGAATACTCTGAATTGAATAATTTTGATGTACAGAGTTGCATTGCTTTCATTTTCAGGAGGTGAGTAATATATGTGGTTCTTTTAGAATTTCAAAACTGAGGTTTCTGGAAATTCTAAACAATACAAATGAAAATCTAAAACCCATATTAAACTAGGAATGTGACACCCAATAAAAAATGTTTCCGGAAAACACGTTTCTTTCAAAAATACAAAGGAATACTTCCCAAAAGAATACTATGCAGAAGCATAACATTTTGCATGGTAGTGATAATTGATCTACCCGTTTGAGTGACCTGCGAGAAATACAGCTTTCAAGGGTCGCAAATTGTTGCGAGTATATATGTGAGAATCATCGCTGAACGCAACATTTTTTTCCATGCTGCTGGTAGAAAATTGTCTTTCTAACTAGTTTAGGGAGGATTGCTTTTCTTGGGAACACTTGTTATTCCATTCTGCTAGGTCTAATAAAGCCATAAGATGCATAGTGTATGCCTAAAGTGTAGGTTGCAGGAGAACAACTCAGTAAGATTTTTAAACATGTTAAGTATCGCTACAGAATACATTACGAAACACAAAATGGTATAACAGCATGGTTATTTCCGTATTTTTAATCCTGTTTTTCGACATACAAGTACGAGCTTTTCTTAGAAAGTTCTTCTCAAGGCATCTTAACACGCTGCCTTCTTTATAGCATTATAGGCTCCTGCACCATTGACTTCTGATTAGCCCTAATTTTGAGTTAACCCTGAATATCGTGTTAGGTCATTTATATATAGCAAAAAACACAAGGGCTATCTCTCTAAGGGAAGGGCTGCCTTCGTGAAGACTTTTTAATGGGAAATAGCTTGTATTCACTTTACACATTGGGAAAAAAGACGAAAACCAACCATGCAGCAGCCCGATTGCCGAAGTTCGAACCCGGATCGAACTGTCAGTATTCAGCGGTCTTAACCACTCGGCCACTGGTAGATCCAATTACTCGGGAGCAAAATCGATAATGTTTTGCATTTCTATATAACTAAGTTATAAATGTAATGTGCAATAGTTAATTTAACTTATGAATGTAATAAGTGTTGTAAACTTTGGAATGAACGATAATCCGATAGTGAAAGGTCGAGGCTAATTATTATTGAAATTTTTACTATTTAAGAAGTGTTGCAAACTTTGGAATAAACGATAATCCGATAGTGGAAGGTCGAGGCTAATTATTATTGAAATTTTTACTATTTAAGAAGGGTTGTAAACTTTGGAGTAAACGATAATCCGATAGTGCAAAGTCGAGGTTATATAGCGGATGCAACATCACTTCCCAACCAAGCTACAATAATTCCTTATGTGTTGCTGTGGATGTGTGAGATCTCGCATTGTCGTGAGGGAACACGATTCCTTTGCGATTTGTCAGTTCTGGCCTTTTCTCTTTTGGTTGTTTAATCAAATTTCATATATTGTTGGCAGTAAATATCTGTATTGATCATTTGGTTACGAGCCCACCAACGACCAAGCGGTAAAGTCGCTGAACACTGGTAGTTCGGTCCGAGTTTCGAATCCCGCGAACGGGCTGGCTGCATGGGTGTTTTCGTGGTTTTCCCCATGTGTAACGTGTATACGAGCCAGTTTCCCTTAGAAAGTCCTCCACGAAAGGCATCCCTCCCCTTAGGCAGATAGCCCTATTGTGCTTTGCGTAATTAAATACACCACACCACACCATTTGGTTGCTTGGAAGCAAACCAAAATGCACTACACTTTTGTTATCCTACCAAACTGGCAGCATGATCTTTTTCTGGTGGCAGCTTTCAATATGATTTATGCTGATTAATCATTTGTCTGAACCATCATCTTTTTTGATTAGTTTTATTGTAGATGGTCCATTTTTCATCACCCGTGATAATTTGTTTAAAAAAAAGGTCAACAGCATTACGTTTGAAATGCGTATTGCAAATATTGATTCTTCGTTTCAATGAATTTCTTTCAATTAATACGGAACCCAAATATCGAGCTTCTTAATGAGTCGAAGACATCTTATGTGATTTTCAGTTGTTGTGCGTCAAACATTTAATTATTTTGTAATCTCTCCCACATTTATCTGATGATTCAGTTCAATTATGGTTTTAATTTTGCCATCATGCTCTTCAGAATGTCGGCCAGAACGCTGGTCAACTTCAAGTGAAAAATCTCCAGAATGAAATTTTTTAAACCAATTTCAAAGCATGCATTCTATTAAGCAATCAACCCCATAAACATCCCGTATCTCTTTATAGGCCTCAGCCGAATTTTTTCCTTTATGAAAATTAAAAAAAAAAAAAAAAAGCGTAAAATATATCGAAAATACTTATTTTGTGCTCCACGTTAATATTGACCGCAAAAATAACAATTTTAAATAAAAATACACGAAATTTGTTACCAGAGCAAGTAAAAGTTTCAGGTAACAAATCTGAAATGAATATATATATAAAATATTTATAAGAATAAGAAAACAAACATAAAGGTAGGCTATTTGTGCAAACTTGAAATAACTCTCTCACCAACCCAATAAAATAATTTTATCTAGAAATTCAATGATCGAATAAGTTTGATTGTTCTGCTAACAATCGCTCACGTAGGTTTTAATTTTATTTAAAAAAAATACTCTACTTTCTTTTAATCATCCCTCCCTTCCTCCTTAAAAATGAAAAATTCATTTATTGCAAACGGAACCAGAAAAATAAATTAAAAAAAAAAAAAAAAAAAGTCTGAAAGCTTTCAGGTTTTATATTACGCACAAATGGGCGTTTTCTTAACGTTTTGTGTATTACCTTTATTTATTAAATATCATGCTGGTCGCACTTAAACCACACAAAATTCAGTTCAACAGCAATACCACAAAACATTTAAAAGCAGCATATCTTTAGAATTTCCGATAGACAGTCTCGCCCGCTGGAGATAAAGATGTTCTTTCTTCGTACAGTGCTGCCATTGCTAGCTTTGAAATCGTTGAGTTTATATAAGAAGATTATAAGAAAGGATTACGTTATTCATAATTTGATGGCTCTGTCGCTCTTTGAGAATGCGAGAAACATGCATGTATTCATTCATGCAGATTCTTCATTATATAATTTCATTAAATATGATACAGGGGAAAAGTATGG
This sequence comes from Stegodyphus dumicola, assembly GCF_044657685.1. Lineage (NCBI taxonomy): Eukaryota > Metazoa > Arthropoda > Arachnida > Araneae > Eresidae > Stegodyphus > Stegodyphus dumicola. The sequence goes on from NC_140777.1 coordinate 137,129,536, forward strand.
GGTGGCAACAATTTAAAAAATGATACGCCGTTTATAGTGAACTGACCGTTTATAGAAAACCGAACAAAATGCCGTTTTGAGATTAATAGCCCTTCTGGCTAGCTCCTTTGGGCTAAAGAATAAATTCCTCCTATTAACATAACTATGAATGATATGCAATCATGAATCCAAAATTTATTTTCTTTCCTAATGTCGGTTTAATATTCGAAATAAGATTTACTGTTAATACTTAAATGTTATATTAGTCTTTCCTACAATACGAGATACTAAATGAACGGCGAGTATAACATTTGCATAACCTTTTCTCAAATAATTTTTTATTTATTTTTTTCAAAGAGGTTAAAAATCCTTAAGGTTGTGTCATTTAGTTGATAAATGCGAATATAAAAGCGTCCAGTAATAAAATACTATAATTATATTTTAGTTAAAACTGATTTAGGATGAATGCATTTTTCTCAACAGCAAACTAGCATAAAACGTCTGCCTCAGTTTCTTCTTCTACTTTCATTTTTATATTTACGTCTTTCTCTTTGCATATAAATATGTACATATGGTTAAACAAAACGCATTATTTTACTTTAAAAGGAGAAAAAAAAAAAAAAAAAAAAACTATCTGCGTAACAGACATTTGCTGCAAACAAAGCTGCGGACACAAAGCTGCAAACAGAAAAAAAATTGCTTAGCAACATCGTGAAAGTATTCTTACAAGCAAGCTTTGAAAACTAGTATTTAAAATACCATTCGTGAAGCATCATTATACATAGGGAAAAAGAGAGGTTAAAGGGAATTTTATTTTCCCCTGTAATACTTCTTCCCTCCTGTGGGAACTGGAAATGGAGTTAGGCGTAGATTTAAAATGTTTTTCGCTGGGCACTTTACTCACGGTGATAACCAAAACTTTCCTTTATAGGCCTTCGTAACCCCCATTTTAAAAGTACTATCGGGAGGGTGCTTTTTTGATAACCTTTTCGAGTAATCTCGAACTCAAGCGCCGTCTGGCGGCATAGATATTCCTGGGGTAAAAAATGAATAAACGTGCTCAGTTCCCTTCCAACAAGCGCTACAGCAATAAAGGCTCAATTACCTTATTCAGCGTTATGCAAAATCAAGACTATTTTTCATTTTTCATGTTCAGATTAAATTAATTTACATTTTCAGGCTAAAAAACATTTGCAGGCGTTTGCAAAATAAAGAATATCTCGAGTTTACTAAATGAGTACATCAACGTTCAATATTTCTAAATCAGTGGTTTTCAACCCTTTTTGCTCCATGCATCTCTTTCACCAATACTAGAAGATCATTCCCTCCTCTTTTCACAAACTCGAAATATATATATGTATGTATTTATCGTTAAAGTTTATAAGACAGTTGTTTCGTAAAATATTTAGTTATTTCATGAAATAATTGATCAAATCAGTTAAAGTGTATAATAAATTAACAACTCCCCATTTTAGCTAGTTATTTGATGGATTAACTAGTTATTCCATAAATTTACTAATGATAAGCGCCTCCCAGACAGCACAGTGGTTAGGAAACCTACTGCGGTACCGAACGGCCCGGGTTCGAATCAGGGAGAAGGCATGGATATTTGCAAATGTATAGGTGTCTCCAAATGGGCAAGGAGGCAATTCAAATGTATGGCGAAACGAAAGTCCTCTTGTGTGGTTTTGTGTTAGGGAAGAGAGGTGGGAGACGCCTCGGCCCATTCCTTGGTGCTCTTCCTCAAAATTGGCCTGGATGTAGAAGTCCAACCTTCTTGAGGCTCTGACAACTCTTCCATGAATTACATGTGCAAGACAACTAATGATAGGCAGTTAAAGTGTAAAAAAGCAATTTAACTAAATTATACACTATACAAAATGTTATTTATACAAAGCCATATTTTTTTTTTTTTTTTTTTTTTTTTTTTAACAGAGATTACTAAAATGGTATTTCGAATTTCATAAAATATTATTTCTGAAACAACACCCTGAATTTGGGCCTAATCTTTGAGCTGTAGCAACCGACCAGAGCGATTTCTCCATATCCGGCACTTCTTCGACACTTTTTTGTTTACAAACTGGTTTTATTATCTATTTCATATTTTATCAGACATTAAAGAATTTTTCATTAAGAAACTCAACGATTTCAAAGCGAAAAATGACAACACTGTACGAAAAAAAAAAAAAAAAAAAGATATGATCATTTTAAAATTATTTTGCGATATTGCTATTGAATTGAATTTTATGGTTTAAGTGCGAAGAACATGATTCTTAATAAATAAAGGTAACACACTAAACGTTAAAAAAACGCCCCTTTGTCCGTAATGTAAAATCTGAAAGCGTTCAGATGATTTTTTTTATTTAGTTACTTTTTTTTACCCCTTATTTGAAAAAAATCCTTTATTTTCATAAAAATAGCTAAAACTGATTGGGTGTCACCTGTTCTTCTATCAGGTATGCATGTGGCAATGTGCAATATAATTTGAATGTTTAGTTCAGTACTCATTTTCAGGTAAGTTTTTAGCGTTTAATGTAATGTATGCATTAACGAGTTTTTAGCATAATAATATGCAATCGTAAGAAGTGTTCTATGTTTTTAACATACGAAGTTTTTAACGTGTAAAGAATTTTATGTGCTTAATGCAACAACTTGCAGCTTAATTTTTAATGCCTTGCATGGTCATCTAATATCTTGTCTTCGGCCTATTGCTTTAGAAAATTGCGGGCATACCCGAGTTGTCTATGCAATCCGTCCATACCCGAGTTGTCTATGCAATCCGTCCGGGTGTCTTGTACTGCTCTCACTTGTCACCTGTCAATTTCGTGCATTGGGATGTGGACTGTAAGCCCTACAGAATCTTCAGACTAAGATTTATTTCTCAGTAGATTAAATGTGTCTTCCTGGCTTGAATTTCCAAACATCCTTTAGAATTTTTCTCTTTCCTTATGAACATACCGTTCATTAAAACACAATTTTCAGATCTTGAGATCAACTATGTCTTCCCAAATATAGTCTTTTTAATAGGATATATTTACAGATGCATTATATTACTGCATTTTTAAGAAGGAACGTCACTGCACTTTTTTGTATTCATACATCATAAAAATTAATATTTTTATTGTTAATAATCCTTTATAGTAGGTTAAAAATACTGTACTATTTCTGACCAATCATTTCATTTTACAGCCTTTTGAATTCGGAACTTGAATTAATATCACCTTATATATAATGCAGTATACTGCAAACAAAGCGGGAGGAATCCAGTCAGCTATTTTTACACTTTTTTAAGCTGGGTATCAATCGTTATTCTATTCTATAAAATAACTGGTTAAAGTGTAGGATTAGAATTTATTACACACTTAACTCACTTAATCAGTTATTTCATGAAATAACTAATATATTTAAAATGGCTATAAATCTAAGCGTTGTTATTTTATTATCTTTTACTGTCTGTCCACTTCAACATCTTTCAAAACGTTATTTATCCTTCTATATTTTGTCAGCTACTGTTTTCTAAAAATCATTTCCTTTTAAACTTTTTCTTGCTGTTGCCATTTACCATTTTCTGAACTCTGTCTTGCCGTGACCACGCGCTCGAAAGCCTCTGGTTTACGCTAAATATTATTCTGTGAAATAACGAATTTTGTGCTGTCACACACTAAGATTCTTGGCTTAAAGGGACTAATGTCTTTATTTGAACTGAGTATTAATTTTGAGTTATGGTTTGAATCTAGCAAATAATTTGATGTTTACTTGGAAGTAAGATGAAACACTCTCTTATTTTAGTTGTTGTTAATTGATGGTAGATTGGATTATCCCCTTGATAAGTCGATTAATCTGCGATCGATGACGATAACTACTTTTTCAGTATTTAGAATTTACTTTTGGTTTTGGTATTTTTGCGATTTAAGATTTTTCTTTATAGATTTTTAAACAAGAAGTTGAAATTGCTATTTAAAATACTAATTTAAATTCTGACTGATTTTTTTTTTCCATTCGTGGTTTTAAATTGAATTTGTATCCCTTGGAGATGGTATATGGAAAGTTTTCTTATTATCAATTATTAGTTTATATATACATACATTTATTTTGATTTAGATTATTTTTAACACTTTTTTTATAAATTAATAAATAGAAAGGTTTAGAAAACGTTGATAAATACCAAAATTTAAATAAAAGTATTTTCTTATATTTATAAACCAAAACTAAATACTTAACAGTTAAATAAAAGATTGACTTGAAAATTCCTTGAAATTAGAAAATTCCCCCAAGAGAAAATTCTCCCCTTATTGAGAACCCCTGTTCTAAATGTCATAATTCTAATTGTATATTTTTTTCACTTAATTATTAGAAATGAAAGATTAGAAGAAATGAAAAAAAAAAATGCAAATGTTCTTTGGTAATTTAACGAGGGGGCTGTTCTTCCACCTGTTTGACGTAAATCAAAAAGCAATAATGAATATGATTGATTAATTGCAACTGTCTTTTTATTATTGTACTGGAATTATAGATGATGAGTCTTAAGCTGCAATGAATTTACTTTACATTACAATTCATTGAAAAAAGACGGAATGTAGCTTACAAACTACAGCTGTGTCATACTTTCCAGTGAAGAGATAATTGTCTCTTCTCACGTTATATTGCAGATCTTCTAAACAAGATTTGGCAAAACTGATTGCTATAATAATAAAAAAACCTAAATCAAAACAAATTCTTGAAATTCTGAAGAGACTTTTTCTACCATTTAGAAGTTAAGTTTTTATGTTTTTGCTCATTTTTCTAACAGTTATTAGTTTTTAGTAATTCTTTTTCTACCTCTTCTTCAATCCCAAAATGATAATGCACTTTCGAAGTGTGAAAATTAGCGATTGATTAAAATAAGAGATACGGAAAATGGGGAAAAAATTAATTTTAGATTAGTGATCTTGATAATCTCAATGTTAAAGTTCTTAGCCGCTAGACATGAGAAGAGTACCAGCGCTAGGCATTCTGGAACTCTGTGCAATATCTGCGGGTTCTAAATTCTGCTGCCTGATACATCCCCAAATCCTAAACTTTTGTTTCTTCTAAATACTGCTGACCAGTGCCTCTCCTATATTTTAAAAATCGTGCCCTTCCTAAATTTTGTTGGTTGGTGATTTTCTAAATTCTAAAAACGTTTCTGCTATGGGCAGTTTACGCAGAAAGGCTGTTAAATTCGTTTTGGCATTTTGCGTCGTTCGCTATAAAACGGCGCTTCACTTTTCAAATTGTTGGCACCAAATATTACAGACCTGCATTATATTTGAAGAAATTAAGTAATGAAGAATTTGCATGAATGTATGTATGTCTTTAGCACGGTGAAAAAACAACTCAGTATGTTGTTCTTTCACGAATTTCACAGTGGACTGTATCATCTTTTATTTTAATTGTGCTAACATACATTACACACATATATATGAGAACTTACATATTCGACTCGGATGGACATTCTTGCCATCCACATACGTATGTATCACTAGACCGAGCTACCAGCACACTCAATCAATGGTGGCTAGCTTTCCACGTTGTTCTTTTCCTACTCCTGGTTGCCAGATCACTCAAGTTAAATAATACTCTCCATAGATCTTGGAATCACTTCTGCCTTAACAACAATGGTAAATAGAGACATGAAATTCTGAATAACATAACCCCCCACTCGAATATGGGCATTTGGAAGCACAAATTTGGAAAAAAAAAAATTTATCGCCAGCGCGCGAGACTGTGTATCGGAAATTCCAAAGATATGCTCTTTTTAAATATTTTGCGATATTGCTGTGGAATTGCATTTTATGGTTTAAGTGCGAAGAACATTAGATTTAATAAATAAATAAAACTAAAATTAATCATATGTTATCGTAACTTTTATTTGTCTTTCACTAAATTAGTTTATATAACAATGCAATAAAAATAATTACGAGAATATAAATAATCTGTACTTTTGTAAATTTAAAACGTTGAATGCAAGAATGCAAAGGTTTCTTAAACTTCGATTCTGAAAATGTTTTTTTCTCGGTATCAAGCTCGTTCCATCTAAACGCTTTTATGTTCAACTTCTCTCTAAACCTTTTATCTAAGTACTTTTATTTCATTAGATGATACATTAACAACTCATCCTGAGTTTCAGTCGATGAAAGTTCAAAGCGCGAAATAAATAACTTCTAATAGAAGATTACAATGAGTTGAGGTTCTACTAATGAAACTCTGATAAAGGTAGAATTCGATCCACCTCAAACTGAAACGAGTGTCGCAAACATGGGGCGTGATACAGCAACTAAATGTCTCCTAATTAAGGTTTTCCAACAAAAAATTGCGACCGTTTGCCTGAGAAAACTCGAAATGCGCAGTTCGCACGGAAGAAATCTATTACGAATCATTTTGGAAGAAAGATAATGTGATTGAATTTGTGGTAAAGATTTGAAATAAAAGTGTCAAGAGAGTGGAATTGCTCAAGAAACTTGTAAGCTGTCGTCCTCGAATTGGTAGCACCTAGTTATGCTTTTGTTATACGTCTTCAGTGATTGGAAAGGAATTTCTTTTGCCGCTTCTTAAATTTATTGCATTTCTTAGAAAATTGCTTCGTTGCGAGTCCGTAGCAAGCAGGTCATGAATTACCTTGTACAACCTTTTACTCACATACTTATTTAACATCTCGATTACCCGTGTTCAATAAAGTAAAATTCCTGAGGTTTAATGTCGAATTATATCGCGTCTAATCATAAGAATAAATAACAACAATAAAACAAAAGATAATGCGCAAAGCAATAAAAATTACAGAAGGTAAAAAATAAAATAAAGTAAAACTAAGAATTTTAGGTAAAATCATGAGATTTCGAAGCAAACAGTGGCAACACTGTACGGGGGGGAAGGACATTTTTATCTACAGCGTGAGAGACTGTCTATCGGAAATTCTAAAGATATGTTGTTTATAAATATATTTAGCCCAACTCGAAACGTGTATGCAAATGGGGAAAAAAAAAAGAAAAAAAAAAAAAAAAACACCGCGTCTTTAGACATAGTATAAAATCTGAAAGCTTCACATTTTTAGTCCAAAGGAGCTTTGTCCCTGAAGCCCTATTGTTTTCGTTTTACGATTTTGCGTTGAACCACTATAAATGTCCGTTTCACTTTTCAAACTGTTGCCACCAAATGTTAGAGTCTTGCATTATATTTAAAGAAATTAAATAATGAAAAATCTGCATAAATGTATGTCTATTTCTCTCATTGTGATAAAACAACGGTACATAGAGCCATCGAATTTTGAATGACGTAATCCTCCTACGAATATGGGCATGGGGAAAATCAAATTTTAAATTTGGAATTTGTTTTATGATTGATTTCATATTTTGTAAAACTTTAACGAATTTTTGAGTAACAAACTCAACCATTTAAAAGCGAGCAATGACGACACTCTACGGTGGGGGAAAAAACCTTTTGATCCTCAGCGGGCGCGGAACTGTGTATCGGAAATTCTAAAGATAAACTCATTTTAAAATTATTTTGCCACATTGCTACTGAACTGAATTTTATGGCTTAAGTGCAAAGAACATGATATTTAATAAATAAAGGTAAGACACGAAACATTAAAAAAACGCCCCTTTGGACGTAATTGAACCTTCAGATTTTTTTTAGTCCAAAGGGGCTTTGTCCCTAAAGGACTATTGTTTTCGTTTTGCGATTTTGCGTCGGACTCATAAACGTCGGTTCACTTTTCAAACTGTTGCCTCAAAATGTTAGAGTTGAAGAAATTAAATAATGAAAAATCTGCATAAATGATTGTCTATTTCTCGCATTGTGATAAAACAATGGTACATAGAGCCATCGAATTTTGAATGACGAAATCCTACTGCGAATATGGGCATCTGAAATCCCAAATTTGGAATTTGTTTTATTATAGATTTTATATTTTGTAAAGCTTTAACGAATTTTTGATTTACAAACTCAATGCTTTAAAAGCGAGAAATGGCAACGTTATATAGAAAAAAAATACTTTTATCTCCAGCTCGCGAGACTGTGTATATCGGAAATTCTAAAGATATGCTTAATTTAACATTATTTTGCGATATTGCTCTTGAACTGAATTTTATGGTTTAAGTGCAAAGAACATGATATTTAATAAATAAAGGTAACACTCAAAACGTTAAAAAAACGCCCCTTTGGACGTAATTTAAAATCTGAAACATTTCAGATTTCTTTTTTTTTTTTTTTTTTTTTTTTTTTTTTTTTTTTTTTTTGTCAATTTTTATAATATTTGTACCTCAGTGACCCAATGAATTTTTTAAACATTGATTTCTTATTTAAAAACAAAGTATTTAATACATCTCATTTATTTATTATTGTTACGAATTTTGTACATAGATAGATGATTTTAGTGAAATTGTTGTATTTTTGTGTGTAATGAATGCAACATGAAAATCTAGAGAGACGAGCTATAGTAAGAATACAGAGGCAAATCGATTTAACATTGAATAAACGGGTATCTCGGTAATTTGGCGAGATATCGCCAAGTTGGCAACGGTTTGGAGACTAATTTTTGAGCTCATGCGGCGCAAACATAACCCTGCCTTTCTATCCATAAACTCATTGACTCGTTCTGATCATACTGTGAGTTTGGTTTGGTTTGGTTTACTTGATTATGGCAAAGCACTCGAAGGCTGTCTGTCTAAGAGGAGAGGTGCCTCCGTGGAGGACGTTTTAAGGGAAACTGGCTCGTGTACATATTGCACATGGGGAAAACTAAGAAAAACATTATACTGTCAGACAAATGATATGAATCACAAAAACATACTTGCAAACTGATTAAAAAAATTAATTTCTTGCACGAAAATAATATTTCATGCACAAACAAAGACATTAAATACATCATTCTTGTGTTAAACTGAAAAGATATGTTAAAATTCGTTGATTCTCAAGTAGTTTACGAAGTAGTTCTTTTTCAACAACAATTAAGTTACATTAGGGTAATTGGAAAAGCCGGAGAGATGAAAAATGAGCAATCGCCTTCGCCGGGAATCGAACCACGGACCTCTGGAATACCAGCCAAGCGTGCAGAACCACTACACCACGAAGGCCCGCTAGGATGGCGGGAGAAATACCTTATATACTCCTCTTTTTAAAAGGGCGACTGCGGTTTTTAAGGGATCCAATCGCCAAATCCTGGGTGTGGAGATTCATCATCCACCACCCTTTTAGTTCGGGCGCCACTGTAGAGTCATTAGGATATTTCGGAGCAGGAGAGAGAAAAACTGAGCAACGCCTTCGCCTGGAATCGAACCACAGACCTCTGAAATACCGGCCCAATGTGCAGAACCGCTACACCACGAAGGCACGCTAGGAAGGCGGGAGAAATACCTTATAAAGTAAATCTTGTTTTAGCGCATTATATGGACTTGCTGTGGCAAACTGGATAAACTAGAATTTGCAAAAGCTTTCCTTAATGGCAAAGAAATTGTGCATAAGATGAAAGTTTGCTTTTTCATCTCCAAATGTTCATTAATTTCAATGACTTCTATTATTTGAAACGAACAAGAGAAATTTTACTCCTAAAACTTCTTCAAGCAATTAATTTGTCAGTCTAATAATTTTTTTTCTGCTCGTAAATTCGCCTTCAGTGCTTGCTTGGGAATAGATAAGCCGCAAAACCATCGACTTTTTTAACGTGTTGGAAGAGAATGTCACATTAGCTTTCAATAGACTGAAGAAGTTGTTAATTTTTTTTAAATCCTTTTTCAGCCTTAAAAAAAAAAAAAAAAAAAAAAAAAAAAAACCTGGTATCGCGTGCTTATACTGGCTAAGTAATTACACCATAATTCATTATATCAGTTTGTTAATGGACACCCATTCACAGTTTAAAAAGCCAGTATCAAAAGGCAAAACTTTTTCATAAGCTCTACATGCGATTTTTGCAAAGTATGATGTATCATTTTACAACACGTTCTGGTTTGCTTATGAAACAGATAAGGCTTTGAATAAATAAATATGCAGGCTTTTATCATTCTTTAAAAACGATCTAAGAGAAGTATAGATTGTTTTCTTCAATACCGCAAGAACAGTTATTTCATTCACTTAATGGTTTATATATATGTGTGTGTGTATGTATATACAAATATTGAATTAATTAATTGAAATTCATTGAAATCGAAATAAATTTCCTCTAATACTTGCGCAATAGCTTCAAAGTAAGATAATAATAATTTATTTACTAAAGTAATATTGATTATATTATCTCCTAATATAAAGTTAGTAGAATGTATCTGAATGAAGTATCCCAGAAGTATGAAATTTAATCCCGAAAATAACATTTTTAAAGGAACTTGAATTTAAATCATGAAAAGCAGAAATGAAAACTTCTAATATAAAAATTAATAAACCAAATAATTATCGTCATTGATCGGAAATTGGTTGACTTTTCAAGGGGAATGAACTAACCCCCCGTTCAATTAACAATAATTAATAAATGCGAAGATGTTTCGTCTTTTACTCAAGTAAGAATTGTGATGCCAAACTAGTAATTTTAGTTAAGACCAAACTTGTAAGTCGAGTTTTAATTCAATTAGTGAGATTAAAGTGAGATGAATGAAAGTGAAGTACTATAAAGAACTCATTTTAAATGTAGCAGTTTCGCTACATTGGAAAATTTTTTATACAGTTTAATTACAAAATATGCAAATCTTTAAATCTTACAGACACCTTTTTTTGCTCTCCCACAGGTTTAAGATAAGCCCGTTTGTTTAAAGATAAGATATTTAACGCCAGCTTTATTAAGATAATAGTTAATAAAATTTGTGTGAATGTGATTTTCTTTAACACTTGTGTAGGTAAAACTGTCTTCTCTTTTAAGTCACAAACATCTGTTCATATTCTTTTAAATTTATTAGTTTGGATGAGTATTGTATTATCAATAACTTTCTTAGAGATATTGGAGCTCCAGTTCATAAGTTTAATTGAAGAAAAATTAAAGACTCTTCTTTTTTCAAAAAGTTTAATTATCTTATAATTAATTATATATGAAGATCAACATATTCTATTTCTTGTTGACTCTTACTGCTTTTATTAATTTTTAAGCAAGAAAGATATATTTGGAATTTTTCTACGCGTCAAAATTATTAAATGTAGTACTATTATCAATATAGTACCTGTAGGCGTTAGCAAAACGTTTTTAAATTTATTTGGTCAAGAGATAGCTGAAACTTAAATTCTTGAGTAAATAAGTGAAGGTCAGAAAGTTGGGTCGATAAGTTCGTTCCCATAGAAATTCCATTTACTTTTTTTAAATTGTGTTATTAAATGTAGTATAGTTGTTTAACAATGTGCATTTGAGGTAAGTTATCCATCTATCTATTGTAATTAGTATGAGAATTTCTGGAAACAAGTGCGGATGTTGTAAGAGATTATAGTAAGTTTCTTGTAAGGGTGTATAAATTCTTGAAAATCATAACAGTTAATTTGTTTCATTTCAAGTTGTTGAATAGTAGAAATGATTGTAAAACTATTATTAATTCTCCAACAAAAATTGTGTTCTTTCCTAGCAGAGTTAAAAAACAAATCATTAATTTTTTTAAGCTATTCTGCAAATAAAGTAGTCAATGTTCTTTTTATAAGTTTTAGTCTCATTGGCAATAACTCTGAATGTAAGAGTGGTATTATGGAATTTGGGAATAGCATAAAGGTTTATAAGGTATTCCTCCCACCTTCTTGACGAGCCTTCGGGGTGTAGTGGTCGGCGCACTGAGCAGTATTTCAGAGGTCCATGGTTCGATTCCCGGCGAAGACAATTGATCATTTTTCATCTTGCCTGCTTCTAAAAATATACCTAATGTCTCTACAGTGGCGCCCGAACTAAAAGGGTGTTGGATGATGATTCTTCTCACCCAGGATTTGGCGATTGGGTCCTCTAAAAACCCCAGTCGCCCTTTAAAAGGAGGAGTATATAAGGTATTTCTCCCACCTTCTTGGCGAGCCTTCGTGGTGTAGTGGTCAGAACACTGAGCCGGTATTTCAGATATCCGTGGTTCGGCAAATTTTACCGTTGCAGCTGAAGAAGGAGGTTCTATATTTAAACCTTCGAAACTAATCATTACCCTACTGCAGTTGAAGAAGAAAGTTCTATATTAAACTTTCGAAAAATTCAAATTTATGAATACTAAGTTGAGTTTTGTTCTTTAATTTCTCCAATAACCGTTATTCAGCGTGTTATTTTAAATCAAATATACAAATGTTTTCAATTATGCGATCATTCAAAGGTAACTCCATTATGATGGTAAGGAGATTCATGTGAATCAAACTTAATTTTCAATTCCTTAATTTAGTCGTGCAATGAACATTGCATGTGTCCCCGGCACAGTATCCAAGGAACCGCCGAAATGATGTTACTAAATTTTAGAATGAAATATTTTCCATTCATGGCGAACAGGAGGGAGCACGAAATCTTTAGCTACCTCCGGGCACTGAAAACCCTAGTGAACATAGTGATGTTCAAGTTTGGATTTTACACAGATCAAAACAGCATTTTTAACTTTTTTTACCCATGCGAAACCCTTAAAACAAAACAATACTTTTGTTAAAGGGACATGAGTACTGAAAATGATTAGCAATTTCTCAAAACTTCAGGAGTTCTCACAAAAAACAAAAATTCTGGGCCACGCCGGCTAAGAAACGCTAAATTAGAAGAAGGATAATATTTATTTTACAAGCATCTCCTCGCTTTTCATATTTTTGCGTTATGTAAATAGATCCACATATTCAACACGCATGATATGCTACTTGAACTTATTTTATCATATTTTGATTTTTGAAGATAAGCTTTTGATCACTTGACAACATTTTTGTGCTAACTTATTGCGTTGTTTAAATCGCACATACTGTTGAGTGAACCAGTAGACAATGAGTATATCATTCATTGGCGTTTTCGACAGTTTTCTATTTCTGGAAGTATTCTAGTTTCTAGCTTGCCGAATAAGCAAAGCGGATATATATCCGATCCCATGGATCTTTATTTAAGGTAACATTAGCTTACCGAATGATATCTATACACTGTATAAAAGGAAAAATATTTCTTTCTTTTAAACCATAACTGAAAATTACATGGAAATATCTTGATAGCTATCAACAGTGCATTGCTGTGCAAAGTGTAGAAAATCAGGATCCTCTCTGTTCAGAAATAAACTGACCTTTATTTCTCGACGATTGCAAGTTTTGAGGAAAGGAATCCTTGATTTGATGTACCCACCAGCGGCCGAGAGGTAAAGTCGCTGATTACTGGTAGTTTGACTAGGGTTGGAAACCGGTGAAGCGATTGGCTGCATGTGAGTTTTCATGGTTTATGCTAAGTGTAACGTGGATACGAGGCAGTTTCTATTAAAAATTCCTCCTCGAGAGCAAAAATGCAACACGGTGCAAATATGCGATTACGCTGCGAAGTATAAGAACATGTCGCCAAATTTTGGCGAAATGTCTCAGTTGATTGGCGATTCAGTCTCTGGGGTAGCTTTAACAAAGAAGCACTAGATTTACTGACAACGGCAAACTTAATCTCCGCACTTGATATTGTAGTTACTTGCCGTCTTATGAATATGTCAAAAATACAGAATATACTAAATATAAAATTATTATTACGTTCGTCGGACTCGAGTTCAAATCCTAGAGAAGTCCTAAATGTTTGTAAGTCTATAGTGTCTTTGCGGCATTGGGGGGGGGGGGGGGTTCTTAAGATATGCGGTGAGCCGGAAGCCCTCTCGAGAGGTCTGGTGGTAAGGGAAGAAGGCTAGATAACTCTGCATCTATTCCCTGACAGATTCTCCATTAAAATTAGGATGGAGCCGCGCAAAATCGTATTGTCATTTATAAGGTGCCTAAGGCCTATGCTAGTGCATGCTAAGGCCCATGCTGCCTAAGGCCTATGCTAGCGACCGACGCAATCTTGAGCTCCTCCGCACGATAAAATTGGTGGATTTGTTCTGGTTATTATCAGAGAAGACAAATAAGTCACAACCACAAGAAATTAACTTATGTAGTGCACTTTACAGTTTTATAAATTAATTTATGTTTAATTTAATTGGTGTTCACAAAATGGAGTTTTATTGATGGAGAAATAAAAATTTCAAATAGGTCACTTATTTTATGAAAAGAGAGAGTATTTATTGTCTATGTTCAACTCCGGTTTTCTGAAGAAAGAGTGAAGTACCTAATATTGAAATTTAAGATATTTATTTATAGCCGACTTTATTTTATTTATAGTCGACTTTATAACCAGACTGAAATTAGACGCATCGGCTTTTTATAGCAAAATATAGCATTCCATCGCATTAAATTAAAATGGCTTTTTATATTAAATGCCTATATGTAACTGTGATCCGAAGATCATATAATTTCATTTTAAGTATGTAAAAAATTCAATATTCCTTTTTTTTAACTCCAGATGCGCTCTTGGTTTCCATCCTCATTTTTTCGTTGATTCACTTTTGAGTCGAATCACTTTCGTGTCTGAATCACTTTTCAAATAAAAGGAAGCTACTACCAATGTTATTGCCATGTATAATTTTTAAAAATATAGCGAATATTCAAAACAAATATGGAAACACAAATAAAATGTTGTCACCAAATCTTATGCAGCATATTATTTTTAAAAAAATAATGTAGTGATTGTAAAAAATTTACGCAATACTCAGCACTCTTCGGAAATTCTAAAGACATGCTGTTTATATATATTTTCTTTGAATATCTTAATATTTTGTATTATATATATTTGAATAACGTTTTTTCTGTGGAATTTTATGTGAAGTAAGTGCTAAGAAAATGATGTGTAATAAATAAAGTTTAAAAGACAATACTGTTGAGTAAAAAATTAATGGGGACACTTAAACACTGTATTGGGAGTTCTGAACATATGCTGCTTTTAAAAATTTTGTGATTTTGCTGTTGAATTTCGTGTGGCATAAGTGCGAAAGCGAAAACATTAAGGGTGATGGGCAATAAAAGTTGTATAATTCATCTTATTAAGAAAACTGAGCATTGGAACGATGAATTGAGAAAGGACTGAAAAAAATAGAAAAATGCATGATAACACTATCGTAAATTTAAAAAATATGCTGCTTTTAAAAATTTTTGTGAATTTACTGTTGAATTTTATGTCACACAAGTGCGAATAAAGCAATGTTTAATAAAGTTAAAACGATACTAATAATAAAAGTGCCAAGAAAAGTGAATCTAAAAGCAAACTGTTAAATTACAAACTCAAAACTCAGCAAGAGCATAAAAAAACCTAAAAAAAAAAAAAAAAAAAACCTGGTGCGACATTAAAATCTGAATCCTTTCAGTTTTTTTAGCCCAAAAAGCGTCAGTCCAGAAAGGCTATTAATTTCGTTTTGGCATATTGCGTTGATTCACTTTTCAAATTGTTGCCACCAATATTACAACCCTGTATTTTATTTAAAGAAATTAAATAAAATAAATAATAAATTAATAATAATAATAAAAAATTAAATAAATGAAGAATCTGCATAAATGTATATATGTTCCTCGCATTGTGATAAAACAACGGTACCTAGAGCCATCCAATTTTGAATAACGTAATCCTTCACCGAATATAGGCATCTGGAAGCCATAATTTAGAATTTGGAATTTGTTTTATCTATTTCATATTTTGTCAGACATTAAGGAATTTTTTATTAAGAAACTCAATGGTTTCAAAGCAAGCGATGACAACGTTGTACAGAAAAAAACATTTTTATCTCTAGTGCGTGAGTCTCTGTATCGGAAATTCTAAAGATATGCTCAGTTTAAAACTATTTTGCGAAACTGCTGTTGTACTGAATTTTATGGTTTAAGTGCGGAGAACGTGATATTTAATAAATAAATGTAACACACAAAATGTAAAAAAAAAAAAAAAAAAAAAAAAAAAAAAAAAAAAAAAAAAAACACCTTTGAACGTAATTTAAAATCTGAAACATTTCAGATTTTATTATTTTTTTTTTTAATTTTTTATTTATTTTTCTCTCCTTCTCCCTTTTCCCCTTCAAAAATATAGAATTTCAATAAATATAAATTCACATTTATGTATACAGCATAAGAGTTTAATTTTTCTTAAAATGCACATATTTTGGATATATATATATATATATTCAAAACGGGCTTAAATTGTTCTTGGCAAAATATTATACTTTATACCTCAGATTAAAAGTGCACCTTTAATCTGAGTATTCAAGTTTGTGTCCATTTTCTTTCCTACCTTGAGTATTATTTAAACATTCCTAAGTCACCTCACAGGCCAATTAATTGTACCTCCCAAGTTCTTGTTTTTGTCTCGTGCCCAGGTCATGCCTAATGCTTTCGAATGGAATCTTGCGTTATCATTCGCGCCGCCCCTCGTCTACTTCCACCTCAGTTAAACCACATAGTTTGGAGCCCTAAAAAGCATTTCTTTATCTATGTCTTTTTAGCCCGCAGCACCCTCGGCCGTCCAGATAAAAGCAGAAGAGTAGATAGAGAAGAGGGTAAAAGTTTTTACCTTGTTACCGTTTCTAGAGTATGGAATAAGTGCCTTTTTAATCTCCGTCTGCTGCTTAGCTTTGGGTCGAAATAGTGATTTCCAGTGCGAAGGGCAATTGATTCTGCGAAAAAGAAGGACTGTAACATTTGCATTACTCGCATACTTCTGCTGGAGTACGATTTTATGCTTTCTCCATTTATTTCCCCCCCCTTTTTTTGTGCTTTTCTGTTATATTTTCAAGACACTTTTATTTTTGCGGCGTTTTTCATAGTCACTTGCTATCCTACTTTCTAAGAACTCATATGTTTATCTTGCCTTGTATAGTTAAAACATCTACATAAAAAATAATGTTAAGTGTTAAAGATATGTAATGTTAATACTTATTCACTCACTAAGATCATATTACCATCGTTAGCAAGAAAAAAGGGGGAATACATGCATAGTAAATAAAATTAATAAAATCACTTTTACGGAATAGAATGGTAAAAGCAATTTGTTTAGCTTCCGAATTCAAAGTGTTTATAATTAATCGATCTCCAAGATTGAGAAACGTCGAAATGTTACTGTCAGCAACCCGTATTTTTCAAATAAATTAGGTTTGGTTTATTTTGATTATGGCAAAGCACTCGAGGGCCTATCTGCCTAAGAGAGGGATGCCTTTGTGGAGCGCTTTCTAAGAAAAACTGGCATCGTATACACGTTACACATTAGGAAAACCACGAAAACTCCAATGGAGCCAGCCCGTTTGCCTGGATTCGAGGCCAGATCGGATCTACCAGTGTTCAGCGATTTTACCGTTCGGCCGCTGGTGGGAAATTAATAAACTGAATAGTTTAAATGACTCAGAATGAGTATATACATTCCAGTATCTTACGAATTTATGTATATGACGCCTAGTGGCATGAAACTGTGACATTCAGAACTTACAGAAAAATTTCGAGTCCACAAAAAATACAATCTACAAATAACAAAAAAAATCCATAAATCTGAACATTTTTTATCAAAGAACAAAGTTGTAAAATTAAATATAAACATATATCCTTTCCAATTTAAAAGAATTTTTAGTGTTTATGCGAAGAATTACTCTTAAAAATTTGAAACTAATGTAACAATACCGATGCTTTTGTAAATTTTTCTTGCATGCAGATAAATAAACGAAGAAATTTCATGCAATAAATATACTTTCATTTCATAACACATTCGAAAAAAAAATTAAATTTTTATTACAACCAGTTTACATCCTAGATGCAATGTTCTTTAGATGCCTTGCGAGGCTTTTATAGACAAAGACAAAATTATAAAGAACTATAGAATGATTTGGCAGCTCTCTAAAATCCTTCACCTAGGTCTGGACTTCGTAGGCCTACGCATATTCAGATCTTGAGAAGGATTCAAATTCATTTCACTTCCTTCCTTTCTCTTGTAGAGTCATTAGTTACTTTTTGGAAGGAATTAGTTCTGTTTCCGCGATTCGTCTTTCCGCGTTTTTCAAAATTCTTCCTGTTTCCACGAAATCGAAGAGTACAGTCCCCCTCCCACAACTCCTCAGGAGATGTCACGATGAATCATTAAGAAGAATTATGCTAATAAGTTAGTCTTCGTTACATTGAAGACGTTGTGATGTAGTGGAAATGGCTACATACAATTCTGCAGAGAAAAACCTATCTTCAAAGAATCAAATTCTATACATTTTACGTGCGAGAGCAATTCGTGGCTCTCGAGCTTGCGTTTTTAACATTGCCAACGATTTAATTATTTTAATAAAGACTATTTTAATAACTATTGAAAACGTATTTGTAAGTTAAAACAAATAATAATTTTCAGCTTATGCTCACGAGACATCCTTGTCCATATAAATCTTCAGTCTCTTCTTCTTTTATGTAACCTTATCATAACGTGTATTAGTTTTGACTCCTCTCGAAATCTTTAGTTTCATTCCATTTGTAATTCTGTTAAATATTAACTGTTATTTTCACATCTTATGTTAATCAATATGGATGTTTTAGACGTTATTCGAACTAAAAAAAAAAAAAAACTTTAGCCCTTTATAAAGGTTATCAGAATTGAATTCAGAATAAAACTAAGGAAAATGTAGTTTGCTGGATTTGCATAAAGAAAGTTGCAAAAGCGCAATTAAGTCACAGTTTTAGAAGAAAGATGTAGCTTCAAAACGAATATTTATTCTGAAAGAATTTATTATAATTGAACTTTATGCAGAATTTTGGAAGAATATTGTTTTTAACTTTAGGAAACTATCTTTTAGTTCATTGCTAAAATCATCGCAGAGTTTGAACATCTCTCTTTCTTCTTTTACATGATTCTTTCTCCTTTTAAATATATTATACTATCTTCATTCATGTAAAGATCTGAGATCGTAAATATTTTTCGATTATTTCTCTTAAAAATTCTTTTTAAATCTAAACATTTTTTGCCGTCCTACATTTCGGGTGAGGCCAAGGCCCACTTGGCCCCCCACTATGTAACCCCTTTGGGAAGGGGGCTAATGAAGATTGATGATTTCGCGGAAACAGAAACGTTTTTGATAACCGCGGAAGCAGGAACATTTCTGATAACCGCGGAAACAGGAATCGCGGAAAAAGGAAGACACCTTTTGGAAGCAGGCAAGATGAAAAACTAGCAACCGCCTTGCCGGGAATCGAACCACGAACCTCTAAAATAGCGGCCCAGCGTGCAGAACCACTACACCACGAAGGCACGCTAGGAAGGCGGGAGAAATACCTTATACTCTAAACATAATTCTTAACTTTTTTCTAATCATTTCTCCGTATCCTGATGCAAACAAAGCAGACCAGACCTATAGATCATAGCAGGAAAACCAAACTACACTTTGATAAAAAGACCCACGGTCATCCAATATAGTGCATAAGTTTGGTTTATTTTATTATGGCAAAACCTCGATGGCTATCTGCCTAAGAGGAGTGTTGCCTTTGTGGAGGACTTTCTAAGGGAATTGGCTCATATATACGTTACACATGGGGAAACCCCAAAAGCTCCCATGCCCGTTCGCGAGATTCGAACCTCGGATCGAACTACCAGTGTTCAGCGATTTTATCGCTCGGTCACTGGCTGGTGAGTCTATTATGCATAGGAAATGCTACTTCGAATAACTGAAGAATAAATCGGAAGGCAGTAGCTTGTGGCATGCTGCACTGAATTAATGGGATTAGGTTAGTGGGCTGGCATTTTTTATGAAAGGACTCTCCATTAATTTTTACTTGACATTTAAAAATATTTAAATAAACAGTGTTTTTAAATTAAATAAACAGTGAAGAATACTCACTGCTCGAAGACAGCCTGCTTTGTATAGGAACCAAACGAGCGTCTTTCGCGTAGCGGTTCCATTCGAAAACTGTATAAATTATTATTCATTTCGTTATTTTTATTATTTTCATATTATTTTATCGTGTTATAACAATTAGTATGTTGTTATTTACTAACTATTATGAGTCGATAAGTCATAATAAATTTTAATTTTGTCATGTTTCATACAAATCGTGTTACAATAACTTTTAGTGCAGTAGTTTAGTTCGTGTCTATGAAAGCCCGTTCTTGTTACACATGAAAAGATTCAAAATAAAAAAGTCTGATGTGTACACCACATGACTTCCCCTTGTACGGCATATTAAATTATACGCATTTTTTCTTGCATTTCATTTAAACTTATTGGATTTAATTAAATTTATTTCGTCATTAGCGCATAAACCACCATAGAATAAATGCACTCTTTAAAATTCCTTATATTTGTTTACCATAGCGACACTCTGGCCCTAGGTTCGCTTAACAGCGTTAAATTTCATTAATTTTTTAACTCAGAATGCACAAAATTTATATCATCTTAAGAATTATCTAATCGTTGCCACATGTTCTATTTAAATACTATAATAAATCTAAAACGATATATAAAAGAAATTGAGCAAACAACAACAACAATAAAAAAGTTTCACAGACGATTCGGTATTTCTCATTCAATTAATTCAGTTTTTACTTCGCGACAAGGCAAAAATACAGAAAAACTCAAAATATCTGTATTGAAAATTATGAAGTAAATCTTAAACACTTATTTCCTCGAATAAATTCCAGAATGGATTAAACATGATTTAATTCGCACTAATAAATGAAGGCGTTAGCTTTGTTTTTGCGAAGCTTACTTTCTCTAGATTGGCAACAAATCTACTATTCTGCTGTTTCAAATGTAAACCAACATTGTCGCCATTGCAAAAGGCTTAGCGGCACTTAAACAACTTTTAAATTGTTAATAATTCTAAAAAATATCGCATGCAGATCTACTAAAGGCATAAAAACCTTACCCGGAAGATAAGAACAACATAATTCAATCATTTTTAAAGCTAAAAGCACCCAATTTACAAACATATAGGAATAAAGAAACTGAGATTACTGAGCCGAGTAACAGAGTGGTTGGTGCTCTGCATTGGTTCTTGATCCTTTCAATTCACGGAAATATTTGGTCTAACTTAAATTGCAATTTGGGCATCGCCTTATTACTTGAGTAAAGGACAAAACACCTTCGTATTTATTTCTTAATTATTGATAATTGAACGGGAGTTGGTTTGTTCCTCTTAAAAAGTCAACTAATTTCCGATCAATGACAATGATTACTTGCTTTTAATTTAATTACTTGCTTTTAATTTAATTTCTTTTTACAATTGAAATTTTGTTATTCATGATTTAATTCAAGACCCCTTTAAACATTTTTAACAATTTACATTCAAGTTATTTTAAAACAATTTTCGGAATTAAATTTACTAACTATGGATTCACTCTTTTTAGATAATTCTACTAAAATTAATCTTAGGAGATAATCAATATTTCTTTAGTAAATATATACATATATTTATATACTTTTGGATTGCAACCAAAATACCAGGTGCACATCTATATGCTATAGGGATCCTATATACAAAATTTCGATGGTCTAAGGCTACTCGCTTTTTGAGTTATGCGATATACGTACACACGCACAGACGCCACGAAAATTTCTCTTCAGAATTCGATTTAAATCAGTTTTATAGTTTTTTGGATGGAAAAAGAGTTCTTTATTCTGTCCTGACGTTGACGGATGTCACGCAAAAATATCGTTAAATTTCATTCGATAGCGGTCAAAATGGATATTTTCGTTGAAATATTTTATGCCTGAAGTTTTTTGCGATTACGATACTTCCTTTTTAGTATCAGCAAGAAAGTATCATTGCAGCAGCAATTGCAAATATAAAGGACGCAAGGATACTCGGTAAAATTAAGCAAATCTCTCACAACAGATCGTTGCAAGCAAGTGCGAAAGTTGCTTTAGATTTCTCCACTTACAGTTTTAAAATGGTTTATGCAAAGCTCATCAGTCTCATTTTGCTGAGAACGACTCATTTGCTCTGCGACTGAAGCAAGCCTTGTCTTTCTCTGCTCAGTGGTTTCTTTTTGTCGAGAAAGTCGCTTTTGTGCAGCTTTAGCTCCTTTTCTCTCTCCTCTTCAGTGCTGTATTTTCTAGGAGGCATTCTTAAAGGAAATTACGTTAAGACGTAGTTTTTATGTAAAACAGATGATCGCCAATACAAACAAATGTTCACCTTCTCCCTGACACGCTCAATTTGCTTTCAGTTGTAAACCATTTCAAAAACAGATAATTGCTAAAGCAAACTAATGTTCACGTTTCCCCTGACACGCTCAATTTGCGTTCAGCTGAAAATTCAGTTTAAAATACAATGTCGAAATAAAATCGGGCAAAATTTTAAACTCTTTACGCGAAAGGATATTTAGTATAGGAGTTTGGGGGAGATGTACTACGCCTAACTCGATAGTTTGTCTCCTTTAATTTCTCAACATTTGTAAGTTTCTAGGTAATTCATATGTAAATATAGTTAAATGCATAATAAGCAACAATTGTAAATATTTAAATGTTCTTGAATACCATGATAATTTAATTAAAACAATGATAACTGCATGTATGGTATCAGTGTATATGGACTATTTGAATGCAGTGGCAACTTCACCCCATTGGCTAGTACAGTTACGCAAGCAACCAATAAACTATTGGCGACAAACAGACATTTAAGCTGCATATAATAAAGATATGAATGTCTTAGAAATCAAAATTAAATGATTGAAAATGGCAAAATCGTTTTTCAATTTTGAAATTCAACTTATTGTTTTTAACTTTCTTAAGAGAGAAATTTTTAGCTTTTCGGAGAAGGTATGTTGATTTCACTTAATATTTAAAATCCTGTTTTGGAAAAATAAAATTCATAGACAGGATTAGATTTCGGAAATTTATAGACAAGTAGAACTCAAAGAATCTACAAGTAGCTCTTAGCAAAAGTCGCCATTATCCGAAAAATAACACCTTAAATTTATCTTCCATGCGCTTAAGCGCATAGCAGATTCTCAAAGCACCGTCGCTCGACAGAGGATAAGAATGAGTATAAGAAACTCAACATTGGTTTTCTGACACCCAGTTTTATTTTTCATGTTATTCTTTCCCACTTCCCCAAAATATATCTTTAATTTAGCTTTCGAACTGAACAAAATTGTTGTTGATTAAAAAATTGATTTCAAAATAATATAGACAATAATAGCAATATTAAAAATAAATAATTCTTATTAATTTAAATCTTTATTTTACTTTTTTTAGTTCTTACTTTTATTTGATTGATGCAAATTAAAATACTTTATAATATATCTTACTGATAATTTTTATGACTATTTGCCATTTTGTTGTAATTAATAGAAGACGAGTCAGGTAACGTGCATGCAATAGTTGTAGAATTATCAACAATTAAAAAGTTTAAGCTGCAGTAAGAATAACGAGGCTGCCATTTATTTACATTTGAAACTCTTTGTAGAACAGTGAATTAAGTTATTGGGGCACCAACTTCAGTATCTTTTTATAGAGTGTGAGCAAAAGTTAGCTTTCAATTTTGTACGCCGAAAGTTTTGTCTTTCTGCCCGATGACCGAATTGCTTGTTTCTGAGTAAAAACTGTGATTTTAATTGCAAAAAAATTTCTTAACTGTTTTTATTTGGCGTTTTAGGTTCTTCTGTATTTTATAATTTTTGATGATTGTTGAGTTTCTATGTATTTCTGCTTTGCCACGAAGTGAGAACTGAATGGATTGAATTAGAAATATATATCTAACGAAATTTGAGGAAATAAGTTTAAATAAAGTGCAGCGAAAAATGTGTATGATTTAAAAGGCCGTAGAAAGAAGTCCTGTCGTGTCTACATCAGATATTTTAATGTTATATTCTTCGTTGAGATGTAAGACTATAATCTGAAGACCTCAAATTGCACTTTTCAATCCATGCATCTTGAGGGCAATATTTCGACTTAGCTCAGCAATAAACTGCCGGCAATAGATTTTTTTTGGCGTTTTTAAATATGCAAAAATGTGGTTTCGATTTTATTTTGACCATATGCATGTGAGAAATCTATTTTTGGGGGGGAGGGTCTGCTCAGCGCATTATTCATAATAAAATCTTATGATTTGTAAGAAAAATGCCAGATTGCAAGTAAATGTGGACACTAGAAATCAAAATGATACAAATATTCATTAACAATCTACTAGAGCATTAAATAAACTTTAGTTGCTGCCTGCAATATGCTGCTCTCTCAAATATGCAAAGAAAAAATTTAAAAAACTGGTCCGTTTTGTAACAGAATAATTTTTTTCAACATGGCCTGGGAGATTTCTTTCAGTAAGGTGACTTTGAATTGGATATTATTTCGTAATGGTTTGTAATACGAAGTTATCATTCCGTAAAATATTTGATCTATTTTATTCTTAAAAATACGGCGTTAAGACTATCATTTACGCCTCCCAACATTCCGTTTTACTTCAGAAAATGTTGTTGACATTCTCTGCGACCATTAATATTCAACTTCCAGGAAAGAATGAAAAATCCAGAAGCCTTAAATAATAGTAATCGATCGCAACAGCAGACGAAATCTAGCTGTGTTACGATATACCACCTGGTTTCTTTGCCGGAACTGATTTCGAGCCGGCGCATGCTGCAACACGGCAGTAATAATGGAGGAGACTTTCGGCAGAAGGGTCCTTTGGAAGAAAAAAAAAAAAGAACAATTGAAATGTCCTAGGTATCTCCTAATGTGCGGTTACAGGTTGTTGTAATTTCCCCGCCGTGGGAAAAGTAAAAGAAAGACCCGAAGACAAGAGAATCATTATTAACCCCGGGAGAATCGGCTTAATCGCAAAAAAATTAGCCCCCTCGCGTTAAGTCCATGGAGGTAGGAACCATGCGTTAAGTTGACAAAGTTGCCACATTTGGCGATTATTCCGCTTTCAGTACTCTGATTCCATGGAAATGCTTTGTGAACATTTAGGAATATTAAACTACGTTTGATGCAGTACATGCCCGTGATAATGCTTAAATGATAAATTCTCTTTTATTTAAATACCTATTTACTTTTTGTTCCCTTATTTTAAGCATACAGATCTTGACTTTCTATGTATTTTTATTATGCATATGAACAAAATTTCTTGTTGTATAACCATCTTTACTTTAATTATGTGCTTTGCTTGCCAAAATAAACTAGGTACTGTGGAATTATTTGGATTAAGTAATAAATAACTTTCTACGGGTTTAGGAGAATCCTAGATATGTATCTCGTTTCCTTTACAAAAGTCAATTGCTCCCATCATCGTTAAAGAACTTTAGCAGCATTAATCAATAATTAATTGATATTCATCTACCTACATAAACGAAAGATGTATCCAATAAAAGATTTGTTTTACATTGATGACTACATTTTGATTGTGACATTCTTCAAAAGAACAGGCTAATACTGTGTTTGCTCATGTATTATTCTCCAAGTTTCTTTTTCCTAGAGCACGATATAGATACTTTTCGTTTATAGTAACCACAGTGGATCTATGAAATGGATGACCCTCGTCTTAAAACACAGAATAGTTTTTTTAGCCCCAAAACAACGTCAGTCTCGAATGAGATATTAGTATCGAAACGGCCTTTTTGGTGGCAACACTTAAATGCGTTGTATCAGTTTTCAAATTGTTGCCACCAAATATTATCACCCTATATTATAGGAGTTCTCAATCTTTTTGTACCTAAGAGAATATTCTAGAATATCTTTTGGACGGCGGGTGAAATCATTTGCTTTTACATCATTTGCTAGAATATCATTTGCTTTTACAAGGTGAATTTATAGTTATGCACATAAAAAAAAAAAAAAAAAAAAAAAAAAAAAAAAAAGAGAGAGAGAGAGAGAGAGATCGGTCGTATTTCGCTTTATTTTGGTATCTGTGCTGGACTCAATTTCTATTTCATTAAAAATGAGACACATATCATTTTATTCATGTGTAACTTTCCCATAGAATTTTATTGAAAACTAAAAAAATTTTATTGTAATCGCACACCGGCGGACACACGAGCGATCGGCGGGCGCCATGTGCCCACAGGCATAGAATTGGGAACCTCAGCTGTCTTATATTTAAAGAAATTAAATAATGAAGAATCTACATGAATGTATGCATGTTTCTCGCACTGTGAATAAACAGCGGTACCTAGAACCATCAAATTTTGAACAACATAGTTCTCCACTCGAACATGGGCATCCAGAAGCCTGCATTTTTAATTTTTAATTTGTAACTCACTGATTTCAAAAAATGGCAACATTGTACGGAATATTTTTATCAGCGCGTGAGACTGTCAGAAACTCTAACGATATGCTGTTGTTAAATATTTTGTGATTTTGCGGTTGAATCGAATTTTATGTAAGTAAGCGTAAGTATCGTAAACGCCAAAAACATGACATTTGAATAAATAAAGTAAACGCGCAAAAATCAATAAAAGGGAAAAAAAAAGTTTTGTAAAACCATCTTAGTATGAAAATTGAACATTAATATGATGACCTTAGAAAAACGTATGCTAACACTTGATATAGCACCGAAGATTCTACACATATGCTGCTTTTAAAATTTTTGTGATTTTGGTGTTGAATTGTATGGCGTAAGTGTGAGGAAAAGGATGCTTAACAATTAAGCTAAAAAGACAAAATAAAAATAATTATAGGAATGAGCGTAACGGCACATTGGTAGACTGCGATCTCAACGAGAGAGTAAAAAAACTTAACAAAGCCTTTTGAGAGACCGTTAAAATCTGAAACCTTTCAGACCTTTTTTTCTTGTAGTATTTCTTTCAGTAATGTAAACTGTTTCATTATTAAACCACTGGGAATTTCGCTGGCCTTTACATAATAATGTTCAAAGTATGGATAGATTAATGAAGTACACCGTGAAAGTAAAAAGAGCTGCATTGGACGTTATCTTGAACAGATAATAATATACAACTATGCACACATATGCCGTTTAACTAAATAACTTTGTAGATTGTAAACAGAAAAAGTACATTACATGTAATTTTCCTCACTAAATTCTCAAGCGGCGGGTACCATTTACTTTTTCAAGTATTTAACCTATGAAGAATACTTTTTTTTTAATTTTTTTAATTTAAGAATCATTCTACGGATTATAAAAAGCACATGTGATTTCTTTTTCTAATACTTTTTATTACATATATACACAATTTTTAAATGTTAATTTTTGTTTATTATGTACATAAATGACCTGCCAGAAAAGACTGAAGAGAATCATTAGGTTATATCGATGTCAGGAAACTGAAGAAATCCGCCGTGTCCTCGTCGGGATTCGAACACTAGACCTTCCAAATACGCGTCAAGCGTGCTTCTAGTTACACCACGAAGGCATGAGGAAGTCAGAGACAAAATACCTGATATGCTTCCACCCTTTCAAAGGGCGAATGGTGATTAGGGGACCCAATCGCCAAATCTTGGTAGTGACGAATTATCGTCCCCTACCTTTTTGTTTAGGAACCACTTGTAGAATTTTTCAATATCAGGAAATTGAAGAGATCCGCAGTGCCCCAGCCGGGATTCAAACTCCCGATTGTTCGAATAGGCGTCGAGCGTGCTTCTAGTTTCAGCATGCTTTCATGATGAAGGCACGCAGAAATAGCGGAGGTAAAAAAACCTTATAACTGGATGGTCATTAAGAACGTAATACTCTGTTGGACAATTGCTAAGCGCGGATGACAGTAGCAACGATTGCAACCACAAAATGGAAGGTAGGAAAATGTGAAAATTATCATAAGTGGGGAATGCAGAAAGACGTGTTGTGTTTATGCCAATTTTGGATTGCTGAAGTTGTTCAACACGTGATAGCGCTGATAAAAGATGTAAAGGATATGACGCGTGTTGACCATCATTGTTCAAAAGCAGAATTTAACGGGAAAGAATCAACTAACGAACTTGTTAGAAATCATTTCAAACAAATGGAATGTGTAGAAAACGTCACGGGAGAAGTCGTGTTTGCTGTACGACGCCTGCAGAAGGTAGTTATATTTTGCTGTTAGCAAAAAGGAGCCGGCGCTGCACAGCTACTGAGGTAGCAAATCAGTTACTTGATGCTACTACCAAGCAAATCTCCGAAAAACTGTAGCCAGACGGATTACACGCTTCCCGTCCAGTTTTGTGCATTCCATTCTCTAGACGTCACCTTTCCATCCGTCTGCAATGGTATCGTTAACATCGCAAATGGAGGGAAGAAGACTGGACTTGTGTACTATTCTCAGATGAGAATAGGTTCAGTCTGTCATGGGATTGTAGTAGTCAGTTGCTCTGGCGTGAGAGTGGTACTGCATATAGTCCGACAAACCCACAGAAAAAAAAAAACCGACATCCTACGCATGGTGTCATCTGGGACTATGACTGACCAATGGTACAGTTAATGACGTCCTGCTGCCTCATGTTCGGATGTTCAGTGGTGCTGTCGGTGATAAATTTATTATTATGCATGATAACGCAATATGTTATTGACCAGTCGCTGTCCAGAAGTGTCTAGAAAATGAAGATGTTCAACGCCCCATATCGCCAGCACGTTCTCTAGATCGGAATTCTATTGAAAATGTTTATGATGCTTTGGAGAGGAGTCTCGCTGGTCGACAGTGCTCTCCAATAAATAAGGACACCTTCGTCCATGCACTGTCAAAGGAATGGGCTAAATTACTCCAATAGCTGCTGGATAATGTTGTGCAAAGCATGACACGAAGTGTGGAATCTTGCGTCGCCCTCCTTGGTGGCTATATCCCGTTTTGACATTTTACGCCAGAATGCTTACGAAAGGTAATTGCATTTCTTTCTCTTTTACGTATTCAGCATAAAATGATCATTTCGTCCCTTGAACACTTTACAGAGCCTTATGAATTTCAATGCACAATAAATTATCTTTATCGTTATATCCTGCATCGTTTTATTTCACTTGGCATCCAACCACACTTTTTTAAGCCTATATAGCTGTTTGTCTTTAGCAATTGTCCACCAGTATATTACAAAGAGTGGAACTAGTTTTGCCGAAGCTCTTTTTATAGCAGTTGCTGAGACTGATACTAATGACTCCATCTTTAAAAAAATCCAACTGTGTATAAAGCTGTAACATTTTATTTTGTTAGTATCCTTAAAAATTATGTACTTGTTATATACTTAAAAATCCTTGATTGCATTTGATTATTCATTTATTTTTAATGACTTGATTAATTTAATCTTTTGTGGTTTAGTTAACATAGTTCCGCATTTCTTTATCATGTCGTAGATTTTGGAGATTTGCATAACCGTAACAGCGTAAATACTCTCCACACGGAGAGTTAAACTTTCGAATTTTAGATCAGGCGATAATCTAAAGCTATCAACTCATACGATCATTTCAATGACTTTCACCTGAGTCAGAATGACTTTCACCATTTACTATTTTAATTTTTATGTAAAAAACAAAATATAGCCAACTTAATAAAGAATAATTATCAAACACTTAATTCTGTATCCATTATACTTTAAACTATATTCTGGACTTTCGTTTCTGATAAAACAAATAAAGATATTTAAAAACCGAGTCACTAATTCAAAAAGATTAGAAGGCTGTTAAAAAAAATCATACTTCTAGTCCTTACTCAAGGCCAATATTCTCTGTTTCAAGTGAGCTAAACTGATACAAAGATTTGTCATCCATACCGCCAGAAATACGTTCATTTGTCAGAAGTTTATTCATTTATTACATACTTAACCAATGTAAGATAAATCATCGTCATCTTCAGTACCACAGCTATTCATCTTTCATCAGTGCACCGATTTCATGTCACCTACACCAAAAGAATGTATTCTGAATTAATATTCTTACTTGATCATTTATTTTCGATATTAAAAATGATGGTAACACAAATATATGCGTTTAAGCAGCAGTAAATATCGTCTGACGGAATTTTAATCAATCATTTTCTCTTCTGTAAGTTGCCTACTAAGTAAGCTTCTTATGAGTTCAATAATTAATATTTTCGTTCAGAAGTTTCTTCTTAAAACTAAATGAACTATTGATAAATGTTATATCGAACCTTAATAGATTATTAATGCTGTTTGTTAGCAACTTTACTTAGTTCCCGAGTCCACCATAATGATGCAAAGTAAGCTGCATGTAGTAGGTACGGATGTCTTTGTTTGCCATGTAAATATACAGCAACTCTTCTCTAAAAGGTTTGGCAGTTTATTTCAAAAGCATGTTTTATCGTATAGAAACGAGACTACTTAATTTCAAGCTTACTCTCTTGATCCAGCTAAGATTGAAGCTAACATAGCGCATGGCAGTTGCTAAGATGTAGTCTACTGTTAGCTATTCAATGTCGTCCTGCTATGAAGGAATAAAAGGAAAAAAATATAGAGCCTACTTTTGAGCAAACTTTAGAATTTGTACAAAATAAAGTGCATTTTGAGCTTCTCTTCATTCGAAATAAGCTGCACTGTGTTTTTACGAAAAAATATATCAGAGTTTAAAAGACGGCACTGTTCATTTTCAAGGGAAAATTGTGATTTGCAGCAAGTATAGATTGCAAAACGTCCTTTACGAAATCACTTGAGTCCGCATGATCAAGCCAAAAAAAAAAAAAAAAAGTCTTAAAGCTATTTAAAATCTCATTGAATAAAAAACTCTAAATGTGCATCGTTGGTAATCATGAAAAAAGCATAACAACCTGACAGCAAAAAAGGAATATGGTTTTTGTTTTAGCAAAACGAAGCAGAAATCATACCCCAGATAACTTCTAATTGTGCTAATGGCTGCAGTCACACCTACATGTCTATCTAAACGGCTCCTTGTAAATTTAATACTAAAGAGTTATATATATGGAAACTTGTAAGACTTCTAAGTTATTACTTCGTCATTCGTCAAATCAGAAGTGTGTTGTTATCATCAATGGAGCCATCAAATGTAGTGTAGCTAGATGTGGTAGATGAGATAATATCCTCAGAAAAATAGCGATTAACTATTAAGATTCAGAACATTAACTTGTTATAACGCAAGTGGAAAAAATCATTATCTCTACATGTAATAAAAGAAAGAATCTGTGTGTCTTTCGTGCTTGCGTGTAAGCTAAATAGACCCAAGGCTACGAAATTTGGTATATAGGTGCATCTAGACAAGAGCCAGTGCTCCTCGAAGCGGTTTATTTCAAAATTCCAATCAGATTTATTTAATTTTACATTTTAGATTTTATCGCATCATTTTGAATAGTTTCATTGATGTGGTTTTGGCAAGGAAAAATGAGGGCGATCATTCTGTGGTTCAGCTTTAAATTTAATGTTTCTCTTGGTTACTGGACGTTTGTCCAGAGAAGGCAACGGGGTGTTGGTTAATTTATTTATTAGGATAATTAATATTTGTATTCAGGGATATTGTTTATTTCATTGCATTTTTGTTATATGTAATACATTTTTTTAAAAATTTATGGGTTTTTTTTTTTTTTTTTTTTTTTTTTTTAGTCCAAAGGGATTTGAGTCCCCGAAAAGATTACTTTAGTTTTGGCATTTTGCGTCGGACTTCTAAAAATGTCGGTTTACTTTTCAAACTGTTGCCACAAAATGTTAGAGTCCAGCATTATATTTGGAGGAATTAAATAATGAAAAATCTGCATCAATGTATGTATATTTCTCGCATTGGGATAAACTAACGGTATCTAGAGCCATCGAATTTTGAATGACGTAATCCTACTGCGAATATGGGCATATGAAATCCAAATTTGAAATTTGGAATTTGTTTTATATCGATTTCATATTTTGTAAAATTTTAACGAATTTTTGAGTAACAAACTCAACGATTTAAAAGCGAGCAATGGCAACACTGTACGAGGGGGGGGATCTTTTTATCTCCAGCGCGTCGAACTGTGTATCGGAAATTCTAAAGATAGGCTCATTTTAAAATTATTTTGCGACATTGCTATTGAACTAAATTTTATGATTTAAGTGCGAAGAACATGATATTTAATAAATAAAGGTAACACACAAAACGTTTAAAAAACGCTCCTTTGGACGTAATTTAAAATCTGAAACCTTTGAGTTTTTTTTTTTTTTTTTTTTTTTTTTTTTTTTTTTTTTTTTTTTTTAAATTTTATTTTTATTTTGTTGTTCTGCAGAGTAAAATTCTGCGCAGTTTTTAAATTTAACGTTTGGTGTTCCCTTCAGGCATTTTTCTGGTACATTTAAAAGCCAGACGAAGGCTGGCCGCGTAGCTGCTAGTTAACAATAAAATCTCAGTGGCAGGGGCCATTTTGGACTAGACTTTATACAGGATTATACGCGTACAATGATTAGACCATAAATAATGACAAAACACTGCTCTGTACTTCATAACCGAGTCTATTATGGGATAAGGTTAATCTACAGAAATTCTTTTGGATTCAGCTCATCTTTACCGAAAAGCATGGATTAAACATTTATATAGAGATGTTAAATGTAGAATTTATGTTCTTCTTAGCAGAGCAGCTGATGAAGCTGACGTATTGGAGACTAAGAATTTCGAACTCTTTACACAACTGGAACATTCATCAAACCTCAGTTACATGATATGTGCCAACTTCGCTTTCAGTAGACATGTAGAAGAAGCCACCATCCCAAAATCTGCGAGATCTTCCAGTTCATAATGGCTGTAGAAATAATTAGAAAATGATCCGACAACTTCTTCTGCCTAGTCTGCATGATGTCAAACAAAGATAATGAAGCTTAAGACTGCCGTATTGAACGTTGTGAAATTTGTTGGTATTCACATGGAAGGTTTCCTTCCTTCTTTTTTTTTTTTTTTTTTTTTTTTTTTTGTTTATTATTGTTGGTGTTATTACTCCATTTTACGTTATTTTGTTCTCATAACAGTTCTGTAAGATCTATCCTCATTATTTTTTTCTAGTTTCCTCTTTGGTAAAGTGTCTGTGTAATTTATTTTAATAAAATTATTATGGTACTTTTATTGTAAACATAGTATTTTTTCCTCAGAGCAAATCCAGTTACTAGATATACCAAAAAATATCGGTTTTCCTCTCTAATAGGACCCCTGACTGATTTTTTTTTTCTTTTGAATTGTTCCTCGGGGTGAGATTTCAAATATAAGCAACTGCAAACGAATTTTTGCCTTAAGCTGGATTTACAATTATTTCATTTTACATTTTAAGCTTCTGTATTCTGCTTTTAATCAATGCATTTTTCTTTACCATAAATCATTTAGTAAGTACTACATGGACTTTGCTGGCACACGTGCAAAATGTGTAGTATGTTTCATATTGGCTAAAGCTCACTGTGCATATGTTTAGCTTTGCACATGCAGTGCGGAAAACTTAACTGCAGACTTATATCACCCATGACTAAGAACGGAGTCAAGGCAATAACATTCCCTTTCATGTTTTAGTTCATTAGCTTAAGTCCTGTTGTAGTTCTTACACCTGAGTTTTGGAATTTCTTTTTAAAATAAAATATTTATTAGTATTGTTCTCTCTTTGTACATTTTCAATTCTTGTTTATGATTATTATACCTACTTCTGGTTAACGGAAAGTAAGTAAAAGTTTGAAATACTTTTATAGAAAATCTTATTTTATTGTTGTAATTGCGTTTACTTAGATATTTTTTGAAAAGTCTAAATTAGTTTTTACCTGGTTATTCAAGTACCGTTAGCTTCTTTCTAAATATATGGGGTAGAGTAGGTGGGATTTTATGAACGAAAATGCTTAAAACTTGTCATAAGAAATTCTCTCTAAAGGTTGATGTCAAGAAAAGTAAGACCTTGGATTTCCATCTTACCTTATCTCAAAGCTGCAGACAGAGCTAAGTAAGTGCTTCGTTTTAAGCAAATAATGCAATCCTAATGAAGATGTTCGAAAGATTTCTTTTGGCGTTATTTGCACTAAAAAGATATATAGATTAGATATTTTAAGAGAAAGCTTATGTATTTTTCTTTAGCAAAAAAGAAGAAATAAATATTTAAAAAAAAGTATTAGCACATATCACTTCTCAGAAGATAGTGTTCAGATATTTAATTCAAATTCTAACAGCAATCTAGATTTTTTATCTAGATTCTTATCTTAATCTAGATTGTTCAATATCTTACTGTGAATTTTTTTAATGATTTTACTTTGGATGATCATATTTGTAGTAACTTGACCAGGCTTGGTTAACAGCAATGGTTCTTAGACATTATTGAATTCGAAAATCACTTTCAGTTGATGCCTAATTTGCTGGATCCCTAGCCAATGATCTGTACGGCATTTTTATTTTGTTTTTCATAATGAAAACTCGGGGAAAACCATTTAGACCATTCTTATCTTCGTACGACTTAAATCAGCGGAGATACTCATAAATGACTCTGAAAATGGTAATTTCAGCACCCATTTTTTCGAGTGGCGACAATCTCGGGCGCTGGAGATGAACATCTGCTTCATTTCGGAAAGTGTTGCCACCGCTCGCTTTCATATTGTGGAGTTCGTTAATAAAAAATTTGTAAGTTTTACAGAATATAAAATGTTTAAAAAAATATCTGAAAGCTTACAGATTTTATATTACGCCCCAAAGAGGCAGTTTTTTAACGTTTTGTGGGCTACCTTTATTTACTCAATATCATGCGCTTCGCACTCAAAGCATAAAATCCAATTCAACAGCAGTATCTCAAATATTTAAAAAGAGCGTATCTTTAGAATTTCCGATACGCGGTCTCGCGCACTGGAGATAAAAAAGGTTTTTTTATTCCAAAGGGGCAATTTGCCTAGAAGGGCTATTAAATTCGTTTTGGCATTTTGCGTTGATTCGCTATAAACGGCGAATCACTTTTTAAATTGTTTCCACCTAATATTAGAGCCCTGTATTATATTTAAAGAAAGTAAATAATGAAGAATCTGCATAAATGTATTTATGTTTCTCGCATTGTGATAAAACAATAGTACCTAAAGCCATCAAATTTTGAATAAAGTGTGTCTCCGTCCGAATATGGTGATCTGGAAGCCCAAATTAGGAATTTGTTTTATTATCTATTTCATATTTTGTAAAGCATTTATGAGTTTTTGATTCAGAAACTCAAAGATATCAAAGCGAGCAATGGCAACACTGTATAGGAATTAAAAAATATATATATCTCCAACGCGCGAGACTGTGTATCGGAAATTCTAAATATGTTCTTTAAAATATTTTGTGATATTCCTGTTGAATTGAATTTTATGGTTTAAGTGCGAAGAACATGATATTTAATAGCTAAAGGTAACACACAAAACCTTAAAAAAAGTCCTTTTGGGCGTAATGTAAAATCTAAAAGCTTTCAGATTTTTTTCGTACAATTTTGACATTGCTCGCTTTGAAATTGTTGAGTTTGTTAATCATAAATTCGTTAAAGTTTTACACAATATGAAATAGATAAACAAAAAACACAATAAACATATATAAAAAAATTCCATATTTCTGCTTCCAGATGCCCATATTCGGATGGAGATGTACGTCACTCAAAATTTAATATCTCTAGGTACCGTTGTTTATTCATAATGCGAGAAACATACATAGATTCATGCAAATTCTTCATTATTTAATTTCTTTAAATATAAGGCAGGGCTGTAATATATGGTGGCAACAATTTGAAAAATGAAACGCCCTTTTCTAGTGGACGAGGCAAAATGCCAAAACGAAATTAATAGCCCTTCTGGGCAAATTGGCCCTTTCGCCTATTAATATTTATGGTTGTAAAATCTTTGCAGGAACTTCTAACTGAACTGTCCGATTCCCAGAGGTCTGCAGATCATGAATTAAGAATCATTGTTTTAGAGGAAGCATATTTTATATTGTTTCCAAGATATAAGTTTTTCCCGCGTTACATCTCTAATTAACAATCTACGAAATCTAATTTTTATTAAGTTTACGTAAATTTTTATTAAGTTTACAAGTCATTCTGGGCGAGAAGGGAAGGGAATGAAAATAACTGAGTGATTAAATTATTTCTTTCATAAACAATTTTGTTCTGTGTATTTTATATCCAGAAGGAAGCCTTAATATAAAACTATATCATTTTCGACATGAATATTTTTCTGTTCACCAAAATAACAATAATAATAAAAACCTTCAAATAAAATAAATATTTTCTAAACGAAGCAAATAATGAAATGTTTCCCTTCGCCTGTTGCTGGCGTCAATGCAAAAAGTAATTTTGATAAAGATGAAATGATAATAAATTTGTAAAAAAAAGATTTGCCTCGTGTGTTTCCTAAATAAAACTCTGAGATAAATAAAATTGGTATTCCCTCCATGGAGCGAAATTGGCTCTCGAAATCATCTGCTGAAAGACAAAAATAACAAAAACACCAGAGGAAGAAAATGGGGTGTGGAATGCCAGCGAATAAAAACAAACATTGGCGGTATCGCCCTGTCCACAACACCCCCACGCACCGTCCGGGTCTCTTGTCCTCCGGTTTTAAAATCCTAACGTCGCTTCCTACCTTCAGCTGCTTCCAGCGAGTGGCGAGCATTGGCGGTCTACCGAATGTTTTTCTGTGACGGGCAACCCTACACTACGATTGCCGAGAATAGTCGGGAGTTCGAATATTAATCAGTTGACAGAGGATAGCGGCCGCGTGCCGTGTAAACGCGGCGCCACTGACATGTGCCTTTCGTTCCTGGTGACGTTCCTGTCGGCGGTACCACTCCTCATGGCTCAAGGTGAGTGGAATGATTTTTCGGAATATATTTATTTCCGCTTCGTCTGCCGGTGTTCGAATTTTATGCGACTGAATAAGACACGCGGCGAAAATAGCGGCACGTGGGTAGTTTTCTGCATTTTATTTGAGAATATACAGGACAATGACTTAAATGGCTGTTAATTTTTTTTAATAATTTAAACGGAAATTAGAACTGAACAGTTATATTTCATTTCCTGAAACTGTTGTAAGAAAAAAGAACTTTTATTTATAAAAACTTGTTATTTGTTTACGTTAGGTAAAAGTGATAAAAACATTCTTTTTCTGTTACCTTATTTAAAAATTTGTTCTGTATTTATTTATGATGTGCGTTTATGTTGTATGAGAAAGAGAATTGCTTAAGAAGAAAAATAAGCATTTGCTAGTTTGACTTGCGGAACTGGTGTTCATTGAATAGTTCTAAATGTTCCTTTGAAGTTTTAGTATAGAAAATATATGTAACAATTTTTTTAAAGAGTATAAAATACAAAAAAAAAAAAAAAAAAAATTCTATAGCATATATATAAAAAATAAAACATCGTACAGTTAACTTCCACTTATTCGGTAACAATTAGGCCGGACATATATCTAAAAAAAATTGTTTATCACAGAGTAATTGTCACAAAAAATTATTACAAAACAAAATTTTCAACAAAAAGTACAAGAAGGAAAATGCATGAATAGCAGTGATAAGTTTTGAAACTTGGTTGTATCTGCAACCTACATAATTTAATTGAATGTATTCCGGAATATGTAAATTCTTAAATTATTCATTAAAAATTAATTTCTCACTGTTAGAAATAAATCAAGTTCAATCTTTTGTTTCTGACGAAATCTTATCAAAACACAGCGGTAATATAAACCAACAAACATAAACAGCATGTATATTGCGAGATGAGGAAGAAAACATTGACTGGTCAAAACGGAGAGATAAAGAACTTTACATACTGATTTACTTACTAACCAAATTAAGCTATTCTCTAAATTAAACTGCTTAAAAGTTCAGGTAAATTGTTTACAGTATTTTTCTTTTTCCTTATTATAATATGGGTGATTCCTCTTTCCTGTGTTTTTTCAACTGTTCTTTGATTAACCGTGATTTTACATTAACCGTGAACATCTCTGGTATTACTCCGATTAATCGGGAGATGTTCTTTCAAGCTTTCATGGAAAAATAATGAATTATCCGTTATCTGCTTGTGACAGATTTTCAAGTATGCAAATCATTGATGGATTAGTCAACTAAAATTTTCATTGAAGTCTCCAGAAAATAAGTGAACTTGAGCTGAGTTTCCTTATAAAAGAATAAATAAAGTAGAAAATGGAAGAGATTTTTTTTAACTGGAAAACTTAAAGTGTGGTGCATGCATTCACATTAATATCCGGTCGAATAAAACATCACATACAAAAGTACTAGAACAAACACATCAAAAGTAAACATAACATTGCAATAGTTGCCAAAAACAAAAGAGAAAAATGCAATTAATAAGCAGACGATATTTAGAAAAGTACAGATATTTAGACTGGAAAATGAAATTATCTGAAATTAACCACACGCGCAGACGACATTTGCAAAAGTAAAGCTATTCAAACCTGAAAAGGAAAATATATAAATTATTCCATCAATAAATGCAGTTTGTTTATATCTTCATTATTTTATGAGTCACCAAACACCAAAATGGGTCCAGGACTTCATAAACACCCTGTATTATAAATGAAGCGTTTAGTGCTTGGCTGCAGTGTTCCTAAATTGGTTATCGCAACTTTCACGGGTGATAAAAAAAGAGTTAAACTGACAATTTTCATAATGCAGTGTAAGAGCCCACCAGCGGCCGAGCGGTTAAAGTCGCTGACACTGTAGTTCTGGCCTAGGTTCGCTTCCAGACGAACGGGCTGACTTTTTGCAGGGGCGTTTTCGTGGTTTTCCCCCGTGTGTAACGTGTATACGAACAAGTTTCCCTTAGAAAGTCCTCCACGAAGGCATCTCTACTCTTAGGCAGATAGTCCTCGAGTGCTCTGTCTTAATCGAATAAACCAAACCGTAATACACATGCAAGGTGACTATGAAATGTGATCGCGGAAATGCAGAAAATGGATAATGAAAAAGTCATTTTAATCATGGAAGTTTGCCAGAAATAGTGTTTGAAATTTACTAGAATTCCTCACATTATTAACCGATTGCAAGATATTAAAAACCAACTGCAAGATATTAAAAACCAACTGCAAGATATGTAGACTTTGGAAGATACCTGCCATGTCGATTAGTTTTACAATAACAGCGGTAATTCTGGGTCACTGTATTACGAAAATTGTTGCTTTTGCTAAGTTCCATCAACCCCTAAAATTTTGAGGATTCTTATTTCACCCTGCATGTATAATTTTAATGAAACGAAAAAGGTTTTAAAGTTTATATGAGTATGATAGAACTCCTGTTAAAGAGTTTTTCAAGAGCCAAAGATTAAAAACTTCTTCAGCAAAAAAATTTCATTGGTGAGAAACGTATTACAGGAAAAGACATATTTTAAGTTTAGGTATTGTACGCTATGAATATTATTTTTATTTATTTTCGAAATTAATTATCTATCATCGTGGTGGGGAATTTTTTTCACGTTTCTGAAATTATTTGAGAATTAAATTCAGTTATTTTATAAAACTGATTAGTAAATTTAAAATTGAAATATGGATTTTGTTCAGAGATACGAAAAGATGAAATGCGACCCTTATGAATTGTTGGTGATTGTACAAAGCATAGTTTCTTAAACTGTGGGTCGCTAAAAATTTTAGCAGTTTTGATATTTCTTTAACTTATTATAATAATTTTACAATTACCAAATATTTTTACATAACGTATCTGAAAATACTCCTCGATAAAGACAAGCTAATATAGATAAAGAAAAACGAAAACGTTTCGACGCACTTTTTGATAATATAAACGTTCATTTTACTTTAAAAATTAATGTTAATGGCCTAAAACGGCAGTAGTATATTACAGTACAAGTGAAGAAACTGACAGTTTTACTCACGCGTGTGTCGGATTTGCGCAGTGCTTATGAGGGGGGGGGGGTCCCACAAAATTTTCGTAAATATTATGAGGGTCCCCACACCAAAAAGTTTAAGAAACCCTGGTGTAGAGAGATTATAATTCCCTTTCAAAAGTCGGAATCTTTTTATGGGATCAACAATGGTTTTCTTTTTTTTAATTGTTTCAATTTACTTCTATTAATTTAGCATTTTAATTACCGATTCCAATTTAATTAATTAAAAATTCCAGTTTATGATTCACACAGGACTCTTTTACTATCTAAATTTTCCTTCACATTTCTTAGGAGATAATTTTTCATTTATATGTTCTCCATTAAATTAAATTTTTAATCTTTGCAGCCATATTGCAATATTTTACTTTTAAAGCTCTTTTAAAATTAATCTATAAGTACAACAATATATTCAGTGATATATTCAGTCTTTATGTAAATCAACAATATATTCAGTCTTTATGTAAATCAAGTAAATCTGTAGCGCAAAGAATTTAGCAATAATGCTTTTTCAAAAAAGAATTGTTTCTATACAGATCTGAATTTTGTAATTAATTTTGTCATCTGTATTTCATTAAATGCCATCAGAACTGTAACTGATTAATTAATTCTGAATTAAGATTCTGAATCTGTGTTATAATACCATACGTGTAGTTATCAGTTCCCATGTTCCACTGCAAAAAACTCCCAAGCTCATAACACCTGTAAGTCTTGGAGATTCTTCTAGGAATTTCAAGCTTCGAAAAAAAAGCTTCTAAGCTTTCATTTCTTCTAAGAATTCAGTGTCACATGACTGACATGGTTGTTGGAATAATTTGCAAACGATAATTCCGTCACATGCCACTAGAGTGAGCTTCTGAAATTAAAAATACCTGCGCCGCAACATCTAATATTTGAAATTGGAACTTCTCAAGTGACTCAAGATGCGTAATTGCATCACGTGCTTTTTTTGTAAAGTACTGATCTCTTTGAATTCTGAACTATAACATGCTCTGTTGTAAAACAATCTTTTCTATAAATTTTGAAGCATACGCTTTGTTGGTCTCCAAACAAGAACCGCTAAATATCATGTACTTAAAAGGCTATTGATGTTAATTTTTTTTTTTATAAATACTATGATAATAATATTACGATAGGCAATTGAAGATTAATTTCTAAGGTTCATGCGTGTATAGAAATATGAATTTGCAAATCGAACCATAAACATCTCTTCAAGAATTTTTATGAAATTTTTGCTTCATGGAATTAATTATTTCTGAATATAGCATCGTGACTAAATGGACGATTTTGTAATGTAGCAGTTATTCTAAAAACTGCTACGGGCTTATCAATAATTAATAATTTAATAGCAAATAAAAACATAATACAGAATGTAAGAAATTAGACAATAGTAGGCTTTGATGTTAATTAGAAGAAATCTATTTTTTTGGAGGGAGAAGGAAGGAGGGTTAATATGGAACTTGATCACGTGACAAACAACAATAACAAAATTACACCATTATGATAAAAGGGTGCTAAACGGTGCCAAATTCTATTTATTTTCTATCCAAATCTGTCTCGGTTTTACTGGAGGTAATGTTATTAAAATCTTCAGGTAACGTAACATATGAAACATGCGAAACGTAAACATATGAAATGATTACGAAAGGTTTTTTTATATCGGGTTACATTTTAGTATAGCAGTTTAAAGAGGAGGACATAAAAAACAAAAAAGTCTCAAAGCTTTCAGATGTTATATTATACCCAAAGGTGCGTTTTTAACGTTATGTTACCTTTATTTATTAATTATCATTTTCTTCGCATTTAAACCATAAAATTCAATTTAACAGCAATATCACAAAATATTTAAAAAGAGCATATCTTTAGAATTTCTGATACACAGTCTCGCGCGCTGGAGATAAAAATGTTTTTTGTTCTGTACAGTGTTGCCATTCCTCGTTTTGAAATCTCTGAATTTGTTAATCAAAAATTCGCTAAAGTTTTACAAAACATCCAATAGATAATAATCCAAATTCTCAAATTTGAGCTTCCAAATGCCCATATTCGAGTTACATTATTCAAAATCTGATGTCTCTAGGTACCGTTGTTTTTCACAGTGCGAGAAACATACGTGCATTCAATTAACATTCTTCATTATTTGATTCTTTAAATATAATACAGGGCTCTAATATTTGGTGGCAATAATTTGAAAAGTGAAACGCCATTTTATAGTGGACGACGCAAAATACCAAAACGAAATTAATAGCCCTTCTGGACAAATTGCCCCTATGGACTAAAAAAAAAATGCAAAAAATTCCAATTATACTGAATAAATATTTTAATTCTAAAAAAAAAAAATTAGCCTATCTTATAATTTCGAATTATTTAGTGGGATAAAGTTTTAGATTTTGCAGTACATTTTGATTAATCTTCTATCTTACTTAATTATGTAATTATCTTATTAAAAGTAATTCCGATTGTAGTAAATTTTAGAATCAACTAATTATATGAGTTTTTACTATGGATGTTTGGTGTTGCCTGTTTTTTGCACTTGACCTCACGGGGCAAATAATTTAGCTAGTTGCGAATGCTTGAAACTACTGCCTTTATTTCATTTAAAGCATATTTATATTCTCGGTGCATTAAATGTCCATGACTGTAGTAGCTCCATGATAAAAGAAAGCAGCTTTCTTTCTCCTTCTGCACGTTATTTTATTCAAAATTTGGTTTTAAATATAATTATTTATAATTTTACACAATTTAAGGAGGAAAACAATCTTCTTTTCTCAACTATTATGGAACAAGGTACCCAAAGAAAATTGTAAGCTCAAGTGATTGCTTAGAATAATTTTATGTAATAATTAACATAATTTTTTCTTTTTAAAATTGTAGATTATTAAATTTGACTTTTTTGCCATAATAACGGTGCTGTACCATCTATAGTTAAATATTATAGATCAAATGTCATATGCCCCTCCTCATTACATACAAACTACACTCTGATACACAAATTTGCTGATTTCCTTATGACTTTTTTTAAATGTATCCAAATTTATGGGACACCCTGTGGCTGTGGTGTGAGACACAAATTGCATGCGGACCGAATCTGAAAGCAGCTGACGGACCAGAACATTTTTAACAAAATTTTAAAAGCAATTTTAAATTAAAATCAAATAAAAAAATAACTAAATTTTAAATTGCATCAATCTAAACATACATCACAGTAATACTACTAACACAAAGAATAAAAATCAAATTCTAATGTTTATATTTTGTAATTCAAACGTACTGACAGCTAAATATTTAATTTTCAGACTGACATGTATTTCAGAAATTTCATTAAGTAATTGAATTAACCACTAAGTAACTTACTTTTAGCCATAACCGGAAATTTCAGTTTACTTAAGAACTACCAGCTCTTGGCTAACAAAGTAAATTTACTAATTTTCACGTGGCCTCGCGTAGAAGCATACAGTGACCCCCCCCCCAAAAAAAACCTCAACGCATCCGTTCTATCTTTTTTCTTCTATATTAATCACGCACAAAAGCTCATTTCATATCTTTGTCTCTAAAACTCTAAGCACCGTATTTGCAACAGCAATAACTGAAATGCACTCGCGGCCGCATAAAAATTGGTGCAGGAGTCCACCATTTAAGATCACTATCATATTGCATTCTTCAAATATTTTATCTTCCATAACTCTTTGCCCAAGTTAGTTGCTTTCGAATATTTCCCGTCTCCAAATAAACTCGTTTGTATATATTTTGATCTGTGCATTGTGTTAGATTAACCGCTGTTGCTGAATAAGAATTCAAATGATCTTAATAACTATGATAGGTTTAGTTTCGTTTATGTGATTACGGCAAAGCCTTGAGGGCTATCTGCCAAAGGAGAGGGATGCCTTCGTGGAGAACTTTCTAGGAGAAACTGGCTCGTATACACATTATACATGGAAGAAACCACGAAAACGCCCGTGCAACCAGCTCATTCGTGGGATTCGAACCTCGGATCGAATTACCAGTGTTCAGCGACTTTACCGCTCGGCCACTTGTGGGCCTAATTATGACAGGAAAGTTCATCATTAAATTAAATGCGTAATAGAAACGATAAGTTATTTTTCTGCTATGAGTAATCGTTTGAAATATGCACTAAAATAAAATGTACGCATTTTTCATTTACATATATAAAACCAAATTAGCCTAAATTAACAACAAGTCGGTCTTTTATATGTTATACCTATTTGAAACTGGTAATACTGAATTTTTTATTAAAACAACGGCATGTATCCAGTTTATCTGTTTATAAGAAATGGTTTCATTAATGTGCTTAAAAAGAAGTTTCAGTAGTTACAGCCACTGAAGATGAAAGAAGATGTTTACTCAAAATTTTCAAAAATAATTTCAGATTTTCTAAAATAGCTTTTCAGCATTTAATTTAGAAAACTGTGTGTTCTCA
The DNA here is from genome assembly GCF_044657685.1 of Stegodyphus dumicola. NCBI lineage: Eukaryota > Metazoa > Arthropoda > Arachnida > Araneae > Eresidae > Stegodyphus > Stegodyphus dumicola. Next base: position 137,173,581 of record NC_140777.1, read on the forward strand.
AATCATTACTCTTTTCAGGCGGTCTTAAACGCTGTTAGTAGAATTTAATTCTTTCAGGGCAGATTTTCGCTTTACGAGATTGGTAGACTCAAAACTATTAGAATTATGGCAAAATACGCGACGGCTATCTGCCTAAGAGAAAGGATGCCATCGTGGAGAACTTTTTAAGGGGAACTGAATCGTATTCTTTTTATAGATTTATTAGACTATAACAAAAGACTCGAAATATTTTGATGATTACTATATCTAAAATTTTGAATATTACTTAAGAAATAGCTTTTGTAACAGTTCCCTCCCCCCCATGTCGTCAATAATGGTGCATTAAAACTTTTAAATAGTTTTTTTAAATTAACTTAAGAACTTATCACGTCTAAATTGAGCATTTTGCGTACATTGCATTAATCTTATTTATCACTTTATTTTCTTCTGAATAATTGTCAAAAATTTCAGTAGAATTCAATTTAAAAATTTTTTTAACTAAATCAATTATAACTATAAGCGCAGTTTTTTATAGTATGCTTTCTACGTCTGTCAAATTGAAATTTAACAAATTTTTTTTTTTTTTTTTTTTTAGTTACTAATCCTTATATATGCTATATGTTTAAAAAAGATTTCTTATTTTGTCATTTTGGAAAAGGATGGTATTTTTCACTTCTTTCAGATTTAGCAAAATACCTATAAAATGTAGAGCGAAAAAAAAAAAAAAAAGAGAGAGAGAGAGAGACTACTGGTTATATGCATAAAAAACAATTTTCAGACTTGCATCTCAGTTGTGGGGGAAAGAAAAAAAAATTTGTTGTGTCTTGCTCCGCAGTGCCAAAACAGCGAAAAATGATTATGTTTGGTAACCCCATCATTTGTTGTAATGACGGAGAGTAGGCGGTCACGGTCCCTGGCGAGAAATTGGCACTCTGGGCCCGCCAGGGCGTTTCGATGGCCGACCAGCGGACCGAAGCGAGGCTCCCGAAAGGCCTTCCTCGCCACTTGATTATGGGGCTGTCGGAAGACCGGCATTGCCACACCGCAAAAAAAGTTACCTTTTCTTTGTCCGAGGAGAGGGGCGTCGACCAGGGTCCGGGAATTTTAGGTTGGAAATAATGACTTCTGTCGTTCCTGTAATGACTTCCATCACCACATACCTGTGGAATTGGCATTACCCCACTATTGCCAGAGAATGCGTTTCTTTCTTTGACAACGGAAACTATTCTTTTTGGACCCCCTTTCAGCTGACTTTTGTGTACATGGCAATTTAGAATGAGAGTAAATGAGATATGTATTCATTCATATCTTAAAATCTCTCAATTCTTCAGAAATTGTTTCATTTAGCTTGCTTTATTTAATACGAGGTTTCGATTGTTAAGGTCTGTGAAATCTTTCATTCTGCGTGTACTGGAGTAGCAGACGATTCAACTGAAATGTACAAGTTATGTTTTTAATTGGCTTACCTGTTCACCATTGCAACCTGTTATGAAGAATGTCTTCTATTGGCTCTTAGTTCAAGCTGTCGTTCGTTAATATACTCCGATCTAGTCTGATATTACTCTCCCCGACTAAGACATATTTCAGTTTTGTTATGGATCGTTGAAAGTTCACCACATTACTTCAATACGGCTCAGTTTCAACCTTCTTCAACTTCTGAGGCTCAGTTTCATTCTTACGGTTAAAATAACACTGAAAAAATTATCTAAAGTTTGAAAGTTACAAAAAGTTATGAGATTTTAGATTAAAATAATGAATTTCTTTCTTTCGTCGCAGTTCTTGTTCCGGATATGTGACCTGCTGATTCAAACCGCGTTCATCGATTTTATGATGATTTAAGCCGTGGGATATATTTTTAAATACTTTTTCTTTTCATCTTCAGAACATTTGAAAGGTAGTTGTTCCATGCATATTTTCAGAATTTTTTATTGAAAATCGAATCATTCCAATTCAGAGAAGCAGAGCGTAATCCACACAAGAGGACAAATGCATCTGGCTTCCACTGGGCTCCAAATTCTTAATTTGTTTTTAAAAATATGTAAAATGTTTATTTTTTTTACTTATTCTTTTTTTTTTTTTTTTTTTCAATGCCTTTAAAAGTTTAAAATTTAAAGCAAGAATAAAATGTTAAACTTCGTATTTTAATTTTTCCATGTTGATGTTTTCGTTAACAATTTAATTGCATTAATTTTGTCATACCTCTGGAGAGTTTAATTAAGGTTTGTTGTAAAACCAATAAGAATTCTTTAAGCTGTCCCCTTTTTTCCCAGTTTCTAAATAAATGAATAAAATAAAACTCTAATTTTATATTTTATCGAGAATATACAAAACTGAAGCTACAAAAGCAAAATGCAGGAAATGATGAAACGTAATTTTTTTTAAAAAATAACTTTGATTCTCATCGATCGAACTGGCTGCGTGGTCTTCTTTTGTGTTTTTCCCATTGTATAATGTGGATATGATCCCGATTCCTCCGCAAAAGCATCCTTTCCTAAGAGATAGTCCCTTCGTGTTTTGGCCATTTACTTGATTAAAATACTTTTTCTTATTTTATGATGGTGTTGAGTCGTGCCGAGGTATTTTGCCATTCCTATATATACAGGGTATCCCCTAAATGTTGCGACAAACTTCTGGGGGATCTAGGGCACATCACAAGGATTAAGAATTGCATAGGAACCCCTGGCCTAGAAACGTCATTGTACGCCGTCAGGGGGTGTTGTACAGGAGTGTGCTAGTGAAAAGTGAGGATTGCCTCATTCGAGCGGTAGGCACCATACGAAGAGCATGAAACGCTGTACGAACGGAGAGCTTGTTAACATGGGTGGTTCCAACATGATGGAGCGCTTGCTCATTTTGGACTGGATGTTCCTAGCCATTTGAACAGATCATTCCCGCATCGATGAATTGGGCGTCGTGGTTCGGTTCCCTGGCCCTCACGCTCAGCGGATTTATTGAGCTTTGATTTCTTTTTGTGAGGCGCCATCAAAAGTGTCGTGTATCACGATCCTGTTGTACCTGAAATGGATCTCTTGGCAAGACTCGCCTACGCAGCTGCTACAATCAAACAAACTTTCGTTTTGTTCGTCGGTGTCAGGCATGTTTGGCATCTGATGGTGCAAACTTCGAGAATCATTGTTGTATCATTCAAGCTGCCGTACACCATTTGTATTCATGCCCAATAAATGTTTCAAATTAATCCCTATCTTGTTTCCTTTCCCATCTTCTAACTCTGCTACCACTTATACCCATGACATTTCCGGGTATAGGTTCCTATGCAATTCTTAATCCTTATGATCTGCCTTACCTTCCTCAGAAGTTTGTCGTAACATTTACGTGACAGCCTGTATATATATGCGTAAAAGAAAAATACTCCATGAACAATTTTATGCTTTACTATTTGGCATCTATTCTAGTAGTTCACCTGAAGTAAGTGTATCAGCTTCATCCTTGCACTGGCTCTGCTAAGTTTTGTGTTATTGGCTATTAGCAAAACTTTTTTTTCTTTTTTCTTTCAGTTTAGATCCTCTTCAAAACTGAGTCTGAAGAAAATGTATTTTAAGTACACAGATTTTTTTTTTTTTTTTTTAGACTTCTTCGATGATATTAACGTTTTTATTATTAATAATAGTTTTATGAAATTCGGCATTTTACAAAAATTACAGTTTTTTTATTTAACTGTAAATTGGGCATTTACAAAAGCTTTTAAAGTTTCTCCTTTTTCTGTGATTAAATCTATATTAATCCATCTATGTCACGATTATGCTACTATACATTTTCTGAAATTATGGTATCGTATTTTATTAGGGTATTTCTCTCGTAAATATAAAAATTGTCAAGTATTTATCAGCAAAATAATTGCACTTTATACTGTTTTAAGATCTCGAGTTAAATTTAAAAAATTAAAAATTAAAAGAAAAGTAGACAAAAAAGAGCGGGGGAAGAGGAAGAGGTTGTTAACGGCTACATTTCTGTGCAGTCGAAGACATTAGAATAAACTGCAATAATTAGCCATACTTAATTAAAGGCTGATAAGGTAGTCTTTAATTAAGTTTGATTAGTTGAGAGTCTTTTATGTAAAATAGTTTTAAACGTATTTTTTAGATTTCCTTCATTAGTTCTCGCACCTTTTTTTTTTTTCCTCGTGCATATTTTTAAATATTTAGCTTTTTAATGTGCAAAATTTTTAACATCACAAGCGAAAATTTTTCAAAACTTGTTATTAACCCAGGTATCTTAATTTTTAAGGTGAACTTTAATGATGGTTCAACTCAAAAATTGGAGTTGATTCCTTTAAATATTTATTAGCAAAACAGAAGAAAACCCCAATGCCGTTTGAGGTCAATCCACAACCGCAAAACGCTCTTCCCCTTTCTATATATAAAAAAGAAAAGAAAGGGAAAAATGAGGAAAAAAAATTAACCATAATAATTATATTGGAAGAAAATAAGTAAACTAATGAATATTTATTTGTCTTTTACGTATTTTCTTATATTCCACTTTTAAGTGCGGTTGAAAGTCGAGTTGTAATAAAGGGGTAAGAAAGAATAACATAATTAGCTTTGGGGCATCGCGACCCGTTCGGCTGACTTTGAAACAATGACCAACTTCACTAGCTCACCCAATGAGAGTTTGAAATCGTATGAAGTTTTTTATTATCAGTTTGACGCTAATGAAAGCGACAAGAACCGGATCGGCATGGTTCAATCTGTAAGGGGGGAAATGTGTTTGGGGAGATATTAAACAAAGAAATCCCCCCTCAAATCGGTCGGAGACCCGCACAGCTCGTGCAACTGGAAGGAAAAAAAGACACCTGCCTATTGTTTTGGGCTCTGCTGCAGAATGATTTTCTGTGCTGAAGGATACTTGAGCAACTTTTTTTCCCCAAAGGATTCTTGGCGCCGTACAGGTTGCATGTATCTGGCCAATAATTGAGGAAAATTGGTCTATGTCATTGCAGCTTCATTGTCACCTGAAAAGCAGAAAAGAATTTACAGATATGAATCGTTGTCATTTCATTGTATAACATGTAGCTTATTAGAAAGTTTATAAGATGAATTACTTTATTTTCGGAGCAATTTAGATACGAACGAAGTGGACGAAATACTTGATCAAATAATAAAGCTGGTGTATTGTATTATCTATAACGTCACTTATTGCATTTCTAAGGGGGGAAGATAAATTCTGTATTTTTTATCTTTTCTATTTCCCATTTCCTGAGCCTAAGAAGTCCAATAAAATATAAATTTTTTCCATAACTTTTAAGTTTCCTGTACGCGTTTATTCAAAGATGCGAATTTATGGAGTCACGTTAGCGGCAATCGTCAGGGGTCCCGTGTAAAAGGTCTCAAAATCATTAATTTGTTTTTTAAAAAAGCATTAAATATACCCTATGTTTTAAAACGAAGGCCCTCCGTCAAAGTACAGGTGAGATCTCCTTGTCCCCAGTTCATAAATCTGCCTTTGTTCGCGTATGCAAAGCTTTTGCTGCAAAGCATGTTGCAAATTATTTTTTTAATAGTTCTGTTTCCTACTGGTAGTTCTGACTCAAACTATAAGGTTTAAGTTAAATTATTTCAAATTTTATTTTATAATTGAAAAGGCACCGTGTTTTAAAAGTGATAAAACAACCAGAATAAAATAATAGTTGTAGAAATAAACCATTTTCTCATGAAAATAGCTTCGAATAAGGATTTACAGATATGTATTTTATGTCACTAATTATTTATCATTCAAAATAAGTCATCAATCAACATAGCAGTATACAGCATATTTTCCTTTATTCGCTTACTATTGAAACAAAAGTAAAATTTTGTTTCCCATTACTATGAAGGCACAAGTAAAACGAGTGTAACTTCTTGAGAAAATGCCTTTTTAAATATTCCAAATGCAACATCTCATCTTGGAAAAGTTAAGAGTACTTTGCGGGCTGAACCGATAAAATTTTTTATACTATTCCTCAGATAAATATAATGCTTTTGAGTTATTTTTTGTGTAGAAAGTAAGAATTCGCAATTTTTGAGTGGTGCTGAGATGTATAAAATTTACCAGATTCTGCAAAGCGTTTAACATTCGTGCTGTTGCTGCTGCCATCTATCGGATTTAAATGTAGTATTTTGTTCCAATGGGAAGTTTTCAATCTGTTGAGCACTTTGAATTTAAGTAAGCATATAATACATTATTATAATTTTATTTACAAAATATTTTTCTCCTTCTTTGGCTATAAAAGAGATGAATTTTTACGCATATTAATAATTTGTTTTATTTTGAAACTCTTCAAAGTAACGCTTTCCTCTAATTTTAACGGATGACATCGATTTCGTATATTTTACAGTATCCTACCATTTTCTTTTTTAACAATATGAGCACTGATTAGCAGAAAATATGTAATTGAACGTTATGTAAAGTTTGTAGCTTTAATTATCGTTGAATAAAAATCATAATGTGAATGTTTTAATATGAGTCTTCACATTTTATTTACTAATTTTGCTACCCTGTAGTAGCACTGTGTAAGTTTAGTACTGTGTTTAGTCTTCATATTTATTTACTAATTTTGCTACCCTGTAGTTTAGTACTGCATTTGCGGTGATAAGCATCTTGTTATTAAAGTTTTTCTTTCCTTCTAGAGATTTTATTGTTCCTTATTATTATCACCAGTCCAAAAGGGAAGTTAGTCCTCAATGGGATATTAATCTTGAGACCGCATTTTGCGTTGAACGGCGTATAAACAGCGTATAACATTTCAGGTTGTTGTCACCAAACATTATCGCCCTTTATTATATTTAGTGAAATTAAATAATGAATAATCTGTATGAATATATGTATGTTTCTCGGATTGTGAAGAAATAACGATACCTAAAGACATCAAAATTTTGAATAACGTAGTCCTACACCAGAACGCAGGTATCTGGAAGCCCGAATTTTGAATTTCGAGTTCGTATTATTACCTATTTCATATCTGTAAACTTTTAACGAATTTTTGATTAACCAACTGAACGATTGTGAAGCGAGCAGTGACAACATTGTACGGACAAAAATATTTTATCTCCAGCGCGCGAGACTGTCTATCTGAAATTCTAAAAGATATGCTGTTTTTAAATATTTTGGAATTTTACTGTTGAATCGAATTTTATGTGACGCAAGCGCCAAGAACGTGATATTTAATAAATAAAGTAAACACACAAAAAGTTAATAATAAAAGGACAAAAAAAAAAAAAAAAAGTTTTGTAAAGCCATCTTAATAAGAAAACTGAACATTGATATGATGAACTGAGGAAAAAACTGGAAAATGTATGCTAACACATAACGCTGCATTGGGAATTCTAAATACATGCTATTTTTTAAAATTTTAGTAATTTTATTGTTGAATTGTATGTGGCGTAAGTGCGAAGAAAATGATGCTTTAATAATAAAGCTAAAAAGACAAAAAAAGGGAGCAGTAGGAGTTAAGTGTAACAGCAGGCTGATAGACTGCCAGCTCAGCGATAGCGTAAAAAACTTAACAAACCTTTTTGGGCAACCGTTAAAATCTGAAAACCTTTCGGATTTTTCTTTTTCTGTTGTAAGAGATGGGAGTTATGTACATTCAGATTTAAGTATATTCAGAAATCAATGCAAATATTGATTGGTTAGCAGTTCTCATTTTGGTTCACGACTGTGCTTGATTTTGCTTAAATTTTAAAATAACTAACTGCTACTGAAATAGATTAAGAATAATTTATGCCTCCACCTTGCCTCCTATGAAGGGACAGACAATTTTTACATCCATGCCTTCTCCGGAATTCAAACCCGAGCCCTTTGGTGTTGCAATCAGGCTTCCCTAACCCAGCGCTCTCTTCTAAGTCCTGTCCCTAACCCACTCTACCGTCTGGGCGGCGAAAAGTGGAAAACTGTCATCTGAATTCGAAGAAGAAAAGGAAAGTTACGTGCATTATATAAAAATTCGAAACGAAAAATGCATCTTTCTAAGAGTTGGAATTCGAAGGTCTTTATCGCTCTTCCTCTACCAGCAACAAGTCGAGAGGTTTCCGGGCTGACAGATTTTAGGTATCCCTATTCCACAAAGGCGATAAATCACAAACCTCCAAAAATTTAAAACAAATTTACAAAACTTAGTCAAGAATGGAACCTGGATCCAATGACTTTGCTGACCATAATATCCCTTTAAATAGAAATGCAATTATTAATGGTAGAGAAAGCACAGAAAAATTAGTCTTAAAAATACGTACTGAAATTAATTACAGTAAAATTCTATCTGCGAGCCCGTGTTTTACTCATCTGTTTATGTAATGTGGCTATGTTGTCTGTAGCTGTGAAATATGGGTTAGAATAAAATGATATCCTAATCAGTACTTACCCTTCCCCGGAAAAAAAAAAAAAAAAATAGGATGATGCTTTCACATCTTTCAAATCACGCGGTCCGGACGTTGCCAGATACAAATCCATTCAATTATACAGTAAGAGCATTGTGGCACGAGGCCTATCGGCGCCTGATGAAGGTCAGGCTGGGGGAATCGAAAACAATATGCCCTGGCCGATGACCCTTTCTTTCCGCGGTTCAACACCGAATTCTTTGTGAAACGGGATTCGTTCCTTTCTCTACCACCACCCTCTTTCATTCCCCATCTCCGCTTGATAATGATGAAGACAAATCGAATCGAGTGCTGTGATGATAAATTAGAAACGTGGCACTTCTGATAGGCACAAAAATGAATCAGCGTATGAACAAGCAAAGCTTTACCAATCTTATCCCTCCCACAACAAATTGGCATTTGATTATTATTACATCCTGTGTGCTGAGTTCTGTTAGGAGTTTTTGTTTGCCCTATGTATTATACTACTTATTTCTAAAAAAGATTGAATTTTTTTTATTCGCAAGATTAATTATTTTTTTCATGTAATTTGAGCAACTAATGTAAACTTGCATAAATTAAAATTTTCCTTAATTTATATGCAAATAATCTGTGTCGCAGAGGACAAGGTTGTAATATAATTTACTCTACTGCTTTGATGATAGTCGTTTACAGAAATTTCCTCAAATTTTTGTGAATATCTTCATAAAAAAAAAAAAAAAGCTTTTTAATGTAACTAAGACAAGTTTTCTTAACTAGACATGTAAAGAGAAGTCCTACCGAATTCGCAAAGTGTGACTGAATTTCGATATGTCTTATTTAATAAAATTACACTTGTACAGACAGTTAAGCTTTTGGAAAAAGGAATGTGAAATAATTAGACGTTCCCCTTACTGAGACTCGAACCTGTATCCTCAAACTACTAGTGGGACATAAATAACCACTTACACCCTGACAGGGCATGAGGGAAAAAGGCAATAATTCTGTAGATTCTTCTCACTTAAAAGGAACTAGATAGAGACCCAGTCGTCAGATACAGATGGTGACGAATAATTATTCACGGCATTTTAATTCGGGCGCCACTATGGAAACTTTGCATTTACGCACAGGCAGTACCATAATTTTTTTAAAAGTTATTTTCTCCCTCCTTTTCGCATGTCTTCGTAGTGTAATTGGAAACATACTCGACGCGTATTCTAGATGTCCAGAGTTCAAGTCCCGATGAGGGCATTTAGAGGGTGACAGAAGGCAGCTAAATGAGCATTATTCATCATAGAATGTATGATTGGAATACAAACGGCGAGCCGCTAGGTGGCATTGTAAATAAATGGTATAAAAAGGGTCGGTTCTCACATAGAATCAATAGGCATATTTATACTACTTGCATCCGACCAATTCTTTGTTATGCATCGTCTGCCTGTGTGACGTTCAGACATATGCACCCCTCGGACTTCCAGGTGCTTAATGAGAGATAACTTGTCAGAGACAGAATGGACAGTAGACCTTTGGAAGAAAGGTGCAGCGGAAAGCACCCTGGTGTGGTTTCCTGACATAAGGGCTAATTAAGTTTCTTTTCCAGGTTGTAACAAAAACGAAGAGAGGGTAAAGCTTTTTGATGCTGTAAACGAGTGAAAGCAGACGCATTTTAGCGTCGTTGCCACGACAGCGGCCTTTGTATGAATTATGCCTGAAATGATTGAATTATTTTAATATTTATTCAATAATTTCGTATTAAGTTTTCAAAATAAATATTTTAAAAGACAACCTGTCTTTTCTTCCACCCAACACGGGTGTTCTGACATTACACCTGGAATACTGCTTCTCGAAATCAACTCTATCAACTCCAAATGGTGCAGAACAAATTTCTAAGTATTATTACAGATTGCTTTCTCATCCGCAACGAACTTCTTCATAGAGATCTCAAGCTTGAGACCATCACCGAATATATTAAAAGAGCAAAGAAGAAGTTCTTCACAAAAGCAGTCCAATGCGACTTTGTGAACTATTCTTAAGTCTTCAACTACGAAATTCTCTTCTATGATCGCAATATATGCCCACTGGCAGCACACACTATCAAGGATGGAGACCACTAGTTCTTCTCCTTGCTCTTCAATCGGTGGCTGTTCATATTTCCATTCTATCAGATTCAAACTGTGTTGTTTTCTAAGTTGTTTGGACCTTTTCTTGTGATGTTGTACTGTAAATAAGTTGTATGGATTGAATTAGTGTTGTTATTTTGTAGTAGTAATCTTTTTGCTGTATAGTAGTGTTTTTTGAATCTCTTTTTTGCATTTATCATTTTGAAGAATTGTCATTGGATCCTTTTGGATTTTTCTCCATTTTTGTCATGTTTGCCTGCCAGATACCTTAGGCTTTTTTTCTCTTGATACCTCTCTTCTTTTCCACTCCTCCGACTTCTCATCAGAGATGATATCCTAGTCCAGATTTTACTGTGTCATGTGCCCTAGGGCTTAATTTCATGAACCGGCAACGTTGCGACAGGCAATAGTTCGGTATATCTAAGTGTCTAAGTCTCAACAGCATTTTCTACTGTGGATTGCCGAGAGGATTGCTGGTTATACGAACCACGAAATTTCCAGGGCGATGGATTGGTCGAGGTGGTCCCATAGCTTGGGCACTAAGATCACCAGATCTCTCGTGTTTGGACTTTTCCTGGGGGAGGCATATGAAAAGCCTGATCTTTGAAGTCCCCCCGCTGAAGCCAATATGGATCTAGTCGCCATGATCGCCGTTGTTACCGGCGATATTCGGGAATTGCCTGATGTCCCCGCAAATGTACGTCCACCCCCCCCCCGTATCCCGCAGGTGTGAAGCCTGCATTACAACTGGCGGAAGATCTTTTGAGCAATTTCTATGAGCATGTTATGTTAATAAAGTTGTTTTCTGAAGTATCTCCTCTCATACTTTAGTCAATTCTTTAAATGTGACTATGGAAAGCTACCCTTTAACTTCTCACCTTTTGCGGTCCGACTATACATTCTGTGACGAATGTTGCTAGTATAGCTGCCTTCAATCACTCCCTAAAATTTTGCCCTTTTGTTCAGATTTACCCACGTTATAGAACAAAATGTGAACTGTGCTAAGGCTTTAAAATTTAAATATTTGAGGGATTTGAAATCGCAATGATAACAAGAATTTTAAAAAATTGTTGTGAGAAGTTAGGAGAGATATCCTAAACTTTTTCCCCAAGAGTATGAACCAGCTCGTTTATGATATGTGAGAAAAACTGAATAGTAGAGGCATAATTCGTATATATTAACAGTATAAGATAAAAGTAATGAAATTAATTTAATGTTATCTCCAATAGAGGAGCGTAACGGGTACTCTGCTTTCAGTTTCGAATAATCTGTAGCAATGCTATTATATTAAGCAAAGTTCTTCTCTCGCAATTAAAAGTATCTCACATAGGGATGCGAACGCTTTATTCCTTTCTTTGCTATGCTGACAAAACCTTCCATAAGCAATGTTTAGCGAACCGCATTAATGCACCGTTTTACTTATAACTGTGACATATACGTCTGAAATTACAGAAACTGTTTTAATTGCAAACACTTATAGATAGGTTACTTATAGCAAAGCACACTAGGGTTATCTGCCGAAGGAAAGGGAGGGCTATCTAAGAAGGCTTTCTTTGCTTTTCTTCTTGGGGAGCTTTCTAAGGGAAACCGGCTCATATACACATTACACATGGGGAAAACCAGGATGCGCCCATGCAGCCAACCCATCCGCCTGGATAGCTTGGTTTGGTTTACTTTATTTCATTATGGCAACTAGTTCCAGTGCTACGTGCTTTCGCCATGCAGTGTGCCAGCATTACACGACCGATACACGCTTAGAACAGTTCCGGGGGTTCAACCCTCTTCCCCGCACCTTGGAGAACATCGAAAATAATCGCCATACGGCGACGCTGGTCGTCTAAATGCTACCTGGAAGTCGCTTGGGCTGCCCTTCGCAGAGGGACATTGCCCAGCGTACCCGGGCTACTACAGCCACTCCGCTCAAGTACCCGCCAGGCCCATGTGCCGGCAAATGAATGACCTTTCCTGGGCCTCCAGAACCAATAGGTTTCAAAAATTTGTATACCCCCGTGGCCGAGACTGCCTACGTACAGATCTTAGCCAGTAGCTTCGCAGAGCCCTCGTGGGCTATCTGTCTAAGAAGAGGGGGGACGCCTTCGTGGAGGACTAGTTACACACGGGGAAAATCACAAAAACGCTCATGCAGCTAACCCCTTCGTCGGGATTCGAACCCCGGACCGAATTACCAGTGTTCAGCGACCGCACAATTGCTGGTGGGTTCCCTTTCGCGTGGAATCAAAGCCTGGTCAAAACTACCAGTGTTCAGCGATTTTAGCGCTCGGCCGCTGATGGGCCAAACTCACTTTATAAGGTATTTTCTCCCTCCTTTCTTCGTCGTGTAACAATAGCACACTCGACGTGTATTCGAGAGGTCCAGACTCGAGTCCCAGCGAAGGCATTGCACATTTCTTTAGTTTTCTGACATTTAAAAAAAAAAAAAAAAAAAAAAAAAAAAAAAAACACCTAATAGATCTACTGTGGCGCCCAAACTAAAAAACGCGCTGGACAATAATTCATCAACACGAGAATTTGGCGACTGAGTCCTCTAATCCCCAGTCGCCCTTTAAGAGGGGGAATATGTAAGATATTTACTCTCTCCTTCCAGCATGTCTTCGTGCTATAACTGTAGCACACTCGACGCATACTGGAGAGGTCCAGTAGCGCCGAGTGGTTCAAGTCCCGGCGAGGGACTGCTTATTTTTCACGTCTCTTGCTTCAAAATAACCTACAACTTATAGATAGATGTTTAGTTTATGAACATGGGCTTCCGAGGACTACGTAAATCTAGAAAGGTTGCGAATATTTAACTTACTCTGCTCATATGCAAAAAAAGTCTTCCAACGAAAAAATTTGCGTTAAAATGCTATTTTCCAGGTGTTCCAGTCCGGCGAAGAAAGAGGAGGCACGGAGATGCATGCATTGAAGAAGAAGCACAACAGAACGTTAAAAGAATCTCATCGTGGAAAAAAAGAAAAAAATAATGTCAGACTTATCATTCGATGGTTCGGAATTCCTGGATCTTAGCAACCTCGGATCACCGAAGCGAACCATTGTCTCCGCCCCAACCAAGGAACCATTAGGAGAAAAACTGATTAGGGTACTTTCATACGAAGAAAAGGATCGTTATACGAGAAGGAGGAGGCGGACGAAGTGAATTTTTTTGGTCTCCGAAGGAGCCGGATTTCCTCCACAGATCCGTGCACGCACTGCCCCCCAAAATTAGAGGGACGCAACAGCCGGCGTCGTTTCTTCTTCTTGCATATTAGAAGTATTGTTATTATTTGAACATTAAGACTAAAAAATGGCAACGTTTCAGTAGTTGTTTCGCAATCATCAGACCTTTCTAGAAATGCGATGAAAGGAATGAATAGGTCCGTAGATTGATGATGAAACGCAGACCTACGTGTTTCATTCTTTCATCTCCGTAAAAGAATTATGAAACAAAAGACGCCTAAAGGACTAATATGGGAAAAAGAAATTCATGTAGTTAACGAACGAAGAGAAATACAAATGATTAGCTCTGTAATAAAAGAAAAGAAAACCGTTTTAGTTCTAATACAAGATGACGGATGCCCCATTCCTTAAAATGCAATTTTCGAAACCATAGGTACTTTACGTACATGATTCAACATTGAAAAATATAGGATGTCTAAAAGATGCAGATAATTTCATGTTTTATTTCATGCACATCGCAAGAAAATTTGTTTGCTGATGATAAAACACAGTTGAACACTGGTAATTCATCCTGCTTTTGGTTCCTAATGAACATTCTGTCTGCGGTTCCCCCACGTTTAATGGGCAATGAGACAATTATCCTTAAAAAACACCTTCACCAACATACTGCATCAGAACTAAGTCTTGATATTCTTCATCATAACTAGAAACACACACATATAAAAAAAATAATAAATAAATAAAAAGTAATATATATATATATATATATATTAAATATGAAATGTTTAAGATTTTAAATTGCGTCCAAAGGGGCGTTTTTTTAACGTTTTGTGTGTTACCTTTATTTATTAAATATCATGTTCTTTGCACTTAAACCATAAAATTTAGTTCAATAGCAATGTCGCAAAATAATTTTAAAATGAGCCTATCTTTAGAATTTCCGATACACAGTTCGACGCGCTGGAGATAAAAAGGTGTTTTCCCCCCGTAGAGTGTTGCCATGGCTCGCTTTTAAATCGTTGAGTTTGTTACTCAAGAATTCGTTTAAGTTTTACAAAATATGAAATTGGTCATAAAACAAATTCCAAATTTCAAATTTGATCTTCCTCATGCCCATATTCGTAGGAGGCTGACGTCATTCGAAATTCGATGTCTCTATGTACCGTTGTTTTATCACAATGCGAGAAATATACATACATTTATGCAGATGTTTCATTACTTAATTTCTTCAAATAAAACAAATTCCAAATTTCAAATTTGGGATTTCAGATGCCCATATTCGCAGTAGGATTACGTCATTCAAAATTGGATGGCTCTAGATACCATTGTTTTATCACAATGCGAGAAATATGCATACATTTATGCAGATTTTTCATTATTTAATTTCTTGAAATATAAATCTAAAATTCGAGAACTCTAAAATTTTGTGGCAACAGTTTGAAAAGTGAACGGACATTTATAGAAGTCCGATGCAAAATGCCAAAACGAAAGTAATAGTCCTCCGGGGCTCAAATCCCTTTGGACTAAAAAGTAAAACAAAAAACAAAAAAATCTGAAAGCTTTCAGATTTTACTTTACGTTCAAAAGGTCGTCTTCTTAACGTTTTGTGTGTTACCTTTATTTATTAAATATAATGCTCTTTGCACTTAAACCATAAAATTAAATTGAACAGCAATATCACAAAATAATTTTAAAATGAGTATATGTTTAGAATTTCCGATACACAGTCTGACGCGTTAGAGGTAAAAATGTTTCCCCTCCCCGGTACAGTGTTGCCATTCCTCGCTTTGAAATCGTTGAGTTCGTTAATCAGAAATTCGGTAAAGTTTTACAAAATATGAAACCAATAATGAAACAAATTCTAAATTTTGGTTTCCAGATGCCCATAGTCGGTGGAACATTACGTCATTCAAAATTTGACGGCTCTAAGTACCGATGTTTTATCACAGTTGGAGAAACATACATACATTCATGCAGATTCCTCATTATTTAATTTCTTTAAATATAACACAGGGCGATAATATTTGGTGGCAGCAGTTTGAAAAGTGAATCAGCGCAGAAAGTGAATCGACGCAAAATGGCAAAACGAAATTAATAGGCCTCCTGGGCTCAAAAGAAAGAAAGAAAGGAAAAATCACTATAGTGAACAGCTTAATTTTCTCATCAAACAAAAGCAGCTGCTTATAATTAAGTAATAGACTCCAGTAAGTGAATCATAGGACATGTCAGACATCTTAACGTAGCATTGGCACTGCCATAAGAGAAGGTGCTTCTGCGACACACATTCCAGATATGGGCTTCTGCGACACACCTATACTAATAATCGGAAAAGATCATCGATATGTTCGTATCTTTTAAAAATAAATATAAATTATTACCTGTCATAGTTTTTTACGAACCCAACGACATGAAGCTGTGCATTTTCCCTGCGGACGTATTGTGTTTCCTTTGTTAGTTAACTGCCAATCATAAATTTATGATTCATTTTCGATTTCGTTAGCTTGCATAAATTACCAAGCATTAATTTATCAATTTAGAAATGCCTTATTTCTGTTTCGTCTTCAGTTACTTTTAAGTTATTTAATTTCTCTAATGATTTCAGTAACTTTCAGTTATTTCAAGTATTCTTTCCATTATGTTCTTCCAAAAAATGTAAACTGTGTCCTTACATAACTATAGAAGAATTAGTAATTTTATTGAAAATTATGTTAAGATGTATTTTCTGACTAAGTATGGGGGTCCACCAGCGGCCGAGTGGTAAAATTGCTGAACAATGGTAGTTCGACCCGAGGTTCAAATCCCGCGAACGGGCTGCCTGCACGGGCTCTTTCGTGATTTTTCTTATGTGTAACGTTTTAAATAGCCAGTTTCCCTTAGAAAGTCTTCCACGAAGGCATCCTTAGGTAGATAGCTCTCGAGTGCTTTGCGCTAATCAAATAAACTAAACCAAACTTGAGCACGCATGGCACTTATACATTTTCTTAAACAGGTAAGCGAAAAGTATGAAGATCAACCATAGATAAACAAAGCACTTAAAACATGAATAGACAATGTAGCCAGATAAACATTTTTAACCGAAGCTTAGAAATCTGATTGTTGTTAAAGAAATCCTTTAGCTTTATTCGCACAAATGTCATTAAGAAGTTTAATTTTTTTTAAAAAAATAAAGGATTTGTAACTTTATAATTCTCTTGTCACCCGAATCTTGTGTAACAGTAATGGAAACAAAATCAGAATTTAGTTTGTATCTCTGAAAGGTCTGGGTATGATTCCTAATTGTACAAATAAATCATAAATCTTTTACGGCTCGGCCCGTTTATCTTATACTCCTAATGTGCAGTACCTTGTTTTATCAAATCAAAAACAAAATTCAGAATATACCTGAACTTTGAACGCTGTTGCGATAATTCTGGCAGAGTGTTACACTAAACAGATGCTAAAAGAATTTCTCTGTAACTTCAGAAATGAGGAAGAGCTTTTCGTCTGTTGAGACTTATGTTATACGTTCCACTTTTGTTTAGAGTACACGTTGATCAGAGAGTTTAATGTGATGATAGTGTGAAAAAGAAGCTTTAATATTATTTAGCATTTCCTAGCGTTTTATTAATACTGTTAAGCATTAAATCAGAACTTCTGGCAATGGATCAGAAATGTTATAATGGCAAATATAATAGGAGACACGAAAAAAATGTTTTTTTTTTTTAAATTCTGAAATCTTTCAGATCTTATATAACGACCAAAGGGGCGTTTTTTTAAAACTTTTTGTGTGTTACTTTATTTATTAAATATCATGCTTTTCGCACTTAAACCACATAAAATTAAGTTCAGTGGCAATATCAGAAATTTTTTTAAAAATAGCGTATCTTTAGAATTTCCGATACACAGTCTCGCGCGCTGGAGATGATTTCTCCCCCCACCTCGGTTACAGTGTTACCATTGCTTGCATTGAAATATTTGTGTTTGTTAATGAAAAATTCGTTAGTTTTACAAAATGTGAAATAGATAATAAAACAAATTCAAAATTTGGGCTTCCAGGTGCCCATGTTCGGGTGGAGGATTACGTTATTCAAAATTTGATGGCTCTAGGTACCGTCGTTTTTTTTCACGATGCGTAAAACATACCTACATTCATGCGCATTGTTCTTTATATAATTTCTTTTAAAATAATACACAGCCATAATATTTGGTGGCAACAATTTGAAAAGTGATTCAGCGTTTTACAATGATTTAATGCAAAATCTCCTTTCGAGACTAATAGCCTTTCTGAGCTAACGCTCCTTTGAGCTAATAATGCTAATATTTATATAATGAAAGACATAATATTGCTAACCATTAGTTAGATAATTAAAGCTTGGTTGCGAGAAAATACATTAATCAAGCAAAAGCAGCAAAGAGATACACAGCAACAAATAGCGTAATAATTCTGACAAATTTTTATAAGAAATCGGGAGAAAATAAGCAATTAAGATAATAGGCGTAAAGTATTACATTTTGATCGTTTCACTTAACATTAAAAGAGATGCACTTGTATCACAAATTTAGGCATGCAAAAGATACAGACAGAGAGTTAATGATCACAAGTATCATTAGAAAAGGAGATGATTTTATCCACAAAAAATGTATTACGGCAACTACAAGTATAATCGCCGCGGGTGGTCTACATTTTTGTCCTTGTACCGGGATCTAGGTATTAAAAAAGTACTCATAATAACCCCTTTGCCATCTTCTTCGTTATTAATTTTTTTGCCCAATCGAAGGGTGAAAACACACAAAAAAAGAAACTGGGAGATGACGGTCGTTTCCGAAATCCTCTTTCATTATTTTCTCCGAACATCTATTCTGCAGATGTTCTCTCTAGCCTTTTTTTTTTTTTTTTTTTTCTTTTCCTTGGAGG
This sequence comes from Stegodyphus dumicola, assembly GCF_044657685.1. NCBI lineage: Eukaryota > Metazoa > Arthropoda > Arachnida > Araneae > Eresidae > Stegodyphus > Stegodyphus dumicola. The sequence goes on from NC_140777.1 coordinate 137,192,075, forward strand.
GAGGGAGTGGGGACATAAATCGTTACTATTGCTTTTTCATAATCTTGTATTCGTCTTTTTTTTTTGTCTTGTTCTGACATGAATAGAATCGCGCAGTCACGCGCTCCTTCTTGTAGCATCTGAGGTGTTTGTTCAAAACTGTCGCCATTGTAATCAGGAGCGGCTTCTGCCATTAGATGACGAAATGATAAACAACCTTCTACAGCGGGATCGTGATTTCGGAGAAGCAGATAAAATATGAGTCATCTAATAACATTTACTTAAGCTTTCTTTCTTTTTAAGGGCACTAATAATAGACTGGAAATTTAAAGTTTTTAATCCATTATTTTATCATGTGTTCAAACGTTGCTTCTTTTAATAGACCTCAAGCAATGGAACTAATTTTTAAACATAATTTGTTTTAATATATGCATTTATACATACATGTGCAAGTAAATTATTAGAGGAATGTCACATAAATCGCCAACACTTACGCCCGAACCAGAAATCTGAAAATCCTTGTTTAGAAAATAAAATGTTTTTTCAAAGGAAATACTGAAATGAATTTTTCGGAAAACCAACCTAACTTTTATTTAATAATTTTATTATATGCTTTTCTTAACTTTGAACGATGATTTTTTTTTCGCTCGTCTGCCATGAAAAAAAGGGGGGATAGGTTGCTATGGAATTAAGAAGTTCGCCAAGTAAATTATTCTTGACGCAAACTGAAAAAAATGCGCCAAGATAAATGTTTGCATTTCTCCTTAAATTTCGCACTAAATTTTACAAAATTAATTATTTAGGCATAATGTGAGTCGTAGAATCGTAATATGGAAAAAAAATTGGCATGTCATTTCAGAAAAAGTCCGATTTTGTGTCAAAACACCTATGTTAGAATAACTGCTATATATAAATCTAATATATATCCTAAGTCGCGCTAATTTGAATTTCGTCAATAGGCCCAGTAGATAGCGAGATACAGAACTGTCTTCCCCCCCCCCCTCCTCCGCAGTGTACCTAAATTTTTAATTATACAGGATCAAAGCAGCAGGAATAAGTAACCCAGCAATCAGAATAAACGATTATGTTAACAAACCATAAAGATTAGCTAAAATGCAATGAAGTATACATATGCGATTCAGTGAAGGCATATTCGTTGATACTTACAGAAAAATGTAAGACTTTTTATCGTACACAAGAACTGAATGAGTGTAAAATTCAAGTAATTTTAATTCGTCTAATAATCGAGAAAAATTATCCAATAAATATTCAAAGGTAATTTCTATGGTTACAGCGGAGACAGCAAAAGAATCTTAGAAAGACTTCATGGTAGAGATTGATTGATTAGTGTTTACTTTACGCTTAGGAAAACTATCAAAACAAATATCCGTAGAGCTAACCGGTTTCGTCAGGAATTGAACCTAGGGCAAAATTCAAGCATTCTCTGGTTTATTTACTTAATGCTTAGCCGGTCAGCAATAAATACTTATTTGATCATTCAAACAAAAATAAAACAGAACAAAAAAAAAAAAAAAAAAAAAAAAAACGACATATAAGCCAACCGATTTCATCTAAAGCAATTCAAACAATTGATTGCATCAGTTTTTCTTCCCTCTAGCTGTTTTTTTAGTACCATCCATTTAAATTGGAAACAGTTTTGTGATCTAGGAGATACCGCAGTTGGTTATATGAAGGTAACTTACTTCTTTATGAATATATATATATATATTTGAGAACAAAAAGCATGGAAAATTAATTCAAACTTTTAGATGGCTTTAAATATTATAACCAGGTTTTGCATGTTATTCATAAGAACTCTCATTCTTTTACTCGAATTATCTGTCTTATGAAATAGCTTATTATCACAATTCTTTTTTCACTTTACTAATATTACTAACTTAAGATTTGTTGAGCAAAATCCGATCTTCAAATTCATAAAGTTTTAAAATTTAAAACCAAATTACTATTACAAAATAATTATGCATAACCCCATGCTAGAAAATGTGAGCCGCGTTTATTTTAGTTTCTAATTGAAAAATAAATTCAGTCAGTAATCTTCAGGAATTTAAATGTTAATTTCAGAGTTTTAATGGACGATTTATTTTTGTTTTGATACGCTCAGCAAAAGTTAACATGAATCAGTTTTTTTCATGACTGTTTTGTTCATATTTTCTTTATGTTTAAAACTATACGGGTGCAAAGCTTGAAAAAATACAATCAAAACTAATAAAATTGGAAAGCTCTCATTTTATATTATGACGTCTAAAGGGGCGTTTTTTAACGTTTTGTGCGTTACTTTTATTTATTAAATATCATGTTCTTCGCACTTGACCCATAAAATTCAATTCAACAGCAATATCGCAAAATAATTTTAAAATGAGCATATCTTTAAAATTTCCGATAAACACTTTCGCGGAAAAAAAAAATCCCCTCCGTATAGCGTTGCCATTCCTCACTTTGAAATCCTTGAGTTTGTTCATCAAAAATTCTTTAATGTCTGACAAAATATGAAATAGATGGTAAAACAAATTGCAAGTTAGGGCTTCCAGATGCCCATATTCGGTGGAGGATTACCTCATTCAAAATTGGATGGCTCCTAGCTACTGCTGTTTTATCACAATGCCAGAAACATACATATATTTATGCAGATTCTTCATTATTTAATTTCTTTAAATATAGTACAGGGCTGTAACATTTAGTGGCAATAGTTTGAAAAGTGAATCAATGCAGAAAATCAGAAAGTGAATCGATGCAAAATGCCAAAACGAAATTAATAGCCGTTCTGGGCTAAAAACATGATTCCTCTGTAAAATCAAAATAAAATCATCTAATGGGATTAAATTATTCACAGAAGCTGCTATTGTTCGAAAATGCAGAAACGTTTACAAGGGCACCTCACCATATATAGGTGCTCACACGCTTATGAAGATCAGTTTCTAATTTGAAAAAAAGCAATCTTCACGAAGGTGCGAGTACGTTTATGCGAGCACTTTGTTTTGCAAGCAGAATTTTTATTTACTTTGCTACTATCTACAGCAACAAACTCAAAACCTGCTTGCACAGCAGTTGTAAATGAAGATGTCCACACCTTTATGAAGGCTTCTTTTTGCCAATTAGGAAGTGATCTTCATAATTACTGTTACCTTTATGCCGAAGCAGCTTTATGAAGGTTTCGAACAATGGCCGACTTACATGAAGGTATGGGCATCTTTGTAGAGCGGTTCCATTGAATTCAGGTAAGGCTTTCTGTGGCCAACAACGAAAGAGATATATATGGTATATCCATGTCCAGTTTAAATTATATATTTACAAAAGTCAGTGTTTTAGCCTTAAACCTGTTTTGCCTCTCAGTACATCAGGGTTACAGTCGTTTTAAATATTTTGTGTTTATTTTTTTCTTTCATTTTTTACGTATTTTAAGAACGAATGGAATTGAATTTTCTGTTAACCACGACTTTTCTATCTTCCATGCATCGCTCACCATTCATTATCTTGCTTAATGATTATTTTACTAACTAACTATTTTACTAACTAAACGTTTTTCGTCCGTTGCTGGCTTTCAAACAAAATCTTCTCGTGACATTGTTATTGCACACGAGAGAAAAAGAACTCGAGAAAGATATTTTAACCCTCATTACTTTGTTGGTTCTTGCTCATAAAACGCTGTTTCCGAGGCGGCTTTTCATAAACGCTCAGGATAAAAAAAGCACAGAATGGCGCCTGTTTTTCCCTTCTTTCCTTTCCCCTTTATTATTTCTCTTCTTGCATGTAACCCTTTTTAAGAGAAATAATGGTTGGCATAAAAACGTTCTCTTACAATGCCCGCTATTCAATCTTTATGATGTAGCTTGCCTACCTCAGCTGGCCATCGGTACTATCTATGCTTTCCTCTACACAGGCACGAGGATTTTTATTATGTTTTGTATCTCCATGGCAGCGTTAAATGGACGTCACACGAAAAAGCAGTAAAAAATGCACCTATCTTCTAAGAATGTGGCACTAAATACTACTTAGCTTAAAATGCAGAGTTATGAAACGAATGCTTCAAACTTGGGGTGAACAAAGATAACAGCATGGAATAAAAAATTTCTTAATCCTCATTGTAGTAAGATGTCCTTTGCGTTTTGGAATAGGTATCCATTAAGTGAAAGTTAGACATGTTTCTTATGCACATTAATTCTTCTCGTCTATTCGTTCAATTGATTTTGCATATGGTTTTTTAAGTTTACTAGTTTGAAATTTAAAAACCAGGTAAAATTCAATCTTGTTGCCTGTTCTTCCTTACCCTTCTCCCTCCCCCCCAAAAAAACATGAATTTCTAGAGGAATTGCCACGAGACTCTTAAAGGCTTAAATGTTTTACCATAACATCAATATCAACCCAACGTTAAATTTTGTTCGATTTTAAAATTTAATGTTGAATAAAGTTTAGATAATGTGATTGTAAACCTCTTATAAGGTATTTCTCCCGCCTTATTAGCGTGCCTTCGTAGTGGGGTGGTCTGCACGCTGGGCGCGTATTCCAGAGGTCCGTCGTTCGATTCCCGGAGAGGGCATTGCTCATTTTTCATCACTCCTGCTTCCAAATAACCTAATATCTCTACAGTGGCGCCCGAACTAAAAGGGTGGTGAAGGATGATTCTCACACACAGGATTTGGCGATTGGGTCCCCTAAAACTCCAGTTGCCCTTTAAAAGGGGGAGTATGTAAGGTATTTCTCTTGCTTTCTTAGCGTGCCATCGTGGGTAGTGGTCTGCATACTGGGCGTGTATTCCAGAGGTCCGTGGTTCGATTTCCGGCGGAGGCGTTGCTCATTTTTCATCTTTCCTGTTTCCAAAAGTACCTAATGTGTCTACATTCTAACAACAGTGACCTTAAATTTTAACACAACTTAATTTTGACCTGCAACTGAACAGACAGAATGGCCCCAATGTTCCAGAGAAGGTTTACCAAAAATTTTTATATATTTAGATATTTTATTTAATAGATAGCTTAGGTACTGCACTCCAAACAATGCTTTTTTAAGTATTTCACATTTTTAATATCATTTGAACTATTTTCGTTCGGCAACAACATTTATCATTTTTTAAACTTTCTTTTTTTTTTTTTTTAATTGTTATCGTCATTTAATCAGAGATGATAGCTGTACTTCCATATTAAACCTTTAAGCAGAGACTATGTCAGACATATCGGAATGCTGTCGGCATCACCACCACCCATTCATGCCTTCAGGTTCGAGTTTTAGTTTCGAATGAGCTCTAAATTTCCTTATTTCAGAGATTCCTCTTCTCCGTTCAAAATGTTTTATCGTAATGAACAGGAGATTTTGAAGTCTGTTGCAGAAGTTTAATACTGATGAAGGCAGTATTATATTAGATGAGGATGAATGTGTTAGGTTAGAAGAAAATGATTACCAGAAAGTGTGTGTGTGTGATTATGGCAAAGTCTCGAGGGCTATCTGCCTAAGGAGAGGAATGCCTTCGTGGAGGACTTTCTAAGGGGAACTGGCTCGTATACACGTTACACACGGAGAAAACCACGAAAACCGCCATGCAGCCCGCCCGTTTGCGGGATTCGAACCTCGGACCGAATTACCAGTGTTCAGTGACTTTACCGCTCGGCCGCTGGTGGGCGATTACCAGAAAGACAGTGTTTAATAAGGTTATAACGTAAGCAATCCTCAAAGTAAATTAAAATTTTTATTTGGAGAGGGTGGCGAACAAAATGGAGGATTCTGCAGCGATCATAAAGACAAGAAAATGCGACTTAGTTATTCCTTTCTGTCTGAATTAAAATACTTATAAAATATTTTTATCTTCTTGCAGATATGAAGGTTTATAAACTAAATTTTCCATATTTTAAATGAAAAATGTTTACTTTACCTACATAAATCCTAATGAAAATAGTTGTTCAAACTGCGTTGTTTGTCATTTTGTATTTTGGAGATGATCTTTCGTGATGTTTAAGAAAATTAAGTACTTTTTTCGATCTTCCGTTTCAACGAATATTTATAATTCTTTTATTAGAATATTAATTCTTTTCGAAAAATGTCAAGTTTTAACGCTTGTAATTCCTTAAAGCAGTTTCTTGGTCCACCTTCTACTCAACATTTTATGTGTGTTGTTATAAAAAGTCTGATGTGAAACATCACATGACTTCGTTGTACGGGCTATTAAATTATGCACATTTTTGATAACATTTCATTTAAACTTGTTTCTCCGAATTTCATGAGAGATGTATTTCTCATTCAATCAATTCAGTTCTCACTTCGCGGCAAAGGAAAAATACACAAAATCTCAAAACATCTTCACTAAAAATTGTAAAATACAGAAAAACCTAAAGCACCAAACAGAGTTTAAAATAATTTTTACTATTAGAGTTTAAATTAATAAAAATTAAGTGGAAAGTCAGATTTTTCGGTGCACAAAAAACTTTTGGCCCTACCCGGCAAAAAGACACCGAAGTTGGCGCAAAAACTGACTTAATTCACTATGCTACTAAGTTGCTATGAATGTAAACAAATGGCGACGTCATTAGGCTTAGTGGAACTCAAACAACTTTTAAAGAAATAGTTCTGTTTCCGCCATTCCTCTTTCCGCACTTTTCAAAATTCACCCTTTTTTCCCGCGAAATCGGGGAGTACAGTCCTCCTCTCACAGCTTCTCTGGGAATGTCACGATAAGTCATTAAGAAGAGCTGGGCAGTTTCTTTGTGAATAAGTTAGTCTTCGTTAAGTTCAGGCTCCTCTCGAAATCTTTAATTTCATTCTATTTATAATTCTGTTACAATATTAGATGTTATTTTCACATCATATGTTAATCAATACGGATGTTTTAGACATTATTGAAACTAAAACGTAAAAAAAATCTTTACCCTTTTATGAAGGTTATCGGTATCGAATTCAGAATAGAAATAAGGAAAAATGTAGCTTATTGGATTTGCGTAAATGAAAGAATTAAAAGCTGCAAAGGCGTGATTAAAACAAAGTCGTTTTAGACGAACGAACGTCACTTTAGAACTTCGTTTTAGAATGAATATTTGTTCTGAAAGATTTTATTATAATTCACTTTTATTCCGAATTTTAGAAGAATATTGTTTCTTAATTTAGGAAGCGATCTTTTAGTTCATTGCCAAAATCATCGCAAAGTTTGAACATCTCTCTCTTTCCTTTTAAATACAATATTAGCTTCATTCATGCAAAAATCTGAGATCGTAAATATTTTTCGATTATTTTTTTTTAAATTCTTTTTTCTAAGTCTAAAAATTTTTTGCTTTCCTACATTATTGAGAGGCCAAGGTCCATTCGTACCCCACTATGTAACCCTTTTGAGAAGGGGGCTAATGAAAACTGATGATTTCGCGGAAACAGACACGTTTCTGACAACCGTGGAAACAGGCAACAGGAAGACACCCTTTTAAATTGTTGATAATTTTACAATTATTGCATGCAGATTAACTAAAGACCTAAAAACCTTAACCGGGACATTAGAACCATATAATTCGATCACTTTTAAAGAAAAATTGCACAATTTATCAACATATAAGAATAAAAAATCTTAGCTCACGGGAATCGGTAACAGAGTGATTATATTATATACATGTATTTATATACTTTTGGTACTGCCGATTGTAACCAGAAAAAAGCTGCACATCTACATGTTGTATTAGTCCCTTATACAAAATTTAAAAGTTCTGAGACTACTCATTTTCGAGTTGTGCGATATGTATATATATCGTCATACGTACAGACGTCACAAAAAAAATCTCGTCTGAATCGATTTTAAATCCAATTTACAATCCGTTTTGGGAAAAAGAGTTCTTTATTCTGTGCGTACGTACAGATGTCACGCAAAAACATCGTTCAGATAGAATCCAGAGCGGTCAAAATGAGTATTTTCGTTGGAATACGATACCCGAAATTTTTCACGATTACAGTACTTCCGTTACTTCGTACAAGGAAGTAAAAATTGACACGAATTTATTCTTGGAGTAGGGTTTGAGATCGTTTCAGGTTAACTTGAAAATTGATCTGATAATCATAAATTATATTCAACAATAAAATGAAAAATTGCATCATTAAATATATTTTTTGGAAAACAGAAATAAATAAATAAATAAATAAACTAATATAGGTAACGGAAAACTGACAATTTTAAGATTAGAGCCAACACCATAAAAGAAAGCTGAAATATTTATTTATTTTGCTAAACAATGGAACATTCGGTGTCATTTATTTTAACAATGCCGTTCCTTTATTCAACCTGCTATTTTTTTAAAACACATTTTTTCATATGTCCTCCGGCCTACGTATAAAGCTTCTCCTGTGTATATTACAGGGTTTGGGACTATGTCGATTGGTATAACTGCGATTGTTTCCTGTAATGTAACCATGACTTAGTCAATGTTTCTAGGTTTGTGAACGTGCACTTAAACTTTAGATAGAGAAACATGTTTTATGTTCTGACAAATTAGAACAATTCAAGCTCAAAAAGTATATTTATTACCTTTGTTACTGCTGTCAATATCACGCAAAATATCCAAAATCTTATCTTCAAAAATCTGTCACAAATTTCAGCAAGAAAATACGTAACCCACTATCAAATTCAAAAATTTGTTGCAAATTTCAATAAAAGAGGTAATTTAACTATCAGATTAAAAAAAATCTGCCACAGATTTTTAATATGAAAATAGATTATTCAACTATTATGTTTAAAAATTTATTGTAAATTTCATATGGCGATTCTGTGCTAATTAAATATAACAAACTGCTGTTTTGTTAGTGAAACAGACTCATTTAAATATAAGTTTTTTTTTTTTTTTTTTTTTTTTTTTTTTAAGAGAAGGCAGAAATCCATAAATACGCTATTATGGTAATATGTATGTAAATTATAAGCAGTAAGCATTGAAGGAAACGTCCAGTTTGCATGTTTTATGAGAGTAGGTTAAGCAAAGATCGTTACTCAAATCTTTTCTGCCTTTATGCTAGATCCGGTTTAATGTGACTGAATTTTATTAGAAATTTAACTCTTTCCCAATTATTTAAATAATTAAACAAATAACATTTGTTTTAAGGCAGAAGTAGGTTATGTTTTTAAATTTCACAGGTGAAAAAGGATTTTCTAGTCTAAGCCTTTTATTATTATTATTGGTTATTATTATTGACAGTTAAATTACCTCTTATATTGTATAAACTTGTGCGGCCGTGATATAGTATTCCTTATATTTTTACATTTATAAAGCCAAATAATAGTTTATAAGGTTTTTAAGAAACTTAAAATTTGCATCCAGAAATGTTTTATAAGGTGTAAAATATAATAACATCGGTAACAATGAGAGAGATATTTGTAACAAAGCTCTTTAATAATCAGTGCAAAAATATTAATGCAAACTACACTGTTGGCCATCCAAAATGCAACACCAAAAAGGACAAGTGGTAGCGAAGGAAAATTTATTACAGAGATTATACATAGTATCAACGTTAATTTATTTTAAATACGGTTTTCTTTGATGTAAGGAAGACTAGAAATGCTACACGGCATGGCTCTGAGTGAAAGAGGCTTTTGATTGATTGTTGAGGAGTGGCAGTCCATACTGACGCCACACGTAGCTATAGTCCATCTGGTGTAGCCACGGTTGCTGAATGCTGGGCTAGGCGTTCTTTAACCATGGACCAGACATGTTTGATGGGCGATAGATCTGGAGAACGGACAAGCCAGGGTAACTATGCAATATGGTGTGGTAAGAGGAAGCTTGAACATTGTGTGTAACATGTGATCGCCTATTGTCCTATTGAAATGGGGCCGTAGGCAAGCCCTGAAAGTAAGAAAGCAGAATAGGCTGCAAAACCGCAGAGATATAGCGTTGGCTGATAAGTGTACCGATAATCCGTACTAGCAAGGTGAGGGAGAATCCAATACGATGTAGAATCCAATCCAATCCGCACCATAGCATGACGATGCATAACATAACTGTCGAGCAGCCTGTCTCCACGGTGTCTCCAAACTCTAATCCGACCATCGTGGTACTGCAGGCAGAAGAGTGATTCTTCCAAAAACCAAATGTCATGCCAATCGGATGTCCATCTTCACCGTTCAGTGCACCATTGCAAACGCTTGTGGTTAAAAGTTAAAGGTAAGTGAAGCAATGGACGCTTAGAGGACAGTCTGTACTGTAAACGACGTCGAATTGTTCATGCAGACATCGATTGTTGTGTTATAGACTGCATTCGTTGTGATATGGTTGCAGATGTGGCAGTGAACTCCATCAATGACATGCACACAAAAGCCTTTCTTCTCCTGGAGTGGTGCGACGAGGCGGTTGCAATTGCTTATGTTGGTCAGTCGTTTTCCTTGTGTCTATCGATTACATATCCGCATGATTGTTGCTTGGCTACATCCGACACGATGACCAATATCCCGAAAAGATAATCTGCAGTCTCTATGTGCAATGATTCTGCTTCGGAAGTCAGAAATGGGCCCACCATCGGCCGAGCAGTAAAGTCGCTGAACACGGGTAGTTCCGACTTGGGTTCGACTCCAGACGAACGAACTGGCTGCATGAGCGTTTTCGTGGCTTTCCCCATGTGTAATGAGGAACCATGTATACGAGCGAGTTTCCATAGAAAATCCTCCACGAAGGTATCCCACCCTTTAGGCAGATAGCCCTAGTGTGCTTTGCTGTAGTCTCAATAATCCATAAACCAAAACCGAACTCAGAAACGTGCTCGAATGCTGCACGCGTTTTTCTGCGAGGTATACTGAAGCTGTACAAACAAAAAAATCACCCATAATGTGCGCGTGCGCTGAAATTGTAATCATTTGCATATTTCATCGCGGTATACACATGACGCAATTTCATGCTATTTGTATGATTCTTTCATGGTGGTTCATTTTGGATGGCGAGCAATTTATATACCGATCGTGATGACAAAATTTTTAGTCTATTTAGTTTGACTCTTTGCGCTTACATTTATAAAAAAGCCCAAAAGGAAAATTGGTCTCGAAACACGAAAACGTAAGAATTATGCTTTCATATTTCATCTGTCTTAATTAACACAATAAATTATTTAAAAGCAATATATGAAGTTCTCAAAAATATTATTTTTTTTAAATCTAATTAATTTAAATGAAAATGCATTTAATTTATGATATATCTAGTTAAAAGCATTAAATAGTTTTATATAATTGCATTACACATTTTTTTCACTTTTCAAATATACAATTATACTGACAAACCATACTAAAATATTTGTCTTTTTTTCGTGGGGGGGGATATTTTAGTGGCAACGCTTACTCACCTTCGTTTGATAAATCATTTAGTTTACTTTATTGTTTATCACTAATAAATAAAGTTGTTTAAAATGCAAGATTTTTCTTTTCTGCAAATAAAAGAAAGTGGAGAGGAATCCAACATTTTCTCGAAACGACTTGTTTTCTGTTTTTTTTTAACATAAGTATTTACTTTACAATTTTCTTTTCTGTTTTTTTCTTCTTATAGTATTGTATTTTCATTAATAAAGATTACAACGTAATGTTTTTTATTATTTAGTTTTTGTGAAGGAGGAATTTTATGTATAAGTTAAATGAAGGCAGAAATAATGATTTTCTGTGAAGGTTATCAGAGGTAAAAGGGTAATAAGTCTGAATCTTTTATGCATACTTGTAAATATTTAATATGGGTTTTAATTTACATATTCGAAGCAGAAAACAAGGTTTTTAAATACTTTTTTCCAATAGAAATTGCAATGCTACTTTTTTTATTATAATTAAGAAAAGTAGCTTTAGTTTTATAATAATAAATAATTAAAAAATAGCAAAAAAAATGGAAAATAAATTTGTTTGAAGAATAAATTTCCTTAACACAGGCACCACAATTTAATTATTTATAAATTTTGGTTATCTCATGTTCAGTTTTATGCAGTTCTTTTGATGCCTTAGATAACACTTAGAATGTGTTGAAACGCTTGAGTAGCTAAATGATAAAACACTTAAACAAATAAGTATGTCCGTAGTTCATTTTCAGAAGTGTTCATTTTTTGTATAACTTTCATTCTGAGATTTGCTGCAAAAAAACAGCTTTCACTCGTAGTGCTGCCATCTGGTGGATAGTATTCAAATACCGTTCAAGTAAGCTGAACTGGTTAAATCTAAACCAGGAATAATTAGCAGCTATAATCATATGCGCAGTTGATAACTTGAAGACACATTTTTTTTTCTTCCAGGTTTTTTTTTTACACCATTTCATTCAGTTTTATTTTAAATAACATTTTTTTAAATATAAAATTATTAAATGATTTTCCATCAAGAGAACTCCGTGAGGACTAAGTTGTTGGAGAACACTTTTGTTTCTGCATTGCTGATGTTTAAATAAATAGAAATTTTCATGTTATCGTAAATATACGTTTAATAAACAATTTTTGCATTCTTCTAAAGTGCAATATTCGTGTTTTCTGAATGGCATAATTTTATAAGATCGTTCCTGTTCTATCGATTTTCATTTTGTGTTTAATAGACTACAAGGACACAGCAATATTTTCTCAAATGTAGTTCTAAGTGCTTCAATATTAACTGTACCAGTGTTCAGCTTTTGTCTGGTCCTAGGATGAATTAATAATTGATTATCGTGATTTATTTACTTATTATACTTGGAAATAAATTATTGTATGATATGCATCAATCAAGCAAAATTAAATTATGACGCTAGAATTATTCGCAAACATTATCTGAAGAAATTTCCATATCAGCATTTCAGACCTTAAATTAAATGAACTTTTAATTTTTATTATGTGCATTTTATTCTTTTACATGCAATGCGATATTTAACTATATTTAATTTTCGAATACATGTAACTCTAACTTACATTCATGAATACATTTTTTTAAAATATGATGTTCAACAGCATGCCCTAGATGAAAACTCAGGACACACCCTTGGTTGTAATGCTACTAAATCTTAACGTCATATAGTTAAAAAATTGTTGCAAATTGTCTTATTAATATTAACTAAAAAATTTGATATGGAGACCGCATGATTTCCTTGTACGGCCTTAAATTTTCCTTTTCCTTTCACTATACATGAGCGGAATAAAAGGTGCATCGCATTCTTTCAATAATTTTAAGAAAGTGCCTAAAAAATATTTGGCATTATTATCGCTTTAACAAATATCCAAATTTCAAAACATGCCAATATATAAATTCGCGTATAGTTTAGGAAATTTTGAATAATTTTTTTTTTTTTTTTTTTTTTTTTTTTTTTTTTAGGTAGGCTTAGAGTTAATTGCAAAAATTTTATAGCTTATAATTCAAAAATTTTTCGAAAAATTTATAAAAAATTACTAAAAAATACCAATTTTAAAAACAAATCAGACAATAGCTGCGAATTTTATTTTGATGGAAAATAAATTTCGAATTAGGAAAGAAGGATTGCAGTAAATTTAATGAAAAAAGAGATATTAGTAAATATATACCATATTACAGTTAACATGGAAAAGCTAAAATTTTGAGAGCTAATTTTTTAAAAACTACGATGCGATTACTACAAAACTTGCACTTTGACATAACTTGAGTCGTGGAATCGAAATATGGAACAAATTGATAATGCCATTTGAGGAAAAGTCCGATTTTGTATCAAAATACCTATGTAGAAAAATGCTATATATAAATCTAATGTATATCCTATGTCGCGCTTTGAGACATGAAAAATGCAAGTTAAATTTCTTCAACCGGCTGAGTAGTAGGTGAGATATAGAACTGCCCCCACCTTTTTTTTTATGTATGTGTGTTCACCTAGGGTGTAAAACGAGTACAGAAATATGTATACACACCTTCTAACCGAGGACATCCTCGGTTGGAAATAATGCCAGAATCGCACTCAGGGACCTCGGATCCATGTAGAAACCTATTATGAGCCAAATCTGAGGTGTGTATGTGTGTGTGTGTGTGTGCAAGGTGTATGTTTAAGAACTGAAAGACCGATGTAAAAAGAATGCTTGCGATTACTTCCTAAACTCATTTGAGTATTCCTTAAGTAATAAGTTATCGTAGTCTTCTCTTTTCCCGATACCTTTTGCCGAAGCATCTTACTGTGCTATATGAGAATTCAAACTTCTGTGCTTATTCTATATTTCACTGAAAAACTCTGACTGATGTCTGCAAGGTCTTTCCAGACTGGATTTTTAATTCCTTATATTTTACTAAAGTTATTAATTTATTTTTACCGCTTTATTTATTTTTATCTTATTTTTAATATTGCCTAAAATAAATGGAACATATTACGGAAATTTATTTGACAGTTTTTAAGCTTTGAATGTAGTACTCCTTCTACCCGTAACCTTGTACCCATTTTCTAAAATTGAGGCTCTTCACATGTAGTCCTTAAAAGCTTTTATTGGACACAAGCATGTATTTACTTCTTCCGTTCTGGTAAACCTAAATCACGCTTTGTGTGAATGAAACATCAATATGAATATTTCTGTTATTAATAAATAATGTGGCTGAATACGGCTTAGCTAAAAAATTTTTTTTAATCCAATGGCGGGCATTTGCGTAGCATTGGCCACAAGTGGGGGCTATTTTATTGTGCAGCGAACCTAAGGGACGGACAGTTACAGCCATGCCTTATCTGGGATTCGAACCCGGACCCTTTGGTACAGCAGCAGAGTCAACTAACCACTTTATCGTCTGGGCGGCGCATAGCTAAACTGATTGCTTACATAGTTTATATAATATTATGATTCAAATGTAAAGGTACCATTCGTGTCCTTGTAATGCGATGAGGTTTCCTAGATATTTCCTACCTTTGCCTCAAATCTTTTGACATTCATTTTGTAAGATGTGCAGGTGTTGCATAGTTATCATAATTTTCATCTCAGTCCTCTCACTTTATACAAAACATCCGGCTGTCTACTCTACGCATTCATTGAGAAATATAAATCTTGCAATCTAGCAATCTTCTGGAGATTATTAAGATAGCATATTTTAAATATAGGTATCACAGGAAAATGACTCTTTGCTTTTCGCATTCAAACAAAAGAGGTTTACGTGGTATTCAATGTTTTAAAAATTTTGCAGATACTTGAATGCAGTCTTTTGTATATCGATACCAAAATATTTATTTTTTGAAAGCGTTTCTGATGAATCTTAATAAAGTATTCGCTTTTTTGTTATCAGCAACTCCGTTTTGATTGCCTTGTAAGGTATATTTTAATTTTATTACAGTTATTTTAATTTATCACTTTCCTATCAATTCTTGTTTCCACTTACAGCTCCCTACCAGAATGAGTTTTTAGAATCGCGCTGAATGCTAATGAGTTAGAAGTAGTATTTATAGTAAGTTCAACTTACTTCAAAAGAGAGAGAACTAAGAATCGTGAGTAGCGCGTGTTTGCCTTCGGGCTAAGTCCCTCTAGAAGCTGTTACGCTCGGTTGTATATTATGTGCCTTTTGATATTCGCCGGCTAGTTTAGATTAAGGTCCAACTACGTTAGATACTTGTGTTTAGCTTCGGCTAAGTCTCTTAGTTAGTTCTAATTTAGTTCCTATTTCTCATTCTGAGTTTAAGCCTAAGTGGAGGCTTTGTTGTAAGCCCGGGAATGGGACCAACTGTTCATCTTATTTTGAGTGAAATAAAGGGTAGTTAACCCCTTCTTGAGTCTATGACTTTAGTTATTTGAACTCAGCGGTAAGTGGCTTAATAGTTCACTAGGTTCTTCGACATTTACTTACTCATCCAAAAAGAATGAGGAACACTGCAACCTCATATAATATATCTTGCTAACTTCCAAGCGGACTATGCTTGTGTTCCTAAGCCATTTGCGTTCCCAACTATTGCTTAGCTGAAATAATGCTTTGGGGATTCATTTAATTTATCTAACAATTAATTTTGTTTTTGAAGCAACCTTTCTTATTATTCTCATTTTCAACCTCTCTGCGAGATTGTTAATGAGTTAGCGTGCGTGCATTCAAATAAGATAGAAATAAGTTAGTATTTAAGGAAAGGTTTTGGAAAGTGAATTCAGAAAGAGAGGAGAACGTGTTCTGCCACTTGAAAGCCGCATTGCTGTCTTTCATTTACTAGCGATTAGATTTCTGTGGAGTTGAGCGCTTCTAGCCATTAAGCTTGCTTACGAGCCAGAGCCTACCTGCGCTAAATAACCTGTGAAACACCGTTAGGTTGATTTAATTCTATTTTATTTTAAATTACTTGCTACCTTTTGAGTTACGAATCGGTGCCATCTATGAAAACTATTGAGTTAATAAAGGGATTTTTACACACTTTTCTGTATTTTGTCGTACTTGAAGATAATTCCTCACACAGTCTTCTAGCATCTCGTTATTTTATGATTGCTAAGAGTACGACATGCTATAATGCTATTAATTTCGTCCTAATTCAGCTCCTGATGATTCAGAGATCATTTTCATTGATGTTTTCTCAACGTTTTATAGATATATGCAAATAAAAAGAATTTTTCCCCATCCCCGAAAATAGTCTGTTATTTAAAAAATAACCTTAGCCAACATTTATTATCATATTATGTTTTATTTTCACATATTATATTTTACTTTCACATAATCGTCATTGTTCCTCACCAGCATGACCTTCGCTGAAAAATATTATTTCATACCCACAAAATGCAGTTTGATAATTGTTGTAGATTTCAGTTTTTATCACATGTTAAAGCTGGTGCTAGCAAAAATTATGTTTTGAAAAATCGTGGCTCTAATTGCAGAAATTAGTAATACATATGCACTCTTTATATCTGCATTTATTATTCATTATTTTAGTGATAACAAAACTGTGCACATCTTCAAATCATCGAAATTAAATGGTCGAAATCTTCTAAACAATTGCCTCAATTTGAATAATTGTCGTGCTATTAATTCCTCCATTCTTCGCCAACTGCTGGCAGTTTTCTGAAGTGATTCCAATCTTACATAGCAACAGACGAATTGCTCACATACAATACATTATCTAAACGAATCATAGCAAAGCTTCAGTTTCTTATTTGAGTTTAATGACTGATATCACTTTCAGCAATCGGAGAAAAATAAAAAGTAAAAAAGCAATGCGAAACCGCGGCTGCACTAAAAATACCATTGGTTGTTGAAGATGAGGCATTATGCATTCAATTAAAGAAAGAAAGGAAACAGAGGCCGACATTCAAGTGTTAAGGACAAATGAGTGGGATAAAGAGGTCTATTATGTTTTGTGGCTTAATTACTTCCCCAGACTACGTGGAAAAAGAGAAAGGAAATTATCTCATTAGACGCCGATCATGGGTATCATTCGATATTTTCTTTAATTGCTTAGAAAAACAATAGTTTTTTATTGCTTGACATTCGGCATTTTTTTAAGGATTTGTTGCTTATGTGTCTAGATTAGACTCTGTAGTTTTCAATGTGTCTATACTAAAAGACCTTGATTCTAATCTTCAGAATTGAAATACTGAGCAGCACAATTCTATTATTGTTGAAATATGGCGACAGACAATGAAGAGACTTGCATCTCAGATATTCATACCCAGCAGAATGTTGCAAAAATGAGACTGTCTGTTTCAGATTATGTTAGTTTAGGTAGCGGTGATTTTTATAACGCTAAATGCTTTTTTAGCTTCCCGCGAGTTCTTTTGCGTTGAAAATATGATAGAAGGTAATGTAATTAATTATCAACAAATATACAATTTTAGAATTTTCTCTTTCAGTTATTTTTATGCGTGTTTTGAAGTAGATAAGAATAGTCTTTTGCAGTATCATTTAACATCATAGTTTAGCAGTTTCACATTCATTTTATGGTTGATCAGTTTTAAGCTCAATCACGCTTTCCTGTTTAGCAGCCAACATTAGTAGTTTCATTTCATACTCTGAAGCTGCAACTAGTTTTTATCTTTTATTATTTGTTTGAGACATTATGACAAATATGAGCTACGCTAATTGTCTTTGAGTTATTCTCTTTCTCGGGGGGGGGGGATATCAGGATTTCTGGTTAGTAAATGTCAAATTAACAGACATTTTTATTAATTCCACAGCTTGCAGTGTAAAGTTATAAGGTATTTCTCTCGCCTTCTTAGCGTGCCTTCGTGGTGTAGTGGTCTGCGTGCTGGGTGCGTATTCCAGGGGTCCGTGATTCAATTTCCGGCGAAGGCGTTGCTCATTTTTCACTACTCCTGCTTACAAAAAATACCTAATGTCTTTACAAGAGACGCCCGAACTAAAAGGGTTATGGCTGATGATTCTTCACACCCAAGATTTGGCGATTGTTCTCCTAAAAAACCCGAGTCGCCCTTTAAAAGGGGGAGTACATAAGGTATTTCTTCCGCCTTCTTAGCGTGATTTCGTGGTGTAGTGGTCTGCATGCTGGGCACGTATTCAGATCCGGGGTTTAATTCCCGGCGAAAGCGTTGCCCATTTTTCACTTCTTTTGCTTCCAAAAAATACCTAATGTCTCTACAAAGTTATTAGGATTTTTTCGAAGCAGGAGACGTGAAAAATGTGCAGTGCCCTTGCAGGACTCGAACTCTGGACCTCTGAAATACGAGGAAGCTTCCAATTATATCACGAAGGCATGGGAAAAGGAAGGAGAAAATACCTTATATACACCTCCTTTTAACGGGCGCCTGGAGATTAGAGAACCCAATACCAAAATTAGTGGTGACAATTATTGTCCACTACCATTTTAGCTCGGGCGTCACTGTAGAGTCATTAAGTTTTTTGAAGCAGGAGACAGGAAAAATATGCAGTGTCCTCGCCGGATCTCGAACCCTGGACCTCTGGAATACGCGTCGAGTATGCTTCCACTCAATGAAGGCATGCAGAAAGGTGGAAGAAAATACCTTATTACAGCACATCTAAAAATAACACACCAAACAAGATTGCGCTATTTAGCGGAACTACGTTTAGCAATAAGTTGATTGCCTTTCTAGTCTACGAATTCAATGTCTCAAACACACTAAAAACGCCTGGTCTAATTTTCATTAGGTACTAAATGTTTACTATGACTTACTCCCTGGATGAAATCGCTGGCACGAGAATCTCCTGAATCGAGCATCTCCCGAATAACTTCACTTAATCCTGATCGCTTCTGTCAGAAATCAGGGATTTTAGCTATGATTCTGTTGCAGTATAATGTGGAATTAAGGAACGGCCACATTTTGTTTTGCTTGTGCGTAACTTACCTTTGCATAAACTTCTTATCTTAGAGAAATATTTCTACAGAAGCCAAGAAAAGATAACCCGAAGGAGAATTAATTCAGAAGGGAGGGCTATTAGTTTCTAAACGGCATTTTGCGCTGAATCACTTTTCAAACTGTTGCCACCAAATATTATTGCCCTGTATTATATTTAAACAAACTAAATAATGAAGTACAGTAAAACTCCGCTTAACGCGGGAGATACGTTCCATCAAAGTAGAGCGTAATGCGAAACAGCGCTAAACGAGGCTATCTTAACATGTAAATAATGGGGTTAGGGGAAGATGGATAGAAAATTGGTTAGATATTAAATCTAATAATGTTTTTTAATAAAAATAAAACCAAACATTTATTTCTTGCAAAAATGAAAAACAGTATAAACGAATATACTTATGAAAACAAATAAAATTCTAAGTCAGTCAGATCATTCAGTCTATTCTGTGTTCCCAATTTTCTGCTTTTTTGTCAAGAAGGCATTATGATAGATTGGCTTAATGGCATATTGTGTTCAATTTCGTCGTCAATCCATATAGACAGTCGTTTTTCCATTTACTCTATAATGTTATTTCTAGAACGGGTAATTCTAGTTGCAGAGTTTGACGTAGTTGCAGTTGCCGATGACAGTATTTTTTCTTTATTCTTAAGAATTGTCCTTATAGTTGAAGTTGCCAAATTCAATGCAGCACTAATTTGAGATTGACGTTCACCAGAATCTAATATTCTAATCACGTGCATTTTAGTTTCCAGTGAAATACTTTTTCTGGTTGCTTTCTCTTCTTGTTTTTTATTATCACCCATGATAAAAACTAAAGATCATAATATTTGTCATTGTATTAATCGTTATAGTATGTATTATATAAATTTATACTTACAATAATGTCAACAAATGTTTCAAATGGTAAAAATGGGTCCGTACAGCACCGCACCAAACAAGAAACACAACTACACTGTTTCGGATATGTTATTTGGAAACCTAGCCCTGCGCACAATTTCGGGGAATCCCCGTGTTGAAGTAAAAGAGCGCGAAACCGAAACAGGGCTAAACGAAACAGCGTTAAGCGGGGTCTTACTGTATCTCCATGAATGCATGTATGTTTCTCGCATTGTGAAGAAAAACAACGGTACCTAGACACATCAAATTTTAAGTAACATCCGAACATGGGCACCTGGAAACCAGAATTTGTTTTATTGCCTAGTTGATATTTTGTAAAACTTTAACGAACTTTTGATCAACAAACTCAACGATTTCAAAGCGGGCATTGGCAACACTGTACGGAGAAAAATATTTTTATCTCCAGCGCGCGAGACTGTCTATAGGAAATTCTAAAGATATGCTGTTTAAAATATTTTGTGATATTGCTGTTGAGTTGAATTTTACGATCTAAGTGCCAAGAACATGATATTTAATAAATAAAGGTAACACGCAAAACGTAAAAAAAGCCCCTCTGGGCGTAATATAAAATCTGAAAGCATTCATATTTTATATTTTTTTTACATGTACTGGTGCACCAGTACTTTGGTATTGGACAATATTTTTTAAGTGCTCATGTTATCATTTGTATTGTATATTGTACAGTATTATTTTCTTTGTATGTGATAGTAATAGTTTATTCCCATGCATCTATTTTCAAACGAGTACAGGTGTTGTTTGCAACAGTTGTCCCACAAAAAGACAGCTCTTTTTAAATCAAATCTGAAATGAACAGCACATGCACTGCCCCCTTAGCTTAGTTAGTTGTGCAATCAAAACAGACTGCTTTAACCGCATGGCTAACTTTACTGCTTACATTGTATTGTCGTTGCTCTTTGCTATGAAGACAGCTCTCTTCATTTGGACTTGCGAATTACTGGCAGGTTTATACAGGCTGATAAGCACCATCTACAAGTAGACCAGAAAAATAAAGGGCTTAATTATTAAAAGAATTAAAAAAGTAATAAAGGAATTGAAAGTATTATTAAAATAGTTAAAAATATTAATAATTAAAATTATATAAATTATAAATTATTAATAATTAAAATTTTATAAATTATTAATAATTAAAATTATATAAATTATAAATTATTAATAATTAAAATTATATAAATTATAAATTATTAATAATTAAAATTATATAAACTATAAATTATTAATAATTAAAATTATATAAATTATAAATTATTAAAATAATTAAAAAACTGTCAAATATTCAGTAAGGTAGTATTCAGTTCAGTAGTATTTCCTCATACCGTATGATGACTACTGAAGTTTTTTGAATAGAATTGACGGTTACAGCTTAGCAGCTGAGAATTAAGAGATTATGAAACTAATGTAACTAACCGGAAAATAGCTTCATTTCTTCGCCTGTTATGGTGAATAGTAGTTTTAACTAATTGGCTTTCTGAAACAATATGACTAAAATACATACATCCCCCCCCCGAGCGCAATGGTTTTTACTTCGCTTAGTAGATAAAAATCGGCATTCTTTTCCATGGAATTATGATCCATTCTTATTTATTTATTAAAAAGACATGTTCATGTATGCTGTTTATATATATATATTCGTTAAAGCTGATTGTCTTCTAATGAATTACGATCCATTATTGTTTCATTTTTGCTTTTATTTTAGAATAGAAATATTAATTTGTTCTCTTTTCGCATACATAAAAATGTGTTGTTTTTTTTTTTTTTTAATCCAATGAATTACGGTTCATTATTATGTCTATTTTTTTTTTTGCTAGATCCGTTTCCTTCAAACTCTGGTGATCTCTGCGTCTTCGAGAATATTCTTTCGGCTGTCGAATCGTTACTTCTTCTCATCTTCCTCCACCCCCTTCTCAGTTCTTAGATTAATGATGTCTTTTGTTTTTCGTATCTCGCTTTGTGAAATGCGGTTCTGCAAAAACAAATCTCGAAAACGAGTTTCCTACAGTTCATCGACAATTTCGCGGCTCACGTTTTATTTATGGAGAGAAGGGATGCGTGTTTCGAATGATGTACGGCTGAATGATCTGCGACAGGCAGGCGCCGAGTCGGAGAGACATCCCGAGATGTTGGAGAAAATGCTTTCTTTCGCGAAGAGATCATCTGCTTCTAACCCCTTCGGCTTTTCTTTCAGCTCTGGCGCCCGCTTTGCTTGCGGAAGGAAAACTAAAACGTTCCTAAAACATCCGCATCCTCTGAGTATTTGCATCTTCTCCAAAGCTGTTCTATATTGCTCCCTCCGAACATGAAATAAATAGTTCTTTAAGAACGTCGTCGTTATTTCCTCTTTGGGTTGGATGATGAAGTCTGATTGCGTTATTCTTAATATGTTGTCATTTGACAAATGGAAAGGTTTCTAATTTATACTTCAAATTTAATCAGTCTTTTATCAACTAAACTAAGTAATAAACGCATTTCTCATTACTTTAAAGCCTTATAATATTTTTCTTCCGCAAGTTACCTAATTGATGTAAGTAAAACATATTTCATTTATATATCCAACTGATAATTTTTAAAAACATTTCCAGCTTTGTTGTAATTAATCAAAGATGTTTTTGACGTTGCATGTTACGAAATTGATACAAAACCAATTTAAAAATGCGTATAATGTTATTTATTTTACTTTCTAAAAATTTCTAATTTTTTAATTAAATGTTTAGAAATTTTTAAGTGTTAGACTACAATCGGTCTTCAGAGAATAGATGACCTTCAGATGATCATTTTTCCCGTCGTCAAAGATTTGTAATAAGATTGAGAATAAATTACTTATTTGACTTTTCCTCGTAGAAAGCCTGCGTAAAAATGTAAAAATTGTATAATTTTTGTTTATACAGTTAGTATAGACAAAATATACTAATTGTATATTAATTATACAATTAGTACAGTCCTGCAGTAAGCAACAAGTGTCACGTGTTTAAAACACTCATAGCCTCAAAATCTATATTTTTTACACTGGAACATACGTTGGCTCACAATCAACTGTTATATTGTAAGAATATTATGCAACATAGCATACTTACAATCATCCAAACCCATTTCTCAAGTAGTTATGATGTTCTAGCTAAGTTGTCCTTGGCAGCTGGAATACTTATGAACTGTGCAGCGAATTATTACGTGTAAAAGACAAGTCCAAGAAAGGTTAGTCTCCACTTGGACTTTAACTTAAGGTAGAAAATAAGAAACTTATCTAATGCTAACTAAAGTAAAATCAGCCAAAACTGCACAGAAATAAGTAACGGAGTTGGGCCTTGTTGAATATCACTGGCAAATACTAACAGGCACATAACAATACGGCCGAACGTAATAAGATTAGGCTTAAACCAGTGACGTGGCCAAAAGTCAGAACACGCTCTACGAAGAACTTCTAAGCTCTTCTACTGAAGTGGCCGAGACTTCCACTTAAATACTGGTTCCTCCTCATTTACAGAAAACGCGATCCTGAAAACTCATTCTGGCAGAGAATTGTAGATGCGAAATAAGGAAGTAAAGGAGAGCTTACTAAAAAATTAAAATAAAGCTCTACCTTGTAGTACATTTCAGCTACGATGCTGAAGAATTTTCTTCATATAGCAATATAGCTGTTTTTTTTTTTACTACCATGCTTTCATAATGTAGCAGTGCATTCAGAATCATAAGGGGCATTCATCATATGAATAACGTATCTCGCTAAAACTGCTAAAATAGCGTGTGAAAATAAGAATATTTATATTATCTCTTAGAGTTTTAAGATACCTCTTCTTCTTTTTAAGGTCGAATGATTTCGTGTTCTTGTACGACGACACATTGCCGCGAAGAAGGAACTCGAACATGTAACACTACTGGCCTGTGCTTCAGTCAGTATCTGGACCGAAGAGACGGTTCGGATCCTCTCGTGAGAGGGTGCATTGCCAGCAGGACTCCTCTCCTTTGCGAAAATAGACGTCCTGCAGTACCTGACCATAAGGGATGGCCTGTACTTCATTGCTGTGATAAGCCCATGTGCAATGCAAGAATCTCTCCAACTGTGCCCACATCAACTATTCCAAGTAGCTTAACAGGTATACTTAATTTTTTAAAAATTCTATACAAGTATTCTATATAAGTATAGTACATGCTAGGTGTCAGAAAAGAAAAGCTGTCATTTTGTTGTGCGCCATTTTTTTATTGTGTAATAAAAAAAATTATTGTTCGTTTTCGTTTGATATTTGACCAGTGTGGTCTATCCAAATTGATCTAGGAGCATTTGGTGCTTTAACAGCCTGTTGTTAAAGCTGCCGTCGTGCTTCGTCGTTAAAATTAATAAACTTAATAGCCTAACCTGTAATGTGCAAATTTCAAACATCGCCAAATCTTATACGATGATTGCTTTGGCAAGGGGAAGGTCTGTATATTTTTTTGATAAAAATATACTACCAGAATTTCATTTTGGCTTGAGTGAATTTGCAATGAGCAAAATAGTCGTTATTGCAGATCAGGAAATCCACGCATTATATTCGTCAATGATGTCGTTATCCATGTACAGTAAAAAAAAGGTTGCTAAATTCGTTGAAAATATAGCCCGTTTTTTGTCACATGATGTAAAACAACCAATAATCGTTGATCGCTAGGGTTATTGTAAAGAAAACCAGCTATTCTATAGCAATAATAGGGATGGAATTTTGATGTTGATAGCTGATCGACTGAAAGATTAAACTACAGCTTTCATTTTTGGAAGATAACATTGTAAATCTAACCATAAATGTAGAGTGGTTTCGTGTGGTATTAAGCCGTAGAGAAAATGCAAAATCAATAAAAAAGCACTATATCACTCCATATGATATTAAATTTTGAAATAAATGCTCTCTTCGTGAATTATTTCTAAAAGCAGCGGTACATACAGATTGGCCGTTTTGTACTTCTGCTCTAATTCCTCCAGAATTTCTTTGGAAGAAGGGAGCGGGGGAAGGAAAGTCTTTGCATATAAATCGACTACCACTGTGCCGCAGAAAGACAACATTCTTTAATTGAGAGCAAGTTATATGGGAATAATAACAAATTCAGCACAAGAAGTTCAAACAAATTCAATACAAAACTAATTAACAAATTCAGCACAAGAAATATGAATGAAAACATTAACACAAACATTAACAAATTCACTACAAGAAATATGAATGTATTAAATTTGTTACTAAAATTAGAAGTGATCTTTTTTATATTATATTCACACGCACGTAGGGAAAAAATGAATAAACAGTTGATAAAAATGTATATTTTTACTATTTTAATTAAAATTATTTCAAAATAGAATTGTGATAAGTTTTTATGGCACCTAGTATAATTTTCTGGAAGTCAGGAAATAATTAACGCCAGACTTCCAGAGACGAAATAAACATTAGTAATAAAGTCTTCAGACAACTGAATTATTCTATCGTTTCTCTTCAGGTATTAGTACTACAACTGATGTAACAGAAGCTCCACCCATTGCCAAGTCATCCCCAAAATACATGGACTCTGTATATGTGGCTATTTTAGGAATTGGCGTGTGTTGCTTAGGTGTTGCAACTGCCATTGCTGTTCTTCTATCCAGGCGGTATTCCGGTCCCTATGACCCAGAATTTGGTCCGGTTAATTCTAATGGATATGTGAAAGGGTGCCCTGAAGTTCCTGCAGTTCCAGCTAGAGGACAAGATAATAAAGTTGCTATGGATACGTGACCATTTTAGAAGCAAGCCCCTCTCGATGATGATAATATTTTGGGGAGAGCACTAATATATATACTATAGAATTGTTCCGCATATTGAAAATGTGCTCATCAGAATTTTTTTCACTATATTTCCTATATAATGTTTTATTCTCTTGGCAACAACAGGAGCAATTTAAAAGATAAAAAGAAGAGTGTAATATTCAAAGTATTAGGATCTCCTAATGTGATGAGTGATTATGACTTAAGTAAAGAAATATATTGTGAAGTTCCTGTATACACATTCTCCCAAAGAGATTGAAACTTTTGCCTACCGATTTCAGAACTTACATATATGACAGACACTTACGTCTCAAGGACTATTCCTGGAAATATTTTCCAGTGATACTCATTATTTGATTTTACTTATTTATGAATATTTATTTTTGCTTTCTCTTAGATTTATTTATATGTTAACTAGTACAAATCTGACTATTCCAGACAATTTTAGAAGAAAGGTATCAGTAAAATGTAATTATTAAGTGTAGATAAAAACCATTGTACTTCTGTATTTTCTGAACACTTTTGCACAACTTATTCACATATCACCATTTTAATATGATAATAAAATCAGTATTGTCA
Organism: Stegodyphus dumicola; assembly: GCF_044657685.1. Taxonomy (NCBI): domain Eukaryota; kingdom Metazoa; phylum Arthropoda; class Arachnida; order Araneae; family Eresidae; genus Stegodyphus; species Stegodyphus dumicola. Next base: position 137,218,477 of record NC_140777.1, read on the forward strand.
CATGTTATGTTTTATGAAACAAATGAAATTAATTCATATGAACCTTGTTTGAAATCTGGCATCTTGACAGATATTATTACATTGGACTTTAGTGATACAGTGTATAAAATCTTCACCAATTTTTGTACAGTTATATTCAGTAAAAAAACAGTAGTGTTTATTAATTGTCTTAGTTTGCATCTGAATTAGTTAGTTTTGCCTGTGATTGTTCTGCAAACTTAAAACAGCATTGTGAAAAATACTAGTAGGAACACAAAATTTCGTATGCTTTGACATCAGTTATCTAGTTAAACATCTTTTATGTAATTGCACTGCAGCATTTTTAAATGTACCTAATTTAGATGTATATGTATGTAAAAAAATATGAGACAGAGAAAGTGTGTGTGTGTGTGTGTAATGTGATTGGTAGTGTATTGTGCATAACTGATCACAAAGCCGTCCTTTACTTATTTTTAATAAACAAGTTGACTGACAAAAAAATTAATAAACATTACCAAATATTTTAAATCTGTGTTGTGTCTTTTTGTTAATTTTTCATAGTTCTTAAGAACTCTCAAATTTAGATACTTTCAGAAAGAGGTAAAAGGATATTTATTGTGGTATACAATCTAATATTGTACATGCATGGAGTTTTTAAAATTTGAATTGTGTATTTTATGACAGTTAATTCCAAGTACATAATCGAAATGGAAGGTCGGCAGGGTTAAGCTCTTTTGGAATATATCTCTAACTTTCCATATCTGCTGTTCTCTGATTTCTTTGACTCTGTTTCCAACAAAAGTGTTCCAGGATTCTTTATTCAAAATCCAAGCTAGTACCACCATAGAATCTGTCCAAAAGAAGGTTTTAAGGGGAAAGTTTAGTGCAGCTTTATAGTTTGGGCTAAACGAGCAGCAAGCAAACCTCCTAACAATTCCAATCGGGGAACTAGTTGGACGATTTATTGCTGCAACTTTTCATTTAGCAGCAACTAAACCGACAAATACTTCTGAATTTTCTTTGCACTGCAGATATGCACAGCAATCATAAGCATTAAATGATGCATCTAAAAACAAGTGTAAAGTTGCATCTTCTTTAGGAAGGAGGCCATCTCAACTTATTTTCCTTTCTCAAGTTTCTTGCAGGAGCAACTTAAGAAAGAGCATAGCAGATGTAAAACTAACTGGATCGTAAATGCTATTAACTACTGACAGTAACTTTCTTTTAGTACCAATAGCTTCTCAATGTTCCATTGCCATGGGAAAAGCGCATTTAAGTTCGTCAGTCTTTGTATTCCACTTTAAACCAATAACAGAATGATCCTCTTCATCTTCATCTCCTGTGCATGTCCAGCCACGTAAATCGAAACAACCATATTCATCTTTATTTTTTACACTTGTGATTAGGTTGTAGATGTAGAATACTTCCTTAAGTGTTTTCCCTGTTGGATTGCAGTTCTGGGGTTTGAAACTGCTGACACTACAAATGATGGTCTATGAATTTAACAGAAATGGGTTTGAAGTCATTCCAAAGACAACACGATTTTCTTTGATTGATGATTTTTCTTTATCTGCCCACCAGAGAAATCTTATTTATCTGCCCACCAGAGAAATCTTATTTATCTGCCCACCAGAGAAATCTTAATACATTTCTGTCTTCTGGATGAACATTAATTTGCAGAAACGCTTGTTTAATATCTGCTGTGCCTCCTAAAGCATCTATACTGAATTTGTTAAGAAGTGGAGGAATTTTTTTAATTAGACTTAGTCCAGTATTTAAGCAATCATTTAATGATGCACCACCAGACGTCTTTGATGAAGCATCAAACACTGGACGAATTTTCGTGGTTGCGCTGGACAACTTAATCTCTAATCTATGCTGCAAGTAATATAATGTTTAAGTGCCTTCCAGCTGGTTCAACTTCTTCTACTATACCCTCACTCCTTCAATGAAAAAAAAAATGACATCATACTCTTCAAAGTAATTTTTTTTTTTAAGCAAACGTTTAGTTATTTGCATGAGGCTTGATACAGCTTTATCATAGTTATTGTACAGAGGAAGATGTCCCACTAACCACGGTAAAGAGATTTCATATCGCTGTTCCTTACTGATCTTAACAGTCTCTTTAAAGTGAAGAAGTGTTTCGTGGTCTAAAGCCTTTCTAGTTCTCTTTTGAATTTGATCAGTTATATCCAATGATTCCAAGTCCCACTGTTTTTCCAACTGAAGATTTTGTAAGTATAAAGATACTGTGTTAAAAAAGTCTCGTTTTCGACCAAACCCTAGGATAGTCCAACCCAATTTTGTTTCGACAACGGATAATCCATTTTTCAACACTTCAGTTCTTCCAATTAGAAGGCTTCCTATAGTATTTGCACCAATAAGTAGTCTAATTGGAGGTAAGTCGTTCCCAACGTCGGATAGCAGAATTCCCTTTGATGATAGTTGTGGTATTAAATTTTTATCTATAATCCTAGGTAAACTTAAGCAAATCTTAAATTGATCTAAAAATGAAAGTTCTGTTGAATATCTTCCCTCAGCACTTTCTATGAAAACATTAAATCCTCCCATCTTCTTTCAGTGGTGTTGTGATACCACCAAATAATCCTTGGCATACAGTTTCTTTTTCTACAGGATTTAACTTGAGATCCTTAACTAAACTCTTTTCTATATATGATCTGTGAGACCCATCATCAGTAAGTGCTCTAATATTCAGATATTTATTCTTGTGATGTAAGCGTAGTATTAAAATTTTAAGTAGATTTCATGTAAAGATGGCCCTAAAGTAAATAATGTAGCAGAATATTTTACCTCTGACTTATTTTCTTTGCTTGGAAATTCAGTTGATTTTGTTTTCAAATCGGGACAAAGTACTGGATAATGACGTCTATAACATACAATGCACCTTACATTACTTCGCCAAATGTTTTTGCCAAATGTTTAGGTTTCAAACAAACTAAATATTTTTTTCCTCAGAACCATTGATTTTCTCTCTTTCTTTACTTAAAGTTGCAGCTTTATTACAATCTTGGCTAGAGAGATTACGCTCATAAAAGATGCAACTAAGTTTCTGATTGGGGGTAAGCAGTTTATTAAAGCAGATGCTATTGGCTCGCAATTTGAAACCAGCGGGTTACCATCTTTCTTACTTTTCACTGTATTTCCAAAAGCATGTTCTGCTAAAATTCTATGCTCTTCACCCTCAACTCCATGTTGCAAAAATGACATTAAAACTTCTAGTAATTTTTCTTTGGTTAAAAACACAGATTCTCCAACATTAATTTCACTGTTGAGTCTATGCTTCTCCCAAGCTTTCAGAACATCAGCAGGTAAACACGATTCTACTACAGCATATAGCATAGCAGCTTAGTTTAGCTTAGTTTTGCGTAGTTACTCCAAGTGTTTGTAAACCTCTTAAATATGATTCTAGTTTATCATAAAGTTCTAACAACTTCACACTACACCTGTTACTCATTAACGCTCAAAGATATCATACATAAACTTGTTAGAGGATCACAAATCAATTCTCGATTTAAGATACTCAACAGCTTTAATATAATTATTTTTATAAGGTGGATAACTTTCCACGATATCTCTTGCTTTTCTGTTTCAATGAAGAAAGTAAATATTGGAATTTATCTTTGTCTCGTATGTTATCATGAACATGGATGCGAGAAAATTTTCCCCAGAATGCAACCCATGTTCTAGGGGCTAAATCATATTCCTTTAAATTTGACTTCGGAAGTTTTAAATTCAAGCGCCAGAAACTGAATTAGAACGTCACCAGGCGATTGTACGTACTTTTCAAATCTACACTCTTTTGCAAAAAAATCGAAGCACCATGAAGGAAGTGGTTGTTTTTGATGAACTTGAATTTGTGTATAGCTCATACACAGATAATAAAATGATTTATTTATTATTAATATAAATAATTATAAAATTATTGAGGGGTGAAGCAGGCGAAATAATTATAAAAATTATTCCACCTGTTTTATAAATTATATATAATAATTATATATATACCTGTTTTATAAATATATATAATATATGAAATAATTATAAAAATTATTCACCCCTCAATGGGCACTACAGGTCAGTCATGTTATTCTGATTGTTGCTACAGCAACCTATTTTGGTTGTTTATCTTTTCAACCTTATTATAGATAAACATATTTAACAATAGTTATTACTTTTGTTGGGCGCTCCAACTTACAGCACCCAACAAACATTGCATTTAGCCCAGAAGGGCAAAATGCCCTTTGGGGGTATATATTTCTATGGATAAAATTAGCTCTGAAAAATTATTAGAATTTTGTAACCTAAGCCATTTTCACTCGAGACAAGGAATGAAGAAAAGATACTTTAGGGGTTGTTTATTAATTTAATTTTCGTCAGATAAAAATTTTGAAATTTATCATCTACGAATAGGAATTTATAACCCAAGCTTATACCTCTCCTTTCCTTTTGCTCTGTAGAATTTAGTTATCAATTCAACTGAGAATTCGATGTGCTCAAAACTATATCCTAAATGTTTTCTAACTAATGGGGAATACTGTAAAATAAAATTAAAAATTTACTCACGTCTACACGAACTAACTAGAAACAATCAATGTCTCAAGCAATGCATCCCCTAAAAACTAAAGTGAGAGCAAGATGTTGCTGACATATGCTAGCTGGAAAGACGGTTACAGCCGAAAACATCGCGGCAAAAATATCGCGGACGAAAACGTCGCGGAGAAAACAACGCAAGGCGAAAACGTCGTGCTACAAAACATCGTGGGAGAAAACATCGCAAAGCGAAAACATCGCAGTTCTAAAACATCGTGGTACAAAACATCGTCGTCGAAAGTAAAGCGGTTCAAAAACTTCGCAGTTTAAAAACATCGCCGTCGAAAATATCGCGGTAAAAAATAAAGTATCTACAAATCATCGCATGACGATAACATCGCAGACATGCTTTTTTCAGGCTTTAATAACTGTAAATGGATATTCCCATAATGATTTGTGAGCGCAAGTGATGTAAGGAAGGATAATTTTTACTTTTTTTCATTTTTTTATTAACTAATAAATTTTTGCTGAAAAAAATAAGAAGGAAACTTAAGCATAGAAAATTAAATGCAACTTAATAGATTATACTTTTTATGAAAAATTACCAGTAAAAACTTTATAAAAAATGATTTATTAATGGTCTTTGTTAGTTAACTATGTCGGTTTAAAATTCTATTAAGTGCTATAAGTTGCATTAATTTTCTATGCTTAAGTTTCTTTCTTATTTTTTCAGCAAAAATTTAATATTTAATAAAAAATATGAAAGTAAAAATTATCCTTCTTTACATCTTGCGCTCACAAATCATTATGGGAATATCCATTTACAGTTATTAAAGCCTGAAAAAAGCATGTCTGCGATGTTATCGTCATGCGATGATTTGTAGATACTTTATTTTTTACCACGATATTTTCGACGGCGATGTTTTTAAACTGCGAAGTTTTTGAACCGCTTTATTTTCGACGACGATGTTTTGTACCACGATGTTTTAGAACTGCGATGTTTTCTCTTTGCGATGTTTTCTCCCACGATGTTTTGTAACACGACGTTTTCGCCTTGCCTTGTTTTCTCCGCGACGTTTTCGTCCGCGATGTTTTTGCCGCGATGTTATCGGCGGACACCGGAAAGACACATGAGAGATATATCTGATTCCAGAAATTGACTATCCTAAAGAACAGCGCAGGAAAATACTTGCTCCACCTCTGCGATAATTGCACAGATGCAAAACTTAAATACCGTATTCTCAAATTTACATCTAGTGAATGAGTTTAGATGAAGTAGCAGAAATTATATAACCGATTTATTAGATTCTACAACATGAAAGACGTCTTCTAAAAGTATGCATTTGAAAATATAAATTTTTGGAAATTTACTAAACAATTATGAACTTTTTGAACAGACCTCGTTCATTTTAGATTCACCACATGTCTAGTAAAAGAATATTAACTTAATTGTGTGAGGTATTTCTCCCGCCTTCTTAGCATGCCTTCTTTGTGTAGTGGTTAGCACACTCGGCACGTATTCGAGAGGTTCGTGGTTCGAATTCTGGCGAGGGCATTACTTATTTCTCATGTCTTCAGCATCAAAATAACCTAATGTCTCTACAATTGAACTACTATAGAGAGACCTAAGCAGTATGTATCCATAAATGATGTCTTCTAGAAAAATGGGACCAGGCGTCAGAATTTAGGAGAGGCATTACACTTAGCAGCAAAATCCTATTGCCGGCCCTGTTTATATGATATGAATATTTGTATTGTATTTTGACGCCTGAATTACACGGATGCGAATGTACAAACGGATTTTTTTCAATGCATATACTGGAAAAAATTTTTGAGAACCAGATTAATTTTTTTAACAACTAATAAGCAAGCAGGAAAACTATGCAGTCCATAATATTTTTAAGAACTTCACGGTGTCAAGTTTATCATTGATAGTACACAAAATGTATGTAGATATTATTCAAATTTATTACCATAAAACAAATACGTAAATATGATATAGATTCTTATTTACGCCTTAGGCCCACATATGACGGAGCGCTCAAGTCGCTGAACACTTGTAGTTCGACACAGGTGCTTCGAATCTCGGCAATGCATGGGCATTTTTGTAATTTTCCTCGTGTATAATGTGGATACCAGACAGGCCTCCTTGAAAAGACTTCCACGAAGGCATCCATTCCCTTAGGCAGGTGACAAGTGACGGAGGATGAGGTCACCTGATAACTAACAGAGATAAGCAGGTATACGTCTCACATCCTTCTCTGGCTAGAATCAGCGACTCCTTTGAGCTCCATGGGAGCACCCTTCGGGAGTTTACACGAATACAAATACTACAATGAGTTCGCATAAGTTCGCGGTTCACCGTTCATTGTAATTCGCGTGATCACACTATATTGAACTAAATGTACACACTGCGTACGGAATGCGTTGCAGCTTTGCACTTCAGAATATATGCTGTTTTGTTGATTAAAGTGAGGATAGCTTAGTGAGTATAGTCTTATATGACCTGGCAGTTGTCCTGTCCCAGTGTGTAATAAAGCGTCTGTGACTTCCCTTGGGCATATAGCATATAGCCATTATGTGCTCTATTGCCACTATCAAATAAACCAAACCAAACCATTCTCGCCTTAAGAAAAAATTCGCCAACAATCTGGCGTACAAACATTTGTAGACTTAACATAATATCATTGACAGTGAGTGAAAAATGAAGATAAACCAAAAATTTACCTGTAGTACATATTTGTACTACTGAAATAATTATACTATTATCGATTAGTATGAGCGAGCTCAAGTATCGTGAATATTTATTCAACTGCATGGTGTTGCTATTTGTCAACATAAACTTAGATTATATGTTACTGGCGATTATCTCTTTAATTGAAAACTTCACGCATCTAGCTAATGTTCACGTGTGTTCTTAGTTACATTCATAGACGTCGCTAGGTACTTTATTTGTATAGAAGCAGTAGAGAGTATTACTACATTATATGCATTGTATTCGTAATAAATTTCAAAACTAACATAACTTTTGCTCTTTTAAAAATTATTTTAATATTGTATACCAACGCTCTGGCTATACAAAATTCTGTATTGCTGTTTAGCAACGTCATGCATTCAGTTTAAAGTTTGGTGGTATGTGTAAATCATCTGCCAGCTCACGCAGTTCTGTTTCTGTGTCTTTATGCGTTGTTTATGAGTTTTATACAATAAACTTCAATAAAATGAGTCGTTAAAAAATATATATCGAAAAAAAAAACATAGTCAGTGAAATAGAGTGATGAAATATAGTTTTCATCACCAGCGCCCACTGCTTGGAATTTATAATATCGGCATCAAAATCACAAAAGCAAGTGATCACACATAAATCTTATTGCTTCTGAAGTAAATGCTGTTATACGAAGTCTTCAAGTGAAACTGACTCTACTGGACTATCAAAAATGCAAGAAGATTATCAAGTACAGGAACTTCAAATGAAATCATTGTTTGCAAATGTTCAAAACCGTCAGTACATAATAAGGTAGGGTTGGATAAACTTTCAGGTCAGTAAGAGCCGCACGTTTGAATTCAGGAATGTTTGAGAGCCGCATCTAGATTTTCTAAAAGCCACATGTTCATATTTACATCATTACAGAAGTACTGGAGGAGGTTTTAAATAGAAAGAAATCCCTCATAACTTTGTAGAAAGAGTCTAAACTAATTAATTACTTCTTTTTGGACACTCAATAGTTTTAGTTTACCATATTTCATACATATATTTTATATGCACGAGCCGCACAAATTGCCTGCGAGAGCCATATCAGGCTCGCGAGCCGCACTTTGGCCACCCCTGTAATAAGGCATCCAAGAAAGGATGATATATATCGTGACATAATATGAAGTATGTGGGGCAAGTTTTTCCTTTCAAGAGAAGATCTAGCTGATGAGAAATCTCTGTTTTTTCATAAAAGAAGAAAACTGCCTATTATTAATAAAACTTTAAATGCCTAAAAGGATTAATAGACCCCTTTTCTTGCTTGTAGTTCCTATAGTACAAGTGGTAGCATTGAGAGGTAAGATATTACTGAATGCATGTTGTTGCCAAAAGCAACAAGCGATAAACAATTTAATTAAACTAGGTTAAGAGAGAAACACATTTTTAAAGTCTATAAGGTGTTTTCTCCCTCCTTTCTGCATGCCTTCGGGGTGTAACGGCAAAACACTCGGCGAGGGTATTGCACACATACTTTGCGTAACACAAAGGATATTAAATAACACCACAGTTCACAAATGATTTGTACCTAAGTACTTGGCATAGCTTCCAAGAAATTAACAAAGGATTTATTAAGTAGAGGACACACCTCATCAGGACTTTCGAGAACTCCCGTTTTAAGACACAAGGTACGTTTACTACTACTATAGACTATTACTTTGCTTTCTTTGAGTTCAGAGAATGATTTGGAACACGAGCCCTTAGTAATTGCAGTCTATACTACCTCCATAAATTCTCCTTCCCAAGAAATAGAGAGAACTCCCTCCAAGAAATCTCGTGATGCTATTACACAAAAATTTATTTTCTTGATCTGCATTGTAGAATTCCCAAATGTTTCGATTGTTTGAAACGTTTTCTTTTTAAAATCTATTGTTAGTAATATGTATAGCATCTACAATATTTTGTAACCTATAGCAGAATATTAATGTAGCTGTTGAAAGATAGAAAAATTCATCTCCGAAACAGGTAGGCTGAACTTACGTACGGATGAATAAAATGCCTTACTATAGATATATTTCTCCTTTCAAATGAATTTCACTCACAGAATTTTTTTATCTATACTTTTTCAGAGTGCAGCAGACAATGAACTTATTAATTGTTAAGGTTTTGAGGAATCATGGATTTTACTCGTATCTGCAGTAGCACAGAATTTTGGGGCTTCCAATTCCCACGTCTATCAAGAATCAACTTATTTTATAGATCATAGCGATTAGCGGTTTTATGGATTATGGGCATAGTATTGTATGGCTTTGAGTTAACAGAAAATTTCTACTACTTGAACGAAACGTACAGCATCCCAATAGATCTATAAATAATAACTCTCATGTGCGAAATTAGCAATATAATCGTTTAAATAATTTAAATATCGAATTTTGGGACATGACATTGGAAACTTGCGGATATATCGTTAAATTTGCCATACTTTACAATAGCTCTAGTCCTCAGTCTCACCTTTTTATTTATACGTCGTGTTACTTAACTAGTGTATCTTTCTTCTGCTTTTATTATCATTGAAACGATTTAGAAAGAATATATATATATATATAATTTAAAGGCGAATGAATGAACAAGAATTTCACTACTATGACTTCAATGGCAAAGATACCAAACAGATATGTTGTTATCTTGAAAAATGAAAGATAAAGTAAACATAAAACCCAAAATGAAACAAAGAGTGTCTGTACAAAATTCAAAACCTATCTTCTTATCATTGCAACCCTTCCTGATATGAGAACAAAGAAACACATATCAAGGTTCCATGACTTTTTTTCCTTTATTTTTTAAGGAGCAAAAACACCTAAAATATAGAATTTTCAACTGATTTTTACAGGAAGTCTATGAGCGGTTATTATAAGTTACTCTGTTTTACCCCACCTCCGCCACTATCGAGTGGGAGAGCACTGGTTAGGGAAGCATACGTTCGCAGTAGATGGTCCATCTGAAGTTGAATTTCCAGTAGCACCATAGCGTTGTAGGTTATGAAATATACAAAAGAATATAGCAACATACACCGGATTCAGTAATGTAAATAGGCAATAAAATACAATAGAATTCACACAACAAAACACGATAAGTTATGTACGTTACATATATAATTAATACATAGCTGTATATGTGAATTAACAAATTTGATTCTTAATTATGCGTAAAGTGCTAAATTAATGTTGGACAAATATAGAAAATTCCATATTCAAAATATGAAACATCAGTTCAGATGCCTTCTGCGCTACAGAGATTCTATGATACAATGTATATAAAATCTTCCCTAAAATATTAGCCGTTTAAGAAGTACTGTTACGTTATAAAATAAATGCCGTAGTAAATTGTTGTTCCCTGAATTTATTTATTACGCACCGCAAGACAGCTTCCCTTATCTACGCTGGGAAAGCACATTCATTACCTTAAAAGATTTTCTGTATTAAATTATGTTCCTTAATTAAATATCTGTTGTATGCTTGCGGATTGTTGTTTGGAAGCTTTATATGCAGCCTTTTTATTATTTGGCAGTTTGTTTAGTAGTGCTTCGTGGAACTTTACTCGCCACATACGCAACGGTCAGTGTTTGAGATCTCAGTTCTGTAGAAATATGTTGGAAAAAGTTCATATCTACTGATAAAGCTTGTTAATTATGAAATGGAGATCTTCTGATATGCATTTACTTTATGTATATGATAATGTATGCGTCTTCCTTGTTGTATGGTGTTCCATTCTTCTTACTATGCTTTGCACTTGAATTAGTGCTTTAGATATGACCAGGCTAATTCATTCAGTACCTTGAATGTCTGCGTTGTTGTGATTAGTAGACTCCCTTCTCAAATTTGATGGCGATTTCATTGCCATTGTTGCCTATATGCGCGTTTGTCCTGTTATGAAGAAAGTTTCGTGAGAGACCATGGTTAAATAGTTTTACTTCTAGGTACCATGTTATATCTGAAATTCCTATATTGTTAAATGTTAAATATGAAACTACTTGCCGTTAAAGGTAGTAATCGTATAGTGAAACGTGTACAGCATTTTTGCGTTGTGAAAAAAATGCATTCCGGGACCGCGCCGTGAGAGGATCGAAAACATAAAACATATACAAGATATAAAGGAAAAGTTCATATTAAATATATAAAGAAAACATACTGTAAGAGGTTCCAGATTAAATATCAGTTTATTCAATTACAACACAATAAGAAAAATCTTAACCTCATCTGAGAGTCTGTTCATTTAAATTCATAAAAAAACTTAAGGTTTGTCTGGTGATTTAAAAGAAAGGAAAGGGAAACAATTTAAGGCCTGAGAGTTAGATTTTAGATTTGACGTTGTTTTTTTTTTTTTTTTTACTGCTAAGGACGTTTTTGAAAAGCTTGCCTAAAGTTCAAACACACCAAAAAAAAAATAAAACTTATCTTGAAGGGACATCTTGAAGCGGAGGACTCTTATCTTATCCCGCGTTGATGTCGGCCGGGCTCATCTTGACACTGGTTCTAAAAATGTAGACTCCACTTCACTACTGTAGAACAGAAACAGGAGCACTGCTGCCCAGGACGGCTATCCGCTTGGTCCTGAAAGTCCTATGTCAACACGCAGGTAACTCGTTCAAATTTCGCCGGTCAGAAACGTTGTTGCTAGGAAATTACTGCTCGCCTGTTCTTACTCATCCCAAGAGCAAGCTTCCCGGGTAATGTCCCAAGTAAGTTCCACCCACCAGTCAGTAAGGGAGAGAATCCAACTCCAATTTTCTTCAAGCCAGTTTTCAAGAGCAACGTCCACAAGTCCAGCGAACCCGAAAGTCAGCGAGTCCAAGAGTAAGTGAGTCCAGAGAAAGTGTGTATCCAACTCGAATTTCCTTCGTCTCCTTCACAAAACGGGCTACCACTATGGCTTCACTTATCGCCCCCTTAATTATGGCAAAATCTTCGTTTTCAACTCCAGAATGCGGAAATAAGGGTGATCGCGCATGCGCGCCCTTCTTTACTTAGCCAACAACCGGACCCTCAATCGCCAACCTGAATGACTTACATTGAAAGACAAGTAGCAACCTTTGACCTTTCCGTCACGTACTTTCCTCTCTTAAGGTCAACTAACAATGAAAATTCTTTCTCGAACATTCTAAAGCGCGCGAAATCATGACTTGGCGAAAATTGCCTCCCTTTCCCTGCTTCTTTCACAATGAATAAAAGTTTGTACAAGATTTGCAAATAAAAGAAAATAAATAATATTCATTTATACTAAATAATATTTCCCGAAGCATCTGTTTCTCCCCAAAATTAAAGCCTTAAATTAAATAATTCAGAATCAAAATAAAATTTAAATTTCCATAAATCATAAAATCATTCACCTAGTTTTTACAACGCTATCAGATAATTTCTCTACATAACAGTCCAATGAAGAAGGATATGATGTCGTTGCAGTCTGCGAGGTCATGTTGGATTTCGGTTATAATAATAGGTGACGTATGTTGAAGATGGTGTACAGCATGAACATGCTGTTGGTGTAAATGCGCGGATAATGTATGTTTTCTACAGCGATATATTTGAGTACTTTGGTTGCTGCTATTGCTTCTGCTTGTAAAGAACTATTGTGAGACTTGAGATGTCCTTTCCGCTGATATGTGATCCATTGCCGTAGTTCAGATGGGCAAAGGCAATCCGACTCCTTCGTTGATGCTTCGTTCGTGTGTGTAGTTGGTAGAAGACCAGCTCCAGAGATATGTCCTTGTGTATAGTTGGCAGAATATCACCTTCATATATATGTGTTGGTCGCAGGTGTACATTTACTCCATGATTCTTTATTGCAAAATGAATGCGGATTTGTGATGCTAGACGCTCGTAGAGGTCAAGTGTAAAGATTCTCGTCGCCAAAAGTTGCTGTGGTGAGGAACTGCGTAATTTGCTGATACACTGCTTCTTGTTCTGTTCGAATGTATAGTAGTAGAGGACCTGCTATAAAATTTGCTGCTTCAGTCACCATAGTCCTATATACCTTGACAATCATTAAAGCAGAAAGGCGTTTGAGGCTGGAAAGGTTTGTTTTTGTGACTTTAATAAATTATAAAAAAGCTCACACGTATAATTTCTAATATAAAATATTACGTTATTTTGTCACTTAATACAGTAAAATCCCTCGTAACCGCAATATCATAATGAAATCAGTTTTGTCGGTTAAATTTAAGTCTAAAAAACTAATAAAAGAAAATCTGAAATATTTCAGATTTTAAATTACACCCAAAGTGTTGTTTTTTAAAAATTTTGTGTGTTACCTTTATTTATTAAATATCGTGTTCTCCGCGCTTAAACCATAAAATTCAGTTCAAGAGCAATATCTCAAAGTAATTTTAAATTGAGCATATCTTTAGAATTTCCGATACACAGTCTCATGCGCTGGAGATAAAAATGTTTTTTCTGTGCAAAGTTGCCATTTCTCGCTTAGAAATCCTTGAGTTTGTTAATAAAAAATTCGTTAAAATTTTACAAAATATGAAATTGATCATAAAACAAATTTCAAATTTGGGCTTTCAGATGCCCATATTCGCAGGAGGAATACGTTATTCAAAACTGGCTGGCTCTAACGTACACTTATGCAGATTATTCATTATTTTATTTCTTCAAATATAATACAAGCGATAACATTTGGTGGCAACAGTTTGGAAAGTGAAACGGACATTCAGAGTGATTCGACGCAAAAACGCAAAACGAAAACAATAATCCCTGAGCCACAAAGCCGCTTTGGACTAATAAAAGAAGATTAGTGTTAATGAAGAGGCCATACAGGTGTGGATGGATGTAGACAATTCTATTCTCGTTACACGCTTTCAAGATGACAACGAAATAATCGAACACATCCTGCGAAAAGGTTAGGTTAGGTTAGGTTATTTAATTATGCAAAGCCTCGAGAGCTATCTGCCTAAGGGGAGGGATGCCTTCGTGGAGGTCTTTCTAAGAGAAACTGGCTCGTATACACGTTACACATGGGGAAAACCACGAAATCACCCATCAGCCCGTTCGCGGGATTCGAACCTCGGACCGAACTACCAGTGTTCAGCGACTTTACCGCTCGGCCGCTGGTGGGCCCATCCTGCGAAAGGAGAAAGATTATAATGAAGAAGATAAAGACGCAACGTAGAACGTAAAGGAAGCTGATGAAGAACTGCAGTTTTTTATACGATTTGCAGAGAAATGATGACACATATGTCAATATATGATTTTATAAAACTTCAATTTTTAGACTGCAAATTTTTCAAGCTCCGGAGAATGTTCCGTAAACAGGCAGACATTCGATCTTATATATATCATCACACTAAGAAATTCGTAACCTACATGTGATAATATATATGGTAATTTTAAAATGTTGCTTTATTTTATTTTTCTGAGATATAAAATTATTTGTATGCGTTTTAATTTTAAATAATTCGTGGAATTTGGAGTACTATTTATTTAAAAATGGCAAACAGATCGAAAAATGGAACCAATGGGCGTTTCATGTTACTATTTCTACAGACGATATCACAAAGCATGAACGAGTAAATTTTAGAAATATATATTCACTTTGAGGGACATTAAGTATATTTTGGAGGCCGGAGAGAGGAAAAATTAGCAACCGCCTTCACCGGGAATCGAACCTCGGACCTCTGGAATAACGGCCCAGTGTGCAGAACCACTACACCACGAAGGCACGCTAGGAAAGTTGGAGAAATACCTTACATACTCCCCGACTGGGTTTTTTGAGGACCCAATCGCCAAATCGGAAAGTTGGAGAAATACCTTACATACTCCCCGACTGGGTTTTTAGAGGACCCAATCGCCAAATCCTGGGTGTGGAGAATCACTATCCACACCCCTTTTATCACCATCCACACCCCCACACCCACACGGACCTCTGGAATAACGGCCCAGTGTGCAGAACCACTACACCACGAAAGCACGCTAGGAAAGTTGGAGAAATACCTTACATACGCCCCGACTGGGTTTTTAGAGGACCCAATCGCCAAATCCTGGGTGTGGAGAATCACCATCCACACCCCTTTTAATTCGGGCGCAACTGCAGAGACATTAGGTACTTTTTGGAGGCCGGAGAGATGAAAAATTAGCAACCGTCTTCGCCGGGAATCGAACCATGGACCTCTGGAATACCGGCCTAGTTGCAGAACCATTACATCCCGAAGGCACGCTAGGAAAGCGGAAGAGATACCTTACAAGTTATCCGGAATTATCTCTTATCCGGGATTAGTGAGTTCTCATTGCTGCCGATTAACAGAAATTCTACTGAATATTTGTAACTGAAATTTAAACTCACTGAAACTGAGGTGTTAGCTTCGAGATTTAAATTCTGTGATCTACAAGGAATCATTTCATCAAACTGGCCTATATCCATAGCTGATGAATGTTGTTGACAGTTGATTTAAAATACGAAACAGACCAGGAGAAAAGATTCGGGGCAAATGAAATGAATGGATGTATTAAAACATTAAAACCACATGGGCCTTCGGAATGCTTATTGGACGAAAGGAATGTTTCATGATATTTGATGACGAGACTTGATTGTTCTTGGACACAGTGAGCGTCGTTCAGATTTTCGGAGATGAAATTGCGAAATTCTTTCTCGCCCTGCATAAGAAAACACTATATAAGATCTATAGTTGCCTTTCCTAACCATGGTACAGTGATAAACTTTGGTTTTTTAGTAATTGTAAACTGGATCCAAATTTTAGGTAGACTGACAGCGACTTATCGTTAACTAACAACTGAGACTTGAGAAAAGTATAAGGAATTCTTAATTATAACTAAAATAGAGCAGAATGCACATCTGATGCTCCAACACTCAGCCAACACTTATGGCGAGGTAACTTAAAGTAAAAGTCAAATGTAGTTCAAAATTAAATAAGCTAGTAATCAGAGACCACACAATGCAAGTTAACGCAATGTTGGCTCTCGAACGTAACCGGTGTAGATATTTAGATATCGGCAGCAACTAATGCAAAAGCAATTCAAGCTTAATAGCTTGAATTGCTGGGAGAAAAGTAACGTGAGCGCACACAGGCAGAAACACGCTCTGTCTAAGAATCTTAAATCCTCAGCTTAAACAATCAAACTAATTTGCATTGTAGCTAGAAAATGGAAGGAAGAAGTGACCCTAAAGATCCAAAATATAAAATAACAGGCTAATTAAAAATAATACTAAACCTTATATAGGGAATCACGATTTATAACATTTCGCATATTGCACAGCTGTGGCAGAGAAATTAGGAAGTAAGAATTACAGTTTGCAAGACAATAAATATTTGACATGTGCAGAAATTGTGCTCCAACAATAGTGGAAAGTATGTGTTATAGCAAAGGCTATTTCATGCCTGTTCGAACTGAAGAAATCTGCAATGCGCTCGCCGAGAATCGAACATCGTACTTCCTGAATGCCAGTCTTAAGTACTATCCAGTTACACCATGAAAACACATTGTGAACAGGGAAAAAAAAATACCTTAGAATTTTCATAATAATATTATAACGCGATCTAACCATCTGTAAACTTATAAATTACTTCAGTGAAAATGTTTTCGGCAAAACAGCTGTAAACATTTTAAATTAAATAAAGTTACGCTCTAGTAAATAACAAAGAAATATTCATGAATGCATTTAAACGGAAAAAAGTCAAAATTTTAATTATTCTAATTTATTTATTAACCTCTTCTTAAAGACAAGTTGACAATTATGTCAAATATCTCGGATTTTAAAATTAAAATATCGCGCTGAAATTTTATCACTCTGGAGTCAAGCATTTTGCATTTTGCATTTTATAATGAATGCAAAATTTCTTGAAGTGTTGGGATCGAAACACCACATGAGGGTTTCGTAGTTTTTCCAAATATTTTTTTTTTTCAATAAAAAAGACCAAAACATGAATATTAACGTAATTAAAACATTTTTTGTTATTGGAAGTATATACCTATGAACGGTTATGAGGTTTATACTATTTTTACTAATAGTTATTTTAATTTGTTAGCCTATTCTGTCACTCCTTATTTCTCTCACGTTTCCTTGCCCGGATGTAAATGAGTTAGGGTGAACGAGAGTATATTTAAACTGAACTAGCGAAAAGGTTAGTCAGAGCGTGTTTTCGCTATTAAGTGTACGCGCTGTTATTTCTATTAGCTGTTTGAATTCTGAATCTCGGCTTTGCTTTCTTGACGCCGATGTTACTATCACGATGGTGTAGGTTTCTGAATCAGCCTGCTGGTTTAAATTAATTTGTGTAGTCTTGAACTACTAGCTTACCTTTAAATTTAAGTTTATTACCATTATCTTTAAGTTCCTCACCACAAGTGGATGTGAAATTGTAAGCACATGACGTCACCACACATTATGTTTCCGCTACGAGGGGCTGGACGTCGAAAGGGACAATTCTCAGAACCCGCATATTTCCAGGAAACCCACGTAGTTAGGTTACCACTTTCACTTACTACAAAGACTTGAAAGACAAACAGTAATCGATTATCACTCAGATTGGAATCACGTGATCCTTCAGAAGCAGAACTTTCGTCTGATTGGTTGAACTCTACCCGGAACAGAGCTGCAGCCGAAACATTTTCGGCGAGGTTTCAAAAAATCTCGCGTAACCGGTACATCGTTTCCGTAATTAGGCGGGCCTTCGCTTCCAGCGGACCTGTTTTTTCCATGAATACTCCCGTTTAAACTAGTGCTACCAAAATTTTTCTCAGAAAAGTCCCGTCTAGCAGTGACCGTCGCTAGATGTGATAAACTCTTAAGATCTTTGCCATCTGTAAATAACTGAGTTTAATGAAAGGGTCTTTTACACTTTCTCTTGTATTCATCTCGTAGTCTTAGCGAGAAGTCGCTAAACAAACTTTCAAGTAGGTCTAGTAACTGTTTATGGTAACAAAGAAGACTATATCTTCCCCGGTTAGAAAATAAAAGCTGCGTTAGAACAAACATTTGGGGACACAATGCATAAAATGCCGAGGCATGCATGGCACGAGAAGAATGAATTTAAAGGTTTTTTTTTTTTTTTTTTTTTTTTTTTTTTTTTTTTTTTTAACCTTCGAAAGAAAGAACGAAAAGAAGATAGTTTAATGTTACAAAGCTTTTCACAATTGTAGGAAAGTAGGAAAGACATTCATTCTCTTTGAGGATTTTTAGATGAGATAATCAAATTATTCTTTTAGTTCTGTATAAAATACTGATACAAAGTAATCCTTTAATAAAGGAAATAAAACTGTGCTCATTTTGAAGTTACTCTTATTAGTTAACTTTTAAATTTTGTCAAGGAAAACAGTTTCAGTAACATTTAAACTGCGATTTCCGAGAATAGAATTTCCTTATTGTAATTATTCTAAGTCTTGATATTCCTGAAAATTATTTTAGGTATTTCTTATTCAATTTTTATTACAAAATCAAACTGCGAATGCTTATGAAGACTAACGGCATAAAGATTTTAAAAACAGTTTCGTTATTCTCGCGACAAATTTTGTTAAAATCTAACATGAGCTGCGACTTCTATCTTAAAACTGTAGGTGGTTTTCTCACTGTACGTTTTCAAATTGTATTCTAATCAGGTAATCGTGCATCAACATGATGAACCTTGTCTATTCATGTCTGAAACAAGATAATATGTCAAATAGTGACTAAATAAACAATACGAAATCCTTTTTTCTTTGTAATAAAAATGATACGAAGATAAGACTTTTTTATACAGATAAAACAGCACTTATAATAAAGCAATTAATTTAATTCTAACCGCACTTAGAATAAGGCAATTAATTTAATTCTAACAGTACTTGTAATAAAGCAAATAATTTAATTCTAACAGTACATGTAATAAAGCAAATAATTTAATTCTTACAGTACTTGTAATAAAGTAACAAATTTAATTCTAACCGCACTTATAATAAAGCAATTAATTTAATTCTAACAGTACTTGTAATAAAGCAAATAATTTAATTCTTACAGTACTTGTAATAAAGTAACAAATTTAATTCTAACAGTACTTGTAATAAAGCAAATAATTTAATTCTAACAGCACTTATTATAAACCAAAATTTAATTCTATAACTATGCGTTCAAATATTTAGGCATATCTCTTCCGTTAATTAAATTTTAATTAGTTTGAATTATAAGTATTTAATTAAAATATTAAAACTGTGAAAATTTTCATAGCATTTCTTTGTCTGCATGCTTTTAGCAGCACTTAGAATGACGTCTATAAATTTCCTAAACTTATGAAGTACAAAATAGGAGAAAGATAAAACACATTTCTGTAAGAGTTAGAATCTTAAAAATCTTATGCATAGACATGTAAAAGTATCTTTATTAGTCATAATATGCCCTTTTAATATAAATTCTAGCTTATTCTATCTTTGAAATAAATTAATAAAATTATGAATATTGATAAGCGAGAATATCATATAATCTAAAATATGCTTTCCTTGAGATAAAATTTTTCTTTCTCGTAACTCGAGCAGGCTAGAGGCAGAAATTTTCTTTTTCTTTTTAATTCGTTCTGTGCTAGAGATGACAGATGTTTCTCGTAATTTGGGGTAAAAGCTCATCCTAATTATACAATCTCCTGAAACAATGAAATCAAAGTTTGAGCATATGAGGAAAAAACAAAAGACAAAAATAACAATCAATTTCTGTATTCTCCCGCGACAACCTTCGACCTCTATCTTTTCTGGAACTTTTCTCACGGCAAAAAGTTTGTAAGTGGGGAGAGAGAGGAATAAGGATTTTTTCAGTGTAACAGAATGTGGATTTCTCCCCCACTACACACACTCAAGTGATGTTGTATTAATGATGTTGAAAGTATTCCAGAAGATTTAACGATTTCCATACCAGTCCTTTGAATAAAAAGATTAAAAACTGGGAAAGAAACAAGCCTATGTGAATCTAAAATGGAGCAAAAAAACCATCCTTAGGTTTTGAACAAAATGTGATTTTGAGGGCGATCAGTCCCATTGTAGAGACATTAGATTATTTCAAAGCAGGAAAACTGAAAAATGAGCAATGCCATCTCCGGGACTCGAACCACGGGCTTCCCGAATACGCGCCGAGTGTGCTGACCACTACACCACGAAGGCATGCTAAGAAGGAGGGAGAAATACCTTATACCATATACCTCTTCTTCAAAAGCAAAACATTACTCCAGAAAAAGACAGACTTTCGTCCTTTGATTCAAAACTGACCAAACTGAGGTTGCCTTTTTTGTCTCATTGTTAACTTAATTACAGTCTATTCCCGATTATAAAAGAAAATTAATCTTGTCTTTTCAATTAAGTTTATATTTTTTTCAGAATGATGAAAAACTGCTTTTACAAACTATCAATGTGAAATTGTATCCGCCAAGAATATCGCGGACGAAAACGTCGCGGAGAAAACAACGCAGAACTAAAACACTGCTGTACAAAAGACAGGAAAAAAAAGCAAGGAAAAAACATCGCAATTCTAAAATGTCGTGGTATGAAACAACGTCGTCGAAAATATAGCGGTTAAAATACATCGCAGATTTAAAACATGGTCGTAAACAATACCAAGATAAAAAAATAAAGTACTTGCAAATCGTCGCATGACGATAACGTCGCAGACGTGTTTTTCACGCTTTAAAAACTGAAAATGCATATTGTGATAATGATTTTTAAATACAAAAAAGAATGGGAAATATTTTACCTCTTTATTTTTAGCCCAAATAGGCGGTAGCCCAGAACGGCTATTACTCTCAAAACGACATTTTGTGGCGTTTCAGTATAAATGGTGAATCACTTTTTATAAATAGTGAATCACTTTTTAAATTGTTACCACAAAATATTATCGCCCTGTATTATATTTAAAGAAATTAAATAATGAAGAATCTGCATAAATGTACGTATATTTCTAGCATTGTGATAAAACAAGGGTACATAGAGCCATCCAATTTTGAATCACGTAATCCTCCTATGAATATGGGCATGTGGAAGATCAAATTTGAAATTTGGAATTTGTCTTATGATCGATTTCATATTTCGTAAAACTTTAACGAATTTTTGATTAACAAACTCAAGGATTTCTAAACGAGCAATGGCAACTGCTCGTTTAAAATGTGCAAACATGTGCAAACAGAACATGTGCAAACAGAAAAAAACATTTTTATCTCCAGCGCATGAGACTGTGTATCGGAAATTCTAAAGGATATGCTCATTTTAAAACTATTTTGTGATATTGCTGTTGAACTGAATTTTATGGCTTAAGTGCGAAGAACGTGATATTTAATAAATAAATGTAGCACACAAAATGTTAAAAATAAATGCCACTTTAGACGTAATTTATAATCTGAAACACTTCAGATTTTTTTTTTTTTTTTTTTTTTTCCTCTTTGTCTTCGATAATAAATAGACATTTATTTGTTGCAGTCCTTTAGGTAAACACATGCTTCATCAAGAGTCACAATGTATTTCCATTTTTGTCCTGGTAAATAATTTTTACACAGGATTCCGCAAATTGTCCTGCGTTGAACCACATGCCTCTGCAAAAAGTGGTGAACATTGCGTTTTTTAGCTTTTCTAAGTTGTAAATTTTGATTTATGATTTTATTTATTGTTACTAAAGATATACTAGTTGAAGACTTTGCAATTGGTTTCTGCGTAGTCGGATTTTCTATTGCTCATTGTTATCAATGATTTAACCTTAGGAGCATTAGAAAACCTACGCATCTTTTTTCGGATCAGTGGCTTGGAGTCTTCTTTCCTTGTAGAAGTAATGATTGATAGATTTTCCTTTCCCGATAAATAATGTTGCTTATTTGTACTTCAAAATTTCTATACTGTTAATTTGAGAACGTTTTTGAATTATGGTACACGAATATTTCTCTTTGGAAGGCGAGAAAACAGATCCTTCAATCCCCAGTTGGTTTACATGCGACATTCTGAAAGATGAATAAATTTAAAATTAGCATATTATATTTCTCATTTCAATTAATAAGCAATAGCCAAAAATTTTATTCCAAAGCATTCACTTTTTGTAAATTTTTTATCGAAATCCTTCTAAACATGTGCAAACACCCTCCGTACTATGAATTATTTACCTTTCTTGTGTTTTTTGACTCCCCTTGGATTAACCGGGATTTTAAGTTAATAGTTTACCACAATTAATAAACAGTTGTTTGCCGCTCGCTTGAGTTGGATATATTTATTTATAATTATCTCGTGCCTGGTGTGCACTTATTTGATTAACCATTATTAATTGAAATTACTTCGAAAATATCATTACTCATGTGTATGGTTATTCTTAGGAAAAGATATGGTTCTGTATGGTGTTCCTATAATGTATGCATATTCTTCAGTTTGTCATCAATTAATGTTACTGACGTTTAACAGTATTGCAAAGGATATTAACAATAACTGTCGTGTAAAGACTTTCTTAAGGGGTGTTGGAACCCCAAAATCTTCAAAAAATTCTGATTTCGGTTTTTTGCATTTTCAAGTTCTCTATCCGTTTATCTTTCTAAAAATACCATTCTTCAATCTCTATGAAAAATCTAGTTTTAATTTGCCATCGAATGCTTTGATCAATAAGGATTTTGACATTTTTAAAACGCATTTTTCTCCAAATGTGATTTTTTTTTTTTTTTTTTTTAATACTCGATGTACCCTTTCTATGGAATTACAGCTCACAGGTATCTAAAATTTTTATGGCTTATTTATTAGGTTTCCTAATATTTACTTAAATGAAATTTTTGTGATAAATTGAGAAAAAAAATTTTTTTTTTAATTTTTTGTGTGAGAAAAGTGCTAAATTTGACTATGCCTAACAAAATATTCTGTAAATTATTCTAAAATTCAAAATGTTTCAAAAGCTCAGTATAACCAGATAGGTATACTTTAATTACGCAAAAAATTTCAAGCGTGTATCTACAGCAGATTTTTAGAAAAGGTACATCGAAAATGGCCAATTTAACATTGTCGATATAGGGTTTGCTGATACCCCTTAAATTGTCCTTCTTAAATTGTATTTCTTCTTTTTCAAGCAAAATTTTTAAGAAAATTGCTGAAAAACGGTTATGATATATATATATATCTTTTTGAGAAACGGGATTCGTGATAAAAGATGAAAAGGCGAAATGGGCAATTAAAAAAAAAAAAAAAAGCATATGCACAATAAGGCATAGCTTTTACATTCTTTTGTAAAAGCTTCCGAAGAATCAAACAGGCAGTTCCTAGAAATTATAATTTAATTCAGTTATACGTAAACTACATCTGAACAAATATTAGAAGCAAATTTTTGGGAAAGGTATCAGTCATCCAGGTAATCCTTTCAGGTTCCAAAGTGTCGTGTTCAGCCAATCCAGCTGCGAAAAACGTCTGCCTGTCGAGAAACTCGCGCTGTTCCCAGCCCTCCCCACCCACCTTCGCCTGAGGGGGTACTCGCTATAACACCTGGTTGCCCGGACAGACAAACAGTCGCCTCTTTTTTTACGTATCACGCAACAATTATCCTGCTTAGTGGTACCACACGACCCGAGGAATACCTCTTGGACCGGATGACGATTATTTTATGGGATAAAAAATGATGGCATTAATAAAAAAAATTTTAAAAACGCATCCGGCCGTGCTTGTTGGTCGTCAGAAAGTCGGAGGTGTAGAGTTTGATGCCTGCTTTTTTTATATTTCCTTCTATTTGTTTGTTCTAACATAAATGTGGACTACTCAGATAAAACGCGAAAGTAATACTTAGTTTTTCTTCTTTAACAGACCAGGATTTAACGCTAAGCTTTAAAAAAAAATTTAAAAAAAAAAAAAAAAACTAGAATTATTTTCATAAATCATTTATCTATTTCACTCTTGTAAAACTTTCAAAAAAGAAACTTGGCTGCTAAACTGGCCATTTGAGGTTATAAGAGAAAATTATTTTCGTTTTTAATTGGAGTTCGTTTTATTCTTTTAATCAAAGTTTCTCATAAATTAAACAAGTAAGTCAAAGTTATATGCTCTCTAATATTCTGGTTGAAAAATATGATTACTTGATTTTTAAGCAAGAACAATGATTTCTATATAGTCCGATACGTAATCTACTTTCAGTGAAAACTTTAAACCCCAAGACATGTTAAAAAGAATTGGTCTTCTCTCCAAAGAGAAAATGTATGCTATAAATATATTTCATTCATAAAGGAAACAGTGTTATTTTAATATTAGGAAACACTCAGTAGTTTCTTATGACTTAAAGTAGATTTGCACCATGTGTCTACAGCGACTTATCGGATTAGATATCACTAATAAGGCCTCGCCACATCACAGAAATGCTTTTAATTTGTGAACCGTTTACTTACCAATAATTCTTTTATTTTTGTCATACCTGTTCACATCATTTCCTTCAATTTGATATATTACAAGAATAATGTTGTATATACCTATTGCAAATAACTTTTCATTTCCCCTACTGCTATATTGTAATCACGTGACGGTATTGAAGCTTCTGACTGGGCACTCAGACTTAGCTAGTTTATCTCAGTCTCTCATCAGCCACTGAGACGACCGAGGCAACTCGCCTCACTATCTATTACTCCTTCTGATATCACTTCTGTGGTGGTGAAACAGATGTGATGAGCCATAAATGCCAGGCCTCATGTGGATGGAAATCACCAAATATTACTCTTTAACAAAATGCAACGAGCTAAGGGGAAAAAATTTTCAAATTTCGAAACTATATAGATCATATAACTACTATCAGTCCATACCTAAAAAATCTCAAATCTTTAATACTTACCAACTAATACTGACAGTTATACGTCGCTTTTCATAAACCGATTACAGTATGTACTGCTTTGATACAAAAGAGGTTATAGATGAATTTTTTGCAATATTTGGCGATAATTCTGCATATTTGATGAACAATATTTTCTTGTCAGGGTATTTCAACCAGTTCATTAAATTTAATAGATTTCGTTGCGTTGGGAAAATTCCGAAGAGCTGCTGAAACAATTCAAGTAATTACTCCGTCCGTTAAGCTAGAATAGATAACTGGCTATAGTCAGTTACCATATTCTAGGCGCTTCAAGGTCTTTATGACTTTTTCTCATGATCGTTATACGTATCGTCATCAACGGACAACACTTATTTTCTTCACTTCATTTGAGACTGTAGCTCAAGTCAGCCTTCAGTCGTGCGCTCTTCAAGACGCGAAACACACTAAACGGAAGCGAAGTGGAAAATAAAGATAATCTTTCCCACTATCGTTAGTATCGTACGAGGAAAGTCAGGAGGAGAAAACTGACCTTGAAGTGCCTATTGTAAATTAACAGACTAAGTAACTGTTAGCCATGGGTTACTTACTAATTTACCATTTATTCAAATAAGATATATGTTAAACACCACAGAGAAAAAATAACATAACTTTCTTAAGAATTAAAATCTGAAGTAGGGTTTCTAATGATTGAACAACGACTTTTATTAATGAGAGAAGAATAATACGACAGCGAGCTTAGGGAAGATCTGGACAATTTTATGGAGATATTCTATAACCCTCTATAACTGTGCAAGCCTATAATATATAAGCCTGCCTATATAAAGTCCATTCTTTGTAATGGAACAAAAGCATTAAAATGCTTTATCAATAACAGAAGGAGAAGCAATTTTGCTCCTAACTAAAGTCTTCAAATAACTGGAATTCCTGTCCAAAAGAGCAAAGAATTTCGCTAGTATGAGAAAGATAACACAAAAACGAACGTACTGATGCTCTAGCAACTTTATGGGTATAACAACAAGTGCTGTAATCATGCCCATGTGTTCTTTTTAATGCGAAAAAAAAAATTAAGGACTTTAACAAAAGAAGCTGTTTTGTCTGTAACTCAAGTCTTCAATTAACTGGAATTCCTAACCAAAAGAAGATCGGCAATAACAAATTGTAAAGACTCGGAGAAAATGGGATTTTAGCCAGAAACACTTCCTTCCCTCGAGAAAATGACAGAAGGCACAAGATCAAGCACCAAAAGAAAACAAACAAGAAAAGATTTCCAATAAACCGCACTGCAGTAAATAAATTATTAGATTTGTTTTGATGTTAATTTATTACAATCAATATATGTTTTCTCATAGTAAGCCAAAACTAAAAATTCCATTTGTAAGCAACACTTTCTATAGCAATAAAGATTTATTACACTGTACATTCATTTTTGTAAAAACTTTATTAAACTTTTATAGACACAATCTTTAATAGCATATAAATAAAATTAATTTTTTTCTGAGGTTAATTGGATGATTTTTCCTTTCTGCTTTCCAAAAATACACTCATGTCCATAAATTAAAGATAATGCAAAATCAGGCAAAGGAAGAGTTAGAAGCAAAACAAATTTGACTTATTTCTAAAGCTTATTTTTTAAACAAAAGGTAAAGAGCAAAAAAAGATGCTATATGTTTGATATTATTAAAAAAAATAGCGATTTTTTCTCCCTGGAGCAAATTACAAAAAAAAAAAAAAAAAAAAAAAAACTATTTACAAAAAAAACAATATTACATGGTTGGTATGATTGTTAATACATTGTAATGTCTCCCAGACGATGCAATACAGTCCGTACAACGCCTAGGCATGCTGAGTATCAAATTATCGATCCGATCTTGGGGGATATTACACCACTCAAAAAGCAATGCTCTCCGAAGTTCCGGTAGACATGTAGGAGGAGGTTAACGGGCTGCAACTCGTCGGCCAAGCATGTCCCACACGTGCTCTACTGGATTCAAGTCCGGTGAGAATGCTGGCCAGTCCATACGGGTGATATCCTCCGATTGAAGGCATTCTCTTACGATGTTTGCACGGTGAGGACGGGTGTTGTCATCCATAAACAAAAATTGTGAGCTCATGGCGCCCCGAAACAAACGTACATGTTGTTCCAGAATGACGTCCCGATTGATTTGGCTTGTCATGGTTCCAATTTGAACATGCAGGTCAGTTCTGGAACCCAGAATAATTCCACCCCAAACGACCACTTCCGCACCACCGTAACGGTGTCATTCAATGATGTTTTCTTGGTGGTAACGGGCACCTAGAGCTCTCCATATGAAAGTCCGGCGAGAATCAGACTGCAAGCTAAACCTGGACTCGTCGGAAAACATCACACAAGCCCACTGTTGCGGTGTTCACAATGCATGCTCTCTACTCCAGGTTAACCGCAGGCGACAGTGAGTTGCAGTAAGTAGAACACATCTGATAGGTCTACGAGCATATAGACCAATCTGCCCTAAGCGTCTGTACACGGTCTGCCTTGAAATTGTCGTACGTACCAGTGGCTGAAGAGAGTTGGCGAGACAGGACTGAGGCTGTGCTCCGCCTGTTTCTTTTGGCAGTAACTGCCAAATACCGGTCCTCATTCGACGTTGTAACTCTGGGGCGACCTGTGCTATAACGTCTACTCGCATTACCATCATCTTGGAATCGTTGCCAAAGCCTGGAGATGACACTCTGGGCAATTCCAAGTTCGTCTGATACTTCCAGTTGGGTTCGCCCACATTCCAGACGGCCGATAATTCTACCACGTAAAAAATCATCCAAATGCGTCCTTTGTGTCATAACTATTCGGTTACTGAACTGAAATGCTTATAAAGCGCCTGCGAACAATTTTACTTCTTTGCCTGTATTCCTTATATATCACTCTCTTACACTCTCGTCATTGTGACGTACCATCGGTGTCATCTGATTTCTTCCTGAAATTTGCATATGATTCTTGAAGATGTGTGTAGTGATTTTACAGGTGATATATTTATTTTAGAGTCCGATTTCCGCGTGACTCCGAATTATCATTAATTTATGGACATGAGTGTAGTTGTAGGTTTATAATTATTTTTTAATGATGAGCCTGATATTGCTTGGTATTTTTATTTGTAGTTTTCATTGTTACTAATACAACGGTGCTGATGGTACATATAATTATGCTATAACGTGAAAATTTGGCTGCATGTGTTTTAACACAAAGGGGCAATTTGCCCTGAAGGGCTATTAATTTCGTTTTGCATTTTGCATTGATTCAGTGTAAACGCAGAATCACTTTTTAAATTATTACCACATTTTACACCCCTGTATTATATTTAAAGAAATTAAATAATGAAGAATCTGCATAAATTTATGTATGTTTTTCGGTACCTAGAGCCAGCAAATTTTGAATAACGTGGTTCTGCACCCGAATATGGGCATCTGGAAGCCCAAATTTGGAATTTAGAATTTGGTTTATTATTTATTTTATATTTTGTAAAATTTTACGAATTTTTGATTAACAAACTCAAAGATTTCAAAGCGAGCAATGGCAACACTGTAAAAAAAAATCTCCAGCGCGCGAGACTGTGCATCTGAAATTCTAAAGGTATGTTTTTTTAAATATTTAATGATATTACTGTTGAACTGAATTTTATGTTTTAAGTGTCAAGAACATGATATTTAATAAATAAAGATAACACACAAAACGTTAAAAAAAAAGGCGCCTTTGGGTATAATATAAAGTCCGAAAGCCTTTAGATTTTTTTTTTCTCTTAAATACTGATTATAGACGTACAATACTTCTAATAGCAAAATTTCTCAAAATGAAAAATGAAATTCTTATAAAAATATTCTTAACACTGTGGATACGAGTGTTCTAAAATCTAACTTCTTACACAACCGACGCAGGAAAAAGGAAAAATTCAATTTACTAAAGCATTTATTATGCTTTAGTAGTTAAAAACTTATTAAGCGAATTCACAGATATTTTTATGAATGAATTTAGTTTAATTTTGATTGTCTATAATACAATTAAATGCAAGATTGTTCAACAGAATTTAGATAGCAGTTGCAAGACAAATATTTATTTTTATTTCTTCCCAACAGCTAGTTCTTAACTTTATAGTTGGCACCTTGAAACTATAATTTTTCTGATAGAGAGAAAAAGACTTCGGAGACCACCCAATATTTGAGTACTGTTTAAATGACAATTTGGTTTAAAGTATATTTGTTTTCCTCTTTATATTTATTTGCTTTTGAATTGCGGATTTGCATATAATGATTTTAGAATAATTTGACTTTTTTGAATGGTCTTTTTACATAAAGTTTTGTGGATTTTGTGAGTAGTCAATTTGCACAATGTCATGAGTAGTAAGCGGAGGTACTCGTGCGGTCAAAGGATGCCGCCATGACGTAATAGAACAATGGGTGACGCAACGGAGGGCGTCTGTATGGAAAATCTTGAGGATAATTTCTAGTGTGTTTTTATTCGAATAAAAAAATAGTTAAAGGCTCATAGGTTAGTAATGAACTACTAAATTCGGTCAATTTTCATCAAAAATGCAGTAAGAAGTTCTCCGTACTGGTAAAATATTACTTAAATTCTCTAGCTTTGTGACTTAACTCAGACATTGGCAAGACCAACGGCTGTCTGGTCAATGCAAGATAACTATATGTTTAATAGGTTACTTCAAAGCTATGAAAGAAATAACAGTTGGGTAAAATTATGGACATTTTCAAGAAACAAATGTTCTCTTATGTCCTTTTGTTAAACTCTTATGTCCTTTTGTTAAAACTTTAAGTGAGCACCTCTTACAAAAGTAAAGTAGAATTGTAAATTCTACGTAAGAGCGAAGATCAAACGCCCACTTAAAGTTTCAGGAGATTGCTGGCATGCTTCCTTCGTTGAAACCACTTTTTATGGAAAACCGCCATATAACTAGTTTTGCATAATTATCGTTCAGATTTTGCAGAGTACTTGATTTTCATTATATCTCTTTTTATTAAATTTACACTTTATATGCTATGTAATTCCAAAAATAAGCTTCGAATAGGATGAATATTTTCACATTCTACTGAATTGCCTAGATATGAAGAATTTCTCTACTTCCAGATTTTTACCCTAATGTCTGCATAACCTGCATGTATTCCATTCGTCTTCCTACTACCAATAGAAAAAATTACAGTTACGTGAGAGATTTGGAATACTGAAGTTCATATGAATGTTGACAAAAAAGAGGACAAATCAGACATTCTGTCATAATTGACTAATACTCTGAATAATAAAATTTTAACAAAACATCAGTTTCATTCACGTGAATAAAATAAAATACATTTTCCAAAAAAAAAAAAAATAATGCAGGAAATCTGTCACAAGTGTCAACATAGACGATCTACAAATATATTTTTAAGTATTTAACTATTTCATAAGTTGAAGATAAACCAAGAAAGTATTGAGAATTCATAGGCATATACCAACAGCAAAGATAAAATAGTTTCCAATAGCAAAGAGAATAGTTTCCAATAGCAAAGAGAAAACAGTTTCAAAATGTCTAAAAGACTACCGAGAGCACACTCTGAAAACGTTTGCAAAAAAAAAAGATGACGTCACAAATACAAAAATTTTACGGAACATAACATAAGTTAAAAATTTTCGTTCGAAATTTTCGTTCTGATATGGGAAAATACACATTAAATAATTAAATGTGGGTATTCGTGTAAATGTTTGTAAAAAAACAAATATATAAATTTTTAGGAAAGTTTTGCATGTTTTCTATTTTGGTAATGATACTGGTAAGTTAGGAAAATTTTCTGTACTGAATATATGTGTCTACGAAATTCTTTGGAAAAAGCGGAAAGTAAATAATCATTTCGATATTTCACTAGAAATCAAGTGTTATAGTTGAACAACGATTTAAAAATTAACCAAGAGCACAACGAAGTACATATATAAATTATTTTGCTAATCGGTTATGAACTTTTAAGTAGGATATATCCAGAATCTTCAAAATTAGTAATGAAACGTTCAATTTAACACTTGAGATTTTACTAAAGAAGTCACTATAATAGTAAAATGTTGATTAAAATTGTGCTAAGAGAAGGAAAAAATATGCTTTTTTTTAAAATATTCGCATGATATGTGATAAAAATGAAAGCATGGCCCCGGTTCAGCAATACAAGGTTTTAAGTAGAAAAGTTTCTAAACTGAGTTTTTTTGTCACGTACGAAAATTAGCAATTTATTAGCAGTGGACTAGGAAAAAATTTTCAAAGATAATACTGTGGTATGAAAATTAATCAAAAAGTATAACATTTTTCTTTGCAATAAGTTATGAATGTTTTCGTTTCAGTAGAATGAAGTCAGAAAGTACAAATTTGGTAAAGAAACAAGCGCTGATTTTCTTATGAATGTGAGATATTTTCTTAGATATGTTTCTAATGAAATAAGTATATAAACTTCTTTTAAGAAAGAAATAGACTTTATGAGAAAAATCTATGACAATGCAATTTTTGGTGACTTAGAGAAAATATTCAAAGTCTGTATGATCTGTGTTAAAAGTCTCCATTATCTACTACATTCGAATACATTAGAGAAAATTTATCTATTCCTGTAGTATACTAAGATAAAAAATTTCATTTCTTTTCTTAATTTCTGATTCAGTGTGGTAGTGTTATTGAAGTTAAATCTTCCAAACGTGTAAAAAGTTATTAAATCATACAATACAACTATTTAATAAAAATTTGTCCCCAAATCTTTACAAGGACTTGTAAAAGATAAATAAGAAAATATTTGAAAATTCAATGATTTGCAGTGGCCGTAATATTCAAAGTGTTCAAAAGGTTATCGATAAGGTACTTCACAAAAAAAAAATATATGAAAACACGAACACGTCACAACCATCGGTAAATAACTTTCGTCCAAACTGAAAATTTTTTACTCTAAATTTACGTTGGATGCAGGAAAAGAAACATTAAAGGATTCAAAATGAAGATACTCGTATAAACTTTCCGAAATTAAATGTACAGTATTACAGGAAATATTCACTTAACTTCTAACTCGTTTGTAATTTTGTTAAATCATATGTAATGAGCGTATGTGAGACACGAAATGCATTCGTATGCGAAAAAATAACAAACATTTAACTATCTGACAATGAATCAAATTTCATTGGAAATGTAATGGCATGAAAAGTAGTACATGGAAAATCTGTATGGAAAATCTTGAGGATAATTTCTGGTGTGTTTTTTTTTCGAATAAAAAAAAATAGTTAAAGGCTCATAGGTTGGTAATGAACTACTAAATTCGGTCAATTTTCATCAAAAACGCCGTAAGAAGTTCTCCGTATTGGTAAAATATTACTTAAATTCTCTAGCTTTGTGACTTAACTCAGACATTGGCAAGACCAACGGCTGTCTGGTCAATACAAGATAACTATATGTTTAATAGGTTACTTCAAAGCTATGAAAGAAATAACAGTTGGGTAAAATTATGGACATTTTCAAGAAACAAATGTTCTCTTATGTCTTTTTGGTATTGTATTTATAAACAAAATGCAAAAATTTAGTAAATACGTAGATAAATCTCAGGAAAAAATGGTAAATTAACATGGAATTTTTACTTAAAATCTATGTAAAGTTGGTGATCGTAATACATTTGAAAAATAGTTCATATACAGTGCATTAAAATTTTGCACCCCATCTATGAATTCATGAAATTCAGCCCAAAAAGTCATTTATCACGTTCGCTTGCTTGCAGTATATTCTCTTGTCGTTTTAATCTTTTTGCTTTTGAGTTGTATTATTTCTGAAATTGTAGTATTTCTGAATCTGAAGCTTTAAAACACAAAATCATCTGATTTATCAACTTAGGTCTAAATGTAAAGTACAGTCAACCAAATGGAAGATTTTAGCATAAGTAAATGTACTACACACAAAATAAAATAAAAAATTCATCATTATTTTTCATGCTCTATTCATGAAACTAGTCCTGACTTAAACCATTTGGAACATTTTCAGAAAAAATATTCATTTCTTGTTTATGTTTTTGCATACTCAGATACTAATTTTGTTTGAAATATGGGATTTTCTTATTCCATTTTATATTTCACTGTTAAAGTCTGGCTTGGGAAAATTGTTTTCCTTGGAAATGGCATACTTGTCCTATATATCTGTGACTGTTCTAATAAATTACATTACTAACAAGTGTGAATAAAATCCCTAGTTATACAGGAATTATCTTGAATGTTTCCTTAATCTGAAATGCAAAATGTAACCCATGTGCAAAAAATAGAGCAAGTTTATCTTAAAAAAGTTCTCCACGAATACATCTTTTTCTCGGTCCTTACATGCTTTTCTGTATTTATCACTCAAGTTCATTGTGTACCCTTCTTTCATCTAATTTGTGAAGTATTCCTCTTTGAATACTAACATTTGAATTTGTTTAACTGATTTTAAAGTACATGTATATTTTGGTCAATGCTTGGGGAAATGAGGAACTGTGGCCCTGAGTGTTCTAAGCATTCCATACTGCATTTTTCTTAAGAGTACAGTTCAGTTAAAAGAGAAATGTGTTTCGTACTTTGTGAAAATTTTATTTACTTATTATGTGTCATGCTCATGATAAATAAAAAATGTTATACATGTGCGCAGGACTGCGTGGTTCCAATGTTTAATTAAAATAATGCTTTTCAAAAAAGTGTGGCCTTTCTTATGACATATTAAAATTGCGTTAAAATTTTTAAAGTTGGTGACTATAGTAGATCACTATATGGACTTTCTGTCATTATTACCTATTTTGTATAATTATTTGTGTGTAATTTTATTTATTATCTATGAGAAGTTAAATGTCAAAAAAGCTGTAAAGTTCATTATTAAGCAATGTCAGTTTGAAATTTCTATCTTAAAATTATTTGTGTTAGGTCTTTTATGTTAATTACTATGTTAGATCATTATTTGGAACTCTACTCAGTATTTCGTGTAATGTATCATAACTATGTAGGAGTCATTTGTCAGGTATGATAAATTAAATTTCGTTCTCAAAAGGCTGTAAGAGTTCAGTGCTAAATAAATTATTGACAATGTGAAATATGGGTCTTTTTCAGTTAAGTTACAATAAATACGTTAAAAATATTCCAAGTTAACAAATTTTTATATTCCAAATTGGGAAAAGGGCGATAAAGTTTCATTTCCATGGCTGAATATTAATTCCATGTGTAATTTAGACTTTAAGTTCTCCTTCACAAAATGTGACTATAATTCAAATTTAAAATAATACGTTACAATGTGGATATTCTTCTCTGTAGTTAAAATATAATTCAATCTTCTGTACCTTGTTAAAAGAGTTAGGCTGTGATAAGTTCAAATAGAGTAGTGTTTATAAAGTTCTGCGGTAAATGGTGGAATCATATTAAGAATCCGAGTGACGTTTTCACATGAAGGAAAAAATCAAGGTTCAGTGTATGTTTGGTGATTTAAGTAGGATATGTGCAAGAAAATACAAGATATTTTTGTAAACTATTTCAAAGAGTTAGCAAAATTTGTGTTAGTAGTATAAATGAATCTTACTGAATAAAAGGGAGTGTTCTGAATATATATGTATAAATGTCTGTAGAGTAAAATAATAAGAAAGGAAGTACTATTGGTACGTATCTAAACTTAACTGGGTAGAAATGCTGCATGCATTGGTTTGAGTGGGCTTCATATCATGAAAATTTATTGCTCCTTATAAGATTTGTTTAAAGTCAGTCCTACAATAAAGAAACATGTGAAAGTCTGTATTTATTATGGGAAAAAGGAATCAGCATGAATATGTTTTATAAGTTAAATATAAGGGTAAATGTGTAAATGGAAAGTGTAAAAATTACATTTGTCAGACATAGTTTGGTGAATCCTTTGAATAAAAGTAAGACGTGTAAAAGGGAATCAACAAAGTTTTGTACAGTTGGCCAAAAAGTTAATACAGTCATTAATAATTAATACAATGCATTAGAAGGAAAAGTTCTGAGTATCTCCAACTTAGTAGTAAAAAAGTAAGAAATGTAGTATTCCAGTTAAACTATATAGAATGAGCATTGTGTATATTGGCTTAAAGTTACAGAAAATATTATCTAGTGAAGTTATATGCATGTAAATTCCAGCTTAAAATTTCAAAGACAGAGAAATGTAGGTAAGTTTACTTTTGGAGAAATGGAAATGTGACATTATATTGTATTTAAAACAAGGGAAAAAAGTTAAGGGTAAAATAAAAATGTAACAAAAAATTTAAAGGAAAGAGGAAAAAAATGAAATTTACTTTAGGAAGTAAAATGCATAAGGGAAAAAAGAAAAAACTGCATTTGTGTAAGCAAAAAACTCAAAAAAATTAAAATTATGAAACTAAATATTACTTTTGTGAAAAAAATTAAGTTAAAAATATAGTAACACCTTTTTTTTAAATAAAAAGCGGAAAGGAAAAATTAAATTTGTAAAAATAAATATTACTTTTGTAAAACCGAAAAAGTTTAAACAAAAAAATTAAAATAAAGTAAAGTAAAAATACGAAAAGGAATAAATTTTGCAAAAAAAACTTTTGCAAAATACAAAAGTGAAAAGGAAAAATTCAATTCGTAAATGAAAATATTACTTTTGTAGAACCAAAAAGAAAGTTAAACAAAAAACTAAAATAAAGTAAAGTAAAAATACGAAAAGAAAAAAAAAATTGGAGAAAAAAACTTTTGCAAAATAAAAAATTGAAAAGGAAAAATTCACTTCGTAAAAATAAATATTACTTTTGTAAAACCAAAAAGAAAATTAAATATAAAAAAAAAAATCTTTTGCAAAGTAAAAAGAAAATGTAAATTCACTTTTGTAGAAATAAACGTCAATTTGCGAAAGTTAAAATAAAATTTATGTTTCGAAAAGGAAACACATATTAAATCAAAAATTAATAAATTAACTAAGAACTTAAAAAATAGTAAGAATAAGATGAAAAATGAAAACATTGGCTGAAATAAGATAGATATTGTTAGCGAAATGCTGATTGGTTGTTAAGATTGTATACGTTCGCCAGGGCAGATGTAGAAAGCGTGAAGCGGTTTCGGCATGCTGCAACATGAAAGAGATGACGTTTGCCTGTTTTCCCCAGCCTATTGACGTCATGGTGATTTTCGCTCCAAACAGAAAAATAACAGGTTTGATAACAGGAAGGGCTTAGCCGAGCTGTTAATCGCTAGACTCCCATCCCAGAGATGGCGGGTTCGAATCCCTCTCGTCGAGTAATTTTTAAAAGTCTGGGAAAATAATATTAAATTCAATAAAATTTAATTAAAGGTAATAATTAAAATAATGACGTATTAAATAATTAATCATGTGTCAAATAATTAAAAATAATAAATTAAAAGTGGTGTCATTCCAAACACATGGCTGAAGATACCGTTGCCATAAACAAGTATTGTCGCTGCTACGAAAAAATAAAAACTTTCAAAAATAGGGTCGTTGCCACAGAATAACAACGGAACTATTATGACGTCATTCCAATGTGTCCCTTTCGGAGAAATCGAAGATGGCGCTGATATCGTCACTTTCGGTTGTCACGTGATCCAAGATGGCTGGGGCGGCACATCAAAGACACACCCCTTGATGTGTTATCTATTGTTCTCTTACGTAATCTATATATTCTATTACGTCATGGCGGCATCCTTTGACCGCACGAGTAGGAAAAATTCTGGTAAAATTTGAGATTCGATTTTTCGGTTTATATGAATTTTAATGTCTTACATGAAAATTTAATAGAGTCTTTTTTCGGTTTTTGATCTCAAATGAAACAGAACGAAACACGTTTTCGAAACATATTAATCGATTTTTATGAAGCTTTAATTCATTTTTTCCTGATGAGTTCTGAAATGGAGTTTCAGTAAAAGGAATTTAATTTATAGTTTTATTATCTTGTATACTTTTCCCTTTTCTCTTTTGCATTTTCATTTTTATTTTTAGAGCTTGTATCACTATGAATTCTTATTTTAATTATGATTTGTTTTAGGTATTGTGTTAAACATCTTATACACTATTGCAGTTATTAATATAGTTGAGGAATTGCCTTGTTTTAACTCCAATTTACTTTTAACTTTAGATTCTGTAAGTCTATTTTACTTCAATTCTGCAACTACTCAGAACGGATATAAAAATTGTCTTTTAATTTTTACCTCTTATTTTGCTTCTTTAAGTATATATATATGTAGAGCCCAAATGAAAAGAATCACATTTTCCCTATCTAACTAAAACAAACTTTCCTTTCATCTATAAGATATTTCTCCCACTTTCCTAGCGTGCCTTCGTGGCGTAGTGGTTCTGCAGGCTGAACCGGTATTTCAGAGGTCAGAGGTTCGATTCCCGGCGAAGGCGGTTGCTAGTTTTTCATCATCTTATACACTATTGCAGTTTTTAAACATCTTATACACTATTGCAGTTATTAATATAGTTGAGGAATTGCCTTGTTTTAACTCCAATTTACTTTTAACTTTAGATTCTGTAAGTCTATTTTACTTCAATTCTGCAACTACTCAGAACGGATATAAAAATTGTCTTTTAATTTTTACCTCTTATTTTGCTTCTTTAAGTATATATATATGTAGAGCCCAAATGAAAAGAATCACATTTTCCCTATCTAACTAAAACAAACTTTCCTTTCATCTATAAGATATTTCTCCCACTTTCCTAGCGTGCCTTCGTGGCGTAGTGGTTCTGCAGGCTGAACCGGTATTTCAGAGGTCAGAGGTTCGATTCCCGGCGAAGGCGGTTGCTAGTTTTTCATCACTCTGGCTTCCAAAAAATCCTAATGTCTCTACAGTGGTCCCCGAACATAAAGGGTGTTGGATGAGGATTCTCCACACCCAGGATTTGGCGATTGGGTCCTCTAAAAACCCCAGTCATCCTTTAAAAGGGGGAGTATATTATGTATTTTTCCCATTTTCCCATTCATTTAGCGTGCCTTTGAGGTGTAGTGGTTCTGCACGCTGGGCCGGTATTCCAGAGGTCCGTGGTTCGATTCCCGGCGAAGGCGGTTTCTAATTTTTCATCTCCCCGGCTTTTCGAATTAACCTAATGTCTCTACACATCATATAAGCAAAATAAAATAAAACCCTTATATAATAGTAGTTTGACGTGATATTCGGCACAATAAGCAAAAAAATTCATCGCTAACTGCAGTTCCGTTGGAGCTTAGTCAAATATCAACAAAGCGTTGTCGTTATGATAGTGAACTCAATAAAAGTATAGTGCTTGATTTCACATCGAATGAAATCATAACAGAATTTCTAGCTACGGCTATCTGCCTAAGCCAATGGTGGAACGGGTAGGAATCCGAGTCGGTCTATCAGTATTCAGCGACATTACCACTCAGATACTGATAAGCCTTAGATGCTTACAGTAAGCAGGGCCGAGCGCTAAAGTCGCTGAACACTGGTAGTTCAACCTGGATCGAATCCGGTGAAAGATAGTTATATCTATATGGTTGGTTTTCATAGTTTTCTCCATGTGTACCATGGCTACGAGGCAGTTTCTCGAAGGCAGTTACGAAGAAGGTATCCCTCTTCATAGTCAGGCAGCCCTTCAGTCGCTTTGCCTTAATCAATTAGCCTGACTTTTAGCAAGGATTGGCGAAAATCCGTTTATAAGCTGTTTGACCGACAAAACACCATACCGACGTTGAGTTGTAGAACACCATACCGCTAACTGATAGAACACGATATCGACGTTTAAAACAATGGGACAAAAAGGTGTACCTACTCTGCGAAATATTTGAAGTGTATAACATCGTGCGCTGTTAAAATTTATTAATCGTTTCTTTGTAGAACTATCCAAAAGAGGACATGAATTCACGATGGGTTTAATTTTGGACAGATATTAATGAAACTGATTTATTTAAAATCATGTAAGGTTCTTCATCAAAATGCCCACCAACTGCTGAGCTCTAAAGTCGCTGAACACTGGTAGTTCAGTTTGGGGTTCGAATCCCGACGTAAGGGCTGGCATGGGCGTTTTTGTGATTTGTCCTATGTGTGTATTTGAGCCAGCTTCCCATAGAAAGCCCTTTACGAAGATATCCCTGCCCTTCAGCAGTTAGCCCTCAAGTGCTTAAGCACTCTCAAGTGCAGCAATTAAATTAACCGTGACAAAACAAACCATTATCAGAATGCTTATTGATAGCATTTGGCAAGTATAATTCATTTAAACACTTCATTTCAACACTTTGACAAGCCTAGTCTATTTTTAGCTACGTAAGATATATTACATTCCACGAGACCCAAAAGTAAATTTACCGAAGAATATATCGGACGTGTGGCTATTAAATTCTTGTATGCTCTCAAATATTATCCAGACAAGCTGATTGTCTTATATCCAAACCAGTCTTATAGGATATACAAAAACAACCCGCTTTCTGTTACAGAAATGTGCATCTCATGTAAACAAATGTATATCCTATTTCTTTTAAATTCCTCCATTCCCCCCCCCCCGAATATTTACTTTACGTTTTCGTAACCAAACAATGGAAGAAATAATAATTTTCCACCATAATTTAGATAAAAGTGCACGTTGTCGCGCATGTATATGGTAATTGCGCATATTTCTTGCCAGGAATAAAAGGACGGTCTCGTGGCTAGATTTCAAGAAATAATACACTCTCGTAATTAATCTGAAGAAAATGTGCTGACGAAAAACTATTAGTTTGGCAATATTATTGAAATGTTTAATGCAAAAGAATAAAACTCAAAATTTTTTCTTCTTCATTTCTATCATCAAATTTCAGTTTAATGACCTCACAAATATAAATTCTGATTTATTAAAACTAGCGGAAAATTCTAAGTTACATTTAAAGTACATCTTCTCCTCAAAAATAAATAAATAAATTATGGATTATTTTTATCTCGTTTCTAATTTTACTATCACCCATTAGAAACTTCGTTAAATTAGTAGTGGCGTTTTAGACGCCAGAAGAGTTAATTCTTTTAGAAAATATGTCAGTTTCTTTTAAGGTATTGATTACTAATGTAAATTATTTATGCAAAGAACACCGAGAAATCTCTGGAACCTTATGCGTCTCGGTATACAGTTTTTGGATATATTTTTTTTACTTTTGTCGTATTTAAGGTAAATTTCTTAGAACCATTTAGAACTTCTCACGCGTAATTTTGGTAAGATCCCTGCCCAGTTCTGTTATACCATGCGTAAATAATTATACTTTTCAAAAGCAAAGTTCTTGCGATTACCATTCAGCTTCTCTGCAGAAAGAAAACAGAAAGAGAAAATATGTCTGATCTGTGATTTAAATATAACCTTTCTGAACTCTTTCAGTCTTTTCTTGTCAATTATTTTCCATTTTTGTGCCGCAACATATAAGTATACTTTCATTAATTGTGTTTAAGGTCGCAGTATATTTTTACTGCATAGAAATCTAGAGTATTCACATGAAAAATCTACTGTTTGCTGAATGAAAGATGCATTCTTTTATCATTTTCATTTTGTCCAACTTTATTTGCTTTGACATTTGAAAATTCATTGAACGGCTTTTGCTTGTGGAATAAAATGCAGTGCTTTAATTTTCAGACAACAGCATGGCTAAAAAAAAAAAAAAAAAAAAAAAAAAAAAAAAAAAATTCAGAAAGTTAAACCATAAATTCAAATACAAATTTCTAACTCCATTTTAAGATAAACATGATTTAAAGTTACATGATTTAAGTAAATATGATTTAAGTTAGTCATACATTTTTCAGTCTGATGCGATATGGAACCCACATAAAAAATTTCAGTAGAAAAGTAAGCTAATCCTGTCTCATTATATCAGCAACGATGCCACGAAATTTTTAATGATTTTCGTCTTTCTAATCAAATGGTCGTAAAATCTCAAGTTCCATCCAATATTTCACTCATATTCAATTTTAGTCGATTAAATGTGGCAAAATATTTATCATAATTGATCAGAAATCAATAACGCGAACAAACAAACACACAAAGAGTCATTCTTTTTTTTATATGTATAGATTAAGTAAAACTTGCAAATTTTTGATTAAAAAACTCTAGGATTTGAAAACGAGCAGTAACAACACTTTTCGAAATAAAGCATTTTCATCTCCAATGCTCGAGACTGTTGCCACTCAGAAAAATGAATGCAAAAATTAGCGCTTTTAGAGTTTTTAATTAGTATTTCGGCTGATTAAAGTCATAATGAAGATGGGAATAGCCGAAATGGCTTCCCACGAATTTTTGGAATCGAGAATAATGTATAATATTTGGCAATGCTATTTTTATTTCATCGTAAAACTTAGAAATTTTTTATTAACAAACAAAACTCTAGGATTTGAAAGCGGGCAGTGGCAACAACTTTCGAAATAAAACAGATTTTCATCTCCAGCTTACGAGACTGTTGCCACTCGAAAAAATGACGTAGAAAATTAATGTTTTTTTTTTTTTTTTTTTTTTTTTTTTTTGATTAATAGTTCTGATTTTTTTTTTTTCAAGTGGACGTCGATCTTTTGCAGGAACTAGGAAAAAATTGCAGAAAGTTTGCTGATGATAACTATAGTAGTACTGAGTTATTAAAGAACAAACACACAGACTTCCTTCTTTATATGTATAGATTGGCGTGCATGCCTGAAAAAAATTTTCAGGTCATATCCGTCAGATATAGCACATCAAGAAGGTTAGTTTACCTTTTTTATTCAATGGCACTTAAATCCACATCTTCCATGATATGAAGGATTCGAGCACTCATCTCGAAGAGATAACATTCTTTCATCGCTCTAACAACCCCTTCATCACATGATTGGATTATAGACGTAATGTTTACTGGAAGAAACGCAATTCCTATATGTTTTAGGAAGAGATTTGCGTTGTAAGCAGTGCGGTTGTCAGTCTGAAGGAGGATATCATTCTTCAATTCGTTATCCCATTTCAAAATCCATTCATCAAAACTGATGCTGTTATTCACGCCATAAGTCTTATGATTTTAAATTATTTCTTTTATTTATTCATTATTATTCTTTTACAGAATTTTAAAATGATTAAATTTTTTATTAAAATTTGATGAAAAGTTATTAAATTTACGCATTGTTTGCTTAATTCATAAGCGATTCCTTGCACAGCTTTCCTTTACGTAGAGAAAAAAAATAATTTGCAACAGTTTTATATAACAAACAAACTCTGATTACAACTCTATACTTTCGAATTTCAATAAATGCATATTTATATGCATATTTATTTATTTATTCGAATTTTATAATTCGAATTTCAATTGAATATGCATTCATTAAACTGTTAATCAAATTATAGAATCTAAGAGTAAATCTTCTTGAAACTATAATAGATGCATTCAAATGTTTTTAAAAACACATAAAAAAGATTTTTAAGTTAAAAATCAAATATATTGCGTAGTTTAGTTAAAAAAAAAATTTTTAAGTTTTTTTGAAGTTTTAAGCGAAAAAATTTTAAGTGAAATTTTGAAATGCCCTCGATTATTCGATTATTTGAAATTGTTCGCACTGTAAAATAGTTTCAGATAATCGAATTTCTTTTTTAAATATTTTGTATTTGAAGCAGACTATTAATCACGAATACTATACGGTATTAAATTACAATTTTCTCCAAAACACATAGAAAAAGTGTAATACAGATAACGAATGTAGCTGTTAACGATCTGTCTCCATTGCAACCTGCAATTAAAAGTACCTGCTTCAGCTTTTTAAAACAATAAATAAGCGCTAGTTTAGTTTTGATTGAAAATATAGAGCATAAATGATACATTTTCACCTGAATTGGAAGGCCAAACAAAAGAAAGAAGTTTTTCAGAAAAAAAAAAAAAAAAAAAGGGAAAAAACTCGAAAGCTTTCAGATTTTATATTACACACAAAGGGGCGTTTTTTTTAACGTTTTTAAC
The DNA here is from genome assembly GCF_044657685.1 of Stegodyphus dumicola. Classification (NCBI taxonomy): domain Eukaryota; kingdom Metazoa; phylum Arthropoda; class Arachnida; order Araneae; family Eresidae; genus Stegodyphus; species Stegodyphus dumicola. Next base: position 137,261,360 of record NC_140777.1, read on the forward strand.
GTGTTACCTTTATTTATTACATATCGTGTTCTTCGCACTTAAACCATAAACCTCAGTTCAACAACAGTATCACAAAATAATTAAAAAAGAGCATATCTTTAGAATTTCCGATACACAGACTTGCGCGCTGGAGATAAAAGTGATTCTCCCCCCCCCCCCGTACAGTGTTGCCATTGCTCGGCATGGAACCATTGAGTTTGTTAATCAAAATTTCGTTAAAGTTTTACAAAATAAGAAATTGATCATAAACAAATTCCAGATTCAAAATTTGGAATTCCAGAAGCCCATATTTTGGAGTGGAGGACTATGTTATTCAGAATTTGATGTCTCTAGGCACCGTTTTATTTTCGCAGTGCGAGACACATACGTACATTTGTGCAGATTCTTCATTATTTATTTTCTTTAAATATAATGCAGGGCTCTAATATTTGGTGGCAACAATTTGGAAAGTGAAACGCCGTTTTGTAGTGGACGACGAAAAGTGCCAAAATGAAATTAATAACCCTTCTGCGCAGATTGTCCCTTTGGGTTAATATAGGTAGAATAAGTACTGTTATGTATTTGTTTAATCAGTTATGGTTAAGTTTGCGAAGACAATCTATCTAAGGGACTGGAGATAAGTGCTGACTGTAGGGAATAGGAATCAGAAATCCTGGAGATCCAAAAACTAAGCTACATGACTGGTTCTAAAAATGTTCTAGAAGAACATTGTTATGGAACTTCGAGGAATTTCACTCACCACAACTGTATCATCAGATATTCTCGAAATCCAGAATTTTTCTAGTGTCTTCCCTGCATCTGTTTATATAAATTTTTAAAGAGTTCGGTTAATCAAGAGTTTCGATAATCGATTGTCGGATAATGAAGCTGCACTGAGTAATCATGAGAGAAAAAGTTCGACATTTGTATCAGAAAAATTAAACGCTTCAAATGCCAGTTAGCACAGACCCACAGTTTAAAGAGAGAGTAATGAAAGAAACCGTATAACACGCAGGTAATCCAAGTTAGTGAAACATAGCTTTATTACACAAATGGCTTGAAGCGAACATAACTCGCTACAATTACGACGCACGAATTTATATTTTTTCCCATCCTTTCCTTTGAATCATCGGATTTTGCAGAGCGAATGTACTGACAGGCCCCCAAAAAAAGTGATCTAATTGGAATCCATATTTACACGAGCAACCCACACACCTGTAGCATCCAGACGGACACAATAAGTGTGTGGGACGGAGGGGGAAGCCCGAGGGCGCCACAAGTTCTGTTGTGTTGAGTCATGCGTTATCGCAACTGAACACTGACGCACCGCCAGGGTCAACCGGAATTCCAAAATCGAACTCATGTTAACAACAGACAAGAAACACTCTGATATCTTTAAACGGTATTCAAACAGAGTTTGCATATAAGTTTTCTGATGTGACTTTTAGGAAGAGGAGGATGGGGGATGGGTGTGGGAAGAAGCAAAATGCTCCTCTACCGGATATGGTTATTTTTTTTTAATTCTGCTCAGTTTATTAAGAATATTTGAACTACAAAGTATAGGTTGCAGGAGATTTAAATAAAGCTGGTTTTTTTCACCGTAAGATGAAGATTACAGTTCTTGTGATATAAATTTGTCAATGTCTTTCTCACAACAACCACTAAAGCATATTTCAGGGATTCAAAACTAGACGGAAATTTCACACTTTCAATGCGGTCAGCCTTTTATTTATCTGTTAGGCACTTAGTTTAGTTTTATGAATATAAAAATCTATATTTATTCAAGTTTTGTTATTTATTAGCATTTTCTATACTTTGTGTTGTTCAATACATAAAACATATTAAGAAATGAACTAAATCTAAGTAACTACATACACCGTATACGGTGTATAACGCGCATTTTTAAATCCTCCCCCCCCCGGGTATGAAATGATTGATTACAAAGAAAAAAATCAGCAAACAAAAATTAGATTCTTAGATACACCTAAATGTTGTTTATTTAAAAGAAATGACATAGCTTAAGAACTTAAAAATTTTCATTATTGGATAACTTGAAAAGTTCGTCGTATTCGTCTTCCTTTATATCTGCAGGCATATCATCGAATTCTGTTTCATTTTCACCATCATTCTTTCTCTTACTTCATGATTCTTACTCATTCATAAATAAATAAACATCATCCGTTCCATCTTTCACCAATACTAAACATCTTTACTGCAGCAAGATTTCCATTTTCTTTCTCAAACAGAGTTACCTAGCATTTGAAACCACCACCGTGTTGTTTCATTTAGCAGAAGCTATATTTACTATTAAATATAGCTATTATTATTATACTAAATTACTATTTACTAGCTATATTGTAAGGATCTTAAGTTTTACTAACGTTTATTTTATTTTAAAACTGTACTATCACTTCTTATTTTCTACTTCCGGCCAAAATTAAATGCTTTAATTTGTTTATGCAAATTGTCTTGCTAACGCCCAAGTATTTAAGTTGTGGCTTTTTGCCAAGAGTTGGAGAGAGACGGAGATTTAGGAAGCAAGCCGCTTGCCAGTGCAGTTTTACGAGTTTTCACTCAGTTGCTGTTTGCCTTTAAGGCCAGAGGTTTAGACCTCTTGATATTTGAAAACGTATTGTAGTTTCAGCAGCTCGGCGTACTACATACGTACCCTTTTAAATAAAGGCCAGTCTTAATGCTAGGCATTTGTATACTAATTCAAAGTTAGCTTATAGCTTTTAGTTAATCGTTTTATATTTCTTACGTTCAGACCACAAGTGGTTGGTCTTTGTATTCCGAAGTTCGGGAGTACCTGTAAAGTATAGAAAATAAAGGGTTTCGTATACCCTTCCTGCTTGTGTCGTCTATTCCACACATTTTTTAACATAGCTTGAGTAAGCTCCCTGTTCCTATTCAGGACACATCATGTTTCCAAAGCAAATCAAGAGAAACACAAGTCCTGACAATATTACTTCTATATTACTATTTACTAGCTATATTAAAATTAACACTAGATCAACTGTATTTCAACTAAAACAAAAATAAATCAAATGCAATTAACTAAACCCTTCAATGTTCACTTCGAAATATAATTGGTTCAAATAACTACAGAATGAGAAAACACGTGACTCCTAATTCATCGAATTCACTCGAATCGAAAGTGCATTCCTACCCGAAATTCTGCCTCCCTTTTCTTAAAACCCCAGAACAGTGGTGGCGAATCTTTTTGGGGCCGCTTGCACAAAACTTCTTTTTTTCGGGGGGGGGCGAAACCTCTTTGATTAAATCCTCATCGGAGAGTGGTTTACCATATTTTGTCGGGCAAAGTTAAATTTGAAAGCTGTCCGTTGTTAGATGGTTTGTTTTAAAATATAATTGCGAAAACCAACTTTCTGATAATTATAATTTCTCAATTTCCCTTCGATAAACATCTTCAGTTCAGTTTCATAGAGTTCGGCGACAATCTTGTGGTTGGTGTTAAAATGCCGTATGACACTAAATGTGCGACACATAATGTGTGTTCAATAACTCCAAATGATTCTGTCCAGATTTCTTGAAATGATTTTCCACTATCAATGTTTGATTTTGCCTTTTTTGCTGGAGTCTTTTGTGAGGGTTCAAGACCTGAAATATAGAAAAGCAAAAAATGTAAAAATGAAGCTTTAAATATAGATCGATCATATGTTAAAAAGAGGTAACATTATTAGCCAATAGTAAGGAACTGGATTTTCACGAATCAACAATCTATGGCTGCAGATTCAAAATGAACAGGGGTCAGCAGTAACCATTAACCCAGACATCTAGACTAATAGCTCGTTTTTGGCTAAAAATGTTAGTTAAACGTTGCTTTTACACAATAATGTATGGTATTTTGAAGTTCCTGGAAGCAGCCGTCCTTTAATGGGTTACAGGCAGTAAGAGTCAGAAGAGATAATTAGAAGTTAGACAACCATGAAAAACATTAAAACTTTCCTCTGCGTGAAAACGACAAACCTTAATATGATGTTAAATTGTTTCAAAAGAAAAGTATTAACTGAGTATGCATGTTTTTCTTATGGTCATGGCCCATAATATTGTTTCGTAATTTTTTTCAGCTTCTGCCTTAGCCTTTTATTCATCAGTTATTGACAGTTATTTTCATTTCTTAAAATTCACGATAGACTCTTCATGAATCTGAAATCGGAACTTTTATTTCAGAGAGCCTTAAAAATATATTTTCAAAATGAATAAAATATCCGCATTCTAGCAGCAAAACATCTACTCATTTCTTTCTCTGACCCACTTGCGGCTGAGCGTAAAATCGCTGAACATTGGTAGTTCGGCCCGAGGTTCGAATTCCGCGAATGGGCTGGCTGCATGGGCATTTTCATGGTTTTTCTCATGTGTAACGTGTATACGAGCTAGTTTCCCTCAGAAAGTCCTCCGCGAAGGCAACCCTCTCGTTATGCAGATAACTCTCGAGGTTTTGCCTTAATCACATAAGCCAAACCATTTTTTTCTGTATCTTTTTTTTTTTTTTTTTTTTTTTTCCGAACTGGTTGCGTAAATTTATTAATACATCAGTGCTCATCGCTCGACACTTCTGGGTCTAGAAATGTCATATTTTACTAAAATAAGGACATTTGACAAATCGTCGGTTATTAAGAGACAGGGCTTTGCCCAGGAATCCTTTAGCCGACGGCCATGTGTATACGATTTACTTTGTCATTCTGCTTTGGTTTCATTGAATGCGACGAGTATTTGAAAAAGTTACAGAATAGAAAATAAGCAATGATATTCCAAATGCAAAATCGTTATAGCCTGTTAGCTTGAAGGCTGTGTTGCTGATTGATTCAGTGTATTTATAGTAGTTTTTTTACGGCTGTAATCTTGTCATTAGAAAACTCCTGTGTAATTACTGACGAATAAATTGTGTTTTGATTCTTCATCAAGTGCTGTCATCAATCACTCCAAATCCACAAAACCGTAGAATGCAACAATATATATGTATAATTTTGAGATGCATACGCATATGCAGCAGCAGATTTCTTTTTTATCTTTCCTGTTTTTTTATCAACTTGTTATCTTTCTTTCATATCTTTAATACGGAAATTCTCATTGTAAAAAGACAAAGAACTCTTTATTAAAATCATTATTAATGTAATTTATTGCTGGAAACCGGCCATTTCCTTATCACAAGAGGAGTATTTTTAAATTTTCGAAAAAAGATAATTATTTTTCATAAAATAATCATGCAGATAAATTTCAAAATTAAGTTGGAAATTTGAATTTATAATTTAAATAGCAACGCGTATTAGAATTTTTTCTATTTTATTCTATGTTGTTTTTCTTAAAACTGAAACAATTACACGATTCCACAGAAACGATGGGACACTTTTCTGAAAATAATGTTTAACTTTTCAAATACATGAAACCGAAACTACAGATTGTGATGCTTTAGAATATGCATTTATTTCGTTTTTATTTTATACTAAATATTTTCTTACAATATTAAAAAATTGAGCTAAAAAATTTATATTTTCACTTTTGAGCAGAAAATCACGTCACAAAATATTGGGACTCCACTTACCTAATGTTCATTTCATTCGTTCTAATGTTCAATTATTAATGTTCATTATTCATTTCAATTATTATTGTAATGAGATATTGGCCCTTTCGAATTCTTCATTACATTTATTTTTAGATGCTTCACCAGGATCTGTATATGGGAACTAAGGAGTTTTATAAGTATTCCAGTGCAATTAAAAGCAGCCAGCACTGCACGTTCATAGCTCTGTGCCTATATGATATATATTGGTAGAGTTTGGAAATAGTTTACAAGTGAAACTTTTCAATTATGAATTAAAAATGCATTTTAAAATATCAGAATGTTTGTATTAATCCAGTGCAGCATCAGTAAGTGCAAGGTTATGATTTCAGTCAACCTTTAGAAACCGTAATCATAACTCTCTCTCCATTATATTATATCATATAATTACTTTTTAATTTATTTTATTTTTTAAGTTTAATTTATTTATGCATGTATTATGGCATTATCCCAAAGGAGCAATTTGCCCAGAAGGGCTATTAATTTCGTTTTGACATTTTGAATTGATTCACTATAAACGGCGAATCACTTTTCAAATTGTTGCCACCAAATATTACAAACCTGCATTATATTTAAAGAAATTAAATAACGAAAAATCTGCATGAATGTATGTATGTATGTTTCTCTTACTGTGAAAAAGCAACTGTACCTAGAGACATCAAATTTTTAGTAATATAGTCCTTAATGACACTCAAATGCGGGCATTTGGAAGTCCAAATTTGGAATTTGTTTTATTATCTATTTCATATTTTGTAAAACTTTAACAAATTTTTTATCAACAGATTCAACGATTTCAAAGCGAGCAATGGCAACGCTATACAGGGGGGAGGGGGAAATTATCTTCAGCGAACGAGACTGTGTATCAGAAATTTCTAAAGATAAGATATGCTCTTTTACATGTTTTGTGGTATTGCTGCTGAATTGAATTTTATGGTTTTTATCATACTTAATAAATAAATGTAACACATAAAACGTTAAAAAGACACCTCCTTTGGGCGTAGTATAAAATCTAAATGCTTATAGTTTTTTTCCATTTATTTATTTGTTTTTCTAACTTTTTCTGGGGTCTTCTCAATATTTTAATTGACCATTTTCACTAAAAATATTAAATTAGCTCCCCTCGTCAAGTACAGATTTCCTATTTCTCGTAGATTTTTCAGAAAGGAAACTGAAAGTTTCCTGTCTGTCACTAACAGGAAATTTAGTGAGAGGACAGGAAACGTCTGCTAAAAGATTAGAAAATTTGGCTTATCACCCGCCCACTATATTCAGCAGATTGGATTACGATTTAAATAAACCCTAGATTAGCAGACATTCCGTGTGATGCATTATGATCGGCCACAATTTTAAGGAGCATTTAGCTTTCGATTATTTTTATAATTATAGCAAGTACCAATTCATGTGATCGTAGTTAATATTATCATTCGAATATTGTTATCGAATTGCCGATGTTCCGCACGTTTGTATATGAAAACGTGGAAAATACATCGCTTCTGATCAACAGTTCGGTTAACATCCCCAAAATATTTAAGAATAAAATTTTTTAACTGAAATCCAAAAATAATTTTAAAATTGATTATATAATTGCCAAATGACAGAAAAATGTCGCCAAATAGTCGCCAAACAGCTTGGTTTCTATTTTAGTCAATTATTTAGAATTAGGCAGATAAACAAATTTAGTTTAACTCAGATTTTCAATTAATCTATCGATTTTGAAGTGATCAGACACAGGACCCCCTTCTTCAGGTGCAAAAGAATTTCTGCAGACCTCTTTTTTTTCCTTGAGGAAAAATTTTTCTGAAAATATCTACGTTAAATTAAGGTCTTTTTTTTAGTCCAAAGGGGCTTCGTCCCTGAAGGACTATTGTTTTCGTTTTGCGATGTTGCGTCGAATCACTCTGAATGTCCGTTTCACTTTTCAAACTGTTGCCACCAAATGTTAGAATTCTTCATTATATTTGAAGAAATTAAATAATGAAAAATATGCATAAATGTATGTATATTTCTCGCATTGTGATAGTACAACGGTCCATAGAGCCATCGAATTTTGAATGACGTAATTCTCCTACGAATATTCGCATGTGGAAGCCCAAATTTGAAATTCAGAATTTGTTATATTATCGATTTCCTATTTTGTAAAACTTTAACGAATTTTTGATTAACAAACTCAAGGGTTTTAAAAAGAGCAGTGGCAACGTTGTACAGAAAAAACATTTTTATCTCCAGCGCGTGAGACTGCGTATCTGAAATTCTAAAGATATGCTCAATTTAAAACTATTTTGCGATATTGCTCTTTAACTGAATTTTATGCCTTAAGAGAGGAAAAGTGATATTTAATAAATAAAGATAACAGACAAAATGTTTAAAAAACGCCCCTTTGGACGTAATTTAAAATATGAAATCTTTCAGATTTTTATCTTTTTTTTCCCCCTTCCCTAAAGTTTTAAATTTTACAGTCGAAAGTTCTCTTTCAATGAGACATGCTCCCTGAGTATAAACACTACAGTTACAGAATCGGTCCCAGAAACGTTATGGAAAGTTCATAAACAAACTTTTGCATTTTCCTAATGAATTCTTTTTTCCTGTGAAAGTGCCTATTTGTATATTTCTTGTTATATTTACATTAAATTAGTTAAGTTTTGCTATTTTTAAAGATATTTTTTTCTCATCTTAATGTTATCATTTGGTTAGTATTAAAAGAAATGAGACGTAATCACAAGCATGATCACATTTTGCGGTACTTACTGTATAGCAATATTATATTACTTTCCACAGCTTTGCTGGTCTTCTAAGTTTAGATTTATTTTGAATTTTGTGATGCTTTAAATAAGGCTTTATTAAATAAAAAACTGTTAAATGGTTTAAATTAACAATGTCAACAACTTTTCTAACATATTGTTGCGTGCGTACGGGTTCGTTATGAAATGAATGCACAAGTCCGATGAAAATTGAACAAAAATTTATTATTATCACAACAAAAATGCTTAAATTTTCTCAAATAATCGTGCAGTATTACAATATCTCACAGTAGTTACCTTCTAACTACTCAAATGTCCAATAGAACGTAATTCAAAACAGCTAAAGAACGCTAATCCACGAATTCACTACAATCAACAAGAGCAATTTTCTAAACAACAACAAACTAAGCAACTACTACGAACTGAGATGTTTTCCTCCTTTTATAAGATTTTAAAATCACGCGCTAGAATTTTCCAGTACTTTCTCGAAATCAAAAAGAGATATTTATTTATTTAATGCACGCACTCTAGTATTTTCAATTTTCCTGCTTAGCTTTCTTTTAATATTCGTCACGCGCTGCACTGCGCGAGAAATAAAACCATTTAATTTATAATTGAACTAACATTAGCTTTTTAAATACCAAATTCGTAACAACATTTTTATTTTGTTAGCCGTACATTAAAATTAATTTTCGGATTTTTACTTGCATATAATTTCTTGCAATATCGCTACTGAAAGAAAGGGAAAAAAAGTAGAAATAAAAAATAAATAAATAAATAAATAAATAAATTTGAAAGAAAAAAAATCTGAAATGTTTCAGATTTTAAATTACGTCCAAAGGGGCGTTTTTTAACATTTTGTGAGTTACCTTTCTTTATTAAATATCATGTTCCTCGCACTTAAACCATAAGATCCAGTGCAACAGCAATATTGCAAAATAGTTTTAAAACGAGCATATCTTTAGAATTTCCGATACAGAGACTCACGCGCTGGAGATAAAAATGTTTTTTCTGCACAACGTTGCCATTGCTCGCTTTGAAATCCTTGAGTTTGTTAATCAAAAATTCGTCAAAGTTTTAAAAAATAGGAAATCGATCATAAAACAAATTTCAAATTTCAAATTTGGTCTTCCACATGCTCATATTCGTTGGAGGATTACGTTATTCAAAATTCGATGACTCTATGTACCGTTGTTTTATCACAATACGAGAAATATACATACATTTATGCAGATTTTTCATTATTTAATTTCTTCAAATATAATGCAGGACTCTAACATTTTGCGGCAACAGTTTGAAAAGTGAACCGACATTTATGAGTCCGACGCAAAATGCCAAAAGGAAACTAATAGTCCTTCGGGATTCAAATCCTTTTGGACTAAAAAAAATTGAAAAATTAATTCATTGAAGATTTTTAAAAAGTTGATTTTTTAGCTATTGTCTATTACCTCAATGCAAAATAATGCCTTAAATTTACTATTGTATGCATAATACATAATTTAAATTATAGTTCTCTATGTATAGTTAAGTTCCAAATATTCTTCTGACATGATTTTTCCATTGTTAAGAGAAGATATAAAATTTAAAGCTCAAAATTTTATTTTGTAAAACAAAAGTATTTAGTAAGAAAAGAAAACTAGGTATACGTATATTTCAAAGACGAGAAAACGCGTTTAATAATTTCACTTTCGTGGATTTAAAATATGGCGTTATTTTTAGAAAATAAAATTACCCGAGGAATTGTGTAAGACAATGTGTGCGTACTTTCTGAAGATTATGTCTCTGAAATTATAATCAAATTAGATTACTCCCGCATTTATTCGATGTACTTATAGCACTGGTAATACTTAAAACTTTAACTGTCAATGAACAATTAAAATATTTTTGTTCAATAATTTGCTTATTATTTATTCTATTCTATAATTAGTTCCAAAGAGGCAATTTTCCCAAAAGGACTATTAATTTCGTTTTGGCATTTTACTTTTATCCATTTTCTGCGTTGCTTCACTTTTCAAATTGTTGCCACCGAATATTATCGCCCTGTATATTTAAAGAAATTAAATAATGAAAGTATGTATGTTTCTCGCATTGTGATAAAACAACGGTACCTAGAGCCATCCAATTTTGAATAACGTGATCTGTCACCGAATATGGGCATCTAGTAGCCCTAATTTGGAATTTGGAATTTGTTTTATGATCGATTTCATATTTTGTAAAATTTTAAAGAATTTTTTATTAAAACCTCAAAGATTTCAAAGCGAGCAATGGCAACGTTGTACAGAAAAAAAATTTTTATCTCCAGCGCGTGAGGCTGTGTATCCGAAATTGTAAATATGCTCATTCCAAAATTATTTTGCGATATTGCTGTTGAACTGAATTTTGTGGTTTAAGTGCGAAGAACGTGATATTTAATAAATAAAGGTAACACACAAAACGTTGAAAAAAAAAAAAAAAAACGTCGCTTTGGAAGTAATTTAAAATCAGAGAACTTTCAGATTTTTTAATTTTTTTTTTTTTTTTTTTTAAATATATATTTCATATAAATACTCTTTTAAAAGGTAGCAGCCTTTAACCGTTTCCAGAAACTGTAGTGACTGCTATCAACAGCAAATCAGACCAAAGCAAAAAAATTCTAAGATCGAAATTTGTGGATTTATTATAATAAAAATGGAACTAAAATGCACGACGAGGAATTAAAAGCGGCATGGCGTCCATTTTTCAAAAAGATGAACAAATTTCACTTTGATTTGGTTGAAGTCAGCTGATTTACGCAAAGAAAGCGCTGAACCGAGAATAGCAACTGCCAACACTCTCATTTGCCATGTGGGTTGCTTGTAAGAAAGTAATCGACTTATCAAGACGGCGCCAGTCCCTTCCCTTTTATCAGCTACTGTAGAAAACACGGATAATGCCTCATTGTGAACAAATATGAGTTCAGTGCACACATTGATTTCCTCTGTGTAATCAGCATTTGGATTTGTCAGCATATGGATTTTGCAACTGCATAATCTTAATTTAATAGCATATTGAGAAGTTCATTGGAATAAGGATTTTATTTGTGTTTATAAGCTCTCATAACATTCCCCCCTCCCTTCCTTCAATCAGTGTAAATAAATGAAATATATAAATAACGTATGGACGATAAAATTTGGCCTTGGGATGACTTTGAACTAATAATTTATTTTTGATTTTTTTTCAATATTTACTGTGAAAATAATATTAACTAAATTACTATGGATTAGATATATTTGCACGTAATAGGTTTTGGTTTCTGAGATTAAAATAGATTGGGACAACCTTTCCACCTATGCAGAATTTTCGAAAAGGAAGACATTACTTCTTTCACAAGATTCTTTACCTCGTATATGTCATTTTTATTAAATTATGCGGAGCTGTATATGGCTTTATGACCGAAGGTGAACGTTGATTATGTTTATATCAATAAACTGATTAATTATGTTTTGGAATTCTTTCTCAGATTTTGGCAACTTTCAATAAGATCGGCAAAAAAGCAGCCAGGTTATTGTTAGCAAAAGCTGTTATTTGGGGGGGGGGGAAAGCTTTCAAATTCTCATTATTACCACCGAAGTGTTTCCTTTGATTTCAACATATCGTTCGAAATACAGCTCTCACTCTTTGTAAGAGTGTTGGGAATAGTACCGGGGAGTAAAATCGCGACAAAATTAACCTGAAGACTACCATAAAATCGTACAGGAATTGCGAAATCAGTGGCATGTTCTTTCTAGTTAAAAATTTGGTCACAAGTAATGCAGAGTCACTGAGAACATTTTTTCTTTTAGTTGAAAATTTAAATTCCTTGTGCACCACAGAAGGCTTACAGAGGTAAGTAAAAACAAATACAACAACACAACAGAACACAAAATAAAATAAACTTACAAATTCACAGATGACACGTAAGAGATAAATTTACAGAAGAAAGAGAAAGCCATTTTACGTTGGACAAGTAAGTGAAGAGGAGGAGGAAATGTAATATTCACAGAGTTTAGAAATGAGTTTTTTTTCGTCCTTCCTTGAACTTTGAACAATAGAACAACAAATGTTCGACATTTTGCACTCCCCCGAAACTGAATGAACACAAGTCTGTACTAGATAATCCAAATCTCTACAGATATGAAATGAATTTACCATGTCCAGTTAGAAACTGAGTAACTTCAAAATTGCAGAAAAAGTGTTTATTATTCAATCTGTGAGGAATGAAAGGAAAATATAGTTTAGTCAAAGAGGCAGTAGCAGAATTCCTGTATAGCTCATTCCACTTGAGTATTGTATCATCACTATTTTTGTTCTTGAAAAATGTCTTGGGCAGTATCATTGGAGTATTTACTTGAAGATGTGTAGCTTGTTTTGCCAACCAATCAGCTCTTTCATTTCCTAGATTGCCAGTATGGCGACGTACATGAGAAAAGATAACATCAACACCTTTATTATTAAGGTCTTTAACCGTTTGCGGCACAGTGTGTCCGGTCTGGACACACCTAAAAATTTCCTTCTGTACGCACAGAAAAAATGAATGAGAAAACATTTATAAGTTACTATAGGATACTCTGAACCTTCTTTATTTATAGTAGATGGCAGCTCAACACAAACCAGTCCGTATATTTTAGTCATGTTTAGTTTTTTAAGACCCTCATTTTTTAAAGAAATGTTCCAGATTTTTTTAGGGTATAAAATGAATTGTTTGAAAAGAAATTTCTATGCTAGTTTTTGGCTGTATGCTAATATCCTTATTCTATATTAGTTTTAAATTTTTACCTTGAAATCTTACTTATTCAAACGGCGAACCCTAGATGTGCCCAGACTGGGCTCACCGATCATCTAGGACAACTGAGAGTCTGTATTCTATGTTTCTTCGTATCTCATCGGTCAGTTCATTGACAACAATGCTCGTTTCGGCACTCTTTTCGAAGCTTTATTCCATCAGTGTGCCCTCTTCGGGCACACCCACAGAAATAAACGATAAGTGCACAAAATTTTACCTGTGTACTCCTCTATGCCTAATTAGGATAAAATAAATAATATAATAAAGATACGCTTTTTTTAAAATTATTTTTTGTTATTACTTGTTGAATTGAATTTTATGGCTTAAGTGCGAAGAACGCAATATTTAATAAATAAAGGTAATGCGCAAAACGTTAAAAAAAAAAAAGCCATTTCGGCGTAATATAAAATCTAAAAGCTTTCAGGTTTTTTTTTTTTTTTTTTTTTTTTTTTTTTTTTTCTTTGCTCATAAATTACATATAATGCTACTAAACCTGACCCTTTAAATGCTTGCAGATATTAGAATTAAACGATTTGGAAGTCATATAAAGGAGAAATCTGAAGTCCCATAAAATGATGATTAAACGATGCTTAAATTTAAGAAATATCCAAAAACGTTAGATAAAAAGACTGTATCCTTTCATAAATTATAAGTTGATGAAATAGTTTACTTATCATTAGCATTCAAATACTTTAAATCAATAGCTAATATTCGTAAACTTCATTCTTTTATTTATTTATTTATTTGCCGCCATCGTAGTTTTTATGTCAATAATAATATTCAAACTGTTTAAAAATATTCAAAATTAATTATATAATAATAATTTAAATATTAATAACTGTCAATATATAAAACTATTTAAAATGCTGTGTTATTCAATAATGTTAATAATATTCAATAATGTCAATAATATTCAATATATTCGAAAACGTTTAACTTGGGAGAAAATACTGAAATTAATTTTAAAAATATTCTAATATGTAAGTTTCAACTCTTAGAATGAAACGATAAGATAATTTGAAAAGGATGAGTACCCCTTAGAATCATGAAATCTTACTTAAGTTTGCCAACGTATGCAAAAATGTCAGCAGAATATCTCAATACTTCTTTAATCGTGTAATAAAAGTCATAAGTTGGTGATAAATGTATAGACTGATTGTTGATAAACTCGTAGTCTTTGTATCCGGGTTAGGAATTCTAACATCTAGTTTAGTGAAATAAACTTATTATTTAGCACTCACAAATATAACCATATTATTACAATAAATATGATACACAGTTATTATTATTTAAATAAAAATTTAATGTATACACCATATGACTTCCTTGTACGGAATATTAAATTATACGCACTTTTTTTGCATTTTAGTTAAATTTATTGAATTGAATTAAATCTACTTCGTCAATAGCCCATAAACCACAATAGAATAAATGCATTCTTTAAAATTCACTATATTTGTTTACCATAGCGACACTCTGGCGCTAGGATCACTTGACAGTATTATATTTCGTTCATATTATAACTCAGAATGCACAAAATTTATATCATTTAAGGAATTATCTAATCGTTCCCACACGTTCTATTTAAATACTATAACAAATCTAGAACGATGTATGAAAGAAATTAAGCAAACACAACAAAAAAGGAACAGTATTTCACAGAAGATTCAGTATTTCTCGTTCAATTAATTCAGTTCTCACTTCGCGGCAACGTAAAAATATATAAAAATTCAAAATATCTATATTAAAAATTACGAAGTAAATCTTAAACACTTATTTTCTTGAAAAAATTCCAGAAAGGATTAAGCATGATTTAATTCGCAATAATAAATGAAGGCGTTATCTTTGTTGTTTCGAAGCTTAGTCTCTCTAGATTGGGAACAAATCTCTGCTGTTTCAAATGTAAACAAACATGTCCGGCATGTTATTTAATTATTAGGCTTAATCGAATCTAAACAGCTTTTAAATTGTTGATAATTCTACAAATATTGCTTGCAGATTTCCTAAAACCGGAAGATAAGAACAACATAATTCAATAATTTTTAAACCACAAAGTGCACAATTTACAAACTTATAAGAGTAAAGAAACTGAGATCACTGAGCCGGGTATAAGAGTGGATATATATATATATAAATATTTATATACGTTTGGTGCTGCCGATGGCAACCAAAATACGAGGTGCACATCTACGTGTTATAGCAGTCCTATATACAAAATTTCAACGTTCTGAGGCTACTCGTTTTTGAGTTATGCGAGATACTTACGTACGTACAGACACCACGAAAAATTTTCTTCAGAATTCATTTTAAAGCAGTTTTATAATTTTTTTGGGGAAAAGAGTTTTTTATTCTGTCCTTACGTACAGATGTCACACAAAAACATCGTTAAATTACATTCGATAGCGGTCAAAATCGATATTTTCGTTGAAATATGCTGCCTGAAACTTTTCACGATTACAATACTTCCTTTTTACTTCGTACAAGGAAGTAAAAGTACAGTGAATAAGTTATTCTTATTCTGACCCAGTCTTGTGAACAATAATGTTTTTACTATTTACTTTCATCTACTAAGTAGTTCCTGAAGATGCTATTTTGAAATAATAAATGTTTGCTATTATTTATTTTCTAGCCCCGATTTGTCAGGTTTATGTAATTAATGATACCGGCATGTAAAGATACATTATGATAACTGTTTGATTAATATGTAAGAATCTGTAAAGTTACAGTTGAATTTGAAGAATCTTAAGAACTGATAAGCGAATAATCGCTTGAGTTCGTGTGACAGGAAACAACACGATAAAAGGGTAAAACAACCCTTTATTATTCCAATTAAAGTTTAACAAAACTTCGTCTTGGAGTTGTATAGTAAAGCCGACACGCGGGATTGAACGTAAGAGACTAAGAAGTTAACTAATCTTAACTAAAAAGAGATATAGCCGAAGCTATCAAAATTCTAACAGAGTTGGCCCTTTAACGCTAATTACTGCAAAGCTATCAAAGGCCTAAAGTACGGCCGAGCGTAATAATAGCTTAAGAGAGAGTAGCCTAAAAAGGCGGACGCGTGCTAGCCAGAATCACTGGTTCTCTCTAACTAAGACAGTAGAACTTCGCGGTAAAATAGTCTAAAAACTTTTTAACGTTAAATGTAACGCTTCAAACTCTTTGCATTAACTAGATTTTACTTTAAACGTTTCTTCTTAGGGCCAATTTTACAGCAATTCTAAACCTAGAGTAAAACTAGAATTTGACAAAATTTCAGTCGCATTTTGATGCAATGATCTTCTTCTTCTTTCGTTTAATTCTAACAAACATTCAGTTTATCTGGAAGGAAAAAATATTAGTACTATATTTTACAAAAAATTTCATATTCCTTACAAATAAACTGTAAAAAAAATTCGAGTTTGGCAAGGAAAGAATTTAAACAGTTTAAAATTTTGAAAAGCAGTTCGGAATGATAAATGCTGATTTATTCAATCTCAGTCAACGACTGAGAAGAACGAACCTGCTTATATGTAACTACAAAGCAATTTCTTGTTAGAATTACAGTTCTTATCAACAGCATAAACAATTTCCTTTATTAGTAATTCTTCTTGTTATAACCTGTTTCTTTAACGTATGCATTTTAAGACCGTTGCCAATCTCTCTCATTTGTGATCGTAATGAGTGTCGTCAATATGAAGTGGAAAGCCAAACCTAAACATTTTTTGTTTGAAGAATCTATAATCATTCTGTCATCATAAATTTTGCAAAGCGTAGTCATTTGAATGAACCGTTTCTATATTTGTCATCTGTTATTTACATATAAACATGTTCAGATTTAGTGCATGTTGATATAATTTGAACAAAGCAATCCCAAAGCCTATCTGTTTACACTCCATTCCATTTCTGACCAAGAGCACGTTAGCATATTAAATCTTATCTCTTACACTTCCTTCTTCTGCCATCGGCTTTTCGAGAAGACTTTCTAATCGGTAGATTTTATTTGACCCTTTTTCAAAAGTTACCTGGCTTTAAAAATATTTTGTATATGGCAGTTGTTAAACTACTTTCAGCAAATATAATAAGGGCATGGTATTATAAAGTGTATTGCAAAGTTTTACTCGATGCATAGTGACAGCATGAAGTGTACTTGAACTGAGTACATTTTAAACGTGGGGGGGGGGCGGATTAAGAATTTGTGACGTATCTTTCTTTTTCAACCCGAAAGGGCTATTATTCTCGAAACGTGGTTTTGCTTGGAATCGCTATTATAAATGCGACGTTTCAATCTTCATTCGAGTATTGTCCTTCTGCAAAATGTAAAATCTTTCAAATTTAATCTGTCTGTTGTGAATTAACAAATTAAACTATTTGGAAGCAATAGATGTAATTCTTAAGAGTAATCTTTTCTTATTTTTTAATCGGATTGATTTAAATAGTAAAAATGTACTCAGATCATGATCTATCTAATTAAAAATATTCAGTATTTTCGTAGAATAATGTTATATATTTTTTATTACCTGTTTCATATCTCGTAAAATTTAAATGAATTTTTGATTAACAAATTTAACGATTCCAAAGCGAGCAGTGGCAACACTGTACGAAATAAAACACTTTTATCTGCAACGAGCGGGACATATGCTATTTTTAAATATTTTGCGATTTTGTTTTTGAATTGAATTTAATGTGGTGTAAGTACTAAAAACGTGATATTTAATACACAAAGTTAACACACAAAAAGTTAATAATAAAAAAAACGAAAGGTTATTCATTTTACTATGAAAACTGATCTATAATGAACTGAAGAAAGACTGAGAAAAATATAAAAATGTATGCCAACTCTTAACACTGCATCAGGAATTCTAAATATACGTTTCATCAATTCTGCTGCAGAGCACGAAGGAGCCTGGATAAAAGAAACGTATTAAATTGTCAAACCTGGGACTTAGTGAAAGTTTTTAAAGTCACACTTTGAAGACAAAACGAATTGAAATAATTTTTCTCATCAAATCACTTTTCAGGATCAAGCAAGACTCATTAAACTGATGAATGAAACCATGATTTAAAAAGAAAAAGTGGAGATAAATTAATTTAGCATAAAATTACTCATTTTTAATCCTAAAAATTCTATACTTGCCGAAGCTCCCTGATAATGAATGCCCCCCAACTGTGGAATATCACGCACACACACACAAAAATGAGCCTAGTGTTTAAAGGAAATATATTGGCCTTAAGCTCAGATTACAGCAGATAATGACTAAAATTTGATTTTGAAATAATCATTGTTTGATTAAAATATACATCATATTAACTCAATCAAATTACTTCCTTCAAAATAATGCGTTAAACTGACATTGACAAATAAAGACGTTAATCTCAAACTCTAAAAAATATAGATATTATATATATATATATATATATATATATATTATTAGAAAATGAAGTGAATTTTTGTATTAGAAATTTTTTTGCATTTTGATAAATTTTAAAACTGGAAAAAAATGAATTATAATTGAAATTTTTTGCCGTCTTGTAATCAGCTCTCGTGAGTCGAATAATAACGTTAACAAGCAACGAGTTTTCTATTCCGATTTAATGCTTAATTATATTAATAAATATGAAGGGAGCAAGTTAACAATTTACTTATGTTTCATAACTCAACTGCATAAAAAGAAGTCTGGAAGAAACTAAGCTATTGTTAACTTTATTAAGCTCACGATCTGCTACCGAGCAGCAACGCGAGATTCGTAGTAAGGTAAGCTCTAAGTAATTCATTATGGGTTTAACCAGAGAAAGTTATTCAACAAGGCGGGCAGAAAACTCTTGTCAGCCAACTCAATGTTATTTCATAATTGACCCTCCCATGCATCCCCTTCACAGGGGGTGGGTGAAATCCCTAAGCAAACAAACAAAGCGTAAAGTAAACATTGAAGGAAACTCTATTCTCCAATCCCCAGCGGTTTCGTCTGAGCTAATACCCATAACGGTGATATATTGCTTTTTTGGCGATGAAATTATGGCGTGTTAGCTCAATTTTTTTTTAGTTAAGAATATTTAAAGCAACACGTTTATGGTTAAGAATATTTAAAGCTTTAATTTTGTATGCATTATTAATAAGTATTATTGCACAGGGGAAAAAATGGTAAGAATAAACTAATTTCTGTTTGGTGTAGAGCGGGAAATAGGTTTTTTGGTAAAAAATATTTTTTTTTTTTTTAGCCCAAAGGGACAATTTGCCCAGAAGGGCTATTCATTTCGTTTTGGCATTTCGCGTCATCCAAAACGATGTTGTTGCCATCAAATATTAGAGTCCTGCACTATATTTAAAGAAATTAAATATTGAAGAATCTGCATGGATGTATGTATGTTTCTCGCATTGTAAGAAACAGCCATGCCTAGAGCCATCAGATTCCGAATAACGTGGTCCTCCACCCAAATATGGGCATCTGGAAGCCCAAATTTGGGATTTTGATTTTGTTTTATTATCTATTACATATTTTGTAAAACTTTAACGAATTTTTTATTCACAAATTCAACGATTTCAAAGCGAGCAATGGCAACACTGGACAGGGAAAAGAAAAGTATCTTCATTGCGGGAGACTGTGTATCGGAAGTTCTAAAGGTATGCACTTTTTTAATTATTTTGCTGTATTGCTGTTGAACTGAAGTTTATGGTTTAAGTGAGAAGAAAATGATATTTAATAAATAAAGGTAACACACACAAAATGTTTAAAAAAAAAAAAAAAAAAAAAAAAAAAAAAAAAAAACGCCCTTTTGAGTGCAATATAAAACCTAAAACCTCTCAGATTTTTTTTCCTTCCCCCCTCTCTTTTCTTTCTTTCTTTCTTTCTTTTTTTTTTTTTCTTTTTTTTTTTTTTTAATTTTATGTTTCGCGAAAATTTTTAAGAAACTTTTTTGCTTATTGTGTGAATGTGTATTTGTTTCTAATTGCCAATTCATTGTTAATAATTATATATATTTATTTACTCGTTATTACTTCACAGTTAAATTATTTTCTCCTGAGAGTGCCCTTTTTCTTTCCTTTCTTTCAGAGAAATTTATACTACATGTGTCGCGATAAATTGCAACTGTATACATGTATATCGAGATGAATCTTAACTACATGTTTGTGGACGGCGATTAAAACGTCTGAGAATTTTGAAATAGAACAATTAAAAATGATGCGATTATATGCTTAGCGATTAGAAATTAGTACATAAAAATTATGCTAGCTTCATATTCATTTTTTTAATAATTTATCAATTTCCTTTAATCTCTATCTATTTCGAAAAGACATTACCCTTCAGTTGCTTCCTCCCCACCTTCAAAAAAATACAAGCTTCTATCCTGAGAATATGACAATTCAATTAAGACTTTTAAAAGATATACCATTCTTATCACGTAATAAAATAGTTTTCATTGATTATAGAAGCAGACATTTTTTAATCAGCGTATGGAACATAATGTAAGACAACGTCGTATATAAAACGGAAGTCCCGTTGCTAAAGGCATTTTTAAGAAGGGGGGTAGTAAATTTTATATAAGATGGCGTCACGCGTAATAAGAAGGCGGATTTATGAAACGGAGAAAAAGAATTATAAAAAATCTTTTGTGGGCCATTATTTTATGACATAAAATGTGTTTAATAGATTTTCAAATATAATTTGCCATTTGATGGGCCCTGGAGTATGGGGGCCCTAGTGACTGAGACTTGAGTAACCTCATAAATCTGACTTTGCATATACATGAGTTTGATATGTTAGACGCAGAAGGATAATAAAATGGTTAAATTATCGTAGTTCTAAGTAAAACAAAGTAAATATGTTTTCGCTAATACGATAAATAAAATATATTAATAAATATATATGTCAATATATTTTTAGCTCCAAATATTAGGTTTATAAATTTCAGAAGAACATTATAAGATGAAAATAATTCCGTTCGCTTTTAAAACTGAAGAGAAATTAAAATTTAAACAGAAAGAAAAAGTTAAACCATACGATTATTATCTGCCCCGGCAGATAATAATCGTATGGTTTAACTTTTTATTTATTAATTTGTTCCAAATGTTTTAACATCTGGAATTAAAAAGAATTATTTATTAATTAGGAAAATTATCCATAAAAATTGTCAAATATTATATTATAAACTGTAGCAATTAAGCATTATAAATTATACCAATCAGATATAATAATAAAACTAAAATACAGATATCAAGTATAATCAGGGTTTCGTTCATTGCTTTGAAATCTTTCACAGCAACTGCATTTTAAAGATAAAAATTTCAAACAGTAGCACCGATAACTGGCTATATTCCAGGCAAAGTAGAAGATAATAATTTTATGCCTCTTAAAATGGCTGGCCGCACTTATGATAAACGCTTTGTTAATTTAACAGTCTTATTGGAATAGAAATACAGTGTGTTTATAGAGTTCCGGACCCATTTTGATGTTTAATAACTCATAAAATAATAAAGATAGATTAAAATTAATAACACAAATGGTTAGATAGACTCAAAAAGTTTCATGACCCTTGTCAATGAATTTCCATGTGTGCCCCCTTCGTCGCACGGAGAATATCAAGTCGATATTCAATTTCACGCCAGGTACCGGCAGGCATGTCGGCATCCACAGAGGTTATTGCGGTTGTAATTCTGGCTTTTAGGTCATCCATGTTCGACACTCTCCTCCTGTAAACGTTGTACTTTACAAATCCCCAAAGGAAAAAGTCCAGCGGCGTTATATCAGGTGATCTGGGTGGCCAAGGAATTGGACCTCCTCGCCCAATCCATCGTCTTGTAAAATGGTTATTCAAATAACTACGAACGATGGTACCCCAATGAGATGGTGCACCGTCTTGTTGCAAAAAGACATGTGGCTGAAGATCTTCTAGTTGTGGAAATACGAAGTTTTCTAACATGTCTAAATATACGACTGATGAGACCGCAATTATCTGTAAAAAAGAAAGACCCAATGACTCGGTCGTGCATTAATTAGTCCACACCACACATTAACCTTTGGGGAATCTCTTTGTGCTTTACGGTATTCATGGGGGTTTTCAGATCCCCATATGCTCACATTATGGCGATTAACAATGCCAGAAATATGAAGGGATGCTTCGTCGGAGAACAGAAATTCAGCATCATCTTCTATCCTCCTTAACATATCTGCTGCAAAGGCCATCCTCCTAGGCCTATCGTCCGGTTCCAAAACTTGAACAATTTGAACTTTGTATGCATGCAGTCTTAATTTTTTCATAATAACCTTGTACACTGTCGAAATTCGCATATCCAATTCTTTTTCGCTGATCTCACAGATCTTCTAGGATTGTGTAAAAATGTCTCTCTGACACGCTCAACATCAAAATCACTTGTGCAGGGACGTCCGGAACGTTTCTTATCTGCGATACTTCCAGTTTCTAGAAAATTCCTTTTCCACTGCAAGATGCTGCTTTTGGATGGAGGATCTTTTTGGTAAATTCTTCTGTAATTTCTCTGTGTTTGCATTATGCATTTCGTTTCTAAGAACCACCATAAAATCTGTGCTTTCTCTTGTGGTCTATGCATTCTCCTTAATATCCGGTCGAATAAAACATCACATACAAAAGTACTAGAACAAACACATCAAAAGTAAACATAACATTGCAATAGTTGCCAAAAACAAAAGAGAGTGCGAACAAAGTGCGAAGAACATGATATTTAATTAATAAAAGTAACATACAAAATGTTAAAAAAACGCCTCTTTGGAAGTAATTTAAAATCTGAAATCTTTCACATTTTTTTTTTTTTTTTTCTTCTTTCATTTTAAATTTATCAAATAAGCTAAAAGTATTTCTTAAACTGATATGAGAAAAGCTATGATTTTTTTAGAAAGTGTTTAGAATTTTTGAAGTATCGAAGATTAAAGCTGGTTCAAGGCTGCAAAAATGTAATCCATGATAATAATAAATAGGAAGATACTATTAACGAAGTGCTTCAAAATCTAAAACTGAACGGGTGTTCACATTGTAAGGATTTATTTATGTTTATCTAACCATGCATTTTATGTTAAGTAGCTTTACTGTCATTCTCTCTTTCAGCTTTTCTACCAGAATGCCAAGTTATTGTTCGCGTGTACTCAATTGAGGTAGTATTTAAAAGAAGATTTAGATTGTTTAGTCAAAGCGTGTTCCGCCTACTGAAGGCCAAGTTCCTAGTTGCAGGTCTTCCATAGCAATTTGTCTTCGGCGTTGTTTTATTCTTGCTAATAGCGCTTGTCACACCGGTATAGGTTTGATTCAACTTGTGCGTTATTCATTTGCTGCGTAGCGTTTGGCTAACTTACCACTTAGTTTTAAATTTGAATTCCTTATCTTTTGAGTTACATCATAAATGCTGGCTGGTTTGTAAGCACTAGATGTGCGGTCTGTTAAATTATTTTGAGTTCTGAATAAAAGAGTCATTTACATTCTTCTTTAGTTCAAATCGTCAAGTGAAGCCGGACGAAGAAAAAAACGGTAAAGGCCAGGGAAATGGATTTTACCCGACTATGACGTTCTTGATACAGCGACTTGAGAGTAACGAACTATCTAGCAATTATCGAATACTATCCAGTAGCGAAGACCAGCAACAAGTGTGGCCATCTTGGCAAGTTGTTGGTACATTATAGCCGGTATTTGGAGTTAGATTACGGCAAAGGTCACTAGGACTAACTGCCTAAAAGAGATAGATGTATTGATGGAGGATTTTTTTTAAAGAAAGTGGCATATTTACATGAGGGAAAAACTACGAAAATATTCATGCCATTTCTATGTTAGCCAGTTCGCTTGGATTTGAGTCCAGTATGAAGTATTTATACTCAGCGGTCTTAATGCTTAAACAGTGAGGGGTTTCTCTATTTAAGAAGAATAACCTGAAAAATGTAAAGATCGTAGCATAACTTTTCTATAGGAAAGTTGAATATAAATTTTATTTTAATTAAGCAGTAAATTGTTATATATAGTTCATTTAAAACATTCCGATTCATTTACATTTCCGGTAACGAAGTTATATTTTTACAGGAACCTTTTTTATTATTTACGCGCGTTTCAATCGTCTGCTTGTGCTGTTCAATCGTCTGCAATCATCTGCGTTAAGTTATGAAAATTCATATTTTAATTGACACAAATAGTTGACAATTCGGTGCATATAAAGATGGTATCGGTATACCAAAATGTTTAATTCCATTTCGTTGTTTACACTTAATAGTCAACACAAAGTTATTTTTCTAATCTAAGTAGGTTAAACCTTTTTAAAAAATTCTCTAATAAGAACTACGATATTTTGTGCACTAAACGAAGGAGGAAAAAAAATTGTTAGTTATTACATATTATTTTTTAAATTTTATTTATTTATTATAATTTTTAATGCTTAACACAGCTTTCATATTTAATTTACAGTCACCGATAATTTCTAAAAATATATATCTAAATTTACACCCTTAAAATTCTAAATTTACATTTTAGAAATTAAAATTAAAAGCTAAAAACTTATTCATTCTCAAAGTTTACAAAAAAAAAAAAAAAAAAAAAAAAAAAAAAAATATTTGAATACCTATTATAAAATGTCTTCCAAAAGAACATAAATTTTACAATTTTTTTACTGTAGTAATAAATCTGTATTTCTATAATTTATTTCGCACGCTTATTCTCATTTATGATTGTATCTTAAGTTAAATACATTTTCTTAAACTATTACCCCGAAAGAGGCGCTAGCCTAAATAGGCTATTATACTTTAGAAACGGGATTTCATGTTGAATTACAATAAAAGGTTGTATCATTTTTCAAATTGTTGCCCCCAAATATTATCGCCCTAATGAAGAATCTGCATGACTGCATGTATGTTTCTCACATTGTGAAAAAACGACAGTACCTAGAGCCATCAAATTTTGAATAAAGTAGTCCTCCATCCGAACCTTGAAGCACGAATTTTGAATTTCGAACTTGTTTTATTATCTACTTCATATTTTGTAAAACTTTAATGAACTTTTGATTAACAAACTCAATGATTTCAAAGCGAACATTAGCAACACTGTACGGAATGAAACATTTTTATCTCCAGCACAAGAGACTGTCTATCGGAAATCCTTAACATATGCTATTTTTAATAGAATTGTGGCCTAAGTGCGGTGACCATGATATTTAATAAATAAAATTAATACACAAAAGGTTAATAATAAAGAGTCAAAAAGACTTTTTTCTTTTGAAGCCATGTTACTAAGAAAGCTAAACATTGATGTGATAAACTGAGAAAAGACTGAAAAACATATTTAACACTGCATCGGGAACTCTAAACATATGATGCTTTTAATATTTTTGTAATTTTGCTGTTGAACTGTGTATGACGTAAGGGCGAAGAAAAATCCCTTTTATCGACCGTTAAAATCGGAAACCTTTCAGATTTTTTTTTTTTTTTTTTTTTTTTTTTTTAAGATTTATACTTTAATTTAAAAATATACAGTTTTCATTGTACAAAATAATTTTGATTCTATACACTGTTGTATAGTTTAGATCTCCCTAAAATAAAATTTACATCTGTATCTACAGATCACAAATCTATAATTTTATTGGTGCTAAAGTTAATTTTTTAATATATTTTTCAATTTTTTAAACGGAAAATTATGATACAGATTTCTAAAATAAATGGAAAAGTAGCGCGCTTTAATGAAATGCTTTTTGCTTTTTCTTTATGCTTTTTTATTACATTAAATATAATTATTGATAATGACGTACTTCACGTTTCAAAAATTTTCATTGATAAAGGCGCAAATATTTTTTGATAAATTTAATTCCATTCGTTTCTTAAATTCTATGTATAAATTTTTAATATGGAACTTAATTTTAATATGTAAGTTTTTAATGTGTAACTTTTTGATATGTAACATGAAGTACGTCATTAGCAATAATTATGTGGTAATAAAAAATATAAAATCAAAATTCAGATACATTTCCTCTGCAAAAAGTTATGCAATATTATTATGTAATTCTCTGAAATATTTACTGTTCTGGTGTTAAAATGCGCACTTATTTTAATACTTACTGGTCTCCCATTACTGTAGAGAGAAACTGCTTTTAAAACGGGCGCCAAAATTGTCGCCAAGTTCTTTTATGGCAACCTTGAACGCTGTGTCGGTCGGCGAAGCGCGATTGCTTACCATCTCGGTTGCAGTCGGAAGTTGGGCGCCAGTCGCGGCAGAGTTGTGAATGAGTACTTTCGTTATACGTGGTCCGGATGGCGGCCATGATTCACGCGCAATCGTCCCGCGTCGAATGTTAGCAAAGATCTCTTTGGCGAAGGACCGGAAAGATGGACATGAAGTCAGGGGGCCCGTGGT
Organism: Stegodyphus dumicola; assembly: GCF_044657685.1. Classification (NCBI taxonomy): domain Eukaryota; kingdom Metazoa; phylum Arthropoda; class Arachnida; order Araneae; family Eresidae; genus Stegodyphus; species Stegodyphus dumicola. The sequence goes on from NC_140777.1 coordinate 137,287,770, forward strand.
CTCTCATCCTAGCCGTTTTGATGTTTGTGCTGTCCACTGTTAGAGGTGAGAATTTTGCATCTGCATATCTCTTCATTTAGCTACAAAAAAGATAAAAAAAAAGGGGGTTGTCATGGTACTTAGTTTTTTTACGTTCTCATTGGGGTTCTCATAGAGGTTAAACATTTTAAATTCTTTTTCGAAAAATTTATATTTTAAAACTAAGTTTTTCTATAAAATACTAAAATTCTAGTTTTATATTACTGTCATTAAGATTTCAAATGGTCATTAATCGTTCAATATTAACTTTGGCATTGTTAACTGAAATGCGTGTTATAATTAAAACTTTAAAGAGATATTAGATATGTTCCGTATGATTATAGTAAATTTTATAGTGCGCATTAATAGAATCGTTAGATGCAAGAAAATGTTATTACAAAAATTTTATCTGCCTTGAGATTCTTAGAATATTTTCTTTGTTTGAAGGAGATCGTTTTCGTCATACACCAATCATACAGATATTTAATTTGCTTCATATTTTGCTTTGAAAGAATATATGGAATAACTAAGTAAGTTAGAATTAAGGCATGCCAAACAGTTTTAAAAATGTGTTATGAATAAAATGTATAAATATATTTGATGATAATTCATATTGCAATTTTTATAAACATTCTTAAAACTTAAAAAAATGCCTTATGAATTTTTAGTACATAATTGTTCGGCATTTTTAAGGGTATTTAACGGGCTATAAATATTTAATTTTGTCAAATTAATTTGACTTCGAAAATTCTTCTACTTTACTCTAATGTTTTTTTATATCAGTTCATTAATTCTTTGCGAGGAAAAAAAAAAAAAAATCAGAAATATTAAACATTTTGGTACTGTTCTTAAAGCAATTAATTTTATTTTTCATTGTTATATTACATTCTCCAAAATATTTAATATGCATAATGTTTACTTTCTGTTACTATATTTTTTACAAAAATTAGATTTATGATAAATTTATAGGAGTAAAAATGCGATTTGCGATACGTATTTTTTTCTTAATATCTGATCGTTAAATAGTTTTTGTTCATTCCGAGATCTACGTTATTTAAATTAAAAATTTTAACTTAATTTAAATTCTTAGATTTAATTAAAGTTGTTTTACTGTTTAAATAAAATTGCTGTAGTTTCATGCATTAATTTTATTTGAAGTTTATGTTGTTAGCATTACAAGTTCCATCAGTCTAATATTATTTATACATAATGTTGTATGTGCACAAACTTTTATGCATCATTGCAGACTGCGTGGCTTCATAGCAGAATTTCAACTTAATTTAAATTGACTTCGATATGTTAAATGTTTTAAACAAGAAGAAGGAAAAAAATCCATATTTATGAAGCAAATGATCAAGGTTAGGTCACTTGTTAACTGTAACACTAAAGGCCTGTGAGAATTTTGTTTATATAAATATTATCGGCAATGTATGAAACACCGGCATTCTATAGAATATGTAAGCATTTTATAGAATGCCTGGCGTGTTCAGGCAAAGTATTAAATATGAATTATTATATATAGTCTTTGGTTAGGCGTTGTATATAATACATAGTCATTTTATAGAATGACACTGTTATTTAAACAAATTATGTAAATAATCACAGTAAGGCTATTATTTAAAAGCCATGCATTCCTTAAAAATGCAAATGATATCTTGAAAAAATTAGAAAAGAGTGCTATTAAAAAACTTTTATTCAAAATATATGTGAAGAATAATGAAAATTGCACGAAACGAAATTTATGCCTTTCCTATTAAAGAAAACAATGCGTAAATTATGTAATGAATGTACCAAATGTATGGATTATGTATGAATTTGTAAAATGTGTGTATAGTTCGAAACTAATCGGAGATGTATTTCGTTCTTTGCCAGTTTACCATTTGCAATTTTATAGAATGCCATTCTAGGTAGTGTATGAAATATTATCGTTTCATGCATTGCGAGCCAGTTTTCTGCATTCTATAGAATGCCAGCTTTCATACATTGCCGGTAACATACAAATTGCTTATCTTCTTATAAGTAATACGAGAAGAATTTCAAGTCTTCAGATCATTGTTAAAAACTGCAGAATTTTTTTTTTTACATGGATCATATTTGATTCCTCTAAGAATAATTTTAAGTGAAGAGTTCTGAGTTAAAAAAAATTTGTTATTTCCATAAATGAGGAATTTTTAATGTTCTTTTATATAAATAAATTAAACGTTATTAGATATTAAATACGTGAAGTAACTTGCTTCATATAATTTTAATGCAGTGACTGGTTGAAATTTGTTTTTCCCTAGTTTGCAAACGATTTTATGATTATATGATGTTGATATATGTTGCTACTATTTCAAGTGTTTTGTTTATTACTGCACAACGGTAGCATGTTAGCATCAACCATTTTCTGATCTTTCTACTGCTATTCACAAAATATCTGAGACAGCATTTTATTTACGGTAAATAAAACTAGTTTCTTTGTAGCACTTGTATGAACTAAAATATTTGCTTTTTTACAAAGATAAGTGTACTAGCCACTCTGCTAGCCATATTTTTCTTCAATGTTCCTTGACAAGTCCATGTTTCTTGATACTTTTTAGACATTCTTATTATTGTTGCATAATTTTTTTACCTCTTGTTATGAAATTTAAGGTGTTCATCATACTCAATATTTATCATTTTCCTTATCTAAGCAAGTCTACTCATGTTCAGGTTATATTTTATTCATTAATTTCTTCTCTTATCTCTCTACCTAATTTCAACCTACGTGTTTTAGTTTTATTTATTTTTATCTTGTCAGTTTTACTTATTGAAGTGATGTATTGGTTTAGAGATAAATATCATCTAAACAATTTTTGTTGTGTACACCACATGACTTCCAGGTACGGAATATTAAATTATACGCATTTTTTCCTGCCTTTCATTTAAATTTATTTCCTCGAATTTCATATATTTCTCATTCAATTAATTGAGTTCTCACTTCGCGAAAAGGCAAAAATACATAAAAACTCAAAATATCTATATTAAAAATTGAAAGATATAGAAAAACATAAAACACCAAATACAGTTAAAACAATTTTAAAAAATTTTTTTACAATTAAAATTACAGTTTCTAATCAAAAACAAGTAATTCGGCCAGCAGAGAAGAAGGCAGATTTTTAGGTTCACAAAACTGGAAAGTTTACGTTTGGGTTCACACGGCAAAAAGGATACTGATGGAGTAGAAACTAATTTCCTCGAATTTCATATATTTCTCATTCAATTAATTGAGTTCTCACTTCGCGAAAAGGCAAAAATACATAAAAACTCAAAATATCTATATTAAAAATTGAAAGATATAGAAAAACATAAAACACCAAATACAGTTAAAACAATTTAAAAAAAATTTTTTACAATTAAAATTACAGTTTCTAATCAAAAACAAGTAATTCGGCCAGCAGAGAAGAAGGCAGATTTTTAGGTTCACAAAACTGGAAAGTTTACGTTTGGGTTCACACGGCAAAAAGGATACTGATGGAGTAGAAACTAATTTGAATTTGTTGTGTTCGCTATGCCGAGTCAATATATAGGATAATTTAATAACTTAAATGAAAATTCCGGAATGGATTAACCATAATTTAATTCGCAAAAATAAAAGAAGACGTTACTTTGTTGTTGAGAAGCTTAGTTTCTCAAGATTGGCTACAAATCCACTATTCTGCTAAGTTTTAAATGTAAACAAATATGGCTGTTGTGGTAAAAAATCAGGCTTAGCCGCACTTAAACAACATATAAATTGTTGGTAATTCTACAACTATAACATGCAGCAGAGCTAAAGGTATAAAAACCTAACCGGAAGATAAGAACAACATAATTCAACCATTTTTAAACCACAAAGTGCACAATTTACAAACTTATAAGAGTAAAGAAACTGAGATCACTGAGCCGGGTATAAGAGTGGATATATATATATAAATATATTTATATACGTTTGGTGCTGCCGATGGCAACCAAAATACGAGGTGCACATCTACGTGTTATAGCAGTCCTATATACAAAATTTCAACGTTCTGAGGCTACTCGTTTTTGAGTTATGCGAGATACTTACGTACGTACAGACACCACGAAAAATTTTCTTCAGAATTCATTTTAAAGCAGTTTTATAATTTTTTTGGGGAAAAGAGTCCATTATTCTGTTCTTACTTACAGATGTCATGCAAAAACATCGTTAAATTGCATTCGATAGCGGTCAAAATGTATATTTTCGTTGAAATATTATACCCGAAATTTTTCGCGATTAAAATACTGCCTTTTTACTTCGTACAAGGAAGTAAAAAAATGGCTGATTATTTGCTTACGTGAAGTTTAAAGAATTTTCAGTTCTGAAATACGATTTTATGTAAAAATTATTATTATTATTATTTTTTTTTTTCTAATCGAAGAATCTGTTTTTCACTGGCTGCTTAGTCATCGCTCTATTCTAAACTTCCCCTTGTCGAAATTCCAAAGCAGCAATTTCCCAATACATATGTTTATTATTATACATCGAAACTGGCCAATCCGTTGATGAATGAATGCTTTCGAGTCGACCACGAACTATCTGTTACAATATCCGATTATTATTTTATTCTTTTCTCGCTCACGAGTATAGATTGTTCATTATTAATATATATCTAAACATTTTCGCCGAATCGTAGATTAGATAATCTGCTTTTTGATACGCCAGATAATTTTAATTACGTGTCTTGATTTCTGTTTGAACAACTAAATTTAATGAAGTATTTTTTAACTTCGTTTTGCTTCTAGTATGTATTCTGGTGGAAATACTTGGCAAAGTAACAGTAATGTGACTGGATAATTAATAAATCAGCATTATCAATTATCCAGTCAAATTGTTGTTACTTTAAAGTTCTGATGAGAAAGGTTTCACATAGTTCTACTATTAATTATCCAGTCAAATGCATTTAACTCATTCTAAATTACGATTTGATCCTGAATCCATGGCACTTGCTTCTGCACCTCAGCCTGCTGCTTCTCTTCTTTCTGCAAAGTTAACCAAAGTGTAAAATGTCAATCGTGACACAGATTAGAGTTCCAAGTGAATTGCGGCCTCAAAATGTTTAACTGCGATAAAAGGAATATGATTTAAAAATCTGCTTCTACTGGTTCTTTCTTACTGCATCTATCAAGTTTCTTCTACTATGGATGCTTAAACATCTATTTGCGTCATTCCCAAATCATCATCACATATATTCATATATATCAGTATATATATATATGCACACACACACATGCGTCCATTGGAATCTTCAGGGAACAAGTTGGTATTCTTTCTGAAAACTCAGAGAAAACAATCGCATTTACAAATCTGTACCTAAAGAAACAACGACATCGCCATCGAGACTCCGGTTTCTTTTGGCCGGAGGGAGGATGGAGGGAGGAAAGTGCCCCCAATTGCAATAGCAAACAAACGGAAGAGCTTTCTGACAGCTACCCACAAAAGAAAAACATCTATCCTCTGTCATCCCTGCCCACCTTTCATTCACTGACCTGCTCCTCCTCCCCTCTTTTTACCTGGTCGTCACTCGACAGGTAGCCAGAACCCCCTCTAGGGCTTCACCTACGTAATGGGGGATGCCTTTCTGGACCAAAGTTTTCAGACGCCACAAGTAGCTTTTGTTAAAGTACCGTGAAATTAGTTCAAATTTTAAACCACTCCTTAAGATTCGTATGCCTAATAAGATTCAAATGCTGAATTTCTAAACATTGTTCATTACATTTCAATGGATCTAGCGATCGATACATGTATGTATGAACCGGAATTGTGACCTTTGTAGTTAAATTACGAAGCTCTTGTAGGATGAGGATCTACACGTAGGATGCTTTTATAGGATAACGGATTTAAATGAAAATAAAGTTTTTAAGACAAATATCGTAAAACAATGACGGTCAGATCTAAGACGACAGTCTCTAATATGACTAGTATTTCTGAGAACATAATTAAATAATGGTATTAAACACCGCAGATTGTCACCTTCTTCAAGGTAATCATCTCCACAAAAGACCAAAATTATCTGGAACCGTCATTTTTATAAATATTTCTGGGAAGCATAATTTCCTTTAAATACTTTTGGACAAAGAAAGAAAAGCAGAAATGGATGTCAAGTAGAGCTGACATAAGCACAGTTTCTGAAGGAATTATTCTTCATTTTAAAGAGTATTTCACTTTGCTAACTCTAAAAGAATTTTGATGAGAAAGGAAATTTCTAGTGTCAGCATGTTTGGATTTTGTAGTTTGCAAAACATCTTATCCATGTTGAGTAAATTCTGGTTGATCTGAAGTTTCAAGCAGTTTGCTGTTAAGTAGAGCATTTATCTCCAGAATCAATACATAATTTTATTCAGAATTTCATTGTGTTATGTGTTCTTGAATGGCATGTTGTTTGCCCTAAGATCTCTGTAAACATTTTCAAATGTGTTATAAGTAAATAGATTGAAAATTGAGTAACTTTTTGTAGTACATATATTAGCTCTATAGTATTTATTTCAAGAAGATATTCAAATGTTGTTATAAAAGTCGCGTAAAAATGTGAAAAAAAAAATTCAAAACTCCAAAACTTATCGACGAAGCAAATATATATCTTTTTATCTGAGGTTGAACCCTCCAGTGCGTGTATGGAACCTGTCCAACTTCTAAAGTTATAGTTATTTTAAACTTGTACAAGAACAGCTTCTCAGTGTTCCAAAAGATACTCTCCCAGCATCGAGAGAAATGGCGAGCTAAAAGAATTATGATGTTTGGATGTGTACAGTCAATTGATTGATAAAAAAGCAGGAAAATTTTTAAGATATAAGGAAGGTTAATTTGACCATGCATTTTATTAGAGTAATTTGTGTAAAAGCGACTAAATTTTCTTATTTCTTCCGACGAGTTACTGACTATTTGAACTAATTAACAGTTTTCTTTCATTTCAATCGCTGATAATACTGAGATGTTTACAAGCATTTTAATTCAGTTAGTTGTTTATATCCTTGTAATAGATATTAATTTTTGAATTGTCATTTTTAATACTGTGAATTGTTTAACATTAAATTCAGTTACTATTAGAATTATATTTCTGATCCTTTTCGTATTCCCTTATCATGTGATTGAAAAAAAGTATGGTTATTTCGAGGAGGAAAAGTTGTTTAAAGCTCCCCTCCCTCCCAAAAAAGTAGCGGGATGCTCTAATTTGGGAACACATCTAACACATACATACGTTCTTCCACTAGCAAATCCACTTGTACTGCTTGTTCATAAATCTAATCTTTGAAATGTTATGAAGTAATCGTGAAGTAACTACTTTTATTTTTTAAATATTTTTCCTTTGCCGTACTTAGGCCCTTGGTAGCTTCGGCTATATCTCTTTTAGTTTAGATTAGTTTTAGTTTACTTCTTAGCCTTTTAAGTTCAAGCCCAAGTGTCCGCTTTTATTGTACACTCCAAGACAGAGTTCTGTTAAATCCTATTTGAATAATAAAGGGTTACCCTACCATCTTGTTTTTTCTTGTCACGCGAACTCAAGCGATTATTCGCTTATCAGTTCTTAAGATTCTTCACGTTCAACAGCAACTTAGCCTTTATAAAGTGGAGAACTCCACAAAATCATTTCACGTAGTAATTGAAGTAAACAAAATTTTATATAAAATTTGATAATTTAATTAATCTCAAGCCTTTTCTTACACTTATTCTCACTTGAGAACATTAGCAATTTCCGACGTAGCTTAGCTAGCAAAGCATCCTGTCATGGGTGAGGAGGCATGTATAGGATAATGGATTATAAAAACATCTTTTTAAGTACAGTCCCTTGTTATTCATCACAGAACACATTTCTATTTAAGCATGTAATTTCTAGTAGACTTGTAAAATTAACAACGTGCGGTTTTCTGTAGCTGTCATACATGAACAAAATTAAGTTATATTTAAATTTGCATCATGTGATTTTCTCTCTGTAGAAATATGAAAGAACAAAAGTAATTCTAAGAGTTTTGTGTTATACTTGTTAATATTTCTTTTTACTAAAAATTAGTAGTTGCATGACAATGATGAATTAACGTGATATGCAACTTCTTGTAATCCACCCATCGGGCTTTTAAAACATTCAGTGACCTAGCTTTGAAATAAAATAGAAGAAAGGATTTTTCAGTATTCCACGGTGTTGAATTACCTTTTTTAGAAGATTTGTCATCCGTAACTAAAGAGGAAAAGTATATAAACGAGCCATACTCCTTTTGACCGGGGACAACAGAACGATTTGCCACAACCTGAATCGAGAGTAGGAACGCCTTTTTATCCCTCCTTGAAGAGAGTTGTTGATTTTGTATCAACTGTGTTCATTGTTGACTCTCCCTTTTCTTTCTCATGCTCACCAATGGCCATTTACAGCTCCCTTTATACTGGATTTTTCGACTTAGCTCTGGATTTTCTACAATCCTCTTCAGACTGTCTGTCCAAATGTAGACATTTGCACTTCGCAGCTTGTCGAACGCCATTCACGTGAATAGAAAACCTAACAGAAGTCTTGTGTCCCATCTCCGCTTGGGGTGCACTGCCAGAGATACTGATCTGTAGGAAGTTCAGGAAGATCGCGGCTGATATTCTTTGCTCAAAGAACGCAGCTTATCGAAGATCTGTATTTTTACTGCGGAATATTTTCAGTTCTGGAATGATAACTCTTGCAAAGAGAAGGGAGAATTCTGGTCCGTTCTTGGCTTCGACCTTGAAACATCATTTTAATGAGTTCCCCGGAATGCGATATGGGCAGTTTTCTATTCGCATCATACAACGAGGGAGAGGAATGGTAATTAGAGATCATTTTTGATTATTTCATCGGTGGTTCATTATCTTTTCTTAAAATGTTATTAAAAGTAATTTATTGTTTAACCTTGAGTTTTGTTGAAATTGCTAGTGTCATTAGTTCGTAGCTCTTTACAAACTAATTTAAGTTTTTAACGAGTTCATTAAGTAGATTTTGTGTTCTCTTATTATTTATAAATAAATCTTTCTCGTGAATGATTGAAGATATCTTGCTTATCCCATTATATGCAGAAAATAATGTGACTGTAATACAAAAATGTTAATTAATCTTTTCTTTCGTAATAAAATTATTTTATTTGGGATTAGTGATCCTTCGAATAAATCGTCTAAATTTAAAGGAACAAACTTTATTTCGGGCAAAATAAATCGTAAAATTTACATATTTAAGCGGATAGCAAAAAAGACATTAGATTAATAATAAGTGCAATTCTCCCAGCGCCTTGAGTATATAAGAAAGCTATTAAACAGTTTTATCCATTTTAAGTTGAAATGTGGTAGTTCGAACTTGTTGGAATTTTTAATATGATTGAAAATTTATTGGTAAATGGTTACTGAATTTTCGTTTCAGGAGTTATCAATTAATCATAAATTAAATATTGATGGACTTATTGATAAAAAGTTTAAATTATGATTTATTTTTCGATGTGAATCTTACCTTAAAAACCAGATTTAATTTTAAAATATTAAATTTAGTTCACACATATTACCGATCTTTTGTGTCTTTTATATTTTGACTCCTTATTTCGTTAACTGGTTATCAGCTAAATACGCTAAACTTGCCTTTTATAGGGAAATTTTAATATATTAACTAGCTTTTCATGCTGACAAAGAAGTTTTATAAGAATCGAATGTGGTAAATATTTTAACAAAATCCATTCCACATTCTTTATTATCGTTTTTCTAAATGTATGTAATGTTACTAAAGATAATACTTATGGCAGAAAATTTTGAACTTCACTCAACCGCAATACTTTGTGGTTAGCGAAGATCAAACCGCAACCCAATTTTACCAACAAAACCACAAAATTTTTGAAAACAAATTTTGAACTTCATTTAAGATGCACAGAAATTTGATGTCATGTTTCCAATGCAGTAACGAAAAACATTTATATTTACTTCCTTGTACGAAGTAAAGGAAATATTGTAATCGCGAAAACGTTCGGATATCATATTTCAACGAAGCCATTTCAACTGCTCTCGGAGCCATTTGAACGATTTTTTTGCTTGACATCTGTACGTACGGGCAGAATAAAGAACTGTTTTTAGCAAAGAAGGATGTAAAATGGATTCAGAAGAGAGTTTTCCTTGACGTCTGTACGTACGATATGATATATATATATCGCATAACTCAAAAACGATCAGACGTAAAACGTTGAAATTTCGTACATGGGACTGCTATAACATGCAGTTGTGCACCTCCCTTTTTCGTTGCAATCGGCTGCACCAGTCGTATATATATATTGTTTGTTTTTGTGGATCATCAGCTTAGAGCTTCAGGCACTTTTCCCTTGACAAGTTCTGTTTGAAGCCTTGAACACAGTAGATTGACCATGCTTTTACAGGTAATATTTCTCAGTATTTTGTAAATTGTTTAGGTTTTTTTCGCTTGCCAATTTTGATTTTGTTGTATAGGTTTTCTAATTTTCTTGTTTAATATGTAGGTTTTTTTCACATGAAATTTATTGCTTAGATTTTGTTGTTTTGCATGTAATATTTGGAATTAGATAATTCAAATGTTCTTTACGGTTTTAGGTATTTTTTACCTCTTCTTTCTTATCATTCTATGTATATGTATGTATATGTTATATATCCACTCAGTTAACCAGCTCAGTGATCTCAGTTTCTTTACTCTCAAAGGCATATAAATTGTGCATTTTTTGCTTTAAAAATGATCGAATTATGTTGTTCTTATCTTCCGGTTAAGGTTTTTATGCCTTTAGTAAATCTGCATGCAATATTTGTGGAGTTATCAACAGTTTAAAAGTTGTTTAAGTGCAGTTAAGCCTAATGAATTTTGCGATGGCGGACATGTTTGTTTACATTTTAAGCTTGGCAAAATAGCGGATTTGTTGCCAATCTAGAGAAACTAAACTTCCTAACAACAAAGATAACGCATTCATTTATTATTGCGAATTAAATCATGCTTAATTCATTCTGGAATTTTTTCCAGGAAATAAGTGTTTCAGCTTTACTTCGTAATTTTTAATATAGATATTTTGAGTTTTTATGTATTTTTGCCTTGTCGGGAAGTGAGAACAGCATTAATTGAGTGAGAAATACTGAATCGTCTGTGAAAAACTGTTGCTCTTTTGTTTTGTTTGCTTAATTTATTTTATACATCGTTCTAGATTTATTATAGTATTTGAATAGAACATGTAGCAACGATTAAATAATTCTTAAAATGATATAAATTTTATACATTCTGAGTTATATTATGAACGAAATATGACGCTGTTAAGTGAGTGTCGCTATGGTAAACAAATATAGTGAATTTTAAAGGGTGCATTTATTCTATTGTGGTTTATGTGCTATCGACGAAGTAGATTTAATTCAATCCAATAAGTTTAAATGAAATGCAAGATAAAATGCGTATAATTTAATATTCCGGACAAGGAAGTCATGTGGTGTACACATCAGATTTTTTTTACTTGCGTATAGTAAATTTAACGATCATCCCCCTCCCGCCGTTTATTAATTAATCCCGCAAATACTCTCAAATGAGTTCTAAATTTCATCTGGTACAGTGAGATTTTTTATTTTTATCTGTGTTTCGGCAACTTAATTTTAAATTATTCATGTGTCTTAAAGTTTACGATGTGGGCACATTTAAACACCCTGTTAAGAAGTTTAGAATTCAAATCCTCTAGCTCAGAAAAGGACTAACAGAAGTTTTATTTAACATGAAGAATACTTGCTCATTTTGACATGAAAAATGGTTCCTTAATTTCAGAAACAGAAAGTAAACCATTAAGATAAATGTTAAGGGCATAGATAACTGCATCAGTCTCTTCTATGAACAAAACAGGAGTACAATCTTTTAAGTACATACATACTGCAATATTTCAAGGAGATTGAAGTTTCCTGATATTAAGAATGTTAGCGGTAATCCTAGGATCAGCTGAGAGTGCTAATTTTAGATTCCTGTGGCGACTGTTCCATCAAGTTTCGTAAGCAAAACCCCAAATTCTACTAATATTTTTTTTCTTGTTTCTCATTTTGATACGCAATTTCAATATTGGCAAGATTCAAGATCGGATTAAAAATTAGAAATACCGATGTTCTAATATAAATAGATTTAAATGAATTCTAGTGGGCACTACTTCAACGCATGACCAACAAGGAAATAAAGTTCAAGAATTCTCTCTCTCTCTCTCTCTCTTTTTTTTTTTTTTAAATGTATGCAGTAAGCAGCCGTAATCGCGAGTTTTTTTTTTTTTTTTCTAAATCTTTAGCAGTTCTAACTCATGGTTAACGATTAAAAATGAGGTACGAGCGTTTATAAATTTAAATCACTCTTTTTAAAAAAAGGGACAAACCAATAAATTTGACCCTTTTAGCGCAGCGTAGAAATTTCTGAGCGTAACCATTTCAGCTATTTAAATAAAATAATCATAACATATCAATCAGAGTATAAAATTGGATCTACTCTCATTCGTAGTCACTGAATAACTTAACCCTAAAAGTGATGACTAATCGAGAAACATTTTTTTTCCCCATATTTTATTTCGTCGTTAACATAATTTTCATGTTGTGGGCTCGATTACTTGCTAAAACAGGAAAAAATTTATTAGAACTTTTCGAGCACATCTTTCCAGTTAACTGAACTGTTTATGGATACAACATAAGTTCAAGAAAATTTTGGAACATACGTGTTTTTTTGCACTGCAGCAACTGGATCGGCAGTCTAAGAAAAGTTCCGATAATTATATACGCCACAGAATTCCAGCAAAAGAACTTAAATAATGATGGCGTTCGTTTTACTTGGGGAACTCTGCTGTCAGCCGCCCCCGTTCTCGGGGGCTAGTCCCAAACTTTCTGATTTCTTTGGTTATCTTTTCGATAAGACGTTAAACCAAAGCATTTCAGATTTATTCCGAGAGTCCAAGAAGCTCAGTTTGAGAATTCTATCCAACTTAAGAAATCTCCGGAGCTGTTATGTCTTATTAGAATTCTCTATCTTATCGAATTATTATACATAATTCGATATGTCAAATGACTAATTTATATTTTAGTGTATTATTTTTTTTTATTTTGCATGCTATTTATTTCAATTTAAGTACACGAAGGAATAGAATTTTTGTCGTTGCTTTATATAAACGCTTTAAAAAAAGCCTGGGTGGAAAAAGAATTTCCGCCGGTTCTGCATATGATTCGTTTCATAAGAGAGCGAGCGTGGTTAAGAGTAACATCATTTTATCAAACTGAAATCGAATCTACTATTACTTAAGCCAATTATTTAATTTTTATTAACAGTTTTTAGATATACTTAAAATTCTTTGAAAGAAAGATGGCAAGTGGATTCTAGCGTAGCACCTTTAACTCTCTCCCCTTCAAAAAAAAAAAAAAAAAGAGTTCTGATGCTAAAATTTTTAAATATTTAATAATATTAGTCTTATATAATTGAAATTAATAATAAGTGTTTAAAAGCGTTTGCGAAGAGAGCAAAAATTTTTTTAAAAAAATTACTTGGATGCTTAACAGCTATCTATATATATAAAGAAGAAAGTTTGTGTGTTTGTCCTCTAATAACTCACTCAGTACTATAGATATCGTCACCAAACTTCCTACGATTTTTTTTCTGGGTCCTAGAAAAGGTCGACGTCCACTCCTCCCCCAAAAAATAACTAAAATCAGAGATATTAGTTAAAAACTCGGAAAAACGACAATTTTTCGCCGTCATTTTTCCGAGTGGCAAGTCTCGTAAGCTGGAGATGAAAGTTATTGCCACTGCTCGCTTTCAAATCCAGTTTGTTAATGCAAAATTTTTAAGTTTTACAATGAAATAAAAATAGCATTGCCAAACATTAAATACAAAAATGCAAAAATGTTCCTCCAATTCCAAAAATTCGTAGGAAGCCATTTCGACTATTCCCATCTCGTGCGGCTTTAATCAGCCAAAATGCTAATTAAAAACTCTGAAAGCGCTAATTTTCGCCGTCATTTTTCCGAGTGGCAACACTCTCGCACGTTAGAAATGCTTTATTTCGAAACGTGTTACTATTGCTCGCGGTCAAATCGTAGAGTTTGTTACTAAAAAATTTGTAAGTTTTACAAAATCTGTACATATACAGAAGAATGTTTGTTTGTTTGTTCGCCTTATTGATTTCTGATCAATTATGATCCATTTTTGCCATATTTAATCGACTAAAATTGATTATAAGTGAAATATTGGACGGCACTTGAGCTTTACGATCATTTGATTAAAATGATGAAAATCATTAAATACTGCGTGCCATTGTTGCTGATATAGTGAGAGAGAATTAGCTTATTTTTCTATCGAAATTTTTTATGTGGGTTCCATATCGCATCAGACTGAAAAATGTATGACTATGAATTGCATCGTTATTAGAGAAGGATTACAGCGGTATCATTCTCTCTGTTGTTAGATGCATGTAACAACAGAGAGAATGATACATCTAACAATCTAACTTAACTGGCATCGGGTACTTCCGCTAGTATATGTATATAAATGCATAAACTATATAGAGAGACCAAATATTTTCATAATAGTGTCCCGGCATAAAGATGCGGGAAATTTTATGAAGTTTGCCCTATGTGTGTCAAAACAGAATTTTTCAATCATGCCTTGGCATGAAAATGCCAAAATCATCACGAATGTTTTCCGATTTTAATAAAATACTTATCCTCATAAATGGATCTGAACTTGGATACCCGAACACCGGCATTAAAATAATATTTTACAAGTAATTTATAACATTTCTTCCGTAATATAATGCTGTGTAATGTAATTCTTAGCATATTTAGTCAGTAGCTGGAAGAGCTGAATTCCGTTTGTTGGTGAGAGCATAACTGGTTTTCCCCATTTCGAAAACCTAATATTTTTTTTGTCCCTTCCCCAATTAATTCATTAAATAAGGACTAAGGTAAAACCAAGCCACTTTACTTTCATAATCATACTAGTTCTGTTATGTGATGCTTTTTGTTGCATAACTTATGCAGTAACTGTGTGCCACACTGCAGTTTATTGACTATAAGCTGTAATATAATCTGTAATTGATCAATCGAAATGTATCATTTTCCGCGGAGTTTCGAGGGATTACAGAAAAATTCTTTTAAGCTTCCTCCGAGATATAAATTTTATACCGCTTATATTAAATTGCGATTTACTTGAGAATAATTTTTGGCAACTATGATATACGAGTACATTAGGTGTTTTTTTTAACCAAGATATTTTATACCTTGATGTCGACTGAATTGTATGTCCATGAACCCGGATGTCGTTCTTTCTAAAATTATATATGTGATTATATTACCAAATCCTGTGTAATAGTGGAAAAGATCTGTATATTAAGATGACGGAAACTTTTACATTTCTTTAACGGTTTTCAGTGTCATACAATGTATTAAAAAGAAAATATTTTAATAAGGCTGAAATAAAAACCTAAAATAACTGTTCTCTATTGAAGGAATATGAAATTGGATTGTTGTCGTTACCAATGAATTTACTGAGTATATTACTGCAGTTAATATAGGAATACGTAAAACATCAACGATTTTTTATGGAATTTTGTTATGCAAATCCTTGCATTGTAATTATATCCTCTGGATAGCGCTTTTTCTGTAAAGAAAGTACGAAATATGCTGAAGGTGTGCAGCCGTTATTAAACACTGCTCGAAAATCAATTAAGATTTAGGAATAGCAGAAGCAGTATTAATTTAGAGAATGCGACTGGAGAGTGTATAAGGTATTTCTTCCTTCTTAGCATGCCTTCGTGGTGTAATGGCGAGCACGCTCGGCGCATATTCGAGAGGTCCGTGGTTCGACTCCCGCCGAGAGCAATGCACATTTTTCACGTCTCCCTGTTTAAAAAAAATACATAATGTCTCTACAATGGCGCCCGAACTAAAAGAGGTGGTGGATGGTAATTCTCCACCAGGATTTGGCGATTGGTCCCGCAATCCCCAATCGCCCTTTAAAAGGAGGGTATATAAGGAATTTCTCTCACCTTCTTTGCATGCCTTCATGGTGTAATAGTCAGCACGCTCGGCGCGTATTCGAGAGGTCCGTGGTTCGAGTCCCGTCGAGGGCATCGCATATTTTTCGTGTCTCTTTATTTAAAAAAAATACCTAATGTCTCTACAAGTGTCTCCGAAAATTACTAATGACGTGTAACGATATGCCCAAATTCAAGACTTCAAGTAGCTCCTTAATCCAAAATCAGAAAATTTGGGATCTGGAGAAATACGGTTCACCGAAACACGGTTTTTTAAAAGATGTCGACTGAATTTCGGATCACCTTGTCTATAAATTCAAGAATGAGAAGAGAAATTCTGGAAGTAACTACTGAAATTTTAATGAATTAAAGTAACTAAACATTTATGAATATAATATGCATGTATAGTGCTCATGAAATGTTGAAATGCTTCAACGTTAAAGTAATTTCAAGATTTCTTTATGTGTGTTATGTTTTCGCCGTGACACAAACATGAAGTCTCACAGAAAATTGTCAAAATGTTAGGTAATATTTTTTATATCGCTGTTCCACCAAGTAGTGCAACACCCGAGAACCTGCTTCCATCAAGAAATTAGGTACTTTCGAATAGATCCGCGATGTGAATGATGCTGCAAAGTACGAAAAAACTGCCAAGCTGGCGAGAAAAATATCGAGCTTTCGAAACCGATTATATCGCTGAGTGGATTAAGAGGTTTTTCTTTTTTTAATCGATTTCAGCTAAATTTATTTTTGATGCTTATTTTTTTTTTAATCATCCGGGATCTGCAATTTAATTTTCATTTTGTACTGCTCGGACATTTAGTAAATGTTTTCTTTAAATTTGGAAAGACTAAGCGAGGAATACTTAAATTTTCATTTTCAAGATGACAAATATTCAAATTTTGATTATCATCAATTCATAAACTCTGGATTCATCTACTCTGGATCGTTTTACTCAAAAAATGAAATGAATATTAAAGGGCTGAAAGGTTTCGAAAGAGTTCATGTATGAAATTATTTATGTGTTATCCACAAGCATCTCACATAATCTAATAATGATCACCAATAGTGATAAAGACTTTTTTCCTCCGTAATTTGTGAGCGTGCCCTTGTTAGTTTTAGAGTTTATCCCCAACCGGTTTCGTTTGCTCAGGACTCGCTTCGCTTCACCCTCGGGCATCTTCACTGCCCCCTTCTTGTTCCCTCTTCGCCAATGGTTCGCTGTCCTCTACGTTTGTTTTTGTCGGCTTTGAAAAAGAATCTCCGCCATCCAATTGAAACTTTTTTTTTTTAATCATTATTACTTCTTTAAAGACGGGAGGGAATACCCGATTCCAAGAGCGAATCATTCAATACCGAAATAACTCTGAAACTGGCTTTCTTGCGGAAAAAGTAATCTGTGCCGCGGTACTTTACAATGCCCCAAAGGTCCTAAATTCGTTACTCAATTTAAGACTTTTAAGATTGTGGCTGATTTGATAAGTAGTCTGGGGAGAATTGGAAAAAAAAAAAAAAAAAATCTCTTTTTCTGCTTTCTTATCAAACGCAAAAAGAGACTTTGAAATTACGATGGCATTGGATAAGACTGTACGTACTCGTGAAGAAGGGTTTACTTAGGTTCAAATAATAAATACTCTGTGTAATGCGATAGCTAAAACAAGATTGTTACAAAATGAGAACAATGGATTGTGGTTTATGAATGAACGTATTTTAGCCCCCCCCCCAATCTGCTTTGCTGCTGAACTGTGTTCCTTATTGTTTTTTGGAGTATAGATTGTCTACAAACTTTTGAAATCAGACATAAGATTTCTTTTAAAAAAGTGTTATTTTCTGTGTATTAACTTTACTTGACGACTGAATGAAAAATAATTGCTAATGGCTTTGATTAAAAAAATATTATTTGAATTATGATGAGATTGAGATATTCCGTTGTAGATGAATGAACAGATGTTTAATCTCTTTATATTCAAGGAACTAATTAACTTCTGCTCAAAAAAGCAAAGTTATATTTGATTTTCATACTGATCCTTAAACATATCCCATACTATGATAATTTTTTACTTTTCGCAATCATCGTTGCACAACATGTTTTATACCTGTTTAATACTGATTGCTCATTAATATTATCTTGGGGTGTATTATTCCGTATCTTTATATTAGATTTATGCATAAAACACTTCACTTGTCTTTTGTTAGTCCAGATGTTTGTTCTTAAACTTTTTTCAGTCGCGACCCGTTTTATCACTGAGATTTTTTCCCCACCCCCAGGACCCCATAATATTTGCAAAAATTTTGTGGGACTCCATAAGTATTGCGCAAATCCGGCAGACGCGTGAGTGAAACTGTCAATTTTTTTCACCTGTACTGTAATATACTATTGCAGTTTTAGCTCATTAACTTTAATTTCTAATTTTAAGACATAGAACAATGTGAAAATTTAAAATAAGTAACAGACGAAATGACAGCGTCGCGTGCAAAGCAAGGAAAATGAACGTTTATATTATATTAAAAAAAAAAAAAAAAATTGCGTCGAAACGTTTTCGTTCCCCCCCCTTTGTATTGTCTTATCTGTATCTATTTTCAGGTATATTGGGTAAAAATATTTGGTTATTGTAAAATTATTATAATAAGTTAAAGAAATATCAAAACTGCTATAATTTTTGGCGGCCCACAGTTTAAGAAACCCTGTGCTAATCAATAAGGACATTACTTGTTTATACTTACTTACTTATTATACAGCCGTAAATAAGTGATATTTTACACCTAGAATATTTCCATGTGATAACAAATCATATATGAATTTAAAAGCAATCATTTATACGTAATTAAACTAACGCATTTCATCGATATTTCTCGTTTTACAAATAGAATTATGCAGTCATTTTAGATATGCCTTTTGTAATACGAAGTAAATAAAAAGAAATTTCGAAGATATCTTTTACCATTCCTATAAAATAAATTAAGTAAGAGGGAGAATAATTTTCTTATTACTGCACTTTTTGAAAAATGACATCTGAATGCAGCGTATATGTTGTTCTTATTACTAAACATATGCGTCGTTATTTCTGATTACAGTAGACAGTGAAACTCTTCCAGTGGCAACATACAGCTGACGTGAGAAGTGTGAAGCTTTAGCAGTCCTGTGCTGCCTTAGGTGAAAATGTCAAATAGCGATCCTCATTTGTCGTTGAGGTCAACCTTGTCTAGTTATTTCTGATTACTGCAGACCGTCAAACTCGGGTTCTAGTGACAACATACAGCTCACCCGAGAACTGTGCAGCTGTAGCAGTCTTGTGCTGGCGCGCTGGAAGTGCCAAATAACGATTCTCATTCATCGTTGCGGATCTTGGTCGACTCGATATGGATCCAGTGTCCTGAAATAGTTCTTGAGAAGTCGAACCTTTGTCAAACACACGCAGGGTGTGCGGCCTTCCAACATTATACCTGCCTAAGCCATTACACCTTCACCACCGTAATAATCCTTTTCCTTGATGAAGGAGGAATGGTATCGTGTTCCAAGCTCTTCCCAGATACAGGTACGCCAAGAATCAGTGTCCAGGCTAAATCCTGATTCGCCTATGAAAAGCGCGGTATTCCACTGAAGTCTGGTCCAGAGCACATGTTGCCTTGCACCATGCTAAACGCACTCTCTTGTGTGCTGCAGTAAGCGACCCGCAAACAGCAGGTTTTCTGGCAAGCAATACCATCTCATGAAGCCTTCGTGCAAAATTTAGACCTTAAAACTCTTGTTCCAGTGACAACATACAGCTCATGTGAGAACTGTGAAGCTGCTGTTTGAGACAGCAGTCCTATGTCGCCGCGCTGAAAGTGCCAAATAACGATCCTCATTTGACGTTGTTGATCTTGGACTACCATGTGCAGGTCTTCTCGATATGGATCCAAGTATCCTGAAACAGCTTCCACAAATTGCAGAAGATATTGGGTGTTATATTGAGCTTGCCCTCACTTGCGCTTGTGATTGGCTTGCCTCCAATCCACCAACAATATTCATTGGCTACTCATTTTACCTGATACCTTATAAAATTTGCCTAACTCTTGCTAGAAGTGAATGAGTACAGCATACAAACCACCTCGTGCGCTGTCATAGCTCCGCAGACATGCACGTGTACGCTTACATGTTCGACTCTGAGTACTTGCGTAATTTTTCAGCAGCGTAATTAGTACTTTTAGTTCAATACTTTTTGTGAAAATAAGCATAATTTGCAAATTCTGTTAGTTTTGCATACGAATGAGATTATATGTAATTATATGTAAATTTTCAGAAAGTTAATGCCCTTCCCCTCGGAAGGGGGGGGGAACCTACATTTGCTAGATTTTTTTTTTGTTGTATGTATTTTTAAAAATAATGCATACATATAAGCTGATTTTATTATATATTAAATTAAATAAAATGCAATGCCGATATATTTTACTGTAAAATTTGTTGCAATGAAAGTTAATTAATTATACAACACTGTTTCTCTGCTACTCAGTTTAGTGTAATTAAGGCGCCAAATTTTTTGTCCGGCTGAGGGAGCTCTAACTTGCTAATGGGACTATGATACATATGTACGCACATTCAAAATTATCTCATACCTCCAAAAATGGATTTTTAGACAAACGGATTCTGATTTTAAATTGAGTAAAGTAATAAGCAGTTTCCCCATAACTGCATTTAATAGAGTGGTAAGAAATAAGTAACGGCATTCGAAACGAAAATAGAGCGAGCGGTTAGCAACAGCCAAATTCTCATTTCACGAATGAGATCTCCGGCTATTCATCTCAGACCTTTTCAAGTAAAAAGAATGCGTGTTTAAGTCTTAAAGATTTGTATCAATTACCGTCAAACAAAATATTTTTAGCTTTTTTTCCTTTTCGCTCAGTTATTTTCTGAACCTCCCTTTTTTGAAGCCTTTGCATAATTAATGGGCGTAATAAAATTCGAAACTGCAGTACGGAACGCTAATGTAGAAAGAGGAAAAAAAGCTAAGATTGTGAATGAAAAGAAGTGGCTGGCTTAATTTGTGTGGTTAGTTGATGACTCGCCTTCATAAGTGAAAGACGCAATCGCCACTTCCTCATTTGATGTCTTCGTCAGACTGCTACAATCCACGCCACGCACCCTCTACCAAAAAAAGGGACGATAAGAAAAACTTATTCTTGTCAGAAATTTTGAGTGCATATTGGATTGAAGACGAAGATAACGTTACGATCTTGAAATATAGAACTTGAAGCATTAAAAAGCTGCTAATTCCCTGCTTGAGTCAGGTGCTTTGCCTTTATGCAAAATCTGTTATCAGTTTTAAGGTATCCCTTATGTGGCAGAAGGACGAACTTGTGTATGGGCTTGTTGCACTTGCGTGAGTTCCAACGTTTCAGCTAGTACAACTTCAATAAGGTTTTACGCCTTATTTATGCAGTGAATTATCCCACAGGAACATATAATCTTCAAGCAAAAACGGGCAACAGAATTAAAATACTTTATTCTATCTCACCATTTGTGAATGCTAAATTAAAATATACTTCCACAAATCTACCGGTCAACCTGGACCTGGTTTCAACACAGAAACTTCTTTTCACAGCAGTAATAAATTCAGCAAATTAAATCTAACCTATTCAAAGACTGCAAGATTTCCTAACTCGAGACAGGATCTAATCAAACAAACAGGATACACAAACAGGATCTAACCCATCTTTATCTAGCCTACGTCTAACGTTGAGCAAAAGCAACTTTAGCGTCGACAGTAGTCTTTCTTCGATAGGCAGGGTACTGCAATAAGACAAAAGCTTACACTCATAATACATACATAAAATAAATAAATACATAAAATTTTACGACATTTATAGAAAACTGCTTGCTATACAAAATCTGCAGAAGTTCTGGAATGAGCGAACCTCGTGATGGCGAAAAAGAGGCAGAAGGAAAGAATTAAATTAAATTGACATTTCATTAGTAAATTTAAGCATAAATGCCGCAACTTTGAAACCAAACAGTCAACCGGTAGTCTAATGGCTGCTAATAATGCTTGACATCCTTTCGCGTTGCCAACAGTCAAGCCGGCCGGGGCCTACCGGTGCGGCAGAACGGGGGTCCAGAATTTAGGGGGGGAGCAAAAATTATTAGAATTTAGAGAAGCACGTTCGTTGCGAAGCATATCTTTCTCCTATAGGTCGGTAATCTAAGTGGAACCTTATTTTCTAGTCCAAATGGGGGGCACCTTATCTTTTTCTTTCAGTAAAACCAATGTTCTTCCTTCTTTTTAGCGAATGCTATTTCTGAATTTTATCAATTTACTTTATTTCGATGACATGGAAATAGTTGTAATTTTATTACTCTGTAAACAAAACTCTCTAATCCTTGGTCCGAGCAACAAAATTTTTAGATTTTAGTGAAGGAACTCAGCAGTAGAATTTAAAGACAGAAAAATTTAGAATTTAGGAAGGCACCGGACAGCAGAATATAGGACTCGCAGAAATTGCACCGGCAGGTAAAATCCCTGCCGCCAAGGTTAACAAAATTTATTATTACTTCCTTGTACGAAGTAAAAAGGAAGGATTGTAATCGCGAAAAGTTTCAGGCAGCATATTTCAACGAAAATATCCATTTTGACCGCTATCGAATGTAATTTAACGATGGTTTTGCGTGATATCTGTACGTAAGGACAGAATAAAATACTCTTTTCCTTCAAAAAAATTATAAAACTCTTTTAAAATTAATTCTGAAGAGAATTTTTCGTGGCGTCTGTACGAACGTATGTACGTACGTACGTATCTCGCATAACTCAAAAACGGGTAGCCTCAGAACGTTGAAATTTTGTATATAGGGACTGCTATAACATGTAGAGGTGCACCTCGTATTTTGGTTGCAATCGGCCGCACCAAACGTATATAAATATATTTATGTAAAAGTAAGGAGGCTGCTAACCTTCAATACAGTAAAGTTTTTGTATAAAAACTTTAAAACTTAAAAAGGATGGAGATAATATATAAAGTGGGTACATTAGGTAAGAGATAAATAGCGCTAATAGCTGCTATTTAGCATATCAAATGTTGTATGATCTTAAATCCATTTAGTGCGAATACAAGTTATTATTACTTGCGCAATTGCTGCAAAGTTAGTTAATAATAATTTATTTCCTAAACAGTATTGATTAATTGATTATATTATCTCCTAAGTTTAATTAAAGTAGAATTATTTTAAAAGTGTGCATCCATACTGGTAAGTTATATTTTGAAAGATGTTCCACTCTGTCACCCGGCTCAGTGATCTCAGTTTCTTTACTCTTATATGTTTGTAAATTGTACATTTTTTGCTTTAAAAATGATTGAATTATGTTGTTCTTATCTTCCGGTTAAGGTTTTTATGCCTTTAGTAAATCTCTATGCAATATTTTTAGAATTATCAACAATTTTAAAGTTGTTTAAGTACTTCTCTTGATGGCGGCCATTGATGTTTACATTTGAAACAGGAGACTAGTGGATTTGTTGCCAATCTAGAGAAACTTAGCTTCGCAACAATAAAGATAATCATTATTATTTCCATTTAATCATTTATTATTGCCAATTAAATCATGCTTAATTCTTTCTGGAATTTTTCGAGGAAATAAGTGTTTAAGATTTACTTCGTAATTTTTAATATAGATATTTTGAGTTTTTATGTATTTTTGCCTTCTTGCGAAGTGAGAACTGAATTAATTAAAGGAGAAATACTCAATCGTCTGTGAAAAACTGTTTCTTTTCTTTTTTTTTTTTTTTGTTTTGTTTGCTTAATTTCTTTTATACATCATTTTAGCTTTGTTATGGTATTTAAATAGAACATGTGGCAACGATTAGATAATTCTATTCTTTAAATGATATAAATTTTGTGCATTATGAGTTATAATATGAACGGAATATATGAGTTAACTGTTATATAATTATTGGATTGTATAACAGTTAACTTAGTTTCCGTTATATAATTATTATATAAGTCAACTGTTACATAATTATTAATACAGTTAAGTGAATCTAGCGCCAGTGTGTCGCTATGGTAAACAAATACTAGAGTGAATTTTAAAGAATGCATTTATTCTATTGTGGTTTATGCGCTGTCGGCGAACTAGACTTATTTCAATCCAATAAGTTTAAATGAAATGCAAGAAAAAATGCTTATAATTTAATAACAAGGTCAAGCCAGCCGGCCGGGCTAAGTAATGTGGTGTACACATCAGAATTTTTAAAAAATTTTTTTATTAATATTACCATCGTCATTACTGTGACAAGTTTTCTGGGGAATGCAAATGTATAATTACTTTGCCCTTGTATGGCCATGTAATGTCTCGATTTCGCTGTGTTGCTTTAGATACTTGCGTAATCCGCACGATACCTGATTAGTCTATGCAAGCCGTTCCGGTGTCCGGTCTTGCTGTCACCTGTGTAATACTATAATAGTTTTGACTATCCAGCTGTGGCCGAGTTGTTAACTAGCTGAACACAGAGAGTTCGTTTCGAGGCCTGGCGAATGGGCTGATTTCACAGATTCTTTCGTGGTTTTTTCCGCATTTGAATACTAGTTAGTTTTCCTAGAATTTCCTCCATGAAGACATCCTTTCCGTTAAACAGATGGTTACGTGGCCAGAGCGGACAGTGGTTACAGCGGACACTGCGAAACTCATCGTGGTCAGAGCGGACACATTTTTTTCCCCATCATGGAACAGATAAAGGGTGCAGATAAATAAGTAAATAAATACTTTTAAAAATCACAAATATAGTTTAAAACAGTATTTTAAGTGGCAAATCTCTTTCACGTGGGATAACGTTTTTTTCACCGAAGTTTTCTGTTTTTGCACTCGATTATCGAATTACAAGGATAAATACATTTTTGCCAATCAAATTTAATTATTTATATTAAATTGTTAAGATATTATAGTGCAAATGCATTTTAAACATAGCAAAATGTAATAAAAATAAAGACTTTCAGAAAAATATTTAAAAATTAATAGTAACAATAGAATGAAGGGTATGAACGAACTCCAGGGATTTTGTGGAAAACTGTATTTTAGAGTCAAATAAATATTAGAACAGATGCAACTGCCATAAAATTAATTAGTTTCATTAATGTAAGTAAAAATTAATACTAAAAGTAAAATATATAAAACAGATACAAGTAAATAAAAGAAAAATAAATACTAATTAACCTTTATTATAAAGGCATAAATATAATTTACCATTGGATTTAGTCCAACCTAGTTACAAAACTTAAAGATTTCAGACATTTTTCTAAATTGTTTGATGTTTCGAATTCCTTAAGAATGTTTTCAATTCTTTCATCCAATTTTACGTATGCTTTTTTCCTTTTTATTCCAGGGTCGCCTAATTCTCTGGATTTCAAATTAAAAGACACTTTTTGTGTTTCTTCTTTTAGTATTCTGACTAATAAGTGGACATTAAGCTGGTTTCTGCCAGTGTTTGCATTTAATTTGAAATTCCACCCTTCAACAGAATTATTTGTCCTATGACGCTGTCCATATACGTTCCATACTTTAATGGGCATATTTGGATTGTCCATCCACTGCTCGGCAAAATAATCAATGAATGTGGTAAGTTTGTCAATGCTAAAAGCTTTTTCCCATACAATGCTCCAAGCATCATGTATGTGTTCCATTGGCAAGTAAGCTAATGCAGAAATCATTCTGCAAACATTTCTTATATCTTCGTTCTCTTTATATTCCTTTACTAGACCCACTTCTTGTATCTTACGCCACAAACATTGATTAAAATGAAAGTTACAACCGGAAATAGTCGAACTGGGAAATTCTAACATAGAACTATTGATGGCTGCGGCTTCAAAATCCAATTTTATAATGTCCGGCTTCCACTTAGGGCACCAACGTTTCACTTCCTGAAGCATTGCAATGTAAGTTGCTTGTCTCTTATCAGGCAGAAATGCAAAAAGCGCTGGGTAAACGTTGGTCTCAGTTGCTGTACTCCTTAAATCGACGTGTATTGTATATATTTGAGCAAATTGTTTCGGACAACTTTTAAATGTTCCATCTAAGAAAAAAGTCTTTCCATTTTCCAAAAGGTACAGAGATTCTTCTCCTCCAAATACTAAAATCCTGTTACCTTGGTCATTTTTAAAGTCTGAGCGAAGAAAGTTTTCTCCATTAGAAAGCTAAAGTGTATCGTTTGCAAACTGAATGTCATTGGCATTTTGGGGATTTTGAGTAGCTCCCAAAGCCTTTCTTCTCTCCTTACATAAAGCAGTTTTGGCATTGGAGTATGTCGGTATTTTAGCAACGAAATCATAACCTTTTTGATATAATTTGAAAGTTCTTCTTGAAATATCTGGGGAACGGGAACTGATGTTTCTTCTCGGACTCTTTTTCTGCAAGTCTCTAACTTCCTTTTAACTTCGATCTCAGCAACGTTGGGCGGGCAGGAATGTTCAGTTTTCTTCAGTACTTCGTACTGAAAATTTGTCTTCACATTTCCTTTACAATGATGTGTCTTTTCTTTTACACATACCCAACTCATTCCTAATTTATTTTTTCGGTGTAAACGGTGTGGCTAATCATCTACAACTAAACATTCTTTTCCTTTTTTTGTAGAGAGTAATTTTGTTGAAATGGCTATGGGTTCCATCACAGATTTTTTCGACGATATAAAACGACATACACACTTCAGGATCAAACATCTACGGAGAAAATGAGAAAGGCCTTCTCTCTCAAAAGTATCGGCTTATCTCTACAGCAGGTGCAAAGCTCGAAACTACACAATAGATCACATTTGACTGATTAGGGAAATAACACAACAGGTGCAAGAATGTCCGCTCTGCCCCCACTCAGCTCCCCTCACGTGTCCGCTGTAACCACTGTCCGCTCTGACCACGTCCGCTCTAGCCACACCACCAAACAAATAGCTGTCTTACTTCGTCGTTTTCAAACAAATGAATGTAGTTCTGGCCTTCTTCAGAATTTGTTAAGAATGTCGACAATCCCACTGAAGGCTAACTGCTGCTTAGTTATTATTTCTCAAGGTCTGCCATACGCAGTCCTCATGAAATTCTGTTATATTTTAAGCCCTAACAGATCATAAATAGGCCAAATGTTTTACAAATTTTGAAACGAGCCCACTCACTTTTGACTGCCTTTAATGTATAAAAATTATTTAATTAAAAATGCTCTTTGGTTTATTCATATTCGACTCTCAATTGCGAAAATTTTGGCTGAAAAGTTTGGACTTACGTAAAGTTTGTCTCGCATAAAGCGCCATATTCAATTTTATTTAAGTTGAGAATTAGATTGGAGAGTTGTTGTTGTTAATGCTCACTTGTCTCACCTATAGTCAGCCCAAGCCCACGAAACTTCTCGTGACAAGGAGTGCATGTTTACGTCTGTCGTTGGCAATAACCTTCAGCACCTTACAGGTGACAGTGGGATTTAGCCCAGTTTCTTCCCCAATTTTGATCTAGAGTATCCTAGGGAGTAGGGTCCGAGGGTCTCCCACCCCACTTCCCCTACCACCAACCTCTCACGAGGAATTTCAACTCGCCGCATATTTAGAGTACCCCCATGCCTCACAGACACTATACATTTACAAACATGCATGCCTTCTCTGGGGGTGTAATTTTCTCGAAATATTCAGCGTTAATTCTTTTGTAAGGATTATGTTAATTTTATTAACAGTTAAATTTTAAGTTCCTTTCCTGTCGATTCTTAACTTCAACTTACTACTTCCGGCCAGAACGTAGTTTTAAAATCACGTCTGAACACATAATGGGGAAGAGCAGTATTTAATCGCGAAGTTCTTCGGTCTTTTAGGGAGAGAGTTACCAGGTATTATGTCTGCACGCGTCCGCCTTTTTAGGCTACTCTCTCTCAAGCTATTTTATGCTCGGCCGTCCTTTAGGCCTTTGATAGCTTTGCAGTCAATTAACTTAAAGTGGCCAACTCGGTTAGAATCTTAATAGCTTTGGCTATATCTCTTTAGTTTAGATTAGTTTTAGTTTAATTCTTAGCCTCTTAAGTTCAAGACCAAGTGTCGGCTTTTATTTTACACTCCAAGATGGAGTTCTGTTCAATCTTATCTGAATAATAAAGGGTTATTTACCTTTCCATCCTGCTGTTTCTTGTCACACGAACTCAAGCGATTATTCGCTTATCAGTTCTTATTCTTCACGTTCAACTGTAACTTAGCATTTACAAAGTGAGGAACTCTACACTTTTACTATTTTCTTTGTATTCATTTGCTAAGAAGCTTCATGAATATTTTATCTGCATGCACAAATATCGCTGCTATAAAATTACATTTATCATTCTGATAAAAGTGTGGTATTCTTCGTGTGGATTTTCGGAAACGAAGATTTATGTAATTGTTAGTGATTGTATTTCACAGTTAGCCTCTTCAATGATAAAACATTGAGCTATTACTGGGTAAATACTTCAAGCTTGAATAAGTTATAGATTTTTAAATGAAATGGAAACCTTTCAAAAGTGACGTCAAAAACTCAATCGATGGAGTGTAAAAACTCGTGCTCGTCAACCAGTCGCAGCTTAATTGTTTAATAAAAATTTTCCATTCCCATAATAAGCGCAGGAAATTGATTTCAAAGCCACCCCTGCCCCGGCAGAACGAGCTTGTCAAGATTGCTCGTAACAGCTTCATGTCCCCGGAGGGCGGGTTGCGTCCCGCCGGCAGGAGGAGCGGAAGTGATTCGGTCTGGTTGAAATTGCATGCGGCGCCTCACAGCCGCCGACCCACATTATACGCGCGTTCACCTGTCTGCGCCCCACTCATAATTACCCGTTCCCCAAGTCAGGAACCCGTACGTAGGATTGCTAAAAACACAGATGTATTTCCTATTTCAAAGCGCCAAGAAATATTTTGCAACGCAAAAATTTTTTTTTATAACTTTTATAAATATTTTAATGTGTATATGGACACAGTTATCCCTATCTGAAATATTTTAGCAGTAATGTACCTTGCAAAAGATTTATGAAATATTTGTTGCGAAACATTCATAATATCAGTCTACCAAAAAAGCTTATATAATGGGAATTAGTATTAGCTTTGTTTATTCGAAGGAATTTTCGATATCTCTTTAAGACTTATTTTCGGCAGTCGGAAGCAGAAGAGCAAAAATATAATTTTATTTGAATGCGTCAGAAATGCTATGTAATTTCTGTCCAAAAGACTGAAACCCGTTGTGTTCTATATAAACATGAATTTGTCTACAGAAAATAAAATTGAGGCGGGGGGGGGTGCGAATAAGTAGATTTAAAGAAAGTAGGGAATAACTGGGTTTTGAATTTATTGATTCAATCATGTTGTTCTCCATCTTTTCAGCAAAGTGAGGTTTTGCTGTATTAAGGTTTCACGCCAGGAATTTGAAAATGATAGAAACACTGTTTTGAATGATTGGAAATTTCGTGTAAGAAATTCTCTTTAAGGCGTGTTTAAAACGTAAAGTTATGCTAATATCCTTCGGCTATTCTCTTGTTCAACATTAAAGAATGACTCATATTAATTTAAAAGTGAATACTGCGGTTGTAAAGATGTAGGTTTAACGCGACCTCAAGGCACTTATCCGCTGTAGATGAGTATGCTATGGCTGTGTAAGTGCGCCGTCACATAGTAAAGATAAGTTAGTATTATATGTAAATTTCTTTCACGGACTGGAGGAAACGGCGTTCGCCAAAATCCTCATCTCTTTCTTCTTGCTTAAAAGCAAGATTGCTACAAATACATAGTAAAGAGCGACATTTTTAAAGACTTTGTGAAAGAAACCTATTCCTTTTTTTATGCTTTTTCAGTTCAAAGCTATGTATAACTGTTTGTGACTCTTTTTATTATAAAAGTGTCTACATATTTAAGTACTATTCTTCACTGCGTGTAGATTTTTACTAATACGAGATCTAGTTTAATGTATAGTTTTAACATTCTGAAATTTTATAGATCTTTGGTGATTTTAAATTGCACTTTTATGGTTCATGAACCATGCATAACTGTTTGCTACGTGAATTGCTTTGATAAATTAAAGAAGAGCTTTAAATTATGTTTGCTGCTTAAATTTTGTTGATAAATCGGAGAAGGTCTTTAGAGAACTGAATGCAAGATGCTTTTTTTTATGTTGACAATACCTAAATAGTCAAGAAAACGCCTCGTAATTGTTCTGCTTTTGAAAATGTTTAAAGTACTGTTTCCGCCAATAGGTAAATCTGTCGTCGAATTGGGTTTGGATTTTAGCAAAGCTCACGAGATCCGTTTGGTTAAGGGAAGGAATGCTCTTCTAGACGGTTTTTCTAATATAAATAATCTCATATTCACATTATTCATGGGGAATTCCACGAAAACTTCCATGCTTCCTATGGAACCTTTTCTGCGGTCAAACTAGCAGTCGGAATTACCAATTTGGAATCGAAGTATCAATGTTCAGCATTTTTATTGCTCGATGGGCAAGGCTACTGTCATAATGCAAGATCAATATAAAAGGGAAATGTATTCCTTTTTATATTTATCTTTTGTAACTATGTATTATCTGTGAATTCTTAACTGTTTCCTTCAGCTTTAACTCTTGGAGGTTAAATGCTCATATTCATACGGAAAAGACAAAAACTGCGTTATATATTCTGTGGTTCATAAAAATTTATATGCATTTTCTAAAATCAGAGGTTGTTTAGATTTATTTTTGAAAGCTTCTATGTTTAGTTTTTAAATAATCTGTGTTAAATTTTATAAGTTGCCGCTTATTACGTAGTGCCTTTTTGCTACTCACGAAGATTCCATTCATTCTTTTCCTTGTGAATTATATCAAATTCGTTATGGAATGTAAATATAGAGTCATTAATATATTATGATTAGAGAGTAAATATAGTGGATTTTATATATAACTACAATTGTTATGAATACTTTTTTGCGGATTGCTTTCATGTTTCAAGTAATAAATTTCATCTAAATTAGGTCATGCTAAAATGGCAGGTACGGACAAACTAAATTTATCATTAGTTATAATTTTCTTTACTGCATAAAATCCTAAAAAACTCATCAATATTATCATTATTACATTATACCATTAATATTAAATTAATGCTATCATCATTCTTAAAATAAAAAATTCAGAATTTTGCAGCCTGCCCATCTACCCGGCCATTTATTTTGCTTTCGTTTGACATCAAGATGTACCAATTGTTTACTACTTTTTCATTGGTAGTTTAATTTCTACTTCCTGTTTTCTACTGTGCAACAATATAAGCATTAGTAATCAGCGATCAGAGTAAATAAACAAGGAATTTTTCGAGGTTTAATTTTCCAGTTCCCGTTATCTACTCAGTAACAATATAAAATTAGTAATCAGAAGTCGGAATAAAATGAGCAATGAAATAAGCAGAGCGGCCTTGACTTTGAATTGTTTATCTTAAGTTTGCTTTGGCGTCCTAAGAGATTACAGAATTAAGTTCATTAGCATCCGTAAGTGGTAGATGTAATTTCACCATTCTAATTGTGAAAAATGATTCGTGGAGTCTTAAATACTGTCTAGTACATGTGAAGATAATTAATAAGAAGAATAATTTTTTTAAAGATACATTTTATTAGCCTTAAAGAATTCCGAAGGAAAACAGCAATTGTAAAAAATCAAATTTTAGGCTGAATATTTAATTTTTGTCGTATGTTCGAGTTATTTAGAAAACTATTGGCGATCAATGAAAACACCAAAACCTTTCTATTTTATTTCCAAAGCCTTTTACCATCTTTTAAGGGCTTTTAAGTGCATTTAAATTGTACTAAATACTCGTATATCATCGTACAACGATTTTTGTTCAAATATATGATAATAAACTTTTAAATATACATCTCATTTAAAAAGAGACTGTGAAACGAAAAAATGGAATCGCAAACATGATATTTTAAATTTGAAACTGACCTCCACTGCGTTTTTTGTTGTTGCTGCTGTTTTTGAAAATATTCAAGGTACATACCGAATCTTAAATTCCAGTTCTGAATTATGTCCCGGGGTGTTTTATAGATGTATTTATTCTCTCTTTCTCTCTCTCTCTCTCTCTTTTTTTTTTTTAATTTTATCCTCATTTAGATAATTTATGTGGAAGAGTGGATTATATTTTCTGCATACATATGTTATATAAATCATCGTGCATTTAAATGGCTAATTATATCTTGGAACAAATAATTCCTCTCCAGCTTCCATCCACTTGTTTTATTCGAAAAATTTAATGCTGTTTTTTTCCCCCTTATAATTTCTTTTTCCTTTCAACTATTCTTAAATTCATGGTAAGTAGCGAACCTTGATAAAACTCTTTATTTCGAATTCAGGAAAGATTACCGTTACGTGAAAATATGTTGCTCTTGCTGTGTTTTGATATGTTTTTGAAGATTTATTATTTTCGTTGCGTCTGTGTGTCGTCAAGAAATGCGTCTTTACAGAAATATGCTTTTTTTATGCACTTAGTTCGTGGTAAGTTTGAATATAAAGGAGATATAATCTAAACATAAATTAACAAATTCTAGTCATAAACTGGGTTTGGAGCAACAATCCGTGTTTTAATTTTGTTTTTCCTGCATGTGGTATTGAGAGTAAGAAATGCAATGAATAGTGCATCGAGTTAATGTTAGAATGGTTTACGCTTTTTCTGCTGCTATGCTACTATTAGAACTTTCGAGTTTCTGATACTGTTTTACAGTTCGCAAGAATTATTTGCGATATGTTGACTTTTTACATTTAATTAAATTTTTTTTTGTCTCTGAAGGACTATTGTTTTCGTTTTGCGATTTTGCATTGAATCACTATAAGTGTCCGTTTTACTTTTCAAACTGTTGCCACCCAATGTTAGAGTCCTGCATTATATTTGAAGAAATTAAATAATAAAAAATCTGCATAAATGTATATATTTTTATTGCACTGTGATAAAACAACGGTACATAGATCCATCGAATTTTGAATGACGTAATCCTACGAATATGGGCATGTGGAAGACCAAATTTGAAATTTTGAGTTTGTTTTATTATCAATTTCATATTTTGTGAAACTTTAACGAATTTTTGATTAGCAAACTCAAGGATTTCAAAGCGAGCAATGGCAACACTCTGCGGGGGGGGGGAACTTTTAATCTCCAGCGCGCGGAACTGTGTATCGGAAATTCTAAAGATAGGCTCATTTTAAAATTATTTTACGACATTGCTATTGAATTGAATTTTATGGTTTAAGTGTGAAGAACATGATATTTAATAAACAAAAGTAACACACAATACGTTAAAAAAACGCCCCTTTGGACGTAATTTAAAAGATTCAGATTCAGATTTTTTTTTCAAAAATATGTCCATTACATGTTTATTACATAATTTCTGCATTTTTTAATGGAATCATGCTGTCGAGGAATTATCACAAGTAAGTTTAGTATGTATTTTGGAAAAAAAAAAAAAAAAAAAAAAACCATTCTATGAGGCCAGGTACTTAATATATGGTACGAGAAATAGTTTTCAGTAATTGCAAAAACGCTGCATACATTTTAACTTATATCAGTTATATGCATTATTAAAACAGAATAAAAATCTAAATTATTAAGAATGTGCTTATTACTTTTAAATCACTTTGTTTGTTAAGCAACTATACTATATACTGAGTACATTTGAAGTGTGTGGAAGATAAAGACCTTGTACCCCCGTGCTCAAGGAATAGGCAACGAACGCTAAAAGAAAATGTAAAAATGGGAATTAAAATATGTAGTTTATAAATGAGGCAGATTTTACATTGCCTAATGCAAAAAGACAAACAAAATTAGTATAGAACGCAATCAGACTAAGTCGCACCATAGCGCTTTAAAAGGAGGCACGCAGGACCTTTGCGTCATTTCAAAAGCAGCGATAGTTCCGTGTAATTCGAGATAGCCGAAACGGAAAGCATGAGCCAAAGACACCATTTGGCAAGATGAAATACGTTGGAAGTCTGTTAGGATGTTGCGAGCTGGTGCAAAACAATCCGCTGTTGGGAAAGAGCTGAACATGCGTCAAAGTGTCACCAACAGGCTGTGGAATCGTTACCAAAGGGATCAAAACCTCTACAGAAGACGTGGGTCTGGAAGTCGGAGGATTACTACAACGGCAGATGATCGCTTCCTGTTGCTATGTGCGAGACGCCGTTGGTCACAAATAGCACGACAACTGACGTAGCATCTCTGCTGCTTCAGTATGGCCCATAATACCGTGAAACTTTTTCGCGTCGACTGCATGAAGTTGGACTGTACGCCCGACCACCTGTGATTTTGTGTTTCTTGGTCTCCAACGAATATCAGAAAAAAGCGCCGTTGAATTGGGCCCGTGAACATTACAGTTGGACACGTACTCCTTACGCATGAGTCTCGATTTAACATAGTGAAAACTTAATGATATGGCCAGGGACACGCTATCGGGAGTCAAACATCGTCGAAAGAGACTATTACAGAAAAGGAGGTTTACTTATATAGACTGGGACTTTAAAGAACGGTACCGAACTTTGTCTAATTCCTGGGGGCTCCGTCACAGCCGTTGGATATCGTGATATAATTCTACACCCTCTTGTGCCTCCTTGTATCACTGCAGCGGATACAAACGAGATATTTATGGACAATAACGCCTGCCCGCATAGAGCTCGAGTGGTGCGGTGTTATCTGGAGAATGAAACTATTCCACATCTGACGTGACTTGCTAAATACCGAACGTAAATCCCATAAAGCATGTCGGATATGTTTTGACGATAGACAGCGGGTCTCAATGTACCGCCAGACACCTTCCACGAGCTCCAAAATGCATTGCTACAGGAATGGACGCTACTGCCACAACACGCGATCAAAGACATTATTGCCAGCTTGCTTCGCCGTTGTCAGGCTTGCATTTGAGCTAGAGGGTATCATACCCTTTATTAACCTGGCTTTCCCATTGCATATTTCTTCCGACCCATTTGATCTTTCGCGATGTGATGGTTGTAATATATGTATTTTTGTATGTGTTTGCTTTATTGTTTGCTGCGTAGTCTAGTAATGCCGCACAACCTCTTGAATCAGTTTCACGCATATCCGATTAATAGTTTTATTCTGTGTTTAGCTTTATTGCTTATTTTTTGATCAGGTGTGTATTTCGCGTGATGATACCACTTGCCTAGGGGAAGGGATGATATATTCAATGAAGCGTAATATGACATAACATAACGACCCAAAAAGTGTGGTTAAATGTAGTTATTTCTAACGTCAAAATCTTTTTTTATTATTTATTAATTAATGAGTTACGGATGTTGCATTAAGACAGGAATTTAATAATAATGTATGCAAGAATTTTAGTATATTTTAGAATTTTGATTGTTTTCAGCATAATATACACTTCGAAGATTTGATGATATTTCACTTGTATTTTACTCAGAAAGCAAGCAAAATACTCAATAAAAAATGCACTTTTAAATTTACATTTGTTATAAAATCAAGAAAAAATCTTTTAATAAAGAGTTAATACAGTTGCAAATCCATAGAAGGTCGAATTAAAAAAACTATTAATTAATTATAGATTAGAAAAGAAATATATTGGCGAATTTTTCTGATTTTGGACTAACATCAAAATCGAGTTATGTAAGAAGTCTTCAGTTGGTAGAAGAATGGTGTCAGTTCCGTTTTCAAAACTAAATGGCAGAGAGCGTGAAGCTGTTGAAGTTAAGGATATCGGATTGATAATGAGGGAATCAAAATATAAATTTGGTGAAATTTTCAGAAACCGATTTTTGAACCAAAGAGCTTATTTCTGAAATTAAATTCCTTTCGACCACTTCTTAAAGCACCAAAACAACACTTTTTTCCCATTCCGATTTTATATTTTTATCTTTTAATTTGTACACTGCGGTGATATGTCAAAAATTACGAAAAATTCGAATAGTCGAAAACGCGAAAGTTGTCATAAATTTTAATCGGAATTTATTAAAAGGCTGATTGTAAGACAGAGCTGAAAATTTCGCATTGAATTAAATAACTTACATCTGAGCTTAATTAAAGTGCAATAGAACCTGTTTCTGAAGAAACTACACCCTCCTATTTTTAATTCTGGTATTTTTATTTTTGTTCTTATTTTTGGGTTAGCAGTTTTCACTTCGTTTAATCTGCTTCTAAGTAACACGTTTATTTTTAATATTCCATATTCAGTTTTCCTGCATATATTGTTCCGGTAGTCAACATGTAAGACGATTCTACTTTCTTCCTTTCTTTTTAGCTCTTCTCCTTTTTCCTTCCTTTCGCATTTTGCGTTGAATCACTTTAAATGTTAATTTAGAAGTCAAACAACAAGTCAGTTTGTTCGGCGTGTTATTGTATCTTAATCACTTTAAATGTCTTAATAACTTTTCAGATTGTTGCCACCAAATATTATCGCTCCGTATTATGTTTAAAGAAATTAAATAATGAAAAATATGCTTGAATGTGCGTTTGTTTCTCGCATTGAGAAAAAAACCACGCTGCCTAGAGCCATCAAATTTTGAATAACTTAGTCCTCCACCCGAATATGGACCCTAGAAACACGAATTTGGAATTTATTTTATTGTCTATTTCATATTTCGTAAAAAGTCAACGAGTTTTTGATTAAACAATTTCAAAGCGAGCAGTGGGAGAACACTAAGAAGGAAAAAAAAAAAAAAACCTAAAAGGTTTCAGATTTTAAATTACGTCCAAAGGAGCGTTTTCTTAATGTTTTGTGTGTTACCTTTATTTATTAAATATCATGTTCTTTGCACCCAAACCATAAAATTCAGTTCCACAGCAATGTCACAAAATAATTTTAAAATGAACGTATCTTTAGAATTTCCCATACACAGTTCCGCGCGTTGAAGATAAAAGGCTTCCCCCCCCCCCCGTAGAATGTTGCCATTGCTCGCTTTTAAAGCATTGAGTTTGTTAATCAAAAATTCGTTAAAGTTTTACAAAATATGAAATCGATAATAAAACAAATTCCAAATTTAAATTTAGGCTTTCAGATACCTATATTCGCAGTAGTACATTTATGCAGATTTCTTCATTATTTAATTTCTTCAAATATAATACAGGGCAATAGTATTTGGTCGCAACGATTCGAAAAGTGATACAGCCTTTTAAAATTTTCAACGCAAAATCGCAAAACGGAAACAATAGTCCTTCAGGGACAAAGCCCCCTTTGGGCTTCAGCGCGCGAGACTGTGTTTCGGAATTTCTAAAGATACGCTGTTTTTAAATATTTTTAGCATAATGTGGCGTTAGCCCAAATGCTCTCGAAACGGGTATGTGTCTATAAAAGGAGAAACACCTTTTGGGCGTAGTGAAGATTTTCTTTCTTTTTTCTTTTTATTTATTTTTTATCCTCTCTCTCTCTTTTCTTTTTTTTTTTTTAAGAACTTACATGTAAGGCTGGCCTTTCCTGTATAACCTTGGTAATTCAATGTTGTTCTTAAGAAACAAAGTAAAATAGTCTATATACCATATTTGTCATAAAATTAATAAATATTGATCTACAAACTTCTGGAATAACTGCGATTAGAGCCCACTCGAGAAATTCAGATTCTCAGATTCCCTTCCTCCGTAACCAAATTAAAGCCCAGATGGTCTAGATTCGAATAGAGACTGATTTTTGTAAATATGAAATGTAATAAAATAGTATAAACTAACTAAAATAAAATAGTTTAACTAGCTGCTGTGTATTCTACTGTATTTTGTAAAGCAAAAGCTATTGTGATTCTTTCATTTGTCTGACCAATATGAGAATTCACGTACCAAGTCAACGAATTTTAATCGTAGCTTGGAGCGGAATTGCGTCTGTTGTTGGCATGGGCCTTGGGTATCGACCAGATTAGCAGTACAACTTTGCCCAATGCCGTCCCAATTTAAAAGAAGAAACCCCTAGGGTACGAGGGAATTTTACTCCTGTACCCCTGTCACCATGGAGGTAGGAAGTAAGATGGAGTCGCCCTAAAAAAGTTTCTCCGTACCCTGCTCTGAAGCACCGGCGATCCCTACGTGGTGACCAAAACATTGGGTCATTTACCATTGAGTTCTATGAGATTTGACGCGTTCGGGTGTAAATATTTTGTAATTACGTCGCAAATATACATATAAATGTATATATTTTCTTTTTCTACAACACTTCAGAGTCCTATGTATGTGAAAACAACATATTTTTAAACAACATTTCATTCTGAACGGAATTAAATGCTATACTTTTCACAGGACAGTTTTCTCAGAATGGTTTAATTTGAATGAAATATTTTCATAAGTTTTCGTTAATTACATTAGAAAAAAAAATTAAGGTAATTCGATTTTATTCGGTTAAGGTACAAAAATTAAGATCAAAGTTCATTGTATTATTAATATTAAAATTATGCATTATTTCTTTTCTATTTATAGAGCTTCTTCTTAAAATACTTTCTTAAATATGACATGATTTTTTGGCTTCTTTTAAATCGAAAAATGTAAGTCAATTTATAATTAATGCTCTATTCGGTTCATTTTAAATTAGAGAATTATTAGGAATTAGCGAAAATTAAATAGGTATTAAATAGTATTTGACTTTCTCTGAACATTTCTGAAAGGGCATAAAATAAGTTTTTTTTTTTTTTTTTTTTTTTTTAAGTATTATTTAAAACTTGTAACTGAGTTATAAAATGTAAAGGGAATAATTCTTTTAATTATACTTATCACATTTTTTTTTTTTTTTTTTTTTTTTAACCCTTCATTTCAACAATACATATTCCAAAACTCTTTATTACGTTCTTAAGTGCGCATATCATAGCATTTGCGTTACAATACCTTTTAACAGATTGCTTTCCAATACGAACAATTCTTGCTTAAATAGTTTTATAACGTATTTGTCAACAGGATTTCAATTTATGTTTACAATTCAATATTAAGGTTATTATATATTTAGATAACATTTATAATCATTATAAATTAGATACATTTAATCATTAGATTTCTTCACAGTACTTTCACATTTGTTTATAAGTGAATAAATTCTTCATTTCAAATACATTTATAAATAATTTAATGAATATTTAAGTATTTTGTCAAAGGCAGATACATGCTTTTTGCAAGCACATGCATAAATACCCATACATATTTCCTATTTATCATTTCCGGCATGTGCAAATCTTTAATTTCTGTGCATTCACTATATTTTTCGTGTAAAGTAATTTACACTAATTTAGCATACACCCGGAAGTTTTACATAAAAAATATATATGAATATAATTTGAATGAAAATTATAAGTATTATTTTTAATACCCACTCAAAGGTCAGTTTTTCTTCAAAATTCCTCCACGATGGCATCTCTCTCTTTAGGCAGATAGCCCTTGCATGCGTTACTCTATTTAATAAAAATTTAATCTGACCTATGAGCCTAATTACAAATATTTTAACATACATAATTTTATATTTACATTTAGCCATCAAGTTTCAAACTTTTCAAATCTTCTAGAAAATAAATTTTGGTAGATCTCTTTTAGCAATTTTCTTAAAATCTATATTTTTGTAGTGCAACAGCTTAGAATTTTATAAAACAAATTCATAATCAAAATCGCTGTTCTTAGTTATCGAAAAATAACCAAGATGTGATTTTTGCGTAAATGTCGGTAAACTAAACAAATTGCTATTATCCATTACACTATGAATGTTTCTTTCATGTGAGAGTGTCCCTTTTTCGATTTCTATGGAACTGTCGTGTGTCGAAATACTATCAGAATCTTGTCAAGCGAGCTTCTGAATGTAAACAAAGAACACCCCGTCTGGTGACCCAAGCTTCAAAGCGTTGCTTCACTTCTAGCGCGGAATGGCCCCTCCTCCCTTTCCTACCTCCATGCCTGTCACAGACCACTCTACAGAGCTTTCGGCTGTGTAGAGTGACTGTATATCTCTGTTTATTTTAGGTGCCTCATGCCGCAAAGACTTCCAGGCCTTTGCGCACATGCAAACATCCAGGCCTTCTCCAGAATGCAAACCGGTGCCCAGTAATGCGACAGCCAGCAGCTCTAACCACTATAACAATCACTTCGGCTGAAAGTCAAAAGTTAAAGGTTGAAGTTAAATTAAACCTTATAGTTTTCAGTTCGTAACACGAGTACGATTTTTCAGGAGAACTATGTGAAACAAGTCTTATTTTGTACTATACTACACCCTCCTATTTTCAATATTTTTAATTGCCGATACAATAAAGCATTTATATTTCAGTTTACCTAATAAAAGACCAGTTTCCTTTTTTTTATAAAAAGTCCTTGGCTAGTAATGTTGAAAACGGGGATATTTATTTTGTAATCAATGTAGCCATAATATTTTTAGTAACCTTAATTTAAGTAATTTCCTTAGTTTTGCGGGTAATTTTTTTTCCCATTGCATTTTCATTATTTTGCTTGCTAGAGTAAGTAAAGTTTTAATTGAATAAATATTTTTAACCTCCCCCTTTTTTTTTTTTTTTTTTTTTTTTTTGTGTGTGTGTGTGTGTGTGTGTGTGTGTGTGTGTTGTTGTTGTTGTTGTTGTTGTTGTCCAAAGGGACTTTGTCCCTGAAGGATTATTGTTTTCGATTTGCGATTTTGTTTTGGTTCACTATAAATGTCCGTTTCGCTTTTCAAACTGTTGCCACCCAATGTTAGAGTCCTGCATTATATATTTGAAGAAATAAAAAAATGGAAAGTCTGCATAAATGTATGCATATTTCTCGCATTGTGATAAAACAACGGTACATAGAGCCATCGAATTTTGAATGACGTAATCCTCCTACGAACATGGGCATGCGGAAGCACAAATTTGAAGTACGGAATTTGTTTTGTTATCGATTTCCTATTTTGTAAAACTTTAACGAATTTTTTATTAACAAATTCAAGGATTTCAAAGCGAGCAATGGCAACGTTGTACAGAAAAAAGCATTTTCATCTTCAGCGCGTGAAATTGCGTATCGGAAATTCTAAAGATATGCTCAATTTAAAACTATTTTGCGATATTGCTCTTGAACTGAATTTTATGATTTAAGTGCGAAGAACGTGATATTTAATAAATAAAGGTAACACACAAAATGTTAAAAAAAAAAAAAAACGACTCTTTGGACGTAATTTAAAATCTGAAACCTTTCAGATTTTCTTCTCTTTTTTTTTTTTTTTTTTTTTTTTTTTTTTTTTTTTTTTTTAATTCTGTAATTTGTTACTTATTTGAAAGTAGAGCGAGTAGCTTTCGCCAAATATCATAATTTAAACTTCGGGTTTTCATAGTAATTTAGAACGCACTTTACCTATCAGCAGTTAGGTAATTTAGAACGCACTTTATCTTTTAAATATAAAATACTAACTATTGTTAGTTAGAATGTTATATTTATGCATTTATATTTTATTATTTATTATTATTTAATTTCGATGCTATTAGTTAATGGAAAAGTGTAACAATGAAATTCTGTGTTTTCTGATGTCTTCTTTTGAGAAGATTCATATTTGCTTATGCATATATATTCCCTGATGAATTTATTTATGTTGTAGGTACACAAATCTAACCACTTATAATGTCATAGACGATCCGCTAAGTTATTATTTGACATTTAAATATTATTTTGAATTTCGTTTATACCCACGTTCATTTTATCCTTCGCAATTCTTTCGATTGTTTCTGCGTCTCATTAAATAGTTTCAGGAGGATATGAGCAAAAAAGAATTGGCTATATTTCGCGTCAACAGAAAAAGTTGCATGGACACGCGCGCTGTGTGGAACAGACGTAGGGTCTACAAAATGCAAATAAAAGCCTGACTGGAGGAGGAGCGGAAGTGGCGTCGTCTGCAACTGTTATCTCTTTCCTTGCTAAAGGAAGCGCACCATCGCATTCGTGGCACACCATACGTTTCTGTCGCTTTCCCATTTCGCACAGGAAACAACGCGTTGGCTCCGGAATTCTGCTAGCAAACGATGCTGGAGGTCTTTGCAACCCCCACCCCACCTCGAATCCTTTTAAGCTCACAAACCCTTGCACAGCTTTTCTGCCTCATCATATTTTAAGCTTGAAATTTCCAGAAAGGTAAAAGTTATATTACTAAAATGCAATCAATTTAATCATAACACGAATATTTCAAAAGTGAAAATAAATAATAGGATAAATTTTTTTAATTAATTTGTAGTCACAAAATTTCAGGTTATAATCTAACACGCTTTACTTCTGAAAATAAAATTAATATTCATTGCTGCCAACTGATAAAACAAAATCTTTATAGCTAATTAATTAAAACTAAGCTCAAAAATAAATTCAGTTTTAAAATTTTCAGCATTTGTTTCTACGCTTCTTATAATATAAATGGAAGGGGAGGGAAACTGAAAGCCTTCCGTTTTTTACATCCAAAGGGGCGTTTTTTTCATTTACATACACATACACGTTTCGAGAGCATTGGGGCTAATGTTCCTTTGGGCTAAAAATATTTAAAAACATCCTATCTTTAGAATTCCCGATATGCAGTCTCGCGCGCTGGTGATAATTTTTTTTTTCGTACAGTGTTACTATTGCTCGCTTCGTTTGTTAATCAAAAATTTGTTAATGTTTTACAAAATATGAAATACACAATAAAACGAACTTGAAATTAAAAATTCGGGCTTCAAGGTGTCCATATTTGAGTGGAGGACTACGTTATTCAAAATTTGATGATTCTCGGTACTTTTTTTTTTTCACATTGCCGAAAAGGTGCATACAATCATGCAAATTCTTCGTTATTTAGTTTCTTTAAATGTAATACAAGGCGATAATATTTGGTGGCAACAATTTGACAAGTGATTTACACTTTAGTGGTTCAGCGCGAAATCCGGTTTTGAGAATAATAACCCTTCTGGGCTAACGCTTTTTTGGGCTAAAAATATCGGAATATTAAAAAGTATATTAATGTTTGCATTTGAAAATTTAGAAATAAATAAATGACTAAAAGTCGCATGATAAGTGAATATAATTTCAACTACTATTTAAAACTGTTTCGGTATGGCCTTTGTGTTATTGGTGTCAATGTTGAATTTTCCTTTTACAAGTCAAACTCGAATAACACCGACTGAAGTCAAAATAATTCAAAAGCCGTAAAATCAAATATCTCCTCCCCCCCCAATTGGCGGGAACTTAGCCGACTTAGGCTTGGCCACTTTATTCTGGAAGCGCCTAATAGGTACGTCACCGTTACCTCCTACGACTCAGGCCCCTTCAGTACCGCAATAACTCCTAACCTCTATACCGTCTGAGCGGCAAAAACGTGCAATTCCTTCGCCAGGACTCGAACCCTGGACCTCTCGAAAACGCTTCAAGTATGCTTCCAATTACACTACGAAAGCATAGTAAAAAGAAACAAAGAGGAGACCAGAAATGATAATGGCATTTTTGCTGAAGATTCTCCAGCACATTCCCAGTTGTTTGATTGCAGAGTTGTTGTTTCAGTGGGTAACTTTATATTGAGGCCATTTGATGGCAGTTTAGAAAGATTGGGGAGGGGAGAGTAATAATAATAGACTAATTTAAAATTTGGGGGAGGGGGGGAACCACGAAACGCCCATGCAGCCAGCCCGTTTGCCTGGAATCGAACCCTTGTCAGGACTACCAGTGTTCAGCGATTTTACCGCTCTACCGCTGGCATTAATATTGCGTGCGAAATGTTCGGCCGAATTTGA
The DNA here is from genome assembly GCF_044657685.1 of Stegodyphus dumicola. Classification (NCBI taxonomy): domain Eukaryota; kingdom Metazoa; phylum Arthropoda; class Arachnida; order Araneae; family Eresidae; genus Stegodyphus; species Stegodyphus dumicola. The sequence continues at coordinate 137,331,409 of NC_140777.1, forward strand.
GACTTTAATAGCTCCGTTGTGCTGCATATAACCTACAACTGCTTCAATAAATTGAGTACGCTTAATAGCTTCAATAAGTTGAGAACACTCAGCTATTTGGCTTCGAGTCAGCTAATAGTAATGTCACTATTATGCCGCAATATTTGGTTATGGCAAAGCACTCGAGGGCTATTTGCCTAAGAGGAGGCATGCCTTCGTGGAGGACTTTCTAAGGGAAACGGGCTCGTATAAACGTTACACATGGGGAAAACCACGAAAACGCTCATGCAGCCAACCCGTTCGCGGAGATTATGCCATATCCATAATTTGTTAATGATTTAGCCCTAGTTACCTAAATGTTGACTGTGATTGCTAGGTTATTATACAAGGTTGGCATAAAGTTAAACACAGAACATTTAGACAAATTCTTATATCAGTTTCCGTGTGATGTAACAATGGCTAGCTACCTAGCAACGGGAATTCGGCGTATGCAAGTTCTGATGGCTGTATAATCGTCTGAACGCACCCTTAGGGTACCATTCGTTCGCATTTCTTTACCTTCCTCACACAGTGCCAGATTTTAAGAGGCGGGCTGTGCAGGTAGTCCGGTCCGATTCTGGCCGGGGGGGGGTTAAGATGATGCACAGCACATGGGTGGCCAAATTTAAGGGCGTCTAAATGATTATCAAACATATTATATTTCTGTAAAAAAGGGTGGCCACTTTTAATCTACTTGTGGACGGCCGAAGATCTAGGATCGGCACTGTAGGTAGACGTTGAAAAAGATAAGTTAAATAGGCTTCTAATATGTCAAACAATTAACTGTTTATCTCGTTAAGATTATATTAAAATGTGTCCAAGATGACTTCTGTTGGGGACATGCAAATGTCTTCTGGTATTGATCACGAACTTATGGCACTTTTAGACTGATGAGATTTAAATGCCCTCATTCCATAAAGATTCTAGGATCGAAAATCTTCGGACCTTATCTAGATGAGCATTTGAATCCATTTGTGTCTTATCTAGTCTTTGCTAATCATCATACAGCCCACGTTGTTGACCATGCAGGGGGGGGGGGACATGAAATTTCCATTCACACAACGCTCTTCGTTAGATGAAAAGCGAGTTAATAGAGAAGTTATTAATGTTAAATTATGCTAATTAATGTAAAATTGCTGGTCTGTGCCGGCACCTTTGACAGTATGTTTGCAATTAAGAAACTTTCTAAGAATAGCAAAAGGTAAGGCATGAATGAAATCTTTCAAAACATTTCAAAAGTCACTTTTATCTTTTCACCCCATCCAGTACAAACTGGAATAGACATCAAGCGAAAATGAAGCAAGGATTCGGCATCCAAAATAATAAAGAAAGGCCTTCGTAACAGTTGGAAAAATTTATTATGCGGCAAGGGAGGCGAACGGGGGCAAAATTAAAAAATGCACGGGGGAAAGAAAGATCTCGCGAAAATGCCGTCACGCGATCACATTTCGGTGACCTTCGATGAATCAGAAAACGAAAAAGTCAGGAAAAAAAAGAACTTGTTTCACGTGTCAGATAATAACATAGCTCCAACCACTTTTGCGCGCACACACGATTTCATTTTTTTTTCCTCCCTTGCTTCAGAAAAGTGGCGAAAAAAACACAAATTCTTCATTAAGTGAGAAAAATGATAGCTGTGCTATGTCTGTTAAAGAAGTCTTTATGTCACTATCGCTCCCTTAAAAAAACAAACAAACATCCTCTGACAAAATGGGGGAATGAAGTGTCAGCCCCGGGGATCATTTAAGTTTGGATAACATCTTTCCCCTTCATTATCTCATTTAGAAACTCTTAAGTTTTCATATGCTATTATTGGCATATAATATTGCCTTAGTGGAAAAGAAATATATTTCTATTATGATATCAACTGAATGTATTCGCTGCTTTAACAACAGCTAAATATTTCTGTGTTGGCCTTAATAGTTGTACGAACATGTATTATTTATCTCTTAAAATTTAAAGCAGTGTGTTGCTTAGGATGCATTTTACGCCACTGTAAAATATTTTGCAATTTATTGGAAGAGCTAAACGAGAATCACAGTAATTTTTATAAATTTACAGGATTAGATTTGAAGATTTAAATATAGAACCCTCTTCTTCAGCTACAGAAGTGCGAATAGCGAAAGAGAAGCCAGTAATAATATAACATGAAAGGAAGAATAAGAGAAAGGAAGGCAAGCAATGAAAAAATCTGATGTGTACACCACATGACTTCCTTGTACGGAATATTAAATTATACGCATTTTTTCTTGCATTTCATTTAAACTTATTAGATTGAATTAAACCTACTTCGCCGACAGCGCATAAACCACAATAGAATAAATGCATTCTTTAAAATTAACTTTGTTTACCATAACGACACTCTGGCGCTAGGTTTACTTAACAGTATTATATTTCGTTCATATTATAACTCAGAATGCACAAAATTTATATCATTTAAAGAATTATCTAATCTTTGCCACATGTTCTATTCAAATACTATAATAAAGCTAGAACTATGTACAAAAGAAATTAAGCAAACAAAACAAAAAAGAAACAGTTTCTCACAGACGATTGAGTATTTCTCATTGAATTAATTCAGTTTTCACTTCGCGACAAGGCAAAAATACATAAAAACTCAAAATATCTGTATTAAAAATTACGAAGTAAACCTTAAACGCTTATTTCCTCGAAAAAATTCCAGAAAGAAGCATGATTTAATTCACAATAATAAATGAAGGCGTTATCTTTGTTGTTGCGAAGCTAAGTTTCTCTAGATTGGCAACAAATCCGCTATCCTGCTGTTTCAAATGTAAACAAGAGCAATGGCCGCCATCAAAAACATTATTAGGCTTAGCGGCACTTAAACAATTTTAAAATTGTTGATAATTCTAAAAATATTGCATAGAGATTTATTAAAGGCATAAAAACCTTAACCGGAAGATAAAAACAACATAATTCAATCATTTTTAAAGCAAAAAATGTACAATTTACAAACATATAAGAGTAAAGAAACTGAGATCACTGAGCCGGGTAACAGAGTGTATATATATACTATAAATATATTTATATATGTTTGGTGCGGCCGATTGCAACCAAAATACGAGGTGCACATGTACATGTTATAGCAGTCCTATATACAAAATTTCAACGTTCTGAGGCTACTAGTTTTTGAGTTATGCGAGATACGTACGTATGTACGTACGTGCGTACGTACATACGTTCGTACAGACGCCACGAAAAATTCTCTTCAGAATTCATTTAAGTAGCTTTATAATTTTTTTTGAAGGAAAAGTGTATTTTATTCTGTCCTTACATACAGATATCACGGAAATACATCGTTAAATTGCATCTGAAAGAGGTCAAAATGGGATATTTTCGTTGAAATATGCTGCCTGAAACTTTTCGCGATTACAATACTTCCTTTTTAACTTCGTACAAGGAAGTAAAAATAGAATGTAAGTGTTACACTCACAATATAGATGAAAGCTATAAAGCGTTCTGTTTGTTTGTTTGTTTTTGTTATTGTTATTTTTGTTAAACATAGGAGAGGAATGCAGCTTAAATAAATCGGGAATCGGGAAATAACGAATGGCACGATTTGCGCTTCAGTAATAAAACTTTAGCATATTTCTGCGCAAGAGTTAATAAACTGATCGTAAAGTTCTTACGTTAATTACTCAGTTATTATGATATTGATCTTTACTATAACTTCTTTCTGTATTCCTCACTAGAATTCAAATTCGCTTTGTATTTCAGCTGAGGATCCGAGGAACAGAGTTTCCGTTACTCGCGTAACTCTGTCAAACATTTGCGGGCTCTACCTAAAAGACATTATCCTGGCTTTTGCAATTTCTCTCTCGATTGCTTACTTATGGGCCATTCAAGTTAATTGAGTCAGCTTACAGCTTAGTTTATTGCCTGGGTAGTTTTAGACTTCTTTTTCCAACGTGTAAATTTAAATTTCTATTATTAAATTACATCATTACAAGTAGTGATTTATTTGTAGCATAAGTTGTGCTTTTTCTATTAAAAGTTCAGTTTAATATCAGTGTAGAATTTAAGAGCATTTGGGTTTTAACAGATTCCTTAGAGGTACATTAAGGTCTTTTCTTTCAGTTTTGCAAATATAAAATAGCTGTGCATCACATAAACTTGAACACGGTAGTTTGCGAGAAAAACAGCTATCAGTTTAGCTATAAAAATTCACTGTACATTTTTAAAATTATTTATTCAAATTTATGAGTTGATGCTATGATTGTTCCTTTCTCTCAAAACATTTCCAGCATATTTGTTTCGTTTGTAAAATATTTGTATGATTCCAGATTCTCCTACATTTCATAAGCTATCTTAATAAAGTCCTTTGCAAAACTTTTTCCAAATTCCCCCATGCATGGAACTTAATGCATTCATCGGAAATGGAGTATCTATCTGTCATTTAGCTGTCTAATCACCGAAAATTCTCCCCAGGGTGCACCGCAGGGGGACTACCGAATTACACTTGTGAGAAAGGGGACACTCCATCCCAGTTTTGATGCAAAACAACCACGGGAGACAGATTTGCAGGTCTACCATCCTTCTTCCCCACACCAAGCTTCTCGAGAGGACTTTCAGCTAGCCAACATTTTTAGTGCTCCTGTGCTGCACAGACACTAGAAAAATCCAAGCCCTCTCTGGAATTCGAATCCGAATACAACGATATGGCAGTTAGCATTACTAACTTTTATACCGATCAGGGTGGCAACAATTTGGGTGTGGAACTAGCGGGTGCTTTTTTGTTAAATATTTGTACAGGTAATACGCTTTGGAATTGGATAGAGTTCAAAATTCATGCATTAAAAAAAGCTTTGTATTAAGGCTTCGCTTCGCAGGTTTACCACAAGCACTTCCAAATTTCGGAGAAACAAATTCAGCTTGGATTTCTTGAAAATCTCATTTTGAAAGATCATTTTTGCTGAAAATTTTTATGCATATCCGTACATAAAGGTTGCTTGAAACAGCATTAATGCCAAGTTCAAGAATATATGCCTCCTTCGTTAAAGGGGGAAAAAAATTGTTGAAGGAAAGCAGAAAGCACTGCCTGTGGAAGAGATGAAACTGTTTGGTGCAATTTGGGAGCAAAGCGTCTTTCAGTCTGCTCCCAGAGGTCGCTACCAGCGAGAAGAGAAAAATGAGAGGAGAACACAGGGGGAAAAAGATGGTACCTGCTCATTAGAGGCCCATTACGGCTCATTAGTGGCGTCTAGTTCTGCCTTTTTTGGATGCTCCCAGATGAGGGGTTTTTGCGTTGGATTTATAGTGGTCGCTATTCAAGACGAGCATCGCCATTTTAAGTTCTATATAATTCTCACAAATCATGAGGCCTTTAGGGTATTATTAAGGGGAGAAATGCGACTTTCATTGAAACAATAGGAAAGAGTTTTCTCATGAGATAAGTTAGAAACCTGGCTCATGATTGAAAGACCATTCGAATTTCGTGACAGGAAAGACTTCTGGCGCCTTACAGTTGAAAGCAAAACAGAAAACATATCTGTATACATGTGTACGTATGTGTACCATCTTCATACGCGTAGATTTATTAGCAGTAACATATACTGCATATATTTAATAACAGAAAGGTTTCCTATATCCACTTTGAGAAATATTAGAGTTTTTGTCTGTAAATTATCTGGGGAATATCATGAGGATGACATATACGAGTACATGAAAATATTTAGGGGTTATTAATACGAACTTATGCTGATTTTCGTACAAACGTAACTTGTTAGATAAATACATGCTCGTAAACAAATTTATAGCTTAGTAGTTCATTATCTCATTTTACATGGCGAAGAATTAGGTTTGAAGTATTAGAAAAACGCGATTTAAAAGTATTATAATAATTAAAACTTATTGTTGAGATTTTAATTATTTTTAATTATCGAAATCTCTACATGTAATATAAAACTAATTTTATGGGGTGTTGGAACTCCAAAACCTTCAAAAAATTGTGATTTCGGATTTTTGCATTTTCAAATTCTCTACACTTTTATCTTTCTAAAAATACCATTCTTTAATCTCTACGAAAATTAGAACTATAAAAAATCTAGTTTTAATTTGTCATAGACAGCTATGACCAATGAGGATTTATACATGAAAACGCGTTTTATCCCCAAACGGGATTTTTTTATACTCGATGTATCTTTTCTCAGGAACTACTGCTGACAGGTATCTAAAATTTTTATGGCTTATTTATTAGGTTTCCTAATATTTACTGAAATGAGTTTTATGTGATAAACTTAGGGGAAAAAATTAAAAATTTTTGTGTGTGAGAAAAGTGCTATATTTTACTATGCCTAACAAAATATTCTGTAAATTACTATAAAATTCAAAATGTTTCAAAAGCTCATTTTAGTATAATCGGATAGGTATACTTTAATTACACGAAAAATTTCAAGCGTGTATCTACAGCAGATTTTGAGAAAAGGTGCACCGGAAATAACCAATTTAACATTGTCGGTATAGGGGTTGCTGATACCCCTTAAATAAATAATAACATGGAAAAGCATATTCGCATTGATTTTCCAGCATTAAAAATGTTAAAACCTGCATTGTGGATAATGCCAGTGAAAATTAATTTGCAGATTTCTTATTGATTTTTATTTCTTTTGAAGAAGGTATATATGTGTAGTCCTGTGGAGATCAGAACTAGAATGCCTGAGTTTGCAACAGGATGTTCATAGAACTTACGAAAATTGTTCTCTGAAATATTAAAGCTAGGTTAAAAGGAAATACATAATTTGAGCATGAATTACCTAATAACTTTCGATATTACTGCATCTGTTTATTTGTGATTCGAAAAATTATAGCCCATCAGTGGCCGAGCGGTAAGATCGCTGAATTCTGGTATTTCGACTCGGATTCAAACTTTGGTGAATGGGCTGACTGCATAGGAGTTTTCGTATTGTTTCCCATGTGTAAAGTGAATACCGTACAGTTTCTAAACGAAAGAGTCCAAGTCTAAGAAGGTTTCTAAACGGACAGTTTCTAAAAGAAAGAGTCCAAGTCCAAGAAGAAGGTTTCTAAACGGACAGTTTATAAAAGAAAGAGTCCGAGTCCAGGAAGAATGTTTCTAAACGGACAATTTCTAAACGGAAGGGTCCGAGTCCAAGAAGAAGGTTTCTAAACGGATAGTTTCTAAAAGAAAAAGCCCAAGAAGTTAAAATCTTCCAAGAAGGGCCCTCTCGTGCTTTGCCGTAATTCATATAGCCCAGACTTCAAGAAACTAAAACAAAATCTTAATTTCGAGCTGTAAATTATATGATCTATGATCTAAATTATAATTTAACTGGATTTCCGAGTTTTTTGAGTAGTGGATCCCTCCAAACGGAATTTTTTCCAACTCTTTTCTTTCCCTATAACCATGACCCACTTTTTGATTTTTATTCTAATCAATAAGTAAGACTTCTTATTTAAAATAGTAGCTTACACTCTATCATAACGAGATCTACTGCTTTATTATCGAGAAATAAAATTCGAGATTCAATGCCATTATTCTGTCTGAGGAAGAAAATTGCGATTGCAATGCATTCGCCAGTCAACCAACTTAATGAGGACCCCTTTCTCCTGAAACTCGACTGGCCTTGAACTCGTTGAGACCGTCGATAAGCAGAAGAGGACTTCAAAAACGGCCACTCTCTTTATTATTTGGTCGAAGGAGATTTTCCTTTCCAGTGTGGATATTTTATGTGACACTTCACTCTGGAATGAGTGTCAGTGAACGCAGTATATCTTTTGGGTGAAAAAAAGATTATTTTGTTGGCGCAGTGAACGTCTTGGAGATTAAAAACTCCAGTTGAGTGGGAAAGAGCTGAATACGGCAAAAAGACGGAAAGGGAATTCACTGGTGAACGAAAATTGTGTGAATTTCTCTATACTGGTTATTCATTGTCAAGTTAACGAATATTTAAAATGAATTCCCCAGACATTCAAAATGGATGAAATAGGGTTACTTGTTCGCTCCCCAAAAGATCGTGGGTATTTCCTCTGAAATTTAATTAATTCATAATTAATTCTGTTGATAAAAGCATTATATAGCTTAAGGTTTTATTTTAATGGATTCATGAATATTACAGTCCAAATATTTTCTGTAAGGTACCGTTTATAAGAAAGTCGGTAGCAGAAAAAATGGAAGTATATTCATTCCCAAAAAGGTTTGAAAATAAATATGCCATAAATTTTCATCTTATAGAATTTGAACAGTTAAAGGCAATGAAGGGTAGTGCCACTAAAACTGGATATAACTTAATCGATGAGTACAGAACGCCTGAAACTGGGCGTCACTCTTCTCTTGTTTGGGATGGTCTGAGTTTATTATGCTAAGTAATGCATTGAATTATTATTCAATACTGTTTTCTGATATATTATTGTGTTTGCTTTCTATGGTGCAAAATGATATATGAATAAAGTACTTTCACGAATGCACTCTTTTCTAAAAATGTGAAGCTGAAGAAATGCAAATTGGCATAACGTTAGTAAATTTGCAAGAGTATAGTTTCCGACGTTAAACAGTCCACCACCGGTCGAGCGGTAGTCGCTAAACACTGGTGGTTCGACTCCCGTGAACGGGCTAGCAGCATGGGCATTTCGTGTTTTCCCCATTTGTAACATGTATATGAGCCAGTTCCCTTAAAGTCCTCCACGAAGGCATCCCTCCTATTAAGCGGATAGCCCTCAAGTTCTTTGCCATAATCAAATACACACACACTAGCGTTAAGCAGAACCTCCTTCGTCAGTTGCAGGAGTAAAAAAAGAAGGCGCGCGCACACATGCACACCCCCCCCCCAAAAAAAAAAAAAAAAAAAAAAAAAAAAAAAAAAAAAAAACCACTTGTGAATGTTTTAACTTAATAATAAGGAACGACTCATCTACTACTATTTATTGATTGAAAAGGGAACGAAAAGCAGTTTAGAAAAGTCAACAGTGTTAAAAGGTATTAAATCAGGATTGTTAACCAGAAACGATAAAAATTATGGACCTGAAACATCTTCAAAAAATCTAATTTACCAATGGAAGACGTTCTTTAAATAATTTTCGTACAAGGGAAAGGGGGAGTTAAAAAAAGTTTTTCTTTCTCCTCTCTCTCTTCCTCCTCCTTAGCCCAACGTAGCGTTAGCTCAGAAAGGCTATTAATTTCGTTTTGACATTAAGCGTCGATTCACTTTCTGCATTGATTCACTTTTCAAACTTTTGCCACCAAATATTATCGACCTGTGTTATATTTAAAGAAATAAAATAATGAAGAATCTGCATAAATGTTATCATGTTTCTCGCATTGTGATAAAATTTACGTAATCCTTCTTCGGATATGGGCATCTGGAAGCCCAAATATAGAATTTATGAGCATTTATGAGTTTTGATTATTTATTCTTTTATTATCTATTTCATCTTTTATTATTTATTTCATATTTTATTAATTATATACATTTAATATTTAATATTTTGTAAAGATTTTATTACCTATTTCACATTTAATATTATCGATTTCATATTATTAGGAAATCGATAATATTAAATAATTATTCATTATCTATTTCATATTTTGTAAGGCATTTATGTGTTTTTATTAAGAAACTCAACGATTTCAATGCGAGCAATGGCAACACTGTACCGGGGGAGGAGCATTTCTATCTCCAGCGCGCGAGACTTTGTATCGGAATTTTTTAAGATATGCTCATTTCAAAATTATATTATTGCTGCTGAATTGAATTTGATGGTTTAAGTGCGAAGAACGTGATATTTAATAAATAAATGTAATACACAAAATGTTAAAAAAACGTCCCTTTGGACGTAATTTGAAATCTAAAACCTTTCAGATTTATTTACTTTATTTTGTATGTGTTTCTGTAAAATTAAATGCATTCATTTATTTTATATTTAATAACAGAATCTTTTATTATCTTTCAGGGGAGATAAGATGTTACTGTAACCAAGCGGCATGTATATCGACAAGTTACATGTGCAAATCTCAATCATTATGTTACAGCGATCTTGAGCGCGGGATTCACGGATGTTTAGAAAGGAGACGCTGTGGCGGGCTACGTTGTTGCCGAGAAGACATGTGCAATTACATTCATGTGAACATCCATGTACATACACATAGAGCTCCTATGGCTGGTACGTTACGTGCTTCTTTTTCTTCATAAAACAAAACTATACGAAATGCTTGACTTCTGTTTTTTTAGTTTATTGATCTGCTGTTTAAAACATGCATGTGCAGTATTGGTACGAACATAAGACACTCTCACACGTAAGATGTCCTTGTATTTCCGAAAGGAATTTACAAGCAAAAGGCAAAGTTTGCAGTCAAGTTGGCCTCACATGAATGCGCTAGGTATCTTGGAATTTTTCTGCAAGATAGTCATAAAAATGTCTAAATAGCATTTAAATACTTCTCTTGAGGTAAAATTAAATAAATGCATCTGTTGCACTAATTATCTCTAAAGGTGACCGGTGTTTCTGAGAACATAAGTAACGCTGGTTTTGAACATCACGTTTGTAATACGACCAACAAATTCATGTAGGACCGTGGACCGTGAGGGTTGACTGTATATCTCTTCTCCTTTAAAAGTTAGGAGATAAGTGAGATATTATTTTAATATGCTTCATACCCATTTTAAATTGCATCTTCCTTCCCCTATCCTTTTTTTTTAATGCGAAGAAAAGCTTTAAACACAGTTAAAAAAATTAATTGCTATAATATTGCTTAATGGCAAGAATAAAAATTATTCTCTAAGGTTTGAAGCAAACTGGAAATGAAGAATTATCTCGTACGCCGAACTTTCCTGTTCAGGCGCCAGCTACGAATTAATTCCTAGAACCTTTTTTTTTTTTTTTTACCTACGCCACATACGATCAAATTCGTAGTATTTTCATGTTTTTTGAAGGTTGGGAATTACAAAGAGACACAACAGTTTGGAGCAATTCAAGAGTAGAGCAATTCAAGACTTGGATTTCAATTTGAATTTCAATTTGGACTCGGAGTTTGGAGCAATTCAAGACACAACAGTTTGAAGCAATTCAACAGTTTGGAAAACTGTAAAAATAATGAAGCAATTTATAATAACAACCGCCAACTTTGAATAAATACACTTGTTGCGATTATACTCGTAATTCGCGCTGTCATAAAACATTTTATCGCAGAAACCGACTGCGATATAACTCGTATAATTAATAAAGCAATAAAAATTATCTAAATTCAATATCTTTCTCGTAAATGCATGTTTTGTATTTTTTTATTTTACAATTAATTAATTAAAATTTGTTGGCGTGTTGGAACCGTTTTTGAAATGTCGCTCGGCAGCGAACGTGTTAAATTATTTACTCCGTATGAAAACTTAAATGTTTAGCAACCAAAGTTGATGATAAATGGAGTTGCAAGTAAGAAACACAAATTAAGCAGTTGTAATTTTATATTGATCATTGTTTAAATATAAAACTAGGCGGAATGTTTTTAAGGTTTCGTTATCTTCAGCTTCCATTATTAACCCCCCCCCCCCGTATGGGGTAAAATCCATCTTGAGTCTTTCGTCTTCTAGGTCTAGGGATATACTAATTTCTACATAACTGTATCGTTGCAACTCTGAATTTCCTCCAATAGTTTAATGCCTGTGAGGACAAGCATTGCCTGCATTGTAGTGGTTTTCTCAGCTCCCGTAGGGGGGAGGAGTCAAGCCTCGGGGCCTCATTTTGAAAGACTTGTTTGTATGGCTATAGGTAATCAAGGCCTCACGACAGTAGCAAATTAATAGCTTGACGTGTAAATTGTAGTTTTATCTAAAGTTTCTGTTTTTGTGTATGTATATTTTTGTATTTTCTAAAGCATAAAGCATTTTGATGACGTAATTTTTTTTTTTTTTTTTTTTTTTTTTTTTAGATATTTATGAAGATAACGCATCTTTAAACTCGGAAAAAATTGCTTTAATGGAGTCGACGATGAACCGAGAAACGTGGTTTAAGGCAGCAGTGATTGCCGTACCCATCGTTGGTTTATGCATTTTAATACTTCTCGCCTTGTTCGCTGCGAAAATGCTCCGCGAGGATGCCATGCGACAAAGGAGGCTTCAGGAGCTTCATAGAATTTATGGACATTCCCTTAAAGACAATCTTCTACCTTGGAACAAGGAGAAGAATACCACAATCGTCTAGTCCTGGACAAATATCATTTGTCCCAGTCAAAATATAAAAAATTAAGAGCTTTCAAATAGTAGGAAACTGCTCATCCCTACTAGTGTATATGTATACCATACTTTAGGAGGAGTGAAGTGCCTGTTCTACGCACATATTTTTCTATTGTCTTGGCTCTTTTCACACCAAGACTTGACGACATTGGTCCATTTACTCATTAACTTTTGTCTGTTGGTTTCCGATGTCAAAAGCTCAATGGAAGATGATTCAGTTTGAGACAAGCTTTGAACGAGTAGTTGTTAAAAGAGAGCACGTTGAAGAATCTGTGCTACCATATGTAAATTAAGCAAAGGACGTACTAATAAATTATAACTTTTTCTACCATTGTAACTTTTACCATGTTTGTTCATCACCATTTTCGTAGTTTTTTCCCTTTTCATTTCGTAGTCTATTTGTAAAACCGAAAGACGATTTGCTGTTGGATACGAACCATTGAAAGTACGATACTTCAGAATGGAAATATATTTGATAGAAATTTATTTGAGTGCATGTTGAATGATTCTGAAATTTGAAAATATGTTTGATATTAGTAAGGATTCTTTATTTTTCTCTTGTTTTGGATTGCGTGAAGAAATTCCAGATGTGAAGCTTAATGTTGATAAGTGATTTATAACAACAGATTCTTAATTTTTTTTTGGGGGGGGGGGAAGAGAAAAAACACTTCATTCTTATAACCAGAGATTAAAAAAAAAAAAAAAAAAAAAAAAAAAAAAAAAAAAAAAACCCTATAATTATTTAAATATAGTAGCTGTATGAATTCGTACTTTTAGTATGAAATGATTTGTTACATTTCTTAGTTTATTTATGCAGATGTAGTCTGGAGGTAGCCATATTGGCCCGTATATAAGATGATCTTTATAAAGACAATTTTTCAGTTTCAAAAGTGTTTCCCAAAGTTATAGATAAGATGTTTTCACGTGTATGAGTTTGATGTGTTAAAGATAATCTAAAAAAAGCATAATCAAGTACTCTAAATGCTGTACTTTAAGGCAAAACTCGGTCAATATCTTTTGTAACATTAATGAGAACTAAATTCACCATTCTTCTAGATGATTTACGTCTGAAGAGCTGGTCATCTCATAGAGGTGATATTCTGTGCTGATACTTATAAATGTTCTTAGAAATAGTCACAGACCTTTAATAGTATAGATTTTCAGATTTTCAAAGTAAAATAAAATATTCTTATTGAGAGACTTAAAAGGTTATTAGGTAGAGCAAACATATATTTTTTTACATTTTGTGTAGTATAAATGCAATATATTTTGTAAATTTTCATATTAACACATGTAAATATATAAACGCCTATAAATAAATTGTGTACTTATACAATTTTTTATGATACAGAATATTTTTTGCCACAATTTTCAAGTTCACCTAAGAATTTAAAAGCTAAATTGTTTTGATTAAAGCTGTAACTCCGTGAGAAAGTAATGTTAAAATTTTATGCGAATACAATCTAGTGTACTTATACATCACGTACTTCTTAGTTCTGAAGTTGGAAAAAGTGCCGATTACCATGTAATGAGATGATTCTATCTCAAGAATCTTTTCCTGAAGTGCCCAAACAATATATATTTGCATATTATGTATATAAAATGTAGTTGGTTTTGTAAGAGAATGTCTTCTTGTACGATACTGAAGTATTTTGGTGATAATAAAGATATTTATTACTATTCTGAAGTCTCTGTGTCTTATTCACTTTATTCATTTTTCATTCACACCTAGTTTATTTTTAATAAAATTTTTAAGAAATAAATAATTTTATTGTGCTTTTTGAAACTGTAACGAAGATACTTAGAAGCTTTCAGGATGCCGCACAGTAGGAAATATTTGAAACAATTTCTATTCGCGCGTCAATGCATGCAGATTAGGGAACAGAGGACAGAATAAAGATTTAGAGTTTAATTATACAGGGTGATTCTAAATTACTTTTACAAATCAAGAGGGGTGATAGTACTCATCCAGATGAGCAATAATTACCATAGAACATAGAGTCGCTTTCCACTCTGAGAGGCAGAAAAGAAGAATATTAGAATTCCAATCTGAACTTTACAAAAGTTTTGGAAGAGCGAATGAACGAGACCAAATGTTGCACAATCAGTTTAGTGAGAAACTCGCAGAGAGTGCACAAAACGGATAAAACCGAAAACTTGGCGTTCGGGTGTTAATTCGAGCTGACACTTCGATGGCAAACGCTCAAATGCAACATCTTTGGTTGGCAAGGTCTCAACCTCGCAAACGATTGCAACAAGTTAAATATGCAATTAAGGGCTGAATATTATCAACTAACTCCAACGTCCGCTGCATGCCGAGATTAGCATGAAAAGTTCATGCTGCGTTCGGGCTGTCAGAACTTTCGTGTCCCATAGAAGGGCGCTTCAAGTAGAATGAACGCAGCAGACTAAGTCCAGAAAGACAGGATAGAAGATGGCTAAGAGAAAAACAACTTCTACCTTGATACATGATATCAAAGGTAATTCCCCCCTAATAATTTAGATAATTTTTGCAATCATTTGCGAGGTTGAGACCTTGCCAAACGAAGATGTGCATTTGAGTATTTGCCATCAAAGTGTCAGCTCGAATTAACACCCGAACGCCAAGTTTTCGGTTTTATCCGTTTTGTGCACTCTTTACGAGTTTGTCGCTAAACTGATGTGCAACATTTGGTCTCGTTCATTCGCTCTCCCAACACTGTTATAAGTTCAGATTGGAATTCTAATATTCTTCTTTTCTGCCTCTCAGAGTGGAATGCGACCCTATGTTCTATGGTAATTATTGCTCATCTGGATGGGTACTGTCACCCCTCTTGATTTGTACAAGTAATTTAGAATCACCCTGTATATTAATCAGGTATCACTGAAAGATATTTATTAACATAAAAATAAACAATATAAAATATAATTATTCCTTCAACATAAATAAAAAATTAAAATTATACATGCATTATGTATAATGTAGCATTTAAAGATATTTATTAAAATAAAAAATAAATGATGTAAAATATTAGCTAAATAAAAAGTTTAAATTTTAGCGCAAACGCGATCCCTGTACCGCTCTTCTGAATATCTCAATATCAGGGGTATAATTTTTTACTTTCAATTTGACCCATAATTCTGAATATTCAGTTGTTAAACGACTTCTTTGTGGTGACAAAATACTTTTCATGTAAGATTTGTTCACATAGATATGTGGAACCGAAAACGGAAAGCAGAGCGCACTCGATTCTATGGACAATAGCAAAGAAGTCTAGGTAATTGGCATTTAATTAGTGTGAATGCCGGTGCTTCATACTGCATCCGTTTCAAAATAGGTTTTATATATTAGCCCATATTAGCCAAAAAAAAAAAAAAAAAAAAAAAAAAAAAAAAAAAAAAAGAAGAACAGGAAGCAGCAGTTGCAAAGGACATAGGAAAACTAAAACTGCTGTCATAAAATACCATTTACCTACATATACATTTGTGAGCCACATACCATTTAATGCGAAACTTAGTGGAATAAATGAAAATGGTATAACACACACTTATTCCCCACTTTTCCCTTTCAAGTCCCGATAAACTTTTTGCTTTTGCTGCTAACATGACTGACTGACAACATACTGTCCGAGA
The DNA here is from genome assembly GCF_044657685.1 of Stegodyphus dumicola. Taxonomy (NCBI): domain Eukaryota; kingdom Metazoa; phylum Arthropoda; class Arachnida; order Araneae; family Eresidae; genus Stegodyphus; species Stegodyphus dumicola. The sequence continues at coordinate 137,347,236 of NC_140777.1, forward strand.
GAAAATAATGATTCCTTACATTCTCCCCCATTTAAAGAGTGACTGGTTAGAGGTGAAACGAGATCCAGCTCACCGAATCCAGATGTTGGCGAACTGCCGCCCTGCATATTTCAGTTCGAAAGCCACTATGGGGTCGATTTCTTTTGGAGCAGGAACGCTTTTTTGGATATGAAAAATCATATCCTCTCCGGGATTTGGATGATGAACCTTGCAGTTGCTAACTTCAGGTATCACACCACGAGAGTATGCATAGCGGAATGTGATAATTCCTTACACAGTAAACCAATTTATATCGCACACATACATAAGCCGCGCAACCGGGATAGCGACTCTGACTGCCGTACCGAAGCATCCGGGTTCGGACCCCCGAGAAGGTATAGATGTTTGTAAATGCATAGTGTCTGTGCGGCATGGGTCACTCTAAATATGAGGCGAGCCAAAAGTTCTCTCGAGAGTTTGGTGGAGGGAAGACTCCCGGACCCGTCCCCCCCCCCGGGTGCTCTTCATCAAAATTAGGAGTGGAAGTGAGCAAAGTCGTATCCGTATGGTGCTCAAAGCTATTGCCAACGACAGGCGCAATCTTACAATCCTTGCCACGATTAATTTCGTGTGCTTGTTCTCATGTTACTGTTCAGATAAGTCACAACAACACAACATTGTTTGTTGTTATTTGATTATAATATCGTTTAAAATAACAAAGATAAAATATTTTGAAAGACGAAGTTAAAAAAAAATTCGAAATTATTTTATCTTTTAAAATAACAAAGATAAAATATTTTAAACGACGAAGTTTAAAAAATTCGAAATTATTTTGTCTTTGTTATTTTAAACGATCTTACAATAAACAATGTTTGTTGTTATTCAACGTTATTTATTGATTAATTTCGTGTGCTTTTTCTCATGTTACTGTTCAGACAAGTGAAATAAATCACAACAACATAACATATACACAAACAAATTAAGAACTCTGAAATTATAAAACATAGTGAAGCCTTTTTATGGAATTCACCTCATTAAGATGACCACTTCTGAAGACCAGCATCTCTGAGAATATAATTTAAATAGGAATATTGCACATTTTTAATATTCACATTCTTGTATGTATGTATGAAATGTATCTTTCTAATATACGAAATGTACCTTTACAAACAAAATTACTTTGCAAACGCTGCGTAATTGAACATAATCGCTTTAGAAAAGTTTCACTTATACTTCAGCAATGGACTGGCTCGCTAATAGTAAAGCTTTATAGAGCTAGGCTACCTGCTTATGCGGAAGGATGCCATTATGAAGAAATTTTTTTTAAAACACTTACCCACATTTACTGTCGAATAAAAAAAAATTTCTATTTTAATATCAGCATTAAAAAGCAAAGAATAATAGGATAAAATTTATATCTGGTATTATTAACTAACTTAAGTATGTGGAAATATACTCAAAATGGATATTATTGTCTAACATGATAGAACTTTCATCTTTTTTAATAAATGAAAATTCTTACAGGTGTACGTAGCGTACTAATTTCATCGTAGCCATAATTTCCGTACAGGATTTCTTAAACTGTAAATTTTCAGAGATTTCACTCATATCAAACTTTTCGGAGATTATCAAATAAATTCGCGAATTTCAGACATTTATCTTAGTGGTTTTATAATTTTCATTATAAACGGAATAACGATGCTGTTTTAAAATGGAAAACCTCAGTGTCGGTGTTAGACTTTCTGTGCTTAAGACTTTCTGCAGCACAATGCAATCTCAATGGCTCCTGCATTTTGCCGCCTAGTGTCTTGCTAAATTCTAAAATTTTGCCGCCTGGTGAGGCTGCACCGTATCTAGAGCTGGTCCTACCTGTGTTTGTATATACGATTTAAGAAAATTCTGTCCGCTTAAATGAAAATTAGTATCGTACGTAACGACCTTCATAACATTGAAAAAATTCACTGCTTACAAAATTAATAATCAACCTTATTAGTCACGCATTAATTATTTATATTACTTACTTCATATACCGCTGACGTTTATCAAAGTATTGTCTCAACCGCGAAATCTCGTGCCTATTCACGATTAACTCGGTTCGCACAGCTGAAGTACATAAAATTTCATTTAACGATAGTCAAATTCATAAATCAGTAATTAAAACAAATAGCTCTTCATTTATTTTCTAATGAAAAGTTTAGTGCTGCCATCTATTAGCAGATATAAAACCATTAAAACTTAACGCAACATAGTATTGATAAAGAATTTAAATGTTATGCAAATTTTTGTTTTCAAAAATAAATAAGTACTGAAATGATATTAAAATTTAAGATTTCGCTGAATTTGATGCGTTAATTTCTTCCGCTGTGATTCCATTCAATAGAACTCAATTTTTTTTACTCTAGCTGACGAGGTTTTAAGCAGTGCTGCCATCTATTGAATAATTCATGAAGCTTTATTAAATATACGAGAGAAAAAAAGAAATTTTTTTGGAAAAAGAATCTTGAATTTTCTTTAAATATTATTATAAAATTCTTAAAAAAGTTCTTACTGTGTTACGTTCGACTAAGAAAGTTTCTTGATGATGAAACTGAAATTTCAATCAATTATATTCAATCATTTATTAGTATGATTTAAAAATTATTTATTACTTGTAAATGAAGAAAATTTCGGTAATTACTATGTCAAAGTAAACAAATGAATACCACCTTCAGTTAATTACACAAACACCAGCTCATTAAGGCTGGAAATTCGCAGAAGAATTAACTAAAATCTAAAACTGAATAAATGAAATTCTTCAACTTTAATCTCTGCAGTTAAATATGGGTTTAAATTACATTAAAATACGATGCATTTCCTCCGTCGCAGGAAACTTTCGGCTATAATATTTCGCATGTATCCACTTAAGGTTAACAAACCTTAAATACTGTATTAATCTTTCCTCTAGTACTTCAAGTGAAGTTATACCTTTTTTTTATCATAACATAGCAATGATTAATTTATGATATCAGGTTTAATTGAAATACTGAAAGTATCGAGAATAGCTTTATTTGCTGTTTTTGCTATTAGCATTAACATTTGACTTGAAAATATATTGTAGTTATCTTTCAAATGCAATTCCCCCAATAATGATGCTTAACTTTTAATTCATTTATGATTTCTTATTTAATTGAACGATGATGTAAACAAACTTATGGTTTGCAGTTAAATAATTTTAAATTATAATTAAAAATTGACTCCAAAATTATATGACATTTCGTAATTTATAAAATAATTTTCAACATATTTCGAACTTTTTTTAACTTCGTCTTTTAAAATATTTTAACTTTGTTATTTTAAACGATATTACCTTAAAAATGTGGTTAGGAAATAAAGTTAGCATTAAATATGGTATTTTGTATTAAATTATCATTGCAACAAGGAATTTAATGTATTGCTTAATATTTTATCGTGATCTGTTGAATATGCTGAAGCATGACCTGCATTTTTTAAAGAAAACAAATAAATAGATAATATGACTATGTCATTATGTGCCTTTTGCTACACACTCTAAAACTAATACATTTTTTTGCACAAAATAAATAAGTAAAATTATCAGATATCGGTAATAATTTTAGAAGTAGGTGTTTGCATAATAGAAAAAGTGACCAGTGAAGTGTTCTAAATGTTTTACGTTTTTTAAAAGTTTTTCAAATGCAGTCGAGATAAAATGTCATAAAAGTATTACTAATTTAAAAATGTTTTAGCCGGATTTCTGTATTTAAATCGAGAACTGTGAGTGATTTTTTTTTTTTTTTTTTTTTTTTTTTTTTTTTTAAAGTCCAAAAAGGTGTTAGCCCGAATAAGCTATTATAGTCGAAACGGGATTTTGCGTCGTCCACTACAACGAGTCATTTTAAAAATTGTTGCCACCAAATATTATCGTTCTGTATCATTTTTATAGAAATTAAAATAAGGAAGAACATGCATGTGTGTATGTCCCTAACATTGTGAAAAAACAGCGGAACCTAGAACCATCAAATTTTGAACAACGGAGTTTTCCATCTGAACATGTGCACTTTGAAATCCGAATTTTGAATTTCGAATTTTATGAATTATTATTTGATAAAAGTTGAATGAATTTCTGTTAACAAACTCAGCGATCTGAAAGCGAGCAATACTGTACGGAATAAAACATTTTTATCTCCAGCACGCGAGACTGTCTGTCGGAAATTCTAAGGATATGCTGTTTTTAAATATTTTGTCATTTTGTATTGAATTGAATTTTATGTGGCGTAAGCGCGAAAGATATGATATTTAATAATAAGGTTAATACAGAAAACGTTATTAATGAAAACACACACACACAAAAAAAAAAAAAAAAAAAAGGGTTTGTAAGCCATCTTACTAAGAAAACTGATCATTGATATGATAAACTGAAAAAAGACAAAAAAATAGAAAACTGCATGCCAAACACTTAGCACTGCTTCTTTAATTCTAAACATATGCTGCTATGCCGCTTTTAAAATTTTTGTAATTTTTCTGCTGAATGGTATATGGTGTAAATGCAACGAAAATTATTCTTAGTAATAAAGCTAAAAAGAAACGAGGCAACAGCATAGTGGACTAAAAGAGCAACGAGAGCTTAAAAACCTTCAAGAAATCCTTTTGATTGATCGTTAGAATCAGATATTTTAGCTTTCAGAGTTTTCATTCTTAATTTTATTTTTTATTTTTTCAGTAAAGATGTTATTATGTTGATTTTAAATGATTAAGAATCTTCTTTCCTCCACTATAATGTTATTTTTAATTACATAACATTAATAGTACATTTGTTCAAATAATTGAAAAAATGTTTGCAGTTTCCAGAAAGCTGTCAAAGTTGTGAACTATACTTTTAAAATATTTAATAAACTAGTAAAATCCAAAGAGCATAATAGACTGTGGTTTGGTTTTCACGATATATTCCACCAGTAGTTGCATTCAGAATGGTTGAACTTGCTAATACACTGTTATTCAAGAGAAGAAAGCTTGTCAATTATCTCATTTTTTGATAAGTATTAAATTTTAAATTCCCATACGTCTGTTAGACGTTCTGATTAAAATAAATTATGTTTTATATTTTATTTTTCAGTTAAATTAGACATTTATTCTTTGTTTTTTATCCCAAGTTAATAACATATTTTTTTAGGCAATGTCCATCAGTATGTGTTTTAAAAAATTTTATTATTTATTAATTATTAACCTTTACTTCAAAAATAGTCTTTAATAAACAATATAGTTTAGATTAAAAGAATTGTTTTCATCCTCTAAATTTTAAATCTATCTCTATAATCACACTATCATTTAAAAGCTGTACATTTTAAGGGTGAAGAAGAGATTTAAATGCAGAGAAATAAGAAATTTATCAAATCTCGAAATCGAATTCTATGTACTTGCGACCTTCAAACTTAAGAAAGAAACCAGTTACAAAATTGCCTCTAATTACAAATATCTTGAAAATTCCTCAGAAAAATTAATTAAAGAATACTTTTAATTTTTAGACAGAAAATATGTCTGTTCTACGACAGCCATCTATACTACTTAAACCTGAAAATTTAATTTTTAGTGTAAATAATAAGCCATGAAAGATGGTTATAATATATCTAAGAAAAAGGCAAATGCAAAAGAGGGATAATGAGACTTTCCTTTAAAATGATTCGTAATAATTTATAATGTATTATGAATTAAACTTGAATGTTTGGGGATGAGAAAGAAATGCAAACTCTTATGATTTTCAGAAGCACATTTGTTTATGATATAAAGACTTTGTGTGCCTTAAAAATGTTCTTTATGAGCCTGAACCACATAAAATAATATTAATTCTAAAACAATCATTGCGCAAAATTACCTCAAATGATAGATTAGAAAGTCCATTTATGGTCACAGAACGGATTGGGCCTGTATTATTACTATTATTACTTTACATGCAATTATTGATTAAATATTTAAATAAAATTACCTAAGACTGGAACATGTAGCACCCTATTAACTTATTATCCTTTTAATGCATGTTCCTATTAATGCACAAAATACACGAATAAAGCGAACAGTAGGTGATAGTTTATTAGGATTGGTATACATACTTTTTGCATATAAACATTTAGGTACTGCCCTGTCTTGAATCTCACGTTTCATGGCAATATTTTGCTTTTCTGGGAGCAATCGTGACAAGAGGTCATTTGAACTGTCTGCTTGTTGCAGAGATTTTGTAAACCAGGAGTACCTAAACGAGATCCAGTATGTCGAAGTAACAGATTGTTTAAGAAGGCTATGTAAAGATTAATTTCATAAAGAAATAGATTTTCATTCATTCGCTTACCAAACTATTTATCTAATAGGTTGGATATTTCTGGTAGAGGTACGGTACTCTGAAAATATTGCGTTAGGTTGCTTATAAAACTAGCCGGAACACTTCTAAGCTGTCATAAGATGTCTTCAAACATTAATACACCCGCTTTTCTCCAAACCATCTACCTTCCTATGTGAATTGGTGTTAATCGTGTAGAATTTCACTCACAGTTTTTTATAGCAGGCAATTGCTATGTTTGCGGGCGAACTTGTTGTGATTGCATTACAAATAGTTGCTATTCAGAAGAGCAGGATTTTTTATAATTTACTTCTACTTACTTACTTGAATATTTTTATTATTTCCTTCCTATTTTATTTATTTACTTTGTGCATTTCTTCTGTCAAATTTCACAATGCAAATTTTTAGCGCAGTGCATGTAAAAATGTAGGACAATTACAAATAAAGTTCTTATATTTTTTAACTTTGCACATCAGAACAGTTGCAGCATGACTCCAAATTCTTAATGAAAAGAAATGCAGTGCTGCCATCTAGTAATATACACGTAAATTATGACATTAAGCATTTCATTTTAAAATAATGAAAATTTCAATGACGAAGGATTCAGGGCTTAATTTAAAAAATAAGAAGTTCCAGAGCCCTGTGGAATATCTATATCATAAAAAAGTAGAGAAAATTAAAAGAATAACATAATAAATACTGAATAATAAAATTTAAAAAAATGTAAATAAGCAAATAAAAATATTTATAAATGAAATTAAAGTAATGGAAAATCGTTAAATAACAAACTAAAATGTACAATATTAACATACTTGGGGCTTCGGTTGAAATTCAGTTTTACTCGAACCGACCAAAGATGGATTCCGGCTAAATTTAAGCCATGGAGAGATTACTGTCAGCATCTCTCCATCTTTTTCTTATATTGCTAATTTATATTGCTTATATTGCTCTTCGCATATTCTCACAAATCATTTACATTTTAAAAATGTGATTAATTCCATTTTATTATCATATAACACAAAATCAATTTATTTCTATCAATTAAGAAATTCTTTCGTTATGGTATTTTCTGATTAAACAGTAATTATGGTATAACTCTCATTATTAATGATTTGCTGCTCTTAAGAATAGTTAACTGAAATTCCTTACAGCGACAATTTTTCTCAGACGGCTGCCTTTAAAATTAAGAATTTTTTCTGATCATATAAATATATTACCATGTTAATAATTATTATATTTTCCAAGACGATCGCCTCTCCCTAACAGGAGAAAGGCTTATAGAAGTGCTATTAAAACAACCATTTCTCTATAGAATAAAATTTCTAGTTTTAAGTATAACAAAAAAAATTTCTTATCTGTGTTTTACGAATTATCAATCTTTCACCATTAATTTTATCGCTTAGAAAGAGATGTGATTTATCACATAAGAGTTCTTGATGCTACTCCATAAATGACTCATAATTGTCCTATACAGCAGTGCAGGTAAATAGAACAAATTTAAAATGTACGCTACTTCTGATGGCTGTACAAGTCAATATTTACAAAGTGTATCCTGAAATTATACTTTTTCCACACATTTTAATATGCTTAAGCGTCTGCTTTCGCGATATTACACTGCCCTCCAAAAGTTAAGGAAAAGAATGTTTTTCAAAGCTCACCATTACAAAATTGTATGTAACATTTGAATTCACAGTTTTTAATGCCTGATAGAAAGGAAGTTTAAGAAAATATATGCAAAAACAATAACCACTTTTATTTTATAGAAATGAATACTTATATAAGAGCTGGAGAAAAAATGCAAAAATTTTAGGTTTTGTTCACGAGTGTTGGTCTTTAAATGTTATTCGCATTTTCGTTGACAATATCCAGGAGAGTCTATCAATGTCCAGGAGAAGTCGTTAGCCCGATTTGTTGAGGTGGCGGGCGGGAAATGGGGATGTCGCAAGCTGATGCTGCCAGACGTCTTAGTGTGTGTCGTAGTATCGTCCACCGACTATGGAATCAGTTTGAATCCGAGAATTCTGTGTCTAGAAGACATTTTCCAGGCCGACCAAGCATTGTAACACCTGCAGGATATCTTATTTAACTCTTTTTGCCCAAACGAGGAGCAATATTACTGTGCCTCAGCTCATGGCAGATCATTTAGTGGTAACAGGAAGAAAAATCTCAGCTACTACAGTGCGTTGGCGCATCCACAATACAGGTCTGTATGCAAGATGACCAGTTATTTATGTCCTCTTGACTCGAGAATGCAGAAGAGCCCGTTCATGTTGGGCAAGGGCACTAGCCAACCATGGGCGTCTGTCTCTTCACAGACGAGTCCAGGTTCACATTGGAAAGTGATTCAGGTCCTCGGCTGGTCTGGAGAGAAAAGCACTGAATACAACCAACCCCACATTATGGAAAGACACATTTACAGAGATGGTGGAATAGCGGTTTGGGCTGGGATCTCTCTCGGTGGTCACACTGACCTGCATATGTTTCATTTAGGAACTTTGACCGGTGTAAGATAACGAGACGGTATCTTTGATCAATATCTTCGCCTATTTGCCGCTGCTGTTTGTCCTGGATTTCTTCTGACGGATGTCAATGCGCGACCCCACCAGAATCCAGCTGCTGAAGAATATCCGGATAGAATGGATAATTCAATATCCAGACCTGAATCCAGTAGAGCTTCTTTGGGGATATCTTAGGAGACAGGTTGCTGCTTTAAATCTTCCTCTGTGGTTGTTAGATGAGCTTGAACAAGGATTACTCAGTGTCTGCTGAAACCCACATGGACGCGAGCACGGTGCATCGGGTATGGCGAACATGGTTGAAACAAGAAAATATGGGAAGAAGGAGGGGTGCAGGTGCAGCCCATGGACCTTATAAGAGATAGACTAACCCAGTGGGCGGGGCGCGAGACACCGACATGTCCGCAAGAAAGAATAGGGACGATTTGGTTTACTTTAACACTGAAACCTATGGCGTTTGTACCCCATAACTGTTTTTAATTATTAAATGTGATACGTTGTATAGTGATGAGATTATGAAAGTCACAGTTTTTTTCTAACAGGATTTAATACACTGAAGTGACAAAAGTCATGGGATGGCAATATGCAAATATACAGATGGCAGTAGTATCGCGTAGAAAATGTATAAATGCGAAGTGCTTTGCCAGGGCTTTCATTTGTGTTCAAGTTATTCATGTGAAGAGGCTTTGACGTGATTATGGCCGCACGACGGGAATTAACAGACTTTGAACGCGGAATGGTAGTTGGAGCTAGACGCATGGGTCATTCCATTTCGGATATCGTTAGGGAATTCAACATTCCGAGATCTACAGTGTCAAGAGTGTGCCGAGAGTATCTAATTTCAGGCATAACATACCACCATGGACAGCGCAGTGGCCGACCACCTGCACTTAACGACCGAGACCAGCGACGTCTGCGTAGAGTTGTCAATGTTCACAGACAAGCAACACTGCGTCAAATAACCGCAGAAATCAATGTGGGACGTACGAGGGACGTGTCCGATAGGACAGTGCGGCGAAATTTGTATTCCTTGGGCTATGCCAGCAGAAGACCGACTCGAGTGCCTTTACTGACAGCACGACATCGCCTGCAGCGACTCTCGTGGGCTCGTGAGCATATCGGTCGGTCCCTAAACGAATGGAAAACCGTGGCTTGGTCAGATGAGTCATGATTTCAGTTGGTAAGAGCTGATGGTAGGGTTCGAGTGTTTCGCAGACCCCACGAAGCCATGGACCCAAGTTGTCAACAAGGCACTGTTCAAGCTGGTGGTGATTCCATAATGGTCTGGGCTGTTTTTACATGGCATGGAGTCGGTCCTCTGGTGCAACTGAACCGATCATTGACTGGAATTGGATACCTTCAGCTACTTGGAGATCATTTACAGCCATTCATGGACTTCACGTACTCAAACAACGATGGGATTTTTATGGATGACAATGCGCCATGTCAGCGGGCCACAATTGTTCGCGAATGGTTAGAAGAACATTCTGGACAATTCCAGCGAATGATCTGGCCACTTAGATCGCCCGACATGAATCCCATCGAACATTTATGGGATATCATCGAGAGGTCAGTTCGTGCCCAAAACCCTGCACCGTCAACACTTTCACAATTATGGACGTCTATAGAGGCAGCATGCCTCAATACTCCTGCAGGGGACTTCTAACGACTTGTTGAGTCCATGCCACGTCGAGTTGCTGCACTTCGCCGGGCAAAAGGAGGACCGACAAAATATTAGGAGGTATCCCATGACTTTTGTCACTTCAGTGTATTTGAATAGAACATGTGGCAACGATTAGATAATTCTATTCTTTAAATGATATAAATTCTGCGCATTATGAGTTATAATATGAACGAAATATAATACTGTTAAGTGAATCTAGCGCCAGAGTGTCGCTATGGTAAACAAATAGTAGAGTGAATTTTAAAGAAGAATTTATTATATTGTGGTTTATGCGCTGTCGGCGAAATAGATTTAATTCAATCGAATAAGTTTAAATGAAATGCAAGAAAAAATGGGTATAATTTAATATTCCGTACAAGGAAGTCATGTGGTGTACACATCAGATTTTTTTAATATATATTTCATTTCAAGATAAATATAAATAAAATATCTAATACAAATAAAAAAATGTAAAAAGTCTTAAAGGTTTCAAATTTTAAATTACGTCCAAAGGGGCGTTTTTTTAACATTTTGTGGGTTACCTTTATTTGTTAAATAGGTCCTTTGCACTTAAACCATAATATTCAGTTCAAGAGCAATATCGCAACTATTCACGAAATAAAAATGGCTACTTAAATATACATTGTAATTCTTCGTCTTAAGTCTTCTGATGAGATCGTAATTAGACCAGCATTATGAGGTCACTTGAATTCTATTGGAAAATGAAGATCACCGCTCCACTCCCCAAAAAAGCAAACATTTATCTACTATAAGAAAAATTACAACATATAATTTAATACAGAATGTAAAAAAAATTACTTATATAACAAGGAATTCAGAATATTTTCAAGCATTTCAGTTTAGAAGTTATGAAAGTAAAGCGTAAGCTTTACTTATAAAGTTACGTTTATTTAAATTAACAAACGTTTTTTTTAAATTTTTCGAAATTTCTAGCAGCCATCTCTTATGTTTTTCGCAAAATTAGAATTGAAATCCTAGTTGGTTTTGGAATTTCTGCACACTTTTCTTTTCCTGTTCTTTTTCTTTTTTTAGCCCAAAGACGGCGTTAATCCAGAAGTAAATAAAGAAGAATTTGCATGAATGTATGGATGTTTTTCGCACTGTGAAAAAACAACGGGATCAAATTTTGAACAACCTAGTACTCTTCCCGAATATGAGCATCTGGAAGCCCGAATTTGGATTTCGAACTTGTTTTATTTTCTATTTAAAATTTTTAAAAATATTTTAGCGAATTTTTTGATTAAGAAGCTCAAATAGTTGCCACCAAATATTATCGCCTCGTATTATATTTAAAGAAATTAAATAATGAAGAATCTGCATGAAGGTATGTATGTTTCACGTATTGTGATAAAACAACGGTACCTAGAGCTATCAAATTTGAATAACACAATCTTCCCGAAAACATGAGCACGTGGAAGCCTAAATTTGGAATTTTTTTTATTATCGATTTCATATTTTGTAACACCTTAACGAATTTCTAATTAACAAACTCAACGATTTCAGAGCGAGCAATGTACGCACAGAAAAATTGAATGAAAAAGGATTTATAGGTTACTATAGGTTACTTTGAACTTTCTTTATTTATAATAGATGGCAGCTCAACACGAACCAGTCCATATATTTTACCCATGTTTAGTTTCTTAAGACCCCCATTTTTCAAAGAAATCTTCCAGATTTTTTTAGGATATAAAAGGAATTGTTTGAAATGAATTTTTTTTTTTTTTTTTTTTTTTTGAGGGGGCTGTTTGCTAATCTCCTTTTTCTATATTAGTTTTAAATTTTTACCTTGAAATCTTGCCTAAAATCAAACGGCTAACCCTAGGTGTGCCCAGACCGGGCTCACCGATAATCTAGGACAATTGTGAGTCTGTATTCTTTGTTTCTCCGAATCTCATCGGTCAGTTCATTGACAACAATGCTCGTTTCAGCACTCTTTTCGAAGCTCTATTCAATCAGTGTGTCACTTTGGGCACACCCACAGAATTAAAAAGGTAAGTGCTATCTTCACAAAATTTTGTATTCCTTTAGGAATAATTAGGCTGCCAACCTTTTTTTTTTTTTAATCAAAACTCCGACTTTAAAAGGTAGCGTGCTGGAAAGGGTTAAAGGATCACTTTTCAATGCTACGCGTGCTATATTACGGCTGTGATATTTATAAATAGTGTTAGTCATAGCGTAATTTTTAAAATTGTGGCTTAGCAAGTAGCATTTTAAAAGAAAAATATTATATTTACTTGCGCTTTCAATAACATATTTTACTAAAAGAAATATGAAAGCTATTGATACCTGTTTTAAGAATAAAAAGCAGCTCTAACAATTATTTCTTCATCGTAATTTTCAGTCTGTGTAATTCACATAATTTTCCTGCACGAATTATTTTTTTAAGCAGGCTTAAATTACAGTTACTCTTAAATCCTTTTGATTTGACAAATTTTCAAATCAATTCCTAGAACGCAGTGCTCTGAAATTCAGTAGCGATATGCTGTAAGTGCTCTAAATTTAAAAAAAAAAAAAAAAAATCGATAAAACTTTATTTTAAACAAAATTTAGTCTTTAGTCTTTAGTGTTAGCTTCGACAAAGTTTAGTCTACTCTGAGCTATAACATACTGAAACTGTCGGAATATAAAAGGTTCTTTTTAAATACTATAATTGAAAAAGAGAATTTCTTAGAATAACGTGCGGTATAGAAGCAAACAGAATCAGTATACGTATATTTCAAGTTTATTACTTCTTACGCTTACTGGATTAGTGTGGTGACTTTCTTTGTCTACTCCTGTCCCTCACTGTAATCTGCGAATTCTTCTGCTGTCATACTTCGACTCAGCTATGAGAGAGTAGATCAAAGCCACGAGAAAAAGCAAAACCGGGGGCCTTGATGAAAAGCCTTCTCAGAATTTTAATATCCGAGGCTTCTCACCAAGCGAAGACGGATGAACAATGGGCTTGGAAAATTCCGGAGACGAGACGCGCTGGAATTCCGATGCGAAGGACAGTTATCAGGGGAGAATCCTGCTCTCTGATCCCAAGGTTTATGTCCCCTCCCCCATGCTAAGTTTTCCAGTAAAGATGATTGCGAAAGCTATTACGGACTTTAATCTGCATAATAAGGAAAGTTTAAGATCAGAAGTTTGCTATATGAAGGGGTTGGGCTTATTACAGTAAAATATTTGTTTATTATTTGTATTTTTACTGGTATTTTATAAGTTTGAAGAAAATGTGGGTATTTTATATTCAATAAAGATAGAAAATTATTTTGGGGAGAGTTATTGGAGAATTCGAGATGGGAGGAAGTAGTAAGGTACAATAGGGTGCTCCCTGTTTGTCATTTTATGGTTCTGTTGCCTAAGAAAGAAACTGAAACTACTGTTATGTACCTCTTTACAAATGTGAAAGTTATTTTTATTTAGTTTCTGACGTTGTGAAAATGTGAATTTTGATCTGTGAGTTACAATACATGATGTTTTTATCTTCAAAGTAAATCATTTTTCCTTTCTGCAAATACATATTAAAATAGTACACATTCAAAGCACATTTATTTAGTTACGTAACTCATTAAGATTATGAATTTATTTATTACTTCCTTGTACGAAGTAAAAAGGAAGTACTGTAATCGCGAAAAATTTCGGGTATCATATTTCAACGAAAATATCCATTTTGACCACTATCGAATGCAATTTAACGACGTTTTCTTTGCGTGATATCTGTACATAAGGACAGAATAAAAGACTCTTTTTCCCCAAAAAAATCATAAAACGGATTTAAAATGGATTCAGAAGAGAATTTTTCGTGGTGTCTGTACGTATGTACATATCTCGCACAACTCAAAAACGAGTAGCCTCAGAACGTTGAAATTTTGTACATAGGACTGCTATAACATGTAGATGTGCACCTATTATTATGGTTGCAATCCGACGCACCAAAAATATATAAATATATGTATATATATAAATATATGTATATGTCATAATAAAAGCACGGGAAATAACGGAGCACTGTAGATGCGTAGTTATCCTATATTGAAGAGGAAGTAATCTGATTGCGTCGTAAGCTAATGTGTTGACTTCGTAAATAAAACTTGGCAGTAGAAGCGATTTTATTTCCAATTGATATTTGTGGCCACAATCACTTGGCACTCTAGTCGTGCCTTTCCACAGAAGATTTACATTTTTGATATTGTTGGGATAGAAAGCAAGCCAGCGAAATCACATCTTAGCACAGTAGCGAGCAAAAGCTGAAGTGCGTAGTTATGAAAGATGGAAGCACGCGAAGAGAAAAGTTTTGGTTTACAATTCGGTAATTGGTTGTCAGGAGGCATCTGGTATTAACGGTTACGTAAGATCGCATGATTAATTTGAATGACGCAATGCAGATAAGTTATTACGATTTTAGAATAGAGAGGTAGAATTAATGTTTATAGTTATATTATAATTCTGATTCATATATTTTTATCTTACATATATATATATGTCTACTCTGTTACCGGGCTCAGTGATCTCAGTTTCTTTATTCTTATATGTTTGTAAATTGTATATTTTTTGCTTTAAAAATGATTGAATTGTGTTGTTCTTATCTTCTGGTTAAGGTTTTTATGCCTTTAGTAAATCTGCAATATTTGTAGAATTATTAACAATTTAAAAGTTGTTTAAGTGCCGCTTAGCCTAATTATTTTTACCATTGCGGCCAGCTTTGTTTAATTTCAAGCATAGGAGAATAACGGATTTGTTGGCAATCTAGACGAACTAAGCTTCGCAACAACAAAGATAACGCCCTCTTTTACTATTGCGAATTAAATCATGTTTAATCCATTCTGGAATTTATTCGAGGAAATACGTGTTAAGATTTACTTCGTAATTTTTAATATAGATATTTTGAGCTTTTATGTATTTTTGCCTTGTCGCGAAGTGAGAATTGAATTAATTGAATGAGAAATACTGTGAAAAACTATTTCTTTTTTGTTTTGTTTGCTTAATTTGTTTTATACATCGTTCTAGATTAATTATAGTATTTGAATGGAACATGTGGCAACGATTAGATAATTCTTCAAATGATATAAATTTTGTGCATTCTGAGTTATAATATGAACGAAATATAACGCTGTTAAGTGAACTTAGGGCCAGAGTGTCGCTATGGTAAACAAATAAAGTGAATTTTAAAGAGTGCATTTATTCTGTTGCGGTTTATGCGCTATCGACGAAGTAGATTTAATTCAATCCAACAAGTTTTAATGAAATGCAAGAAAAAAATGCGTATAATTTAATATTTCGTACAAGGAAGTCATGTGGTGTACACTTCAGATTTTCATGTTTTACAGTCTCAAAAAATCTCAAACTCAAAGTTTTACACCTGGGTAGGTTGATATAAGGACAGCTGCCATCTTGGACAGCTGCCACCTGTTAGATAAGGTACTTGAATGCTTAGAATGAATTTTACACACCTAAATTAATTTAAGAAAGAAGAAAAGAAAATCTCTGTAGGAAGTAGACAGTATATCTTCGAAATAGTTCTTAACCACGGCTGTTAACCTAATAAGAGAATACTACATCTTGGGGTATTTATTATATCGAAGTGCAGATAACATAACCACTCAAAATCCGACAAGTCTGTTATAATCACCACAATAGATAATGAATAGCACAGTAGATAATGAATAGCACAGTAGATTTTGTAGCACACACAATTGTGTAAAACAGTGCTTCATAATTTTTTCAGAAGTATAAAGCTTACAATCACTGAAGTTTGTAATAAATTATTGCCTACAGAATCCTAAGTTTTATGCTTATATACTAAATAGCTTACGACTTAACCATCCACAACTATTCTTTCTTTATCGTTTGGAGGGCAACTTATATAATTGCAAGGAAAGCTATTAAAATGGGAAAACCTTTTGTGATTACCAAGATATTCATTAATACACTTTACAGTATCAACTACCATTTACAACGTAGTTTAGTTTTTTGTAATACCGCGATATCCAAAATTAAAGTTGGGTTGTTCGGCAGATATATTATCAATGCAACCAATTTTCGAAATATTTTCTTATTAAAGTACTTGAGTTATACAGAATTAGTTCTATGATTGCCACATTCGAAGTAGTTTCTACTGAAGTGTTTGATCAGTTGTGCAAACACAACTTCGAGTAGCGATGTGTCAGGACTATGAGAAAATTGTTATTTGGTGGTTTTTCTGAATAAACTGAAAAATTGTTTAATTTCACCGCCAGCAGTTTTCAACGCGCTTTGGAGAATGATCATTTTGGAAGTTCATTTTACTCCAAGTAATATTATAACGTCAATTTTTGGATTGTCTTGTATTACAGGCAGTTTTTATCAGAGTTAGATCTTTCACAGATTTTCACAGGTTGTTTAGTTTCAGTATGTAAGCTGTCTTACAGGTTTTGTTTCAATTTTATAACCTTACTGTACTGAAACAGCATCTTTCTCAACCTAACTATGGACTAAACATTAAAATTTCCTTTTTTCCCCGTGCACAACAGAATTGTTACAAACATCAAAGCGTCCAGATATATATCTTGCACCCGATCAATGAATTACAGCTACACATGAATCTCGGTTGATTATATAGAATCCCGATTAATCCGGATAATACTACGGGTGACATTTACAGTTAGCCAATATCACATTAATCTGACAGCAATTAAAAAAAATGTAAAGGAAAGACAAATAACCTACATGATAAATTAACCGAAAATGCTATCAATAACTTACCTGTATTTTCAAGCGCAGGGGCGTAGCTACAGTTCCCAGCGCCCGGGGACAACTGAAGAATTTGCGCCCCTGTGTGCCAAGAATGGAAAACATTTCATTAAAAAATTTCGCGGCATCAATTAGGCGCCCCTTGGATGCCGCGCCCAGGGACAACATGTACCCCCTTGCCCCACCCTAGCTACGCCACTGGTACAAGCGGTTCAATTTGAAAAAAATTTTACTTATTTTTGCAGATTAAATAAGCATTAAAAAGAAGACAAACATACTTCACAACAAAGACGTTTTTGTATGTATTATTTTTGTATTTCGACAGGAGTCAATAGGTTTAATTTCGTTTATTTAATTATGGCAAAGCACTCGAAGGCTATCTGCCTAAAGTATAAGGTATTTCTTCCGCCTTCCTAGAGTGCCTTCGTGGTGCCAGAGATTCTGCACGCTGGGCTGGTATTCCAGAGGTCCGTGGTTAGATTCTCGGCGAAGGCGATTGCTCATTTTTCATCTCTCCGGCTTTTTCAATTTAACTAATGTCTCTACAGTGGTTCCCGAACTAAAAGGGTGTTGGATAATGATTCTCCTCATCCAGGATTTGGCGATTGAGTCGCCTAAAAACCCCAATCGCCCTTTAAAAGGAGAGTATATAAGATATTTCTTCCGCCTTCCTAGCGCGCCTTCGTGGTGTAATGGTTCTGTACGCTAGGCCGGTATTCCAGAGCTCCGTGGTTCGATTCCTGGCAAAGGCGTTGCTAATTTTTCATCTTGTCTCTTCCAAAAAATACCTAAATGTCTCTACAAAGGGGAGGAATACCTTGGTGGCTTACTTTCTAAGAGAAACTGGCTAGTATGCACGTGACGCATGATGAAAATCACGAAAGCGCTCATGCAGCCAGCCGTTCGCGGGATTTTAGCTTTTGACCGAACTACCAGTGTTCAGCGACTCTACCGCTCGTCCGCTGGTAGAGCAGGGGTCAGTGGAAAACAGAAGAGTAGTTGCTGTACACTTTTTTGTTACTTAGCCATTGATTTTCAATAAATTTAGCAGTATTTATAAGTCATATGCTATACATAATTAAATCAGCACTATTGTGGATAAAAAACATTTTCTAGATACTGTGATATGATCGGCTATAGCTGCTTTTTATTTCTCATTTTCTTGTCCTTTTTTGCATTTCCTGTAGAAATTTTGCTTTATTCCATTGGTTTGTCATATAAAGCATTCCATCTTTTCAAAATTAACAAACATAACCTTTCTTTTTAAGACCAAGTTAATGCGCGGCTGATTAATCGGGAGTTGACTTTATTACATTTTTACTCTTTAAACATGCAAAATGTAAAATCCTTTTCAGTTTTCAATCCTAGTTCCTTTTCATTTATTCACCCCCCTTTTTTTTTCCTCAAAGAGTTAGTATGGGAAGGCATTACCAGTTGATCTATGGTACATCGCTGGTGTCCCCCATACTTTTACCTTTACCTTTACCTTCCTTTTCATTTGAATGAGTTTATACTATATTACTTGAATATGCTTTTATACATTTAAATAAAAGTTAGTAAAACTTATAAAATGTAAATATATTTAAATAATCTAAGATCCAAACTAAAAACGTAAAATTTTTAATCGAAATCTTATTATCGAATCAGAGGAGTGTTTAAGAAATTAGCGAAGCAGGAGTTTTTTGGGATCTGAACAGCGTAATATATGATGCTCAATATTAAATTATGGAAGACGTAAACGTTAGTGGAAATGTCGGAGAAGAAATTAAATTCCTCCAGCCATCGATCTAGTGGAGGCGTACCGCACTTGGCGATCACTCTCTTCATAATCTCCACACCAGACAGGTAAATCTCGTATTCAGTAAGTTAAGTAGAAAAATTAGTAACAACTATGCTCTAAATCCTTTTAAACCCAAATACAGAATTAAATTCTCTTTTAAAATGTAAATGAACAAAAATACTGAACTAAATCCTTTTAAAAAGCAAATAAGGGTAAATAAAGCTAAGTACTTTCAAACACAAATCGAATAAATTCCAGGTTATTTAATGTGTTAGCATTATTAGAAAAATCTTATCTTTTAAAAAATTTTTAAAAAATTGAAAGATTTCGAGGATTTTCCTCGTTAGCAAACATGGTTGGAAGAAACTCGTAAACAGAAAAGTAAATATTCTTTAAACATTCAGGTTTTTTTTTTTTTTTTTTTTTTTTTTTGCAGGTCAACAGACAAGGGTGCTACAAGACAAAATGCTACAACGTTATGTTCAAAACAAGAATACTTTAAGAATTCGTGCTGCATGGAACTAATTAAAAACCTGCCTTTTATGTAAACTGCTGTCTAAAATTTGAGGCGAAAAACCTTCATCAAAATATCTCATACATATATTTATGGTATATAAAGTAAACAGGATTCATAAAAACAACAAATTCTGTGATCCAATCAACTTAATTCAGCTGGAAATCCTCAATCTCCCCCCCCCCCGCATCGGACGAATATTTCGCTTCTCTTTAAAAGAGGGCGAATACATTTCGCTGAATTAAAAAAGAAGAGAAAAAGAGAAAAAAAATAAGTATTAGAAGTACATTCTACATACAAAAACATTTCTTCTTCTTAAAAAATTAAGCTGGCTAATGAAATAGATATCATTAAATGAATTTAGCTCGAGATAAAGCGGGTGTTCAAAAAGAAAGGAACAGATTTTATTTGCCTGCAAGATTATTATTTCTTGCGCAGCCAAAATATATCACATTATTATTTAATGGATAAAAAATATACACCATCGAGCCACATCAATGAAACCACCTGTTAATGTCCAGAATAACTGTCATGCGAAGAGCAGACAGCTTCTAGACCAGCTAGGGGAAACTCAACAAGATGTTGGCAAGTGTTCATACAGATACGGAATCATGGTGTACATACGCATATACATTCTTTGTCGCTAAAACTCAATTCAATTCAATATATAAAGAAATCTCACTTACCTGTCAGACGCATTCACCACTTTTATCATTTTCTTTATATTTTATTGACGACACAATTAAATACATTTACAACAAAGAGAAGCACATATAAACTTTGGTTAATGTTTAGCGTTGCTGTTACATCTCTCGCAATCATCAAGGTACTGAACTAGTCCGAAGAATTCAAGCGCACACAGCGCCATCTGGTGCAATACAGTTTCTACACATGGTTACTGCGCTGTAGTTGATAGTTGCTGGAAGGCGTTGGGTGAGAGATCCACAAAGGGAACAATCGGAATGAGGCATTTCTATAAATTCTAGTCTGGATTTATGGAGGTCGAGAAGATCTGTGAGGCCGAGGAAGTATAGCAAAGTGTTCCTTGGGTATTTCCCCCCACTCCCGTATATTTCTAGCTGTAGAACACGTAGCATTGTTGTGCTAGAAGATGCCATTATTCTCGGGGGAAAACATTTGCTTATAAAGGCGTAATCTGCAAGGATCGATGTATATATTTAATTATGATCTATTGTACCATCCGCAATGAGTGGACCAAGAGAAAACATTCCGCAAACCACAACGTTATTTCTGCCAACTTGTATTCATCTACAAATGCTTGATCGATATTTGTTATCCAACGTTTCTCGTCATATTAGACGACGTCCATTCTTCCAGCTAAGCAGAAAATGCAATTTTCTGAGATGACAAGCTTTTGAAAATCAGTAGAGTTTCAATTCTTTTACTGTAAATTCCAGTCTCTTCTGCCGATGAACAAGCCTTAACATAGGTGCTATCATCCAACCATCTGCTGTAGAGCCCTATATCTGGCAAGACTGTCGTTTTGAACACAACTGAGGCATCTGAACTCATTTGGCAAACAAACTGCCCCATTATGGCATGTTGATCAATCTCTCTCTGCACTCTGGATCCCCATGAGGCCTGCTATTACGCATAAGCTGATATTCGTATCCTCTGGATAAGGAAATCTACTATCTGTGCCTCAGCGACAAGGCCCGAGAGGACAAGCGATGTAATTTAAACAGTTGTTGTTGAGTTATTTGGGAAAGAAATACACTGGAATCCCTTGAAATGCACTGGAATCCTGCGCTGCTAGAAAGCATCACTTAAGCTGCCACTCATCTTTCTTATTTGTGGTTGATAGCGCTTTCCTGTTTCGAAACCGTTTATTTTGGATCATGCCTTTTTGCCATTCATGGTACACGTTCATCAGAGTAGCAGGGGCAATAGTTCACAAGCTGTACACTTTCTGATATGCTGGCATCTATGGCCCAAAACAGATAAAAGCATTTCTTTTTCTAAGTCTCATAAGATCGCTCTTTTTAGTCATGGTAACAACAGCTCAAATGTTTCCCGAATGCCCGCAACATATTTTATAATATATTTATCGAAAACGCTGCTGATACTACGTCATCGGTTATTTAGCGGTAATGACAAACGTAGGAGATAGTCGCATGAATGTGACTCGAACCTGTATGTATATCTTTAATTGAGTTCTAGTTATGTTACCTCAGTATAATAATTTCTCCCCGCTGTATCAATCTACGTAAAGTAATCATGTGCTTCTTTCTTAGTTCCCAGATTTCATATCTTTATAGTTACCTACCACTTTTCAGAAAACGCAAAGAGAGATTCTGATAACCATATACTTACTGCCCAATTTAGTTAGGAGGTTTTTAATATTAATATAATGGCAGGAAGCTTTTAGAGGGTTGAAGGCAGGAAAAGAAGAAAAATGTTTTGGGAGAGGAAAGAAGGAGAGCTGATCTTTAAAGAAAACACTGTTGATTAATATTTTTAGTTGCTAATTTTTCTGCGATAAAAATTCCAAATGGAAGGCTTTAGTAAATCGCATTTACTTTAGTTGAAATACAGTTGATCTAGTCGAGCTTTTAGTAGTAAATATGTCTCCGGCTAAATAAAACAAACTCAGTGCTGAATTCAAATGCAAAGCCATGCAGTTTGTGAAAGAAAATGCAAACTGTCCTGCAGCAAGGATATTTGGTGTTGGTGAAAAGCTCCATACGTGAGTGGAAGAAAAATGACATCAAAATAATCAATACGTCAAAGAATAAATAGGCTTTGTGTAAATGAGTAACAAAATCGCCTCTCCTAAAAAAAAGTGTTGCAAACTAGGTCTTAGAAAATTGCTAAAATGGATTAATTGTAACAAGAAATAGCGTACCTTTATTTGCCTTAGAGCAGGCAAAAAAGAATACAAATGAAAAGGAAAATTTAAAAGCACCTTTGACTTGAAATAATAGATTTATGGCACTGAATATGTAATTTAGTTCTGCGAGAAGAAGAAAGTTTCGCAAAGGCTTCAGAAAAATTTCGACAACAAACTGATAAATTTCCAGAAGCATGTTATTGGTATACGAAAGCAAAAAAAAATATTTATTGTCACGTACTGAAAATATGGATGAAATTCCAGTCGTATTTAGTATGATTTGATATGAAAGATAGTGAAACATTTTATATGAAAGGAGCAGAAACGGTTCACATAAAACTAATAGGACACTTTACAGTAAGGCTTTTCTGATTAGAGGACGATACAAAATAGAAACCTATGGTTTACTTCGTCCCATTTTTTGCAAACCCGATCTATCGTCAGACCCACCCATGGTTTGCAAAGAGAGATGCTAGTAAAAAAGTATCCTAAGGTATTTACTGCCAAAAAGAAAGGTAATGGCCAGTTCGAAATTCACACAAAAATGCGGACACATTCAGGAAAATGACGGCCCTGTTTGATTTTTCACAAACTCTCTTACCACTCCTTTCGTTACTCAGAGGAGAAAAACATCAAAGTGGTAATTTTAAATGTACAGATCCATGTAGATCCCTCTTACATACTGCGACAAGATACGACATCGTCGTGGAGGTGCTGTCATATTCGTTAAAAGGACCGTGGAATCTTATGCCTCTGACAACAGCCTAGGTTTTGAAGAAGTGAAGGCTATCGTACGAATCCCAAACATGGATAGTATGGTACTTTACAATACTCCTGATCTTAAATTAGAGAATATTCGTTTACGCAAACATCTTAACAACCTACACCCTACCATAATCCGCGGCGATATAAACGTTAAACATGTCAGGTGGGGATGTCATAAGACTAACAAAAATGGGCAAATTCTCTTCAACTTTCTTTACAATTATCCATTCTACATTTATTCCCCAAACGAATGCACTTTTGAGCCCACCAACCCGCAACAAAACCCTGACATACTGGATCATTTCCTCACATCAGATAACCTTTCAACCGTTACTAAGGTTGTCAACGATCTTTCCTCGGTTTACATCTCAGTACAAGCGCACTTAGGAATACATGAACCGAATACTATCAATACCTATAAAATTAACCCAAAAAGCTCGAAAATTGCATTAACAAGCACCACCCTCGAAATGCATGGCTCAAAACAATGGAAAACATTGATCATGCAATCCTGAACTTAAACAATAGTATCCAGAATACATTTAACAATTCCTTTCCTGAAGACAATAATAAAAACTATCTTTTAAAAATCCCACTAGACATTAAAAACATTATCCAATCAAGAAACAAGTTATGAGAAGTTTATATATATTCACGAGACTCAGCTTCAAATCACAAGTCAACATATTAAACAGAAAAATTAAACGCTTGATTGAAGACACAAACATAAACTCTGGAATAATAAAACTGAAGAACTTAATAATACTGAGATGGGGAGTTCTGGAAATTCATTCGAAATCTTAAAAAAAAAAAAAAAAAAAAAAAAAAAAAAAAAAAAAAAAAAAAACTAGCAGCAAGCCCTTTAAGGAAGACGCAGGTTTCATATATAGTAATGAAGATAAAGCGAATGTCTTTGCCACGCATTTTGGTAAACAATTCACACCTAACAATTATTCCTCTGAACTCAGCTTTATCCGTCATGTAGACAACTCTGTAGAAAATTTGATACGCCAGCCCTGTGCAACTAACTTTACAACCTACATCTCCTCAGCTGAAGTAAAGACCGTCATTTCTAAGCTTCATAAAAGATAAGCGCCTGCAAGAAGTACATTTCAAATCTTACGATACAAAAACCTGCCTGCAAAAATTACCAACAGGCTCTATGGCATTTACAACGTTTGCCTGTATCTGTATGACTTTCTTGTTCTTTTCTCCTCCGGCAGGACAGCCGGTACACTTAGAGAAGGAACATGTCAGCCTGCTCAGGTCCTGTCGACAGTTATAATTATTTCTTATTGCCATAAGTTATGCTTCCCAGAGTCTATCTTTGCAAGAGATAACGAACGAAAGAATTAAAAATTGGAAGGTAAAATATAAGGGAAGTAAAATTCTGAAAGAAGAATGGAAGCATTACGCTGGCTATCAAGCATTATCACTGAGCGCAAACAGATTAATCATTAAAAGGAGGAATTCTTCATGTTACCAAATTTCTGTCACAGGCACTATAAATTTGTGTATACACTTACACTTTTAAATATACATAAAATTAATCCAAAATATGTTGATACGGGCATCAGTAATACAAATATGCTGATGAGCGAGCGAGAGCTGAGGTCACAGAGGCTATTGCGCCAACTGGAAACTTACCAACGTACACCGCCAGCCACATTTGCATTGGGATCTCAAGGACTGGAGTGGAATTGTTTTCAGCGACGAGTCCCGCTTTGAAATGAGCCCGATAACCAGAGAACGTGTCTAGAGAGGTCTAAGGCAGCGGCTGGATGCTCGTCTGACTGTCGTCTACCACAGAATCCGTTAACTAGGAGCTATGGTATGA
Organism: Stegodyphus dumicola; assembly: GCF_044657685.1. Taxonomy (NCBI): domain Eukaryota; kingdom Metazoa; phylum Arthropoda; class Arachnida; order Araneae; family Eresidae; genus Stegodyphus; species Stegodyphus dumicola. The sequence goes on from NC_140777.1 coordinate 137,372,201, forward strand.
GGTAACATTTCATTTGATAGCCGGAACCATTTGGTTGTCATCCGTGATGCCTCTGCAGCACTACGGTACGTCGACAAAGTTCTACAACCCGTAGACTTGCCTTATTTCAACAGGACAAAGCCCGGTCGCACAAGGCACGCCTTTCTGAGGCTCGTCTTCAGTGTTTTTACAACACTTTCCTGGCCGGCACTATCGTCAGATCTCTCCATACTAGAGCACGTTTGGACTCTGATCCATCCTTCCTTGGATCGTGCCGATCCAGCTAGCCAGTTGGAACGTGTAAAGCAAGCAATCTCGTGAGAGATTCAATTCCTATGATACTTTAACTCTTTGAAATTCAGAGCCTTCGCTAAACAGTATCCTCAAAATACCGAACCGCCCGAAATACTTTACCAGTTTCATAGCAATTTCCTCCCCTCCGCGTCCATTAACGCAGAAAATAGGTGTGAAGATTTCGAATGACATCCTTTCTACTTTCTAACAAAGATTCCATTAGCCTCTGACCCCGTTCCTTATAAAACTTTTCTGAAGGTCAGACCAAAAAACTTTTCTGGCTTTGTTATGATCACGACTTAGATTTTGTTTATTTCCGTAATTTTTATAGGAGGGAATAAGCACTCTGTACCACACAAGAATCAACAGCGAAATGTCACGAGCAAGCAAAAGATAAGAAACCTCTTAGAACAAGCTGTCTGCAGTAAACTGATGCAATGCATTTGGAGAAACTGCACCTGCTACTGCATACCTTAGGAGGAAGGAAGAAAACACGATTACAATCTCGGGCGGTTCTGGTTGTTTCAATGTAGGGCCGTGTCGGGCGGATTGGTTGTGAAAGAGTTAAGAGTTTCGTTTTCAATAAACATATGGTACGGTGAAACACCGAAATCTGGAGAATGTCGACACCGGTGAATGTCATCTATTTGTACTTCAGTGCTTCTATTCATTATCAATCTTTAAATTTTATTGTGTTTACTTAATTTTTGTATTGTATTCTGTGTATTTCAGTTTGCATATTGTCTTAGTGTATTGACCTGTTAAATAGTAAGTGCGTTGTGTTATGTTTTCAAATTAAGTTTGCGGTATAATAGTAAATACATATATAGAGCTCTCGGCTAGTACTATGAAATATTGTGTGCAAATGTTTTCTTACAGTTTCTAGTACTGTGCAAAATGTAGCAGTTTCTAACAAATATTCGTAGCCGCAGAACTAACTTTCTGATAAACACATTGTATATTAATTTTTATTTTGTAGTATTCGCCATTTCATTTCAGTGTATGTACAGTATTCCATTAAGTATGTTGTATAATTTATTTTCTATTAATGTGGAGTATAATAGTTTAGTGCTGTATAATGATAAGTAAGTTGTGATGTATAATAGTAGTATTGAACCAGACATTCTTGCTTGTAGAACTTTGTAAATACGTACTGAAATGTTTTTCTGGATTTAATGTTTTGAATTTATTCAGTATTCTAACTCTGCTACAATATATTATCTTCCTAATTATCGCTGTGACTGCTTCCAAAGGTTATTGTCTAGTGTTCTTTTGATTAGTTTTAGCGTTACAGTACAGCGTCATGTACAGAATTGTCTACTTTTCTGATACGAGCAGTGTATATGTTGTGTTTTATTTGTAGTATCAGCTTTACTATGTCAGTGTGTACTTTTCTGACACGAGCAGTGTATATGGTGTGTTTTATTTGTAGTATCAGATTTACTATGTTTGTGTGTTGTTCAGTATTCTAGTAATATATTGCATAATATGTTTTTTTAGCAATGTGCTGAATTATAGTAAGTGTATAATTGTATAATAGTAAGTCAGTGTGATGTATAACTGCAGGCTTGAAATTCCATTGGTAGTCTTGAATTTTACTATTTTTGTTTTACCCTTACCAGTTTTGTATCAATGCAGCTTTGTACTTCTAAGTATTTTTTTTTTTTTAATCTATGTAATCAAGAATGCCATATGTATTCAAAGTAGTCCTTTGTATTCCCTATCTAGATGCGACTTTGTAATCATTTTTTTAAATTTAGACGTAATAAATGCCGTTATGGTTTCTGCAGGGCGGACATCATACTGCAAGGGCTTGCTCCCGGTCAGTAGTCCTCCTTAGCAGTGTAAAAGTAAAAAAAAGATCGCTTGGCTATGTCCAAAATATTTTCCAAATACTCTTATTTCTGACTTACACCGGTAAATGACGACATTCGCCATGTACTAATGGTAAGAATATTATATTTTCTTCTCCGTAATTCAGTCGCGAAAAACGCACTTGAGACTTAAAATAAGAACTTAAGAACTTAAAACAAACAGTGCATTCAAAATAAGAAATGAAAATAATAGATGTTAAAAACTTACTTAATTATACAGTACGTTATAAACGAGAAAATAAAATAATAATAATAAAAAAAACTTACTAAATTATGTGATTCAAATCTTATTTATTGTAACAACTTAAACTATTATGACACTTTGAATTTTAAAAGAGGCCTTTGCTTTTACAACTGCATTTATTTGTGGAACACTTCCTTTTGCAATGACAGCGTGTACATATGGTCATTTCTTTTCGACCTACACCAGAGGATATCTGTGATTGTCGACATACACCGGTGAGGGTCCGAATGTACAAGGATGTAATGCAATATTCGATCTTTCACTGATGTATTTGGTGAATGTTTGACATTCTCCGGTGAAAGTCGACATTCTCCATTTTCGATCTTTCACAGTAGCATATACATAACATATACCGAATTTCGTCCCATTCGGATAACTTCTTGGTACGTCATCTGTTGTTTTCTAGAGTGCATATAAATTGTTTAGCACAGAAATTTTTTTCTCAGTTGCCTAATTTTGGGTTAATAGGCTCATAACAAAATCAGGACTCAAAATAATAATAATAATAATAATAATAATAACATCGTTTTTACGGTTATAGATTTCTGAAATTTTTATTATCTGATTGACTTGTACCCTTCATGCTGTAAGAAAAGTAGTGTTATTAGGCTTTTAAGTTTTTCAGGTGGAATTAATGCATCATATTACAAGTTTTTTAACTTTTTTTCTAATGGCAAGCACTTATAACATTATCTATCACAAGCACAGATTATCTTTTCGTCATTTTTTTTTTTTTTTTTTTTTTTTTTTTTTTTTTTTTTTTTGTTTTTTGTTGCATAAAATTGCCATTCTAATAAATTCTGTGTATTGTATGCGACTCTGTGTAAGTTTTTAACATTTCTGAATGGATTAAAGTTCAAGACAGAAAACAAATCTACAGTAAAATAAATTTGAAAGAGTTTATGTTTTTTCCTTTTTAAGAATTTCGTTTAAATCCTCTTGCATCATATTAAAACTTATATAAACTTAAGAAAAATAAAATTATGGAAGTATAACCAAATATTACTAAAATAACTCGCCTCTTATAAACAGAATACTGTTGCGTGCGTACGGGTTCGTAATAAATTGAATGCATAAGTCCAATGAAAAGTGAATAAAATTAATTCTTATCACAATAGATAAAACAAAATGTTGAAATGTCTTCAGAGTTATTTGTACAATATGGCAATATCTCACAGAAGTTATATTCTAAACTACAAAAACGTTCAATACAACTCAATTTAAAGCAAAGAAACGTAGAGAAAGCTAATCCGATCTCGCCGCGAATTCGCTACAGTAAACAACAACAGTTTTCTAAACAACTACTGAATTGAGATGTTTTCCTCCAGATTTTATAAGCTTTTTAGATCAAGCACGAGAGCATTCTGGTTATTTTCTCGATTTTACTGGATGACAAAAGAGTATAATTGCGAGATATCTATTTAATAAATGTTAAATGCGCGTGCTCCTGTATTTTAATCTTTCCAGTGTAGCTTTCTCTTCAAAGAATTCTCGCGCTGCATTGCACGGGAATATAAAACAATCACAAATTCTACTAAAAATGGCTAAATAAGTACAAAAACCGTAGCAATACTTTTATAAATTTAAATCTAAAAGAGGAAGAATATGGCTCCAGTCGATTAAGAAAGCATTTTTAGAAGAGAACTCTTAGAGAATAAAATAGTTTAGAGAATGCAATAGGTCACTGTTTTGCAGAGGCAGCAGTGAGAGATGTTATGAGATTTGAAACACCGAATTATGAGATTCCGTGCAATGCTATGGAATTATTATTGAGAACAGTAACATTTAAATATGAGCTTTCTGAAAATATTTTGAGAGAAATTTCCCCAAATCTTAGTGAGACATGATTATTCCAGAACAATCAAAAAAGACAAACAGTAAAGAAATTGCTTTATGGGTCATAATTAATATTCCTCTTGGTCTCGAAATCTGTTTTTATACTCCCTGATTTTTATGAATGAAAAGGCAGGGAAGGAGGCTGTTATGTTTATAATCTGGAAGCGAAATCGCGAAAAGAAGATATAAGGTATTTCTCCCACCTTTCTATTGTGCCTTCATGGTGTAGTGGTTCTGCACGCTGGGCCGGTATGCCAGAGGTCCGCGGTTCGATTCTCGCCGAAGGCGCAGTTAATTTTTCATCTCTCCTGCTTTCGAAAAAAAAAAAAATTACTTAATGTCTCTACAAAGAGTTAAGCTACTTTAGCTGTAGCTAAAATTTTGCTCGTTTTTTCATCTTTTACATATGCTGCTTTTAGCATCAATTGCCTTTTGTATAAATCCTCATTCAAAATATTCTTTTTACTATTATTTCTGTTAGGTGTTATTACTTTTAAATACAGCTTTTAACCGTAGTATTTTATTACATATTTAATACAAGTAAGACCTGGAAATTTTTTAATAGTGTTTTTTCTTTTCATTTTGTTATTTACTACACAATATGTTCTTATATTTTTATTTAAATTAAACAGCGGAAATTGCAAGTGGTAAAATATTTTGAGCCAAAATTTTAGCTCTTCAAATAAAGATTTTTATTATGGTCGCCTACATTACCCTCCCGAATTTTTTTTGATGAGACTTTAGTTTACCAAACATTTAAGCGGCACAAAATACTTCTAAAAAATTAAAGTAATAAAAAAGTAATATATTTTTAATTAAGTGGGTATGTGTATGAACTAGGAATGAATTGTTTATGCAGATGAAGTCTTTGTAAGAATGTAAAAATTTTACTTCCTTGTACAGAGTAAAGTAAGTATTATAATCGCAAAAAATTTCGGGTATCATATTTCAACAAAAATGTGCATCTTGACCATCAACCGAATCCATACGGATGACTTTATTGCGTGGCGTCTGTATTTGCGGATAGACTAAGTTTCTTTTCTTTCGAAACAGATTGTAAAATTGATTCGAAAAAGATATTTTTCTCGACGTAAGTACGTACGTATTTATGTACGAGAGTTATTCTGAAATATTTAAGATAACATAGGTTTTTTAAGTTATATTTACGAAATTTTAAGAATGTTCAAAATAGTTTCCTCTAGCATCATTGCATTTCTGTAGAGGAATTTTCCAAAGATTAAATGCCTCAAACCTTTCACTTCTTGAAATCGATGAAAAAATGCATTTATAGCCTCATCAGTCTCAGCTAAAAACAGCGTGCTCGCAAGTTCTTTTTTAGATTAAAAAATAGCTAAAAGTCACACATAGCTAGATCGGGTGAATAGGGTGGATGTTCTATCACTCTGATGTGTTTTTGTTCAAGAAATACAACTGCCAATCCTGCTGAATGAAGAAGATCTATTGTCGTGGTGGAGCATCAGTCTTCCACCATTCACTTCTTGAAGAATTTCTGGAAGATACTTAGTGATGTATCATTTAGCTGAGGTTATCTTCTTCATTCCCAGCTTGATGGCTTTGACCAGCCCTGTACTTCTGAAATAGCCCCCCAGACGGCATAGTGGTTAAGGGAACTTGACTGCGATATCGAAGGGCCCGGGAAAGGCACGGATATAAAATTGTCTGTCCCTTCAATAGGAGTTAACAGTGGCAGCCTATTAGGTGCCTCCACAACAAAATGAATTCGGAAGAAAAAAAAATTCTGAAGAAAACGGCATACATTACTTTTTTTAATGGCTTACCTTTGCGCCAATTGTGGCGGGAGATCATCTTCAAAGACAGGTTCTTTACTTTCTTAACGTGTTGGAACGCCAAAAAATTGTATGTACGTTTCATCACCAGTTACAGTTTTAGAAGTAATGCGGTGGCCACCATCTTTAAGTAATTTTAAGGTTTTTTTTTTTTTTTTTTTTTTTTTGACTCATTTTGACACGCTCCTCTTTTTGGTGCTCAGTTAAATTATGAGGAACCCAATGACAAACTAGTTTTTTATAGGCAATTCTGAATGAATAATTTTATATATGGAGATGGATGTAATGTCAAGTTTTTTCTGTAGCATTTGGTTGGTGCAGCGATTATCATCGGTTAATATTTTCCATATGACTGTAGAGACATCAGGAGTTTTTGGAAGCAAGAGAGATTAAAAAATTTGCAGCGCCTTCGCCGGGAATCGAACCACAGACCTCTGGAATACCGGCCCAATGTGCTGACCACTACACCACAAAAGCTCGCTAGGAAGACCTTATATGACAGACACATTATCTGGGATTAAAGTTGACTACAGCCTTCCTGCATGTTCTTCATCCTGAACAGAGTTAAAAATCACCAGTGCCTATAGCACCACCTCAACCGCAGCACTTCAGGTTCTAGCTGACATGCTTCCACTCGACCTAAAAGCAGAATTAGAAAGATCAATCTACTGACTTCTACACTACAAAGAGGACCTTCACACTAAAGAAAATTTACATCTATCCTGTGCCAGCATACAAAGCTTCTAAAATCCCCCTGTCTTACACCCAGGAAATCTATCCATCCTGAACAGAGTTGAGACTTCTATGAAATTCTGTAAACCATCTGAATGCAGTAGCCCAAATTGGCCCTTCATTTCCAAATGCTAATTGTAGACATTGAAAGCATTCTTCTTGATTCAATCGCACTTTAAAATCATAGAAAATGATAACCCGATAAGATTCTCGTGTCAACTTCATTTTTCTTTCTGCCTAAAATTTATTCTACACTAAACTACTTGCAGTTGGACAATACGAAATCGTCTGCCAGTGTAAAGTAGTTTATATTTTCAAATCTAACCGTTAATTACTTTTCTTCTACTTATCATCTGCGCGTATCTCACAAATTTCAGAGTGACCTTCGTATGTATCTCGCATAACTCAAAAACGATTAGCCGTAGAACGTTGAAATTTTGTACATGGGGCTGCTATAACATCTAGTTGCATACTTCACGTGTATATATACATACAAAGAAAAATCCTAATTCGAACGCTAAAGAAACGCTGAAATACTGTGGTTCATTGAAAACTTTAACATAAGCAAAATAAGTAGCAATGGAATGTGTTATAAGAGAAAAATACAACATTTGACTATTTACAAGTAAAAACCAATACTAATAGTAAGCGATATGCTAATTTAAGTAATGTATATTTAAAACATTAATAAAAGTATTAACTAATTAATCGAGTTAAAACATAAAAATTAAGAAGCGGTAAATGGCAAATTAGCCCAATTCGAATTTCATTAAGGCACGTCAGGGGAAATATTTTTTTAATGAATTTCGAACTAAGCTAACTCCATTACGCGTTTCGCGGAAACAGACAATTGAAACAGAACGCGACACATTTTTCAATTAATTAAATTAACTTTGTCACAATCTTGTGTCTCAATTCTCTGTTCTAATTTCCCGCCGCGTCCGTTTGAAGAAACACATTAAGGTGTAATAAGGAAAATAAATAATGGAATGGAAATGCCGATGTACAAAATAAAATACATAGCGATATGCTATTAGTCAAAATATACAAGATCTTTTGGGTGGACCTGCTAGCTTAAAGAGTTAATACTTTGTAAAAGTACGGAAAATTAATTTTAATTTTATACTGAAATGATAATAAAATAGAAGAATTGTAGCAAGGGTCTTGCCAGGACAAAAAAAAAAAAAAAAAAAAAAAAAAAAAAAAAAAATTAAGAGGAAAAATATATTGTTAAAAACCAGACCTGGAGAAGTGTCGTCTTCTTCGGCAAACGATGAAACTCGAAAAGGGGGGGGTCAATCCTGAGCATGCAAACTGCTTTCCAACTAGCAGGATGGCGTAGAAAGGGGGGAAAATGTCACTGGGAAAGAGCCAATGAAAAGTGACTGACCGTTGGCATAAACCTGACTCAGTGCAAAGGGGGGGGGGCAAATGTGTTGAAATAAAGGAAAAAAGTCCTAAATAGCGTCTTGCCTTAGAAGTTTGAAGCAAATTGGACTGGGGGAAAGAAAAAAATGGCTAATTCAACAAAATTTTATCTATAATGGTCACAAAAGTTAGCAGAAATAATGAAAAATAGCTATTTGTTAATTTGTTGAGCCATTAGGTATTTTTTGAAAGCCGGATCCCCTTTTTAAAGGGCAACTAGGGTTTTAGGGGACCTAGTCGCCAAATCCTGGGGGCGGAGAATCATCATCCACAACCCTTTTATTTCGGGCGCCACTTGTAGAGTCATTAGGATAATTGGAAGCAGAAAAGATGAAAAATACGCAACCGCCTTCGCCGGGAATCGAACCACGGACCTCTGGAATACCGGCCCAGCGTGCTACCGTTACACCACGAAGGCACGCTAGGGAAGTGGGAGAAATACCTTATAAATTAAAGTCGTAATTCTTCAAGCTAGAGGGCGTTCAAGCTGCAAGAAACGAAATGGCCCATAAGTTAATGAGAGGATAGAATTGGCCAGCAAATGTTTAAAATCTATTTAAAAATAGAATTAAAAGTATTGTGCCAAATTTGAAGAGTAAAAATAGACGCTGTGACAGGAACTATTTGTACATTTATACATTAGATCTTCTGAATCAGCAATTCACTTTACGCCGTCCCATAGGGCTTTAAGCATAAAATTTCATTATCTAACTCAAAAAAATCTAGAAAATAATAAGGTTAATGCCAGCATTTTTTAACGTATTTTTAATTACTTTTTTAGGAATTAGGTTATTTTTGAATATTGTGACAAAGTATAGTACTTCTTCTTGAAGGTGTTATGTTGTATTACCCATTCGTTTAATTCTAAGCAGCAGTGAGTAAATTGCATTGAGGATGACTCTTTTAAGAATATTGGAATTCCAGTTGGTTAATTTAAGTGTTGTAAAGTCGAATTCTCTTCGTTTAACATAGATTTTCAAAAAATTGTAATCTATAATATGCAAATCAAGGTAGTCAATATCATGTTGCACGGTATTTGTAGTATTAAGTCTTAGGCATGAAGAGTAGATATTAGCATTGTACATGTACCTAGCCCCTTACTCAGCTTAAAAGTCCTTACTTGGACTTTGTTTCCGCAATCGTTGGTTGTAGTCATATACTTTCAGTTAAAGAATTGTTTTAACTGATGAAAATATTCATGTTTCTGCAATGTCAAATATTAAAAAAAAATTCGACAAATAACGAAATCTAACTTTTAATGCGGTCTCCCATTTCATATACCTACATTGGAGAAAGTTTCATACTCTTAAGAAAAAATAAAATTATAAGAAGTTTGACTCCCTTACGATAAAAGTTGACCAGGATGTTAAAAAATTTTCGGTTTTTGATGTCATTTTTAACTTGTATTGAGGGATATATTAATTAAGTTAGAATAATTAGAGGAAATCAGTTTAATTGAAGCGCAGCAAAAAATGTGTGTAACGTAATATGTGCACATTGAAGTCATGTGGTGTCCATATCAGATTTTTACTAAAGGGGAAAAAATATATTCAAATCCTCTGACAATGGGAAAAATAGAAAACTAATTTTTTTTCTTTTCTTTTCTTTTTTTTCTTTTTCTTTCTTTTTCTCTCTTTTTTTTTTTTTTTTTTTTTTTTTTTTCTAAAATTAGCTCAAAATAGTTCTCGTTCTAGTAAAGTTGAAATAATTTGGGCGAAACTCAACTAGGAAAATAATTATTGGGAAAAAATATTGTTTATAAAGATTGAAAAAATCGCCAATGCTACTGAAATATTTTTGTTTGTAATTTTACATGAATCTTCAATATACATTTAACTCTAATACTAAGGAAGAATGAAGAAACGATATTACATTCGAAAAATCTCCCCTTTTAAATCACTTGAACGTTTATACTTCTTTCTGCGCATTTCTGCTGATGCAAGTAGGTTTCTTATCAGTTTCAATGTATCAGTTTCATTGCAACTCTTTCTAAGTCAAATGTAATATACCAAATAAACTTTTTTTGCGAAAAATAATTTCACGACAGTTATATAGTTTCATTTATCAGTAGTTTTCGCTCCTTCATAAGTTTATCTTTTCTCCCCCTTCTTCTTTTCTTTCTAATGATTATTTGATTATGGCAATAGGTACGAGGGCTTTCCGCTTCTCACGATTATGAAGCATAGTAAAAAAGATAAGAATTAATCATTGATGAAAATGTGGAAACCCTCGGTAACAGGAAGGTAAAAAATTAATAATTCTTTCACTATTCAAGTTTTTAATATTAAAAAATAGTCCTTTATTCTGCCCATGCGTACAGATATCACAATAATTATTCTGAATAATAATAATTAATGACAAATAGATTAAATTTAGCTGAAAAAAGTCTGAAAGATTTCAGATTTTAAATTACGTCTAAAGGGGCGTTTTTTTAACATTTTGTCTGTTACCTTTATTTATTGAATATCACTTTCTTCGCCTTTAAACCATAAAATTCAGTTCAAGATCAATATTGCAAAATAATTTTAAATTGAACATATCTTTAGAATTTCCGATACACAGTCTCCAGCGCTGGAGATAAACATGTTTTTTCTGTACAACGTTGCCACTGCTCGCTTTGAAATCCTTGAGTTTGTTAATCAAAAATTCGTTAAAGTTTTACAAAATATGAAATCGATAATAAAACAAATTCCAAATTTCAAATTAAGGCTTCCACATGCCCATATTCGCAGTAAAATTACGTCATTCAAAATTCGATGGCTCTATGTACCGTTGTTTTATCACAATGCGCGAAATATACATACATTGATGCAGATTTTTCATTATTTAATCTTTTCAAATATAATATAGGCGTCTGACATTTGGTGGCAACAGTTTGAAAAATGAAACGGACATTTACAGCGAACCAACGCAAAATCGCAAAACGAAAACAATAGTCCTTCAGAGACAAAGCCCCTTTGGATTAATAATATAATTATCATTATTTGACTTATTCATTTTCTTCTCCGAATTAATTTTGTAAAATGTTGCATTAAAGCATTCAGTCTCTGTCTATATTTACGAAACTGCCCGCTTTAATTGTTTTGATAATATAAAAATTGAAAATATATGATCATAAGAAACGTTATGTTGACTATTCATAGTGATGAAATTTATATACAAGTAAAAGCTCTCTGTCTGCCTAAGCTGTCGTATCTCTTTTACATCCTGTTGAGAACTAACGAAAAAGGAGAAGTTCTAAAGCATAAAGAAAAGGATTAATTAACATAAAATATATTTTACTATATAATTAAGGGAGCGGAGTCTCCTGAAACTGACTTCATTGAAAATGACAGCAGAATTGTTTTGCTTAATTACAGAAAACTGTAAAAAACCATGTGTTTCAAATGTTAAATATTTATTTTCTTCTAGAACGTAATTTATTTTTTAACACCGGCGCATAAATGCGTTTTAATCTATTCCTAATAAAACCTAGACACAAAAGTTAGCAAAATCTTTAGAGAAGATTTTCTGGTTAATAATACTTCATACTTAAGGAAGCCCATATATTTCAGTTTTTATTTACTTACTGATTCCGTTTTAGTAATAGACATAAAAGCAGTAACTTCAATTTTTCTACTTTGAGAAGTTTTTAGTGTTTAGCTGAATATTAAAAGTTTACTCCTCTGCAATCGAGGATGGTTGATGTGGACATAAAGAGGTAAAAAACCGAAGCTTGGCGATCATAGCTTGGCGACCGGCAACCCGCCAAAATTCACTGCTAAGATTTGGCCCAAGTCAGAGTCTGCTTGGGAAGTGGAATTAACAGCATCCGTTATGTCATCTGGGGAAATGGGGAATGTAAGGCCCATGCTGTGGGAGGACATTCCTCAGGTGGTAGAAATCTGGCGAGAGACCGGACTGGCAGAAGGAACACATACCATCCAGACTTGGTTCCGGTTCGCTCCGGATGGATTTTATGTGCTAGCCACGGACACAGGTCTGTATTGTCCGGTTATTGTAAAATTTCCTTCGAATATTTAAAATATTCTTCATAATTCACTTCATAAATTCACTTCGAATATTTAAAAAAGTACATAAAATGATTAATGTTGGGAAAATAACATTGAAATTTTTTGATGTTATTTTCTCAACATAGGAATTGAATACAACTGATAACAAGTTTATTGGGAAAGTGCAAGCTCCGCATTTACCATTTAGAAATATTTAACTTAAATTTCTCATAGTTCATCAATGGCAGACTTCATAGATATTATTGCCAGATGTGCAAAGAAAATTTTTTTTCCTTGTAATTTCAGTAATGTCTTTTTCGAAGAATTTTTTAAAAATCAGAAAATTTAAAAAATGCAAACAGGATTGCAAAGTTTTGTTTTGTTAAATTTATCTTCTCTGAATTGCCTAATAACAGATGTTGCTTTCCCAACTGTGAAATGAATTATGGGTTCAAAAGTAGTGAAAGATACAGATAACTGGAATATTAAGGCTGAATTGAACAGCTCTTCTGTAGTATTAGCAATATACTTTTCAATATCTATTATCCATTACTAAATTGAATAACCGTGATATATATAAGACTCATCCTTAGTGAAACATATATAAAAAACTATACTACACAGTTAATCATAAACTAATATTTTAACTATGATATTTCGTACATGTCACGATAGAATTATGTGATCTTAATCGTCCAAGAGGAAATACCTATTACAGTTAACTGTTTTTTGCGTAATTTAAGATTCTGAGAAATTATTGGCAAGGGAAGGCAAACATATTTTCCATTAAATATAATTTTAGAGTCGTTATTTTAATATTTCTAGAAATGTTAGATATTGCTAAGTTTAAATGAATAAATTTATTTTTAAAAATAAAATTTTCTCAGAAAATGTAATTCGTTATGTCCTTTCCCCCCCATAAGCTAAAATTTGGTAAGAAATGCATTATGTTTTAAATGTAATAGAAATATGTTTCAGTTTCATAAAAGCCGGAAAACGCAAAAATATTTTAATTATTCAAAGACAGGAAGCATCTAAAAGATTAATAAACAAAAGTTTCATAAATTATTTTTAACAAAAAGAATGGCCTCTCCGTCATTAACTCTTTAATTGAAATTGTACCTGAACCTAAGATATCATTACTTTGAAATAATCTACTATTACAGCTAAATCAAATCCTCCTGAGAATAAAAACAAACTGCATTTATTATTTAGAAAAAAAAAAAAAAAAAAAAAAAAAAAAAAAAAAGAAAATGATTAAAATGGTTTCCGCTTTGTATTTAGGGCGAGAAGTTCAATTTTCTTTCGTGAAATATTTAAATAAATTATAACTATTGTTATAACGTTTTCCGAAATAAGGATAGTAGCCCTAATTTTATTTTCTTGTGTAAGAAATGTTCGAAAAGTAGGGCAAGAAGAAAACATTTTACGTACATCCACGGTAAAATGGCCAGCTCACAATTTAAAATAATTTTATTGAATAGAATGTAATGGTATTCTGCGTTTGTCAATGACGCCCTCCAATTCCGTCATCTTGTTAGATTATTTCTTGCACTATTTTCTCCCGTGAACATGTCATATATCCTTGAAAATGGTATAATTTATTATTTATATTCCTAAACATGACCATTTTGTTTCGCAAAAGGATTAAATCAGTATAAAATTACAATGTCATTATGCAAGGCATTGTATATTTTATGAATGAAAGTTGCGAATGTGGCTTTGTAACGAAACGTAGTGCAAATTTTTGGAATTTTCTAACAAAATCTTAACTAATCTTCAAATTAAGTGGAATAACATTTTCAGTCTGTGTTGTTGTTTTACCAAATTTATAGATATTACTGGAATTAATTGTTAGGTTATTTTCTTCGTTTAATTTTCGTTTTCAAGTTAGATTTAAATTTAATTATTAGGCGTTAATTAATTAAATGTTCAAGATATGTTATAGTGATGCCATATTCACTTTTTCGCAAATGATCTAATTAAATATGCATTAACATCGCAAACAGTAACAGAAATATATAAAATAAATTCTTTTGGAATAATGGCCTGTACTTGGATTTTCAGATATTACTACTCTAGTTCATTTTCTGTTAAGTTATATTACATTTCAATGCGACCATATTATAATACCAGTTTTCTTAATAAAAACGTTTTGTAACAAAATTAAATATTTAAAATTTATAAATTTTTTGGTCGAGAATGCTTTATGTGGAAGATAAAATTACTTCCCTTATAAGGTATTTTTCCCGCCTTCTTAGCGTGCCTTCGTGGTGTGGTGGTCTGCACGCTGGGCACACCTAGGATTTGGCTACTGGGTTCCCTAAAAACCCCATTCGCCTTTTAAAAGGGGGGTATATATAAGGTATTTCTCTTGTCTTCTTAGCGTGCCTTCGTGGTGTGGTGGTCTGAGCGCTGGGCGCGTATTCCAGAGGTCCGTGGCTCGATTCCCGGCGAAGGCATTGATCATTTTTCACTCCTCCTGCTTCCAAAAAAATACCTAATGTCTCTACACCCTTATTCATTACTCTCGCATTTTATACATGTAGAAATGAAAAAAAAATGCATTTACAAGTAAATTTTGATACTACTACCAAATTATATTAGCAGAAGGTCATAAGGGAAGTTGAATGAGTAGGAAGAGGATAAATATAATGAAATTATTTTTGACAAAAGCAAAATATCTCGAGACAAGAGAAGCTTGCTTTCCTGTCCTTCCATTTAAAAATTACTCCAGAGCTTATGGTGACAAAATGAAGATTATTCATTTTTGTTGCTGTTTTTATTGTCGTGTCTATGATAAAGCCTCTTTAAATAGTGTCATGAAGGAAGATAACAGCCCTATCATCATACAGGCTGAATAGTATTCAAAAGGGACGTATATATGTACGCGCTTATACAGATGGTTCATCTGATGAGACAGTCACTTATCTACCTGATTGTGTCTCTAATCTCTAATCGGGGTCTCTTAAATAAGACTCCAATTTTTTTACAATTGGGCAAGGATGTCTGGACAATAAAAAATATGTGGAATTGTCAGTTCTGTGTCCGGGCAGTTATTACACTTTTTGTAGATTTTCCTGCCCTCTCTGCCAATTTTCAATTTTCTACGATAGCTATTATTTTAGTTATAAGTTGACGTTATGAAGCTGGTGCTGTATTGGAATTGAATGTTACCTCAGTCTGTATTTGGTTATGGTATTTGCATCTGAAAGGGAGGATCTTAACGTTGGTGAGATTTCGAGTCTCTTTTGCCAGTTTATTGTACGTTCTCGTTACCTGCGATGTTGACAATCGCTGGAAACCATTGAAGAATGCACACCTGATCTAACTTTTGAAACTTCTTTGGGCGAAAGAGGATCCCGTGGGTGATCAAGGAACTTCCATCCAAGATTGCCTGTAGTCACAGAAGACAACGAGTCCTTTTGCTTGCACAAAAATGGTAAGCCTCCGCTACATATTAAGTGCCTCCGCTATTTCTAGAAGCTCGCAAGTGGAGTTAAAGAGTAAGGCTCCAGCACAGGTTTATGTTGATAAATTGTATCACCTGGGATAGTCAGAAATACTCCAAAACGTCCATTAGTGATGGTCTCATCTATTTGTATAAACGTGTACACAGTCCTCTTCTGGATACTGTTCAACCGTTCTGATCCCTTTTGCTTTAATAACATCAACAGATTATTCATTAACACAATGTATATAATCTTCCATTAGAGTCTGAGGAAAAACAAGTACGGTATCTTATTAAAATTCTTAACTGCCATGAGAAAACGTCAGTATTAGTAACAAGATATTACATATCAGCAAATGATCTTTATTTCAGTTTTTATTTACTCATGAATATCTCCATTTTCTGTTTTTATAACAATGAAATTTTATAATAAGAATGATTCTTAAGAATCTTACTTACTTAATTAAAATTACAATACTTAAATTAAAATAATTTTGAATATATTGCGTAAACTATCTGACTGAAATTGCTGCCAGATTCTTGAAATCGCAGAAGAGTTAACACTAATGTGACCACAGATGGTACTTCTGTACTAGATCTGGTGTTTTCTTATTTTACGATAATACAAATAACACGAACAGCATGAAACTTAAACATGAGTTTAATATTTTTCTCTTCTTTTTAGTTGCACAGGCATGATTCATCTTTTTTGTCCCCTCCTTTTTCTCCCTCTTCACTAAGCTTATCCTCCGAAGTCCCATTCTCTTAAAATACGACTAACTATTGTCAATGAAATTAAAAATTTTACAAGTAAAGCACTTCTGGCATACTATGAAATAATTAATCTAGTAAACCCAAACCACCTTTTATTGAAGCATTCCATATATTGGGCCTCAATGTGAAAGTAATATTTATGGAATTCTCAGGAAATGAGATATAATGCCAACGCTTAGTTGCTTTAATTAATTCAACCTACAGAAAAGAAATATAATCGATGTTGTACGAATTTCAATTCATTACATGCTGTCTCAGCTTGCTTAGAAGCAGGTGAAATGACATTTCTGTAACTGGAAGAATAAAAATATCATAATTTTGTCAAAAAATTTTTGTTTGTTTGTTAAGTGACATTTAGTGACAACTTTCTAATGGATTAAAGAAATAATTACGAGAACTTAATATAGAATGGCACGTTTTGAAGAGTGATAAAGCACTGACAAAAAGTCAAGAATTCCTGTATTTTAGAATAAAGTTTTCGGAGAAAGGATTTCTGTAAGTGAATAAATATTTTCTAATTAATGACATTAGGTAAAGTCGTGTAAATACTTCTTTCATTTATCCGCAGCATCTGAAATATATACATATATATATATCTTCAGCAGTTTATGACACTTTAATACTCTTTCCTTGCAACTTAGCAGCAACCTGAGTAGTTGCCTTAGTTAAGACTGAATTAAGTCTCAGACTTTAAATTATTAATGAGAATTAATTATTTAAAGGTTTCAGAAGACCTCACAAATGTTTCTGTAAATTTGAAAATCAATTAGAATTTTTAGGAGCAGCAAAACCCGAGAAATCAGCCTGAGATTCGAACTCCGGATCTTCCGATGACAGTAATAGAAATTACACCCCAAAGGCATGCAGTGAGAAAGGAGAAAATTTCTTATATTCTCCCCGACTTAAAGGGAGGTTGGGAAGGGAATAAATCCAGATAGCGACGAATTATCATCCATTACATACGGTCGTTGGAACGACGGTATAAGGAGCCGCGAAACACGAGAAATCAGCTAATCCTTTGCCGGAATTCAGACTCCGAAACTTCTGTTACTAGCTGGACGTGCTACCGATTACATCACAACTGCGCGTAATCAAGAAAGAGAAAATTCCTTATGTATTGGGGTATGGTGCATACTATAATCACGTTCTTGATATAGCGGCAGAAAGCAGCTGCTTGTAGTTTGTTCCTCATTACTAACAATACAACTGATTAATTAGAATCAACCAGTTATCAACTATGTGATTTCTGCGTATTTGCATTCCATCCATTGCGGTAACATGTGTTTCGAATTGCAATTTAAGTTATTGTAACGCACTGAACATTGTTATCAATCCTGTATTAGGAGTTTCGGAAGCATTATACTTTACCACTGGTCATCTGGCTAAAGCAGCAAAAATTGGACATTTTGTAATGGGATCGAATCTCACGAAGTGAGCTGGTCTGGTGGAGGCAACTAAGTGAGATGAATGTGTGGGGAGTTCATGATTCTTCCTATAGGGTATACGGTATAATTATTTATAAATCCTTTCTAAAAGCTCACCTTTAAACAAACAGTACTGTTTGGGCGTAGTCAATAAACTACTGACCAATCCACTGAATAGCGTATTTAGTATTCTGATATACGTTCTTCACTTCCTTTCATGTAATTAGTACAATTAGAAAAAAAAAATACTTCTACTTGAAGACTTTAATATAAAGTGAAAAGGAACTACCATTAAAAATTCAAAACATTAAAAAAAAAAAAAAAAAAAAAAAAAATACACAAATGTAAAACATCATAAAATTTTATTAAAAAAAACTATTCTGTAGCAGTTACTTAACATATGTCGTAAAAACCATCGTTTATTAATTAAAGCAAACCCTGTAAATGTGCATAGTAAAAAAGATCTATTGTATATGTTATAAATCACATATATTGTAATTTATATCAATCAGTTATAAAATAAAAAAAAGCGTTAAATAAAGACTTAAATTATCAAAAACTGCGTTTGTTATTTTTTAAGTAAATTTTTAAAGCAATAACTGTTTTAAATTGTTCAGTTTGTAAATTAAATAACAGACTGATTAAATTTAACGTTAAATTTGAGATTTAATTTGTCAAATGGCAACAGATCGAGAACTGGCCGCATTAAATGGTGCTTGGAAGATGAGTTAAATATGTTCGTTTCACACGGTGGGAACACTTGCCAAACTCCGATTCTAGATCTTTCTTTTCTTCTCAGCAGTCGGTTTTACTAGGATATGATTTATATAAGTGGTGTGAACACTGAACTTCTTTCGAAGAGTAAAAAAGAAATTACATTAAGCATAAAAAACCTGTGAAGATAAAAATATTTTCACTGTCATAAAAAACAGGAAAAACTGGTAACAATATGTGCTATTTTTGCTGAAAATACATTTCTTTAGATATTTAAAATGAGATTTTTAAAGAAAAATTACTTACTTGGGGGGGGGAAGGAAATTTGAAATGAAAGAAAAGGAAATATTTCTCGTAAAAATAAAGGAATTTAAGAATTCTCCACTTTGAAGTACACTTTCAAAGACTAGATAATTTTCCGTATTTAAATTATAAAACGTGTCATAAAAATGTTCTCAAATAAACTCGATTGCTAACTTTAGAACTCGTTATTCTTAGGATGTTATCTTGTAATAAAGTTTTAATTTTTCTACTAAATTCATTTATATGTTTTTCTTATACTTGACATCGCTCATCGGCTGCAATAAGAATTCTGTTAAAAATGTTTATCACAAAACATTGTAAAATTAATTTTGTTTAATAATATGTTGTATTAAATTGTGTTGTTATTAGCTCAAAGGGGCATCAGCACGAATGGGCTATTAGTCTCAAAACGGGATTTTATGTCGTCCAGTATAAATGGCGAATCACTTTTCAAATTGTAGTCACAATATTTTATCACCTTGTACTATACTTAAAGAAATTAAATAATGAAGTCTGCATGTATGTATATATGTTCCTAGTACTCGGAAAAACGACAGCACTTAGAAACATCGAATTTTTGATAACGTTATCCTTCTCCTGAACATGTGCAATATTTGGTGTACATGTTCAGGGGTGCACCCCTGAATATATCCACCAAATACTGAATTTTATATTTCAGATTTTGCAAAATTTTAATGAATTTTTGATTAACAAACTCAACAATTTGAAAGCGAGCTGCGGCAACACTGTACGGAATAAAACACTTTTATCTCCAACGCGCGAGGATGTCTATCGGAAATTCTAAAGAGACGTTGTTTTTAAATATTTTGCGATTTTGCAGTGGAATTCAGTTGTATATGGGGTAAGTGCGAAGAATATGATATTTAATTAATAAATTTAACACACAAAACGTTAATATTTGAAAAAAAAAATGAGTTTTGCAACCCATCTTACTAAAAAAAACTGAATATTGATGTGACGAACTGAGAAAAGTCAGGAAAAATAGAAAAATGCATGCAAATTAATAATCGAGTTGGATTAGCTTATGTCGTTTTCCATCATAGTTCTGAACTGGAATGCAAACTCTTTAGAATTCCCAATGAATGCAGTGTTTTCCAAGCCGAATTACTGTGCATTAGTGAGTCAATAAAGTGGATATCCAACAACTGTTCGCTAAGTGCTAAATTTCTTATTCGCACTGATTGTCTTTCATCCTTATATTCTCTTAGGAATATCTTTTCATGTAATACCTTAATTGTCACTTCTCATGCCCTTCTTAAAGAACATCAACACCTTAATAACAAAGGTGTTGATGTTATCTTTTCTCATGTACGTGGCCACACTGGCAATCTAGGAAATGAAACGGCTGATTGGTTGGCAAAACAAGCTACACATCTTCAAGCAATTACTCCAATGATACTCCCCATGTCATTTTTCAAGAACAAAAATAGGGATGATACAATACTCAAGTGGAATGAACTATACAGGAATTGCCTCTTTGACTAAACTTTATTTTCCCTCCATTCCTCACAGATTGAATAATAAACCCTTTTTCTGCAGTTTTGAAGTTATTAAATTTCTAACTGGACATGGTAAATTCAATTCATATTTGAAGAGATTTAAATTATCTAGTACAGATTTGTGTTCATGCAATTTCGGGGGAGTGCAAAATGTCGAACATTTGTTGTTCTATTGTTCAAAGCTCAAGGAAGGACGAAAAGAACTCATTTCTAGGTTCTGTGAATATTATATTTCCTTCTCCTCTTCACGTATTTGACCAACATAAAATGGTTTTCTCTTTCTTCTGTAAATTTATCTCTTACGTGTCATCTGGGAATTTGCAAGTTTATTTTATTCTGTGTTGTGTTTTTGTACTTGTTTTCTTGTTTTCTTTTTTTCTTTTCTTTTTTTTTTTTTTTTTTTTTTTTTTTTTTTTACTTACTTCTGTAAGCCTTGTGTAATACTATGTGCTGCACAAGGAATTTAAAATTTTCAATTAAAAAAAAAAAAAAAAAAAAAAAAAAAACACTAAACACTGCATCGGGAATTTTACACATATGCTGCTATGCTGCTTTTAAATTTTTTGCAATTTGTTTTTGAACTGTATGAGGCGGAAGTACGGAAAAAATAATGCTTAATAATAAAGCTAAAAAGAAGAAAAAAAAATGGGTTAGCAGGAATAAATGCAACAGCATACTGGTAGACTGCGAGCTCAGTGAGCGCATAAAAAAACCTTAACAAATCCTTTTGGACAATCCTTAGGATCTGAAAGCTTTCAGATTTTTTATTTTTATTTATTTATTTATTTATTTTAATATTATGTTGAATTATTGAACTATGCTAGAAGTTCATGTCGCATAATAATGAAAATAATAAAGCAAGGAATAAGGCAAGGAATTAAATTTTATTAATTATGTTACATCATAATTGATAAAACTATTGCTAGCATTACAAAACTGGGATTATTATACAAAAAAAGTGAGTGTACATGCATTTGCATTCTTTCTATTTTTGTTCTCTTTCCAGGTGAAGTCCTTGGAATGTGTGCAGCATTAGCACTGCACGAGCGTTTAGCATTCGTGGGTTTGTATGCAGTAAAAAGATCTCATCGAGGTCAGGGTCTTGGACCTCGTATATGGAAACGTGCAATGGAGCATGTAGGTGATAGAAATGCTGGACTAAATTCAGTTCCTGAGCATCTGCGGACGTACAGGGATTTGGCTGGATTTCGAATAGTAGCGCCTTGGAGTACTCTCATTTGCGAAGGAGTGCCCGACGTTAATAGTCTCGCTTGGGAAGTGGAAGGTATTCAGGTATGAAATTAATTTTTATAGTGAAAATTCCCCATCCTCAACATTAGAATACAGACACAAAGGTTTATTTGTTTTACTTTCTTTCAAAAGTCAAAAATAATCCCTTGCAGAATCAAAAGTTACAAAATTCGGTAATAAATTTTTATACTTTAGTCATTCCTCAAATAAGCATTCTTTGGAGCCAGAATCACAACTGAACTAGAATTAAAGATTAGTGTGAAATATAAATCTTTTAACACAAATATAAGCACAAAATAGTAACAGGTCACTGACAGTCAGACAAGTTGTAAGTCTAGTTTAGTTAGTCAGGTTCCTTTAATTTTGCTTACACTTTTCCCTCCTGATGTTCAAATCACTATTGTCCAGAAGTGTGTATACTTCGTAAGCCCATGTTTACGAAAATTCAATGGTTATCAAGGTAAATAAAAGTCCTGGTTTGCTCTTCTCTGTTAGTAAATTACTGGTTAAGTAAGCTGTTTGTCATAAACTTCTGCAAACGACAAGATACACTGCTAAAAAAAAAAAAAAAAAAAAAAAAAAAAAAGACAGTTCTATATCTCCCGTTCTATTGGGCCGATTGACGAAATTCAAATTACGTTTTTCATGTCTCGAAATCGTTATTTAGAATATGTATTAGATTTATATACATCATTATTCTAATATATGTATTGTTGCACTGAAAGCGTTAAAATGACACAAAATGGGACTTTTTCTGAAATAACATACCGATTTTTTTCCATACTTCGATTCTACGACTCAAATTGCCCATAAATACTAAATTTTGTTAAATTTGAAATTTACGGAGAAATTAAAAAATTTAGCTTAGCACATTTTTTTCAGTTTTCGCTAAGAATATAGATTCACTTGGCGAACTTCTTAATATATGGCAACCTATTTTCCTTTCCCTTCCATTGTGCAGGAGCGACGCGCCAAAAACTCTTAATTTTTTGGAGGTATGCTTAGAAATACATCTTCTTTAAGACGATGGTAAAAATTTTGTAGAATATGATTCAAATTTTTTTTCGAAACATTTGTAAAAATTATTTTAAAAATACAAATTTTAAAAATAAATCATAAAAAATGGGCGAATTTTATTTGGAATGAACCCGAATTTCGAAATGGGAAAGGAAGAATAAAATAAGTATAATTAAAAAAAAAAAAAAAAAGACATATTAACAAATATAATGCCAAATTCATTAATTAATGGCAAATTATTGAGGAGCTAAAATTTTGAGAGCAAATTTTTTAAAAACTACTCCCACGAATTTCACAAAACTTGGCAGTTTGGCATAATTTGAGTCATAGAATCGAAATATTGAAAAAAATTGACATGTCATTTCAGAAGAGGTTCGATTTTGTGTCAAAATATCAATATTAGAAAAATGCTATATGTAAATCTAATACATATCCTAAGTCGCGCTTTCGTTAAATGAAAAACGCAAGCTGAATTTTGTTAATCGGCCCAGTAGAACGGGAGATATAGAACTGTCCCTTTTTTTTCGCGGTGTGCCATCTCTCAGTCATAGCTATAAAGAAAGAGCTTTTTCAGTTTACTTGGCATTTTTTTACAAAGCACTGAAAGCATTAAAATTAAACCTTCTGAACTTCTAGTATTGGAACTATAGTTTGCGGTTTTTCCCCTAAACTTGCAAAGAAACCTTTAAGTTAGGGAGATCAAAATAAAACTGAGCCGGAAAACATGGATACTTCCGAAATTAAATTTATAAATTTGTTAGGTATATTTTAAAAGCAGGATCGATGAAAAATTAGCAATGCCTTCGCCGGGACTCGAACCATGGACCTCTCGAATACGCGCCGAGCGTGCTGACTACTACACCACGAAGGCATGCTAAGAAGGCGAGAGAAATACCTTATGAATTAATCTTTTTAAATGAACACCCAAACTGTTTTCTACCAGAAACGGCTACCGCTGATGTCAACGCAAAGCTTTGCTAGATTTATCAAACTGTGAAACACGCATAACAGCTCTGCGTGGATACGAATCGTACTGCTGAGCTCTGCATAGTATGAATTTCCCCGAACTATTCTTCGCATAGTATTCAACAATGAACACTCGTTATTTTATCGCTAGCACCATTCTGTATCCATTCAACTAATCACTAAAAATATTTACCCCTCTCATTCAAATAGCTGGTTGCTGGCGCGTGCTTCTGTAATATCCAATTGTGTCTGTCCATTTTCGAATAATTGCTTCGCTGTTTAGGGTACGTTTTCATAAAAAATCTATCTGAACCTTGTTCGGAAAGCAAGTTTTCTGGGCCAGTGTTATTTTATCCACCATATATTTTATTTTGTCCGCCCTGCGTAATTTAATTCTGAATGCATATAACTTGATAAATATTTGAATTTCTTTCTATCTGCGAAGTTTTATTGCAGTTAATTAATTCCTATGTATCGGTGATAAATGACTTACTACATCAAAGTTCAGCCTATTTCATTAGGTGAATCAGTGAGCAATGAGCAGTGCAGTAAAAACTAGTTTTTTGTAAAACACACAGATTTACTTCAAATTCAAATTAATCATTATAATACTTGAAAAATAATCATTACAATATTTGGCACACCCGTATTACTTGAAAAGGTTTCCATGCTTATTTATAGCAATGCGTTTCATCGTTAAGTAACATAGATGCTTGGTAGACAATTTATATAAATGCTTATCAAAAGACCTAATGAAAATTAGAATTTAATAAAAATTCATATTAAAAAAATCTAATAAAAATTTCCATAACTTTGAAAACAAAAACAAGATTTAAAAAAAAGTGCCTTTCAGGTGAATGAGCTTTCATGATAAAGATTTTAGCTTAAATGAGGCAAACAACACAGGGTGATTCATAATTTCCTCTAACTTTTCGAAAGTATATAGGCTGGTGCAGCAAAATGATGCATGTCAGTATATAAGGTATTTCCTCCCTTCTTTCCGCATGCCTTCGTCCAACCAGAAATATGCTCAAAGCCAAAAACCTCAGTTTAAACACTGGGTGCTTATTTGCACTTTGGTAAGGAATACGGAAAGGAATAGTTATAAAAAAGGCTGAAATTACGAATAACTGGCTAATTAACATAAAATTCCTTAAAACTCTTATACCCATCCATCAAAATGAGTCTATAATTCATACATTAAATCTTTCTAGCTATTGTTCGACTTCATTGTAGTATGACTAGCAAATTTTTGCTTAAAGACTTGTCTTTAAACGGTAACAAAATCCAACAAAACCTTTTTGATTTAAGCCCTTTTGATTGAGCTTGAATCCAACCAAACCCGTTTGATTTGAGCGTACTCTCGTGTTTCTTTCGTCTTTTCGCAAATTAAGAGCTGCCCTACCTTCATTGTTAAAATAGTCTTGAATAAGTCGAGCATTCGGTTTCTGATAAAGCCATCGATTCGGCGTGGCGCTCAAAGGGGCTAATATAAAGTAATGTCAGTTACCTGGACATCGAGCTTTAGCGTGAATCTTTTTCACTTCAAGCATGTTTCTCTGAAAACACATATCTGATAGACTGGGAGTGAATTACCTAATGCTATTCGAAGTTATAATTCTTAACCTTTCTAGCTTTAACTCCTTTCTCTCTCTTTTTTTGTCTTGTCTTTCTGTTCCCCCCTTCACCATTTCTTCTTCTCTCTCTCTTTCTCTTTCTTCTTTTCCCCTCTCTCCTTCCCTGCCTCTTTCTCTTGACCCGCTTTCTTCTCTTCTCAATAATGGTCAAGAGTGGCTTCAATATTTTCTTCTTCAAAACTCTCACCATTTACAATTGCATTGCTTAATTGCGCTTTTCTCATTCCCGTGTCAATATCAAGACCAAAAACCTCAGCTAAGTGCAATAGCTCTTCATGCTTGGCTCATTAATTTGAGCCAAGTTCTAGATTTCATCTCAACTACCAAATTAAAATGCAATATGCTAAGTTGATATAGACTGTCATAATACACAATATTAACCCGTTTTAGCGCTCAAAAGTATACTACAAAATACTAAATTTACTATATAAATATCCAAATTCACCTCTTAACATTCAGCAGTAAGTATAATGCATCGACAGTATAGATAAGAGATTTACTTCTTTCTCAGTTTTTACTGATAATCAGTATAATTCACCGTTGATATGAAAAATCATTCAAATAATTCACAGAGAATTACCTTTCCTTCTCACTTAATTTAAATACAGATTTTTCTCTGCCTTACTAGCTTAATACACTTAGGGATTTCACTGAAATTTTATCGTCTTTACGCATATATATCATTGTTAATAAATCATTGCTAATTAATCAACTTATATCACAGATAATGGCCGAGCAAATTTTGTAATTTGATACAACCCCAATACAGTTTCAACCCCAATTTTAAACTCAATTTGTTTAACAGAATTTTGATTCCCCCCTTAATTAAGCCGGAAGATTATTAACGGGTGTAATTAATTAAGAGATGCTCATGTGAGCTGTTTTCTTCTGTAACCCAAGTACGACACTTTACTGCAGGGATTTCTGCCATCACTCCGTCAGACTCTTAAGCGTGGAATTTAGTTGATGAAGATCTGATGATCCTTCTGGCAGTGACGTATCTTCAGTGTCGAATTGATGTGCCTTCGATATGGAATTCCTTCTTTTGTGACTGAACTTTCGGACTTTCAACGGCGAACTTCTCGCTGCTATACCGGCGTATTGGTACTGTTGTCAAAAATCAGGATTTCCATCAAGCGGATGTTTCGAAGCGCTTAAAAATCCTTACACAATTTTCACGTCGTCAAGAAAATCAAGACGGAGAAGTTAAAAGCCTAAAACTTTTATTTCTAAATTAAAATGCAACAAAAGCTATTAACAATAAAAATCATAAAAAAAAGTCTTTAACATTTGATGTAATTCATCAGGAACCCATTTTTGAGAGCGAACAAGTATCTCCAGAAGCGAAAGTCTTCCTTTGTTCTGTGCGCATGCCTTTTTATATTCGCGCCCACTGGAATGTCCACAAGGGAATGGCTGACTCTATGCCATTAAAGGTTGTCTGGAAGAAACATTCCTAAACGTACCTCGCATATTTTTCTCCCCCCCCGAAACAAAATGAGGGCTCTAAGCCTAACTTTCCAAAAGCATAAGTCAATACCTTTAAAACCGTATAAGGTATTTCTCCCGCCTTCCTAGTGTGCCTTCGAGGTGTAGTGGTTCTGCACGCTGCTCCGATATTCCAGAGATCCGTGGTTCGATTCCCGGCGAAGGCGGTTGCTAATTTTTCATCTTGCCGGCTTCTAAAAAAATCCTGATGTTTCTACAACCTATTTTTCAAGAAATGAATTTAAATATGAGCTTCTTTTTCACACCTTAACCCAATATTCGTCAAATTCTATATAGCTTAAAAAATATTTCATCGCTTGTATCATTCTGATGTAGTTAATTGTTTCTGAATAAAATAATTTTATAATCCATGCATTTGTTTTGATTATTATACGTAGAAAAAATAAAATTTACTTTTCAACTTTTACGTGAGTTTTTCTCTTTATACTTTACGTAAAATGATAGAATACTGTTATACTAATGAGTCTCTTTAACTTGATCAAGATATGCCTTATAACAGCTGGCATCAAAATCAGAAAACAATCTTTAAACAGAGTAAATTTTGCCTGAGAATATATTCTACAATTCATAGATGATTTTTTATTATTGAAAATTTTAAACGTATCTAAGCTTGCAAAACCAGAAAATACAGTTAACATCATTTTCCTTTTCTTTCCTATAGTTTGTCTCCATTCGAGCATCAATTCTTCCTGCTGTAATTAATTACGATGCTAGTATACACGGGTATGATCGTTCCAAAGTCGTGACTCTCAGTGTATCCGAAGAAGACAGTGTTAGCCTAGCAGCTGTACGCACTGGAACAGGAAAAATCTGTGGTTATGGCTGCCTCAAGCTGAATGTGCAGGGCTCGCTACTAGTCGGTCCTCTGTATTCTGACAGGGGCATCATAGCAGAAGCTCTTCTGCGTCGCCTCATGAATGAATTTCCTGAAGAAAGCGGAGCAATTACTCTTCCTATTATAGACTGTAATACGGAAGCTCTGCACCTAGCTGACCATTTAAACTTAAATGATAGAATCAGAGTGCCTCGTTGCTATACTAAAGAAGAGGTTACAGCTAATTTTGGAAAAATATTTGCCCAACATGCTCTTAATTTCTCTCCTTTTTAAGATAATATTTGATAATGAGCGTTATTTTTTATTTGCATAATGTAATGTTAAAGTTTGTGCATCCTGCATTTAAATCCTTGAAATGTTCTGCTGCTTATCATATTGTAAATCAATTATTAGTAAAACACA
The DNA here is from genome assembly GCF_044657685.1 of Stegodyphus dumicola. Classification (NCBI taxonomy): domain Eukaryota; kingdom Metazoa; phylum Arthropoda; class Arachnida; order Araneae; family Eresidae; genus Stegodyphus; species Stegodyphus dumicola. The sequence continues at coordinate 137,400,191 of NC_140777.1, forward strand.
GCAGCTTTTGCTACTTTTATTTATCGTAAGTGTAATTTAATTTGTTATGCAACTTCATATATTTATATATGTCATTTAAAATGAAATTCGTTTAAAATGAATTTATTCTAAGCCACAGAATAATTGCACCTTATAAAAAAATCTCGCAAACTTTATTTCTCAAGCCATCTTGGTCGGTATAATGATTAGCGAACTCGACTGTTGCATCGTTGGGCTTAGGTTTGTATTCTGGAGATGGTACGAATGTTTGCAGTTCTCAACCCATTCTAGTGTATGTAATACCTGTTATTTCGTTTAATGTACTTTGGGAAGCATTGTGGTGATGGCATTGCTTATCAGCGAGACCGTTGGATTCGGCCATTCTGGTACGTATATTAATCAATAACTGTCCGGCACTGAATTAAAATGCATTTCACGAAAACGACACCGAGAGAGAGAATGTTTAGTACTGCAATAAAATAATATAACTTCTTCCTTCTTGAATATCTCTCTAGAGAAAACTGGCTCGTATTTATTTCGCAAGCGGGAAAACCATGAAGATCCAACACGCCTTCAGTTAGACTTTGTATATAATAGTTTAAGATAATGGTCTTATCCACATAGCAACTGATGAACTAAAGAGTGTTTAAAATATGCAAGAAAAGTTGCCAAAAAAGATTTATATAGAGAGTTAGAAGCTCTTAAATGTTTTAGTATATCACAGTACGGTGCTTCCCACATTTTTATCTTCTCGATTTCCGTTAAGTATAACTTCAATTTATTACCACCTATATGCATTTATTTCCTCTGAGAAAGGGGGTATGCCAGGCTAGAAAGGGCAAAATTAGAAGAAAATACTGGGATAACAAAGTAATAATAATAATAATAATAATTATAAACATATAGTTATTAGTAATTAATATGTATAATTTAATTACTAATTATGAAAAATATTCATTTTTGCTTCCTCCCTCCACCCCGAAAAAAAAAAAAAAAAACTTCGTAAATTTCCGAAGATTAGCAAAAATCGTTTTTCGACCTGCTTGCGCATCGCAACCAAAGAATCCTTTAATTGCAACTATACAGATAAGTTGAAAATTCTGCTTACCTCCATGGTCACTCACCCACCTTCTGTTTTCGTTTTTTATTTCTTTATTTTTTTTTTCTGCAAGTTCTATGTTTGCGCTTCTTGCAGAACCATATTCCTGTTTAGAGAAGCATAACTGATAGGTGAGCGTTTTTATTAGAATATTTTAGATTTCGATTTAAAAATGTAATCAATTCAGTCTTATAGAAGTATCATTTCCAAATTAATTTTGAAATTTTTATTTGAGCACAAACTAAGAATACTTTAATTTCATATTTTCTAAATAATTACTGATCATATTATATTTGAAGTACACATTTTCTCCACTATGCTTTTATTTTATGAATAAATAGTGAGTTGCATACCGTATCTGCAAAAACTCAAATACTTTCCTAAATCTCTGATACTTTCTAATAACCTTTCAACAAAAAATGACGGCTAAAAGTATTTTAATGTTTCAATACAGACTCGTAACTTTATCGCGCTATTAGATATTTAGTGACGGATTGTTGTGTCCAAAAAGTCTGCTTAAAAGTGTACTTGATCTGCAAGCATTAATGTTCTTATTTATAATAATATGGCTCAAGTTTGTAACAGTATCTGCTGCAAAAGACCTACTGTATACTGTACAGTATCAAAGCATACAACAATGCCTGCTTAAACAGAAGGATGCCTTCACAGAAATCTTTTCCATCTAATAAAGAACATTAGTACCATAAAAATGAATTATTATGTATTTCTGCAGATGGGCGATTAATGACGTGCGATAAAGAATGCAACATTCTAGTGTTGTAAAATACATAAATAAACTTTTTTTGTTGTGTATGTGTTTGCGTGTATGTAAAATAAAAATATTTGTACCTTATAAAGTCTCGTTTCCTTTGGTAGCATCAAATGTTCGAAACTTCTATGACTTTAAGTGAATTACCACTATACTGTCTTGTAAAGTATCACAGAGATTGGGAAAGGGTGTAAAGGACTCTCACATAAAAGTTAACAGAAGCACTACTCTTGTTTATAAAAATAGCCAGCATTTATGGCTTTAATTAAAAATAAGGTATTAGACTTGACCAAGTACATGTATATTAGCCTAATGGCTAAAACAGATAAAGAACATTGAAGCTGGCTCTGACCTAAGTCGGCGTGACAAGTCTAATGGTGAGAATAAAGCAATGTCGCAGAATACTAATCTCAAGAGAATCAAAATAGCAGAGTAGTCTTCAGCAGGCGAAACATGCAATGATTCTACCTTCTAAATCCTTCATTTAAATATATACTGTCTCTTTTCCACCTAATTTGAATAAATTCGAGCTAGAAATTTATATTCTGATAGGAAAGTGGGAACGAGAAAGGTAGAAAAGCCCATTAACATATAATAACTGGCTAATAGACTGAACAAAAATTTATAACTTGTTACATTGAGATTCAGTTCTCTCATTTGGGAATGGGCAACGAAGAAAGTTCAAGATAAGATAAGAATTTAAGTTAGTATTCAATAACTGAATTTTTTAGTTTAAAGAATTTAAAAGCGCTTCGTTTTAGAAGAAGGGAAAGTACTAAATATCATGCATTACTGATTATGCATATTATCATTATCATTACTGCTCATATATCAATTCATTATTCGTAATAATACCATTAATAATATGCACATTATAATATCATTACTGATAACACTATCGTTACTGACTATGCATTCCTTAGAAATTATGGTCAAAATCTTCGATAACCTCTCAGAAAGCGCTACAGGGGCAGCAGATACCGCACGTCAACAGAAGATAAGATAACACAGAAAACCATGGATCTTTCAGACTGACAGTCAGTCTTCACTAACCATTTGTGAGGGGATATACGAGAAATATTCATTAATTGGAGACTTAATTTAACACATTTATCAAATTGTGAGTCTGGTTAGAAGAATGGTTTCGTATCTAATTAAAATCTCTACACGCTGCAAATACTATTTTAATCCTAAAACCGTACAATAAATAAGAAGTAATAAAAATACACGGCATGTTTACAATATTTATTAGAGAAATATGATATAAGTAAAATTCCTGACTATAAAGCAACATGTGCTCAGTAAAACTAATATTTGTGTTGTGTAATGGGCAAGACATTCGTCTTTTGCAATCACATCATTAATCTTAGATTATACGAGGATAATTTGTTTCATCAAATTTCGAAACAATTAAAGATTTTTATTGATTTTTACTCTTAATTTTTTTTAAACTTCTGTCGGATACTCTTTTATTATTGTTTAAAATCTAAGACTATACTGTTCATATAAAGATATTTAAGTAAACACTTATCAAATATTTCTACAACACACTAGAACTTGCAGAAAGGTGCAAGAAACAAAAAACAGGAATGCGGAGAAGTGACCCTGAAACTACAGTATACGAGAGAGCATTGCTACCTATCCAACCAAAAATACGCGAAGAGAAAAGTCTTAACACGATAATACTCAGAAATTTACAAGGCTTCCAGTTCCAAAAGCATACCTAACAAGTTATTCCGTGTATATTCGAAATATAGTGAATCCTCTAGTCACGATTACTTCCGTAACTCAATCATCACTGAAAGTGACGAGTTTTTCAGAAAATATACATAAACATCACCACTAAATATAACCTCTCTAAGAAGAGAGCCTCCACAGCAGATACAGTTGATCTAGCTCCACAGGTGGAAGATACAGAAAGGATTTGCTGTACTCCTACCACCAATAGGTCTCTGTTTTTAAACCTAAGTATCCTAAGTTTCTCTCTCTGTCAATATTTTCCTGCAGTGTTCACAGTATTTTAAATTGCTACATGATGGAAATTATAAATTACTTCATCATCCACCCTACAGTTTAATTTATACTACAGATAAATTACAGTTTCGTTTATAATATATGTAAAGAAAATATATCATTCCTAATCCAATAAACCTAGATTACCACCTCAAGTTTCAAATGGTTTTTATCTTGTTCGGAGGAGTCATCGTAGAGAAGACGGGTATCGATGGCGATGATTATCGATCTGCATAATGGATTTAGATTGAACCATCTCTAAGCAGACCGCCTTAAATGACTTTCAAAAGTATTCCGAGCAGGTGGTTTTCTTAAAGATATCATGAATAACGACTTTTATTACCTTTTCAGAAACACTGGTTACTTTCGGAAGTAGTCTTGGCCACAGAATTTCTTGAATATAATTCAAGGCTTTCAGAGTTACAGAAAAATACTGATATAAAAGTGTAGAATATTTTGATTTATTTTCAGGGTAAGCTATGTAGTTATAACAGCTTAATTTTTCTTTGCTTAGAAGAAAAGATTTACACTAGTGTTTCTCAAACTTTTTGGTTGACGGCCTACTAAAAGTATCTAAAACTACTTGAGGCACACCTGATATAAAAAATATAAAAGTTGCATGATACAAAAAAATAATTTATTTAAAAAATTTATTAATGGGAGGGCTGAGCCTGTTTTCTTGAACAAATTACGAGGTTCGTGCGAAAGCAAGTTTTCCATGGCTCATAAAAAGAAACAAAACATAATTATTTTGAAAGATTTATTGCAAAAGGTACAGCAATGTTTCAGCTACTTCTCAACATAAGAACCACCGGAACTAGAACCCTTGTCATACCTTGTGATAACTTTTTAGAGTCCAGTGTCAGAGAAGTCTGCCGTCTGTAAATGGAGCCAGCATGTTGTGGTTGTCTGCACATCTTCGTCTGTGGAAAACTGAAGTCCATACAAGAAATTTCTTCAGGTGAAAAAACAGGTTGAAGTCACTGGAAGCAAGATTGGGACTATAAGGTGGATGGTCAAACACCTCCAAGAGAAACTTCAGCAGGATTTTGTGAAATTCATGGCATGCGGGCGAACGTTGTCGTGGAGCAACACAATACCAGCAATTATCATACCATACCTCTTGTTCTGAATGGCTCGTCTCCAATTCTCTAATGCTGCACTATAATATTCAACGTTCACCGTAGCACCCCTCGGCAAGAAGTCAATGAGCAGAATGCCTTTCCTTATCTCAGAAGACCGAGCGCATTAGTTTACGTGCGGATACAGTCTGTGTGAATTTGATCCAGCTCATCCACTGTTAATACCAAGAAACGGCATTGACTTTTTCTTGCTATCTGGTGTGAACTGAGCAACCCATGTCTTATCACACGTAACTATTCTGTTGATCACATGTAACCATCCTGTCGTGGCCTTCATCGTGGTTTGCTGCTCTTATGCATTTCGTTTGGATATAAGGTTCTTGAGCACCCACCCGACACCCAATTTGAGTGAGAGAGATGTGTAGAGATTTTCAAAGTCGTAGCAGCTGATATTGGAAACTTTTAGATTTTTAATTTTCTCAATTATTTGCAAGTTGTTGTTAATAATACAGCAATAGTTTTATCAGTATTACCTTTATCAGAAATTCAAACAGACCTGCTTCAATTAGAAAATTAGTAAAATAATTCCACCTTTAGTTTTGATCAATTTTGAGACATGAAAAAATTTCAGGACATGCATATATTTGCACATCTTTCCTAGGTACACCACTGATCTTGTAGCCTTTAACCTTTAGACAGGGCCTACGGTAGGCATTTTGCCTTCCAGTGAAATTTTTGCAAGTCCTCAATTCTGCTGCCCACTGCTTCTAAAAATTCTGCTGCTTTTAAACTGTGATAGCCAGTGAGTGCCGTAAATTCTAAAAGTTTTGCAATACTTAAAATTTGTTGCTCAATGCTTCATTTAATTCTAAAATTGTTTGTAATCCCGAAACTCTGCCGCCCATCGCACCGGCTATGGCACCGGTCCTGTCTTTACATTCTTATAAGTAGTTCACCGTAAATGTTCGGTCTGCTGCTGGTGACATATTTTTTTTTTTCCTAAACTTTTTTTGACGCACGCAACCCTTTCACCAATCCTAAACGACCATTCCTCCCCCCTCCTTTCCAACTCGAAAAACACGTATACATTTATTTAAATTTAGATTATTTTTATACGTTTTGTAAATTGAACAAGAAAGTATAGAAAACGTTAATAAATACCAAGAATTGAGTAAAAGTAGTTTTTTTATGATGTTTAACAAGTAAATAAAATGCTGAACGTTTTTACCTTGCGTTTTCTTTCCTGAAACTAGGAATTTCCCCCCTGTTTGAGAATATAATCTGAAAGAAAAAAGATTTCAAGAGCTAAATAGCTGGTAGAGCTCATTGTTATGAAAAGGATTCATAGGTGAAATAATTCTTTTTAACTCGTATTTTCTTTTCATTTGTATGAAGTTTAATTTCACAAGGTTGTTCTCCGAAATATCCTAATAATCTATTGGGAACATGGACTTTTCCAGAAAATATCACTGGACTTGCGCAATATATTTTTATGCAACATCTGGCAACATAAAGCGATTTGCTAAAGTTAGTTTTGGATTTCTGATGTCCTGTTACTGGTGGAGTTTATTCTTTTAAAGCAAAATCAAGTGTAAAAAAGTCAGTTGAATAATTATCTTTTGATCTCTTAATAAATGTTCTTTCTGTAGTATCTCTCCTGTATTGAGGAAATCGAGTTGAGTAAATTATGAAATATGTACTGATGTATTTATAATTATAGTGAATTGATTGGGTCTTGTACGTGGACATGTTATCTTTCTTATATCTTGTTCAAAAGTATGTGATTTCAGGAAAACAGCATCCGTGTGAACATCGTCCATGTGTCTTGAAGGATATGGATCTGAAATATATAGTTGGTCAAGCTGCAACAGTATGCACAATAGCCGTATTCTTAGCCGGCATGTAAGTGAGGAATATATTTGTTTTTAAATTTTGTCGTATGCTTATGCTATTAATGAAGAAAAGTATTATACGAAAGCTTATATATATAGGTGTAAGTTATTTTACTTTGCTTTCCTTGTTTAATTGCAGCAGTTTTTGAGTAGATAATAAAACTATCATTAATATTAGTTATGTTTAGAATAAAAAATATTTTAAGTATACTACAACTTGTTTAAGTTAAATACTTGTATATTCTTTTTATATAATCTTGTAATGGAATATGCATACTGACAATAATTTTTATGTGAAAAATACAAGTGCCATAAAATTATTTAATGTGATCTTCATAAAAATTATTGCAGTTTATCAAAGTTATAAGTGAAGTAATGTAATTTATTTTTATCTGTAATTTTATATAAACTCCTTTATATTTTGTCTTTGGTAAAAAAGTTCTAATGAACGTTCAGTTGTAATATTTATTTGAAACATAAAAGTTTTCAGTTTCTACTTTGGGAATGTTTTCCTTCTAGGAAAAAAAAAAAAAAAAAAAAAAAATTATTATTATTTTCTCCACAAATTTAAGTATAAGAACATTTTTTTAAATTTGTTTAATTTTTTTTCTTTTTAATTTTTATATTGCTTTTGATTCTGCAAATTATAATTTGAAGAGTGCTATTCTTAAATAGAAACTGTTTTATTCAAAATCAAATTATAGAAAAACAAAACCATTGAAGTAGAAATTTTATGTTTCATAGGCAATTTTCCATTGCAAAAATTTGATTGATACTGTTTTGATATCTTCTAAAATGGCAAAGTAATGATCAGCATTCATAATGAACTTGAAAATTTATGAATTGCATATTTAAAAAAGAACATCTTTTGGTATTTAATACAGACTAGGGCATGTTCAACCATTATTATACTTTCTTTTGTATCTTGAGTCTTATTTTTCATAGCTAAATAATTTCGGTTGATCTTTACAATATGGTAACTGGTAGTTTGGCGACATTTTGGAGGCGATAAAGGTTACTACCTGGGACTTTGGTAATAATGTGAGCAGTACTCAGTTCCGATTACGCATTATTTTGCGTGAGGGAAATGAGAGATCATGGGATATGTCATGTGATATTAATGGACGAATTACGGTTCTTTAATCGGGAAAAAATGTGGAAATTTTGTATTTAGCTTTATTCTGTGTTGTGTGAAAGAGTGTTGTTTAATTTTTGAATCCCATGGCCCTAACTAAAGTGAATTCGAAATGGGTATTTAGGCATTGTGATAAAGAGAAGTTTGCTTTTTATTTAGCGGAGGAAGTATAGAGGAAAAATTCGCAGAAAAAATCTTTCAATAATTTTATTGAATGAATTAGAAAAGTGTATCCGCCACGTAATCAAGATTCTGAAGAAGATTAGGTAAGTTAGTATTTTTAATTATTTGAGGATATTATTTTTATGCATTGTTCTAAATGTAAGGTGGAAAGGAATTTAGTATTATTGGGAAAATTGTTATTAGCAATGATTTAGTTTAAAGTAATTAGGATTGTAAGGTAATTTTTATTAATTTAATGTATGTGCTCATTTATATTTTAAGTAGTGTTTTTGAATTTAATTATATTTTAATGAAATGATAGTTATTTTGTGAATTTTATGTTTGTAGGAATTTGGTATACATTTTAGTTGAAGTAAACGTGCATGGAAATAATTTAAATATCTGACACTAAGTATTTGTAATGGTTGTGGTATGAATTCGTTGGTGACGTTTATAATATAATAGATGATTTAGAGGTTAAATTTTTCGGATATTTTATTTATTTTATATGTGGAAATGTTCATATTTGGAAAGGGTAAATACTTTTTCGCGATCAGGTAATTTCATATATGTTCTTTTTACCGGGTTTAAAGATTGAGAAAATTGTCATGTATTTTCGTGAAATTTTTCTAATTTATGAGAAAAAAGCAGTATACATGGATATAGTGAAGAGTGTGCGCAATGCCATTATTGTGCAATTCTGGGATGTTTTTTTAAGTAAAAATAAGTCAACGTGTACATGGTTTAGTGATATTTTAATTAAATGATAGTTATTTTGTGAATTTTATGTTTGTAGGAATTTGGTATACGTTTAAGTTGAAATAAACGTGCATGGAAATAATTTAAATATCTGACACTAAGTATTTGTAATGCTTGCAGTATGAATTCGTTGGTGACGTGTATAATGTAATAGATGATTTAGAGGTAAAAGTTTTTGGATATTTTATTTATTTTATATGTGGAAATGTTCATATTTGGAAAGGGTAAATACTTTTTCGCGATCAGGTAATTTCATATATGTTCTTTTTACCGGGTTTTTTTAAGTAAAAATAAGTGTACATGGTTTATGTGTATGTGTTATTTTGAAAAACGTGTAAGGAGTATGGTATTGTGCACTTTTTCCCAATTTTGCAGTGAATATTTGTCATGATTAAGCAGTTTTGTTTGATAAAATTTCTAGCATAAGTGTAATTCGGCTAGTAGATTGTAATAGAAAAGAAAAGAAACATGTCTTTACTTCGTGAAGACAAAATGGCGGCAGGGAAAAAATAATAGAGGGTTGCTGTAGGAGAGTTGGTTGCCAAATTTTCGCCAAAAAAAACGTTAAGTTACCATAATGTAAAGATCAACTATAATTTGTTAAAAAGCATACATCAAATCATACATTGCCTTAGTAGGATGTGCTTCATTATGCAGCCAATACATTGTTAAGAATGAGATTAATATTCATATTTGGATAATTATTGCTATGCCTTTCTAGGACATACTTCGTTGTTTAGAAAATACTAAGAATAAGACTAGATAAGGATATTAATTGCTGACATATTAGAATAATGATCATATTCGGATAATTATTCCTCTGAATTTGAATTGAAGAATTAAAGGCTACCAAAGTATGTATTTTGGTATAGATATATATGATTTTGGCTAATCTTTGGAATATGGTAACAGGTAGTTTGGCAACATTTTGGTAAGGCGATAAAGGTTACTAGCTAGGACTTTAGCAGTGTACATGGATGAAGTCAAGAGTGTGCGCAATGCCATTTTTGTGCAACTCTGGGATGTTTTTTTAAGTTAAAATATGTTGACATGTACATGGATACCGTGTATGTGCAATTCTTAAAAACGCGGCAAGCAGTTTGCGATTCTGCACTTTCTCCCAATTTTGCACCTAATCTTCGTCATGATTAAGCACTTTTGTTCCATAAAAGTTCTAGCATAAGCGTAATTCGGCTAGCAGATTGTTGCAAAAAAATGTTGAGGGAAAAAAATAAAAACATGTCTTTACTTCGTGAAAACAAAATGGTGTCGAAACAAAAAATAGCAGGTTGCTGTAGCAGGGTTGGTCGCCAAAAATTCGCCAAGTTACCATAATCTAAAGATTAACCATGATTTTTAATAGTTATCCTCTGATTCATAAATACTGATTTATCATATATGTTTTATATGTTAAATTAGTATTAATAAATTATCAAATATTTTTATGTCATAATAATTGAATCATCAGACATACTGATTTATCATGCATATTGAATTATCTTATATGCAGATTTATCCTATTTTCTATATCTGTATTGTAATTTACTGCAGTTCATTATCCATTTCATAATTTGTTTCCTAATAGGTAAGTCATTTAAAAATTCAAATCATGTTTTGAATTATTGGAAAATTGAAAGTTCTGATAATCTGTATGCATATGTAATTTAAGAAAATTTTCTGAAGTTAAAAGAAAAGATTGTGGATTTCTGAAGATTAATGTGTTTCTTATTGTACTTTATCTGCAGAGAAATATGCCGTAAAATTTGGAAGAAAAAATCAACTTCTGACATATCAGCTCTTCCTTTTTTATGTGGCTTAGTAAGGTATGTGTATGAAAGTGCAAAATTTGTCTCATTTTATTATTTATATTGTGGTAATACATTTTGTTCGAAGAAATGGAAATTTTAAATTTAATGCATTTATCATAGCTTAATGTATTTTTCCTGTTTTTCATGCAAAACAATTTATTTTTGTTAACCTTTAGTTAAGAGTGGAAAACATTTTCATTTGGTAAACAGAATATTAATGGTAACAGTAGTAACATTTGCATTTTAACTCTTGAAATATTTATAATCCGAATGTAGTATTTCTCATATTGAAAAATATTATTGAAGTATGAATCTGTTTTGAAAACATATTGTCATTTATCACTTGGCTCTAGTATTTTCTTCATTGTTTATAAAATAGTGCAGTAAAAATGTTTGGCAATTTTTTTTACGCTAATCCTGATTATGTCCAATGATACTCTCCAGAAAAATGGCATCCAAAACATAATGCAATAAAACATAATTAAAACAAAAACTGCATAATCTCAATAAACTTCATTTTAAATCAAACAAGGAAATAACATAAAAATGAAAATACATGTTATCTAATCTATGCAGTACAAAAAGGAAATATCGACTTGCCTTATTTACCTAAGCAACATCCTATGCATTATTTACCTGTGCGTCATCTAACGCAGAAATAAACCCTGAGAAATCAAAATCGCAACGATGATACATTACAACAGTTGTTAAAAAATTTTATCAACTTTGTACTATTAAAATTTTTTGATCGTTAAATAGATAAGTGAAAGTTTACTTACCTTCTAAATAGGGCTGCCCTGAACTGCCTTCTTTCCTTCTTGTCGGTATCCGTCTCTGTAATGAACTTCGATTCACTGCGAAACACAGCTATAAACTTTTTTAAGAAATTTTAATTCATATGAAAGATATCTACAAAATATTTACAAGTTATAATGATTACAAGCATAATTTATACGGAGACGGTCTATCGTTATACATCTGTTAGACGCGTCAGCCGTTCAACTGACTACTTTTAGTCTCTTTCGCCAGAGGGTGTCCGTGGAAGTAAAGTTCTAGTAAACAAACGCGACAACAGTCATGTCTTGGTAGGGTTTCAAAAACATAAAATATTGAGGTTGATATAAATGAAACAAAAACTTGGTGATAATCCAAGGGATATCCTGAAACATAAACTAACCAATACAGTCAAAAGTCGTTAATTCGGAATGATCTATAATCCGGACCTCAAAGCTAAAAACTTTCTGCGCATGCGCCGCGTTGACACATGCACATAGGCATATAGGCGTGCACGTAAGACCTCTTACGACTGCGCATTTGCGTGTGCGCAAGTGCAGAATACGTTTTCGCGTGCGCGTTTTATGTATAACGGACGGTATAAGCTAAAATTATCTAATTATCTATTTCAGTTAATGTTGATGATTGCGTTGTTCCTTAATTTTCGAATTGGATCCGGCTTATTATTTTTTGCAGACTGTAAGAGCAATACTATAAAAGTAAACTTGAACTTTCGATTATGTCAAATAGAGTTTCCGATTCTGGAGCTCCCAAAGGATCATATAAAACGAAAGTATGTTTCGATGTCCATCAAACAAAAAGTGGAATTGCTGCAAAAAATGGATAATGACATGAAGAATGTGACAGAGAGGTTAGTGAAAATGAAAAAATTTCAATTGACAAGTTAGTCGGTATTCTCAGCACAGCAATTAACGGGACTTGAACAGCGGAACTTTGTAACTGAACAAAAAATTATGTCTGTTTATAGAATTAAAGAGAAAGTATTATCACATAAAATGAAGCAACTTAAACAACTTACATAGAAAGAAATGTTTAATAAAGTAAACAAATAAATATTAAGCTTTTTTTTTTTTTTTGTAAATTTTGATACCCTTTAGATCATAATTGTTCTTTATTTTATAAATTACGGTTTCATATTTTTAATTTTAGAATTTCTGCATGCCATCTTGCTCGATTTAAACTGATGATCTATAATCCGGAATCGACGAAGTCCCAACGAGTCCGGATTAACGACTTTTGACTGTACTGCAATTTTTAGCTTAGACTAACCAATATTCCAATTTTAAGTTATTTTGTAATTAGGCACCCTTCTTTCATGCATATACAGTGAAAGTCGTTAATCCGGACTCGTCGGGACTTCGGCGATTCCGGATTATCGATTTTTCTGGATTATAGATCATCAGTTTAAATCTCGTAAGATGGCATGCAGAAATTCTAAAATTAAAAATATGAAACCGTAATTTACGAAATAAAGAACAATTATGATCTAAAGGGTATCAAAATTTACCAAAAAAAAAAATAAGCTTAATATTTATTTGTTTACTTTATTAAACATTTCTTTCAATGTAAGTTGTTTAAGTTTTTTTATGTGATAATACATTCTCTTTAATTCCATAAATAGACATAATTTCTTGTTCAGTCAAAGTTTCGCTGTTCAAGTCCTATAACTGCTGTGCCGAGAATACCGACTAATTTGTCAATCGAAATTTTTTCGTTTTCAATAACCTCTGTCACTTTCTTCGCTATCGGAAGTGAATTATAATGACGAGGCATTTGATTTAAATCATATCAAAGACGGAGTACATCGATAGGAAATACCACATTTAGTAAGCAATTATAAGCCAAATAAAATAAAAACATCTGCCCTTAAGATAAGGATAGTGTTGACAGATCAACTTCCAATTCATTGCGCTCCCTCCGCGCGTTAAAGATAAACAAAGTTTAGATAAACAAACGTTAAAGTTTAGATAAACAAAGGATATGGCTTCATTTATTTTTTGCAGCAATTCCACTTTTTGTTTAATGGACTCCGAAAGATACTTTCGCTTTGTATATCCTTTACATATTAGTAAATATATATCGGAAATTCTATTTGAAATAATCGAAAGTTCAAGCCTACTTTTATAAAATTGCTCTAAAAGTCTGCAAAAAATAATAAGCCGGATCCAATTCGAAGATTAAGGAACAACGCAATCTGCAACATTAACTGAAATAGATAATCAGAGAATTTTAGCTTAGCTTATCCCGTCCGTTACACATTAAACGCGCATTCGTAAACGTATTTTGCGCACGCCCACACACAAATTCGCAGCCGTAAAGGTCTTACGCGCATGCGTCAAAGCGACACATGTGCAGAAAGTTTGTAGCTTTGAGGTCCGGATTATAGATCATTCCGGATTATGGGTGTCCGAATTAACGACTTTTGACTGTAATTGCTGTGTCGAGAACACCAACTAATTTGTCAATCGAAATTTTTTCGTTTTCAATAACCTCTGTCACTTTTCTTCGCTATTGGAAGCGAATTATAATGACGAGGAACTTGTTTTAAATCATATCAAAGACGGAGCATATCGAGATGAAATACTACATTTGGTAAGGAATTATAAGCCAAATAAAATAAAAACATCTGCGCTGAAGATAAGGATAGTGCTGACAGATCAACTTCCAATTCATTACGCGCCCGCCGCGGCGTTCCCCCCGCCGAGCAGCGTGAAATTGATAAACAGATTTTGGATTTCAAAACATACTTTCGCTTTAGATCCTTTACATATTAACAAATATATATCGGAAATTCTATTTGATATAATCGAAAGTTTAAGCTTACTTTTATAAAATTGCTCTTACAGTCTGCAAAAAATAATAAGCCAGATTCAATTCGAAAATAAAGGAACAACGCAATCATCAACATTAACTGAAATAGATAATTAGATAATTTTAGCTTATACGTCCATTATACATAAAACGCGCACGCGAAAACGTATTCTGCACTTGCGCACACTCATATGCACAGTCGTAAAAGGTCTTACGCACACGCATAAACGCCTATGCACATGTGTCAACGCGGCGCATGCGCAGAAAGTTTTTAGTTTTGAGGTCCGGATTATAGATCATTCCGAATTATGGGTGTCCGAATTAACGACTTTTGACTGTATATAAATATACGTGTGTGTGTGATTATGTAGAAACATTGGTTGATCCATAATGAGCAGCAAAGCTGGCAGCCAAGACAGAATAAATATTTTTTTTTTTCCCTCCAATTGACATATGTGAGCACAAATAATAAGCATTTTATATTTTTGATAGCTTTGTGATAAGAACAGAAGCAGCAGTCTAGTTATGCCAACTTGCAGAAAGCTAGTGCATACTCCGGTATGGACTATGCACTAGCTTTCCTGTCACTTTTTTTTTTAAAAAAAAGGTTTTGGTTCTCAAAATATTGAGTTTAAATTTCAAATTACTTATGTCATCATTGTTATGTAAAACTGATATGACATGGATTAATCTAGAAATGGCGCTATCCAGAAAACGTTATTAAGCAATTGCTATTTGTAGAACAGAGAGGGGAAATACTCAAATTAAAATGAAAAATTAGAAGTTATTGCTAATTTAAGTAATAATTTTGATTTACTTATTTTTTCATGCATATATTAAAAAAGTAGAAATTTTAAAATTAAGATTATTAATTATTTAAGTTACACAGTGTGCTGCAAAATTAATTAAATAATCAACAGATAATAATTCCAACAGTCTGACTGATAGACCATAAATCAAAATTGAAACAAAAACCGTTCAATAAAATAATAGTATAATTTAACAAATAATTGAAAATTCTTTGTTCTTTTTCAAGTAGCAGCAAAAAATTCTGTACTACCTCTGGATTATTATAAAAAATTCTAACAAAAGAACAGATTTAATTTAAAACAAGTGTATCTTAATGTTTTTTTTTTTTTTTTTCTTTGTATGAAAAGAATGTTAGAGAATAAAGTAAAGATTAAAAAAAATTGGTACAATTCCGTTATAAGGGCTGTAAAAAAATTCCCAAACTACTGTTGATGCCAATGCTGCCAAAAATAATTATGGTAACCCTAACGCAAGAAAGGAAATATAATAATAAATAAATATCTAAGATTATTGTTTTAGTTTAGATGAAAGATTAATTTCATGTAAATACATTTTGTGTTATTATAATTTATAAACAAAAGGCTAAACATAACTAAATTAAATGAGATATGTAAATATTTTTACGTGTTCCAACTAGCAGAGAATATTTCAGTTTTTTTTGTGCAAGCTTCTGCACATAAACTCGGACAACTAATAATCGAAATGCTGTCAAGCTGTGCAAGTTTTATTATGCCATTTAGAACTGCCCCACAGCCTCTCTGCTGTTTGTCTATGACACTCACTTTCCAGGTCCACAAAATTGTAGTTGTGATTGACAGTAAAATGATCAAAACCGGCATTTTGCAGTTCATCCTACTTGTATGATTTCCAGCAGTCAGTATAAATAATGGTTCCTTCTGCGATATTTTCTTTTATGACGTTCAATAAAGTTTTCGCTGATCATTCTGGAACAGCGATTACTAGGAAACATTCATTTGATTCTCTGCATAATCCACCGAAAACACATTGTGGCGGAAGAATTCATTCAACGTTATTCTTTTTTCTACTGAAAAGGCTTTCGTCTACTTCAGTAATTTTGCCCCATCTGTATATATGTATGGTTTAATTTCCCTATCACTCTTAAACAGTGTAATTTTTTGACATCAATAGAAGTAAAAATTAAAAAAATACACTAAAAACTGTAGATTAATAAGCATTAAAACTCAAATGACAAAAGGCCTCATTCAAATTAAATTTTATTCAAAGTATGTGAAAGAAACATGTAGAAGCAATACTTTTTTTATATATACACTGTGCCAAAAAAAAGGGGGGGGACAGTTCTATGTCTCCCGTTCTACAAGGCCAGTTGATGAAAGTTACCTTGCATTTCTAAAAGTCTCGAAAGTGCGACTTAGGATATATATTAGATTTATGTATAGCATTGTTCTAACACAGGTATTTTGACACAAAATCAAACTTTTTCTGAGATAACATACCAGTTTTTTTCTACCTTTTGATTCTACGACTCAAATTATGTCCAAGTGTCAAGTTTCGTAAAAATCGCATAAAAAATCAGCTCTCAAAATATTATCTCCTCCTTGTTAATTGAATTTGGTAAATATTTATTAATCACTCTTTTCTTATTAAACTTATTTGATTCTTCCTTTCACATTTTGAAATTTAGATAAATTCCAAATAAAATTCACACATTGTTTACGATTTATTTTAAAATAATTTTTATATATTTTTCAAACAAAATTTTGAATTATAATCTATAAAACTTTTACCATCATCTTAAAGTAGATATATTTCTAAGCGTACCTGGAAAAAAAATTAGAGTTTTTATTCAAAATTTCCTAAGGCACGTTTTGAAGTTTGGCATATTCATTATAAGGGATAGTAATGCCAAATGTGGTTTACGCACTTTGTTAAAATAATTTGAAAGTTTGAATGATGACTTTTTCCTGCTTGTGTACAATAAAAAGAAAGAAAAATAATCAAGTGAATGTTTCTTGGCACAAACTGAAAAAAAATGTGGAAAGATAAATTATTTAATTTCTTCAAAAATTTCTTACCGAAAATTACAAAATTTAATATCTAGGCGCAGTTTAAGCCGTAGAATCGAAGGAGGGAAAAAAATTGGTATGTTATTTCAGAAAAAGGCCTATTTTGTGTCAAAATACCTATGTTAGAATAATGCTATATATAAATCTAATATATAATTGATAAAGCAGGGTTTGACTGTATTCTGTACATTTGTGAACATGAGACCATATTTATATCTTGTTTGTAATATGTCATAACAAAAGTAAAACAGATTTATGTATTTCAAAAATGTTGTATTGTAGTTAAATGGGATTTTTTTTTAATCTTATATGCTGTTATTTATAAAAATAGGTAATTTCATTCCTATTCAGTTATCAGTAATATGTGATATAAACAGTAGTCAATATTTATATATTATATTATGTTTTTATCTTTTGTAGTGTACTAATTGGCATCAAATTTGAATGCCATAAGAAAGATAATTTATTTTCTTAAGAAGGGTTTAACTTGATTAATTTTCCAATACAGGAACGCTATGAACTGGAAGTTGATCTGTCAGCACTATCGTTATCTTCAGGGCAGATGTTTTTATTTTATTCGGCTTATAATTCCTTACTAAATGTTGTATTTAATCTCGATGTACTCCGTCTTTGATATGATTTAAATCAAATTCCTCATCATTATAAATATCACGAATACAAATCAAATAGTTTTCTGGTTGCAATTTTCTAATTTCAGCTATGCGTAAGGTATGCACGTGCGCGTTGAAAGAAATGTTTAATAAAGTAAACAAATAAATATTAAGCTTCTTTTTTTGTAAATTTTGATACCCTTTAGATCATAATTGCTCATTATTTTATAAATTATGGTTTCATATTTGTAATTTTATAATTTCTGCATGCCATCTTACCAGATTTAAACTGATGATCTGTAATCCAGAAAAATCGATAATCCGGAATCACCGAAGTCCCGACGAGTTCGGATTAAAGACTTTTGACTGTATCAGTTTTGATTTCAAAATATGTATGTATGTGCACATACAGACAAGTATTTGTGCCATTAATTTGAATTTTGCCTTTTTAGTTGTTCATTATGGCTTAGGTATGGTTTGCTTGTGAATGATTCAGCTCTTATTGTTGTAAATACTACAGGAGGCATTCTTCAGATCTTGTACATCATGTGGTATGCTAGATTTACAGTTAGTAAAGTAAGTTATTAGCTATACAGTCTTTGAATCTCTCTTTTTTAATTCAAATTTTATTACAGTGTATTTCTTTGCCATGTATTTACAATTTTAATATTTTGTAGTAAAGGAGGATGTAATTGAAAAAAAGAAAAATGCTACTTGCATATTGTTCTGTCGATTGTTAAAATTGGCTAACATTGAACAATTAAAGTTGGTTTAATTGGGCGCATCATTTGTTCCTGAGAAATTCTGTGGAAGTGACACATCTTTAGTTAATAAACAACCAATATTTTATCTATTTCATTTTTGCCCTTCATAAAAAGGCTTTCGTCGATTTCTGCTATTTTGTTAAGTCCCAATTTTAGTGGGAGGTCTGTTTAGAATACTATGAGAGAATTTCCCTTGTCAGCCATATTCAGCTGAATTCATATTTAGAATTCCAGAATGTAGGAAATAATCCACTGCTTTATGTTATCTAGAAGGGCAGGTCCCAAATTTTAATAATTTTGTTTCCCAAAATGCAAGGGAAAATATACAGCAATAGCATGAAAAAATACAGCAATAGCAGCCATTGAACTAAACATGGCCTGTCGAGAGCCAGTCAGGATTACATCGGATGAAACGGCAGATGTTAAGAGTGTGTCGTTACATCACCCTTGTCCATAACTGACACTAAATTACACCACTTGGTGACAGTTTCACCATTAATAGAATGATACATAAGTACTAAAAGAAACAAATAAATGGCTTTGATTTTATGACAACAGGACCCTGGAAGTCAAATAGAAAGTAATGTAGGCTTGAAGTTCACATAGTGAGGCTTTTAATCAAGTGTGTGGTGCATTAGAAGATAGTTATTGACAATCATTTCATATACCAAATTTTGCATGAAGTTGACTATGTCAAAAGTTTTCTTTTAAGGTATTTCATAATTTGTAATTAATTCTTTGTAGGTAGTATTTCATAAGTGACTCCACTTTGCCATCTCAATGAAGAGCCTTGTTCTGATAAAATATGGAACACTCGTAGTTGTTCTTGGGAACCTTTTCCATAGTAGACTAGAAGAGAAACACGCTAATGTGACAATCAAAATCGTAAAAACAACCTTGTATTTAGCATAGGTATAACGAAACACTCAATCGATTTCGAGGGCAGCTAAAGGTCCCTCCTCATCAGGAGAAAGAAATACATAGAAAGAAGAAAATAAAGGAGGAGTCACAGAAACACGTGGTCCTTATCAGCACTGCACGTGGTTATAACTAGATTTTTAATCAGAGTTGCACTGGTCGCCTACTTTTACTGAGCCAGGCTATCTGATCGAGCATGAAAAATTAGCGAAGTTAAAATAGGGAGCGAGGGGCAAATGCACCTTACGCTCAAAATCTGAACTTCAAGTAATGGAAAGCAACCACTGAACGGATTTTTATACGCTCTGGTAGTACCAAACGCGAGGAGGTAACGCCATCTATCGGCAAAAATAACTGAATTAAGATAGTAGAATTTTAAAGGCATTAGGAAGGACTGGATTGGACTTCAAATCATTAACTAAACCTGCTAAATCTTTGTGAATGTGAAAAGCCTCAAGAAAATCCAATTTACCTATGGAAGAAGCCTTTTGGATAATTTTTGCAGATCCAAAATCAAAATTATGGTTAAAAGTCCAACTATGATACGCTATTGAAGACTTGTTAATTTCGCTTTTTCTGACATAAGATTCATGTTCCTTGATACGAAACTTCAACGCTCTTTTCGTTTGGCCAGTATATCTTAAACCACACTGACACGATATACTATAAATTCCCCAAGAATTCAAGACAGAAATGCAATCTTTTAGAATCGAAGGGTGAATTTTATTAATAGGGGAGGAACCGACTTGAAAATTGAATTTCTGGAGAATCCGTGCAATTTTATAGCTAACAGAAGGATAAAATGGAAGCATGACAATGTCATTGATATTATTTCTAACAGTGGAATGTCTTCTTTGATGGGAATCTGAAAATTTTTTAACGGCTTTATCAATAATCACGGGAGAAAATCCACGGTCAGTCGCAACTGCTCTCAAATAATTAAGTTCATTGGTAAGCAAAGATTCAGAGGAATAAACTTTAAGCGCGCGGAATACATAATAGTAAAAAGAAGCCATTTTTTGCTTAACAGGGGGGTATGACTTATCGTGGGGTGGTAAACAAACTGCAAAGGGTTTACGGTACACAGTGGTGCTAAAATCAGTTTCATTGCGAATTATAAGAATATCGAGGAAGGGGAGGGAATTGTTGGATTCAATTTCAAGAGTGAATTGGATGGCTGGATCAATTGAATTCATAATAGATAGAATCTCGGATAAATCCTCTTTATAACCGTGAAAAAGTGCGAAAGTGTCGTCAACATACCGAATCCAAAGACGAAAAGATAGTTTATCAAATAATTTAATCTCAAAATAGTGAATATAAATGTCAGCAAGTACCGGACTGAGAGGATTACCCATAGTATTTGCAGCATGTGTAACTCTTAGTAACTGAGGCTGAAGCTAGGGATGCATATGTAATGATTGGATTGATTATGGCCATAAAGATGTGATGGTGGGGTGTTACATCTGGTGAGCTAGCATTAATCAGTGGTTTGATCTTGATGATAATCCCATAGGTTTTTGCCTCTGATTTTGTCAATATGGTGCTTCCAATTGAAGGTTTTATTCACAACAACCAGGAGGAAGGTAAACTTATTGACTTGAGGTATGAATCTTTCAAAGATGGTAATTTTATTTGTGATTGTCTGTCTGATTTTCATAATTAGTAGTAGTTGAGATAATGGGCACCTAATGTATACACCATTCTTCAATGGAAAATATATTTCTTGAATTCGCATTTATTTTTTTGGTAGCTTAGGTTAAAATTTAATACTTTTAATTTTCATATGGATAAAAGAAGTATATTTTATTGCACAATACACTATTTTGTATTGTTTTATGTTGAATTTTTTTCCATTGGATACCAGTGCATCAGTTTCTGCTTGGTTATTGGGACAAAGTGAGCAACTTTTGTTTCACTGGTCTGTGATGATCTTGTTGTGGAATTCACCACCATCGTGGTATTACTAGAGAAAAATAAGTGCTGGATCCCAAACATTTGTGCCAGGCTCTTCGGCGTGCATCTGGAATATGTGGAGATACTTTATGACAATTTAATGCAACAAAAAATGGGATATCTGAGAAAAAAGGCTCCTGAATTTTATAATTGTTGAGTAACCTATAAAATGGGGAGTTTCTCTAAAATGGGCTGCGACATTGGCTGTGCAAGGTTGTCATTGCTGATGGATGGCTATCTACTCTTCGTCATGAATGTCTTGACAATGTTCAGAAAATTGCTTACACCAGTGGTACACTGTCTGCATGTTTATACTGTCTGGCCTATACTTGACACAGTAAACAATGAATTTCAATTAGCACTGATTTCTGCACATTTGAAAGTATTATGAACCTAACCTTGGCAGTTAAAAAATAAAGACAAACATTTTAATCATAAATAAAATTGCAACTGTCACAAATAATAGACACGTCATAAAACTCTCAGGCCTTTCTGAATACATGATCTGTCGTTTGTTGTGAGTGTGTAAAATTTATTTTCTGAATGTATCTTGTATAAATTATTTTTCAGATTTTGTGGGAGTTAAAATTATATTGTGACTGATACATATTTGTGTTAGTATTTACTTTTATTTTTTTTACTGTTAAATAAATTGAACTTAAATTTCCTTTTATATTTATGTTATTTAACATTTTCTTTCAGGGAATCTTTTATAAACAGCTTGCTTTATCTTTATCTGTCATTGGATTTTTGTATTGCTTAACAACGTTCAGTTTTGAAGGTGAACTTTCGCAGCAGATATCTGGTATAGCAGCCTGTAGTGCCGGAGTTATTTTTATGGCTTCTCCGTTAGCCACAGTGGTAAGTAAATGTTTATGTTGAATTTGCATTGTAGATAATAAAGCAGAAAATGAATTTGTATATTGGGAAAAGCTGTAGAGCAAATGAGGACAGTTGGACTTAAAGGAAAGATGATGAAAAAAGGAAGGGCAATCGGAACGACTCCTTTATAATCTGTAATGAAATTCCGTATCATATTTGGATAAAATTGTTTGTTGCATTAAATGAAATACCACTGAAAAATATTTTGCAGTGAGAATTGTTATTTGTTGTGACCCTTTATTTCTTATCAAAGGATATTATATTTAGAAGTTATTATTTTTATTATTTCATGTAGTAAAATTTTTATGAATGCAATTTTTGATATTTTCATTTTGGATGCAAAAATAAAAAGAGAAGAGTTTTTGATATGTATCTTTCTAAAGTTTAGTATTGGCTTTCTTACAGTTTAGTATTGACGTTAATATTCCTGCATTCTTGATATATTAATGGTTTTACTTCATAGGTAATGTACAATAAAAGGACCAAACTGTAAAATATTACATTAGTTCTGTATCTGAAACTATTCCTTTTTTGCCACTCTTTTATCCTTATATATTAAATAGAAATTATAAATGCTAAACGTAAAAAGTATAAACGTTATTTTTTATAAAACAATCTAAACTCCACACTGAAATCGTTCTTTTGATACCCATGTATATTTTATGTGGAAATATGCATTCTGCTGCTGAAGATAATCAAAATATGGCCTTTGAGCATTTTAGTGTTTTGATAAATAGTTTGATATTCCTCGTTTCCAAACAAAATATAAAAAATTTTAACTACGATAAACTGAAATTAGTATTCTTCTGTTATTGGGACTGGATTCAGAATTGTAAGTGTGTATGTATGTATGTGTTCATGTATGCATGTATTATATTTTTTATATGTATTGTTACGAAATGTACAGGTGCGGTGGGATAGCTTTCCCGCAAAGCAGTTTTAGGGTTGCCACATTTGGCGAGAAATCATCCATTTGACGACAAAATTGGCGATATGCCATGGACGGATGGAGAACCTTCTGGAATGAATTCTTACCGGTTTAGCCCAGAATGTTCTCGAACACAAGCCGCAAGCTATGTAAACCCTGCTGATTCGCAGTCAGTTAGTGTAAGTGCCTCGTCGAGAGGGCGAGTGAGAGTGTGCCTCATAGAGTGCGAGATAGTCAGTATCGAGTATGTGTCTCGTCTAGCGAGCTGATAGTCAGTCATTGAGCGAGTATCTCGAAGTCTAGCGCCGAGTTGGTAGTCGAGTGCATTGAAGAGTCTCTTAGTGTATCACAATTAGTGCATCATTGAGAGAGTGTGTTAATCTCCGGGAACGACTGAATCGAAAAGTCAGGAGCTGTGCTCTGTGTGTCGTCGAGTGCATCGCGAGTTGTAGCATGGAGAGTCTCGAGAGTACAGAGTCGGGAGCTGTACTCTAGTGCTTTGCCGTGAAGCTGTTTCCACCGTGATAGCCTGATAACCTGGAGGCTGTATCGCTGATCGTGTCAGCATGTTTATAGCAGTTCATCGACGAATGTAAAAACGTGTTTTGGAGTTGCCCTGTTAATACTGTCCAATAAAGTGTGTTTCGATACTTTATCAAGTAGTATTGTCATTATTCACTCCAAATCTTAACGAACCCCATACGAACATGAAGGAAGAAAATAACGTAACAACTGGTGTCAAAAGAATAAGTAACGTAACAGTATGTATATATATATATATTTAACATATAATTCTCTATTCGTATAAAGCTAATATAAATTTTAATTTAATTAAGAAATTTTAATTCCAAAAATAGAAAATTAATTATTGCTGCAAACTAATTTACAATTTTCATAGCATTAATTAAGTTTTTATTTTTAGCAATTAAAATTTCTTAATTAAATTTCAAATTTATATTAGCTTTATACAGCTAGATAATATTCGCTAAATTCAAATTTCATTCTTTGCAGCAATAGCGCAAGAGAATTATTTAAAGTTACTATATTCTTGTGAAACAATTGTACACATATATACATGCATATGTACATACATACATACATTTCTGAATCCGGTCCCAATAACAGAAGAATAACCTGAAATTATAAATTATGGTTTATTTAAAAAAAAATCTGCCTAGTTTTCCCTAATTTACAGTAGTTTTTTCCTCTTTGTTTGAAGAATAAAATATTTGGTCAAAAATTTAACATTTTTAATGCAGAAAAGTCATATCATAAAAGTCTTCAGATACTGCTCAGGTTGCTAACAAAAGCATCTGTAATAAATACAGTGTGTTTACTTGTGACATTATTTTGCACTTGAAACACAATAGGTTAGGGATGCACAACCTTTTTAGCAGAAGGCCCACTAACAGAAACGACTTTGTTGCCGAAGGCCAAAAAGCATATGAAAAAAAATTTCCTGGAGGTGGGGTCATGGGGTTCAATGCAATAAGTCGCTTAATTTGCAATTCAGACACAGTACCATATCAAATTTTAATTGATTTGGAGACCATTATGTAAGCAAAGAGGGATGGGATTTCCTTTTTACCTTGCATGTGCTACTGCGGCCAAAACACCCAGTTCAACATGAAAAAAAAAAAAAAAAAAAAACTACAGTTTATGCTTGTGCATGATAATTTAATACTTGTATGTAAATATTTTAATAAAATGTATACAAGTTAGCCATAGTTAAATACATTAGTGTGATGATTGAGATAGAATTTTATCAACAATTTTAGATATATTTGGTTGAAGTTGTTGATATTCTTAAGACAGATTGCAAGTGTTGATCTTAATTTGACTATTTCTTTATTTTTTGATTTTTTCTTAATTTTGACTCATTCATAAGAGAAAATGTTTGTTCACATAGTTATAAGTACTACCAAACATGGTAGCACATCTGCTTGCAGTATTTTTTAAGCGCAAAAATTTGGTAGGTAGAATTCTATAAAAGTCTAGAATATCCAAATCCGGATTTGGATAAGTCAGAAGTTTGTAAATCAATAAGTTCTATTTGAACATCTTTTAGAGCTTCTTCTCCTACAACAGAAAATGGATCCCCAAACAGTTTAAATTTAACCAACCTTATGCAACTCAAAGTCTGGAAATTGCTTTTCAAAAGAATTAAGCAGCCTCTTTATCTGATCTTTGTTGTTTATCAGGCAAATGTTCTTTGAGTTTCTTCATCTAAGGAAAATTGATAAAATTTTGACAGCCAGGCTGCTTTGAGAACAGCTGGAGTTTTAGTTTGAAAGCAGATACTGCATTGGCCAGGTGGTTGATGAATTGGTTTTTTTACCATCAATTTTTGTTTAGGTCATTCATATGAGCTGTCACATCAACTAAAAATGCTAAGTCACACTTGAAAGATGATTCCTTTAACGTACTAGTTTGCTTGCCATTTTCTTCAAGGAATGGTATTATTTCATCAATCAACTCAGCAAACCTTTCCAAAGCCTCTCCACTGCTCGACCATCGTACTTCAGATCACTATGTGGTGCATCTGTGTGTTCTAGGGTTTCCTTAAATTGCCTGTGATTTAAATCATGTGAGTGAATAAAATTGATTGTATCGCTTACTACATTCATTAGGTGGTCAAATCCTAGTTCTTTCGCACATAACTGTTCTTGGTGTATGATACGATACCCAAGCAAATCATTTCCTCTATCATCCAAATACGGGTGCTGATCCTGCAGGCTAGAAGAAAGTTTTGAGCTTAGGCAGGGAAAACATGCTTTGGTTGACGGCGAGAACTTGGCTCAGTGCCAAATCTTACTTCGAGGAGAGAGTAGAATGAGTAATGAAGGGGGAAGTGGTGAAATTTTGTTTGGATTGCAATCCCTTCTATGTCAAATCACAACAAAAGTTTGAAAAGGTCTCGGCAGGCCACAGTTTTTGCATCTCTACAGTAGGTAATATCTAGAAAGTTATGTCTTCAAGTTCTTCCGTGAAATTATCTTAAAATTTATGATATTTCAACATTTTATTATTGTGGCTTCATTACAAAAGAGCACATAAGAAATTTATCCTTTTGTTTTTAATTTGTAATTGCAAAGTATTGATATTTTAAAATAAAATTTGAAATAATTGCCATGGAGTTTCACCTGTTTTGTGGCAACTATAATTCCATATTCTACTTGCTCCCCCCCCCCCAAAGTCCTGCTATGCTGCCTCAATGGGGCGGGGGGGGGTCATTGGGTGGAACGGGTGAAGTACGTCGGGAGCATAGCTCCTGGTAGGGCCACCCTAGGCATGAAGGCTGTTCCAACATGCCCAGCTAAAGCATAGCAGGTGAAGATCCTTCAGGGGATTACCGTCTTGGTGATCAGGTGTCACAATCCTGGAGCCCCAGTGATCTCTCCTCCTTTCTGCCTCCTCTCCTCTTAACTGCAACTTTTCTCATTTTCCTTCTCCCTTGTGGTTTCCTCTTCTGAAGTTCGGGCGCATCATAAAAACAACTGAAACAGCCTTGTTCCTAGTTTCTTGAGTGGTGAGAAAACTGCCCACGTGTTTGCCATGCATAGAAATCTGTGTCACTGGAAAGGAGGGTCCTGGTAGTTGAGGGGCGAGGTACTGTCCCCAACACACTGCTTTGGCCTCTGTTTCAGTTAAACATGAGGCACCTTGTTGTCCTCATGGGTGTCAATCGGCTGGTCACTAGTTCTTGTGTCAGTGGCTTGGGGACAAGCTCTCGGGAGTACCTGCATTTGGGAAAGCGACTGTGGGACTTCAGATTGCGTATAGGTCCAGCTAGCCCTGGCGTAGGAATCTGCGTCCCCTTGTTGGGCTCCATGGTGGGTGGGCCGGTCGGACTCGAATCTTTCTCCATTTAAATATGAATACTGTGATGCCTTTCTGCTCCAACAATGTAATGTACCCGATACTCCGACTGTGACCAAAAGACTAAGAAGCGACATAGAAAGCACTGCATCAGATGTACTTAATTATAACCAGCTCTGAAGAATTGAAAAAAAAAATGTCACCCTTTCTAATAAACAAACATCTTTTGTCTTATGTAGGAGAACTGAAAAATATTAAGAGACTTCGATCTGGAGACCTTTTGATAGAAACTGTGTCTGGAAAGCAGTCTAATAGTCTTTTGAAACTAACTAAATTAGGACAAGCAAACATTGTAGTTAAGCCACATAACACTCTAAATTCGTCCAGAGGAGTAATCTCTGAAATAGACTTACTGTGAGTAACTGAAGAGGAATTTGTTAAAGAGTTGGCAGATCAAAACGTGTGTGGTGCTCGTAGGATCAAAATACGGAAAGAAGGTCAACTCATTCTCACTAAACATGTCATACTCACTTTCAAGTCTCCTAACCTGCCTAAAAACATCAAAGCTGGATACCTAAACTGTTCAGTCAGGCCATATATACCAAATCCAATGCGTTGCTTTCAATGTCAGCGCTTTGGACATGGAAAGACCTCTTGTCGTGGTAGCCTCACGTGAGCTCGATGTTTCATCATAGGCCACGCTAATGAAGGCTGCTCTGCTGCCCCCATGTGTATAAACTGTAAAGGCGAGCATCCAGCTTTTTCAAGATCATGCCCGAAATGGCAGTCAGAAAAACAAATTCAAAACATTAAAGTTACACAAAAGATATCATTTGCAAAAGCCAAAAGACTTGTTTCCTCTAATCAGCCAAGATCTAATAAATTAATCTTATGCCTTCGCAACAAAATCATTCAGATTAATATCAACGCAAACCATAATAACTGCACAGAAAAAAGAACTAGCAACAACAGAAGATCCTAGAAACCAAAAATCAGGGAAAAAAACTTGATGTTGAAAGTAGTACACCGGTGACTGTGCCCAAAGGAAAACAGGATGTCCAACAGAACAAACATAGAGATGGTATCAAAGAGAAAAATAAGCAACCCCCGCCCCCCTCCCCATCAAAGTTTCATCGCAAGCATGAGTTCAGGATGCTTAGAAGACTCAGACGAAATGGACATTGAAGAAGGGTTATCCCTTCCGAAACACCTTTTGCCTCAGAAGTCAAAACACCATCACCGCCAAAACAAGCATTAATAATGGGTATATTTATTTCGTGGAATTGCCGGGGTTTTCATCAAAACCCGGATAAGATCAAGGATTTAATAAACATGCATCAACCTGCCTGCCTTGCGCTTCAGGAGACCTTGTCAAAACCAAACAGACATGCTAAGATACGGATATATACAACAGTAAGAAGGACAACCCATCTGAGATTGTGCCTGTGGTCGTGTGGGCCTTATCACCTCCCACAATCACCCACACATTGCTCTCCCTTTGACGACCTCCCTTCAAGCTATGGCGGTTCAGATTAATTTATGCTTTTCAATCTCTGTATGCATTGTTTATTTACCCCCACATGAGCATATTGATCAGCGAGAGTTGGACAGAATAATAGAGCAGCTCCCAGAACCTTTATTGCTTTTAGGTGACTTTAATGCCCATAGTACATTATGGGGAAGTAGGGACACTAATTCAAGGGCCCAACATATCGAACAATTAATGGAAGATCATTCTATTTGTCTCCTTAATAATGGAGAATACACCTACTTTCATCAGCCAACTAGAACATTTCATGCAATTGATCTGCCTTGTTGTTCTCCATCTTCACTACCCTTTCGCTCTTTCAGTGTAGGGGAGAATCTCTACGATAGTGACCATTTCCCAGTGATTGTAAATATTACAGGAAAGTGAGTGATCTCAAGACAACCATGCTTATTTTATGATAAAGCTAATTGGGATCTTTTTGCTGTGCTGACTGAAAAAATGGTAAACGATGTGCAGATTAATGTAGCACTAAAAACGATCTCTGATGCTATCGTACAAGCAAGTGATCTCTGTATTCCGAAGTCCTTCCCGAAGTTCCCTAAACCCTAGTGGAACAATGATTGTCATGAAACTTCAACAGAGCAAAAGAAAGCTTAGTGTATCTTTCGCCAATATCCAACACTGGCAAATCTACTTGCCTTTAAAAAAGCTAAGGCGAATGCAAGAAAAGTGAGGCGGCAAAGTCACAGAAAATCATGGGCAGCCTACATGTCCACTATTACCTTCTCAATGTCTAGCAAACAGGTTTGGGAAAGAGTCTGCAAAGCCTCTGGACTATGTAATGATTATCCTTTCTCTGTTCTAGAAAAAGGTGAAAAAGCACTAGAGAAGAAATAGCTGATGCTTTAGGTGTACGTTTGCTGCTGTATCTGGCAGTAGCATTTACTCAGAACAGTTTCTGTCCACAAAGATTCAAATCAACTTTTTCCATCATAATGCAGATTCTTATAATAAAGATCTTACCATGTTTGAATTAAGAAGTGTAATTTCTCGCAATGATAGGACCTGCTTTGGTCCTGATGGAATAAGTTAATTGATGATAAAGCATCTGCCATATGAATCTCTAGTGGTCCTTCTCGCTCTGGAAGGAACAAATTTTTCCAACTGTTGGTGCAGGGCCTTTGTAATACCTATAGCAAAACCCGGCAAGGACCTGAAAAACCCTTTAAATTATCACCCCATCGTGCTCACTTGCTGCCTTTGCAAGATCATGGAAAAAATCGTAAATCACCATCTTACCTACTATCTGGAGAATAATCATTGCCTATCGCCTTAACAAGCTGGTTTACATAAGGGAAGATCTTCACTCGACAATTCCCTGTTTTTAGAAATCGCAGTATGCAATGCATTTGTGAAAAGAAATCATGTTTTCAATCTTCTTCGACATGAGAAAGGTGTACAATAGAACTTGCCGGCATGGAACTCTTCATGATCTATATAGCACTGGGCTGCGAGGTAATTTACCCACCTTCATTCAAAACTTTTTGAAGGACCGCACTTTCGAAGTTAAGATTGGTTTGTTTCTCTCTCAAGTATTTGTACAACAAGAAGGTATACCCCAAGGTTCGGTGCTCAGTGGCACTCTTTTCAGCCTGAAAATTCATTCCATTTTAAGAGAACTTCCTCCCACAGATGATTTGATGATCTCTTGCCATGGTCAAGATATGAAATACATTGAGAGACAACTGCAAATTGCTCTAAACAGAATCATAAAGTGGTCCAACAAAAATGGTTTAAAATTTTCTAGCCAGAAGACTGTATGCATGCATTTCTGTCACAAAAGAAATCTATATCTTAATCCAGAGCCGCATCTTGACGGCTCTTTGATCTGTGCTGAGCCAGAAGCAAAATTCCTAAGAGTTATTTTTGACAGAAAGCTCACTTTCCTTCCGCATATCTTAAAGAAAAAATACGCTAAAGCTCTCAACATACTGAAAGTCCTTGCCAATACTTCATGGGGAGCAGAACGTTGTTCTATGCTCTGCATTTATAGAGCTTTAGTCCGTTCCAAACGTGACTATGGCTGTATTATCTATGGATCAGCAAGACCTTCTGTGCTACTGAAATGGGATCCAGTCCACCATCAAGCACTACGGATTTGCTGTGGAGCTTTCAGAACATCTCCAGTCCAAAGTTTATATGTCATTTGTTTTGAACCATCTCTGGAATTCAGACGGAAGAAATTGTTCATCGAACTTCATTATAAAGTAATATCACAGGCCGAACATTCTGTCCGACTCATGACATCTGATCAGTATTGGCGTCTTTTTACCAAGCACGTCCTTCATGTATGCCACCTTTCGATCTTTGCGTTCACTCACTGATTGAAGAATTCAACCTAAATGATCTGCATCCCAAAAGCGTTAACTTTTTCAGTATTGCTCACTAGCAAGAAGTGAATATTCACCTACTTAACATTTTTGGAGAACTTAAGAAGAGCAGTACCAATGATGTCCAGTAGCAAAAAATTTTCCTGGAGCATAGAATAAGTCATTCCAACTATAGAGCATTTTTTACTGATGGCTCAAAGAATGATCATGTCAGGGCAGTTTTTGTGTGTGGTAAAGAAATCAAGAGTAGTAAACTTCATAAGGCTGCATCTGTCTTTACTGCAGAAACTTTTGCCATTTTGAATTCCTTAATATGTATTTCTAAGCAGAATAGCGGAAAGTTCATCATCTACTCTGACTCTCTGAGTGATGTTGAATCAATAAATACAAATACTGGCCACCCTTTAGTCTTAGAAAGGCACACGTCTGTTTGAGAAACATAGGTTATTCTATTGCGTACTGCTGGGTACCTGAACATGCTGGCATCAAAAGCAATAAACTAACCGATGTTGCCTCAAAATCTGCTGATATTACCTTTAAAAATTATGTCTCTTTTACAGACATACGGAAGTACATCAGAACAAAGATCTTGTTCAGGTGGCAAGCCAAGTAAAACCCAATTTGGAGTATTGGGAGCCAAGAAGCAATCAAAAGGAGGATGTACTGCTGACTCGCCTACAAATTGGTCACTGCCACATCAGTATCTCTTGAAAGGAGATAATGAGCCTATTTGTGGCACTTGCAACACTCCCATTTCAATCAATCACATTTTAACCTGCTGTCCTGCTTTTAGTCTGAAACGTGATTATCATTTTAACTCAATGAATGTTAACAGATCTCATTGAATGAAACCCCCACATCAACCTCATAAGATTTTTAAAAGACATCTCTTTTTACCATATGATTTGAAGTTATTTTCCTCTTATCTGGCTCTACCTGTTGCTAGAGCATTTCTCAAAGTCATTTCTCCATGCCTTCATTAGCATTTCAGGCTCATTTCATCAATTCATTTGATACAGTGTTTTTGTGCATCTTGAATTTTATTCACCATTCGTCTGGCGCATAATAACTCTCAAGGTTTTGTGTTATTAAAATATTCCATATTCTACTTGAGCATTCTGCTATGAATGTTTTTTATATACTTAAAAATAGGCAAAATAATATCTCAGTGTCCTCTATCGGGCATATTTGATGACAAATGGAATATAAAAATCAAAAGCAAATTATTTCTTTAAAAAATAACAATTGAATATATAATTGCAAAATTAATGCAGAAAAATAAAACTAGGAGTTATGAAAAAATCTGTGTAGGTCCATGCCAAAAATATTAAAGCGTTTTTGAAAGCTAATACTAGAAAATTAGAAAAAAGTTAATATTTTTAATTTGGTATAAAAAAATCTGATTACTCTTACTGACATTCCCAGAATAGAAAAATATTAAAAGTTCAATCATTTGTTTTTGAGAAGAGTATTTAATATAAAAAAAACCTCATATAAACATATGTTACCCAG
The DNA here is from genome assembly GCF_044657685.1 of Stegodyphus dumicola. Lineage (NCBI taxonomy): Eukaryota > Metazoa > Arthropoda > Arachnida > Araneae > Eresidae > Stegodyphus > Stegodyphus dumicola. The sequence continues at coordinate 137,432,619 of NC_140777.1, forward strand.
AAAACTACATTTTATAGTATTCAAATGCATTTAAAATTTTGACATTGTTTTCAGAAATTAGAAATGTCTGATCGCTTTTATGAGACAATGTACCAAGTGGTTAGAATTAAACTTCCCCTATAAATGGCATCCTACAGATCAAATGGGTGAACGGAATGCAACAAAATTTTGTATATAGGCTACAGACGAGATGTGCTCACGGAATTTCGAAAAATTAATTTTAGTTCCAAAATGTCCCCCAGAGGGTGCCTTTTCAGGAAAAAAATTAAATTTAACACCATAAATGACCAAAACGGAATACAGAAACAATATTAACAATCCAGAACAAGAATTGTGAATAATCAAATGCAAAACCGGGAAAAGCTGTCAGTTGTAGAAAAAACAATGTTGAGATTTGCGTGCTTGAGAGGAAGAGGAAGCCGATGTGTCCGGCTGTAACTAATGACGGTCTCTTTAGCTGAACGTACATTATTGGTGAGGTTGTTTTATGAAAACAAGGGAAATGCTTCTGCAGCAGTTCGTGAGAGACCTTACCTTTACTTAATGAGGTTCGATGGCAAGGTCATCAGAAACTAGTCAATGAATGTTAATATTGTTTCTGTATTCTGTTTTGGTTATTGTGTTAAATTTCCTGTTTTTCCTGAAAAGGTGCGTTCTGGTGGACATTTTGAAACTAAAATTTTTTTCCGAAATTCCATGAGCGCATCTCGTGTATAGCCCATATACAAAATTTCGTTGCATTCTGTTCACCCATTTGTGCTGTAGGATGCCGTTTATAGGGGAAGTTTAATTATAACCACCCGGTATAATGGGAAACATGTAGTTTATAAATTATAATTATTGGTTAAATGATTATAGGTATTAATAGGTAATTGGACTATTGGTGAAGCATGTAAATCTATCTATCAAAAGGAAGTGGTGCTTTTGGAAGTCTTTCTAAATAACTGTAATTGGCTCATCTCATACACAGGAGCAAAACCCTGAAACTTCCAAGGAATTAGCATATTTGCTGAGATTTGAATTTATGTCAAAATACCACCATTGGGCTGGTAATGGGCTTATGAGTTATAAAGATTTGAAAATTAGTAACAAAACAGATTAGAGGCTAGGTACTTCCACATACTGTTGTCATGGAGTAGCCTCTGACAAACTTCAGTTGAGGTTCTTGAGAAAACTTTTCTGTCACGTGAAACTAAAAATGTAGATTCTCAACATTTAACATTGCATTTTAACAAAGACAAAAGATGAGAAACCTTAACATTACATTCTGATTTTGTGTCTCTTAAAATTAAAACAAGATTTTCTCTGACAGTAAATTTAAGACAATTGAAATGAACACAAAGTAACATTAATTTCAGACGATGGAAATTATTAAACCATAGGCTTTTGAATCTAAATTTCATGTAGTGATATCGAGCTTGTCAAATAACTTTCTCAAAGCTTGAACATTTGAAGAATTTTTAATGCTTTGCAAGTTTAAAATTTTTATTCATAAAAGGATTATAAAGTATTTTCCCACCTTCTTAGCATGCCTTCATGATGTAATGGTCAGCACGCTCAGAGTGTATTCGAGAGGTCTGTGGTTCGAGTCCTGGCGAGGGCACTGCTCATTTTCCATCTCTTCTGCTTCGAAATAACCTAATTTCTGTACAGTGGTGCCTGAAGTAATAAAGGTGGTGGATGATAATTCTCCACCACCAGGATTTGGCGGTTGGGTCCCCTAATCCCCAGTCGTGCTTTAAAAGGGGGGGAGTATATAAGGTATTTCTCTAGCTTTCTTATAATGTCTTCATGGTGTAATGGTCAGCACTTTTAGCGTGTGTTCAAGAGATCTGTGGTTTGAGTTCCGGCGAGAGCATTTCTCATTTTTCATCTTTCATGCTTTCAAAATAATCCTAATGTCTCTACAACATGGCGAATTAATATTTGAAAATGCTGAGCCAGTTTAATTCCAGTACTTCCTTATTATTTATTACAGCGACCATTTTTTAAACACAAAGTTCATGTTTACTTCTCATGTGCACTTTGTGCCTGCCAAGTTGCCACAGTTTTTACTTTTTTTCATAAAGTAAAGGAAGTATTGTAATCGCAAAAATGTTCAGGTATCGTATTTCAACGAAAATATCCATTTTGACTGCTTTCAAATACAATTTAATGATGTTTTTGCATGACATCTCTAAACAATGACAAGCGGATTGTGAATGAATGTAAAATGGATTCAGAAGAGACTTTTTCGTGACATCTATATATATGTATGTGACTCTCATAACTCGAAAATGAGTAACCTCAGAATGTTGAGATTTTGTATATAGGACTGTTATAACGTGTAGTTGTGCACCTCCTTTTTTGGTTGCAATTAGCCGCACCAAAAGTATATAAATATATACAGTCAAAAGTCAGACTCGTCGGGACTTCGGCGATTCCAGATTATCGGTTTTTCCAGATTGATAATCAGTTTAAATCTGGTAAGATGGCATGCAGAAATTATAAAATTAAAAATGTGAAACCATAATTTATGAAATAAAGAACAATTATGATCTAAAATTTATCAAAAATTACAAAAAAAAGCTTAATATTTATTTGTTTTATTTATTAAACATTTCTTTCAACATGCGTAAAGCATACATTACACATAGTCAAAATTAGAAAATTGCAACCAGAAAACTATTTGATGTGTATTTGTGATATTTTTAATGACAAGGAATTTGATTTATATCATATCAAATACAGAGTACATCAAGATGAAATACTACATTTAGTAAGGAATTATAAGCCGACTAAAATAAAAACATCTGCCCTGAAGATAAGGATAGTTCAGACAGATCAACTTCCAGTTCATTGCGCCCCGCTACATCCCCCCCCCCTCCTCACACAGAGCAGCGTGAAATTGATAAACAGATTTCGGAATGGTTAGAGAAACAAAGGATATGCCTTATCCATTTTTTGCAGCAATTCCACTTTTTGTTTGACGGACATCGAAACATGCTTTCGTTTTGTAGATCCTTTGGCAGCTCCAGAATCGAAAATTCTTTTTGACATAACCAAAAGTTATTACTTTTATAAAATTGCTCTAACAATCTGCAAAAAGTAATAAGCCAGATCCAATTAGAAGATTAAGAAACAACGATATCTGCAACATTAACTGAAATAGGTAATTTCATAATTTAATTTTAGCTTAGCTTATACCGTCCGTTATACATTAAACGCGCATGCGTAAATACATTATGTGTTTACGCATGTGCAGTAAGTTTGTCGCTTTGAGGTCCGGATTTTAGATTATTCCAGATTATGGACGTCCGGATTAAAGACTTTTTACTGTACATATATAAATTTATAATGTGTGTGTGTATATATTTACACATATACACACACATTATAAGTTTTATATATTACACATATATAAGTGTATACATATATACATTTATATATGTGTGTGTATGTATGCACACACACACACATTCTGTTGCCTCCGTGTGCTGAATTTTTTTAAAATTTTTATATGTCGGTAAATTGTGCAATTTTTGCTTTAAAAATGATTGAATTATGTTGCTGTTACCTTCCGGTTAAGGTTTTTATGCATTTATAATAGTTTTATGCCTTCTTACTGCATGTGGTAGTTGTAGAACTATCAACAATTTAAAAGTTGTTTAAGTGTGCCTAAGCTTAATTTTTTACCATAGCAGCTAAACTTAATTTTTTACCATTTGTTTACATTTCAAACTTGGCAGAATAGTGAATTAAGTAAGTTTCTGCACATTCAGTATCTTTTTGCCAAGTTATCAGGTTCTGTGTTCCTCCTTACTTGCTTAGGGAACATTGACTGTCCTGACTCGGAACAGGGAGCTTACTAAAGCTATGTTCAATAAATTTGGGAAGTAGACAATACACACAGGAAGGGTATACGAAACCCTTTATTTTTCTCTCTTTACAATGATTTCCGGACTTCGGAATACAGAGACCAACCACTTGTGGTCTGAACGTAAGAATATAAAAATATTAACTAAACTCTAACTAAACTTTGGATTAATCAAACAAGTGCCTACTCCAAGATTGGCCGTATATTAGCAAAAAGCCGTATGTAGTACAGAGAACTGCTAACACTACGATACGTTTAAAATTATCAAGAGGATTAAACCTCTGGCCTTGAAGGCAACCAGCAACCGAGTAAAACTACTATGGCAAGCGGCCTGCTTCTAATAGCTCCTTCCTCTCTCTTGCTTGGCAAAAAGCCACAACTTAAGTACTTGACATTAGCAAGACAAATTTGCACAAATAAGTTAAAGCTTTTAATTGTGGCCGGAAGTAGAAAATAAGAAGTGATAGTAAAGATTTAACGTAAAATAAACGTTTGTAAAACTTAAGATCCTTACAAAGTGGGACCAAAAGTAAACTTTCAGTTTTGTGCACCAAAAAAATCTGCTTTCTTGGCCTCTGGCCAAATTGCTTGTTTTTGCGTAGAAACTTTAATGTAAATTGTGAAAAAGTAGATTTTTATGCATTTTGTATTTTATTGTGTTTTATGCAAAATAAATTACACTTTATTACATACAGTAAATTACAAATCTATTAAGAGTTACTGTGCATAATTTTTTTCCTGTGTGCTACTTTTTCTTTTTTACTTCGGGATGGAAAAGTTTATATTATTTTTTTAACATCATCACAGCCTTTAGCAATTGTGATTTAAAATAATGTTATAGTACTTCTTAACATTTAGACTTAGTTTGTGTATTTCCTAGAGGTAACATGCAAAGTGCATTGTTTTAAAGGTCTCCTGTAGTCATGTGTAGCTGGGACAAAATGTTTAAGCTAAAAGTCATTTTAAGACCCAAAAGTGGTTATAATCTCTTATACCACCATTGGGCAGATAATGGGTTTATGAGTTATAGGTAATCAATATTGTATATTATTAATTATAAATAATGTATATTATTGTAATTATTAATATTAATTATTATTAATTGTAATCAATAATGTATATTATTAAAGATTTCACTTGTTGTAATTGTTTAAGTTTGACATTTGATTTATTCAAAGTTTTCTATTTGTAATCGTAATTTACGTAATAGTATAATTTTTAGTAAACTTTCACTGATACTTTTAGGCACATGTCTTGAGAACTAAAACAGTTGAGACTCTTCCATTTGCAATGATTCTATCTACTTTTGCTATGGCCACTCTATGGCTTTGTTATGGAATTTTAGTAAATGACAAGTTTGTGCAAGTAAGTTTTTATTACTATTATTACGAGTTTTGTATTTTGATAGCTAATGTTAGTAGAAATACAATTAAAATTGCTTTATTTCCCCGTGCAATGCAGCGCAAGACTAGTTTTAAGAGCTATACAGGAAAAGTAAAAATACTGCAGTGCTTGTATTTAACGTTGAATAAAAGTTTATCTTGGTAATTTATATTTAATTTGTATAAACATTATTGACCGTATAAACGTAATTGTTAGCTGTAACCGTAATTCTGTTCTCTTACTTTCCAGAAATCTCGAGAAGCAGAATTTACTAGAATCTCTCATGATTGATTTAAAGATATAGAAAGCCAGGCAGAGAACATCTCATCTCAATTGTTTAGTTAGCTGTTGTGTTATTTTTATCCAAGTTCAGCGTGAGATTGGATTAGTTTTCTCTTTCCGTTCCGTTGTAGTCTAACGTTTTCAGTATTGAATTATAACTACTGATTATTACTGTGTCATATTGTGAACACTTATATGAATATCTGTGAGTAAAATTCCAGCATTCTGTTATATTTCTTTTGATAAGAAGGAATTTTATTAACCTTTTGTTGGACTAGTGCATTCAATCTATTACGAACCCATATGCACGCAATATTATTATTATTTAGTTAAATCATCCCCCTCTGCTTTTTTTTTTTTTTTTTAATCTCGGTATTTGATTATACTTTATTCTATGTCAAGAAACACGAAAATAGTTCGGTCTGGGGTTTTAATCCTGGGGAACGGGCTGCCTGCATGAGCATTTTCATGGTTTTTCTCATGTGTAATGTGTATACAAACCAGTCAGTTTCCCTTAAAAAGTCCTCCACTTATCCCTCTACTTAGGCAAATAGCCTTTGAGTACATTGTCATATTTAAAATAAATGAAATCAGTCTCACATTCAGTTTAGTCAAAATTTTAAGCAGCTTTAGTGTGAATATAACATTGAAATGTATATAACATTGATAATAAGAATATAACATTGATAAGAAAGCCTTAAGGTAAATGTAAAAAAATGTCATTACTAAAAAAGATTTAAGCACCCAAGGATTTCTTTAAACTCTATTCGTGCTAAAAATTGAGTTTCAAATGCAGTGCAGAATTTATAGGTGGAAAGAAATCAGACATTAAATTTTGTTAGACATTGGAGGTACTTAAATTTGGTAATTTAGAAAGAAAATTTCCAGTCTTTGGAAATCTTTTAAAAAATCATTTGTGCAATCAAATCAGTGGGTATTTTAAAATAAAAATAATATTTGATAAATAAACTGTATTTTTTAATTAAAATTAGATTTTGATGTAATAATTTTAAAATCAGTTTAAATGTATTCCTTATTTTAGAAATCACTTTGTTTAATATGTCACTTTTGAATCACTTCCCAAGACTTATATACTGTCAGGGTTTGATGTGTTATTCAAAGACATCACAGCTAGGTGCCTAATCTGAAGATGGCCTACCCCAGAGTAATTTGAAGATTGTCGTTAGCAAAGCAAATGTATCATAAAGAATTTCATACTCAATTTCATTCGTGGAATTATTCATAGCAAAGTGAATATAACATACAAAATTTAAAATGAATAAATACAAAATTTTAAAAAATCTGAATGCCTTCAGATTTTATATTACGCCTAAAAGGACTTTTTTAATGTTTTATGTGTTACCTTTATTTATTAAATATCATGTTCTTTGCACTTAAACCATAAAATTCAATTCAACGGCAATATCGCAAATCCGATACACAATATTGTGCGCCTAGAGATAAAAATTATCATCTTTTTCCCCCCATACAGTGCCACCTAACACGCCAGATCTTAACTCGATAGAGTACATTTGGGATGGAACGGTAGCTCAGACACAACCATTTCAGAATATCTTGGCTTTGTGTGATCGCTGTAGGCCAAAGGTCATGCAACATGTTATTGAGTAGGCAATCATAATGTTTTGTCTCAGTGCACATAATAATGTTTGGCAATCATATGTTCAGAGTACAGTCATGATTTGCACAAGTTCCAGAAGTTCAGGATAGCAGCTAGAACTGTCATTCAAAGTATTTCTGCAATGCATAGGAATAACAGTTATTTTGGTAGCAGAAGCTGGTGGTGGTAATATTAGATTTGCTAATTAAATTATTTTTAACTCTGGATGGTGTTGAGTTTTTATGGTATACTTAGTTTTCAAAAGAAATTTTGTAGAAGTAAATCGTTATTCCCTTTGATTATTTATCATATTGATGGGAGGGTCTAATTTTTTTTACAGCAAAATGAACAAAATATATGTAGCAATATTTTACTGTATATTTGTACCTAAACATAATAATGTTTCATTACCTTGAATCAAATTATCTACTTTTGCCATATAAAAGTATATATTTTACCTTCTATTACAGGTACCGAATTTTCTTGGAGCCCTGCTTTCTCTTTCTCAGCTGTGTCTTTTTGCAGTATTTCCTAACAAGAAGCCTTATTATGAACTTGGAAGTATTTCTTAATATTGTTGCATTTTGCAACATATATTTTAGACCTATGCACATGTTTAAATGTGCTTTGTATTATTTTTAGATAACCTATTTAAAAATATACTTCACTGAGATTAAAAAAACAAGTATTCATATATCATAAATAGAATTTATTTTATTATTTTGTGATATTATTTACTGTTATTTGTGCCAAGAAAGATGATCTTCATTTTTATAGTTAATTCACAGGTAGGTCATTACTGTGTGTGTGTAAATATTTTTGTTTATATAAGTACAAAAACAGTTTCTAGTTGAGATTATATTGCAGTCATTAATGTTTTAAAATTTTCTAGTGTGTTATCTTCCATTAAGTAAAATACCATTTATGAGATTAAAAAATATATTTATGTGAAGTTCATTTCGTATAGATATTAAGGGCACATATGTGAATATGTAAGCATTTATCCCCCTTTAATAGTGTGTACTTGTGGATTCTTATATTGTTTAAATTTTTACATTATTTCAGCAGAATTTTATTTTCCTAATTTCAGTTATTCTGGAATTGTTATGGTATTTTCTGAATTGTGATAAAACTCAACATGCCCCTCTTTTTTTTACATGTGCATTACATTCGAAAAGTGATATATAATGTTACATTTTTCTTGCACTGTAAATTGCTTGATTAGCATGCTTTACATTGTTTGATTAGTACATTTTATTTGTAATTGAAAAATATTTAAGAAATTAACTTTCATATGAAGCCAATGAAATGGAATACATTTTATATGTTACAATTATCGGTCATTAGTTGTGGCATTACAAAGTCCTGAAATGGCAATTAAAACATTCTCAAAGACTGTTACATTGGCATTTCAAAATCTGATATTAATGTGCCATAAAAAAAGCTTTATGTGAGATTACATGATATAAAGTTTTTATGTATAAAATGCTGTCCATCTATGCTGTTTAACACTGTAATATAAAATTTTGTTGTTCACTTTTTAGTAATATGTGTAGCTCAGGTAATGAAATAGTAATTTGTTTAAATAATTGGGTTGAATTCCTATTTTTTACTTCATTTTTATGTTAACTTTTGCATTTGTTGGGTAATGTATTAAAACTTAGTGGTAAGTAGCAAATATTTTCAGTACTTCTCTGTTAACAGGGCACCTTTTAGTGCAGAACATAAACTTTGGGGTAAAATCTACCTAGGTGGTGGCAACCCTAATGCATAAAGCCTTATAAAAGCAATGACTGTTTTATTAAATCCAGCATAAATACAAAAAATAAAGACAAATGCAAATATACAGAATAGATTTTACCTAGTTAATTTCAGGTTACTTCATTCAACATTACTGAAAGCATTTTCATCATTTCATGCAATTACTTCCATATTAATTTGACAAGGTAGGTTGACAATGTTGGTGCCCATGTTAATGTTACATGGCATCCTGTATCAGGATCATTAACGTTGAATTTATGGTAAACTTGCTGGTTTTCATATCTGCCAGCTGCCAATTTATCTGCTTAAGCAACTAAAAAATTTTGAGAGGAAATTTTGGATTGATGTTCAAGCTCTCTAAAATGATGTCAGTGCACAGCTGTTCATGATGCCATATAACTAGACCACCATATTTGGTTGCTTTGGCATAAATATGGTGACTGACAGTTAACAGAAAAGTACCATGTTTTCTGTGTTTTTTAATGTATTTCCTTTTCCATCGTACAGTTCTTATTGTAAGATTTATTATTTTGTTGTTTGGTTTATTCATCTGCTTCTTTTTTAGAAACATTTGTTCATTTTTTAATTATGAGAATTTTTAAACTCTCATAAGTGAAAAACACAATATATGCTCTAAAATTTATATCCTGAGATATTCAGTATATATTATTTGTTTATTTATAAACTTGTTATTTTGTTATATTCTTCTGACCTAAATGAAGACCAGAACTGCTAATTGTCATATGTTTAACTTGTCTCCAACTTTGAAAGATCATTTTTGCTTTAATGTGTTATAGATAAATAAATAAAAAAAGGGAACTTAGGGTATTTATCATTTCTTTATAGGCTATCAATAATAAAATTATTGGGTTTATTAGTGTGATAGTTTTGAAAAATTTATATCATATGTGTTTTCATGTAGATGTAATTTAAAACATTTAATTTTAAATCTTTATTTATTCACATATTTTCCTAATGTTACAAAATTACCTGTTGTTCTCATTTTATTATGTTATTAAAACATCTGTGCTACATTTCTACATACACAGAACTTATTGTTTAAGTTTTGAAATCTAGAAGTTTTTATACTTTATCTATTAAATCATTTCTGATTATTCCTAAGATTATGTATAACTAATAGTGTGATTTTTCTGTCCCGGTGTTGTACTTTGGACAATGTAAAATGTGTTATGAATGCAGATGTAAACTGTATAGAATAAAATACTTTTTTTTAAATTTACCTTTGGTGTCTGTATTATTTTATATGTATATCAGTATTTATTTTCTTAAATAAAACTTATATCAATGATTTATATATATATATATTCCTCTATTCAAAACATTCTCAGAAAAGTCATCTATATGACATTTGCTGTAATTGAATTTGGCTAGTGCAGGGCTTCATCATATTCTCTGTAGATAATAAATTATTCAAAGCCATATCTTCCAGAACAGATAGGATTATGTGTTGCAATGCAAACAGAATTAGATGTTTTTATACCATCTGCAGCTATATCCCATTTTTAAGAAATAGCAATGAGCTTTCGTAATGCAATGAGCAATAGCAATGAGCTTTCGTAAACTGATGATAAAAATCTGATTTGTTTATAAGCACTACTCAGTTTTTCATTATTCTGTTCTCCATACAGGTGACTGTATGTGCTGCTCTCATATGTCAGTTCTCATGCTTTTATTTGAAAATATCACATTGACTGGAGTATATCCTCTGGTCATATAGTGTTTCAGATTTACAAATAAAATTTCTTATTAATTTCAGAATTTCTAAAAGTAGCATCTCTTTAGAAGTCCTGGTAGATTATTAACTTAAATTTCTTTTTATATTCACTGTATTATTTCTTAAAAATAATACATAATGTAACCCCACGGCTCAACGAGCGCCACCTAGCGGCCGCCGGGACCAAACACCAGCCAAAAAAGAGACTATAGCAGTCAGTGGATGTGCTGGACTCAATAAATGCTGTTTCCACGAGATTTACTTTGTAGGCGCCGGGACCAAACACCAGCCAAAAAAGAGACTATAGCAGTCAGTGGATGTGCTGGACTCAATAAATGCTGTTTCCGCGAGATTTACTTTGTAACTTAAGTGTGTAATCATAATGCCTTTAATTCTAATGTTTTATCTTAATTGTGTTTTGTTAATTAAAACTATTTTAAAAGGCCAAGTGAGTCTTTGTTTATATTAGTTTTGGTTATAGTTGGTTACCCAATGTGCGGCTCGAATGATTTATCCAGTTGAGAAAAAACCATGTTTGAGATTCCAGGACATCGACTCATATTCTTTTCCAGGTTTTAGGTATACTGCTTCCACCAGTGAAGATTATTTGGAAACTGCACGACGAATTATTGTTTTTTTATCTTCTCCCTATTAGGTTATTTTGGACATTGCATGGTTTCATCTTCACCTGAAGATACCAGATAAGATATTTTCACTTAATCAACATTTAACTTAATAAGATAACAGATTTTCACTTAATAAGCAATATAAAATTCTAACTATAACGTCATTAATACTTTAATAATATGGAATAAAATGTGTCGTTGAAAATGAAACAGAATAATATATAAAGTATATGTAAGCTCTAGGTACTTCTTTTTATCTAGGTTGCACTTTAAGAATTTATGTTGTCTCTTATTATATTGCACTTTAAGAATTTACATTGTTTAAATAATTGATTTTTATTTGAATTTCCTGTGTTTTAATTCTATGTTCTAAATTAAGATTAATTTTGTTTTCATTGCAAGTCAACACAAGTAAAATTTCGTTTCGGTTCTGAACGAAAAGTATTTAGGTAACAAAATGTTATTTTTATTCTGATTGATAAATGTTTCTGGTGTGGATTATTCTTTTAGTATTTTTATAACTGTATTGCTATCAGTGAATGAGTTGTATGGTTTGTTCTATTTTATTTAATGAATTAACAGATATTTTCGTATCCTCTTTAAGAATAAAAATGATTTAAAAGTGAAAAGGGTTTTATGTAGTATATTATTTAAACTGTGCCACTAATGTTTTGTTTTTATGCAATAAGAATACTTCTTTTGACTTAATGTAATATTTACCGTTATTCTGAAAGGGCATTCTAAAACTTACATTTTCTAATTGTGAGTTTATAAAAATTTTAATTATTATTTTGTAATATTTGAGAAAAACTTGCGCATCTAATTGTTTTTTCAAAGAGAACTCTAGTCGAAAATTAATTTCTTAGAGCATTTAGGATTTTCTAGACATCACAGCCGTAACTAATAGAAGATTTATCAAAGTTAAATTCTATATTTGGGATTTTTATGTTTACTAAATTTATGCATTTTTTTGTCTATTAGCAAGTGTAATAATCCTTCTTAAATGGTAGTTTCGTTTTCGAAGTAATCTCAGATGAATTGTTCGGTGATGTTTTTTAAATGTTATGTAATTAATTGTCAGGGTAATTAAGAAATTGATAACATTTATGAACATATAACTTATCTTCGAACAAATATGGAACTTTTCGACGGACATTGAAAGTACGATAATATGGCATTTTTGGGGACTAGCCAGGAAAAAGGACCTGCAAGTCTTAGCCACAGAACTGGGTCTGCCCGTCTCAGATAATATGAAAGTGATTCAACTCAAAAAATTAATTACGAACTCAGACAGATATAAAGAGGGATTCGTGAAGAATCTATTGACCGGCATAACTGATGAAAGAAAAATGGCTGAACGAGCAGCTGAAAATGAGAGGTTAGCGTTAGCTGAAAAAGAAAATCTTTTGCGTGGAGAACAAGCAGCCGAAAAACGTTTGCGTGAACAAAAAGCTGCTAAAGATCAACGAATTGAGAAGGAGCGTCTGTTCGAGTTGGAAAAATTAAAACTTCGGCTAGAGTTGCAGAAAATTTCTCAAAAGGAAGTGTTAGATGAAGGAATAGATAAACTCAAAATTGATATTACTAGAGTTGTCAGACGAAATTCGATTGTATTTGACAATTTTTGAACGTCAATTGAAACTTTTAAGTGTTCCAGAATCAAAATGGGTTTTTTATCTGATCAGTTCATTGCCAACAGAAATAGCACAGCTTATTGCTAGAGAAGATCAGAAAGAATCTCAAAATTACCCTAAAATTAAGGAAATGCTTCTTAAGCGAGACAGGTTAACTGCTGACCGTTTCAGACAGTTTTTTTTTTTTTTTTTTTTTTTAAATAAATAATGAAAGCCCAGATACAGCTTGAGATATCTATTTTGAAATAAGATCATACTTTGAAGAATGGATAACAAAACATTAAAGATTTTGATCAGCTCTGACAGAACATTTCATGGATAAGTGGGAAAAATGGAACCAACCTTTGGAATTAGCAGAGAAGTTGGATGCGTATGAAAATATTCGTCATGGATTAAAGAAAGCTTCAGCGCCATCTAACAAATGAAATTTTAAAAGTGGTTTCCCGATATCAGATAGAAAATCGAAGTCCACTGCGATAGCTAGAGAAGCCAGACACGATAAAACAATAGGAAATATAGTTTGCAAGAACACGAACGCTTCAGTAGAGAAAAGTACCATCCGATGTTATGGGTGCGGAACTCCTGAATACATACAATCTAAATGTCCTATCTGCTCAAGATCTAAAGTAGAAGCAAAAGTGTCTTTAAATAGTGTCAATTTGTTTACGTTCGAATCACCTACAGCTCCATCCAATTTAATTGTCCTTAAAATTTGTGGAGTGAAAGCTGCTGTATGTGCTGATTACCGGTGCATCACACTGTTGCTGGAGAAAAGTTATACCATATGCTGCAAAAGAACAAAGTAAGGTTTAAACCCAAACGTATTTCTTTGACGCTCGCTGATGAAACACAGAGCAACGTAGCTGCCTTGACTACAGTTGTCGATCTTAATGTTGAAGGTAAAGGGGTACCTACAGAACTAATTGTTTTGCCTGAAGCAAAAGGAAACAGAACACTATTAGGCACAAACTTTCTTCATTCTGCTGGAATTGTCTTAGATGTCCTGAACGGTACTTGGCATTTCTGTGAAAATCCTCATGTCCAATATCCTTTTTACAAGGTGATTTCCAAGGCTGAAAGTTGTACATCCGTTTCTGACTCTCAGACAAGGACTGTAGAAATTACCAATTCAGTTAAAGTTTTCGAAACATCTTCTTCAGTAAATCTTCGAAGCGACGAAGGCAAACGTCTAAGTGTAGAACAACGTATTCAACTAAATATTTTACTGCAAGAATTCAAGAGTTGCTTCGAGGAGCCAGAGGGAGACCCAACCCCATATAGTGAACTGGAAATAGTCCACCAATTAATACTGGAAATAGTCCACCAGTTGCAGAACCTCCTTACAGAATGAGTCCTGCAAAAAGAGAGTTGCTGAAAAAAGAATTAGTTTCTCTCCTGGCTAATAGTATAATCGAAGAATGTGAATCTCCGTATGCCAGTCCTGTTGTTTGGGTTCCTGAACCGAATGGTAGCATAAGACTTTGCGTCGACTATCGCAAATTAAATGCCACTGCTATTGCAGACACGTACCCTTTACCCACGCATGAACGCTCTTCTCATAGAAGCGGTCAACGGCCTATATGTCAACCATTGATCGTAAATCAGGGTATCATCAGGTCAAATTGCATGAAGCTGATCAAGATAAAACAGCTTTCATTTGCTTATTTGGGACATATAAATATTTGCGCATGTCTTTCGGATTACGAAATGCGCGCGCAACTTTTCAACGCCTGATTGACAAATTTAAAGCAGGCCTAAAGGATGTGTTTGCTTTGTCTTATTTAGATGATGTCATTATTTTATCAGGTACTTTTGATCAACATGTAAGGGACTTACGAACTGTTTTCGAGAGACTTTCTTTGTTTAAACTCCAGGCTAACAGAGAAAAATGTCATTTTGGATGTGACCGAGTTAAAAATTAGGTCATTGGATAACCAGGAATGGAATTGGAAGTGGACTCTGAAAAAGTGTCCTCTATTCAGAGAATCCCTGTGCGAACGAATGTAAAAGAAGTTCAGTTCTTCCTGCAAACTTGCTCATGGTTCAGAAGATATGTTCCAAACTTTGCGACTATTGCAAGACCACTTAGTAATCTTACCAAAAAGGGTGTACACTGGTTTTAGGGTCCTGAACAGCAAGAAACTTTTGAAGAAAAGGTTAATAACACCCCCTATGTTAAAACAACCAGATGGATCGAAGCCGTTTCGTATCCGCACAGATGCTAGCAGTTACGTTTTAGGAGTAGTACTTATTCAAAAAGAAGGCCCAGAAGAAGATGCTATTACCAGCTCACACCTGCAGAACGAAATTACTCCACTACTGAACGTGAGGCACTTGCAGTAGTTTGGGCTCTGGAGAAATTTCGAGGTTATGTCGAAAACCAAGAAATAATTATAGCATCTTACCACCAGCCATTAAAATGCCTTAGGAGCATCAAGTCACTATCAGGTCGTTTGGCAAGATGGGCTCTTCAGATTCAGTTCTATAATCTGAAAATTGAGTAGAAAAGCTATTGTGCTTGCAGACATGTTGTCTAGACCCTCGAATGTAAATGAAGGTGTCCATTGTGACTTATTTGCAATATCAGCCGATTTTCCGGTAAGAAAGTCCAAAGAAATTCTAGAAGAACAGTTGAAGGACGAAGAACTTACAAAAATAATTGACTGCTTCGAAAGCACTTCAAAAGATGAAAACTTCACAAACTGGACTAGCAGAGGTTATCTTATGAACCAGGGTGTTCTGTATCGTTACTCACCAGAAGTAGAAACAGAGGAAGCCCAACTCGTAGTCCCTATCCAGGAAAGAGAAAGAGTGCTACAAGAGCACCAGGACAACAGCTGGACACTATGGGGCTGAAAGGAACTTACAATAAAGTTGCCTCTAGGTACTATTTTTCAGGGATGCGCAAATACATCTCTGAATATGTTAAGCATTGTCCGGAATGTAACCGTTACAAACCGACCAATCAGAAGCCAGCCGGTCTTCTTAAAACTCCAATTTACTTCCAAAGGTTCGAAACTCTAGCTGTTGATTTTTTGGACCTCTTCCAGAGACCTCTGGTAAGAAATGGATTCTTATCGTAGAAGATACGAGTACAAAATGGGTAGAACTTAAAGAAGCAACAGCTGTGAATTGCGTCAAAACGTTAGTCGAAGAAGTTTTTCTACGATATGGACTTCCACGTAGATTGATAAGTGATAACGGGCCACAATTCATAAGTGCCGTTATTTCTGGGAAGAAAAACTGCCATTGATTCGTTTTTACATGAACACGACCAAGTGTAAAACCACTAATCACACAGCAGCTTTCTTGCAGTTTGGCAGGGAATTAAGAACAACAGATGATGTTACCCACGACCTAAGAACATTAATTGATAATGATAACTTCATGGCTGAGATAACCCCATATCTCAAACGATTTGCCCGTTTAACTGCAGAGATTAAAGACCACGTCGAACAGAAGCAAGACAAGAAGAAAATATATTATGATCGTCGACATCAAAAGGTTTCTTACGAACCAGGTGATAAAGTATGGGTGACGTTACATCCTATTTGCAGATCATAGAATAGAAAGTGCCAAAAATTCATGCCTAGACGTAAAAGACCTTATTTAGTGGTAATCAATCGTTCACCCACTACGTATGATATTGCTGATCCAGCTAAGCCAGATGAAGTCCTTGGGACCTACCACAGCTCAGCCTTACGCGCTTATGAACTGCCTGTTTCAAGAGATCGTGGAACTGTAGCACCTCTTCGGAGACGAGGCAGACCAAAGAAACATATTTCTGGCTTTTCGCCGAGAAGTCGTACGAGCCAGAGAGGGAGTCTGTAATCCCTCGGCTCAACGAGCGCCACCTACCGGCCGCCGGGACAAAACACCGGCCAAAAAAAGATTATAGCAGTCAGTCGATGTGCTGGACTCAAGGCACTAAGCATGCTGTTTGCCCGAGAGTTACTTTGTAACTTAAATGTGTAATCATAACCCCCTTAATTGTAATGTTTTATCTTAATTGTATTTTGTTAATTAAAATTTCAATTTCCTTCCAGAATGCAAATTTAATGACGTATATGAAAATCTAGGTGAGCTCTGAATTTATGCCGCGTAGTTGATTTAGTAACTTTGTAGTTGAATAGTTGGTGCTAATCACTTACTGTAGATTATTGATATTCTAAGCTCGGCTTTCCTGTGTGCAGCCGATCAAGTGGTCTAGATAGAGTATGAGCTATATTATTTTCTGTTCAAGTTACTTAGCCACAAGTGGTAGTTAAACTTAGAGCACCGAGTGACTGCATTTTCTGTTTCGTTTAGTCAAAATAAAAAGCTTGTTATAACCTTCGTCTGCAGTCATCTGTTCTGTCAAGACGAGAAATTGTTACTGAGTCTTTCAGTAGGGTCTACAGTTTATGATCCCCAAAGACACCAGAAGACTCTACAACAATTTGTAGAAATATCTATGGATCTATTGATTCTTGTTATGAAACCTATCAATAGTTTCAATATTGAGGGCATCGTGCAATCTGATTGCGAACGTAGTAATGATGCGCAGTAACGTAGTAATGAACGTAGTAATGATGCGAAGTGTGCGTTAGTAATGATGCGCAGCTATTTGCTTTGCGCTTTTTGGAATTTATGCAGGTCCTGTGTGGTAAGAACAGCCCAAGGCAGTGAAGCATAGTAAAGATCTATCGAAAGCTCTGATTTCTTGGAAATCTGTTTGTGCTTTGCCAATAGTAAATGTAAATTCTTCTGTACGTAAGGAAGTACATAATTAGAAGTATGATTTCTCTATGGAAATTCAGGTTTATTAATTTGTAAATTAGCCTCTCACGCCAGATGCGGTCGAATGCTTTCGCTACATTAAGCATGTGTAAGGCAACATTTTGACGATTATGTAGAGCCTTGCCAGCAAACTCAACAATTTTACTAATTGTTTAGTAGTAAGAAAGATTTTGTGGGGAGTCTAACTGTTCAGGTGGTAGAAGATCAAGATATTGTTTCATTCTACAGAGGTTGATTCTTTCAAAAAGTTTTCTTAAGCCTGATAATAGGCTGATTGTCCGGTAACCATCCAGCCTGGTTGTGCCCCGGTTGGGTTAGGTAAAAGCTAAAAGGACCAACCTTTACCAGGTTTAGGTAAAAGGATGATTTTCTCACATTTCCATTTTTCAGGGAAGTAGGAAATATTCAGATAGGCATTCATTATGCTAGTAAATTTGGCAATAAATTTCTTTGGTAAGTTTTTGGTTGCAACAATAGAAATATTGTCTGATACTTTCCGAATTTTTTAAACTTGTAATGATATTGGAAATTTCATTAAGGGTGTCAAAATCCTTTCGGTTTTCATAGTAGGTGTTGAAAAACTAAAAGTAAGTTTTTCTGGCTCGAAACTTCTAAATTTAGAAAAAAAGGTTTCACTTACTCTTTTTTTCTTCCAAAAGTTCAAAATCCGGGATGATCTTAATAGGTAGAAAATCATCAAGCAGTACTTGAAGAAAACTTTTATTTTTCATAATTCTTACGACAAACACGAAAACAAACGTAGCTACAAAATACTTCATATCAACACAAATCACAGAGGATACTAAAATAATTACGTCTGAAGTCAAATATCTATTTTTTTAAACTGAACTGCTGCTGCTAATGTTAATAAATAGAAATGTTTATTCTTTTAGTTCTTATTTTTTTTCCCTTATTTTTCTTTGGAGGCCATTTTCAACAGTATAGGAGAGTTTAACCAGTCTCTTACAAAGTAACAGACTTCGTACACAAACTTGATTTCGAAAGGAAAAGCATTTGGAACAAATTGGTTTTCAAGCTGGTCTTGCACAAATCGCTACTTTTCCTCTATGTGATAATGCTGCTTTATTATTCATGTAAATAGGTCTATTGCATGTATAGCTTTTTTGGAATTTGTCAATAAACGACCAGAAGGAACAATCAATGAATTAAGATTCAGAATTTTGTTTTCCCATTTTCCATTTCTATATTCATTAGTATTTTTCTTAATTAGCCTGTTGATCTGTTGAGGTCTCTTTTAAGATTCGGATCTCGCTTAATATCCCATAATTTTTTAATTCCATGACGTTTCCAACTGAGAAATGATGTTCTCTCCGGTCTTATATACATTTCTCCCGGCTGCCGGGAAATATCCAGTCCCTTCAATTTTTCGAAATTATTGGTTAAAGTTACATATAAGGCCGGAAGCGGTTACATTTACATATAAGGACCAATTAGAGTTATACAGGCACTGGACAAAATGTCGCCAAATGGTCAAGTTTGGCGATTCTGGGCGATTTCTCGCCAAACTTTGCGACAAAAATTAGACGCCAAAACCGTTGCTAATTTGGCGATACCTTGCCAGTTTAGCGAGATAGCCATTTACATCAGACTTTTCCCCGTAATCTTATTTTTCTGGCAGAGCTTTGTCTTTGCAGACTTTTTTCATGTTACATTATACGAAAGATACTACAATTTCACTAAGACTATTTAAATATGTACCAACATTGCCCCCCCTTCCCAAAGACTGCACGTCCCAGGCGCATAATTCATAACTGCACATCAGTATCGCCACTGAGAAAGGGATTTCAAAAATGGACCAATAAGCTTCTGTTGCTCATGTGACGTTGAATCTTTGAAACTGTGCATGTGAGCGCATGTTATTGATCACGTTTTATTTTGCATTTGTTCCGCAGTTATAAATGTATGGCGTATAAATGCTGCTGTCATTTTAATAGAAAATCTCGTAGTGCTTTCATTTTATAAGTTTATTTAATAGTCAACATTTCATTTTCGTGAAACTTACTAAGCAATTATATTCGGATTAATGTCCGTGGCATATTTTCGTTCTTTATATCGAGGAAAAAAAAAAAAAAAAAAAAAAAAGACTCAAGCTACAGTTAACCTCTAATATTATGGATTTACTAACCCATGTGGATTAAGAGAATTCAAGTGCATAATCTTTTTATTGGGCTGCGAATAACTCGAAGTGTTACAATGAATCTAATAATTTTCTTATCTCAGTGCTTGAATTCCTTTGATTTTGAAAGTGTAAGATTCAAAATATATATTGTGAATGATTTGGTTATACGTATTATTAACATTAAAAGTTATATATGAATAAATCGAGGAAATTCAAAAGTCATCAGTCAAAGCTTCTTGAAAAGATTTCTAAATCTAAAGTTTAAAACTAAGAGACGAGCTGCGCAATTGCTGCAGGTTCGAAAAAATTCAATTTTCTTTAAAAAAAAAAAAAAAAAAGAAGAGAAAATAGCAGAAGCTAAAAAGCACGTTTACAATTCCTATCGCATGAAGGTCCCAACTATTTTTTATCTCGAAGAAAGTCGTACTCAAGGGTAGTACATGAAAATTTAAAAATTAAAATATGTAAAGCATTATATATGAGCTAAAAAATTTAGCAAAATTAAAAATTAAATATTGATCCTCAGTTCAAAACTTCAAACAACTCAACAAAGGGAAAAGTGTTTTGAAGCCCGGAACCAAGCTGATCAATTAGTTCCAAATACAAGTTTCGTTTCTCTGAGATATTTGAGAAATAGGGCCGTAATTGATGAAATAAATATTCAATTTGAAATAACGTTTAATGGTTCTCAGATGCTCAGATCTTTTCCCGACCTGCATTCGTAATTCTTAAGACAGTAAAAAAATTACAAAACTCAAGCATAAAATTATAATACTTAAGCAGAATTAAGCAGAAACAAAAAATTACTAAATAAGATGAAAAAAAAAAAAAAAAAAAAAGATTCAAATAAAAAAATCGTTTAAACAAGAGTATGAGGCAGTAAACTGAAAACCACTAAGGGAACAGCTTGCAAAGTGAACTAATTACAATCATTTACAACAAGGGGTAACCTCGAAAAAGTCAGTATGTAAAAACTAAAAAAGAGGCGGCTTGAAAGCGTATTAAATTTGCGTAAATAAAAAAACAATTAAGTTTCGAAATTACAAGCTGCTGAGATTGAAGAAGTTGAAAAAGTTAAGTAACCGTAAAATTCGAATTATACAAAACCAAAATGCCAACCTTTCTAAAACAAAACTAAGTTAAACCTAAAATACAAGAAGAAACACGGCTATAAAAAATGCTATAATTTAAAAAGGTTGGAGGTCCAAGAATCTTAAAAAATTTACGAATGAATAAATTAGGTATATTCGTAGTATATAAGATAAGTTCGTTCTGCTTGAAGAGTATTTCTTTTACAGGCAATACATTTGAGAGTGAACAGTTATTAATGTGAAATTTAATACAGTAAATGAGTAGAAATGCAAATTAGAAACGTTTATTTTGAATAAAATTTGGAATTGGCTATTATTATAGAACATATTTTTCGTGTAGACTGCAATAAAAAAATGCTAAGGATTCTACTAATTATACATATAGTTATGCTTATATTTTAAACTAACTTCGCACTAAAAATTTTCACAAGAAATCCACGACGCTTTAAACGCCAAACGGTCCATTCTAGAAGTCACTCCCTTGGTGGCGATATAGATGTGCTTTTACAAAGTATGCCGTCTCGGACAGTACAATCACTGGACAGGAAGCCATACTTACAACTAAGGAAATTCAATGAAATACGAGGGCCATCCAGGAAGTAGATTACGTTTCCGTCTGTGTCCGCTAGGGGCGGGGCTAGCACGGCCATCTTGGGGTCAGAGCGTTGCGCAGCTCAGTCTGCATCTAGCCGTGCTAGTGAGAGGTTCGTGCTGTGCTCCGTTCAGATACTGTGACGGTTTGAAATGTCTGCGTTAATTGAAAATCCCGCGAGCTGCGAGGTGCGCTCAGTAATAAGGTTTCTGACTGCAAAAAACTGTAAACCGATAGAAATCTATCGGCAGCTTCGTGAAGCGTATGGGGACAACATTATCACTGAAGGTGGAGTGCGTCAGTGGGTCATAAGATTTCAAAATGGCCGAACCAATGTTCACGACGAAGATCGAAGTGGGAGACCCAGCATAGTGACCGCCGAACTTCTCGAAAAAGTCGATGCTAAAGTCCGTGAAAATCGAAATTTCACAATAACGGAACTTTCTTTGAGTTTTCCACAAATTTCGCGAAGTTTGTTGCACGAAATCATCAGCGAAAAGCAAGAAGAGGTAACGAAGTGGTTGAAGGCGCAGGCGGCCGAATTTTTCGACGAAGGAATTTCCAAGCTCGTACATCGCTACGATAAATGCCTTAATTTGTATGGTGACTGTGTAGAAAAGTAGTATTTGAGTGTGGCTTTCATCTGTATATAATAAAATTTGTTTCCTATACTTTGTTTATTTTTTTATTCCAAAACGTAATCTACTTTCTGGATAGCCCTCGTACTAAAATAATAACTTCAGTAAATAATATACAACAAATCAAATACTAAATCAATCATTTATAAATTTATGTACAAATAGACGTGATCCATGTTCATAATTTGCATTATTTACATTATGGGGACTGCCATAGTAAGGGGCTAATGTCGTAATGAACGATATCAGGCTTAGAATTATGATGCCGTAATGAAAGATATTAGGCCTAGACTTATGGATATGAATCCAGATAAAACTGAAATTTGTAATTCCAATCACACTAGTTATGACGAATTCCACATAGCATGTAACACTTTCTATAAATTTAATAACACTTCAAATTTTAGCTTTTTAATCAGCACTTTAAATCCACAGGCATTAATCTTCCAACCGGGTCGCTAGGACCACACTCAGCAAATATACAATGTACAGCTAATTTAGTTATTGGCCTTTTTAAAAGACCTGATTTGGTTTTTACAATACAGACTCTAACCTTTTTATCCTTACGATAAATTATTTCTTCTATTTTACCCAGTAATAAAGTTGAAATGGGCATGTTGTCTTCCTTTACTAAAACTATAGTGCCCTTTTTAACATTATCCTTAGAAAAATGCCACTTAAAACGTTGCTGTAAATGACTGATGTAATCATTTTACCACCTTTACCACAAATATTGGGTTACATTAGTAGTGCGCTGCCAGCGCTTTAAAGAATTGTCAGAGAAATCAGTAAGATCAGGCTCCGTTATAGATGTTAAAGATCGCCCGACTATAAAGTATGCGGGTGTAAGTGCTTCCAAATCATTGCTGTCATTCGACAGAGGGGATATTGGATGAGAATTTAAAAGTCTTCAAGTCTGATTCAAAATTGTAAAAAACTCCTCAAATGTAAAAATCAACCTCACAACTACACGTTTAAGATAAAACTTAAACTACTTAACACCTGCCTCCCAGATACCGCAAGTGAGGAGCTCTAGGAGGAATAAACGTCCAACGAATCTTTTCAGATGTCAGATATTTGGTTAAAATTTCATCACGGTATTTTACCAAATTGTATAGTCGCTTCAGAAATTTCGAGCATTGTCGCTAAATATGGATGCACATTCCCCTCTTCTAGAAGTAAATCGTTTTAAGGCTGCAATAAATGATTCCGTAGACAAATTTGAAGCGATCTCTAGATGACCGCACGATTCAAGAGGGTTGCAACATAAATCTTGTGCACTATGCTCTTCCTCTGAGTTGTATTATACCAAAAGGGCCACAAAAGTTAATACCATTGTGGTTAAAAGGATGGATTTAGTCTCTTTAATGGTAAATTACCCATCTTTTGATCGAGCAATAGGTTTTACCTTGGCACACGTCACACATTCTGTTACGATCTTTCTAGCAAGATTACGTCCACTTATAGGCCAAAAACTCTGCAAGAGCGTGTGTGCTCCAGTATGAAGGTTTCGAATGTGATGGTCTAACATAATTAAATGAGTCAATTCATGATTTTTTGGCAAGACAGCAGGGTGCTTTATGTTAAAAGGCAAGTTATCCTGCAATCTACCACCTACTGTAATAACTTGAGATTCATCTAACTATTTTTATCTACTTCCCTTTTCTTACTTAACTCCTTGAATTCGTCAGGAAAGCCTTGCCGTTGGACTAAAGAAAGTAATTTGTTTTCACTTTACCAAACCTCCTCTACTGTTCAGAGGACCTAGTTGTTTTTCCTTGAAACTACAATGTCTTATAAATCTTAAAACATAAGAAAAAACTTTACTTAATTTAGCATAACAATTAGTAATACTAAAAACATAACCTGAAAGAGAATTGTTATCAGTTACTGTCAAATTCACATTAGAAATAAGTTTTACTTCATGCACATTGTTCTCATTTGATTTTTCCAAGTTATTATCAACACTGTTATAATTAATGACCTATTGATGCAGAAAATTTGGTCACGCCATAAAGAGTTATCAACGATAATTTTCCAGCTCAGACCACGAGAAATCCTTAGTTAGTTCTTGGATACGAGCTACTCCATTTCTGTTAGAAGATAAGAAGATGTAGCAATCCAGGCTAACATTATTGTTGAATCTGGTGTACAGAATAGCGTTGTCAGTTTGTAAACTTACCTTACACACAAATTCAGAAAGGAGCTCTTCTGCACACAACTCCAGACGATGAATGGTTATTACCTTGATAGGCGATACTCGAGATTTGTTGCAAAGCAAAGTCACTTTAACTTCGCTAGTTTCAGAGACACAACGCTAAATTGTATAGTCGCTGGAGTAAATAACTACAATATATCCACATGAGTTTAGTTAATGATAAAAAAAAAAAAAAAAAAAAAGTTTTGTGAAACCATCTCAGTAAGAAAACTAAGAATAAATATTGGGTAGGATACGAATTGCACGAAATTTGATCGAAGATCCCTCCCCCCTCTTATCTAATCCACGGGTGTACTCCAACTGCGCGAATAAAAATCCTCCCTCGTCCTGGTATAGTCCAACTGCGCGAATCAAAATTTCTTCTTCCCCTTGCCTACAGGGTTACAATTTTACTTTTCGAAGCCAATTGTAGCCAAGAGGAAAATAGAAAAAAGAAATTGAATTACATATCACAATCACAAGAACAAGTAAAGAATATTAAACAAGCAGGCTAATTACTTGAATAACAGTAATAAATGCGAAAGCTAACAAAGAAAATAAAAGGTATTAGTAAACATACATATTAGCATTCCAAACATCTTTCATTAATTACAATATTACAGCAAGGAATATTATAATAATATGATAAATTAAATAATTATAAAGCATACCAACTGTATTTTTTATAAAATGACATCAATAATAGTCATAATGTCTGAACTAGACTGGAAAATTTAGTATAGCTCTTTGGCGTGCAAAAGATTATTCCATATCAAAGTGTGCTAGATATATTTTTTATTAATTATAGTAATCATCTAAATGTTTTCAGAAATTAATAGTTAAATTAAAAAGAAGCTTAGCATGAAATCTATTATAACAACATTAGTATGCGTTTGGAGCTCTGACGTATAAATTGTAAATAAATGTTAATTATTATGATAACATACATATGAAATTTGAATACAATGCAACAATATGTGAAAAAGGAATGGATTAAAAGGCAACTGAAAATCCTAAGATATGAATATAAGGAAGTTCGATTTTTTTTTTCTTAATTATGAAAATTCTGCAGACGCTCATAATTATAAATTTATTTATTAAATGTGCATTAGAAATTAAATGTATGCCGAAGTAATTCAGGTAGAGTAACTGGAAAATAGAATAAATACATATTTAAACGTTTCTAGTATTAAAATATGAAATTTGTAAGAAAGTTAAATAAACTTAAAATAACCATAAATAATAAACCATAAATACTAATTCAGAAGTCAAACAACAAAAATCAGCGTTAATTTTTAAAATTTTCACAGGACTAGTTTCGATGGTTTTACCGAACCACCATCCTCAGCTGCGAAACCGCAAATGAACAAGATCGGAAATAATGATTAGATAAGATAAGAAAGCCTGGACAAGAATAAGCAAGTGGCGCCATCTGTTGGTGAAACCAGAACTAAAACATAATTTCTTTAAAGGCCAAAGACAAAGATGGATTGGAATTAGGATCGTTAACAAGAACAGAAAGATTTTTTTGAATGTGAAATGCCTGTAGAAAATCCAGTTCTCCAATGGAAGATGTTTTTTGAATAATTTTGGCAGCAGAAAAATTGAAAGTGTGATTTTCGGACCAACAATGTTGAGCAACGGAAGACTTCTGTGTTTCCTTTTTTCTAACATATGCCTCATGTTCCTTAGAAAAATTGAAAGTGTTGGAAGCATATGTTAGAAGGAACATGAGGCATATGTTAGAAAAAAGGAAACACAGAAGTCTTTTGTTGCTCAACATTGATAATCCGAAAATCACACTTTCAATTTTTTTTTTTTTTTTTTTTTTTTTTTTTTTGCTGAAAATTAAGATAAGGCTTTTTTCGTGGAATTCTACCTCTTAGTCCAACATCTGTTAATCTTCTCCTGATTGTTCTTGAACTGACAAAAACACCAGCATCATTCAGATCACTTCTGATGTTCACTGATGACATTTTTCTATCTTGGAGACATAGTCTTTTTATTTTTCTGTCATGAATAGATGTGGTGCACCTTTTTCGGCCTTTTCCTTCTTTGTTTTTCATTGAATTTGTCTCCTGATATCGTAAACAAAACTTTCGGACTCCAGATGTAGTCACCGAACTACCCACCTGTCTTGCAATTTCAGCATAGGAAAGACCACTTTCTCTTAACACAATAATATTACATCTCTTTCTAGGTGTCCAGTCTACTCTTTTATTTGATGTCATTGCTTCTTGACTAAATATTAAAAATTTTTACAAAAATTCCTACTTGTAATTGCAGTGTATAAGAAACAGGTCCTCCTTCTACAGAACAAAGCAAAATAATGAATTGTTTCAAGTGTAAACATGATGTCAGCTTATACTGGCAGTTACTAACATTTGATTGGTTCTCAGAACAAGAACAGTGATTGGCCAGGAAAGCTAGACATTACAAACCACTTCATAACTGTGTTTTTTATTTATATTAAAGTACATATAACTTTTTTTGTATTGCAAATAATTGAATTTTGTGTTTTGTATTGAATTCAGTTATAAATTCTCTTTAAAATGATATATACAAGTTTGCATTTTGCGAAACGTTACATTTTCTATAAGTTCAAAAACATAAAAATGTCCACAATTTTGGCCACCACTGTATATATCAGTGACTAAAATCTACAACTTGGAAAGTTTTTAATTCTTACAGAGAATAAAAAGGATCTGGCTCATCATTCTTTTAAGCATCATAAAACTTTAAAATGAGTGTAAAAGAAATTCATTTTTACTTCACACGCCAGATTTTAAATTAATATTTGTTTTGTATACACAATTTTTACAATATTCATAAACGAAATATAGGCTTGCAGTCTCAATAAAATGTCCCATTAATGGCGATTAATGACTTTTTGTAGCACCCAATCTTCTTGGTAAAGAAAGAGGGGACCGAAAATGTTGCACAATTCGTGGATTAGATAAGAGGGGGGAGGGGATCTTCGATCAAATTTCGCGCAGTTCATACCCTACCTAATCCACGAACTGCCTGACGTTTTTCTGTCCCCTCTTTCTAAGAACTTGAATTCCCAAGAAGATGGATGCTACAAAAAGTCATTTATCGCCATTAATGGGGCATTTTATTGAGACTGCAAGCCTCTATTTTCATTTATCAATAGTGTAAAAATTGTGCATATAAAACAAATACTAATTTAAAATCTGGCGTGTGCTAAAGTAAAAATGAATTTCTTTAACACTCATTTTAAAGTTTTATGATGCTTAAAAGAATAATGAGCCAGATTTTTTTTATTCTCTGTAAGAATTAAAAACTTTCTCAGTTGTAGATTTTAGCTGCTGATATATATATATAAATACATTAGTTTTGAATAATAAAATTGAGAGATTAATGACATACATAAAATGGATACATAACCAATCTATCAAATACCGGATTTGTACCGCAACTTAAATAAGTTTTTTTTCTTGTCTAGATAAATATAAAAAAATCTTCTTAGATAGCAGAATGGTTTTAACTTTCCAATTTACCATTTTAGGTAAACAGTTCTAATTTAATTAAAAAATTATCTTTATTAAATCTAAAAATTAGATTTCTTAAGTGGTTCTAAATTCACACTAATATTATTGCAATACATGCCGTATTAAGCTTACCATTTTTAGTCATTGAAGTTATTTTAAGGTTATTTAACTTTCTTACAAATTCCATATTTTAATACTAGAAACGTTTAAATATTTATTCTGTTCTCCAGTTACTCTACCTGATGCACTTTGGCACACATTTAATTTCTAATACACATTTAGTTAATAAATTGATAATTATGAGCATCTGCAGAATTTTCATAATTAAAAAAAAATTCGAACTCCCTTATATTAATACTTTGGGATTTCCAGTTCCCTTTTAATCCATTTCTTTTTCACATATTGTTGCACTGTATTCAAGTTTCTATGTATGTAGAATTTATATATTTTGTATTGTATTTATGCCAATTTATATTTAAATGATAATTTTTACAAATTCTTGCATCATAGCTCTAGTTAACGGAAGATGTTTTTAACACCTCGGTAAAGCTTAAACTTCAGCATGCAGCTTTTTTTCTAACCTAGTTTCAGGCTGAATTATTTGTAAAATTAGTTACTTGAAATTATTTGTTAACAAAGATGGTCTCTAAATCAAGCAAATAATATTTCTAACTGTTGTAATTTATAATGCATCACATTCCTGTGATTTATAATTTTTTCAGCAGTATTGAAATTAATAGCAGATACTGATAATGTTATACATTTAGATTACAGTAATTTAGTTTGCTATTGCCTTCTTCACTGATGCTTTTATGCTACATTCCTAACATTTCAGAATGGCATACAGGTAAGTTTAACTCATTCACCAAACATGTAAATCTTTAATTCAGCCCACTTTTGTTCTTACCTGTGCTGTATCTTCTATTTTCCTTAATATATTGTTCAGCCTAATTTCAAAAGGTCTTATGATCAAGCGGAAAAGTCACTAAACATTAGTAGTTCGACCTGAGTTTCTAATCCCTGAGATCTCCCAGCTCTTTCTTTTCTTTTTTTTTTTTTCTTTTTCTTTTTTTGGTACTTATTTACTGTGTAAAAATGTATCGTAAAAATTTCAGTTCATGAAGTAAAAATATTTTTTTAATTTATTCTTTAAAAATATTGCAAAAATTTTCACCTTAACATATCTTTTTACAAACCCCTCTAATAAGAAAAAATAAGGAAAGAAATTAACTCGCTTTCGGTGATTGATTCCTCGGTGCAAATTATATGTAACTTTTTCCAAAAGCATAGAGTTTATATGGATATCAACAAATTAAGGATTATTTCTCCATCTAATTTTCTTAACATGTTTATTCTAGAATTTTCTTTTCACACTGTAGCGCTTAACTTTATAAGTTTTCTATACTCATTCAATTTCTTTAGCCATGGCAATTTTGCATACCTTCTGACAAGTAGTTATATTTTTAACCGCTGTATTTTAATTCCTGTTGACTATCAGTACATTATTCACTTGTTTCACAAGTGCAAATATTTATTTTACACGCAAATCTACGTAAAATAGCAATAAAACTTCAGTTATGCGGAGCACCTGATCGATTCTTGTTTTAGATTGAAGGAAATTAAGCTTAATGTTACTGTTAATTAGCTTGTTATTAATTTAATTATACATTTCTAATCAATTATGTGTTCAGATATTTCCAAGTATATTACACAAACTTTTGCATCCCAATTTTTAATTTTTGATTAAAAAAATAACTTTTATTTATTGAGAAGCCTGATTGATTATATTAATTTGAAGTACTATTTATCTAATTCTTTTCTTCTAAATAAGTTTTAGAAAAAAATTCTGAGCATAATAATTTAAATTTATTTACAATTTATACGTCAGTGTTCCAAACGCATAGTAATGTTGTTATAATAGATTTCATGCTAAGCTTATTTTAAATTTAACTGTTAATTTCTGCAAACAGTTACATGATTACTTTAATTAGCAAAAATATTTTTAGCACACTTAAACACACTTTGATATGGAATAATCTTTTGCACGCCGGTGAACTCTATTAAATTTTCCTGTCTAGTTCAGACATCTTCACTATTATTGATGTAATTTATAAAAAACATAATTGGTATGCTTTATAATTATTTAATTTATGATATTATTATAATAAATGAAAGATGTTTGTAATGCTAATATGTATGTTTAACAATACCTTTTATTTTCTTTGTTAGCTCTCGCATTTATTACAGTTATTCAAGTAATTTATTAGCCTGCTTGTTAGATATTTTTTACTTGTTCTTTTTATATGTAATTCTATTTCTTTATTTTTATTTTCCTCTTGGCTACAATTGGCTTCGAAAAGTTAAATTTTAACCTTGTAGGCAATAGGGGGGAAAATTTGATTCGCGTAGTTGGACTATAGCAGGAGCCGGGGGGATTTTCATTCGCGCAGTTGGAGTACACCCAGATGTTGTAAACTGAGAAAAAACATTGTGTGCTAATACTTAACACTGCATCGGGAATTCTAAACGTATACCCCTATGCTGCATTAAAAATTTTGGCGTAAGTTTTAAATTTTAGTGTAAATTTTGGCTTTTTATGGCGTAAGTGCGATGAGAATGATGCTTAATAATATAAAGCTAAAAAAAAAAAAAAAACCATTAGTGGGAGTGAATGTAATAGCAGACTGGTAGCTTGCGAACTCAGCGAGAGCGTAAAAAATCTTAGCAAACCCTTAAAATCTGTACCCTTAAAATCTGAATCCTTTCAGATTTTTTATACATATTATTAATTAATGATAAATTAAAATGAATTAATTAAAATGATTTGAAAAATTGGTTTAGTGACGAAGTCTGTTTAAGAGGAAAACAAAATTTTCACTGCGAAGAAAAACTTTTTTCCCGATCAAAATGTTAATAAAATATCTCTTTCAATTTTTAAGATCATGCTGAACTAATTTAAATTTACTAATTAAATGTCTCAATTACCGATAAAAAATACGCGCATTAATTTCGTTAGGATTATTATTCTAAGTAACAAATATAATACTATTTAAGTAATTATTCATAGTAATATTCCAATAGGTATTAATAACTTTAACAAATATTCTAATGCTTCTAATTACCTAATGACACTTTTAATAATCATTGATAATAATATCTAATAACAATTTCACTAATTATTCTAATAATAAATTAACAAAAAAAGTTAAGAATTTTTTTTTTTTTTTTTTTTTTTTTTTTAGTTTTAATTTTATAGATTCAGGCCATTAATCTTAAATCTATTATACTAAAGTCTGAGGTTGACTTTAACTTTTATAACTTACTTCTAAATCGCATATTTTAACATAATAGAAAATAGTTAATAACATTTAAACGTGTACTATTCGAGAAATGGCCGACGATCATTCTCGGTAGCCAGCATTTTTCCAAGGAATTTTCTGGATTACAATATTAACCTCTAGGTGCCAGGGAAAGCAAATCAACAACCCCTTTCTTCGTTGTGGGACTGTGATCATGTGTGAACATGTTTAAGCGGGGGAACACGTAATACGCGAAAGATGGGAGAAATTCTTTACTTCAGCCACTTTCTTCCGAAGTAGCCGAAGTCAAAGAAGAACTTTGGCGACTTACGAAAGCAACTTTCCGAAGTTTGGCGAGCAGGGCTAATCGCGATAGCTGCGGGAGAGTTTCCGACACTCATTCAGTAAGCTGCACGTGATTGTGAGTGGCGGATGTGTAAAGTTTGTCTCGCGTCAGGATTTTAACGCGTGTTTACAGTTCATAGGATTTCTGAAAAAGTAAGTATTTCTTTCTTTCTCTCTCTCTCTTTTTTTTTTTTTTTTTTTGTTAATTCGTGTCGCAAACGTAAATATTACAGAAGGTTCATTTTATTATGGAATGCCAATAATGAAGAGTAATGCATTATTTATCGGTAAATATTGTTGCCCGAATTTTAAATTATAATTTCATAGTGTGGATTTCGCTGTGTCTATTAATGTATATTATTTTAATTTAGTGTGATTGTTACAAATTATAGAACTGCTGTTTTAGAGTCAAAATTGAGCAATAGGATTATAAACATACCTGAAATTGCATTATATATTTGCCCGATCGTAGTAAAACAAAATTATGTAAACAATTCGTTATGCGTATTTTAAATTTTTTTTTATATTAGATTATATATGTAATTTGTACAAAGGTTGATTACGAAATGTATTAAAATTACTGATAACGCAAAACTACGTTACTGAATGTTTCAGGCTGTATTACTTGAAACATGAAATCAAACGTATGAACGAATCACTTTTTTAAATCAAGTGTCATTCTCTAACTTTGAATTAAATTTCTCATTTTGCGTGATGCTAATGAAGAAATTACAGTATATAATTTTATTAGAAATGTATGTGTAGTTATTAGCCAAAGTAATTATTACAAAGAAACAAGTTTGTACATAACTATTAATAATATGGCGCGTATAAATTGTCAAGTTAAAATGTAACCAAGATTTTAATTTTTAAATATTTTTTTTTTTAACTTAAGTTTGTTTTTACTCTTCTTATATATGTAAATAATCATTTGTGTATATCATTTTTCATTAATTTTATTATTTGAAATTATTATGCATAAAAGTACAGTGAACTTTCTCAAAGACATGATTCCACAGTGTTAAGTTTTTTTGTGTGGGTTTTCATTTTAGGGTGTTGACAGTCGATACCGAGTTTTATTTATGTTCTCAGAAACACCACTTTTAGAGTTGGTCGTCTTAGACCGGGTAGTTTGCCCATCATTCATTAACAGGTCTGTAGTGGAACATAATTTAATGTTTCTATATAATTATTAAAACTTCCTAAGAGGCAACATGATGTAATGTTTTGAATAGTTATTAAGATTCGCCGTGTGGCAACAGCGAGTCGAGCTAAAAACGTCGTTACTTGGAGTGTTCCTTGATAAGCGTTGCGTAAGCTTTATTTATTAAAAGTTTGTTATATTTTTATGTAAAAAATAAGTAACATGTTACAAACAAGACTGAAAATTGTAAAAATAAATAACTATTTTTTTAAGACCAAAATAAGCACTTATTTCACTTATGAAATGCTCTGGCTGATTAGTTTCAATTTCGCTTATTCATCAAATCCACAGGTCCATTAGAATTTGAATGAATAAAATCTCTTTATGTTCTGGGTTCGATGCTAGATAAGTTGAGTTGATTATTATAATTATTTTAGGAATATTCCACTGTATGATGTAAGAGTTGTGAGCATATCGTAATATTGTTTTACCTTTATAGAAATCAGGAAAGTTGGCGTAGCGAATCCCTTTAAAAAAGCGCTTTGCCTAGTGCCAGAGACTGGCTTAACGGAGTATTATTCATTTATACGCATCAAATAAAATGCAAGGAAGGCATTTTGGCATTAGAATAGGATATTCACAGTGGTCGCAATGATTTAATATTTCCTATACTGTGGTACCTCGGTATACGCCAGTAATTTATTCAACCCTTGGACTTAATACAAACGAGCTTATCCAGTAAGAAATGAAGGAAAATTAATTATAAAAAATATTATTATAAGACTGTTTAATACTCTAATATAAATGGAGTGGTTGAAATTCCTGCACATAAAAGTTTTTTTTCCATCTAAATTAAAAGCAATTTTTCATCATGTTATAACATGGTCTTTGATCACTGTTTAGTATTCTATTTCATCCCCTTCGGAAAGTTATCCGAATCTATAGCATCTTTGTTTCTCACAGTCATAGACAGTTGTAATCGGCATTCTGTATGCAATAGCGAAGTCCCGGACACGCATTGTCATCATACTTTTCAACATTCTCTTTTCACATCCATGGTGATCCGCACAATTTTTTTCGTTGCTTGACTCTCCTCATTGCCTTCTTTAAAACTCATTGTTAATAAATTTACAAAAAAAAAAAAAAAAAAAAAAACCACCCAAAACACAAAATTACTTGAAAATTTAGAGCTCCGGTTATATGCTTAATAGTAGCTACAGGCGTACTGGCGCCCAAGTAAAGTTGTAGCATTTTCTCCAAAGAAGAAAACAAGTGTAATGTGCACAATCGTCACCCATCGAACTCGAGTCATATTCCAAATATCATGTAAGAAACAAAACTTTCTCATTCAAACAGGATGTATTTCAAAGCGGACGTGTACTGAGTTACCACTGTATCTACAAATATGGATAAATTTCTTGAGATCAGAGAGGGATGTGTATTAAATCCTTCTTAGAATCGACCATAACTGTTACTTTGATTCCTAAATAAATAATCATCTTCTGTTCATCTAGATTGTTAGATATAGTACTACAATTTTTAAGTGGCTTTTGAATTATATTGGGTTTAATTTTATTCCACGCTTTTATTATCCATTCATACACTATTTCTAGACTGGCATGAAGCATTTGACCTCCTACTGCAAATGTTTTTTCACTTTCTAACGTCCACGTATTCCACTTCGTTTTAAATTTTGAATGGTTTATTGGTATACACATCTAATAGCGTCAATCTCCTTGGATTAACTGCCATGTCTTATTAACACTTCTTCAACAATTTCTTGGTATTATTCGTTAGATGGGATCTGAAAATGTCCCAAACTAAAATACTTCCTAGATTCTTCAAGGCAACAGGATGTCTTTTGCCAAACATTTCTTACCCACGATTTTGCACCGTTTTCGTCCATACATGCTTTCTCGTAAACATGAATGAAAACATTATTTGGTAAATTACATTTCGGCAGAGTCTTTCTTTTAAAAATAACCATAGGCTTTAACTTTGCACAGTCTGCTAAGCAGGAAAGCACTACGGTGAGATATCTCAAGTGAAACATTTTTGTTCCTTTCGCATCAGTCGTTTTATTCCCCATCATATAAAACATTACTGGAGTTTCATCCATATTTCCAATATGTGATCGTAAATACTTTTTTCTTTGTCTTCGTGGGTCAATAAAGCGTATATCTTTCAGGTTTCTTCGCAAAGAAAAGAATGAGCGTTATATGGCGACTATACCTAATAATTAAAAATTGTAGTGTGAAATTATGGGTACGCATTATACGCCGGAATATATGCGGTAAATTGAATCGCCTAGTTTAAAGCTTATTTTGAAGGCATTTGCAGAACATTTTACTTTCGATTTCTTCATTATTGTATTCCGTGTTAAGACATGTAAGAGATTTACTTTAGGGAGCCAAAAATGTGTCTTAAAATGATTTAATTTGCCTTCTTCAAATAATTTCGATGGTATTTTAAAGAACTTTTTAAGTATGCTTATTTGGGGGGGGGCTTAGAATTATATTTTCGACGTATCACGCGCTCCTATAATTTCAAACTACAATTTCTAATTTTTAGGTATTGAAACGTATTTGCGTTGTACGCTACCAACATAATTCCACTAAAGAAATGTAAATTACCGCAAAGAATATCTGCAGACGATGCGCGCGCTTAAAAATGTTTTTCAATTATTCTGTAAGTTTTGACTAATGAAGTTGGTTGCTCGTTCACAAATGGCGAGATTTCTTTAAAACTTCATTACAGTATATATTCGCCATATAACGCTCATTCTTTTCCTTACAAAAAAGAAAGAAAGGAAAAAAAAAAAAAATGAAACATACACGTTATACGAAGATCCCTCAAAAAATATTTACTGTCACATATTAGAAATATGAATGAAATTCCAGTAATGTTTGATATGATAGGAAATAAAACAGTTGACAGGAACAAAAAAGGTTTACATTAGGTATATGTGGAAATCTACTTTTAGTATGCTCATCTTTTGCTTATTTTTAAATCTATCATTTTTATAATGCAGCGTATAATACGCTCCCGTAAATTTCGATTTTACTTTTTGTATCAAAAGTGCGTGGTGATGTTATAAGGTAAGTTTATTCTTTTGTTAGTAATTCGGTTGCATAATCTTAAAAAAAGAAAAAGGGTGAAGCCATAAAAACTTGTGAAAAAGGTCCAGGACTGAAAACCAGATTAAAATAAGCTTATTAAAGCTCTCTTTAATTTTAAGGTGGAGGGTATTCAGAATGAGATGGAAATAAATACTCGTACAATTGAAAAATTGAATAGTTAATGTAAAATTTTGCAGATTTTCGAGTGAAATTATTTCTTAATGAAAAATCGAAATGCTTGCAGCGGAAGTATCATCCTCGGTAATAACATATTAGAAACCTGTTTCCTAACAGAAATTCCTTTCCCTGCTTTGAATGACGTAAGAAAATTGGTTATTATATAACCACGGTTTCAGAAATGAGGTGCGAGGTGTGTTCGTAAAAAATGTAAATCGTAACTGGATTTTGTATTAAAAGGCATTAAAATATATGGGGAACATAAATCTGCACTGATCCAGTTTAGCGAATTTCCAGATATCATAACAGTTATCGTCCACCACCATAACCATTCAATATTTGCTGACAAAATATTTGAAAACATTAACATTTAAAGTGATGTTAAATCAAGCGCTGAATTCAGCAGTAGTTTTCCAGAAATTACTAAAATTTCAGATTGAAAAAGTCTGGAAGAGCTGAAGAAGCCTTAGAAAATGAAAATATTGGTACAATGTGTATATATCTTTGTGACAATTTTAGATGTGTGATCTCCACTGAAAGCAAATATGAATGCACTCGGAGCAAAATCTTCTGGTCACTGTATCAGTGTTTATAACATGTGAATAATAACTGAATTTACGTAGAATTATAAATTATAACTAAATATTAAATGATGCTACTAGTTATATATTTTGGCATTTTTAAATTAAAAA
Source organism: Stegodyphus dumicola (assembly GCF_044657685.1). NCBI lineage: Eukaryota > Metazoa > Arthropoda > Arachnida > Araneae > Eresidae > Stegodyphus > Stegodyphus dumicola. The sequence goes on from NC_140777.1 coordinate 137,469,239, forward strand.
AAATCAGTTTTGTAATGATTACGAAATTTAACTCTTTTGAAGTGTCCCGGTCTTTGTAATTACATATAGTAATCGTTTATACTCATTTTAAAATATCCGATGTGGACACTACATGACGTCCTTGTACGGCCTATATAATTTATTATATACGACTTTTGCTGCATTTCTTTTAAACTTATTTTTTGCTGAAATTCATTTAAACTTATTTCCTCGAACTTCATTAGAGATATATTTCTCATTCAATCAATTGTTTTCACTTCGCGGCTAGGCAAACACACATAAAAACTCAAATTATTTTCATTAAAAGTTGTAAAATACAGAAAAACCTAAAATAACAAAGTACTTTTATGGACACAGTGTGCAGCTTCAAAAAGGCTACGTGCGAGACCTAGAGATACGTGCTCTTAGAAAAGATATGTTAGAGTGGGCTCAACTAGCCTTCCAGAGAGTGGGCATAACGTCTACAGAAAGCTGTGATTTTAATGAAGATTATCAAAAATAATTTATCTCGAGACAGCGTGGGAGAGCGCCGTTGTCATTTTTCTTACACTAGAGGAAAATATGCACAAGTAAAGGCGATAGCTTAACACTTTAGGCTTAATATTAAAGAAAGCGAGTAGTTGGTAATTTTTAAGATCATTTCATGATGTATTTCGTCTTTTGTTCTTCTATATGAGCAATTAATAAACATACCAAAGAATTTTTAATTTGCCCTGGTACAATATACCAATGGAATATTTAACTAAACAAACACCTTAACGAATGGTTAAAATGAAAATTTTACTGTGATAAATTTTTAGATTTTAGTAGTTCCAACAACAAATAGTTTCAGAAAGGCCATTAAAGAAACTCTTCAGAAAACCGAGGCACGAATTTCACGTGGTAAATCAGAGGGCGCCCAACAGCGGCCGAGCAATAAAATCTGTAAATACTGGTAATTTAAGCCATGTTTCCATCTCGGCGAGCAGACTGTTTTCATGGGAGATTTCGTGTATTTTTCCGTGTGTAATGAAAATACCAGTGTGTAATGAATTGTGTAATGAATTCCGTGTGTAATGAAAATCTTAGAAAGATCGGCATGATCCCTTCCCTCAGACAAAAACCCCGGTAGCTTTGCCATTCTAGTACATAACCATTCGTTCAGGAGAGAGCAGGGCCCACCAGCGCCCGAGTGGCAAAATCGCTGAACACTGGTTTTTCCGCCTTCAAGGGCTGGTTGCATGAGCTTTTTCGCGGTTTTCCCCGTGTGTAATGTGTATTACGAGCAATTTGCCGTAGCAAGTCCTCCACGAAGGCATCTTTTTCCCTTAGGCACATAGCACTAGTGTGCTTTGCCATAATCAATTAAAACAAACCAAACGTTCAGGAGAGCGAGAGGAAGCAGAGAAACTTGTTTAACAGTAATTTCAAGTTCCACTCAGTCTTCATTAAATTCAGAATTTTAAGTTTCTCATCTAACTGTATTCTTTTCTAACAAATTAATGGTTTGTAAAATGAATGGCTGTTCGTTTTGAAGCTTTTTATAACTTTTCAGTATACTACTAATGCTGTGACAATGTTTGAACGATTGCAGCTGGAACGATTAAGGAAAACGCATAACCGTTGACTCATCGTTTTTGTCCTAACTCCACAAAGTATTGTAGGAGGCATTAAATGCAGTTATATTATCAAAAGCCTGACGCGCGTAATCGCATAAATAAGAAAAGTGTAAAATTTCAGTAAGTGATGCATATACATTTTTTTAAATTCAAATTACCGAAATCTCTACTGACGTTAGAGCAAACGTATCGAACGAAAGTTCCGTCATTCGTATTCTTCATTATATGTAATTTTTATGATATTACATAACTTTTTTTAGAGAATAATTTTATTATAAAAATTATTTTTAAAAGAATAAATGATAACAGAAAAAAATTTTTTTTTTTTTTTTTTTCTACTTCATTTTAATCTGCGCACAAATTTATTTTTAGCTACGAGAGAATGTTTTTCGTAGAAATATATCAAATGACACTATTATGACAGTGCATTATCAGTGGCATAATTAATTTTTTCCCTTTAAATTTTTAATGTAAAAAATATGCTACTTAACATTTTTCATCATCTCTCTATATTTGCTAATCTTGATTGGGATTTATTCAATATTTATTCGGTATGCTTATTTCAATGTTTGTTCAAAAGGAGCATCTTTGTTGGTATAAGAAAAAAACCTTCAGTATGCCTTCTGATGATCCGATTTTAAGTAATAATTGAAAAGAATGCTGTTTTGTAAATTTTGTAAATTTACAAAACAGCATTTGTAAATAAAATTTTGTTAAAATCAAAATGCTTTAAATAAGCATTTTGATTTCACTTTGGAAATATGTACTTCGTGAAACAGTAATTACTTACATTAAAAACAGTTACTGTTTAACAATTCTTTTAATAAATAAAAGTAACGTAAACGAAAAGAGCTACGCGTGTCTGGTGAGACTCACAGCTCCCTTTGATTTCTAACGCTGACATTTATTAGTGAACCATGAAAAAATGCAAGTTAAGTTTTCTTGCTTATTTTTCAGGCGTGCGCGTGAAACTATTACAAATATATTGCGTCAGATGTTTTATAAGGCCTTTTATAATTGTCCAGAATCTGTTAATGTTATTCTTATGAGAATTGCATGAGAGATTACAGCTTCCGTTTTCTCTCTTATTTTTGAAACGTGCGCTCGAAGCTTTTGCAAATGTATTGTTTTGAATATATTTATAAGGTTCTCTGTAATTATGCAGAATCTGTAACAAATCATTAAGGTCCTTCCCTATCAGAATTTAAAGAATAATTCGGAGCTCACAATTAAAGCGGTGGAAAAAAACTACGTTTGGTATATTGTACCAAAAATGATGGTAAATCTCCCAAAGTTGGGACCTGTTTAAAAAAAAAAAAGGTCAGTGACCTGAAGTAATTTATGAATAATTTCCCCTCGATTTAAGATGGGTAATAAAAATTTAAGTAATAATTATTTCCTTTTCCGATATTATTAAAAAAGAAACAGTTCTAACATATAATGCAACAAATTCAATCCTTGCGTCAACATATGTTTGTGTCATCAAGCGGGTTCTTCAGTCTTATTTTGTCTGTAAGCTGCCTCAGCTTTTCTTTTTCGCTACTTAAGAGCCTGTCTAAAATTTCAAATGAATGCATGTGGGGAAAACAAATACGACAGAATCATTTGCAGCAGAATAAAATGCCCTTTCATTCGAATCCGGCCAGGGTCAAGATAACAAACATCCTTTCTCTTCCTTTCGCAGCTAACGCTGTTATTTCTACAGATCAGTGTCGAAGGATTGCGTGAGGACGAATTCCGCGCTCTGTTATCAGTCCGATAGCAAACAGTGGCGGAAAATATGCTAGCGGTCTGTTGGCGCCCTTGTTGTGGTCACTCCCTGTTGCTAACTTCAGATGCCGATCTGATGCCAATAAACAGGCAAAGGTGAAGTGTCCTGTAGAGACAGATAAGAGCGATAATTCATTTCTCGTTTTCTGAAAATACTGGATACATGTTTATGATCATTGACTTTTGATCCTGCTTTATAAGGTAAATGTGCATATCGAAACTTTTAAAGGGGTTATGTAAAAACGCTAAAAATTCTAACGTTCAATGACCGGTGCTAATTAATTACATACAACCAAAGTGCTCAAAAATTGTGTAGTTTAAAAAATAAATACGATGCGCCACGAAATCATTCAACAACATTTGTAAGTCGTGTGTTTTTTAAAACACTAAATGCCGTTAAAAAATACATTATCTGAAATTTTTATGTGTGTTCTAATATTATATGCAAAAATGTAAATAAAAAATTGAATAAATAATGCCAATAAACAATAACAACTAGCCGCACAGAAATATTCGGCCATTGTATAAAATACAGTTTCTGAATTCAGTAATGATGTGCTGTTGTCAATGTACAAAGTCCAGGTTTCGTAATTAATTTAGTTAAATCATTTATTTAAGCTAAATTCAAATGTTTCTTGGAAAAGTGGCTCTTTTATTAAGTGAAAAGGAAGTCACTAATATGGGGGGAGTGAATACTGCAAATTCCCTAGTTGATTGGAATGCAATGCAAAGTTCAGCCATGCTAAAGTGTCTTGAAAAGATATCAGGATATAATAATGAATGCAGAAATTAGATGACAAAAAATTTTGAATCGTCGCGAAGAGACGTAAGCTTTCTTATGTATATTCATTTTTCGGGAAAACTTACAATGTTTGTCTAAATAGTCATTGAACCTTTAACATTTTTTCTGATTTAGGAAGAGGATAGCTGTGTATTTTGCTTCTAGACTGGCGGCCGAGTGGTAAAGTCGCTGAACACTGGTAGTTCGGTCCGAGGTTCGAACCTCGCGAATGGCCTGGCTGCATGGGCGTTTTCGTGGTTTTCCCCTTGTGTAACGTGTATACGAGCCAATTTCTCTTAGAGAGTCCTCCACGAAGGCATCCCTCCCCTTAGGCAGATAGCCCTAGTGTGCTTTGCCATAATTAAATACACCACACCACACCGCTTCTAGACTGGCCGCCCAGACGATATAGTGGTTAGGGGACCCAACTGCGACACCAGAGGGCCCGGGTTCGAGTCCAGGAGAAGGCAGGGCTGTAACTAGGCGTTCTTTTCATAGGAGGCAAACGTGGCCCACTCTATTAAGTGCCTCCATAGTAAAGTGACCACCAATAATTGCTTTTAAAAGGCAAGCCAGAAATATTATTACGATCTATTCTTTATAACAACTATCTCAGAAAACACATAGTCGGTGTCACACAATACCCATAGTGGTGTCACACCTTATAACGTTATTTTCTGTTGGATGCGACAGGTCATTGCAAGGGTTCATCGGCATTAAAATTATAAAAATATATTTTCATCCGTTATTGTTTATCTTATCATATCTAATCAGGTATCATCCGTTATTATTTATCTTATCATATCTAATCAGGTTTCATTAGCATTAAAAATTGCGTTTACTATTAGTCAAAGAACTTAGGTTATTTGCTTAGATAAGTAAAATCAGTAGATTCTCAAATAAGTATTGAAATTACTACCATCATAAAACTTTTGTACTGTTCCAGTAATGAGAAAAACTGCACAAAATTAACTAAATCTGCTGCTCTGGTAATAAGGGAAAAAAAGAAGAAACTATGAAAAGAAAAAATTAGATTTTTAAATAGAAAGAAACATAATATAAAATGTTTTATTTCTTTAAATGCTATTCAACATTATACTATATGAGAGTAACGTAAGTAATTTAATTATGTAACCACACTTTAAAAGCAGTAATGGTTATGTAGCTAACAATATCCCCAGTACAATATAATTATTAATCTTCATTCTAAACTAGCTCCATTATATGTATGGGGCAATAACATGACATGCGGCAATAATGAAATAACACTTTTTGGATCTCCTTATGTAAACATCTAAACGAATTACAGAAGGTCTTAATGTCTACCTCTTCCTGTTAGCAGTCTTTGTTACAAGCATGCCTCTAGAAATTCGGAATTTGCTTTCACGATAAGCCTGATAATCAAATTGTCATTAATGGCTTTCATCATCAGCGGTCTAAAAGCATTCGGATCGCAAGGAATAAGATAACAATATGCAGCTTGATTTATATTGCAATGTTTTCAGTTGACAATTGTGCAGCTTCGTTTTTAGGTATTTTCTGATGCTAGCAGTCTGGAATTAACACAAGAACGAGACTAAAACGAAAGTTAAAGCTAATGGTGTTAAATGATTGAAGGGTGGGACTATATTTTCTCTATTTATGACTACACAAACCTCTGCTTTTGTTTTTTGTTTTTTTAAAACATGTATGCGTTTAAGGAAGCAAAAATAACCAAACTATTCCTTTCTAATTTTAACATTTAAACATTGTAAATCTAATTCAATAGAACATCTAAAGACGCCTTGAGACCCTATGCGGCTGTGTTCCTTGCATACTCTATTTACACCACTGATTATGGCTTCCGTCTTTTAGAATCCAGTTTTGTGTAAATTCTAAAATTACCTGGTGTCTTTTAGCAACACGTTTTTATCTTTATAGAAAAGCTTAAAAACGTTAATTTTAATCATTAAAATAATTTAAGTGTCATGTGAGTTGCATTATTTGTACTTTACAATATAATTATTTTATTTTCATTACTTTTAAAAAAATCTTCAGCTGTGTTTTCTAAATTACCCTCCACCCTTCCTTGTTTCTTTGTCATTTACGTTACAAAGTTCACTTTATAAATATTCGAAAGGAGGCCAAATCCATTCACGCTCCCTGTCGAGCCTCACGCTGCAACACAAAAAGTTAATTCGAAGTGATACCCCCCACTACCGAGAGGCTCCTTCCGCGTGTTCTATCCCGGAAAAAGAAATCTCTCCGTGGCAGCCATTGATGCACGAGTATTCTTCTCTGACTCCTCCCCCCCCCCATCTTAGTCTTTCATTTCTTGCTCGCTTGACGTTCTAATGAGGGATATAAAAGTTTGGGAGCACAGCCGGAGCGTAACATATATATTGCGTATTACTAACGCTTGTCCTATTTTTAACTCAAAACTGCTGAAGTTAAGTTGGTTGCTTTGGTCGGGCGGAAATCCTTTTGTCCTCGTAAAAGTTTTATCATGTTCTTGCGGAGGAGTGCATTTATTAATTTTTGCTACATAATGTTTACCGATGCGTTTCTGTAGACCTGAATTTTGATCCATATGCATTTTAATGAAGCTTTGAAATTTAAACTATTTGAAACAAAGCGCTGAAAAAAAAATAAATTACAGAAAATATTCAAATATTCCTTTATTAGGGCGTTAGAACTTTTTTTATGCTTATCCCCTTTTCCCTAAATTAATTTTTGCTACACTTCTGTATCATTTTTAAAGAATTTCTATTACTCTTTTAAAATGAGAAAACTTATTTTATCTTAATGGATTGTATTTAAATCGAGTTTTTTAACGCATTTCCGTTAATTTGCAAAGAAACATGAATACTTGAAATTTTAATTCCAAAAAGAATTTGAAGAATCACTTGCTCTCAAAAATTCAGAATTGAATTGATATACTCGAAGCTCTCACACAGAGTTTTTGCGCTTGCATTAGATGATTTTTAGTTGCTATTTGACAAAATACAGGGGCGTAGCTAAAGGGGGGCATCTGTCCCCGGGCGCAGGATCCAAGGGGAGCAAAACTGATGTTACGACATTTTAGAATTAAATGTTTTCCATCCTTGGCAAGCAGTAGGGGGAGCGAAATCTTCAGTTGTCCCTGGGCGCTGAAAACCCTAGCTACAACTCTGACAAAATAATAGTTGTTTTATGTGCCCGCTTTCTTCTACAATGCGATAACTTTCGCAAATGACATTATAATAAATGTTAAAATATGAAAATTGTAAACAACTGCAATACGGAAAGAAAACCGGACTAAGATAGCGATTTTGAAATTTCAGTCTCTGATGTAGAGAGTGCTGAATTTTGAGATATATTATTTTTGTTAAAGACTTTTCAAATATTCCGAATTTCCATTTTTCATAAATTCAAAGTCTTTAAATAGTTACAAGTGATCCTTTCTGCAGTATTTTATTATTCTACCGAATTATCAACTGTTTAATGATTTTCGGAATAATTAATTCCCTGAAAAAGTTCCAGTTTATGATTAGATGAGACTGAGAGTTTTTTTTCCAAATAAAGATTCTAATCCTAAAAGTGTATTCTTTTAATTAGCATTAGTAAGTAATATTTTTTTAAACTTCGAAACATTTTCATCAATGAAGTTTTATTTTCGTACGAGATTTTTACTGAAAAACTTTCCTTATTTTTACATAAGATACCCCATGTTAAAAATTACTACCATCTTGAAGGATCATCACATTTAGATTTCATTTGTGATAAAAATTCAAATCTGCGACCATGCCATCAATTATTCAAGTCTATAGACACTAAATATGTCGGCTCTCCAGTTGCTGAATAGTTAAGACCGTTGAGCATTATTAGTAGATCGATCGATTCGAAGCTGGACAAAAGGCCTGGCTGTATATATGAGAATTATATTTTTTGTAAAAAACAGTTTTCTAAATTGATTTTACAAAATAGGAGGGGTGGTAGTACTCATCCAGATGTAGTTTTACGTTCCATCGTATAGTTTTATGGATTTGGAGGTGAGCTATGCATTTTTTACATATCACTTTAAAACATGAAATAATACTGAATGTGGAATTATATCCGCAACAACATGCAAATTAATGCTTATTTCTGTTGAAAGAATTTTTCTCTTATCTTAGTTTAAACAATGTTAATTCTTAATTTAATGAACTTGTAGAGACATTGGGATTTTTTGCTAGCAGGCAAGATGAAAAATTAGCAACGCCTTCGCCGGGATTCGAACCACGGACCTCTGGATACTAGCCCAGGGTAGAACCACTACACCACGAAGGCACGCTAAGAAGGTGGGAGAAATTCCTTATAGACTCCCTCTTTTAAAGAGCGACTTGGGTTTTTAGGGGACCCAATCGTCGAATCCTGGGTGGCGAGAAATCATGATCCACCACCCTTTTAGTTCGGGCGCCATTGTAGAGGCATTAGGATTTTTTTTTTTTTTTTTTTTTGTTTGTTTTGGAAGCAGGCAAGATGAAAAATGAGCAATCGTCTTCGCCGGAAATCGAACCACGGACCTCTGGATAACGGCCCAACGTGCAGAACCACTACACAACGAAGGCACGCTAAGAAAGTGGGAGAATTTACCTTATAAACAGTCAAAATTTCCTCCCCTTCCCCGAAAATAAACCATTTCAGTAGTCTTTTTTTTATACTTCCTACGAACTAGCCGCCCAGACGGTATAGGGGTTAGGGAAGTCTGACTGCGATACCGAAAGGCCCGGGTTCGAATCCCGGAGAAGGCATGGATGTAAAAATTGTCTATCCCTTCATACGAGGTAGCGGTGGCCGCCTATTAGGTGCTTCCACAATTAAAATGGCTACCACTTCTGGCCTTTGGAGTGGCCAATGCTGTTTATAGACAAGTGCCCGCTGTTAGAAAAACACATACACACACACACACACACACAAAAAAAAAAAAAAAAAAAAAAAAAAAAAAACTTCCTGCGAACTCGTTTTCTTGCAGATTCTATTACTTCAGACATGGGCTTGTAAAATCCAGGGTTTTGAAGCTAGTATTGGTTTCTTTCTCTTTGGTATTGTTGCGAATTTTTTATGTAAGAAATTTTAGTACTTTCTGTATTGAGTTTCGCTAAATTGTCGAGATGTTGCCAAGCTGCGACGGTTTTTGTCGCCACATTCGGTGAGAAATCGCCGAAACCCGCCAGACTTGGCGACATTTGGGTCCAGTCCCCGTATAACTGTAATTGGTGTTGTGACTGAATAAATGTAATTGATCCCATTATTACTAGAGATTTCTCGGCGGGAGGGGGAAAAAACTATATAAGGCTGGATAGAGGATCAGTTTCTTCATTGTTAGTTCAGAGTGACTTCGGAGTATTGAGATATCCGTGAGAGCTTCGTCTTTTGGATACGCTTTGCATTGCGTTGTGTTCTCAGTACTTTGGAGTGTAACTACTCATTGTACTCTTTGGTACTAAGAAGAGGAGTGTTTTTGTGGAAAGTTCCAGAACTGTTAAGTGTTTCTTTTGGTAAAAATAAATTTTGTCAAGCTATCATCGGTTCTGTGTGCATTCAGCCTATTGCGAACCCGTACGCAAGCAACCTTATTAATCTCATGTGCAAAGTTAACACAGTACTAGAAGCATCACAGGTACGTTCATTCATGACTTCAGGTCATCGAAGGAGAAGTAGAATATATATATATATATTATTTTATTTATTTATTTATTTATTTATTTTTTCTGTCACGAAATGCGGTTATGAAAGACGCTAAGGCTAACTTTTTTTGCGGGGGGGGGGAGGGCTCTTAAACAACAAGGAATTCCAAAGCAAATTTGTATTACTAACTTTCTTTAGCTGAAAGGGTTACTTTATCAAAGATAACAATTATGCTTACTTATATTGTCAGTTTGAAATGACAGTGATATTGTTGTACCATTGTCTAATCAATAATGACCTAAGGAACAAAGGAGACACACTTTGACGTATTGCTTACATTTTCTTCAAATGATTCCTAGAACTTATGATTGGAGCAATAGTGATATTTAAGTAATAATGTGAACGTAACCTTAGAAATAATTCTGCAAAAGCGTATATTTATTTTATCCAATTATTAGTTCAATTCTTGTTTGGAAGCTACAGTTTAAGGATCGCCAAGTCTGCAATATGTAAAAGTTGCGAAAAAAATGGAGTTTTAAAGGAACTGAATAAAATTGTTGATGGAAAAAGACATATTGGAAGTTAACTTCAGCCTCAGCTAGCATAGAAAATAACAGAAATGATAGGGAAGAACGTATCTAAAACTTGCGTGAAAAATTTATCCTTCAAGCGGAAAGCGAGTAGAAAGAAAAGCTAATTCTGAAGTTGCAGAAAAACTACAGGAAAAGTGCAAGTTCGTTTAAGTGGATGCGTCTTAGATGAGAAAACATCAGAAGTTGCTAAAATGTTTTATTTCTTTAATTTTACTGTTTCGCGTGACTGTATTGATTCGTTTAAAGAAACTAGCATTGCGCAAGAGATTATATATGGCAGGAAGAAGAATGATAATGGAAAAGCTGCACGAAATCGAAAAATGAAGGGCTTGCAGCAAGAAGGGCCCATCTCTATATTTTTAAATTTTTCGAAAATTCAAAAACAAAATTTCAAGAATCCATTTTTAACTTATATTCTAAACGTTTATCCTCATTAAAAATGCTGGTAAATATGATTTTTTATGACTACCCCGATGACTTTTTACTCCAATGCAAAGAACGATTTTTTTTTAAAACAAGAAAGACTCATGGACACAAAAATCTACCAAAGTGTACCTGGGTAGTTCTTGCTGCAAGCCCTTCAATTATCTTGAACATTATCCTCTTTGGTATAACTTAAATGCTGGCTAAGCCAGTCTTTAAAGTGTTCATAAGGTGAAATACTGTGTTTTTGAATTTAAGAAGTGCATTAAAGTAATTATTTGGTGGTCGGAAAAGGAAAACTCCTATAGAGCTTCTTTTAACTGTGACCTCTGATGAATCTTTCCATTGTTTATACAAACAAGTCTTAGCAAAGATGGGTGTTAAAGATGTTATATATTTAATATTTTCTCGACAGAGTATGGCTATAATAAAAGGTCAGACTGAAAATTTATTTACTGAAAAGTTAAAAAGTTAAGAACATAAAATGGCAGAGTTGAAAAGAAAATATTCATTTCAGTGTCCTGTTCTTCCAGTAAATTATGGTTTCCTAAATCTGAAAGCATTTTCTTCAACAACTATTGAACTAAATTCTATACCTCAAAAGGGTTCGATACCTTAAAATGAAATGTCTTCGTGAAAGAAATAAGTTGAAAAATGTATCTAAAACTATCTAAGAGAACATTGCTTTAAAGTGCCAGCTTCTCATAGGCAGGGAAAAAATTAAGAATTGTTACTTCAAAAAGTTCCTTCATTTAATACCAAATATTCTTTAAAAGAGATAGATACAAGTTTTTGAATTTTAAAAACCATATGAGTGTGAACGGAAAAAATAAGTAAATACTAAGAATCCAAGCATTCTAAAATAAAAAATTTCTGTACATCTGCTATTGATTTATTATTATGGTTTATCAGTTTTTTATAGAAAATTTTGCTTTTTTTCACAAGTTAAAAAGGATTTTAACTTGCGATGCGGTTATAATTTGCGCACGATCCTGATTTAATTTATGAACTCCTTTCTTTGTATTGTTAGTGTATAGCGTATTCTTTGTATTGTTAGTGTATTGTATTTGTATTGTTAGGTATAGCGAGTCATTAGTGTTAGGTTCATAGAATACATTCTGCAAGAAATTGGGGCTTATAAATAACGCTAGTTCTGTAAATCTGAACTTTGACCTCTCAAATAGCAGCTGATTCTAAATTTGCCTTGGATCATTCGAGAAATCGAATGTTGGCTGAATTCTGTTGGTTGATTACCGAGGTTATCTATCACAGATGCCGATAATAGTGTTGTATTTAATACTTTTGCAATAGAAGCAGTGAACTTCTGTTTCGCATCCGTTTTTAAGCAGTTTTCCGCGCTTTAATGCATTTTAGAAGGAAATATCCCGCGTGTACGGAAAGTGAGTTAGCAAAAAGTAGGTAGGTACCTATCTTTTATTTCCATATTCGTTATTCGTATCAGAATTTGTGGATCCAAAACACGTAAATACCTTATCAGTGTTTTGACAGTGTTTGATAAAACTGTGCTTTAATTCTTTCAAAATTATGGCAGATCATGCCTTTTCATGATAAACAATTGTTGTATGACCGTTATTATAGTGTGATTATTGTTGTTCTGCGAAAATATGTAGTCATGTCCAGAATGAAGTGTTATACAGGAATCTTAAAGATAGTAAATCTGAAGGGATTAAAAAATAGGTACTGTTCTGTTAGCGGGACCGGATTCAGATATCGCCAAGTGCTGACGATATGGCGAAAAATTCGAAGCATAAAAATAATTGCCAAAAATGTATTTAATTACGATAAAATAAAATACGACACGGTTAAGTTGAAAAAAAAATCCAAGGGAAAAAAATAACGACAGATGTTTATAAAATTAGAAATTTTTCATTCTAAATTTAACTAAATAACATGCCAAAAAAATAAAAAATCATTTTATGGTTTTTCGTGCACTTGTTTTCAGACTGAATAATTCCTCTTTCCTGAAGAAATTGGATGGAAGATGTTTCATCGTCAAGCAAGTCCAAATTTTCAAATTCATGGTGAATACAATAATAATAAAAACACAAGTGACTGTTACATCTTTAGAATTCGTATTCTCGTTGCCAATTTTGAAAAGTCGGTCTTGTACTTTTTTAAAAAAAGTTAACATTGTAACGAATTTAAAAGTAAACATTGGCGATTTCATATGAACCAATCTCATATCGATTTTAGCAAAAAATATTCTCTTAATAGTTGATTGATAAGATCTATACCATTTTTATGTTTTTTTATGCAGCTAATTTTCATTTATATACTTATTTTAAGTGGGAAATTTAGAATTCGCAAGAATTAGCTGTGAATTCGCAAGAATTAGCTGTGAAAAGTACTTCTATCTTACAGTTAAGTCAGACTTTTCATATATATTCTGAATTCTCTCCAGGGTATAAAGAAAATCAAGCAGCTTAATGTATTTTTATGAGTCCATCAACAGTGTGGATAAAGAAGTAGAACACGGATAATTCAATCCAGGTTCTAATCCCCTTGAGCCGGTTAACTGCTTAATTTTTCGGTTTTTTTTTTTTTTTTTTTTTTTTAAATAATTCATAAGGCAAATGCGGACCGGTTACACTTAGAAAGTCTTTCATAAAAACATCGCTTCTTAAGCATACCTCGTGTGTGCTTTGCATATTCAATTAAATAAACATTTTGTGGTTACTTTAGAGTGAAAATTTTCAAAAATGATAAAAAAAAATATTAGAATTAAATTACAGAGAGAGCTGAATATTGCTGATTTGCTGTGTAACTTCGCAGCAAAATATAAACAAACAACCAAGAGCTAAGCGTTCACATTTGTTTTATTAGAATTCCATATCAGACAACAGTTGCCAGACGTGATTTCAGACAGGGAGGGAAACGGACTAAACTTAGCTACTGTTGTTACTGCACTTGGTAACAGAAATGGGAAGGGGCAATCTGTTATTGCACAATAAATCACGCGATGCGACGATGGTACAGCGTTTCCCTCCACTGCTCGAACAGATTTATGTGGTTTTTTAAGAAATTATCTTCTCTCTGGATGGAACATGCAGTTGAAGATTTCATTTAATCCTCTTATTTAAATCAAACCCCAGCGCGTGCGTGATGGAAAAGTTAATACTCGTACTTTTAAAGACAAGGAAGAGTAGTTGCCCCTGGTAACTATTAATAAAATGATCATATTAGCATAGTTCTAAATTAACTCCCGATTTATTAAGTAGCCTTTTAAATTTAGATTAAAAAGCAAAATAAAAAATGGAATGTCAAACAGTAGAAGTTTAATTAAGTAATTATAATAATTTACGTAATTTTTAGTTAGGATTAACTAAAAAATCCTTTAAAGGGACTCTATACCTTTTTAATGGAATTATTTAATAGCTTTTATGCATTTTTATGAATATTATTAAATGGCTTTATAAGGCAAAATAATTTTAAGCTGCAAAAAAATTCTTGCAAGATTTTTTAAGAAAAATTTAACAATTAAAATGCTTTTCTTCCTCTAGAATTTTTAGTGTTTTTACTTCAGGTTTTTTATTGTATTTATTAAAATGTTCTTAAGAATTTTGAGGATCCATTTTGCAATTAATGAATTAGTTTCTGAGAAAAAAATAAAAGCACAAAAACTTTGAAAAAATATGATTTCAATTACATTTTCACTTCCAAGAATTTATCTTTTCAATATTTTGCAAAACTCATCCTTGTCTTATAAGTATATGTTAATAAACAATCAGTAAAAATATTAAATAATTTAGTCCATACCTGCGTAAGTTTTAGGGATTTAAAAGGATTTATCAAAAAGTGCAAACTTATAAAACGCAGTTTGAAGAATGTAAACTCTCTAAGTTGTCATTAAATAATTCCAAATATCTTAAAAATTTTATTGAAAAATTTCGATACATATATATCTAAAATGAAACCTATTACTATTTAATTAGTTAATATAAACATAAACTAGAAGCTTTTATTTGAAATGTTATCTGATCGGAAATATTGCAAGAAAAATCATAAAATGCAAGTAGAATTTTTTTGTACCTGTTTTTGTTTTGTAAAACACGTTTAAAACAATTTTAATTCATTATAATATATTTTCTAAACACTTATAATCAATATTAATAATATCAGTTTACCGTTATAATAATTTGTCGTTTTATTCACTTAATCAAGAAATGAAATTTGAATAGGTATAAAACGTTTTATATAAAAGAGCTCAGCAGCATATGAAGATTTCTTATTTTAACCCTTTGATCTCATATAGAAATCGTATTTTAGTTTGATTTAGAATTATTTTAATAAGCTAAAGAGTTCAATGTTTGGCCCAGACGATTTTTAATAATGCTACAGTCAGGAACTCCATCTTTTTTTTTTTTTTTTTACTTATTACGTGCTCCGCCCTTAAGTACTTCACGGAAACGGAGGGATGCCCCGTGGACGTCTTTTTAAGGGAAACTGGCTCGTGTCCAAGTTACACACGAGGAAAACCAAGAAAACACCGATGCAGCCAACCTATTCGCCGGGATTCGAACACCGGACCGGGTTACCAGTGTTCAGCGGCTTTTACCGCTCGGCCGTTGGTGAGTCACTTGATCACTTTCCTTCCACCTTTTCCTATTCTTGTCGTATCACAAGTAATTTCAGTTTTTGAAGAAGCATAAAAAAATTGACTGTAATGCAAACAGAAATAAATATTTACTGAGCTGAGTATTAAAAAAATTTGAAAGCTTTCAGATTGTATATCACGCCCTGAAGGGCTTTCCCCCCATTTACAAATATATATATACGTTTCGAGAGCATTTGGATTAAAAATATTTAAAAACAGCATACATTTAGAATTTCCGATAGATAGTCTCGTGCGCTGGAGATGAAAATGTTTTATTCTGTACAGTGTGTTGCCAATGCTCGCTTTAAATTGTTGAGTTTGTTAATCAAAAATCTCTTGTCTCAATCAAAAATTCGGTAAAGTTTAAAAAATATGAAATTGGTAATAAAACAAATTCGAAATTCAAGATTGCTTTTTCACAGAGCGAGAAACGTGCATTCATTCATGCAGGTTCTTCATTATTTAATTTTTTTTAATATAATAAATGGCGATAATATTTGGTGGCAAAAATTTGGAAAGTAAGGCAGCCTTTTATAATGATTCAACGTAAAATGCGATTTCGAGACTAATAGACTTTCTGGGCTTACGTCCGTTTGGGCTAAAAAAGACGTTTAAAAAGGGGGGGGGAATATGTTTCGATCTTCACGTAGATTTAAAATCAATCATAAGTAGAGTTTGCTGATAGTTGCAGTCATATCTACCTGATTACATTCCTCTTCTTCTATACTCAAGTAACTGAAGCAATTAAGAAGTAAAAAAAAATAAGCACTGAGGTGTGGCATTTAAAGGTCTGGTAAAATTTTTAAAAGCCTTTTTATACCATTCATTTTCTTCAGATCGTTTCAAAATTCCTTCTAGGTGTAGTAAGGGTATATTAAGGTTAATTTTTTTAGCAAAAATTGAAAAATCAGTAATTTCATCGATTTTGAGGTACCAAGTCTTCTCTTAATTTGTTATACTTTTTTGCGTAAAAGATATTTATAGCGGTATCACCATAACGTCGCGTTAAGTGAACCAGTACTAACTTAGAACTAACAGCTTTATTAACGCCACCTGAAATCTAGTGACTTCAGGTTCGCACTATCTCTGCCTTACACTTGTATGCATACTTCTGTGGTGTCTTACAAAAGTGAGTTGTCAAAAATTTTAAATGCATTAAACTGAAATCATAAAATGTTTTTTGAAGTAAACGTTTGTCTAATCGTCACTGTACAATATTTTTTTTCACCAAGAATAAATATCTATCTTAAAAATTAGCATTTTGTCTTTGGAGCGGAAAAGTCATGTCACACAAGTAATGAGATCTGCTTAAAACGCTAACCAAATCATCTGTAGTAAATGCAGTATGTTCCTCTATGACACTTATTTTATATCGAAATACAACAAGCAGTGTATAAAAAATCGTCCTCTTGAATTTTTTAGTATCTTCCTTATTGAAAAATATTATATTAAAGTTAAGGGGTTTGTTATTATGTCTTTGTATACATACACATATATAAAAAGAAAGAGAAATGTAAAAGAATCGCAAATAAAATAGTCATTTTTCCTTCCTTGTACGAAGTAAAGGAAATATAGTAATTGCGAAAACTTTCTGGCATTGTATTTCAACGAAAATATCCATTTTGACCGCTCTCGATTCCATTTCAACGATGTTTTTACATTACGTTCGCACGTGCGGACGGAATAAAGAACTCTTTTGCCCAAAACAGATTGTGAATGGATATAAAATCGATTCAAAACAGACCTTTTTTAGTGACGTCTATACGTACGTATGTATGTATCTCGCATAATTCAACATAATTCAGCCTGAGAGTAACCTGAGAACGTTAAAATTTTGTGGGATTACTATAAAATGTAGATGCGTACCTCCCTTTTTGGTTGCAATCACCCGCAGCAAAAGTATATAAATATATACCCACTCTGTTACCCGACTCGGTAAGCTAAGTTTTTTATTCTTATATGTTTGTAAATTGTGCATTTTTTTGCGTTAAAAGTGGTTAATTATATTGATATTATGTTCCGGTTAAAGTTTTTATGCCTTTAGTTAATCTGCATGCAATAGTTGTAGAATTATCAACAATTTAAAAGTTGTTTAAATTCCACTAAGCTTAATGACTTGTTTACATTTGAAACTTAGTCACATAATGAATTAAGGCAGTTTCTGCACCAACTTCAGTGTCTTTTTGCCGAGTGGCAGCAAAAGTTTTGTCCACCGAAAAATCTGCCTTTCTGCCTAATTTTAATTAATTTAAGCTCAAATTTGAATTGTAAAAATTTTTTGAATGTTTTTTAAATCTATTTGGTGTTTTCGGTTTTTCTGCATTTTAGAATTTTTAATGAATATGTTTTGAGTTTATATGTATTGTTGCTTTGCTGTGAAGTGAGAAGTGAATTGATTGAATGGGAAATAGATCTAATGAAATTCGGGAAAATAAGTTTAAGTGTCATGCAGTAAAAAAATATACATAATTTAATAGGCCGTTCAAGGAAGTCACATGTTGTTACCGTCAGATTTTTTTAAAAATTGATCACGTTATAAGGTATTTCTCCCACTTCCCTAGCGTGCCTTCGTGGTGTAGTGGTCAACACACTGAGCCGGTATTTTAGAGGTCCGTGGTTCGATTCCCGGCGAAGGCGGTTGCATATTTTTCATCTTTTCTGCTTTCAATGAACCTAATGACTCTACAAGTGGCGCCCGAACTAAGGGTTGTGGATGATAATTCTCCGCACCCAGGATTTGGCGACTAGGTCCCCTAAAACCCTAGTCGCCCTTTAAAAAAGGGGAGTATATAAGGTATTTCTCCCACTTCCCTAGCGTGCCTTCGTGGGGTAACGGTAGCACGCTGGGCCGGTATTCCAGAGATTCTTGGTTCGATTCCCGGCGAAGGCGGTTGCATATTTTTCATCTTTTCTGCTTCCAATTAACCTAATGACTCTACAGCGTGAACAACTATAATTTTAGTACTGGACGAAATATGCTTATAGGCAATAATCTCTAACAGGGATTCTCAACCAGAGAATAAAGGAAGTCTGATAATTTCCAGGGGAGGGATGCGCTCAGCTTTCAATTTATCTGTTAAGTTTTGTTTTTTGAATGCAAGAAACTGATTTTATTCAAGTTTTTGTATTTTTCAATATTTTCTTCACTTTTTCTTGTTTAATTTCTCGAGTTTTAGTATGGAAGGAGAGAGGGAACGATCGTCTGGCAGTGGTAAAAGGGGGTGCATGGAGCAAAAAAGGTTGACAACTTCTGATCTATAATATTAATAGTTAATGTTTATATTTCGCTCATGTTATAGCTTCTCGGGTCATTATTTCTAGTCTCTAATATTTTATTTCTAGTCTTTTAATGATTCTCAAATATGAGTTTCTGAGTGCGTATACCGAGTATTGGAAATTAAACTGCGAGAGTTTAGAAACGAGCCTTTTTTTAAAATACGTATTCCATCCTATATTTCTAGTTCCAAAATTTTAAAGTATGTATTAGAATTTTATGACTGAGTAAGAAAAATTCTGTAGAAATATAATCTAACTATGCATATAACGCTATACAGTAAAAGTTTAATAATTTTACGTGCAGAATTCTGAAAGTACATGATTGGACTTTCGAACTTTCCGAATGGAATAGTCCATTTAATGGACATTTTTATCGATAAAATGGCTGCAATAACAAATTTAATAACGAATGGAAACATTAATCATTAAAACCAGTAGCTTTTGTTTAACAGATGATGCCTAAATTTGTTCACGAAATGAATTTAAGTAAATATGCGTGCAAAAAAAGTTTTTTTATAAACGAATTTAAAGTATGAAAGAGTTTTGTTAATTGGGAGTGATACTCAGATGAAGTTAAACTTTCATTTCTGTGTAATCGAATTACAGTATTGAGAGTGTTTTCATAGAATTCTTTTTCTTATTTCAAGATACTTTGCCATCGACAATACACGTTTAGAGAAAAGTAATCATTGAAAGTACATGTTTAGTGAAGTTAGGTATCATTGGAAATATGTTTGGCGAAAATGAAGTAATCAGTGAAAGTATATATTTAAAGAAATATAGCCAGTAACCATCTTTCTTGATAACCCAGTGTATGCCTTAACAAGATAAATATTTAAAGTATTCATTTAAGTTCATCATTCCCATTGAGGAAAATTTTAGAGCACAACTATAGTTAAAGTCAAACCTGTGGCTTTCAGTGTAATACTGAAACATTCTTTAAGATTTGTCATTCCTACTGAGAAACCAGTGAATCAAAGCTTGTGGGTCGCACAGATTGTTACGTACAATATCAGCACTGTTTGCTTCAGCATTCCAAAGATATCTTTTCACACTTCTCTTTCCCCAGATTAAGAAGATTAGTCACTTGATGACGTACATAATCGTCTCGCGCGAAAGCTTTGCCTAAGTGCCTGACGAATAAGTTGTGAAAGATCTTATTTTGAAATTTCAGAAACTTTTTACGACTTTACTGAAATCATTTTTAAACAAGGAAACTTCATGCTTGTGTACTTTTTAACACTTTATTCGTTTGCCAGCTGAACCACGCACTTTGAAGTTACATTTTAAATTTGGTTTGCGAAAAAGGAATTGGGTAATAAAAGGAAAATTTTGTTCTTTGAGTTTTTTGATAATACGTTGTTCCATTTTTTCCAAGCGAAAAATTTCGAACTTTTTAAAATTATTTTACGAAGTTCATAAAAATAAAGGAACAGAGAAAATAACTAAAAATTATATCATTTTAAAATGAGATTTTTATTAACTAAGCATATCCTTAATAAACAGACTACCAGCAGTTGAGAGGTAAAGTTGTTGAACACTGGTAGTTTGACCTGCATTCGATTCTAGGCGAGCGGGCTGGTTGCACGGGCGTTTTCGTTGTTTTCCCCATGTGTACCGTGAATATAAGCTAGTTGCCTCGCCATAATCAAATAAATCATAGTTTTGTTTATTTGATTGTGGTATAGTAAACAATAATTTTTCTTTTTAGCTGATTGTTGTTGATTTTTGCTGCATTGTTACTTCCGTTATCTTTTTCGTCTTTTTAATTGAACTATAGAATTAGATTAGGAGAAAAATTTGAAAGTAAATATTTTTACGTAATTCTGTTTTAAACATGTATATTGTAATTATACATTAAAATTAATATTTAATATAGGAAATTATTATGCAACTATTTTTTAGGTAAAGGTAAAAATTTTCACTTTATTAATTCACCTTAATTTAATATATTGCATTTATATCATTATTAGGTTAGGAAGACTTTTTAAAAACTTTTAGATTAGATCGGAGGATGTTGAACTCTAGGTGATTTATTTAAGAATGCTACATAAAATTTATTGTTGGAATTTAAAATATTAAATACATTGAAAAATTTTCGTGGAATATTAAAATTAGGTATTTTTAAAATTTGTATGGAGGGAAGAAATTTCAAAATTTGTATTTCAAAAGTTCTGGGTATAGTTTTTATCTTGAACTTATGTTGCTAAACTCGTACTTCTACTAGTATAAATGGTCTTTTGTAAGAAATATAAAAGTAAACAAAGAAAAACAGCTTTTTTACAACATTCATAACCGAAAACAATTCAGTGGTCAGAAGAATATATAAGCTTTAGCATCAACCGGAAAATTTCAGATTACAGGCTAACGTGTCGAAGAGTTTAACATAAAAGTTTAAAAAATAAATAAATAAATAAATAAAATAACAAAATGTTTAAAATTATGAGCTTTATAATTTAAAAAATTGCAGTTTCGTTTTCACAGGAAGAAAAGAAAGAAAAGAAAAAAAGAGGGGGGAAGGAGGGGAAGCTAAACAGTCAATGATTAGTGCTCTAGTTTAAGAATTCTCCCAGAAAGAAGACTTCATTATTCAAGACCTAGCTATGCATTTGTCGATTTTAGTTCATTATTTATTTATAATTCAGTTATTTTTTTCCTAATCTAAAATGTGTACTTTAGAAATTGGCATTTGAAAAACTATGCAAATAGTGGTATACAGTCCACAGACGTGTTGGTGTTTTGAGTGATTTTAATCGGGTGAGAATGGAGGGAGGATTAATTAAACAAACATTTATACGTGGAAAACGTTTATCTCATTTTCTGTGCGAAGCAAATGTTTTAATTAAGCAAACGTTTATACGTGGAAAACGCTTATCTCTCCGATTCTTTTTCTGTGAAGTCCATTTCAGAACTTTCATGCATTTTTACTGAAAAGTATTACCAAACTAAAGTTGTCAGAATCTTAAACTGGAATCGTGGGTCCGTCACCGAGCATTCAAATGGTAGTTATTCTTGCAGTTTCTTTGAAAATCAATTGTAAAATTCCAAGCATTCCTTAAATTTTTTAGGCTTTGGTTTCCATGAAAGGATTTGACAAAACATTATTTTGAAGATGTGTCTTTCATTCAATTTAGTAAACTGGAATCATTTTTAATTAGAAAATTAAAAATACTAGTAACTTTTTCCTCTATTCCAAAAATTTTTATGCTCTTTGCTTTTCCAATGTAATAAAAATCTAAAGAAAATTTAGAGGTAGCTGATAAGATGTAATATTTTCAGACGATGAAAATTGAATGTTGCTGGAAAACAAAATATTTCATTCTAAGTAATATGTAATGCTTATAATAAGCGAAACAGAAAATTAATGATTAAAATATAAAATACGCATTTGAATTTTAAATTATAGAAGAGTTCAATTTTGAGTTGCTATTGGTCGTAAATAAAAACTCTGTTTTTATTAAAAAGTTTTTATTTAAAATTGATACAAAGTTGGATTTTAAAAGAAAATTCTTAACTTTAATTCGAAATTTAAAAAGAAACGAAACATTTGAATATGCTTTAACCTTGTAAAAAAAGGATCCCTTCGGGGTAAAAAAGTTTAATTTTATTTTCTTGAATATCATTTATGAAAACTTTCTCGTAAAGAAGAAATTTCTTCCTGTAAAATTTGTAACAATTCTATTAAAAATAATTCCAAATCAATTTTCTTCAGTTTCATATCCCACGCAAGAAGCAAAATCAGTCATTTTCACCTCAGTTAACTGCTAAAAAAGACAGGCGAATAAGTTTTTTGGTTTTTAGCTCAAAGGGGCAATTTGCCCAGAAGGGCTATTAATTTCGTTTTGACATTTTGCGTGGTCTACTATAAAACAGCGTTTCACTTTTCAGATTGTTGCCACCAAATATTAGAGCCCTGCATTATATTTAAAGACATTAAATGATGAAGAATCTGCATGAATGTATTTTTCTCGCATTGTGAAAAAACAACGATACCTAGAGGCATTAAATTTTGAATAACGTAGCCCTCTACTCGAACATGGCCATCTGGAAGCCCCAATTTGGAATTTGTTTTATTATCGATTTCATATTTTGTAACACTTCGACGAACTCAACGATTTCAAAGCGAGCAACGGGAACACCGTAAGAAAAAAAAAAAGTGATATTGATGTTGAATTGAATTTTGTGGTTAAGTGCGAAGAACATGATATTTAATAAATAAAGCAACACACAAAACATTAAAAAAATGCCCGTTTGGGCGTAATATAAAATCTGAAAGCTTTCAGATTTTTTTTAAATGCAATATGTTAATAATTAAAAAAGGATGAATACTTAGTTTTGAAAAAAGTGGGTTTTTTTTTATATAGTTAATTTTATAAGTTATTTTTTCAGTGAATGAGGCGTAATTTGTAGATGTGGGAAAAGACATAAAACATCTCTGTTCTACGATAAATAATAATACGGAAATGTGTAAGTGCTGAAATGACATAAAAGCTTGTAAATATTACGAAATATATGTCATATGCTTTTCACCGAAGAAACCGATTTTATTGTCAATGCTTTTCGCATATCAAAAGTGCTGTCTAATTGTTTAAATGTACTGATTATCTGCTGTTATATCATCTGGAACAAGTTTCATTGACTTTCTCAATATCGAACGAGTTAATGACCTTTCCTGTTTTTACTCAGATTACCTTAGGTGTGAGTTTGACCCTAATAAATTGAAGCACACATGAAACAAGCACTCAAACCCTTTCTAGGAAATTATTTTTGCTCAAACTTTCCTTGTAGGACACGGATATGCTTAACCGGCACAAATTAAATTCATCCGCCAGAACAGAGATGAAAGTGTTCTTTTGGCAACCTGCATTCAGGGACTGATCCTCTTGAGTGATTATATTTTAATGCGAATTTTTTTATGAAAGGATGTGTCTTTCTCTCCCACGGGAAGGCCGGAAACCACCTTCTTACGGCTTCCGCCCCCTCCTCCCGCGAATGCGGAAACTTAAGTGTGGTACATAACGTTTGGGCGGTAGTTTTATATCTTTACTACGCTTCACACTTGTTCCCCGCATATTTATTAGAGACTTCTCGACTTTTTTTTTAGCTACAGTCACATGTCAAAGCATGAGAATCTTCATAGTCACCACCACCATCCCGTTTGTCAGTCCATGAAAGAAGCTTTTCATGTCGAGTATTCTGAGATTTAAAATTCTGTTTCCTCCTTTTTTTTTTATTTACTAGCGGAAGTACCCGATGCCAGGTTAGATTGACAGTAATGTATCTAACAACACAGCGAACGACACCGCTGCAATCCTTCTCTAATAACGGTGCAAAAAATACGATTCGTAGTCATACATTTTTCAGTCTGATGCGATAGGGAACCCACATAAAAAATTTCGATAGAAAAATAAACTAATTCATTCTCATTATATCAGCAACAAAGGCAATCAGTTTTTAATGATTTTCGTCTTTCTAATCAAATAGTCGTAAAAACTCAAGTTCCATCCAATATTTCACTATATTCAATTTTAGTCAATTAAATGTGGCAAAAAATTGATGATAATTGATCACAACTCAATAACGCAAACAAACACACAAACAGGTATATATATTTAATTTTGTAAAAATATTGTATTTATAAAATTTGTAAAACTTACAAATTTTTGATTAAAACTCTACGATTTGAATGTGAGCAGTAACAACATTCAAGCATTTTTATCTCCTACGCGCGAAACTGTTGCCACTCGGAAAAATGAGTGTGAAAATTTGTGTTTTCAGAGTTTTTAATTAATATCTCCGCTGATTAAAGCCGTACGAAGATGAGAATAGTCAAAATGGCTTCCCGCGAATTTTTGGAATCGGGAATAATGTATTTAATGTTTGGCAATGCTGTTTTTATTTCATCGTGAAACTGAGAAATTTTTTATTAACAAACTCTACGATTTGAAAGCGAGCAGTGGCAACACTTCTCGAAATACAGCAGATTTTTATCAAGGAGGTTAGAATATCCTTGACTTTTATCTCCAGCTTGCGAGACTGTTGCCACTCGGAAAAATGAGGGCGAAAATTAGCGTTTTCCAAGTATTTAGTTAGTATCTCTGATTCCCAAAAGGGCTATTAATTTCGTTTTGGCATTTTGCGTTGGTTCACTATAAATGTCGGTTCATTTTTCAAGTTGTTGCCGCCAAATATTACAGCCCTGTGTTATATTTAAAGAAATTAAATAATGAAGTATCTGCAGTAACACTTTAACGAATTTTTGATTAACGAACTCAACGATTTCAAAGCGAACAAATGGCAATACTGTACGGGAAAAAAAAAAAAAAAAAAAAAAAAATTATCCACGCACGATAGTGTGTATCGGAAATTCTTAAGCCATGATCATTTTAAAATTATTTTGCGACATTGCTGTTGAATTGTTTTTTATGGTTTAAGTGCGAATAACATATTTAATAAATAAAGGTAACACACAAAACGTTAAAAAAATCGCTTTGGGCGTGATGTAAATCTGAAAGCTTTCAGATTTTATTTTTTATTTTATTTATTTTTTGAAAAAAAATTGAACGTCGACCTTTTCCAGGACCCAGAAAAGAACTGTAGAAAATTTGGTGACGATAGCTATAGTAGTGACTGAGGTAATCGCGAACACACAGACTTTCTTCTTTATATACTCGTATATACGAATATGCGAATCTGTTAAATGTTAAGCTACATCCGCAGTTAAATATATCATGAATAGATTGGAACATGGTTTTATACAGCTTGCTCTTCCAGAGCACGGAAGTTATAAGATCCCCTCTCGCATTTAAAAGGAATTAAAAAATTTTGACACCCCCTCCCAACTACTGTTGCATACACTTAGTACATAGCCTATTCTTTTCTTCATAATCACCTTTTTCACTTTTTGATGAACCCGTGAGGGGGGGAGGGGGTTAAAATACTTGGTGGTTTCGTTTCCATAGGCGAAAAGTATTTGAAAACTTCGTAATTGTTCTAGAAATAAAATATTTAGTGTTCTTCGGCTACACCACCAAAGTTTATCAGAGTATTATTGGCTTTCAAATGGCTTCCAAAGAGATGAATTTTTATATGATCAAGTTATAAGTAGCATATCATTGTGTTATAGGTATACTTCATGTGCTTCTGCTTTCTTGCGGGTTGGACTATTTTTTGGAACTTAAAAAAACTCAATATAAAAGTGAAAATAAAAATTCAGCAACAGCAGTAGTCTTATGTAGCATTTAAAAACGCGGCGACTACTTCGCTGAAGAATCAGTTTATTGATTGTGTGTATTAATGTGTTGAATGAAAAGGAAATCCTTTGATGTAGCATCTTTAATATGAATTTTAAACATTTGATTCCAAATTCGCATGTTTTATTCTAGTTTATTCAAAGTACTTGAAACGTATGCATTATTAAATTTGCATGTAACATTGAAAAGAAATATGTTATAGCATCAGTTCAAAATTGTAGGCTCTAGTGCCGCGTTTGTTGATATGAGAAAGCAGGGAAGACCTTCAAAGCGTTCATTTAGTTGTTCAGACTGTTGTTGAAGCACATGCAATTATAAAACATCTTTGGATTCGTTTTTTTGGCAGTTTATTGTACAGCATCTTTCGAAGCTGTTTCGTAGTATCTACATGGAGAAACTTTGCTCTTTTAACAGGGCCTTTACTCAGTGGCAGAAATAAATGAGTGTGTAACTTCATCGAGCAGTTAACTAAGAACCGACGAAATCATCCCGGGCGATGAAATGTAGAGTTCCCTTTACGATCCTCTAAACAAACACTACCCATCTGTGTGGGTTTCCAGCATCCTTTCCAAGAGGGAGAACATTCTTCCCCTCGAATGTAAAGAAGGAAGTCGGTTTTGTTTGAAAAGGCCTTGTTCGTTCTACAAAATGCTGCAGTTATTGAGGGAACTACTGTTTAGTAGACTGCAAAAAGCAAGGCACATAAAGCATCTAGAATATGGATCAGCAAATACATTAAACTTCTGGCCAAAAATGTCTTTTTTTAGAGCATCATGCAGGTAGATAGATCCGTAATGTTCTTTTGCGCTGTTTCTGTTGTTTGCAGGACGCGATTGGCGGTGGAGAGGCGAGAAAAACACCCTTCTCCGGTAAAAATACTTAAGAAATTTGCAGTTTTTTTTTCCTTCTTAAATTGCAAATATACTAAAAATAAATCTGTTGTTATTGGTTGTTGAATGATTGCCATATATACTGTTTCAGTTTCAAATAAAAATTTAGAGGTGAAATGTTCTTTGCCTAAAGTCCCTTTCCTTATCAGTCTTCTTATCTCAACAATACTCGTATGTCATTTTTTACTTTCTAAATTAAAGCTGCTAGGAATAATAGGAGTATATTTTACGGCGCATGCCTTTGGACATATCTAGTGTTTTCAGCTTTGGTTGGTTATTTATTA
Organism: Stegodyphus dumicola; assembly: GCF_044657685.1. Taxonomy (NCBI): domain Eukaryota; kingdom Metazoa; phylum Arthropoda; class Arachnida; order Araneae; family Eresidae; genus Stegodyphus; species Stegodyphus dumicola. The sequence continues at coordinate 137,496,350 of NC_140777.1, forward strand.
AATACGCGCTCCGTCGTTTGGCACTACACGGCAAAGGAGGGATGCCCCGCAGTGGACTTAAGGGAAACTGGCTCGTATCCATGTTACACATGGGGTAAACCACGAAAACGTCCATTCGCCGGGACTCCAACCCAGAACGAACTACCACTGTTCAGCGACCTTTACCGCTCGGTCGTTGGTTGACGTCAAAATAGGTTAACCGCTAGTGTAGTCGTGCATATACACTGTAATAATAGATTCGCACTCATGCTGCTGATTTTGGTAGTTTGCGTACAAAATAGGGCAGGAAAATGATGAAAATATCCTTGCACAGGATTTCATATCGAGCCGGATTAAGCGATTAGAACAGCCATATTCGGCCAGCAGATTAGCTTTTACCCATACCTGATTTGGTTTGGTTAGTTTATTATGGCAAGGCACACTAAGGGCTATCTGTCTAAAGGAAGGGATACCTTCGTGGAGGACTTGCTAAGGAAAACTGGATCGTATACTAGTTACACATGGAAAAAACCGTGAAACTCCACATCAGCCGTTAAGGACTAGGTCCTTCTTCTCGATAATACTCTGCTGCACAATTCTTTTACTTTTAAAATTATACGAGAAAAATGAACTCGGCAATAGTTCATTATCCTCTTCATCGTAAAACCTCTTACTTCGAGATTTATACCCTTTTCCTAAGGTAAAGTGTCGAAATTTTGTAATGAAGATTTTATCACAAATAAAAAGTTCCTTTCGAACAGTTGGAGCCGTTAGTAAAAGATTTTTCTACGAATATTAACATTAACGTAAATGCTTATCGAGATGCACTTACTTTCCAAATTAAAAAACACATTCCATCTTCGAATATGTGAACTTTTAGTAAGATCAAGCTTCTTCAAAATGATATAATTAATAATTCGATTGGAAGTGCTAAGACAGGAGTTCTCAGTTGGGAATGCAACCAACCTTTATTTGCCTGTTAAGTATTTCATTTTACTTTGAGTATAAAAATCTACTATCATTTAACTTTTTATGTTTATCAACATTTTCCATACTTTTTCTCGTTTAATTAATAAAACGCATTCAAAATAATTAAAATAAATATCTATGTAATTTTAGAGTTTTGGAAGGGGAGAGGAATGATTGTCGAGCAATGGGAAAAAGTGTACACGGCGCAAAAAAGGTTGCAAACTACTGTGCTAAGGCATGTTTTGCCATTGCAAATTTTTCATTATCACCCATTACTACATACATCTCTTTAAATGTTAAATTGAATAATTTATTTTTAACTGCACTGAAATTTAATAAATGGTTAGATTATTTGGATTATAGCAAAGCCCACAAGGGCTATCTGCTGAAGGAAAGGGTTGCCTTCGTGGAGAATTTTCTAAGGAAAACTGGTTTGTATTTACGTTACGCATGGGGAAAACCACAGATATATGGACCATGCAACCTGCCGACTCTCCTGCTATCAACCTGGGTCTAGTTCCCGTTATTCAGCGGTTTTAACCGTTCTGCCACCATAATAATTGATACTTTTTATTATATCTGCATATCTAGTGGAGATGAGAGCAGTATTTGCGGAGGTCGTTTTGGATTCCGTTATGTACTGGCCAGTTAGGCTTAGATTTACCTATCATAATTTTGTCTGTGATTGAAATGATATGCAAATTTACTTTTAAGACTGTAGAACAATGATAATTCGTTCCGTGCTTTGTTTCTAGCTATTTCCATGGTTTCCCCAAATTTCAAAACAAACCAATTTCTATTACAAAGTCCTCCACGAAAATATTCCTTTAAGACAGACGATCACCTCTTTGCCATAGTAAATTAACCTATCAAACAATTGAATGTACGAGTCCCGTATTAGGCTCGAAGGTTGTTCGTAATGTTTTTTATATTAATCCTAGCATACTTAAGTTATTCTGATTTTAAAATTGTTTATACTACAGCCTTTCCGTTTTTTGCGTCACTTTACATTATGTCATGTTACCAGGGCATGCATTATCCATACGAATCGGCAAACTTCCATTTCTAGATGCATAACTTTTTCCTGCGACGAAAAATCTTTCTTTCAATTTAAACTGCACTGTACAACAAATTGAGAGATTTAAAGACAATTACTGATACCTTTATTTCATTTTTAGTACTATATATGTTACCGTGAAAGACTGAAATCTGGAGAATGTCGGCATTTACGTAATCGCTGGTATGTGTCTGGAATATTTGTTATCACTTTATTTATCATTTAAAGCTGGCAAATGTCGACATTCACTTTATTATTAAAACATATTAAGCTATATATCAAAATAGAAGAAATGTAAGTAAACTGTTGAACGTAAAACGAACACTACATTCTAAATGAGAAAAGAAAATAACACACGAAATAAATAAATAAATAAATAAAATTCTGAAAAGTTTCAGATTTTAAATTACGTCCAAAGGGGCGTTTTTTTAACATTTTGTCTGTTACCTTTATTTTATTAAATATCACGTTCTTTGCACTTAAACCATAAAATTCACTTTAAGAGCAATATCGCAAAATACTTTTAAACTGAGCGTATCTTTAGAATTTCCGATACAGAGTCTCGCGCGCTGGAGATAAAATGTTTCTTCTGCACAACGTTGCCCTTGCTCGCTTTGAAATCCTTGAGCTTGTTAATAAAAAATTCGTTAAAGTTTTACAAAATATGAAATCGATAATAAAACAAATTCTAAATTTCAAGTTTGGGCTTCCACATGCCCCTATTCGCAGTAGGATTACGTCATTCAAAATTCGATGGCTCTATGTACCGTTGTTTTATCACAATACGAGAAATATACATACATTTATGCAGATTTTTCATTATTTAATTTCTTAAGATATAATGCAGGACTCTAACATTTGGTGGCAACAGTTTGAAAAGTGAAACGGACATTTATAGGGAAGCAACGCAAAATCGCAAAGGGACAAAGCCCTTTTGGACTAACAATAACTTACTTAATTATGTGATTGACGTTTATAATCTTATTTATTGCAATAACTTAAACTGTTATGACACTTTGAACTGGCCAAAATTCCCTTGCTTTTACAATGTCTTTGTCTTCTTGGCGTCTCGTTACGACTTTCTCTGCGGATGTCGATATAACTTATGATGGTTCGAACGTATAAGATTATAACCAAATATTCGACTTTAACTTTCACTGACGTATTTGGTATGTGCCAACGTTCTCCGATTTCGGTCTTTCACCGTAACATATAGAATTAATATAATTTATGAGATACCGAATTTACAATGTTTATAAACATTTTCATTATAATGATGAGTAAAAGATGTTTTCTAACGCCAGTTTTTATCTGATACTGGCACAGAATCATTTACACACCGATTAACAACAAGGCTTCCTCCCTTCCCCGATTAAATGTGATTTTCATCAGCCTGTTAATTTTAATAAGGGAATTGATAATATAACAAATTATCAAATAAAACCGAATTGAAAAACTGAACTGCGTGTATTTTACTTTTTGAGCTGCGCATATTAACAGAATTTTTTTAATTAGTTTTATAAGATAAAGGTAGAAAATGTGGAAATTAATTTATAATAAAACACGAAAAGCGGAGGAATTGATAACGAAGCAAATTATTATAAAATCGAAACAGAAAACGGTTGACTGAATTATTTATCTGTGTGTAATTCCTTTAATTATTGACCTATGTATGTATATTTAACGACATACATCTGTTACTGATCTAAACGTTGTATTTAAAATATAATGAATCCGGATCTGTATAAACAAAACTGTTATGCGATAAAGGTGGAAAATACGGAAATTAATTTAAATACAATAGAGTGCGAGAAACGATGAAATTATGGAAATAATGATTTCCTGCGTATAAAGTTATAAAATCTCTTATTTTAAGTCTTAATTGCATGTTGAGGATTCTAATTTGAAAACAATGAACTAGGAAGTTTCGAGGACATCCATTGTGATTCAGCGAAGCCTTTCATTTCCTTTTTGCATCATTTTATTCTTCGCGTTTTAGGAAGTCGTAGGACATTTAATATGATTTTTTTTTTTTCCTTTTGCATTTTATTATGCTACCTTTCTTTCATCTGTTCGAATGCAGCTGATGGTTCTTGTTTACTAATTATTCTCAAGCGTTCGTTGCTTTCTTCCATGTTTCAATAACCTTTTAATTCGTCGCGTTGATTCACAAAAACTAGCAGCTGGCGAAGTTCTTTGCGGAAGTTGAGTAATTTCAATTTTGTTGTCATTTTGTCTGACCTCATTGATTCTTGATCTGTGCACAAAGCAAGAACTGAAGTATAAAAGTTTGGTTACCAATAATAGAAATATTATTGCGTTAATAAATTTTTTCTCTGATTCACTGATGTCAAATTTCAGTAATTTACGTTTCTTGCTAATTGTATATAAAACAAAAATTACGCTTTTCTTCTAATTTTGAAAAGTGTCAAGCTTTAATATAATTACTTAGTAAAACATTTTAGTATTTAATTTTATCATATTTTGGGTTTTACAATTAATTAATCATATAAATTGATAAGCTGTTAATTGGATTAGGCACAGAAGCAGTCGAGCTGGTGAAGCTGGCATAAAAATACATAGTAAGTATATGCAAATATTAGTAACCTGAATCCATGTTAAAAGAGTAATACAAAAAGAATATATACAGCAACAAAATGAATACTAAGTAATGGACTAATTTACATATATACAAACACAAGATACAGGAATATTACATGGGTGCATAAAAGTGATGGTACATAGCAACAAAAAAAGGTAGGTTCACATTATCGTGGTATTTAGCTGGGCCAAAGGCCTATCCATATTTTTTAAATCATTGTAATCATAGGTACATATTTTTAACACTGGAGGAGTTGTCAGTGAAGTGTTTGTTGCCTTGCATGAAAATTTTTTGCTAGTTTATAATAATAAGAAAATTAGCAACTCCATACCAAGTTCCTCGTGGACCCTATTGTTTCTTATGTACCAATCTGCATTAGTTATCTGCCTAAGAACAATATTTTGACATGCCTGCAGTTTTTGTCTATTAACATTATCTCCAGCACGGTGAGACTATATATCGCAAATTCTAAAAATATGAGGTTTTTAAATATTTTATGATTTTGCTATTCAGTTGAATTTTATGTAGCGTGAGTGCGAAGGACATGATATTTAATTAATTTAACACACAAAACGTTAATAATAAAAAGTTAAAAAAAGTTTTGTAAGCCATCTTACTAAGAAAACTGTACGTTGATATGATAAACTGAGAAAAGTTTGAAAGAAAGGTATGAAGTAAAATATATATTTAAAAAAAAAAGTCTGAAAAAAGGTTCAGATTTTAACGATCACCCAAAAGAATTTGTTAAGGTTTTTTACGCTATGGCTGAACTCTCAGTCTACCAGTCTGCTGCTACCCTCACTTCTGCTAAACCCATTTCTTTTTGTCTTTTTACCTTTATTATTAAGCATAATCTTCGCATTTACACTGAATAAAATTCAACAGCAAAATTACGAAAATTTTAGTAGTAGTATAGCATCATATGTTTAGAATTTCCAATGCAGTGTTAAGCATTAGCATACCGTTTTCTATTTTTTTTTCCAGTATTTTCTTAGTTCATTATATCAGTGTTCAGTTTTCTTAGTAAGATGACGTTCAACACATCTTTTTTATCTTTTTATTATTAACGTTTGATTTGTTAATTGTATTTAATATATATCATTCGCACTGATGCCACAATAAAATTCAATTAGCAGAAAAATCACAAAATATTTAAAATCAGCATATCTTTAGAATTTTCGATATATAGTCTCGCGCGCTTGAGATAAAAATACTTTTTCTGTATAGTGTTGCCACTGCTGGCTTTGAAATCGTTGAGTTTAATAATCAAAAATTCATTAACATTTTACGAGATATGAAATAGATAATAAAATAAATTCAAAATTTGAATTTGGTCCATTTGCAAATATTTTAGTGGAAGACTACATTATTCAAAACTGAATGGTTTAAGATATCGTCGTTTTTTCATAGTGCAAAAAACACGTACATTTATGCAGATTATTCATTATTCAATTTCATTAAATATAATACAGGACGATAATTTTGGTGGCAACAATTTGAAAAGTGAAACGCCGTTTATAGCAAGGAGGTTAGAATAGCAAGGAGGTTCTATTCGAACCTCCTTGGTTTATAGTGAAACACGAAACGAAGGCAAAGAGAAGTTAATAGCCCTTCTGGGGTAAAAAAACAACAGAATTTTGACGTATAAATTGTATTAAATTCATTTTGAAATAAGTTTTATGTAATCAGCATATCAGTCTGAGAATTTTGTCGGAAAAATTTCGTCTTGTTTTGCTTTTAGCGTTTTTATCTAGCCTTAAAACATTCTACCCAAGCTACGCAAAACTGAAGTAATAATTCTTTCCTTAAACCAAAATCGAATTTCATTTTGTAATCAACTTTGATTTTTATTCGATGAGTATTTTTGACTGAGTATCTATTGTTATCTTTCATTCCTCGCATTTTTATTGTACTAAATCACAAGCTGATTGAATAAACGGAAGTGAACTTATATAATTTTACACACGGAAGGGAATCTATCATCTGAATGGCATTAGGAAGATTCTATTGAAATCTAAACTGAGAAAGAAGGAAAAAGAAAATATTCGATAGAATTGGATATTGCGTCATTACTATTCGTTTAAAAATGTCTTTCCGGTAGTCGAAATAAATAGGTTAACATGATTTTAAAAAAAGCAAAAAGTTCTTTTGCGCGGTCAGTCACCGTTTTTTCTCAATCAACCTGTCAATTACAATCGTTTTTCATTCTTGTTTCAGTAGTTTGGTAATTAAAGTCTTCTGAAACCTTCAAAAACGTAGGCGAAACAAGGCATCCATTGTTAGACTACGAAGATTCATCATTATCTTTATATTTTTTCACAGTTTAAGCAAAATAACTAAAATTCGTGACCTGAATTTTAACAAATCCTTAATGTGTAAACAGTAGTTTGAACCTATCTTTTTTATGATGACAGTCTATCTATTTGCTATGTGCATATTTTAGTTATATTTAGAAATGTTTCCTCTTAAGACTAAGATATCTTTAGAATTTCTCAACTAATACGTTAAGAAAAATAATGAAGACATTTGACTCGGTGATAAATTTATTGGCGGCAGAAGCGCTCCTACCGCTAGTAAATGTTCAACTGTATGTTGAGATTTTGATTTATTTCGCTGCGGCTTACAATCAACTTCCGATTTATTTGGGTAATGCTAAGGATGCTGCTGCGGTTTACTTAAAATAATCATTATTGCGAAGGCAATTAAAAAACGAACGGAATAACCCATGTTATAATTAACATGAGAACTAAATTTACTATAGTTTATTGATAATTTACTGCAGGTTTCTTAAACTTTTCTCAGTCGCGGCCCCCTTTTATTACTAAGATTTTTTCGCGACCCCCCAGGAACGCATAATGTTTACAAACGTTTTGTGGGACCCCATAAGTATTGCGCAAATCCGACACACGCGTGAGCGAAACTGTCAATCTAATTTCTAATTTTAAGACAGAACAATGTGAAAATTTTAAATAAATAAGTAACAGACGAAATGACAGCGTCACGTGCAAAGCAAAGAAACTAAACATTTTTATTATAAAAAGAATGCGTCGAAACGTTTTCGTTTTTTCTTTGTCTGGATCTTTATCTATTTTCAGATACATTGTGTAAAAATATTTGATAATTGTAAAATTATTATAATAAATTAAAGAAATATCAAAACTGCTAAAATTTTTGGCGACGCACAGTTTAAGAAACCCTGATTTACTGTATTTAGCATTTTAATCTCAAGAATAAGTTGATTTGGCTTTGTAAATTATATCAGTATTCAAATCAAAAAAGAAAGAACACAGTGTAAATAGTGAAGGCATAAATATTATTACAAATGAAGAAACTAAAGTTGTAAATGACTGTGACATCTGATATTATCTGCACATCTGTTATAACCCACGCAATTTTCTTTTTTCTATTTTTTGCAGACGGCTGTTTTTATGTTGATATTTTGTAATAACTTTTCTGTGGTTCAGCAATAAACAAACCTTTCCTGACAGGGCCAGTTAATACGCCCCCAGGGGTCAGTAACATAACAAACCCCGGTTAATCGAGAAACGACAGTAATTTTTAACGCATGGCATGCCATGTCATATAAGTATGAACGGAAATGCCTTTTTGTAATTTATTTTAATTAATTAATGGTATTCTTAAGTGCAAATTCCTTCAGATATTTTTAGCAATGGCTATTAAAAGAATTTTGAGTCACTGCTTCAGTAACGTAGTTAGAGGAGGGCGGTCCGCCCTGGGCGGCACATTTTTTGGGGGACTGCAGTTATTTTGTTTTTTAGGGGTTAGTCATTTGGATCGTAGAGCTGCTTATGAAAAATAACGTGATTCTGAATTGCCGTATAGAAGTAAATTGGGAAGAGAAGCTTTTTTACTGTAGATAAGTATTCTAGCTTACCTTGTTATACCTTCCTTACTCTGTTGAAACTTGTGAATATCAAGTAAATTATGATAATAGAGACTTAATTAGGAATAATTCGTCGTTAGGAGAGAAATATTTCAAATTTATTTCCGTTACTGGTAGGGGAAAGCGAAACGGAAATAAAGGGCGTTCGTTTTGACTTTTTTGCATTTCCCCCCCCCTCCTTCTAAAATACGCTTCTCAGAACAAAGTTCGAAGTAGAGAAAATTTTCTTAAGATTTTCAGATGTGTTTATATTTAAGACTTTCAGATGTATAGTTTAAATTAAAGAAATTTTTCTCTACTGTCTGTAATTAACGGTAACTGTAACAATGAAGTAGACGTCTACAGTGTTATCGATGATATTGCCAACAAAAAATCAGGCAAAATAATAGTCAATTTTAAAATTTTAGAAGTAAAGTTTTGCTGTAAAAATTAATACACAGTTTTAATTTATTCTCCTATATGCTATTTTCACATTTTTAGCTGTTAACGTGTATTTCCAGGAGAGCGGCAATTTCAAGCACCGCCCAAAGTGGCAAACTCTGCAATCTTCCATGGTGGCAAAAGTTCTGACTGCATTGCTTATAAATATTTTTAAGCTTAGTTTTGGCCGAGTGGTGAAAATATCAGGACTGCAGCGCTAGTTATGAAATATCATTTCAAAAGCGAACATAAAGGCATTTCATGCTGAGTATACTATAGCACGCAATGTTTTAAACGTCTTGAATATAGTAAGAAACTTCTGGAATGTTTATATTGTGTAAATCTTTATCAGCAAGACTTAAGTGCGAAATCACATGGTTATTTATTTGTTGTTGCCCATGCGCTGATTGATAAGATCTTCTAGTTTGCGCAGCGTATCGAATTAAAAGTTGGATCTTTTGGGTTGTTTGAAAAAAATGAAATTAAGCTTTGGAGATCATATTTTATTAGTTTGAAATTCTGTTCATTTGTACTGTTTGGGCTGCAAAAGAAATTTTATATGAAATCCATATACATCAAATCTAATGCAGCGTTAAGTCCAGTATATTAGGGTACTTATTAAGGCCTACTTAATAGGAACTCATTGTGAACAACATACAGATGCAACTGATGCTGTATTTCCTGAACATCTCTTAGTGAGTCGAAATGAATAACTGCAGCGTGACGGATCCATTCTTCTAAGGGTAGTAGACCAGTATTTTCTCAATTTAAGCCAAGGCTATCATCATCGCATATAAAATCAATGTTGGTTTGACTTGGAAGCACTTGACTATCCTTCAGTGATTTATATGATGTCCTATACTGGATTTATGAGACATATTATAATTGGACTCTACTGGATGCTGGATTTATGAGACATAATTAGTTCACTGTAAGAGACCATTATCAGGTATATCGATAGTTTTGTTCAAAGATTTACACCAAGCCTACGTCGCTTTTCTTGCCTAATCTTAAATTCTGAATTTGAGTATTTCTCGTCCAGTTTTATTTTCAGCATACTTTTTAAAATCTTGGGAATAAATTTTAATATTTTAGTAGTCTGTAAAACTTACAGAAATACTGATTAAAAATATTTTTAAAATTTATCAAAGATATTTTTAATTTAGCGGGAGAAGCGAGACTGGAAATGTCCGACCTAAAAATTTTATTATTGTATTATTAATTTAAATAAAAAAAACTGAGTATAAGAAGTTAAATAATGCAATGCAATAATTTACAGAGATTTCCTCTTTATTGTGTTTCATTAAAAGATGTGCACCAAGTACTTGAAAATTCTTAGGTGGGAAAATTTAATAATCGGGCACATCAAAGGAAACTCCGAAAGGAATTGTCATACTTCGAAAGGAATTGTACACTTCTGAATTTTATTTCTAGACTTTTAAAATCAAATGTTTTAGATGGGAAAACTTTTAATAAGATGCAACATTGTTTTATATTTCAAACCAATTTATATTCGGACCAGTACCATTAATTACTTAATGATACTTCCTAGATTAGATTTATAAATATGCAGTATCTATGAATTTATCAAATATATTGGTGAACTAAATATGGGTGTTTTCAAAACAGATGTCTTTAGAAAAAAATCGTATGGGGTCTTTTCGCTTCATAAATTATATTTTCTATCTGACTGGATGATAAACGAATAGAAAACATCAACCTTGTGCTTGAGCAGATTTAATCAGGAATTCAATCGATTTCGCGGACAAAAAGGTACAGGTCCCTTTTCATCAGGAGCAAAGAAATGTACAAGACTGGTTTTCCTAATCTTGCAGATTTCTTTGCTCCTGATGAAGATGAACCTCTATCTGTTTGCCTTCGAAATCGATTGAGTTCTTCACTAAATCTACTCCAGACACAACTCTCTGGCTTATTTCTGTTCTGTTTTGAAAGAAAAAATATTTAAAAAGTTATGAAAATTGACCTTAACTATTCGGCGGGTAAATGCTTTATTGAAAAGGCAATTAGTTTCCTGTATCCGAATACGCTGCATATGTAAGATCATCAGATACCCAAGATTGAATCGTAGTCTTCAGTTAAAAATATGACTTGAATTAAGAGAGTCTGGGATTTTTAAACGTAGATGTAAAAGTAATAATAGACAGAAGAAGGAGAAAAGAGAGCACTCGAACCTTTGCTAATGTTTTTACTGGAATGCGAGTTTTATTTGATTATTGCAAAGTAAACAAGGGCTATCTGCCTAAGAGGGGGGATGGCTTTGTGGAGAACTTTCTAAGGCAATCTAGCTGGTATACACGTTACAGATGAGGAAAACCACGAAAAACGCGCATGCAGCCAGCCGTTCGCCTGGACTCGAACCCGGAACTGAACTACCAGTGCTTAGCGACTTAACCGCTTGGCTCCTGGTGGGCGCTGTAGTTTTCGAGATCTCAGGGGGTAATTTCCTCAATAAACTGTCACATAATCGACATTTTTGCAGTAGACTTTTTGAAAAGCACGTGTACCTAGGTACTGAATACTTTTGTTGATCAAATTCTTTACTTTTGCTTTTTAATGTCAATATGTCAAGAAAATGGAATGGAAAACAAAAGAACTTTTCATTTACTGTAATAACATAAAAACTTTACGGCCATTGTAGCGTATAGATTTATTTATTAACATAAATTGGAACTTACATATCTGTTTTGGGCAGTCAGGTTATTATAATTTCTTTTTGTAATTTTGCAAACGAAGGAATTGGATTTTCGGTAAATTTTTGAAACTAGTCGATAACTCTGCAAAAGCACGTGTCATTGTGCTTTTTTATTGCTGCGGGGTATTTCAAATAGAAATTTCAAAGCTGTATTTTCCTTGAATGTATACTTTCCTCGCGTGAATGTATACTTTCCTCGCAGTCAAAAGTCATATTTTATGTAATCGCAACTTCCTTAAAATTAGTAAATGAATTAGGCTAGCGAAATGTTTGCAGTGATTTTCGCAGACTTTCAGTTTTGTAACCTTTAACTGCTAACTGACCTAATAGCCTTTTAAAACTGATTTCTTATTCCCCTCAGGTGCAGATGGAGTGTAAGGTGGTGCTGGTGGGCGACAGCAAGTGCGGGAAGAGCGCTCTCGTACACAGATTCGCCAATGACAACTTTTTAAGGGTAAGTAGTATATCTTTCGGATTCTTAGAATAAGAGGAAAACATCTTGTCAACTTTTTAACGCTAAACACGTTTCTGTCTGTTTTATTGAATTTAAACGAGAAGTCTGAAGGGAGATGACCCCTTTTAAGCAATAATACTCCTACATATATGTGATAAAAGCTTGAAGCACATTTTTGGAATTTTTACGAGGTAAAAAGATAGGTCTTCATGTTATGAGAAAGTGATCTCTTTTCCAAATAAGGGTAAATAACGTGGTAAAAGGTTTAGAAATTTTTGTAGCTAGAATCCCTGATATGCGTTGGATATTTATTAGAACATTGGGTAGATGTCCTTTGCAGGTTTTTATATAGATAAAAAAAACCTGTATTTTATCATACAGAATAAAATTTTAAATAAATTATTGCTCGTTCAGTAGAACAGTGAGAGAGACTAAGATGATGTATAACTGGTACTATAATTTCTGCATATGATTGTTCTTTTCAGTCTAAATATTCATTGAAACATCTTGGCTGTTTTCATAAAGTGAATTCTTCTCTGTAAGTATGGTAGAACCTCTTAAATATGCTAATTAACTAACACAATAGCCTATCCGGAAATAAATAAAATCCAATTAAATAGACTATTTTTCTTTAAAATTCAAATATATATATATAATTTAAGTATGTGAATCTTATTTTTTCGTTTCTTGTATTTTTAAGGAAAGAAACTCCTAAGCAGTTAAAAAGGAAAATGTTTAATTTCTCAAAACAAAATTAAGAACATACTTTTTGACAAACCCCTTTCAGTACTCTCCAATACTTATTCCTTTTCAGCAGTATATGAATTTAGACCAAACAGAAAATATCACACTTTATGCCCTCAGACTGACACCTTTATGAAATAAAAAATTAATGTTTAATTCACAAATGAGCACTTACTATTGATAAACAATAATTCATGGCGTATAAACAAAGAATGGTAGGCTTGCATATCATCCATAATTGTTTCTGCGTAAACTTATCGAAGATTGTATTTATTATCTTTTCATGTTGCTTAAATCGATGAAAATATTTAAACTTCCTAAATAAGTTAACGTGAATCTTAATTGATTGGATATAGATTTTACTGAATTAGATGCAGTAAACCGCTGTTACTTATAATTAAAGAAATATGTGTGCACATAAAAATGAATTTGTACGTACGGAAAATAAAAGTTTTATATAGAAGTCAATAAATATTACATATTTATGGGAGAGACCCTCTGACCAGCCCCTACGGTTTCTCAGAATTGAAGCTGAAGCTTAACAGTTAGCTAGATTCAACAATACCTCTATCACCTGTGGTACTAGAGAGCTGCTGGCCTAGCTTCTACAGTACCTGTAGAACGCTTTTGCCTTTTGAAATGTCTGAAGTTTTGGTTTATTTGATTAAGGCAAAGCACTCGAGGGCTATCTTCCTAGAGAGATGCCTTCATGGAGGACTTCCTAATGAACTTTGACTCGTGTACCCGTTACATATAGGGAAAGCTACGAAAATGCCCTTGCAGCAAACCCGTTTGCAGGATTCGAACCTCGGACAGAACTAACTACCTGTGTTCAGCGACTTTACCGCTCGTCCGAAAAGCCGAAATGTCTAAAGACTCAGTTTTATTTGTGCACCTTCGTTCGCTTACTCCCCGAATAGCAGCCACTGGATGCTAACAGTTCAATCTAGGTTCATGAACCCACCAAGCGTTAACTGCATGGCGTTCGTTTCTTATGTGCAACATAAATATAATCATTTCGCTTAATACCTTCATGAAAATACTTGTTTGTCTCCCTTTCTATGTTTCATTGTTTGTCCATCTCTCTCTTTCTTTCTATCAGTTCACTAAACTCTGATAGTTCGATTGAATTATAATTCTGGCAAACGGCTTGACCGTATAAGTATTTCCGTAAACTTCGCTGTCCTCCACCAGCTGAACGGTAAAGTAGCTGAACACTGGTAGTTCGGTCCGGAGCTCGAAATTCTTGCCGAACGGGCTGGCTGCATAGGAGGTTTCGTGCTTTTCCGCATGTGTAACGTGTATACGAGCCAATTTCCATTGGAAAACCCTCCACGAAGGCATCCCCTCTCCTTAAGCAGATAGCCCTCGAGTACTTTACCGTAATTAAATAAACCAAACCGTGATTTTCTTCGTGTGTTACGTGGATAGAATCGATTTCCTTTAAAAGACCATCACGAAGTCACTTACCCTAAGTAGATAGCCCTAGCGTGCTTTGTCATAATCATAGTTCTTAAAGAATATCATCAGCATTAAAAGTGTGTTGTTCTCTTTCAGAAAATTACTTCACGATTTTTTCTGTTGTTCTGTTTCAGGAAAATAACTTCACGATTTTTTCAATCTAGAAACAAAAATTAGATTTTCTCTTTTTGACATAATCGCATCGTTTGACAGCGGTATTTGTTTTTAAGAGTATAAAGGTTAATATTGTGTTAAGTGTTCGTTTCCGGAATGTGGCAATCCGGAAATTTGCAAAAGTCAAGTCACCATGTTTCCCGAGCTTTTGTTATCAAGGAATGTTTGATAAAGGAGTCATAGGTAGATGATTCTGCATGATGATTACTCGGAGCTATTGGAGTAAAATTAAGTAATGCTTATGTGGTACTGCAATATTTAACTCTTAAATTACAAATTCCAATCTTAATTTCATATTTAGCAAAAAGTTTGGAATTCATAGTTAAATAATTTATTTCTACAAAGTCGAAGCAATTAAAGCATTGCTTTCTGATTAAAAAGCGAAAGTAAACTATTATCTATAAAATAAGAAAGGAAGGAGCCGATGTTATTTTTGCTTGAAATAAAATGCCAAATAGAATAATTATTTCTTTTGCTGTATATATAAGAACAGCAAATGACAACAGAATATAGCTAAAATATAAAACTTTCATTAAGACTTTTAATAAGCAAAATACTGAACTCTTTTGTAAAAAAAAAAAACAAAATTTGAATATTTTGCGATTGTTTAGTGTACGTAAAGGTTTCTTGTCAATTTTCAGATTTTTTTTTTCTTATATAACTAAAACTTTAAAATTTAGATTCAACTTTTAATATCAACTGATCAAAATAGTAAACAACTCAGAGTTGTTTTCTTGCTTTTTATTTTTCTGGAGACCAAATTTTGTACAAACGAAAGCCAGTTGTAGGTACGCTAGTTTTAGCGAATATAAAAGAATATGATTTAGAAAAATCAATCAAAAATTATTTAAAGGTACATTTATTTTACTCAAATTATCTTCGTAAATGGTTTCGCAAATAGAATAACACCAAGTAAGTGGAGATAACGCAAAAAAAAAATTCAAATATTGTTTTGAATGTATTTCTGTAAAATATAAATTTATACACAGGTTAATGAGTTTAATTGCATAACACTTCTTGATGGGATTACTGTGTATTCATTAGAAGCAACAGTTCATGGAAATCAGTTTTCAGCTGCTCTCAGAAATATAAAATATGCACTATATGTCTGTGCATTTATATACTGTTGTTGAAGAGCAAGAAAATAAGATTAATTAGAAAGTTCACGGACAGCAATATTCAAACTTTATTTTCAAGGGCCACTTGCAGTTTGCGGGCATGCAGCTAGCCTCTCCCTTTTCTGCACTATTATGAACATTCAATATTTTAAAATGCAGAGTTGCTCTGTTGAGTGTATTTCAGAACCAATGGTCAACAGCCACGGAATTTTAGGGGTTTCTTTATGGATTTAATTCTCGGTGATTGTGCATACCATTTATTTGAGTGTTTTCATATTTCGCATTCATAATGTAAGTGGGATTTATATACAGTACAAAGTATGTAATCCGGACGTCCATTATCCGGAATGATCTATAATCCGGACCTCAAAGCTACAAACTTTATGCGCATGCGTAAACTCAATGCGTTTACGCATGCGCGTTTAATGTATAACGGACGGTATAAGCTAGGCTAAAACTATCTAAGGCATTTCAGTTAATGTTGCAGATTGCGCTGTTCCTTAATCTTCTAATTGGATCCGGCTTATTATTTTTTGCAGACTGTTAGAACAATTTTATAAAAATTAAGCTTGAACTTTCGATTATGTCAAAAAGAGTTTCCGATTCTGGAGCTGCGAAAGGATCTACAAAGCGAAAGCATGTTTCGATGTCCATTAAACAAAAAGTGGAATTGCTGCAAAAAATGGATAAAGGCCTATCCGTCTCAAAATTCTGCGAAAAGTATGGCATTGGAAAGTCCACTGTATATGACACACAATAAAGAAACTTTTTGAATTTTTTATGGAAGCATCTTAAACAACTTACATTGAAAGAAATGTTTAATAAAGTAAACAAATAAATATTAAGTTTTTTATTTTTTATACCCTTTAGATGATAATTGTTCTTTATTTCATAAATTACGATTTCATATCTTTAATTGAATAATTTCTGCATGCCGTCTTACCAGATTTAAATTGATGATCTATAATCCAGAAAAACCCCTAATCCGGAATCGCCGATGTCCCGACGAGGCCGGATTATAGACTTTGTACTGTTACTATACGTAATAAATTTAGTTACTGTTGTTTATGGAATTTACTCAGTTTTTCTGCATTAATTAATTAATTTATTTTTACCCATTTGCTTTTTCTTTTCCATATGTTATAATTTTTATTATTCTGAAATTTCTGATGTTCATTGTCTAAAATAAATATTGTGTATTAATTATTATAATTTTATTGCTTGCTGTTCGTTTTTCATCTCTCTCTTCATTAAAATTTTGAAAATACCTTCATTCATAATTTTATTTTATTCGGGCACAGCCAAGCAAAATATTTCTTGCTTGTGCTTTTTGACTATCTTAATAGTCCTAGAATCGCAACCATAAATAATAAGCATCATAAAGAATATAGAGTTTTGTTCTCTTAGGTAGCATAAACTACGAGAACTCTACAAAGACTTAAGGAACTTTTCGCTATGTCTTGGAAATTACCACAGATCTGTATAAGATGTAAAGGCCCTTTTATTTTTTATTTAACTCCGATAAAGTGGATAGAAGGCAGGTCTTGTGCTTACAGAACCAACTAGCATTTACGGTGTAAATCAAAAAGTAAGAGAATTGAAACTAAACTTAGTTAGTTGTAAGTTAGCCCCAACGGCTACAAAGGCAGAAACTCACAAGTTGGCTCGAAAACCTATGCAACGCCACAGATATACTACTCTCAAGAGAATCAAATAGCAGCTTGGCCTTCAACAAGCGGAGCACGCTCAAATTCTGCTATCTAAAACCTTCCTTTAAATACTATCTCTATTCTATCTCATTTAAATGAGCGCGAACTAGAAATTAGCATTCTGGGAGGAAAAGGAAATTAACATAAAGTAGTTGCTTAATGAAACCAAATGTATGTTCTACTAGAGTTTTCGCATTAGTACAGTTTTGAGATTTTTAAATCAGTTTATAATAAAAATAACGAGCAAAAGTCCCTTCTTGCTAGAATATTAATTATATTTGCGTAAAAAATATGTATATAAATGGAAACCATAATGACACAATACGCGTTAAATAACGGACTAGTGAATCTCGGTGTTTGCTTGGTTTTAATTTGTTGTTTTAACTCGTCTCTCATTCTTTTGTGGCATGAAATAAAAGGTCCTGAATTATTATGCCACAGGCATTCTTCGAGTGAAGCTTAAACATCATATACTGCCTAACAATGAAAATCTGCAGTATTTGTCACCATAATACGAAGCAGTTTCAGAATGATCGTATAATCTTGGGGATACCTACTGGAAAACATGTCTTTAGAATGAACATACAGAGAACGGAAATTTAAGCTTTTTTGAAATGCAAATAATCCGAGATCAGTGAAATTGCTTACACTTCCACAAGTTTGAAACGTTAAATAAACCGATTATGCGTATAATTTGGAACTCGGAATAAATTATATAAATTAGATCTTGTTAGCATAAATCTCCTTGACTGTGAAGCTTTGTTTTCTATTATTTTTAATTTTGGTGATCTAACTACTGAAAATGTGACGTGTTTGCATATTGACATAAACACAAAAACATCTTGAATAATGTATTTGCCGTTTTTAAATTTAAATTCATTTTCTCTTGTTGAATTGTAACAGATGTAGCACAAAAATCTATTACTAAATTACATTGTCTGTTCTGTAAACAGATTGCATACAAGTTACGGCTTCAAATAATCAGGTTTGGAATATTCCATAAAATTAGTTGCGATGTCGGTATAAAATAAATGTTGTATGAAATGAGGTGGAGTCGCACACTTTTTAGAGGATTTAGCTTTGCCTTAACAATGTCTCCTTGGAATTTTCTTTTTAGCTGTAGCTATACTTTTGAAAGTATAAATTATCGTCTGCTACTTGACGATTTTGTTTTCAGAGAAAATGGTGCTTTTAAAAAAGAAATGAACGGAAGGCTATGTATGTGCTCCTTCGAAAAAAATTATTCGTATCTAGTATTAAAAAACGCTTCGAAAGACATGGGTTTTCGATATCTAATGCTACGATGGATAATATTGTCAACAAGAAAGGAAAAAAAGCGTCAAAGTAATGGCTCCAAGTGAAAAAATAGTTCCAAATACATAACAAAGGTAAAAAAACGGAATATTGGCGAAAAAACATAATGTGCATCGTCTTTCTCTACGACATATCGCCAAACGCAGAATGCGCTGCAGAATTCTTTATGGGAAACATTTATCCGGACAAAAATGGGAAAATGTTGCCCAATAGACGACTCTTGTTTGTACTTAAATGACTGGAATAAAAAGAGTTCCATTTATTATCATCAAAGAGAGAAAAAAATAACTTAAAACATGGTTCAGAGAATCTTAAGAAAGATATTGTTGCTGGTTTTTCAGATAACGTTAAATTGAAAGTAAAAAGAGAGGGAGAAGGGGAATGTTAAGATCAACTCCACATATTATCAGGAAATTATTTTATATCCAGTTTTCAAATATTAAATATCTTCCCACAGTGCCTTCAATCAGTAGAACTACACAAAGCAAGCAGCCGCATGTCACTCACAATCTATTGTTAATTTCCTGGAAAAGTGTCAAAGCCATACTCATCGCTCATATCCCTATTAAATCTCCTAAATATACCCATGGATTTTCCGCTTTTGGACTTTCAAAAAGCGGATTGTCCAAACGTCGACCTACGGACCTTCCTTGGACTTTGGAAAGCTGTTCAAGAGGAATGAGATAAAATACCTCTTCCGATACTACAAAAAAGCTTTATTTTATTGCCCTTGGAAATTACGGTGTAGAAAGACAGTGAAGAATAGGAGTTATCAAATAGAACATTTAGGGCACAAAATTTTCGGTAAACTGTTTCAGTAAGTACAATGAAAAATCGTCTAAAAATGTGCAACAGCCTCTATATACGATGGATTGTAAAACGTGTTCGTATACAGCGCGATTAAATTAGTTAATTCTTCTACCAATAATTATGTTCTTATTTGGCATTCAGACGCACTAGGTAAGAATTGGATATGGTTCCAAGTTAAATGTCCACCCTGATTAGATTTATAATAGTTTGTTTAAATTATTTCATGTATGTTTTCTGAAATGGTACTTCTTCTTCTCATATAGTGGGACATAAGGGATGCATAGTATTAATATATTATTTCCATTTTGTCTGCTTTAATTATATTAAATTTTCAACGATTCGATTTATGCCAATAAAAATCAATTTGCTTCTTTTCATTCTTTGTAATCATTAAATGCAAATAAATGTTTATTAAGTATTATCTTTAATTCTTCAAGTCAAAATTATCTTAAGCTGGCTAAGTCAAAAGGGAAATACCTCATGTCTCAAAAATAGATAAGCATCCCAAAAAAGCGTCGCGGCGTCTGTTTCTTTAAGAGTTAGACGGCTGGCGGGCAATTACTTGGCTTATCAAAACTTCACGTATCGACAGGATGCCTCTTGGCACTCGAGCAACATGTGTTCGAAAAACAATACTTGTCTACAAAAGTGGCGCCATAATAGCAACCAAGTTTCTAAACTTCTCTAAAAGAGTATTTCCTCACAGTTTGTGGGATGAAATTTATCTTATACGGTAACGGTGATTACAGCAAATTACGATGATCCGATGTTTCATCAGATGTTTATCTAATGAAACAATTAATCTTTATTTCATCTCATGGCCCATTAGGCGACTATAATTACCAGTTGTAGGTAGTAATCTATATGTTCTTGCTAAAGTCTTAACGGTATCTCATGCAAATATTTTCTTTGAAGATTTAAAGTAGTACCATGACCAAACGTAGTATACAGTACTTTATTTTTGACGACAATTTTGAAATTATTTTAATATTTAGAATGCGAGCCTTACTTAAAAATTTATGGTGTTAATATCAATACGATTTTCTTTTGTGAAACACGAGAAACAAATAAAATATAACAGCTATTAACATGATCTACTATAACGCTTTCTGCCTAATTTTAGTGGATGCCATGATTTATAATGCGAACGCCATTTAATCATTGAAAGCTCGTTGTATAAACTGTTAAGCTTCAAACACTTTTTTTTTCCTTTTGTTCTGTAGGCGCGCCATATAAAAAAGCGCTTCACGTGATAGTTATTCCGCTGAATAATGAAGAAAATGCCTCATAAGCAAACTCTCATGAAAGATGGCGGGATTCAAACGATACCCGAATAGTCAGTGAAAGCCGCCCGGGGTCCGGACCCTGCTCTCACCTGTCACCTGACCTGTTATCTGAGGGTTATATTCCCCGGGTATCGTTACAGACGAGGAGTTTGTGAAAAATAGTCACATAAAATGTTTAGTTATGTTAGGTTAGCTTAATTGATTAAGGAAAGCAACTCGAAGTCTATCCGCCTAGAGAGCGGATGCCTTCTTGAAAGATTTCATAAGACAAACTGGCTCGTATCCACAATGGAAAATCACACAAGGGGAAAGTCGCAAAAAAACGACTATGCAGCCAAGCCCGTTTGCCAGGGATTCAATACCACCTAAAAGAAAAACCAGGGAAAATTACGGTATAAGGAAGGATTTTCTATCTTATTTGTTTGAACTTCAACATCAGTTCAGCTGTTGTAAGGATTTTAAAAATAAGTAACAGATTTGCAATCGAAGCCGTAATATAGGAACCTAGTTAATTACGAAATAAAACTGTGTATGAATCAACACCACTTCTGCTCATCTCCATTATATCATCTGATGTATGATTGCAAAGCGATTTTTCTTATTCGGAAAATTCATTTGAACGTTGGTCGTTTGAGTAAAGATCGTGTTATACCTCGTGTAAGAAACTCCGATCAGCCCGTGTCCGAATTCGAGCGTGAACTATCGGGACTGCAGTTTTTTGTTCCTCGTCATTTCTGATGGTGTTGGTCAGGATCCTATGACTGCCAGGCGAATATAGAATCAATTGGTACAAAAAAGCAATATTGAATGCAGTGCAGAATCTTACTGACCCGAGCCATTCGTACCCTGAGTGAGGAGCTTGGCCTGTGTGCAGGATCCACACAGATAGTGCGACGACGTGTGCAGAAGCATGGTTTATCTGTACAACGACCATTGTTGCGGCTCCACTTGACACATCAGCAGGGACAGGCATTCCTACAGTGGTGCAACAAACGTTGACACTTGACAAAAAAATGACACTACTCCATCTCTGCGCATAACATCATGAGGACGTAGCTGTGTCCGAATACACCGAGCAGAATGGACTTCTTCCACGATATAGACGGTTTTCGAGTGCTGCTCTGGCACGTTCTTCCGATCTCTGCCTCATTGAGAATATCTGGTCATAGGCTGCCAAGAGCTTTGCACGAAGCCACTCAACAGCCACTACAATTGATGAATTCTGGCATAGAAGGAAAACCGCATGTAACGAAGTTACGTGTATCGTCATCCAAGCTCAATGCGACTCCATGCTCTGCCGGATTCCAGCCGTTGTTGCTTTCAGAGGTGGCAGCTGTATGTACTGAATTCTGCACACTGTTTACCTTCAGACTGAATCATTTTTTCCTTCTATTATATTCTATATCTACAATAAATAAGATTCTACAATTTGCTTTCCTTCCTGGCATTGCAATTTAAATGGCCAGCAGCTGTATAAGCATTCGACTAAACAACAAAAAAGTTCTATTATCACTTGGATAGATTCATCTGAGTATGAACAGTATAGATGTTTTAAATCCATAAAAAGTGGAATTTTTTATATAACTATCTTATCTTCAAAATAATATAGTTTTTATAAAGCATTATTTTCTAAAATGGGACCAAATGCTCACAATACACCATTTCAAAAAGAATGCAATGATTTTGCTTGTTATTGAGAGAAGACATTGATACAAAAGACTGTCTAACTAAGAGGGAGAGCAACAAACCAGAGATTTATTAATGGATATGACGTCCCTTACTAACTGCACTGGTTGAGACGCACAGTCTGTCGATAGTAAACACCAGATTATCTAACAGTTCTTGGGGTAAGAGTTTCCATTCTTCAAGGACCATCTGTTTCAGTTGTCTGGTGTTCTCCAGAGGGTAAGATAGTGTGCCGCTAGGTGTCACACCAAAGTTCCCCACACATGTTCAATGTGATTTCAATCAGAGGAGGACGCTGGCCATTCTGTTGATATCTTCTCTTTTCAGGAGCTCCTCCACAACATTGTGTGGCCATGCAATGCCATCCATAAAAACAAATTCGGGACGAGTGGCATCACGGAAAAGACGCATGTGAAGGAGAATAACTTCATAACAGTAAGGATCTTCGATAAGGGAACCTCTGTGGAAAATGTGGAGCTCTGTCCCTCCGCTCATCATAATACCTCTGCATACAAGCACCTCAGGACTACTCCATGGTCTTTTCCCCTGATGTTAATGGGATGAAAGCGTGCACCTACCTCTCTCCATGTCAAATGGCGCCTAGAATCATTTGTCAGACTAAATTAACTCTCATCGTTTAAGAGGACGTGTTCCATTGAGGTGTCCAGTCTTTGTGTTTTCTACACCACTGTAAAGCGTACTGCGGGTGGATTGCTTTTATCGGTATGCAGTGTTCAGGATGACAGGCGAATACACCATCTTCATGAAGTCGTCTGGCCATAATAAACCACGATATCTATCTTCCAGTTGCCTTGCGCAACTATTAAGCAATGTTACCCGCTGCCTGCTTTCAATCCCTTTTCGCTTGTAGGATGTTATATCGGTCATCAGAAACCTTGCTTTTATTCACCGACTCCCACCAACCTTTCCCTATACTGTCGTCTGGAAGACTTTAGAAGCTCGTGAAGCAACACTTTTATCTCTTTCAAACGTTTGAGCTACAGACATCAAACTACGCCCTTCCTCAAGCCTGCCAATCATTATATCACGTTGTAAAGACGCCCTGGTGTTTTCTTGAGCCACACTGCACGTATAGTCTCTTTCACTTGCAGAAGAATGCCTGGAAATGGGACTTCCTTTCTTTGTAAGTTACCGTGCGCTGCACGTCCTGACTCTTCACATTTGTGCGCCCTGCCGTAACCTTTGACATCATAATGCAGATATTGCATATGCATCACATTTCTAATGAGTTGGCTTTTTATTGTACTGATTGCAAAAAAGCCCTTTTCTGCAGTTGCGTAGTTGTATGTTGGAAAAAATTTTGTTGCTTGAATTTCATACACTTGCGTGTAATAAATATGTCTAAATATGTAATGTAAACAGAATACGAGAAGTTTATCCCAAAACAGAATTGAATGATTGGAATATTAGTTTTGGGGAAATTCATTTTTATCTCTCTCCTCATATCTGTTATATTATCGGAATATCAACATTTTCAGATGATGTTACGAAATTATAAACTTTCTTATCAAATGTCTCGAGATTACTAAAAGCAAAGCTTTTCAGCTTCTGCAAACTAAGATTGCAGTTTTTTTCTTTATAAAATAGCTTTTTACTTGAATATTTCTTTCCATCACGGGTTTTTCCATTAGTTTTTTTCAGCATGTATTAATTTAAGAAACTTCTGATTTACAGGAAAAATGTAAAATGCATGCCTAAATTAGAAAATATAAAAATGAATTGACTTGAAATTGGCAAGTCCTTTGAAATGCACTATCTAATAATATTAATGTGTGCTTTTAATGTGCTGTGCTTATCATTTAAATCAACTCTTCAAAAATACTATACACAGTGTATTTGTCCCCTCTTGTTTTTCAAGCAGAAAAATTAATATCGGTATAATATATATTTTTTAAACAAGGAAAAGGAATAAATACACTTAGTTATTTAGTCAAAGAATTATATGCAAAATTTAAAAACTCTGAAAGTAGTAAAAGGTTAAGCCTTAATTTCAATAGAGGACAATTTTGATATATCTTATTTGATATCAATATTAATTCTTATCCTCTGCAATGTATGTTCAAATGTTAATGTTGTAAAGTATTTTCTCCTTGCTTTCCGCGTGCCTTCCTGGTGTAACTGGAAACACGCTCGACTCGTATTCCGGACGTCTGGAGATCGAATCCCGGCGAGAGCATTGCGGATTTCTTTGATTTCTTGACTTTGAAAAATTCCAAATGGCGCTACAAGTTGAGCCCGTTCTAAAAGATAATGAACGATAATTCGTCACCACCAGGATCTGGTGATCGGGTCCTTAATCCTCAACTTTGGTTATAGTGTACAAGTTCCCTAGATCAACGGAATGCATGCGTAAATGAATAAACCAGACTTGGCTTTACCCCTGTAAAGATTACCTTTTGGATATACACAGACCAAGTTAGACCATTTCCATTTGCCGTTGCTGTGCCATTTGGGCAAACCGTTTCCATTTGGCATTGCTGTGCCATTTGGCGAGACCGTTTCCATTTGGCGTTGCTGTGCTGTCTCGAAGCTTTACTTCTCCTTACAGATTCTTTGTTGGAAGCACGCTCAACTCGTTTTCGGGAGGTCCTGAGTTCGAATCCCGACGGGGTCGGGTTCCTTTGATTTTCTGACTTCAAAAAAATTCTAAAAGACATATACAATGTAATTATCGTATTTTGATTTAATGCATTTAGAAAAACGGTTTCGCGAACTGTTACTTTAAAATTTTTGAAAACTTAAGCATGTATTCAATTTTGTATACTTTTATTTTAATATGATGTATTAGCGGTAGTTCCTTTTCTAATTCTAGTTCTTCTGTATTTCACAATTCCGTTTCATGTTTGTGATTTCGGTTGAGTATTGTAATTGATACTTTACTTTTAATGCGGTGCTTCAACAAACTTTACCTTTGTTAAATCCTGTTATTGGACATTTACACTACAAAATTTCCAATAACGGATTTATTTCTCATAGAAGTTACTTTTCCTCTGACTTCTTCTGGTAGGATCAAACAGTTTTCCTTAAAATTTGATTTAAAAATTAAACTAGGCATATTTGAATTCTTACTGCGCTTGAGATAAGTGCAAAACATTTTGTAGCGAAAAAATTGCAGAGATGTTTTATAGCATGTTTTTTGATTTATCTAAATAATTGTATTTTTTACAGGTATATACACCGACAGATTTCGAAAGGTGTTCTGTTGATCATATAGTCGGCGACTATCAAGTGCAGCTTGCGCTCTGGGATACATCAGGTATGACATTTTACTTTTTTACTAATTTTCTAATCTTTACCTTTTTACACTGTTTGACAATAATATGCTTGCAGAAATCAGCTATAGAGGGGAAAATTGATTAATGAAAATATGAGG
The DNA here is from genome assembly GCF_044657685.1 of Stegodyphus dumicola. Taxonomy (NCBI): domain Eukaryota; kingdom Metazoa; phylum Arthropoda; class Arachnida; order Araneae; family Eresidae; genus Stegodyphus; species Stegodyphus dumicola. The sequence goes on from NC_140777.1 coordinate 137,522,144, forward strand.
AAAAAATTCATTAAGAATTACAGTATTCAAACTTCCAGCGCATAAATTTTCTGCCAAATAGTTCAGTTATAACAAGTCTTGGTATTATTCCCTTTTAAGGACCGTAAAAAATCTCCAAACTACTGTTGATGCCAGTGCTGCCAAAAATAATTGCGGCAACCCTAACGCAAGAAAGAAGTATAATATTAAATAACTATCTAAATATTATTGTTTTAATTTAGATGAAAGGTTAATTTCATATAATACTTTTTTATTATTATAATTTATATAAAAAAGGCTAAACATAACTGAATGGATTCCTGCATCGCTATTTCGCTACCGAGTTATCGCTGAAGCATAATTTCATCTCGTTGGTCGTTTAAACATAATTTTCTATAATGAATGATGCCTTTTCTTAGAAAAAATTCTATTGCAGACTTTTCGTCATGGGCAATTTCCAAATTGTTAAATCCATAGGATATCAAAAAGGATTTAAAATTTAAAAAAAAAAAAAAAAAAAAAAAAAAAAAAAAAAAGGATTTAAAAATTAAACTAGTATGTCAGTGGCGTCTTAAGAAATATAGAACTATCTAAACTTACGCAATTTAAAATCAGCGCTTACGTTAGATTTGGCGCGCTGTTCAATGGGTACGTTTTGCTAGATTTGGCGCTTTTACACATACATTTTCGCTGCAGTTCTTTTACGGTCTTCAAAACGGAGTAGTACCCAAGTCTTAGAGACTAGTATTTCCCTTAGCTATACTTTCATGATTTACTTTCTAAGAAGAATCAAGCGCATTCCACATGGAAAATTTTCCCATCTGTGGCTGAGTGGAGGAGACAGCTGAATATTAAGATTTAAGTTAAAATCTTGGCGAATCGGCTGGTTGTGTGGGAATTTTTGTGGTTTTCCAAATGGGTAACATGAATATGAGCACATTCCTGTTCAAAAATCCTCCTTGAAAGAATCTAATGTCGATAGTTCCTTTCGCTTTGCCATAGTCAAATAATCCATGATTCATTCCTTCGTAGCCAGAACTAGTAGATGTCAGGCATTAGAATAAGCAGTGTTAATTAATATCATGCATTGCTCTACTGAATTGATCGACGAATGATAGCTAAAGAGAATCCAAGTATTACTGTTTGCTAACAGCCAAATGCTAATTTTTTTTTTTTTTTTTTTTTTTTTTTTTTTTTTTTTTTTTTTTTTTTAATTTTGCGTAATTGGGTTGTATGGCGACGTATCGATTCGTAGAGATTTTGAAGTCGCGGAGGAGGAAATCCATATGGGCTGAGTCAATCAGTAAATACTTAGTATGTTTTTTTCAAATACAGATGTGCAGTGAAAAATTTCAGATGGTTTAGTTTTCAATTCAGCTAAGGATTAAAATAAGGATTGTTCTGTGGAATATGGTAAAACACACAAGGTCTATCTAAGAGAAAGGTTGTGTTTGTGAAGGAGTTTTAATGGGAAACCGGGTCACATTCTTTTTAAACACCAGCGAAAAACTCATTTGGCACAGCCTGTTTGCTAAGAATTCGAATATGGAAGGAATTAATAAACGACCTTATCCACTTGGACAGTGATGGGCTTTCAAAAGAATTAAAAGTCACCTGTTTTTATATTTATCTGTTAAGATTACATGTAATATTAATTTCACTTTAATCTTTTACATGAAATAGGTTTAGAATTCCCCCCCCCCCCCGAAAAAAAAAGAAAAGAAACTGTCGGTTGGCAAAATGGGCTTTTGAGTTCTACCGAACGAGATCTGCCTGCAAGTAAAAAGATTGTTTCTACTTGCAGGCAAATAAACTTTAAAAAAGTAATGATAACTGCTTAGGAATATTCGGTATGCCTGTTTACATTTGTCCAAACATGCAGGATAAACGACAAAACTGTTTATCATTTCGCTGATTGTCAGTCACTGTTTAATATGTAGTTATATTTCCTCTTATGTACTGAATTTTTTGTAATGAATCCTGGATACTGATCCTCAAATAAAAAGTGTCAAGCACTGGAAAATACCTTCAACACCAAAAGTTGCTGATTACCTACGAGGAATATTGTTTTCAAAAATATATATTGGAGAGTACGAAATTACGAAGTAAAATTTATCAAAAGCTTGATGTGGTTCTCGATTCATACTCTTCTAAAATTTCAGCACGAATTGCGTTCAGCTCTGAAGGTGTGTTTCTTTTGAAATGCAATCTTAGATCTGCTTATCTATTTTCTCAAATAATGCAGCATCCTGTGCAGAGTGTAAACATATCTATTTTACGCAGGCAAGCGTCCCTTATCCCCTTCCTTAAACAGAGCCCTGTCGCTGAACTCTGGTAGTTCGACCTGGTTTCGATTCCAGGTGAACGGTCAGTTGCATAGCAGTTTTCGTGTTTTTCTCCATTTCTCCATTGGATAAAAGCCAGTTTCCCTTAGAAAGCCCTCTACGTGAGCATCCCTCCCTTTAGGTAGATAACTCTAATATGCATTGTCATAATTAATAAACTAGATCAAATCCCTTCCTTAGAGTGGACTTTAATCTGTGGATGAATTTCGGTTGTTCCTTTTCGAAGTGACACCAGCTGATATAGTTTACATACCGAGATATTTTTTTAAAATACTTTAATTTGCTTTTTTATGCCATTTGAGCTGAGAACCTAAAGAGATCAAGTGAACAATGATAGTTCTATCCCGGTTCGAAACCCTACAAACGGGCTCTCTACGTACGTGGCTTTTCCAGTGTGTAACATGGATATGAGCGAGTTTTCCTTAAAAGATCCTCCACGAAGGGAACCCCTTCCCATAGGCAGGTAACCCTAGAGTAGCTTTGCTTAATCTATTAACCTAATCAATTGAATTTAAACTATAAAATTCAACTCAACCGCAATATCTTAAATAATTTTAAAAGAGTACATCTTTAGAATTTCCAATACGCAGTCTCGCGCACTGGAGATAATTTTTTTTCCCCGTACAGTGTTGCCATTCCTCGCTTTGAAATGGTTGAACTTCTTAATCAAAAATTCATAAATGCTTTACAAAATATGAAATCGATAATAAAACAAATTCCAAATTCGAGCTTTCAGATGCCCATATTCGGGTGGAGATGTACGTTATTCAGAATTTGATGTCTCTAAGTACCATTGTTTTATTACAATGCAAGAAACATGCATACATTTATGCAGATTCTTCATTATTTAATTTCTTTAAATATAACACAGGGCAATAATATTTGGTGACAACAATTTGAAAAGTGAAACGGATATTTAAAGCTTTCGATGCAAAATGCCAACACTAAATTAATAGCCCTTTGGGATAATTATAGAATAAAAAATTTTAAAAAGTTGAAAAATTATGATTAAATGATAAATTAAACTCACTTTTAACATGGGAGAATAAATATTAATTAATTACGTTATTCAAAATTGGATGTCTTTAGGTGCCGTTGTTTTATATCACATACATACATTTATGCAGATGCATCATTTGTTTAATTTATTTAAATATAATACAGGGCGATAATATTTGGTAACAACAATTTGAAAAGTGAAACGTCATAAAACGCCAAAACGAAATTAATAGCCCCTCTGGGCTAACGGTCTTTGGGCTAAAAATAAAAACAAAAGAAAGCAAAACATTCAAATGAACTTCGTATACCACGCTGTAGCTGAAAAATCTCAGAGTTAGAAATCTTACACATCGCGATCGTCTTATCACTCTCTCTTCCAAAACTGCTATTTTATGAAATGTATTACTGAGCACCCTACCTACAGACTTCCCATTCTAGTCTTAGTAATATATAAGGGACATAAAACATTATGACTGGTGCTGCTTACAAGCAAACATCCAAGCATAGAGCAGCTATGCAAGAATCGGCAGACTCACCCATCTCTAATGTGAGTACCAATATTTAACTTTCAGTTAATAAGACAGTTTATTTAATTAGATTATCCAAACTATAGTTGAATTATTAGAAACGAATACAAATTTTCTTCTATGAACTTATTTAATATATGAACTTATTTAATAAAATGATTTTTAATGGGTTGAATTTGAAAAGTATAAGTACAGTCTGTCTATCATAAGAAAACCTCTCGCCAGTTAGTCTACATCTGTCTGTTGCCGTAGAAACAAGCCTTGACCCATTTTCCGTAGGGGTGCTTTGAAGACGAATAGCTCTTTTCCCCTCAGCCAACAGTCACCAAACACAAAATAACAATAAAGCAACCCTCGGCTCGCCCTTATTTGAAATATACTAGCCCTGTTGCTATAGCGACCGCCACCCGCCAGACACTGTGACGGGACCTGTTCTTCTCGTAGACAGACAGTATATTGGTCGTAACGTATGCTAAAAAATTGCTTTTGTAAGCAACAAGATGGCCCACAGAATATTATAATTTATAAAAGTGGTCTCCACTTGTTAAAAGTCTGAGAAACGGGGATAATTTATATAGGTGAGGATTATGAGATTTTCTGATGGGTGAAGGGACATTTGAAGTCAAAATTGGCCGAATTGATGATGTTTACATTGTTTTAAAGCTATGCTATGCATTTGCTATGTAGTAATTTATATATTATCTGAACTTTCTCGCTGTTCAAAAAACCGCATGAAATTTCAATCTACATATCATATTCTTTTAATTGTCATTTAAAATGTCTTAAATTTCTTGCCGATCATGTAGAATTCTTTCATGTGTAGGAGATGAAAGGTAATTCAAAATGCATATGTCACAGAATGACCAACGATAAGAATGAGCAAGTCTATGTAATTTACGTTATAAAACTTTTCCAAAATGATCAAACGTTATTTACTTTTTAAGCATCCGTCATTAAAAGTTTTTAAAATTCCTTTTCAGGTTAGTTAAAGAAAAGGAAATTTAAAACTCCTTGCTTCGTTAATTTTAAGTGCATTCTTCCGTTTGCGATCATTTCCACGTGATTCTTGGGAAGTAATTTTTTTAAAACAAATGCTTCATGTATCATCGCGTTCCTTTCATCCTTGGTAACTGTACCAGAAATAGCATCTAGAGTTTCGAATATTGAGCATAAAAACTGAAAGCTGTGCAGCTTCAAGAAAATGGCTTTGCCTAAGTTGAACTGACAAGTAAGTATGTGAGATATGCTGAAGCGTATCATATTCAGATACTAGAACTCGCTGTCGACCGATTACGCATGCGCCATTTCATTTCTTCAGGCTTTTTTTTTTTAAAACTTTTTTTTAAAGTTGTTGTCGCGATCTTGACGTTATTTTTCTGCCGCTGTCGTCCATAAAAAATACCAGATTAGATTGCCATGTGGTAATTTTAAAACCATCGAGTAACTTTATTTAGTCCTGACATATAATAATTCCTTATTGTATGTTAAGTTTTATTTATTTTAATTAACTAGTTATTTTATGTTACGCATCTTTACTGTGACTTCAACTTTTCTGTTTTCCCACCAGAACGCAAATTTTAGTTCACGTATATTTAAATGAGCTAGAAACAAGATAGTATTTAAAGGGTTTAAACCGCAGAGCTGGCTTCCGCCCCGAATATATCTGGGTATACCCATACGGAATTGAGTGCCAACCCAGCAGGGAGATGCCAGAGAGGACCATCCGACGGTAACACAACTCCGTGGACACGGCAAATTTAATGTTCTATTTCTGAAAAAAGAAAGCGGGGGCTCACAACATGGGCACGGTTACGGGGCCCTTTAAGAGTTGCTAACATTCTACTGTCATACTGCATAAATTCAAGTATAATAGGGGATTACAACTGAATATGAAAATACTTACACTGTTGTTGCATTACATATGATTAAAGAGATACAAGTTCATAGATTTACATGTAATTGCAAAGTTAATAATAGACATTCATATGATATTGGTACAATTAATATATATAGAAATTCAAACAATATATAGAGAAATGCTAGTGGTTACCACCAACAGGGCACAGACAGAACAGTGTAGGAGCTTTACGAGTATACATTAGTCGAGAGTTATGTACTGTGTGTTGTAGTTCATGTTCTAGTGCACTCCTCCATATGAAGGTGATGCATTACAATGTAACTACCAGTTGACAATCAGAAGTAGGTAGCCGTGCGATAGCTGATTTCTCTAATTAGTAAAGTTTGATGAATCAATGTTGGTCACTGAGATACTATGTGCCCAGCCAGCAAATGTCTGCCGGTGTGTATACACTGAGCCCTAAGGGCTTTCAAGTGGACCACTATGGTCGTTTCTGCAAATTTGCGCTCCTGTTGCTGGGCTCTGCCCTGTACATTATTACGCATTCATTTATTACAGCCTTGATTTTTAGCTGGTCTTGTCTTAGTCTCTTTGTAGTTTGGAACCATTGCGGCTAGTTAACAGTCATTAGGCTTTTTGAGCCTGTACTGGGCTCTAAGGATGCATGAAAAAAAAAAAAAAGAGATGGTCAGGGTCACCTACCTCACCACATTCGCAGGTCTTTAGCTGGTCTGGTCTTAGTCTCTTTGTAGTTTGGAACCATTGCGGCTAGTAACTGTCATTAGGCTTTTTGAGCCTGTACTGTGCTCTAAGGGTGCATGAAAAGAAGAGATGGTCAGGGTCACCTACCTAACCACATTCGCAGGTGTCTACACATATACAAATCAAAAGCGAAATTTGTACGTGAGGAATGGGCCGTGTCGCGTTAAAAACTGCGTCATAAAATAAATGTGGGACTGTGTATCGGTCTTGACTTTTGGGATAAACTTAAAGACTCGACGTGCCCTGAGCCCATCTCTGTTGCCACTGAGATGGTAATTGTACTTACGTCTGCCTTTTGATGACAGAGATCGGCTTTAATGTGCCTACCTCATTGACGTCAGTGGAGCTGGATGCCTCCTTTGAGTATTTAAAAGGTGGCTATAGATCCTTCAGTGACAGCGTGTTCCGCCTGCTGAAGACGACCACGTTACTAGTTGCTATTCTACGTTAGGAGTTTGTCTTAGGCGTTGCTGTATTCTTGCCAATAGTGCCTGTCAGGCCGGCGCAGGCTTGAGCCAACTTGGGCGTTAATTATTACTGGCTATCCTAAAACTTAGCTGGTTGCATGAGGGTTTTCGTGGTTTTTCTCATGTGTTCTCTTTAGAAAGTTCTCCACAAAGCCATCCCTCCTCTTAACCATATTGCTGTCAAGGCTTTGCCGTAATCAAATAAAGCATTGTGAGCTATGTACTAATCTTTGTTGTTGTTGTTACCAATCTCACTTGTCTGACAAAGGTCAGCACATGACATTCATTCTGGAAAGAGCCTTGAGCACGATATAGGTGATAGCCCGACTTTAGCTTAGTTCCGTTCCTACGTTTGAGAGGGACATCGCCGAGGGGACAGGTTCGAGGGTCCTTCACTCCTCTTCCCCTACCACCAACCTCTCGAAAGGACTTTCGGCTCGCCACATATTTAGAGTGCCATAACCCCGCACAGACACAACATATTTACAAAATTCATGCCTTGTCCAGGATTCGAACCCGGGCCCTTCGGTATGGCAGTCAGAGTCACTAACCTCTATTCCAATGAGGCGGCGTTACAATCTTTTCGGGAAAAAAAAAAAAAGAATTTTGTGCAAGCTTAAAATCATCATAAAACTAGTAGTGTATTACAGAAATTTGTTTCTGTTATTTTCATTTGGAGTTAAGGAATAAGCGAATTTCTACAAATATATCTGAAGAATTTAGCAACAAAATACGCAGCTAAAACTTTTAATTCTTAAAGTTATTATGTGAAAAATTTCCCCCAAATGTGTTTTATTACTACAGTATTCAAGAGTGTGAGTAGGATATCACTGTTTTTTCAGCATTTAACAGCTTATCAGTGATAACGTCATTCCAAAGCAGATGAGTCCACCGTTTGATTAAGGCTGGCATTTCTTTCATGATAGTAGGAATGATGGAGTTTGATGTTGTTTCATGCGATACCTGAAGTTATTAGCCGATACAGGTTTTCTTAAAAGAATTGGCGTTCTTGTGGACACCCTTAAAGCAGCACAACACAAGACAAGGATTTTCTTCACTTCAAGCTCGAGCAAGACGTCTGAGTAAACCGTTTGTTGTTGCTCCAATTATTATATTCTTCAAACAGAGGAGCTTGCGAATTATTATAACTATCCTTTTTTTAGCCCAAAGGGGCAGTTTGCCCAGAAGGGCTATTAATTTCGTTTTGGGATTTTGCGTTGGTTCGCTATAAACGACGTTTCATTTCGCAAATTGTTACCACCAAATATTAGAGCTCTGTTATATTTAAAGAAATTAAGTAATGAAGAATCTGCATGAATGTATGCATGTTTTTTCCGCACTGGGAAAAAAAACCAAAGGTACCTATAAACATCAAATATTGCATAACGGAGTCCTCCACTCGAATATGGGTATCTGGAAGCCCAAATTTGGGATTTGCTTGAATACCTATTTTATAGTTTGTAAAACTTTAACGAATTTTTGGTTAACTCAACGATTTCAAAGCGAGCAATGGCAACAATGTTAAAAAAAAAAAAAAAAAAAAAAAAAAAAAAAAAAAAATCTCCAGCGCGCGAGACTGTGTATTGGAAATTCTAAAGATATGCTCTTTTTAAATTTTGTGATATTGCTATTGAATTGAATTTTATGGTTTAAGTGCGAAGAACTTGATCTTTAATAAAAAAAAGGTAACACACAAAAAGCTGAAAAAAAAAACGCCCCTTTAGGCGTAATATAAAATCTTGAAAGCTTTCAGATTTATATATATATATATAAAGACATAAAGTAAGAAATTTAGAACTGATGTTTCACAAAGACCCAAATTTTAGAAATTCATAATTAATAAATTTCAATTAATCTTATAAATGCAACGAAGAATTTAATAAATGTAAAAAACAAAACTTTTAAGCAATCGATACTCCAATTCAAAGTTTTTTTAAAAAGAAATTTAAATAACATAACAGAAGAAAAATTCAATCACCTTCAATGCCTCTTCATCAGAGGAAAGGAACATTGAAGTCTCTCTTCTACAAAAATCCTTGCTTTATCCTAGTTTGCTACTAGGCATATTTATATATTTTTTTTAAACATTGTTTTGTAATTATATATACATATCGTACATGTGTTATACCAGATGGTCCCCAAAAGAACTGAAAAGTCTAAAATTCTTTTTTCCTGATGGTAAAGGAATTAAAGGATTATTTAGTATATCCCATCCAACCATCCAAGAAAAAAAGCTTAACACATCTTACACGGTTCTAATACGTGCGGTAATGCTCCATTCTAGGGAAAAAAGATGCAGTTGGATTCTTCCGCTTGTTTCTTAGAGGAAATAATAATTAAAAAAAAACCTGGTGCATGTCTAGTTAGACTCTGCTATTAACAACAGCAGAAAAATTTCACCATGATTTTCAGGCACTCTACATATTAATGGTTTTATTTTTATTATCGTCATTTATTTATTGTTTAACGGAGTGAAGATCATTACTTACTATTCATATAATTTCTAATAATTCTATTAGTTTAGAAAATTCTGCAGGGATTCTTTGAAGAAATATGGTCATCTAACGACCACAAAGCGGAAAATAATAATAATAAAATACTCTAACATTTTCTAATTTCACTAAACAATTTTTTCTGTCTTTGAATTTTTGCTCTGGAAATGAGTTTCGGAGGCGCTGGAAATAACGGAACATATTTATTCCAAATATGCGGCTTTTCAATCATTTCCCCTTTCCCGCAGTTCTTTTTTTTTTCTTTTTTCCTGCTCTCAACAAGAGCAGGGAAGAGACCTACGAAACGCGCGTGAGAACGAGGGGTAACCCCGTTTCACATTCTTGGGATTCCATTCGTGCTCGAGGGGGCTTCTGTTTTGCGTAAGTAAACTTTTCTTCCGAGTACCCCTCCTAGGAGGGGTGCCTGAAATATTTCGGCAAATCATACCCATTATTTTATGTACTTACTAGACGGCTCTGTGTATCGGTCTGAGGGAGCGATTCTATTCATGGAGGGACTGCAATGTCTGTCTGGTTGCCTCCTTCTGAAGTAGTTACATTCAACTCTCAGAACTATTGAGCTGTCGCGGCAATTTTACTCAAAGCTTGAGTTCTAAAATGCCAATTAGTATTTCAAAAGGAACTGAATGTAAAAGAAGGTGAATAAAAATAATATCATTTATAGGTTTTTAAAAGGAATTTCACCTAAATTGCTAAATATGACATTTATTCAGTTTAAAAATATGTTACGCAGAAGAAGTAGCTAAAAAAATGGGTGAAACTTGTAAATGCTGTTGTGGTTCCGAGGAAAATATGCGTACCAATTATTCTATATTGTAAATTTAATCTTATTCCAAATGTTGAGATGTTCGTCAACTTTACGATTGTTTTATGTGTTGATAAACCCATGAGTTGAAAGTGCGTCTAATATAAATAATTTACTAAACACTAACGCTTTCGTTTGCCTTTAAACCTAGCTTGTAATGCTTGAAATAACTTCGCTGAATCTTCTGCTCTTGTTTGAGGGTATGTTTAAGCATGATGGTTCGATAAGTTAGTTGCATTAAACTCGATGAAACTCAGAAGAATTTACATTTGCATACAGAAGGAAGGAAAATTACCGTTAAAAAGTTTTGAATGTAAGCAAGCAGATTATTAAGTATTGTGCTAATAATGTAACTAAGCATAGTTTAACCGTACTTATCATTAAGATGCATAGCTAAAAGCGTATTTATGATTAAGGAATATCTAAAGAAATCAACTGTAACTATGTATGGCAAAAATGCTATTATATATAATAAACGTTATTATCTGTTTTACTGAGGAGACTCAAATTAACTGATAGGGAAGCACTGAAGCATCAAACATTTCATCACTTAACAAATATAATGCTACTCAGGAAGGTATCAGACTTTGAATGTCTTAATTTGTTATTCTTTTCATGACGCATTTATCTATAGCAAACAGGAGCATACTGTTTATAATGGTAAGTGACGCTGACTACCTTATCGTGGGACCCGTGTTCAGATACCAGAGAATCCGTGGAGAACGTATAGCGTTTGTGTGGCATCGAAGACACATAAAATACCGGCGAGGCGAAAATTATCTCGAGTGGTCTGGTGGTAGGAAAAGAAGGTTGGAAGACCTACGGTTGCTTCATCAAACTTGGGCGGAATTGAACAGGACGATATTCGTGAGACTATTTGGAGAAGTTCTGATGTTCCGCTCATTTCTTCCCATCATGGCCTATCTACCTATTATTATCAACTTAAAAATATTATAAGCTGGTAGTTCGACCCGGATTTAAATCCAGGTTAACCCTTTGATTACTGAATTATCTGAAGATTTTTTATACCCATGGGACGGATTTAATTTGTCGCTGTAATGGATCAATATGTAAAAGTAATAAATTTTATTTGGAATATACTTATATTGGTGATATTTTAGTTATAAAATATAATTAAATATATAAATGAAACAAAATATAAATATTTATATAGAACAAGACCCAACTTTTCAATTGTTTGCGATCAACGCTTACAGGCGGGGATGCCGCAAATATCAACGCCTGCTTCATAAATTCAGATGACGAGACAGACTCGTCTTCCGTAGAATTGCCCAAATAAGCAGATGACGAGTCTCGCTCGTCAAATGTACTGAAAGGGCTAACCAGTTGGATGCGTGGGAATTTTTGTGGTTTCCCCATATGTAGCGTGAATACGAGCTAGAGCCCTTTAGGATGCTGTTCTCAAAGGGATCCCTTTCCTTACACAGCTAACTCTAGTGTGCTGCCACGATCTAATAAATCCAAATGCTTCTTAATCTGTATGATATAAGCAGCGCATATTGATCATTGGTAGGCCCAACAGCGGCCGAGCGGTAAAGTCGCTGAACACTGGTAGTTCGGTCCGAGGTTCGAATTCCGCGAACGGGCTGGCTGCATGGGTGTTTTCGTGGTTTTCCCCATGTGTAACGTGTATACGAGCCAGTTTCCCTTAGAAAGTCCTCCACGAAGGCATTCCTCCTCTTAGGCAGATAGCCCTAGTATGCTTTGCCATAATTAAATACACCACACCTGATCATTGGAACATTATTAAGGTTTATATATTAATTTATTATTAAGTAATATTTGGAGTGAAACTGCTTTCCAATGTGTCCTGTTTTCGCACATCATAAAGCCGGGTTGGGTGTTGAACCATTACCAGGTGCTTTACATCTTAAAATTTCAGTCTAGTACAAAAAGTGAAATCCGGACTAAACTGGATTTAAATTTAGATTTCTAAGCCCACGCCATTAATGTTAGAGGGAAGGGAGTGTTATTGTTGCAAGAAGCAGTTGTTAGTAAGGTAATTATTTTACGGGTTGTTTAACGGGAAATCTAATTTACACATAATTTTCTGAACTTAAAATATAAATTTGCTGAATCGACCGCTGCTTCAGTGGCAAGCAGCTGTGTTATTATACGCGTTAAAATTTGAAATGTTGATAACTGTAGATTGTATGAGAGAATTAAATGATTGATGAAGAAAAGATTAATGACATATGTAGAAATGATGTAAAACTTCTATATCTAATTAGACTTTTTATTCTTACATTTTAAAACTTTAAAAGATAACGAGTTCAGTTTCTGAGCATAATTTTTTAGTAAACCTTTTTTTAGTATGCTGTTTCAAATTTTAACGTGAAAGAACTTGCAGTTTCAAAGAGCAGATAATGCGATATGATGAATAATATTGGGTAGTAAAGTTGAAAGATTATACGGAATGTTCATAAAAACCTGAAATTTCATTCCGATTGGTTTCCGATAGGCCACTAGGGATTCATGTATCGGGCTAGCTTTTTATGACCATCCTGTACTTTAATCTAGAATAAATGTTTGAAATATTAAATTGAAGTATTTCAAAATCACAGTTTTAAAATACTGTATTAGAAGCTGTATAACTTAAATAAATCCATGTTTTCTATTGCTTTAAATTTATGCGGTTTTTAAGTGAACGGTAAATAATTAAGAAAATTGAATCCCTCCTCTCCTTATCGTTTATGACATCATTCTTGAACTTTTGAAACACGGATTAGCTGGTGTAAAAGCGATTTGTTTTCCTTTATTACAAAATAATCGCTCATACTAGTAGAGTTAATGAGGGAGTAATGTGGGAAAAAAATATTACGGTTAATGGAAATAAAATTACTTGCAATCCATTTTTTCAGAGCAGGTAATAGCTTTTGGCAGTTAAATCTTTTGTGCATCAGATTATTCATTGGCACTGTGATTAGTTACACTGAGATCAACCTTATTTTGATGGGAACGTTTTATTAAGAAATACTGTCGTAGCTTAAGCATGACGGAATGTTGAGTCATATCGGAAAACTAGGAAAACAAAGTTTTAAGAATTTTTTACTCCGTACTAACGAAGTTTTACATTAAAAAAAATAAATCTCTACATATAATAAAAGAAAGTATCTATGTGTGTCTTTCGTTCGTGCTGCGCATAAGCTAATAGAGGCTACGAAATTGGGCACATAGATGCATCTATACAAGAGCCAGTGCACCTCGAAGCGATTTTTTCAAAATTTGAATCAGATTTTTTTTTATTATTATTTTATCTTTTTTGATGATCTTATCATTTGGAATAGTTTCATTCTTTTAGAAATGTGGTTTTGGCAACAGTTTTTCATTCAATGCTTTGTACATAGAACTGTTGAAAATATGAGATAAAATGCTGCTTATTTTCTTTTAATTTTTAGACACGTAACATGTACATCTCAATCTTCTTATTCTAACACGCATGTTTCTCGCCAGGCACAAGAGAAAGAATTTCTTCCCCCCTCTCTTTATTAGTTAATGGCAAAGAAGTTTGTATATTTTGAATTATGTCATCCACAAAGCACAATTTTGTTTGGTTATTGCTTTCTGATGATAGTTTCATTCTTTTAGAAATGTGCTTTTGGCAACAGATTTTCATACATTGCTTTGGATACTGCATTGCTGACTGTTTTCTCTTGAAAATATGAGATTTATTGCTTATTTCATTGTAATTTTTTATGCTATGTTTTTATTATATAAAAATTTTGCACGATTTTTTTAGGAAACAAAGTTCTTAACTTCCTTTATACCATTTGAATTCTTAAGATTTTACAACGGGAAGTTGATTAATTTATTTATTAGTATAATTAATATTTGTATTAAGGGATATTGCTTATTTCGTTGTAATTTTTTTAATATGTGATACATTTTTATTGAATTTTTTTGATAAAGTTATTCTGCAGAGTAAAATTCTGTACAGTTTTTAAATTTAATGCTTGATGTTCCCTTTAGGCATTTTTAAGGTACATTTAAAAGCCAGACGAAGGCTGACCGCGTAACGGCTAGTAAATAAAGATGTAGATATTACTCTTTATTTTTAATTTCTTCAAGATGTCGTCTAAATTATTTTTTTTACAGTGTTCTTTTGAATGGAAATGAACAAGTTGTTTTATAATCTTTGAAAATTTCGGATCTTATAGTAATAGATGGAAGATTTTTATGTGTTAGAATTTTAAAATCTCTTAAAAAATATAATATTACGCGCTCCAATAAAACTAAGAAAAGAAACTTTTAAAATGAAAAGAGTAAACTGTATATAAATTTATGAAATGGAAAAAATTAAAAATGACGCAATAGATTTTATTGCAAATAATTATAAACGCTAACCAATCGCTAGATTTATTTGGAGAGTTCTGAGAAATGTAAATGGAAGCAAGAAAAATAGTGTGACGTTAATGACATGATAACCTTGGAAATTGAAGAACAATTTACTTATTTTTTCATATTATAGTATTTTTATTTTCATTATTATTGTTATTTAGAAAATTAGCCAATTAATATCTTTTATCATTCTTACTTTAAAAAAGAGCAAAGATTTTGTTTAATAATCTGTGAAAATTTCAAAACTTTGCAACCGTTGATACATTTTTAGAGGTTTAAATTTTAAAATCATTGACGTTAAATAGTCTAAAAAATGAATCACATTTCGGGAATTCACTAAAAAGAATCAGAAATTATGTCCCAAATTTCATTTAAAAGACTTCTTCCCGCTCTATCCGATGGTGCAAATATTAAATTACTAAGATTTTGGATTTGTTCGTTAAACGAAGTTATGTGCGAAAACTCGTTTCAATATTAAATTAAAGGAAATCTAAATAGAATTAAAAAAGTGCTTCACCGCATTGCATTTTCTACAAATAGTGTGTTTTCCGAATTTAAACTCGGTAGCTTGTCAGGAAGTATTTTAAAAATCGATGACAAACTTTTGACCAAAAAATCAAACATCATGAATGAACTAAATAAAAGCTTATAATAATTCTTTGGCTAAAGCTCTGTCTCTACATGCAAAAATTAGCGTCAGTTTCAAGTACCTTTGACGTAAGTATTCTTGCATGACTTTCTGTAAACGAAGCGAAACAAAGCCTTTTCACACTGAACAAAGCAGATATTTAAGTTAAAAGAAAGCATATTACCACAGAAGATTAACAAGACTGTGACTAATCGTAAAAGGAATGATAGCAAACCTTGAAATAAATTGCTTACGGTTTGTTTAGTATTACCCAGAAAAGTAGTTTTTAGACTCTTTTCATGGCTGACTTCCTCTTCATCGTATGACATCATTTACTGTTTGGTTCGTTAAGAGGATACCTGATCAAGGAAAACTGCTTTATGATAGATATTAAGGTACACCAGTTCTAGTTATTTTGCAAATTTTGAATCACTTTTCTTTCAGAGGTATCATTACATGTCCCATTAGTTTAAGAAATTCACGATTACGAATAGAAGCAATAATTTTCGAATTGATATATGCAACGCGTTTCCAGATGCCATACAAGATTTAGAAAAACGTACTTTTGAAATTGCCCCTTTTCCAAAATTTAATCTTGGATGCTTTTAAAACTGTGTTCCGTTATTTAAGAGAAAATGGGATAAAATATTTGTAATAGATAATATTATATGTTTGTAATGAGACGAATATTTTAGAATAAAATTCCATTCTTACTGACTCCTCTAATAGAAATTATCATTAAAATTACTGATTTGTAACTTCTGCGCCTAAACGCGGCATAAAAGTTTTCGTTCCCATATCTTGAGGGTATGCTTTAAAAAAAAAAAAAAAAAAAATACTATTAAATATTCTTTTCAGCCAATTTTATAATCTTCGCAAATGGTTTCTTAATTTATTGTTGACCTTCATGTCTGGAAGTATAGCCATATACGAATGATACCAGGAATCATGGATGTGTTTTATCTTTCGCCCAAGGCTTCTGCTACTAGTGGGGGACAGAACTTTGTACCCTACTGCACCCCTTGTTTTGATGACGAACATCTAAGAAAGCGATCTCTGAAAATTT
The DNA here is from genome assembly GCF_044657685.1 of Stegodyphus dumicola. Classification (NCBI taxonomy): domain Eukaryota; kingdom Metazoa; phylum Arthropoda; class Arachnida; order Araneae; family Eresidae; genus Stegodyphus; species Stegodyphus dumicola. The sequence goes on from NC_140777.1 coordinate 137,538,452, forward strand.
CAAGATCCACAGCACAAGCGTATCGAAAATATTTTCGAATTTACAGATAAGTATAGTCTGTCTGTCATAAGAAAAGCTCTCACTAGTTAGTCTGCAGCTGTCTGTTGTCGTAGAAACGAGACTTGACCCATTGTCCGTAGGGTGTCTCGAAAGACGAATCATAAACTGTTTTCCTCTCAGCCAACATTCGCTAAAAACAAAATAACAGTAAAGTCACCCTTGGTTCGCTCCTATTTAAAATACCTATTTGTAATATACCGCCACCCGCCAGACACTGTGGCGAGATCTGTTCTTCTCGTAGAGAGACCAAAGAACGTCTATGTAAAGAAGGAAAGGCTCCATAGACGTAATGTAAATCAGTTTGTCTTCTCCGCCTCTAGAAAGAAGAGGGAAAATTCGCCAAGGGATTTGTCGACAGGACCTGTTCGCAAGAATCCCCCCCCCCTCTGTGATGCACCGGACCTGGCCGAGATTTTCCACTTCCGCCACGTGTACGGAAAATTGAGAAAGGCGGGTTAAGATGAATAAGAAAATTAGGTGAAGTTTCACTTTCACCGGCTGTTGAACTTGCATTATCCATATCGCAGTTAGATGTCTGATTTTATATCCGTCAATATGGAGGGCAAAAAATGAAGGCACACAGCTTTAAACTCTTGATAAACGTGGCCATCAAACCTGTTAGAACTTCGACATCAGCTTCGAGCTTTGGCGCTTTTTGGCGACAGATGTTTCATGCATGCGCAGCTGTTTCCCTTTTCGTTCGAAGTGAGCCACACCTGCTGCTGAGAAGTTTTCCTTCTTAACAATACATATTCTTTGGACAGACAGTAGCCTATTCCACAAAGACATTAGACTTCCGAAAACGTCCAAGCTTTGTTCAAGATTCAAAAGCAGTCTAGTCAGGACTTAGTTTATCCCTGAGCCTAGTGCTGGCACAGCTGGCTCTGCTAGCTATTCATAAAAATTGAGGTAAGATTACTTATTTAATTATAGCAAAGCAAACGTGTGCTACTTACCTATGGAAGGAATGCCATCGTAAAGAACTGGCTAATGTATTTACGTTACACAACGAGGACATCCATGAACACATTACGTAGTTATCCTTGTTCAGACGCTGGCAGAAAAAATCTAGGGTTGACTACCAGCGTTTTGTGGCTTTAGTTACTCTGCTACTATTGAAATCGTTCTTGATGTATATATGTGTATGTAATACTTCAAAAATGCTTGCTCGGTTGCAATTAGAAAATGATGCTAAGTTTTTTTCATATATGTTCTATAAGTCTGGCGACGAAGGGGATGAATGAAGTTGACTGGGTACTTTCTATTGAGGAGCCATTCCCTAACAATCTTATTAGTATGTTTTGAGTTTTGAAACACACAGCTGTTCCCTAGTTTCAGTTTTCCAATAAATGATTGCAGATTACTTGTAATAGTTTCGGATACACGAAGTAATCCCTAGTGGAATCTATGAGAACTAATCTACCTACTCCTGCCGCTGCCGTTGATTTCCAAACTATTATACACCCAGTCTGCTTCCTCTATGGTTTCCGTAAGGCGACTTAATTGTCATAAGACATATCAAAAGTATTCATAAACTTTCAACTATTTTAGTAAAATATTCCGGTCGATATCTTTGTTTCAAAACCGCTTAGTCTGCTTGAGGTTTTAAAACGATAAGTTAAAAATTATTATTGATATTATTGAAATTATAATTGATTTTATTTACTTTTGTAGTACTATTTGAAGTTGCATTCGCTCATAATGGTTATGTTGTTGTTGTGACTTATCTCACTTGCTTGATAATAAGGTCAGAACAAGCCCACGAAATTCATCGTGGTAAAGAGAGCAAAATTGCGCATGTCGTTGGCAAGAACCTTAAAATACAAGTGACAGTACGACTTCGCTCATTTCCACCCCCAATTTTGATGGAGCTTATTCTGGCGGGGGGCGTCCGAGGGTTTCCCACCCTCTTTCCCTTCCACTAAACTCTCGCTTGCCATATATTTAGAGTGCCTCCATGCCGTAAAGACACATTTTCAAATATGCATGCCTTCTCTTGGCCATTCTTGACCCGGACCATTCGGTACCTCAGCAAGCTCCCCTAACACTATACCGTTTGGGCGGCTCGTAATTGTTATTGCCTAGTAAATCTATAGAATGTTCTTGGTAATTTAAAACTCCTATTCCATTTTGCCTAACGGAAAGAAAATAAAAATATGCAGTCGCAATGGAATCGAGATTGTTCATAACTGGTATTTATAATTTTACTGTGAAAGTCGGTCATCCAGTCTCTGTTGACCAAAGCAAATCTTCGCGCACCCGTGTTTTTTTTTTTTTTTTTTTTCCCCAAGTGTGTGGTGCTCAATGAAAGAGGCAAAAATAATTGTTTTTTCAGGTCTCCTGCGCAATTTTTTTGCAAAATCTTCTTAAAGTTTAGTTGATATGAAAGGTATATTTTAATGCTCATCAAGTACCTCGTTTAACAGATTACGTTTCGTCTTCCGAGAACTCATTTTAATCATCCCTATTAAAATGTGTACTGTTCTTGAAATGTGTTTGTGAACAGTCTTAGGAGAATTTTTATGTTTTTCTGAGTATAAAAATGAATTTTTATCATGATTATATGTGTCGTGAGAAAATGATTTAGAGGGTGTTAATTTGGCTTTATTTCAACCGTAACAAGCTTTGGGTGACTTGAGATTTTCTTTAAAAAGGCAAGCTGACATGGTAGGAAGTCATGCACCCGCCTTTGCGTGGAATGGATTCGGATGCTTTCCTAATGTAAGTAAATCATAATTATACTAGGCACAAGTTTTGGTCATCATAAACTGTTATATATCAGAACCATCAGGAATTACGTTGTAGCCAGTCACAGAAGAATAACCTTAATAATGCATATTTTCTGCATAAAAATGTATTATAACAGCTTATAAATATTAAATTACTATTGTTTATTCTTACCAGCTGTTTCCAGTGAACGGCATTTGGTATCAGAGTGAAATGTTTTAAAGTTGAATATTTTGTATAATAAAACATTACTAAGAACTATTTCTACTTTCCCCCAATCACGTAAGACCAACTTGTCCTTCTATGAGAACAATACGCCTTCTCGAATATGACGTCATATGGCTAATGGATTCGCCTCAGTTTATGCCTGTTCTAGCATAAAGAACATGAAGTTTAATAATTTTTTACTCTTATGCCATGAACCGTATGTTTCGAAGCAGTGGCTAACGTGTGTTTTTAACTAAACTGGGATATTTAAACCGTACTGTAAATGTCTCAGTAAGTGCAAAATGAATATTGTTAGATCGTCTTCCATAAATGCCACATAACGGAAGTATGTTTCATGCTTCCGCGCCTAAATAAGTATTAAGATTTCACCATTGAAGTATGCATAACTTTTTCTTTAGCTATTGTCATTTTACTTTCCTTTTCCTACTTTATCAGTAACTGCTTGTTCTGTATGAAGGATTTTTAATATATTTTTATTTTGTGTATATAGGAGCTAGTGCTTATGATACTGTCAGGCCTTTGAGCTATCAAGATGCCCGTGCCTTTCTTCTATGTTTCGATGTTACTTCTCAGGTATCCTTACACAACGCCTTGAAAAAGGTAATTATAAGTTTTCTGAATTTTAACACACCTAATATCCCTATAAAATCTGTCCGTAAAGTAAAATATGCTTACTTGCTTGTAACCGAAATGCAAGCTTTATTATTTTCAAAAATAAAGGTACGAATAATATGCTTTCTGAAGAAATAATTCATTATAAATCGCATATTTTATGAACGCAATTTTTTTACTTGTAATCAGACTAAACACTTTAAATCTTTCGAAAAAGTAACCCTAATGGATATGTAATTGAATTTAGATCGCATGCAGCTCTTTCCATCCCATTTCGGATAAATGTTTACTCGTTTTTATCTCCTTTTAAAAATTCATCATTAAACTGCAAAAGGCAGTCTTAGTTTTTATGTTGTTTAATAGGCAGTAAATAATGAATTTTATGTATTTATTTTTCAAGGCAGTATGTGAAGAGAAAACTTCATATGTTGCGAAATAAAAAATCATTATTTAGCAACATAGATTATAATAATGATTTGTGTTTCTAATATTCACATAGAATAAAAAAGAACGTAAGATACATATAAGCTATTATTAGTTAACTTTATTTCGTTTAGAATTATTTTATTTGCATGCCTTTTGCTTAATTTATGATATAAGTAACAGCTCTAAAGCATCTTTCAAAGAAACTGTTTCTACAGTCAAGAACTAAATATCTTAAGATAATTTCTTTGTATTTGTAGCAAATTATGTACAACTAATTACTCAGTGTTTCAGGTTTTACTAATGTAAATAATCTGCTATTAAAGCATAGTAAAAGATGTATCATTATTTTAGAGAAGTATTTTAATTGTTTCTGTCATGTAAAAAATTTGTCCTAATGATGGGAAACACTAGTAATTTCCCCATATCTCCTATTTACTGTCACTAAGGGGGATAATTATATGAAATTTGTATGATTTCTTATACTGGTTAAAACAATTGAGCAATACATGCCGTCACTAAATTTCTATATCTATAAGAAATAAAAAAAATCCTAACTAAGTCTTTATATTGAGAAGCCTCTAAATATGTCTTGCAAGAAGATTAAATTAGTTAGGTTATTTATTACAGCAAAGCAGTAGCGAGCTATCTTCCTTAGAAAAGATATTTTTATATAAGATAAGTGTTTCTTGAAGAAGAGTATACTTCTTTGATAAGGAGCTCGCTCATATTCACGTCATAACAAACTCTCGGGCAAGTTCTCCTATGTTTACTTGAAATTATTATACTCAGACAAATGTTTTTCAAGTTTTCTTCGGTACCAAGCTGTCCTTGGCAGCCTAAAAGGCCATGTCTTCCGTATCCATCCGTATCATCCGATAAGTCTGCTTCATAGATCTTTAGTTAATATCTGGATATCTTAATAATTCGATCTGGATATCTTTTCTATGATGACGGCATTTGAAACGCATGTTATACCATGAAAGATAAAGAGTATGGATCATTTAGCTCAGCCTGTGGTATGCCTCCTCTAATTAACAGTATTGCCAAGAGTACGCGGCAGAACATTTAAGGATAAAGGAAATTGAAAACGGCGAAGAAAAGGTACACTGCGAAAAAAAAAAGAGGAGGACAGTTCTATATCTCCCGTTCTGTTGGGCCGATTGACGAAATTCAAACTGTGTTTTTCATGTCTCGAAAGCGCGACTTAGGATATAAATTAGATTTATATACAGTATAGTTCTAGTATAGCTATTTTGACACAAAATTGGACTTTTTTCTGAAATGACATGCCAATTTTTTTTCCATATTTCGATTCAACAACTCAAATTATGCCAAAGTGCCAAGTTTTGTAAAAATCGCACGAGTAGTTTTTAAAAAATTAGATCTCAAAATTTTAGCTCCTCAATGTTAATTGAATTTGCTATATATTTATTAATATCTCCTTTTTTATTAAACTTATTTGATTCTTGCTTTCGTACTTCGAGATTTAGGTTCATTCCAAATTTGCCCATTTTGTATGATTTATTTTTAAAATGTGTATTTTTAAATTATTTTTATCAATTTTTCGAAAAACATTTTGAATTATAACTTATACAAGTTTTGCCATCATCTTAAAGTAGATGTATTTCTAAGCATATCTGCAAAAAATTAGAATTTTTTTATTCAAAATTTCCTACGATATACGTGAATTTACATTTTGAAATTTGGCGTATTTATTATAAGCGATAATAACGAAAATGTGGTTTACGCATTTTGTTAAAATTATTTGAAAATATGACGGATGACATTTTTACCGCTCGTGGATAGTTAAAAAAAAAAAAAAAAAAAAAAAGATATAAATAAAGAAGTTCGCCATTCTTGGCTCAAACTAAAAAAAATTCGCCAGGATGAATTTTTTAATTTTTCCGTAAATTTCTCACCAAAAATTATAAAATTTAATATTTAGACTTAATTTGAGTCGTAGAATCGAAATATGGAAAACAAATGGTGTGTTATTTCAGAAAAAGTCCGATTTTGTGTCCAAATACCTATGTTAGAACAAAGCTATATAAAAATCTAATATATATCCTAAGTTGCGCTTTCGAGACATGAAAAATGCAATTTGAATATCGTCAAATTGGCAATCGGCCCAGTAGAACAGGAAAATATAGAACTGCCCCCCTTTTTTTTCGCAGTGTTTATTCAGTAATTTGGTAAGTTAATGATGGACGTCAAAAGATGTTAAATTATTTGAGTATTGTGAATAGTTGTCAGAATGGAGTTTGCTTCGTCACGTAGTATCCAGCAAATAAGTTTCTATTGCTTTCCCTATCAAATATGTTGCAACCATTACTGAATTATTAATGGCATGTTAGAAGTTACAATATATATATATATATATATATATATATATTAATGATACCCAGTTAGAGTCGTGCAAGTACAGAAAGAACAATTTATCGGAACGTGATATCAAAAGCTACTCAGTGCAGAAAGTTAGCGGGAAGCAGAGAGCGCAAGAGAATCCCCTACGGTTCCAGATGATTTTGAGCTTCTGTGAATGTAAATCCTCTTAAAGGGTCTCATATTCTATACTGGTTTTGTTTATATTCGTTGAAATACAGGCCACTTTCAAAGATGATCATCTTAGGAAAGTGATGCCAATAGGTATATTCACTGTACGTTGCAATTAAATTTACAATTTGCTAAATAGCATAAATTTCGTTTGTGTATGGAGATTTTTTTAAACGCCCGTATTTTTATAAATTTAATATCAATACGAAGCGATTCATTTAGTACAGCGGAGCATAAAACACGGAAAGGATAAATGATTTTCTGTATGATTGAAAATTTTCACGGCATTGTTTTCTCAAGCGGAACTAGAGTTCAAGGTCATCTATTTCTGTATTTCCTTTATTCCGGCTTTTCTTTTCTTCTTCTTCTTCTTTTTTTTTTTTTTTTTTTTTTTTCAATACACTGCTTTGAGAATTTGTGACTTCGTTTAATACACTTTCGTTAATAATGAACAAAAGCGTGCAAGTCCTTATATATGCAGTTAAAAGAAACCTCATTTTTACTAGTCAGTAGATATTACTGCAGTTAATTTAGGAATAAATAATCGCTTAAAATTTTTGTCATTAAGAAAATGCTATTTTAACCTTCACCTAGTAGGAGCATGTCCCATGGACCTCAGCAATCATATTTTACGTAATAATAGTAACCGAGAATTACCCTATATATCTATTTGTGCATCCATAGTACCCAACCAAGTTTGGATAGTTAAACTGATGTTACATTTCTTTTTGTCTATGGGATTTCATTGTTACGATCTTTCAAACCGTCTTTCATACGCATTTGTTTGTTTTTATTTATACGTGTACCAACACTTGAAAGAAATAAGTTTGTACAAAAGGTCGTAATAATTCGGTATTGTATTTATAACAGTTATAAGGTATTTTTCCCGTCTTCTTAGAGTGCCTTCGTGGTGTGGTGGTTTGCACCCTGGGCGCGTATTCCAGAGGTCCGCGGTTCGATTCCTGGCGAAGGCGTTGCTAATTTTTCATCTTGCCTGCTTCCAAAAATACCTAACGTCTCTACAGAGTTACTTCTAAATTCCTGTTGTGAATTATATTTGTCGCAGCCTGAGTATATTACCATAGGTGCAAACTGAAGATGTCATGTTAAACTTCAGTCTTATTCAATAAAATTCCGTAAAGTATGCAACAAAATTGTAATCTCTTTACAGGTATAAAACAAATATATTGTCATGCGATATCAACAAGCCTCTTTTTAATTGTTCTTTGTATCGCTGAGTATTTCTGAAGAAGTGAAATCGATTTTTTTTCAAAAGCTGCGGTACGCAGAATTTGTTTCAACTTGAAAAGCAATCGAGGTGAGTTGTCACATTGAAGTTAACTGCCCGAAGGTATTCTAGAATATTAATATTTGAGAATATCGCTAACCACATTTAGCTATTTCTTTCTTCGTGTTTTTATCACACTGGCCTATATCTTTTCTTCTCAGTCGCTTTTCTTATCTCTTAAGTGCTAAGGAGTGGACCATAAAATCAAAAATCTGGGCCAGCAGCACATCCAAAGTTTAATAGTATATCCATATTATTACATGAAGTCTGAAGATATACGCTGTAAAATTTTTGAGTTGTTATGGTTCTTTTGGGGAAAACATGAGAACTGATAACGCCTTTAATTATGAAATGCCGTTCGAGTATGTCACATTTAATCATTGCACTGAGTATGTAAATGCCCCCTTCTCTAAACTTCCATAGGGATCTGATCGCCATCCTTAAATTTTTTGAAGTTAAGCAAGGGGGCATTAAATCTGACGTTAATTTAATTTTCTTAATGAAGTTTTAATTGGAAAGCTATACATATGTACATCGTAAAAGTCTAGCTAATTTAAAATTACTTCGAAGGCTGGATCTTAACTTGAACTGTAAAGGGACTGTTTACCAAGTCTAACTGTGTCAGTAATAAAACGTAAGAAAGGTAAAACGATCATTTTATTCAACCCAAGAACAATATGAACAGATAAATGAACTCTGGAGCGTACAGGAACTTGTTAATATATTTTTAGCGGCAACTCAAAGTAAAAAACGTGGAATTAAAACTAATCATAAGTTGAATAAATCAGTCGAAGCTGGATAGAGATAATTTAAGGCGTAGTTGTACCTTGGTTAATACCGACATAGACTAACCGGCGATAATATTGTACGGCCTTAAAATAGCAAGATTAACTAGCAGAGAAATAACGTCGCCGAAAGACAAAACACGCTCTCAATACGCTCTGTCTGAAGTAACTCAGACACCGGCTTAAATAGAAGCTTTCTACCCTATTTTGCAAATTGTGCGAAACTAAAATATCGTTCTGGTAACAAAAGCGTGGGTTGAAAACGAGAGTTTATAGGAAAGAGTGGCTACCAAAATAAAATGAACTATTAAAAAAAATTAAATAAAAGCCACAATATATATTGTTAGGAAATGTAAAGGCGCGGTAAGATGGCTTCCTCGCAAAGCAGTTTCGGGGTTACCATAAAATAGCAGGGAAGGCAGGGTTGCCACATTTGGCCACAACATTGGCGATATGCCATGGACGGATGGCGAACCTTCTGGAACGAATTCTTACCGGTTTAGCCCAGAATGTTCTCGAAAACCAGTCAAAAGCTATATAAGTCCAGCTGGTACTCGGAGAGTGAGTTAGTATCGAGTTGGTGTCGCGTCTAGCGAGTCAATCCGTGCGGGGTCGATCGTGTTGACAGCCGGGCAGCGAGTGCCGAGTTCGTCGTCGAGTGCACCGAAAGAGTCTGTTAGTGTAACGCGGTTAGTGCATCGTCGAGAGAGCGTGTTGAGCTCCGGAGGTTACAACTGGTGAACCGAAGAGCCGGGAGCCGTGCTCTGTGTGTCGTCGAATGCATCGCGAGTTGTAGCGTGGAGAGTCTCGAGAGTACGTGGAATTCCGAGAACGACCGAGCAGAGTCGGGAGCTGTACTCTGGTGCTTGCAGTGAAGCTGTCTCCACCGTGATAACCTGAAAGCTGTGCTGATTGTGTCAGCGCGTTTATAGTAGATCTTCGACGACTGTAAAAAATGACCTTGGAGCTGTCCTGATTAATATTGGCTAAATAAAGTGCGTTTGGATATTTAATCAAGTAGTGTCGTTAATCACTCCAAATCCACAAAAAAAGTAACAATATATATATATATATATATATATATATATATATAACTTTTTGGAACTTTACATTATGCTGTCATGCACTTAGTTATTATCCTCTTGTTTTATCAGCTGTTGCCATTGAGCAGGCATTGCATTACTTCACGTTGTGATTGTCCTCCCATAAGCTGCCGGAGGCCAACTGCCTTAGCAGTCACCAATGTCCTGCGGTTTAATTTAAGAATCTAATCTACTGCATAACGTTTAGATTGGCTGTAAGTGACCATAAAACGAACGGTTTATCTGTGAACAGCACCAGTGTGTTTCGGTTTAATTTTTCTTTAAAAATTCATTTTATCATTTTTCATTTTGTCTATATTTACTGCACTGTTGGACTAGGAATAACTTGTGGATTGTTCGTTAACTGCCATGAACCTTTATGTCACCATCAGGGCCGTTCCTAGCGGGGGTGCAGCGCATAAAAGTTCGTGGGCGGCGAAAATCAGGGGCAGCTGGACTTTCGCGATACCACGTCTAAATATTTTAAATTTAATATAAGTACTTATCATATGTAAGTACTTTTTATACAGTTTGTCCATATGTAAGTACTTAGTGAATATGAAATAAAAATTTTGTTAATCATTGAGCATTTTTCTAAATTTGGGGGGAGGCAATCTTAGGAAAGTACGTGGACAGCTAATGGCCTACGAGCGGTTCTGATCACCGTTACCAAAAGTCATGATGAGTAATTATATTCTTCAGTTTAATTTAATTAAAGAAAAAGAAATCTAAATTTATTGCTGCGACTCTTCCAGGGATCTGAGGGTTGGCTATTAGCAACAGTCACTCATAGGTTGTTGGACACCAGTGACCTACAGACTCATTGTCATTAACGATCAATCGAAATAACAGGTTAACATATAAGATAAAAGAAATTAGGAAAATAAACCAAAGGGATGCCAGTGGCTCTCTAAGCTGCTGATCATCGGTAAACCTTGTGGAGTTATCACCATTGTGCAGCTGTGCCGGAAATTTAGATTCATTACTAAAAATAAATTAAATTGCAGTTCATTGATGAACGTCAAGCAGTGGCAGGTCAGTTAACGGTCACAAGGGCTCTTTCAGGCAGTTGTTGCCAATGGCCTGCGGGTAAACATGGGGCAGGTCAAAATTTGTTGCAGTAACAGTAACTGCTTAAGCAATTGGATAATTAGTTCATGGTAACATACTGTAGTATAACATAATGCACTAAAATTTTTACAAAGGCACCAATGAAGGCATTTCGAATGTCAGACTACAGTACTAAGATCGTCATTTGTTTATCTGTTTTAAATACCTTTGCATTTCTGCAAAATTCACCTTCTTTATTTATTTTTATTTTGGCAACACAGAAAAGTCATCATACAGACTCGTAATTATGTTCAAACGTTGTTACTAATGTTAAAATATAAGTTAAATGTTATTGCTTTAAATAGAAAATAGGAGGCTCTTTCACCAAGAGCATCATTATCCTGAAAAATCATTACTAAAAGCAGAATGAAGATCATTTCTGCTTTGGGCAGTTTCTCTATTAGAAGCCACATAGATGTGGCCAGGCAAAGGCTGCAGCTTAAATTGTTAAACATTTCAAGTTTTGTTCAGATTAGTTAGCCAGTTCGTAAGAGGCCAACTTTGGGTTTCGATCGTGATGTGCATTGAGATGCATTGGATACATTGCTTTTATTAATAAGAGTTGACTTGCGCATTGTAAGGATATGTGCAGTGGCAGGTCACTTTTGCTGGGTATGATTAGAAGTTCTTGTGTAATGTTTCCTGGAGAAAATGGAGAATATTTGTACACAATTACCTGATAATCGTAACAGTAAATGTTTGCAAAAACTCATATAATCTTTTAAAATCCATTTATTTTAATTGCCAATGCATGAAATGTTTTGCGATTTCTAAATCTTTTAGATTTAGAAAGATCGCACCAGGTGGCATACATCATCGGAGAAAACCTATAGCGTCGCTATTGGCTTTTTTCCGCCTGGTGTCATCTATGTGGCTTCTAAATTCTACCGCTTGCTGCCTGTCTAGATTTAAAAAATGTTGCTCCCTGAAGCAGCTGCACCGGCTGTGACGTTGGGCCTGCTTCTCTTAGTTATCTTTAGTCTCAACGTTCTCTCCATGGCTTTCCAAATATTCTGTTTTGTATCTACTGCATCTCCCTGTTAAGGCAAAAAAATTTACAGTGGTGTTGATGTACCTTGTCAAGCTGCTTTTTTGCATATAATAAAAATGGAAGATGGCTATTTCGAGTTGCATTTTTTATTTAAGATGCCATAGGTAAATTTCAAGGTCTGGAGTACGTACCTTCTAAATTTATAAAGCTTCTCAGAAATACTTCAAATCCGAACGAACAACTTCCATTTATTTACCACTCCGATGAACTTTAGCAAGCATGTAATATTTATTTTTTGTTGAATGCCACTCACCTACAGATTGACCACAGATAAAAAATTAAATTCAGTGTAATAATGTTTTTATAATACACCTTCGTATTATTACAAAATTCAAGTTACCGAGATGTAAAATCATTAAGCTGCTCTCATATATAATAAAGTTATGTTAAATGCTGAAGTGGTAATGGAAGTAAATTAGTTAATCTAATGTTAAATTTAATGTTATGCTTCCCTCTCTTATGTAATACGCAATAGTCTATAGAAATATCATTTAGTCATTAGGATATAATTGTCATGTTCTTTATTTTAAGTATGATTTAGAAAAACGTATAAATTAGTTTCAGCCCGGAATGGCATTTTGCTTCAAATCATTGTAAATGGGTGTATCGCTTTTCAAATATTTGCCACCAAATATTATCGCCCGGTATTGTATTTGAAGAAATTAAATAATGAGGAATCTGCATGAATGTATTAATGTTTCTCGCACTGTTGTAAAACAACGATACCTAGAGCCATCAAATTTTTGAATAACTTAAAAATTTAATGAAAATTTGATTAAAAAACTCGATGATCTTAAAGCGAGCAATGTACATTTTTATCTCCAGCTTGCGAGACTGTCTGTCGGAAATTCTGAAGATACTCGTATGATATTTATAAATATTTTTAGCCCAAATGCTCTCGAAACGTGTATGTATGTGTAAATGAAAAAAAGTGTCCCTTTGGGCGTAATATCTGAAAGCTTTCAGATTTCTTTTTAATACTGCTTTCACTGAACATAAAAATTTAGTTATTGTTGTGAAGATCAGAGTGGAAAATTTGAACAATTCATAAAACTGAAATCGTGTTTCTTTGTTCCTTAAATGTTGAATTATTTTGCCAAGCATTGTAAAACAAATTTGTTAGGAGAGATCTTAGAGACTGCATTCTTATTTCCGATTTTGGTCGGAGTTTTATATAATTTTCAAAAATGTTTATGAGCAACTGTATATAATGTTTGCCTTTTAAATCTTTATTTAGTGGTATCCAGAAATTCGCACGCACAGTGAAGCCCCTATCGTGCTATGTGGTTGCCGCAGTGATTTGCGTGTCGAAGTCAGGCATTCTGTCACAGCAGAACAAGTAAGTGCTTTTTGTCCGTAGTACATTTTATTAGCGTTTTTACAATAATTAATATCTCAAACTTCCTTTGATGTCCCCAGTTTTCTACTGGAGATAATTTGAAGTAAATACAAGATTATTTACGTGAGATGTCAGAGTTATAAAACGTATTACAAAGCCAAAAATGTGAATGGAGAGGGAATTTCGAATAATCGAAAAAACACGAGCTAAGAAGGCTTACGCAAATTATGCCCTCAAAACAGCTACCATTCTACGTAGATAAGCTTTGAAATGCATTTGACAAAGCTAGATAGGATATTATTATACACATTAAAGATAAAAATTATTTGAATAAAAAGGGTTGTAATATAATTAAAATCAAGAATATCGTTATTGTAATTTTTGGCGATTTTTCTAGCAAGTAAAATTGACAAATTCTAGGTAAAGTGAGTGGCATGAAATTATAGTTTAATAAAAAAAAAAAAAAGATTGCATTTATCGAGGAAGATAAGGCCAGGTAATAGTTTAATGTCAGTAGGAAAAGTTCTGGATATTCAAAGAAATTCGCGTCATTGATACAGCATTAATTTTCAGTTGCCTATGGATCTACTTATTGAAAATCTCGAGTTTTCAAAGTTCTACTGGGCTTAAAAGGGAGGGGGAGAGAAAGAAAAGAAAAGGAAAAAAGAAAAATTAAAAAGAAATCAGGATGATTCCATGGTTTAGCATTGCTCGAAATTTAATTCTTTCCCTGAAAAATTTTGGTATTTGTGGTAGTTACGACATGATGAACGTCAAAAGCGCTGCAACAGTTTTCCAAATCTGTCAAATTTTGGAGTTTCAGATGGAATGGGTGTTAAATACGTCCTTTCACTCGTAAATGCTGTAGAACGCGAATCTATTTATCATACACAACGTTCTTTATTCTTGTAAAATAAGTCGTATCATAGCAGTTTCTAAAATTATTCCGCAGAGCTAGTTAAGTTCCCCTTAGCTTAGCAGAACTCCAGTGGTTTACGCCTTTCGATCAAGATGTCGGCATACAATAGAATCGTGAAAAAAATCGGTTCACGAACAAATTTTCCGAATGAAAAATGTCTGGAATGACGAACAATATCTCGAGATACGGGTGAGAAAGTTGGCAACAAATGATACTGCAAAATGTAGTTACTGCTGTGGAGGAAATGTCTTCAGAAGAAGACGGAAGACGAGTTGTTTCTATTCATCTGATCCGCGCAATTTGTGAAAAATGGATTAAGGTGCAAAGGCTCGTAGAACATTCTCATTTTGCCAAAGTAGCATAAATATTTATAATGTCAATGCTTTAAGGTCTTGCTTTAGAAACATTTTAAAACGCAGACAGAAACAACTACCTTGAACAAATTTCAATGAGAAAAGGGCCCAGTGATTCTTAAAGTAGGGTTTAAGGGGGGGCAGAAAAACAGTAGTTGTCTGTTATTTTTGGATACAGGAATGATCACATATTTCATATTTGGGGTTCTTCACTGTTTTTCACTTATGTCGTCAACTCTGCTTCAAAGCGATACGGTAAAATTTAATTCAAGTTTTCCTATTTTTTGTGTGTTTAGTTTTGTGTTAAATATTGTGTATTAATATAAGAAGGCTCCGACATAGTTTTTTAATGTAACTGAGCAACAATTTCCGCAGAAATCTGATCTCGAAAATTTTATTTTTAATGATAAAATTATATTAAAAATCGATTCTAACTTTTGAATACATGCTTCTCTTTCCTTGGGAAACAAATCCTTGGATGGAGGTCGAGATTTTTAAGGAAAAAGAAGCTCCTACCCGTATGTCAAAGGGTTTTTTTTTTTTTTTTCTTTCAGAAAATACAGTGACTTTATGATAGCGGGTAAATTTTTCTTTCTAAAGCTGATATCTTACAGCGGAAAAGAGCACCTGGAGACTTTATGAAATGATGTAACCAAAGAGGGGGGGGATTAAAATTGTCACTTGTTACTTTTTTCAGCTAGTCCTCGGATTCGGTGAAAGTTTGTTCCCCTGCCATATTCTGCTTGACAACTAGAATTATATTGAGAGGAGATAGTGGTCAGAAAACACTTCTCTTTTTGTTTTCATACCTACCTACAGATCAACATTTTCTCCATATTGTCTTACTGTTTATAGCATTCTCTATATTTTCACTAGTGACGCTTTAACCATTTTAACGTTTTTTTATTGGTGTGCTGGAAAAAGAATAATCTTCATTTCTATCATCCCTTGAACTAGCACATTATATTTGAGCTATTTTTTATGTGAAATATAATTCCAACAGAAACCCAAAATAAATCATTGTCCAATACTTTATTTTAATACTTAATTATTTACCATTTATTTAATGATTTATATTTTTATTTAATTTTAATATTAATTGTTTAATTATTCTAATTATTAATTATATTATTAGCCATTTTATTTATTTATCTATTTTTGCTCTTCTTTCCTGACAGTCTTCCATAGGGCTCCAGCACTTCTAATTTTAAAAATTAAGCATTGGAGTATGTGCTAGATTTAATTAATTCTATCAGTTATACATTATGAACTTAACATTCAGAATATTCTTTTCTAAATAATCATTGGGGATTCAAGAATGGACAGTCTGTTTTGCATTCATTCCTATGGGGAAAATTGTTTCAGTTTACGAATACTTCAAATGACTAATTTTCTTTAGGAACGAAGATTGAAGTTCATGAATCATAGTTTCAATCCATTTCTTATAGACAAAATTTACCCCATATTAACCAAACTTAACATTATTTCAGTATATTTTTACGAGCCATTTCGTTGAGTTTTACAGTTTTAGAGCAAATGCGTTTTTATAATCCGAATATTATTTCTCGTTCTCTATGTGGAAAAGAAAAAAGGCTAACTTGTTGTTGCTAAGACTTTTGTTTTAGTAGGAATTAAAATTGCAATTTTTTTTTATATCAATGCTTACACTGATAAAATGTTATAACAGTCTGATTAATTTGCATCTAGCGATTCATAAAATTATTTGTGTTACTTCTTTTTCATAAAATAAGATTTATAATTAGTATATTTAAGGATATCTTAAACTATCTATTTATTTTTGGTTTTATAATTGTGGCCTTGGTTTACCGAGGTTAAAATTTATTTGGATAATGTAATAATCTGCTCTTGAAATGTTTTGGAGTGTGGAAGCAGATATTAAAATATACAGAAAATTATATCCCTCACATTCCCTCCATATCATCGTAATTTATAGCTCAAATTGTCGATCTAAAGTAGTGTATCCAGGGCTTCAGCTAGGATTGAGTCCTAGCACGTCTCCGTTTTTGAGTGAAATTATTATGCAAACCGAAACCCCAAATAAGGTGAACTGCGGTATTTTAACTTATTATTTAACTGCTTGTCATAAATTTATTAATTTTACCTCTTTTTACTCTATTGAATTATTTATTTTTTATCACGTTATTCGATAGAGCTCGGCGCTTCTAATTTTAGGAATTAAGCTTTAGTGCTCCTCGTACTGTTTAACCTCGACCCACATGCATATAATTGCGATTTATCGCAACATATATGTTATAAGTTCCTCTAACAAAACGTAATGTTTCTCTAAAAAAAAGGGGAATAAAAAGAGATTGCTAAAAGAAAATAAGGTAGTACTAATAAATGCGCAACTAACTAATAATTAATTAATTAACTCTAAATCAATTCGCAATTTCAAGCTAGATATATGTAATTATACGATGAAGAATAGGGTATTTCAGAGCTTTTCGCAACCCATCAGAATTATTTTCCGATCTGTTGAGGGGTCTATTGCCAGATCGAGGATCTCTTTTAATGTATTTTCTCTTGATAAAACTATGATTATGCAATATATTTTTCGTTTCTGTCTTGTGAGCTGTAGCGGGTTTGCATAGATCGCTTTGTGATTTTCTGTCTAGTATCAGTCTGGAAACTTCACAAAAAATACATTTTTTCAGTACTTTATTAGAAATAATTTTAACATCAGGGGAAAAGTATTATTATTTGCAATGATTTTCATTACTTCAGAATTCATTGCTCAAATCTCCAAAACAATTTTTCCTCCTTCCCCGAGGGTAGGGCATTACAGTCTCACTGTATCCATAATCTGTTCTAACGAATTCGAAATTCCTAGTTATACGATCAAATCGTACATCACATCCACATTATCAAAATTCCTGAAGTTATAAGGATTCGTTTAGTTTTATTAACCAGTTATTTTATGTTAATTTACTTTACTGTCTTTCTCGCTTCCCATTTCCCTGCCAGAATGTAAATTGATAGTTCGTGTGCATTCAAATGAGGTAAAAAGGATATAGTATTAGAAGGAAGGTTTTAGAGGGTTGCATTACAGCGTGTTCCGCCTGCTGAAGGCCACGTTTGCTAATTGATTCTCTTGAGAGCAGCATTCTGCGACGTTGCGTTATTCTCGCCATTAATCTTCCCATGCCAATTTTAGGTCAGAGCCAACTTGCGCGTTTTGTGTCGGTGTAGCCTTTCAGTTAACTCAAGGGAATTTAGTCGTAATTTTAAATTTGTTACTTTTGTTATTAAGCCATATATGTTCGCTGTTCTATAAGCACCTGCAGTGCCTTCTATTAAACTTTTATCTGAGTTAAATAAAAGGGTCTTTTATACCCTTTCTCGGTCTTTGCTGTACTTTACAAGGCATCGTGATAATTCACTTTCAGTCTTAAGAGTTTCGTGGATTTAATGTTACCAAATAACACGAGACTCTGCAAAGTTTACGAAGACGTTTAGTAATGTAAGGTTCCTAATGTTTTTATTTATGTAAGAGTTGGAGGCTCCCTTCAGCCCACCTGGACACGAATGTCCCTATAGCTCAAAAGAAGGGGCAGCCAGTAACATATGCAGCAACATTTCTTCAAAATTGCATAAATGTCCCGCGCCTCCAGCCGACTGCAGGAAATAATGGCCATTCAAACATGATTCAAATAATTTCTGTTGCTCTAGTCTGTGCCAGAAGTGTGTGTAATCACAGCAGCACTTAATAAAGAAAAAGAAACAAAAATATACTGAAAATGTAACTTACAAATTGAATGTTATTAGTGTACTGTTGCAAGCTGAAAGTGTGAGAAAAATTAGAAGGAATGTTAATGGTTAGAAGAGTTTAAATTATGAGAGAAATAAATTATCATTTAACTCACTGTGTTCAGTGTTTTTTAACTGATGTTATCATTGAGTTTTTATCTTGCTCTGTTGTCTGGAAAATCAATTATTAAATAAAAAATGCTCTTCGAGAAAAGTCTGTTTCAATCTATGAAAACAAAGCAATGTATATTACTTTCCAAGGACATATGGAATTGAAAAAGGATATGAATGTTAAGAAGTCTTTTTCTAGTAGCGCAATTTTAACTGGAGTATATTTATTTGCTTATTTTACAACTACTGTTTCTTTCTATTTTCTTGAAATTGTGGTGAACTGGGAGGAGGAATGCGTTACGAGCGTCTATGATTTAATGACAAAATTTGCTATTTTATTACCGTAGATTCCTTTCATGTTTTTAGTTTTGAAAAAAAAATTGCATTGTTGAAATAGTTGTTGAAATGGACGAACTAGGTCTAAATAAATTTAAAAGTCATCATTATTTTGGGCTATCGTGTTGAAGATTGTAAACTTTGCTAAAACTAGTTTTGTCTGTTACTTGAAATGAATTTTTATGATAAAATAGATTTGTTAAAATTCTAATTTATAGAAATACTTTTTATGCTTCAAAAGAAGCATTTGTTTTCGACCACTGATCTCGTGACCCTTATTCATATTCTATCATTCTCCTGTCTTGCATAATGTAAGATTGGTGCACATAGAATTTTAATTTTTATCTTTAGTGTGAAAGAAGGGGTATATTAATTAGCTTTGTATTTTATACTGGTACGAAAATATTATTCGTAACCTTTCGGGTTAGTTAATTAAGTTTCTAAGTGTAGGAATAGAGCTAACTTATTATCCATTCATTCCCTCCCCTCCAATGGCGGGCACTTGCCCATAACGGCACTAGCCACTCCTAAAGCCAGAAGTGGTGGCCATTTTATTATGGAGGCATCTGAATAGGCAGCCACCGTTACCTCCTATGAAAGGACAGACAATTTTACATCATGCCTTTTCCAGGATTCGAACCCGGGCCCTTTGGTATCGCAGTCAGGCTTACCATCTGGGCGGCTTCATCCATGCATAAATCCATCAGTTCGCTCATGGGAGAAATGCTTACAGTTAAAATAAATTACAGTGCAAAATGTCATGTTTTGGTTTAAAGATATGATGTTATCAATATGTTAATTTAGAACAAATGATGTAATAATCAGTCTTTGATTGAATTAATTTTTCTAACTTTATTATTTGCATTCTGTTGCTTTTACGATATTAAACTAACACAACAGTAAAGTTTATTGCGAGAATATTGAAGAAGGGAATAGGAGTCATAGGTTCTGAAGGGGAATAGGGGTTCTCTATAATTAAGGGATACTCGAAAGTAAAAAGGTCGAGAGCCGCTGCCCTAAAGTTCAGAAATGGGGAAGAATTTAAAGAGTGAAGGACCAGCGTTCATAAAATCACTGTTACTCTAAAATTTGTGTTATGAAAGAAAAATCCTCCATATCTTCGAGCAACATGATAAATAAAGTATTTCGTCTTCTCCAGCGGCCGAGTGGTAAAATCGTTGAGCATTGATAGTTCCAACCCGGTTTTGATTCCAGGCGAACAGGCTGGCTGTATGAGCATTTCGAGGTTTCCCCCGTGTGTAACGTGTATACGAGCCCGTTTTCCTTAGAAAGTCCTCCAGGAAGGTATCCCCCTTAGGCAGATAACCCTAGTGTGCTTTGTCATAATCTACCAAACCAAATAAAATATTTCTAAACTGCAGCTTGGAAATATTTTATTGTACTTCAAAATGTAATTTATGCTAAGAGCTCTGCATTTGTAATATAATATGCATGTATTCATTATCTAAAATAAATGAAGATTAAATGTGAATGATTTTTTTTGTTAAAATGAAATAAATTAAATATGGCTGATAGTAGAACTGAAGAGTCAATCTTCATCTGTGGAAGCTCAAGTTTCTAAATGTAGTACATATGAGCATGTAAGTAATATACATCCGCTTGGATACGGTTACCTCATACTGCTGGCCACTTTGGTGTCTGTCAGCCCGTGGGAAAATTAAGGGACGGAAGAGAGGTGAGAGATACGCTGACTCCATAACCCCATATCGGAAACGTAGAGTGGGTGGTTAGTGATGGCGGAAGTTTGCTCTTTTCCGGAAAAGGACCTTGTCATGGGAATAAGTTCTTCCATTTCTTTCATTACAGTAGTTTGAGAATTTTCGTAACAACTTTGCCAGTTGTTAGAAAAACGCTAGCGGATAAATTAATTGGATTCTTTGTTCAACGGTTGGCTGAGTATTACTTCAGAGATTAATATTTCTGTCTTACTACGTGTGTATGTAATTCTGGTGAAGATTAATTTTTGCTAATATGTATTTGCGTATTTTCGAAAACACTAATAAGATATTTTTAAATTGCAGAAATTAAACAGTTTACCTAATATCTTATGTCGCAGGAATCGTAAACGTATCAGTCTGACTCACCGAAGATCTCCTCTTACACGTCGACCGGGAGAACGATTCATTTTTTTTTTTTTTTTTTCCAAATATTACTTTGTTCTAATCAGTTCTCTCTCTATATACACATATGTATGTATATTCAACCATGTATTAAAAATTCCTGATAACCCAACCATTTTATTGAATATTTATTTCGTTTCTTTTTTAAATATTTTTTCAATATATATACATCATCT
Source organism: Stegodyphus dumicola (assembly GCF_044657685.1). Taxonomy (NCBI): domain Eukaryota; kingdom Metazoa; phylum Arthropoda; class Arachnida; order Araneae; family Eresidae; genus Stegodyphus; species Stegodyphus dumicola. Next base: position 137,559,517 of record NC_140777.1, read on the forward strand.
TTTTTATTATATTTTACCATTTTATGATCGTAAAATATTCCTTCAGTTTTTTCACCATTTAAATCATGTATTTTATAAAGGGTTGGGCATTTCGTAAAAAAATGTTTTGAATTTAGATAGTCTAACGCGATCTCCTATTTTATATTCAGCTTTTTAGAGGTCTTTCGGCTGACTAGGGAATATACATATAAATTATAATAAACTTTTATTTAATTTTCGGGTTTTCTAACTTCAGCAGGTGTCATTTTTATGGAACTGTGATATCAATTGTTATAATGTTTAACTAATTTAGGTAATGCATCAATATAGCTTTTTGTGATTCTCCCAAGTAAAGGAAAAACCCAAGCATATCTATTAAAAGCATCTGTAACGGTTAATAAATAGTCATTATCTTTGCTGTAATATGTGTATGCGAGAATGAAATAATTTTTTTCGTTGCAGTAATTTGATATTAGATGAGTGCTTAGCTAGTGGATTGAGGTTAGAAGATTGCTGGAAATATCGATTACGTAGTAAAAGATGCCGGGAACTTTTGAAGAACCACAGAATCACTCGATAATCCAAATATATCTTTATTACTTGTTGATTACTCTATTAAATGACACAGCACAATGGAGAATGTTATATCGAAATAGTTAACTAATAGTTCTGTGCAGTAACTGCAGAGAAAAACATTTCAGAAGAAATTTTTTATGAGCATTTATAGTTGATAGCTTTATTTTAGTTATCATATCGCTCACTGTATAAGCTAGATGTTTATTGCATACGTCACAAATTTATCATGTCACAAGTTCAATATCGATTTTAAGATGATAGTGTTTTATTTTCACCTTCAGACAAAGATTTAATTACATTTGGTATTAAATTCAAGCAGCGTCAAGAGATGGAACGAAACGCTTGTATAATAGAACGTAAAATTCTTGGTTTGATTTAGCTGAATACGTCAATGCATGCGAGAATTTTGCATTGAAGGAAAGAGATGCATTCGTGGATAAGTTTCAAAGCGCATTTTATTTTGTATGTGCTGCATAAGAGCCTGCCAGATTTTCGCGATTATATTGTAAAGCTTTTCAATAATTTATAATATTTTATAATATTAATATTATTTTAACATATGAATAGTGTAAATTGAAATTAAAATTAATGTTTTATGCCATCTATGTAAATCTCCAAGCTACGGAGATTTCGTTGGATATCAGATCAAGATCTCCTTGTGCGCACAGCCGACGAGCCCGCCGAAATACTAGAACAAAGTTACCACTTATCTGCGAAAGAAGCTTACGAGCCACGGAACAAAATGTGTGCACAAGACACACAAGGGAACGCAAACTATAATAGATCTGTAGTTTGTGTTCCCTTAACTCTAATACATTGTAGGATGCGGAAGATCTGGACAAATGAGCATCCCAATGTTCCGTTAATTTCTTTTCACGAAGGAGCCAAATTCTATTTGAAGCTAGTTCGATAGTTATATATCCATGTAAATAGAACGTAACACAAGAAATAATTCCAATTTTTCGCGCAAAAGGGACGTAACAGTGATAAGGAGGAATGATGGTTTGGGTAGGTGTAAACATAGACGACCGTATGGACGTGTGCATCATCTGGAATGGCAGCCTGGTGGATAGAAGATAAAAGATGAGATCTTCGGACCTCTGATTTTTGCCGTACGTTGGAGCCACCGACGTTAGTTTCATTTACTATACCCTCGGTATCAAAAAAATTTATCTTGTGAAAGACTAGCTTTAATGGATGCATATAATGACCGTTATACCTATCCGATTAGGAATCCAATATTTAAGTATTTTATTTCCGTATTCGGAAATATCTGTAAATTCCACAAGTGCGTTAGAAAATATATTTTTCCTCTTCATTAGAAGGAAATAATTTTGTGTGACAAATTTTGTAGTGCCATACTTTTGTAAGACTACACAGACAAATTCATTGAACTTTTTTTTTTTTTTTTTTTTCAAAAAGTTGGTTACGGTATGTGCATTTCATTAAAAAGTGAATAATCCTTTAATTTTTTTAACAGCTTAATGAAGACATAAAGGTGTCTGTCTATACGTAATAATATTATGCTAGCTATTGTATGGTTCACTCACGATTACTATTGATTGATTCTTTTATGAAACAAAATACTAAATGTTACATACATAATTGGAATAATTTACTTATTTTTTATAGGCAATGGCAGCGTGTCGACAAATGAGTGCTACAGGTTACGTAGAAACGTCTGCCAAAGAAGAAATCGGAGTGACAGATGCTTTCGAACTGACCGCCCTTGCAGCACTCGGAGGGAAACCTCGATTCGCCAGTCTTGTGCGCCGTCATGCGCCGCACCTCAAGCGACATTTACGCCCCCATCAGCAACACAGAAGCTGCGTTGTTATGTGAAATGCCGTTGTATATATGAACTTGCTCAACTGCAGACCCATTTGATGAGCGAGCCGCAGCCATGTGGTCTACTTTGATTAGACTCATGAGTACTGCCAATACCGCCTCTTAACTTCAGGAGGCAGGTAATGGTACTGCGATGTTTCCTTTGCTCAAATTTTCCATTTTTCATGTTCTAATCGCCTTCATGTGCCCATGTGTGTCATTACAAATTGGGTTATTTAGTGAAGATGTTGTGCTTGGCGAGTGCATAGAACTCTGTTTATGCAAAAGAAGAGAGAAAAATCAAAATTTGCTAATGATATATTTTGAATGTTTTGTATTCTGTAAATCATTATGATGTGCCTAATTGTCGTATAAATTTTATTTAATCTCACTAATTAGATCTGATAGTTATTAATTTCAGTAATAAATAATAATTGCAATTTTTTAATAAAATTTTTCCCATTTGAAGAAAAAAGTAATCAAGTTACTTTAAAAAAAAAAAAAAAAAGAAAAATAGGTACTTTTTAAAAAATTGAAACGACGGGATAATAAAATTAATTGATATATACATAAAAAGTTGATCTTTTATTAAAATTATTTATTTAAAAAAATCTTAAATCTTCTACAATGATTGTTTTATATGTTTATATTATGTGATGAGATTTTTAAATGTGTGAAAGATGCATGTTATTTGAATGCATCATTTAGCTTTTGAACTCAGGTTAAAGTGGCTTTTACTTATAGCTGCATAATCTGCAAACGTTATATTAAGTGTTAATATTTATCGGCAAAAAGTTCGTTTTCGAGTTTTAACAAGGAAAAAAAAAAAGTCCAGGCACTATTTATTTAAAGAGATTTATAGAAATTCATGTAAATTAATTCATTTGTACTTCAGGTTTTTAATTGAAAATTTATTTGAAATTTTTACTTGATATTAAAAACCTGTTTAAGAACATGTTGCAGTGCAGCATTATTTTTGTATGACCCTGGAAGACCTTCAAGAGTTCCTACCTGGCTTATGCTCATATTTGTATATAGAATATGTATATTTTTTCATAATATTTTTATGCATGTATGATTTTGTACAGAATGGCTTTCAGCCAAACTATCTGTTAAAAATAAAATTTTTATTAACATTGTATTGAGTAAAATTTATAAAACAACCATAGCATTTTCTGTAACTAGTTATAAAACAATATCAGACTCCCTTTTTTTTTTTTTTTTTTTTTTTTTTATTTTATTTTATTTTTTCTGTGATAATAGCCTCCCCTCCGAGGGTCCTTTCTCAACGTGGGGCGCAGAGGCGACAACGTGTGAGTGGCTGTCCTGTTTACGCGACTAATCGAGCCTGATCTTCCCCCGAGCTGGTCACTTATGTTGGGAGTGGATAATATGGATGAGATTAGCTGCCTTCAGGACTAGAACTACCGTTTCTAGGGTGGTCCGTTGAGGCTGGATAGGAACTTTAGGGGTACTGTCAAATTTGTCTCGGGCTATGGAATTCCTGCATGTTAAATAATTTTATTAGAGGTTGTGTTTGTGGTTTGGTCCCAGGGGTTTCTACGGTGGTCCGTTGAGGCTGGACAGGAACTTTAGGGTACTGTCAAATTTGTCTCGGGCTATGGAATTCTTGCATGTTAAATAATCTTATTAGAGGTTGTGTCTGGTCCATGGAGGTCTCCATTGTTTGGCCCCGGGTGTTTCTACGGTGGTCCGTTGAGGCTGGACAGGAACTTTAGGGGTACTGTCAAATTTGTCTCGAGCTATGGAATTCCTGTATGTTAAATAATCTTATTAGAGTTTGTGTCTGGTCCATGGAGGTCTCCATGGTTTGGCCCCGGGGATTTCGGCCTCCCGGCATCGCCTCTGGAGTGTGAGTACATAATAATTATGTACAGGTTACTTTTGCCTGGGCCTGGGTGTCTCACATTGTGGCGCACTGTAATAATGATCGTAAGTCGATAAAAGCAGCAAAGATCACACTTCATTTCTACATTAGCATCATTTGTAGTTAGCTTTTTTCTTTTAAAAGCAGTTTGTGTATGACAGCAAATTAGCTATTAGAAATGTTTTACATGTATATAAACAATTTTTTCAGAGGATAGTATACAGCGCGTTTTAATTCATCAAATTTAATAACGTTAGTTGCATAGTTTTTTTAATCGATTTAAAAATAAAACAGATTACACTTTAGTCAGTTATTGCTTTCTGTTCTCTAAGCAAATAATGTCTGTTTGTATGTCAGTGAACCCTGTTATATTCATGGCATTGTTTTGGGAAATACTGCGGGTTTTGCATTTTATATTTGGATTCCTCGATTTAATGATGCATACATAGCATATTTCGCTCAGTGTTGGGTATATTACAAACTACGGATTTGGAGTATACAACAGAGACAAAATACTTGTAGTTACATGTGCAGTGAACTGATAAATTGAAAACATGCTTTTAAAATAGATTAATCATCTGAATGCGGATATCCATTTAAAATTTCAGTCGAGTTTTGTAGAAATTTTATCTTTGAAACTTAACAAAAAATATATAAATTATTCTTTTAAATGATATATTGATGGATATTAAAAGCTATGTATATAAAAGGATTCTTTTCAAAGATGTATCTATAAAATGGATATCTCGTATCAAAATGTCAAAAGTATATTCTTATGAGCCGACTTAAGTATAACGTTGTCATCAGCATTAGAAGAAGTTCTGTAATGAGATTTTGAGTTGTAAGAAACAGGAAATATGTTAACGAACAAAATTAAAAGATAATTCCTAAAGCCTTGCTAGCTGAGCAAAAACTTCTTAAAATACCCTGAACTTAATTGCTTCGTAAAGGCAATTATTCACAGCTTTGCTTGAATTTATTAATGAGCAAGTATCCAGTCAACGACTATCAGGAAAATGATGATCTTGACGAGTAACATTTAGACTATAACTTCACACAACACATAAGAATACTTGCTGTCTTGGGTGAAGCAATTGATTGAGTTTTATAGCAGACAATCTGTAAATGCTCACAAGGCTGGATGTTCGATTTCAACGGCTGGAGTTTTGATGGCAAGCTTCTGGATATTTCACATTATGCCTTAATAAGAGTGTATTAACAGAATCTAATCAGATAAAGAACGAAGGGAAAAAAGAGCAACGACACAATAATTTTTCGGGTATATTTTTAATTCTATATCACTAAAATAAAAGGTGAAAATGAAGTTAAAAAGCAATTAACATCGACATAGCTGAGAGAAGAGATTGTACTAGAATGTAATGAAATATTTGAAGTATTATAGCCAGAAATTTCGAAATTTGAAAGATTTAAACTTGTACGCTACGCTGAAAGTAAAAGAAATTTAATAACTTTCCCATATCATAAAACTTAATATTAATAGTACATACATGAAAGCTATAAAAAATGTTCAGCAACAAAACGTATATTCCCGATTTAGAGTGCTAGGTTTGTTGAGATATTTTCATTGATGAATAAAGGCAGTTTCTTCTGATAGCGGAACAAGGGAGTGGATTGAATTTGAATATAATTCATCTGCTGACTATATCATTGTCATCACTCTGATAATCAGCAAAATTGGCATAAATAATTATAGCATCATTTTGGGGGCTTAAACGCCTTCAAAATCTTGCTATAACTACTTAATTAACAAGCTTTGTGAGTTTGCAAGCAAATATAAAGAATTATTTGGTTAAACCTATTTGAAAAAGAACACAGAATTTAATTACAATTTGCTATAAATTAATTCTGAAGAAATTTGCTAAGATTTAACATTTCCTTGAATAAAATGCATGCTGAAATTTCTTTACAAAATAAGCGTAATCTTGTTGCAAACGGCCAGAGTAAAACAATGGAGAAACACAAATATTCTTTTCCTCCCTCTATAAAACGCATAGACGATAGATAAGCTAATAGCTATGGAAAGAACGTTTTCCTCATAAAACAAACAGATAGTAGAGCGAAAATATAATAAGTGAAAAGAGCTCATGAGTTTTGAAAGAAACTATGTATCTGCCATATAAAACAGACTGACAGTAGATGCGCTAATTCAAAACAGAGAAGTGCACTAAATTTAACATCATTTGTTGGCGATATAAACAAACGGAGCAATTCATTGGCGCAAGGGCTGTCTTAGAGAAGCTCTGATTTAGATGAAGGCCAAAAGTGACAAGTTATGGCAACTGAAGGTCTCCAGAGCGCTGACTATTCCCAAAAGTGGAATCTCAAGAAAATAAAATCCCTTTCTAAGCATGGGAACATTTAGTGGACTTGCTAGTCATGCCACCGACTGACCGAGGGTAACTGGAAACGACTCGAGTAATTGTTAGCACTAAAAAAACCTGTTACGCTAGACAACTTGCGATTTCTCAACAGTTACTCGAACTTAATAAGCAAATATATTTCTGATCGATGCCTTCACGAGCATATTCCATATGCAAGAAGACACTATGCTATATCTCATTATCAGCATCTTCTAGAATATAGCGTTGAAAAGTAATGTCGTCTTCGTCGTAGAATCAAATTGCCTCCGCACGATTACAGTTTATGAATGAATTCCATGTTCATTTTTTATACTTTTTATAGGTGTACTTTTTATCTAGAGAGAGATTGGAACATGCTGTCTTCCAACGCATATACATGAAATCACGAAAGTATTTAGACAATGTTAGAAAGGAACCACGAGAAACGGAGCGAGTAACCTTAATGACTACTGCAAATATTCTGTAATCGAATGCAAGTACGTAGGTGAAGTTCTGCTTTCCGAAATTAGTTTCAGAGCCTGTTCAATAAGCCTGTGTGTGGGCCAGACGTTTTGTTCAACTTTGTCGAATTGCTATGATGGCTGAATACCTTTAAATATGGATATTCTTCGAACGATGCACATGAACTCGTTTGATTTAAATCCTGTTGAGCATATTTAGGATTCCACGAACTGCGACGCCCCTTCTTTAGATCATCTACAAGCTTTATTTATAAAAAAAAATTCAAAAATATTTCATTTAGAAAGTTTTAGGCTTACGATAAGCTCATCTAAAAATTCCGTCACATTGAACAAGCAGTTTATATTTAATGAAAAATAAGAAAAGAATGGAAAATCCAATATTTCGTTGGATACCCTTTAGCTAAAACTACACTTTTCATGCGTTTTGGCCTAATTTTTTTGAGTAAGAATGTTTCGTTTTGATCCATTCCTCTGTAAGAATCGCTTTCAAAGAAATCCCATGTTTACTTATTCTTTTCTCCAACTCACTCCATATATGCTCGATAGAATTTAACTCCGAAGAATATGGAGGAGTCTTGATAACTTCAGGTCTTTTGTAATAACTACAAAGATGTATTTAGAGCTATATATTTAGATCGTTATCCTGATAGAACATGAATGTGTTTTTCATTCCGAGTTTTCTTGCAGATGCTCTCGGATTTTCACTAAGAATATTTAAATATTTATATTTATCCATATTATTTTTTATAAAAGTTAATTTCCCATCCCAGAAGCGACGAAATTCACCCAAGCCATTATAGTATTTTCAGTTTCATGCTTTCAGCAGGCAACAGACTTTTTTTCGGATTTTATTTTCATTTAGATTTCGCATAACAGCAGTTCGTCGATTAGACCCTGTGATAAGGTGGCATAAACGTTCTTTATTTAGGATACGTGATTTCAGAGTGCAGTAATTTTCATATCAGTGGTGAAATCCTGTACCTTTGTTAATGATTCCGGTTGCAGCCTGGAAGGTCGCTCCAGTGAACAAAGAGATAAAAGAAGTCTTTTCATCAGGGTCAGGAGATGGACACTTTGTTAAGTATGAATGAAAGAATCCCTCCCCTGGGAGTTCAGAGCAGGTAAACACAAGGAGATACATAAGGTGGTTTTCTGAGAAGAGAGAAAAACTTTCCTGTTTAGAGCTATGAGCATGTTGGCCTGCTAAGAACGATCATTGCTCATGTACAAATGCGTTAGAGTATTTTGCCTGTAACAAAATTCTGAAATTACGGGACTAAATATATCCAAGTCCCATATTGTCAAGATATGCAACTGTTAAGGTTTTCATCTTAGTAAAATTCATGTTATTGTTGAAACTTGAGTTTGAAGTTCATTTCAACCCTGTGTCACAACCCAGGGTTTGCGTAGCGGTTTCGGCCACTACATCACAACCCAAATATAATATTAACTTTTGTCTCGTCTGAAAATATAACATTGATAGCTGGGTGATAAATTTTTGCCTATTGTGGATTTGCAAACGCCGCATTTGCTTGTTTTCTTGTTGACGAAGAATTTCCTTCTTGCATATCGTATGCATGTGCTCTAATGACTCTTCTAACATTTTTTAGTTAATTTTTATCTAAATACGCTGCAAGTTTTTCGACACTAATTTTTGAGTTTTGGTAGGATGCATATCTGGTTCCTTCTTGTTAACTTGAATGAGATCCAGACTTCAGGCGTTTCGAATATTTCCACGCAATTTTCATTGTATCAATGCGTGAAAAATAGTTGAACGCTTCCTCATTAAGGATATTTTAAATACCTTTACGATAGCTTTTATTATCTTTAAAATTATGAATAGTTAAATTTCGCACATAGCTTGTAATTAATTTCTGATGCCTTGCCATGTTCCCTTCAGGTATAGAAATCTTAATGTAGTATTTTGATAAACAAGTAATAATTTCCAAATTCAGGGGATAATTCTATTTTGTATGTTTATTTAAGACAAGAAACATCGTCTTCCAAAACATCTTAACAGAAATTTCGAGTGTTGCAATTATTATGTGAGTTACTCATTAACACTTTTGGAATAAATTATTCTATTGTAAAAATATTTTGATAATATCATTTTGTAACAAGTAGGTCTTAAGATAGAGAAAATATAATATATTAGGAAAAATTTGGATTCTATGTTTCAATATTTAGTACAAGACCTATAAAAGTAAATTTCAAAAATACAAGTGTCCGAAAACAGATATGAACCTCTGGACATATATGCATGAGAAGAAAAACATTTTTCTGTGCACGATGGTTCAAAAAATGTAAAAGTAGGTAAAATAGAGCACAATAAACAGATTCTGTAATGTAATGCGTATACTGAAATGTCTTTTTAAGATGCTACAGGGCGCTTTTGAATGGGAGGTATGGTTCGACCGCCTCATCAGCGACCATGAGCTCAAAGACGCATGCGCCATTCGGACCGAATTATTCTCAAAATAGGGTGGAAGGATGGGGACTTTCTTTCCGGAGAAGAGAAGATCTTTCACGTCGCAGCAAGTAATACAGCCCCTTTTGGGCGAGTCTGTGTGTTTTGGCAGAATGCCAACCAAGGTTGCGCTTGAGACGGTCGAACTATAAAAGCCTTCCGCTCCCGTAAATCGTCATTCGTCGTTCACGTCTCAGGAACAAATTCTAATCTACAGCCCATAAGGGCAGGGGTCCCTCAAGGGTCCCTTTTAGGGCCCACCTACTTTAATATTTACGTGAACGACATCCCTACAACACAGAACACAACACTGGCTATGTATGCCGATGACACAGCAATCCTCACACAAAGTGCATTTGCTGGTTCAGCTATCCAACATTTACAAATTTACATACATGCACTGGAGACTTGGCTCACACAGTGGAAAATAAAAGTCAATATTGACAAGACGCAAGCTATCTTGTTCACCAGAAAAAAGAAATTCAAGAAGAATCTTGTCATGTATGGCAACTCTATCCCCTGGGCCAAGCAAGTCCCTTATCTTGGGGTGATCCTCAGTAAAACTCTGTCATGGAACCCACACATCACAAATATTATCAATAAGTTTCGAGCCCGTAAAGCTCAACTCTTCCCCTTAATTGCTCGAAACAGTGTTTTGTCTATAGATAACAAGTTACTCATTTATAAATCCATATTGCGTCCATTACTATGCTATGCATGTCCTGTATGGGCGTACTCATGCAATAGGTATCGGGGCAAATTGCAAACAGCGCAAAATTGTATTCTTCGACAAATAGCCAATGCACCTTGGTATGTGCGAAATAATAAGATTCACGAGGAACTGGGCATTCGCCCTCTAAAATCCGTGTACTATCGAATAGCAAAAAGATTCCACAGCAGGCAGCTAGAATTACAAAACCCTGCCATTAAGATACCTGAGTACGACCCATACAATCTGGACAACAAATACAGACCTTTGGCCATATTAAATGAGTGGATAATGTAGCATAGCATAGTAATGTATTCCTGCTTAATGTAATCATATATTTATGTAACACCTTCTTTTTGTATATTCATAAATTCTTGTCGCATTATTATATATGTATGTATATATGTAGATATTCATTTACCAAGGGCTGGCTTCACTTTGTGCACTGCTTTGTGTTAAAACATCTTGACTTCCAGGTTTTTCACCACTCGATAGCTTTCTGTCCTTCCACTCCTTTACAGCAACTGAAAAAAGTAACCTGTGTTAATCCAGGAAATAGGATTTTAGCATATAACATACAAAAAACCCTAAAATAAACAAAAAAAAATCAAAAATTCGAAATATATATTACATATATATATATATATATATATTAAAAAAAATAAAATAAATAAAAAAATAAAATAAAATAAGATTAATTAGTAAAAGTTAATGAAAAATCAGCAAATCGTAATGTCTTAATTATATTCTACAAGGGGTAGGGCCTTCGGCCCAGGTACCCTGGTGTACCAAGGCACCGTTCCACTGGGTTGCAAATCGTCATTTTTTGGGCTGATTCCGATCAGCATGCATTCGCTGCACGGAAAGGGCGTAGCTGTTTAAAAATAGTTACCCAGGAATCGTCCTCTAATCTTTTTTAAATAGCACTAGGTTTTAGCCCCAGTAATATAGGCAAAATGCATTCGGTGAGCTCCACTTTAGAGTAAGATACACAACACACGAAATGCGCATGGGAAAAGATTAGTTACAGCAGCAGAACCTACCGTTTAACAGCGGCTTGTAACACGTCAACGCCCCATTTTCATACACACATTCCATTCTAAAATCTGCTTACGTCGGTCCCTTCTATCTGCTTTTGCATATTTGTCTATTCTGGAATCATCCCGAGTGTAACTTATTTAGCCTTTAATGTGTGCCATGCACTCTTCGATGAATCTTAATTAAGACTATCGTTTACGAAACACTCAGATATGATGCTTGATTTTGCTCGGCGAAACACTAGTTTTCTTCGTTTCACTTCTTTCTTTTCACACACTGCCAGATTCTTGCTGCAATTACGGTGTTGCCATATTTCTTAACTAAGCTTTAATTATTTAAAGCGTATTTAATATGATAAAGATGCCTGTTGCACGATGCAGTGGAGATGATTGTGTTTATCTAGCCTTAAAATTTTTAATTTGATGATAGTAGGAAAATGTTTAAAAACTTTTTAAACATTTTCTAAGCTTTTAATTACTTTTATTGTGTTTCAGCTTAAAATTTTAATTAGCAAGTTTGTAAAGAGATCAGCTTTTTAAAATTATTTATTTATTTTTGAAGTACAAAATACAAAAAAATCAGATATGCTTTCCCCGAAATTCGAACCATTGATCATCCAACTGCCAGATGGGTATGCTACTATATACACCAAGGGAATATGCAAAGGCGAATCCGATAATTCCCCACCTTCTCATCCCCCACGTTACGCTCGAATGGGGAAAGCATAAGACCCGGGATAACAAATCAAGTTAATGACAAGCTATGGTCCATCATATTCTAATTCAATCCCATTGTAGAGACATTATTCCTCTCCTCAATTCACACACCAAGAAAAGCGAAAAATCAGCTATGCCTTTGCCAAGATTCGGACCACGGATCTTCAAGTTGTCACATGGGTTATATCGCGAGAGCTTACATGGGGGTTTGCGATAATTTTTATAAGTTTACTATTAAACAACATTAAAAGAGTTAGAAATCACAAGTCGAACTGATTGCGTGTATCTAGAGAAAACTGGCTGTAAAAATAGTAGCTGTAATTTTTTATTGGTCAGAAAGAGAGTCAGTGTACACCCATTTCTGCGATGAATTGCATTCCCAGAACCACCTAGAAGTGCCTCCTTAATTCCTTTTATCCGGAAGTCTTTCATCTTCTATTGTAAGACTTATTGATTGATCGACGAAAAAAAAAAATCTTATTTGAAGTGTACGCTGATTCACTGATAGTGGAAACCTTATTTCTTAACGCCCAGTCACACATTTCTCATTCGACAGTTTGCACTTTAAAACCTAAAAGAAGTTCAGTGCTGATTTTTTTAAAAGTTTCCTTAAATACTAATTTAGTTTGAGTTTCAAATAATTTTGTTGGAGATCTTCTATTAGCGTAATGAGTTTTGTTTCGTATGCATTAATGCTACTGATCATTTCAATTATTGTCTTTCTTTTCCTTTTTTTTTTTTTTTTTTTCCAATTCTAAATTTAAATTACTTAATTTTGATGTAAAGTCTGTAAGAAATGCTAAATTACCGAGTCGAGCTCATCACTTTTGTTGATCTTGCTGTTGGAAAAAGCTTTGTCTCAGTTAATAACTCGTGAAATCATTGCAGAAATTTACTTCTACTTAACCATTTTACATCGGTATGTAACAATAATTCTCGCTGTTCTGCATCAAGTTTCTTTTGGAAAAGACATCGTCTGAGGGAGATTCCGCAAATGGAGTTAACAATTTTGAAGGCTATGTCCATTATTTCTTTTGTATTTAATCTTATGCTGATATTATTACTTATCTTTATATTTGATCTCTTATTTATCTGTCATTTGTTGATGAATTATGTAGTGGTTGTTCAGAAAACTTTAGAATTCTTCATCAGTTTAACATTTGAATTCTAAATCCATTTATATGAAGCCCACCAGCAGGTGAGTGGTAAAGTTGTTGAATACTGGTAGTTTGGTCCGATGTTCGAATCCCAGAGAACGGCCTGGCTGCATCACAGTTTTCGTGGCTTTCCCATGTGCAACGTATATACGAGCTAGTTTACCTTATAAAGTTCTCTACGAAGGCATCCCTTCCCTTAGGCAGACTGCCCTCGAGGGCTTTGCCAAAATTAAATAAAACAAACCATTCATACGGCTTATCAACTGTTTCTTCTCTATCAATTATTATCAGAAAATTGTAATCTTCCTCCAAGCCGCAAGATTTCTTTATTATCAAGAAAAAAGCAAAGAGAAAAGCGAAAGTAGGATAACTTCTTAAATATGTTTTTATCAATTTCTATTGAAGAAATCTCTGAATTATGGAATACTCATTGAAGGATTAGGATCCAAAACTCTTCTGAACTCTACGTAGGCTGCCTGAAATGTTTCCGACCTAACAAAGAAAAAAGATATTTTTTCCTCCAAAATTACCTTTATTTTCCGACATAGTCTCCTTCTAAGTCTATAAATTTTTCCAGCTATGCTCCTATCCTTTTAACCCGTCCAAATAATATGTGGAATCTTGGCTCTGTAATGTCTCCTCATTTGACGAAAATCTTTGCCCTCTAAGTGCTTCTTTTAGCTTAGGAGGGGGTAAGTCACTTGGTGCAGGTCTGGCGAAAAGGGTGGGTGGTCAAGCAGTCCAAATTGTAATTGATGGATTTTCGCTATTGTAACTGCTGAGGTGTGAGATGAAGCATTGTCTTGGTGAAACAAAATTTTTTCTTTTGCAGATGTGGCCGTTTTTCAATAATTTCTACCTTCAGCTTGTCAAGTACCGTTGCATAGTATGCTCCGGTAATGGTTTTCCCTTTTCAAGATAATTTATTGACACAATTCCATGGCTGTCCCCCAAAAAAAACTGTTGCCACCATTTTTCCAGTAGAAGGAACAGTTTTTGCCATTTTTGCAGCCGATTTTCCTTTTTCAGTCCACTGTTTTAACTGTTTTTGTTTCTGGGCTGTAATGATGAATCCGGATTTCATTGGTTCCAGGTTCGGTTGATTTGAGTTGCCATCTATATATTGAGGTCGGAAACTTTTCAGACAGCCCTCGTAAGTTCTTCAGCTGAGGGGATATGTGTTAAGTTCGTAAGTAATTTTCAAAGTAAAGCTTTTACTTTAAACTGTTATTTTTAATATTTTCACAAGATTGCTGTCCTTGAAAATATCAAATAATTTATCTTATCTTGTACGATACATTTACACTGTTGCGGCACTAGCAAACGCCTTCCAGGATTGCAAATTTTTTCTTCAGTAGTGTCTATATTACTAGAGGGCCAAATTTCTGAAGACTGTAAAAGCCTGGGTGGTTTATGCCCCCAAAGCTGGCAAACTTTAAGTTATCAATAGTAGTTCTTCGTGGTATGAGGTCAGCGGGGTTGTCTTTCCTAGGGCAATAATGCCAATTACTGCTTTCAGTTGGTTTCTGAATTTCATAAACTCTATTTTTGACGAAAGGTTTAAATCAGGAAATCTCAACTGGTGGTTCGCATACCACTGATAGTACGCAAGAGAACAATAGGTAATAAGCAAAAAAAAAAAAAAAAAGTATTTTTAACCCTCTGGTTGATCATATCGCGATTTCCACGGGCAACTCAAAATGTTGAAAATTTTCTTACCCCGCGATTTCCGCGGGCATATGTTTTTTTTTTTTTTTTTTTTTTTTTTTTTCCTTTATTGAGGAGCCCATCCCGTTGTTTCCTATTTAACCATTGAAATAAATTATATACATTATTAGACGTTTAGTTTACGTCTTGGACAACAGATATCGTTTGTTGTCCACTAAATTGCGGCATTTGAAGGCACGTGGTATTAGCTCTCAAACTTCACTTTTTGCCGCTTTTTTCTTACAGAAATGGCTGCTAGAAAACGTTCAGCGATTATCTTGATTATTTAATTATTGAATTAGATTTATCGAATCTGGTGCAAAAACTGTGAAGTTGGACTTTGGCTTTAATCCTGTTTCGTACTCTCTCATACTAAACTGCATTTCTAAGGTATTTTACACTCAGCGCTTTATATTTTCTTAAATTTTATACATTTTACGTCTTTATATTATGCAATAAATATAAATTAACTGTAATTAGACTGAAATTTATTTTTAAAAAAAGATTTGGTTTTTTTTTTCTGGCAGCTTAGTTTCTCATGATAAAAATCTATATAAAAAATATTTTCTAGAAAGAAAAAGTACATTTTTCAATTCTCCAATATATAGAGATTTAAAATATGAAAAAAAAATTGGGGGGGGGGGAAGCGATTTTGGTGCACAACTTGAGCAATCAGAGGGTTAACGATTAAATTCAAAATTTAAATACCCCAGCATCCTCTCTAAGTTTTTTTCTCTAATACTCGTAAATTTATGAGATGATAGACTTCAGCAAAATAATCTTTTTTTTTTTTTTTTTTTTTATTTTCACAAATATTCTTTTAACCACAGACATAAAAAAAATTTGTCGTAAATGATGTTTTTAAATGAAGTGCAATATATGTAAGAGAGCACGATTTAAACATAATTAAACTACTATATTTTACTAATATGAAATAAAATGAAAGAAAAGATGAATTAAGGTGAAAGTGCATAGTGCAGCTGGTAACCTTGTAATGAAAGTCTCAGTCTAAACAGGATTCAATTAATGTAACGGTGAATAGTTCTCTCACATCATCAGTCTCTAACAGTTCTACAGACACGTAGGCTCATGCTTTGAGAGAATACGTCTATTCTCATCCATCCACGGCTAACTATAGAAAAGCATCGTCCGCTTGGACCACAAGGAACTTGAGCATCGAACGAAATCGTCTATTTTCACCAGCTCTTGGAAGATACGCAAGCCGTCTGCTTGTATCCGTTCCTTTCCACGTCTCGAAGCTATCTGGGCGTTGCCTCGATTGCTCCGCGTTGGGCCAAGCTCATGGACGGTCCATGTTGCTGGTTAGATGTAGAAGTAGAGGGAGTCGAAGAATATGCTTCCACATAACATGAATGTTGTATTTAATAGGAAATAAAAATAAATTCCTATAAAAAGATAATAGTATCTCATTGATTCTTTTAGAGTTGATCGATTTTAGCTACACTTTATGTCCCCACAATTTCTGAGCTCATATTGCCGTATTTTCAATTCGAATCATTGTTAGGTCACTTTTGCTGTTTCTAACAGCAAATATTTCGGCTTCGTGTTGCTTTGTATTCCTTACTTTTCTGTACGATTTGAGGATGTCATTGTCTGATTTTAAGAACTCGTAATATATTGTGCATTTAAATATTTGTGAAAAAATAATAAAACAAACCTAGATTTTCCAAATGGAAAAATGGCTAGGATTGACTAAGAGGAAAAGTTATGATTCAAAGGTGATGGATCCAGGACAAAATACTAGTACTAAAAATATTGAAAAGAAAAGAAAAAATTGTTTACAGACAATATAATGACGGTTATTTATCATTGGGATTTATTTCGAATGGAAATGAAATGCACGCTCAGTGTGTTGTTTGCGGTGAAGTGTTATCCAATCAAAGTATGAAACCATCGTTTCTTAAAAGACAACTTGAATCTAAGCATGCCAATTTAAAGGATAACTCTGAAAAATATTTTAAGAGAAAATTATCCGAGTTCAAAAATAGTAAACAAATAATGAAAGGTTTTTATTACTTCAAGTGAGAAAGCTTTGGAAGCTAGTTATCTAGTACGCCTAAAAATTGCCAAGACTGATATAACGAACTTAGTTTACAGTTACGTTTCGAAGAATTAAACGAATTGCCAAAGAGTATTTATTTGTAAATCTCGTCATGATCAAGCAATTATAAATGAAATTTTCAAAGTAATTGACAGTTTTATGTCTGAGAATGATATTCCTTGGATATTCCTTGTATATTGCCATATACAGTGACGGAGCTTAGACTTTAACAGAAAGACATTCCGGTGATATTTCTCAAATAAAGAAAGTCGCACCTGAAACTCAATTTACTCACTACTCCATTCATCTTGAAGCTTTAGTAGCCAAAACAATCCCCCAAAACTTGAAAATCGTGTTGAATCAAGTTGTCAAAATTAATTTTATTAAAAGCCGAGCTTTAAAATCAAGAATATTTATGATTTTATGCCAAGAGATGCGCAGTAAACATGGAACGCTTTTGTCACATTCTGAAATAAGGTGGTTATCTAGAATCAAAGTTTAAAATCGTCTTTTTGTGTGTGGGGGGACTACTATTAGAAATTGAAATTTCCCTCTATGAAACAAAATTTTAATTTCAAAATTGTTTATTTAGTGAATTTGTAGAGACATTAGAAATTTTTGGAAGCCTTCGCCGGGAATCGAACCACGGACCTCTGGAATACCGGCCCAGCGTGCTACCGTTACACCACGAAGGCACGCTAGGGAAGTGGGAGAAATACCTTATACACTGCCCTTTTTAAAGGGCGACTAGGGTCTTAGGGAAATCCTGGGTGCGGAGAATCATCATCCACAACCCTTTTAGTTCGGGCGACACTTGTAGAGTCATTAGGTTAATTGGAAGCAGAAAAGATGAAAAATATGCAGCCGCCTTCACCGGGAATAGACCTCTGGAATACCGGCCCAGCATGCTACCATTACACCACGAAGGCATGCTAGGGAAGTGGGAGAAATACCTTCTAAATTATGGTTCGCGCGTTTAGCATATTTAGCTGATATTTTTGGAAAGTTTGTAGAGATATTAGGATTTTTTTGGAAGCAGGCAAGATGCAAAATTAACAACGCGTTCGCTGGGAATCTAATCCCGGACCTCTGGAATAACGTCCCAGTGTGCAGAACCATTACACCACGAAGGCACGCTAAGAAGGCGGGAAAAATACCTTATATACTCCCCCTTTTAAAGGGCGGCTGGGATTTTTAAGGGACCCAATCGCCAAATCCTGGGTGTGGAGATTCATCATCCACGACCCTCTTAGTTCGGGCGCCACTGTAGATGGTAAAGGTAAAAGTATGGGGGACACCAGCGATGTACCATAGGTCAACTGGTAATGCCTTCCCATACTAACTCTTTGAAAAAAAATAATAATTTAATAATTATTATTTTGCAAGTTTAATAAGAATTATTTGCAAGTTTTATAAGAATTTGCATAGACTAAAGCTTTTCAAAAGGTCTAGAGTTTACCTATTATGGTTCATTGTGCAATTCCACAGTACGCCCCGCATCCAGTATTTATTAAAAACAATGGTGTAGAGCATAAGTAGATTACAAAATAGACGGAATACAATTTGAGATTCACAAGATAATTTGAACATCTGATTTGGTGCAACAGAAATAGGAAATAAACATAATGAGATAATTATAATTAATACTGGCAACACAATGTTAAAATGAATTGTTATAATAATGCTAAAGAGGTGGGTGTCCATGGGTTATTTCAGATATATTGGTTTATTGCAGTTTATAAAGTTCACGAGCGGATTCATTTTGTTCATAATCACAGCATGTAAAAGTTCACTAAGTTTAAAACTGTATGTGGACTTACACTTGACAGAGATCTAGGCCGTAGGAAGAGAGTCGTTGCATAATTTTCTGAAACTTTGGGTATTGATGTCTATCTTTAATTAAAAACTTTTGGAATGCCAGGAGGTTAGTTCTTGGGGATTTTATGTGAATATCCTCAGTTAAGGGGCATGAGAAAGTGTAATGATCAGGAGTTCCCTGTTCCCCACACATACAGATATCAGAATTTGCCAAATTTCTTGCGTAGAAATATGTAGGGAAGGGTCCATGTCCTGTTATAAAGTAATTTAGTGAAGGATTCGAGTTCAGAGATGCGAAGCTTGGTACTTGAAATTTGAGCGAGGCCACGGAATGATGATTTCAGTACCATCTTGATTAATAGCTGCTTCTTTGGCTAGTTCATCTGCCAGATCATTACCAAAATGGCCACTATGTCCTTTGATCCATGAAATTTGAATTTTGTAGTTTGGAATTTTGCCAAGAAGAGAATTTATGTCGGATATCAATGGAGAGGAAGGTAAGGGATTTTTAATAGCTAGAATAGCTGCTTGGGAGTCAGATTTTATGCTAAACTCGTTGAGATTTTTGAGAATGGCTATTTCAATCGCTGCTTTTATAGCTGACAATTCCGCTTGGAAAACACTATTATTATTATGAAGATGGCCTTTCCATTTGATGATATTTGAGGGGGTAATTTGAAAAAAGACTGCGGAACTAACTTTTCCTTTAATTTTTGATTCATCAGTATAAGCAATTGGAGATGAACTTGAATTTTCTTCAGACGTGGGGAATATTATTTTGAAGCGCTGGATGGATAAGATTGGGGTTAATTTTCTTTTCATAGTTGGATGGCCAAAAGGTTTGGTTGTTGAATTCTGCGGCTAAGTTGAAGGATTTTCATATAGGTGCATTCCATTTCTGCACTGATTGATAACGGAAAAATACCAGCTAAAGTATCAAGTGCTATATTTGAAGTTGTGCGATACGCCCGAGTAATGCAAAGAGTAAAAGGCCTTTGAATTGAATTTAAACATTTAATCTTTCTCACTGTCATTGGTTGTGCCCAAATTCCGGCTCCGTAATTTACCATTTTTGAGACGACTGTTTTTAGAAGAATACGTGTTATATGGGGATTTAAACCCCAGTTATATCCATGCATACATCGTAGGCAGTTAGCTATTGATGTTGTACGAAGTTTAATATTTTGTAGATGAGGAATCCAGGAGAATTTCTGGTCGATTGTTAAACCGAGGTATTTGATTGTATTCACAGATTTGATCTTTTGATTGTGAATTTTTAGAGCTAAAGCTTTAGTTATATTTTGTCCTGGTTTATGGATCACTAAGACTTGGGACTTACTATGTGAAATTTGTAGTTTTTGAATTTTGCAAAGTTGGTTAAATAACTGGCGTGTTTCGTTGCAATTATTCTGTAAAATGTCTCTGGTACGGCCACTTGTAATAAAAGCTACATCATCTGCAAAAGCTACAATTTTGAGTGATCTGGCCATGGATAGGCAATGATGTTGTTGAAGCTGATATTCCAGAGATCTGCACTCATGTAAGACCCTTGAGGACATCCTCGGACTTGATTACGCACAATTTCAGTGTTGTTGTAAAGAATCATACTTTTCCTGTTTCTGAAGTAATCTTGAATAATTAGAAATAAATTTTGAGAGCACTTAAAGGAACGCAGCGCTTGCAAAACTGCTGACCACCATAAAGAATCAAAAGCTGATTTTAAGTCGAGACATATTATTGAAGAATGAAGTTGGTTGATTTTATTGTTTCTGACTTGTTCAAGAGCTGAATTAATTGCATGACTTGTTGAAAGTAGGCTTCAACAAGTCGAAATCCAAACTGGTTATTGCTTATTAAGTTTTTGCTGTAAACATGAAATTTTAGACGACCAATGAGACATCTTTCCAAAACTTTTCCCAGGGCTGGAAGAAGATTTATCGGACGATAAGATTTAGGTTCATCGGAGCTTTTATTCTTCTTATTGAAGAGTATTATATTACCAATTTTCAGGCAGTCAGGAAAGGTAGAGAGCTCTATACATTGATTGCAAAAGCTACAGATTATGTCAGGATGGGATTGATTGATTAATTTTATAATGTGGTTATCGATGCCATCTGGGCCTGGTGCCTTTTTTAAAGCTAGGTTTTTAATTATTTGCTTTATTTCTTGTTATGAGAACGGAATATCGTTGTCTGTTTGTGGAATGTCATCGCAGTTACGGATTCTGGTTTGAGTAGGCGAATCTTCAGCTGGATCATCTTTTAGAAAGACAGAGTCAAGAATCTCATTTAGGGTTGAGAGAGTGGCATCCTGAATTTAAGTAGAACTTGAAAGCAAATTTGAGGGAAGTTGGATTTGCGACGGTTTAAATATTTTACTACTAGCGATCTTGTATAAGGTGCCATAAATTTCTTTATTGTTTGAACAATATTTGTGCCAACTTTTTAATTTAGATTCGAGAATCATCTTTTTGTAGTTTGCATTTTCGTTTTTGAATTTGAGCCAGGCTTGGTGTCTTAATTAATCGTCAGTAATCGATTTCATTTTCCGTTTCAATGCTCTCGCCTTATGCTTCTGAGCGCATAACTCTTTAGTCCACCATTTTATATGAAAGTAAAGTTTTGCAGATCGTATTGGAAAGGTATTTTCAGGTATTTCTTGGATTTTTTTTATAAAATCTTCTGTAGCTTTATTTAGATCTTCTTTTGTTGCACTTAGTTGGAAGGAAGAAGTCACTGGAAGTGCGGATTGTTGAATTTGCTTAATTAAGTTCTTTTCTTTCTTTTTAGTAATTTTAAAACGTTTCATTAAAACTGATTCTGAGTTCTCTTTGATTTCAAAAGTAATATATTTATGATCTGAGTGGGAGTTGTCTTCTTCAATTTTGCGATTTCAAATTGAATTAATTAGGTGATGGGAAGTAACTACGAGATCTGGCCACCCTCTCTCATACATTGTTTCGAAAGAAGGTAAATCCGAGGCTTGGATATGAATGACAAGATTATGTGAATTGAAGAATTCCTCAAGGGTTGTAGCCCCAAAGCTGGTTGTGTGAATTGAAGTCTCCATAAATTATGTGTGGACCTCGGAAGGAAAACAAGATGGATTCTAAATCTTGAAGCAAAGGAGAAATATCCTCGGAGGGAGATGCATAAATACTTGAAATAAGAAGTTGAGAGTTGAAACTATTAAGACTGATTGTAACTAGGTCTCTTTTGGCTGTAATTAGAATTTGGTGCCAGCTATGATTAAAACTGATGATAGCTTCTTTGGATGTTGATTAGGGGGCTGAGGAGGATATTGAAAGACATTCCAAGACGTTAGAATGCTACTTATTTTCCCTTCGATACAATAGGGTTCTTGGATGAAAACAAAATCTTTATGGTTATGAGTTAAGAATTCTGCTAGATGATCAGAAGCCGTTTTTGCTCTTCGTAAGTTGATTTGGAGAAAACGAATTGAAGAAAATGGTATCGAGTTTTTTTAGCAAGGTTGGGGGTAGATTATTTTGTACATCACTGTCCACGTTATAATCTTGAGTTGAAGCGTTGTTCTTTAAATTGCGCTCTTGCATGTTAATTGCAACAACTTTAGTTATGTATGATGGCAACATGGGAGGTTGTGGCTTTGTCCGGGTACAATAATTTGTTGAGCTGACTCCTGTAAGTCTGGCATGTTCTTTCATGAGCACCGTGATCAGTTGGCAACGAAGAACCAGTTTCTTGGTTACTTCGCACACAATTTACACAGAGTTTTACGTTTGAGGTACGCTCTCTTTGGGAATGTTGTTTTGCCCAGATGGAACAGCGGGGAGGATTTTGACAGCTTCGACTATTATGCCCAAGACCCTGGCAATGAAGGCAACGGGGAAGTGAAATGTAGGGACGGAGGGAACACGAGTTGAATCCAATGAAGACTCTTGACGAAGTAAAACAGTCCCTAGAATCTGAAGAAATTTCTACAATCCAATTATTTGTATTTTCAGATCGGTGAACTGAAGAACACGAAATATCAAGATAATTAATTTGATGTAATTTTCAGAAAAGCCGATCTGATATCTTCAGCAGCCGCTGAAGAGGGTACATTAAACACTATGAGTTTGGTACTTTTGGGTTTTGAAGTACGAACAGTTACGGAGGCGGAGGCTTGTAGTTGTGAATTTTCAACGATTGAACGATGTAAGTGTTCTAAGTCTGCTTTCTTTTCGACACCGATTAAAAGCTCATTAGACTTAGTAGTACGAATATTATTGATATGAATACCCAATTTTTGTGGATTAAGTGTCGAACTTAGTTGGTGTCTGATATCTTCAGGTGTTCTCTCTGAATCTTTAGGTTTCAGGAGTAGAATATGATCTCTGAATCTTTAGGTTTCAGGAGTAGAATATGATCTCTGATTTGACTTTTTGGAATCTGTTTCAAAGAAATGTTTTTGGCAGCAGCAACGGCGTAGGAATTTGGGGTTTGTTCTAGAAACTTTGTTTCGAATAATTTTTTAACTTCGTGTTGTTGTTGCTGCAAATGTTCCTTCACTTCAGAAATAACTGCAGTATTTGAACGCTGAAGAGACAGTTGCTCTCTCAGTTCCGAAATTGTACCTTCGTGCTTCGCTAGAGTAAGTTCTTGGTCTGCCACTATTTGACGAAGTACTGTAGAGACATTAGGCCACTGTAGAGACATTAGGATTTTTTTGGAAGCAGGAAAGAGGAAAAATTAACAAAGCCTTCTCCGGGAATCGAACCGCGGACTTCTGGGTACCGGCCCTACGTGCAGAACCATTACACCACGAAGGCGAGCTAGGAAGGCGGGAGAAATACTTTATGATTTAAATGGATTAAATTTAGAATTACAAGAACAAAGTGTTAAAAGAACTTAAGCTAATAATCAAAGAATTGAATAATAGTATTTTAAGCATTTTGCCACTTTTAGAAGGTTTTCTAACCGAAAATAATTTGAAAATGAAAGAAGAATTAGCATCCGACATTAAAAATCATTGTTTTCCATTGATAAACAATATCAACATGTATTTTCCCGAGGATTATGAAAAAGAAAATTGAATTAAAAATCAATTTTCTTCAAATCTACTTGAAATTTTATCTCCTGAAGAAAAAGAACAATTGATATAAATTTCCTGTGATCGACCTGTAACTGAAGATTTCACAAATAATACACTTTTGACTGAATCGAAAAAAGGAATTTAAAGGCAATTCAAATAAAGCTATTAAAATGTCATTGCCTTTTTGCACAACCTATTAGTGTGAACAAGGATTTCCTTCCATGTTATATTTGAAAAGCAAATACAGTACAAAATTAAAAGTGGATCCTAATTTACGTTTTAAACTAACTGAAATAAGACCAGACATAAAGAAGTTGATCCCTTTTAAACAGGTCCAAATTTCACACTAAATTTTAGAATTACGAGATCTCACTTGTATACAACAAAATCGATTGGAATGTTCCATTGCTCAAAATTATTCTCAGGTATGCTACAGATCCATAAGTTTTCAGACTAGCATCAGAAAAGCTAAGGAATTCCATTTGTTTCACATCTACATCTAATATTCATTTTAGATAGTAACGGATACTCCTAAGATGGTTCAGCTCTTTCATCATACCAGGTTTCCATTTACAACTAAGATGGTAGTTCACCATCCCAATCAATTTTAGCAGACCAAAATTCCTGATCAAACATTTCATTCTTATAGAGAACCCAACAGGTACCTTATCTTGTCCCACAGAACTCAATAGGATCGGTTCATAGGAAAATACAGAACTCAATAGGATAAAATTACGGCTTGCGGTTAAACGTTGCAATAGAAAACGTTAGAGTTAATTCGCAAAGAGATGACATTTGTTGAATGCTGAGTGTCAAAATAGAAATGATCATTATTAGTATTCCAGGAAATTTCCTAACATTTTGATCGAGATAATTTCAGGATGTTTTTGTATCGAAGAGTTTTTCCGGTGCCAAATGTCTTTCAGTTCTTTTGAATTTGCCATGTTAGCATCGTCGAAAATGTTCAAATTTTCAGTGCTTGTTTTAAAATTTTTTGGCACTAATAATATCATTAGCATACAAGCAATTATTTAAGAGTTTTCTTGCTTCAGGATATATTTCTGAATATTTCTTAAAATGATGCTTAATGGTAGCAGGAAGCAGAGAAAGGGACTAAATTTTATTCTGAACAAAATTCTTCTAAATCAAAAAGTTTTTAGATTTTCATTACTATCATAACGATCATCTTTCCATAATAACCGGATAAAGTCCTAATTTTCTTCATTTAACTATCTGCAAAAAGGCTTACCAAATTTTGCCTAAACATTATCCATAACTTAAAAATATCAAGATATAAGTTCAGACCAGTGCATAAACATGCATTTAAAGAAAGTCTATTTGGTTTATGAGCTGAAGCATCATAAACTATTCTCAATTTACTCGTTGCTGTATCATTTCTGATGATTGCTCTATGAGGTAAATCATTTAAATAACGTAAACTTTTAAACCTTTTTTACTTTCAAACTTTTTTTCGGCGCGTATTCGACAGGTCCATGGTTCGAGCCCCGGCGAGGGTATTGCTCAGTTCTCATCTCTCTTGCTTCGAAATAACTTAATAGCTCTACAATGGCGCCCGAAATAAAAGGTGGTGGATGACGATTCCTCACCACCAGGATTTGGTGATTGGGTCCCCTAAACTCAAATCGCCCTTTAAAAGGGGGAGTATATAATGTATTTCTCCCGCCTTCTTAGAATGCCTGCCTTCGTGTTGTAGTGGTCGGCACGCTCGGTGCGTATTCGAGAGGTCCGTGGTTCGAGTGCCGGCGAGGTCATTGCTCATTTTTCACGACTCCTGCTTTCAAAAAAAATCTAATGTCTCTACAAGGTTATGAATTTTAAATTTGCATTTTTAATTTCTAAAATCTTTCAAGTGCAACATCCTTATTTGTCTTCCATTAAATGCTTTGAATTTGGTTTCCAAGACAGTCTTACTTGGTATCTGCCGTTTTTTTACTTGATATAAGATTCGAAAGATTTGATAATTTTTAAATCATCAGTTTTGTCGTTTTGAGTATCTCTTTCTGAACCTAAGTTTTCTAATTTCCAAAACTTTTGTAATTGATCGGATATAGAGTTTTCATTTACTATTACTTTCACAGTTAATAATTCACTAAAATCTTTATTCACTTTACCCTGCAAACACCACCCAAACAATGATTCTGTGGCTACTTTTTTGAAATTCTGTTTATTTTACCGATAATTATCGAATAGCATAAATACTCCTATGAGAATCTCAATTTTGCCATTTTATTTACAATAGACAGCTAATTGTAATGTTTTCAAAATTTTGTTTTCTTTTGCAAAATTTTAATCTGGAGGGGGAGGATGGAAATAATAGTACTGGGAATGCTTTCGGTTTCTAGCAGTTTTCAACATCTAAACTAAGATTGGGTTTTATGATACTCATGTCCATAAATTAAGGATAATTCAGAGTCACGCGGAAATCGAACTCTAAAATAAATATATCACCTGTAAAAATCACTACACACATCTTCAAGAATCATATGCAAATTTCAGGAAGTAACCAGATGACACCGATGGTACGTCACAATGACGAGAGTGTAAGTGAGTGATATATAAGGAATACAGGCAAATAAGTAAAATTGTTCGCAGGCGCTTTATAAGCATTTCAGTGCAATAACCGAACAGTTATGACACAAAGGACGCATTTGGATGATTTTTTACGTGGTAGAATTATCGGTCATCTGAAATGTGGGCGTACCCAACTGGAAGTATCAGACAAACTTGAAATTGCCCAGAGTGTCATCTCCAGGCTTTGGCAACGATTCTAAGATGATGGTAATGCGAGTAGACGTTACAGCACAGGTCCCCTCAGAGTTACAACGCCGAATGAGGACCGGTATTTGGCAGTTACTGCCAAAAGAAACAGGCGGAACACAGCCTCAGACCTGTCTCGTCAGCTCTCTTCAGCCAATGGTACGAGAATTTCAAGGCAGACCGTATACAGACGCTTAGGGCAGATTGGTCTATATGCTCGTAGACCTATCAGATGCGTTCCACTTACTGAAACTCACTGTCGCCTGCGGTTAACCTGGAGTAGAGAGTGCATTGTCGACACCGCAACAGTGGGCTTGTGTGATGTTTTCCGACGAGTCCAGGTTTAGCTTGCAGTCTGATTCTCGCCGGACTTTCATATGGAGAGCTCCAGGTACCCGTTACCACCAAGAAAACATCATTGAACGACACCTTTACGGTGGTGCAGGAGTGCTTGTTTGGGGTGGAATTGTTCTGGGTTCCAGAACTGACCTGCATGTTCAAATTGGAACCATGACAAGCCAAATCTATCGGGACGTCATTCTGGAACAACATGTACGTTTGTTCCGGGGCACCATGGGCGCACAATTTGTGTTTATGGATGATAACGCCCGTCATCACCGTGCAAACATCGTAAGCGAATGCCTTCAATCGGAGGATATCACCCGTATGGACTGGCCAGCATTCTCACCGGACTTGAATCCAGTAGAGCACGTGTGGAACATGCTTGGCCGACGAGTTGCAGCCAGTCAACCTCCTCCTACATGTCTACCGGAACTTCGGAGAGCATTGCTTTTTGAGTGGTGTAATATCCCACAAGATCAGATCGATAATTTGATACTCAGCATGTCTAGGCGTTGTACGGACTGTGTTGCATCGTCTGGGAGACATACAACAATGTATTAACAATCATACCAACCATGTAATATTGGTTTTTTTGTAAATAGTTTTTTTTTTTTTTTTTTTTTTTTTTTTTTTTTTTTTTGTAATTTGCTCCAGGGAGAAAAAATCGCTAATTTTTTTAATAATATCAAACATATAGCATCTTTTTTCGCTCTTTACCTTTTGTTTAATAAATAAGCTTTACAAATAAGTCAAAATTGTTTTGCTTCTAACTCTCCCTTTGCCTGATTTTGCATTATCTTTAATTTATGGACATGAGTGTATTTTCTAGTTTTGCTTTAACGACATTATATGTCTTTTCTAGCGCAGTTTTATCTCCAAATGAATAATCCAAATGATTCATTTCATTAGATACATTTTTAGTTATGAAAGTTCTCACTGATATCAAAAATAATCCTCACATCTTCGCATTTTTCATTATTCCGAATAACAGTTTATAATTTATTACATCTATTTTCATCACAGTTATATGGCGAAACACAGGAAATAACATTCAGATTAGAAATTTTCGTTTTTATTTTATCAATATATTTTTTGTTTGTTTGTTTAGATGAAATGAATAATAAATAGCTTTCGAATGTTTATATCTACAGAAAGTGTGTTTTCCTTTCAGGCTTTAACCCTTTACGGCACAGTGTGTCCGGTCTGGAAACACCTAAAAGTTTCCTTCTGTACGCACAGAAAAATTGAATGAAAAAGGATTTATAGGTTACTCCGAACCTTCTTTATTTATAGTAGATGGCAGCTCAACACAAACCAGTCCATATATTTTAGCCATGTTTAGTTTTTTAAGACCTCATTTTTTAAAGAATTCTTCCAGGTTTTTTTAGGGTATAAAAGCAATTTTTTGAAAAGAAATTTCTATGTTATTTTTTTGGCTGTATGCTAATCTCCTTATTCTATATTAGTTTTAAATTTTTACCTTGAAATCTTGCCTAGAATCAAACGGCGAACCCTAGGTGTGCCCAGACCGGGCTCACCGATAATCTAGGACAACTGAGAGTCTGTATTCTTTGTTTCTCCGCATCTCATCGGTCAGTTCATTGACAACAATGCTCGTTTCAGCACTCTTTTCGAAGCTCTATTCAATGTGTGCCACTTTGGGAGCACACACAGAATTAAAATAATAAGTACTATCTTCGCAAAATTTTACTTGTGCACTCCCCTAGGCCTAATTAGACTGCCTATCTTTTTTTTTTTTTTTTTTTAATCAAAACTCCGACTTTAAAAGTTGGCGTTCCAGAAAGGGTTAATTCTGTGATTTCTAGCCAGGCACAAAAAAACACGTACCTTGATCTTTCAGAAACTAATTTTTCCTTCCTGGACACAAAATTTCGCACTCCGCCGATTTATGACTTCCCTTGCCGCAAAAGAGACATTGAGAATCGGTTGACACCACTACTAATTCAACTGTCTACGGCTTATTTGTTTTGACGGTGGAAAGTTTCAGTTTGGAAAGTGATAGTGCTACTACTATAAGCTCTTTTAATCGCAAGAACTTATCTTTCGAATTGTAATTGATAGAAACCGCACGTTCCCTACTGAGTATATCGTTTCTTATAAAGTCTAATAAGCATTTTAAATCCACATTTTTCATCTTTAATTTTTCAGTTATAATCAAGAACGATTTCATTCGGAATTTAAAATTAGAAGCGTTAAAGTATATCCGGAGGAATCAGAGTCTATTAATGCTTCAAGATCAAGATTTCTTCGGTATGGATTCAAGATTTCTTCGGATCTGCACTTCGGTGTGGTCGAAAAGTTTTTTAAATCCATTTACATCATTAGGATTTCTAACAAAGGAAATAATGCGAATTAATTAAGATGTTCGTTTGTCCAAATCTGGAACGCAGCAGTTCAAGAGCAGCATTGTAATTATTTTCAATCAAAGCGAAACCGCAGCTTTGGCGTCCGAACCACCAAGAAAGCTTTTTAACCTCTTCGTCGCCCGTAACGCGTCTAGCGTGTTCAAGTGAAACTTCCGCAGGGTGGCCGTAACGCGCTACAAGCGTTCTTCTACATTTTAAAACTTTTAAACGTTTAAAACGCTTTCTAAATGTTTACTTGTTTGAGATTTTATTTTTGTTTGTTCTAATACCTCCTAGAGGACAGCAGTAATCAGGCATTCTATTTCTAATTGAATTTGCCCCGGGTTTTATGAATATTCGCGCCATTTTACATAAGATACAAGACAGTGAGAGATGGCTTCAACGTCTACTCAGAAGAAAAAGAGAAAAAATGAGGTTGTGAATTGGAAAGACAAGAAGGATATACGTTTGATGAGTACAGTCCATAATAACTCGATGATTGATGTTGGAACACAAAAAAAGAACTGTAAAAAAACCAATAATTGCAAAAGATTACAACAACAAAATGGGAGGAGTGGACCGCCTGGAATAGATGTTATCAAATTATCCTGCTGTTAGAAATAAGCAGAGATATTATTTTTCCATTATGCTTTTATTTCCTTATAATTTTACTTAATATTCATTGACATTCATCCATTACGAAAGTTATGATGTACAGAGAAAACAACATTACACGCTACGAAAAACAGACGGCCGCTGGGGAGAAATTTTCGCGGACAGGAGAGGACGGCGAAAGGGTTAAGTAAATTAAGTATTCTATTATTTATAAGTTTGAAATGTTATCCATCACACTTTCGAACTGACCTGTAAATTCTAAGCATTTCAAAGGATCACCATAATATTTATTTATAATCAATTTAGGTAACTTTATAGATGAAGTTTTCGTACTTCTATTTGGAACATAAAACAGGACACCTTTACTCCTTCATTAGAATTATTATCTCTAGTACTTTCTGATAATTCTTCTATTTTAACAGATTACTCTTGTATTATAATAGATTATCGTGATGCTCTTTTACGGAATTTTCCGCAAAAATTTTTTTTAAATCTTTTTCTTTCTATATACTATTATCAGTTAATTTGATATGTATTCTTGTATATTCTTGTAGAAAAAATAATTTCTGAATAAAATGAATTGTAACTAAAACACATATTTATTATTTTTACGAATCTCAAGAAAATTGACTGCATAGGGGTTAAAAAAACATTCAAGATTTGATCTTAAAATACAAAAACGTAATAAAGCCAAGATAAAACAGGATTTAAAAAAAAAAAAAAAGAAAACACCTTTGCATAGCAATAAAGAATACAGTATTATGCCAGGTACCAAAAAGATCTTTTTTTTAAGTAAATGTATTGCAGCTTAATTAAACCTGAAAACTCATACTTTTCACTTTAATTCTGCTATAAAATAAAACAAAAAGTTTAGTATTAGTACTTCAAAATCTGATCACTGGTTTTTTAATAATTTCTTCCAACCTGATTTTTACCGCCCAGTGAAAATAGTAGTAAGGTGAATTTAGCAATTAATAACTTTAAATGCAAACCTTTACTTTTATTTTGTAGTTTTTACTGACGTAAATGGCCCACCAGCGGCCGAGCGGAAAAGTTGCTGTACACTGGTAGTTCGGTCCGAGGTTCGAATCCCGCGAACGGACTGGCTGCATGGGCGTTTTCGTGGTTTTCCCCATGTGTAACGTGTATACGAGCCAGTTTCCCTCAGAAAGTCTTCTACGAAGGCATCCCTCCTCTTAGGCAGATAGCCCTCGAGGCTTTACCATAATCACACACACACACACTACTGACGTAAATGATTGAAAGAGTCAGAGCTCTGCCGGAAAAATAAGATTACAGAGGCAAGTCTATTTAACATTGAACAAATGGCTATCTCGCTAAATTTGAGAAATATCATCAAGCTGGCGATGGTTTTGGAGACTAATTTTTTCGCCAAATTTGAAATCGCTAAAAGTCATCAAACTTGGCGACATTTTGGTCCAGTCCCTATTTAATTATAATCGGTACTATAATTGAATAACAGCAGTTGATCCCAGTTTCTAACTGTAACCGCATCCGGGCCCTTAGAGGTAACTTTAAACGTATTAGCCTTCCAGTAATTTCGAGAAAGGGAAGGTACTAGAGATTCCTCGTCGACCGAGAGGAAAACTATATAAGCATCTGCTCTCAGTTTTTAGTTCAGGGTTGAATTCGGAGTATTGAGATATCCGTGGGAGCTCCGCCTTTTAGATGCGCTTTGAATTGCGTTGGGTTTAGCGTTCTTAGTAGTTTGAAGTACAACTACTAATTGTGCTGTGTTATACTGAAAAGAGCTGTACGAGTATTTTTGTGGAAAGTTACAGAACTGTAAAGTTTTTCTTTTGGTAAGATAAATTTTATCAAGCTAACATTGGTTCTGTGTTCATTCACTCCATTACGAACCCGCACGCATCCAACAATATGTATGTAATGATACTTTGAGATGTCGTCATAGGAAACATGGTGATAAAATTGGTGATTAAAGATGCACTTGAGGTCATAGTCGGTGGAATCTTTCTTTGGTCATTACGAAAACATTATGTCGTTATTATTGTCTTGTCCATGTTTTTCACAGAAAAATGTTTGCCAGAACGTCGAGGAGGTTGGCTTTCTACTTTCACTCCAATTTTACGGAAGGGGGTTAATCTGAGTTCCCACCCCTCTCCCTTACCACCGAACCATACGACAGCACTTTCGACTCGTCATATATTTCGAGTGTCCCCATACCGCAAAGCGACTATACATTTACAAACATCCATGCCTTCTCCGGGTTTCGAGCCCTAGCCCTTCGGTACTGTAATAGCTTTCCCTAACAACTATACCGTATGGGCGCCAGAAAGCATTCTTGAATATAATATATTCAATGAAGATCAACGGGCTCAAAATCGCGCCAGGTTTCCAGTAACTATTTATGCTCATATTTTCCATATCTTTATAACAGTATGCTTTAATTAAGAAAAGGCAGCGTCGGACTACAAGTTAGCAGAGCAAAGGATTCGGGAAGAAATTCATAGATTACAGTATAGATGCTTATGAAAAATACTTCCGCTTTATTGGTTGATTAAGGTTTTGGTCTGCAAAATCATTATTGCATTTATTATGTAAGTACATCTGCAAGGAGCTTATAGAGGGTGTCCGCTAGAAAGAGCCCTTGGGAAAAGTGTGATAAAAATCTTATAGCAGGTGGAAATGAAACCAAAACATGGCTTTATGTTTGAGAAATGAAAGTGCATTAGAAGAGGTGCTGGAAGTGACCTCCTTCCACTTGTTCCTCCCGCAGTTCAACACGGTGTTGCATTTTCATATACGTTGCCCCCAGATTACACGTGGTAGAGTGACGAAGCGTGTTCCCACTGGTCAGGATATGTGAACTAACAAAACACATGTTATGGAGTAGTGACAACCAGTTTGCAGCCGTCGAAGAATCCTTTCATTCCAAGAAGATGTGTGTGTTTGGGGCATTACCACAACCACGCATCATCGGGCTTGTCTTTTAATATTTTGTCACCAGTGAAGTGTACCATGCACTTTTTCATGGATTTGTGAACCATCTGGATGATGAGGAGCTAACACTTGGCTTACCAGGAAGATAGAGCAAAGCGCCACACATCTGTAGCGAATACGAACGCCGGTGGAATCGCTTTTCCATACTTGATCTTCCTTCAGTTTTTTCTATGGGGTAGTCTTAAAGGTAATGCGTACAAGCACAAACTACGTACATAATCGACGATTTGCGTCAGAACGTCCGTCGTGAAATCCATGGAGGGATGTCCAATACACTGGCAGCAACATACTCTAACATGCAGTGCAGGTAGGGGGAGACCACTTCCAGCACCTCTTCTAATGCACTTTCATTTTCCAAACATAAAAGTATGGTCATGTAAAAATTTGGTTTCGTTTTATTATAAGATTTTGATCACATAGTTTTCAGGGTTTCTTTCGAATGAGACACCCTGTGTAAGAGTTATGTGACAGAAATTAATTTTGAAATGATGTAATTGAGAGATTTATTGATGTTACTATCTTTAAGACAGAAAAAGAGAAATGTACAAAGAGAAAATGAGACTTAAAAAATTACAAATTAAAGTTGGAACTTTATTTTGCATAATTTTTATGAAAGTAATTCAAACGAAATGTAAATAATAAATAAATATAATAAAATAAATTATGAATCATATATTAAATAAAAAGCAAATACAGCTAAGGTTAATATAAGTAAATGAACGCTCAGTGCCAAAATCAGTCCTGGAAAAAAAAGTTATAATTGTATAATTGTAGTGTAATAGTAGAATGTAGTGTATAGCAGTACAATTAGGAAAGTCAATGGTTAAAATCAAATGCTGCACTTAGAAAATTGAACAGCAAGCTTTTTTTTGGGGGGGGGAGGCATGTCACTCTTTACAGTTAAGGAAAAACAAAAGTTGATTGACTACTAATAAATTTTATGTTCTAGAATAATTTCGGAAGAAAGAAATGTTTATGTGTATTGTCATCTGACGACGCTTGCACACCATTCCCACGTTTAGATGACATAATCAAAGAATGAAAATTTCTGCCTCTGAAGCTAAAAAGAAATACGCCGTTCAAAAATTTAAAAATTTAAAAATTTAAAAACCTTTTTTCAGCGTAGATTTTGAATAAAAACTCTATCAATTCCGAGACACAGATCCTTGTTCGGTTGATCTTTACATTATGGTAACTTGGCGTTTTTTTGGCGAAAATTTGGCGACCAACTCTCCTACAGCAACCCTCTATTTTTTTTTCCCGCCGCCATTTTGTCTTCACGAAGTAAAGACATGTTTCTTTTCTTTTTATCTACTGAACACTTCTTCCAACAATCTACTAGCCGAATTACGCTTATGCTAGAAATTTTATCTAACAAAACTACTTAATCATGACAAATATTCACTGCAAAATTGGGAAAAATTGCACAATACCATACTCCTTACGCGTTTTTCAAAATAACACATACACATAAACCATGTACACGCCGACTTATTTTTACTTAAAAAAACATCCCAGAATTGCACAAAAATGGCATTGCACACACTCTTCACTATATCCATGTACACTGCTTTTTTCTCATAAATTAGAAAAATTTCACGAAAATACATGACAATTTTCTCAATCTTTAAACCCGGTAAAAAGAACATATATGAAATTACCTGATCGCGAAAAAGTAATGAACATTTCCACATATAAAATAAATAAAATATCCAAAAACTTTTACCTCTAAATCATCTATTACATTATACACGTCACCAACGAATTCATACCGCAACCATTACAAATACTTAGTGTCAGATATTTAAATTATTTCCATGCACGTTTACTTCAACTAAAACGTATACCAAATTCCTACAAACATAAAATTCACAAAATAACTATCATTTAATTAAAATATAATTAAATTCAAAAACACTACTTAAAATATAAAGGAGCACATACATTAAATTAATACATACATAAATACCCATTTCGAATTCACTTTAGTTACGGCCATGGGATCCAAAAATTCACGAACACTGTTTCACACAACACAGAATAAAGCCAAATACAAAATTTCCAGATTTTTTTCCCGATTTCCCCCCCCCTTTTCCGATTAAAGAACCGTAATTCGTCCATTAATATCACATGACATATCCCATGATCTCTCATTTCCCTCACACAAAATAATGCGTAATCGGAACTGAGTACTGCTCATATTATTACCAAAGTGCCAGGTAGTAATCTTTATCGCCTCCAAAATGTCGCCAAACTACCAGTTACCATATTGTAAAGATCAACCCCTTGTTCTTCCGGAAAAAAAAAAAAAAAAAAAATTCAGTATGCAAACTCAATTACTGCTTCGGGCATTAACTCAATTAATTTAAATTTTCTCTAAACTTTCGAAAAATTTCCCAAAAAATGCTTAACGGCCTGTTATGGCTATTATAAGAATGGCTTAAATTTTAAAATTTTCTTCTTTGTAATTAAAAGTCCGAAAAATCACCGCCT
The DNA here is from genome assembly GCF_044657685.1 of Stegodyphus dumicola. Taxonomy (NCBI): domain Eukaryota; kingdom Metazoa; phylum Arthropoda; class Arachnida; order Araneae; family Eresidae; genus Stegodyphus; species Stegodyphus dumicola. The sequence goes on from NC_140777.1 coordinate 137,594,934, forward strand.
GTATGAGCGAATGTAGTAGTTGTTTGGTTGGCATATAAAATAACACCGCGCCATCTATGGGCAGCAGGAAAAATAATTTGCTAGATAATTTTGGCTTCTTCGAAATATGACTTTTGAAATATTGAAGCCAAAAGGATAAAACAAAATTAACTTAATGACACTTAAAAAATATGAGATTACAGCACGAAATTTGCAAGTTACTAATATTTGAAGGTTACTGAATACAAAACCCTGAAAGTTATTAAATTCAAATAACAGAATGAAACAAAAGTGCCCTAATGAAACACAAAAAGGTAAAAGGTTGCAAAACATTTTTGAAAGTTACAAATTACCAACACTTAAGTATTGCTAAGTGCGAACACTTGAAAATTAATACATACTGATAATTGGAAATAGACGGAAAATGATGTTTATATCCAATATTTGGGTATACACAATGCAAAATAAGTTGTCACTTTGCTAAATTGTGAATATTTCTAGCGTTTGGTATGTGGCAGAGCCGGATTATGATTTTTAGAGGCTCTAAGAGATAAAAGATTTTTTGCCCCTCACATAATGCATTTATAGCATAATTCCTTTTCTTACCAACTCCTTCGCTGTCGATCTTGGTTTAGCTGCACCATAAATTCCATAGTAAAACCAGCAATGAGAGTTTTTTGTGGTTCTCCGTTTCCTTGAGTTCCCATGAAACTTTTTGTAGTTCTCCCTTTTTTGATGCCCTAAATAAGTTCTTATTTTGCTTAATTATTAATTTAGCTCTGGTATGTTGGTTATTCAGCACTGGATCATAGACTACTAGGCCAGCTATGTATCTGTATTCACTCTCCAACTCCTAAAAAAATTCTGTGTTGTTATGATATGAAACTCATAAATACTATTTACGACTTTCATCTGTCTATGAATTTACCTGCTACTAACAAACTATGAAGCGTTGATTATCATACGTATTGTTTTGGAACAGTTTCTTTCTTTAGTAGGAATTTTAGGACTGTTAATCAAAACTGATACAGCGTAATGATAGAGGGCCTAATGGCCGTTATAAAAAGTCGTGTTTAGTTCTAACATTCAGTTTGGAGTTAACATAATTAACACACACACAGTCATTACACAGAGTCACATTAACTTAAAACCTGCGTTAGCTTTGCGAAAAATGATCTTTAGAAAGTAACTTACTGTTTACCAAATAAAACTCCAAGATATAGTTCTAATTTGAGAAGAAGGCGTTTGTGTCATGTGGTTTCAGATAATTCCATTCTTCAAATGCGGCGAAATGTAATGTTTACGCGGTAATATAACCATAGTGTTTTTTCGGCACTGTTAGACCTTTTTTAGCCTAAAAGACCGTTAGCTCCAGAAGGGCTATTGCTTCCGGTTTGGTATTTTACGTTGGTCCACTATAAAAGTCTGAGTCACTTTTTAGATTGTGGTCACCAAATATTAGAGCCCTGCATCATATTTATAGAAATTAAATAATGAAGAATCTGCATGAATGTATGTATGTTTCTCGCATTGTAAAAAAAGCAACGGTACCTAGAAACATCAAATTTTCAATAACGTAGTTCTCCACTCTAATATGGGCATCAGAAGACACAAATTTGGAATCTAGAATTTCTTTTATTATCTGTTTCATATTTTGTAAAACTTTAACGACTTTCTTATTAACAAACTCAACGATTTCAAAGCGTTCTATTAACATCAACATCACGTTCTCCTTCCCAAGCACGGATATTTTATGCGCGAGGTTTCTTTTCTTTTCTTTTTGTGTGTGTGTGTGGGTTATTGCCGTCGAATTAAATTTTATGGTTTCAGTGCGAAGAACATGATATTTAATGAATAAAGGTAACACAGAAACGTTAAAACAACGACCCTTTAGGCGTAATATAAAATCTGAAAGCATTTATTTATTTTGAAACTGACGATGATAAAGTTATAATTATTAGTAAATATAGTAGTTGTAATCATAAGAATCTTTTGGCGAAAATTGCGGTCGCTATGCAACATCTGCTCTTAGCATTCCTAACGTGGTAACCCACCAGCGGCCGAGCGGTAAAGTCGCTGAACACTGGTAGTTCGGTCCGAGGTTCGAATCCCGCGAACGGGCTGGCTGCATGGACGTTTTCGGGTTTTCCCCATGTGTAACGTGTATACGAGCCAGTTTCCCTTAGAAAGTCCTCCACGAAGGCATCCATCCCCTTAGGCAGATAGCCCTCGAGGCTTTGCCATAATTAAATACACCACCATACACTACCTAACGTGGTAACTCCTCCTTAAAAAATGAACGGCTCCAAGGCTATATGCGACCTTACAGCAATCCTGCTATGCTTTATAGAAGATGTAATAGCCAAAAAAAAAAAAAAAAAAAAAAAAAAAAAAAAAAAAAAAAAAATTGCCAATGCAAATGTCCATGTCTTCTCTGCACTTCTGCAGCGTAAGTATCATTCACCAAAGTTGGCACTAATACTAAATTATATTCACAGCAATTTGGTCATTGTCGGTTGTTATCTATAATCCCAGAGATTTTGCCAACAGCATACACTGTATCGTTTGCGTATATCGCCATTTTGATCCCTAGAGGCTCAGGCATATCGTTAACAAAAATATTTAAAAGTATCGGTCTTATCACCGAATTGTGAGGTAGGAACTCTTACTTTAATGTATTTTCTTCGGAAGAGACTTTCTTCTATTCGTGCGTGAAAAGTTCTGTTCTTCAACTAGGAATTCATAATCTTGATAAAATTAGGTGGTGGGTTAGGATTACACAATTGATAAAGAAGCCCCTGCTACTAAACACAGTCAGATTCTTTCTCGAAATTGAAAAAGCACGCCGTGACTGACTTTTTTTCGGGGAGGGGTGTAAAATGTTTGCTATACACTTGGATGGCGTTGAGTATCTGATGTAGAGTACTTTGGCCTTTTCTGAAGCCGTATTCACCGCTGATTAAAAGATTTTACTTTTCCGGGGTTTCTGTTAGTAGTTTCTGTTTTCCGTATTGTAGTTTCTGGGGTTCTGTAGGATGCTTTCAAAAGCTTTTCTTAGAGCTGGTAAAAGGCTGATGAGTCTATAGCTCAGAAGATTACAACGATATTTTCCTGGTTTTAGGAAAAATGCTATTATTGCATCCTTTGCATGTTTAGGTGACATAGGGAGTTTCAAACGTGAAGTGAGAAAGTTATAAGGTATTTCTCCTTCCTTCTTAGCATGCCTTCCTAATGCAGTGGCCAGCACGCTAGGCGCGTATTTCAGAGGTTCGTGGATCGATTCCCGCGAGGGCGTTTCTCATTATTTTATCTCTTCTGCTTCAAAATATCCTAATGTCTCTACAGGGGCGCGCGAATTAAAAAGGGTGGTAGATGATGATTCTCCACACCCAGGATTTGGCGACTAGGTCCCCTAAAACTCCAGTATCCCTTTAAAAGGGGGAGTATATAAGGTATTTCTCCCTCCTATTTAGCATGCCTTCGTAGTGCACGCTGGGTGCGTATTCTAGAGGTCCGTGGTTCGATTTCCGGTAAAGGCGTTGCTCATTTTTCACTTCTGCTTCAAAAATACATAATGTCTCTATAAAGTTAATGTTGAAAACGATATAATTTTTTTGGTACTTCCTTGGTCATTGTATTGACTGTTGTCTATACAATCAAATTCTTTAGCTTTGCGGGCATTAAGTCTTTTAACTATACCTTAAGTTCAGGGGAAGAGGTGAAAGAGTGATAAAACAATGATGTATCTAACTTTTAAGTTGATTTCTTCTTTATATTCCAGATCACAAGTGGGATAAGGATTGCAGATAATTTTGAAGATTTTTTAGTGTTACTTCTGCTATGTCTAGATAAAAGTACATTGTTTTGCCCCTGTAGTCCACAAGTCCAAAATCTGGGGGCCTGAAGTCCTAAGCATTTAGAGATTTTTCACTCAGCGTTGAGTTGGAAATCTAAGTTCTCTAGGTGAGTGACGCAGGATTTGGATGTGTGTTTAGAAATGAGGTATGAAATCTCTGGAACATTTTTCTTGTGAATTCTCTTGACACTGGGTTCTTCTACTCTGTGGCATTGCTTTTCTTTTTCTGTTCTTTTCCTTGATTTTCTTAAAGAGGAACTCGTGTATAGTATTAAGAACTCAGGTACAGAATTAGGAGAACTCAGGTTCAGATTGCTACACAGTAAAAGTCATCTACCGTTCTAAAGTTCGCCTGCTGTTTTCTTTTAAGGAAACGGGTAGCTTTCTCTACATGTAGCAATGTTGAAGATACTTGGGTTAACATTAACTCGACTGAGATTATTTTGAAATTCCTCTCACTTTATTTTCCTGAGACAAAATTCATTGTAAGGTTATAAACGATCGCCAAGAAATTTCACGGACAAACCATTTAAATGCTATTAATTCGTTATCGGAAGGTAAGGAATTTATGATACATTTTTTGTTAGCGCTATATCAAAAACTCAAGAGTCTTTTTTCTCCCGAAACTCTAAGTGGGCTTTTGATCTTTGGTTTTATATAGAATTTACAATTCTACTTAAGACTTTCGTAAAAGGTAGGAGCAAGGGATACTTAGTTTCATGAAGCTTGCTAAGTTATTACTTTTGTTAGAACCACTCTTTATGGAGAATTGCTATATAATCAAGTTTTGATAATTGCCATCCAGATATTACAGAACAGATGTCCTAAACTATTTCCCTACTTGTAAATTTACATGTTGTGTGCTATGTCATTCCAAAAACGCTTCGAATCTGAAGAAGATTTACACATCCATGTGAATAATTTCACTTTCTAAATCTAAAGAACTTTTTTTATTTCAAAAATTTTACTTCATGTTTTGTATATCCTGTATTTACTCCTAATTACTAATATTACTGATTATAATATTTTAGCATTGGAATAATATTTGGTAGATGAGCAAGTGGGCAGAAAATGAATCAAAAAGTATACCAAAGTGCACGTAAAAAATTCTTGATGTAAAACATTCAACTCTCTTTGATTTTATAAAACGATATAAATTGCGTAGAACTGCTTGCACTGAAGTCTAGACCATATTCCAAGCTAACACTAAGAAACCGGAGTTAAATAGAAATTGTTAAATAGAGAACTTTATTGCCAACAGCAACATGAGTAGTTCAGACAGAGATTTTGAAAAAAGTACTTAGGTCAGTTGGTACAGAAAGCTGGAACAGCTGGCAAAGTTTTAAGAGTTGGCGAAGTGCTTTGTTGATTTCGAAAACCAGAAGAGGCTCAGCTAGCCACTTACCGTGATTGAAGAATTATATCCAGGTAGGAACGAACGTGTTGCTGTTGTTGCTTATGCTCACTTGTCTGGCGTAGTCAGCCCAAGCCCGCGAAATTCCTCGTGGCAAGGAGCTCAAGATTACGCCTGTCATTGGCAACTGCCTTGAGCACCTTATAGGTGACAGTGAGATTTGGCCCAGTTCCGCACCCAATTTTGATGGAGAACACCCGGGGGGACGTGTTCGAGGGTCTCTCACCCCTCTCTCCTTCCACCAAACCACACGAGAGGACTTTTGACTCGCCGCATATTTGGAGGGTCGCCATGCCGCACCAACACTATCCATGTCTTCTCCAGGATTCGAACCTGGGCCCTTCTGCGCGGCAATCAGCGACGCTAACCACTATAACAGTTGGGCCGGGCCGAACATGTGAGGGCAGGGCAGCCAGGACGAAGATGTGAAAATAATAAGCTAAAATTCAGCTTGGTAACCTCCTTCATCCAGTGCAAAAGATTCTGCTAGAAGCTGATTTTCTTGGGAAACTGATATCCAGATAGCCACATTGCTAATGGTCTTTATCCTTACTGAGACCAGTCACAGATCAGTTAAGCTTATATCGCCAGCCCTAAGTGATTGCCTACCAATAGCGTCACCGAGTGAACGCCCAGTTTAGGATGATGCACCTGCGACTCCGCACGTCGAGATGCGGCAGAGCAATCAAGGAACGGAAGATATGACTGTTGAACTTTTGAACATTTTAACATCGGTTTACTTAAGGTGGGAGCTGTCCACAAGATTCAGTTTTATGAATAATTTTTCTGTCTATTTTTTCTACGTGCCATCAAAATTGCCGCGTGCTTTGCTCGTCTCGGTCTTTTGTTTGTAGTATTATAAAAATTCTATTATTATGTATTTTTTTCAGGTTTTTTTTATTGTACACCACCGGAAATTGATGTTTTAATTAGAGATGTATAGAAGCTGATTATATTGAGTGATTCATAAAGCTGTTATTCCTCTCAATACCCAGATTAAGAGAAATATCTTATTATCCAATTATTTCTACACTATCGATTGCATATTGAAAACAGATATTCTGATTATTACACTCCCGTGTCTAGGTATCTTTTAGTTTTATTCTTATTACGTGCTTGTTCAGGTATTATAAAAATTCTATTATTATGTATTTTTTTCAGGTTTTTTTTATTGTACACCACCGGAAATTGATGTTTTAATTAGAGATGTATAGAAGCTGATTATATTGAGTGATTCATAAAGCTGTTATTCCTCTCAATACCCAGATTAAGAGAAATATCTTATTATCCAATTATTTCTACACTATCGATTGCATATTGAAAACAGATATTCTGATTATTACACTCCCGTGTCTAGGTATCTTTTAGTTTTATTCTTATTACGTGCTTGTTCAGAGCAATCACTGTCGGGTAGTCTCTGTCTAGTTCTGTTTTGGTGGTAGATTTTCCTTACACCTATCGCTAATAATTAAGCTCGGCAGTAGAGATATAACTGTTTGAGAATATTTCGCAGCTTTGAGATGGGAAATTTAGTTTTCATAGCAAATAATCCGGATCCGTATAAATATTTTTAAGGGAAGGTTGAAAACATTTTCAAAGAAACTTCGAAGCAAAGTTCAAGTTCTGTTAAGATAAAAACTCTGAACATAATGCCTTAAATGTTCGCTTGTGGGTTGTTATACAAATGTCTTGTGAAGTTATCAAAATTCATCCATATTCTCCGAACGTTAATTCCCATCGAACATGTGTGAAGGTGAATTGGAGAAAAGAATAAGAAAAAATGTCATTTAGTCGAATGGTACTAAAAGCAATGCTCATAAAAATGTAATAAAATGGAACGCTCTTACACGAAAAATTTGTTGAATCCATGCCAAAGCGTATGAAAAGTGTAAATTTTAGCTAAAAGTGTTTCCAATGAAATATTGAATGCCCCGTTATTTTCATTTTTTTATTGAATACAAACTATTTATTCAAAGTGTCCAAATACTTATATAAGTTCGCTGGGATTTTTTTTAAACCAAAAGCGTTTTGAACAACATTTTTGAAAGAAACAGGTTTAAAAAAGGATGAATATATATGTGGAAGAAAGGTAAAATTATAAGGTACCTGTCAAAGGCTTTGGCAATGTCAATATTAATGCTATGTCAATGTCAATAATAATGTTTGGAATAATAATCTTCTAAGGTTCTGTCAAAGGCTTTGGCAATGTCAAGATAGACAATTCCAGTATTCTGTCATTTACGAAAGCCCTCGTGAATGATTTCTACTACGCTGAGTAACTGGCGTAACGTGGAGTGTCAGGCGGGAAGCCAAATTGTTCCGGGATTACTAAATTTCGAGCACGGCAGAATTCATTCAGGCATTTAAGTAAAACAAATTCATAAATTTTTGAAAGAGATGATAATAGGCTAATTGGCTTGTAGTTGACGGAGAGACTTAAAATTTGATCCGATTTTGGAATGGGAATGACTGCGGCAATTTTCCAACCGTCAGGTAATCAAAGGGGTGGGCAAAAAAGGTTGAGAATCCTAGACAGTGCAGTATTAATGAGATTCATATTTTCTAGAAAAATTATTCTCACAACAACTAATAGTGTGAGGAAAAATCGAAGAAGAATTGAAATATTTCAACTTTTGTTCTGGAGGGTGTATTTCAGAATAAATTATTCACATCAACTACCCTTCCACCTCTCGTTTCATCTTCCGAAACGATAACAGAAATAAAACTTTCAAAAATTTTTCCTTCAGTAAGGAATTTCTTGTACATGTCATTGAGTTCATAGTTTAATTGTCATTCCCATTTTCCATTCAAAGGTTTTGATGGAGTAAGGAAGCTACAGCAAGAAAGAGAAGCTATTAAATTCTTTTTGTAATTAAGACTCTGTGTATTGGGAAAACAGTTCTTTCTTCAATTCATGTATTTTTTTTTTTTTTTAAACTTATGACGTGCTCTATACTTAGATACTCCACGGAAAGAATGAAATGCCGCTTGGAAGTCTTCTTAAGGGATACTGGCTCGTATCCACGTTACACTTTGGGAAAACCATGAAAACATCCATGCAGCCAGCCCGTTCGCCAGGACTCGAACCCCGAACCGAACTACCAGTGTTCAGCTGCTTTTATCGTTCGGCTGCTGGTTAGCCAATTCATATACATATTGTAACAGAATTCGGCATTACGGAAGTTTTCCCTCTGCCGCTGGTGGATACGGGATCTGAATAGTGGTAGTTCGACTTTGGGTAAAATTCCAAACAACTAGCATCAAAGAATTTGTCCTTATAGGGTTTAGCTTATGTGTAACGTAGAGCATGTAACGTTGTATTCAAACCTGAATACGAGACAGTGTCCGTTTCATAACGTGAATATGAGCGAATTCCTATTTTTTAAGCTCATCGCGGAGAATTTTAGCCTCTACCAACAATTGAGCGCCAGTTTATATATTTGCATCGTGGTGGCAACGTATCGAGGAGAAAGATGGGTCCGTGTGTTTATAATCTGAGCTGATAGACAACTGTTTATAATCGTATAAAGGACATATAAAATAATTATTAATAATGGCTGCAGAAGCTGCAGATGTTTTAATAAAAAAAGGTAAACGTGCTACTGCAGCATATATTCAAGGCGTTTGCAGTTCCCAGAGTAACTCTGATATAACAAATGAAGTTTTTGATTCAATATTGAATCCTATGGTACCCATAGATGACTGGGATACTATAGATTGGTGTCGTTGGTTGTTAGCAGGTGGACGATCACCTGAAGAATATACTCAGACAGGTAATGAATAATTTTTTCGTCTCAAATCCTTGTGGAAGAAATATGAAATTACGCATGTTTGCAGTACGTCACATTTACTTTATGGTGTTAAATTTTTACTTTATGGTGAAAAACGAAGTTAAAATCGTGAATTTAGTAGAATTATTGCTACTTTACATCATCACTATTAAGAAGTCATAATTTACAAGTTCATTAGAAAGTAGAATAACATTATTAATCACATTATGACTATTTTTAGTTCATTTAACTCAATTTTAACCATTCTTTTTGACAAAAAGCACTGTGTATGTAATAGTAGGCTCAAAGTATTCAAATATCAAACTAATGAAAATTATGACATAATTTTTCATAATAAAAACATAATTTTTCGTATAACCTAAATCTAATCAAATACTTGTGTTCAGGTGCAAATGTCATCAAAATATATTATCATATATTTTGGTATATATTATACATATATCATATATTTTGAACGCCACCGCACGCAATGAATTGGAAGTTGATCTGTCAGCACTATCCTTATCTTCAGGGCAGATGTTTTCATTTTATTTGGCTTATAATTCCTTACTAAACGTAGTATTTCATCTCGATGTATTTCATCTTTGATATGATTTAAATCAAATTCCTCGTCATTATAATTTGCTTCCAATAGTGAAGAAAGTGACACAGAGGTTATTGAAAATGAAAAAAATTTTGATTGACAAATTAGTCGGTATTCTCGACACAGCAATTATAGGACTTGAACAGCGGAACTTTGTAACTGAACAAGAAATTATGTCTGTTTATAGAATTAAAGAGAAAGTATTATCACATAAAACGAAGCAACTTAAACAACTTACATTGAAAGAAATGTTTAATAAAGTAAACAAATATTAAGTTTTTTTTTTTTTTTTTTTTGTAAATTTTGATACCTGTTAGATCATAATTGTTCTTTATTTCATAAATTATGGTTTCATATTTTTAATTTTTAATTTCTGCATGCCATCTTACCAGATTTAAACTGATGATCTATAATCCGGAATCGCCGAAGTCCCGACGAGTCCGGATTAACGACTTTTGACTGTACTTGGTATCCATGTAAACGTCGACCTATTTTCACTTAAAAAAAACATCACAGAATTGTACAAAAATGGCATTGCGCACTTCCTTAACTTTATCCATGTACACATTGAAATATTTTCACTTAAAAAGTCAAAGAAAATTGACAAAAATCCAATTCTTCTTACTCTCGTGAAAAGCGCCAAACAAATAAGTGGGCATTTCTGCACTTTACCCAGTTGCTTCTTAACTGTCTTAATTAGCCTTAATTGTGCATCCAAATTTATAAACAGTTTGTATTTAATTAAGTTGGAAGAGAAATGCATCATTATAAAATTTAAGATTGGACAAAGAAAGCAACCTTCGCAAACATTTAAAAAAAAAATTCTCTCTTGAAGAAACGGGATTTGTTTCTGATCGTTGTCGAAATTGATCTAGTTTTCATTCAAAATATACCCCAAACTAAAGGTGCTTTTTTTTTGCTTAATTTTAAAGTTTGCCATTTTTTAACTTTTAAACTGTGATTTTTTTGAGGTTTTTAGTGGAAACTGTGGATTTTACAGTGTTAGTAGATAACTTGGGGGCATTATATCGTATAAATACAGTAAATTTAATCATGCAGCCTTGTTAAAACTTACATTGTATTTTTATTTTATATTAAGCCAGTGGTAAAATAAGTATTTTTTGAAAAAAAAAAAAAAAAAAAAAAGTGGAACTTGTTAGTGTTATACATAAATTATTTGAAATGTTGGCATTATAGGGGGGGAAGACTAAAGGAAAAATATATTTTAGGTACCCTTTGGCGATTTTTTGGAGCCATTCCTGCTGACGTGCAATGCCCTTCTAAGCAAAATAGCTCCCAGAACATAATGCATAAAAATTATTATGTCAGTAAATGCATTTTAAATCAAAGGAAGGAAATAACATTAAAATGGAAATACATGTTATCTAATCTGTGCAGTCTTAAAAGGAAATATTGATTTACTTTATTTAGAAATTTCGGTACTTACGTAAAATCTCGTCGACTACAAGAGACAGCGTCAATCGCACCAAACCAGAAAAACCCATTTACTAAATACAAGAAAAAACGTTCTATTCTTATTTTTCTTTCAAATTTATTATATTATCATTTATTTATATTTAATTTTTCATTAAAAATTTCCATTATTTTTTTATTAAGGAGATATACCGTAAAAGCAGTTATTTTCTTGCGAAAATATGTCTCACAAAATTCATGATAGAGGGAAAAAAAGGAGTCTTTACTTAAGAATAATAAACATGTAATCAAGGTTACACCAAACCCAGCGTGTTTGAAGAGGCCTTTTCCATTTTTGGCAAAAAAATCGCGTAGTTTGGCGTGTTTTAGGCGAAAATGGTCGACGGGATTTTCTGTAATTTTGAATGACGGAGAAAAGATTTGTTAGGGCTTGTGGTGTGTGTTGGTTAGGAAGTGCATTGCTTGTTTTGTAATTAAGACGGTAGAATGGCTGAATGTTGTAAGATTAATTTGAATTTGTGTACGATTTGGAACGAAAGGGGATAAAAATGCATTAATTGACTGGTGAGTTAATAAAGGTTCACTTAGTAGCCATTATAAGTGTCCTGTTTGTAGAAAGGAAATATGTATGGTTGAATATCGGAGGATACTGTCACTGCAAAGGATATTTTTTACTCTTATTTTTCTGAATTTATGTGACGACGCTGATATACGGATTTTAGTTTGGATAATTATAGAAAATTTTTGGATGCTGTTAAGGAATTTTGTGTACCACAGACTGAAGGACTCAGAAATTTCTAAATAAAGTAAGTGGATATTTGCTTTGTGTAGTGCCTTAGATGCATAAGATGAATTTCCTTTTTTATGTTATTTTATTGTTTGATTTAAAATGTAGTTTATTGAGATGATGCATTTTTTGTTCGGCTCTGCTGTAGAATTGGGTGCTCCTTTGATTTTTTAAGTGAAAATAGATCAATGTGTACACGAACAAAGTCAAGGGAGTATGCAGTGCCAAGTTTGTGCAATTCTCTGATATTTTTTTTAATGAAAATAGGTCAATGTATACATGGATACCAAGTTTGTGCAATTCTTTGACTTGTTATTTTGTCTTTGTGTAGTGGTGATTTTTGGCACAAAATTTGCCACTACACAAAGTCAAAGAATTGCATAAACTCGGTACCCATGTACTCCCCAAAATCGCCATTTTTTGTCAAGGGGCACCTGTAGATATATTTTTTAAAAAATATATTTACGGGTTTACGAAAAAATTTTCATTGAACGTGTTCCTAGCTTTTGTTCTGCCATTTAATGCTGCCCCCAAAACACTCGGTAGCTTGGGTATGACAACCCATGACTCAGTAAAATTAAATCAGTGATTCACTGTGAAGCGATCATATCCTGGCTAAAAAATATATTTATTGGTGCCCCTTGGTAAAAGTTGACATGCCTTTGTGTAGCGGCAATTTTTGCTCCAAAAGTCTCCGCTACACAAAGCCAAAATAACAAATCAAAGAATTGCATAAACATGGTATACATGTACACATTGTCCTATTTTCACTTAAACATCAGAGAATTGCACAAACTCGGCATTGCGCACTCCCTTGACTTTTATCCATCTACACATTGATCTATTTTCTCTTAAAAAGTGAAAGGAGCAGCTAGTTCTACATTAGAGCCCCCCCAAAAAAATATATATAATCTCAATAAACGACATTTTAAATCAAACAATGAATTAACATAAAAAGGAAGTTCATCTTATTAGCATCTAAGCACTACAGAAAGGAAATATCCACTTACCTTATTTATAAATTTCTGTTTCTTCAGTTTGTGGCACACAATATTCCTTAAGAGCATCCAAAAACTTCCTAAAATTATCTGAACTAGAATCTGCATATTGGTGTCGCAACATAAATTCACAAAAATAAGAGTAAAAAATATCCTCCGTAGTGTCGGTATCCGTCAGCGTTCGACCGTATGCATTTCCTTCATAGAGACAGGACTCTTATAATGGCTAGTAAGTAAACCTTTGTTTACACACCAGTCAATTAATGCTTTTCCCCCCTTTCATTCCAAATCGTGCAGAAAATTCAAATTAATCTTACTATATTCAGCCATTTTATCATGTGAACCACAAAATAAGCAGCGTCCTTCCGAACCAACATCCAACACTTATATAAGCCTTTACAAATCTTTTCCCATTAGTCAAATTCACCGCAGTCACGCAAGCAATTATGTCATAGTAGGGTTTCCATGAAATTCAACTAGTCTACCATGAATGAAACAACTTGGCGATAATCCAAGGGGCACCTTTTAATATAGACTTACCATATCTCTGCACTTTAAACTCGGGCCTTTCCAGCAGTCTAGGAAGATCATTGTTTCACCTACTATATTATTCTATATTACATCTATTAAAGTCTTAGCAGAGCAATCTGTAATATTGTCTAGGAAACATTCTACTGCTTCTCGACTCAAATCTCCGAAAACCCACTGTGGAGGTTAATATGACCTACGGTATGTTTCCTTTTTGAGAACAAACTTTCATTGATTTCGACAATTTTGTCAGTACCTCCGATGTTAGTTTTAGGACGAAATATCATAGAATTGCTACAAATCTATTGGATATAATTGTTCCAGTCCACCATCATGTCATGATTTAATTGAAGCTGTCATTCACAAAATTCAGTGGCAGTCAGTTCTTCTTACCATAAGTAAATAAATCATAAACTGGTGAGAAATGAAATATGTGAGTTCACAAACCACGTTACTTTTCGGATGGCTTTCTCTTCTGTGCATGATTAAAGGCAACAGAATCATTTAGCCCTCGGCAGATGTTTGACTTTCTTCAAATGCTTATTTGAACACAGTCTTTCTCTATGGATAAGAACTTTATCTTGAAAGAATATAATTGCTGCCTGTTTGTTGCTTGGTAAATTCTAAGTATTTAAATACAAAAATGTCTGTTAAATACAAAAATGTCTGTTAAATACAAAAATTAAACACACTAACCAATGAATTTGAAAGAATTGCATTGTGTGAGGGAAGCAAATCGCCAAGTATTTAATCCCCAGATGTAGATGATTAGTTATGTAAATTTAAATTAATTAAAATTTCAAATGTTAAACATAGCATTCTTTTCCATTATGCCCTGCAGATAATGATCTGTTGGTCATCATCTGCCATGTAGTGAAGTATTTATCACTTATAAACTATTTTTATGAGTATAAACTGTAAACGGTTAACATAAAAAAAAAAAAAAAAAACCTGACCAAGTTGTGCAGCAGGTGCGTTATCGAAAAATCCTTTTCCTCCCCCTTACAGTGATCCCTCGATGTATGTTATTAATCCATTCCATATCTTTGGACTTGCACCAAACTGGGTGCGTGCTGAATAAACTTTTCCAGAAGAAATAAAGGGAAACAATTAATCCGTTCTTTTGGCTTCTAAATTCTACTGCCTTGCACCACCCTGGCATCAGTACTGACTGTATGTAAATGAAAATTTTTAAAAATTATTTATTTGCTGTCACTTTTTTTTTGTCAGGTCCCTGCATGGACCTGATTGAGGATCCTTAGGTCTGTTTCTTCTCAGAATATTTCAGAAATGTGATTTGGTCATTCCAGATAATGTTAATTTGTTTGTTGTGGTTTGTTCTTTACAGAACTTTTGACATTAGAGGTTGGCATATATTTATTTTTGCATTTTTAAACAAAATTGGTCATAGCATTATCTTGAAAGAGGTAAATAAGAATAGCATGTGTAGTTGTCACTCATCGAACTAGGGTCATATTCCAAATAAATATCAACACCCTAAATTTATATCAAATAAAAGTTTTGCGTATGAACAGGACCTATATCAAGTCATAACAGGACACATATCTAAAGTAAACTTGTATAAACAGGATATACTTAAACAGGATGTATATCTAAGTGGAAGTGTAACCACGTATTTATTATTTTTTTATGTCATAATTGTAGGAAAACAGTACACTGACTAAATTTAGGAAGTAAATATAAATTTATTTGATAAATGAAAGATTTTTGCTTTATAAAAACATCAACTATGCAGAGAAATTTTCACAGCATTTAAAAAGAATTGATTGAATCTGTTGGTCTGTAAAAAATATGCTGAATATTTCCATTCTCTCTTTTTCCTTTCTGAAGCCAAAGGAATTTTCAAGCTTCTTTCGATAGTCATTGCTATGTTGTATCATTTAATATTTCTACTTGCATTGAAGCAGTATTATTATTTTAATCAATCAATCAGTATTTTAAAACTTCTGTATTGTTAAGACAGAGGAAATAATGTTATTTATATGAAAGTCAGGTAGTACTAAGATAGCATCGGAAAACATTTAGTGTTTAAAATATTTACCTCGGAGTATATACTTTTTATGTATCTGTTCTCGGCTTTTGAATGTACATTTGCATTAAATTCGTTCTTGAAGGAAAATTATTATAGTATAGGGAAAGGTATTTGTTAAAACACACACAGTGAATAGATACTTGAATTAACAAATGAAATGTTTGAAACATGTTTTTAAATTTATTTGAGAGAATAGTGGATTTCATTTAATATGTTTTAATATTTTAATAATTTATTGAGCTTAATAGCATAATGGATTTCATTTAATGTATTTTAAGATTTTAATAATTTATTAGTCAAATACTTTATAGAAATAAAGTTTTTCTAATATTTAATGATGTGTGAAAAGTGTTAAGCATGGATAAATGAAATATATGAAAAATAGCATTGATACATGTATAAAGTAATCAATAGCAAATCATTTTTAATTCTTTAATGCAGAAAATTGCTGTATTTATAATTTTGTAATTTTTAGTTCGTAGATATGATAATGCTACTACATGTGGTTTAGTATGGACTGCTAATTTTGTCGCTTATCGATGCCGAACCTGTGGAATTTCACCATGTATGTCTTTATGTTCTGAATGCTTCCAAAGAGGAAATCATGAAGGTCATGATTTTAACATGTTTCGAAGTCAAGCTGGGGGAGCATGTGATTGTGGAGATAAAAGTGTAATGCGAGAATCAGGGTGAGATATTTTTGCCAGTTTTAAACAAAATTCTTCTTTTATTACAAAGTGAGCAATTTAATCTTGGTTCTTAATTATTCTTAGATTTTGTCAAAGACATGGGCAACAGAATCAAATAAATAAACCAGAAGCTCCTCCAGATTTGTTATGTGTAGCTGAAGCTCTCATGCCTCGTATGTTTTTAAGACTTATTCAGCATTTAAGAGACAACAGTGAACCAGGTTAGTTTATATTTTTAATAAGTTTTATGTACAGTTTATTGCTTTGTTTTGGAATTGTTTTTATAGAAGATATTAAATTTCTTTACATAAATTTTAAATGCTTTTTATTTTGCCAAAGTAGTAATTAAAATTAGTATTCATGTGGTACTCTTCTATTATTGGGACCAGATTCAGAAATGTATGTATTTATGCTTGTAACTATGGATATATGTGTACATACATATATATTTATGTACACATGTACATATGTATGCGCAGCCGGTATTATGGTTAATGACCCCGATTTCCATAGTGATGGGCCCGGGTTCGAATTCCAGAGAAGGCATAGTTGTATCTGTCTGTCCCTTCATAGGAGGCAATGGTGGCTACCTCGTGCTTCCATAATGAAACGGCCATTACTTCCGGTCCAAGTAGTAGCGCAAGGCTAAATAACTATCAAATAAAGTGGCCAGCCATTAAAAAAGTACATCTATACACATACATGCATTTTTAAATCCGGTCCCGATAACAGAAGTGTCATTCATGTTAAAATTTGTAACAAGTATTTTTTAACATGAAAATGCATTCAGTTTACATACTAATAAACTTAAAAATTTGGTACTTGTATAACTATCTTGGATGAGTTTGACCTTGGATAAGTTTTTACGCTCTCGCACACAAAAGAATGATGATTTATAGTTGAAAAGGTACTTTTCCATTATGCACCTGTCATGCATTTTGGTGGGTTTTTTAATTGTAAAATATTTCTAATTATAAGAATAATTAATAGATACACACACATACACAGTGATAGCTCACATAGCACTATTATTAGGTCTTGCAGTGTGTTTTGCTTCTTTTTCACAGGTGCCAAAAAGTGTGGCAGCTGCATAAAATTACCTTGGGAAAAAAAATCAGTATATGCATATTTCGTGTTTTCTTTTTAAGTACTTATCCTGAAAATATAAATCTACTTAAGCTGATTTTTGTTTCCTTTGTTCTTGTGAAAATTTTTTGTCCCTTTGCTTCAAGAATAGATTTAAAGAAATTGTTCCCTTTAGCGATTTTTGGAAATGTGCTAGATTTTGGTAAAAGTTTTCCATGATTTCTTCAACTGTAGCTACTATACTCTAGTCCATACTTTAAAAATGTGTGCAAATTAAAAATTATATGATTTGTAAATAGAAACTGTATTGTAGAATCTGTAAAAAGAATGCATACAAAAATGCTTAGTAAAACTGAAAAATTGTGCATGTGATTACTATAGTTTGGCACATTCTGAAAATTAAGCCACATCTATTAAGGTGGTTGCAATTATGTGAAGTACAAAAAATTCATTGTGGAATATATAGGAGAGGAGCTTTAACAAAGGACAGTCTGCTTTGCCATCTGTGAAAGTTAAAATTTAATTTATATTTAAATGGGGTTTCAGCATGTAAGCCTCCTGTATTTTCTTGTTTTTAACTTTATTTTTAACTGTGGCAACTAATTTTTCAACATGGGTGAAATTATTTTTTAAATAATTCAAAATGTCGCTAAAAATTTATTTACGGGTGCCCCTTGGCGATTTTTGGCTGTACATGGACACTGAGTTTGTGCAATACTTTTTATTTTGGCTTTATGTAGCGGCCATTTTTGTACCAAAAATAGCCGCTACTTAAAGCCAAAATAACAAGTCAAAGAATTGCACAAACTCAATATCCATGTACATATCAACCTATTTTCTCTTAAGAAAGAACAGAGAATTGAACAATGTCGGCATTGCGCATATCCTTGACTTTGTCCATATACACATCAATCTATTTTCACTTAAAAAGTCAAAGGTGTGGCCAATTTTACACTAGAGCCAAACAAAAAATATATAATCTCAATAAACTATGTTTTAAATTAAATAATGAAATAACATAAAAAGGAAATTCATCTTATAGCGTCTAAGCACTACACAAAGAAAATGTCCACTTATTTACAAATTTCTGTGTCTTCAGTTTGTGGCACACAAAATTCTTAACAGCATCCAAAAACTTCCTAAAATTATCTGAACTAGAATCTGTATCATGTCATCGCCACATGAATTAAAAAAAATAAGAGTAAAAAATATCCTCCATAATGCAGGAATCCTCCAATGTTCGACCATACGCATTTCCTTTGTACAAACAGGACACTTATAATTCCATTGAATTACATCCAAGAAAGTTTCTTTTCTTCTGTCCTCAGCCAGTTAAAAACTTCCACTCTCTCGTTCTATACCACCAAACACCCACTTTCCACCGGCAGCCATTTTACGATGCAAAGCACACAAACACGACGTACTTCCTAACTGACATCCAACAAATATTTTCCCATCAGTCAAATTCACCACAATCATGCAACCAATTACGTCATAATAGAGTTTCCATGACATTCAACTACTCTTACTATAAATGAAGCAAAAACTTGGCAACAATCTAAGGGGCACCCTTAAATGTAGGCTAACCAAAAGGCCTTACTCGTGAATTTATGACTGGCAGCATTAAGTGTTAAAAGTGATATTGTTTATTTATATATTTTTATATACCTAAATGGATCTTTTAGTATTGTTTATAAGGTTAGGTACTTATTATCATTCAGTTCTCATGCTTGATTAATTAATGACCGTACTAGTTGATTCTAAGTTGCTGTCTGCATATATGGAAAGAATGTTATCTCAATATGTATCTCGAATAATAAATTTTTCATTAGTGAGATGCCTGGTGGTGCTGCATTTTGTGCTTATTAGTCATATTCCAGTTCATTTACCGTAATTTCCGGAAGAAACGCCGCAGCATTTACGTGTTTAAAATTAAAATTTTCAGCGGGTGCGGCGTTTCTACCCATGCGGCGTTTAGGTGCACTAAAAATAAAATATTTCCTATGATGGTCATTGTACATAGTTTGGATGGCCTTGTCATTGTGCGTAGACTGGTGCTGTTCCCACACAAAAGACCATTCAGTTGCTTTTTGCGAACGTTATTTTGTTTACATTCTTTCCCTTGAACGGACCTACATGCCTTATTCACCCTAAACAGGATCTCAGAACAATAATATTCTTCCCCCTTTCAAATCAACATTCTCATCAGTTTGAATAGTTTCTCTCCTCTGCCATTCGATGAATCTTCCAGGACCCATCCTCTCCCCACCCCTGCCTTTTCTGCAATTTTTTTCAAAGGCCCACACGATTCCGAACTCTGACTCTGACGTATTTTCCCTTCAGCATGAATGTATTTTTCTTGGCATTCTGCCAAATACAGATCCCATCAGTTTGGGTACAAGTACTTGTTGGATAGTTTTTAAGTAAGAAGGGAGCGGAGAATTTTTGAAAATGTCTCTAAACGGCACAGAAGCTATATATTTCTTACCTTTAATGTATTTTTGAGTTATGGTTTCATTTCATGCATTTTTCTTAACTGGTATGTGATATATCAGGACTTAGGTTGAGTTTTTGCATCAGTACGGCCCACGATGATGTCACGTGCAATTTAATCTATTGCGGCGTTTACGCTGATGCGGCGTTTCTGTGTAATTTTAATTTTTTTTCCCGCCATTTTTCTCGAGTGCGGCGTTTACGTTGATGCGGCCTTTCTTCCGGAAATTACGGTAATTTATGCATAACATCCCTTCAAGACTGCATATAAACTCTGCAATACAAATAAGATTCTTTGCACATGCAAAATGATCAAAGAATCACACCTTTGTGACTTTTAGTTTTTTTGGGGGGGGGGATATAAAGTCATATCCGGTGTACAGAAAATGAGCCTTGTTGAAAATGTAAGGCTGCATAACAGATGAGAATAAAGTAAACATGTACTTATTATCATGCATGCAGAAAGAGAAAATATATATAATGATTGATAGTAGCTATATATCTATTATGCAGATGAACAGCTGTCATTTGGCTCACATGAAAATACAGCATCTGGAAGCTACAAGATAATAGAAATTTTTATATGTGGGTAGTATACTCAGCCTGTGAGTATTGTGACATGTACTTAATCTTTGGTTGGTGTAGTGGTAATACTTTATGAAATGTCGTGGAGTATGGTATTTGCTGTATATCATGCCACCATTCCAATGTGACAATCCATTAGTATTATCCATCAGTTCATCTGTAGACTGAGTGACAATTAGAATAATAAGTATTCTTCAAGCAAAAAATCTCCACACTGTTGGTAGCAGAGCTTATTTCAGTCTTAACACTGTGTAGAGATATTGGGATATTTTTGAAGCAGGTTTACAGAGAAAAATGTGCAATGCCATTGCCAGGACTCGAACCTGGACCTCTCAAATATGCTGAGTGCGCTACTGTTACACCACGAAGACATGCAGAAAGTAGAGAGAAAATACTCTGTGTACTCCCCCCTTTTAAAGGGCAACTGAAGATTAGGAGACCCAGTCACCAAATCTTGGTGGTGAAGAATCATCATCCACCACCTTATTTAGTTCTGGCATCACTGTAGATCCAACAGGATTTTTTGAAGCAGGTGCACAGGAAAAAATGTACAATGCCCTCGCCGGGACTCGAAGCTGGTCCTCTTGAATATTCCAAGTGTGCTACTATTACACCATGAAGGCATGCGAGGGAGAAAATATTTTATAACTGTTACAGGAAATTGTGACCTTGAAATAAATTGAAGCAGTTTGGAAATTGAGCATCAGTGCACTAGGCAGGCAGTTCATTACAATTCTGTACAAAATATTATGAGCATCGGAGGATCTATCCACTTCACTGCAGAATCATGCAAAGTCAATATTCAGATTATGTAAATGATTTGACTTTCATGAATGCTGTCATAACATAAAGCCAGCAATATTTCCATTGCACATATCTATCTAATGGATGGATTAATTAATTATATTTGATATATGTTGGAGTCTCCAACAGTTACTATAGCTGTGTGTTATCACAGTACAGTCCTCATGAATCTGCCCGCAAAACTATGAAGTTGGCTGCTTTGTGAATGCATGGGATAGTATATTGACTGTTTGAACTATACTTTGTATTTTTCAATAATGTAATTAATGATTTCCTTGATGATGTACCTTTATTGCTACTACATTATCTTACATGTTCGGGTTAGGTGTGATATATCAGCCATGATGCATGGTGACCGTTTTGAGCATTTTCTTGTGGAAATGTAAAGTATGACTAATCAGGTTTCTGAGTAAATTAATTTTTCTATTTATATGGTGATATCATACTTTCTCTTCTACATTTTCCTTGTGAACTATTTATTGTAAGATACATTTCTTGAATCATTTTTTATGTATAGTTTAATCAAGAATTTTCACTCTACAGAGTTAATGTGGTTTTGATGGGACATTCTCTGTAATTAATGGTTGTATTTTAAAAGCTAAAAGAAGGTAGGGCAAAACAATAATAATATATAAAAAAAAGTTAAAATTTTTTCATCTTTTTGTTGCATGTAATCTATTTTATATTACTCATGCAAATTGCTTTTTGTTACATTAGCTACAATAGACAGGTATCAGGCAGCCATACTTTTTGCTGATGGGTATTTGACTATGTTACATAATTATAGTGAGATGGGTGCTGCCATGCGTGATGTTATGACACGTGCTCTGATTAACCCTCAACTTTATCTCCAATTGGCTATCGGTATGTATCATTATTTTTGTTGAACCCATAAGTACTTGCTTTCATTATGTGATTAAGGTACCCATTTTTAACTGATATATAAACTACAGAAAAGCCAACATTCAGGAGAAATCTATTTAAATTAGCAAATAACATTTATAAATTTTATAACTACATAAATATTTAGTCTCCTTTTAAAAATATGAATGATCTAAATGGGCAAAAATGTAAATTTTCATTCATAATAAAGTATTTTTGACATAGTACTTCATTGTTGAAAAGATGAAAAGAAAATCATTATTAATGCTTAAGTAAAAAGGTCAAAAAAAAAAAAAAAAAGAAAAAGAAAAAAAGAAAGGGAGGGGGGGGAAGAGAGAAAGATTTGTAGGTTATTTTCCCTGTTCAAACTTGGTAATAAATTAATAAAAGAAATGAATGAAATTTATGTCACTGAGATAATGCTGTGCTGTAGTAAAGGAGAGAGTGTTTTAAATTGAAATGCTTTCAAACTTACTTAATACAGACAGCAAAACACAGCTGTGAATTTTTTTTACACCTCTGTATAATTGGCTATTCTGTATTGCATTTGGTGAATGTTCAATGGCCTTTTCTCTGGCATAGTGCCTAACAACCATCTACTGGCCCACAGTCAGGCTGTAGATAGCCTTTGCAAACACATATATCGAACATGGTTTAAATGGCTGTGCAGATTTTGCTTTGCTTTATAAAATTTGCTTTGTAGAGACATTAGGTATTTTTGGAAGCAGGCAAGATGAAAATTGAGCAACACCTTCGCCGGGAATTGAACCACTGACCTCTCAATTACGTGCTGAGTGTGCAGACCACTACACCACGAAGGTTCCTTAAGAAGGCAGTAGAAATACCTTATACAGTCAAAAGTCGTTAATTCGGACACCCATAATCCAGAATGATCTATAATCCGGACCTCAAAGCTACAAACTTTCTGCGCATGCGTCGCGTTCACGCATGCGTGTAAGACATTTATGGCTGCGAATATGCTTGTGCGCGTGCGCAAAATACGTTTAGGAGTGCGCGTTTAATGTATAACCCTTTGCGACACGCATATTTAAAATATATTTTAATCTTTAAAAAAATGCCTTAGAATAAGTCAGATGGACTTACTTAAGTGCCTTTAAGGCTTGAAAAAAATTCTGAGCTTTTATTTTTTATGGTGGAAGGTGGGATACCGTTTGTCCCACCATGCAACTAGCACATGTCTTATAGCATATTGGTGTATATCAGGAAAAAAAATCATATGTGGAATGAATAAACAAAATAAAGCGTGCATTCCAAAATATTCATAATAAACACACTAAAATGCTTTCTGTACTTATTGCATATATGCATGACTTGTAAAATTTTGCATATACAGTCAAAAGTCTTTAATCCGGACTCGTCGGGACTTCGGCGATTCCGGATTATCGATTTTTCCGGATTATAGATCATCAGTTTAAATCTGGTAAGATGGCATGCAGAAATTATAAAATTAAAAATATGAAACCGTAATTTATAAAATAATGAGCAATTATGATCTAAAGGGTATCAAAATTTACCAAAAAAGAAGCCTAATATTTATTTGTTTACTTTATTAAACATTTCTTTCAACGCGCGGATGCGTAAAGCATACCTTACGCATAGCCGAAATTAGAAAATTGCAACCAGAAAACTATTTGATTTGTATTCGTGGTATTTATAATGACGAGGAATTTGATTTAAATCATATCAAAGACGGAGTACATCGAAATTAAATACTACATTTAGTAAGGAATTATAAGCCGAATAAAATAAAAACATCTGCTCTGAAGATAACGATAGTGTTGACAAATCAACTTCCAGTTCATTGCGTGCAGCGACGTCTCCCCCCCCCCCCCCCGCGCAGAGCAGCGTGAAATTGATAAACAGATTTCAGAACGGTTAGATAAACAAAGAATATGCCTTTATCCATTTTTTTGTAGCAATTCGTTTTTTGTTTGATGGACATCGAAACATACTTTCGTTTTCTAGATCCTTTGGGAGCTCCAGCATCGGAAATTCTATTTGACATAATCAAAAGTTCAAGCTTACTTTTAGAAAATTGCTCTTACAGTCTGCAAAAAATAATAAGCTGGATCCAATTCGAAGATTAAGGAACAACGCAATCATCAACATTAACTGAAATAGATAATTAGATAATTTTAGCTTATAGCGTCTGTTATACATTAAACGCGCACGCGAAAACGTATTCTGCACTTGCGCAGTCGTAAATGTCTCGGGCGCACGAGTAAAACGCCTATGCGCATGCGTCAATGCGGCGCATGTGCAGAAAGATTTTAGCTTTGAGGTCCGGATTATAGATCATTCCGGATTATGGGTGTCCGAATTAACGACTTTTGACTGTAGTATATATTTAATATTTAATATTTGTAAATTTTAGGAACAAAAGAAAATATTTTTTGAATATTATTTTAAGATTAAAATTTGATACTCGTACTAAATAAAATATTAAAATTGGCACTTGATTCAAAAACATTTATATATGATTAAAATTGAAAAAAAAGTCATTTTTCATGAAACTTTGAAAAACATGTTGTTTCATTCTTTTGTAAGCATAGAGGCACTTCACATGTTTCACACATCCAAAATGTTCGTCGTTCTTCTTTTGATATGCTGCAATATGCACATCTTCTCCTGCTCGTTCTCTTTGGTGTTTTACGTACATTTTTTAGTCTCTTTTCTGGTTGTACGAACGAGTTTTTAGTTTTTATTTGAACTGGGGATTTCAGTTTTCTTTTCAGGTCTTTCTTGCCTGCAAGTGCCATTAGACCTTCTATAACTGAGAGAAAAAAAAATCTTTCATTGTTTTTACATCATGATCAGGTTCGAGAACAAACTTGAATAAATGTGTTCACTATACTCGCATCTAAAAAGTAAAAAAAAAAAAATCATGTGCCACCATTTCTTGCTTTTGCGGTCTATTTCATATAGTCCTTTCAGTTGATCAATCAGTCGACATATCCCATATTCTTATTGTATGGAATAATGCTGTTTGGGCACAGTACTTTTTTTTTTTTTTTTTGTCTTTCCATCTCGTTCTTTTCTATTAATTTCTTTCATTTCAGTTGCCTTTTCCAAGCAAGACAGGATAGAAACAGATCTTTTATCCTTCCATTTTATGCAATAAATTTAATCATCGCTAACTGAAAAGTCTATATATTCTCTTGACATAAATTTGTCTTTTAAATTTTTGGGTAGATACTTCCGATCCATATTTACAGTGCCACATGCATAGATAAGTCTGTGTCTTTAAAAAGCGAAACAAACTATAACTACTTCCCTTTCTTCTTCAGCAATAACTTCAACCTCAGTTATTCTCTTCTGGATTTCAATTTCATCTGAATCAGAACTGACATCTGAAGCATTTGAGTCGCAATCGGATGGCAATTCAGCAAAAAGATCCAAAGCTTCCTGAGTTGTTAATTTTTTTCTAGACATTTTAGCACATCAGAGCATACAACGGATGTAAAAGCGCGCGCAATCACGAAAAAAGTAGATGAAAAAAAGAAAAGAAAAATAATCGTGAGTGCTGCCATCTATTGAGCGGAAATTCAAGTGTGTGGTGGGACAAATTTTAACCCACTTATTTCAACTGCAAAATTAATGTTATAAAATATTGAAACCAATTAAGATTTTTGAAAATAAAATACCTTTGAATATTAAAAAGAATCATACATATCATAAATTGTATACCAAAATTTTTAAAATATTGAAAAATGCGAGATACATGGATATCACTCTTGTGATCCTATTTTGAATATTTTTTGCTTATAAACTTAAGCCCTGGTATAGTAGTAACATCTACTGAGAAAAATAATAGCTAAAATAGATTATTTTTAAAAGATTAGAAAATTTCTAACGGAAATTGCTAACTGAGAAAATAAATATTAATTAGGTGGGACGTATATTGACCCACCATGCCGCAAAGGGATAATGGACGGTATAAGCTAAGCTAAAATTATCTAATTATCTATTTCAGTTAATGTTGCAGATTGCGTTGTTCCTTAATCTTCGAATTGGATCCGGCTTATTATTTTTTGCAGACTGTTAGAGCAATTTTATAAAAGTAAGCTTGAACTTTCGATTATGTCAAATAGAATTTCTGATATATATTTATTAATATGTAAAAGATCTACAAAGCGAAAGTATATTTCAAAGTTCATTAAACAAAAAGTGGAATTGCTGCAAAAAATGGATAAAGGCATATCCTTTGTTTATTTAAACTTAAACGTTTGTTTATCTTTAACGCCGCTGCTGCTGCGCTGCACGCCATGAATTGGAAGTTGATCTGTCAGCACTATCCTTATCTTCAGGGCAGATGTTTTTATTTTATTTGGCTTATAATTCCTTTCTAAATGTAGTATTTCATCTCGATGTACTCCGTCTTTGATATGATTTAAATCAAATTCCTCGTCATTATAATTCGCTTCCCGACAGAGGTTATAGAAAAGAAAAAAATTTCAATTGACAAATTAGTCGATAGACACAGCAATTATAGGACTTGAACAGCAGAACTTTGTAACTGAACAAGAAATTATGTCTGTTTATAGAATTAAAGAGAATGTATTATCGCATGAAAAACGAAGCAACTTAAACAACGTACATTGAAAGAAATGTTTAATAAAGTAAACAAATAAATATTAAGCTTTTTTTTTTTTTTGTAAATTTTGATACCCTTTAGATCATAATTGTTCTTTATTTCATAAATTACGGTTTCATATTTTTAATTTTATAATTTCTGCATGCCATCTTACCAGATTTAAACTGATGATCTATAATCCGGAAAAATCGATAATCCGGAATCGCCGAAGTCCCGACAAGTCCGGATTAACGACTTTTGACTGTAGCTTTATTGCTTGATAAAAATTGAGTCAAATATAGTGGTCTAACATCAAAATCTAATTAAAAGGCTTAAAATATTCAAATATAGGAAATTTAGTTTAGTGTATTTATTTTTGCTTATGATAGACAGTAGTCTGATATGAAAGTTATCAAAAGGATATTTCTGTTAAAGTAGATTGAGGCTAGATATATTCCTCGGCAATGCTTTAGTTACTTCATGGTTTACAGTTTCTCATTATTTTGTTTACTGCCTTGATCACAGTTTGTTCCAAAAGATGCATAAGTTTTTAATTTTATCCAGTGCTGGATTTAGACTTGATAAGGCCTTAAGCTATTTGAGATATCAGGCCCTTTATAAGTCTGTTATACTATATTTTAATATTATATTTTAATTTTTCGGGGGTTCCCAAGAAAGTAGGGGCCCTAAGCTATAGCGTATGTAGCTTATACGTAAATCCTGCACTGATTTTATTGTTATATAACCGATTTTATATATATAATCAGCACAAGTTTAACAAATAGGGATTAATTTCTATTCCTTTTTTAATATCAGCTGTAAGAAATATCTTATATTGCTTTTAAAGCCCGTCTGTATATAAAGAAAGAATAAGTTATGTTTATTTTATCATTTCAATTGGACTGTATTTTTAAATCTCGCTTAAAATGACTAAGACATTTTTTATTTATTCATTTGTTTATTATTATTTAATTTTTAGACTGTGATTCAGCAAATCAAGGAGTATCTGAATATAAACTAGAAAATTTGAAAAAATTCCTAGAAGCTCGGAATGGTACTGGCCCCTCAAGTGATGGTATATTTTTTTTGTATTTCAGTTTCTGAATTTGTTTGGAAAATTTCTGTGTATCTTTTTTTTGGCATTAGTACAACCTTACAACTGTTGGTTATAGGTGCTGTGAAATGGAGTAATCTTCATCTAGATTTCAAGCAATCATGTTTCTTAGATGAACTAGTTTTTTGGACTATCAAATTTGAATTTCCCCAGAAACTTGTGTGCTTGCTTCTAAACATGATGCCAGACTTAAATTATAAGGTAATCATTTTTAATAATAACTAGCAATACATTCGCTCAATAAACTATAATCCGAATCCTTTATTGTTAACAGACTTCTTGATTTCATTTTCAATCATATATTATTAAGATTCTTGCAAAAAAAAAAAAAAAAAAAAAAATTTACTGTATAATACATACATATTAAGCAGTGTAGTTTACATATATATATATATATATATATATATATATATATTCTTCTCTCTGGAGGAGAAAATTATTTTCAACGAAAATGTAAAATATTCAAAAATATCATAGAAGTACCAAGGAGAATAAATGTTAAACTTGAATAGTGATAACATATACACACACTTATATATATATATATATAAACTTAAAGCATCTAAATTTATTTCAATGTTTTATTCCAATTTAATAATAAATTTAGATGCTTTATAAAAATAATTTTTTTTTGCAAGAATCTTAATAATGTATGATTGAAAATGAAATCAAGAAGTCTGTTAACAATAAAGGATTTGGATTATAGTTTATTGAGTGAATGAATTGTGATTCTGAAAAACTGTAAAGATTTAAAAGAAGTGAATCAGAGGCCGATGATAATTAAGTAGAGGTTTTATTAGAAGATGGAATTTCACGCCCACATGGCACGGCACGTTTCTACATATCAAACCGTGACCAAGAACTACTACAACTGTTGCCAGATCAACCTAAGCAAAAGTATAAAACAGTTATAGTTAAAATACATGACATTAAAACAAGAACGGGGAGTACGTGTGATTATTTTCAACACCCTCCCTTAATCACATATTATTTTACATTTATCTCTTAAAGAACATAATCTTGGTTTAGGCAAGCATTTTGTAAACAAATCAGCTAACTGATTTTCACTAGAAACATATACGAGATTTATATCGTACAATTTTACAATATCTCTAATATACTGTAATTTAATATCCAAATGTTTTAGTCTAGCACAATTACTTTTATTTAATATTGCTTTAATTACAGACTGATTATCCTCATAAACTGAAACTTTAATATTGTCGACTCCTAAAATTTCTTTAGATACATTATAAAATACAGTTAGATCTTGAATAGCTTTTGCTAAAGCCAAAATTTCTGCCTCAGTAGAGGACAGAGCAATAGATATTTGCTTTTTAACAGACCAAGTTACAGGACAATCATTAAAGAAAATAATATACCCTGAAATAGATTTTCTATCATTTGTATCTGACCCCCAATCAGCATCAACATAAACATTTAACATAATATCAACACTATTATTACATTTACAAAATAATAATTTCAATTCAGATGTCCTTTTTAAATATCGAAGAATTTGCTTCAGACCAGCCCAAGCATTGTTAGTGGGCTGTTCTTGTATCTGACCCAGACAGTTCACAGAAAACAGAATATCAGGACGAGTTGTCATAGACAGATACAGCAAAGCACCTACAAGTTCACGATAAGGGCCATGAAATCTTTCACCATTCACAAAATTCAATGAAGTTGACTTAGGCGCTAGAGGAGTATCAGATGGCTTACAATCTAACATTCTAAATCTATTTAACAATTTTTCAACATAAGATTTTTGGCCTAAAGTAAGTTTGTTCTGTGAATATTCAAAACTTATTCCAAGAAATTCATTTGCAACTTCAGCCTTGGACATCTCAAATTCATTTCTAAGTAATTCAATCACAATTTTTACCTCTGAATCATTAGAACCAGCAATTAGCAAGTCATCCGCATACAGCACAATAAATATTTCACTCTGTTTAGTTCTTCTTACAAAAGTACATGCTTCACAGTTAAGTTGTTGGAAGTTTAACAGAATTATAAAATCAGTAAATCTCTTGAACCACTGCCTCGGTGCTTGCTTAAGTCCATAAAGACTCTTAAGAAGCTTGCACACACGACCACTGTTGTCACTGTAGTCCATTGGTTGTTCCATGTAGATTGTTTCTTGGAGATCACCATTCAGAAATGCAGTCTTTACATCTAATGCATAGATTTCAAGATTCTTTTGAACAATGATAGCCAGCACAAGTTGAAGTGATGATGTACTAATTACAAGAGCATAGGTCTCAAAGTAATCAATACCTGGCTTCTGTTCAAAGCCATGAGCAACCAATCTAGCTTTGTAAACATTGTTTCGTTTGATGCGCAACACCCATTTACAGGATATTGGCTTTCCATCCTTTGGCAAGTTGACTAACTCCCACACTTTATTTTTATTAAGAGAAGCTATTTCCTCATCCATGGCTTTCCTCCATAGGACTTGCTCTTATGTTGGCAATGATGTTATATCCTCATATGTTACTGTATCAACAGTTGCCACATTAGCTTCATACACAAAGTAATCATTCAACTTTACAGGTAATTTTATATTTCTTCTTTGCCTAGTAATTTCTTCATGACTTTCTTCAAGATTTCTGGATTCTACATCACTTGAATCATATACTACTTCATCTTTAGCAGGATCTTTTCTTCTATGGAAAAATCATCTTGAACTGAGATACATTTCTTTTTCTCTTCATTAAACAACACATTTCGAGAAACCACAACATGATTTGTGACTGGGTCCAGTAAACGATAACCCATAACCCATGGTAGAGTATCCAATAAAAATAATCTTTTTTGATTTTGGATCCAATTTCTTTCTTAAGTTATCAGGAACTCTCATGTATGCATCAGATCCAAACACCTTAATAATATTCAAATCAGGCGGCTTCCCATATTTGAGCTTATAAGGTACATTTTCAACAGTCTGATTTGGAATTCTATTCTTAAGATATGCAGCTGTCTGTACAGCATAGCCCCAGAAGGATTTAGAAAGCTTTGCTTCACATATTAGAGCTCGGCCTTCTCTAAAAGATATCTGTTGGCTCTCTCAGCCACACCATTTAAAGGAGGTGAATATGGAGGGGCAGGATCTATCATAACACCATTTTTCTTGCAATGACGAGCTAGTTCACCAGACACGTATTCCTTGGCATTATCACACCGAATTTTGTAGACATCAGAATTCTGCTTTAGGAACAATTTAAACACTTCATTTATGTCACTTTTGTGCTTTAAGAGATGCACTTCAGTAAATCTAGAAAAATCGTCTATGATTGTAGCAAAATACTTTTCACCTTCCCTAGTGGGTGGATCAATGGGACCACATATGTCAGTGTGTACCATTCTCATCGGCACATGCTCTCTGCTTCTAGGACCTTTGTTCATAGGAGTGTTGGAATGTTTTGCCAATATGCACTCTTCACAAAAGCTTGAAGGTGACTCAGATACTGGCAAACCCATTTCTTTTAATATTTTATCAGATGAGTGCCCCATGCGCCTGTGCCATAATTCTGCACTATGATTTGCAATGTATGTTGAAGCTTTAACAGGTTCAAATTGACTCACGTACTGTCCTTTCTCATTGAGTTTAGCAAACTTAAATTTTTCATTCCTCTTTTCAATAACAGCTACATCATTCTTAAAAATTACACTGTAACCTGCTTTTTGAATATTCTTCACAGATATTAATTGACCATTCAACTCAGGCACATATAACACATCTTTAAGTAATATTTCTCTTCCATTTAATGTTCCAGGTACTGTACCAATACCTTCTACCTTTAAAACATCATTTTTCGAAGCACATGCAACAGTTCCAGAAAAAGGTTTAATTTCTTATACCACTCACCTTTATTACACATGTGTGTAGATGCTCCAGAATCCAGAAGGAAATTTCCAACAGGCTCACCAACCATGAATGTTACTGCAGCCGATTCTCTATAATCTGATTTATGCTTAAATCTGCAATCCTTCCTGTAATGCCCTGGGCGTCCACATCCAAAACAAACTAATTTTTTCTTGCAAAGCCTGGCAATATGACCTTTACTTTTACATTTGTGGCAGATGATATCACGCTTATCAGCGCTAAAAGCTACGTTATTACTTGAGCCAGAAATACGAGAATCGTAAGAATTTCTCTCACCTTGCAATTCTTCAGCATTCAAGAGCCTTTGCATAACAAAGTCCAGCGTAAGCATTTCATTTGGCTGGTTCTCAATCGTCGATTTAATAATGTCGTACTCAGAAGGTAGCAACATCAACAAATAAATAATCACATCCATATCTTTGACTTCAGCACCCGAAAGCCGCAGTTCATTTACGATAGCCAACAGTTCGTTAATATGTGACTGCATACTGCAATCTCGCCGTTTCTTCAGTGTCGATAATTTCTTTCGTACTAATATTTGACTAACTGCACTCACCTTATGGTATTTATTCTTTAAACTGCTCCAAATTTCACATGCAGAAGATTCACTCGACATGGTCGCCAATATGGCATCATCTAGAAGGGTTAGCAGCAATGCGTAAGCCTTTTTTGCATCTTTGATTTCAGCAACGTTCGTTTCATCCGCTTCAACGTCTAAATATTTATCAAGTTCTTTGGCTGCAAACACAGCTTCTACACGGCGCTTAAACAGAAAAGTTTTTACCGTTAAACGGCTCAACACAATACTTTTTGTTCTCATCACGTGCTGCCATTTCAAATTTCACTTAACGCGCGCTTCCGTTCCAAACAAATAAGTTCCACAAAACAAATATAAATGCTTCGCCTCTAGCGTGTTCAATATCAGAACCACGCTCTGCTGTAAAGATTTAAAAGAAGTGAATCAGAGGCCGATGATAATTAAGTAGAGGTTTTATTAGAAGATGGAATTTCACGCCCACATGGCACGGCACGTTTCTACATATCAAACCGTGACCAAGAACTACTACAACTGTTGCCAGATCAACCTAAGCAAAAGTATAAAACAGTTACAGTTAAAATACATGACATTAAAACAAGAACGGGGAGTACGTGTGATTATTCTCAACAAAAACAGTGTACTAGTTTTTGTACAATTCATGGCAAGTTTTTGTTGGAAGCATGTCAACAATAGAGATGTGCTATTTGTTTGCAAACTGATTTACTTTAGTGCATGAGTGAGTGCCTGTTCTTTCTCACCCCTGAAAAAAAGAATGGAGTTTTTCAGAATTCTGAGAGCTCATGTTGGAAAAGCTGTAGGGAAGTTTGATTTGAATTTTAAAGTATTAATTAATATTTATTCTTCCATCTTAAAAGTGAGTTTAATTTTTATTATTTAATCATAATTTTTCAACTTTTTAAAATTTTTGATCCTATAAATAGCCCAAAGGACTATTAATTTAGTTTTGGCATTTTGCATCAAAAGCTTTAAATATCCGTTTCACTTTTCAAATTGTTGCCACCAAATATTATTGCCCTGTGCTATATTTAAAGAAATTAAATAATGAAGAATCTGAATAAATGTATGCGTGTTTCTTGCATTGTGATAAAACAACGGTACCTAGAGACATCAAATTTTGAATAATGTATATCTCCACCCAAATACGTTGTTTTCTTATCTATTTCATATTTTGTCAAGCATTTATAAGTTTTTTTTATTATTAATTAGAAAGGAAGTTTTAAGGAATCTCAAAACTACAGATGAAAAAAATCAATTCAAGGAGTTAGTGTTTGATTCAGTCAGTTTCCCTGATTCCACTGCTTGTTTAATTCTTCTTGCTTTTCACTTATAGCGAACAATTCTGAGCCAATCCCATAAAAGCACCATTTTGCACGTCTCTGACCCAGACAGCATGTGGCAAAACTTCATACTACACCTCCATACATGCAGTATGGGATATATATATTTACGTCGACAAACTCTCTGCTTAATTATTATAAATTCTGTGTATATTTATTGTTTTGACATTCTTTTTAAAATTATACATCATAGTCTTGTTTAAAATCAGATTATCAGACAATACCCATACATATAAAAAAAAATTCTCTTGTTGCAAATAATGATGATCATTTCCCTTAT
The DNA here is from genome assembly GCF_044657685.1 of Stegodyphus dumicola. NCBI lineage: Eukaryota > Metazoa > Arthropoda > Arachnida > Araneae > Eresidae > Stegodyphus > Stegodyphus dumicola. The sequence goes on from NC_140777.1 coordinate 137,628,669, forward strand.
TCATGCTATATGTTATTTTGTGTATTGTGTTAATTTATCATTTTCCCTTATTCTTTAATAAAATTTTAGTATTTAAAATGTATTGATGTTAGCCTTTTCTGATAGCATTTGATATTATGTTTTTTATATTCAATGCATGTTATTTGTTTTTCTATTTGTATAGGAAGCATTTACTAAAATATTTGTCAGGCACTACAAAAGAATTAGTGAAATGTTGGCGAGGTCTACAGATTCTGACACACTTTCTAATAGAGTTGTGCATGTTAGTGTCCAACTATTCAGTAATGAAGATCTTGCTTACCAGATGGCAAAAGACCATGATTTGTTGCGAGTTATGGTAGATAGTTTGGGTTCAATGATGGTTACTATATCACAAGACAGTACACTTCAGTGTAAGTTAATCTTTTTTAAAATTTACTTATGAAAGTACTTAGCAGTAATGCTTTATACATATGTATTATATTTTGTCTATGTCATCTATTCTTTTTGAAATTTAAGACATTTTTGATTAGTTTTATCCTTTCCAATGAACATTTTATGCACTCTTTTAATGGATTTATATAAAATTAGATTGTGGGGAACATGCATATTTATTATTGTTTCCCTGAAGATTACATCATTATTAAAAACAACTCCCATTTTATAGATTTATATAAAATTAGATTGCGGAGAACATGCATAATTATTATTGTTTGCCTGAATATTGTGTCATAATTAAAAACAGCTTCATCCATGAACTAATAATGTTAATAAGTGCAACGTCCATGGTAAAAATAATCATCTGAACTTCTCTTTCCTTCATTTCATCTATATAGATTGCTGTATAGATAGTCTTAAAGGAGATATATCAAAAGGAGAATTAAATGATCTAATTGATTTTGTTGCAAATCATTTAAGTTGTTTATTAATGGTGTCTTTTATTTATTTATTTTTTTTTAATTTATTTTTTTATTTTATTTATTTTTTTTTTAAAGAGGTATCTAAGTGTTGTATTTCTGCAATGAATTTTTTTTATATCACAAAAGAAATTATGGTTTAAATACCTTTTATTACTTCTTAGTGCAATATTTATGTTTTAAAATAGTGATATAATGTGCTGAAATTACCATTTGCAATAAATTAACATTTTAAAATGCTTGATATAATGAATGAATGGAAAATAACTTAAGTGGTGGGAAACTTGTTAAATAATTAATAATTTTTTGTAAACAATGCTAGGATCATATGGACTTCAAGTAGTGTGGATTATATCTTTGATCTGTTAAATTAGGGCAAAGATAAACATGAAACTTCTTATAATTAAAAGGAACTAATTCTGAAGATTAAACATGATTGCTGTTTAAATGGGAGAAGCGGTAGAGTTGGCAGGAATGAATTAAAATATATTCAGTTGGAACTATCTAGAAATGCAGGCAACCACCATGTGAGATGCATATCTACAACAGTGTTTGGAAATGGGGAAAATCCCCCTATAACGCAACATTCCTACGATATTAAAAGTAAAATATTTTCTTCCTCTTTTCTGCATGCCTTCATGGTTAACTGTAGCACACTAGCCACGTATTCAAGAGGTCCCAGCGAGAGCATTGCTCATTTTTCATGTTTCCTACTTCAAAAATAATACCTTAATGTCTCTACAGCTGAAAAAAAAAAAAAAAAAAAAAAAAAAAAAAAAGAAATAATTTTTGTTCAGTTGGAATTGTAGTTTTGCATTAATATCTTTCTCTGAAGGAAGAATATAATTTGAGACATTTCTTGTGGAGTGCTTATTTTCATACATTGACATTTATAAAGCTCTCTCAGCTAAAAGTAAGCAATTGAGATTAACAAATCCTCCTCTTCTCCTCAGGACCGGATTTAGATTTGATTAGGTCCTAAGCTATTTGAGATATGGGGCCCTTTATGAGGGATATGAGTGAGTTTTTTTTTTATATGGGATATGGTACAATTTTTGGGGGTGGCCCCAAGAAAGTGAGAGCTTTAATCTATAGCTTGTGCAGCTTTTACATATATCCTGCACTGCTTTCCTAAAAAAAGTGTGGAGCATTAAAAGTCAAGATTCTGCTGGCAGAAGGCAAGGCTTATTTAGCTCTCCCCCTTTAAAAAAAAAGTTTAGTAATGATTAATAGCGCCAACAAATTAAACATTATGTACTTTTATAGGAAAGAATCCCCCTTTTTTAAATTAATCCATCTATTTACTTTAGGACTTTAGTTCTCATAGCAATGAAACTTTTGTGTTTAATTCTCTTTCATTTATATGATATAAATTCACATAACAGGACATTTTTTAGGAACCCAGTTTTTTTTTTTATGCAGGAGTTAACCTGTGTTATTTTATTGTACTGATATTATTATGCAATTGTTATTTGTTGCATATAAAAAGGCAATATAAAGAAATGCGAACATGTGCTCATTCCCCCCCCCCCATTCTCTTTCTTGTAAGCATGAAAACAGTGATACAAATTCATGAAGTGAGAGCATCTTAAGAAAGAACGGAGTTAAGAAAGAACGGAGAACAAAATGTGTAATTTAACTATTTCAAAGATGACTATGCATCAGTTAATGATGTTAATTGTTTAGGTTATCTTTCCACCAGCATGGTTTCACAGAATTTTGCAAACGTGCATGAAATTATCATGAAGTGCATGATTCATAATAACTGTATCATGATTCTTTATTGCAGCAAGTGTCTCCTCACTAGGGGTTGGCTTAAACAAACTAGTACATATACTAGTACATTCTTTTGGAAAATTCTATATTTGCTGAGTAATAATTAGAAGCAGCAACATATGGAGGTCTATACACAGCTTTTTCCTTAGATCCTTATGAGAATCTTGAAAAATAATATAGAAAGCATCCAAAATTTCTTACTAATGCCATTAATGAGGATAAAGCTCAGGTTTAGGTATGGTGTTGCACTTTTCAAGCAAAATAAGCATCTCCCTGTGGCAGCCTCTACAGTTTACTGTCGTTTATCAGGTGATAAATGACATTTGCTCAGTATTGATAAATAGTAAAGAAACTAGTCTTAAGCTATCTGTTGGTTAGGTATGAATACCAAGTTCTATGCTACCCAGTCGATATAGTGGTCAGGGAAGCTGACTTCGATGCCAAAGGGCCTGGGTTCGAATCCCGGAGAAGGCATGGTTGTAACTTTCCGTCCCTTCATAGGAAAGGCAATGGTGGTCCACCTATGAGGTGCCTCCATAATAAAGAGACCACCACATCCGGCCTTGTATAGATTAATGGACTGGGTTACATTTGTAATTGTTCACAATCTGCCATCGGAAAAAAAAAAGAAAAACTTCTATTATTTATACTGCAATAAAGATTAGCTCTTAACTTTTTGTAAGTGTAACAAAAAATTGATTTGTGAAAAACAGCACTTTATATGAATCAATGAAGAAAATTCCTGTTTGTGCCGAGTATGTTAACAAAAAATTATTTCTATACCATGTTAATTAATGAGAAAAGCTCTGGAAAAAAATTATTCGACGAATGGGAAAAATCTGTCATTGTTTTCTTAAAGGCAAGGGTTTCTTAATGGTTTTATGAAAAATCTTTTCACAAGTTTTAAGAGAAAGATTATGCTTTTGGAATATGAAGAAATGTTTTGTAATTGAATAATTTATTTTGTTAATATATTCAATGTTTCACAAAAATGATTGGCCACTATGATTTTTTATTTTTTTATGTAATAAGAGAAAAGCTTTGAAATAAAAGAATAAAGAATATTTTCTCTTCGAGTGCATATTTTCTTAGCTTTCTCTTTGTACTAAATAAATTTGAACTAAAAAAATTAAATGGTAAATTAAAAAAAAAAAAATAATAATGTGTTAGGCTGAATTAGAAGAAAAAGATAACAAAAATTAATTAGACATTTTATAATTTCTAATTAAAACTGCTGGCAATAAATAAGGAATGAAATTTTATGGAATTTTGGATGAAGAAGCTAAGCAAAAATCTAAAAAATGTTTGCTTTTATAATTCGAATTTTCATTTTAGAAGATATTTGTTATTTTAATGTTTTCTTGCAATGGCTCGGTCAAGAAAGGAAACATCATTAGAAACTAGCAGATTAGTTATTGATTTCCATTAAAAGAAATGGAAATCTATTAGAAAAATTGCCTATTTACATAATTTAAGAACTTCTAAAGTTTTTTATATTATTAAGCGTTACAAGAAACAGAATTGTATTCAAAATGAAAGAAGACCTGGAAGACCATCTAAGTTATCTGAAGGAATGAAACACTTTAGCCTCAGGAATATTAAAAAAAGTCCAAGACTGAGTGCACTTGAACTTGTTTTGGAACTTCATGAATCATATGGAATATGTGTAAATCTAGAAACTGTAAGAAGAGTAGTGAAATCTGCAGGATATCATGGGCGAGTAGCAAGATAAAAATTTTATGTCAGTAATAATAATAATAATAATAAAAACTTCAAATCCTTTTCACAAAATGTATGAAACAAAAGACACCCTGATTACTGGGAAAAAGTGTTGTTTGCTGATGAAAGCAAATTTAACATCAGCAGCTCAAATGGACGAGTGCTGGTGTGGAGAAAACCCAAATAAGAATTTTGAAAGCAAAACTTAGTACCAACTGTTAAACATCGCAGAGGAGGAGTTATGATATGAGGATCTACGGCACATTCTGGTGTTGGTAATGTAGAGTTTATAAATGGTGTTATGAATCTGTATAAGTACGTTGACATCTTGCAGAGAAATTTTGCATCATCAGCACAAAAAATAATATACAAAATAGTTTTAAATTTTACCAGGACAATTATCCAAAGCATACTGCACCCAATGTTGGACTCTGGCTATTGTATAAGTGCCCACAAGTACTTAAGGTACCACCTCACTCGCCAGATCTTAATCCTACTGAACATATTTGGCAGGAAGTGGAATCGAAAATTCGAAAACAGAGCATGTCTTCATGGAAGCAACTAAAAGCAGTAGCATAAAATAAGCCAAAAGTAACAAGAAAATCTTGTGAAGTCAATGCCCAAAAGATTAAATGAAGTGAACATATGTTAAGGTCATCCCGCAAGATATTTAAGAAGCAAATACAGTGTATGTTGTTGTCAGTTTTGGCTGATACTAAAAGTGTCCGATTTGTTTTGTGAGAATATTTTTCCTCATTAAAATAACGATACTGAATTTTGAATTTAATTTTAACTTTGCAACCTAAATGTATTTACTATAAAAAATCTTTGAATTTATATATAATCAAAATAAAATCCTTTACTTTTGTTTTAATTTATTTTAGTTTTTATGTTCATTAAAGAATACAAAAATTCAAAATGTGAGGTGTGTATTTAATTATGGCAAAGCACACTAGGGCTATTTGCCTTAGGGGAGGGATGCCTTCGTTGAGGACTTTCTAAGGGAAACTCAAAATGTGAGGTCATTTTTGCGAGTCACTGTATGTATGTTTTTATGTAGCATCCAATTTTTTTTTAATTAATGCTGTTTGTTTATGTGTTTATTTTAACTTATTGATTTCTTATCAGAAACCAAGTAACAAATTTAAATATTAGTTCAATCATGCTAAATCATTTCAGAATGAAACAAATAAGAATTAAAAATTGCCATATGTAATTTGAAAGATAATGCAGTTCTGCATTAGAAATAACAACTAATTCTACTGGAAACAAAAGGTTTTCAAGGGCAGAATCCTTCTTGTCAATATTCAAAAAGTTCCCTTAACCTAATATGCTAAGGGTAAAACCAATTTTCAAAATAATGGCTGAAAGGAGCACTTGATCAGTCAAATTTGAAATGAGGAAATAGCAATTAAGAATGAAACAAATATAAATTAAAATTTATTGTTTATTTTGTTTCTTGATCTGCTAGCTCTGGTTTGTAGATAATTTTAAGTGTATTTTGAAAACACAGAATAAAGAATCGCTGATTTGTTTCTATACTTGCCGTGTCTCATAAATTTAATAAATTAGAAATCAGATAAATTTAAACCTGCCAATGATAATGCTTTATGCTTCACACATTTTATTTCTTATGAAATCAGTACAGTCAAATATTGAAAATCCGCCGACCTGAAAACCGCATTGCCTCTCAAAATATAAACATTCAGTTTATAGGTTCCAGAAACTGGGACATTGAGTACGAAATACTGAAGAAAAAATACTTACTGAATAATGACGTCATAATTACTGAATTATAATGAGTGATAACAGAAATACCAAATTATTGACATCATGATAAAAGTTTTTTACCCTCTAATCTGCATCGAGGTAAGAAAGCAGACAATTCGCTCAACTCTTTTTTTCAAGTTCACGATTCACGTTGTTGTATTTTCTGAGCTTTGTTATTTCACAAGATTATTTAGTGCTACCTTTTTTTTAATCCGGATATTTTGTGGATAAATTAAGAATATTTTTAATTTCATCCCTTTTTAATACAATTACAGATAAGAAATGCATTCATGATTTTACTGCTTGCAACGTTGAAAAACGTAAACACATTGCATTGACGGTAATGCAAAAAGTGCAAATTCTGCAAAAGAGGGAGATAGGTGCATTTTATAGCAGAATCGGCTTATAGCAAAATTGTATGGAATTTTGATACGATTGTGTATGGTGTATGGAAAAATAAAGAAAAGCTGTTGAAATTTTATAGCAATAGTGATTCTAACACCGGAATCCGAAACCGGAAATCTTTGCATGAGGTGAAATCGACAAACCTCGATGCTGTGTATATCTAATACAATGAATAATATAATCAATTTACATACATAATAATAATTTAACACATATAATAAGTTATTGCAATAATATATATAATAATTTAAATAAATGTATCTAATATGCCTTATTTATTTTGCATAAAGAGGCATTTGCCATATGTAATTTGCACCTTTACTCTGAATATTATGATTTATCTTTTCTGTCCTGAAATCCGCAAAATCCTAAAATCCGCACAACTTCTGGTCCCAAGCTTTGTGGATTTCTGGACTTCTACTGTATTTGTACTTTGAAGTAGTTAAGCCTTCACCTCAACGCTTTTGAGTGATATTGCTATAACGTAATTTTCCAAATGGTGGGCAGATGGAATCTGAAATTCAGTTAACCTATTATACTGAAGTTCCAAATGTTAGTGCAATTGAATATTGGTATAAAGACTTCACTTTTTGAAATATATGGGTTCCTTTCTTATAATAGACGATTAAGAAACAAAACTGCTGAAGATTCTAATTTTATATTCAAGTGCATTTCATTAAATGGCTACGGTGTTCATCAAAAATGATATGTTTATTTCATTCAGTGGCAAAAGAATTAGGTGATGTTTAACTTGTGAGGATGCGTGTTTATTTTGCAAGCATAAAGATGTGTAGGCTGAAGAAAAATCTCAAATTCAACTTAAAGCTTATATATTAAAGTATGAAAAAATGGGAAAATTTATGAATTCAGCAGGGAAAAAATTGTTGACTGAAACATTACTATGCAGTACAACATCAGTGTTAGTGAAAGTTAGCTACATTTGTCATTTTATCATCATTTTGGCAGTTTCAAGTCAGAGTCTGTTCTGGAATTATGCCTGAAAAGCTATAACTCACATTTTGCTTCCAAGTTCTTAGTCTTCATATATATTTCAGTATAATTGATTGATAAAAGGCCTTAACGATATTTTATTTGCTTCTACCATCTGAAAAATTTTTTGATAATTGAGATTAAAATTGACCCAGAAATATATGGAAATAGTCATTACAATTAATTAATTATAGTCTACATTTCACATGTAAGGATATATACGTTTTGGTGAAAAGCATATATTAATTTATTCCATTAAAATATTTATTTAGATATTTTACTTCTAGGTCCTGACAAGAATGAGCATCTTGTAGTAGATTGTAGTCATCGTATCATGAAAGAACATTGTTATTGGCCTCTAGTCAGTGATCTGAATAATGTGCTCACCCATGAAGCAGTAGCATTTGAATTTCTGAATAATGTTACCCTTTTGGATATTTGGTTCAGGTTTTTGTCCTTGTTCCAAGGTAAGTAAATTCTGGAAGCATGATGTGTGAAGAATGACCATGATAATAAGCATTTATTAAGATTGTTTTACAAATTCATCTAACTGGAATAAACTGAGATACATACTTATGTAAGTGGTGATAGGTGCAAATGATTACATAAGCATTGTCTTTGGGAGCAGTTGCAAGTTAAGCGTATCACATACTTATATTAAGGAAATATTCTTACAGGAGGGGGAAGAATAAAGCATAGATACTAACTACTAAGCTGATTAATTTAGAAGTCAAACGACAAAAATCAGCATTATATTTTCATATATAATGCTGATTTTTGTTGTTTGGCTTCTAAATTAATATTTGTTCAACGTGTTATTGTATCTTAATATTAAGCTGTAGTTGCTGTGGTAATTCTGTAAAAACTGCAAGCTACAGAAGGAACTGAAAAAACTACAGATCATAAATGCTTATTTATTTCACAGAATTGAAGATCATAAATGCTTCTTTATTTTACAAATGTTTATTTAATATTCATAATCTTATAATTTCTACATGTCATCTTGGTAGATTTAAATGGATAATCTAAAATCCCAAATTGCTGAGTCATGTCAGTTCCAAATCTCAGACTTTGTACTGTATTTTGTTGAGGCTTGTTGAATATTTAGTTGCAGAGCCTTTCTGTTGAGAGTACAAAGGCCTTTGAAGACAGCTATTTTATTACATTACTATTACAATTCTGTATTTCTGCCTAATTCTTTTAACTTAGAGGATTTTAATAAGCTGAGATTGCTCAAGACTTTCAGAATAGAAAGTATAAAATAATCATGCTGAATTATGTAACAAATGTATTTAATATTGCTGGTGAAATTTCTTTTTTTTTTGGCTGTAGTTTATAGTGGAGTTTTGTATCATCTGAGGAAAAGATGTTAATGATCATGTTACTCCAACCGCATATTATTTAGTTTTTACCAAGGTCTTAAGATACACAGTTACTCCAAAAGAAATAGTGAGAAATTATGGAAAGTTTAAAATGTAACAAACAAATTATACAACCAGTTGGTGTGGGATAGAATAGATGGCTATGCTTTAATTTAAGAAACGTTCTCAGCAATCATTAAATTTATTCATATAATAATGAATCCCTCTGTTTTGCATAGAAATAATTCTATTACATATACATTTGCTATTCTATATTATGATCTAATTCTTTTAAAATTACTCATTTTTAGGGCCGACCAGCGGCCAAGCGGTAAGATCGCTGAACACTGGTAATTCGGTTCGAGGTTCGAATCCCGCAAACGTGCTGGCTGCATGGGAGTTTTCGTGGTTTGTGTAACGTGTATACATGCCAGTTACCCTTAGAAAGTCCTCCACGAAGGCATCCATCCCCTTAGGCAGATAGCCCTCGAGGCTTTGCCATAATAACACACACACATACTCATTTTTAGGAAGTGAGTATAAGGATGAGATTGCCGAAGACGTTTAGAATAGAAAGTATAAAATAATCATACCGAATTATGTAACAAATACACCTGATATTGCTGGTGAACTTTCTTTTCTGATGTATTGAGGCTTTTACCATCTGAGGAAAAGATGCTGGTAATCATGTTACTTCGATTGCAGCCAAATGTTATTTTGTTTTTACCAAGGTCTTAAGATACACAAGTACCCCAAAAGAAATTGCCACAAATTATGGAAAGTTGAAAGTGAAATAAATTAATTATGTAACCAATTGGTTTGAGATAGAATATGTGACAAAACCTTAATTTAAGAAATGCTCACAATCATTGAATTTATTCACATACTAATGCAACCCTCTGTTTTTCATAGACATAATTATTCCTAAATTTTTTTCCTGTTGCTATGGAGGATGCTTAGAGCCTCGCAATCAGTAAGAAAATTTTTGAAAGATATAAGCTTTTTTAAAGAATTAGATATGAAATTATCTTGAATGGGACCTACTGACAGTAAATACTAGTTTTATATGTTATGCATCTAATGTTATCCATCTCAAAGCTTAAAATAACACTTAACTATAACTTTTAACAAGTATAAAAACTATTCCTAAAACTAACATTTCTATTAAAAAAACATTGAAAAAAGGAAAATTTCAGAAGCATAGAAGGAAATCGTTTGTCGCTTAATAATTGAATGATTTGTTACTTTTAATTTCAGTGATAAATAATGCAATTCTGATCTTAACTGAAAGAAGAATTAATTTTAATCCATATATTCTTGTTCCTAAAGTGAAAAAAGAGGGTTATATTCTTCTTATTTCCAAAAAGTATACACATTAGAGGAGCCACTTAATTATTAAATAAAGGACCATATTGTACTCTTAACCCCTTGAAAACCAGCGTGTGGAGAATGAAGTGTTGCAGCAGGACCGAACCACCTGAAATGGAACGTCGCCACCGGCCCACGCATTTAAAGCAATTAAGCCTACTTTTACAAAAAAATTCGTATAAAATCATCATTTTAATATAATGACCTCATTTTTTAAAGTTATGTACTTAATATACTAATTATTAGTATGTATTAACACATTGAGCACCACACATATGTTTTAGGCTATCCCGTTCAGGCCACGTGCTTTGCTTAAAAGCACTGGTATTGTAGGGCCAGTGATTCGTATCGCGGTAGAAGATAGCAACAAGTTGTGAAAAAGAAGGCATTCTGTCAAACAAAAATGCAAGGATATCTAGAAAACAACAACATAAACTCTGAAGAAAACCGGGAAAAGCCTCTGAAGTACGAAAATATTGTAAATTATGTTATGATAAAAATGCAACAGAAGCTGGTAGAGTAATGGCCAGTGTTGTCACATTTTGTAATAGCTGTAATGGAGAATCGTTTTTATGTTTACCGTGTTTCAATGAAACTCAATGAATCAAAATCAAATCATGAATCAGAATTAAGTAAATTTTAAATAAATTTTGTGTAATTTCATAAAGCAGTGTAAATTTTATAGTTATATATCATGTTACACGCTGTCAGCCAGCGGTGGTCGACGTGGCCTAAACGAAAAGGTCTAGTGTCAGCCACTAATGGCTGACGCAACCTAAACGGAAAGTTTAGTGCAGCCACAGATGGCTGACACGGCCTAAACGGAAAATCTAGTGTCAACCACAGATGTCTGACGCAGCCTAAACGGAAAATCTAGTGTCAGCCACAGATGGCTGATGCGGCCTAAACGGAAAATCTAGTGTCAGCCACAGATGGCTGATGCGGCCTAAACGGAAAATTCAATGTCAGCCACAGATGGCTGATGTGGCACTCAACGTGTTAATATAAAGAATAGCACATTAATAGAAATAAATGAAACATGCGAAATACTAAAATTGTAACTATAAGCATGAAAAGAAATACTATACACGTAAAAGCAAAATTACAAATACGAATATAAAAGAAAATTAAGCAATAATTCTCTGTAGGTAATTAAATTCCAATTTAATAATTCTGCTGTGTGTGAAATAATTCAAAACGAGAATCGACACACATCATGATGATGGCTTTTAACAGGAAGATGGCTTTTTACGCCGAGCAAGTAAGATGCATCATGCATCAGGGAAGCTGATATCTTTCCTCTTTTGTTATAATGCTGTAAAGTTACTTCTTAATTAACCTAGAAAGTCTATGTTAAGTTTAAAAGTACATATAAAAAAGGACAACCGGTCTGAGTTTTACCATCATGAAAGTTCAGCGACGTTAAACCTGACAACGTTTTTTTTTTTTAGTCCAAAGGGGCTTTGTCCCTGAAGGACTATTGTTTTCCTTTTGTGATTTTGTGTTGAATCACTGTAAATGACAAATCACTTTTTAAACTGTTGCAATCGAACGTTAGAGTCCTGCATTATATTTGAAGAAATTAAATAATGAAAAATCTACATAAATGTATGTCTATTTCTCGCATTGTGATAAAACAACGGTGCATAGAGCCATCGAATTTTGAATGACGTAATCTTCCTACGAATATGGGCATGTGGAAGACCAAATTCAAAATTTGGAATTTGTTTTATTATCGATTTCATATTTTGTAAAACTTTTAACGAATTTTTGAGTTACGAACTCAATGATTTAAAAGCGAACAATGGCAACACTGTATGGGGAGGGGGGGGACCTTTTTATTTCCAGCACGCAGAACTGTGTATCGGAAATTCTAAAGATATGCTTATTTTAAAATTATTTTGTGACATCGCTATTGAACTGAATTTTATGGTTTAAGTGCAAAGAACATGATATTTAATAATAAATATAGGTAACACAAAAAATGTTAAAAAAACACCCTTTTGGGCGTAATTTAAAATCTGAAACCTTTCAGATTTTTTTTTTTAAAGGAAGATATGCATAAATATCTTATAAATTCTTATTCATTGTTTTTTTATTATGAATTTCTGTTCTTATTGTTGTTTTTGAATTGTTTGTAATTTTAGTTATTTTAGTTTATTTTGTTGATTTGTGCACAATGCCTAGATTGTGCAATTTGTAGATTTTTTTAAAGTTTAAACAGGATGCTGTGTACATGGTATTCTTTGAAATTTATTGTTATGTTAATTTATTAAAGTGAGGTGTGCATAGTTCGTAGATTCTTTCGTTGCCTAGATTGTGCCATTCGTAGATTTTTTTTTTTAAGCTAAAACATATTGCTGTGTACATGGATTCTTGTCAAATATTTTTGGTTAGAAACTTTACGTTTTTGCTATCTAAATTTTTTGTTTTTGTTTCGGATTTTTAGCTAAATTGTGTGTTCAAAACGTGGTTTTTGCATGTGTGAAATACGCGTTTTTGGAGATATTTAGGCTTAAAGTTCGAAATGTAAACAAAACATTTAGATAGTAATATGGCAGCGTGGAAGAAATTTGGCGATTTGAGGTCGCATATAAGAGTAGTTCTTATTCATTGTTTCTTAAATTAGTTCCATTGAATTTTTCTTTTGTTTATATTGTTCTGAAGTTTCTAGTATTAAAATCTTCATGCATGCTAATGCAAGTCTTTTTTGTTATTGACAACCATAATTGGATCTTCTGTAGAGAATGCATGATGCAATTCAATTACAATTGGTAATCAATTTTAGGAAAAATGTTATCTTCAACAGCAAAGTGTATCACACTTAATAAGCACAATATTAACATAATTTTTGCTATTTTGCTGACTGATGAATTGTAATGTTTTAGTTTGAGTTTCATCATCATGAATGAGTTTTATTTAGCTATAGATGAGCTACTGTAAAAGGATATAGCATTTTTTGAATTTTTAAACTATGTCAGTAGTGGGGTATTTCCTGATTATCTACTGCTCTCTAAATATCTGTCTTCTGTCAGTTGCTTCTAATTGTCATTTTTGTTCTCAGTTGAAATTTTGTTTGAACATAATTGTCGGACACTTTTTATTATTATTCTATGTATTGTATTGAGTGCATCTGTGAATGATACTTGAAAATATGTACAGGGGAAAAATTAGGCAATATTCACTAAAATTATTCAAGTTAAGTTTGATATACAATTAAACAGCTTTTGTGATTTTATTTATTTCTGTAGTCTGTATTAAGTATTTTATGTCTCTTGGTATTTACTGTTTTAATTTATTACTCTGTAATTTGCTACATAATGTGATATATATATATTGTATATGTATTAAATTTCCTTGTTTCAACTTCCATTTTTTATTTTATACATATTGAAAAATTTATGTAAAATGTGGTTGATATGAAAAATATTTCTCACAGGAATGAATGTAAACCAGAGGGAACTAAAAGCCCATGTTGAATTTGAATCTAACACTTATTATGCTGCATTCTCAGCAGAACTAGAAGCATCTGCAACACCTATGTGGGCTTTAATTTCCCATCTAAAGAGTCCGGTAAGAATTTTCTCAGTAAATATATTTTTGTTTTACTTGAATTAATTCAACTTTTTAGCGTATATCTGATCCTCAAAATGAGCAGGAGTTGTTTGATATCGTATAGATAATCATGTTAGTAATCTGGAATAGTTTCTTTATCCGTTTGCTTTCATCCATACTGCTTATATTTTGATTTCATTGTTGCTCCTTCTAGTCTAGTATTTACAAAAATATATATTGTTATTGCTAGTCTCTTCAGAAATTAGCTTGCTCTACTACTGAATTTTTATTACACCTATATCTCTTTTTATGTTAAGTTTTTGTATGTTCCCTCCGTCAGTTCCTCTTCTTCCTGAAGTTTTTTTTTTTGGGGGGGGGAACATGATTAGAATTTTTAACAGTTAAATTTTTAAACTGTTATAGAGAATCAAACTACTTGTGCTCTGGCATATGGAAAAATTGGAGTCACCATATAAAATAATTCGATGTTTGTAAAATTTGTTATTATTATCAGTATCTTCTTCATATTGACTTTGCTTGTTCAGAGTTGATGACAGATAACTTACAATTAAAATTACAGTATATTTATAACATGCTGTGCCAGAATAAAAATTTCAGTGTAGGATTCAAGAATTTTATGATCACGCCCATACTATCAAAATAATCCTCCTCTAACTTTCTCGAAAATCGAAAGACTGTTGCAAGTAAAAATTTTTAATATGAGTAAAATCCAACTGAATTTTTCATTAAGATGTAATATAGATTTTGTTTACATATATATAAAACATATGCATTAATGATTTTATTTTGATGTTTGAAGTGTAAATTATATCAGTCATTTAAGTGCATCGAAGCTTTAATAATTTCTGACAGATTTACCATAATTACCTTACATACTATTATTTTAATTAGTATTCAATCTAGACTTATATCTTGTTAAAATTAACATAAAAATTTAATGAACGAGTTTTTCTTTTATTTGGTATTATTTAATTGGATTATAGTTCATAATATAAGAAGATGCAGTTCATAAGTTTCTTTTTTTTGTAGGAAACTTTGGAAAAAACAAAAAATGTTTTACGTATATGTCTGCAAGTGTTGCAAGAATGGTTCGCAGCTATTGATTTTTCCTTGAGTGATGAAGTAAGTTTTTTAAAGATTTATTCATTTTATGAATCTCTGTTTATATTTGTAATAGTTGAATATTATTCTCTTGATAATTCCTTAAAGTATTTGTTTATAAATAATAATTAAAATCCATTTTTTACTTCCGTGTACGAAGTAAAAAGGAAGTATTGTAATCGTGAAAAGTTTCAGGCAGCATATTTCAACGAAAATATACATTTTGACCGCTATTGAATGCAATTTAACGATGTTTTTGCATGATATCTGTACGTAAGGACAACAACAACAAACTCTTATAACCGCTCCTGCTACTGAAAGCAACTGCGGTGTTTTGTAACTATTCTAATTGTTACAAAACGATTGTTAAAGTGTAACGATTGGAATCCACGTATGTAAGGACAGAATAAAAGACTTGTTTCCTCCAAAAAAATTATAAAACTGCTTTAAAATTAATTCTGAAGAGAATTTTTCATGGCGTCTATAGGAACGTACGTACGTATCTCGCATAACTAAAAAACGAGTAGCCTCAGAACGTTGAAATTTTGTATATAGGACTGCTATAACATGTAGATGTGCACCTCGTATTTTGGTTGGAATCGGCCGCACCAAACATATATAAATATATTTATATATATATCTACTCTGTTACCCGGCTTAGTGATCTCAGTTTCTTTACTCGTACATGTTTGTAAATTGTACATTTTTTGCTTTAAAAATGATTGAATTATGTTGTTTTTATCTTCCGGTTAAGGTTTTTATGCCTTTAGTAAATCTGTGTGCAATATTTTTAGAATTATCAACAATTTTATTTTTAGAATTATCAACAATTATCAACAAGTTGTTTAAGTGCCGCTAAGCCTTTTTTTTTATGGCGGCCATTGATTGTTTACATTTGAAACAACAGACTAGTGGATTTGTTGCCAATCTAGAGAAACTTAGCTTCGCAACAACAAAGATAACGCCTTCATTTATTATTGCCAATTAAATCATGCTTAATCCTTTCTGGATTTTTTTTCGAGGAAATAAGTGTTTAGGATTTACTTCGTAAATTTTAATATAGATATTTTGAGTTTTTATGTATTTTTGCGTTCTTATGAAGTGAGAACGGAATTAATTGAATGAGAAATACTCAATCGTCTGTGAAAAACTGTTTCTTTTTTGTTTTGTTTGCTTAATTTCTTTTATACATCATTCTAGCTTTATTATAGTATTCGAATAGAACATGTAGCAATGATTAGATACTTCTATTCTTTAAATGATATAAATTTTGTGCATTATGAGTTATAATATGAACGAAATATAATGCTGTTAAGTGAATCTAGCGTCAGAGTGTTGCTATGGTAAACAAATACTAGAGTGCATTTTAAAGAATGCATTTATTCTATTGTGGTTTATGCGCTGTCGGCGAAGTAGATTTAATTCAATCCAATAAGTTTAAACGAAATGCAAGAAAAAATGCGTATAATTTAATATTCCGTACAAGGAAGTCGTGGTGTACAGATCAGATTTTTTAAGTAAGAAAAAAGGCTTTAGTTGAAAACTGATTAAAAAGATTTAAAAATGTCAATAATTCATGAATTTCAATGACCCACCAGTGGTTGAATGATAAAATCACTGTACACTGGCATTTCTGACCTAGATTCGATTTGAGGCGAAAGGCTTGGCTCCATCCGTGTTTGCGTGGTTTTTCCCCATGTGTAACATGTATACGAGCAAGTTTACCTTAGAAAGTCTTTCATGAAGACATCTCTTCCCTTAGGCAGATAGCCCTAGCGTGCTTTGCCATAATCAACTAAAATCATGAATATCAGTGAGCAAACTTAGTACATTTATAAAGTGGTATTTTCTCCCTCTCTCTTTTTTTTCCTTCTAAATCCTTTTCTCACTCTCTAAATTTATTTTTTTCACCTTCAACATATTAGCAGTTGGAAATAAACATTATTTGGTACTTGCCTTTTGTAGTGGTTTTGGTGAGAGAAAATTATGTTATCCCTATTCAGACTCCAGAAAGTGTAATTTGTTGCAAAATGTTGTGAACATTCAGAAAAATGAAACTTACTACAGTAAATGATAAATCAGCATTTGATTTAATATTTTTGTAACATAGATTATTTAATACGTACATATAGAAGGAATTTAATATGAATTGTGTTTATTGTAATATTTACAGTTTGATCAAAATTTATCTAAAATAACACAATTCAATAGAACTTATTTAACATGTATAAGCAATTTTTTTAAAAAAGAACAACATATATAAATATATGCTGAAAAAATCTATTTGTTATTTTGTTTAATACAATTTTGTTAGTAATTTATAAAAATAAAAAATATATATAAAACATACTGGAAGACTCATTTTTTTACAGACAATCTGGTAATCATAGTGCAGCAGTTGCCTCTAACATCAATTGTAGCATCTTTTTCCATTAATGGAAAATTGAAAATAGTTGCCATAATGAGTATTTTACAGTGAAACTCACTATATTGGCACAGGGAATTATGAAAAAATAATTAGATCATTAACTGTTTTATTTCTCATACTTGTGCAGATTGGTAGTCTTTGTTTCTTGCCAATGCAGAAACATGCCAAAACCACTCTGCCGGCAATGCTACTACAGAAGATAAGTAACCTATTATATTCATTAGCTCATTGTATTTTATTTATTTATCTTTTTGTATAGAAGATTTATTGGTTTTTATGGAATGTAGAAATAAAATTGCTCATAAAAAAGATATCCTGTATCTGTTCTCTAAATTAGTAGAACTGTTCATAAAATCTGTGCCAAGTTTAGGTTCCCTTCTCTTTTTCTTAATTTTACCTCTTGCATTGTTACGTTTTTCTTCCACATAGCCGATTTAAATCAACAGATTTAATGATTATTTGAAAGACATTACTTTTTCAACTAACTTAATTACATGTCATGCATTTGCACTTTTTCCTGATTCTTCAATGTTTGCATTTCAGTAGCTTTAAAAATAATCAAAGTCAGTTGTCAAAAATTTATTTTGTAATCAGCTGGGAAAAATAAATGTACTACCCAGGGAGATGATCATGTTTTGATGAATCTGTTATGTATTAAGTCTGATTGTCATTTGAGCAATAGTTCAAATGTAAGTGATCTAAATGTAATATAAAAATTATATATGTCAACAGAATCATACCTAACCATCATAAAACTTAAAATTTGCGGAGGCATATCAGGAAAAAGACGTACAGAAAAAACTGTGTAGCACTTCCTAGAAGAAAATTTGATAAACTCATCAGAGTTATGCACACTTTCTACAGGGAGGTTATTCCAGTTCTTATAGCCAGTTCCAGTTTATGAAGATTTTGGAGCAAAATAGTTACTATAGAGGGTCTCTAAATAAGGAAGTAAATCATTAAGAAGTGACTATTGTTATTTTTAAAGGAAAATCTTTATTTTTATTTAGGTCGGAAGAAAATCTTTATTTTTGAATGGCATCTGTATTCAGAAATGGAAGGATTAACATAACGTCTTATACGCTGCAAAGCTCAGATACAGCAGGGAAGCAATAATTGTTAAAAGGGGGAAGTAAAACTAAAATTAATAGCCCTTTTACACTATAAAACTTTTATGTTATTATATTTCAAAATAGCTGTGTGTGTGTATGTGTGATGTGTTGTGATCTATGTAATTATCTGTAATATTGATCAACATAATAAGATGTGTGTTTGATTTTTGACTATGATATAATTAAAAATAATGCTGCCAATGTAGTTGTTTAAAAAGGTGTTCATTCATATCCTACAGATGAGTAAAATCAGTAGCCATCTATTCTAAAATTAGTACTGTATCTATATAATTTTTGGCATCTGGTTAAGAAATATAACTGCCTGAAAAAATTGCTACCATAGTGACAGACTTCATTATTTAAGTAACTAAGACAGAGATTTTGAAAGTAAGACAGATAAAAGAAACACGTGCAGAAGGAAGGAATTAAAATTGGTAGTGCAACTATTTGTAAGTGCAGAAGCAGATAGTGCTCAAACTATTGTATTATATGTCTTTTTTAAAAACACTGATTATTCTATTGCTTTCTTAAATTTATTTATTCTATTGCTTTATTAAATTAAAATTTATTTCTTAAAATAAAATTTTTATTCTAAAATTTATTATTGCTTTTTTAAAGAAATTTATCTATTGCTTTCTTAAATTTCTGAAACTCAATATTTATTATAAATTCTATGCTTTCTTAAATTTTGCTTATTTAAATATATAAATTAAATAAAAAATATTCTTTTTGATTTTTTGCCAGAATTAAAAGATAATTGTGTTGTGGATCCTAGAGTAATTATGTAATTATTGAATAAAAGAACTTAACTGTCGCAATGATTTATGTGCTCAGAATATGTAAGTATTAACAAACCATAGAAGGAAACATGTTTGAGTCATACAAATATCTTGGTTAAGTGGAAAGTTGTAGGCTTGGAAAATGGTGGTGGTAATAATATCTGAAAGATACAAAAGTGGAACCCAGAAGTGGAAAATGGTCAGTAGACTCATAGAATGAGTATGGGTAAAACATTCTCCAAGACGTGGAGTTCTCTTTAAAAGTTTCTCAAAACTTTTTTTTAAGCATGGGAGCAATAATTGTTGAGGTCTGAGGGTCTCAGCATTTGAGGACTATTAGTTATCATTGCTGGCAATTGTTGTACAGCTACTAGATAATTGGCTTGGGAATTTTGAGCATCTACTGTACTCAAATAAGCAGCACTGCTGTGTATTGAAGCCTTCACAAGCGCAGACCTTATGGGAAAAGACCACTGCATTGGCTTGCACTTACTGAATCTTTCAGAAGAGATTGTTTAAAATGGTATTTATTATCAATGAGGCCAAGGTAATGAGTTAGCTTGAGTACTGTTCATAGATGAGTCTAAGTGTAGTTTAGAGTGATTCTGGTTGTACTTTCATCTTTAATCAGCCTGAAGCATGCAGATGTTCATTGAGGGGCTTTTTATGATAATTGTTTATTTGGTCATGGAAGAGTCATGAGAAACGCTACACTTAGTTCCATATATATATGACATATGATTCTGAAATTATGTTCTAAAATTATTGTAAATACATAGATCAGGGGTTCTCACCCCTATGCCCGCTTGCACCATGGCGGTTACCAATCTTGCCCACCCCTGAGCTATCTAAATAAAAGTGTTTTAGTTTTCAATAAAATTCTACATGAAAGTTTTCTCATTTTTAATGAAATAGAAATAGCTTCCAACTTAGATACCAGCACAAAGTGAAAGGTGGCCGATCTCTGTTTTATGTGCATGTATTATTAATAACTCTGTCCACCTATAAATTCACCTTGAAAAAGTAAATGGTGCCTGCTGTCCAACAGATATTCTAGAGTGTGCTCTTTGGGACAAAAAGGTTGGGAACCCTTGACATATATAGAATAGAAGATACATATATAGAAGTTTTGTGGCTAATGTTTAATGTTTTTTAAAGTTAGTTTTTTTTTAGGAGTTATTTGAGTATTACTGGCTGCTATGAAGTCTCAGGCTAGTTGTCTAACAGTTGCAAAATGTTTCCTTTGCATGAGCAATAACAAATAATGGTCTACAGTTATTATAGTTACCTTCAGATGATCTTGATTTGCAAGACAACTAAACGTTTCTATGCTCTAAGTTATACTTTAGTACTCTTAAGATATGCATTAGAAAGTGTTCAGTTCTTTGGAAATGTCTAATTGTGTTTAACCTGTGGAAAGTGATCAGGTCTGTTGATGACTTGCCACATCAAATTTTCATATAAATGATGTTGTTACAGTGTGTTTGTCATAGTTTCTCGACGACTGTAAACATGTTTTGGGAGCCATTCCTAGTAATACTGGTTAATAAATTGTGTTTTCATTCTTCATCAAGTGTTGTTATTAATCAATCCAAATCCACAAACCCGTGCCAAACGCAACAATATTTTAAATAAAATTAGCATTTGACCGTTTTCAAAATCATACCTTTACATTTTATCAAAATTTGTGTGTGTTTTTCAATGTTGATGTTTATCCTTTGATTCTGAATAACAGCTTATAATGCTTTAATTTACATCAGTTAGATTCATAATACTACATATAATTTACATCAGTTAGATTCAGTGTAGGAAAGGAACACTGGCATGAAACTAATGGGGTTGTATTGATTTTTTAAAATTTAAATGGGGGAATAAAAAATAAAACCATTATGGTGAGATTATATGCCCAGTTTGTTCATTGCTTCTTGTATGTACTCAGATTATTATTAGTAATTTTTATAGCTTTAGTTTTATAGTAGGCATTAAAAATCTATTAATTTTTTCTCTTATGTAATCTTCTAATTTTATTGGTACATTCATTTTAATTAATTATTTTTCTTAATTCTAGATAAATGCGTATCAAGTCTCTTTCCATCTACCACTTCATCGCTGTTTCGCATCCTTTTTAGGCCAAGCTGTTCGTCAACAAGATGGATCATTAGATAGTCTTCTTCCTTGTGAAGACGTTCTTAAATTAATGATGATGCATCCATTACAAGCACAGGTATATTGAAAATAGTGCTGTCGTATTTCTTAAAACATTTAAAATCAATGATTGCTGTTTGCTAAGTGGATTCTATTTGAAAGATTAAAATTTTCTTTTAATTGAAAGATTAAAATTTTCTTCCTTATAATTTGAAAGATTAAAATTTTCTTTTAATTCTTTCTTTTAATTTATTAATCAAGATTAATTAATTTTTCAAGAAAATAATTTGTGTTTATCAAATAATTTAATTTTACTTCTGGCAGACCCACATGAAATGTATTCCTTTTGTATATGTTATCAGTATTTCCAACTGATTTCTCCGCAATATTTAATATTAATGGTATCACTAATGGAATTGGTAATTTCTTTCAGGTTGTATTTAATGAAATTTTGTGCAATATGTGGGTTCGCAGTGGTCTTCAGATCAAAGGTCAGGCAATGACATACATACAGTGCCATTTTTGCAATTCAATAGTTGATGCTGATCTTTTCCTTTTACAATTATGTGCCATGAAGCTAGATCCAGACTGGTTTCTTAAAACTGTCATGCAAAGGTAATAATTCATTATTCACCATGGAAGTTTTCTGTTTAGGATATTTATATGTTAGCCAAAATATTGCCCAAAATACCACTCTTTATTCTGATCTCTGTCAGCATTCATCAGTTCATTCATTATGTCAGACGAACTAAATTAAAATATTTGCTAAGCTATCATTTCATAACAGATTTTATTTTTTCCACCATAATCTTTTGAACTTTCTTGGCAGTGACAATACTTATATTAGCTGAAAATGATTAACTAATGAACTTATGAACATTTTAAAAACTGTTTAAAAATTTAAATTATGAACTAAAAAGTGTACAATATAGAATAACAATGCAGCCATGACAAAGCTGCAATGTATTGTACTTGATATTAATTTTTTTTATTTTTCTTTACATGTGTATTTTTATGTTGTATGTTAAAATTTGTGTTTATGTTGCATGTTATGTGTATGTATATATTGTAAGTACGTACTAATAAGCTAATTATTAATACAAGAAATGTAATTGTTAAATTTACAAATATCTGATTAAATCAATACTGCATTAAGTCATCAACTTGCTATTAATGGAATATTTGGTTATTAATATTCTCTGACAGCTTGTTAAATTTGCTTATATTCTAATACATGATATGCTAGCACCATGCTGCTATTCACATGCTCTGGAATGTTTTTGTTTTGGGATTTTGCGTCGAATCTCTTTGAATATTCGTTTCACTTTTCAAACTATTGCCACCAAATATTATTGCCGTGTATTATATTTGAAGAAATTAAATAATAAAGAATCTACATAAATGTATGTATATTTCTCGCATTGTGATAAAACAATGGTACCTGGAGCTATCAAATTTTGAATTACACAATCCTACTACAAATATGGGCATATGGAAGCCCAAATTCAAAATTTGGAATTTGTTTTACTTTTGTTTTCATATTTTGTAAAACTTTCAATGAATTTTTTATTAACAAACTCAAGGGATTTCAAAGCAAGCAATGGCAATGTTGTACAGAAAAAACATTTCTATCTCCAGTGCGTGAGACTGTGTATTGGAAATTATAAAGATATGCTCAATTTAAATGGAATTTTATGGTTTAAGTATGAAGAACATGATATTTAATAAATAAAGGTAGCACATAAAATATTAAAAAAACACCCCTTTGAATGTAATTTGAAATCTGAAACCTTTCAGATTTTTTTTCTTTCTTTCTTTTTGTTTTTAAATTTGTTTAATAAAGACTCTGACATTGCCAGTGTAGCTTCTTTCCTTTTTACGTGATTCAAGAATGTAACTTACTTTAGAGGATGCTTCTGTGTGATTCTTTGCTTCATTTTTGATTGTAAAAAGACTGCTTTGTTGAACTTTTAGAGAAGATTTCAATGCCTGAACTTTATGTAAGCAGACCTGAATGTGGTTCTTGCATTCCTGAATATGGCATTTTCTTTGCATGGCCTTGTTTTTTTCATTGATGTGGAAAAAGCTTTTAACAAAATTTTTCATCCTTATCAAAATGATTCCACTAGCCTTCCCTCTTCAAACTATCATTCTTGTTGCAAATTTATTTATTTAAATTATATTTATCATTGAAATCCTTATGAATGGTTTTTATGATATTTAACATGACATTTAACATTTGATTGTTTTGGTATTGCTACTGAAGCACTGCATAATAAACAAACTTCTTTTTTGCCAGTGTTTATAAATAACAGCTGCTCCTCCCATTCGTTGTTTAAGTATTAGGTTTTTCTATATCTTCAGTTGCCCTAACATGACACTCATGTTGACATCCCCACAAAATATACAAAATAATTAAAGCTGTCATTTTAAAAAGTGTTAGAAACGGTCCAGTTTGGTGTCTGCAACTGCAAACGCATCTGCTTATTTTAATTAAACTGATGGCTCGAATGAATGATTCATCATCTATGCACATAAGCAGTTGTGTGAGCAGCGAACAGGGCTTGTCTTAAAGCAAACAACCTGATGTTAATATGCTGCATAAATAAAACCGCAAAAATGGGATAAAGAGAAAGTGATGACTTGATTACCTTGTACATGATATGTTATTGTGCCTTTTTTAAGTGTTTTTTTTTCATCAGGATGAGAATAAAATTTTTGTGTCACAGCAATATTTTGATTATGGCTAGCAGGTGCCTAAAATTAGGATTGTAGGCTTGTTTTATGTCAATAAATTATACATTAATAAGTGTATATGTGAATTAATTTTATATTCATCATACTTAAAAGTACTTCATATAAAAGCTTTCCATCTCTACTCGGGATTTTGCTCAGAATAAAAATTAAAAAAATTACAAAATACAACTGGCTAGAAACATTTAATTAAATAGTAATATATTTTACATCAGATTCATGTGATAAATAGTTGGATAACCTAAATGATGTATTGTGAAGTGAATTTAAGTAAGTCTGAATTTTTTTAAAAATACCATAGCTGTGCAGCACAAAAATCTTCTGTGAACTCTCAGTTATCTCTCAAGATTGCCCCCATCTTTAAATTTTTTTTTTTTATATATATAAAGTATATTGTCACATGCTTTTACTGAGTTGTTGAGAAAGGAAGAAGGAACATAATCAGTTATTTACAGGCGTAACAGTATTTTGCAAGAAAATCGCAAGCATTCCAATTCTTATAGAGTGAAACTGTTCATGATGCAAGATATATGATAGGAATATATTGTCTGCAAAAGCTTTTATTTATTTAATTACAAAAGTTGTAGCATAAGTACAGGCAATTTATTTTCTTATTTAAAAAGGTTCATATGGAGACAGAGACAAACTGTGAATAATAATAATAATAATAATAATGTAATGCAATTTTGAATGTATTTGTCACCAGAAACTCCCACTGGAAATCCAAGAACTTGTATCATTAATCTATTGATGTTGAAAATATATATCCTATTGCCAAAAGTGCAAACATTTTGTTGGTATTCTAACAATGGGTAGTGGCTAATAATGCTTTGTAGTGCATTAAGAAACAGTTTTTGATGTATATAGAATCTAAGTATGGCTAAGTGTTATTTTATGTTTATACAATCTTGTTTTTTAGTAATTGTGCAAGTATTATCCTTCTCGTTTTATATTTTGGGAGGTATTATCATTTGCATGGAATTTCATTCATACTCATAGCCTTAATACTTTACCCATTCCCCCCCCCCCCCAGTTTCAAAACCTTGTGAAATGTATTTTCAATGTACACATGAAGAGAGATTTTGATTAGCTAGAGGACTAGTAGTAAAGTTAGGATTCTTAAGAAAGTGTGATTAATAATAAAATAAAATAAAGTAAAATGTAACTCCTGATTAATTTTAAATAATAGATGTATCAAAATGCATAAGTCATTAGAGCAGAAAAGTTGTGCATAAGGAGGAAGAATAAACTGCATGTGTAATTTAACAGCTTAATAAAATTAATACTATTTATTAGTCGGATTCAATTATTTAAAATGCCAGTTTGTTCATCAACGAGTTAAAATTTCATCTTTATAGTTAGGGCTACGTAATACATATTTAAAGGAATTCAACTCTATTAATAGGCCAATAAGATCTTGTAATATTTTTCTTGTTTTTATCATCTAATTTAATTTTCAAAGCAAAAATTTAATTTTAGTAAATTTAATTCTTGAATGTCAAAATATGCATTATTCGTGCCTTTTGTTTTGTACCTTGCATGTTAAAATGTAATTCTGTAAGAAAACTCCCATTTACTGCTGATTTGCTGCTTTTTTATTTATTTTTTACAAATAAGTTTAAAATAAATAATGAATGGTATTATGCATTTTCCTTACAAGACTAAGAAATGTGAATTATAAAATTTTTAAATTTTTTATATTATGTGGAAACAAACTTTTTTTCTTTTGAATTAGGTTTCATGTGTTGGAGTGGTTTACTTTCCATCCTAGCAGGAATAATTCTTTCTTAGAATCTGATAAGGTTTTGCCCATGCTTGAGGGTGCTCTTTCCTTCCTCTGTACCTTATTATCTACTCATACGAATATTGGTATGTCATTTATTCTTCATATTTATTTCATTTTCTGAATGCATATTAATGCATATAATATTCATATAATCGTTCTTTCCATGCATTTCAGATTTAAGAAGTACATTAAATTACCAAAATAAATATTGTCAAAAATTGGTTTCTTAATGTTAAAAATGAAATAATATATTTTAGGTTGTTGCTTAGCTAGAGCTGGGGATTTCAGCTACAGCAGGTGAAGCAGATGGATTGTTTGCAAAAGCTCCTCTGTTTTTAATTAAGCATATTTCCAGAGTGAAACTTTTTTATTACCCAAATGGTATTTTCTGGATGAGCTTTATACAAAAAACATTGGATTATCATATATCATTGTTAACATTAAGCCACCATTTTCAGATGCTTTCCAGTCTGCATCTTACATGGAAAACCACCATTAAAAATTTTATTTTCTAAACATTTGTCTCAAATTTGGTGTTCAAAACTCACTTTTTAAAGATATTTCTAGAGGCTCTTTTTAGTAACTAATAACTTGAGTCATTCTTAATTCATGCCTCAATAATTAGACCCTTGATGCCAGCTATATGATGGAGTTTTTAATTAATAAAATTAATTTAATTATTAATTTTAGAGTATGATGGAGTTTTTAATATTTTCAATAAGTTTTAATAAGGTTTTTTTTAATTTTAATAATAACAATTTCAGTACTTGATGATAGTATTGGAATTGCTGACACAGCTAATTTAAAACTTTTAATGAACTTCATCGTTTTGAATGCCTGATTCTTGTTGATTGAAAAAAGTATTCATTATTCTAAAATACTCATTAAAAATCTTTTTCTAGTTTTATTAGAAGCATTTTATCCTAATTAAGCTTACATTTGCATGTGTAGATTACTTGTTTCCATGACAACAGTCAGTGCATTGGTTACATGACACATATGCATATTATATGCCCGTTACTTTTGCACTGTTAGTTTTGACTTTATTTTATCATATTCATTAAGCTCCAAACATGTCTACCATGTATATATATGTGTTTTATGTTTAGTGGTTGCGAATAATAGCATGCAATAATTCAAAATAACACATAATTAATTACTTTTGCAATAAAATAAAAAATACATCTATCCTTGACTATTTTATGGATCTAATTTTTAAATGTATTTTCAGTGAAATTAAGGGTAATTATATTAATATCAGGTATATTGGATTATAATGCTGGATTAAGGTAACATATGCATTCTTTCTATAAGCCTTTTTTCTGACCTCACTTTGACTGCATGTGAAGTATTTGGATGTGTATTCTTTCTCTCAGTACTCTTTTCACACAAATAACAGGCAGTCCCCTTTATTGATGCTAGAGTTCTATTACAGATATTCATTCCTTTGTGGAAACTTACATCATACTGGCATAAGTAGCCACAACAAGTAACATAAATTTCAGAGATAGGAAAAAATAAATTTCTCATGCATCGTGTGATCAAAATGGTGCACATTAATGAGAAATAAAATAATTACAGACTGCCAAAAAAAGTAATCTAACAAGAAAAACACACACCTTTCACTTTTCTTTTATTTAATAGCTCAAAACTATAGAAGCTGAAAATATTTTTGAAATGAAATATATTTCAAGAGAAATGAAATCTCATCATGCCATCAAATTCTACCATCATATCCTTCTAAAATCTGAAGGAAACCTTTTTTAAGAAACTTGAAATTTTGAATCGAGTCAATTAAACAGTACTTTTAATTCTGTACTGATAAGGAGGAACATTGAATTTTCTTTTCATTTCATTTCATTAGTCACGGTCAAATCATATTTATTTATTTAAAAATTTGTACTTTTAGGTAAGAACTATACGTATAAATATTTTCTTTAGTTTTTTAAAGTTTTTAATATGGCATATTACTGTGGGCTAAATGACCATATAATAGTTATTATAAATTTTAAGCTGTGTAGTGAGGGCTTTTTAAGAAATATTCTATAACTTGAAGATAAAGCAGGATTAAAAACATTTGTGCTAGGATATTTTATAAAAATTGCTTTTATTTGCTGTTGTTATTTCTTAACTAATGATATGAATTAATTTAAAGGACAAACAGAAGAGGAAGTGACTCGTCAGGAGATGGTGTCATTGCTGTGTATGAGTGACAGAACACATTCTCAATTAATGGATTTGTTACCTGACAAGTGTGGAGCAACTTCTCAGAATAAAGATTTTGAAAGCATTTTAAATAAGGTACAATGCAAGATTGTACATTTTGGGTTTATTATTTGAAATTTTAGTTTGGAATGTACAAATATTACAACTATATTACTTGAATCTAAATGATAAGCAATGCAGATATTAATTCAGAAGTCAAACAACAAAAATCAGCGTTAATTTTCAAAATTTTCACAAGGACTAGTTTCGATGGTTTTACCGAACCATCATCCTCAGCTGCAAAACCGCAAATGAACAAGAAAGGAAATAATGATTAGATAAGATAAGAAAGCCTGGACAAGAATAAGCGATCTGTTGGTGAAACCAGAACTAAAACATAATTTCTTTAAAGGCCAAAGGCAAAGATGGATTGGAATTAGGATCGTTAACAAGAACAGAAAGATTTTTTTGAATGTGAAATGCCTCTAGAAAATCCAGTTCTCCAATGGAAGATGTTTTTTGAATAATTTTGGCAGTTATGCCAAATGAGAAAATTTTTATGAGAAAAACTGCCAAAATTATTCAAAAAACATCTTCCATTGGAGAACTGGATTTTCTAGAGGCATTTCACATTCAAAAAAATCTTTCTGTTCTTGTTAACGATCCTAATTCCAATCCATCTTTGCTTTTGGCCTTTAAAGTAATTATGTTTTAGTTCTGGTTTCACCAACAGATGGCACCACTTGCTTATTCTTGTCCTGGCTTTCTTATCTTATCTAATCATTATTTCCTATCTTGTTCATTTGCGGTTTTGCAGCTGAGGATGATGGTTCGGTAAAACCATCGAAACTAGTCCTGCAAAAATTTTGAAAAATTAACGCTGATTTTTGTTGTTTGACTTCTGAATTACTATTTATTCGGCATGTTAGTGTGTTTCAATGCAGATATGTTATGTATAATGATAAGTAAGCATAATTCTCTTTTTGCAAAGCTAAATGTAATATTTGATCCTTCACTGTCTGGTAATATGAAAAAATTGCATTTTAGAATTTTGCATAAAGTACAAGAGTAGTTACTATGCAGTGTTTCTCATTCATGATAACAGAAATTAAATTTGCTTACTTTTAATCAAATTTAATTTTCATGTAGTACTTTATTGATTTCAATCTTTTTCCAACTGTAAGTTTTTCCCAAATGCATTGGATAATGTGTTTATATAAATTTTTATAAACATGAAAGAACAGCAAAATAGTTATGAGAAACACAAGCCAAAATTTTTAGGAGGATAAAAATTGGATAACAGTACTTTTAATATAGACAGCTCATAATTGGTTATTTTATGCAAAAATTAATACTTTGATTAAGCAATAGTCATATTAATATGCCATTTTCATTATGCTTCATGTTTACTTAAAATCAGATGTGCTTGTCTTTTCATTAGTAGCTATATCATGTGTGTTTAAGTTTTGAAATCAAGCTTTTGATCGGATTTTTAACTGTAGTAACTGAGAAAAAGCATTATGGTGGGTATATAACATAATTTTTTTTGTGGGGGTATAAAGCATAAATGTTTTGTTTTTTTAATTAGTGCTGATTGTTAAGCTAGTTATTCCTTATTGTTTTATACTGCTGCAGAAATATGCATTACTCTTTGCAGTGTTTATTTGTATGTTTGGTTTTCTATACTCTATAAAATTGCTAAAAACTTATGTTACTACTGATTTTGCACGTTATACTCTGCTGAAGGAACGTTTAGTGTATATTGGCTGATAAAGGTTCAGAAGCTGCTGCTTCTTCCTTTAAATAAATGACAGTTCCTCCTTTAACTGAAACCTTAGACAAAACAAATATGGGATTAAATTGTTTCAAAAACCCCATGCTGGAGAATATTGTGCGAAATTTTAATTTTTTCTTATTTTTTCATTAATTTTTTTGTGTGTTAACAGTTCATTTGAATATTGTTGAATTTTTCTTGTTTTGGGATGATTACTTTTATTTGAAGTATTTTTCATTAAAATTTCTTACAAAAAAGGTATTTGCTAAGATATGTGGTAATATTAATTTTCTAAAATAGATATCCTAACTTCTTAATTCTAGGCAGATAGCTCTTGAGTGCTTTGTCCAAACCACTTATTTATTCTAGTTAGAATATGATGTTTTGTGGGGGCGAAGAAGAGGGGAATTATTATTATTATTATTATTTTAAATTATGGATTTCCTTTGAATAAGAAAGATGATTTCCTTGTTACTTACTTTCTCAAGTTTTAGAAAAATATTACTGTAGAAATTATGTTACATAATAAACCCCTGCTTTATATTACATTGAGTGCCATGGAAGTAAAATTAATATAATTTAGATTGAATTTAAACTTTTGGAGTAGTTGATTCTCTTTGATGATACAAAATTTCAAATTCAGATATTCAAACTTCCAGTTTTTGTATAGCTTTTAAAATGTTCTGCTTTAAATCACAGCATCTGTTGAAATATGCTACTGAAAGTATTTCTTAAAATTTCTTTCTTTTTTTGTTGTGATCACATCATAGCAGGACAAAATTTTTATTGAAAAATGGGAAAATTGCAATTAATTGTAGATGTGCATATAGTATATCAATGCCAGGAAATTAAATATGTTTCCTGACATTGATTAATTATATTTACATGAATATATTGATAATCTGAGAAACGGATGTATAAATAGGCAAAAATTATGCAAAAAATCTATATTTCTTGTTTTCTTTCACCATACATCCTGAACTAAGCTTAATTTTTTCTGATTGGATGCTAACTTGTATGCAAGATTTATAGTAAAAGCTAATTACAATTTTATTTTTAATATTTTTTAATAATTTATATTTTGCTTATTAGACATCTTAACAGAATGAGTATATGTATTGTTTAAAAGCAGAAATGTAGAGCAGAAATATTAAGCTGATGTAATATGTAATCAAAATGCTATGTCATGTATGTAATAATACATATTGTGACATGTGACACATCACAGGTTCACAGGATGTTGATTATCTGTACCAACCAGGACCTACTTTAGTCTGAACAGCAAACAAAAGTGTGAATTATCAGACATGGAATTGTAAAATTTATTTCAATGTATATATTACAGTAATCTTTTGTTAAGTTGACAATCAATCAAGAAATGCTTTTAGACATAAAAGTTTCATTGCATTATTGTCTTTCTGCTACTGTAACTGCTTTCGAATTTTTAAAGCTTGGGCCTCAGTCATTATCATAAAGATCCTTATTGCTTTTCTTGATTTCGAATTATTCTTGAATAAAAGAGGCAATAATGTGAGCATTTAAAATTTGTTATCTAGGATTTTTTTTTTTTGCTCTTGTATTATCATTCATTAATTTTATTTTTATCATAATTTAGATTTCTTCCTGTCTCATATCATCGATTTTACATTCAGTGTTCATTATCTCATCATTCAAATTTATTATTTATTTTGGGGCAGCAATATATATCTGTCCTTTCTTTGGGAAAAATAGGAGCTACTTATGAAATTGTTCTAATTTGTAATTTGGTCTTGGAACTTTTTTTTTTTTTTTTTTTGGTGTTTGTGGGGGGAGGGCAGTCAGCAGCTTTCTATAGTATCTCACTGCAAACATCAAAGAATTATTCAAAAAAAAAAAAAAAAAAAAAAGATGTTAATTAAAAAATTTTATTTAAAGAAATATTATGAGAGTGTGAAACCATTGGCTTAACTAAGTGTGGAAACATAGTTATACTTTTAACGTATTAATTATAAGAATGATTTAAACATATTTTTATTCTTGATATTTTTAATATGAGTTTAAAGTTTATCATAATAAAGGATTAGCTTTCTGTCTTTATTATCTTAATAGAAAAATTATTAATGCTGATTTTTTAATCTGTAGAGTTTTAAAAATTATGTATAAACTGCTTGTTCTAGTTTTAAAAAAGGACAAGTAAAAGACACATTAATAAGAATTAAGGTGCAGGTTTTGCACTCAGAAGTAAATGCAGTCTTTATTGTGTTTTTTGTTCTTTAGGTTGCTGATTATAAAGCACCAAATTTTGAAGCTGGAGGAACGATGCTACAAGGAATGTTTGTTCCAAAGCCTCAGATTTGGGAAGAAGAATATGATCCTATTCATGTTCTTTTAAGAGCTGTGCACCGTAGGGAATATCAGTCATCATTAGACAGATATACTCAGCAGTATGCTATTATTTCATATTTTTGCTGTTGTTCTGATGTTTTGAAATATATAAAATTGATAAATTCAATGTCATAATTAATGTATAGTATATAAATGTTGAAATATGTAAGCAATTATAAAAGTAAGTTACTGAAATGAAAATGGTTATTAAGGGAACCTTTGTAACTATACAAATGCAAGAAATCAAATAGATCCTCCTGTATGTACAGGTTGATTTTATGATCAGGGGACAAACGTGGAGGGGTGTTTGCGCATACTAAAAGGTGTATTTTTTGTATAGGAATGCAGGGTCTAAAGTGACATGTTAAGTCACAAATGCAAAAAATGACATGGGAGGAAAAGTATGTTTATTTACAAAATGAACACAGAGTGCTTCTTTGCAGCAATACAGTATTCATAAGAAATGTACAAAATTGTGACCACTAACAGTAATACGAACTACAGCTGTGACTGGCTGGAAGTACAGTGGGTAGAGGGCGGTAGTGAGTTGGGCAAACCGTGATTCATTGCATCAGTGGAAGAATGTCATTCACAACTGTGATTTTGAGTTTGATTGGCAAGTTTACACATAATTAAAAGGCTGACATGCATGTAATGTATGGCGCTGCTGATGAGAACGGCAGAGTAGTACTATGGTTGTACCAGGAATGGTTTCCAAACAGGCATATGCTGAAGCACACAGTGTCCAAGAGGTTGCATCGGCCTCTGTGTCAAAGCAGGTCATTTACCGCTAACTCTGACAGTAGAAGTGAAATAAGAACTGTATGACAACCTCACAATAGAAGAACCCATCTTTAACATTGTGGATGAAACACCTCACACAAGTACAAGAGCTACTGCATGTTTTCTGCATGTGAGTCAGCCCACTGTTTGGAAAGTATTGCATGAACATCATTTACACCCATATCATCTGCAGAGAGTCCAAGCTTTGCAAGTCACAGATAACCCTCTGTGCATTGATTTCTGTCATTTATTCTTGCAGCAGTGTGTAGCACAGGCAGATTTCCCATCGGATGTACTGTTCATAGACTAGGCAACTTTCACACAGGACTGTGTCTTCAATGTGCACAACAGTCTTATGAGGGCAATTGATAATCCACATGCATTCCAAATCTGCTTCGCTGTGAATTTGTGGGTGAGTATTGCTAACGTGTACCTCATAAATCCATACCTTCTACCTGCATGTCTCAATGGCTCACATTATCATATTTTTCTGGAAGAGGTTTTACCGCCATTGTTTCTGGATGTTCCGGCTGTCTTTCTTGATTGCATGTGGTTCCAGCGTGATGGTGGGGCAGCCTATTAGAATCTGGTGCTCTAGAATTAAGTGGATGCAAATTTTCCTGTTTTGGCACTGTTTGTTAGCCTGTTCTTAATTAGAAATTAAAATTTGTATGCCAGTTATATTGTTTACAATTGCTACAATCAAGCATCATCTGTTTTTAGAATTTCTAACCTGGTAGGCCCTACTTAAAAATAAATGGGTCCAAGGTCATATACCAGTTTACTGCAGTCGAACTATAATATTATAAACAAAGCAAATAATCTGCTCCTTTTCCCCAAAATTATAATTTTTGGTCATGATTGTCTTGAAAATATTTTCTTCCTTGTAATTTAAATGCAGTTCATATGCTGTTAGACAATATATTCATTTATTTTTTAAATAGTTCTTACATATTTAGCTGTAATTTGTTTCCTATGTAACTTCTGGCGAGTAGACCATAAATGGGTGGATGAGTGAAGTTGAGTATTTCTGATAGTTTCTTTATAAAATCTGTAACTTTAAATTTCTAACATGATGGAGGGAGTTTATGAGGGCTATTCAGAAAGTAACTTACATTTTAAAATAAAATAAAAATAATGAAAAAATAATAAAAAAAAATCTCAAAGCTTTCAGATTTTATATTACGCCTAAAGGTGCTTTTTTAATGTTTTGTGCATTATTTTATTTATTAAATATCATGTTCTTCGCACTTAAACCGTAAAATTTAATTCAGCAGTAATATCACAAAATATTTAAAAGAGCATATCTTTGGAACTTCCAATACACAGTCTTACGCGGAGATAAAAATGTTTTTTTCCCATAAGTGTTGCCATTGCTCACATTCAAATTGTTGAGCTTCTTAATAAAAAACTCATAAATACCTTACAAAATATGAAGTTGATAATATAACAAATTCAAAATTTCGCCTTCCGGATGCCCATATTCGGGTGGAGACATACGTTATTCAAAATGTTCATGTTTTATTACAATACAAGAAACATACATACGTTTATGCATATTCTTCATTATTTAATTTCTTTAAATATAATACAGAGTGATAATATCTGGTGGCAACAATTTAAAAAGTGATTTGCCGTTATAGTGAATCAACACAAAATGCCAAAACTAAATTAATAGTCCTTCTGGGCAAATGTAAACATTTATTATTACTTACATTTGAAAGGTGCATTATTAAGCTATTTATCTACATAATCTCCATATAAATTGAGACACTTATCTTAAGGGTACACAAGCTTGTTAATTCCATTGTCATAGAATGTTGTCACCCAAGACTTACACCATGCATGGACACCTGCATGCAGATCCTCATCATCATGAAAGCGCTGTGTTGCAAGCCAATTTTTCTTATGTGAAAACAAGTGGAAATCACTGGGAGTAAGGTCCAGACTGTATGATGGATGATCAAGTAACTCCCATTTGGAACCATCAAAGAGCTGTCGAATTTGAATGGCTGTTTGGGGGCCATGTGTTGTCATGAGTGAAAAAAACCTTGGAACTCAACTTTCCTGGATGCTTGTTTTGTATTGCTCTTCTTAATTTCTTTAATGTTTTACATTATCTCTCACTATTTATTGTTTCACCATGCTTGAGTTAATCCACCAGAAGCACACCTTCCCTGTTCCAGAAAACAGTTGTCATGATCTCTTTTGATTACAGTGTTTGCAAATATTTCCTTGGCTAGGAGAACCTGTGCGACCCCACTGCCTAAACTGTTGTTTTGTCTTGCAAGTCATGAACTGTACCCAAATCTCGTCTCTTTTTATGACAGGATTGAGAAGTGATTAACCATGTTTGTGTTACACCTCGAGAAATGGCAAAGCTGTTGCCATGCTTTGATTTTTGTTGTCTTCTGACAGGAGTTTTGGAATTTATCTGGCACAAATAATGGCCTAGATCTTGCATCATGACACCAAACAACAAAGTTCGTGAAATTTGAGGAAACTAATAAGAGCTCTGAAATTGTGAAGTAGCAGTTTTCACGAAATTGTGAAGTAGCAGTTTCATCTTTTTGTCAGTTTTCTCTACCAGTTCAGTAGTAACAGTGCTCGACTGGTCTCTTCATGCTTCCTTATGAACATTAGTGCACCCATTTTTAAACATGATGCACCATTGTCTCACTCTGGCTTCACTCATTATGTCATTTTCGTACACAGTACAAAGTTCTCAATAAATTTCAACTGTTCTCAGTTTTTTTTTGCGAACCAAATTATAATCACTGATCACAATTCAAAACTGGCGGTATTTTCTGTTGCTGCAAACATTTTAAACATTCACAGTAAACAAAGCGGAGGCAACACACACCACCAACAATTACAACCATGTGCATAAGGACTTGATAGACACTCCGACACCAAGATGAGGATGCTAGTACCATGTCTCGCTGTGCAGCGGCAAAATATAAGTTACTTTCTGAATAGCCCTTGTGTAATTCATATGATAGATGTTCCATATTATTAAGGAAGTGTTTCAATTTCCATGTAGTACAAGTTTATTTCCATGTATGTTACATAACTAATTGCTTACAAAATTGAAAATTGGATAATATTAATCTGATTACATAGCTCTGATTATCCGTTAATACTTTTGGTATATGAATACTTTTTATAATGATTATGAAGAATTTTTGACTGATGTAGATATACTTTATGCATTATAGCTTACGCCAAGCTAATAAATATTCTGGTTCTCATG
This sequence comes from Stegodyphus dumicola, assembly GCF_044657685.1. Taxonomy (NCBI): domain Eukaryota; kingdom Metazoa; phylum Arthropoda; class Arachnida; order Araneae; family Eresidae; genus Stegodyphus; species Stegodyphus dumicola. The sequence continues at coordinate 137,665,014 of NC_140777.1, forward strand.
CTCCTTGGCCACCATTCCGAATTCCTGGTCCTGTGCACAGAGAGTTTGTAGATCCTCGTAGAATTCTCCACAGCAAAACTATGCATGGAATAATATTTACTATTCTGCATCGGGTATTTATTGTTTTAAATTCTGTAATTATAATAATAATTTTGTATAATAGAGAAGTGAAAAATAGAAATGTTTCTTTCTTAAAATGCTATTTTAAAGATGACTACATTTAGTATTATTATCTCATATATAAATATAAAACCCAGGTAGTCAAAACTGTTCTGTAACCATGTACTATGATGAATGCTATAAAAATGTTCAAGCAGGTGTTCTTAATTTTGCCATTTTATTATATACAAATTTTATTTTGCAAGTTACTCATATTTAACCAAAATTGTCAATAAAATTATGCTGTTTTTATGATATAATTTATATTTTGAGTTCCTCATACTGAGTAAATTAAGGATATGATTTCTGTTGAATTTTTTTTTTGTAAATATTAATTTATTGGAAGCTACACCAGTGTTTTCAGTACCTTTAGTAAATTTTATTTTCATTCTGCTTTTAATATCTGAAGCTTTCAGTTATGCATAGAAGGCTTTTTGAAGTTTATGAATTAGTAAAACCATTCTTTTGGAAATTCTATTCTCTGTATGTAATCCATTTTGTTTAGCACACTATGTTGACTTGAGTATTTGTATATTGTAAAACTGGGGAGGGGGGAAGGTAGAATGATTTAATATGCTTTATGTAGAAATTCTTCTATTCAGATTGTTCTCTTCTACTTAACTGAATTCTCTTAACAGTTTTCAGAGTGTGAATTTGAATCAAATTCAAATTTTAATAATAAATTTGAATCAAATTCACACCCAAATCTGTATTGATTTAAATTACCGGGTTTTAATGAAAGTTTCCCGCCACTGCAGATACCATCTGTGCAAACAGTTCGTGTTGGTGGGTTGTTTAATTTTGTCAAACATTTTTTGGCATTTGAAAGACTTGCTTTAGAACACTGTGTTATAAAAGTCAAGGTTTGGTACTGAAAGTTTAAAAACAAAGGACTATAACATTCAGGAAGCAGAGCTCTCTGGCCAGCCTACCGATGTGGAAGAAGACCAGTATGCAACCACTCAAGAGTGTGCTAAGGAGTTAAATGTTAGTGCCATGCTCATTAGTCATGCTATGCATTGCATAAGCTTGGTGTACAAGTTTAATCCCTGAGTACTGGAGGAGCTTACTCAAGTAGTTGAGGGCAGACTTGTTCGGCCTGCACTGATCCGCTCGAATATCAATGCAACGGCAAAATTCTAGACTGGAGTGTCACTTGTAATGAAAAAGAGATTTACTTGAACAACACAGGCCGAAAAGGGGGTTGGTCTGCACTCGGGGATCCGTCAGCAGTGTTGCAAAGTGCAGTAAGACTGTAAAAAGATCATGCTTTGTATCTGGTTTAATTGCTGTGGTATTATATCCACATAAGAGCATAAAAACCACATTTATCACAAAAACAAAATTATTTATTTAATAATAATAATAATTAAAAAAAGCTTACTTTATCCAAAAAAGGGCTGTGGCTATAAATATCAAAAATATCAACAAAAGTGTCGAATGTGTGAAATGAGAATTAGAGTTAATCCTAAAAGAGTTAATCAGTTTACACACGGTAATAGTATTAATAGCACATACACAGAGCTTAATTTCTAAAATTAGAAGCATCAGAGCCCTATGGAAGATTATCAGAAAGGGAGGGGGGGGGAACTAATTAAATAACTAAAAGTTAAAATAATTAAATTAACATTAGAAGAAATATAAAGAGATAAATAGAAATTTAATACATTATTAAATCAATTATAAATAGTTAAATAAAAAAAATTATCATCTTATTGGGACTCTAGCTAAAATTGCAATTCTACTCAGAAACTAAATGAAAAAAAAATTATCATCTTATTGGGATTTCAGCTGGAATTGCAATTCCACTCAGAAATTAAGTAGTAGTTTAGCCAATCTCAGTCTGAACATTAGTCATAAAAAGCTAATTCTTCTCAAAGGTTGTGCCTGAAATTTTTCCTCTTTTGGTGTGTAAGTTTTGTTGCCGCCTGAAAGAGCTGTATTTTATTACATCTGCAGTTATAGTATGGGATCAGTTTTATCTGGGATATTTTTTGGGCTGTTGTACAAGTTTATTATGCAGGACATTTATTGTATAGGATGTTTATTATGCAAAACATCAGTGTAATTCTGAATTAATGCACACACCCAGGCAGGCAGGCAGAGGTTATGCTTTAGTAATAATCTCTGGATAATTACTATTCATTCCTTTTAAATATTTGCTTTGGAATATTGAAAAATAAAACTCTATCATAAATGTTCATTTTCTTTGTGTGTAAATAAATATTGGCTTTGTAGTAAAAATATAAATCTGTAACAAACATGTTGAAGAATTTGATATAAAATTGATTTGAGAAAAGCAAGTTGTAACCTTGCGCATAATAATTTTTGTATATCCACCTGATAGAATTTCTATCCTTATAATAGTCTAAAAGATGTAAAACTAATATGCAATATGTGTGAAAGGGAAAACAGTAAAAGTTCAGTATTTTCTGTTTGGACATGTTGTCGATAATGTGTTGCTGTGTTTTCAAAAATCTCTTAAAAGTGTAAAGAGGTGCATTATTCTTATCATGGAAACTAAATGCTTTATTTTTTAATATAGGCTGTGAATGATCCAGATATACCTGAGCAAATACTTAGTTTGTGCATTTATCTTTTGGACATGGCTGTGAGATTTCCATATTCAGGGACTCAAAGTGTTAGTATTTCTTTAAATTAACTTATTTATACTTTAGTTACCCTAAGTATGGTTATTTATAATTTAGTTACCTAATTTATGGTATGACCAAAAGTCAGAGTAGAAAAGGCACACTTTAACATAATAACAGCTGATTTTTCTTATCAGATGAAAGGGAAGCAATTGAACCGAATATCAGCTCATTTAAAAAGTGTGAATATATTTAATAGGCTCTTTTTCTCTAAAGGAATTTTCTCTTCTTCTTTTTTGGCTCTATCTCTCTCTCTTCTTTAAAATTTAATTGTAATAAGATTACTAAACATAAAATTAATATAAAAATGAGATGAAAGATACAGTGACATGACAATAACAAGTTGTCATGTGTTAACTTCCTAAATTGCATCACAATGCATTCAGTGTATAATAAATATTTTATAAGATATTTAGTGAAATGGTTTTCATTATTTTCAAAATGTGAATAAACTCTGATATACTTTAAGTATTGAACGTTCTAAAATAGATTAGTTTCTAGGCATTTTAAAGTTAGAAAAAGAATTTTAATGTTGTGCAAGTCCAATTATCTGAATCATATTTTGATTTTTTAGATCATTTTAAATTAAGCATGCTGTTCATTTCATTATTTTTAGTCATTCCCCTTTGCTTTAAATAAAGCTGAAAGATAAAGCAATACAGCATATTTTTAAGCTTTAGATAAATGCATTTCTTTAAAAAAATAATTTAATGCAAGTCAATATATATACGAGACCCTTCTTATCAAATTGAAAAATGTTATAAGTTAATGATGTATTACCATATATCATTTGGAAAATATACAGCCTATAAATGTTCATAAAAAGCTAAGTAGATGCTGTATGTAGGCCTGTTAATTAATCTGTAAATTAGCCTGATTAAACTTGCTGGTCAGGTCAGGTTTCTCTCTATGGATGACAAACCAGTATTCTTTTTAATTTTAGAGCCTAGGTATAAAATTTAATTTTATCTTTTACTGTATTTGAAATAGAAGTCAGTTGTTAAGGAAATAAAATAACAAGCTCGCTTAATTTCAATAAAAAATCATTCAATTTTATTGAAATTAAGCGAGTTTTACGTTTTTTAAAACTATGTAACCTTTGTTAACCCTCTGGGCGGCCAGGGTTTTCGCTAAGAAAGCGCAAATTTCCCAAAACTACTATGAGAACAAATTATTTTATTGATTTTAATGTAAAAACTCTACTGGTATTTCATACCTGGATTTGTTTTCTTTTGACGTATTGCCTTAATTTCATTGACATATTTTAATATGCATGTATATATACATTCTTAGAGGTATCACAATAAATATTCTAGGCCGTATATATACGGCCTTGCCGCTTAGAGGGTTAAAATAAATCATGTTAAAAAATAAAATTTCTTTATTTGCTTTATATTAAATACTTATTTGCCATGCAAAGGAAAGACAATCAGTTGTACATTATTTGAATGCGCTTTAGTCCCAATTAGCCCAGATTTGCATATTTTGAATTTGCAGTAGACAGACGCAGCAAACAAGCATAGATCCCTGACCCAGGTCCGACTTGTGGACCCATACGGAGTTTGGATATCTATGGTCCAGGGGACCTTGTTCATGCAGACGCAACCTTTGCAGTCCTCGCCTGTCTTTATACAAAGCATTGGACACCCTGACCCAGGTCCGACTTGTAGACCCATCCGGAGTTTGGATATGTATGGTCCACGCGGGTGCAACCTCCGCAGCTTTATACATCCCTGCCCAGCTTTATACAAAGCATTGGACAGAACAAATCGCAGGTATGAATTGAATATCCGGGCACCACTCCATCGGCTAAACGTACGTCGTAAAGTGTGCTCTGATCACTCTGTCAGTCCCCGTCACGAGAACTGAATCGGGGTCAAACTCCCGGGGACTTGGTCAACGATCTCCAATCTAGCTCCACCACATCCGAAGGAACAGACACAACAGTACCAGTATGGTCCCTGCCAAGTCTGAATTAACCTGAGTACAATACTCGGGTTCTAGTCCTGTGAAGTCAAATTATATACCCCCGTGGTTGAGACTGCCTAGGTACAGATCCTAACCAGTACTTCCCAGGAATTCTCCTGAGTCAACCCCCAGGGGGGTACAGTACACAATTGAAAGTAACTCTTCTTTTGTATTGCATGAAAATATTATTTTGTTGGTGACAAATATCTTTTGGTATTCTTTTTTTACCTCCTGCCTACCTATATAAGTAGGTAAAGAAAATGATGTTTTTGATCTAAAATTCGATAGTGAGTTTCAATGAATGGGGGCAAATTAGGGGCTCCTCAACACATTTTTACTATTTTACAATGATGTCTGTGTGTGTGTATGTGTGTGATGATTTTTTTCATTTATGCTAACTCTTATATGAAACTTCCAAAAATTTCTGTTTTCTATATTTAAGCTCTCTGTGTTGATATAAAGAATTGATTAGATTTTGGGTAAAATTGTACAAGCAGAAGTGATATTTTGTTTGTAGCCTATAACAGTTTTTAATGAAAACTATATTATTATATAATCCAAAACTTTTCAATTTTTAGTATTTAAGACTTCATTGTGAATTGTACACTATATTTTGGCTAAAATTGATAAACCAGAAGTTATTCTTTAGTTGAAGCTGTGAACAGACTTTTGAAGAACAACATGTTTCATTTATAAGCTTTAAATGTATTCATAAAAGTATACTAAATGTGGTAAGAATAAGCTCATTATGAAGATGAACTATCATTATGGAGCAATTAAATATATTAGCCTCAATGATCAGTTTTATATTTGTTTCATTTTTCTGTCGAATTACTTGTCAAATAAAAAGACGCTGCCACCAAATGTCATTGCCATGTATTATTTTTAATGACATAATATAACAAATTATAAATAATACAGTGAATATAAAAAAAGGTATGGCCACAATTAATTCTCTGTTTGGATATCAAATCATAAATTGAGAAAAAAACTTTAAAGAAATTTGTAGCAACACTAAAAACTCTATTAGGAAATCTAAAGGTATACTGCTTTTAAAAATTTTGTGATTGTTAAGTTATTGATTTGTAAATCTGAAACGCTATATGACCAGAAGACTAAGATCGATGTAGTGTTTTGAAATGAAAGCTTGAGGGCAGATGTATGTGAGATATAAGACAATACGATGGCTGCTTTAAAAATAATTGGCGACCAAAATTAACATTCTAGAGTTGGTGCTTTTTCCTAAATTCATCTGTTCTCCCAAATTTGAGAATCTTCTGTATTATATAACTACCTCAAATTAACCAATTTACAGATTAGCTCTTCGTATATGTCAGGCTTCATATAAATATTCTTGGCACAAAAAACTATCTCATTCCTTTACTACCTTTGCCACTGCTAATACATCCCCATCGCTTCGCTTCATAAGTGACTATGCCATTTTATTTTAAAAAGCCAATGTACATAGAAATTTATCATATTTAATTATGATTGAATAAATGTTTGCCAAAGTAATTGGTATGCGTAAAAATAAAAACTGGTGATTTTTCGAAATTAAGTTGAGTTGCCTTTGTGTATATACCTTAACCACCAGCCATGACTGTTATCGAAAGCTGTTAATTGCAGGCTTTTACTGTGCATTCAAAATCATAGCATAAGAAAAATGACTTGTGTACATGATCACATGCAGTTAACATGCTCTACTGTATGGGAGAATAGAAAAATAAAAAAATGCATAGTGTTTATAATTAATATCCAGCCATAAAGTTTATGAATGAATTAGATTTTATTTACAAATGATCAATCGGAAGTGATAGTTTTACTTCAAGTTCTTTTGGCAAAAGGTCATGTCCTGGACATATCAGATTTTTTCCTTCCTTGCATAAAAATATGTAACAGATATTTTGATATGAGATTTTTAAAAAATGATGTAAGTCTAAGGTTGGATACTGAAAAATTTGATTATTCAAATTGATTTGCTTTTTTTAATACTTTTTTTGGTATAGAATGAAAAGAAAGCTCAGAAAGAAGTAAAAGATCTAAATTATGATGAGTGGTTTGACAGCTCAGAAACTCTTGAAAATATAACACGTGTCATAAGCCGAGTAATCATCACAGAGAAAGTACAGATGTCAATGAGAATGGTTGAAGAAATGGAAGTTGACGAAGAAATAGAAATTGTGGATATGGACATAGATATATATGACATTCAAAGTCCCATAGTGGAAGAAGGTAAAAAATTATACATGTTATTAATTTTATTTTATTATTTATTCCATTATTCTGAATGTATATACAATATGATTTGTGCTAAAATAATTTATCTTGGTATAAAAGAGAAGATATTTAACAAAAGTGTGTTATTAGTAAAGTCTTTAAATCAAGTTTTTATGTTAGAAATTTCTTTCTTTATATTTATCTGTCTTAACATAACCATGGTTATTTATATTATTATTATTTTAAATATTATATATTGTTATACATATTTTGAATTAGTAATTCCTTTAAGAATTAAAAAAAATCACAACTATGCTACCGTATTTATCTTTTAATTGGGGGGCATTTCTATAAGGGATTTACTGATGTTTGCCATGATTTAAAAACTAATTACTGTAACATAAATTGAAGATCATAAAATCATTAACCCTTTCAGGTTGGGTGTATCATATACACATCAGCAGCTAATTCTTTTATGAGACAGCATGTTGCTTAGTGCAACTCACCTTGGAGTCGGTGTGTTGAACCAGTGCAACGCACGGCTGCTAGCGATATTTGGGCCTGATGCATATATGACTCACCCATCTGCAGAGGATTTTTAATTCAGCAACATGCCGTCACAAAGGGGTTAAAAATTCAGAGTAAACTTTCCTATGAAAAAATGCATATTTACAAGCAGGAAGGAAATATAGTATATATGTGTATGGCTGAACTGTATTTTGTATATTAACCCTTTTGAGACAGCACGCCTTTGTTCAAGATGTTTCTCTGGGGTGAATGGGAGTTGAAAGGAATCATCCAGAAGATGGAAGCTTCGCATCGCCAAGCCTAGCTTTAGAAAAAAAAAATTAAAAAGTCCTAACATCATAATTTTTTTGGTACCATTTTCGATTATTATGTAAGCTATCACATACATTAAAATTAGCATTTAATAATCTTTCCTTTACTTTACATGAAAATATGTAAAAAGAATATGCTTGCTTTGAGAAATAGTTCCGAAAGTGCTATTTAAATTATTCTGCTATTTATTGTGCTATACTGAAAGTGCTATTTATTTATTTATTTAAATTCTCCAAAATACATCAATAATTTTTAAAATTATTAAAATTTTTAAGGGAAGTGGAAGGCAGGCACTTATGAGCTCAGTCTCTGATAAAATGTTCGTATCAGAATCACTAGGGATATCGCTTCCTAACTCTTTAAAAAATGAATCATCTTTTATCATCCATATCCATAATTGGCTCATTTACCTTATGAATATATCCTGCATGTCATAAATAATGCTTGTTCACCATAACAAACTGGAATCAAGGATTTCCAAAATAAAAAAGGAAATGCATGAAACATAATAAAAGCAAAGCAAAGTTCAACACAACCCCACATAGTAATCCTAAAAGACCCTAAATAGTAGTGAAGAAAATAATTAAAAAAGTATTCAAAGGTGAAATAAAAGTGATTTAAGAGCTAGTCTCTGTTTGTTTACATTACGCTATCCTTACTCTCCTGCAATAGCTGACACCAAATTTAGGCAGAATGTGACAGGCCCTTCAAACTATGTTCAATTCAAAAGGACTCAGGATACCATCTAGCAACTTAAAAAATAATTGAGCTTAAAATGCATGTATGCATCACTTATTCATTAAGCTCATTCTCCAGTGATGCATGGGTTTGATGGCTGGCCGTATGAGACTTTCATAGGGAATGCATATAGGGAAAGGGTTAAGGTATACATAAATCTAAACTGTTATAGTAAAAAAGCACAAACAATACAAAATTGAAAATATCGGGAGATATGTTATACTGTATGTGGGTGCTAAGTATGAGAGTTTTAATTTCATAAGATGAGTATCGAATTTCATGATATTATGATAGTGTCCATTTACTTTGCATTAATTGACATCGTCTGTATCACTGTCACAGGTATTGTACATGTTGATTATTGTTGATGAATCAAGCTGCGACAGCTGTTATTGAAAGCGGAAGCAGCATTTTTGTGATTCTTTCTGGAACTGAGGCTCTCATGATGGGCAGTGCACAAGTCATGAGTTTTCTTTCCCCTGAAAACGTATTCTTATTAGCTATGAAAGCATGTAGCAGTATATTTATGCACACTGTCACAATATAGCCTTTTGGAAATGTTTACTTCAGATGTTGAATTCAGTTAGCAGTTAAACCAGATTCAATTTTTGGAATTTTGATAATGAAATTCATTTTTCCCTTTCACTTTTTGTTGAAAGTGCAGATCCAGTTCTTATTTTGCCTTTATTATCATCACTGCAGTTCTTAGTCTTTTGTTGTTCTGTATGGAATGGTAAGCATAGAATAGGAGAGTGTTTGGCCACTTTTTTCTTAATACTGTGTACACAATTCTTGAGTAAGTCTGTCTTCTTTTATTAACATGTCTCATTTTTATTTATTACCGTCTATTCTTTTTTGCCATTCTGCTTTGTGCAGAAAATTCACCGAACCTTGCTGTATATGAGGCTCTACAGCAAATGGATAATGAGAATATCTATATTAATAATAATATTAATATCATTTTATTGGTGGGAAACATAAGTAAAAACACCCTCAACCATTTATGGATAATTACAAGTTGATGTTGGCAATGTTATAATTAAGGAATGTTGGGCAAAAACTTTTAAGAATGTGCCAAGGTCTTTTTAATGCATCATGTGGGCAGTGCCATTTCAAGGTGCCTTAGTGCTTGATGATCTTTTGTGGTGCCGTATTATTTGCCAGCACACAGTAGGGGAGAGAGGATCATCCCTCCTGGGTAGAATTAAAAAAATAAAAATTACAATTCAAAATACCATTTTATGCATTTAATTTCATACTTTTTACTTTAAAAAATACCATTTTATGCATTTAATTTCATACTTTTTACTTTAAATAAACCTCAGACTGAATACAGGTTTCCTGATGGCCTTGCATGTGTGTCAATCAATGAAATAGAAAGTGTGCACATAAATTTCAAGGAATATGAAGCCAAAAGGCATCAATGATTAATTAAAATTTTTAAAAATAAATTTATAGCTTTGTATGCTTTTAAATTTTTATTACAGGCATTGTGTGGTAAAAAAAGTTAATCATTAATGTATATTTAATGTGAGAAATGAAATCTCAATTGTTCATCTGCATTTGTTTCATCCAAATTAAGTTCACTCGTAGCAATATTTAATACTGCATGTATGTCTTCCAATAACTTGATCTTTTCCTGTTGGTCCTCAAATAATTGATTTGTATACTGTTCCATGTATAGACAAAAATTTAAGGATTGGAATGTTCTTTCCCAAATTCTCTTTTCCAATCAGTCAAATCTCAACAATATTCATATTTCATTGTTTAATTTCTAAATTAATTGATAAATAAATAATTAATTTCTAAATTAATTAATGGAAAAGATGCCAATCTAGTGTTCACAGCTTAGATGGACTGCTAGTGTAATCATATCTGTATATATGCACATATAAACTCAAACAATAGATTCTGCTATTTTATGCTGCTAATTTTTTTTTTTTTTTTTTTTATTATAAAATTGGATAGGAAAGAGGTGAAAATGTCATTGTGAAAAAATTTCATAATAGGTTAAGTGATTAAAAAGACTGTATTTGGTCTTCAATCCAGCTTTTGCCCACCTCTGATCTAGGGAATGTTTTTTGTCAGTTTTTGGGTCCTCTTATTATGGATGCAGCATGGATTGCATTAATTTTGTATCGATTCATGTAGGTCAAGGATGTCAAACTCGTGGCCCGCGGGCCGCATGCGGCCCACAACAAATATTTTTGCAGCCCGGCCAATATATCGGCAAATAATAATATATAATAATAAAATAACATATCGACGAAGAAAAAAATGAAATGTTTACTGCTAAGTAATTAACGATAATTTATTCAGTGTTGTTAGATTACTCACACCGAGCTGACACACACTCTACTTAAATTACAAATGCGTGTGAGTAGCTTGCGTTCAGCTACCTTCGGCTTTTGGGGGACACATGCACTCAGAACTTGTACGCATCCCCTGATAGCCGAATGTGACCGAACTCATGGTCTCAGTTTTCCAATCATAGTTTTGTTCGATATATTGATGCATGCATGTGCATGCACTTTGCTTTATTATTAATTATTACTTAATTCATATTGTTACGGATTTCATAGTTATTTATTTATTTAGTTTTTTTTATTTAGAATTGTAATTAGATTTGCTTCATGTTGCCTTAGCAATGCAGACGATTTTTGAAAAGACAGCTGCTTTAGAAGGTTAAAAATAGAACAGCTGGTGCATTTAATACCTAATAAATAAATATCTCATAATTGATGTTGCCATCCACAAAAATCCAGATATTTATAGATGTTTCCAGTATATTCGAGAAATTAATTATAAAGCTTATAAAAGCCGAGAACAAACAACTCATCTCAGTAGTAGCTGTAGTTCTAGCGAACTGTTTGTTTACTTAATGCTGTGATTGATTTGTAGCGATTTCGCTGTGAGATAGAATTAGTTTCTCTGTTTTGAATTGATTTTTGCTAAACGTTTGACATTTTGTGATATTGTTAGAATATTTTTGAAGAAATATTTCAGCATTTTGATTTATCTCTTGTGGAAAGAAATTTTTGTTAACTTTTTAACGTTAACCGTGTTTATTCCAGCCCTTTGTATTCAGTATGTCTATATCAAAACCAAGTGGTAGTGAAATTAAACGAAAAATCGCTGACGAACATAGAATATTCCAAGTAAAATAGGAATTAGAATATTTTTGCTGTGAAATAAAAGATAAAATAATCTGCTTGATATGTAATAATACTATTAATGTATCAAAGTTATATAATATTAAACGTCATTACGAACAACACAAATTGAAATATAACAATTACGAAGGATTAATGAGAGAAGAAAAGTTGAAAGAGCTCAAGTTAAGAGTGAAAAAGCAACAGTCCATGTTTAGTAAAGTATTGCAAGAAAGTGAAGTGGCGGTACATGCAAGCTACGTCTTGTCCGAGTAGATAGCTACACATTCGAAGCCTTTTACTGTTGGTGATTTCATCAAGGAATGCCTAATGAAAGCTGGAGAAATTGTTTGTCCTGGATTTGTGAAGGCTTTTCAATCAATTTCATTGATCTCGAAATACGGTTGTGGAAAGAGTTACTGATTTAGCCGCGAATTTAAGTGATCAGATCAAAGCAAAATCATCTAGTTTCGAAAGTTTCTCCATTGCCTGTGACGAGAGCACGGACATTAGTGGCAAAGCTCAATTAGCAGTATTTCTTCGTTCTTGTGACAAGAATTTTAACATTTTCGAGGAATTACTGGAACTAATACTGATGCCTGGTACTGCCACAGAAAAAGATTTACTTGTGTTTTTGGACTTCTGCAGAAATACAATCTACCTTTGGCAAAATTAAATTCTGGAGCTACAGATGGCGCTCCATCAATGACCAGGAAAAACAAGGGCTTCGTAGCATTACTAAGAAAAAACTTAGTGAAATTCACGGTTCAAACATTCATCATATTCATTGTATTATACATCAAGAAGTTCTATGCACGAAAGTAATAAATATGGAGAATGTTTTGTCATAGATAAAAAAAGTTATAAATTTTATAAGATCTCGAGGTTTAAATCAGCGTCAATTCACTGCTTTCTTAAGTGAGTTAGATAGTGAATATTCGGGCTTGTCCTACTATACCGAGGTACGTTGGTTATCTTGCTCCAAGATTCTCAAACAATTCTGGGATTTGAAAGAAGAAATATGTCAGTTTTTAAAAACGAAAAATCAAGACGTAAGTTTGTTTTATGATCCAATATAGATACAAGATTTATCTTTCTTGGTTGATATAACCAAACACTTAACTGATTTAAATTTATCGTTACAAGGAAAAGATCATATCATTATGAACATGTTTGACATAATTAAAGCATTCAAATGTCAACTAGTTCTTTGGGAAAAACAACTTAAAAATGAAGATTTGACGCACTTTCCGACGTGCAGCATGAACAAATCAAGTTTAGATGATACTTGTTCATATCAAAAATACGCAGAAAAAATTGCAAATTTAACAACTGAATTTGAAACGAGGTTTAATGATTTTAGTTCCCTCGAAGACAAATTTTTTTTGTTTTCTTCGATTTTCTCAATAAGTATTGACTCAGTACCCAGCCATATGCAAAAGGAGGTGATCGAGATTCAATGCAACTCAAATTTGAAAGCAAAATTCATTGAAGTGGGCATGCCTGAATTTTACAAATATTTACCAGCCAGGTTTGAAAATACTCGAAAATTCGCATATGAAATTATTTCCATGTTTGGTAGCACTTATCGGTGCGAACAGTTTTTTTTTAGTCATGAAAGGTAATAAGTCTCTTATTAGAAACCGTATTAATGATGCTCACCTTGGGTCAGCATTGAAAGTTATCACTGCAAACAAAATTTCTCCCGAAATAGGAAAGATAATAGCAGAGAAGAGATGTCAAGTATCAGGACGTAAACATTAAATTTTTCTTGTTCTTTTCTATATAAATATATGTATATGTTTATTATTGTATTATTCGAAATAAATCTACGTTTCTTTGAATATTGATTTTTTTTTGCGGCCCGCCTAAAGTTAAACCTTGTTTGTTTGGCCCAAGTGTACCTATGAGTTTGACATCCCTGATGTAGGTTCTCTTCCTTGGGAAAGGTGATGCCTTCCAGCATAACAGTGCAATGTGTCACTCTGCTAGGAATGTACATGAGTAGTTGGAAGAGCACTAGGAAGACTTTGCTGCCTTTCAAAGTCCCTAGATTCAAACCCAATGGAGAAACTATGCAACTACCTCAATCAAATATTCACTTCGTGCATCCTTTGCCATGCACCCTCAACATGGCTTCCTGTTCAAATCAGCACTTCCCAACACCTTATTGAATCTTTCCATGCCTCTCTAATCACTGTCCATAGTTTTTATTCTGGATTTTAATGAGTGGCCATATTAATGTGATTTGACTGTGTGTATACACATTCATATAAAACAGAATGAAAGATGACTATCTTGGTAATGTACGTCAAATTCCTATTACCTAATAATTCTTCAAATTCTCACAGGAAGGTTAAAAAAGTTCTGATGAAAAATTTTGAGACAATATTAATTGTAAGACAAAGTAGAAAAACTGTGGATCTTTGTATAACATAAAATTCAGTTGGTCTAATAAACAGTCAATTAATGAGAGATTTTCTTGAATTCATATGATATTATCTAAATTTTCTGCAAACAGCATCTTTTTCTTTTTCTGCAGATAAAAATATAAAGCTGTGTTCTCTTGCACATATATATATATATATATATATATTTTAAATCATAGTTTCCAAATACATGATTTTATTTTATTTATTTCTGTCAATGGAAAATTCATGTTTTCTGCAAATAAAAACAATTACAAGTTACAGTTCGCTAATTTTGCTTTCACATTATATTGTAAAAATATATTGGGTTCATAGGAACACAATTTTTCAATTCAGATCCTTCTGTATTTGTAGTGTTTACAACATGGTTTTGGTGTATAAAATTTCCAAATTAAATAATCTTCAAGCAGTACACAAATTTTGTGTTTTTCAGATTAATATTTTTTTTTCCCATTTGAAAACTGATTTTTTTAAAATTCCCCACTCCCAATCTAGATAGATCAGTACATAACTATATAACAGGAGTGATAATCAGTCAGGACAAAAGAGAGTATCATAGCCAGTTACCTAAAATGGGTATTAGATAAAATATGTTCTGAAGAGTATAACATGAAATTAAAAGTGATTGTTTCACAGTCAAGTAAAACATTATAGCAATGGTACATTCAGTGAAATTAAGTTCAAACAGACAATTTACTTCAGGGGAGAGATAATCTCATCTTTGGAAGTTTTACTTATTTATGTATTTAAAACTAACTTATTATTGATTGGGAAACTACATCTATACTGCTTTAATGGAAATGGGGCTCTATCATCTCTAAAATGAGCAAACCTTAATGTGTTGAAGTTAATATATGGTACTGATAGTGTGTTATTCTTCTAATATTAGATGTACAAGAGTCAGGGAGCCAGCAACCTGCATTGCCTGCAAGTAGCACTCGGCTTGCTTTACCAGCTCCTGTTTCTTCTACTACTAATACTCAGTTAGTACCTATAGCTTATACAAGTGGTAAGTACTACTAATTGTGTTTTGTGTTGCATTTATAAGTAATTTTATAACTAAAAAATAAATAAGTAATTGTATAGCATATCAATTTATAATTTAGTGTATAGTCAAAAATTATCTTGACAGCCTGAGAGGTCATGAATTATACTACTAATATCACAGCATGAATTGGAAGTGTGAAAGGAAACAAGAAATTTCATGATTTTTATTGAGGGAGAAAAAAAATGAAAAATGGGAGACAAATGGCTGAATGTGTTGAAATGATTGGATGCTGTTTGTAGTAAGAAACTTCTATCATGTTATTTATTCCCCATTCTATAGTAAAATGATATACTAGGAATAGAAAAATATCCTGGAGCTCTATATATTGCAGGCATAATCTGTTATATGTTGTCTGGAATGTGTGAAAAAGGGTTGTGAAACAAACTGCTTCGTATCAGCAGAAAATATTTATGCTGATTTCTAAACTGCCTGCAAATGTAAACAATTTGCTTCAAGCTCCAAACTTTATATTTTCATGGATGAGCAGCCACATAAACCAAATTTAATTAACCATTTTTGCCGTAAATTATTACCAAGCATTACTTACAATGATTTAAAGCTATGCAGCATTGGAGCAGTGAAACTTCCTACTCTATCTAACAGTCTGATGGGTTTGTTTGAATGCAGAGAACATCAAGTGCATGTTATTGACCAATATGTTGTGTCCAGAGGAAAGTTTAGCTGCAGGAGCATAACAGTTTAGGGTTATTCTCATAGTTCAGACTAAGCTCCTGGGCAGCTGAATGAAGCTTTCTATAAAGGTGCCTATTCTCACTTTTCAAAACAGTTTAGCATTGCCTGTGTGACAACAGTTTATTATAAACCTGTTACTCTTCCAGCACAACTGTGCTCTCGCCTCAAAGGTACATGCTTCATAAAGTTGGTTTGCTGATATGAATATTGATGAGTTGATTGGCCTGCTCAGAATAAATTCATGAAATGCTGCATTAGAACTCTGTCATTGTTCATAACTATTGATAGATTTTGACTCATACATTCCATTGTGATATGCTTCTAAACTGACTTGGAATTAGAAAGTATTGATTTTTCTCAAGTTGAAAATTCTGAGAGATTAATATAGCTGAAAGTTTTTTGCTACAAGGAAAAAAAATAAATCATCTATAGCACAGAGACAATGTATGCAAAATGTATGCAAAATGTTTGCTGAAGTTTACAACTCTGTATTTACTATTAAATAATTGCAAATAACACTGAGTTGCCAACTCTCTCAATTTAAGCGGGAGACTCCCGATTTTCGACCGCTCTCCCGCCAACCCGATTTACAATAAATTTCTCCCGACTTTTTCTTATTCTTAAAATTTCTCACGATCTTTATGCAACTTGGCTTTTTACTTTGTTATATGAATTAAAAAAAAAGTGCTTTTGGACGTCTGAAAGCAATTGAATTTTCTCTACATTATATCTAAAACAAAACCTTGCGAATCAGATAACTTCTGCTTTGTGAGTGAGAGCATATACGTATCCAGAAACGTCGTACTCCAGTTCTCCAACGGGCATCGAGTTCCACTGCATGTCAGCTGGCATATATTAGCCAATGACAACAAAGCAAGTTGTTATTTGTATGTTCTTTAGTTATTTCGTTCATTTTGTCCTGAGTTGTGTGAGTACATGTGCCTTAGGGAAATAGTTTTAGAAATTATCATCTTTTGTTATGTCTGCGAGAAAGGTGAAATACTCGTGTACGTTTCAAAAATCGTACACAGTTGACTTTCCTTCCATTATTTTCTCAAGGAAATGTAATAATTTGCGATGTGTACTGCCTGTCGTTGTGATTTTTCGATTTCGCATGGTGGAAGGGCGGATGTTCTCAAACATGTGCGTACACAAAAACACAAGGATAACATGAGTTGTTTTTAAAAAAACGGAAAATTAAATTTTTTTCCGGAAATGAAGGACCAAAAAGTTATTAATGCAGAATGTCTGTTCTCTGCCTTTTTACTGGAGCACAACCTGCCACTGAATGCATCGGATCACGCTGCAGCTTTATTTAGAAAAATGTTTCCCAATAGTGAAATTGCTAAGAAATACTCAAGTGCAAGAATCAAAACAGGTGCAATTGTTAAAGAAATGGGTTTGAAAAATAAATCTTCAGTTGTTGATTGCATTAAAACAGCTCTGTTCTGCCTCTGTACGGATGGAAGCAATAATACCGATTCAAAACTGTATCCATTTGTTGTTTCTTTTTTTAATCCAGAGTCTTCAGAAATTGAGTGCAGTTTACTTTTTGTTCCCACTTTAGAAGGACATTTGACAGGCTTTAATATAGCACAGCTAATTATTAAAACTTTAAAGAAAATGCAGGCCATCTGGATAATTGCTTGGCACTTGGTGCCGATAATGCACCAGTATTGGTAGGCTTGGAAGACTGATGTTGCAGGCATCTTAAAAAAGGAAAATTCAGATTTGCAGATTATGAGGTGCACCTGTCACCTCTTCAATTTAGCAGCTGAAAAAGGGGCAGCTTCTTTACCAATAAATGTGGATGAACACGTTGTTGATATTTATTATTATCTTGAAAGGAGTTCTAAAAGGAAGGAAAAATTGAAACAGTTCCAACAGCTGCGTAACAGCAGTTTACAATTAGAAAACTTGGATGAAGTTATAAAATCAGCTAGTTTTGACAACCAATGGAGTTTAATTGGAAAACTGAAAGGTGCTGATGGAATTTTAAAATATAGTGAACTGTCTAGAATTGTGTATGGCCTTAACAGTTCCCATAGTAATGCAGAGTGTGAGAGGATTCTCAGTGTTGTTGTGAAAACGAGGACTAAATTTAGATCTAATATTAGTGATAACACATTCGAAAAACTTTTATTAGCGAAAGCAGGCCTACGTGGCAATTGCTGTGAACAAAAATATGAAGTTTCTTTCTTAAAGAAAGCAAAATCTGCCACTGTTTATAACGTTTGTATGAAAACTGATTAAAGTGTCTTTTTTTTTTTTTTTTTTTTTCTTAAACGATGCAAGTAATAAAAATGTTTTTTATGTGTAAGGTATTTTTGTGTTGCTTGCATTTAAGAATTAGTTACTATTTAAAGTTAATTCATTATTAAAAACTATATTTTTATCATTTAAAAAAGTCTTTTTAACATCTCCTGATTTCTTAAAAAAATCTCCTGATTTTTGAGTGTCATATTTTGGCAAGTATGATAACAAATAGGCTTGCCTTTTGGTTTTATGAAAAATGTAGACCAAAAGTGTCATTTAATTAAAAATATATTAGATGTTTTTTCTTGTGTATTTATGTTAATATATAAGTTATTTCTCCCATCTTCTTAGCATGCCTTCGTAGTGTAGTGGTGAGCACACTCGGAGTCCCGGCGAGGGCATTCCTCGTTTTTCATATCTCCTGCTTTCAAAAAATACCCAATTTCTCTACAAATGCTTTAATGAAAAAGTAGAATTTTTCAAATTGGATTTGATAAAATATGTCATACTTTATGATTGTAATTGTAATCCTAAAATTATTATACTTGAGGGGAAAATATTTTTTTTTCTGTATTTAAAGGCAGTGGAGAATTAGCAGTAGTTCCTTCTACATCTAGCTCTTCTACATCGTCTTCCACATCAAGTTCCTCTACATCTCAAGACTTCTTTCCTACTTCATCTCAACAACCAGCTGTTGCATCTGGCAGCAATTCTTTCAATATGGCTTTGATTCCTACTTCTGAAGGTTTGGCTACTGTAAGACCTAAATGCCTAAGGTTAAAGCAAGTACCAGGACGACATAGGATGTTGCTTTTAGATAAAGGACTTCCACTAGTCTCTGACAATGGCTTACCCATGCCTGTGGGCTGTAAATGTGGAAGTTCTGGAGAATCCAGGTAACTATTATGCTAATTTGTTTGTTAAAATTATTTTTATTGCTGTAATGTGTTCTGTTAGCTGAACTATTTATATTTAATCTATTCATTATTTATATTTAATCTACATTACCTTCATTTTTTTAAAGAATGTAAACCTTTATTTTAGTGTGATTTAAAATTTTAGTTTATTTGTATTTATAGAGCATAATTTTTTTAATTTGTGTGCATGCTGAACTATATGTTCTCAGTTTTATGTTCTGCAATTCGCAGCCGAAAAAAATTTCTTACCCCATTGTGCATAATTTTTTCAAAACAGTTTTAATATAATTTATTTCATGCTCATAAAAGGCTCTTTTTGATCATTGCATTATGGAACTATTTAATATTGGCAATTAAACAATGAATTAAGCAGTATTTCGTTATACAATTTTTAAAATTTATAATGAATACTGAAGTGTTGAATTCCAGTGTGTATTCACAAACTGAATTCACCCAGTTTTTAGTATGTACATGACTATAATTTCTCTTAGAATTTATATAATGTAATCAGTTCTCTTCTGATTTGTCTTTTAATAGAAATTAAATGATAGAGTGCATACATCAGTTTATCTGACGGATTGTTAGAATTGATTGTAGATTATCAAATTATATATATACACACACACATATATACATTTACACGCAGTGAAAATTTTGTGTGGTGAAGTAGAACATGATGATGCAGCTGATGCATAAAGATGTAACAGATCAATGCTGTTCTTTATTTTTGCAATAACATTCTTCAAATAAACATCATAACTAAATTGGTGGAAGATGTACAGCCTTTGGTGCAAGATGTGCAGCCAAAATACATACATGTTTTTCACATATTTGTAACAGTATAATTAGATTAAGAAAGAAAGGTTACAGGCTGCATATTAGCAGGACAGAGGTAGATTCAAGAATGAGAATATTATGATATTGATGCTATATTAAAAATAATAAAAAAATGATTCTACTTTACCTTTATTGGTTAGTAAAGAGTTTTTGTTTGCAAATTTATGATTACTTTTGTGCAAATGATGTTAGTTTCCCTTTTGTTGGTATTTATTGATATTAAATGAAAATCAGGTGACAGAGATTAATGTTAAAATAAGATGCTTCAGATTTATTTAAACCACTTAAGCATATTGCTAGTTTTGGGATGAGATTTAAAATAACCAGATTAAAAATGAGACCTCAGAGACTTAGAAAGACTATAGCAAATTAAACTTAAAAATTGATCTTACTTGTATAAGTACAATGGAATCTTGATCCGTCATTTTTCACTGGGGTGGAGTGAGAAAAAAACAAGTGATGTGAGGGACTGAATAAACTGTGCAATTATTACTTATTACAAATAAGTAATATATTGTAAATAAATAAGTGATTACTACATACCAAAATATATATTACATTGAACATAAACACTTAACAGTTTAAAAAACTTAAAGAAAAAATTGCTTTTTAGCAGAAAAGATCATACATTTGTCATTTGCTTCTTGCTGAATTTACTCTCAACTGAAAAATGTGACTTTTCAAGATTTAAAATGCTCGTGATCCACATTGCTTCCACTTTGCATCGAAAAACATACTTTAATTTTTCACGAAGTTTTGCAAATCAGGGAAATCTGAGCTCAATTTGTTATTCATTTTTCCTTCTTTCATGTTCCATATGATGTGCAGATTCAAACTGAAAATTATGCTGAAAACCATGAAAATATAAGAATAAATAAACAACATTGGAAATTAACTTAATATAAATAAACAAATAAAACAAATGAAAACTAAATGCTGTTATTTTGCAATTTAAAATGGCAGGCTTTTAGAGAAGGAAATTTTAACCATGTTCTTTGTTTTAAATTTTTTCCCAAATCATCTGGCATGAAATACAAATGATCTAGGCTGAAAACATGATTTGCAAACAATTAATGTGGTTAAAGAGTAGCTTGAGGAATGATGAATGTGGGAATAAATAACACTTATTGTATAAAACTTCATTTGGAAATGATAAATCAAGGTTCTACCTTAAATTAATGAAAGTGGTATTTATGAAAGGTGGTTACAGACTTTGCCCTTGAATTAGTCATTCTAGTTTTGTACTTTGAACTACAAAATTTCGTAGGAAATTATATGAAACATTTTTTTTTTTTTTTTTTTTTTTTTTTTTTTTTTTTTTTTGTTTCAGCATTGGGAACAGATTAGGCATAATAGATGTGGATGGCTAACCAGATTGATATTTATCATGAGTCATGTCATAGTATTCATTGAATTATACATGCCATTCCATTATGCATGTTTGGGTAGGCATTCATTCCCATATATTTTCATCATTCTGTCATGAATGTTTGTTATCCTTTCTGCATTGAAAATTTTTATCATTTTACAGCCATAGAAGGATGCCTATGTATTTTAGTCCACTTAGGGTATGTTTGGTAGCAGTGACTTTTAGTACCAATGACAATCAGAAAGGGAATGATTTTTCTGATAAATATTTCGAGTTCTTGTTTTGATGTTTTCTATTTGTAATATTTGCTGAAAAAGAAGAAAATTCTGTAATGAAATTTTAGTATCTATTCTGTGTTCTAAACTGAAAAACTTTGAAGTAACTTAGTTTGAAGAATTAGTATATATGCTTATATTAGTGACATTGTAATAGTACATTGAGTGTCTGCATGCATCCATATTGCCAATAGTATTATGATAAATGTTTTTAAATGGCTGGAGTAATGTTGTAAAAGTATTTTTACAAAATCATGAATTTAAACAATCCATAATAGAAATCAGTATTTAAAAAAGGTTTTTACTTGCATATAATATCCAGAACGCTGTTATGTCACTCAAATATCACATGAGAATTAAGCACTGATGCAAGTAGTTCCTCTGATTTATTGTCTCAGATATTCATTTTTTAGGTGCTATGATATTATTATTTAATTGTATTTTTTAGGAAAAGATAATGTAATAAATTCATGAAATATTTTTAATACTGACTTGCGTAAGTTAATGTTGTTATTAACAATGCTGAAACTTGTCACATTGTGAATATTTAACAATGAATAATGAATTTATACTTATTTTTCTTATAATGATATGATGTGTAAATTAATCTTCATTTTGTTCCTGACAATGTGGATAAGTATATATATTAGTATATATTAGTATTTCCTTTTTATCAATAAAAACAGTAAATATGTAAAATTTTTGCTTCTGTTTTCTTACATATAGGTATCTACCATTCAGTAACAAAAGAATGATTGCTGTCAATGAAAGCATACTCTCACTTCTTTTGCAACTCCATTCAAAACTGTCAGAAAAACCAGATTCATATAGGATTAAGCCAAGAGAATCATTGTCGCAGGAATCCATCAATTTAAGAATTGGAGATGGTGTTACATATATAGAAAGATTAATTGATCACATTGCTGCTTCAGGTGAAAATAAAGTTTCTGTAATTCAGAACATTAAACAGAGACTGTGGCCTAAAAAAACTGATTCTTCTGCATCTCCATCTTCAGAATATATGTCAGAAAATTTGGATAAAGAAGTAAAGTAAGTATCTCATAAATAAAAATTTAACCTTTTCCCTCTGTCATTTTCTGTATTTATGAAAAGCCAAAATTTTGAATTTCTGTGGAAGTTGTGGTGTAGTTTTAAAATTGGGACATCTGATTTTACTGCATTTTTACAAATTATTGGTTTGTGGCTGAGCAATCCAATACAGCTATATATAGCAAGTTCTTAAAAGACCCTTTATCCAATTAATTTTACTTTTTAATCTCTATAATACATTATGATAATTCTCACAACATTTCAAGCTTTTTAAATTTTTTTCCTACTTTTTTTAAGCCAATAAAAAGAGATACAGGGCCGAAAAATATTCAGTGATTATATAAAATCTTAATTGAGTGCTGAATGAGATATTTTAATAAGGATTATTATATGAGATAATTGAATGAGATATTTATTTATTGGAATGTATGTTTGTAATTTTTATGTATTTAACAGATGTAGACACTTAATTCTCATAATTTTTTTATACTTCTTATTATTATATTAAACTTAGAGAGTTGAAAAAAAAATCTTTTTAAATATGTAAGCGAAATTACTTGTACATTTCTAATTTTAAATTGAAAGCTAGAAATAATTTGAAAATGGAATGTGAAATATTGTAATAGCTGAAAAGTTAGGCTTCTCATTCCAAGCATTTAGCTGAATTGTGAGCATGAAAAAAACTCCATTGAAGAAAAGAGGTATACCAATCATTTTGTCAAACCAATGATAAGAAAGGGAAAAAATATTATTTATTAGACAATAGTGTTTATAGTTTAAATGTAACTTTAAATACACATTGGGAGGTTAAATCTTATATCTCATTTTACTACAGTGCAAAAGACTGTTAGCAAAGAACTGAACTTTCAGTATGTTACAATGTGACAGTATATGTTTATTTTTTTTTTACATCTTTTGGGAGATCTAAAACATTGTACTAAAAATTGAAATGTTTGATTTTTATCATCTTTGTTAATGGGAAGGAAAGGTATACCTTTTCAAATGTTAACATTTCATATAAAATATAGGAACTGCAAAATAAAAATCAATATATGAAAAATGGTTCAAGATTATTATTTTGGATGTTATTGAAATGGTAATTTTCAGTTGTGTTGAATTAGGTTGCATATTCTTCCTTTAAATGTAGCATACATATTATTAATTTCAAGGGATGTTTACATTTCCAGGGTGTGGGTGTACCTCAGATTAGTAGACTTATTTTAGCAAAAGGCTGTTAGTAAAAATGCACTATGGTGCAGTTGAACTTGAAAAATTTTTACCTATAGCCATTATAAAAGCACAGCAAAACTGATAAAAATCTCAGTCTAATAATAATTTATAGAGAAGTAAGCATATAGACAATATATATTTATTATATTTTAAGAAATTCAAATTCCTAATGAAAAAAAAAATGAAAATTTGAAATGCCCTTTGAAGAAAAATAAAGTAAAATATTGTAAATTTTACATATTGGAATACACTATTTGAATCAAAATATCCTAGGATAGGAATGATATTCTAGCACATGTAGAAAAGGCAGACAAAGTATATATGCCCTGCTAGCCAATAAAATTGTTACACAAAGATTAAAAACAAGTAACAGATTATTTATTGTACTCCTGTAGTATAATTAGAGAAGGCTTGATTACATTTTCAGGTGATTTTGCGTATACAGCATGCAGAATTTTGTACAAAAGGCTGCCACTTTTGGTAGCAACAATGGCTGTAATGTGGTGAGGCATCAAGTCAAACTGAGACTGGATGACAGATATGAATACTTCATTCCACATGGTTTCAGTTCTTAAACCAGAGTTCATCAATCATAATGGCTAGTGAAGGCTGGCATGCCAATCTCTCAGTAACCCATTACCAAGTGTTCTCTATGGATAAGAGATCTGAAAAACATGTTGGTTAGAGCAACATTCAAAAACCCACTGTGTCATGGAAATTCAGGGCAGCACAGATAACATGCACTCATGCATTATCTTGTGGAAAGATGACATCATGCAGGCTCGAAGACAGGGCTTTAACATGTCAGAAATACTACTGCAGGTGTCTGAATTACCAACTTTTTAAAGAAGAGGTGACTGTTTCTGTACTTAATGACACCTCATATTATCATGCTAGGTGTTGGGCCTGTGTGATGATGATAAATGCAAGCTAGCAGTATGCAGATGTTGTACACAGTTGCCTTTCTTTTATCCAGTGTTGATGTTCATTGCACCATGGTAGGTGTGCCTGTCTCTGCGGCAGTGTCAAGGGAAGCCACAAAAATGGTTGTCCTGTTGACAGTATGTGGTGTGGCAAATGTTGTCACACTGTCTCTGTGGATACTTGTTGTCTTGCGCCCAAGCCAAGTTCCTTACTCAGAGACACGACATGGCTGTATGATCCTACAAGGCCAAGAGGACAACATGTTTGATTTCTTAGGCATTAATGCTCAGGGCTGCTGAGATCTTGTATGGCTGTCTTGGACCCATAGATTCCTTATTTGCTCTCACACAACAAATGCGAACCTGACCAACACAAGCTGCAGTGTTACAGAACGATAAACTGCAGTCTCGATAGGCCATGTTCCTGCTGCATTCGAATTTAGACACCTGTTGATAGGAGTTTCTCCTTTTGACGTGCTGCATAGCATGACCTTTACACAATATAGGTCAAATGGAATTTTCAAATGTGCAACTTGCTGTGCAAATGCTGTAAGATGTAGATCTCATTACTTATATCTGCTTTATGTACATGTGTTGGAATGCCAATCATTTGCATATACCAGCATGTAATGATTTTCATGCAAATTTGATGTCTGTTGCTTGCACCTTCATGGTGTAGCAATTTTAATGGCTGGCAATGTATAATATGATGAGAAAGGGAAACTGGGCAAAAAACTCACAAGAAAATAACAATAAGAACATAAAAGACTCACAAGAAAAGTACAAGTAATAAAAGATAATGTGCAGATAATGTGTGTATATCTATATATAACTTTATTCACTGAAAATATGAATCTTTGAATTTTTTCAATTCCTTTATTAATATATATATTTTTAAATTTTCCAAATATTATAAATAGTTTTGACTGTATTTTTAAATGCATTATTACTTCAAATTGTTCATATCATAATTGAGAAGAACAAATTTTTTTTGCTTTTACGTTTTCAAATTTATAGTGAAGATTGTAGTTATATTTGAATAAGAAATTTGGTTCAAAGAAATATTATTAAATTCATGGCTCGAATAAAAATTATTTAAAAAAAATAATTTTTAAAAATCTGCTGCTATATTTTTAAGTATTGTTATTTTTGTCCTAAATTCTTTATGTGTATTCTCTGAGATATGTTACACAAAACTCTGAATGGGGTTTTGTATGCTTCTGTAATTAAATGTAACTTTTTTTTTGGGGGGGGAGGGAGCTGTCTTGCTTAGTTTAAAAACAAGAAAATCCAGGTAGTTCTGAGTTGAAATATATATATATATTTAATCACTGGAAATGCACGTGTTAGTTCCCTGCTTAGTTTCATCAAAAATATAATAATTAACATGCACAAATTTGAAATCTGTATGTTAATTATAAAAAATGCTTCAGAATTTTTAAAACATCTGTGTCGACAAAAAAAAAGGGGGGGAAGGGGGAGGGGTGGGAGAGAGAGAATATAGAAAAAAAGATGAGTTAAATATTTTTAAATTGTAAAATTAATCAGTTTAACAACAGCAAATTTCTGCTTTCTGTATTTTATTTCTCATCAATAATCACTTCATTTCACTCACCTTTTTCAGCAGAAACAAATAAAATAATATGATATTCTATTAGGCTGTGGTGCTAACGAATGGCATTTAAAAGGCTTAATAGCTTTAACAGACCAATGTTTAAAGAGACTTATCTTTTTTCACAGGCTGCCGTCAAACTTAAAAATTTTAATAACTTTAGAATTTAAATAAGAGGAGAGAAACACTATTGTAAATCATGAAATATATGTGATGAAATTATGATATGATAATAATGATTAAAATTAGGTAAAACAGTTGTCTTGTTTTGGAATAGATTTTAAATAAAATTGTATTGATTTCAAGGGTGATGAGATACAGGTCCCTCTTTTTCAGTAGCCAAAGTTTGCTGTTTTATGAAATTTTAACCTCTAAATATGTTAAACCTCTTAAATATGACTGAAAGTACAGCTTTGAGATTTTTCTTATATAATTAGAAAACTGGCAGCTAAAATTCTAGTCAATAATAATAATAAAATTAGGCTGTTTAACAGCTTTTTGGGGCGAGCGTTTGTTTGGTACTTTATGTTTGTAGATTACTAATCTATTTAAAGTACAATATTTGCTTTATGTATGCTAATGTCTTGCTAATGTGAAGAACCATATGCAAAGACTTTATTTTTGTAAGAATGATCTGATTTACTTGATTTACTCTTTATGAGAATTTATTTGCTCTTTTTTAACATTTGATTTAATCAATTCAGGATTTTAAAAAAAAAATGCTGCTATCGTTTTTCAGTTAAACATTTGTAATTTTTCCATTGAAATCCAGTAACAAAAGCAATGTTGCTTTCAAGTCTAGTAAAATTCCTGTCTGAGAAAAGCTATAGTCACAGATAATATTAATTTTAAAATTTTATTCACATTTTAATATTAATTTGATGAATATACTTAGATGTGTAAAATTTTAAATTAACTGCCCTTATAATAGGTTTTTTTTTTTTTTTTTTTTTTTTTTTTTTAAAGTCTCATTTTATGTTTTATTGGAAAATTAAATTCAAATTTATTATAGGAGAAGGAGAGCTAAAGAAAGACAGCAAAAGCTAATGGCTGAGTTTGCTTCAAAGCAGAAAGCTTTTATGCAGAAAACATTAGAAACAGGTAATCTTTCATTAAACATTTTCCCATTTTATTTAAATGAAATAATAAGAATCTCACCTCCACAAGGATTTCATTGAAATTTGTAGATTACTAAATCTATTTAAAGTACAATATTTGCTTTATGTAAGTAGGTGTCTCTCTCTATATAACTTGTAAAGAAATACAAGTTAAAAAACCTTATAAAAATTAAGGAATTTCAAAATTTATTTGAAAAGGCTTAAAAAAGTAAAATCCTTCACTATCACTGTAAAGATTAAAAATTTAACTTTAACAAAGAATATAAAAGTTGAGATTGTTTCCTAGGAAATGTAAAAAATTTAGATGATGAAAACAGTCGGGGAATTTTTTGCCCATTCCTGGAATAATTTTAAGATTTTAAGTTATTTTATAATATTGATTAGCAAATTTACAGTTGGAATAGGGATTTTGTTCAGAAATGGGAAGTAAATGAAACACAATTCTCATGAATTGTTGGTGATTGTACAGAGGGATTTCAGTTTCCCTATTAAATGTGGTTTTTTTTTTTTTTTTTTTTTTTTTTTTTTTTTTTCTGTGGCATCAACGATTTTGATTGTTTAAGTATACTTTTTATTAATTTAGAATTTAATAAATTGCAAATTCCTATTTAATTAATTACAAATTCCAGTTTTTGATACTCATAATAGTACACATTTACTATGTAAATTTTAAACATTTCCTAGGACAGGGTTTCTTAAATTGTTGGGGGTCGTGGGACCTGCAGCAGGGGGTCACCAAAAATTTTAGCAGTTTTGATATTTCTTTATTAAAATATATTTCATTTATATAACTTTTAATAAAATATATTTTATTTATAACTTTTGTTAAAATATATTTTTACACAATGTATCTGGAAATAGATAAAGATAGACAATACAGACAAAGAAAAAAAGAAAACGTTTGGATGCATTCATTTTTCTTGCTTTGCACATGACACTGTTGTTTTGTCTGTTACTTATTTAAAATTTTCACATTATTGTACATCTTAAAATTAGAAATTAAAGTCAATGACCTAAAACTGCAATAGTATATTACAGTACAAGTGAAAAAATTGACAGTTTCACTCACACGTGTGTCAGATTTGAAACTCTGTGTAGTGTCTGTCAACAGTCTGCAGAAGATGATTTGTAAATTTGAAGAGGCTAGTTCATTTGATATAATATCTAGCAGGAGGAGGAAAGTAATGGCTTTGGCATCATTGGAAAATGTGGTGCTTCATTGTCAGTGAAAAATGTAGTTATAGCATTGCAAAAAGAAATGAGAAGTGGTGTGAGAAAGTGCATTGTAAGGTGAATTGCCTGATTGTTAGATATGCCTATCAAATGGCTTGTAAAATTTTACAAAATACAGTACAAAGTCTTTAATCTGGACTCGTCGGGACTTAGATTCTGGATTAGGGTTTTTCTGGATTATAGATCATCAGTTTAAATCTAGTAAGATGGCATGCAGAAATTATTAAATTAAAAATGTGAAACCGTAATTTATGAAATAAAGAGCAATTATGATCTATAGGGTATCAAAATTTACACACACACACACTAAAAAAAAAAAAAAAAAAAAAAAAAAAAAAAAAAAAAATTTCAGTGTAAGTTGCTTAAGTTGCTTTGTTTTATGTGCTAATACTTTCTCTTTAATTCTATAACCAGACATAATTTCTTGTTCAGTTACAAAGTTCCGCTCTTCGAGTCCTGTAATTGCTGTGCCAAGAATAATGACTAACTTGTCAATCGAAATTTTTTCGTTTTCACTAACCTCTCGGTCACTTTCTTCATGCCTTTATCCATTTTTTGCCACAATTCCAGTTTTTGTTTGATGGACATCAAAGCATGCTTTCGCTTTGTAGATCCTGTGGCAGCTCCAGAATCGGAAACTCTTTTTGACATAATCGAAAGTTCAAGCTTACTTTTTATAAAATTGCTCTAACAGTCTGCAAAATATAATAAGCCGGATCTAATTAGATAATTTTAGCCTAGCTTATACCGTCCATTATACATTAAAGGCACATGTGTAAACATATTATTTGCATGCTTAAACGCATATGTACATGCGTAAACATTATGCATGCGCAGAAAGTTTGTAGCTTTGAGGTCCAGATTATAGATCATTCCGGATTATGGATGTCCGAATTAAAGACTTTGTACTGTATCTTGGAGTGCTATCCTTTCAGTATTATCCACATTCAGGCATTGATTCCTTGCTGACCTGCCAATACAGCAATCTTTTGTCCTATGATCTCTTGCTTGAATGAAATAAGACAATGCATAGCCATGGAGCATTTTGTGGACAGATGAAGCTCATTTCCGTCTTCAAGGGGTGTATCAAATGCTAAGAATTGCAGAATGTGGGCAATAGGCAGTTCATTCCCACTGCACCAATTGCTTTGGAAAGATCATTTTATGGTGCAGGTTTATGGTAGCATTTATGATTGTCCTTATCTTTTTTGATTGCAAACTCAGCTAAATTGAAGACATGCATTACGCACCACATGCACAGCATCAGCATACATACACTGTGATCTGTTGTGGAACATGCTATTTTGCGATTTCAGATCATGGCAAATGGGGGGGGGGGTAGCATCTTGAACATTTTTTAAGCAAGTCAACCGCAGTGTAATTACTTTTTATACGATTTTTAGCTTAGAGACATTAAAAAAACTGATTTTTTTTGTTAAAAGTTTTACCTATATTTTTCTTTTGTATGACAAATCCCATTGCTTCCTATACATTCATATCACATTTCAGGTCATTCTTACTAGAGGTTCTTTTTTAGTCTTTTGATAGTGGAACTTTAATTATAATCACCCTGTTTATATATATATATTACATGTGTGTATGTGTATGTATGTATAAACACAGTAAATCCCATAAACTAAACCTCTAAACCAGCGGTTCTCAACCTTTTGACTAACACGTACCATCTAAACAAAAATTGAAAACCTTTAGTACCACCTCTACAAAGTTCTACTACTACCATCACTCTTGAACAAAGCTCAGATCGTGTAAATTTACAAGTGTTAGAAAAAAAAGTCAACCAGGTTGTTGGGATTTTAATTTTTGAATTTAATAGATAAAAATATCTTGCTTCTTTGCTTGCCACCTATTTTTCTCTTGCGTACCACTGGTTGAGAACCCTGCTCTAAACCTCCCCCCTCCAACCAAAAAAAAAAAAAAAAAAAAGGCAAGCTAAATTTAACAGGTATTATTACAAATGTTGAGATTAAAATTGTAGGCAACTATGTGAAATGATTAGTGAAACATAAATGAATTTTTGATAAATTCAAAAATATGTATAATTTTTGCTTCGCTCATGAAATTGTTTAAAATGGGTATATATTCATGTGTGTACTTCACATTCATAATTTGAATAATTTAAAATTATGTCAGATTTGTACTGTATGGAAGTTTCCCAGATTTTTTTAATGGGATTGCAATCTACCCGTGTGCGTAGTTTCAGGGAAAATGCAGTCACCGTGTTATTTGTGTTAAGTATTTAGTTTTAGTGTATGAATATTAAAAAAAACTACTTTTATTCAAGTGTTGGTATTTATCAACATTTTCTATACTTTTCTCGTTTGATTTATAAACCTCATTAAAGGATGATTTAAATAAATGTATATAAATTTTTCAAGTTTCGGAAAATTGGGGAAGGGGGAACATCTAGCAAAGGCATGCTTAAAGCAAAATAAGTTACCACTGGTACACACAGATATGTATGGCAGCCATATCCAGTTCATGCAGACAGTTTTGTATTTTTGGCCGAGCATTATTGATATACATATGTCGATGATGAAACTGCCATAAGACGCACAGCCATTATTTAATAATCATAAGTGTACTGTGATGTATTTTATCCATTGCTCTTTTTCTTGACTACTTTGATAAAAAAAAAAAAGACTAGTAAACTTATTTTTAAAAAGTTAACATTTCATTATTTTACCTTCCTTATCACTTATAGGTTTTCTGTAAAATCTTGGATTTTTTTTTAAATTTAATTTTTTTATTTATTCAGTAATTTGCTTCATTTTAATTGAATTGAGAATATGTTTTTCTTTGCTTTACTTTGAAGGATGTTAATGATTGTTGTGTATATATATATACTGTATACAGTATATATATTGTATACAGTGTCTGTTTTTCTTAGAAACATTTTGGATGTGTTTTCCTCTGTTTCTCTTTGCCTGTCTCTGTGTATTATTGCTATTGTTGAAGCAATGCAACATATGCCACAAAATGCCCATTTTATACTTTTCATTAGATTTTATTCATTATTATGAATATGTTACCTATTTATTATTATGAATAAATAAATTAATTAATAAATTGTTTTACAGAGTGTAGAGAAAGGTGTGGAATTAGTATTGGTGTATGTTCCATGTTCCATATGATTTGAAACACTCATATAAACCTCAGACTGGAAGAGAAACAGTGTAAAATTTAAAGTTGGACCAAAAAAAAAAAAAAAAAAAAAAGAAAGAAAAAGAAAAGTTTAAGTTTGGTATGGATTTTGAATAAAAGTATTGAACAGAAAGAGATTTTGAAGAAAATCAGGCACTGACCCCAAAATATACTTTTTAGCATACTTAACAAAGAAGTTAGTGAAGAAAAACGATCCATGTCTGATTGGCCTTCTAATAAATTTCATTTAAAAATGTTTTTTCCCCACAAAGTTATGTTTCTCCTCTTATGAAAGTGTGTATTACTATAAACAATTTAAAGAGTAAGCATGCATTGTTTTTGGGTATAGCAAATTTAAAAAAAAAAAAAAAAAAATGCCTAATTCAGTGAAAATTTGTGAGGCTTTAAAAATTAAAAATTTTAATTTTATTACATATATATATGTGTAATCTCGCTATGTAAGTTGTTCATTACATGTTTGTGGTAGTATTCTCTGGGTTAATTTCTTTTCTCTTGTAAAATTAACTCGATTATAAATTTCTCAGATTTTTTAATTTCTCCTCCACATTTAGATTCTAAAGAATCCTTATTTGAAGATAGTTTAATTAATGAAGATAAGGAATATGAGTGTGTTATCTGTGGGCAGATGACAGCATCAGAAGAAGAAAGGCCTGTTGGAATGGTTGTTTTGTTGCAAGCTACAAGTGGTTAGTTCTTTTTATGTGCCATTTTCAGCCTCTTTCTTTAATGCAGAAAGCTATTTTTCTTTATTGTTATCGTTTAGGAAAAATCAGCATAGCACTTGAAGCCAGTTAAACTTTTAATGTGTACAGTAAACATATTTATGATTATGTATGTTAAACTCATAAAATTTGTATCTGTTCCATAAGTAGCAAGTATATAGCATTTTTCATATGTTTCTAAGTTGTATTTATGTTGTCTTATGTGTATAATTAAATACTTACTAAATGAGTTAAAGCTCCGCAAATACTGCTGAATACTAGTAGTTCAGTTTGAAATGCATTCAGTTCTAGGTGAATAGGCTGGCTGCATGGTTGGTTTTTGTTGTTTTCCCCATGCGTAATGTGAATATGAGCCAGAGTCCTCCATGGTATCATCCTTCCTATTAGGCAGATAGTCTGCATGGCTTTGTCATATTTAAATAATTTTACCTATCGAAAATAATTTAAAAAGGTATTTAAGTTATATACAATTAATAATTGTATAATCTTTCTCAAATATCTACTTATATATGTAATAATTTGCAGGTGTTTAGTCTGATTTATCTTAATCTTACATGTAGTTATCCTGATGTGTAGAATTTAACTCATTAATATATTAAATTGGCACCTTCCTTCCTCAAGATGTAATTTAGCATCTTTGTCTTGAAAATTATAAAATTTTTATGATAAATTTATGTAGGTTCATAAAAATGATTTAATATAGTGTAGGATTATTCAACTCTTTAAATTACACTGTTTTTGTACATACAAGGGAAACAAAAAATTTCTTGCTGTTCAGTATCATCAAAAACAGGCAGACATAAAGCACATAGTGGTATTCAAAGTAATTGTCATCAGCATATCTTACATTTGCCAACATTCCTGCAGCTGTGTAATGCTCTGCAATAAAACTTGGGCATTTTGGCTGCAAAGAAGTTAGTGATTATGTGTAACACGTCTGCCTCATTTTTTAATGTATTTCACATGAAGGAGGTTGTCCAGTGATAATTTGTGGGCACTCGGTTAAGAAAGCACAGCATCTCCCAATCAAACTGCTGGTTAGAATCTCTGGTCATCTTTGCCATGTGTTATGCCATATTGTTATGGACAGCACACCTTTGCAATAAACCAGACTGGTTCCTTCTGTTGCAGTGCATGTTGCACCTATTGTCACTGCTGCAAGTACAGGTCTTCAGTGACGGTATGGCCAGGTGGTAGTAGCATATAATGCACTACTTAGCATTTAATCCACTAGACACAGAGTATGATCTTGCATGGATGCAGAGATAGTCTGGAGGTGTAAGGCACAAGGTCACATGGTGTTTTGTTGTGATCCTGTCAAATCTCAAGCAATTTCTGGTACGTTTGGGAGGATAATACTGGAGCCCCCTTTTTATTCTGCGTGAGCACATAACCGAATATGTGTGTGTTGTGGGGCTGTGATGGCAAAGACAAATAGGCTGTCACTAATAATTCCTTCTTAGCTGCTGACAGTGTATGGGATACATACTTGCTCAATTTGTGCACTTCTCTTATGGGATACAAGTGAAGTCTGATTATTTTTTGGAAACTTGGAAGCTTTAGGCAAGTTCACCACACATTTCCCTTGTGTCCTCCTCTGTAGCTGCTGTGGATATCATTCATTACAAGGTTCATCATAAAGACTTGACTTGAACCTCTCAAATTGGTGTCTGGTGGTGTATTTCTTCATGGTATTCTCTCCAAATGCTTGACATGTTCAATGATTTGATGTGGCTGCAGACAGGGCACCTGAAACAAACAACCACAAACAAGTTGCCTTAATACTTCAGTTTCTCTTTGATAGTGGATGAGCTCTGAATACTGTATGTGCATAACATGCTTGTATTAGTGCAAATGTGGTTAAATTAACTCTCTCTCTCTCTCTTTTTTTTCCCCTGGTTCACAAGTAATTTCTTTACTCTTCAGCGAATTGAATGTCAAAAATAGCAAGAATTTTTATTGGTTACCTTGTATTTTGTTATATAAATGTCTTTGCTAATTTGGATATGATGGTCATAACAATGGCATTTTCAAATGGCTCTCATTTCAGTCTGTCAGAAGAGAAGGTTTGTGTTATCACAATCTGATTATGTAAGGGAGTACTGTTGAACATCTTACATTGTAGCATTACGTATCTAAAGTGAAGCATGGAAATAAAGGCATGGACACTGCAGTCTAGTTATGTTACTGATTTTAATAGTGTTATATGTATACAGTTTTATAGTATTATAGGTAATGCAGTTTTAACAGTGTAGCTGAAAATTCCAGTTTTCATGGTATGAAAGAAGTTAATGTGAATCCTCTAAATGCAAGCAAAACATTCCTTAAGGATTTAAAATATGACATTAATTTTATAGTTACTTCTAAAAAAGGGGGCAGTGCCAAAAAATAAGTTGCATATTTGTGTTCAGGAGATAAAATTTAGAAAGAAAAACTTAATTTTATTTCCTTATTTCAGTTATGTCAAGTCTTCAAGATACAAGCAAAACATTCTTTATTAGTTTTAAAATATGACAGGAATTTTGCTGCAGCTCTAAAACAGAGCCATTTTTAGAAAATAAATTGCATGGTCATGTTCAGAAGATGAAATTTAGTAAAAGAAAGTGTATTTCCTTTCAAAATATCAACTAAGCATTGCTTATGGTTTTTAAAATGTGACATGAATTTTCCTGTAACTTCTGAGCAAGAGCTCCTGTTAGAAAATAAAGTGCATATTTGTATTTAGGATATGGAATTTAATACAGAAAAGTTTATTTCATCTTCGTAATAGAAAAAAATTAAAAAATTTGTAGAACATTGTTATTATATCATAAAATGAATATTTTTGGTGATTTATTTAAGCTGAATATATTATGTTGAAGTATATGTGATTTATATGTGATGAAAATACTTTATGCTAATTAATTATATTTAATAAATTAATTTTTAAGTCATTTTTATTTTTTTATGTATGTGTTAAAATTTCCCCCCTTGTTTTTGGGTTTGATAAATAGTGATTGGACATTACCACCAGAACCCTGTTCGTAAGCTACCCTGTGGAGATGATGAAAGATTGGATCTTCAGAAGGGGAAAACTCTGGCTGCAATAGTTGAAAACAAAATTGATCTGCTTGCAAGACATTTTGATAATGTAAGCTACCGGGTATCTTTTCTTCCAAATGTTTTATCTAAAAAAAAGTTTATGAATAGCTGCAAAATTAATATAAATGCATGTTAATGCATGTTACTTAAACAATAGAAAATACATTATGTGTTTTTGATTCCTTTTCTTGAAATAAGTTAATAATAAGGACTAAAAAGTTTGATTTTACCATGTGTTTGAAGAAGAAAATTATAGGGCTATAAATATTTTCTGAATACATAAGTATTTATCGATGTCTGTGCATATGGACAGAATAAAGAACTTTTTTCCAAATCAGATTATAAAATGGATTCAAAATGGATTTTTTTTTCTGTATGTAATTATGTATCTTGCATAACTTAAAAATGATTAGCCATAGAATGTTGAAACTTTTTATATGGGCCTGCTGTAACATCTATCTGTGCACCTCCCTTTTTTATTGCAATTGGCAATACCAAAAGTATATATATATATATATTCACCTTCTTTAACTGGCTTAAAATTCCTTACCTGGCCTTTGTTTTTGCAATCATTGGTCATAGGCATATGCATCCAATTATAGAAGTGTTTCAAATGACAAAATTATTCATGTTTTGGAAATTTCAAATTTAAAAAAAAAATTTATTTTGGACAAGTAATGAAATCTGTCTTTTAATGCTGTTTCCTAGTTCCTACATTTTATACTTATTATAATAAAATAAAAATGCAAGAAGTTTGACTCCCATATGACAAAAATGGCAGTTTTTGATGTCGAAGTATCGGTTAATTAAGTTAGAATAACTTGAGGAAATAAGTTTAATTGAAGTGCAGCCGAAAATGTGTATAATTTAATAGCCCGTATAAGGAAATTGTGTGGTGTCCACATCAGATTTTTCTTCATTGGGTTAATCTGCTGTCTATTTAGTTTTTTATTTTTATGTTGTGAGCCAGTTTATAGTCTTGGATATAAAGTCAAAAACATCTATAGAAAAATTGCAAGCTTATTTAATTGAAGTTTGTTTAATAAAGGAAGTATAGGATGAATTAAGTTTATTTTGGCCAATTTAGATGGTTTCACGTATCATTGTGGTAGTCTTAATAAGTTATTTTATTTCTCAAAACAATAATTTAAGTCTTTTTGTTTTTTTATTATGGTTTGGTTTATGTCAGTTGAAGAGGTGTCTATTGTGTTTTATAGAAGTGTTTTAAGGTGATGTTGGCATACACTACATTAATTGAACAAAATTGTAATGAAGCAGTGGTTTTCCTCAATTCACATTTGAATCAAATCTTTGGAGTTTTTTAAGTCATATTTGTGCATGAGAGCATTTTCTGGAAATATAAATAAAAGGACGTTTTAGTAAAGTATTGAGAAGTAATTCAGCTGCTTAGTTACCAGCAGTTGATTGTTTATAACTGAGTTAAATACAGACTAATATTTCTTGACCGACATTCATAATAAAGTACATCATTGATAAATTATTAATTATTTGTTATGTATTATAAATTTAGTTAAAGATATGTTTAGCTTTATATTTTGAAATTATAATATGCAATATTTACAAATAAATCGCTTTTTCTATTTTTTTAAAATTCTCATTACAGATTATTTGTGTATATTTTAAATTTTATCATCAATTTTCAATATCTATTTATTTATATCATATGTTTTGACATTTTTATGTGCAACCTTAAGCATTCCCCCCTATGGAACTAATTTTTAATATTAAAAGTTTTGTATCTTTGAAAACTTTTTGCAAAAATATACCTATTGGTCTGTGAGAGATTATGCCCTTTTTGATATTGATAATGAATGTGTTAATGAATAAAAAACATGTATTCTAAATCTCATTTTATCTAATTCTAAATCTCATTTTATCTTGTATTGACTTTTATTTATTTATTTTTATTGCAGCAAAACTGGCCATTGGCATTAAATATTGGATGGGAAGGTGGAGTCCATGTTCAATCATGTGGTCATTATTTACACATTGACTGCCATAAATCTTATATACAGTCTCTTAAGGTACAATAATTTTTGTGTCATTGTTAAATTTATGTAAATATGATGTTATACATTTATATAACTTTGAAATTTATTTTAATGAGAAATTTATTAAAACTGTATGTTACACAATAATTTACCAAGATTTACCTTTCTCAAAAAAAGGAGCGGGGAGGGGACTGAAATATGTGTGCCACAATATATTTGAAGTGCCTGAAAGACAGGCAATATTCTTTTTAACTGTCATTTGTACTTTCATATAAGAGCTATTACATATGTATGAGTTTTAAAATGTTTTGGACTTGCATTATGGTATAAATAATTTTTTAATGAATTTTATGTTTGGATGTATTATGTACCTAGCAATATGCAAATTTAGAGTAACGAAATATATTCCCATTTCTCAAGTCTTGATATTTAAAAAAATTATCTGTATTATTCATATTATATGTTTTTAATAGTATTTCATAGCCATTTATGTATATATTAATAGAAAAATAATTGAGAAATTGATGATGCATTGAATTCCATGAGTATTGAATCATGTAGTAAAACATTGCAAAAGTAAATATCATGCCAAAACTCTAATTTGTGTGTCATATGTTTAGTTTAATTTATTGGGCTATAAATCAAAAGGCATAGATCGTGAGAAAGATTTGCATGATTAAAATTAGTTTGTTGATGAGATAGGGTGAATCTGAGTATGATACTGTATTTGAAAGGATTTTGATATTTTTATATATTAGCAAATTTGCAAAATGGGAATAATTTAATTCATAAGGGCTAATAAACTAATTAAAGCTGTTTTAAGTGCCTTTCATGAACATTTAGAATAGCTATAATTTCACATAGATTTGAAAAATCAATATTATGTTTAAAAGGTAGGGTATTTTATTCTGTTCCTTGTTAAGATCTTGGTTTATTTTCATGTGATGAAAGTGTTGGTTATTAACTCTGAACTGACTTGCAAGAACT
This sequence comes from Stegodyphus dumicola, assembly GCF_044657685.1. Taxonomy (NCBI): domain Eukaryota; kingdom Metazoa; phylum Arthropoda; class Arachnida; order Araneae; family Eresidae; genus Stegodyphus; species Stegodyphus dumicola. The sequence continues at coordinate 137,703,714 of NC_140777.1, forward strand.
GCTAAAATTTATTAACCTTAATTTGTATTAAAGTCTGGTTGCTGAGAATATAAAAGTAGCTGTTTGATTTCATTATCACGTTGCATGGGCTATATCAATACTGGTGCATTATCTGCCTAGAACCATTACAAAGCATTATATGTAATAATAACCAGTTCTATTGTCCTGTTAAAATTTCAAATTACACCAGATCTAGATTTGAAACTGTAAGGGAAGTACTGCATGATCCACATCAATGCAGAAATGCATTAGTAATTCAAATTTCTGTTGCACATTGACAAAGTTGACAAAGTTGACATATGAAGTGACACAAAGACAAAGTTGAGATATGAAGTGAATTCCTATATCTGGTCTTTTTTTGAAAAACTCTCAGAGCTTGCAAAGTGATGATCATGTTTTAGATACTTCGTGTTTTAGTCTTTTTTTGAAAAACTCTCAGAGCTTGCAAAGTGATGATCATGTTTTAGATACTTCGTGTTTTACAGATGATGATCATAAGTTATATAGATAATGCAGTTTCCTTAAGGTACTGTAGGTAATTTTAATTTTGCTTTAAATTTTTGCTGCTGAAAAGCATATGGGGCAAATACTATAAACAAGAAATTATTATTGCTAAAATTGTTCATTTTTCAGTTAGGAAACTGTTCATCTTATCATATGAATATGAAGTTATGGATTTTTTTTTTCCTGCCAGTTTAGACTAGTACACTATAACTGAAACTGAAATTTATGAGCAGACATATCTTGCAGAATTTATTTTAAAATTCAAACTAAGCCAAGTTAAATTCTAAATGGATAAGATATTTTCTTTATAGCATGTTCCAATATAAAATTTTACTTAATGAAATATTTTCATTAATAAATTGAAATATAAAATTTTGAAATTATATATTTGTGTGTAGTATTTAGCAGAAAAGTAGTACTTTCTGTTTACTACATCCCCACTGAATTATGATCTTATTAATGATTCTGGTGAGAAATATTTATTTATATATCCTTCTGTCTAATGCTGCATCTAATGCAGCAACAAAGCATCTAATGCTGCCTATTTTTTTTGGTGGGGTGTGTGTGTGTGTTATTTTTCTCTTTCTATAAAAGATATGCACACTTCTCAGAAGTAATTACAGCAGTCAGTAGTTGTGTTTAACATGCTGACTACTGACACACATAAGGGTAAATTCCATAAGCGGGCCACATTATTATTAAATATAATTGTTCATGTATATGCTAATGTATGTGCATATGTTAGAAATTCCTTTATATGCATCATCTTCATGTAAATTTTGGGTTCTGATCAGTGCACTTAGTCATATTTCTCTTGAAGTATATGTATATATAACATTTGTATTAGATCATTACAAATCTCAAAATTAACTATATTTTTAATTTATAATTGAAGTTTGAAAAAATATAATTGCAGGTTATTATGTCTAGGTTATTGTCTACATCAATTTTATATACTTTTGAACAATACTTTGTGCTTTCCAGAACATTGCTACACATATTCATATATGAGGCATGTTTTTAAAGTAAGCACTATTTGGAAATGGAAAAGAAACAAGAATTTTCATAAAATTTTAGTTTTATATGAAAGCTTATACCCCAGTTTATTTCTCTACATAATTTCCACCAATGTTAAGGCACTCATCATATTGTACAACCAGTTTTTGAATCCCCTTTTCTTAGAAGGCTTCATTTGAGACTCGCTGCAACATGGTTGTTTTGCCCTCATTGTCAGAGTGTTGAAGACTGTCCAGATCCTTCTTCAAATGTAGGAACAGGTGATAGTCACCGGGTGCCACGACTGATGGTGAAGCAATTAAAGTGACAGTCGAATTCCAATTTAAAACATAGAATAGTAGTCAAAGACTATACAATTAAATATAAATCTCAGCTGGCTGAGAACTTCAAACTGCCATATAAAATTTAAATGTGCACTGCGGGTGTTCAGGGCTCAGATGTGCTTAGTGCCTGTCTTCGCAATGCAGTGTTTACTGTGGTGACCTTCTCTATTTCTGCAACCATATTAAAGCAAAAAGTGAGAATCCAGTTGTTTAAGAAAAATCATAATGAACTTCTGCCATCAAAAATAGCTGTGGGTTTCATTGAGGCTTGCATCATTTCTATGACAAGAAATGATGCATCGTTCTTTCCGGAACATCTATGCATCATTCTTTCCAGAGTCTTCTTTCGGTGGCGGTGGAGCCTGCGATCTTTGGAAGTAGGTGCAGACTAAATACTGCCTTTGTCTTGTGACATGATTCATAATTTGTTTGGGCATCACTTATAGGGTTTACTTGATCTAGTAAAAGTTAAGTACTCCAAATCCCTAACTAACGTAAAGCAAATTATCCTTATGACCTAAAGTAACTACAGAGTCTAGCAAAGGTTTAAAATAAACCTTTTTATTTAAACATGAACTTGATCATAAATGCACTTTCTTTCTCTTAAAGCCAGCCGCAGCTTGTGGTGATGCAACTTAAGTAGCAGTCAGATTCTAATTTAAAATGTACAATAGTAGTCAAAGTCTACGGAATTGAATTTAAATCTAACCTGGCTCAAAACTAATTGTCATTACAAATTCAAATGACGTCAATGATGACTTACAATCTAAAAATTTCATCTTAAATACTATCTAACTGATTTGCATTCTGGTGAAGAAACAGAAAGGAGACTTTAAAGTGAAGGCTGAAATTATAAATATCTGGTTAGTTTCAAATAATAGCCTTACAAGGTGACCCACCAATGGTACGTGTGGCAACAAATGTGAATGCAGCTGTGATCCATTATTGCTGTGACTGTTGTAAATGATTTTTTTCAAACCAGTTTCTAACCTGCATTTCTAACACTTTACAATCTAAGATACATGAGATTGCATTATAGATATATAACTTAACATTTAGAATACTTATCATATAATATACCAATTTCAGGCTAACTTCACAAAACACTATTGAACAATGCATTGAAGGTGCTATTAATATTACTTACTCTATTGAATGAAGGAATTATGGTAATAGAATTGAACAAGGTAGTAATTATAATACAGTTGAAATGTAAACTGAATTCCATTGTAACAATGAGCAGCAAAATGAAACGAGGGTTATTACATAGAAGCAGGGTGTATATAAGTGCAATTACAATTGAACACACACACACATAAAAAAAGAAACAACATGTATGCAGGTGCTGCTGGAGGAGATTGTTAAACTACTAATAATACTTTGTGTAATGAGGCTCATTGTTGTGCTTCTGCTTTGCAGAATGTCTTTACACAGTCTTACAAATCATAGAGACTTATGATGTTCTGTGAAAAACAGTGTGCCTAGCTACTTGGTTAATGTCTGATAGAGCAAGATGCCAAGTGCTAGGTTGCCCTGTTGTGCCCACTTACAGCTGAGTTTTTGTTGCGCAATACATAATAAGTTTTCTCAGCTTTACTCTGGCTGTGTTGTTCTTAATTAAATTTTCTGCCTATTGGAACCAAAATCGTTCACTTGGTTTCTTTTGATGAAAATGAGCAGTGTTGGGACAAGGGAAGAGATGGTGATCCGGGTCGCCCACTTCTCCACAGCCACAGATATCTGTTTCACTTAGGTGGAAGTGATGTAGACAAGATTCAAAAGGGCCATGGCCTGTGAAGAAGTGAGTTAATTCACAGTATTGACTTAGAGTGCTTCCCCCACTTTTGGAAAAAATTCATATGTTCGCCTGCCCATTATTGCTGTTCCCACATCTGCTGCCACTGTGCAATGACCTGTTGGTGTGTGACTCTTTTTAAGTTGGAAGATTGAAAATTTCACTGGATGTTCAAGCAGAGCCACATCATTTGCTTCCAACTTCACTGCCCTGTCTGCTTCATGATTGCCTTGGATCCCAACGTGTGCCAGCAGCCAACGAAGACTGAGACGGACTGCTTGTGGCTGCTGAAGTAGCAGACGGCGAATTTTCTGTAATTGTGGACACTGACTTTTATGTCCTCTTATAGCCTCCAAGCTGGAGGCACACTAAGAATGGCCGTTTTCCTGTCTGAATTATTTCTCACATGTACTAAGGTTGCCTTTAGTGCCGCTAATTCAGCGTGATACACTGAGTTGGATTCGTTCAGTCGTCTTCTCCACTTATACAAGATCACTCCATCCTCTATAGCACAGAAGGCACTTCCTGAATCTATTGTGGTCTTGGATCCATCTGTGTACAGTGAGAGTGCCACCCTTCGTGGAGCCAAGTAATTAAGAAAGATGTTAGCATTCAGATCTATGTCTGCAGAGTGATCTAATAACTCCCTGTGTTTTTCATAATCCCTAGCAAAGTAGGTTTTTTTGCCAAAGTGTACCATCCTCTTCAAGGCAGTGCACTCTCGAAATGAATGACTCTCTTTCTGTAATTAGGTCTAGTGGCAGGAGTCCTGCAAGAACCTAGAATGCCATGGTTGGCGTAGTTTCATATCCCTTGCAGATCAACAGAAGCTGCATTTTCTGCATGTTTAGAAGTGCCTTTATCATACTTGTAGTGACCTTTTTGCCCCATACTGCGACTCTATACATGATAATCCTCTCAGTAATAATTTTGTACCATGCTTTCAGAATTTGGAGTGGTGTACCCCAGTGTACTCCCCCATCGTTGTACGGAGCATGGAGTTTGTTAATCGTGCACAACTTTGCTTCAACTCCTGGAGTTGAGGCACATATGAAAGATTGTTAGTGAGTGTGAAACCTAAATACTTTAAAGATGAAACACAGTTTAATAGAATTAAATTGAGCTTGACTGTGGGGTTTCTTTGTGGGATACCCTTACGCCCTATGAAAAGTAGTTTGGTCTTCATCTGAGATATTTCCAGTTTATGCTCTTTGGCCCACTCCATGAAGTAATTAATTGTATTTTGATCTCTGCTCTCTATGTCTGTTCTTCCTGTCACCACTAGCAGAAAGTCATCTGCAGATGCTTGGAGCTTGACTTGATACTGTAAATGTTCAAAGGTTGTATTTAGGAATCACAATTCTCTCAGCTGATGTGTTATCACATGTGTTGCACTTAACTCACTCGCAACAGCTCCCTCTGGTACGAGGGACATTTTGGTGAGCTAGCCTGGTGATCTGTTTCATAATCTGTTCCCTCAGAGTTGTTTGAATGCTTGCAGTTTATGCAGCTCTGTTACTGTAATTTGCTTTCCTTTGAACGGTGCCCTTTAATGCACTTTGAACAAGCGGAAGTTGTCTGGCAATTCCTGCTCAAATGTCCAAATTCGTGACAATTGTAATAGCGAATCATCCTAAAGTATTCCCTGAAAGGGCACGAGTGGAAGCTTAAGAAGACTCTCTTATGCTTTAAGGTATTGTCATCTTGTTCTGCTGCAATGTTAATAAGCCAATCACAATTCTCATCCACTTGAGGTCGTGAGCTTTTCGGAAAGATCACTTCCTTTGTCTGGTCAGTTAGAAAGTTTCTAAACTCTGCAGTAACTCTGCTGTTGTCTCCGGAGGTAAACCAGATGCAATGCTAGAACGTCGCAGTGGGACGAGGCTTACATACTTCTAGGTAATTAGCTAGCGATTCAGATACTTTGGTGGCTCTTTTAAGTATTTCAATGTGCTCTTCCTCTTTGCAATGGAAGATCAGTTCTTTTGATCTTGTAGGGCATATCTGGATAATTTTTATCCCCTGTTTTTGCAGTTTCAACTTAGAAGCTAGCTGGGTGTGCTATTGGCATTCTTCCTCTTAACTAGCAGAACGTGTTCTGAAGAGCACTTTTTTGCAATAGACCATATTGACTTTTTTCTCTTTTTATGGGACACTGGGATGAAGTCACCTCCCTTTTGTTCTAAATCTGCTTCCTCAGGACTGGGTCGTTGAGCCTCAATCTCGCTTCCGTTCTAACCGTCTTGAGCTTTACTTAGTAGAAGTGTTCTGAGCTGATTCTCCAGTAAACTAATTTGACCTTCCTGATGTGTTAAGAGAATCCTTTGTTGAGAGGCAATATTAAGAATGTTCTAGTTAGAAATGCCCTCGAAGTCTGCCGTTTTTAGCCTGGATTTATCTCTGCACTCCTTCAGATGTGTCTGCACGTGCAGCATGAGAGAACTGAATTCCATAGATTACAATTCATTTACAGAGTAGACAGTGCAAATAACAGACTCACTAGTGCCTAAATTGAGTGCATCATTATGAACACTTGATTTCAATTAAAAACAAACAGCATATCATACAAACATTATATGAGCATATCGTAGGACCAGTACTGAAGCTAATTAGCCAAAATGAAAAGTACTTATAACAAACACTTAATTAGAGTACACATGCAATCACTAACTCTTAATGAATATTGTCAAGCATACAGCTTAACCTTAGACTATTACTAAGTAGGCATTTGAATATTGTATACCTATTACAGGCACTTGCACATTTATTACAGATTATTGAATTGCACAGTCTCTTCCGAGCATTTGATTAAATTAATTAAATAACATTAAAAGATAAGTACTTTACTGAGTGTTAATTAGCCAAAATGAAGTTTGTTCTCTTATTGCAAACAATTAAAAATTTACATACACAGGTATAAGCTCCTAATGAGAATTAACAATAGTTTTATATAGGACTGTTATTGAGTGCTAAACCTATAGTATATATATCGGTATGGTTATACTGATATTTGTATGCATATTGGTATATACATATGCAAATGAGGTATGTATGCTAATTCTGTATGTATATGCAAATAGATAAATGCATGTTATATGTACATGTGGATAAATGCATACACATGTATGTATGTGTAAGTACCATGTATGTATGATATCTGTGGATGTATAAAATAATAGCAAGGAAAAGACTGAGCAGTGTTGATGTGTAATAGCTAGATATGGTAGATCACAGATTCATATTGAAGATGAAGCATTGTGATTGCATAGTATGCTAATATGTTGACTTGGTAATATCTAAGAAACTTGGCAGTTGAGGCAGTTTTAATTCCATTTTTATTTCCACTTGACATTTATGGTTGCAATCACTTAACACCCTAGTCGTGCCTGTTCACAGAATATTTATATTTTTGGTACTATGACGATAGCAAGCAAGCACAACGGAATTATATCCAAGCAGTGCAGAAGTTCAGGCTAAAGTGTGTAGTTATGCAAAATGGAAGCACACAAAGAGAAAGGTTTTGATTTGAGTTAAAAGTTTCAGTTCCCAATTGTTGCATCATCAGCACTGTGCAGGCCATGCTAAATGGAAGGATTTGGAAATGATGCAATCCAGAGAAGTTATTACGATTTTAAAAATGGAGAGGAAGAAATAAAGGGTTACTGTTAGTTTAAATTATAATTTTGATTTACCTATTTTATATCTTACATATCTTTTATTGTACATATATATATATTTGAAAATCACAGATTTAAATTCAAATATTATATTAATTTATAATTTTTTCGCATTGAGCATAGAAGTTTTTTTCAAAGAGATGAAATGTGATGATATTCCAATTATTGATGATTTTATGGAAAGAGATTAATTCCCCATGTAAAGTCAGGATCTTTCTATGACATCAGCAATAATTACTCTTATATATTTGCTATCTATTTTTGTTTTATTTTTAATATTTGTGTTTTATTAATTAAATTTAATGCATTTTCTACACTTTACTTTCTTTAGTTTTACAGCATTTACTTGGATTTAACTTTTAAAAAAATCTCTCATTAAATTAGCATTTACTCTTCATTTCCTAGGCGATAATCAAAATGAATATCAATAACATATGAGCCAGTTTCACCCAGAACGTCCTTAACAAAGGCTCACCAGTGGCAGAGGTATAAAAGCCACTGAACACGGGTAGTTCAGTCCAGGACTTGAGTCCCGGAAAATGGGCTGGCTGCATGGGTGTTTTCATGGTTTTTCCCATGTGTAACATGGATATGAGCCAGTTGCCCTTAAAATATCCTCCACAAAGCATCCCTCCCTTTCTGTCTCGTGCCTAATGATGGAGCATGTAACAAATAAATAATAATATATTTGTTAACGATGTTATTTGCTCATATAGGCAAGCAGCACTAGCATATTTTTGCATAATCATACTATCTAATTTTATCTATGTTACCAAATTTATTTTATTTCATATTTTACTGGGAAACTGAATTACTTTTCAGCATAAGTTTGTTTTCCCCCCTAAATTTAGAATGAAATTGTCGTCACTGTGGTGAGGTGGTGAAGTAATAAAAAGAAATACTATTTTAAGAACATTTGTAATCTAAGTATTCCTCACATTTCTGTGCATAATGAAAATACGAGCTGAATTCCTGTAGAAGTGACTTACGTAACAGCATCTATATTTTAACAGGATACTTATCTGTTTATGAAAGTTCCAGTCTTAATAGTTTATGTCAATGAAAGTCAGAATATTTGGATTATGACCAAGGCATAGAGGGCTGGCTGTCTGCCCAAGGGAGAAGGGGCTTCATGAAGGATTTTTTAAGGGAAATTGGTTGGTATTCATGTTACACATGACACCACATGCAGTCAGCTAGTTCACCAAAATGTGAACCGAAGCTAGCTCTCAGTGTTCATTGATTTTACCGCTCGACTCCTGGTGGGTTTATACAGTACAAAGTCCGTAATCCAGACTTGTTGAGACTTCGGCAATTCCAGATTAGGGTTTTTTCCACATTATAGATCATCAATTTAAATCTGGTATAAGATGACATGCAGAAATTATACAATTAAAAATATGAAACCGTAATTTATGAAATAAAGAGCAATTATGATCTAAAGGGTATCAAAATTTACAAAAAAAAAAAAAAAAAAAAAAAAAAAAGCTTAATATTTATTTGTTTACTTTATTGAAACATTTCTTTCAATGTAAGTTGTTTAAGTTGCTTCGTTTTGTGTGCTAATCGCGCATGTGTAAACATTAAACGTGCATGTGTAAAGCATACCAAAAAACATTTTTGTGGCTTTGAGGTCTGCATTATAGATTGTTCCGGATAATGGACGTCTGAATTGCAGACTTTGTACTGTATAAATAAAAAAAACTAGTTAATAAATCCACTTTAAATTTTATTTAGTTAATTTCACCAGTTTTTCAGTGTCATCAAAAATGTATTTTTTCTGTATATTTCCCCTTTTTATTCTAATTTTTGTATTTAATATTGCTGCCTGAAACGTGCAAAATGCGATACAAAACAATGAAAATATAATCAATAAAATATTTTGTATACTAAAGGAGAATATTTTAAAAAGTATACTCTAAAGAAGAAAAAAGCTTTTATCACAAAAATGCAGAAAAAACAATGAACAGTAATGCAGTTGAAAGATTAAATACTTACTATACAATGGGGGCAGGATGGGTAAAAAAAAAAGTATAAGAATATTAATGAAAAAAGTAAACGAAGCCAATATCACAAAAATACAAGGGGATTTGGTTAATATAAATATAAGCTGTTATACGATATTTGTAACAAAATTAATGCAAATTACCGATTTATGCAAGAAACGGATGGTTAAACATCATTTTCGAGTATAAATTAAAATTGTTAATCAATACATGTAGTTCTAAATTCAGTTTGAAAAGAAACAAAAACTGATTAGACTATATACTGATTTTAGGCATACCTAGGAAGTATTTGCAGCTAAGGCATATTTTCATTATAACACAGAGGAAAATTACTCCACCATTCGACAATTGCTTAAGCTATGAAATTTCAGCATTGTATGTGTTCCCCTAGTTTAGGGAAAAGAGACAGCAGAAAAGAGAAAAATTCCTTTGTATTCCCTAGTCTCTTATCTGAAAATTAACAAAGGCGACTCGTAAAGGAAAGGTTTCAAAACAGTAATAATTTTGCATTTTTTCTGCTTAATATTCCTTTGAACTTTTTATTCATGTGTAGTTTCCCTTTAGAATGGCAGCTAAAAGGGGGTGAAAGTGCATTCGGATTACCTGTCTTTTTAAATGAAACTTTTCCAGACTTTCTAGTCTTTTAAAAGTTAATGCATGAAGAAAAATAACTTTTGAATGTCAAAAGTGTAAATCATATATATATATATATATATATAATCAACCTCATGTGTGCTATGTGCATATTTGGGTTGTCACATACTTTTTGGCAACTCTGTGGATTGCCTCAAAAATACCTTTTGGCAACACTGCAGCTTGCCTCATAAGTACTTTTTTGCGATATGGTGCATTGCCTCATTACTAATTTTTGTGACTTTTCAGAAGGAGATATGTCAAAAAAGAAAGTGCCTAGTTTGCATTTAGATTGTCATTATTTAAATTTTATAATCCAAGTTTTTTTTTTATGATATTCTTTTCCATTTTCGACAGGCTTTATTGTTACTTGATTTTCACTTGCAAAATAATGTGTGTATAGTAAGTATATTTACTACCAAATATTGTACTCAAAGTGTTATCCCAGTTGGTAATCTTATATTTTTTTTTCTTGCTAGAATCAAAGCCAGTTATCATCACGCTTGCAAAATTTAGCTGTTGATCGAGGGGAATATTCTTGCCCCTTATGCCGTCAACTGGCGAATTCTGTTATACCTATAATTCCCAATTTTGGAAGAACAGCAGCACTTGTTAATTGCCCTGGGAGGACACTTAGTAATCTTGCATCAGATCTGAGTAAACTGGTGCCATCTCATCTATCAGAGGTAAGCCTTCATTCTGACACTTCTGTGTGTTTAGTTTCTTTAGTTTTTAAAAAATTCTTTTTAATTTTTTATATTTTCCTGTTAATAGATTATATTAAAATTACTGTCTTGTTGAAGGACCTTTTTATTTGTTTCATTTTGGTTCCTAAAATGGATATTTTGTTCCCATATATTATCATTTACAAAATCTTGCATATTAAAATAATCTGCAATTTCCATAGCAAAGTATTATATTTAGGTTATATGAATTAGTATTAGATTAAATTTCCAATGCAATTATTTTAGTTATTTCTTGAAAATGAAGCTTAATATACTCATAGCAGCATTATCATTTATTCTCAGTTTAATGAGGGTATTTTATTATCAGATTTAATAATTTTGCATTTTTTCTGCTTAATATTCCTTTGAACTTTTTATTCATGTGTAGTAAAGCACATTATGTATCTTAGTCAGAACATCATCATTTATTCTCAGTTTAATGAGGGTGTTTTATTATCAGTTTTAATAATTTTGCATTTTTTTCTGCTTAATATTCCTTTAAACTTTTTATTTGTGTGTAGTAAAGCACATTATGTATCTTAGTCAGCTAGTAATCTAACTCTGTCAGATAATTTTCTTATTTTGCTAAAAAATAGCACACATCTCTTCATGTTTTCTTATTAAATCTAACGGAGAACTTTAATTCCATACTTTAATAAAATGAGTTGTTTTTGCAAAAAGTACTTATAAAATGTATTTTTCAGTTTGTTGCATCTGCCCCTTTTTTTAAATGAAAATATATTGTTTGAGATTTCTTTCAACATAGTTTATTATCTCTGATGTTTCTTAGTCTTCTTATTGTAAAATTAGGTTATTGGCTGTGGAGTCAAAAATAGTCAGAATTCATTTTAACATGCAGATCAAGGCATAGCATTTAGATGATTCTGTGAAATATGGAACAAAATAATTACAAGGTAACCAAAAATGTTTTTGCTGTTTTGGGCAATCAGAAAGAAAAAGTCACAAAACAAATAATAATCACCTCTAATCCTCAAAGTAATCACCATCAGCATCCAGCGCCTTTTGTCAATGAGTGGCTAGCTGTGCGATGCCATTGCAGTAAAACTCAAGAGTCTTGGGTGCAAAGAAGTCTTTGGTCAGTTGTTGAAGGATTTCCCACAAAGATGGTTGTCCAGGGAAGGGAAAAGATAATAAGTCTGTTGGGTAGAGGTCTCGGGAGTATGATGGATGGTGTAGTGTCTCTCAGCCCAGTCGCTGGATGGTGTCCCTGGCCTCCTGCGCCACATGCGGCCTCATATTGTCATGGAGGAGGAGTGCACCCTTATGATTGACCATTGCTGGCTCTCTATGCATCAGTGCCTGATGCGCATGTTCCAACTGCTGCGAGTACAGGCCTGCTGTAATGGTTAGGCCCACTGTCAGGAGCTCATAGGCCACTACTAAGTGACTAGTCCGCCAGATACAGACCATGATCTTGCGTGGATGGGGAGAAGGTTTTGCAGTGTGAGGCACAGGGTCCTAACCAATGTATGGAACACCTGGGTGTGTCTTACTGGATCCACTTGTCATTGCTGGTGAGTACTTGATCAAATCTGGATGTATTGCAATGCCAAGTAAGCAATGACAAACAGGCAGCGACATGCTGTTGCTGTTTGCATCGGACAGTGAGTGGGATACCCACTTTCTCAGCTTGTATGCCTTTCCTATGAGGTGCAAATGGAGTCTAATCCTTTCATTAGATACCTGGAAGTATGCAGTAAGTTCACCATGTTTGGTTACTGTCACTCTCTATGAGTGCTCTCAGGGCCTCATCATCCAGCACTTGTGGCCGACCGCTGCATGGTGCATCACTAAGAGAGATACCCCATGGCCTGAACTTCTGGAACTATTGCCTGGCGGTTCATTCGTTAATGGCATCATCCCTAAAGGCCTGGGAAATTCAGCAGCTTGATTCTGCTGCTGACAGGCCCACTTTAAAATCATACAGAAAACAGCTCTGAGCAAGTGCCTTTGATACGTCCATTTCAGTCAGTCGCTGTGTGAGTTATGTTTGAAGTACCGATGCAACACGCTTTTATACTCTTGGTCAGTGTCCGGACTCCCATCCTAACCACTTCATTGCCAGGTCTGGTGACTATTTTTATGTTTGGATTCACTCTTCCAATGTCATATCAGAAACGACAAGAACTTTTTTGGTTACCTTGTGTAAAATTGTGTTTAGTTTTTTGCATTTTTGATAATGCCTTTAATGTATGTTTTTAAATTTTTAATTTGTATACTCTGAATGTCTCACAAATGACACAAAATGTTATTTGGTTGCATATCTGCTTTCATAGTAATAGATGAGACTATTTTTTTTTTTGTCATACAATTTCCCAGTCAACAACAATCAAAAACAAACTGTCTCATTTTCTTGTTGATATAAAAAATGCAGTTTTATGAAGCATGTCATGCTCTGACAGATTCATGATATTGCTATCAAGTTTCAGAATAATTGAGCTTGTATGGTTAATATAAAATCTCCACCCTCTAAATTTCATTGATATTTTGGTTGGTTTTCCAATGATCATTTCTAGTGTTTTAACTTGAATTAGTGCAGGTGATAACTGAAACACAAATGAATTCTAATAATATCATCATCATCAGTTATTTATTTAAAAAGATTTATAAAAATAAATTGAATAACATTCTTCTAACAAAGTTTACATTTATAATATTTACTTAAACCACAGTTATGCTTCTCTGTGGTTAGAAATTGCATTACTTTGAATGCATGCTTTTACAGAGCAGTATTTCCATGTACAAAAATACTTCGTACATACTTACATGAAAATAAAAATTAATGTTTTCATCCTTCTAATTAATCAATATTCATATGTATTTTTCTTTCAAACTGGTAATAGAAAAATTATTTGAATCTGAAATGCCTGGTGACATTCAGAAGTTCACTAAAATTTCGTACTGATATGCCCAATTCATTTTACTAATTGCTGATTACGACTTTGCCTTATGTAATTTATTTCTTATTACAATTAACTAATTCCATTGATCTTTGTCAGCAAATTAGGAATCTTTTTAAATTACCATTTATAATCTTGAGTAGAGCATGTATGTTATTTTTGATATTTTTTTCTGTGGATGTGTGTGGAAAAGTCATGTGAGATATTTTTTTTTATTATTTTTTATGTATTGTAGAAAATTATCAGCATGCATTTCCATCAGCTAAAATTTGCCTGAACTAGTTAAAGCACCCATATAGGTCTTTGAAACATTTTTGTGTTATTTTGTATCTCTAATATTACTTGACAATTTTTTCCACGCATGTTTCTCCAAGACTCTCAAGAATTCTTCCCCTAGTTCCTAAACCTTTCTGTAGGGGTTTACTTGCTTAAATGCTGATCATTGCAGAAATACTCTCGCAATTGTGGTCCCAGTTATTTCTATGAAAGAAACACCCTTAATCAAGCTGAAGGCATGGTCCATAAGTTGCAATGGACATTGGAAAGGTATAGACACCAATTGGAAAAGATTTATTCTAATCTGCAAGACAAGTTTTCTTCTTTCTTTGTTAATAACATTAATGATATTTGTCCCCAGTCTTTTTTTAAGGGAAAGGTAAGCTAATTTGCGTGAAGCTAATATAGGAAATGCTAGTGCTTTGTTCTGGTCATCAAGCATGCATAACATTTTATTACTTGTTTTTATTGATTCCAGGATTTACTTTACTATCCTAGTTCTTTACCATATTTCAAATAGTGTTAAAAGAAGAAATATTGCTATCTAATATATATACATACACACACACAAATATATTAATATATATGAGGGCAAATGGGAAACTAACCTCCGTTTCACTATAAATAAAAAACCCACAGATTCAACATATTTTTTATTTACATCTGAAAGGTACAGCTCTTCTCTATTTTTCAACATAGTCACAATGTACACTGTGCAAAAAAAGGGGGGCAGTTCTATATCTCTCGTTCTACTGGGCTGATTGACGAAATTCAACTTGCGTTTTTCATGTCTTGAAAGCGCAAGTTAGGATATGTTTTAGATTTATATATAGAGCATTGTTCTAATATAGGTGTGTTTACACAAAATCAGACTTTTCTGAAATGACATGCAAATTTTTCCCATATTTCCAGTCTATGACTCAAATTAGGGCAAGTTGTCAAGTTATGTAAAAATTGCTCGATTAGTTTTCAAAAAATTAGCTCTCAAAATGTTAGCTCCTCAATGTTAATTGCATTTGATGTATATTTGTTAATATCTCTTTTTTTTTATTAAACTTGCTTCATTCTTTCTTCCAGAATTTGAAATATAGGCTTAATCCAAATATAATTCCCACATTTTTTACAATTTATTTTAAAAATTTGTATTTTTAAATATTTTTTATAAATTTTTCAAAAGAAATTTTTTACATCATCTTAAAGTAGATGTATTTTTAGGCACACCTTCAAAAAATTAGAGTTTTTTATTCAAAATTTCCTAAGATATATGTGAATTTATATATTGACATATTTTGAAATTTGGCATGTTTGTTACAAGCGATAATAACACCAAATATGCTATACACACTTTGTTAAATTTGTTTGAAAGTATGAATGATGACCCTTTTTTCTGCTCATGTGCAATGAAAAAAAAGGAAAGGAAAATAGGCTGCTTTAAATTAAGAAGTTTGCTGAGTAAATTATTCTTGGCATAACATGAAAAAAATGCACCAAGATACATTTTTGAGTTTCTCCGTAAATTTTGCACCATATTTTACAAAATTTAATATTTAGGCCTAATTTGAGTTGTAGAATCAAAATATGGAAACAAATTGGCATGTAATTTTAGAAAAAGGCCAGATTTTGTGGCGAAATACCTATATTAGAATGATGGTATGCATATATATATATAGATATAGATATAGACAAATCTAAGATATATCCTACGGCGCACTTTCGAGACAGGAAAAATGCAATTTGAATTTCGTCAATCAGCTCAGTAGAACGGGAGATATAGAACTGTCTCCCCCCTTTTTTTTTCTCAGTGGGCATTCAAGCACTTATCATACCTTTTTGCCAACTTACCACTCCCTTTTGCATAAAACTCAGCCACCTGCGACTTCTACCAACTTGTTGCGGTTTGAAGTTCTTCATCGTCAGCGAAGTGCTGTGTGCTGAGATACTTCATTGCAGAGAAAAGATTATATTCAGAAGAAGCCAAGTGCTGTGTGTGTGGAGGGGTGTTGAAACATGTCCCATTTGAAAGGAATAAAAGATCTTGTGTTCACTGAGCACTTTGAGCGCGAGTGTTATGATGCAAGAACACAACCCCAGATGTCAGCAGGCCGCTGTGTTTGTTCTGGATGGCTCTTTACAGTTTTCTCAATGTGTTACAGTACACTTCAGAATTGATTGCTAATCATGTTGAATGAATTCAACAAGCAATATTCCATTAGCATCCCAAAACACGGGGAGCATCACCTTCCTTGATGACAAAGTTTGACGGGCTTTCCTGAACTAGGTCGTAGAACTGGTATGACCTATGCCATTGACTGCTGTTTTGTCTCAGCATTCACATGCACTACCTAAGTCTTGTCAGCAGTCATTTCTTTGGGCAAAAAGTCATTAATCTGTTCAGAAACTTTTCCACTTATCAATAAAAAATGTCTAAGGCAGCTCCATTCGAATGGTTTGTGAATCTTCGTGAGAATTTTCAGTACCCATTGAGCACAGAACTTTTGGTAATTCTAATTTTTAGATTTCTCAAAACAATCTGAGAAATGTTAGGAAATTGTTGTGAAAGTTCCAAGATTGTGAATCGATGGATCTGACAGGTCATCAATTTGTTTGATGAGATCATCACTAACTTCAAATGGCCACCTACTCCTTGATTCATCATGAGTTATTCTTCTTTCTTTGAAAAATCTCATCCACTGATGCATTACACCTTCACTCATAATGTTTGTTCCATATATGGCACATAATTCACGATCAGTGTCTACCACTGATAGTTTTTTTGCCCAAAGAAATCGTATTACTCCTCTGACTTCGCATTTGTCAGGATTTTCAATAGCAGTGCACATTTCATGATGCTATAACCAGCACACGCGCAGCTGTGCGACACTCTCATTAAGATAGCAGGAAGCTTCCTGGATTACAGTTTGCTTTATAAATCACTTATTGCATGGTGCCTCCTACTACTAGTGCCACATCACAACGGAGGTTAGTTTTCAATTGCCGTCTTTATATTAAAAGAGATTTTTTATTTCGTATTGATTAATAGTATGGCATTTCTTATTAGCAGTTCATAGGAGATGGGAAGTCATTTAAACGGGAAAATAATTTCTGTACCTTTAGATTAAATGTCTCTTATGTATGCACTTTTTTGCATATATGTGTAATTTATATGTGTAAGGCTGCTATTACTGAAATAATTTTTTTTAGAATAATTGGGCAGATGGTTTATATATACCAGATGGTATTTTCATTGTTTAAACTAGATGTTAATAGAGTTACATAAAGTAAAGAAATTTTCAAGTTAACCTTCAGTGTTAGTTGGATTTGAAAGTCATTTGAATAATTATAGTAATATGCTATGCTTTTTCATAAATATAAATAATGAGCTTTTAGTATTAACCCTCTAAATAAATAAGTGTAAGACTCCCGTAATTTCCACGGGATGTGAAACCCGTCTCATAATAAGGGTTGCGTGAAAATAACATGCAAAAGTTTATTTCTCTTATTTTCAATATGGATCCCGCTTTTTCTCAGTGTAGGCTGAGAATATTGTAATATTCATGTTTCATTTTGCACCTAGATGGGACTAAGGTTTATATCAGGGTTTCTCAACCGGTGGTACGCAAGAGAAAAATAGGTGGTACGCAAAGAGGCAAAATATTTTTAACTATTAAATTCAAAAATTAAAACCCCAATATTCTGATTGAATTTTTTCTCTAACACTTGTAAATTTATGTGATCGTAGCTTTATTCAAGAGTGGTGGTGATAGTAGTACTTTGTAGTGGTGGTACTAAAGGTTTTAAATTTTTGTTTAGATGGTATGCATTAGTCAAAAGGTTGAGAACCGCTGGTGTATGTCATTTTGAGGGAGTACTATTATTTCTTCACAGCTGAACACCATCAATGCTGTTGCTTCTCTCATTGTGGAATGATAAGAAAATAGCAAATATGCTTAGTTCTTTTTGTGAAGCATTATCTGTATCAGTTTATTCAGGGATGATAAAAAAAACAAAAGCCAAAAGTGATTTATGATTATAACTTTACAATGGGTGGTGTCGACAGATGCGATTAGGAGATGTCATACTACCCTTGTACCCAAAAACAACTTCGTAAATATTATAAGAAAATATTCTTCCATGTATTGGATTAAGCAATATGGAATTTGTATATAATATACAGAAAAAGAACAAACATGAAAAAATCTCTTCTTGATTTCAAGCTAGCTATGATTGAGGAAATATTTGACAAATACTCTTCTGCTATATGCTCGTCAATACAGTCTCGTGATGATAGTTATGGATTTTATTCACCTTGCAGAGAGGCATTTTGCAAGCCACATACCACCAAATTCCAAAAAAAGGAACCTAGAAAGCAGTGTGTTGCTCCAAAAAAGACAACAATGGGGGAAAAATATGTAAAGAGACTCGCATTTGGTGTGAAGAATGCAAAGTTGAATTAGAGCCATGTTTCAGAGTTTACCCCACTAAAAATAATTTGTATAATAACAAGTGATATTATATAATATTATTAGCTGTACAAATTAGTTAGCATGCATCAAAATAAAAAAGATCCTGTATATTTTTATTTTTTTATTCCGTGCACGCTAAAATTGCGTGAGCCGTATTTTGTGTTTTTTAAAAATTAAAAAACTATTAAAATTCCTGCATTATACTATTGTTTATAAAGATGTGAATAGTAATATAGGAAGATGGGGGGAACAACCGCCCTGTATTTAAGGACCAGAATGTATCAAAACTGAGCAATATGCGGAGGGTTAAGTCTTCTGTATGAATCTTTTTTTTATTTTAACTCTAAAAATTATGAAGAAATCCAACCTTTTTTATGCTGCATTACAACTGTGAAAATTTAGTATAAATTCAAAAAAATATTTTGTAGCATTAGTCACATTCTTTTTTTGAATTTTAGTGTATATGATCAACTTATAATTTTTAGTTTTGTAAACTGGAGGAAAGAAATATTTGTGTTAATGAGAAAGGGATTCCCTTCGTCAAGGATAAAATATTGAGAACTTGACAAGCCTAGAACATTAAAATAGTTTTTGCACAGCAGAGTTACAATTGCTTTATAAATGATGAAACATCTGCAAGATGCTCACCTATGGTTTTTGACAGTTTTTGTTTTCTGTATTAATGGTCAACTTAGAGATGCTTAGTACCCCTGTTTATATCCTAGCAAATGTCAGTCAGTTTTGAACGTAGTTATCATAAATGGTAGCTATAAGAGGATCATGACAGCCCCAAAATATAGTGTTACTTAAATGTAAGCTACAGTGTGTTTTATTAAAAATAACTTAGACATATAAATAGTACTATCGGCTGAAAATTTTTAAAATGATCTTATTTATTATTATCTTTTCAATGCCATATCTGAGTTCCCCCATATGAATATATTAAAGAAAAATCTTTGGTATACTCTAATATATAGAAGTGTCTCCTATATGTTGAGTACACATTCTTTCATTACAACTTCTTGCTGAAGATAGAAATCATATTCTCAGATTTCAAAGGCAATATTATTTTGATACATTTTAAAATCAGATTTGTTTTTGTGTTTCAACCTATTTAATTATTATATATATGTTGTGAAGGGGTTTGAGTGATGTAAATGATATTTATAAAATTTAATTCACAGGAAGTGTTTTGTTTTCTAAAAAATTATATATTTGGTATTATAGTAAGCCTGGTAATAATGTAAAAGACTGTCGAATATATACTTATTGTTTTAATTTTTCATACAAAGCATGATAAATCTAATCATTTCTTTTCTTCAAAAGTGACAGAATTTGTTTTTAAAAGTGTAAAATTAATGAGATAATATTCACTGTTATATGTACCAATGATAAGTGGGAAAATTGGAAGTTACAGAAAAGCATTTTTTAAGCACTTTCATTTCATGCTCTTAAAATATGTCATTGTTGTTGGAAATAAGAATGAACAGTTCATTTAAATGATTTTTTTATTAAGAAATCATGATTAAAAGCTTGAGTAGAAGTTTGACACAAAAATAAAATAATATGAGGGAAGCAGACTTGTCAGTATTCTGGTGATGAGATGCTGGCTGCAGAGTGGGTAATTTAGAACCTAGGTGAGATTTGAAATGTAGGCATAGTTTTTATATGCTGATGACTAGGACCATTAAGTGATTTGTTGGCTATACAGAACAATGCATGGAAATATTAGGCCCATTTTCTGCTACACAAAACCATGCCTGAAAATACAAGGTCCATTTAGTGTTTAGTTTCTGACTACAGAAAACTATGCATGAAAATTTTTCTAGAAATCGGATGCGTTCAACTTGAATAAATGTGTACGATAAATATATACTTTCTTTAATCGTCATTCATAATATTTTCTTATTAGAAGCACATTTAAAAAAATGTTTGATGTTTCAGAATTTAAAGCTCTAGCATTTTCTTGGATCACTTTTCATAAGTTTGTAAAATTTATAAAATTATGTTCATGTAATTTCCCTTAAATTCATAAAATGGCATTTGGATAATACCATAATACATATTTACAGGATTAGCTTTGAATCATTATTTTATTTATTTAATTTTTTTTTTTTTTTTTTTCTAAATAAACTTGTAAGCTTAAACCTTATCTGATTTGGATATTCTTTTTGTGTGCATTGTATGTGTATGTGTGAATTATAATGATTTGATACCTTCTTCTTATTTGATAACTTTTTTATACTAGTTTTAAGATTGAAATGATTATCATAATTTTTTTTTAATTTCTGGGATCATAATGTTGCTTTTGTTGGCTGGAAATTCAATATATGGTACAAATAATTATAGTAAATAATGTTTAATTATAGTAAATAATGTATAGATAATTTCTTTTCAGTTTTCTTTCCTTAGTTGTTTGAAAATTCATATAACAGCTGAATTTTTGCATCCCATATTCAGAATTATTTCTTATTATTTGTAATATCATACATTTTTAAAGATTTAATATTGCAATTCTTGTGGTTTGCATGTCCATTATTATTTTGTTACTGGTTTCACATATTTTTGTATAAATCAGGAAAAAAGTTTATTCATCTATATTTAAACATGATTTAGAGAGTTTGGTATATTGCATTGAAGACTTTAAACTATCAGTTCTCTTTTACAATTAAGTTCAGTACTTGTTTTTATATCTTTCTTTATGTTTATTTTAAACTAGCTTATCTGCATACTTTCTTGAAATAACGAAACAAAAAAAGGGAAATTACATGAATTAAATGTGATGTATTTCACATAGTAGATTACTGCAAAAATAGAAATGCTTGGATCTGATTCTTGAGTAAATTTAACATTTATTTAAAAAAATTAGCTAGCTAGCTATTTTAGATGCAGTTTTCAAACTCTTTAATTTTTTGTTATTTTACATTAAGTATTTCATTACTTGCTTCTATCTTGTGAATTAATTTTGTGTTATAACTGTTCATGCTGTAATATTGCTTACTTTGTGTATATAGAGATATTTTATTTCATATCATGCTAGTTTATATTATTAATGTTGAATCTTATAAAACAGGTTATAATGTTTTTTAAACTATATAGTTTCACAACAGTATTGGCTTAGCAACTTTGTCATGATTATGTGGTATTGAATTTTGATTTTTTCTACTAAAAGCAAAAGTGTGTATTGTATTTTTGTCTTCAGCTGTTATATTTCTACATAAAAATGTATGTAAGGATAATAAGTTGTTATTTTACTTGCTTTGATATTCATATTTATCATTAAATTTAAAATAGTCTGTTATTTATTTATGTTAAATTGAAATCTTTTTTTTATCAGAAGCATTAATATTCTCCATTCTAATTTCTTTATATAATAAAACAGATTTTTACAAATAAAATTTCATTTTATCATTTTGAGTCAAGTTGTAAATATAAATTTTGTTTCTAATCTTACATGTTATATATGAATAAAAGCATACTATTTTCCATAAAAGTATGATGCTTGATAAAACTATAACAACCAGGAGTGTGTTGGTTTTTAATTATCAGGGTGATTAAAATGTTATCGATCTGTTTGTGGACAAATGTGATCATATTATGTGCCACCTACTGAAGATCAATCCATTTCTTAATTTTTAATTCCGAAGTGGCTAAAAATTTGTGAAGGCAAATTCTTTCTTCTTGCATTAATTTAATGCATTTACATATTTTTTGTTCTAAGTGACTGTTGAGTTAGGTTAATCAGTGTAATTTTTTAATTATGTATTTTTTCTTTCTTTCCTTTCCAGCCCCCCCCCTTTTTACTTCCTTGTACGAAGTAAAAAGGAAGTATTGCAATCGTGAAAAGTTTCAGGCAGCATATTTCAATGAAAATATCCATTTTGACCGCTATCAAATGCAATTTAACGATGTTTTTGTGTGATATCTGTACGTAAGGAGAGAATAAAATACTCGTTTCCTCAAAAAAAAAAAAAATATATATATAAAACTGCTTTGAAATTAATTCTGAAGAGAATTTTTCGTGGCGTCTGTACATACGTATCTCGCATAACTTGAAACCGAGTAGCCTCAGAACGTTGAAATTTTGTATATAGGACTACTATAACATGTAGATGTGCACCTCGTATTTTGGTTGCAATCGGCTGCACCAAACCTATATAAATACTATATTTATATATATATCCACTCAGTTCCTCGGCACAGTCTCAGTTTCTTTACTCTTATATGATTGTAAATTGTACATTTTTTGCTTTAAAAATGATTGAATTATGTTGTTCTTATCTTCCGGTTAAGGTTTTTATGCCTTTCATAATTCTGGAAGCAATATTTGTACAATTATCAAAAATTTAAAAGCTGTTTAAGTGCGGTTAAGTTTTAAATAACATGGCGGACATATTTGTTTACATTTGAAACAGCAGATTTGTAGATTTGTTGCCAATCTAGAGAGACTAAGCTTCGCAACAAAAAAAATAATGCCTTCATTTATTATTGTGAATTAAATCATGCTTAATCTTTTCTGGAATTTTTTCGAGGAAATAAGTGTTTAAGATTTACTTCGTAATTTTTAATACAGATATTTTGAGTTTTTATGTATTTTTGCCTTGTCGCGAAGTGAGAACTGAATTAATTGAATGATAAATACTAAATCGTTTGTGAAAAACTGTTTCTTTTCTGTTTTGTTTGCTTAATTTCTTTCATACATCGTTCTAGCTTTATTATAGTATTTGAATAGAACATGTGGCAACGATAATTCTTCAAATGATATAAATTTTGTGTATTCAGAGTGTTGTTATAGTGAATTTTTAAGAGTGCATTTATTCTATTGTGGTTTATGCGCTGTCGACGAAGTAGATTTAATTCAATCCAATCAATTTAAATGAAATTCAAGAAAAAAATGCGTATAATTTAATATTCCGTACAAGGAAGTCATGTGGTGTCCACATCAGATTTTTTTACTTAGTCTAATGTCAGGTTGAAAATGGGTTCCTTGGTTTAATCTGGACATTACCAAATTGTTATGAATTTTAATTAATAATTTTAAGTTAATTGATGTTTTCTTCTTAAATGATTGGAAGTTTGTGCTTGATATTAAAAATATAAAATAGTTCAGTGCTGAAATTTTAAATTGTTAAAATGATAAAATGATTTTATAATTTTATTTGATAATTTTCTGGTTATAAAATTTTTGTCTTTAAAAAATCTCAACGAAATTACTTTTTTTTTTACATAAAGAATTTCCTTTAGTGATATACTGATTTTATACTGTCGTACATAATGATTGTTTAATTTATCATCATTAAAAAACTGATAGAAACTAAAATATTATTAAAACAAGTTTAATTTTAGAAGTACTGTATTCCTTCCTGTTTCTCAAATCTGACATTTCTGATTGCTGTTACCATAATTTATTATATCTTAAACTCTAAAAATTTTTAATGCATTCCATTTGTTATTATCTGAATTTAGCAATTATTATTCCTGTAATTCTCATTTTTTGAAAAGTACCTAACATCTTAAAAAAAAAAAAGCTTTTTTTTTTTTTTTTTGGGGGGGGGGGGAAGTTAATATTGATCTATCACTAATTTTCATGAGATTCCGGAGTCCACCAGCGGCCAAGTGGTAAAGTCATTGAACACTGGTAGTTCGGTCCGAGGTTCGAATCTCATGAATGGGCTGGCTGCATGGGCATTTTTTTGTGGTTTTCCCCATGTGTAACATGTATATGTGCCAATTTTCCTTAGAATGTCCTCCACAAAGGCCCCTTAGGCAGATAGCCCTCGATGCTTTGCTGTAATCATATAAACCAAACCATGAGATTCCTGTTGATTCAATTGTTAATAAATGAATTTAACTGAATATCTCCAGAAGTTGAAAAATTGTTATATGTAATGGAATATTGGGAAACCATATTTTATCCTTTTAAAATTGATCTTAAATTTTTTCTTAGTTATCTCTAGCATTTCATTTGATTTTAAAAATTAGTGTAATATATATCATGAAGATTAGAATTTACTCTATATAAACATTATTCAAAATTAATTATAATCTTAAAAATTCTAATAAGTTATTGATATTTGTTTGTTTCAAAATTTAATGTAAATTCCAGAAATGTAATGAAATATTTTTGTTAGTTCAAAATAATAATAATACTAATTAGTTTTTATTCACTTACTTTTGTAGGAATGTGTATGTTATAATACCTTTTGCTCTAATAAATTTCCTTTTACTGCTACTGATCTTTTAAGTGCTTACTTATAAGAGTATTTAATGATGAATTGCTTAAAATAGCTTTAAGATGCTTTCCAAGTAAGTTGTGCGAAAAGTCTAAAGACAAGCTTTTTAATTAAGTCTACATTTCTCATGTATATATATATATATATATATATTTTTTTTTTTTTTGAGATTATAGAAGGTGGAAGGTAACTTTTTTTAATTGGTTTAAAATGTCAGTTTTTAAATTTTAATTGTTAATAATATCTGTAAGTATTAAATATTGCTTGTTGTTGATAAATGTGTAGATTTGTACTTTGATTTTTATTTTTTATGAAAACTTGGATTGTTTATATATATATATATATATATATATACAGGGTGTTCGAATTAAACGTATCTGAGAGGTTGCTGTACTTAACAGAGAGTTTAAAAGCATAAGAAAACTGTAAAATTAGATACCAATACTCACAAAGTTTTTATTAAACAATCAATACAATTCCACGTGAGCTCCCTTAGTAGCTTTGAGAATGTCCAGACCTTAGTCCAGTTCCAGCCATGTCCGGTGTAGCATTTCTGGAGTCACAGTAGTAATAGCAGTGGTTATGGAGACAGGAAGATCTTCAACATCACGGATGTTCCCTGAGTAGACTTTGTCTTTCACGTAGCCTCAAAAGAAGAAATCATGAGTCACTTCAAGAGATCTTGGTGGCCAGGCAATTGGGCCACCGTGTTCTAGCCATCAGTTAGAGAAAGCTGTATCTAAAAATGCGTGAACATGCTTGTCGCAGTGACGAGGGGCCCCATCTTGTTGGAAGATAACAGTGTGTCGTAAATGCTTATTTGGGGTATTGCGTAAATTTGTCCAGGTAAATGTTTGCTGTCACAGACGTCTCAACAAAGAAAAATGGTCTTATGACTGTATCATGTGATTGAGTACACCAGACATTGATTTTTGGTCAGCTCCGTTCCAGTTCATGTAGTGAATGGGAATTTTCTGAGCCTCAAATTCTACAGTTGTGCTTATTAACGTTGTTACTAACATGAAACTCAATTTCATCTGAAAAAAAAGATGTGCTGTTCATTTTGATGCGAGATAACATCTTCACAGCAAATGCTGCACTCTGCAGTTGCAGTTTCTGTATAATGCATTTGGTTGCAGTTTCTGTACAATCTTCATTTTATACGCATCCATCCTCAGTTTTCAATGCAGCATATCATGAATGGTTGAGCATGGCATAGATAATTCAGAAGCTGCCTGCCTGATTGACTGATGAGGGCTCCTAACAAAAGCTCGTCCAACATCTTCCACATGTGAATCAAAATGTGAACGGCGATCACCTCCAGATCTTTTCCATACATGAGAAATGTTTTGTGCCACTTTTTTATTTTCTTAGCCTGAGGTGGATTTCTTTTATAAACTATTTGAAACATTCTTTGCACTTTTACTGCGGATTTGTGTTCTGCATATCAGAGAAAAATTTGTGCCTTCTCTTGCAGTTATGCCATTTTTCCATTTGTCAGCTCAGCAAAAGCGCAAGTGCGTCAGACGCGAGAAAAAAATATTGTCACCAAACTCTACGAATTCAACTCCCAAATGTGGCCAAAATTGCCCTTGTAGCTCTAAAACTTTGTTTTTAATCGACTGTTCAAAATAGGTACATTTGATTCGAACGCCCTGTATATATATATGTAGAAGTGAGATTTCAATAAGCTTCAATGTCCCCCCGACGAAGTGGCATTGAAGTTGATTGAATTTCTCTTCTGTTTTGTTGCTTTTTCTTTAAATTTCGTAAAGTTTTTTAAAATGGTTTTGTTTTAACTATTTTAAATTCTTTTTTGCATTTATTGGATTATTTGAAATTTATTAATTATGAATTTCAGTTTTTGGTCATTGTGAAAAATTAGTTCTAAATTTCTTTATGTCTTTAATGACAATTTTTCAGCAGCTTAATGCACGAAAATACTAGCATGTTTATATTTTGTTTTGTTTTTAAAAGAGTTGTTGTGTAATTATATGTATATTTATATATACATATATATAAACTTCTTGTAATATTTGTTTCTTGTTAAATAAGCTTTACATTGTTCTGAAGAGGACTGTTATAAATTAATTTATTTGATGTTCCATATTCTTTTATTTTCCCCCTTCCCCATCGGGATACAAGATTTCATTTGAATCGTTTGGGATTTGAATTTGCAAAACATGTTTACTTATCCTCCTCCATTACCTTAGCAAAACTGATTTTTTTTCAAGATTTCATAGAGATACATAGTTTGAAAATTTTAATAATTTTCTGATGATTTGAAAAAAATCTTAAAATTTTTATTGTTAAGTCATTTATTTGATAATTTGCTACCTACAGAATTTTTGTAACTAAACAGTCACAATCCAATTAATTACATCATCCTTTTTTTTGCACGTAAAGAACTTCTTTTAGTGATATGCTAGTTTCATACTATCATGCACATGGATAGATTAAACAGTTAATTGCTAAAGAAGTGTAAACTAATGACGCAGGATGAATCTTGGTTGATCCTGAATAAAGTATATATACACTTTAAATTTTGTTTGCTTGCATACCAAAAATGAACGTGGATTATGAGCATTTGTGGAATAAGAGGTTCTGGATTGTTGGAATTTTAATGTGTATGCAATTTGGCCTTTTTTAGGCAGGTGCATTTCATAGTTTTAATTTATCTCTTTTTCTTTTCCTTTCTTGGATAAAAAATTAATAATCCTTTACTTAAAATGCAAGAAGTTTCATTATTAGATATTTATAATAAATCACATATCTGTTTTACTCATTATATTTTTGTTTTCAGTTTCCCCTTCAGTATAATTTTTGACAAAACTGATAGAAATTTTCATATTTTATTAATTTAAATTATATGTAATCTGTTATAATTTAATAAATCATATCATTAAAAATATAACTTAGACATGTCAAAAATCCGATATTTAGAATTCTATTAAAAATGAGTTTGTGTTTGATAAAAGAGAGTTTTCTGATATTCAGCTTCTTAGCATTTATCAGCTTCTCTGCTTAAAAAATGTTGACTATCAAGTTTAATGAATTGAGAAATGAAGATAAAAAATTATTTTATCATTCAATTAAGTATGTGATGTTGATTCTAATGATTTTCAGAAATATTTTTTTAATGTTATAATTTCTCAATATTTATGGAAAATTTTTGGGCATTTATGTAAATAACCGAATAGATTAAAAATTATTCTATAGATGCTTCTGACTATTAAGTTTTCTGATGTGTACAATTGAATCCAGTTAACCCAAATAAAGGGCATTTAAAAATAACCAGTTAACTCAAACAGCTGCATTTTTAGAGATATTTATGAAGCATTGTAACATTTCTCACTGTGATTTGTGTCATTCACTTGATTCTTATTTCAAAAATATATTATCATCAGATTTTCTTTAAGAAAACAAAATGCTTTGAAAAAACTAGAGAAAAGATACTGAGTGTAAACAAATCTAATGACAAGATAAATGAAGTTTTAGCTCCAAGACTAGATTCACATCTAATGCATAGAACATATCGGTTATTTCCTTCAAAATAAAAAACACCTAAAAGTGAAAAATAGGAGGATGAGATTCTGTTAAAAAAGTTATGTATGCATATATGTATACATACATATGATCTATATATGTATACTCATAGGTTTATTTACTCTTTTGGAAAAGTTTCATTTGTTTTTCATTTCAATTTGTCTTCATTAATTTTTTTCAAAACTTTTATGAAATATATGTGATGAGCTTCTGAAGTACCCTGTTATGTTTAAAATCCAAGAACAAAAGAATTTTCCTATGATACTTACAGTTTTTTCAGTTCCTTAATGTTGATTATTTATTGTGCAGTTATGTTATAGTACCGTTTAAATGAATTTTAGTGAATATATTTGATATTTTGTTTACAATGAATATTTGTTTTAAAAATTTCAAATAAAAGGATTTTGTTGCTTTAATTTATTAAAACTGATTGGCATTAACTTATAATCATGTGAAAATGAAATTGCTAACCAAAAACTTCTGATAGTGTAAAAGCAGTTAAGCAGTGAAAAGTAAAAAGGTTTATTTGAGAGAAGAAAATTACAAATGAAATGATTTTTCAGGGAAAAAGTGAAACTGGAAATGTCTATCATGTATGACCTTGTGTGTATATTTCCCCATTTGTTTTTGGCATTATATGTGTGTGTTTGTGAGTGCAATCCCAGGTACTTAGCGTACGTACACTTACATGTTTCATTACTTCCTATGTACTATTTCACTTTGGATTTCAAGGAGGATGGTTTGCATTCTTAAGTTTTTCTAACATATTGTATTTGTTTCCTATTTGATTTCTTGGTTAGTGCCTGTCAGTTTTAATAGGTATATTCTTGAACATTATAATTTTAAAATTCATTATGCACTTGTTTAAAAGACGAATATTTATCATTATAATAATTCATAATAGGAGGGATTTTCTCTCCAATTACGAATTATTTCTTGCATGGCAGTTTTACAAATGCAACTTCGGTTAAGAATGATTTTATTTTGGAAATATCATGCTATCAAGCATATAAAACAAGAAATTAAAGTTAGAATTGAATATACATTATTAAAATTGCATTTATTTTGGAGTTGCATTTATCAGAAATTTATTTAGCCATGAGCATAGTATAGAATCTGTTAAAACATAAAGTAAAATGATTGATAAATTTTGGTGCTTCTTTAGGAAATAACGCTATGCGCCACAGCTTTAGGGTATCAAAATATCCATTTTTATATGCTATATATTTCTTGACAAGTTGTTTATATATCTAATATTTTATGTTCATGATTAAGAAAAAAACTATTTCTTCTTGGGTTATTTTCAGTTTTTTTTACTCTCTTGAAAGCAAGAGAATTGTGAATAATATTCTGTGAGTTAATTTGATTGCTGTTATTGTGTTGAATTCATTTTCTGTAAGAATATTACTAATAAATGCTTACATGAATTTTAAATGCAGCTGAAGGAAATGAATTTATATTTTTCATTATTAAAAATTGTTCTTTTACATTAATTTTATTTGTAAATTAATTTTATATTTTATGAAAATATCATTTATCATGTTACAAGTGTTATGCTCATTGTATCTGCAACTCAAAGTACAAAAATTTGTATTATTTTTTTTATAAAGTTAAGATATGTATAAGAATTTGTTTTTTAATAATATGTTTTTCTTCTAGCGAGAAGAAAATCTTCTAAAACAGTACGTGGGTGGTATCATGGAAGACATAACGCATGCTACTTACCCTCAGTATCGTTCAGTTTGCTCGCCTAATCCAAGTAGCCTCTTCTTGTTTGTTTGTTCCATAGCGAGGTAAATTTTTCCAACTCTTATTATGCATGAAGATATGAAAGTTATTACCTGCAAAGTTTTTCTAAAACTTTTTGCTAGTGTTCAGATTTCGATTATATATTTTTCTGGTGTTATATTTATTAACCTGAAGTATCATTGCTATAATTTTTTTAAAAGTGTGAAAAACTTTTATGAATTAGAATGATCTGTGGACCATTTTATTCTTATTCCCTTTGGAAGAAATTTTTTTAGTGTGTATTAATAATACTTATATTTTTAAAGTACAGTTAAATAAATTTAATTTGATATTTTTATCAAGCAATTAAATTAATAGAAGAAAATTTGTATTTGAATAATGCAAGGGTTTTAGAGTTTGGATAATCTATCTTATAAACTAAAAATTTAATGGTACTGATGTTGATGAGCTGATGAGCATATTATTTTGCTAATTCCTGTTAATAAAGTTGTGGTTTAACAGCTGAATGTTCAAAATCGTGTGTGAAATTGAAAGTCATAAATTATACTTCTGATATTGTGATATTTAGAGCGGTACGTGGGGTTCGCATTAAAATTAAAACTTTTTATTTATCTGTATTGAAGAAATATTTTATGCCGTTTATTTTTATCGTAATAAATATGTTTAAAAGTAGTTAATACGTCATATATGTAAATTTTTAATTTTTTTCATTTTTGATGAAGGAATAGTTATATTTTGTGTTGTTTATTTTTATATTAACAAATGTTTTTTAAGTTATGAATAATTAATATATAATAAAACTCTATATCTGTATTTTTGTCTTCTGTTCTCTAACTCTGCATGCATTGCAAAACTCTATATCTGTATTCTTGTCCTCTGTTCTCTAACTCTGCATGCATTGCCACAGGAATCGAATTGTTTCAAATATTTCCTACTGCGTGACATCCTGAATCATACTGGAAGATTAGTTTGGCACATCACAGCTACAGGTTGCCGACCCCTGATTTATATTATAGTGGAACTATAAAGCAGACCAAATATTCTAAAAAGTACTGTACATGATCATTAGAAGAAGATTAGGTATGCAAGCTGCTAAGATGTGTGAATATTGCATATTTTAACCTTCTGAGCATTATGACTTTGCCTGTGAAACCCTAAAATTAACCAAAATGCTATGAATTAGTGGTATTTTATTATTATTATTCCAAAATGACCATTTTACTCTACACCTTGCTTTTTTCTCTGGATATACATTCAACCCAAAATCGGATCCGTCATTAGCTGGCAGAAATTTTTATGTGTAACAAAGTTGGAAAGTCGTCTTTTTTCATGGAATTTTACATCCATAACCCTTGGAGGGTTAACAGTGCACAGTATGCTTGCTTGGGTTTCAGCATATGGTTCTTTGCTAAAAAAATGGGGGGGGGGAGGAAACTCTCTCTCTCTTTTTTTTTTAAGACAACTCATAACTAGATGAGAAGTGGATATTGTACAATAATGCTACAAGAACAAATTATGGGATAAGCCAAAAGAACCTCCTTTTCTAACTTCAAGAGGAGGATGCATCTTAGAAAAGTAATGCTTTTTGTATGTTGGGATTTCAGAGGAGTGGTTGCCACGAAATCATGCAATAAATTCAGAAAATATGGCAGTTTAAAAGCCAAAATTAAAGCAAAGGGTGCAGAACTGACCAGAAGTCAGAATGTTGTCTTCATCATGATAATGCTCAGCTCAGCATTTCAATGTGCCTCAGACAAAGACATCCCAGTCAGTGAGTATGACTGGGATGTCTTGTGTTACTCCACCATATTAACCAGACCTTGTCCTCTTGATTTTTCATCTCTTCAGAATTTTCTAAATGGCGTCGAGTTCCCCCCTTCATAGATTGTCAAACATTACCTTGATAATTTCTTAACAAATAACATTAACGCCTTTTTTTAAAAAAAGGAATTTTCTAACTGTTGAAGAGATGGCAAAATGCCTTAGAACAAAATATGTGCTTATTTAATGCTAAGAAATTTTCTTATACTTTTGCATCGCTTTATTTATAATTATTGTCAAAAAACTGCAGAAGGCTTTGGATATTTCATAAAATTTCACTCTTGGGAGAAAAGTGATAGATGATTGCCATTTTTAATTTCCAAATTATGAGATTTTCAGCCGTAGTGAAGTATATGCAGCTAATTTGAATTTTTGGACTGAAAGGGGTTGTTAGTTTTGAAATGGGATTTTGCATCAGTTTACAAGGAATGGCATATCACTTTTCAGATTCTTGCCACCAAATATTATCACCCTGTATTATTTTTAAAGAAATTAACTAATGAATAATCTGCATGTAAATATGTGAGATATAACAAAATATGATAGCTGCTTAAAACAAATAATTGGCAACTTCAAAATTAACATTCTAGATTTATTGATCTCCCCTTAAATTCATCTGTTCTCCCAAATTCCAGATTTTTCTATGTTACATAAAATTTTAATGCAGATACCTCTTGTTCAATCAAATGAATTGTAAGCCAAAACTTTCTTTAACAGACCTGAAAATTTTCCAACTCCCTCTCTTCTTCCTCTGAAGTACTACAATGTTTTTCCCTTTTTCGCATAAACTCTCCTGCTGGCAAGATGCTTCTCATCCATGCTGCTGCTGCTTACTTGCTTAAGATGATGTCGTACTTCAAAATGGAACTTGTATTCAAATATAATTAAGAAATATCTTGTCTTCAAAAGGATGATTTGATATAAGTAAAAAAATAAAAATTGTGATTCTTCAAGCTCAGTTGTGCTAAATGTGTGATCATGCTTTTCCACTCAGTCCTACCTTCAGCCACCAAGTCTTCTCAGCCATCTATGCAACATTGTTTGTTTCCCACATTGCCCCCCCTCCCCCCAAAAAAGTACCTAAAGCCATCCAATTTTGAATTATGTAATTATCCACTCAAACATGGACACTTGGAAGTTTTGTGGGAGAGAAAGATGGTAGGAGACCTTTTGATCCATTTCCCTGAGATAGTTTCCATCGAAACTAAGGCAAAGTTAGGCAAACTTGTATTGTCCACCTGTATGTCCCAAAGTCTTTGCTAAACACATCATAACTTTTTTTCTCTTTGCCCCGATGAATTTATGGACTTGATCTAGTTTAGATCAAGAGGGTTAATTGCAATAATATTAATTAATTATGTTTTTCTTAATTAAATTTTAACAGTGTAATTTAAAGTATTAAATATTTGGCAGATACTATTAAATCTTAGATGATAAAATTTAAAATAGTAAAGAACCCTAAGATAAAAAAGAACTGCTAGCATCTGCTTGACATTTGTTTGAAATAATAAGTCCTTGATATTGCCAAATCCCATTCTCTCTCTCTTCTTGATGAACAGACTGTAGAAATTCAGGTATTTACATATTTAGATAACTATACCATTTTCTTTTCTCATGATGACTTCTAAAATAAATGAAACTGAAAGTGTTATGAATGAATATTTTGTGCCAGGACAGAAAAAATTTTTCAGGAAGAGTATTAAAAAACTATCATTTCCCTCCTTATTTTAAATGAATCTTGCATTATTTTCTAATAAATTGTGTATTTTTATGAAGGTAATAAAATAATGTTTTTATTATTTATCTATTTTCCTGTAGAACAAACCTAGAAGTTGAACTGGTTCAAAGAGGTGGGACGCTGAATAATCCACTGAAAAAGAAATCATGTTTTTGTAAGAAGTTTTCTCTAAATTACTTCTTTGAATAAATACATGAACACATTTTGTACATATGTAAATAATTTTAGTGAAATTATATGTGAAAGTGTAGTTTTCCCCTCTCTTGTTGTTGTTGAAAATCTAAAGAAGCAAAGCTCTGCTGTGAAAATACAAATACAGGGGAAAGTCTGTTTAACATTGAGTAAATGGCCATCTTGCTAAATTGGTGAGACATCGCCAGGCTGGTGACGGATTTGGCAACTAATTTCTATCTCGAGATTTGGCGAGAACTCGCCAAAAGTCGCTTTATTTAGTGACATTTTGGTCCAGTCCCTGTCTAACTGTAATAAGTATTGTAACCGGATAACTGAAGTTGATCCTATATTAAACTGTAACAGTATCCAGTTCTCAAATGCCTTCCAGTAATTTCTGGTAAAGTGCAGAATCGCCCACTTATTTGTTTGGCGTTTTTTTGGCGCTTTTTACAAGAGTAAGAAGAATTGGATTTTTGTCAATTTTCTTTGACTTTTTAAGTAAAAATAGGTCGATGTGTACATGGATAAAGTCAAGGAAGTGCAAAATGCCATTTTTGTGCAATTCTGGGAAGTTTTTTTAAGTGAAAGTAGGTCGATGTTGTGTACATGAATACCGAGTATGTGCAATTCTTAAAAGCATGCTAAGCAGTGGGTGATTCTGCACTTTTCCTGTAATTTCAAGAAGTGGAAGGTACTAAAGATTACTTGACAGCCGTGGAAAAACAATAGAAGATCTTGAAGAGCATCAGTTTCAGAGTAGTAGCTGTTTAGAGTGAGTTTGGAGTATTGAGATATCTCCATGTGAGATTAACTCTTTAGATGGGCTTTGTATTGCATTGTCTTTAACATTTTTTATAGTTTGAAGTGTAATTACTGATTGTACTCTGTGATACTGTGAAGAGCTGTACGAGTATTTTTGTGGAACATTGCAGAACTGTGAAGTATTCCTTTTAGTAAAATAAATTATATCAAGTTATCATCAATTCTGTGTGCATTCAATCTATAGCAAACCTGTATGCATGCAACACATGAAAATATTGCAAAATAAATTTTTACATGGTGTACTTTACATGGGATCTCTAATTTACAAAAGCATATGGAACAAATTTATGTAAAATCTTAATTTTGTTTGATTTTCGTATTCTATTTTTGTTTTATTTGGTAAGAGGGTGCTTTAAAAAAAAACTGAAAGCTTTATCAGTAATATTAATTCATAAATGTTTTTAATGTTACTTCCCTACTAATTTCTGATTTATTTATTTATTTTTAAAGTTATGTGCCTAATTTTAACTCTAAACTTAATGTATATCGTTAAAATTTTTGTTTGATTTTAAATATATATATGTATAAATAATATTTATTTCAAAAGTTTACTTGTAAATGACACCAGTGCATTCTAGTATAAAATGATTTATTGTTTGCGCTACATATAGGACTTATTCTCTGCTGAGAATATATATATTCTCTGCTGAGAAGTTGTTCCTTTTAGGGATCTTTGAATTACATAAGAGCAACATGGTTAGATTTTCACAAGTGACTTTACCATTATAATTTGTATTCTTATAAATATTTTTTTATTTGCTCAGTGTGGATAATCATGATTCAAAACAAATTTTGAACACTAAGAGAACTTAAAGAATATTGGGACAGTGACCTTGATTTGGCAGATGAACGGGGTGTTCACAAGAGCAGATTCGACCGGTAGCAAAAACCGATTCTTCCAACCTGTCCCGTTCACATAGGACAAGCATTAACTGCATCGCCGAATTGGAGGTAGAACTTGGTTGAATGTTCCTTACCTCTCAGGAGCATGGCAAATGGGAAGATTTCCCGTACTATACTGCACGGTTCACTTAATTTTAGTTACTGCTCGCTGGACTGCCAGCGAAACAATCGCGCTGATAGATGTCTGGGGTTGTGATAGCATCCCCACCCCAAAATTAGATAGAACTGTACAAGATATGGAAATTTAAAACAAATACAGACAAGGTTATCTGATGCTAGGTATTCCAAAAATATCATTCAAATTAAAACTAAAGGTAAGACAAGTGCATATCGGCTTCAACGTGACAAGGGACTTGGTATCTTTTGAATGATTATTAAAAAAAAAAAAAAAAGCATTTTCATCTACTTTTTATGAATATTATTAAATGGTTTTGTGAGACAAAATAATTTTAAGCTGAAAAAAGTTTTTGCTAGTAATTTTTTTTAATTAAAATTTTTGAAGAAAAATTCTACAATTAAAATGTCTTTCTTCTCCTAATGTCTCCCTCCAGTTTTTTTATTGTATTTATTAGAGTGTTCTTAATAACTTCAAGGAATGATTTTGCAATTAATGAATTAGTTTCTGAGAAAAAAATAAAAATACAATTTTGTCTAAAATCTTTAAAACAATATTATCTCAGTCACATTTTTATTTCAAATAATTTTTCCTTTCTGTATTTTGCAAAACCCATCCTTATTTCTATAAAGTATATAATTTTAAATAAGCAGTAAAAATAATAAAAAATTTAATCCATACCTGTATATGTTTTAGGACTTTAAGTAAAAGGATTTATTGAAAAAAATGCAAAAGGTTTCTCAGTTTGCATTTGCAGTTTAAAGAATACAAACTGTCTAAATAGACATTTAATCATTTCAAATCTTTAAAATTTTATTACTGAATTTCAATACACACATGGATATATAAATCAAACCTAGTGCTATTTATTCAATTGGTAAATATAAACATAAATTACAAAACTTTTTTTAAAAACCTTATGTGGCCAGAAAAATTGCAAAACTCATAAAACGCAAGCAGAATTTTTCTTTACCTGTTTTTGTTTTGTAAAACACGTTCAAAACAATTTTAATACATTAATTAATTATAATATTGTTACGTGCGTACCGGTTTGTAATAGATTGATAATAGTTCGTAAATGATTGTCATTGCACTCAAATCTGATGATAGCTTAATTAAATTTATTTTATCAACAGAAACACTTCAAAGTTCTGGAATTTTCCACAGAAATACTCGTACAAGTGTTTAGAATATCACTAAGTATAATCAGTAGTTATGCTTCAATCTAATAAGAACGTTAAACACAATGGAATGCAGAACGCATCTTAAGAGAAAGTTAACTCAGAAATATCTCCAATCTCACGCTGAACTAAAAACTGGCAACAATAACAACTTATATAGTATAAATAATGTCATAAAAATAGTGTGGTATAATGAGATTATTACTATGAAACCAATGTTTCGAATTGATGCCCAAGAAGAACCAATATTTCCCATTCTGCTTCATTGCATATCTTTCAAAAAAGTAAAAAAAGTCATCCAATTAATATCCTTCATCATTTTTTTTAAATGCAAAAAGTTTGTTTTATAAGCTATTTTTAGATATACAATTTTAAAATTAATGGATGTCAAAAAGTCTAAAAATATGAACGATTTTCAAAAATTCTCCCAAAATATTTTTAAAAAATATTACGCTAAAAATATCGTTTAATTTTGTTTTCCTCCACAATGTGTTATGGTGCAAATTATAATATTCTGAGATTCTCAGTTTATTTGTTAATATTTGCAAAAAATTGTTTCAACTTTAAATTTGAAAAAAATCTAATCCTCTAAAAATCAAAAGCGTGACACTACATCCACAAGCAGTGTATGTACAGAGTTTGAGTTCTGTTTCTTACCGGGAAGCAGTTTAAAAATCCATGACCATCTTTTAACTATAGCGACAAGCACGAAGAGTGAACTAAATAACAGCTTATAAAATAATAATAATAATAATAATTTAAAAGCATATATTTTTCAGGAACCATTACGAAAGTTCAGGTACTAGTTGCGAAAGTACAGATTACAAAATTAACAACAGTAAACAACGTTAAAAATGTGTAAACAGTATTAGAAATCTGCCAGTTCGGAGACGTGATTGTTCACAGAGGCTTAGGTGTAAATAAAGGGAAGGAAGGTGGTGGTCTTCTGAACGGATCCTAAAGACGAAGCTCTTTCATGTCTCTTTTTTCTCCTCTTGCTAATGGCAGCTGTGCGAAGGAGCGTTGCATGTGAACGGAGCTATAGAAGACCTTGACTTGCTATTGACATAGTTGAATTACCACCGGACACAGCTGATGATGTTTCCTATTCAGAAGATATAGATGAAACATACTGGGAAATATTATTCCATACGATGTCCCAGGTTTATTTGAAATTCACGGAGGGAGGTGCAACGAAGAAGTTGCAGTCCAAAAGAAAAAGAGAAACCCATATCAAAGTGGAATAGAAAGTGTATACCATTAACATGCATAATCTTGGAGAAGGAGAATGCAACCAGCATAAAATAAACATGACAGAAAGAGCAATAGTTAAAACATCAGTAGAAATGTTTAGAATGTTGTTCTTCACAGATGATCTAGTAAAGCATATTGTGCAGCTGAGTGCATCTTATGCAGCTCAAAATAATTGCCGCCAGTTTACGCTCTCTGGAGACTCTTTCAAAAACTTTTTGGGATTTTTAGAGCAGATGTATTAATCAGAAGAAGACATAAATATTGAAATTGTACCAAAATGTATGACAAGAAATCATTATATTGAAATAAAGAGAAACCTGTACTTGTGACGAATGTGCCAATAATAAATGAGAACAAAGATTATTCAAAATACTACCAAATTTTAAGTGAGCTGAATAAAACATTTACACAATTTGGAGTATTTTCATATATTTTGAGTGTTGATGAATAAATGATGCATTATTGCAGTCATCATTTTCTTAAACAATTTATTAGGGACAAGCCCATTCAGAATGGGCATACAGCAATGGGCAGTGTGTTGTAGAGTGGCTGGATATTGCTGCAATGCTAAAATACGTGAAGGTCAGCTAAGCAGTAGTTCAGGAAAAGATGCATATGGGTTAAATATTTTGGTAATATTGAATAAGTTAGCAACCATAGACAAACCAGAGGACACTGCTTTTATTTTGATAGTTTTTTTATAAGCTTTGATTTGATAATATGATTATTTGATAATGAAAAATTTAAAAGAGAGAAGTATACCTGCGACAGGAACTGTGAGATACAACAGGAAGAATAAATGCCCTATAAAAATAGATAAGAAAATGAATAAGGAATTTCGTGGGGTTTTTGATTATACATATGGTGAAATAAAAGGACTATTTGTCCTTATTTGGAAAAATAACAACATTAGGATGATATCAAATCATTTGGAAGTTTTACCTTTGGGACGTATGCAAAGATAGTCTAGAACTGAAGAAAAAACGAGTGACGGTTCTGCAGCCATTGCAAATTAATAACATGGGTGGTGTTTACAAGCTTGATTGTGATATACAAAAGTGTAGATTAAAAATTAAAGGCAAGACATGTTACTTTCCTGTTTTTACTAATGCAGTGGATATGACCCTAGTTAATGCTCATGCAATACATTACATTGCTAATGGGGGGAAAAAATCCTTTATTAAGTTTCAGAAAAGTGATCTCGAGGTTTTAGTTGAATTTAAACTTTTTATCTGATCCGATAAAGCGTGAAAGACCATTCTGTAGTGAGAGTCCATAGAAATACCTATGAGATGTGAGAAAAAATTCTAATGAACATCATCTAGGAAGACCATTAGATGGAAAACAGAGGAAATGTGCAGTTTGGAAACAATGTATAAAGTGTCATGTTGGATTACACATAGAATGTATTACTGCATGACACTCATAAGGAAATTTCTCCTGTACAATTATATACAGTGTAATGTGCTGCAATCCCTAAATAGGGGTTAATTTCTAAATCAATAAAAATCAATTATTTATTTTCATTAACGTAAAATTTAGTGCGTTGTGTTTGTTTACCTGCAAAAGAGAAGCTATATTTTAGGGGGGAAGGAAATGTTTAATAAAAACTCTGTCAGTTAGTGGGTTAATGATTGAATTGTTAATTAAAATTGCACATGATTATTTTCTTTGGTATTGTTTAAATTTCGTTATTACTCTTTAAATGAAGTAAAAGAAGTACTGAAAGGTTGGAGGACTTCAGACTATTATAGCGGACAAATTTATTTGCTTTATGGAATAACAGAAATACAGTATTTTACATGAAAAATCAAATTTAATGAAATGTATTTGATTCATTTCATTGTATCTTGATTATATGTTTGTAATATAGAGAAGAAATCAAATGAATGATTTAAACATGGGTTTTAATGTACATAAAGTTCAATTAACTGTTGAATGCTTCTTTCAAAGTACTATACAAGTTTTATTATCTATATAAAAATTATCTTTTAATTCATTATCTGGAAAGCTTCAAATTGTTTTAAGATGTAATGTGTTAGCTTTGAAAATAATTTTTATGTATTGGACGTATTAATGATCATCTGATAAGTAATACTGAATATTTTCCTTTGGATTAAAAAATATGGTAAATGTTTTTATTGTGTTTTAATTGTATTTAATTAATAATAGCATTTTTCTCTTTGGAAAAGGAATACAGATTTATATGCAGTTTGTTAGTATTCTGAGCTACTTTATTAGATCTTGATTATTATTATTATTATTTTGTAAATTATAATAAATGAATATAAAAAGCTGCTATTGTCTGATTTGTAATAAGTAATGACTGATAAGAAAATCATGAATGACTGGTATTTTAAATCTTAGTGCTTCATTTGCTATATTTTTAATGCATTTTCTTCTTTTTCAGTGCCATTACTTCATGTGTTATCAATGCACTCACGTTTATTAACTGCTCAATCGGTCCCTAATGTAGTATGGCCAAGATTGACTGGTCAAATGCCTTCAGATCATTATTCGTAAGGGGAATATAATTCTTCAAGGGCTGATATTATATATATATGTTCTGCAATATACTAACATTCATTTCTATTTTTAGTGTTGCAGTGTGGGATGCTGAAGTTCCTCTTCTGCTTAGAGATTGTACAGCATTACTATTACAAATGATTTTGACAATACCATTAAATTTGGAGAAAGGTGAATATAATTTTTAAAATTATATATTTATTGAGATTTTATTGCTTTTTGATTGCTTTGTATAATGATTTATCAGCATAGCAATACTCCCCCCCCCTAGCAGGAAGTACAGCCATGCTCAGATGTACTTAGATTATATATTAATTGTTTGCCTGAAAACAGTTATTTCTAAGTATGCAAATTATTTTTATTCTGGTTATCTGTTTAACGCTCAAATGTATGGGAACATTTAAATGCCTGCTAGCTTTGGAGGCATTTAAAGACTTTTGGGAGTTTTTAGGGGTCTTCCTCTTCTTTATGGTGACCTATTGGATATTGCTTATACATAAAGTAATTAATTAAAATTTAATATATACTACTTTCTTGATATTTTTTCAAAGATAGATTTAATCTTGTGTTTACAAGTAAGTAAATTAATAAAAAAATTGGAAATATTTTATATTTTAACATCATTCAGAAAGACTTGTTTTTCCAGTAATGTTCACTCTTCTTTTAACAATGAATGCTTGAATTATTCATTTTCTATTTTTTTTCATATATGTATATATACATATATATATATATTACATTACTCCAGTTTTTGTCTATTGTTGTTGGGTAACATTCTTTGTAGTTTTTCATACAGGAAAAGCTTTTCTTAATAGATTCAATGAAAATTGAAGTTTGAGTCTAATAATCCTTTCAGGAAAGGGGCAAGGGCATGTTCAGTACCTTGAAAGGACTTTTTTGCTTGCTAACAAATTTTAAAAAAATCTTTATTAAAAACTAAAAGAAAAAAAAAACACAAAGAATAATATTAATAAAAGAATTTGATCTCCCTTTCCCACAGGAGCAGATGCAAACATTATCAAAATCAACAATCTTTCTTATTCCAGTTATAGATTCATTTTCTTTGATAATGAAAATTTTGAATTGATATTAAATTATGGCTAAATATAAGCTGATAAAGCAATAATTTAAAAAAAATCTTAATCAGAAATGAAACTGCTGCTAAGTGGCAGCTAACAAAAAACAGTATAATTAAAATTAATAAGGAAATGGTAAATCTGCAGACCAAGTTTCAAAACTTCCAAGAAAAAGTGTGTGGCAGTAAAAATATATATAAGGATCAAATCCAGTGCAAATGTGTAAAGGACAAATAATTACATTGCAATGGAAGCAAAAATATAGTATATAAATTGTGAGACACTTTGTACACTCTAACTCACAAAAAATACATGTCCCCCCCCTAAAAAATGATTCTATGTTTTATTAATAATAAGGTAGTAAATACATTTTCAGTTCTTTCTTACATTATTAGTATCTATATTTATTTGCATTTTTTTGCAGTAGCAGTATGTGCACTAAAAGTGAATTTTTTGTTTTTATTTTTATTTTCATTTTTTCTGAATTATATATATAGATAGCACTTTATGATATGTTCCATGATATGTTTTATGCATGTTTTTATAATTGTTCCTGTTTTCATATTCATTTTTAATTTGCATTAAATTTTTTAAAATTATATCTCTATGTTAATATGCATAATATGGTTAGGCATACTGAGTTCATAGAAGTTTTATTTTTTGATTCAATTAATTTTATTGAGTTATTCTTAAATTTATTTTAGTTCTGTAGTGTATTTCAGCATTCTACTTTCCTCCCCTCCCCAGCTATTGCTCGAAGAGCATTCTGCACACTTCAAAATTTGTTTTAACTCGGAAAAAGAGGTCACAACCTCTGTTGCTTTTTCTGATATTAGATTGTTTTAACTTTTTGAAATTTTGTATTTTTGCCTAGTATTTTTTGAAAAAATTTAGATCTTGTATTTTATTGTAATGCGTCAAATTTGCACTGTGTTCAGCATGTATCATTGTTGATCCTTTGAATTTGTATAAAACTTAATGAAAAGGACAAATTATTGTTATTTTATTTTTATTATTTAGTGTTCTATATATATCTTAATTTTAGAAATTCTAAACTCTTGATTTTATATATATATAAAATTGATTTTATATATATATTACAATTTTATTTGTAGTTTTGTTTTTACTACAAGGTATCTGTAATGAATGTTTGTAATTTAGAAGGGAAAAAGAATATGAGCATTAATAATTTGTTTCATTTTTGTAGTAATAGTACTGAAAGAAGAGTGCAAAAAATCATAGTAAAAGCAATTATTAAATAATTTTCCAAGCATTTTCTCCTGTCCTAAGTATTTCATTATATGACTGGATGAATAGTATGAGGGTGCACAATGCTATGCTATTTTTTAACTTATTGTTAAGAAGCAAATTAAATTTTCAGAATTAAAATAACTAATTATGAATTAAATGGCTTATATATGGAATGTGTCACGAATCAGCATTTCACTGGCAGTTTTTCAATACACAAATGAAAAATCGAAATGTCGTGCTTTTGAAGATGTTGTGGTTCAAGCTTCTTAACATAATTCTGAAGCATTTTACAAAGAAAATGCCTCCAAATAATCAAAAATAAATAATTAAATTATAAAATTAATTAATCAAGAATAAATAGAAAAAATAAAATTAAAATGATAAAAAGAAATTTACTATCTGTAGCAGAACTGGCCAACCTTTTCAAGAGCATGAACTATTTGAACAGTATTGTGATTGTGTAGGGGTATTGTGATGACTGGATATTATTATAATTATTTAATAAAAGAATAGCTTTCAGTGCATCTACTGATACAACAGGCAGCTCATAATTGATGGATTGGTGGATCTATGGCATAACTGTAGACAGGAAGCACAGAAATTAATATTGCTTGTTCCTTTTTATACTAGCCTCATAATGTGTATTTCGTGAAGTCAAAATCTTTATTAGAAAATATAAAACTGTGTGATGTAGCCGTTCCTCAATAAACACTAATGCCAGCTAACTTTAAAAGGATTTATTAACAGAGCACACAGGAACGGTTACAAACAAAAGAAATATACATAAAAATAAAACATATCAAATGGAACATCAAACATTTGAATAACATAGTAAACTATCATCATGGCGGCTGGAGGTCGACTGATGTTTTTTCATATCGCCACGAGATCGCGTTTAAATAAAATAGTTCGGTTACAGTTCATGGCATTGAATAAAATAGTTCAATTACACTTAAATAGTTCTGTTACATCTGTAATTTTTTCATTGCTTAAAAGTGAGAAATTATGTCATGAAGCTCAAGTTCTTTAAAACATTGGAATCTGTGAATTCAATTCAGATTTCTTGTTTATTTTTGAGAGATTTACACCAGACTTCTGTAAATTTTTTGCTTTTATATGATCTCTTATCTGAACAGTTATGTGAAGTATGCACAAAATATGTGAAAGGAAGCTATGCATCCACAGTTTGTGTCAGTACTTTGTATTATATAATAGCTTTTACATTTTTCAGGTGTTGATTCATCGGTAAGTTTGTGCATAAGTTCTTTTATTGCTTCTTTCTGATTAAGACAATCACGTAACATATTT
This sequence comes from Stegodyphus dumicola, assembly GCF_044657685.1. Taxonomy (NCBI): domain Eukaryota; kingdom Metazoa; phylum Arthropoda; class Arachnida; order Araneae; family Eresidae; genus Stegodyphus; species Stegodyphus dumicola. The sequence continues at coordinate 137,747,751 of NC_140777.1, forward strand.
TGGCATTCTGTTATACTGAATTTTTTATTACTGTGTCTTTAATGTATGTTTTCCCTGTATTTTCTAATTTTTTTAACAGTACATGTTTTATTACCACTTAAAGATTACATGTAATTTATCTATTACACTTTTACAGAAACTGACAGTGTTTGTATCTAACTATATACTGAAGCACATTTCAGTATATAGTTAGATGCAAATTATATTTCAGTATATAGTTAGATGCATAATCAGTACAAATGTGCTTTTGTACTGATTTATCATAATTATTTATTACTCTACTTCTTAGTTAAATGAAACAGATTTAATATATCTGATGACTTTTGTTTGTTAATTTGAACATATTGTAAAATTTTTAAAAACAAAAATGAATATAAAAGGCCAGTTATCAGTCAGAGAAAACGTGTTGGATTAGATTTCTGATTTTCTAACAGTCTTAATTCCATGTGTCCCTAGGTAACATTTTTTAAAGTGGATAAATTGTAATTTTTCAAGTTTGAGTATTATTTAAAAGTTTTTGCATTTTGTAACAGAAGTAAAGTCTTCTGCAAATAAATAAGAGCAATATATGATTCTGTAGGTGGATGCAACAGCTGAGAAAAAAAATTTTTAATGTAAATTCTGAACTGTTTCTGAAATTATTTTTATGTAATATTTGTCTTTCAAGCATATGGAAAAACTTTCCTTTTTTAATATGATTGGTTATTTTATCAATTTTCTTTTTTTATAGCTTACTACAGATGTATGATACAAATTCTCTACAACTTTCAGTATGTACAAGCTATTGTCCAACTTAGCTGTAACTTAACCTGTAGCCAAAGACATATGGCAAAAAGAAATGGAATGCAAAAATCTAATTCGAGAGAAATCTCTGAAAAAGAGACATTGGAGGAAAATTCAAAAAATATTTGGGAAAAAACTAATGTAAGTTCTAAAAATTTGTGTAAAAACAATCAAAATGCTATTTTTATTATATTGCACCATTTATATTTAATTGTGTAGATTAATTGGGTGGATGGCTTATCAAATAATATTGCGGCAGTGCTTGTATACAGAGTTCTCATTCACAAGGAAAGTTATGAAAGTGAAAAATGGTCTGGGAAAATGTCAATTTTTTTCCCCTGAAACATCAGATGCATTTAATATTTTTTTTAAAAGAAAGGCAGGAAAGAAGGAAAAGCCAAATAATGAAAAGCTCTTTTTTAATGTATTTTTCCCAAAATAAGACCCAATAAGAAATATAAGCCCTAGCATGATTTTTCAAGATTTTCTTAGTATAAGCCTTGCCACAAAAATATTTAGATAATCATCTTGATGGATGCCAGATTGCTGAATGAGCAGTCAGAGTACAAATAGAGTATACACTGTACACATGTAATAAACAGGTATAATTATGAAAAATTAGGAGGATCTTCACATTTCAATACATCATGTTGTAATGTATGTCAATAACATGTAACATGTGAATAACATGTTGTAATGGACATACCCATTTTATTATTCTATTATACTGAATGCTTTTTTTCAAGAATGAGAGTTGTATGTTGTTTTCATGTCTTAATTCGTGTATGTTTCGGCTGTATTTTTCTAATATTTTTAAAAGTACATATTTTATTATTGTAAAGTTTCCTTGTAATTATTTACTAGACTTTTAAGGAAACTGTCATGCTATTATTTACATTTTTATTTTCTGAAACTCTGAACACACTTGTGTGAAATAAACATTCTGACTTTTGTGCTAGCAATTTTTCACCTTTTTTGTTTTGTGGTACGTTATTCTTAATGGTTTTTATTGTAACTTTTATTTCATTAATTTTCATTTAACCCTTGATTTAAAAACAGAATGAAATGAAATTATATATTGAGCCCAAACAAGGTGAGTTCAAAAAGAAAAACTATTCCATCCAATACAAATGGAATTTTAAAGGGTCCACAGGGCAAGAATCTAACAAATTTCTGTAAAGAGAAGGGATATCTTAATGGTCTAAAAATAGTAGTTAGAATGCAAATAACCTTGGTTAACAGCTAGATGCTAAATGGTAAGACTAAGAAGCACAAATGTGAATCGAGTCAGCATTATTTCCTGAGTTGTAAAATACTATCTGTGAATGGATTGCTGATAGAAGAGCAAAGGTTTTGTTGTTTGCAAAACTGATATTTTAGAATTTTCCCTTGTATCACAGTGAGACGTATTTCCAGGCGACTTCATATTATCCCAACACTGGGTGGATGGCTTCCTTTAGCAGTATGAACTGTCTCTAAGAAGACTGACAACATCATTCAAGCTAGAAGATACTGAAATCATCAAATGGGTATCTATGTGTTGATGGCGCCAACTTTTCTAAATAGTAGCTCTCCAGTATGATTGCTGTGAATGAAACTGCAGTATTTATGGGGCAAGAATCTCAAGCAAAAATTTAAGAATAAACACTTCAAGGTAATTCATCCCCTTTTATCTTTCCTGATAACCATAGTAATGAGTGCTGCAGAAGACAATTGAGGAGTCTTCTAATTAACTAAAATCCCCTGATCCCTACTGTGCAATGATAACAGTAGATTGCAATCATTATTGAGGAAGAGCTGGTATGTCCTTCAAGACTCATTAAAATAATAGAGTATAATTATATAAATGCATGTGTTATCTGTAGTTTGGCAATTTGTCTGGATGAAAAGAAAGCCCTGCCCTTTGTCATCATAAGGACAAGTAAAAAGATTGAACACGTTTCAGTTTTTTATGTTCTTGAAACTGAGAAAGTCTGGTGCATTCAAACAGCTATAACAAGGTTTGTAGGGGTCTTAACCATCTGGCCAAAAAGGCCATATATATTTTTTGCGATGTTTGTAGAATTTATACATATTTGCATCTTAAAACATGTCCAAGAAATTAAGGCGATATATTAAAAGTACATAAAATCCAGGTATAAAATACCAGGGGCATTTTGACATTAAAATTAAGAAAATAATTATTTCGCATGATTGTTTTTAGAAATTGATATGCTGTCTTAGTGTAAACATTGGCCGATCAGAGGGTTAAAAGTCCTTAATATTAGCCAAAATTTACAAACAGTGATTAATTTTGACCATCCGATATTTTCATCCCATTTCTGTGACTGCCATTCTGAACGTGAATTTACATTTCGGTTAAATATTGAATTCAAACCATAAATCTCATAACTGAGCCATCCTAAACTGATATTGGGAAGAATGAGGGGAAAAACAGTGTCCTGGAACAAAAGTTTTGGAGTGACTGGAACTTGTGCAGGTGTATTTTAATTCATTTTTATGGATGATATCATTTATAGGGCTAATCTGGTAGATCATTTTCTGAAAGTGAGGGTATTAACTGGATGGACTGGCCATCCAGATCTCCAGAACTAAACCCACCAGAACATATATGAGATGCCATTGGCAGTGACATAGCAAAGAAGAACATCTCTCCGTAGGTGCAGCATCCAGGAGGTGCCAAATAGATGTTACAAAATTTTAGAATTAACTATTTTCCATTGCTAGCAAACAGGGGGTAGTGAAAAATCTTCATTTGTCTGTGGGTGCTGGAAACCATGGCTACAACTCTGCCCATTAGAAGGGCAATTTTATCTCACCTTTCCATTTCTAGAACACCCCAGGACCTGAAAACAATGTTGTTGCAAGAATAGGTCTGACTGCCATAAGGTTTGGTTTATTTGATTACGGCAAAGCACTCAAGGGCTATCAACCTGAGTGGAGAGATGCCTTCATGGAGGACTCTCTAAGGGAACTGCCTTGTATACACACTACACATGATATTGCCACAAGAACTCATGAATCACTTCATTTCAAGTATGCAATCACATTGTGAGAGCTGTATGACCATTAGTGGGGATTATACGTCCTATAATGCTTCCTTTTTTGTTCATTCTTGCAACCTCTGCTTTAGGTAGATGAACATAGATGAACATTATCCACGATCCTGTATGTTTACTGCTTTTTTCCCCATGTAGCAGTCTAAGCCAGTATCAAATTTCATTAAAATATGTGCTTACCTGCTAGATGTCACGACTCAGGTGAAGCATTGTTGCCATGTAATTACTGACAATTGTGTTGCCAGTTCACTATAAGCAGGCTGAACAAGCAGGAAGCATTCATTCAAGGAAAGTTCTTTGCTAGACCTGAGATTTAGGGTCATGATTCTACTAAAGAATATGAAATCTCAATTTCGGGCCAGAATTGTGGGTTTAAACTGTATGACATCATTCTGGAAGGAGATGACCCGACTGTATGTAAACAAATATAATTTTTTTTATCATGAATAAATGAATAAGTACAGATTCTTGTTCTTGAATGTATAAATAAATTATAAATGGATAACGATTAACTGGCTAGAAAGTAAGATATTCCCTGAAAACAAGACCTAACAAGTCTTTTGGAGAAAAAATTAATATAAGACTGGTCTTACTTTCAGGGGAACATACTAATCAAGAAAGAAAAACTGTGTCTTAAAGCAAATGAAGAGTTGTTTTTTTGGAGGGGGGGCGCGATAGAAATTATTTTACCGAGTTCATATCTGATACAATTTTATCAACTTGAATATTATCTCATTAATTTTTTACAGTATTTCTCTTCAGTTGTAGTGAGATGTGTTTATTTGTTTTATTAGAAATGTAATTTAATAATCTTCTATCCTGCTTTTTCTTAATGTTCTTTTATTTATTTCAAAGAGTAAGATAAAAGACTTTTATAATGCTCTTATTTATGGTATTTTGTTTTAAATGTATGAAATTATTCAACTACTTTTATTTAATTTGAAAATTAATGAATCAAATTTGTTCTAAAAATTGTTACTCATAGAAAATAAATCAGAGTTTAAGATATTAAAAATTTAATTTCTATGGGAATCCTGTTTAGAAAAATTTCCATTAAGTGAATTTTAAATGAACATTAAATTTGTCCATTTTCCATTAAAGAAGCAGTAACTATGTCCTTAAAATTGGATTAAGATAGCACTTAAATATATCAATTATTTATTTATTCAACAGGAAGATGCAGATTTCAATGACCTAACAGTAATTCTTGGTGAAGTGATAAGCCAACTTGAACATAGCTCAGTGTACTATACAAATGACGATGAGATGGATCCTGCTCAGGTATTTTTTTAAATTTAAAATTATACCTTAGCTTTTTATCTCTTGTTTTCAATTAAAATTTCTAAATTTAAGGAACACATTAGGATATACACAACAGTTATTTGACAGTGTTTATATTTGATGAAGTATAAAAATGTCTTTACTTTTAATGTTGTAAAGTGTAGTATGTACACTACTAAAATCTGTATTCATCAGTCTGTCTGTTTGTAACATCATTTCCCCCACAGTGGCAGGGAGTTGAGTTTGGAAAGAGGTACCGCTGGTGTCCAAAAATTTGTTGTAAATCATTTTGACCATTCTGATCTTTGTACAATTTTAATGTGCCAATATATTAATTAAAATCTCTTGAAAATGCTAACTTTCATACTCTGCAAATTGCTTTTTTCGCTGAATTTCGTTGCTGTTCACCGTGTGTGTTGAAGCATGTACGAGATGGGATTTTAAAATTGCCATCCATCTTTCCTAAACCTCTGTTTAATAAATAATGTTTAATGTAAATTTTTGTTATGGAATCACGTGCCTCACTTATTCCTCCATCTCTTTTTCCTGTTTTTTGACGTCCCACCAGCGGCCGAGCGGTAAAGTCGCTGAACACAGGTAGTTCAGTCTGAGGTTCGAATCCCGCGAACGGGCTGGCTGCATGGGAGTTTTTGTGGTTTTTCCCATGTGTAACGTGTATACGAGCCAGTTTCCCTTAGAAAGTCCTCCACGAAGGTATCCCTCCCCTTAGGCAAATAGCCGTCGAGGCTTTGCCATAATCACACACACACACCTGTGTTTGACAATGATGTTTTTATAGGAACTTAAAAATTGTGGATTTAAAAAAAAAAATTTTTTTTTTTTTTTTTTTAATTTTTCCTTTAAATATGAAATATCCCCACATTCATATATTTCTTTCTAAATATCTTACTTTAAATTCCAGGACATTAGAAATGTAAAACGAAGCACGCAAAGTCATAACTTAAAAATCTTGCATGCTATGGCATAATATTAAATCATTCCTCCTCCTCTGACTTGCTTCTCGATGGAATAGTCACTCTCTTCTGAATGAAAGTCATATTTATACATTGAAGAAAGCATGTGATTGCATGTGATGTCACTGCATGTTGAATTTTTTTTCCTTAATGTCAGCTTTTTAAATAAATGGCTGCTGTTGGTAACTTTTTTTGTTTCAAGTTAGGAGATAACTGACATGATATGTTATTGCCACATTAATTCTTTTATTGATATTGAGAAAAAGTTGTTATATTGTATTAATGTTAAATCATGACACCATACGTATAAACATGAAGTGTCGAAAGTTCCTGGTTTTGAACAAAACTCCTGGTTTGGAACAAAAATATTTGTTTATGAATGGGTTATTGCTTGGAAAATATGCTGAAATTTTCGAAGATTCCAATTTCTGAAATATATCCCATTATAACTTATTACATTTAACTTTTATTTCTTGTTCTAGGTGTTTTTATAGTTTTTTACATTTATATTCGCACTTTTAATAATTTACAGTTGTATTTAGATTTTTATACCTATTGCTAATTTAGAACTAAGAGGAGAATCTCCTTTTTCTCAGAGCATTAACTTTTGGGGTTTCCTGATATGTTTAATATTATTTTTCCATATTTTTTAAAAAATGCTTGTTGTTTTATATTATCTCTTTCTGTTACTGTTGCTTGAAAAATTACATTTTATGTTTTTACAATTTACTGTTTGCTATAACTATTGTTTTTATGTTAAAGATGCACAAAAGTTACATCGTTTTGTTATGTGATTATACATTTCTTTCTAATGTTACCTGTTCTTAGAATTTTTCATAATACTATCCATATTTTTTGTTCTTTTATTTTTTTTCCTAGCAGTTTTATAATGAGTAAGTTATGGTTTTATATTTTTTAATTAGCTGTTTAGTGTATAGTATTTTATTTAGTATAGGATTTGTTTGTTTTTTAAATTTCTCTTATACACATTTTGAATTCATTTATTTATTTTTACCAGTATTATTTTAATGAGTAAGTTTTTTCTTTCACATGAATGTTTACTTTTTCAGAATTCTAAAAGTTTCCTTTAAAAATTTTCTTACTTTAGATTAACAACTTTGTGTACACTGCATTAAATTAATAGTTCATTTTAATTTTACTTTTTATGTCCATTTTAATAATTTTGTTTACAAATATTTAATTCCTTTTATTATATAGTTTTTAATTACAGTTTAAATTTTTATAGGTATTTAATGTATTTTAGTTGAGTTATTATTTTAATACAGTGCTATTTTTTTTCAATTAATTAAAATGCCAAAAGGCAAAAGAAGAATTGTGAGAGAAGCATTAAGAAGACAAAGAACTGAAGCATAAAGGTTATGGTGATCTACAGAAAATGAAAAAGAAACCATTACAAGACTGAGCAGGTAAACTGACCCCCCCCAAAAAAAAATGTGTATGCTGAAGAAGAAACTAATAAAAAAATGTATACACTAAAGAAGAAATTAAACTCTGGAGACAAGCAGAACTACAAGAAAACTTTTGTGCTCAAGGAACTGAAGCAGAAACAAGTAGGGGACTCGACAGAAGATCAAGAAAATTTGCATGGTCAAGATACTGAAACAGAAACAAGTAGGAGGCTTATCAAACATGTTCAACATCAGCAGAATATGTGTGATGAAGAGACAGAAGAAGTTGCAAGTGGATGAAGGGCACAAGATTCTCAGCTTCATAATCAAATTCAGGTGAAAAAGGGAGAATAGGATGCTACTACACGAAGAACGCAAGACGCAAACACATCACAGACAAGTTTGATCTGAAGAAATAATGTCTATACAAGAAGACATGTTTCCAATGAATGCAGCATGCACTTCTTAATGCAGGAAGATGTGGACTCAAGGTTTACACTGAGCAACACAGGGTTGTTTCAGTGGAAGCTTGCTGCGATCTCTGCCGTGACCTATTTTCCAGGAGAAAGGAATACAAGAGGAAGATATGTGCACTGCTGTCACGATGGGGAAACTGTAGAATCTGAAAGAATAAGTCCAGAAGAATGGCATAATTTAATGAATGGAAACCACCAATTTTCTGGGTTTTTTTTTTTTTTTTTTTTTTCCTAACATTATAGAGACATTAGGTTTCTTGATGCTGTATGTGTCAAGCATGAGCAATGCCCTCCCCAAGACTCGAACTTGGACTTCTCGAATATGCACGATGTGCTACCATTACACTACAAAGGCATGCTGGAAGGAGGGAGAAAGTACTTTTATATACGCCCCCTTCTAAACAGCAACTGGGGATTAAGGGACCCAAACACCAAATCCTGGTGGTGACGACCACCTCCTCTTAGTTTGAACGCCACTGTAGAGTTTTTTTTTAAAGCAGAAGATGTAAAAATGCCCCACCAGTACTTGTACCTGGCCCTCCCAGATATGCCCTGAATGTGCTACCATTACACCACGAAAGCATGTTAGAAGGAGGGAGAAAGTACCTTATAACATAAATACTTACAACTATCTTCTTAGTTCTGCTTCCATGGGTGCCAGCTTAGAAATGCCTACAGGCTCAGTTTTAGAATTCATGGTGCCATATATCATTGAATGTGTCACCTTCATTCACCTCATCCTGGTCAAGAACACTATGCCCAGCTGTATATTTTAGATTTGGATCAAGCCTTGAGGCAGAGAATGAATTTACTTGGAATTATTTCTCTGAATGCTGAACTGCTGGCACATTTGGATGTTGTTTTAAGGATTGTGAATCCATATGCAGAAACCTACAGGATACTGAAAGGATTTTAAGAACAAACACTGTGAGAGCTAGGTGCTGAAACTGCTGCTGATATCTGTATTAACATCAAGGGCGAAAGTATTGCTACAGGTGAACACAGAGGATATTACAATGCTTCAAAAGAAAATGAAATTGTAGTTATTTTCAAGAGTGCAAATGGAATTCCTCCATCGAACAGAGACATTGTGATACATTCAGGAGGTGATGGTCTCGTTAACGTCAATAATTTAAATCTTAACTTCGAACTGATGATGTACGTAATTTTCTTTCCTCATGGTGATCAAGAATTCGAAATTGAACAGCAGTACACAGAGTCTTGGTTTTATAGTTGCAGAGTGTCTGTATGATAGTATTGGTAAAAACCCTATTTTGTATGGTTAGAAATTGTTTCAGCAGTATTTTGTGGATGCATATGTAAAAGTTGAAGGCAACAGAATTGCATACCTGAGGAGCCACCAAATAAATCTTAGAGTAGAAACTTACATGTGTCTTGCTGATCACATTTGCAGAGTCGGTGAAGCAACAGGTGTCTGCCTTGGAATTACCAGTTATACTTCTGTCAACATTTATAGGAAGCCCTCGCTGCATGCAGCAAAACTATCAAGACTTTGGCTTTGTCAAACCTACATGGCTGGAAATAATAGAAATCTTATTTTCAGATGAGCCTTTCATGATCATCTGGACCTTGTGAAGAGTATTTCACCTGAAGAAAACAACTTTGTTGCACGATTATCCGCGACTGTCACGTCTTGTATGCAACAGTTACAGATATACAGGTCACTGAATTTCAGAACAAAGGATGACCTCGTATGCACCTTTTGTTGATTTTAGCAGAAGATGATAAAATAAGAGATTCAGAGTGTTATTGAACTTCTGGATGCTACTCAACGTCTTATGCTACACAGTATTATGAGATAATTGATGATTTATGGAATCTGCAGTGAATTGAATCAAAACTGTCCTTGTGTGATTCATAGTGCATGTTCAAAAGGATTCCCAAAATCATTTCAGGTTGAAACTAAAGAAAATATAGATGGTTATCTACTTTATAGAAGAAGAGATAATGGAAATTTTATTTTTAATGTCATGGATAACAGGCGGGTGATTCCTTACAATCCATATTTATCAATATATATATATATATATAATGCTCACATAAATGTTCACTTATGTAGCTGCAATAAATCAATCAAGTGTTTGTTCAGGTATGTGTATAAGGGCCTCAGTGTAAGTTATTCTGCAAGAATCTGAGGATAGAACTCTAATGTGGAATGAGATCAAGTGCTTCTTAAATGCAAGATGTGTGCCCCTGAAGCAGTGTCGAGGCTGTCTAAAAAAAGAGAATGCATTCAAAGTCACCCTTCATCGTACGACTATCAGTTCATTTGGAAAAACCTGCAACCTCTCTATTTTACTGAATCAAAAGAAAGGCATGCTTTGAAGAGGGCTGCTAAGAAAAATATTATGCTTAGCAGATGGTTTGAGTTCAACAGGACATTTCCTGAAGCAAATCATTGCATGTATGCTGAAGTTCCTAAACATTTCACTTGGATGAATTATGTCTGGCAGAGATGAGTTACACTTGTAGGTTACATCCTTTCAAGAATGTATTCTGTTGGCCCAAAAGATGTTGAGCATTTTCATCTGAGGTTGCTGATGTGTCGCATTAAAGGTTTGGTTTGGTTTATTGAGATTACAGTAAAGCACACTAGGGCTATCTACCTAAGGGGAGGGATGCCTTCGTGGAGGACTTTCTAAGGGAAACTGGCTCGTATGCATGTTACACATGGGGAAAACCATGAAAACACCCATGCAGCCAGCCATTCGCGGGATTCGAACCTCGGACCGAACTACCAGTGTTCAGCGACTTTACCACTCAGCCACTGGTGGGCCCGCATTAAAGGAGCAAAGAGTTTTGCTGGCTTAAGAACATACGAAGGTGGGGAGTATTTAACATTTAAGGAAGCCTGCTGTGCAAGACATCTGCTGCAAGAAATGAAAGAATGGAAAAATTTTCTTGTAGACGCATGAGCTTTTCAGATGCTAACTCAGCTAAGACATCTCTTCTGTTCCCCCCCCAACCTAACAGAACCCATCGCTCTGTGGAATGAGTTCAAAGAGTCCCTTTTTGAAGATTTTGCGAGATTATACTTTTTGGAAGACAGTTTCAGCATTGCACTGAGAAATACAGAACACTAGTTACAAGAGCACAGAGTTTCACTGTCTTGTCTCAATCTTTATCAGCCAACAATGAATGATGCCGTTTCTCTTGATATCACACTGTTCGATGTCCAGTAGGAAAATGAACAAGCCCAAGTGATGAACCAGATGTTGAATCCTGAACAGAAATTTTTTTATGACTTGGTTTTGGAAATCCTGACATACCAAAGACATCTTATGTTATTGCATTTGCTGAAGCTGAGATGATTCTTCATGCTGTTCGGGAAATGAGCCATATTGCTGCTTCCTGCTGCATGGATAGGTATTGCTACTGTGCTGTTGACTGGTTGACGAACCATGCGTTCTACTTTCAACTTACCTCTCCCACTTTTGGAAAATTTTTCATGCCGCATTAGACAAGATAGTGCTGAAGAAAGACACTTGAAGACTGCAAAACCTTTTAAATGAGATGAATGCACCATGACACACCACTGTGCTGTGGAAGCTCTTGATGGATTACTGAGAAATTTGACTTGGCAGGATGTTCCTTTTGGTAGTAAAACTTTAGTTTTAGAAGGCAACTGGAGACAAACATTACCTGTCTGTTACGTACAGAAACCAAACTTCTGTAGTTGAGAGCTTCTTTAGGAATTCCTTTTTCTGGCCACATTTCAGACAGTGCACAGTTTCTACTAATATGCGATTGTATCCAGAAGAATAAGAATTTCCAGGACTTCTGCAATTGGGAAATAGTCATCTTAAAATTGACAGTCGCTTGGTAGAAGAGATTATTTGAAGTTTAATCTTTGTGTATGATCAACAGATCAACAGTAGATGAGTTATTGGGTTGTGGCAATGATTTCAACTTACAAGACTTGGGCAGTAAAGAAATTTTATATCCAAAGAAGGAAGAAACTCTGAAACTTAGTGAAGAAATTCTCTCCTGATTTCCGGGACAAGTTTTCTCACAATACAGTGCAGACTCAGTAATTTGTAGTGATGAAGAACAACAACATGTATCAGCTGGATTTCATCGACAGCTTGATGCCTTCTGGAATGCCACCTCATTGTTTGAATTAGAAAATTGGAGTTATGACTCTGTGAAATCTAAATCCATCTGTGGGACTTTACAATGGAATGGGCTCATTCTGAAGAGAATTATTTGAAACATTTTAGATTGTAAAGTCATCTCTGGACAGAATGCTGTGTAAGAGTTTTCATTCTACATACTGAACTTTCGCCTTCAGATTCAAACCTCCCCTTTCAGCTCAAGTGAAGATAGTTTCCTATCAGTCTTCCATTTTGTATGACTGTTAATGAGTCACAGGGACAGACACTGAAGAAAGGTAGAATTTATTAACCACTTTTTAGTTACTTTTTAGTAATTACAACCACTTTTTAGTCATGGAATTCTTTATGTAGCTTTTTCAAGAGTCTATGAGAAATGTTTGTTTTTTTGCTGGAATAATTTTGTTTTATTTTCTTTGTATTACGTACAGATGAAAATTAAATTGTGTTCAACATTCTTGCAAAATACTATTTGTCTCTTAAAAATTGAACCTAACAGTGCAGGGAAACATTAAAAAATCCATGACAGATAAATTACATAATTAATACCAAATTTTATTACATGGAGAAATGGGTAAAAATAAATAAATAAAAATAAACAATCTCATTTTTTTTAAAATTTCATTTTTGCATATTTCTTAAACTTTCTGTATACCCATCTTTCCTGTTACTGCAGACATCTGCCCATCATTGGCAGGATTTGCTTGGGCACGCTGTGTTATTAGTAGTCTCAATTACTAAAATTGTTAAATTCATAAATTAGAACTAACCATGGCAAAAGAAACCCTTTTTTAACATTATAAACAATTAACTAGCTAGTTTTCTTGCATTATGTAATTTGTATATGCCGTGTGTTTTTAGAAATGATCAAAATTTAAGTGTTGGCTTGGTTGATCTCTTTAAAAGCCCCTCTGTTTCATATTCAGTCATGTTTCAGTTCTTTAAGGAAGAAAAAAATGATACTTATTATTACAGATTTAATACATTATAATGTGGTACTTTTTAAGCCATCTTTAAATAAACAACTTTAAACTTAAATGTACAGTACAATGTAAACTTAGAAGAAGAAAACTGACTTTGCAATATAATAAAGGCATTTTAATAATGCCTAAATGTACAGTAGAAGTCCATTAGTCCGGCATCCAACAGTCCGGCATCGCTCCGGAAAATTGTAAAAATTTTGGTTTTCTCCAAAAGTGTGTCTTTAAAGCAAATGAAACTGCTCGAGAGCTATTCGGAAGTTTTCGGGGTGGTTCGAGATCATCCGGAAGCGCACGGTATTGTTCGGAAACAATTAGTTTACAGTAAAAGTTTACAGTAAAAGATGCCGTCTATGCTATTGCACAGTCTTGGAACCAGGTAAAAAATACAACACTCCAAAAATGCTGGAGAAAACTTTGGCCAGCTGCAAACCCTGCATCTGACCTAACTCTACAGACTGATGAGGAAGAAAACCATCAAGACGCTCTGACCAAAGTTTTGGATGTCGTTAGAAGTACTGACAATCCCTTGAAAAACCTGCCTGAAGATGAGGTAGAGGAGTGGCTTTTAATCGACGAGAATGAGCCTGTTGAACAAGAACTAACCGATGAGGACATTATCAATATTGTAGTAAACCCTCAGCCTACTCAAAATCTTGAAAAAAATGACTCAGATGCTGAAATGGAAGAAAAGGAAAAAATCAGCTGGGCAGAAGCTGCAGGATCACTAAATAAGTTTATCTCTTTTGCCGAGGCTAGTACTAGCTACAGTGCTTCAGAAATTATTGATTTCCATATCATTAGAAATAAATTTTATACTAAACGCCAAAAGTCCAGAAAACAAAAAGACATTCGTGACTTTTTTAAATCTAAGTGAAATATGTTTTACAATACGTGTACATACATTATATGAAATGTAAAATAAACTTTGTTGTATGTATTTGCATACTGTATTTTTAATTTAATTATTAACCTAATTGTTCTTATAATTACCGCCCGATAGACCGGAATTTTCGGTAGTCCGGCACCGAGCCGGTCCCGAACGTGCCGGTTTATCGGACTTCTACTGTAATAATAAATTGTGCCAAATTTAGCAGACGTACTCTTCTTACCGTGGAAGCGATGATGAAACCACATGCAGATAAAGAAATATTCACTGAGTGTCCCACATTGTGGAAGAACAGGAGGGAAAAGGTTTTTCTCCTTTGTCTGAACAAAAATTAATCATACAATGCAAAACCACATATTTAAAGGAATTAACTCTCTGAGCATTATGACCGGCTTTATCCAGTCATCAGAAGTTTTGCTACTTAGCATATATTAGCTTATAATGTAAGATATTTTACTTTCTTACTTTCTTTAATAATATAAATATCTCCTTAATGAATGTAAGTTTATGAAAATACAGACTAAAATAAGTAATTATACAAACTCCATTAATAAATGCTGTTTAAATAATGGTTTTGATGATGGATCTAAAACCCTGTGCTGCTCAAAGGGTTAATAAAGATTTTACTAACGGGTGTCTCAAAAAGTATGTCGGATTGGAATCTACTATAAATCAAATTTATTTATTTGAAAGAAGCAAACAAAATATACCATTCTCTTCAGGAGATGTTGAGTTTATATGTGAAGCACAATATTGGGCATATGCCCTCCCTGCTAGCCCTACGAGCAATCGTTCTGTCCATGAAATTAACTATCACTTACGTGCACATTTCCCCATCAACTTCATTGAGAACCCGTTGAATTTCTTGTTTGAATTCCAACAGATTACGGGGTTTGTTTTTGTAAACTCATGACTTAGTGTACCCCCATAGGTACAAAGGTGTCAGGTCACAAGATCGAGGTGGATAGGTTTGGTCTCCTCGTAACGAGATTAGTCTGTCTGGGAACTTCTCACGCAGAAGAGCGATTGTGTCTCCTGAAGTGCGGCAAGTTGCACCATCTTGTTGGAACCAGAAATTTCGATGTTCATTTGATCCAACTGGGGCCAAAGGAAATTAGTGAGCATCACACGATAACGAACTCCATTCACCGTGACAGCCCTTACTTGGTCATCTTCAATAAAATAAGGATTGATTAAACCCCCACCCCAAATTGCACATCAAACCGTAATGCATGTCTTTTTCGTGAATTACTCTTGGATTCTCTGATCCCCATATTCTGCAGTTATGTTTATTCACAAAGCCGTTTAAATGAAAGTGAGATTCATCTGAGAAAATGATGTGCTTTGTGAAACCACGTTCTTTTTCCAGGATCCATTGCACAAATTTTCATCGTTTTCCATGATCTGCTGGTTTAAGTTCCTGTGTTAACTGAACTTTGTACGGGTGTAAATGTAGATCTTTCATTAAGATTCAATGCATTGTTGCTGGACACATGTTCATTTCTTGAGCACGACGGTGACATGATTTTTCCGGACTCACAGTGACCAAATCAAGCACAGCAGCAACATTTGCCTTACTCCGGCCACTTCAAGGCCATCTTGTGCTTTTGATGCCTACTGTTGAAATGGTTTTTTTTTCAAATTTCTTGATCAACCTATGAACAGTAGATTCATTTGGTGCATTGTTGTGCCCCAAAATTGTACAGAGTTTCCGAACGGTTTCCGCGAAACTTTCACCATTTTTGTAGTGAGTTTTCACAATCAACACTCGCTGTTCCATACTGTATCTTTCCATGACTATACACTACAAACATTAACCTGGAAAACAAAAGCACAGTATCAAAACATAACCTCAATCATCAATGATAACAAAACATGCAAAACCAATGTTGCCAACAACAACAAATAAAAATAATGTGCTGTTCAAATCTGGCGTTCTTTTAGAGACACCCTTTATGTAATTGAAATAAAAATTTTTCTTTTTCACAATTTAAAATTTATAGGAGCATGAATTATATATCCTAAGATGAAATCCCTGCCTATTCTGTATCAAAGAGCCCTTTTGTGAAAGCATCTCAATCAAAATTTATCACCAATGTGAATAGGGTGCACAGGATAAGAAGTTGATTTGTTAATGCTGTGGCTATTCAGTCTTTGTATTAAAACCAATCTGACTTTTTTTTGTGGGTGTATATATCAAGATTACTGTCTTTGTTTCCCTATTGCACTATTCTCCAGGATTTTCTCTGCCATGTTATCATTGTTGTAGCTCATATTTATTGATTATGATGTGCTAGCATGTGTGTGAGACAAAAGTGGATTATTGCATATATGTCTGCATCTTCAAATCTGGACACATCAAGTATTTGAGAAATATGGGGGGGGGTGATAAGTTTGATCTTTTCCTGCAATAAAAGTTGATTATGGTTGTGTATTTTATTTTCAAAAATATTTTTTAATGTTTCATGAAATTATGAATCCCTTTACTTTTATATGATGTATGGATGCATTTTACGTATTAATGCCTATCTTTTGTTAACAAAAATTCATAATTAAAAGTACATTCATATACCCTCTACTTTGTTATGATATGTAAATATTTTTAATTATGAAGGCCTCCCTTTTGTTATACGAGGGCTATCCAGAAAGTAGATTACGTTTTGGAATAAAAAAATAAACAAAGTATAGGAAACAAATTTTATTATATACAGATGAAAGCCACACTCAAATACTACTTTTCTACATAGTCACCATACAAATTAAGGCATTTATCGTAGCGATGTATGAGCTTGGAAATTCCTTCGTCGAAAAATTCGGCCGCCTGCGCCTTCAACCACTTCGTTACCTCTTCTTGCAGCTGTGCGTCGTCATCAAAATGCTGCATAGCCAGCCACTTCTTCATTGCTGGGAATAAGTGGAAGTCGCTCGGTGCCAGGTCGGGACTGTACGGCGGATGAGGAAACAACTCCCACTTAAAAGATTCAAGAACTTTACGAGTGACATTTGCCGTGTGGGGCCGGGCGTTGTCGTGAATCAACAAGATCTTAGAGCTCAACATTCCTCTGCGCTTGTTTTGAATTGCTCTTCTGAGTTTTTGGAGAGTTTGGCAATACCTTTGAGAGTTTATTGTAGTGCCTCTTTCCAGGAAGTTCACCAAAATTACACCTTTTCTGTCCCAAAAAACAGTCGCCATCATCTTCCTTGCCGACATTGTTTGCATGCATTTCTTGGGTTTTTGGGGAGAACTTGTGTGCCCCCACTGCATTGATTGCAATTTCGTTTCACAGTTCACATGTTTCACCCATGTTTCGTCACCAGTAACGATGCGATCGAGTAAAGAGTCACCATCCTTATGGTAAGCGTCCAAAAAGTTCAACGCTGCAGCCATTCGCTGATTTTTGTGGTCCTCTGTCAAGATTTTTGGAATCCATCTTGCACAAAACTTGTGGTAACCAAGCTTTTCGCTGATGATTTCGTGCAACAAACTTCGCGAAATTTGTGGAAAACTCAAAGAAAGTTCCGTTATTGTGAAATTTCGATTTTCACGGACTTTAGCATCGACTTTTTCGAGAAGTTCGGCGGTCACTATGCTGGGTCTCCCACTTCGATCTTCGTCGTGAACATTGGTTCGGCCATTTTGAAATCTTATGACCCACTGACGCACTCCACCTTCAGTGATAATGTTGTCCCCATACACTTCACGAAGCTGCCGATAGATTTCTATCGGTTTACAGTTTTTTTGCAGTCAGAAACCTTATTACTGAGCGCACCTCGCGGGATTTTCAATTAACGCAGACATTTCAAACCGTCACAGTATCTGAACGGAGCACAGCACGAACCTCTCACTAGCACGGCTAGATGCAGACTGAGCTGCGCAACGCTCTGACCCCAAGATGGCCGCGCTAGCCCCGCCCCTAGCGGACACAGACGGAAACGTAATCTACTTCCTGGATGGCCCTCGTATATATACATCTGAGAGCTGGGTGTTTCACATATGAAATGTGTAATGTGCTTGAATGTGTCATCCTGTATGAGAGTTTCAGTTATTATTTTATTGTATGTGTGTAAAATATAAAAGGCACTTAATTGGCAATAGATCTTTAAATTTCTAATTTGAATTAAAAATCAATTCCCTTCACTTTTAGCACCCACATTCTCATCCAAGAAACTATCACATGTATATGTAATAGTTTTTTCTCCTCTCATCTGCTATTTTTTTCATCTGTAATCTTTACATAATAGATAATTTCGCATGAATAAAGGTAGTTTTATTTCATTTAAGTCATTAAGTTTACTCAGTTCCTTTGGAGTGTGTAATTAAGTTATTACATGAATTAAAAAAATGTATATTTTGAAACATTTCAAGCATGATATCAAATATTAATAAATTTATGTTTTATGCTTTCTTTTTTCTAGAGATCCATTGAATGGACTGAGGAATCAATGGAAAAGTTTGTCCGAGATTATTGCTTACATTTCTTGAAAATTGCGTCTTTGCTGCAAAGCCATTTGTATGAAGAGGAAGTTCCTCAGATGAAAGTATGCTTTTATGAACTGAAATACCAAACCATTTAAAATGCTATATTTGGACTTTGTTTAAAATTTAATGACATTAAATTATTTAGAATTTGTTTAAGTTAATATAACTAGTATTTAGAGTTTATTTAAAACTTAATGAAATAAAATTATTGTTCAAATAAAATTGATGCCTGCAATATAGAAGTGAATTAAATTGTTCACATGTAAGAAATTGCTTTAGTGTCATGTAAAATCTAATGTGAGACATATTTTCAGTTGCATTGCAGCTATTGTATTTTAATGTGTTTATAATTACAATGCATAGCAACCATTACAAAAGTGAAAATTTTAAGGTATTAGTCCACCACTTACAAATCAAATGTACTAGACTGAAAATTTGAATGTGTATTGTATAGTAGTTATATTTATATATAAATATATTTATTATTAATTTGTTTGCAAATTTTATATAATTTTATTATTATATATAATTTATATATATATATATGTATTTAAACAAATTTAAATGCTTAACAAATACGTATAAAAGTAAAAAAGCAAATTTAAATTCTAAAAAAGGGAAAAAAGCCGAAATAATTAAAAATAATTTTAAAAAAATGTGCAAACATGTAAAAGATTTAATTCTCGAACTAATCTACAATATCATTTAAATTCAGAAGCATAAGCAAATCAAGTGCAAAATCTATCCGTGAAAATAAATCTACTAATTTAATAAATTAAAATTAAATTAAACAATTTAAAAATTAAAAAAATTTTTTTTTTAAAAATGCATATGTGAATGACCGTAGAGTAGGCAGGAGACAGACTTATCAAGGGGAAGTTGCCTCCAAACCTAACTCTCTAATCATTCAATTCGTGTTTCGTCATTCATGCAGGCAAGGGTAAAAGTCAAAACCAAAAGTAATTCCAATAAAGTGGTATCCTTAGAAATTAACATTTAAGTATTAACATTTAAGAATTAAAGTTCAAAAAGGAAAGAAACTAATGAAGTCTTTTGAGTAACAAGCAAGTAAAGTCATAAATTAAACTTTTTCTTAAAAAATGAAATTTTTTAAAAATTAATTTTTTATAAAATAATAAAAAAATCTAGAAACCAATGTATTTTAGAAATCCTTGTCTACAGAAACTTCCCCTACACATAGTTAATAATACATTGGTTTCTAGATTTTTTTATTATTTTATAAAAAATTAATTTTTAAAAAATTTCATTTTTTAAGAAAAAGTTTAATTTATGACTTTACTTGCTTGTTACTCAAAAGACTTCATTAGTTTTTTCCTTTTTGAACTTTAATTCTTAAATGTTAATACTTAAATGTTAATTTCTAAGGATACCACTTTATTGGAATTACTTTTGGTTTTGACTTTTACCCTTGCCTGCATGAGTGACGAAACACGAATTGAATGGTTGGAGAGTTAGGTTTGGAGGCAACTTCCCCTTGATAAGTCTGTCTCCTGCCTACTCTACGGTCATTCACATATGCATTTAAAAAAAAAAAAAAAAAAAAAAAAAAAAAAAAAAAAATAATTTTTAAATTGTTTAATTTAATTTTAATTTATTAAATTAGTAGATTTATTTTCATGGATAGATTTTGCACTTGATTTGCTTATGCTTCTGAATTTAAATGATATTGTAGATTAGTTCGAGAATTAAATCTTTTACATGTTTGCACATTTTTTTAAAATTATTTCGGCTTTTTTCCTTTTTTTAGAATTTAAATTTGCTTTTTTACTTTTATACGTATTTGTTAAGAATTTAAATTTGTTTAAATTTAAATTTCATTCCTTGCAGCAATGGTACAAAAATTTTTAATTTAATTAAATATGTATTTAAATTTAATTTTTTTAATTAAATTCAATTTATTCTTATGAAACAATATATTTATATATATAATATATATATAATATTATTAAACTAAAGTAAAATTAAACTAACAATATTGAACATTTGTGTAATATTCATTATAGTGGAAGAGTCTTCACATGTATGAAATCGTCAAGTATGTTTTACAATAATTTTGAAGTTATACAGGTATTGGGGCTGAAACTAATTAGCAACTTTTATAACCTCCAGTTTTTAGCATGCATGTGTTTTTAAAATGAATTGAATTAGATTCTTTTATAGCACAGCAATCCTCTTTAAAGCTTTCTACAAATGTGTTAACTCCTATAATCTGAAAATATAATCCTGAAATACCTTATTTATGTTTAATTTGTTTTCATATTGCTAAGAGGAAATCAGTAAACCTTTAATTTTATTAGTTAATCATATTCTTTAATTGAGCATCTGCAACAATCTGCAAGTATCATTATGAGATCGATTCCGATTATTTGAAATGATGCCTTTTTAATCTGCTTTAGCAGAGTATATATCAGACAAGAAATCTCTTTGGTTGGCATCAGGCTTTATAAAAAATTTGTCAAACTCCCATTTGTTGATTTTCAGAAACAATATTTAATGAACCATATAGTTTTAAAATCACAGAAGGCAGGTACAATCTCATTTTAAAGAAAAAACAAAGATTTAAAATTTTCTCCAGTTATTGCTGTCTGCTCCAAATCCTATTGAAATCAACCATTCTGCTTTTTATCTTCATATTTCTTTGCCAGTTTTTTAATATGATAGCTGCTGGAGTATTCTTTATTTTATAATGGTGGATGTTATCAGGAGCAGAAATGCTTTCAGTTTTTGAGGTAATCCTATTTCATTAACTAACCCCTTAGCCAATTCAAAACTGATTTTAGTTTATTTGAATAAATTGAAATAAAAGTTATAGATGTTGTTTTACAAAACTTTACTTTTGATGATCTTCCAAAGATTGTAAGCTTTCTGACTCTAGCAAAGCTATTCTGATTATTGAAGATCAACATAAGCTAACAAGTAGTTAGGAAGTTGAGAGATGCAGAGCTTTCGTCATCTCTGTTAATGTTGCAGAAAAAATATATTCTGGTAGATTCCTTCTCATTATGGTGTTTCTGATAATGGGGTCATAAATGTCCTTGCAGAGGACACATCCTCATATCATCTGGATCTAGCAAAACTGCTGAACCAGATACTGCTGAATCACTGGCTATTTCTACAAAAGAGGACTGAATCAAGGAAAGATCTACTCCATTATCTACTAGATCAGTGGTGTCCAACCCATGGCTTGTTGGTTCCCAGTAGCCCAAAATCCTATCTTTGGCACCTGTCAGTTACATCACAGTATAGCGATGTGACAAAAACTTCAATTCTAATGTAAAAAACAACCATAAAAAAGGTATAGTTGCACATCATGTATAGGGGCATTGCATTTTTGTTCACCTATTCATGTGTTACCACCTTCACCTTACCCGGTCCCATGGTTTTTATCTGCATGTTGGATTAGAATGCCCGATTTAACCAAAGTCCTGTTCGCTGCTGGTGCTGCTGCACATCTGCACAAATGATGGAACATCCATCCGGCTGTGCAGTCAATAGACTGTTTTGAGTAAGTTTTAAAATACAGTGGATCCTTGCTAAATGCAGATTTATGGAATGGGATTTTGCATATATGGGCTTTCTTAATAATCTCCATTTAATTTGTCCAACATGAAAATTTCAGTTACACACTGTAGAACATCAGCCACATTGTGATAGTTTTTTTTTTTTTTTTTTTTTTTTTTTTTTTTTCAATGACTGGTTTGAAAATTCATTCATTTAAAAGGTTGAATATTATTTTGAACTGCAAAGCCTGAGCTTTAAAGTTCTCCTACTTCTTGATAATGCATGGTACTGAAGCCCTCACAACATTCCATAGAAATGTAGAGACTTTATTCCTTCTACCAAGCACTACTTCCTTTATCCAATGAATGGATCAGGCAATCATAAATATTATTATATCGGGCATGTCCACATCTCTGTAAATGAAGCAGCAGACAAAGGAAAGCATAAAATACTAATGGCTTTATGGAAATGATTCTGTATAAGAATAATTAAACTTTCATGGAAAATGTGATTTCATCAATGAATGCTTGCTAGCATCAGCATTGATCAGGAGTTGTCAACAATTTTAAAAGATTTCCTTTGATTGAAAATGAAGCCAAGGAAAGTGTTCAAATTACAAAAGTAATAGACAGTGAAAAATTTCAGATAATGAAAAAAAGAAAAAAATTAAGTAATTTAATTCAAGAGTAATCAAGTTAAAATAAGTTAAGAATGACAATCCTGAAATAACGAATGAAGAACTAGATGATCTCATAACACTGCAAACAGAGAAAGTAGTGATAATGAAAAAGAATAAAGAACCTTTAACGCACAAGAAGTTAAACAAATTATTAAAAATGCGCAGGATTTGTCTGGTTTTCCAAGGGAGTCACCCAAATGAAGCAAGAAAAGGACACTTTATGAGTTCGCACTCCTTACTTGTATCAGACATTGACCCAAGCAAAACTCACCACCTGTTTAAAAAAATAATTGCTTATTTACCTACTTTTTAAAGAGCAATAAAAATCCTTTCAATTAACATTTATTTCATTCCCCCCTTTCAATTACAATAATATTTAGGTTTGTATTGTGGTAAGGTACAATAAATGATTTCAGATTGCAGTAGTATCTGTTTCAGTGGTGAAATCCTGTGTTTTTGTTATTGATCCTGGTTGAAGCCTTGAGGGTTACTCCAGTGGACAAAGAGATAAAAGAAGTCTTTTCATCAGGGGCAGGAGATGGACACTTTGTTATGTATGAGTGAAAGAATCATTCCCCCCCCTCGGAGATCAGCACAAGTAAACACAAGGAGATATATAAGGTGGTTTCCTGAGAAGAGAGGACAATTTTTCCTGTTTAGAGCTATGGGCATCTTGGCCTGCTAAGAACGATCATTCCTCATGTAGAATGCGGTAGAGCATTTTTCTGGTAACAAAATTCTGAAATTACGGGACCAAATATACCCAAGGCCCATATTGTCAAGATATGCAACTATTAAGGTTTTCATCTTATTATTCATGTTAACTTGAGTTAGAAGTTCATTTCAACCCAGTGTCACAACCCAGGGTTTGCGTAGCGGTTTCGGCCACTACACCACAGTATAAATTATACATACTTTCTTAATCTAAACTATACCTAACCCCCCTTTTTTTTTTTTTTTTTTTTTTTTATATATATATATATATATATATATAGAAAGTTAACTTTGCAGAATGTGATTTTGCCATATGCGCAATGTGTTACATATGTAACCTCCATCTTCAGGAGGGATTTGCTGTAATACTTAAAATTATTTCATATATTTTGTGATGTCCTTGTCAACATGAGTTATGTCCCAGGGCCATTAAGGAAAAAGAAAACGTACCACTTCAACTACAAAAAAGAAGACTAGCTGTTATTTACAAATGCTGGCAAAAAAGCATTTTATTTATTATGCAGTGCTTTAATAGCAGTAAAGAGACTGAATGTTGTCATCATAAAACCTTTCATAAGGATTTCAACAGTAAATATCCACTCGGGTCTTCATTACATAGACATAAAGTTCAGTCATGAAACTTTCTCAAATAGCTCAACAAGATAATCTTTTCACCCTAAAAATTGACGGAAAGAATCAGGTAGAAGCATCCTTCAAAGTAAGTTATGTTCTTGCATGATATAAAATTGCATATCCAGCTCATGAAGGAAGCTATGCTGGTAATGTCAGAGTCTTTATTTCACAAATTAATAATAATAATAGTTATCTCAGCTATAGAAGATGTGCCTCTGAAATACGGCAGCATGATGAGTGAACGATATAGCGAACTTCATGTACATACAAATGAAATCTGATTTGAAAAAAGTGTGTGTATTTTCGCCTGCGGTTTCATGAACTCACTCATGTTACTGACTCACCACAACTTCAAATGTTCACAAAAATAGCATTTCCTGCTTTCCATGACAGAAGCATTTTTGACCATGTTGACTTTGGAAAAGTACACTGAAGCACAAGACATATATGACTGTTACTTTACACATTGTAAATTTTGTCTGAGGACGACTTTTGAATCGTAGTCTTTTAAAAAATTTTCTTGATGATTTAGATAGCGAGTGTGATGATATAATATACCAAACAGAAGTAAGATGGCTGAGGAAAAGTTTTAACAAGATTTGTTGGAATGTTGTCTGAGATTAAAACTTTCTCATATCCAAAGAAAATTATGATAAAAAATTGGATGACTCGGAATGGCTTGTTGACTTAGCATTTATAAGCAAGATCACTATAAAACTCTATGGCCTAAATACCAAGTTGCAAGAAAAGCGTGTATTGGAAATAAAGAGTCCCGTATCTGCTGTTCTGGCTAAAATCAATTTGTGGTAGAACAATTAATTGGAAGAAAGGCTATTGACATTTTCTGTCATATAAGTTCATTCTAGACCTGGAATTTATTCATGTTGAAAACTTTCTGTTACTTAGCACAATTTAAGAGAAGATTCCAAAGCCCGTTTTTTGGGGAGCCCATTTTATTGTTTCTAAAAAATCATGTCTTGGAATTAGAAGTGAAGTGACTTCTTCAATGGAAAAATGCTGTTTCAGTTAGAAATCACAGGCTAAATTAGAGATTATTACTTTTTGTACTGATGCGACACTCAAAAGCACAGAAAATAAAAGTGATGAAGGTTTTAAACTACTTGATCCTGTTATACAAAAATGTACTTAGGTGTGCACTAACAGGGAAAGCACTTTTGGGGTCAACTTAACTCTGTGATCTAGCTCCTTCACAACATAAAATAAGAAAAAGCAAGTACAAAATATGTTGGTTCCAGAGTATGTGAAAACAACATAGTGCTAACATGCTGTGTATCAGAAGATGGCCAAATTACCATTATCATAGAATGTTAATAATCAGATATCTCAATAATAGCAAGTTAATGACTTAATGCAATGCTGGTTTAAGGAGATATTTGACAATATGTGCTTTTCTTTATTTTCTAATTTGAAATGAAGTCAGTTTGGAGCTCCATTATATTTGCATTTTAATAGTGGATTTTATTTAGTTTCTTCAGGTTTGTATTAATTTATTTTCCGCATTTTTTTTTGGAATGCAAAATCATCTAGTTAAAACGCATATTTTCATGAAATTTTTATTTTTCAATTTCAAACATCAAATACCAGGTGCCCGTGAGGCAGGCCAGAAATTTAAAAGTAGCCCTCAAGACAAAATTGGTTGGACACCGCTGTATTGGAGCATCCCAGAGATAAGGCAGTTACTGCCTTTCGTTTCACCGCCTTTGTTTGTAACTCTAAGCAGAAACATTTCACATACACAAGGTATAATTCTCATTAGAAACTGAACTGCAAATCCAAACACCAAATGGTCTATAATAAAAAAAGCATAATATTTATCAATAAATACCATGTGCCCATTTAAAGAAACACCGAGTACTCTAACAATAATAATAATAATAATAAAAACCATTAATAAATACCACAGGTGTATTTAAAGAGCAGTTAGGATGTTCTGATATGTTTCTTTCATATTTACAGCATGACCCACAGAAACACACGGTTGTTCGTTCCCATTAAACAATAAAACTGCCTTTAGACTTCTCTTTGAAAAGTCAATAAACAGTGGCCACTCGGTAAGTTTATAGAAAGGCAAAATTCGCTCATTAAACCTGGAATATCATGATAGTAAACTAAGTCATTTGCCATTGAGAAAAATACTGCAAGCATGGGCTGCCTTTTCCGAAACATGGAAATTTTCGCTCCTTTTTGTAACAGATTCCATTGCTGTAAACGAAATCCAAGCAGCTATGCTTTTGTTTTGGGTAGATCTACCCCCCGGGGGTCCATGTAGAGTACTCTGCCCAGTACTGGCTAGCATCTGTACCTAGGCAGTCTCGGACATGGGGGTATAAAATTTATGAACTTGGCGGTTCCCGATGGTCCATGGGGTAAGTCTATACTTGCTCTTCATGGGCCGGGAGGTGTAAGTCCTCTCCACGAGGGTATTGGTAGCCAAGTAGCAAACTGGACCATTAAGAGTCTGGTCACTGCTGTCCTTGGAATTCCATGTAAAGCCTAAGGAGAGGGGCATCCCGTGTAGTGCTGGCAGGTAGCCCAAATCAACTCGGAGAAAACGTAGATTTGCAACATCACACTCCGGTATGCTATAACAACTTAACTATCAACTTATTAAGTACATTTGTATACCTGCTTCGCAATCAGTCAAAACATGTTGTTGATGATGTTTAGATTATGCTACGTGATGTGACAATTTACAGGTCAGTATAAGAGTTACATAAGTAGAAATTATTGAATTAACAGATTAGTTTCTGAGCATTTTCATGCAGAACAGTGTTATCTCCAGTGTGAAATTGTGTAAAAATTAGAACAAAATTTAAAAATATTGTTGTAAGCAGGATTCCCCTTTTTGAAAAAAGAAAAAGATATTAATATCTTTGAAAAAAGAAAAATGTATTAATGAGAAAGCAAGTAATTTGAAAATGGGATTGTTGTCATAAATGCTAAGAATGATAAATAACTCATGTGAGATTCACAGGAAGTGAAAAGGGTTAAAAAATCAACAGAGTTACAACAGAGGTATTTAACTTTCCTGTGTAAATGACATTTAATTCTTTTTATGCACAAAATAAAAATTGTAAAGTCCTTTTGCAGTTTTTTTTCCCTTATATGCCTCTGGTATCCATCTTCCCCTGTAAGTAAAAGAAACAAGAATTATTTTGAAATAGACAGATAATTTTTTCTAAATAAAAAAAGGTATTTTGTAAATAATAAATGTGATCAGTAGTATCTTGCAGAATATTAGTCATTTGGTTAAACTTTGATTTCAGGTGCTTACTTTCTTAACTAAATTTCTGAAAAAAGCTTCTTTTTAAAATCTTGCTTGTCTAATTTTTATAGCCTTCTGAAAGTGAATTTCAGCATCTGTGCCAGTTTTTGGGTCTCAGTCATCTGTTCAACTTAGAATTTACAGCAGCCACATGCATACAGTGGGTTGTTCATGATCCCAGAATTCTAATTGGGACTTGGTGTCAAGATTTTATGAATTTTGCCAATAAATCAGTTATGGCTGCAAGGGTATGTATGAATTATATTTTTATTGTATAATAATTTTAAAGTAGGTTATTAGTCATTATTATTATTATGTTATTATATAAATCTGCAAATATAATTTGAAGGTATAGTTCATGTTATGTAATTGATTACACTAAATTCTCTGCCTTTAGTTTTAAAATTTCGAATAAAGTGTTAATTACTTGAAATTAAAATTCATCCCTTTATTTGTATATATATGTTGCACACGTATACAGCACGGCTGTGTATGCTTGACTGAATTTAACAGACAAATTTAAGTAGTTTGATTTCAAGTTTAATAAATTTTAAATACATTTAAGTTCTAAATGTTTATATTATCATATGTTCAAATAAAGCAAATTTAATCTAGAATAAGAATGAAATTCTTAGCTTTGTTAAAAAAAATAATGTTGAATGTAACTAGCAGTAATTAAAATCACAAAAAATTATTTATTTATTTATAAAAAATATTACAATTGAGTAAAAATTTAAGCAAAAGACTATAACATACTTTCATACTTCCTGTTTGAATTAAACCCCATTGCTTTAAAATACAGAAGATATACAGGGTGATTCAAAATTAATATAGCGATTACAAATGGCTATAACTATTAAATTGAAAAGAATTTATCAATAAGAAATACACATAATGTAAAAGGAAGTTCAAAATTTTATTTACTTACATACTTTATAAATATTCTGTGTGACTGCCTTTGGTAGCACAGGCAACATCAAAGCAGTAGTCCATTTCATGCCATATATTCTGAAGCATATCTGGAGTCACCAATGCAAGCACATTAGAAATATGCATTTTGAGCTCTGGAATTTTTTTCAGTAAAGGAAACACATACACAAGATCTTTCACATAATCCCATAGAAAAAAAATTCTGTATGTTCTTCCTGTGCCAGAAACAACTCCTGAACTCAAAATGTTCATTTCTAGTGCACTTGCATTAGTGACTCCATATATGCTTCAGACTGCATGACTGCATGACAGCTTAGATGCTATCTGTGTTACCAAGAGGAGTCGCACAGAATAATTACAAAATATGTAAACAAAATTTTGAATTTTCTATTATATTCTGTATAATTCTTATTAATGAATACTTTTAAATTAAATAGTTATAGCCTTTTGTAATTGCTGTATTCATTTTGAATCACCCTGTATTTGTGTAGTATTTATAATCAATATAATTTGTTATTAATTCAGGTTGGTTCTGAGTTATTTAGCAGATGAATTTGCTTTTGAATAAAGGATATGTTACCCATTTGTATTCAAAGTACATAGAACATTTTATTACAAATTAAGGACTATGGCAAAAAGATGCATTTTAAATTTTATTTATCACTTTAACTATGTATGTATGTATTAAAATTGGAAAATTATGTAAGTAGGACTGAAAAAAGTTAATATTTGTTTTTCCTTTTTTAGGTTCTGTTGCAACGTCCCATTATTTGGTATCCGCCTGCTCTGCTCAAACTCCCTCAGAACTATGATGAAATTTTCAAGTACTATCACAAAAAACCATGTAGAGTTTGTCACAGTGAGCCTAAAGACCCATCGCTTTGCCTTGTTTGTGGTACTATGGTGTGCTTAAGAGAGAACTGTTGTCGGCAGCAAGCACACTATGAAGCTGTGCTGGTTAGTTTGGTTTTTAAGAATGTAAAGATAACATTTTTCATGTGATTTAAGCAGTAATTGTATGAATTTATTGCATGAATTACCATATATACCCACATATACGTCAATCCTTCGACTTTTGAGAAAAATTTTCGGAAAAACAAATTTGTCTCATGAGCGCCGCTGCAACTAAAATGGTATGCCGATATACTTGATAAACTGTCACTCACACTTTTGATACGTTTAGATAAATAAACAGACAGACATTATGTTACAGTTACTGATTCGATATGGTTATAATAATCAAAGAGTGCCTCACAGATATTCTACAGACTGAATTGCTGTGTGACGTCAGATAATGAAATGAAAGGGGGCTTTTCTAATAAACAGAAAATAAAATCGAAACAAATTTAATAAAAAACTAATAAATAAAATGGAATAAATAAATAAAAATTTTGTGTTTTTTCTGTATGAACGATAATATTGAATCAAGTTCACTGACATGTCATCCATCGATCGGCGGCGGAGCATCTCTCTCCTCCTTTTTTTTTTTTTTTTTTTTTTTTTTTTTAGGTTCTGTGTATAAGTCGATCCCCTACTTTGAAGTTTTATATTTAAGTGTTGACTTATATGCAGATATATACGGTAAACGTTTTAACATTTTTCACATGATTCAAGGAGTTAAAGCATCAGTCAGTGTAATATTCATAAATTTGCAGGATTAGTTTCGAAGGTTTAAATAGAGAACCTTCTTCAGCTGCATACATACAGATGATGAGAGAGAAGCCAGTGATAAAATAAAACCATAAGAATGAAAGGAGAGAAGTCAAGCAACTGATGAAAATAAGAAAAAATATGAAATAAGTTCCTTAAAATGTGAAAGTAAAGATGATTGAAATTAGAAATCTTAACTAGAGTTGAAGAATGTGAAACACCTTTAGAAAATCTAATTTGCCAATGAAGTTTTTTTTAATAATTTTGGCTGCAGAAAATAAAAAAAATGTGATTTTCTGACCAGCAGTGTTGGGCAACGACAGGACTGATGTGTTTCTTTTTCCCTAACATATATTTCATGTTTCTTAGTTTGAAATTGTAAGGCTGTCTTAGTTGATTACATTGTAAAATCAACTACATTGGCAAAGAATCCAATGTTTTCTCCATGAATTCTATCTGGAATGGAGTCCTTAAGTATGGAGCTGTGAATTTCATCAACACTAGAGAAAATGACCTAAAAGTAGAATATCTCTACAATATATGCAATTTTATAGCTAATCGATGGAAAGAAAGGAAGGGCAACTGTGTAATTTCCTAAAATGAGAAGGTGTTTTTGATGTGTTGAGATAAGAATTTTTTAACAACTTGGTCAATATTGTTAGACGAAAAGTCTTTTCTTTGCCAGTTGCAACTGCTTTAAGTAATTTAATTCTTAATCCAGAGCCAATTTGGAGGAGCAAGCTTGAAATGCACAGAAAGCATAGGAATAATATGATGCTCTGTTTAGTCGAATGACAAGATCTGAATTGTTGTGAAAGGGAAACAGTTAAAGTTTTGTGGTAAGCAGTAGTACTGAATTTGGATAAGTTGCATATGGCCAAAATGTTGAAAAATGAAAGAGAATTGGATGTCCCAAATTCAAACATGAAATAAACAGCTGGATCTGTGGAATCTGTTATTGAAAGAACTTTATTTAAATAATCTTTGTTACTGTCAAATAGGGTAAAGGTATCGTCAACATAGCAGAACCACACAAGGAAGTTTAAAATTTCAAATAACTTTGATTCATAATAAAAAATTATTTATCCACTTAAAAAAAATTGCTTATCCCATTACATTATGCCTAGATTATATGCTCTACCCACCATTCATGAAAGTGGTATTCCATTGAATCCCATTGTATCAAATTTAGGCACTGCCTTGCACCTATTAGCTAAATATTTGGTTTCTAGATTTTTGACTTTATTAGTTAATAACACACCCTAACTAATTCAGTACAGTTTATAAAAAAAGTAAGAAGCATTTCCTCTAGGAATTTCAATGTAGTTTCTTTTGATGTAAAAGCATTATTCACCAATGTTTTTCAAGGTTTAATTGATTATGGCAAAGTGCATTAGGGCTATCTGCCTAAGGGAAGGTATGCCTTTATGGAGGACCTTTTAAGAGAACTAGCTCATATGCATGTTACGCATAAGAAAAACCAAAAAAATGCTCTTACTGCCAGCCCATATGCCTGAAATCGAACCCAGGTTGGAACTACCAGAGTTCAGTGATTTTACCACATGGCCGCTGGTGAAATCAATGTTTCAGTGGTAACTGCAAATATCTAAAAGTGAGATTTTTGAGAGTTTCATTTCTCCTCTATCAAAATTGAGGAGTTAATTTCCTGTACTTATCTGAATCAAATATATTTTATTTTTCAAAATAAGTATGACAAGCAAACTGAGGGATTAGCCATAGGAAACCCTCTTAGTTGTATCCTTGCCGATATCTACATGCATTATTGTGAATGAAAATTATTTGACATAAGCTTCCCCTGTATCATTCTGCAGTGTTGACAATACCCTGCTTGACAGTTATAAAGAGGATTTAAATTTCGTTCTTTCAATAACAAAATTTATTGATTCTGCTATTCAGTTCACTTTTGGACTTAGGACATCCAATGCTCTTCCATTTCTGGAAATTTTGATCAGGTGTAATATAACTAACTTAACACTGTACCGGCTGATAGCCTATTAATCGGCTTTTTTCACCAATGCCTACCGACCAATATTAATCGGCCTTTTTTTGCCAACGCCTACCAATCAATAGCCTATTAATTGCTTTTTTTTCCTTGGGATTACCTAAAAATAGTCTATCAATCGGTAGCCATGGCGATAAACAATTGCCATTTGCTATATCATTTGCATTTTATTATTATAGTTTTGAGGTACATTGCTCACTTGCGTTAAGTGTGTTGCTTCGTAAGCAACCACGTTTTCACATTGTTTTTAAAAAAATTACGTTTAACAATGAGTGAAAAAAATGGTACTGGCGAGTTTTATTTAGACAATTTATCAGATTGTCCTGACAGTTATTCGGAACAGCAAGAATCTGCGGGAGCGGCCGGTCGAATGTGCGTATGCTGTTGAACCGCTAGCAGTCAGTAAAGTGTTAAGTACTACTTTTTTACCTTTATCTATTTGCTTTCCAGTATGCTTCAAATCTGGTCATTTGACTTCGTTCACATTCCATGCACTTCAAGTTTGCTCCTCCAAATTGGCTCTTCATAAGAATTAAATTTCTTAAAAGCAGTTGCTATTGACAAAGATGTTTAACCTAAGACCTTTACTGACCAAGCGGTTAAAAACTTCTCATCTCAACACATCAAAAAGCACCCTCTCATTTTAGGAAATCGTAAGATTTCTGTTGTCATTCCTTTCCTTCGATTAGGTATAAAACTGCACATATTATACAGAAATTCAACTTCAGGTTGTTTTCTCTTCTGTTGATAAAATTTGCAGTTCCATACTTAAGGACCCCATTCTGGATATGAACTCATGGGTTATATACAGGATTCTTTGCCAATGTAGTTAAATTTGCATTGTTCAAACTAAACAAGCCTTAAAATTTCACACTAAGAAACACAAAGCATATGTTAAGAAAAAAGAAACACATGAATCCTTTGTTGCCCAACACAGTTGGTCAGAAAATCACATTTTTCATTCTTCTGCAGCCAAAATTATTCAAAAAAATTATTTCCATTGGCAAATTAGAGTTTCCAGATGTGTTTCACATTCTTCAATTTTAATTAATGATCCCAATTCCAATCCATCTTTACTTTCAGATTTTAAGGAAATTATTTCAAAATTATTCTAATTTTCATCAGTAGATGTCACCAGTAGCTTGACTTCATGCCTCTCATTTTTATCGTGTTCTCTTATTGTAGCACTGGCTTCTCTTTCACTTTCTCTTTACACTAAACTAGATTTTTTGCTTTTTGGAATTTTTCATGAAAGCAAAAGTCCTCTGTGATTTTATTTCTGTTCTAGATAATATATGTCATTCATAAAAGAAAATCTTTTGTGAAGTTGGGGAATACTTGTTCTTTAAATGCTGTAAATGAACTCAGGGACTGATAAAAGATAAAAATTGATGCTATTCATAAGAAAAGTAAATTATATTGTGTTTTGTATTTTGTTTCTGATAAACATTGAGGATGAAATATGCACCTTGAAACTAAAAATGTGTAGCGCCTCCTTTTGTTTTAATGTTGCTTAAAAAGTTGCTTATTTACCTCTGAAAACCAAAAGTAATGCGTATTACTTTTATTTATAGAAAATTTTGTCTCTGAGATTAAGTAATCTTGTGTCTTAATTTTTCAGACGAAAGAACTTTTAAATTAAAAGATTAAGTTGTCACTATTCCTATGTTGAAAAATAATTGTTAATGATAGTTAAGAAGAGCAGCATCATCATTGCTTTCATTTCTGTTTCTCCCAAATAGTTTATATCAGGATAATTATTATTTATGCATAAAACTAAAAATGCATATGATAAGAAAGAAAAATCATTTGTAAAATTTACCAAAATTTAATTATATACATTTTTTCATTATAAGAGAGCACCTACACTCAAAAGTCGTTAATCCAGACACCCATAATCTGGAATGATCTATAATCCGGACCTGAAAGCTACAAACTTTCTGCGCATGCATCAACGCACAATGCGTTCATGCATGCACGTAATACCTTTACGCATACACATAATACGTTTACGCATGTGCGTTTAATGTATAACGGACGGTATAAGCTAAGCTAAAATTATCTAATTATCTATTTCAGTTAATGTTGAAGATTGTGTTGTTCCTTAATCTTCGAATTGGATCCGGCTTAGTATTTTTTGCAGACTGTTAGAGCAATTTTATAAAAGTAAATTGAAACTTTCGATTATGTGAAATAAAATTTCCAATGCTGGATCTACAAAGGGAAAGCATGTTTCGATGTCCATCAAACAAAAAGTGGAATTGCTGCAAAAAATGGATAAAGGCTCCTTTGTTTTATTTCAAATCGATGTACTCCGTCTTTGATATGATTTAAATCAAATTCCTCATCATTATAACACATCAAATAGTTTTCTGGTTGCAATTTTCTAATTTCGACTATGCGTAATGTATGCTTTACGCATGCACGCGTTGAAAGAAATGTTTAATAAAGTAAACAAATAAATATTAAGTTTTTTTTTTTAAATTTTGATACCCTTTAAATCATAATTGCTCTTTATTTCTTAAGTTTTGGTTTCATATTTTTAATTTTATAATTTCTGCATGCCATCTTACCAGATTTAAACTGATGATCTATAATCCGGAACAATCGATAATCCGGAATCGCCGAAGTCCCGACGAGTCTGGATTAAAGACTTTTGACTGTACTTAATTTCAGTAATTTGAATCAAAGTATCAAAATATATATAATGAATATTTTAATTACAGTGAATTTGGGTTTACAAACAACAATAGAGCCTGCTTATGATTACGTGTTATTTTAAATCAATACCATAATTTTATTCTTCTGAACTATCAGTTTGTAGAACGACTAAAAAAAAATTAGAAAGTTTTGTATTTCCCATTCTACTTGCTCGATTGACAAAATTCAATTTGCGTTTTTCATGGTTAGAAAGCGTGGCTTAGGATATATATTTACATATAACACTGTTCTCAGATACATATTTTGAAACAAAATCGGACATTTTCGGAAATAACATGCCAATTTTTTTATGTATTTCCATTCTACCACTCAAATTATGCCTATAGAACAAATTTAAGTAAAATTTGGCAGTAATTGGAAAATTTGCCGTACTGCACCTTTTTTTACTTTCTGCCTAGAATAATTCATTTGGCAAATTTATAGGTTTACGGCAACCTATTATGATTTCCCTTTCATTCTGTGTGAGCAGGGAAAAAAATATTGTCTTTTCTTGCATGTAATTTTTTAATCACAATTTTTATTTTTAGTTACTTTTTTCTTTTTAGAATTTCATTTTAACTTTTTGAGTTGCATAGTTTAATTATAGTGACTTTAAAAATTTCTATTTATTCATTTGCAAGTGTATTTAAAGCATGTTTGTTCATATATATATATTTTTAATTTGATTTTTCTTATTTGAATAGCATTCCCTTCAAAAGAATACTAGGTGACCCAGTATTCATTACAATGCCTTTGAAAACTGCATTGTGCTTTAAAAGATATCATAAAGTATGGTTAATACACATAAAGCACAGTATAATACCATAAAGTGTGGTTAACCTTTTGTGACAGGTAGCTCAGTCACTGAACTGCTATCTCAGGGTGGCATGTTAACTGGATGCATTGTCTTGTGAGAAGGGACATTTCAAGCTGCTAAGCCAAACTTTGGGAAAAAATTCACATAAATAAATTTGTCATCCAATTGCTCCAATTTTGGGCACATTATGGAAGGTAAAATTTAAAAGTTGTTATAATTGTGCTAAATAAAAACTGGTGAAATTTTTAAAAAATGTGGCATTTTAGCATAATTTAAGGTGCAGAGTTAAAATAGAAAAATAAAATAAAATAAAATCAGCCTGTCATTTCATAAAGTAAAATTTTGTGTCAAAATACATACGTTAGAACATTGCTGTGTAAAAATCTAGTACGTATCCCAAGTCGAGATGTCAAGTCATGAGAAATTCAAATTTAATTTTGTCTATATGCCAAGTAAGAGTGGAAATGTAGAACTGTCTCCCCCTTTTTTTTTAGTTGGTGTACATTGCAGTCATTGCAATTAGATTCTTTTTGACTATCTTTCTCTTCTTTTTTTCTGTAATCTGTCATCTTTTCTTTAACTAAAAAATTTAGAAATGTAATCTTTTTTTTGGGGGGGGGAAGGGGTGCATAAAATAAATTACTTGACATTATACTGCAGAAGGCAGAGAAACTTTTAGACATGATATTCTAAGATACACTGAATTTTTATAAATGTTTACACGGGAGAAATGCAGTTTCTAATGTCCTCAAAGTATTAATCCTGCTTTAAAAAACATCCATACGCATTTTCTTCAATGTTAAAAAAAATGCTAATTTCTAGACTTCTATTTGAATTAGATATGTATAACTACAGTATTGTTAATTAAAGTTTTGCATATATATTTTGTTGGATTATTTGTAGTTATTATATTTATTGAAGTATGATTATTATTTTCAGCATTCTGTTATTTGTGGTGCTGGGACTGCAATGTATCTTGCTGTAAATTCATCAACTATAATAGTAATTCGTGGAAAGCGAGCATGTCTTTGGGGCTCAGTCTATCTTGATAGCTATGGAGAAGAAGACAGAGATCTGAAGTATGTTTCTTTATTATTTAGCAAGTTTATGAACAGCTTTCAATAATTTTTTTTGTTTGCTGTTGCCATTAAAATGAACATTTATTTGATATTTTAATATTCTTTTCTGAACGTAGCTTAATGACTATTATATTTTTGTCTAAATGCCAGTATATTTTTTGAGTTAAAGTGTGTATCCTTCCCATCCTTCTTGTAAGCAAATGAATTCTGAAACAACTTATATTTGGCATGTTTGAGACAAAGATAGAATGCATCAAATTAAGTATTTTGGTGTTTTTACCATTTATTTATTGTATTGACAACATGAGAACTGTAAGAACCATTTCAATTTAATTCTGAAATTTTGTAGATAGCAACTGAGCAGTTTATTTATCAAAATATGTGATATTGTTTTAGAGTAAAATGTTTTATTAAAATTAAATTTCTTAATGCTAAGTTACACTGAATGCTTAAGACTTAAGTTACATTGAAGAATAGCTATAAAAATTGCATAGAAAATCAATTGGCTGAAAATCAGATATCAAGTGAAGCTGTCAGAGTAAAATAGATAATACAGTATTTAAGACTTATAATGTAGAAAATTATTTGTACTGAAATTTCATTGTTGTTTACATGCATAGACTGTATGCATGTATAATGAAAAAGGGTATTTCATTGGGACAAACTGGAAAGGAAAATAATCTTATGCAATATAGAATGCAACTGCCAAACAGTTCCTGCTGGAAATTAAAAATACCTATTTCATCAATCTTTTGACATCAAAAATATATTTCATCAGCAAAAAAAGGAGACAATGGATTGTTGATGAATTAACTAATATGCAAAGAATGCTGCTGATGTATTAGTTAGCTAATGTACTGGCAATGGCTATTTTTATATAATAAGCGTTTTGCAGGCACTAAAAATTTATATAATATTTTATTTATACAACAGTATTGTGGTTTAAAACAGGAATCCTCCTTGGTGGGTCAAAGGAGAAATTCTGGAAAGAGAAAAAGTGGAATATTTTCATTTATGAATTTGTTAAAATTACAAAAATGAGACTCTGCAGAAGTTTCAAAAACTGCTGTTGCATTAAGAGTCTGGAAAAATATCTGGAAACCATGGAACTTTTTTGGTGGTGGTGGTTGGGGGGGTGTTATGCCACTGGACAACATTGCAAATTCTGACCAAAAATTGGAGAAAGGAATAGAGAAATTAAAAATCATGCCATCCTGAAATCAAAAGTGGATGGAGTTGCTGTTGGATATAAATTTATATTTTCTCTAATCATATTTTATTAGTAAAAAATATTCATTTATTTAAAAATGCTGTTTATCCTTATAAATTCTTATAATTCATACATGCATTTTTTGTAATGATGATTTTAGTTTTATGTATCTATTTATCTTTCTTTTTTGTAATATTAATTTTTTTGAATTATTTTTTAGACGTGGCAAACCGCTGTTTTTGAGTGAAGATCGTTATAATCTTTTACAACAACAGTGGATTAACCATAGCTTTGATCACACTAATAAAAGATGGGTTTGGCACAAGGACAATTTATAACATTTAATTTTAATTATGTAAATTTCCTGCCCAGAGAAAATAGACTCTGTTTTCAGAGCATTTGTATAATAAATTGTTTTTGATGTTGTTTAAAGAAATTGAACATGCAATGGCAGTGGATCTTTTCAGAATGTACTGAAAATAAGCAGTTTTACTTGGTCAATTTTATTGTCATTAAAAAATATTGAGAATCAATTTTAAAAAAAAAGGTGGTGTATATTTTTTTGCTTAATTCGGATTATAAGCACACATGAGTCTCAATTCATTTTAAATTATGTAAAATTATTATCAATTTAGTATATTTCATATTTACTCTATACTTTCCTGTAACGTAAAACAGTTTAGATGGTTAAAGAAAATCATGTACTGCATATGAGGTTGTTACTGATTATCTTTTAATCCTGCTTATTATTTTATGCATACTTTTATATCAAGGAAACAAAAAAGGTGCTAAATGGTTAAATTTATCCAGGTGATTGAGTTCTGTCAAGACACAGTGAAACTTTATAATTCTAAATGTATTATTCATTTTTCTTAGCTGAACAAAGATGCATGCCATATTAGTGCAGTTCCTTAAATACTAGACAGTAAGAAGAAAAAAAATAGGTAATTGTAAGCAATATCAAAATTTTAGTTTAGGTATTTGAGACATAATTTTTGCATCTTGAAGTTTATCATTTTTGTTTCAAGGTTATCACTTATGTTCAAGTTTTCAGAAAAAAATAATAATAATTTGTAATGAGTAGCTTAGCATGATATGCAAATAATAAGTAAAGAATATTGCAGAAATGCTCACAAGTCATTTTTATTATGCAGAATGAATTGCCTTTTTAAACATATTTTCTATTTCAACTATTAATGAAAATAAGAAATCTTAAAATAAAGCAGAAAGTTATTTGATACAAGCCTCAATTCTGAATAAATGTAAGAAATATTAAAATTTGAATATCTTAGTTAAAACTTATCTTAACAGTCTTCCTCCTTCTCAGTTATCTTAAACTAAATCATTTTGAGCATATTTTTGAAAAAAATTAACAAAGCCGTTTTCCTATAACTATTACTGTAATAAAACTTTATAGTAGCTAAAATTTTAAAGATATTCATATTTCTCTCTATTTTTAAATTGAATTCTTTTACTCATTATGCATGTAATTATTTACTGTTGTGTTTTTCCTCCATTTATTTAAAATAGATTATAAATGATGTAAATATTTCTTTTATGTTTGTAAGTACTAATTAAAAATATAAAATTCCTTTCTAAAATAGCAACAACATTTGATGATTTGCTATGTTTTATCACCTGAGTACTGTTTTAAAATTTATTTAAATTTGCATGTATTATAATATTGGTTACGGCAATGTTGAAAATGATGTCATGATTTAATGTAGCGGTATTTTGAGTGGAAATGCTAAATGGTATGTGTGTCATTGTACTAATATCTCTCTATGAGTTAGAGATTTTGTTCTGAAGCACTTTTGTTGCTACATACGGGTTAAAAAAATACTAATTACGTTGCTCCTTCTGAATAAAAAATTAATGCGTTTCTCTGCCAAGTGTTTGTTTTCTTTTAGTATGGGGCTTCCATACTATCAGGGAAAAATCCTCTCCCTCCGTTTATTTGAAAATAACTTAAGCTATATATAAATGATTTTTTTTTTCCTTTTTCTTTTCTTTTTTTTTTTTTTTTTTTAATTTCACATTTGGTCTTATTTTTCCCATGTAAAATTTTTTTCTAAAGTCTGCTTTTATTAAGATAATAAATTAATGAAAAAAAAATGCAGTTAAACCCTTATCCAGTACAGAGGCAAATAATTTTTATAACTATAGCAAGTTGAATTTCAGTGCACATTGCAAAATATATTGGTGCCAGAGAACTGTTGAAAATACGGTAATAAGATTTCTTAGTTTGTGTTTTAGTTTTTGGTAGTCTAACATTTTTATTTACCAGCTTTGCTCTTTGAAACTTGTCAATGTATGACTTAAATATATATATATAGACCGTCTGTCTTTATATCTAGTATTTTTTGGCGATATCACTGACACTCATATGTCTATGTTTTCATAAAAATATGGAAAAATGACTAGGAGTATTATTGGGCATAGATATAGGTATTGGATAAATAAACTTTTTTATTATAAATTTCAGTTTTTGGTTACTTAATATCTCGAGCTTGAAATAAATATATCTTCAAAATTCAAGAAATTAGCAACTGAAGATGTGAATAGCTACTATGGTGTTTTCTAGTTTGAAGGAAAGGTCTCTTATTTAAAAATGCAAAAATCTACGTTTTTTTTTTTTTTTTTTTTTTTTTTTTTTTTTCTGTGTGTGTGTGTGTGTGTTTTGCATCAAATATTCTCTCATTATTGCTTTGTAATCATCCCTCAAAAAAGAATACATTTAAAGTTTCTAGTACATGCATGATTAATTGTTTTTAACATTATTAATTATCAATTCAAGTATTTTTAAATATAATTTTGGATATGATGGACACCATTTATTCAGTTAAAGAGAGATTGAAAATTCTCACTTTTTCAGTAGTTATACAAACTTTATTTAGATCTGGCTTTAGAGCAAAAATTTTGATATAATTGCAGATAGTAAAAAACAAATTTGTGGGATATTGCTGTGTGTTCAGATAAGTTGATTAAGTAGTGGTCTATATCTAAAGCTGGTAGTTTACAGTGAAAAAAGCTATTATTGATACTAACAGCCTCAGCATTTGTCACAGGATCAGTTGTCCCAAAACTAAAGAATAAGGTTGCTGTTAGATATATTGTAAAAGTAAATTTTACACTGTGTTGTTTGCAACAACAGAAAAACTGCTTTATATGTTCATGATAATCTGTGAGCTAAGCATATATTTTTGTAATGATAAATATAGATCAGAATAGTTTTGTAGCACATTTTGTGTTATGAAAGTTTTAAATATTTAAAACATATGTATTTAATTTTTCTAAACATTGAAGTTTAATTTCTAAACACTGTTTGTCATAAAAAGTATTTTCCATGTTCTGTTGTTAAATAAGAATTCTTATCCAGTAGACAGCTATGCTAACTATGTGAGAAATAGTCTTGTGGCTTTGCTAATGAAATAAAGAGATCATAGATTTTCTATTTCAATACTCAGAGATGACTGTAGAAAACCCTGTAGTTTGGAATAACTTTAGACCATTAACTAAACATTAATATTACTCAAATTGCTGATTGCCAGGAACTGTTTAAGCCAAATTTTAGATGTCTGACTTTTTTCTAAAATTTTTTTATAACACAGAATTTATTTATATCTTTCATCTTTCATTCATTTTTCATGCAATAAAATAATTTGCATTTTTTTTTTTTTTTTTTTTTTCTTTTTTTGGTTGTGGTGTGTGGTATGTTATTTCCTCTCCCCTTCCTTCTTCTGATTGTGCATATTTAAATTTCCCCCAGAAAATTATTTTTGCAGTTAAGGTAAAGATACTTTTTGCCTCCACAACAGAATTCTTCCAAGCTTGCATATTTTCTAATTATCAAACATTTTTGTCTTCGTAGCACTAGTAGTGGCAGAATCAAAATTCAAATCAATCCCTGTAAGATGTGTAAATTCAACTATGAAATGTACTTTTAAGCAAGAAGATGAGTTTGATGCTTTTACAAAAAAACTTTTTGTTTTACAAATGGCATGAGAGCCTCATTAAACTTTTTGGAATGATTTACGAAAATTGCTTCTGAAAGTATTTATGCAACGGATTCCCCTTGTTTCAGTGGATATGCCAGTGATCATTAAAATGTGGACTTTTAATGCAATGATCATATGAAAATACATTTCAATTTGTTTGACTTTTTATTATTGTTTGATCTTTAAATCAAGATTTTAATGTGACAACTATAATTGTTGAACATGTGTAATGCTAGAAAAGCATCTGTTTTCATTAATTTTTCCAGCTAATTTTATGTTTACTGGAGTAAAAATTAAAGAGGTTAGTTTTCAGTTGGAGTTCAAAGTAGGTTTGGACCATTTTGGTGGCGTGGCAAGTTCCCCTTTCAATATTGAAATAAGCTGTAATATTTCACACTAATTATTGCCAAGTAAATACCTCATCAGAACTTCAAAATGAAAATCAACAACTATTTGCAAGCATTTCTTTTATCACTATAATACTGGGATCTAATAATGAATGATAATTAACAGTGTGGATATATATGCGAGTCATTTTGGTTGTGTATTTTTGTGTAACTAGAAGTTGCCATTTTATTGTGAAACAATTATAATGTCAAGGGGCAGTTACAAAATTCCATCCATATAAATTCAGTCTGTAGCAAATAATGTAATTAGTTATGAAATGCAACAAAATATAAGCTATCTTGATGAAATATTGAGAAGATATACTCTGCTTGAATATTAACCCTTTTAATAGTCAGCATTCCAGTTATGTATTGCAGCTGACAGAAATGAACACAGCTTGCATTACAAATTTAAGGCTGACAGTTATCACACATATTTGGGAAGGAAAAATTGTTTAATCTTGAAACCGCTGAATTGTTAACTACATACTGACTACATTATTGTCTTCTTTTTCTGTGTTATTATATACATTATTGAAACTTTTATCTACTGCGCTATAAGGAATTCCATTCAATTTTTAAAAATTTTGAATGGAAATGAAGGAGAATATTCAGAGACCTTTTTATGTAGTGTTTTAAATTTTTTTCACAACGTAGAATTCTTGGTCAGAAACTGTTATTGGATAAAGGTTTGCTGTTATGGTAATCGTGTGTAGTATTTGTCTTAAAACGATTTTATTTGGTAAGTATTGCATAGAAATTATAGAATTCTAGAACTGAGCCAATGTTTATATTAAGTGCATAAAAGTTGATCTTGAAAATTTAGTTCTAATTTTTTAACAGCAGAGAAGTATGTTATATATCTTGACTATACCATAGACAAACTTAGTTAAAGTTATTTTTATAAAAAATTATTATTGCCAGGATAATGTAAAAGTTATTGCTTATATGTAAAATATTGTAGATTTATGGAATTTTGTCTTTGTAGTAGATTTAGAAGAGTGTGTTTTGTTAATATGGTGAAAATAAAGCTTGTAAATGAAAATGTAATAAGTATAAATGTTAAGCAAAAAGTGTGCTTTATCCAAATCTTATATTTCCAATCACTTGTTTTGAATTAAACTGCAAAAGTTAACAGTTTTACATTGTTTCATATTTTTCTTCAGATTTCTTGGAAGTAGAATTCTTAGATATTTGTCATTTCAGAAATTAATTTTTAAAAATTATATTTTTAGATGTTCTGTTGTTATTATCAAAGATGTGTAGTAATACTGAATACAATGCAAATTTTTAATTGTGAGGAAAGAAATATCCCCAATTTCATTATCAAGATAAGTATTGTGTAAAACAATGGGAAAATATTGTGAGCTAAAAATCTCTATGTGCTAAAACCCTTTTAAATGTTACACTATTATGATTTGTAGTATATATTGTAAAATGCTGTAATTTATTTGTGGAAGTGCTATAAAATTTAATTATTCTTATTACTGTATGCTTTGATCTCTTTGTAGTGTAAAAAATCAATTTCTATTGCACATTATCATATAAATGATTGCTAGGCATCCTTTGCTATAACTGAAATTAGCAGTAGCATAACTTAACTTGTCAAACTGTTAAATTTTTTCATCTCCTTAACTGTTAGCATTGTCAGGCGTTCTTTACTATAATTGGAATTACTAGTAGTATGACTGAACAATTCAAACTGATAAAATTTTTATCTCCTTAGCTATTAGCATAGATCTTAATCTTACTTTCATTCACTCTGCTTCATATTCCTAGTGAACGTAAATTATTTCTATTATTAATATAATTAGACCTTGTCCTTTCCATGAGTAACTAATTTTTTTTTATTTCCCACTTTTTTGGCATTGTTATGAAAACTAAATT
This sequence comes from Stegodyphus dumicola, assembly GCF_044657685.1. NCBI lineage: Eukaryota > Metazoa > Arthropoda > Arachnida > Araneae > Eresidae > Stegodyphus > Stegodyphus dumicola. The sequence continues at coordinate 137,791,729 of NC_140777.1, forward strand.
AATTTAGATTTAATGTCTGTGTAAACTGCTGCTTCTAACATATTTTTCAAAATTATTCATACGTTTCATAAGAGTAATGTAAACATAAAATGATAAAAGTTAGGAAGTGATGAAAATAAAACTTGTTAGATTATTTTTATAATAAATGCAGCCACACTGAATTCATTTATTTGTGTGCAGAATCATTGTTAATATATACTGTTATAGTTTGTTGCAAGAGAAAATAAGTTTCTGTTTTAATTTCAGCTGATTTAATAATGCTATAATTTTTCTGAACTATTCTATTATTAAATCAGCTAACAAAAATCTTAGTAATTATTGTTATGAGGAATGTTATTTTAATATGGAACAAAAGTTAATGAATAATAAACAATTGCAAATGTAATTGTTAACCTCATTTGGTGAAATATTCTACATACATCTTATACTCATTTAATCCTGTAAAGCCGCTTTTATGTTGCTATACTTCTAGCTGTATTTATTTTACTAAATTTGTTCAAAATTCCTTGGAATTAATTGGCTGATTACTTAGACAATTAATATATTAGTAGGTTCTCAACATTAATAATTTAAAAAACCTTCTTCCTCTAATGAATATTATTCGTAAGTTGGTTGTATGCCTGTATATATTATGTAATTTAATTGCAATCTTTCTTCTGGCTGAAAAAGGTATTTGCTATGCTTAGATTCTGTTACAAGCATATACTGAGGAAATGAACATAATTCAAAAGTTAAAAAAAAAAAAAAAACTGTTAATTTATGATTTCCAGTCTTTATACAGTTTTTATGAAATTGCTTAACAGTATTATTAGCCAGCCAAATTGATGTTATTCTTTTAGTTTTGCAAACCAAGTGACGCTTTTAAAACACATCCTTTCTGCAACAAAACACTAACTATACACACACACACAAATATATAGCTATAGTGCAGACGGGTTTTTAAAAAATGATTTAATTCAACTTTTTGGCCTATTTTTATATTTCTTTATATATATATATATATACTAGCAGCTTCGCTGCCAGCCTTCGTCTAGCTTTTAAATGTACCGGAAAAATGTCTGAAGGGATCACCAAATATTAAATTTAAAAATTGCGCAGAATTTTACTCTGCAGAACAACTTCATTAAAAGAAGTTATTATGTATAACAAAATTACAATGAAATAAGCAATATCCCTTAATACAAATATTAATTATCCTAATAAATAAATTAATCAACTTCCCTTTGCAAAATCTTAAGAACTCAAGTGGCATAAAGGAGGTTAAGAACTTTGTTTCCTAAAAAAATCACTCAAAACTTTTCAATATCTTAAAAACAGTGAAATGAGCAATAAATAACATAAAAGAATACAAAAAACAAAAAATTCTGAAAAGCAAAGTATAATTAATGATATTTTATCTTATATTTTCAAGAGCAAAATATTACAATGAAATAAGCTATATCCCTTAATACAAATACTAATTATCCTAATAAAAAATTAACCAACTTTTCATTGAAGGAAAAAAATCATGCAAAACTTTTCTATACCTTATGAACAGTGAAATAAACAAAAAATAACATGAAAGCAACTAAAAAAACATAAAATTCTGCACAGAATTTTACTCTGCAGAACAACTTTATAAAAAAAAATCAATAAATATATATATATAGGACAATGAAATATATCATTCTCTTAAAAACAGTGATATAAGAAATAAGATGAAAAATCGTTGCCAAACCCATATTTCTAAAAAAATGAAACTTTAAAATGATGTGATTTCATCAAAAGTCCAGCAACAACAATAAGAAAGGAAAATTGTTGCCAAAATCACATTTTTAAAGATGTGAGAAATGTACTTGAAAGTTTCATTTAATTTTTTTTTTTTTTTTTTTTAAAGTACAAAATATTATCATTTTTCCAAAATTCTTTTTGTGAAAGCAATCGCAAGGATGAAAGTTTAACGTGTCCAAAAATCAAAGAAAACTAAATTGTATATTTTTAAAAATAAACTTTTTTAGAAAAAATCCCGTTGAAAAGGTGTTAAGCTCACTTTGTTAAATAAATTCGTATTTAATCGATTTATTGAAACACGAAATTTATTTTAAGTTCGTAAAATAGCTAAGTGCCTACGTTTCATGACGATGTGAAAATGGAATGTGTGGAGTAAAATCTCGCTTTCCTATAGCCCATTATGTCTCTAAATGACGCGATTTCGTCACAAAATATAAAATAAAAAAATTCGAATTTCGAAAAAATCGCTTCGAGGTGCACTGGCTCTTGTCTAGATGCACTTATGTACCAAATTTCGTAGCCGTGGGTCTATTAGCTTATGCGCAGCGCGAACAAAAGACGCACACACAGACAGACTCTTTCTTTTATTATATGTAAAGATATGAATATATGCTTATATATATATTATTATTCTGCTCAGTTTTTCTCTGTGTTCTTCACAGGGGAATCAAAATAATGTAATGAGGAAATAGAATATGTAGTTATTTTAGCTATAAAATTAACATCCTCCTCCCCCCCCAAAAAAAATAAACAAAAGGACAAGCAATGCTTGCTAATTAATGTAGCACTAGAAGTTATTAAAAGTGTAGCTTGGAGTCCTGGTAAGTTCAGAGAGCTTCATGTGTTCCATTAACATTAGAACATGTGTTGGTATCATTTCAACACTGAAGTGCATTTGTTAATCTATTTTTTTGAGGAGCACATCATAAATCAATAATGTCACTAGACTGAAGTGCATCACCCTACAAAAAGTAAATTTTCCCCCCCTTTGCACTCTAAATTTCCATGTGTAAGTGCTGATCTGCACTGTTCAGGTAGCTTGGTCCTTTCCTCCCAACGCACACAGGGATTGCGATGTGATATTTATGCCTTTGATAAAAATTGCCTCTGTTAATCAGCAAGTAATTACTATGTGCATATTTAAACAGCTATTGCCTTGTTATTGTGAAATTGCCAGATGCTCAAAAATATTTCTTTGCTTAGTCAAATTGAGGCAAATAAACACCACTTTCTCTTCTGTTGCACCGACGTGAAAGCCAGTCGAAAATTTTTAATGTCATTTTCATGTTCAAACCTTTAAGAAAATGTGTGTAGAATGGTATAATCTTGCGTAATATAGGAATATGCAAGATTACACTGTTCTGTGTATTAGGATACGTAATATTAGAATATTGTCACAGATTATATATACAGTACAAAGTCCGTAATCCAGATGTCCATTATCCGGAATGATCTATAATCCGAACCTCAAAGCCACAAACTTACGCATGCGCGTAAAGCGTTTATGCATGCACATGAAGTGTTTACGCCTGTGCGTTTAATGCGCGCATCTGATACCCATGCGCGTAATGCCAGTAAAGCGTTTACACATGCGCGCTTCCGATAGTGAAGAAAGTGACAGAGAGGTTATTGAAAACGAAAAAATTTTGATTGATAAGTTAGTCGGTATTCTCGGCACAGCAATTACAGGATTTGAACAGTGGAACTTTGTAACTGAAATTTACGTGGAAAGCAGAGGCAAATACTGCATTTGAAAGGTTAAAAGAAGCACTCATCAATGCCCCTGTTTTGAAATTCCCGGAAGGGGGAGGAAAACCTGGAAATTGCAGCAGATGCGTCGGACTATGTCGTAGGTGCGGTTCTCATGCAAAATGGCCATCCTTTGGTAATTTTTAGTAAAACTTTAAACCCTACGCAAAGGAATTATACAGCTACAGAGAGAGAAACATTAGCCGTATTAATGGCTGTACACAAGTTTCGAGTTTATTTCGGCAAAGCGCCAGTAACAGTCTTTTCGGATCATGCGGCTGTTGGTAGACTTTACTCGGGAAAAATCTATAGCCCAGGTTAATAAGATGGGCTTTAAAACTTCAAGAGTATAACCTAGTAATTAAATATAAACCGGGTAAGGAAAACAATGTTGCTGACGCACTATCTCGTATAAAACTGGACGATGAAGGCAATGAAAATTTTTGAAGTTAAATGCGCTGTGTTGACTTAAAAAATTTTAGATTCTAGAGAAACAATTATTGCCGAATTGAAAGCTGATCCTGAGTTTGGAAGTATCTATACTTATTTGAAAGACCCCGAAAGCTTTGAACACACAGATATCGATTCAATAAGAAGTAGAGCAGAAAACTATGAAATAATAGATAATTTACTATTTTATACGAAAACAACAAACGAAAATTTCGAATATAAACCAGTCATCCCAGCCTCGCTTCGATTAAGCATTTTGCAGGAATTACACGACGCGAAAACAGCTGGTCATTTAGGGGTCAGAAAGACTTTAATGAATATATATACATTTAAAAAATGACTCAGGCAGTTGCATTACAACAAAACAGCAATAATTAAATCGGCCTCTATTTCCACCATCCATCACTTCACAGTGAGAGTCATCGCCATATTGAAAGTTACCCGTGATCCTTCAGAAGCAGAACTTTCGTCTGATTGGTTGAACGTTCGAGGAACACGTCTCCAGCCGGAACATTTTCGGACAAATTTTAAAATGTTGCTCGTAGGCGGGACAGGTTCCTCCTAGCTAGACGAAACATTTCTCGGAAGCCTGCCGCTTAAAGCCGTGCTACTAGAATCTCGTTTCTCGCTCGGAATTATCCCGGGTAAGCGCGCGCGTCCATAGAAGTGATAGGGGCATTAGAAAAAAGAAGTCAAACTTTGGAAAATATCAAAAAAAAAAAAAAAAAAAAAAAAAAAGTAAAATCAAAACAAACGAATGAAATAAAACCAAAAAACCTTCTTGTTCATTCAAATATTTCGGAAAGAAACTGCGTTATATGTAATTCGCCACATTCCCTATGTAGTAAATTCCTTGATATGAATTTTGGTGAAAGATTTACGCTAGTAAAACGAAATAACTTATGTCTAAACTGTTTGGGAAAAAAGCACATTGCTCCGCAATGTCGATCGAATAGTTTTTGCAATATTTGCCATTCAAAACATCATACATTGCTTCATAAGGATGAGTCATCGAATTCGGATTCTGTTTCAAATAAACATTCGCAGACGATACAGCAGAAGACAGCTGGCGGGAAGGATATTTCTTCGGCGCCTAATGGGAAGGCGACGAGTCTTTCAAACTGTTTATTAGCTACGAATAAAAGTGTTATCTTGCCATCTGCGATTGTTATGATGAAATCTTCGAAAGGGACATTCATCAAAGAAAATGCTCTTCTGGACAGCTGCTCACAGATTAACTGTGTGTCTGATCATTTTGCAAAACAATTAGGGATTAAAAAAACAAAGGTTTTCGCTCCGATTTCAGGATTAAATGGAACTGATATTACTTTAAATTATAAATTGAGGACTTCAATTGCCAATAGGGAAAAAACATTCTCTAGAGAACTTGATTTTTTTATTGTTCCCAAAATTACAGAAATGACTCCCCTTACCCCCATACCTATTGAAAATATTGACATCCCCAGGGATATTTCCTTAGCTGATTACAGATTTAACACACCTGAGAAAATTGATTTATTACTGGGGGCAGAATGTTTCTTTGACTTATTAAAATCGGGTCAATTTCGCAGCGCGACAAAAGACTTATTGTTCCAGGAAACAGTTTTTGGATTCGTAGGTAGTAGTATTGTGCATAATTCCCCACTTGAATCACAATACTGTGGTCTGATTACGGAAAATGATCGAGCTCTTAAACAGTTAGCTATAGATAAAAGCCAAAACTTACCTCTAGCATCGTCCGTCGCTCTTACTGACTTCTATATCGACGACATACTTTCCGGAGAATCATCACTCGAAAGGGCTAGAATTCTACAAGCCCAATTAATAGATTTGTTAAAATTAGGAAAAATGGAATTGCATTAATGGCCTGCAAATCATCCAGATCTGCTTGTGTCTGAAAATAAGGTTACCGCTCATTCAGAATACACTTTTGAAAAGCAACAAGAATCTTCGTCCGTAGAAACTCTTGGTGTCCTATGGAATCCTTAGATTCACTGTTTTTTGTTTGCAATGACCATTCCTCACTCTAACAGTTATAGTAAACGAGATGTTCTGTCACTAATTTCGAAAATGTTCGATCCACTTGGTTTAATTGGTCCAGTGGTCACAAAGGCCAAAATATTCATGCAAAGGCTCTGGCTTGCTAAACTCGATTGGAATGACACATTGCCAGATTCTGTGGCCAAGGAGTGGATTAATTTCGTATCCACGCTCTCTGAACTAAGTAATCTTAAGATTCCTAGATTTGTATTCCAGGAAAATCACATAGTGTTCCATGGATTTGCAGATGCGTCATCTTCAGCATACGGAGCTGCAATCTATGTTCAAGCTTTGCCAGTTTCGGGATTGCCAACCGTTCGACTTTTGCGTAGCAAGTCACGAGTTGCACCTATAAAAACCTTATCAATTCCTAGATTGGAACTGTCAGGTTGCCTTCTGTTATCCAGATTGATGGATAAAGTGATATCTTCGTTGAATGTTAAAGTAGAAAAAGTAATTCTTTGGTCTGATTCTACGATTTCTCTTGCTTGAATTAGAAAATCACTACACCTTACTAAAAATTTTCGTGAGTAACAGAGTCGCTTTAATACAAGAGCTTACGGGGTCATACCAATGGAAATATGTGCCATCTGAATGTAACCCAGCTGATGTCATATCGCGTGGACTGTATGCTAGTGACATTCTTACGTGTGATGTCTGGTGGAATGGACCAGACCTTCTCCGTGAGGACATGCATTATCCAGAACAACCTCTTGAGCCTACCACTGATAATGACTATGTCAAGGAACTGAAATGTTTATCAGACTCTAATTTTGAAATATTAGAAAATAATTCTAGTTTAACCTCTCTCTTAAACCGAACAAATAATTATATGAAATTAATCAAAATTTGTAGTTTTAATTTTAGGTTCTTCAGAATCATTAGGAATAAGGAAAGGGTTTCAGGGCCTGTATCCTTAGAGGAGCGGAAAGGGGCCGAGTTAAAATTGATTCGGGAAGTGCAGAAAGGTGAGTTTTATTCTGATATTGAGTCACTTAAGAGGGATAGCCAGGTACCTCGTAGGAGCAAGCTTAAATCGTTAAATCCATTCATCGATAATGATGGAATCTTGCGCGTCGGTAGCAGACTTGCGCAATCTCAGGTAAGTTATGATTGTAAATATCCAATCATTTTGCCAGCTAGACATAGGTTGACTTATTTGATCATGTACTATTATCATCTGAAGTATTTGCATCTTGGACCAGAAGCTCTATTGAGTACTGTTAGACAAAAGTTTTGGCCCATCAGGCGGCAGGAATCTTGCTAGAAAAATAGTACATGAATGCGTACAGTGTTTCAAACACAGACCTGTACCAATAAATCAGATAATGGGTGATCTTCCTGCTGAGCGAGTGTCAGTTGAATCAACCTATAACAAATGTGGACTCGATTTTTGTAGTCGTTTCTTATAAAGGCAAAAAATCAAAGAAAAGAAGTTTTTCTAAAAATGTATGTTGCAATATTTGTGTGCCTTGCTACAAAAGCAATTCACTTAGAAATTGTCTCAGACTTATCTTCGGAAGCATTAATTGCTACCCTAAAGAGATTTTTCGCTAGGAGAGGGAAAAGCTCAACCATATTTAGCGATAACGCTACAAACTTTCGTGGAGCTCGAAATGTATTAAGCAAGCTGTTTAAATTAGCCAAAGTACCAGAACAAGGGTTATCCGACTATTTGTTATCAGAGGAGATTGAGTGGAAATTTTTACCTCCTAGAGCACCGCATTTTGGTGGGCTTTGGGAGGCAGGCAATCGTTCAAAACGCATTAAAAAAAAAAAAAAAAAAAAAAAAAAAACGGTTGGGAATTCAAAATTAAGCATGGAAGAATTTCTAACTTTAGTAACACAAATAGAGGGAATATTAAACTCCAGACCAATTTCTCCTCTCTCTTCAGATGCAAGGGATTTTAATGCGTTAACGCCTGGACATTTTTTAATTGGCCGTTCTATAACAGCCCCTGTAGAACCAGAAATTATAAATAAGTCTGACAACAGATTGTCTAGATGGAAAAGAGTCACCAAAGTGACTCAAAATATTTAGAAAAGGTGGCAACGGGATTATTTATCGCAACTTCATGAGCGAACAAAATGGCAGTTTAAGCACGGCAAAGGGTCTCTTTATAAAAGGCCTGTCACAAAATTAAGTATTTTGCCCATACCAGACAACTATCAGATATAAAATTTTCATATTATGAATGGACATTATTACATTATTCTTTAGTGCAAGTATAATATTTGTATGTATTTGTATTGCAAGTATAATATTTGTATGTATTTGTATTGCAAGTATAATATTTTGATTTTTTATATTATATGATACTGAATTTAATTGTAATTGAAATAATTTGTGTTAAATTGCATTTCATTGTGTGTGTGTGTGTGATTATGGCAAAGCCTCGAGGGCTATCTGCCTAAGGGGAGGGATGCCTTCGTGGAGGACTTTCTAAGGGAAACTGGCTCGTATACACGTTACACATGGGGAAAACCACGAAAACGCCCATGCAGCCAGCCCGTTCGCGGGATTCGAACCTCGGACCAAACTACCAGTGTTCAGCGACTTTACCGCTCGGCCGCTGGTGGGCAAATTGCATTTCATTGTGTATTTAATATGTATGTCTAAATTTGAATTTGATTGTAAAACTTTTATGGCATTATTGAAACTTGTTTCAATGGGGACCGAAATGTTCGGTTTAATATAGCGCCCTCTAGGATCAGCGCCCTCTTGTGAGAGGAGCCAAATTTAGTTGAGTTGGTTGTTGAAGAAGGTACGCAGCGTTCGTTCTAAGGTACGCAGCGTTCGTTCTATGGTGCGTTCGTTCGTTCCACTTTGTCTGTGCTAAAGGAGCACTTAACTTGTAACCTTGTACATTACGTAAATAATTAAATATTTGTATGGCCGAACTTAGTTTTATTTTGGAACCAGCGCCATTATCTCTCGTAACTCATCGCATTTTATATCAAACAGCGTTCTAACGTTATTCAACGAAAAAGCTGCTAACTAACTTAATAATATTCTATCATCAAATGATATAGTAAGTCTACGAATTCATGAAATGGCAACAAAAAAAAAAAAAAAAAAAAAAAAAAAAGTAAAGTCCGTAAAACGAGACACTTATTCAAAAAGTAAAACGCAGTCAGTATTTCGCATCGTAATTGGTAATCGGTACTTTGTTCAATTATTAGTTTAGATATATTTCGAAGAAAATAAACGATTTGCCGAATATTTGGTGAACCTCTTCATGATAGAGCAGCTGCAAATGAAATTTTTAAAGTATTGACAATTTTATGTCAGAATGATATTCCTTGGAATAAGTGCATTGTCATATATAGTGACGGAGCTTAGACTTTCCGGTGATATTTCTCAAATAAAGAAAGTCGCACCTGAAACTGAATTTACTCACTGTTCCATTCATCTTGAAGTTTTCCCCGAAAACTTGAAAATCGTTTTGAATCAAGTTGTCAAAATTAATTTTATTAAAAGCCGAGCTTTAAAATCAAGAATATTTTTGATTTTATGCCAAGAAATGGGCAGTAAACATGGAACGCTTTTGTTACATTCTGAAATAAGGTGGTTATATCTAGAGGAAAAGTTTTAAATCGTCTTTTTCACCTTCGATTAGAAATTCAAATTTTCCTCTAATTTAAAGTTTGATTTCGTAAGATATTTATTTAGCGAATTATGGTTGGCGCGTTTAGCATATTTAGCTGATATTTTTTGGAAAGTTAAATGAGTTAAATTTAGGTTTACAAGGAGGAAGTATTAATTTGTTTACCATTAGAGATAAATTAAATGCAGTGTTAAAATAACTCGAGCTAATGATCAAAGAACTGGATAATAATATTTAAAGCTTTTTACCACTTTTAGTAAGTTTTCGAAACGAGAATAATTTGAAAATAAAAGGATTAAAACACGACAGAAATTTCCTGTGATATTAATTCTAACTGAAAATTTTAAAAATAACACACCTGTTAACTTTGGCTGAACCGGGAAAAAAAAAAAAAAAAAAAAAAAAGAGAGAGAGAATTTAAACGCATTTCAAATAAAGCTGTTAAATTTTTATTGCCTTTTTCTGCAACTTATTTGTGTGAACAAGGATTTTCTTCCATGATATATTTGACAAATAAAATACAGAACAAAATTAAAAGTGGATCCTAATATACGGTTAAAGTTAAGTGAAATAAGACCAGATATAAAGAATTTGATCTTTCTTAAGCAGGCCTAAATTTCGCACTAAATTTTAGAATTAAAGTATTATAACTTAAATTTTGATAGTTAAAATGGTAACCAATTTTTAATCTAATATTTTTTATGTATGCATATTTAATACAAATACCCAGTAAGTTGTGCAAATGGCAATATACAGTGTCTCACAAAAGTGATGGGACACTTGTGCTTTAGAAAAGGAAACTGTAATAAAATAAATTAAAAAAACATATAAAAATTTTTATGGGTGTGTTTCATACTTAAATTTAGTAACAATTATTACATAACATACATTTTCTCAAAATATTAAAATATTAATTTAAGAAAATACAGTTGTTTAGAACGGAGCAAAAAATGGCTCACATAAGTGATGGGACACCATAGATACTACAACATACTACAATAAAAATATTTTTTGGGTTTTTTATTTTTATTCAAAAGCATTTTACAATAATTTATAAAATCGTCTGCAGTATTTCTCTCTAGTTTGTTTTGGAATTTTTGTGTTTTTTAGCTCTGTGCAGCCATGAATGCTAAACGAAAAGAAACTTTGCCTGAAATTCGAAAATTTGCATATTGAACGTGGAAAATCTATTAGAGAAATTGCTGAAACAGTTAACTTGAGTCATTCAACAGTTTTCAGTATCATTAAACGATATAAAAAGAATCATATGATTCAGGATAAAAGAAGACCTGGCCGACCATCAAAGCTATCCAATGGAATAAAGCGAATTATCGTTCGAAATATTAAAAAAATCCAAGAATGAGTGCTCCTAAAGTTGCTGCTGATTTACAAGCATTATATAGAGTAATTGTTAATCCTGAGACTATTAGAAGAGTAATTCGATCTCCTGGATATCACGGTAGAGCAGCCAGGAAAAAATTCTTTGTAAGTGAAAAGAATAGAAAACTCAGACTGGCTTTCGCAAAATCCAATATAAATAAGAATTCTGATTACTGGAATGAAATTATATTTGCTGATGAGAGTAAATTTAATATATTTGGTTCTGACGGTAGAATCTTGGTGTGGAGAAAAGTCAGGGAAGAATTTCGCAAACAGAACTTGGTGCCAACAGTAAAACATGGTGGAGGAGGAGTTATGGTATGGGGGTGTAAGTCGTCCGTTGGAGTTGGTAATCTTGTTTTTATTGACCGTATAATGGATCAGTACAAGTATATTAACATTTCAAATCAAAATTTGAAATCTTCAGCACGAAAATTGAACCTTCATAACGATTTTGAATTCTAGCAGGACAATGACCCCAAGCACACTACTTTGAACGTTAGACTCTGGCTGCTGTATAACTGCCCTAAAATAATAAAAACACCACCTCAATCTCCAGACTTAAATCCCATAGAAAATACTTGGAAAGAAATGGAATCAAGAATTCGCAAACACACCATTTCTTCAAAACAACAATTAAAATCGGTGCTTCAAGAAGAATGGGGTAAAATCACTCCAGAAATCATAAAAAAATTAGTCGAATCCATCCCAAGAAGATTAAATCATGTTTTAAAAGTAAAAGGAAATTCAATAAAATATTAAAACCTTTTAAAAAGTAAAATTTTTGGATAAATATTTGATGGAAAAGTAAGTGTCTCATCACTTATGTGAGCCATTTTTTGCTCTGTTCTAAACAATTGTATTTTTATTAAATTAATATTTTAATATTTTGAAAAAATGTATGTTATGTAATAATAGTTACTAAATTTAAGTATGAAACATACCCACAAAAAATTTTTACATGTTTTTTTATTTTATTTTACTGCAGTTTTCTTTTGTAAAGCACAAGTGTCCCATCACTTTTGTGATACACTGTATGTATATAAATATTTCTACTGAGAAACTGAAAAATAATCTTTGTAAAATGTAATGGTGGTACTAAAGTTTATGAATTTTATTTTAGATGGTAAGCGTTAGTCAAAAGGTTGAGAATTACAGATTTTTCTGTGCCAGGGGAAAACTACATAAGACCGGGGAGAGCATACGTTTCTCAGTTGTTTAATTCAGCGTGAGTTCGAAGTATTGAGAGATGTCCGTAGGAGCTCCGCCTTTTTAGATGCGCTTTGGATTGCGTTGTGTTTAACGCTCTTAGTCGTTTGAAATGTAGCTACTGATTGTACTCTATGATACTGAGGACAGCGTACGAGTGTTTTTGTGGAAAGTTTCAGAGCTGTAAAGTATTCCTTTTTGTAAAATGAACTTTATCAAACTACAACCGGTTCTCTGTGCATTCAGTGTATTGCAAATCTGTGCGCACGCTGCAATTTTTGGTGTCAGGAGTGGGGCTGAATGCCGGTGACAAGAGCGATGATGAGTATCTAACACAAATGGTGACCTCTCTTGCTGCATTCCAAGAAAAGTTGGAAGGAGTCGTCAACTCCGTTAAAGCAGAAATGAAAGCGGACTAAAAATTCGGTAAGACGAGATGAAAGCGGGTCTAGCAAGGCTGAAGAGGTCGTCAAATCAGTTGAAGAAAAGATTGAAGTAGGTTAAGATGTTTGTTTTAGTTTATACTGCAAAGCACACTAGGGTTAACTAAGTGGAGGGATGCCTTCGTGGAGGACTTTCTAAAAGAAACTGGCTCGTACACACGTTACACATTCAGAAAACAACGAAAACGCTCATGCAGCCAAACCATTCGCTTGGACTCGAACCCAGGTCGTAACTAACAGCGTTCCCGCTCGGCTGCTGGTGGGCCGCAGGTCAAGAGAAAATTTAAAGTAATAGAAACGAAATGTAAAGTAATACTACCGTAATAGAAAAAAATTGAAATTAGGTAAGGCAGAATAGACACTATTGAAAACAAAGTTGGAGAAATTGAAGAAAGAGTTTCTTCTGTCAAAGAACAAATCGAAGAGAGAGTTTCTGCTGTCGAACAAATCGATTAGAATTTCTGCAGTCGCCAAAGAATTGAGACCTTAAAGAAATACAGAAGGAAGATTACCCGTGCCTTTTCGTTAATCTCTAAAGCTATCCATATATCGTAGTAAAACCTCTCGGCAAGCGTAGAGACTCGTAGTAGAAGACTCAGTTGCAGTAGCGTACGCAAATGGATGGGATTACCAAGCTAAGGCCAACATTTTGCTGTTTCTCTGAGAGCAGACGCATCGGATGTCTTTCAAACTCTGCCTGAAAACCAAGAGGCTAGAACGGAAGTTCTATCCGGCGCTTGGAGCTACGCTTTGGAAACAAGTGTTTAAAGGATTATAGAAGGCTTCAGTTAAAATCTTGCCAACAGAACCCTCCGGAAACATCGCAAAATCTCGTTATGGATGTTCAAAAGCCATCTCGTATAGCTTTTTCGGATTGCCCATCAGAAATAGGGAAATCCTGTCCCTGATATACGTCATCGATGGCATAGGGGATCTTGGGATACAGAAAGCACTGCGCAAATTGATGCCAAGGATTCAATGAGCACTTTCATGTATACCATAAAATTCAAGACATCACAGCAAGCAACACCTAGAAACCGCCAAACAATAAGAGCTGTTCATGTCCAGGAGCCAGCAGATAAATTGCCTGCTCGCGTAGACGATTTAACCAAGAAGTCAAGTGCCTTCACGCGAAACAGGAGTGGCAAAAAACCGATCCTAAAGTGCAATATCCTAAGAACTGTAAGTGCCCGAAAGGAGTACTAGTAGCCTCGACACTCATTTACCTATCGAGGACTGTCATCCCCGTGAAAGTTGCCAGCGTAAGTTATAATACGAAAGTCATTAGGAAAGACGATGTGTAGCATCACGTACTCCACTGACCTGCGTTAAACGAACCAGCAGTTCTTCAGAATCTTGTTTTAGAGAGCCTAACATCGTAGGTATTGCAAAATGCACATCTAAACGATGAACAGAAGAGTGCTGACGAAAGTGTCATTCAAGAATTTTAAAGTATTTTCTCTTGCATATATTCTGACATAGGTCAATCGAGTTTGACACAGCACAAAATTGATACAGGGGATCATTCACCAATCCAGCAATATCGAAGACGTCTACCGATTGCTAAACAGGAAGAGGTAAGAAAACTTCTAAAGGACATGCAAGAAAGCTATGTTATCAAGCCTTCAGCAAATCCTTGTTCCATAGTTCTGACCAGAAAGAAAGCCAATTCAACTAGATTTCGCGTTGACGTGTTGAAAGGTGTTACGAAGAAAGACAGCTACCGTCTTCCTGGAATTGACGATATTCTTGACATTCTTTCCGGAGGAAAGTGATTTCCGACACTTGATTTAAAAGGTGGCTATTGGCAGATAGAGCTACATCCTGATGGTCGAGAAAATACATTTACTACCGGACAAAGCCGATGGCAGTTGAAGGTGATGCCATTTGAATTATGTCATGTGCCGGCAACATTCGAACGCCTCATGGAGATCGTGTTGAGAGGACTTTCCTACGAAGTCTTCAGAAATTGAAGGAAAACAATCTAAAATTAAGTCCCTCAAATGTAAATTGTTCAGACAGGTAGTGACTTATCTTGGACATGTCATTTCTGCCGAAGCTGTGCATACGAGTCCAGAAAACGTATCGGCAGTTGAAGTTTGGAGACATCTCGAAAATATCCATCAGCTGAGAAGATTCCTGGTGCTTTGTACCTATAGAAGATTTGCGAAGCACTTTTCTTCCATCGCAAGATCCCTTCACAAGCTGACAGAAAGCAAGTAAACTTTCCTGTGGACAAAAAAAAAATGTATAGATGCACTTAACAAACTGAAGAAAGCTTTAGCTGACGTATCCTCAACTCGACAAACCATTTATTCCTGACCCAGATACGAGCAATAAGAGTATTGGCCATCGCCCTAAGAGTTATATGCAAGATCTCTAGGCACAGTTTGAAGTGATGCACAAGAGCGAGTCAGCTTGGCGCGGTGAAGACGAAGACCCGATATACCCAAGATCTACAGGACGTCGATTCAGCGAAGGTGACAAGATTTGGTTGTGGAATCCGATTTGACGGAAAGGACTCTTTTCTAAACTAAAGTCACCCTGGAATGGTCCTTAAACAATTGTAAACAGACTGAACAAGGTCGTACTTCAGATCTGTAAGTCATCAAATTTTAAGCTTAAAGTTGTGCGTCCATTACAATAGTCTAGACCAGTGGTGCCCAATCTTTGGCCTATCGCGAGCACATTTCCAAAACATCAACATTTTTGTTACACATATTTCAAATCTTATGTGATACATCTGAAAATATTAATTTCAGCAAATGGGTTTGAGATGAATAATAATATTGATTGAACTTAATGGAAATCAGAGAAGCGGAGTTCAAAATTATTTTTCAGTGCATTTGAAGTTTTCCGAATATTTCTCTGTTTCAATTGCCTTGTGGTTATTAATATGGCTTGTATAAAATTTGAACGTTATGATCACGAATTCACGATTCTATTTTACACGAGTTGGGAGAGCAACAAATTAATCAAGAATATACTAGTATAATTAGTATACTAGTCAATATACCATTTTCACGTAAAGACTCAATTTGAAAATAAGAACTTCTAGTTGAAACACAGAAATATTTAATGAAGCGCTTATGTACATTATTTACATTATTCAAAGCACAAAATTTACATATAATATAAATTTCCCCATCACAGGGCCAAGATTAGTTTATCAAGAACAGTTATTATAATTGTTGATTACCGCTATGCAGCCAAGAACAAACAGATCATTTCAAGCGTCGCACTCAAGCTAAACTAAAAGAGTTATTACATTCTTTTTCTGCCGCCAATCACGTGACCTAGTCGGCGACAGACGATAAATAATAAAAGAAAAATTGCTCCATCGGAGGGAAAAAGAAATAATTTCAACAAACTTCCCCCCGATGAACAATAGGTTCATCACAAATTTACCTAACCATTACAATATTACTATAACAATAAGAAACAAATAAAAATTACTTACATATACAGGTCACAGTATATCAATAATTTCTTAGTAACAAGCAACATTTTTCTGAAACTATAGAAAAAACAAAACATTTAAATTAACATTTCTCAAGATCACCACAAATCATTAAACCAAGGAAAATAATAAAATGAATAAATGTAAACATTAGGAAAGAATATTTTTTTTTTGTCTACCATCAGTTTATCAGTCATTCAGTCTATTTTTGATAAGTCACTGAAAATTGCAATTATTGATATCATCAATTTCTAAATTGTACAATAGCTGCACTGGACGTTTGATTACAGAATTACCAGTTTTCACTTCACATAATCTGATCATTCCATCTCTACCAATAAAAGTTTTGGTTATTCTTCCTAATTTCCACTAGCTTCTAGGTAAGTTTTCATCATGAACAAGCACTATATCATTTACGTTGAATGCAGATGGTTTCTTCTGACCGGTGTAATGAGCAGATCTCAAGCACAGGAGATATTCTTTTTTTCATCTGTTCCAAAAGTGATTTATTAGATTTTCTCGTGTACGGAAACGTAAATTCAAGTCATTCCTCCTTACAGCTGGCAAACTCAAGAGTCGTTTACCAATCAACAGGTGGGCTGGAGTAAGTGCGGAGGGCTCTTCAAGATCAGAAAAGACGTATGTTAATGGGTGCGAGTTTATCATCGCTTCTGTTTCAAGCAAAAGCGTTTCTAATTCACTTTGAATCAAAGATGATTTCCCAATGTTCTTTCTTAAACTAGTTTTTACACTGCGAACTAAACGTTCATAAAAACCGCCCCACCAGGCAGCACATTCCACAATTTCCATGTGATTCCATGGAAGCATAAAATTTTTTACTTCAGGGTGGTTAATCACTTTCCACATTTGCTTTAATTCAAGTTCGGCTCTTTTAAATGTTCTAGCATTGTCCGAGTACACAGTGGAACACAAACCTCTTCGGGATACGAACCTGCGAAACGCAAGTAAAAATTCTTCAGTGCTCATGCCTTTTACGAGCTCCAGGTGAATAGCTCTTGTAGTGGCGCAAGTAAACAATAAAATGTAGTATTTGTTGTCATTTTCTTTTACATACAAAGGACCTGCAAAATCGAGTCTACAAATTGCGAAAGGCGGAGATTCATTAACTCTATCCGGAAAATTTCTATTTTCCCCTTTTACTTTTAAATTTGATATAAATCTGAAAATCCAAGCAGTCCCACGATAAAGTTTTTTCAAGGAACTAAATTTCGTCAAATTCATGAGTGGAACTTTTTCAGTTTTGTCTGTTTTGATCAAACACGCTAGGATAGCTTCCGATTTTCGAGATTCTTCTGATACATCATGTAATTTTGACGTTGATAGTTTGGGTTCTGGCCATTGACTTTCAGGTAACGAAAGAAATGCAGGGCCATGCCACCATTTCGCAGAATTCATCAGTTCTTTTGCAGAACAACCGTTTGTTATTAGATCTGCAGGATGTTCTGTTCATGGAGACATTCCTTCGCAATGTCTCCATGAACAAGGATCTGAAATTTCGTGTATTTCTGAAATTCTATTAGCAATGAAAGGTTTCCATCTTTTAGCTATACTTTTATCCAATGTAGAACTATTTCCGAATCTGACCATAAAATGACATTTGAAATATGTAGAATATTTTTCAGGTAGTTGGCAACCCTAGCACCCACCAATGCTCCCATCAATTCAAGGCGGGGAAGCGTTAACTTCTTTAATGGAGCAACACGTGATTTTGCCAAAACAAATGTAGTTTCAAATTTATCTTCATCAGTTCTGTATCTCAAGTATGCGACTGAGCCATATGCATTCGGATTAGCGTCACTAAAAATGTATAACTGAACAGTGTCCCTATCCAAATTTGGTACATGAAAATAATATCTGGGAATTTTCAACATTTTAAGTTCTTTTATTTCGGAGAGCCATATTTTCCAGTCGTTTTCAAGTTCTCCAGAAAAGACCTCATCCCAAGCTACCCCTTGAAGCCATAGCTGTTGCAATAAACATTTAATTCGAATTACAAAAGGTGCAATAAATCCAGATGGGTCAAAAATTTTGGCTGCTATTTTTAATACATTACGTTTGGTACAATCAGTATTTATAGAGGACAGTAAGGGTGTTAATTTTAGTCCTAAGACATCATTATTCCATGTTAAACCTAGTATCTTTAAGGATGTACATGGAGTGTCACTATTGAGAGAGATTAACTTTTCCTCATGCCATTTCTGCTTAAGCTCTAGGGAACTGGTTTCGAATTTTCTTAGATTTAGACCTCCTTCAGCAAGAATTTTACATTTTTTGAGAAATCTCCATAGCAGCTTCACCTTTTTAGATGCCCTTTGCATTGCGTTGTGTTTAACGTTCTCAGCAGTTTGACGTGCTACTACTGATTGTGCTCTGTGATACTCATAACGGTATTTTCGTCGAAAAATCCAGAACTGTAAAATGTTCCGTTTTGTAAAATAAATTTTATCAAAGCCCTCGAGGCTTTGCCGTGATCACATAAACCAAAACCAAAAACTGATTTTTGAGAGAAGGCGTGGTCAACAGGTACAATGCTCATATGGGGTCCCCACAGCACTGTCTCACTATAAACATCTGAGCAGGGCTTCTAGGAGATCATCTGTTGGAACCGTACCTGCCTGAACGCCTCAGTATTTTTTACAGCAAGCACGTACTCCTGAATTTGATGCAGGGAATACTGGCCACTTTGTGTCAAAACACGTGGTTCATGCACGATGGTGCACCAGCACATTCTGCGATTACTCTGCGTAACCACCTCGATGCTACGTACTCCGTGAGACTGGACGCTTCGGATCTGTTGATTGGCCTCCACGCTCCCTGGAATGCAATCCCTTGGATTCCTTCTTCTGAGGCCATCTGAAATCGGTTGATCTTATATGCTTGTGGATACTCGGGAGGATTTGACAACATGGATCGTCATCGCTTCAACAGACATCGCCAACACACCGGGTATATTTGAACGTGTTTAGCAAAACTTCGTCCATCGATGTCGGCTGTGCAATGCCCGTCTCTTTTCTGACATAGAACTGTGATGCACTGTAATTTTGCTTTACGTCAAATTAATGTTTTTCTACTTAATTATTGGCCCGTTTTGTTCCATTCGACGCCATACCCTTCATAATTATTTTTGCGATTTTCTTACACTAAATACGTTTTGCGAGGCGATGTTCTATGGTAATATTTCATGGTCTTGATGCCTATTCTTACCCCTCTGAATGTGTCTGTCGAATTCGGAAACACTCTCTATAGAGAGAGCGAAAAGTATTTCCAGTGTGCATATTTATTAGTCTAAGAAAAAGTTGATTGAACGAAAGTTGAAGAACGAAGAAAAAGTTGATCGTACGGATTCTTCACTTTGTAGAGACATTAGGTTATTTGGAAGCAAGTGAGATTTGAAAAATGAGCAATACCCTGGCCGGCTGTCCACTACACGACGGAGGCATGCTAAGAAGGCGGGAGAAATACTTTATAACTTTAGGTAGAATTTGAAATCAAACCTCTAATTTCATTCTGGATTGATTTAAAAGAATACTCTGAAATATTCAACAAGGCAATCATTATTACGCTACAAGTGCCGTATGAATGGGGAGGGTTTTCTCATCTTACACTTTCTTAAAAAATAAACATAGGAATACATTTCTCAGCGTATATTCGGACATTAGACTTACTCATCTTCCGATCGGGATTTTAAATTACTGAGTACTGCCGAACAGCCTCACGGCTCACATTAAATGTGTTTAATTTTTTTAATTTAATTACATTTGTTAATTACCAATGTACGCCATTTTTGCATACTTGTTAAACATAAAAATGACCCTGTATTATAATGTTTTTACTGTACCTGCACTTATATATGTTAGTAATTACACATAATGGGGGTGATGGTGGGGTATATGGAATAGTGAAGAAACACGAATAAACATGATACACGAATTAAAAAGAACAGCATAAAAATACTACAATACATCATATGAGAAATGAGAATACATTGTGCACATTAAATATTTTGAATTTAATTAGGGTAACATATATAGAAACAGGTATAAATCACTCATGAAAATGCACAGGAAACAGAAAGAATTTCAAGAACAGATTAATAGATTTTTCATGATTTTATAAAAATATAAAGAAAAGGGAAGAAAAATGAAAGATAGATGGGCACGTCTGGAGACAGAATAGTCTAATCATATGATAAGTAGTGAAATTTCTATAATTATGCAGCATTTTTCTAAACAAAGCATTACTTTAAGATAAGCTGAATTATTTTGGATCGGGAATTATTTTGGACCATTAAGCGAATAAGAGATAATACGATAGTTTTTTCTTTATCTAATCGTGGGTAACCTTGGATTTCTAGACAGGATAAATTTAAACACCTGGTACTAATTTTTTTTTCTTATATTGTTATAAAAATAAGTTTTTGTGAAATGTATTTAAATAGTTTAAATTTAAAATTAGAAAGTATTATTTTTAGTACAAGTCGAATTTAATGTACTGACATTAATTTCGCCTCCAACAAACCTTTCAATGTGCAAGTAACAGAATTTTTAAGTGTACTCTGTTTATCCTTTCTACTTAATTTAAAAAATTTACATAAATTTCGTTAATTTTTGTAGCCTTTCTTCGAAACACTATTCTATTTTATTTTTGTCAAAATATTATTATTATTATTATTATTATTATTTTAAGTTCAACGGGGCAATTTCTTCAGAACAGCTTCGCATTTAGAAATACTAAACACTATTTTCGTTTAAGAATGATTTTTAAAATTTAAAGACATTTTCTAAAATGTTTAACCACTTTCAATGAACTTTCTGGGAGAATAATATTTAATTCTATTTTCCTGACAAAAATGCCTGTGATTTTGCAGAGTAAATCTTGAAATGACCGAACTATTGTTACGTTCAAATATTTTTGAAGATTAACCATACAAACAATAAAATTTACTTTCTTTATTATATCTTTTTTATTTCTAATTAAATTGCAAACTTTGAAAACTTCGTAGATAACGTTTAACGTGACGCAGATCATAATTATTTTTCTTGACATCTTCGAAACTCTTATTCTGAACTCTAACTGCTTAGATATAAAATAATAAAGGATAAATGTATTTATTTTAGTAAATGGAAACTATAAAATTCTTTAGGTATGTTACATCATTACTTATGTAGTTTTACTTTTAATAGAAATAATAATTACATTGTTAGTGCGCATGGGTTCAGAACAGATTGAATGCGCAAAGCCGTTGATATATTAATAAAATGTATTTTTATCAAAATAAATAGTCATAAAATAAATATATTATTAACTCTCGAATTTTCCGCAGAAATATTCGTACAAGTGTTCACAGTATCACACAGTAGAATCAGTAATTACACTTCAAACTACTAGAACCTTAAGTACAACGCAATGCAAAGCGCATCTAAAGAGAAAGCTAATCCGATCTCATGCTGAATTTACAACTTGCAACAAAAAGAGCAACAAATAGCTGAGTAACTGAAATCAGATGCTCTTTCTGGCCTTATATAGTTTTTAACCAGCTGTGGAGATAATTCTAATACTTTCTGCTCCTTGAAATTATTGGATGGTTGGTTGGTTGATTTAATTACAGCAAAGCACACTAGGGCTATTTGCCTAAGGGGAGGGATGCCTTCGTGGAGGACCTTCTAAGGGAAACTGGCTCGTATACACGTTACACATGGGGAAAACCACGAAAACGCCCATGCAGCCAGCCCGTTCGTGGAATTCGAACCTCGGACCGAACTACCAGTGTTCAGTGACTTTACCGCTCGGCCGCTGGTAGGCCTGAAATTATTGGAAAGCAATAACAGGATCGAGGTACGGTTACAGCTAACGTAATAGTCAATTACGTCTATTCAGTTACAACACTTATTACGATGATACAGGAACCGGACCAAAATTAAGGGGCACAAGATTAAAAAAAAAAGTGTCGAAAAACATTACTATAGATCAGTGATTCCCAACCGGTGGTTCGCGAACCCCTGGGGGTTCGCAGTGTTTGCAGAGGGGGTTCGCGAAAATAATATTGTAATGGAGTATTTTTTAAAACGCCATTAAAAATCAAAAGGAAAAAAAAAACACAAAAATTAAAGAACACACTTACTGTAAAACAGATTGTTCGCTGCCTGTTTGTTAAAAAAATCTATAATAAATTTCAATATTTTCATTTCTTTTTTTCTTATTTGTTTTTAAAAATTACTTCTTCAATATCAAATTATATCAACAATTTTATACATTATAATTTATTCGTCTTATTCAAGTAATCAAATACTATTCTCTTTTTATTACAAACATTTATTTATATTTAAAACATTTTATCAATGTGATTAGTATCATGTTCTGCTTTATAATTAAAATCATTGCAGCAGTTTTCTCTTCTATATAATATATATATATATTTTTTTACAATACAATTGGAAATAAATACCAAATTAAGGCAGTTTACTACAGATTTTAGAATTAAATACTTGTTCACAACCGTGAACTGGGAGAGTAGTGTTGTATTAACTATCTATTTTGTCTGTCTGTCTGTCGACGTTCATACATAGGCTTAGCACTTCTAAAGCTTGAGTGATAGTGATACTGTGATTGTCAATTCTCGTGATTTAATAATTATTAATTTAATTAAATTATATATTTATAGCTTATTTTTATTATGGATCGATGGTTAAAAATGGGTCGATTAGAAACGAGACATGATAATCGAGATTACTGAAAGCTGTAGTAAGTTTCACCAGACGAAAAACAAAGGAAATGATAATAGAAAAGGGAAAAAGCGAAAATATGACTGCGACTACAATTGGGTTTTCATTTTACTGGGGATGAGTCGGAACATAAACGCTTTGTGTTATATGTAACGAAGTTCTTGCCAACAGCAGTTTAAAACCATCACTTCTTCGTAGACATATTGAAAAAAAAAACATCCGACACACAAAGATAAACCTCTTGAATATTTCAAAAGAAAATTAGCAGATATCAAAAAGTGTAGCCTTTCTTATTTCTTGACTTCAAACGAAGATAGTAAAATGGCCCTTGAAGCATCATTTCGAGTAAGTTATAGAATTGCAAGATCTGGACAAGCGTATACAATAGCAGAAAATTTAATTGGACCATGTGCGAAAGATATCGCCAAATGTATGCTTGGGGAAAAGACAGCAAAGAAAATTGAGCTAGTTCCCTTATCAAACAACACGGTGTCGCGTAGAATTAATGACTTGGCTAATTATGTGGAGAACGAACTTCTAAAAAGAATAAAATTGAATTATTTTGCAATTCAACTTGACGAATCGACGGATGTAACAAATGCCGCAGTCTTGCTTGTCTACGTTAGATATCTTTTTACGAATATTGTTCAAGAAGATGTACTATTTGCAAAACCTTTAAAAACCTACACAACTGGAGTAGCGATTTTCGATATGATCAATGGGTATTTTGAAAAGAATGGGATAAGCTGGTCTTATTGTGTGGGTGTGTGTACAGATGGTGCAAAATCAATGACAGGAAAATTTTCTGGTTTTGTGGCACGCGTGAAGAAGATCAACGAGAAAATTCAATGGACTCATTGTTGTATTCATAGATAAGCTTTAGTATGTAAACGTATTCCTGCAGAGTTATCTACTAAGTGATGCTGTGAAAATTGTGAACTTTATAAAATCGCGTGCTACAAATTGCCGTCTATTCCGTACGCTTTGTGAGGATTTTGGAAGTTTCCACGTTTCTTTACTACTTCACACAGAAGTTAGATGGCTTTTCCGTCGTAAAGTTTTGACGCGTTTGTTTGAATTGAAGTCTGAAGTTCAAGCAATTTTTATGGATCATCCGTTTCATTTGCCTTCTTGTATATCCAATGTTCTTTGGCTGCAAAAGCTTGCGTATTTAGCTGACATTTTTTGTAAACTGAATGAATTAAATATATCTTTACAAAGCGAGGGTGTAACCATTTTCAGTGTACATGATAGAATTGAGGCTATGTTGAAAAAGATCAATTTTTGGATTCAATGCCTGCAGATGAATGAGTATGGATGTTTCGATTCTGTCAGCACTTTTTATCAGAAAATTCAATTAAACTTGACGAAAACATTAAAAGGAGTATATGTGAACATCTGAAATATCTCCGATTAACTTTCGATGACTATTTTCCCAACAGATGCAATATATCCATCTCAAACAACTGGATACGTAATCCATTTCAAGGAAATGTAAGTTCAGAAATCTCCCTAAATATACTGGAAAAAGAAAAACTCATAGAGTTATCTTGTGACAGTCTCTAGAAGCAATTTTTAAAGATCAATCTTTAATTGACTTATGGCTCAGTATACAAAATGAATATCCTGTTCTGTCAAAAAATGCCATTGAAGTGCTATTACCATTTTGCACAACATATCTATGCGGGATAGATTTTCAACATATACTTATCTGAAAGATAAATACAGAAACAGGTTAAATGCAGTACCTGATCTAAGATTGAAATTGTCAGATATTGAGCCTAAATTTGAATTGCTTTGTTCTATCAAACAGCCACAAATATCCCATTAAGAGTTTTTCCAAATGTAAAACATAGGAACCAGTTTATTAAATTTATCTTGTTTTCAACTTTTATAGCCATCATTTTAGTCTTATTAATGTTTTATTTAAATGTTTCACGATTAATATAATCAATTATTCTGCAATATGAAAAATATATATTCTATCAAATTTTATTACTTTTTTTTAACCTGTCATTAACGACTACGTAGGGGGTTCGTCAAATTTTTTCGGACCTTTCTTTTGGTTCGCGAGGAAAAAAAGGTTGGGAAACACTGCTATAGATCATATGAGAATGTCACCGAATGGTCTCCAAATTGGGCGACTTTTGACGATTTCTCTCCAAAAGCCGTTGTCAGCTTGCCTCGATTTCTCGCCGATGTCAGCTTGGCGATATCTCGCCGAATTACCGAGATACCCATTTACTCAATGTTATATTATTTTCCCCTGTAATCTTACTTTTCCGGCATAGCTTGTCTCTTGAAATTTTTCGCGTTACATTACACAGAGAAATACAAATATTTCACATATAATTGCACTAAAATCATCTATGTATGTACAAAATACGTAGCAATATCAATAAAAACAACGACAAACTGAATGGCATTGCTGATGTCGGTAGTATGGAGATGAAGCTTACGTCGACCAAAAATTGCTTTTTCAGATTTTACCACACACTGAAGATGAGTTGGGCTGTATGAATGTGTATTTTCAAGAATTTTAATATTATTTGCAAAGAATTGGATCTTTTCAGTTTTGAAGTATTCTGGGAAGGTACTGAATTGGTGAGAATTTGACTGATAAGTTATGTCTGGACCAGGAATTTTCTTACGTAGTAAATTTTTATTGATAAGGATGATTTCTTTTTATATGAATAGGATCCTGTTACAAGCACTAAAAGTGTTACTATTCTCATAATTCAGTACATTAGAGACTTAAGTCGGATCCTCTTATTAAGATATTATTGAGAACAACTGATGTCATTATTACTTAATTTGTTTGGGTTAGATTTGTTCAAGAAAATTATCAAAATTAATTTAGATTTTATTAGTTGCAATTCTATAAAGAGTTCGTAAGATCCGTATTTTATTTTACAGTATGCTCACCATCTTTACTTCTATATTAAAACTGTTTCTCCCTTTGTTTAATGTACACCAGATAGGTTTCTTTACGTAGATTGTCGTTTTTATACGTCTAATATCTACTTTTAAGTGGTTTAGTTTCTCTCCCAAACGTAAGTTTTTATTCCAGCAGTTAATTTTATTTAAATTGAAATAACCCTTGGTAACGAACCTTTCTGAGCTCTTCTCATAAGATACAGTAAAGAACATACCACTGCCACAGTATTTACTCTACAAAAAACGTAAGGTAAAAATTCAAGACTTAATCCTCCTGTTTTGAATATTTTAAATAAATAGTTATTGAAAAAATACTAAGACTTAAGCTTCTGCAATAATGGCACTGCCTATGACAGGATGCAATGAAACAAAATATTTCCTTCCATTCAAACGTCCATTTTCAATGCAAATAACAAGAGCTTATAAAACTTCTTCTTGTGATGTAATTAATCATGCAGGTAGGTAATTTACCGTTATACATATAGCCAGAAACTATGCTAAGAAATTCATATTATTTCAATTAAACGGGCAAAATGAATACCAGACTGAAATTTTTATGCCTGATAACTTTGAAAATCCTAGATCAGCTTTGCTTTTGCGTCCTTCATTACTTAAAAATTGCATGCAATGAAAAATGATCCAGCATTCATTTTCTTTGTAACTCCTAGACAAGGACTGAAAACTGACGATCGTGCAGCTTGTGGAATTTATCTTATGTTAAATGATTAGGTACCTAAGAAATGGAAAAGACATTTTGACGAAAACAATGGTTTTCGCAAGCTAAATCTATGCTAAATGGTATAAGAAAAGAATAAATGCTATATACTGTAAGAAATTTTTATTATGTGTACTATATGCTGTAAGAAAAGAATCTATGATATTTGCTATAAGAATGTTTTATTATCTATTCTATAAGAAAAGATTCTATGCTCTATGCTATAAGAAATTTTTATTATCTGTGTTATAAGAAATTTCTATCATCAATGCTATAAGAAAATCGGCAGAAATGTTAATAAAACATAATCATGAAATATTTGAATTAAATCATTAAGTCTGTTTGCTATTTATGCCATGAAAAACCGAAATCCCTCCTCACTAATTATTAAAATATCAGTTTCTTAAATTGATCATATTCGTAGCTTAGCATCAAGATTATAAGAGTATAAGCTTCATGTTATCCATGAAGCTTAATGTTGATGATAATTAAAACTCTAACTAGCCAGTTGAGAAACGACAGAGCTGATCAACTTGCTATAAAAATGCTCCATAACGATGTCCAATAAAATGAATTCCAAGGCCCAAATCATACTGAAACTTACTATGAATGCATGGCAAAAGACTGAAAAAAAGCATTCCAAATTCGAAGAACCTTTAATGCTTCCAAATGCAAATAAAAAAAGCGCTGTTCCATAAAAGTTACTTTTTATTGCGCGAGAATTCTTTTTAAACGAGGTCTATTTTGCGATAAAAACGAGGCAAGTAAGCAGCATTTTTCTAAAGGGAGGAAAAAAAATCTCTTTGACGTTGCATACAATGCTCTATTTTTCTAATCGGTTCCATTTTTGTACTAGTTCACAGTTTCCTAGTTGGTTTAAACATTTATGATAACGAATAATGAGTGTCTGTATATCCTCCTCATAGAACTCTGCCGCTTTTAAGTCATAGCCAGTGTTCACGATCATTTTCACTTTTTCATCGCTGTTTTGAGCTTCCTTGAACACTTTCACCCACTTTTGTGCTTTACTGTCACTGATTGTATTGTCACCGTACATTTACACATCTGGGGATGAATATTCGCAGCTTTGACGTTTTTTGCTGTTGAAACCGAATGAGAAACTCATTTTCGCAGTCGGCGGGGCCCTGGATATTCTTAAAACATTTTAACCTCATACTAAGAAGCAATATAGACACAGAAGGTTAAGGCAAATGACGTCAGATTTTGAGTAATCGTTCCAGTGGAATGGTGTTCAAACACCAGGGTACCTGGGAAACCCTACCCCTTGTGGAATGTATTAGACGGTTCCGAATTATGATGGAGATAATTGCAGTAAAGCATATAATGAGTAATTACAATACATGAACGTGAACTCGTAAAGAACTGCTGAAAATAAAAGGGTTAGTGTGAACTCTACAGTGCTAAGAACATATAACAAAACAAGAGAAGTGGAATGGTAAGATGAGGAGCGAAGGCAAAGATTATAGATTATTTTTCATTATCGGTGGAACCAAAAATATCTTCAAAGATTTCAAATACTACGAATAATTTATCTATGGCATTTTTTTAGTCCAAAGGGATTTGAATCCCGAAGGACTATTAGTTTCGTTTTGGCATTTTGCGTCGGACTCATAAATGTCGGTTCACTTTTCAAACTGTTGCCATAAAATGTTAGAGTCCTGCATTATATTTGAAGAAATTAAATAATGAAAATCTGCGTAAATGTATGTATATTTCTCACATTCTCATAAAATAACGGTACATAGAGTCATCGAATTTTGAATAACGTAATCCTCCAACGAATATGAGCATGTGGAAGACCAACTTTGAAATTTGAAATTTGTTTTATGATCGATTTCCTATTTTTTAAAACTTTGACGAATTTTTGATTAACAAACTCAAGGATTTCAAAGCGAGCAATGGCAACGTTGTGCAGAAAAAACATTTTTATCTCCAGCGCGTGAGTCTCTGTATCGGAAATTCTAAAGATATGCTCGTTTTAAAACTATTTTGCGATATTGCTGTTGCACTGGATCTTATGGTTTAAGTGCGAGGAACATGATATTTAATAAAGAAAGGTAACACACAAAATGTTAAAAAACGCCCCTTTGGACGTAATTTAAAATCTGAAACATTTCAGATTTTTTTTTTCTTTTTCTTTTTTTTTTTTTTTTTTTTTTTTTTGCTTGAATCTCGGGCAATTTGACTGCGATTTTTTGGAGGATGTTTCTAACGAAAAGCCACTAAATATATTGACAAGTTCTTTGAAAAACCTATAAAATTCATACATGGTATTAACACTAATTTCAGGTCGGTTTTCAGAGAGGTTGCCATTAGGAGCTTGTTTCTTATTTTTAACGACATTTGCATAAGTCATATTCATATTGGTTTGAACAGGCCTAACAGGAACAGTATTTTGAATGAGAGAGACATTAGGTGGACTTGAAATATGAGCAACGTCTTCGCTGGGAATCGAACCACGGACATCTTGAATACGCACCCAGCATGCAGACCACTACACCACGAAGGCACGCTGAAAATGCGGGAGAAACACCTTATATACTCCTCCTTTTCGCCTTTCCTGTGGGGTTTTTAGGGGACTCAGTCACCAAATCCTGAGTGTAAGAACCATCACCCACCACCTTTTCAGTTCGAGCGCCACTGCAGATACATTAGGTATTTTTATATATTTATAATACTTTAATTCTAAAATTTAGTGTAAAATTTGGGCCTGTTTAAGAGAGACCGGTTTCCTTATGTCTGATCAGATTTCACTAGTTTAAACCCTAAATTAGAATTCACTTTTATTTTGTTCTGTAATTATTTTTCAAATGTAACATGGAAGAAAATCCTTGTTCACACAAATAGGTTGAGCAAAACGGCAGTAAAAATTTAATTGCTTTGTTTGAAATGCCTTTAAATTCGGTTTTTCGGTTCAGCGAAAAGTTAACAAGTGTGTTATTTTTTAAATCTTCAGTTAGAGTTCGGTCACAGGAAATTTCTATCAATTGTTCTTTTTCTTCACGAGATAAAATTTCAGGCACATTTGAATAAAATGGATTTCTAATCCAATTTTCTTTTTCACAATCCTCGGGAAAATGCACGTTGAAATTATTTATCAATGAAAAACTATGATTTTTATAGTCAGATGCTAATTCTTATATTTTCAAATTATTTTCTGTTAGAAAACTTTCTAAAAGTGGTAAAAAGCTTAAAATATTATTATCCAATGCTTTAATTATTAGCTCGCGTTTTTTTATCATTGCATTTATTTTATCTCTAATGGCAAACAAATTAACACTTATAATCCTTATAATCCTAAATTTAATTCATTTAACGCTCCACAAATATCAGTTAAATATCCTAAACACGCCAACCATAAATCAGTAAAATTTTTTTCTATTCAAATTTTGAATCACAGAAGAAAATGTGGATTCTGATTGAAGTTCAAAAAGACGATTTAAGACTTTTCTCCGGATAACTACCTTACTTAGGAATATAATAAAAGCGTTTCATGTTCACTCACCATCTCTTAGCATAAAATCGCAAATATTCTTGAATTTGAATCTCGGCTTTTAATAAAATAAAATTAACAATTTGCACAGCTTGATTTAAAACGATTTTCAGGTTTTGTTTTTGGAAGCAAAAACATTAGGATTACATCAGATATTAGGATTTTTTTGGAAGCAGAAAAGATGAAAAATAAGCAACCGCCTTCGCCAGGAATCTGTAATACCGGCCCAGCGTGCAGAACCGCTACACCACGAAGGCACGCTAGGAAAGGGGGAGAAATACCTTATAAGGTTTTCAGGAATTGTTTTGGGTACTAAAGCTTCACGATGAATGGAGTAGTGAGTAAATTTAGTTTCAACTGCGAATTTCTTTATTTGCAAAATATCATCGACATGTTTTCCTGTTAAAGCCCGAGCTCCGTCACTGCATACGGCAATGCACTTATTCCAAGGAATATGATTCTCAGACATAAAATAGTCAATTACTTTAAAAATTTCATTGGCAGTTGCTGTATCATGAAGAGGTTCACAAAATAAATACTCTTCGGCAATTCGTTTATCTTCTTCGAAACGTATGTAAACTAATAACTGAACAAAGTTCGTTATATCAGTACTTTCATCCAACTGCAATGGGAAATACTCATTGTGTTTTATTTATTTATGTTGAATAAGTGTCTCTTTTATGGAATTTGCCATTTCTTGAATTCGTCTACTTACTATATCATTTGATAACTGAATATTATCAAGTTCATTATCCGCTTTTTATTTGAATATTGTTAAAAAGATATCTCTAACTGTTAGTAATATAAGTACTATAATTTTCTTCATATTTATTTAAACTGTTAGTACTATAATTTTCTTCAATAGTGTGAGCCTGCCCAGGTTCACACTATTGAAGAAAGCTGCTTAGGCTTACTATGTAGCTAGCTTTCAAAGCTTTTTCATTTGAAGTAACAAAAGCTTTCATTACTTGTTTACTATTTTTGAACTCCGATATTTACCTCTTAAAATATTCTTCAGATTTATCCTTTAAATTGGCATGCTTAGATTAAAGATGTCTTTTCAGAAACGATGGTTTCATACTTTGATTGGATAACAGTTCACCACAAACAACACATTGAGGTTGAGGGTCCATTTCATCTCCATTCCAAGTAAATCCAAATCATAAATAACTCTCATTATATTTGCTATAAACAATTTTTATTTTATTTTCCATATTCTTAGATTGTCCTGGATCCAACATCTATGGATCATCACTCTTACGCTTAGTCAAGCGTAGCCATTTTTTAATTTCAAAATCTAGGTTTGTTTTATTATTTTTTCACAAATATTTAAATGCACAATATATTACGAGTTGTTCAAAATCAAACGACGATATTCTCAAATCGCATAGAAAAGTAAAGAGTATAAAGCAACAAAATACCTACTTTTAGAATACCTACTTTTAGAGACAGCAAATCGACGTAAAAAATTATTCTTATTGAAAAATGAGCTCGGAAATGGTCGCGACAAAAAGTGTAGACATTCTAATAAATCGATAACTTTAAAAGAATTAAGGAGACACTGTTATCTTTTTGTAGGAATTTATTTTTATTTCCTGTTAATTACGGAGATACTATTATGTTTTTGTAGGAATTTATTTTTATTTCCTGTTAATTACGGAGATACTATTATGTTTTTGTAGGAATTTATTTTTATTTCCTGTTAATTACAATATCCATTTCTATTACTCCTTCTAAAAATATCATTCTATTACACATCAGTCTATTACACATTCTAATAAATCGATAACTCGAAAAGAAGTAAAGAGACAGTATTATCTTTTTGTAGGAATTTATTTTTATTTCCTGTTAACTACAGAAATACTATTATCCTTTTGCAGGAATTTATTTTTATTTCCTGTTAATTACAACATCCATTTCTATTACTTCTTTTAAAAACATCATTCACGGCAAATTTTGTTATGTCTATGGCTAAAAGAATATTTGTGAAAATAAAAACGGATTACTTTGCTAAAGTCCATGAGCGGCTATTGACTTACAAAAGCTCAGATCAACAACAAAGCTCAGATCGCATAAATTTACGAGAGTTAGAGAAAAAACTTAAACAGGATGTTGGGGTATTTAATTTTTGAGCTTATGAATTAAAATACTATGTTTCTTTGCGTATCAACTATTCTTCTTTAGCGTACCACCAGTTGACTATCGCTGCTGTGTACTATATTTCAGTCTTAGCATTTCTCATGTTGGGGAGGCTGAGTCAACACATGAGATGATTTAATAGCTTAAATGATAATTCCAGATTGGAGTTCACAATAATGAAAGAAGACAGAGTTACAACATCAAAGCGAGTTAGCTTTGTTTACATTTTTTCTTGTTGCCAATCTAGAAAACCTAAACTTCACAGCAACAAAGATAATATTATATGTAGTGGGAGCTGCTACATTCACTACAAATCTTTTAAAAGCCAGCTTGCATTTTTATTATTTATTACCATTTCTAAGTAGTTCAGCGTTCCCAAGTTGTCTACCCTATTCTATAAGGAAACATTACACTATACTTATGCTGTTTCTATTTTGCGGGTGAGTATTTATCATATTATCAGTTTTTTTAAATGTGAGTTTAGGTTTTCAGTGTTATTTGTTGTGATTTCATTTTATTATTATTATTTGTTTTGGTGGCACGGTACGGCAGAAAACGTTTTTTTAATTAATGGTAATTTCTTTTTCTTTTTACGCAATTACGAGAAATTTCACGAAACACTCTTCTTTCATAAAGCGTGGGGAAACATATTATCTTAACATTAAAAGCTTTAATACCCAGATCTTATGCAAATGTTTTGTGCAGTGTGACTAGACCCTTATCAATAATAGATAAGGTTTATATTTGACAGTCGAAACAGATAGCAATGCAATTGTCGAACATCTGTCTGAGTAATAGTCACGGGCAGCTGTTCGACAAGCCAAATTTCTCGCGGAGAAGAAATAAAAGTGTCACGCGCCGAAAAACCTTCTCTACAAAAGTCAAAAGGGTACGTATTTACAAGTGTGAACTCTCTAAATTTATCCTACATGTTTTGAAATTCTGTTTTTTAATTCAGATATTTTATAGCTGTCTTAGTAAATTTTCTGTTTTTATAACTTGTGTATTAAACTCTTTAATCCGATAATTCGTGACTAAAAATGCGTAATTAAATTAACGCGTTAATATGTAAATGCTTATAGGAAAAAAAAATCTGTGTATATTTCTATTTAAAATTTTCAAATTTGAACAAATGATTTTCTCAACAACAAAAATTGCTTGCTGTATTTTATTTCCAGTCGATAATTTAATGACTTTTGAGAACTTTGAGGAGCCATCTTCTCCTTGTTTTTTCGTCAAAATTTGAATGTGCTCTAGGAATACTTTTTACTGAATGAATTTATGCCATTTTATTAATATAAATAAATGAATTGTTAAATAATTAGACAAGTAAGGTAGTATTATTTAAGCAATTTAGAAAAAAGACTTCTTAAATTTTGAATGAAAAATTTATTCAAAAGAAATCATGTTGGAAAATGACAGAAAAATAAGGATTTTTTCAATAAGCAGAAAATTTGCGATGGTATTTCTAAAAGTATTAAAAGAAATTATTACTCTATAACAGAGATGCTGTGAAGGAGTTATTGTTTGTGCTCTAATAGATACAGTGTCTCACAAAAGTGATGGGACACTTGTGCTTTACAAAAGGAAACTGAAGTAAAATAAATTTAAAAAACATGTAAAATTTTTTGTGGGTGTGTTTCATACTTAAATTTAGTAACAATTATTACATAACATACATTTTCTCAAAATATTAAAATATTAGTTTAATAAAAATACAGTTGTTTAGAACGGAGCAAAAAAGTGCCTCACATAATTGATGGGACACCATTAGATACTATCACGTACTATGCAACAAAAATCGTCTGAAGTAAGCAATAAAAATATTTTTGGGGTTTTTATATTTTTACTCAAAAGCAAATGGCAATAATTTATAAAATCGTCTGCAGTATTTCTCTCCAGTTTGTTTTGGAATTTTTGTGTTTTTTAGCTCTGTGCTGTCATGAATGCTAAACGAAAGAAACTTTGCCTGAAATTCGAAAATTAGTTATTAATTTGCATATTGAACGTGGAAAATCTATTAGAGAAACTGCTGAAACAGTTAACTTGAGTCATTCAACAGTTTTCAATATCATTAAACGATATAAAAAGAATCATATGATTCGGGATAAAAGAAGACCTGGCCGGCCATCAAAGCTATCCAATGGAATAAAGCGAATTATCGTTCGAAATTTAAAAAAAAATCCAAGAATGAGTGCTCGTAAAGTTGCTGCTGATTTACAAGCATTACATGGAGTAATTGTTAATCCTGAGACTATTAGAAGAGCAATTCGATCTGCTGGATATCACGGTAGAGCAGCCAGGAAAAAATTCTTTGTAAGTGAAAAGAATAGAAAACACAGACTGGCTTTCGCAAAATCCAACATAAATAAGAATTCTGATTACTGGAATGAAGTTATATTTGCTGATGAGAGTAAATTTAATACATTTGGTTCTGACGGTAGAATCTTGGTGTGGAGAAAAGCCAGGGAAGAATTTCGAAAACAGAATTTGGTGCCAACAGTAAAACATGGTGGAGGAGGAGTTATGGTATGGGGGTGTAGTCGTCCGCTGGAGTTGGTAATCTTGTTTTTATTGACAGTATAATGGATCAGTACAAGTATCTTGACATTTTAAATCAAAATTTGAAATCTTCAGCACGAAAATTGAACCTTCATAACGATTTTAAATTCTACCAGGACAATGACCCCAAGCACACTGCTTTGAACGTTAGACTCTGGCTGCTGTATAACTGTCCTAAAATAATTAAAACACCCCCACAATCTCCACAATTAAATCCCATAGAGAATATTTGGCAAGAATTGGAATCAAGAATTCGCAAACACACCATTTCTTCAAATCAACAATTAAAATCGGTGCTTCAAGAAGAATGGAGTAAAATCACTCCAGAAATCACAAAAAAAAAAAAAAAAAAAATTAGTCGAATCCATCCCAAGAAGATTAAATCATGTTTTAAAAGTAAAAGGAAATCCAACAAAATATTAAAACCTTTTAAAAAGTAAAATTTTTGGATAAATATTTGATGGAAAAGTAAGTGTCCCATCACTTAAGTGAGCCATTTTCTGCTCCGTTCTAAACAATTGTATTTTTATTAAATTAATATTTTAATATTTTGAGAAAATGTATGTTATGTAATAATTGTTACTAAATTTAGAATAGTAAATGCCTGAAGTTAATTACGATCGCTCGCATAACTCAAAAATGAGTAGACTCAGGGCGTTGAAATTTTGTATAGTGCTATAACATCTAGTTGTGCACCTCACATTTCGGTTGCAATCGGCTGTACCAAAAATGTATATATATATATACTCACTCTGTTACCCGGCTTGATGAGCTGTGTTTTATTCTTATATATTTGTAAATTGTGCATTTTTTGCTTTAAAAATGATTCAATTATACTGCTCTTATGTTCCGTCTAAGGTTTTTATGCCTTTAGTTAATCTGCATGAAATAGTTGTAGAATTATCAACAATTTAGAATACAGAATTATCAACAACTTCTCTGTCCTTTTGCCGAGTGGGGCCAAACGCATTGTGCACTGAAAAAATTTGTCTTTCTGTCTGATTTTAATTAATTTAAACACTAATTTTAAATGTAAAAATTGTTTTTTTTGACGGTTTTTAATTGTATTTGGTGCTTGAGGTTTTCCTCTATTTTACAATTTTTAATGAAAATGTTTTGAGTTTTTATGTATTTTTTCCTTGCCGAGAAGTGAGAACTGAATTTATTGAATGAGAAATATATTTTAGGTTAATAGGTGTGAAATATATCTGTAATAAAATTGGGGCAAATATGTTTAAATGAAATGCAGGAAAAAATGTGCGTAATTTAATAGGCCGCACAAGGAAGTCATGTGGTGCATGCATCATATTTTTTTCTGAAGTAAACGAGAAAATGAAATAAATTAACTGATTGGCTTCAGTTGTTGAATGTATGAGTTTTCCTGATTTGTATTACTGAAAGTATTATTAAATCTTATTTTAATAATATTTAATTTTATTTTCACAAGATGTCTGTGTATTGTTCTACATTTTTGCACTTTGTAGATAATGATATTGTTGATGGTAGCTTTATGAATTTTTTCACGGATAGTCTAAAAGTACGCAAAGTAATTCCATTACAAAATTTTATCTTTAGTACGTTATGACAGAAATATCTTCCAAACACTGCGCATATATTTCCGTAAAGATGAAAAGAGTTTCGTATTTTATAGTATATTATATAGGCTATTGTGAGGTATCCTACTACTTTTAATAGTAAGAGAGACATACTGAAGTAAAATTTAAATACTTCTGCTTGTTATTTCGAAATTTTGTAACTGTTATCATAATACTTAAATATTCTCAAGATTTACAATTGTTGTTTTCAATTTTTGCACCTCTTCTCCTGCTTTTTTGGGGGCAAATATTTTTGATATATTTTGAAAAGGATCTTTCTGAAAAGCTAGGAACGAATTTTGGAAGTTCCCAATACTTTTACTCATTAAAAGCCAATTTTAGTGATACATGTTGCCGCCTTTATATTCGTTTTTAAGATTATCGTTTTTCTTTTTAGGCTGTCTCACAAAATGGCGCTATCGAATCTGATCTCCGTAGCTGTGGTATTGTCAGTTTGTTGCTTGATTGCCAGTGCGGCGCCTCCACAAGCGGCAGAAGATCACTTGAAAAAGTTGGCTACAGCCAGTAATAATTTGGCTCTGAATTTGCATCAAAAATTATCATCAGGATCATCTAGTAATGTTTTCTTTTCTCCATTCAGTATTTCTACCGCTTTTGGAATGCTTTACTACGGTGCAAGGGGAGAAACAGCTCAGGTAACATAACTTAAATCATCGTAATTGTAATTTCTGTTATAAGATGTTTTCCAACGATTATTTTATCTGTTGATAGCGTAGTTTAAAATAGCAAACAGATTTCAATTAATTAAAATTTCTTTAAAGAATAAAATAATTTTTTTTTAGTTAAAACTCAAATTTTCAAATAATTTTTGCGATAGTTTTAAATAACAGTTTCTCTCATTATTTGTGTGGAATGTTTTAGAACCTCTTGTGGTTGAAACGTAGTGACTGCATCATTATAATGAAAATGAGAAGCAATGTTTTTTACAACATCTTAAACCTCACTAATAGTCATTAAATTCGTGGCATCTTTTCGATATTAAACTAGATCAAAAGTCAGTTAAGTATGCTAGCAATGTTAAAAATCTTGCTAGCGCATGCTTTCTGTATCTGCTAATTCTGCTGCAATTGCTAATCTTAACTTTTAAACCAGAGATCCTACGAATGAAGTTGTCCGCATTTGTAGTGAATGGTTTGGTGGTTTGGCTTATGTGATTACGGCAAAAACTATCAAAACCCCCAAGCAGCCAGCCCGTTCGCGGGATTCGAACCTCAGACCGAAATACCAGTGTTCAGCGACTTTTAACGTTAGGTCGCTGGTGTGTTGCATTTGTAGTAAATGAAATCTTTTTTAAGGATAGATTGAAGCTACAAAGAAAACTGATAATTATGAAACAATTAGCGCCCATGATAACGGTTTAAATTTACGCAGTGACTATGGTTGAAAAATCATTTACCTGTACATAAAAAATATTAATGAAAGGGCAGAAATCGGAAAAATTTAATATAGAAAAGCAATCTATAAAGATTCACAAGAATATAAATGTTTAAGAAGGAACAGGGGAATTCTATGGGTTTTTGTAAGATTTTCTGACATTTTTGGTATTTATATATTTTTAAAACAAAGGTCAACACAAATAATAAAAGTAAGAACAAATAAGAAGAGATTTAATTTAGAGGCTTCAATTATGGTAATGCATGGAAATAGTTTAAGTAAAAATTAATTTGCTTGAGTGGTGTAATTTTGAATAGACTGGTGGTAAGTGTTTCAGATGCAGTTGATTATCGTGAAAATCAAAGCGTTTTTGGCTGTGCAGAAATTGGAGCTTGCAGCCTAGTGAAGTTAAGGCCAAAACTGGCTAAGAAAGGAGGCGTCTTGTTTAAGTAGTTAACACAGTAATATTGAACGATTCAAATAAAAATTCCTTACCATCTTGAAGAACTTAGAGGCAACCCAAATAAGATTACAAGGTCTATTTTTAGACCAGATGGATCGGGTCGTATTCCTCTCATTTGTAACTATTTGCAACCATTTTCAAGAAACTAAAATCGTAAAGCTTAAATTTCTTAAAACACTGAATAATAATTAAAAAAATAACTGCTTTTCAAATTCCAGTTATATATTTAAAGGTTAACATAAATTTGTATCATTGCAATTAGAAATATGCGATAAAAAATTCGAAAATGATTTTTTAGTAATGGTGAACATTTTCTGGTACATGCGTATGGTATATAAGGAGAAAAATTTGAACTAAGATAATGTTGCATGAGTTGGCAATGCTTCCAATTTAATGAATATTAAGGTGCGTGGAAACCAGATATTTTCAGAGTATAATCGATAGCATTTTCTGTTGTCTGAGATTTTGAATTTTTTTCTTTTTGTATAATAAAAACAATGCCTTCAACTTACTGTAGTTTAAACTATTATAATGGCTTAATTAATATTACTAATGACAGGCTGTGAATGAATATAAATACGAATTTTGGAATAATTTGCGTAGATGAACATGAGATTTGCTTACGATACGTAAGCTCAGGAATTCTACGATCATGTGATTTGACTTACTTAAGACCCTTAAACAAATTATAGCATCATTATAATTATTAATATAATTAATATATTAATTACAGATTATAGCATTTCAAACAAATTATATTCTAATGGGAAAAATATATAAAATGATCATTGGAGACTTGATAGAATAAAATTTAATTTCCAGCCGATTTAAAGTACCCTAAATGGCGATCTTCAATTCATTTCTTAGTATTAAAGATATTAGGGAAGAAAAAGTGAAATTAAAATATTAATTATCTAGGCCATTATAGTATGTTTTTTTTATGTGGTCAGAAGGTCAAACATTCTTTTATGAGAACTTATGCAGAATTTTCTTAATTGAAAGAAAAGAAAAGTTGATAAAAACCAACGCTTCATTGAAAAAGTTGTTAATCAAAGGTATACAAGATTTTTTAATTTAGACAGGATACGATTTTTTTATTAACAGGTTTGCACTCGTTTGTAAGGATTTATTAGTCCAAAGGGGCAATTTGCCCAGAAGGACTATTGATTTCGTTTTGACATTTTGCGTCGATTCACAGTAAGCGTTGTTTCACATTTCAAATTGTTGCCACCAAATATAATCGTCCTGTATTATATTTAAAGAAATTAAATAATGAAGAATCTGCATAAATGTATGCATTTTCCTCGCATTCTGATAAAACAACGGTCCCTAGAGCCATCAAAATTTGAATAACCTTGCATAGAATATAGGCATGTGGAAGCCCTAATTTCAATTTTAAATTTGTTTAATTATCGATTTCATATTTTGTAATACTTCAACGAATTTTGGATTAACAAACTTGACTTGTGTTGAATGGAAAGAGAGTGACAGCGCGCTTTTACTCTGTATCAGATAAAAGAATGTCTGGAACAACAAAAGGAAAATATGAAGAATCAAGATGGTAGAATGAGATATTTCACTTAGCCGCCATTAGTCGGCGAAGAAAGATGAAAGGAATGAAAATAGACCAGCAGTGT
Organism: Stegodyphus dumicola; assembly: GCF_044657685.1. Classification (NCBI taxonomy): domain Eukaryota; kingdom Metazoa; phylum Arthropoda; class Arachnida; order Araneae; family Eresidae; genus Stegodyphus; species Stegodyphus dumicola. The sequence goes on from NC_140777.1 coordinate 137,831,538, forward strand.
GAAAAAAAGTTGGATCAGTAAGGTAGTAGGTACTTCAAATAAATTAACAAAATGCTAGGTTACAATATCCGAAAGATATGTGTGTTTTGCTCTAGAAAAAGGTGAGCATCGCAAAGAACTGATACAGCTGTTTGGATGTAATAGTACAGAAAGAAAAAAAAAAAATGTTGCAAGTTTTTTTTATATAATTTTGTATAGTATCAATTTGAAGATATCTGTGAATATATGAATTTGGGATGAACCAGGGTGCATTAATAATTTCAAGAAGGATTTTATTTTGAATAACTTGGATCTTTTTTATGTGGGTTTTAGCGGCGTGACCTCACACCGGACTGGCGTAAAGTAAAGTAGGTCTAAGGATGGACTTGTATAAAATAAGCTTATTGTTGATAGTCAGATTGCTATGTCTGCCGAGGAGAGGATGCATAGTAGCTATTGAGATATTGAATTTCCTGAAGGTTTCGTGTAAATGTTGCCGAAAAGTGAGTTTTTTGTCAAGTGTGACTCCGAGATACTTCACTTGATCCGTCCACTGAATTTCGTCGTCAAAGAAGATGGGATTAGGCGAAAGGAAGTTTGTTTGTCCTTTTCTGAAAATAATGGCTTTGGTTTTGTCAGTGTTAACGGCAATTCTCCACAGCGTCATCCAGTTTTCAAGAAGCTCCAAACAGTTTTGTAGAAAAATTTGTATAGTATTGATGGTTGAAGCTTGAGATAGGATAGCGGTATCGTCGGCAAATAAGGCGATAGTAATATGAGATTCTTTTGGAATGTCTTGAGTATAAATATTGTAAAGAAAAGGAGAGAGAACAGAGCCTTGAGGGACACCTGCAGTAATATTTCTAGTAGTTGAGAGGGTGTTTCCAACTTTGACAGCAAAAGTGCGATTTCTGAGGTAAGAGGCAATAAGTCGAATAAAGTGGTTCGGAAAATTGAGCTGAATTAGTTTGAATATAAGTCCTTGGTGCCATACTCTGTCAAAGGCTTTGGAAATATCTAAGAAAACTGCACCGGTAGGAAATTTGCAATTGAATCCATCAGTAGTGTAATTGATAACGCGGAGAAGCTGATGATTGGTGCTGTGCAGATGTCTGAATCCAAATTGTTCATCAGGAGTATAAGAGCTAGGAGGCATGATTCGATTAATATAAAACAGAATAATTTTTTCAGCAATTTTTGAAATTTGACTAAGTAAACTGATAGGCCGATAATTTTGAGGAAAAGTAGAACTTAGGGAAGACATGGGCTTAGGGAAGACAACAACAACTGCATGTTTCCATACTTTTGGGAAGTAAGAGAGCTCGATAACTGAGTTAATTATTTTATTTAAGCACATAATTACATTAATTGGAAGATGCTTGAGTGCTTTGGAAGAAATGCCATCACATCCAGCAGCTTTTTTAGTTTTTAAAGAGCTAATAAAATCCGCAACAATTCTCGGAGAAGCAAGAAAGGTGAAATTAGGTAGTCCAGGGCTATTAAGGAAAGAATATACTGTTCTATTGGCTTTGGTGATATGATCATTATCATTAGAGGTATCTTCAAGAATGTCAGGAACGATTCCAAAGCGAGCAACGGCAACAATGTACGGGAAAAAAAAATCACCAGCGCGCGAGACTGTGTATCAGAAATTCTAAAGATATGCTTAGTTTAAAATCATTTTGCGATATTGTTGTTGAACTGAATTTTATGATTTAAGTGCGAAGAACGTGATATTCAATAAATAAAGGTAAAACACAAAATATTAAGAAACGACCACTTGGACATAATTTAAAATCTGAAACCTTTCAGATTTTATTTTATTTTCTAATTTTTAATACTGTTATAATACTATTTGGTTTAGTACTGCAGTTAATGAAAGATGTTTCTAATGCCAATATTTGTTTTTTACTGATACCTTTTTTTATTTTTCTGACCAGTTATTTTATACTCAGTAACTTTAATGTTATTCTCGCTTTCTGTTTTCCTATCAGAATATAAATTTTAGTTCACGCGTATTCGAATGAGGTAGACAGAGGTAGTATTTAAAGGAAGGTTTTGAATTGTTGAATCAGAACGTGTTCCGCCTGCTCAAGAACATGTTAATCTGTCTGCGACTTGCGTTATTCTCGCCATTAGGCGTGTCACGCCAGTATTAGGTTTGGGGCAACTTGCGAGTTATTTATTTTGTGTAGCGTTTGACTACTTAGCTTGAATCTGAATTCATTACTTTTAAGTTACGTCATAAATGCTGGCTGGTTTATAAGCACAAGAAGTGTCTTCTGTTAAATTACTTAGTTTAATGAAAGGATCTTCTCTTACTTCTTACTAAACACAGAGATAAGTCGCTTAAGATTGTAGAGCTAGTATTTTATATTGATGCAGGTGACTTGAAAAATGTGCAATGCTCTCGCTGTACACGAACCTCGGACCTCTCGAATACGCGTTGAGTATGCTTTCTATTACACCACGAAGGAATGCGGAAAGGAGGGATAAAATTTGGAGTTTCAAATTAGTTGATGCTTCCAAAGAAGATGCGACTATACATTTTAATTAGCCAGTTAATTACGTTTTATTTACTGAAGTTCATATCCTGTATTTTCAGAAGCCTATGACAAAATATAAAACAGTGTCTTTAACGCACGTATGCTTTGAAAATTTCTTAAATATGTGATTCAATCAGACCGTTGATTTCAAAGGAGTATTTTAGATTTAAGGGGTGTTTTATGACTTCGGAACAATTAGAAGAAAATGATATAACTTGAATCTAGAAATAAAGTGTCTAAATTTAATTATAAATATAAATTCTGATATTTGTAAAACGACTGAAATTGTCCAGAATATCTAACAGCATGAAGCCTGAAATTTTAAAGTATCTATTTCTTAGTCCCTTATTACATGCAGCAGAGAGAAAGAAAACCTAAACGGCTCTTTATATTCAGCGCTAGCTTGTGCTTGATGGTTTGAGTGTGATTTTCATGGATAAGCTACATTTCATTTCTTATTGTGCTTTTTAAAAAGCGAGTCAGAGTGAGTGAGTGAGTAAGTCCAGAGTGCTTTTCCAGAATCAGTCCAAAGTGAGCCAGTCCAGAGTGTTTTTTTTCAAAGCGCTCTGGACTTTGAATCCAGCGGTCCGAGTTCAAATCTCGGCGGAACCTCCAATATTTATAAGACTGTAACGTACTTTGCTGTTTTTATCGATATAACCGATGAGCTTCTAAGTAAAACATAAAATTTTATTCTGAAATCACGAAGATAGGTAATTTAAATACAAATTTATCCGTTACAGCTTCACACTCCAGCAGTTTCTTTCTCTATAAATTTTTAATACATCTACTGGTAAAACTTTAAGAATAACAATTTTTAAACATTTTTGACGTTGCTCAGCAACTGTTATATGACACAAATATGGAGTTACCACTCCAATATGGATAATAAATATAATTATTTTCTAAATAATAAAATATTACAATTCTGTTCTATATTAAAATATATCTCATTCTTACGTGTATAAAAGATATCACATTTTATGTCTACATTTATTTTTAGTCCAAAGGGATTTGAATCCCGAAGGACTATTAGTTTCGTTTTGTCATTTTGCGTCGGACTCATAAATGTCGGTTCACTTTTCAAACTGTTGCCACAAAATGTTAGAGTCCTGCATTATATTTGAAGAAATTAAATAATGAAAAATCTGCATAAATGTATGTATATTTCTCGTATTGTGATAAAACAACGGTACATAGAGTCATCGAATTTTGAATAACGTAATCCTCCAACGAATATGAGCATGTGGAAGACCAAATTTGAAATTTGAAATTTGTTTTATGATCGATTTCCTATTTTTTAAAACTTTGACGAATTTTTGATTAACAAACTCAAGGATTTCAAAGCGAGCAATGACAACGTTGTGCAGAAAAAACATTTTTATCTCCAGCGCGTGAGTCTCTGTATCGGAAATTCTAAAGATATGCTCGTTTTAAAACTATTTTGCGATATTGCTGTTGCACTGGATCTTATGGTTTAAGTGCGAGGAACATGATATTTAATAAAGAAAGGTAACACACAAAATGTTAAAAAACGCCCCTTTGGACGTAATTTAAAATCTGAAACATTTCAGATTTTGTTTTTTATTATTTTCCTTTAACGATTTCTTAATTTATGAGTTTTCTTTCACGTAAATGAATTTGGTATGATATTTTTATATTAATAATAAAAAGCTTAATCAAGTTTATATTCCTTATCCAATCAGTATGTTTTTATACAGTTTTGAAGAAAAAATATAAAAACGATAATTAGTGGAAACCAAAGAATTATTTTACTTAATTCAGGAGAAAATTAAACTAAAAGAGAAATCAAAAAAGAAAAGTTTAATTAATTTAGGAAATATGTCACTGTGATAATTCAAAGTATTTTTATGTAATTTAAATAAAATGAGTAAGCTTTAAATGATAATGACTGTTAGGTTATAGTTGTTTTAAAAGGCATACTTGAAACTTTGTTTACTATCTTTCTTTTGTAATATTTTTGAATAATTTTGAAGAAATTAATTATATTTTATCATTTAGAATTGTAATAATATATTATAATTATAATAAATATTAATAATTACAATTATAATATAATAAATTATATCATATTTCTATATTATAATTATAATAAAAAGAGAAGTTCAGTTAATTTAGGAAACATGTCACTGTGATAATTCAAAAAAATTATATGTAATTTAAAGAAAATAAATCAATAAATCTTAAAATGATAATGACTGTTAGTTTGTAGTTGTTTTAGAATGCATACATAAAATTATGTTTATTGTCTTTCGTTTATAATCTCTTTGCATGATTTTGAAGAAATTAATTATCTTCATAACATTTGTACCTCAGTTTAGAATTATAATAAATCCTCAAGTTCTCTATGAAACATCTATTGCTATAAATATTTAGCAAATCAGGGAATAGTAGTTAAAGAAATGTTAGAGTTACTAGTTCGTGAATTAAGCTGGGTTTTAATTAAAGTGAAACAATAATGTGCACTGCACAATTTTCTAAACGTTCGGAAACTAAGAATCATTTTATTGTAGCTAAGAGCAAAAGAATTATTTTATCAATCAACTTTAAATGTAACTCCAACAAATAGTAAGTGAAACACCAAATTATAAAAAAAATATAGGAATAAAATATACAGTAACTCCATACTTGTGAATGGATTGTTAGACTGCATATAAATAAGATCCGTAAGACTGCATATAAAATCACGAGAGCAAATTGAAAAGAAGCAGAGATAGTGCAAATTTACAGAATCGATATAATTAACTAAATTATTAAAATCTTGTCTCATGTTTAAAAAATCATAAGCTTTCCTTCTCCCTTTTTGAATCACCTCTTCAGAGTTTCTGAACATCGAGATAATATATTTAAAAACTATAAAAATTTTCGAAAGTAAATATACATACATACGCACATCCATAAATTTCAATGCTCGCTAGGTCCACCAGTTGCCGGGCGGGAAAGTTGCTAAACATTGGAAGTTCCGACCTGGGTTCGATTCCAGGACGCATGGACGTTTTCGTGATTTTCCCATCTGTAGCGTGTATACGAGCCAGTTTCCCGTAGAAAGTCCTCCACAAAGGCATTCCTTCCCAGGGTTTTAGTGTTCTTTGTCGTAATCTCAATAAACCAAACCAAATCATTGCTCATGATCGATTTATTCGTATTTAAGTTGTTAGTGACAAGAAAAGGTTTTAAACAAAAATTAAAACTCAGGAAGCTAAATACCTTGATTTTAGTTATCAATAACAAATATTAATACTAGTTTTCCAAATTTCTGCTTTTCTTTAATATAAGACTATTATTTAAATATGTAAATAGCTTTGCTAAAATATATTCAAAGGGAATAATTTCTTCAAAATGTTGGCAATAATTTCTTCAATATCTTGACGTTCTTTTGTTCGATGATTTAGAAGTCTGTTTCAAAGGACTGATCTGTTAATAAAGCAAAACGAAATTCAATCAAGAAAATCTCGAAGTTCACCTGAAACATAAAGCTTGAACTAAGAATGTTTCTAGCGATACTTTGATTATTTGGAAACTTTTCGGATAATAAGAATAATTTTTAAAATAGGAATCCTATAAAATTAAAAATGAGGTTGTTTATTTATTTGTTTATTTTCTATTTTTTTAGGAACTTAGAACTGTTTTAGGATATGAGAAAGCTAATCTATCAAACCAGTTTGTTCATTCATCTTTTTATCGATTACTAACAGAATCGATAAAGAGTGGAGATTCCGATAGCTATGTCCTTAATGCAGCAAATGCCATTTTGGCTGACAAAAGCTTACAGTTGATAGCGAATTACAAGAGAGAAGTTCAAGCCTTATACCAGGCTTCTGTTCAGGATGTCGATTTTGCGAAAGATGGGCCTAAGATTGTGGAAGAAATAAACGATTGGGTAAAAGCCAAAACAAATGGCAAGATCGACAGTTTGGTTGATGAGCTGGATGCGTCAACTGTTCTGGTCCTTTTGAATGCTGTCTACTTTAAAGGTACTTGGAAAACTGAGTTCGATGTGAAGAAAACTAAACCTCAGAAATTTTATAACAATGGATTGGAATCAGAAGCTAAGTAAGTTAATTTTCTTGCAATTAGTTTCCACAGTTCGTTTTTATATTTGTTATTTTATCATCTGCAATTAGCGTAATCGTTTACAAATAAAGTATTAAGATACGAGGAAGAGCTTCAATGGCGAAGGAAATATACTTTTTTTTCAGAATAGTCTTAATACCTAACATTTAAATTACATTTTAATGACCATCATTTAATTCTGTGTATACTTTTAAAGTATTCGAACACGGTGCAGCTAATCTTGAACATATTCTTAACATACTATTAGAGGTAATCAAAAAGTGCCAATAAAATTACCACATTTAGGATTCTTCGATGTTCGAGGGGTTAACATACTATTAGAGGCAATCAAAAAGTACCAATAAAATTACCACATTTAGGATTCTTCGATGTTCGAGGGGTTAAATTCCTAGGGTGCTAACGATTAAGTTTTCAGTTTGATTTTTGGCAACAAAATGAAGTGGCTGCACTGGAATTTTTGTGATTTCGTGTCATATAATATCAGGTAAGTATGAGTCCTTTTTAATTAAGAAGTTCTACATCAAGATAACTCGTTCTTTCAGGCAAATACTCCGAATGTTTTGTGGCAGTTTATTCATCAGCCAGTTAACTTCTTAGTAATTAACTATATATTTTACTTCGTCATATATTATGTTCTACAAGAAAATTAACCTATTTGACCTTCAACTTGTGTAAGCTGTAAAAAGTTGAAATTTGATATCATGTTCTATTCTTTTCCACTTAAAAACTATTTCACTTGATTCCAACTTATATAGGCTACAAAATAGTTAATAATTGGTACTATATGCCGGCTCAATCGTTCCAGCAATTAAAAGCCTATATATATATGATGTACTGAAACTTTGTAACTTGGATTCATTTTGCTGGGCAGTACATAAAAATGACTAAAAATCAGGCAGTAGGTAGTTCGATAATCAGGCAATTGCCTAATTATTGAACTACGGGATGGTCACAATTAAAATTCCACTTTGAAATGGTCATAAAAGGAAAACTAATCGACCAAATGTTATCAAACTTGGAAATTGCGTAAATGGACCAAATGTTATCAGACTTGGTAATTGGGTAAAGGAGGTCATAGGAATTTATTTTCCTCGGGAAAAAAGGTTCAAAAACTCACCACCAGGGGGTAACATTGTTAAACGAAAAAGACATGAATACATCGGTTTAAAATGTGTTTAATCGTTTCTGAAACGTGTTACAAAGCATGTCGAATGTGGCGCCAACCATTTTTCGAAAGCAAGTTAAATCGTATTACTGCATTCTCAACAGCAACTCTTAGCATATCAGGAGGAATGTTATGGACTTGTTGGTGTATCGCATCTTTCAATTCCACCAACTGTTTAGATTATCGCCATAAATAGTGCTTTTGAGATAACCCGTAGCCAAAAGTCACAGAGGTTAAGGTCTGGTGACCGAGGTAGTCAAGAAGTGAGGAAGTGTCGGTTTTATTCGTGAAATCTTGCCTAAGTAATAAGTACATAAGTTGACATATGTACCGATGTGTGGTGGGGCCCCGTCTTGCATAAAAATCGTGGTGTCTAAAATGACACTTTGTTGCAGTTCAGATATCACGAAACGGCTTAACATTGACGTTAAGCGAGCTGCAGTCACAGTGCATGTAATAGGTCCAGCTATCGACTGCTCTTCAAAGAAAAATGCTCCAATTATCAAATTAACTAACATACTACACCAAACGGTGACTTTAGGATAATGCAGTGGAACTGGGTAGATAACATGAGGGATTTGTTTGGCCCAAATCCTGCAGTTATGGGTGTTTACATCGCCATTTAGGTAAAAATGGGCCTATATGTCCACAAAATGCTCCATGGTCAATGTTCGTCCACTTAATCAGTGCAAGGAATTCCAACGCGAAAGATTCTCTTGCAGCAGGATCGTTAAATTCAGGCTTCAAAAATCAGAAATTAGCGATCTGTAACAAAACGATTTCCAGAATGCGCGCACTTTTGCTAGTGATTTGCAATCTCACATTTTCTAATCTCTAATTTGTGGTTTTTCGTTGACGGATTTCTCCGTTACACGGGTGGCGTACTCGACTTTTATTGCCTGTAACACCTTTAAATGGGGATTTTGTTTAGGTCAATGATTCTTAAGGGTATATGCAGCTTATTAAATCCGTGTTGCAAAAACTTAAGTTAGATTCCGACTCTTATTTCGTTTAACAATATTGCATAAAGATCCATTTCCCTCCTGGTGGTGAGTTTTCGAATTTTTTTTCGGCCGAAAATAAAGTCTCATGACCTCCTTTACATGATTACCAAGTTTGATAACAGTTGATCCAGTAGTTTTCCTTTTATTGCCATTTCAATGTGGAACTTTAATTATAAACACCCTGTATAACAGTGGAAGTTGATAGTAAATTAACATTTCATATAAAGGAATTTTTGTAGTGTTAGGAAGATCGCTGTATTTTATATTAAATTATTCTTTATTGACTTACACATTAGCTTTCGAGCATGATCCCATGTTCCATTGAAAAAGAAATGACATTTATTCAGTTTTTGAATAAAAAATTCAAAGCTAAAAGGCTAATGAACATCGCGGATATTGATTAAGTATAGTTGTCTCTTTTTATTTCCTCATTTCTTAATTTTTTTACAGAGAAGTACCAATGATGCACATAGTTGGCGGTTTTCCGTACACTGTTGAGGACGATGTAGAAGTTCTGGAATTACCATACAAAGGCGAAAACATCAGTATGATTATCTTGTTACCTAAAAGTAGAGATGGACTTTCTGCTCTTGAACAGAGCCTTACACTAGACAGACTGGAGAACATTAGACAGCAGTTAGACGAGATGAAAGTCGTAGTCTCACTTCCTAAATTCAAAGTGGAATATTCGAGAGAAATGTCTGGAGAATTTCAGTCTTTGGGAGCCAACAAAATATTCAGTCCGATTGCTGATTTTTCAGGGATGACAACTGAGAACAACGTTTACGTCAGTCAAATTCTTCATAAAGCTGTGGTGGAAGTGAATGAAAAAGGCAGCGAAGCTGCTGCTGTTACTGGAATCATTGAAAATAGAATGATGATTCCTACACCAGTTTTCACCGCTGACCACCCCTTTTTGTTTGCCGTAGTGGATAACAGAAATGATATTATCCTGTTTCTAGGTCGTGTAAATAATTTGTGACGTCTTAATTTGTAAAATTTCTAAATAAACCCCAGCATACTAAACAATAAATTTATTTATTAATGTCATCGTTTCTTTTCAAATGATAAATTAAATTATGACTCATAAGCTCTCATAGATACTTTGTGTATTCTAGGAATTATATTTACAAATTGTTTTGGCGTATAACATTTAAAATTATATAGCATCCCTTTTCGGTCTCGTAAGCATTTGATTGATAGATTCAAATCCTTTACAACGTATTTTTCTCATAATAGAAATTTATACTTGTCTTAATTTATACACATAGTAGAATTTTATATAATTTTTGTGTAAATATATAGATTTGTAGTTTTGAATTAACATTCCCCATTAACATCGTAATGTTTTCATTGAGTAGCAAACTTCTGAAACAATTTGATTTTTCACATACTCATCTCGAGTTTTCAGACATATATTTTTGTTTAAAATGATAGGTATAATTTTTATATGCTATAAATAGCTCAGCTCTTGAAGTTTCAAAAATTCAATATCAGCCATTTGCATGAAAAAAGAGCGCATTTCCTTGGCATATAGAAATTAGAACTATAAATGAAATAGACTTCTAAATGAAAGGATAACACGCACTTCATTTAATCCGGACTTTTTTTTCAAACACCTGCTCTTCTTTTTCTAGTATCTTCCTACAAATTATAACGAAAGGTTAAAAATAGGCATAAGTGGCATACGATGAGTCACAGTATTAAAGTCAAATTGGGCATTATTACCATCTGCTTGAGATTATTCCGCTGAAAGAACGCGTCATTTATTGACAATTATTGCGACTAGATTGACTAACGGAATTACTGTAACAAATGTTCTGTTAATCCGATTTGAATTAAAACATTACTGAAAGAAGTGCATTTTTTGCAGGCCTACATGATGACTTGAAATTTTTTTAAAAAAATATAAGTTTTTAAAGAAAATTTATAAAAAACATACCAAGAGTTAAATTTAAATTTAATTTCTCTATTTATTTTCTAATTTCATCTCACTCCGCAATTATTCTCCGCTGCTAGAAATGAAAGATAATGGATTCAATTAATTCTCCCTTATTCTACAGAAACGGTTCAATTAATAAGGATGCTAACATTTTAGCTAACTCGAAGTTCGCTGAGTCTCCTGAAGTTTTAATATTTTTATATTACCAAGAAAGATTTTTTAGCATTCAAAAAGCGTCAAAAAGGATATATTATTCTGAATTTCACGTATATAATCTCCAGAAACGGACAGACTTGCTGGAAACACCGCCACAAAAAAGAAAATAATCGTAGTAAATGTTCTTGTGTTAAAAAAAATTCAGCTGACATACCAGTATAATTCATCTTATTCAGAGCAAGACACAGACCCTAAGTTACTTTGTAGGGTTTTTCTTATTTTGCATAACAAAGTTATTTTAAGTTGATACCTTTATTTGAACTTCTCAACTTCCCCTCACATTCCCTCGCCAGGATGTAAATTTACAGTTAAGTGAAATGCATATTTAAACGGGTGAATCTCTGAGTTTATTCAGAGCGTGTTTTTGCTAGCCAACGCACGCTACGTTGTTGTTTCGCTATGTTACGTAAGTAAGCCTCTTGCTCATATTGGAATTATCATCACGCCTGTTAGGTTTTTGTGAGACCACCTGTTTAGGCGTAACTTAAGTGCTATTTAGCACTACTTATTTTAGGTTTGACTTGAATTATATTCTACGTTTTTGGTTTCATCGCAACGGTGCCTTTGTATACTATTAACTATTTTGAATTAATAAAGTGTTATTTTCCCCTTTCTTCTGCTTTGGTAGTCCTTCACGCCTATGCGACAATTCGTCAGGCCATTATAGAATATAATTTAGTTTATGTGGAACAAGAGAGAACGACCATACAACTTATGCTGCATTCTCATGTTACAGATTCGTGCTTTCAACCTTGCGGAGTGACAGCACCATGCTTCACGCCGTGTTGCCATTCTAAAAAATTTCACTGCTACCGTCGTAAGTTTAAAGTATGAGTTAAAATGAAATTATACACCTAATCTAAGGTAAAATAATTAGTTTAGCAAAAACACATAAAAACTAAAAAAAGAGCTGAAATTTTGAAAATATTTTTAAAAGATTAATACGAACATATGAACATCCTGCGATTTATACATATATGTAAAGAATACGTTCGTAAAGAATTATGTATTTTTCTTTAACTAGAGAAATTCCAATGATGCACATAACTGCCCGATTCCCTTATACTGCTGTTTACGATCTACAAGCTTTGGAACTGCCTTACAAAGGAGAAAACATCAGTATGCTCGTCTTGCTGCCTGAAAATCGAGATGGACTGAAAGCTCTCGAAGAAAGCCTTACTGCGGAAAAGCTGGCCACCATCCGACAGCAACTGTATCCCACAAAAGTCATTGTCTCACTCCCCAAATTTAAGGTGCAATATTCTCAAGAATTGTCTGGTCACATACAATCACTGGGAGTCAATAAAATATTTCGTCCAGCAGCTGACTTTTCTGGAATGACAGATAGCAAGAATGTCTACGTTAGTCAAATTCTGCATAAGGCAGTAGTAGAAGTAAACGAAAAAGGTAGCGAAGCTGCGGCAGTTACTGGAATTATAGGCAATCGAATAAGACCAATAATGGATTTCACGCCATCTTTTACTGCTGATCATCCTTTCCTCTTTGCCATTGTAGATAAAAGAAGCGATATGATATTGTTTTTGGGTCGTGTAAATGTCTTGTAATGTTGTAAAATATTTAAATAAAATATCGGCCATTGTATAAGAAACAGCGTAGTGATGTGCATTTTTCATCATGACTGGCAATAACTACATTGTCCATAAATTATATTAATGTGTTTTTCAGATGCAAAAAACACAAAACACAGATACAGTGCCCGCCACGTAATAAAATAACTTTTGTTCCAAGCATATTTGAGTTCATTAAGTGGCTGAGTTCACCACATGACAATTCACACGTACATATTGAAAATCTTTATATACGTTTGTTGATTAAGTAGTTATTTATAATTTCAGCCTTTTCTGTGAATTCTCCTTTTCGTATTCCGCACCAGAATGCAAATGAGTATTTAAACTGAGGATTTAAAGACATAGCGTGTTTCTGGCATCGCATACAGGTTAGTTTTCTGCCAGCTCTGATAGTTTCAATTATTTGGCTTTGCTTTTTCTCGCTGCCGAAATTTTAGTTTTGACGCTCCGGTAGAGTAGTGAACTAGCTTCCACAATAGTAATTAAATGTGTTGTCTTTGACTACCCTTCAACATTTGATTTACTTTTGATTGTTCTATTTAATTCCGCCTTTGTGTTTTAAATTCTGTTTAAAGGAAAATATTTTTTTTTTAAACTTTTTTTTTTAACACGAAAGTCGTCGTTTTAGGCATAACGATAATTTTCTTTGTCCGTTAGTACCCTTCACAGTTTCAAACGTTTCAAGTAAAATAATAGGTAAAAACTAAATAATTAATCCTAAAATAATAATTTTAGAACCTTTCTTCACCTTTCTTCTGACTTTGTCTGTCTACAGAGAAAGACAGGTGACAAGTGACGGAGGACGGGGACGCCTGGCGTTTAACGAAGGTAAACAGGCATATGTCCCAGCAGAGAGACAAGAGGATTATTCCTCAGTAGCCTTTCTCATTAGTTAATGTTGCCAAAGAAAGTAAGAATCTATAAGTTTCGTAAGTGAAAGAGATGACTTTAATAAAAAAAAGGGCTTTCTATTGATTAGTTTGTATTTAGAGATCTGAAAATTAAACGTGATAAAGAGCTGAATTTATAAACCAATGATTTTAATAAGCGGATGATACTACAGTATTTTACAATCATCTGGTAGAATGATTTTAAGCCCTTGTCTCTAAATATCTCTTTTTTAACATTATTTTCTTTTAATTCGATTCTGAATTAGAAAAGTGTCCTTTTCTTACTACTTTCTTTATTACTAACAGATATCACGCTCAGTCATATTTCTGCAAAAGATTTATGCATTAAAGATCTAATTGGAAGCTTACAGGTAATGAATTTAACCTTAAGCAATTAATTTTTCTGTAACATTAAAAAATTTCAGTCATTTTCATCCAAGGTATTATGCGGTATCCGGAGGAATATGGAAAATATGCGAAACTTCAGCTCATATAATTACTGCAATAATATACTGCAGTAGTTCTCAAACTGTGATGAACGATGTCCTGAAGGTAATAATCAGGAATCAGCGATAAATTTTTTAAACTAAAACCTAATCGTTATTTAGTTTAATTTTTAAAAATGTAATAAAAATATCATATACGTTAGTGATCGCGCTACATGCACATCATATCATCACATTTTTAAGAACCGCTGGTATAATGCGACGATAAAATACTCTGACACAGTTTAGATAGCACAGTTTTTCATTAAATATCTCGTTCAAACAAATCTTTTGCTTTCTGTCTCTGATCATAAAGAACAAACATGCAGTAATTCACATTCTTCGTTTCTTAAAGTGGGTATCAGTCCTTACCCTGAAATGTCTTTCTGTTATATGTATTTGTGGTTAAGAAAGACATTTTAATCATAATATATTGTTGCGTATTTACGGGTTCGTGGATTTGGAGTGATTGACGACAACATTTGGCGAAAGATCAAAACGCAATTTATTTAGCCAGTATTACTCAGGATAGTTTCAAAATGACGTTTGAAGCCTCCGAAAAACTACGACAAACACGCTGAAACAATCAGCAACACCGCCTTCAGGCTATCAGGAACGGGGAAGACAGCTTCACGGCAAAACACTAGCTCTCGACACGGTCAATCGCTGTCGGAGCTCAACACAGTCAAGATACTCTTCACGATAAAACTCACGATACACTGCTACTCGCGTACAGGCAGGGTTTATATAGCTTTTGCCCTTCCTTCGAGAACACTCTGTGGCAAATCGGTAAGAATTCGTTCCAGAATGTTCTAGCTCCATCTATGACATATTGCCAGTTTTGTATGCAAATGTCTCCGAATGGGTGATTTCGCATCAAATCTTGCAAACTTGCCTTTCCTTTCTATTTTCTGGCAACCCTAAACCCGCTTTGCGGGGAAGATATCTTACCGCAGCTAAACAATTCGTAACAATATAATGAAAGCGCGACTAGTTTAATACTGTATATTTAATGTACAGTGAAGATTACCCACGCTTCCAGATGATTTTGGTCTTCTGTAGAAGTGGCTTTCTTAGAAGTTCGGCTATCGGTGATGGTAGTTCTCGTTTTTCATAATGGATGCAGAGATGCAAGAAGAGATCAAGAGCATCGTTTTGCGTGCATCGTTTTGCGTGGTGGAGTAAGAGACCTGGAGGCTGGTAATAAGAAATACTGAAATATAATCTCTTTATTAATGTCACTAAATTGATAAAATTCTAAAGTAATTAGAAAGATAAATTGCAAAATAAAATAAAATTTTAAAAGTATAAGAAAGATTTCAGATTTTAAGGATAGTAATAGAGATTATCGATACGGAAGGCCCAGCTGGAGTAGCGAAACGTTTTATAGGATTTTAGATGAATATGCATTTAGAGTAACATAGGAATGTTATATATCTTTTGTATATTTTAAAAGCGAAAAAATATGTAACGTAATTCAGTTGTTGAATTACGAAATATACATATGTTGTGGACGATGTGGTCAGTCAATACATGGGATAATTTAATAACTAATGAAATTACAGAAAGATTAAGAATATTTTAATTCACAATAATAATAGAAGACATTAGGGTTACAACATCAAAGCGAACTCATTTTTATTTACGATTTTTCTCGTTGCGAATCTAGAGAAACTAATGTTGGCAATAACAAAGATAATATTATACGTGGAGAAAGACGCTACACATACATTCATGCAAATTTTTCATTATTTAATTTTTTAAAATGTATTACAGGGCGAAAATATTTAGAGGTAGCTATTTGAAAAGTGATTCAGACATTTATAGTGATTCAACGCAAAATCCTATTTAGAGACTAATAATTGTTGTTCTTTTGGAGTAGTTTTATCTCTATTTTAAAACGTATTCAGAAAAGTTATTTGTATAGGCGAAATAAAAATAATATTTGCTGTTTTAACAAGTAGACTGTATTAATCAGACCTACTATGACTACTTTGTTAAAATAACAAGTAGACATAGGTATCAACCCTTAAACAGAAAAATATTTAGGTTCCTCTCATCTTTTTCTGCTCATAGAAATGGATTCCATTTGTTTTAAAACGCTTAAATATTTACTGTGAAAACGTAACTTAAATCATTTATTAAATAGCTGGAAGGGAATGTTGAGATGTTTGCTATTTTCAGTTTACGGGTTTGGTTTCCTGGGAAAACTGAAAGTACTGCCATTTGAGAGAAATATATTGATTGCAAGCCACGTTCATAAGTGGTGCATAGAAATAAATGGCCAGGTATGTCTTGAATAATTAATTTTTTTTCTTTATTAAATACGTTTTCAAACGTACAGGAGGCTTTAATTTGCGATGAAAAAAGTATCATAATAATTTACTTATACATACTATATATTTACCAATTTTAATGGTTCGTTTTAATTGTAAGATTTCATGTTCTAAGCTTTTAAATTCTGTGGGACTAATTATTAAACCATTAGGCCTTTCGTAACTGCTTAACTTAAAACCTTTTCTTAATTTCAAACTATATGCTGTATATCATGATCCATGATGCCATTGCTTTTTAATCTAATTATTTTCATATTTTTTTTTAATTTTTCAAAAACATTTTTTGAATCTAATCTTTAAAGAGAAACTAATTCGAGATGCAGAATCATTATCCAACACACTTTTAGTTCGGGCACCACTGTATCGGGCGCCACATTAGGTATTTTTTGGAAGCAGGCAAGATAAAAAATGAGCAATCGCCTTCGCCGGGAATCGAACTACGGACATCTGAAATACCGACCCAGAGTGCAGAACCACGAAAGCACCCTAGGAAGGCAGGAGAAATATCTTATACACTATACCTATATTAAAAATGGGTTATAGGAAAGTTTATAAGGTATTTCTCCCAACTTCTTAGCATGCCTTCGTGGTGTGGTGGTCTGGACGCTGGGCGCGTATTTCAGAGGTCCGTTGTTCGGTTCCCGGCAAAGGCGTTGCTCATTTTTCACTTCTCCTGTTTCTAAAAATGCCTAATGTCTCTACACATTTCCTTTATCTAAAATAATTTATTCATATATTGTGTTTGACAGATGTAGAGGTACCTGAAAAAGGGCTTTATTGCTTTAATTATCCCTCTTAAAGTTTACTTCCAGTTACGAAACTCAATAATATAAGAAACAGAATTTTGTGGAAACAGTCTCGACATTCAAAACAGGAAAGATTTTGTTAAGAGAGGGGGGGGGATCTAAATTTTTATACCGCTGTAATGGAGAGAAAACTCCATTCATAGAACATTTTTAACGCTTTAAGTAGAAAAGACTGAAAATTCGCTAATTTTACTGAAAAACATCAAGGAGAGCGCTAATAAGCTTTTAATCTCACTTCCCCCCCCCCCCCCCCCCCAAAAAAATAAAAGAGTCTGCTGCAGGTTTAAAGAGCAGCACTGAGTTAAGGTAGTTGGAATCACTAACAGAAAATTAAAAGCAATAATTTCTGTTTCATAGATACTGCTTAAATTTGTGCTCGGAAGGTTTATATATGATAAAATGGTTTATATCAATATAGGCAATTTTAAATATTTCTCTGACCTGTGTGCGTGAAACTTCAGTTTTTAACAATTTTTAAATTACTTAAGCAATTGAAATCTGCTGCCTGTACGAGCCACATGTATGTGGGTTAGCAGAGAATTAAGAAATACCATTCTTTTTGTCAAAGCTGTTTTAAAAAAATCTATCTAGAAGTATACGTCGATGATTATATTAAAGAAATAATACCTCTACAACTTGTTTCGAATGTCTTTTTTGCGTATTAAAAAAGTCAGCTAAATTAAGGTTTCCTCCTGTAAATGCAGAAATAAAATTGGAAATGACAGGCATTCACCATGAAACTGGTTTATTCCAAAGAAACAATAATATGAATCTTAACCAAATTATTACTTGCAGAAGGTCATTTTACATTTGAAATGAGTAATCACTCTCCATTTGTGCAAAGACCTCAGCGAAGTGAATAGTAAAACATTGTAACTGATTGCATAAGACTTTCCTCCAAAAAGATGATTATCGCTCGTTCCGTGAATTTTTATATACTACATGACGCAAACACTTTCCGCTATTTTCGAACATGACTGATTCTACGGAGGGAATATAGTCAAGAAAAACAAATTCGTCTGTCAATTAAACATGAATTTTAGTTATGGAAGATTTCTTTGTTATTCTGATATCATTTCGGCTCATATTAAGAATGAAAAAGTCAAGGAAAATAATTTCAATTTAATATATTTCTACCTAGCTTACAGATGCTTTAACCATTCTACATTTTATAACAGATTGCGGTGATTAATACTTTTAAGTCAATAATAAACTAATCTTATGTAAATGATTCAATTTTTCTGAACGAGTAAGTCATTAAATGCATTTCTTGTAATCTTATTTGAGGAAAGGTATGCTCAATATAATTAGCAGCCGATATGACAATCAAAAGTTCAAAATTCAGTTATCAAACGCAGTTACTGTTGTCTGCATAACATCTAGTGAAATAAAAACAAATTTGGATATTCCATTTGAAAAAAGCTAATATTTTTTTTTTAAATTTTCAATGTATTTACTAAGTATTGAATTTTAAATCGGTTGATTATTACGTCAAACATTTAGAATTATCTGCTGTAAGATAGAGGTGTATTTAATTATGGCAAAGCGCACAATGGCTATCTGCCTAAGGGGAGGGATGCCTTCGTAGAGGACTTTCTAACCTGTAAGATAGAGAGATTTTCTGAAAAAAAATTAATTTCCAAACTAAAAAGTTCTGATTACACTCTAAAAATTGAAATGAAATATTTGATCAAAATTTTTCTGAAGTATAAAAAAATATTAAGAAATATAAAATGCTAAATACGACTCAAATATTTCGGTAGCATTCTTATATAATACTTTCCGTATTATTCCTTTTTCATGTTTTATTTACTTCTTAATAGTACCTTCTGCTGTCAGCTAATAAAATTAAATATTTATTGCTGAAGAATATTAAATGTCAACTGAAAAGAACTCAACCTAAAAAGATCTTAGAGAGAGTTTTAAAAGTTAACTCCATCTGTTATTTCTGTATTACCTTTTAAGCACCTAAGTTAATGTAAACAGAAAAGTATCAAAATATATAGCTACCTGAATAAATAAAAAAAATAATTAAATACAAATACAGGATTGCAATATGCATGTTATTACAAAATTTCATTAATACTTTTACGAATTTTGTACGTATGTAAATAATTTTAGTGAAATTGCAGTATTTTTTGGTATAATGTAACATGAGTTGCTTAAAAGAGACAATACTCTGCCGGAAAATTAAGAAAAAACGAGGCAAGTCTATTTAACACTGAGTAAATGGCTTTCTCGCTAATTTGGAGAGATATCGCCAAGATGGCGAAGGTTTTGGCAATTCATTTTGTCGCCAAATTCGTCGAGAAATCGCCACGATTCTGGTCTTGTCCCTATATAACTGTAATTGGTAATATAACTGAATAACTGTAATTGATTTCTATATGTAACTGTAACCGCATCCGTGCTTCATGTGTCTTCCAGTTATTTTCAGAAGTGGAAGTTTCTAGAAATTTCTTGGTAGCCGGGGGAAAACTATATATAAGACCTGAGAAAGGATCAGTTCCTCAGTTTTGCTTAGTTCAGCGTCAGTTGGGAGTGCTGAGATATCTCTGTGTTAGATTCGTCTTTTAGATGCGCTTTGCATTGCGTTGTGTTTAACGTTCTTAGTAGCTTGAAGTGTAGCTACTGATTGTACTCTGTGATACTGTGAAGTGTTTCGTTTGGTCAAATAAATTTTATCAGGCCATCATCGGTTCTGCGTCATTCAGTCTGTTACGAACCCGTAGGTACACAACAATACCGTTAGATTAGATGATGCCGATAACAATGTATCGCAAGAAGCAGATTTGGAAGTTTTGCAAGCGTAATGTTATATGACGTTAATGATTTTTATGATAATTGTAATAATGATATAAAGTTCAGCTACGTAGATTACCCAATGTCTAAGGTTGACGCGTTTTGAAGGTTCATTACTTTTTGATTGAGGTATAAAAATAAAATAATAAATTTAAAAAAAATCTGAAATGTTTCAGATTTTAAATTACGTCCAACGGGGCGTTTTTTTAACGTTTTGTGTGTTACCGTTATTTATTAAATATCATGTTCTTTGCACTTAAACCATAAAATTCAGTTCAAGATCAATATCGCAAAATAGTTTTAAATTGAGCATATCTTCAGAATTTTTGATACACAGTTTCCGCTCGCTGGAGATGAAAAGGTTTTTTTTTCCCCTCCGTAGAGTGTTGCCATTGCTCGTTTTTAAATCGTTGAGTTTGTTACTCAAAAATTCGTTAAAGTTTTACAAAATATGGAATCAATACTAAAACAAATTCCAAATTTCTAATTTGTGATTTCAGATGCCCATATTCGCAGTAGGATTACGTCATTCATAATCAGATGACTCTAGATACCGTTCTTTTATCACTATGCGAGAAATATACATACATTTATCCAGAATTTTCATTATTTAATTTCTTCAAATATATTGCAGGGAACATATGGTGGCAACAGTTTGAAAAGTGAACCGACATTTAATAGGAGTCCGATGCAAAATGCTAAAACGAAAGTATTATTAGTTCTTCTGGACTAATAATAATTTGATAATAATAATAAATAATATGAATTAAAAAGTAAATTAATAAATTTCTTAGAGAATCCATTTTTGATATTTCATATGTACAGATTTAATTTTAAATTTTGAGAGTAAGTTATGCTATTAATTATAAAAGAGTTTTATCTTCTTTTTGAATAATATAAAAATTAGAAATAAAATTGTATGCCACATCAGCTTACCTTGTTTGTTGTTTATTCCAGTACTGCGTACTGATGTTGTATATCTAATGGCCTGTCTGGACTGTAGTAGCATCGTCATCAAATGCGCATGTGCAATTTAACCACGGCTAGTCTTATTTATTAGTGATAATCATTTTATATTTGTTTTTATTGTGTTTTTTATGTTTGAGCATAAGAAAGTATTAAAGCATAGCAAAAGACTGTTGCCACAAACCAAATACGCTAGTTTTTGGTTAGACGGCGCATGCGCATTTGGTGAAAGGGACAACAAGAACAGCTAAGTGTCCGCGTTTTATAGTAGTCTGTGTGCTATGTTTAGTTCTGCAAACTCTTAAGAACGTTATTAGCTGTTGGTTGGAAAATAAAATTTGTAGGTATTAAACCTACAAACAATATGCATTAAAATTTTATAAATATAATTGTGTATTTTCTCTAACATTTTGTAAATTATTTCGCTTTAATATTAATATTAGCAGTTGTATATATTACTTTTGCTTTATTAGGCAAACTGAATTAATTTAATTCTTTTATGTATTATTAAAAGGAAATCGGCTGTGTAGAGTAGGCATTCGAAATTTTCGGATGAACTATAATAATTAAATAATTTAAAATCGTTTGACAGCTAATTTTGGATGAACAGAAACACGGTGGTTTTTCTAGAAGGCTGATTCTAATTAATATCTGATTTACCTCCTCTTGATAACTTCAGATAAGATTTAATTTGTATTCCTTTTCCTTTTCTTTTTTATATATTTATACGCATTTCTGTTGTTTTAGAGATTTTTTCTAGTTTAAAAACACTGAGTTTATGGGGTCTTTTTATTGGGAGACTTACGCGAATGTAATGATTTTGTATTTCATTTCTTTCATGTTTTTATGGTTTTGGTACTAAATTTATAATTTCTCTCTCTCTCTCTCTATATATATAATTTAAACTTAACGAATTATAGTCTTATAAAACTATTAATTATAAACCACGTTAACTTAAAAATTAAGAAAATGTATACAAAAGCAATGTTTTCAATGAAATTTAATTGTTTATTCATTTTTAGATGAATTACAAATTAAAAAAATAAGAAACCATTAGTTATAATACAAAAACTGGCTTATTAAGCATAATGTACAAATTATGTTGCTAATTACAAAGTGAAATATTAATAAAATATGATATATAATGTACAAATTCCTGACGAAGAGCTCAGCGATTTTTAGCTCCTAAATTATTGGCTGCCATATATTTCATATCATGCTTTA
Source organism: Stegodyphus dumicola (assembly GCF_044657685.1). NCBI lineage: Eukaryota > Metazoa > Arthropoda > Arachnida > Araneae > Eresidae > Stegodyphus > Stegodyphus dumicola. Next base: position 137,853,583 of record NC_140777.1, read on the forward strand.
GAAGCCTCTCTTCCACCCCTTTAAGAGCACTATTCGGTTTCACAATTACATCTTACTTTACATAAACAAACAATATTCACCTTCAAAACAAAACGGCCGAAAATATTAAATAGAAAAACCCTAGTTTTTTAATCTGATACATTTTAAATAATATATATCTAAATATGTTTTTACACGAATTCAGAATAAATGTTTCTTTCTCTTTTTACGCGTTTCATTTTGATTTAATACAAGCGGACCAAGCCAATTTCGAAGTTCTTTTCCCTAAATTTTAAGAAAAATAATTTTTATTCGTGGCACAACAGGCACCCACGAATAGACTGCATAACAGCTAGTGAAGTAGAGGAGACTCATGCTGATTTCGCTCACACAATTCACACAAAGAGATCACAAAGGTATTTCATCAATAGAGAAGGAAAAAAAAACCGATGTCTACAACTTTTATAGTGATATTCCAGTTATATACAAGGGTATTTGCCGTTTATTGTCAGAAAGTGAAAATGAATAAAATCTTTGTGTAAAACAGTTGTTTTTTTCTCTGTTTTGTTCATGAAGAATTTTTTTTTTCAAATGCAGATTTGTAATCTTCCTTTCTTCCGTAGGTACAATGACTTTTTTTTTTTACACGCATTCTTTATAAACGTATTTATCATGTGAAAACAGAATTAAGTATACAAAGATTTAGTGATTTTTATCATGTGAAACAGAATTAAGTATACAAAGTCACTTTCTTTGTCCCAGGTGACTGTTAAGCTTTAAGGACCTTTAATGTTCACATTAATATTTTTGCTTCCTTCTTCACTATTGTCTCGTATAAATCACTTTCCATTTCCCGTTTCTTCCATGACAACTCTGGTAAATCCACATCCATGGATTATGTTAGTCTTAGTTCGTAATTTACAATGAAGGCGCTTTTTGTATTTATTTACTATCTTCAGTAGGCAATAATCACTGCTACAGCAACCATTATCTGTACCCACCACTTCCAGCCACCAACCTGTTTTGCACCATCTGTGCTTCGATATAAGTTGCCTCCCTGACAATGGTCCTTGTTGGCCCCAATACAGGCAGCATAGCCCATGGCATGTGCAATATAGTGCTGGTCATAGACACCAACAAAAAGATGGGCCATGGGACCAATAGCATAAACTCCGACATCTTCGCCACCATGCGTTGCTGTGGAGCGAGGAACTGTTGCTTGTTGAACATAATCTTTGTGAGCTGTATAAAAGAGATGATGGGATTAAATGAGAACTGTTCGAAAATACAAAAATATTAATTTGTTGCAATTAGAACTAGTAAAAATTTAGAGCAAAGTTAGATCTTTAATTGAGCTTCACTTCAAATCTCTCAATTTGGTAATAGATGAGAAACATTTGTTCTTTGGAAATACAGATAAATAATTAAGTAATCAATAGCTTTTAAATAGATAAGGCATTCTAAAATAAATGCTAGTAATGTGAATTATACATTAATAAATTGCAAAATGTAATGTGAGAAATGTATGAACAAATTTCACAGTGGGTTATAAAATTACACAACACAATTAACAAAAAACGTTAAGCACAAATTAACAAAAGAGAAATTCTGATACCGGAAACTGAAAATATACAAAAACATGAAATTTTCCTTTGCAAAAAACGTTAAAACTTTCTTTAATCCAGTGACCCAATTTTGGACTGTATCGAAGATTAAAAAATTTTAAACACGAACAATTAATGTCAGCTTTACATGCAGAAACATACTAAATTGAAAAAATCATACACAGTACACTTTTGCGGGGATCATTCAAGGACCAAGCAGCAGACAGCAGAACATCTCCTTAGTGGTTTGTTCAAATAATAGAAACTTACTATCAATATTTCGAAAAGCTTTTTTGGTAATGTTCTCAAGATACAGGATACGAAATCCTGTTGGTGACATCGCATTTGATGACACTGTCATACCGCATAATTCCATAACAAAATACTTGGGATAGTACTGAATGAAAAAGTTACTTTTTTAAAATGAGTACTTACGTTATAGAGCGTACAGTACTTTTGTTTTAACATAAAAATACAATGCTCAAAATACGAGTACAATGTCGAGAGACCAAAGAAGTTGAGTATCTAATTATGACGAAGTCAATAATGAGGTATGAAGGATGTTTTGAAATGAAGTTCTAGGAATTTAGGCACAATAATTTATTTTATGAATTTTCATCGATATTACAATGAAGGTTTCAACATAATCCGTATTTAATTCAATACACGTATCCCAACGAAAAGCTAATTATTTAAGATGTTCTCTAAGAACAATTTTGGTGTCTCCTCAAACTGCCTGTTTATGGCATGGTTACACTTTCTAATAGAACACAAAGTAATTTTTTTTTTTTTTTTTTTTTTTGATATAAGAACACATGTGGTAAGCGAATTATGAGAACAGAATACTCCTCGCAGAGGTTGAACGATTTCTAAAGATTTCCTACACTCCTTCTACAAAAAGAAAAAATTTGATGTGTATACCACATGACTTCCTTGTACGGAATATTAAATTATACGCATTTTTTCTTGCATTTCTTTTAAACTTATTGGATTGAATTAAATCTACTTCGCCGACAGCGCATAAACCACAATAAAATAAAGGCATTTTTTAAAATTAACCCTAGTATTTGTTTACCATAGCGACACTCTGGTCCTAGATTCACTTAACAGTATTATATTTCGTTCATATTATAACTCATAATGCACAAAATTTATATCATTTAAAGAATAGAATTATCTAATCGTTGCCGCATGTTCTATTCAAATACTATAATAATGCTAGAATGATGTATAAAAGAAATTAAGGAAACAAAACAAAAAAGAAACATTTTTTCACAGACGATTGAGTATTTCTCATTCAATTAATTCAGTTCTCACTTCGCGAGAAGGCAAAAATACATAAAAACTCAAAATATCTATATTCAAAATTACGCAGTAAATCTTAAACACTTATTTCCTCGAAAAAATTCCAAAAAGAATTAAGCATGATTTAATTGGCAATAATAAATGAAGGCGTTATCTTTGTTGTTGAGAAGCTAAGTTTCTCTAGATTGGCAACAAATCCACTAGTCTGCTGTTTCAAATGTAAACAATCAATGGCCGCCATAAAAAAAAGGCGTAGCGGCACTTAAACAACTTTAAAATTGTTGATAACTCTAAAAATATTGCATACAGATTTACTAAAGGCATAAAAACCTTAACCGGAAGACAAGAACTACATAATTCAATCATTTTTAAAGCAAAAAATGTACAATTTACAAACATATAAGAATAAAGAAACTGAGATCACTGAGCCGGGTAACAGAGTGGATATATATAAAAATATATTTATATACGTTTGATGCGGCCGATTGCAACCAAAATACGAGGTGCACATCTACATGTTATAGCAGTCCTATATACAAAATTTCAACGTTCTGAGGCTGCTCGTTTTTGAGTTATGCGAGATACTTACGTACGTACGCACGTACGTACATACGTTCGTACAGACGCCACGAAAAATTCTCTTCAGAATTAATTTTAAAGCAGTTTTATAATTTTTTTTTGGAGGAAACGAGTCTTTTATTCTGTCCTTACGTACAGATATTATGCAAAAACATCGTTAAATTGCATTCTATAGCGATCAAAATGGATATTTTCGTTGAAATATGCTGCCTGAAACTTTTCGCGATTACAATACTTCCTTTTTACTTCGTACAAGGAAGTAAAAAGGACTGCTCTTTGCATCTTCCATAATTACAAAAATGCGCCTGTATCAGTCAAAAATTACATTGTACTAAACAGTGCTGCACCGGATAGCTGCATAAACATGTCAAGACTTTTTTCTGGTGGATAGGCATTGCTTGTAAGTTCTAGGAATTGAATTAGAGATCAATTCCTAGAACATAAATTCCTGGAAACACCCTACATATGAAGCTCCAGTTCGAGCAGTTGTCACGGAAACAAAGAAAAGGGACTCCCGGTCGTACCAAGAATTCTGCGTGGTTCGTGCGCACTTCTTATATGACATCTATTTTACATGCGGATTTTAAAGTTGACTGTGATCTACTCGCTTTAATTTCACGCTTCCATAGTAACTACGAAACTCGTAGATTTGCGATCATTTAAGAAAATGGTAATTATGAAATACCGATAACTTCTTAGTAACATTCGAAGTTCAGAAATACAAGCGTTTACTTAGATCTTTCCACAATGAAAAGATTTTAGCCTAGCAGCAGTGCTTTAGCATATTTCATCAAACGGTTCAACGATCTTTAAGGAACTAGATTAATGACACAAACAAGGCCTAACAAACGACAACGAATGCCAGTAAGAATTGGTTTTAAGACAATGACCTAAAATATGTAGTGATGTTATCATTGTTAAAAAATTTAGTATTGTACACAGCAGTATTAACCAAATAACTTGTTATTTGTATTCATCCAGTGACTCCATATAAAACTAAAGAAAAGAAACAAAATTATAGTTTGAATCTTAGCAAAATTTTAGCTCTTATTAATATGTGGTTTTATTTCTCTGCAGAAGTGGTATAGTAACTATATACATATTTTTAAGGGGTATGTGAAAAGTAAAATTGAAAACGACTGCACTAAAATTAGAATACACTAGATGTATATAATTAAAATTCACATTCTAAAGCTTCTGAAAGGGGAAATAAAGACTAAAAAGTTTCAGAATTTGCAAAAGTACTCTCGAAAAAATGTAATATTGTTTCCTGAGAGAAAGCTACTTGGCATAGTGCTTCGTATGCCTCTAGACAGCTTTCTGCAACAGTTACCGATGTAATTTCCAAGCATATTATGCAAATCACTTACGCCCGATCGGACTATGTCTGAAATAACACACTAATTGTGTTCCATATTTCAATTCTACGACTCAAATTACGCCAAACTACCAAGGTTTGTAAAAATCGCATGAGTTGTTTTTGAAAATATAGCTCTCAAAATTTTAGCTCCTCAATGTTAATTGAGTTTGGTATATATTTATTAATCTCTCTTTTTTTATTAAACTTATTTGATTCTTCTTTTCACATTTCGAAATTCAAGTTCATTCCAAATAAAACTCACCCATTTTTTATGATTTATTTTTAAAATTTGTATTTTAAAATAATTTTATAAATTTTTCAAAAAAATTTAAATTATAATCTATAAATATTTTTGACATCATCTTAAAGTAGACGTATTTCTAAGCACATTTGCAAAAATTACAGTTTTTTATTCAAAATTTCCGAAGATATATATGAAGTTATATACTAGTGCGTTTTGAAATTTGGCATATTTGTTGAAAGCGATAAAACATCAGATGTGGTTTAGACACTTTGCTAGAATTATTTGAAAGTATGTGACATTTTTTTCCGATCATGCGCAATGTAAAAAGATAGGAACGAAGTGCCTTTTTTTTAAGTTCGCCAAGTGAATTTATTCTTGGCGCAAACAGAAAAAATTGCGCCAAGATAAATTTTTGAATTTCTCCGTAAATTTCTCACCAAGTTTTACAAAATTTAATATCTAGGCATAAATTGAGTCGTAGAATCGAAATATGAAAGAAAAATTGGTATGTTATTTCAGAAAAAGTCCGATTTTGTGTCAAAATACCTATGTTAGATTAATGCTATATATAAGTCTAATATATATCCTAAGACGCAAGTTGAATTTCGTCAAATGGCCCAGTAGAACGGGAGATATAGAACTGTCCCAGTTCCCCCCCCCAGTGTACATCAGAATGACTGCATGAATTTATCCATAACATCGTATACACCAGATTACAATTAAATAATAATATAAAGACATAATAACACTTTTTCTTTAACATATTAATACTCCAACATTTTTACAGTTTATATATTATATATTACGTGCATTTAAAATTTTAAAAGAGCAATATATAATTCTGGCTGTCCGAAATTTTTTAAGTTGTCAATTGGATCGCGTCAATTTAAAGGTTGGCCTCCACTGCCTTGGAGGAACATTTTATAATTCTTATCTTAGAAATTGTTACACTTCAAGTTTTTAAGACTTTATGCCTGTATTGTGTCTCTTTCTATAAACTTAAGCGCTATCAAGTTTTAACGATAGTATGTGGTAAAAAGAATAATATTTATTTGGGTAAATTTATTTGAAAATTTACGTACTAACCTGTGTTTATTCCAGTGATGTTTTCTCTACCTTTACTTGTTATTTTGTATCCAGGTCCTGAAGAATACATCAGACTAGTATATGGCATTTTATCAACATTGGAGATTTCAGCAATGCCTGAGGGTGAAAAAAATTAAAAACATTAACATTACATGACGAATTATTTATTGTTAAATGTATAAAAGAAAAAGATTAAACACGGCAAAAGACACATAGTCAATGAATACTGAAAATACAATTTTAAAGACAATTTATTATGCACCTCTCATTGTAATATCAGTAATGAGAGCAAAAAGTAGAGCATATTCGAAGAGAATGGTGGGATTTCACGAGGTTTCTACGAAGTGCGTACTATATGAAATGAATCGAAAGGACTTTCTCAAAAACATTCAGAACAAAATTAATATTTTTCATTTCGTACAGCATTAACACCACAAAATAATTAATAGCACATTAACCTCATAACATAATTCATAGCAGTTTTTCTCCATATTCTAGTTCAGATATCTGGTATGTTGCTTTAACTCTTTGTGGGGTAAAATCAAGAACTATTGCCAGTCACGATATAAACCCATCTATGCCAGTTCACTCCCGTAGAAATCGACAATTCAGCTTGTCTAGCATATGATTCCCAAAGTGGAGGTGGTGCTCTGCTTTGCTGAAAGATCTGCAATTCAATGTCTTCCATTTTTAGAACTGAAGACGCGAAAAGATCTGTAACATATCCCACTTCACTCAGTTCAGTCCCAAAGTTAATCGAATTATTGACCTCTATCAAGAGGTGTTTGCTTCCAGTTTCCAAGCAACATTCAGGTCTACCCTGGATTTAATTAACGTCTCTTCAGAAGACTTGTAAGCAAGATGCCTATGCAGCTGACTCTTGCACACATCGCGAAAAACATTAAATTAACTGTTAAAAATCGAATTTCAACTCAGATAAAACTTCAAAACGAACCGAAATTTCCTTCAATACCTTGACAATGTCATAATGAAAACAAGACTTAAATCATCCCATTCTTTTCTATTGATATCCATACGTATGTGATGGTGGCTACATCACCTTCTAGCTAACAGCAGGACTGCGGAGGTAACATCTGTTCGGGAGAAAGATAAAGGCTCCATCCGTCCTTCCTCTTACCGGTAGTCTGCCTCCTTGTGTCATTCGGAAAGACTCTACAAAAAATTATACTTCAAAGACTTCTTACCTTCTAGAGACATTAGATTGTTTTGAAGCAAGAGACATGAAAAATGAGCAAATGCTGTCACCGGGACTCGAACCAGGACCTCTCGAATACGCGCCGAGCGTGCTACCGTTACACCACGAAGGTATGCAGAAAGAAGAGAGAAGATACCTTATATACTCCGCCTTTTAAAGGGCGAATGGGGGATTAGATGACCCAATCGCAAATTTTTGGGGTTGAAGAATCCTCATCCACCACCTTTTATAGCTCGCACCCAGTGTAGAGTCATTAGGATTTCGGAAGTAAGAAACACGAAAGATGAAAGATAAGACTCGAACATGGACCTCCGGAATACGCGTCGAGTATGTTTCCAATCACACAACGAAGCCATGCAGAAAGGAGGGAGAAAGTTTCTGAGTGGCAGAATTAAAACTGTATGAGCGAGTATTTAAATTTTCTCTGATTATAGGTTGTCCAGAGTCATAAAAGCGAAGACGCGGGTGAACTCTTGAGTGTAATGCAAAAAAGATGAGCACTGAGCAATCATGTCTGGTCAAAAACGAAAAGATGCAAGAGAAGCACAAGAATAATCAGGAATACTATATCCCTTGTTCAGGAGACATACAAGCTTCTCTTCTAGCATTTATGCACAAATTTGAATTGCATTTGAATTACAAATCTTGCTAAATTACATAACAGAATGAAAGCAGGTCATATTTCTGTGTTTTTGGAGGACGATCGTTCCTTTCTTTGGCAGAAAATCTACATTTCCATTTCCTTAAATAATTACACACATACGCACACACACACACACACAAAAAAAAAAAAAAAAAAAAAAAAAAAAACTGGGACATGAAACAAAAAAAGTTTGCATGATAAAAACTAAAAAATGTAATGAAGTTGATAACTCTTCAAATATTGCCATCGATACGGTGTTTCACAACTCTTCCTACTCTACAGTAGTATTGTTATTTAAATACTCAAAAACAAATTGAAATTAATTTACCATCTTTAAATATTGAAAACTTACACACACAAAATTCCCGTAATAATCTTAAAGCGAAAGCTTAATAAAGTACTCATATTTAGCTCAATATCTTATACTTTTTCGAAATGAATGATGTTTAAATGAAATAAGAGCCACAGTGACACAAAAATGTCGTAATTATTTATTCAATAAGTAATCTACAAAATTAACAGTTTAACTGGCTTTTCAGCTGCAGAATAAACCTTCTTTAAGATGAGGTGTAAAAAATTATGCATTAATGAATAATGTAGTGTAAAGAAATACAATTCGTTTCAGACAGCTTCAAGGCCTGGAAATAATTACAGAATTTTCATTTGTGAATGCATTCCAAGTCAAATACTTTTGTTAGCTCGACTGCTTTTGAATGCTCGAAATCGTTAGGACAGCCTCTTTCGAGAAAAGGGAATAAAATAATATACTTTTCTTTTCTCTAAATGAGAATATCGGTTTTCAAAAGAAATATCAATTTATTTGCATTATTTAAGGTAAAAAGTATGACACGGTACATTTACAAACATCCACGCCTTCTTTGGGATTCGAACCCGGCACTTCGTTACAGCAGTCAGTATCACTAACCACTATCTCGGTTGAGAGCTAAAATAAAGTTTTTTTTCCAATATTAACAGTTAGATATAATGACGTTTTCGATTATTTTGAAGCCGCAGTTCTTATTCTGGTGAATGGGTTTGTAAAAATGCAGTTACATTTATTACATTAGAATTATTTTAAGTTATTTCGTTAAAAAAGTTCTCATTATTTTTATGCGCGAAAATTAAAAAAATACAAACGCTGTATCAATTTATTTTTTATATATGCAAAATATACATTGATGTTAATGAAATTAATTACAAATTTTACTGTAAGTTTAAATTAAAGAAAGTTAATTTTGCTCTATTTTGATGATACCTAGGCTCTTTTGATATATTATTCTGTTGAACAAAGCTATATCAGTTTAATAGCAATAAGTTCACGTAACTATCGTTTTTTGCTTTGATCATGTTACTTTCTGGTTTTTCAGTTGCAATGCTTGCGACATATAAAATAAGATTTTTTTTTGAAATTCAAAATGCTAAAAATGACAAAATTATTTAATGATTATAACAAAATACAAGAGGTCATATAAGACTTCGTGGAAAATTTTCTAGGGAAAAGTGACGCGTGATTACGTTGCATTACAAATGTTGTTGATTCCCATACAACCACTCTTTTCGAGGGAATTCAAACTCAGTTCGAAAAAAGCAGTGCTCAGCAGGCTTATCAACTCAGCCGCTAATCGATCTAACATGGCAAAATATTTCTAAAGTATTAGACATAATTGTATTCTTACATATTTATTATTAAGAGAAATTAAGGTTATTAAGCGTTATTACCTACAATCTCAGCGTTTGAGTATGTCATTGTTTACTTAAATGCTAGCAATGCAGAACAATATTACAAAACAAATAACAAACATTCAAGTTCAATACATTCAAGTTTCGTATAATGAAATTGTAACTTAAAATGATACAGTAGAAAATAAAAAAGCAATAAACTTCCGAAAAATATTAATGTTTTCTATTGTTATATTAAAAATTTTAGATCTGATAATTTTAAAATCTTAAAAATTTCAGGTATGTCATGCCTACTTTAATGGATAACTTTTGGTATCAATTTTGATCGTCTAAAATTCAATTTCATTTTTTTTCATTTTTGAAGGCAAAGTAAAATGCCTGCAGCATTTGTGTGAGAGTTTTGTTTAAGCTAGCTCAGCTGGAATTCTTACCATAGCATTGATAATATTTAGGTACATTTTATTTCTTGTCTTAATTTCGGTTGAAGATATCAGAGAAAATATCATTCCAACTAATAGATTGCTAACAAACTGTATAAGAAATGTAAAACGAAGCTTGTGAAAACGTTTTACGATCTGTGTTTGGTACCATATTATTTACGGTATAATTTACGGTTAATCATAAATTTCGACCCCCCCCCGCCAAAAAAGAAATCCAAAATTAGCCTAAAATGATAAAGAAAAGTCTGAAAGTTTCAGATATTAAACTACGTCCCAAAGGGGTCTTTTTTAAAACGATTTTTGGGTTACTTTTATTTATTAAATATTATGTTCTTTGCACTTAAACCATAAAATTCAGTTCAACAGCAGTGTCGCAAAATAATTTTAAAATGAGCGTATCTTTAGAATTTCCGATGCACAGTTCCGCGAGCTGGAAATAAAAAGGTATTTTTTGCCCGTAGAGTGTTGACATTGCTCGCTTTTAAATCGTTGAGTGTGTTACTCAAAAATTCGTTAAAGTTTTACAAAATATGAAATCGATAATAAACCAAATTCCAAATTTGGTCTTCCAAATGTCCATATTCGTAGGAGGATTACGTCATTCAAAATGCGATGGCTCTATGGACCGTTGTTTTATCACAATGCGAGAAATATACATACATTCATGCAGATTTTTCATTATTTAATTTCTTGAAATATAATGCAGGACTCTAACATTTGGTGGCAACAGTTTGAAAAGTGATTCGCCGTTTATAGTGATTCAACCCAAAAAAAACGAAAACAACAGTCCTTTAGGAACAAAGCCCCTTTGCATTAAAATAAAAATCAGCCAACTTTGGAAGGCAAATATAAATACAGCCTTCTTTAATTTAATTCTTAATACGAAACATTATGCCGTAGTATTTTCCCACTTTGATGAATAAACATTTCTGCAAAACGCGATGACATAAATGGCATTACATCATGTATATGAGCTGTCTGAAGTCACTTTTATCGTGAGTCTTCCTTGCAAAAATAAAACACAAGATAAAAGGACATGTATGACTTCTGCAATTGAGACGCAAAATTACGCCACTGTTCGATGTCAGCGAAAGATTTTCTGTTCACCAAGTGAAGGACACTTCCTCTTTAGTGACAGGTCATATGAATGGGCAGCATATTATAAGCATCAGGTCACCGGCCAAACAGGATCAGGCGCGAGTTGAGAACATGAGGATTCCGTGGTTTTCAGAGTTTTTTGTGATCAGGAAATTTCGCAACATCGCGAAGTTTGCGCTTCCCTAATTAATTAGTAAGCCAACAACGGTATTTGGTTTTCTTGTTCTAAAATACTTAAGTTAAGGAAACGCCAAGCTTCAATTAGATAAAAGTCAATTCATTTTAAGACTATATTTTTAGCATTTCATTAAGCATCCTTTTCAGTTCACTTCTATTTTCATCTCAGGCTTCATTGCTTCTGGCGCTATATAATATGAGTTTTAAAACTTAGTTTTTTTAAAGCTATTATTATGACTATTAAAAGTCGGTTCTTAAGCAATATTTATCTAAATAGGATGCTTTCGTGGAGGATTTTCGACGAGAAACTTACTTCCTCCAAGATGAGAAAAACTCGAACTTACACAACCAGCTCAATAAATAAGAGGTAATAGAATTAGTAATTAAAAATTTGAATATGAGGTAAAAGAAAAAAAATCAGCAATTTTTTTTATTCTGTAACTAAACGTACTGAAACATTATTTATAGTCTAAAATTAAACACATTTTCATTTATAATCAAATTTTCTCCCCTAGCCCATATAGGCGTTGGCTATTACTAAGGACGGAAGCGGTGGTCACTTTATTACGGAGACACCTAATAGGTTGGGCCACCGTTGTCTCGTATGAAGGGACAGACAATTTATATCCATGCCATTCGAACCTGAATCCTAAAATCGCTAACACTGGTAATTCCGACCTGGGTTCGATTTCAGGCTAACGGATTGGCTACATGGCATTTTAGTAGTTTTTCTGTGTGTAACGTGTATACGAGCCAGTTTCCCTTAGTACTTCACGAAGGCATCTCTCCCCTTAGGCAGATAGCCCAGTTAGCCCTACTGTGTTTGCCATAATCAACTAAACCAAATCTAAAACAAACCCGTCTGGGCGGTTATATCATCAAAAGTTAGATACAAAATAATTATTACAAATTATATGAGTAAAATTAATAACTAATGATCACACAAAAAGATCTTACATAAATTATCTTTTTCGAAAAAAAATCACTAAGTTTTACATTCCTATACACCGAGACAAACTGCTTCTCATTTAATAAGGACAAAAATGAACCTACTTTATAATAGTTTTAAATGGCATTCGATACGAACTTAAGAATAAAAATTTCTAAAATATAAATGATAACCACTAAAGAAATAAGATCATATATTTCTCGACTTTTGTAATAACAGATTAGTACATAGGATACTGAACTTATTTTTAAAGAGAAATTCTAGATTTAATTACAGTTAAAATCTAATTTATTGCTTTCTAATTTCATTTTAAATCTAAATTCGTGTACGTAAATTTGAATATTTAAAACCTGGTACCTTAATAATTATTGAAAAATTGTAATAGATATTATAGTTCTTTAAAACCCATTCGGGATGGCAGCCCGCGGAAGATAGTGCTCCCTCAGTTGTTACATGCTGAACTGTGCTTACAGGCCGGGGCATTTTCTCCCGCTAAGCCTAATATGCAATTTCGGAAAGTACGCATTACATAATAATGAATAAAATGTAAAATTTACGTAGAAATAAAACTATTTTTAAATATTTTATTAAAGATATCATAATTTTAATCATAACAAAAAAATTTAATTAAAATAATTGATATTTAACAATAAAAATATAAATATATTGCATTGTACTGTAACTAAAAGTACCTAAATTAAACACTAAATGTTGATACAAAATATATAAAAAAAAAAAAATTAAAAATATTTTACACTTAACATTTTGAAATACCTGAAGAAAATTGTAATAATTAATACTTAAGGCGTATGAAAAATCTCAAAGCACGGATCAATGCAGAGACCGACATTGCATTATTATCATGCATAATTTCAATCATGGCATGTCTATTATTATCATCTTCTAATTCAGAATCTGAAGATTCAGAACTACTATATGAAGAACTCCCAATAATTTACAGTTGTTTCGCTGTCATCGTCGGAAAGATCATAGATGGATCATTCATGATTTTAGATATTTCCTTTTCAGAAAGAAAACGTGGTCTTTTAGCCATGGCTACACAAATGAATCTAAAAATAAAATACATGCTAGAATCTCTCTCATAAAATCCCATTTTAAAATAGAATTGAAACTATAAACAACTAATTACAAATTGCCCCTCTGCGTAGGATTGGCCGTAACGCAAGGATGCCGCGTTAGGCATCTAGCGCTGAGGCATATTTGCGGCGTTTCTCCCGAACTATATCTTTTTCAGTTTGTCAAAATACATATTTGTAGATATAATTTTAATTGATTTAAAGACAAGGCCCTGCTCCATCTAACCAAATTAATCTTCAGACATAATGTCGCATTGGGTGAAGCCCCTGCTACAGTGAAAGGAGGCTAGCGATGCTTATATACATATGATAGAAATTAAAGAGCTATAAAATATCTCAAATTTAATTAACCAAACATTTTTAAAAACTCAGGATTCGAAAAGCGAGTAGTTAAAAAAAAGTTCAAATTAAAATAACCAAAAATAACACATAAAGTAGATCGAAAGGGATAACCCCTTTAACAGTTAGATCTAAACACATGCACACCAACCGATAAGTAATGTGAACTGAGAAAACTGATTTTAGACCGAATCGATAAAACAAAACGTTTCACTCACAACTCATTTCTTATTATATATATATCTATTAGCATCTTATTATATATCATAATTTCTTGTGAAAACGTAACAGCTTTTTATAAGATTTTGAGACTAAATTTTCATCAAAATCAGGACCCTTGCGTTCTGCTTTAAGGAACGTAACTCGACGAGTGCCTTGCTGTCTCCAAAATTATTACAGTTTTTACTTTTTACTTACTGTCTCTTTTCTTAGATAAAAACTCTGGAGGTGAAGCCTAATTAAGTATGCCGGAAACCGTCCATGATCGATAAAAATGTGGTTTAAACAATAACATTATATATTTTCGTATTTCTAGGAACTGGTATATGAGGATCAAATAATTTTTATTTTTCTCTGACGACTCCACTGAATCCATTCTTCAATAATTTCTTTTTACGTATTAAATACTGCTTGTAAAATAAATTCGTAATTTATTATTTTTCTGTACTTATTGATGGATTATATAAAAGTTTATATTTCTTTAGAGAATTTAATAAATTCTTAAAAAACCAAAAATAAAACATTTGTAAACCAAATTATTTTAAAGTTTCAAATGTAAAAGGCCTGTGGGCAAAAGCCAATCAAATATTTTGTTTAGCGAATCCTCATTTTGGATCCATGGTCCTCCTTTTGAAACTAAATACGGAGTACCGAACGCACTTAAATTGAATTTAAGTTGCAAGTAAGCAGTATGTAAAATGCGCACATCTTCCCACAAATAGCTCTCTAATGAAGTCACATCGAAAAGCAAAATATTGATTTAGCATTCATTAAGGAACATATTCGTCACAGTTAAAAATGCAATATAACCAGCTGGATACAAAATAAACAGGCATCTCACAGAGACACTAATCACGGATCTCATTTGAAATCCCCTACATGCTTATCGTGGTTCATTAGCAATGCATTCCATCTGTCAAAACTACGCGTTATTTAGATTTCATCTGTGAAAACTATGCGTTTAGATTCTGAACTACCACTGATTATAAGAAGCTGACTTTAATTAGAACAGGGAAATAGGCACTTTAATTGTAAAAAAAAATAAATAAATAAAATGAAACATTAAAATAATTTTATTTTTAATAGAATCGGATTAGTTACCCATATTTGTACTTATTTATTATTAAGAATGTTAATCATCATTTCCTTCTGTAACAGTAATTAAAATCTGATTCCTCTGAACGTTTGATATTTACATATCAACTTAACATTCAGAGCCTGATTTTTCTGACAAGTTTCAATCACTATGTGACATTAGACCTTATCATTATGTGAAATTTCCCGGACTACCCATAAGACAAGCGATACAGCATTTAAAAATGAACACTTTCGTGACTATTCTTTCTCTGAGATAGACTCCCGTAGAGTTTGGTAATGCTAGTGCCAGAACTTTCTCTACTTTTCCGAAACCGGAAGGCGGACAGCCGTAGATTGCCAGTCGACAAACATATTCCTTTGGTAAAGAGACCTTAAATGGTAAGTGGATTGAAAAGTCCATTAGCTTAGTTGGCTGTTCATGCAAACCAGAAATCGCCAAATAATTTCTTAACGATCAAAAGTAAGCAAAACAGTGACCTTACTTCGGCACAGAGTTCGATTTCGAAGGCGATCAGATACTTTTCAAGAGCAAAACGAATTCTGCGAAAGCGCAGCAGCCACTGTATTTATATCGGAAGCAATGAGCGGAGAAGAAGTGAGAAAATAAGGTTCTAATTTTATATTTTAATTAATAAAGCAAACTAAATTTCTACCTGCATTATGATAACCCGACATAAAGTTGCCCTCCTCTTTGTAAAGGTTGCTTTCTTCCAAGTTAACTTTCCTTCATTAGAGTGCAGATACCTTAATTTCGGATATCCTAGGTTTATGGCAGGACATCAGTATCTCGTATACATAAAGGTGCCGTCGCCTTAATATGGACACAGTTATGAAAGCTTTCGGTTTGTAATTCACAAATATAAAATTATTGACTGCTATAGCAAACCAAAGAAAATTATTGAAGTCTTGTATTTCACGCAGAGTAGTTCCTTGTAAAGTGAATCTCTGCTGCTTTAATAAATTTAGCTATACAATCTGGTAGCTGAAGAAAAAAGAGAAGCGAAGAGAAAGGGATATTTCAAACTTATCGATCGACTCACGAAACACTTAGAACTATAAGTTTTTTTCCAGGAAACACCATCCCATCATTAGAAAAATAGATCATAAACTATTTTTTAAAGTAGATCAATATATTGCAGGTACTTTATGTAAAGATAATTAAAGAAAAGCATTGCATTTTTTATTAAAACATTTCAACAGAAAACTAGTATAATTTGCTCATTAATAGCACTAATATGTGCTCCAGTTTGTAACCTACCCTTGCATTATATTTCTCTTGCAAGGGAATTATTAGCAGGCCTGTGCCTGAACTTTTTTAACAAAGACTATGGAAGTGTAGTTCTGTTGATGTTATACGCAGTTTGTATATTTTTTGCTGCCACATCCGTTGAGAAAGATTTTACACTTGAGTATGTTATTCCGAATGGTATTAAAATGTTTATAGCTCTGTGAGAAACTTCTAGGTATACTTTATGAATTTACAACCAAGCACATTTAGGAGATACTCTTGCATAAATTTGGAATTTAACGTCGAATCTGTTGATATGCCGACAAGCTTTCCCTTATCGTTGTACTCGAACGGATTTTTTACTCAGTTATACTGAGTTTTTGCTGGAAAATACTTTTTTCATAGTTTTCTTCAACAGAAAAATGTACTCCACTGTACAATTTTCAACACTGTTGTCTAAATTCAATATTTGTTCATTAGCAAATTATTGAGTTTTGCAGGGTGTCCGTCGAAAACGTCGCGGAGAAAACAACGCAAGGAGAAAACGTCGTGGTATAAAACATCGTAAGAGAAAACATCGCAGTTCTAAAACATTGTGGTACAAATTATCGGGGTCGAAAATAAATCGGGTAAAAGCTTCGTAGTTTAATACGTTGTCAAAAATATCGTGGTAAAAATAAAGTACCTACAAGTTATCGCATGACGATAACATCGCACACATACGTTTTCAGGATTTGATAGCTGTAAATGCATGTTCGTATAAAGATCATATAGAGCGCAAGAAGAACAAAGGGATTCTTTTACTTCTATACTTCATACATTTGAACGACCTAATAAATATTTGCTGAAAAAATAAAAAGGAATCTTAAAGCATTTGAAAATTTAAAATGAGTAGAAAATTAATGCAACTTAGAAAGCTTAATATAATTTTAAATTTATATAGTTAATTAACAAAGGTCATTAATAAATTAAGCTTTTTTTATAAAGTTTAACATAATTTTTCATGGAAAATACAGTCTAAAAATGCTTAAAAAAGGGAAGATAAATAACTGCATGAGGTTACCTCCATGAAAATTGCTTAGTTAATGATCAAATTATTTTCTTTCACATTTTTTAATCTGATAATGTTTTAATGAAAATTACATATTGTTTTGTTTCCGTTTATTCTTCAAGTGTCGTTAACATTTTCATGTATGGCGTGCAGACAATTTTTTGGAATTCGATTTGTCAGTTATGAAGAAAGTCAGTTACATAATATGTCACTATGCGATTTGAAAAACGCATGTATGCGATGTTATAGTCATGCAATAATTTGTAGCTATATTTTTTACCACGATATTTTCGACAACGATGTTTTTAAACTGCGAAGTTTTTGAACCGCTTTATTTCCGACTACGATATTTTGTACCACAATATTTTAGAACTGCGATGTTTTTCTCTTTGCGATGTTTTCTCCCACGATGTTTTGTACCCCGACGTTTTCGCTTTCTTCTTCGCGACGTTTTCTTCCGTGATGTTTTCGGCTCCGTTTTGCAGAACATTGCACGCCATTCTCTTTGACTTATGTTGACCACATGCTTAGTTTTAAAACTAATCAATAATTAAATGCATCTTTATATTTTTTAGGTAATAACACTAGTCAACTAGTATGAGTGCTTTATAATTTTCTTTTCGAATTTTTATTTTGATTCATGAAACTCTGGGAGTTGACTCACAGAACCCCACGGTTCGGTTTGAAGACCGCCGGAGTAGATCTCTGCGAGAGAGCGAATATCGTATTTTACAGGCTCTCGAAAATGGAAATGTTGGTTTGAGACTCATGGAGCAGTCCATCGCGAATTTTAAGAGATGAGCTGAACTACTGTTGAAAAATACTGAAGCCAAGAATCACAGTCAAGCCACGATAAATATAATTTATGAATACTTTGTGTGATTTCTTAGTTAGATGAATTATGATGAGATGATATTCGAAATCATTGCATACTGACCTGCATGCAAAACATTGTCTTTTCTATTTAAATAAAACAAAAAACATCACTGCTACTATTTAACAGGATATCTTAATAAATTGATTAAATCAGTGAAGATCGTGTTTAATATTAATACTGATTACGATGATTTTCTTGTGTACGACAGTTATTTAATATCACAACGGAAATGTGAAATGGCATATAATAGTGTTTCCGGAGGAACTGCCATAGTTCTAAGTAATTGATCAATTAAGAAAATAATTAAAGGTTTTTCATTAAGTTTTAAACTTACCAAAAATATCTTGACCAACTGGAGCATATCCGGCAAAATTCATGCCTTGGGAATGGTCAGATGTGACAATTAACAAGGTATCTTCTCTTGAACTCCTTTCTAAGGCGACTTTTACAGCATTCTCTAAATCCAAAGCTTCAGAAACTGCTCTAACAGCCCTTCCACTGTGGTGCATTTTGTCTATGAGACCACCTTCCACTAACAGAAAATAGCCTTTAGAATTGCGAGATAAAATTCTGATGGCTTTATCTGTCATTTCAGCAAGAGTAGGTTCATCGTAGTCTGTACGTTTTGATTGTTCATCTCGATCTGTGACGTCATATAGATGGGCTGGCTCAAAAAGCCCTGAAAAAAATGCATACAATTTCGTTATAATAAGCGTGACTATTATTTGCTGTTATCCATAATTATTTTTATGAATAGAGATATTCGGTTGGATTTCGTACTAAAAAGGAAAGGAAAGGCATGCATCGACAGCATAAAAACATCATGCAGTCTGCTTGAAAAAATTCAATTTTATGTTGCTATTTATGTATTACATGCAGCATACTGAGGAGATCAATGAAATAACTCAGCTTATATTTTTTAATTTAATTCCTTTAAGAAGAATTTTAAAATATTAATCAAAACGAATTTATCGATAATAAATTAATATAAATATAACCAATGGATAAATTTTTGAGCCATTCAAATTAATTTTATTTGTGGAAGATTTAAAACGTAACAAAATTTTTATTAATATACACACAAGTCTAATTTTATTTTACCTTATAATTTCTGAAATACTAGCCTTTAAAGCTAATAATTATAATAAATAAGAAATTATAATATAATATATAAAATATTGTAATATAATACGGTATAATATAATATAATTATAATAAATGTAACGTTTTAAAGCTAATAATTATAATAAAGAAAATTCATATATATAAAAATATTCCATATCATAAAGACATTGATTTATACAAAGGGAATTCATAAAACTGAATGAATTACATTGATGCAGATGGCGTGTGAAACTGAATGCCGAAGACAGAATTAATTGCCTACTTGAAACGTAAAAGAACCGCTTGGAGAATTAACAGCTTTACTTAATTAGTGACAACCTTTCTCATTATTTTCCCGAGATTTTTGTAAATTTGTCCGGAGGTTTACGAATTCGTGGAATCTCAAGATTAATTGCGTGCATAAAAAAATTGACTTTGTATTCTTATAAATGAAAAAATTATAGAACTGCTAAATGAGAAAAGACTACACATTTTTCTCCTAAAACAAATATAAATTTGCTTGCGAAAAAGAATTAAATATTAAAATTCTTTTTGAACAGAAGTTTTTTTTATTTAAAATGGATTAGAAAATATGCAATGAAAAAAGACATAAATATATTTAAAATAATGCTAGAAACACACAACAAGCAAGAAATTTTTGTCCTTCTAGATTACTACTACTATTTTTTTCCCTTCCAGAGTTTTATCCTCGAAACATTTTCTTCCGTTTGTCATAGAGTTTACTCATAATATCGGTTTTCCGTTTGAACAAACTAGCGTTTACATCTTAAGATGAAGTCCTGTTATCCATACTTTCCAGCAAATTCATTATAAAATTAAATTATTAGTTGAACCAGCTACGGCACCACATGCATAGAATGCAGTAATTGTTGTACATGTGGAATTCGTTAGATTTTCATCAAGTAAGGAGTATAGGAAACCAACTGTGCTTTCACCGAGAATTAAACTCAAAACCTTCTAGCTGCTAGATGGATAAGGTAACACAAGGACACATCCTCCGTATCCCGAAACTAATATCTGTGTTATTTCAACTGCACCTTCAAATTCACATTTTATTCCATTCAGTCACGTTCTTCTCATCTAGGCATGCGGCCAGATTCAAACTTCGTCAGCTGCATATTTTAACGCATACGTAACTTTACTTTCCTGACTTGCAACGGCTTAAACCCCGTTCCACAGATCGGAAGGCAGCTAATGAATTTAATTCCTAATAACTATGACAACTGTGACATCTATACCGCCCTTTGGAAGATCCCCAAAGAAACATCATATCTAAGAAACTAGGTTCCTTTTCTTCATTGGGATTATTTAGAGTTGCTGAAAACTTTCACTTCCTACTAGTTACGGAATTTGAACTTGGGGGTATTTAAGCATATTCAATATTTATAATTATATGCATTATTTTCATTTAACGACTAATGACTATGACGATTGTAACATCTATATCACCCTCTGAAGATCCCAAAAGAAGCATTGTATCGAAGAAACTAGGTTTCTTTTTCTCATTGGGATTTCGAGTTGCTGAAAACTAGCAGCTACGGAATTTGAGATTGGGGTATTTCAAGAATATTCACTATTTCTAACTGCATGCATTATTTCCATTTATATATTAAAAATTCTTTTTCTTTTAAAGCTTTAAAAATTCTTTTATGTGTTCCAAAAGAGGGAATGACTGTTCATTGGAAAAGAATTTAACTTCTGGATTAATGTGTCTTTTCCGAATGGTGTAGAATTTACCTATAAGACTACAGACTACAGGAGGTGATTCTTGATGAAAGTGTTTATCTATTTTATTGTGGAGTTTGGTTACATCAGGGTAATAATATTATTTCTTACATCGTCCCATTTAAAGAGCAATTGGGAAGAGGATCGAGGGAAACTGATTTAGAGTGGTGACGAGTTATCGGCCACCCTATTTCAATTCGGTATATTGAATATACCGAATTGAAAATTACAATATATCCACCTTAAACAATGTATTTACCATATATTGTTTTAGGTATGTAGAGTACCTCACTTTGGAATTCTAAGTTAATGTTGGAAGTGAGGAATCTAAGAACTGATAAGCGAATAATCGCTTGCGTTCGGTGACAAGAAACAACAAGATAGAAGGGTAACTAACCCTTTATTATTCTAATAAGATTTAACAAACTCCGCCTGGGAGTGTACAAGCAAAGCCCACATTTGGACTTGAACTAAAAAGACTAAGAATTAAACTAAAACTAAGATTAACTAAAAGAAGTATAGCAGAAGCTATCAAGATTCAATATGAGTTGGTCCCTTAACTTATTTGACTACGAAGCTTAGCAAGGGCCTGAGTACGGCCGAGCGAAATAACAGCTTTGAGAGAGAGAGTGGCCAAAAAGGCAGACGCGCGTAAATCAGAAACTCTGATTCTCTCTCTGACTCAGTAAGTAACTTCGTGGTTTAAATACCGCTCTTCCTTATTAAATATTCAGCAAGATTCCAAAAGTACGTTCTGGCCGGAAGTAGTAGGTTGAAAGTAAGAATTTGACAGGAAAGGAATTTTAACTTAAAATTTAACTGTTAATAAAATTAACATAATTCTTACAGGTTGTTTCCAAAAAGCGAAATTATGATTTTGCAGAGAAGCGAAACACGAGTCTTACACTACTAGCTGGGTATGCACCAAAATGGCATACACAAAATGAATGCCATAATATTTATTACACGGTTTATTTTCCTAGATGAAATACTACCAATGGAAGATTTCAAAACACGTATACAGAGAGTCCAAACACTAAAACTTCTGATATTACAAGAAAATACAAAGGAAGGAGCAGTATATAACTTTCTTGACAATTAAACTGCACACGATTAATATTAACTAGTAATTCTTCTAATTTTGATCCGATTGAAGAATACTAGGCAGTCGAATTACAACAAAATATAATTTTGCTCCAAAGAATTAAATTCAATTTTTTATAAAAGTTTGAGATTTATATTATAAAATGAAAAACGCAAAGAATATTGAAGAAAACTATAATTCTTTATTATATATTTGTCTCTAAAAATGTATAACCTTATCAACTATTTAATATCCAACAGAAAGAGTTTATATTTTAATTCCTTTCAGCGTATTTTTCGCAATTTTGTTTGTGAGACTTATACTACGTTCCTTTTTGAGAATTTACTAATTATGATTTTGTTAAAATAAAGGCAATGTTAATATTTTTTCGAAGTCTTTTGATTCCCAGAAATTAAAAAAAAAAGACATACCTAAGCTGGAATCTCGGAAAATAGGATAGTGAATTTTCAGGAAAGAAAAGCCTACTCACCCAGAGCAGTGTACATTACTGTTAGAGTCTTAACATTACTGTTAAACATTACTGTTAGAGTCTTGCAAAAGTTAGGATAAATTAGATATCGGCTTTGATAAAAAAATGAGACATATAGTTGTAGAGACATTACGATTTCTTTTGCTGGGGACGTGAAAATGTGCAGTGCCGTAAGTGGGACTCGAAACCTTGGATCCTAACGAGGACCCTAAATATGCGTCGAGTGTGCTTCCAGTCACAAATCGAAGGAAAGGAGAGAGAAAATAGCAAATTAAACAGTAATGTGAAAATTCTAAAACTAGGTAATGGGGCAGAAAGTTTTAAGATTTAGCTCAGAAGTTGAAGCCCGTCAACACAAGACTGTATTACAAATAAATCTGAAATACGTTTACGATTACTGCTCTGTTTACATAAGGCACCTTAAAGTCTTTTTCCTGTCATCTTATCATGCGAATCATGCTTATCTTATGCTGTGAATAGGCGGTTATTCTTCACGCTGTTCTTGAGTTTATGATTTTGCTGAAAGATTGATTTTTGAATGGGGTGTTTCATACAGAACATCTTTCACAAACAGTGCTGCATTGATGGTAAACTGTTACTGCTCCAAAAAGCAAAACTCATACCAGAAAATAAAGATAGGACACCTAAAAAGCACAATGGATTTCATTGAAAGGAACCTATGGTCTATTTTGCTGTAAACACGCAGAGAATATTATAGCTTCGTTAGCATCTTCTTTTAATTTTGAAGGTTTACCCACCATGTATAACGTCACACCGTAAAAGTTTAACTGAGATAAGAGAATTTATTGTTGAGAAATCTCAGTTACACCGAATTTTCTGAAAACTGTTTTGTATAAATTATCTTAATAGGATGGCGTTTCATTTGAAAGAACATGAACGTTAAATACACATAGTGTATGTGCAGTTTTATGTAAAATAATGCATTTGCCACCACTTAATATGTTCTAAGTGTATCGCTTACTCTAAATTATATTTTTTTCATTATTAAATAACAGCGAATTTTTAAATATGTATACAAAACCTTTTAAATACTTCGCACGAAACTATAAAAACAGTTGGCAGTGTTTAATTCTTTACTTTTATTTTAAAGTAGTAGTGTATAACAGAGTTTTCTTAAACTGTTGGTCGCGACTCCCATGGGGTCACGGGACCTGCAGCAGAGATCACCAAAAATTTTAGCAGTTTTGATATTTCTTTAACTTATTATAATAATTTTACAATTACCAAACATATTTACACAGTGTATCTGAAAATAGATAAAGATAAGAAAATACAGACAAAGAAAAAAACGAAAACGTTTCGACGAATTTCTTTTTATAATATAAACCTTCATTTTACTTGTTCGCACGTGACGTTACTCTCATTTCGTCTGTTACTTATTTAAAAATTTCATATTGTTCTATGTCTTAAAATTAAAAATTAAATTTAATGACCTAAAACTGCAATAGTATATTACAGTACAAGTGAAAAAACATGTGCGTCGGATTTGCGCAATGCATATGGGGGTTCCACAAAATTTTCGTAAATATTATGGGGTCCTGACGTCACGAAAAAATCTCAGTGATAAAAAGGGGTCGCGACTGAAAAAAGTTTAAGAAGCCCTGGTGTATAAAATACTTGAAATAATCCTGTACATCTCACAGAAAAAAATTACAAAATAAAGAAATGTGTTCGCCGTTCATAAGACTGACTGTTATCTTTATAATTTGAATATCTGAATTTAATTAGTCAGTTATAAAGTTTTAATTTTAATAATTCTAAGTATATATACAGCTAGTATATATTTTTTGCACTTGTGTTTTATTCTTATTTAGTTATCATTGTAGTAACAAGTATACCTCACAGTAATAAATTACAATAAAAATACCTACAATCATAAAAATTTTACAGAAAATTCTCATTTTAAATTAATTGTTACTCTAAAAAAGAATGTTTTTGCTGTAATACTAATAGCTGATACAAATAATTACGACTGCTTTCGATATGTACCAAAAGGTTTATTTTCGACTTTTTAAATTGTGAATAATTGTTATACATATTAATAAAGTTGCCTATATTTCAGTATCATTAAAATGAAAATAAAATTTTCAATAATTCTAAACAAAATAAAAATGATAGTTTTTATTAAAACAATTAATATTTTACATATGCCATTACATGAAAATGAAGATGAATATTTCATTTAAAAAATGAAAAGTTGTATAAAATAAATTACTTAATTTGTTTTAATTTTTTTTCGTGCCATTTAAGTTCAATGTATTAATCAATGACAGGAAAACCTCAACGCTGCATAACCAACAGATATGTGGATTTTAAAGAGATTAAATATACACTGAAATACAAAAACCTGCTCATTTGCATTCTAATCAATCTACAGGTGGTTTTACATTCAAAGGATGGAGATTAGCGAGATAGTCACCAAACGTTTAACCAACAATCAATATTTGTGGATTGACATCAGATCCAAGTAACGTTTGAATACTTAATTGAGAGAAAACAACATTCGTTTAAGAAACAAAAAGATATGTGAAATTTTACCAAGCAGATAGTCGATCTTCTTTGGATCTACTTTATCAAATTCTTTCTTATTCCATACATATTTGTAACGAAACTTATTTAACTGTTTGTGTTTCTTCCACATTTCAATTAGTTGTCGATTATCAGCTCTCTTGCCCCGCTTTTCTGGATACTCAGGATCAAAGGTTGTATTAGGCATCAAAGACTCCCTTCCGCCGCCTAAAATAACCTAAAAAATAAAACTTCAGTTACAAGTTATATAACCATCAGGTTAGGTCAACGGCAACCATGTACAAAGTTTTTACATTTTGTATTTCTCAAAATCGTTACAAAGCATAAGAATGAAGAAATTCTAGCGCTGAAACTGGATTTTAACTAAAAATATGACGATCTTAAGGAATATTCGGTGACAGCTGTAATACCTCTTTTTATGTTACTGATAATATACTAAATTTTCTACTTCTTAAAATATCAGTAAATGTTTTTAAATTAAAATATCTGGAATTTCTGAAGACTTAAGTAAAATTTTTATTTTAATTTAAAGGATGATGTTGCGCAACCTAATGAACACTATACGGCTGTTGTAATTGAACTGCCCTGTACCAAATTGTATATAAATGCATATTTCATACGTTTGGGCAATCATAAGATATTTTTAAATATAGAAGTTCTCTTGATGCAGTCCCCTCCCCCATTTTGTGAAATTCCCAGCATTCACATGAAGTCTTTCGTAAGCAGAAAGGGTGTAAAGCACTGAAAGCAATTCTCGTTGATTTTTATGAGGAAACTTTGAGAGTTCCAAGCCAGAACTATAACTTACTAAATCCTAACACACATCACAAAAATCTACAATATTGTTATAAAAGCAAAAGTTATTTGATTAATACGCATGGTTTTAATCATGGAGTTTTAGGTTGATAAAAATGCATAGCTGTTTAGGAAGCACGACAAAGAGAAAAATAAATATTTCAAAATTTCATTTTCGTTTGAAAATGTTTCATTGGAAGGGCCTCAAATTCTGAAGCTTTTTTTGAGTTTGTTTAGCGATTACACTTTGCTTGCTTTTATCTGCTTTACACATGCTAGTATAGATCATAACGAAATCTGACGGAAGATAAATAAATTGAACCTCTGCAAGAGTATTTACTGGAAGGGTTCTTGTTTGAAAGAGAAATCCTCACAGAATACATTCAGACTTATTGCTCACCAGATGTTTAGCAATCTAAAAGTTAATAATGAATATGTTTTAAGAATAGGAATATGTTTTCAGAAAACAGCTTCTAGAAAAGACTTTTTCTTATTCGGTTATTTGACCTTTATTGCTTATTTTAAGCATATGTTTTGTGTAACAGCCAGGAATTATTTTTGACCTATTTTGCAATTTTTAAATCTCCCTCAGTAGCGGAAAAATGTTGGAAAAAAATCTTTTGTTTATATTTTGTCTTCTCAATTGTTATTTTTAATTTTATGCTATATATGCCTCATTATATTTATTTTATTTCGGTTTTATTTCGGTTTATTTTCTATAATTATCTTTTATCTTAAATGAGTCACTTTCCTTTACTTTATATTTCCCCCTTTTTTCCGCTTAAATTTCTTTTATGAAGCAAAGCTGACATACGATTCTTGTTTTGCTTCGCTCTAATTTCTTCTTTATAATTACTTCGCGAAACAGAGTGGCAAGAAACAAAATAAACAATAAAAGAAAAGATAAAGAAAGAAAATAAACAATAAAAGTAACACGCAATTCATTAAATGTTTATTTCTTTAAGAAGCACGATAAGTGTATACGATTTATTAGTCCAAAGGGGTTTTGTCTCTGAAGGACTATGATTTTCGTTTTGCGATTTTGCGTTGAATCACTATAAATGTCCGTTTCACTTTTCAAACTGTTGCCACCAAATGTTAGAGTTCTGCATTATGTTTGAAAAAATTAAATAATGAAAAATCTGCATAAATGTATGTTTATTTCTCGCATTGTGATAAAACAACGGAACATAAAGCCATCGAATTTTGAATGACGTAATCCTCCTACGAATATGGGCATCTGGAAGACCGAATTTGAAATTTGGAATTTGTTTTATTACCGATTTCGTATTTTGTAAAACTTTAACGAATTTTTGATTAACAAACTCAAGGATTTCAAAGCGAGCAACGGCAACACTCTACGGGGGGAGGAAAACCTTTTTATCTCCAGCGCGGGGAACTGTGTATCGGAAATTCTAAAGCTCATTTAAAAATTATTTTGCGACATTGCTGTTGAACTGAATTTTATGGTTTAAGTGCAAAGAACATGATATTTAATAAATAAAGGTAACACACGAAACGTTAAAAAAACGCTCCTTTTGGACATAATTTAAAATCTGAAATCTTTCAGATTTTTTTTAAGTTATGTTTTTTTATTTATTTTTTTAATAAAAGAAACGAAAAAGAATTTATACCTGAATATTTCTTCCTGGATAGTCCTCTACTAGTTGTCTACCTATATCTTTGCAGAGACTGCGATCTTTCTCGTCTTTGATATTGGAATCTCTTTCCCACCAACGATCAGGACTATGCGCATATAGGGGAGCTGGTGTTGCATGCGTCACTCGCATGTTAGTTACTAATCCCACAGATTTACCTGATAAAGAAAAAAAAAAAAAAAAAGGAAACTTTTGTACACAGCGTGTTCTCATGCAGACTTTATTACTGAAACCGTTGATAGTAAATATATATTTCCAATCACAGAAATTCACAGAAATGCTTTAAATACAGCAAATATTTCTGTTTTTGCTTCTAAAAGTTTTTTAAAAATAAATACTGAAAAACACTGCAAATGCAAAATCTAACGTTTTTATATGATACCTCCAGTCCCTGTGGTTACAGTTAATAAAAGTTGATACTCGTTCTAAAAACTAAAATACAAAAAGTTTAATTTTCACTGAGAAAAACTGACCGAGAATTTTAACTTTAAAATGTTTGCTATTTGCAGAATTCTCGACAGCAAAAGTAAATCTTTTTCGCTCTGGGATTTTGTTAAATTTGGTACGCCAGAAGTATTTTATACATATAATTTAGAAATTTCAAAACTCCAAAATATTCGTCAACGATATTCATATGAAATTTTATCAGATTAGGATCTTAATATCATATTTCTGAAAAAAAAAAGCCAATGAAGTAGAAGTAGTTTTGCAGGACTCTACATTAATTAACCAGTTATTATGATCTGAACCATTAATTTAACGTCTGCCTTTCGTAGTCCTCATCAAAACAAATTAGTTGTTGAGTATTTAAGCCGACGGTTTACATATTTTAGAGCTCCTGGGAGCCTTGCGTCCAGTTATGTGCTATGGCCATTTCTGCCAAAGTTTTATTCCGGCTTTATCATCTTGCTAATCGATGTTTAAATATGTGCCATTAATTACTTGAACCAGCTTAAGTAGTCTCAGACTACCCTACCTAAGCTTCTATAAAAGCAGTATCCTAAAGTTTTAATTTTATTTTGAGCAAACGATATTAAGAATTCTGGCTATATGGTAATGGCAATACTTGAGAAGCAATTTAATCCCAGAAAGAGATGCATACTGGAGGCAATATCTATGTTTGGCGTGGTGGCATTGGATGGACACACAGCCCTCCATGTCTTTCCACGTGGAACCATGAATGCTCAGGCTTATAGCAACAGAACGACAATGCTAGAGCTAGACCAACATGGCTCGCATCGTGGATGAATTATGTTCTGCAGCAAATAATTCAGTGCATGGAATGGCCAGCTCGATCACTTAACCTGAAAAGTATCGAGCATGTTTGGTATGCTTTAGGAAGACGTATAGCTGCGTCTTCCTAAAGCATACCAACCATACCGTCAGTCCTTCATTTCAGATCCTTGCCACGCTTCCAACTGCTTTGCAAGAGTAATAGCTCTCATTTCTTACGGAACTGATAAACTGCATAATTCATACGCATGTGTTGTATTGCTTCTAGAGGAGATCATACTCCATATTAAAGGTAATTTTCCTACATTAAACTGACACATACGATTTGTTCATTTTATACATATGTTAATTTCTATAACACCATCATTGCCCGGTAATTTCTTTTCATCTTATTTAATGACTTACTATATGTTGTAAACTGCAGGTTAGTTTCAGTAAATTTTACAAGTAACGTTTTCAGTAAGCGTCGTTTTTGTGATTCTTCCTTAATTAAGGATAACCAGTGTATTATGAAAACAAATACAGAAAGTTGCTTGTGATCTTGCTACCGTTTTTGGCAGAAATTCGAAATTTAAGCCTCTTTATCAAAGCTATACTTTTCAGGACTAAGTTTTTTAATTCTGAACAATGTCTAAATATTATTGGGAAAATATTGCATCATTTCGACTTGTTGATAAATTCTCACTGCAAACATTTAGATAATAAAATCTCGAAAGCTATTTCTATGGTAAAAGTCATGCATAGTTGATCAAAGTTCCTTCACTATATACTCTTACATGCAATTATTTTGTCTTTTAATCCAAATTCAACCCGCTCAGTTGCTCTCTAATGAAACGTATCAAAGACACATTATCAGTTAGTTAAAGTTTTGGGTATATTCAGAATATTCTTTTCTGAAAGCATCTCAATGTTTTTCCTGAAATCTGGATGAATTTTCGATTATCATTCAGAGTGCTTTTTCCAAGATTATATTCCTTACACATCCGATTTATAAGTTCCGCATAACAATACGTTCTTGAGTCTTTAATTTCACTTCAATAGGCAACATATGTTTCTCCAATTTGTATGTTGCATGAAATTGTTATTTAAAATTAACACAAAAAGAATGCAAAATCAACGGAAGAAATATGTTTACTTAGCGACTCGAATTCAGGAAGACTAATTGAAGCAAATGCTCTTGGGCTTTCAAAACAATGTGGGAATGACCTTATTTCCTGGGCGAAATGTACGTTGTGTCTAAGTGCAACGTATAGTATGTATTTATTAAAACTGACGATGGGAAATTTATTCGCCCCCAAACAAAATTTTGACGAAAATACTAACGCTTAAAACATAAGCCTATTAAATCGAAATCCAATAAAGGTATTATAATGCTACAAATCTGTAGTCCTTATAAAAATTACTGTGTTAAACATTTGGGAAAAAACAGAGGAACAGTACAATGATGATTCCAAAAATAACGGGTTTGATATAATGTTACAGTTACTGCAAATGAATGATAGAGACTAAGCCTGTCTTATTTATCAATCTCAACGTGTTTTTGAGTCTATCACAAGCTATCGAACTGCTGTATTGTTACATAATATTTTTACAATACATTGGCATATATTAAGACATTGCTCATAGAAAAAAAATACTCTGGAAAACATTTGACGCTGATAGCAACATCAAGCACCAAGTAAATGGCATTTAAAACACATAGAAATATAAATAAAAAATAAATGTTTTGGCCATCTTTGTAAGCGAACACTGGCGACCTCGGAAGAGCAGAACGCAAGCAGTCTGTTGCTAGTTTCGGTTAGTACTTAGGATTACAAGTTTCGATCACTTAAGATTGCTTCTTGTATATCAGAGGTGACACAAGTACTTGTAATATACAAGAAGGGGGTGTATATATATGTTAACGTAAAGGTATCTCAGAGTTCTTCATTAAAAACAGCGACATTTCACAATGGCAGAAAATTTAACTTGACAGCATTAGATG
Source organism: Stegodyphus dumicola (assembly GCF_044657685.1). Taxonomy (NCBI): domain Eukaryota; kingdom Metazoa; phylum Arthropoda; class Arachnida; order Araneae; family Eresidae; genus Stegodyphus; species Stegodyphus dumicola. The sequence goes on from NC_140777.1 coordinate 137,884,496, forward strand.
CTGTAACGAATGTAGAGAGGAAAAAACAGATATATCAGTCCTTTAAATAAAATGAAACGGACAATATATCCCAGTCTGAAGATGAAACAGTATCATAGCTGGAGTATAAATGACAGAACAAAGCTCATATGTTGCTATTTTCTGCACTTATTACGCGCTTCTGAGAAAGAATAATGAGACTTTTGACAAAAGAAACGTTATGAATTCGTGAAACTTCGTTATACGCACAACGCAATGCTGTCAAAACTTAGAGCAAATTTTATCAGATTTAAACTTTATAAGACAATTACACATAAACTCTTTCTAATGCTCCAATGCCAGTACAGTACCAAAGTGACTGTAGGAATTGGAGATATGGTTGAATTCTTTTTGGATCTCTGTTTTCTAGAAAAATTACCGTGCAGTGTTATAGAGCCATAAAATATGCATCAGTACTGGGCAAGCATGCGATTACAAAGCTTAGATGGAGAAAACCTATTCCGTGTAGCTATATGAGACATAAATGATTGTTTTAAGATCATTTCAGTAATTGCATTATCTTCCATCGTATTCATTTTTACGTTCTGCACGCTCTTTCGATTTAAGATCGATAGATTTCTGGCTCTGCATTTGTATGGAGGCAAAGGTTTATCTTAATAATTCCATTATATAGAGAAGCGTGAAAAAAAAGTATCACGAAAAAAAGAACGAGTTATTCCGGTTTAGTAGTCATCGTACTACTGTTGCCTTAGACTGTAAAACTGATGACGGTAGCAAACATGTGTAACATCTAAACATCTAGCTATAATTAATGCTACAATAACACAGTTCCTCTTAACCTTATCCTGTTTCTCACGCCGCTGTTCATCATCTTTCCTGTAACGTCGTCTTGTTCTTTGAAAATTAATATCTCTCGTTTTTCTTTCTATATGCATCGTTCTTAATATGCATCGTAATGTGGTTCCTCGTCATCCAGAATCCTCTAGAATCGTGAAATCATGGTTTTTATAACGGGAAATGTCGATTTGCATTAATCGTGATACCTATTCTGCTTCTATTTCTGTCTATCGCAAGCGCATCTCATCTTGACTTATTCTATTCTATAAACGTTGCAAAGAACTCTTCGCTTCCTGCTTCTCAGAACCGATCTAAGTTTGATACGTTATTTTTTATCATTGTAATATGTTTGAGAAATATAAGGGTTGGGATATTAACAATGGCAGCAGGAATGCCTGTTATAGAGAAGCTTTACGACGAAATGAAATAATATTAATTATACCACATATTACGTTACATACTTAAATTTTATGCATAGGAGATAGAGTTTCTTTCTGCTTCATGCGCTTCCACAATGACAAAGTCTCCCATTAACAAGCAGTGTACTCAAGCGTAATCACTGTGTTTCCGAAACGCAAGCGCCAAAGTTTGATTAAGTTTTAATGTTCCTAAGGTCATTCAACATGACGGTATCACGAAACTTTTCAGGAGGTTTGCAGAGAATCTGTACTTCCTTAGAGAAAAATGTAAATATTAGTTAAAGATTTCAATAAAACGTCAGTTTAACTAGTGGCATCACAAAGACCGGATGTTTGTCAGAAACTCGTCAGTATGAAGGTTATTGTAGCTCTGGGGTACGACTCTTATGCTATCGTAACGTATACCTCAACCCCAGGGATTACCGACAATTCATAGAATACTTTTCAACTTTCCAACACAATCTGCAACTCATTTTGATGAAACATGGCAGTACATTCTGCAGAATCCAGCCACCATTTTTCCCATTAATGTTCGAATGCAAGCAGCGCAAGATGGAGTCAACGTTTTCAGTTGTTGGTGCTGAGACGTGGTCTGCTATTCACAGCATTCTCCGTATTAAAACCCTCATGATTTCGAATCGATTCTTAAGATGAAGGAACAAATTCAACATTCTTTAAGATTCTAAAGATTCTTCAGAAAGAAGATCGCTCCATTCGAACTATCAACAAAAAATATATTGCCCGTGGCGTATGCTGTAAACAACTCAAAGAATAAAAGGGTACCAAACGAAAAAAAAACTAAAATGTGAATCTATTTTCATCAAAGTTTAAACAAAAAAGACTTATAATTTTTAAATTTCTAACCCTCCTATTATTGCTGTTTTAGAATTCCAGTTACATGCAGATGTATTAGTACTTTCTCAATTTCAAACAAAATATTTCACACGTAGGAGAATCAAAAAATAAGTTATCTCTCTTTGCAGACATAATACATTTAAAACACAATGTAAATTTTTGCAGTACGTACCTGCAATGTCGTCCATCAGGTCACATTAGGACAAATGCTAGGAACCGCAACCTCTTCTGGTGGTATCTGGCAATATGATGCTAAACGGAGTGAGGCTAATGTCCTCATTTGCAGCTGTAATGTTCTGTTGCTGGCTGGTGCATGGTAGCTACATCTGTAGATAGTGACAGCCACAGCGTAGTCAATCTGTTTCGAAGAACGTTGTTGTTTTACGATTGCTTTTCGGAAGTAGTGAATATACTTGTTAACAGCAGCTTTTCGGAAGGGAGAAAAATTAGCCTGTCATGCTGGAAGAAACCATGTTGTAAACAAACTTCCATACGATTGGTTAAAACTGTATTTGATAATATTCCAGTATATGTCTCGTGTTCACCTATTTTCTGAAAAGAGAGTCCTTGTGAAGTTTCCGAAAGATGTAAGGCACTTTCGCAAATCGACAGTATCATCGGATTTCAGCCTTCTAGATTTCTTATGAAGCATATTAAGAGAAACGGTCTATAGCAATAAACTAAGCATAATCAAAGAAGAAATCAAAAGAGCACATCACTTCTGTACTGACAGCATCAATTGAAGCTTACAGTAGCTTAATATCGAATTTTAAATAGTTCGAGTTTGAACCTGAATTCATATGAATTATGCGAATGACTAGCATTTCATGGTTTATGAGCGCACATTACAGACAAGAGTAATAATATCTAGAAGCAATATAAAAAATCAGAATGAAATACTGATTTTTCATTCGGAAATTGCATTTTTTTTTTTTTTTTTGGGGGGGGGTACTGAAAATCGCATTATGCTAAAAGAAGGAACTCGTAACAGAACGTCTCGTAGAAGGCTTCCACCTCACTTGTATGATCGATATGAAAAATATCTTTTCCTCATCGAATAGGATTATCCGATCCTCATTAGGATCGGATAGCCACTTTAACAGGCACATCGACTGCTGCTTTAAACAGGCACTCCCAAGATCTGATACAAACTGAAGACTTTGGTCATTGCTTGCAGAGAGATTGGTTTGATCACACTTAACAGCGAATGCGACAGAAGAACTCTGGCATAGAACTGAAACCGAACAAAAACCTGGCCTTCACATCTCAAAGAATGTTAAGCTTAAGGTTATATTCTAAGTTTATACTCAGCAGTATAATATGCCTTACTATTGTTGTCAGAGGCAGGTGGTCAAGTTACAGATTTTTGCATGTTCTATACTTCAAAAGTACTTAAAATTTCATATTTATTTTACCCTTCTATTATATTATATTTTAAAAAGAAGTATGATCTGCTTGCTATCTTTATGTCTAGCAATATCTTAATGCCCACCAACGTAGTTTAATAAGTTTTGTTAGGATTATAATTCTTATTTCTGCAATAAATTCACGTGCATTCTACAATGCTTTAAATTTGCCATTTTCTCTTAAACACGTTATAACAAATTTAGTATTATTTCTGCATGACATTTACATTATACTATGTTCTGCAATAAATGATATAAAAATTATGGAAGAATGGAAAGTTACATAAGCAGTTTTTTTGTTTACAGTCTTGAAAATACGCAGTTTCCGAATAAGGCGGAATCTGGAACTTATTGACCGAATGGAAACGAAGCACTACAGTAATTTGTTGATACCCATGCTATTAGATAATACTAAGAGAAAATATATTGTTCACTCTTTAACACATATACACATACTAAAAGAAATTATTAAGGCGATTATTATTATCATTACTAGCATACTACACGCTGGAAAATCAAAGTTTCATAAACACGTGAATAATGTTTATTACCGCATTTTTAGGTTTTACATATTGAGAATGGGAACTATGTAATGATCTTTAAATAAAAAAAAATTCTGTATCATGCTTCATGCGATGCCTTATTTTGTCTATGAGAGGGCAGTGGAAAAGAACTCTGCAGTGAACGCCAATTTACTTGTCACGAATGACATCGGTATTATTCTTTGGTAAGTTTGATTTAAAACTGACCAGAAAGGCACCAGATCTATGAACCCTGGGAATGTGAACGTTAAGTATGAAAGAAGCCTGTGAATACAACTGTACTCGTTGCACAGGTTTTCAGCAACAACTACAACACCATTCATAAATCATTCTGTAATATTAAACACAGATGGAACTACCAGAGAAAGAATAGACGGTAGTTAATGCCTTTTTTAAATTGTACGTGTAAGCAAAATTTAACTCTGCTTCGAATGATAAATTTAACTCTGATTCAAAATCTGAAATCGGATTTTTTTATTCGTACCTCAGAAGATTTTTTAATTCTAGAAAATTTAAATCGATCTCTTGCGATTGTTAGCAGCTTGTATTATTTCCTTAACACCTTACGTTGTGTGACATTTTACGTTGTGTTACTATTTATTTGTTTAAGTTTGTAATATATAAGAATAAAAACTGTCTTGTTAAAGATTTGCTGCATCTGCTGTAAAATTTAGTTCACAAAATTTACCATAAAATATATCTTTTTAAGGGAGTTCTGAACAGACTTAAAGGTGCCTATGTTTTGCAAAACTTGCACATTTAGGAATTGCATGCAAGATTTAATCATACTTTTTTTTTAAAAGTGCGATTATTGCGAATTTTTACAACGTCGCTTTTTTATGCACCATCATTAGTGTAATGATGATTTTCCAATATTATTTTTACTTCCTTGTACGAAGTTACGTTGTTCTTATCTTCCAGTTAAGATTTTTATGCCTTTAGTAAATCTGTATGCAATAATTTTAGAATTATCAACAATTTAAAAGTTGTTTAAGTGCCGGTAAGCCTAATAATTTTTTCCATGGCGGCCATTGCTTGTTTACATTTGAAACAGAATAGTAGATTTGTTGCCAATCTAGAAAAAGTAATCTTTTATTATTGCGAATTAAATCATGCTTAATCCATTCTCGAATTTATTCAAGGAAATAAGTGTTTAAGATTTACTTCATATTTTTCAATGCAGACACCTTGAGTTTTAATGTATTTTTGCCTTGTCGCAAAGTGAGAACTGAATTTATTGAACGAGAAATACTGAATCGTCTGTGAAAAATTGTTTCTTTTTTGTTTTTCTTGCTTAATTTCTCTTGTACATCGTTCTAGATTTATTACAGTATTTGAATAGAACATGTGGCAACGATTAGATAATTCTTCAAATGATGTAAATTTTGTGCATTCTGAGTTATAAATTGAACGAAATATAATGCTATAACGCTGTTAAGTGAACCTAGCGCCAGAGTGTCGATATGGTAAACAAATATAGTGAATTTTAAAGAGTGCATTTATACTATAATACTATCGACAAAGTAGATTTAATTAAATCCAATAAGTTTAAATGAAATGCAAGAAAAAATGGGTATAATTTAATATTCTGTACAAGGAAGTCATGTGGTGCATACATCAGATTTTTTTATTAGTCAATGGATTATTTAAAATGAATATTATGACAAATTCTGATTCTGTGTTTTAACTTAATAAATGAATTTAGTATACTTTTCATTAAAGGTCTAGGACAGGCCACATAATTCCCCTTCAAGCACAGTTTAATGAAATTTAATCATCGGAACCGAAAAGAAAAAACCGTCTTTACATCTGAATAGAAATGAATATATATCACACCTGTCATAAAATGATGAAGTACTGTATCATATTCTTCACCATCTTCTATTTCCAAAATGCTGTTAGCCAATTATCATTATTTATATGGGGATTTATTTTGATTGAACTGCAATGAGTCATGCTTTTAAGTGCTTTATTTTTCACGCTTGCTTCGAATTTCTATTTCATTGCGTTATATTTGCAACACAGCATTATTCAGTTTCTGTCTTAAATGAAATAATTGTTTTTTATGTGTAGTGCTAAGAATTACACTTCTTGGTTGACTGTATTTTTGATAAAAATGACATGACAGCTAATCATTTCAACACTCGTAGCGCAGTTAGTTTTAACCAAAAACATTTATTAATTTTTTAAATATGTTACACGAACCAAGATGTTGAAGAAGATTAAATTACGAGGAAGTCTCGAAGATCAAATGTATGGAATTTTTAATACGCAAAAAAGTGGTTATTTAATAAACAACTCTTGCAACAGCATATTTCTAGATGTTTACTTGGGAAAATCCTTTCTTCCAATCTGGTTTGTTTGAAATTTATAAAACATGCTACACGAATCTGCAACGTATATAAATGAACTTTCCTAAACTATTTGCTAAGGTTATTTCAGTTGAAATTCTGCCAAATCGATAGGTAATGAAGTTTAACACTATGTTCAGTCAACAGTGTGTGCAGTTTACTTCTTTAAAGAGCGGTAAAAATGTAACAAAAGTACAACTTGCAGGCATAAAGTGTTTGAGATTAGTGTCACAAAGTTCTCCAAATAGTTTTAGAAACTAAAATGCAAAAGTTACATATAACAGATGTATAACAAATGCACTTATATTCAATAAAATACCATTCTATCCCTTCGACAAAAATCAAAGAAACGTAAATAAATACGAAAAAGGTGTTTATCTATAAGATCTTGTCTTATTTTGATTCCCCACTATCTCGTCTACCTGAAGTGATGACCAGACTCATTTTCTAAATTGATTCTTTGGCACTGCAATTGAAAACTATCATATTTATTCATGACATTTTACTATTAACTTTATCTTTGTAATGCTTTCTGAAAAGATATGATTCATTTTCATAAAGAAATTTGAAGATGCGAAACCTCATCATAGATTTCCAATGCTATTTAACCTCATAATGTTTCCTTTTTATATATTTCATTGTAACCATCTTATTATTAGTCCATTAAATGCCCTTATCGTTTCCGAAACGAAATAAATAAAAGACATTTTTATACATGATATAAAATAATAATTTTTTACACATAATTTAAAAATAATGAAATTTCGAAAATGAAAAGAAGTGAAACGAAGAGAAATTATTTACGTTTTAAATAAAAACAAATTAGTGAAGTATTTTCAGATTTCTGGCCTTTGCTTTGAATTTGACCTCGAAATTGAATAAGAATGTTATTTTCATCCCAGTCATCTGCGTAACTCTTTAAGGTCTGACGCAATGAATGCGAATAAAAACATCGGTCCTAAAAACGCCCAAACTTTGCGTAATATGAGAGTTCAACTCTGATATTCGGAACAAACCGATACTCCTGTAAATAAAAACGCATGTTCTATTAAAATAAAAACATGTTTAGCCGGAAGAGAAATAGATAAGCATCAACACCCGCCCAAGTAGAGAAAATGCAGAAAAAAAAATTATTTCCTTTTGAAAAAAGGAAATAAAAAAGAAAGGCGACGATTCATTAAGGGAAAAAAGGGGTCAAGTATGCGGGTCAAAAGGGAAACTCACCTCTTTGATAGATGCATTATTACTTAGCAAAAAGCGTAAAGACAACACTTCTGGGAAGCGGTAGGCTAAAAAAAGTGACGGTCTCTTAACGATTTACGAGTCTGGGAGACACATCCTCTCCACAACACTATAAATTAAAAGTGAGATTTAAGAATATAAATTCGGTGTTTATGGCGGCGCAAGGACACTTTGACTCTTACTTTGTATCCTCTCTCTCTCTCTTTCTCCCCTTTTTTGTGTAATTTTATTTCTACACAATTTATTAAGCATGACTTTTCAGTTTGTAAAAATGTTTCTGATGTTAAATAAAGAACACTCTTATGCAGAATGTTGTCGTTGTTGTTACTAATCTCACTTTTCTGTAATCAGACCAAGCGCATGAATTATTATCGTGGCAAGGAGTACTACACTAAGTCTGTCGTTGGTCAGAGCCTGGAACATCATACAGGTGACAGCCCGACTTTGCTCATTTCGGCCCCAGTTTTGAAGGAAAGCACCGCGGGAATGGCCTCAGGGTCTACTATCCGTCTTCCCCTACCATCAACTTCTCGAGAAGACGTTTGACTCGCCGCAGATTTTGAGTGCCCCCATGCCGCACATTTACTAACGTCTATGCCTTCTCCGGGATTCGAACCCCGTCACTTCAGTATTGCAGTCAGAGTCGCTAACCACTTTCCCGTCTGGGCGGCGGAAAATGTCGTGAAAATCCATGATTAGTATAAATTTATATAATTATATATGTAATAAATTCAAACTCGGAAGCAATAACCAGGAGCAGGATTTTTGATAGCGTAGCAGTGTTGATCTATAATGATTAGGAAATTGAAGGCGAATGCAGATTAAATCTTCAGTTTTATTTTCAGGAGCATCTTACGGCTACACACAAGTCGGCACATTAAATGTGCCTGTTCCAAAAGGCTTACATTTTTGATACTTTGTAGCAAGAAAGCAGCAGCAGCAGACAGAGAGCATCGTAGCTAGACCAAAGCATGGAAAGCAAATGCGTAATGCTTAGGATGAAATCTGAAGTCAAAATGTGATTTAGTTTTGGTTCTCAAATCATTCTGATTGGACAGTTAATATTGCTGTAAAATTATTATTGGCTGGTTGAGTTTTAGTTCCATTTAGATCATCATAATTACGTAAGAATCATATGACATAGATTTTTTTCGAAATGACGCAGTGTAGAGAGAGATTACTATTTTTAGAATTACAAATTTAATTACATAAAAATGCACCTTAAAATTATTAAATTAAAATGCAACTTAATTAAACAAGAAATAAATAAAACAGTACATAACAATAAAGCCATACACAAAAACAAAGAACAGTATTTACAGAAATCTACAACAGTATTGTTACGAATTTTGTATATAGTGTATGTAAATAATTTTAGAGAAATTATAGCATCTTTTATAAAATATAGCATGAACGTCAGAAAAAATGAACCCTCCCCGGAAATATAACATTACAGGGGCATTGAGGTAAATTGCTCTCTCGCCAAATTTGATGAGAAATCGTCAAATGTCGCCAAGATTGGCTCATTTTGCTAAGGTCCCTGTAAAACTTTAATTTGTACTGTATTTGAATAACTGTAATTGATTCCAACATGTAATTGTAACCGTATCCGATCCTTATATGTAACTTTAACCATATATGCCTTCCAGAAACAGAAGGTACGGGAAAATTCTTGCCAGCAGCAGGGAAAATATAAAAGAACGGAGATAGAATTAGTTCTCAGTTTTTAGATAAGAGATTGCTTCGGAAATGGCTTCGGAGTATTCAGAGATCTCCGTGAGAGGTTTGCTTTTGAGATGCGCATTGCACTGGGTTGTGTTTAACGTCCTGAAAATTCTGACGCCTTTAAATTTCTGCTATGTCTCTCGACCATCTCTAAAGCAATCCATTTCTAATCAAAGCACCTTCTGGCAAGTGCGGTCGATAATGGCACACACGAACGGATGGGATTCCGAAACTGAGGCCTGTCATCTCGCCGCTGCTCCGAGAGCAGACGCAGTAGATATCCTTCGAACTCTGCCTGAAAACCACATGTTATACTTCAAAGCTCTAGCCGGCATGCTGGAGTACTTCTCTGGAAAGTTCCTAAACTGAAAAATGTTTCTTTTTGCAAAATAAATTTTATCAAGTTATCATCGGTTCTGTGTGCATTCAATCCGTTACGAACCCCTACACAAGCAACAGTATTAATAACGTAATTTTAGGTCTTAGAAACAATTACCTGCGTGAAAAGCGTTTTCGACACACTGTATGTAACAAAACTGCATAGTAAAGAATGTTACATATTAGTAAATCTTTAACGACTATCATTAAATGCCATTAGAGGGAAAAGGAATTAGCCTTGAATCATTCTAATTATTTTTGACCAACCGCTCGAGGCAAGCAGAAGTAGATGGCAAAATTCCCAAATTTTGAAACTAAATATCTTGGTTCATTATTATCCTACAGGAGTCAGTCAAACGTTTCATTTTTTAATTTTTAGAATAAGAATAAACTTTTACAAAATACAGCGACCGGGAGATGGTATAAATAGATTTCGTAATTCTTACAAAATTGATTTGTTAAATTTAAATTACCAAAATATGAATTTTTGTGACATTTTTGTAGATGGAAGTATCATGTCCGTGAGCATTGATTACAGAAATGAATGTGGCATAAGGAATTTCACGGACATGGTGTATATAAGATCTATTTAGAAGAAAATTTTGTTGAATGTGAAATTATCTGATAAAGGCGGAAGTCAACCAGCTCGGTGAGCCTTAACCCCAACCATTTATCTAAATAATCTAAATCATTTATCTAAGATAAAGCTAAATGCATCTGTAGAGTATTAACAAATCATTTCCGATTATTCCCTATAGGTGTGCATATTATTACCTTAAAATTAAGAACCTCATCAGTAATGAGCTATGTATATCTCTTGAAAGTATTTCTTACTCTTGGAACGTTTAGAGGATGGTATTTACCTTCTGCAAGAGCCCATTCTCCGATGCATCGCAGTTCCGTACCAGGTACACTTGAGCAGTCGGAATGTGTTATCGAATCGTCAACACCAACTCCCTCGTACTTCGTCTTCGCACCACATAGAAAGGCAGTAGCAGTCGAAGCCGAATCAGGGACGTATTTATCGGTTGCATATGTCTGCAATAAATGAAGTTCTTTAGAATCAATTTTGATTCATGCATAAACTGACCGCAGATTAACAGATGCTAATTAAACTTGTTAGTAAATGCAATTGACCGATACAACAAGAAATATTGCTCTGAAGTATTAGAACTACTCTGAATTTTAATTCAGGTAGATTTTGTTCAAAATTTAGGATTTCGAGGGACAAATAACACACTGTTTTTCTCTAAGACCGGAAAGGTTTTTAAAAATATTTTGAATTTCTAAGCAAATTCGATAGTCAACGAACATCTTAGAAATATAAAAGATAAAGAGACATACGTACATTACCTTGGAAAATTCATATTACTTGGGCATTCATAATGAGATAATAAAAAAGCTCATCATTGAAATAAAAATATAATTTCACAGTCTATCACTGCTGCATATATTTTCTACTATTTATTGCTTGTATTATCGAGTATGGGGGAAAATTGCCCCCTCGGGACAAATGAGAAATGCATTTTATTTTATTGACATTAGCAAAGCCGCCCTGTGTAAAAGAACAGTTCTAAGGATTTCAAGACAGAAAAATCTACCAAGAAACTTTTATTACAGGAAGTACTTGGAATTCTCGGAAATTCTTCATTACCTATACGATCAATGATACTACAGCACTAGTAATACTATGAAAGATGATGCAGACGATAAGTAGAGGCGCATTCTAAATATCAAACCAACAGCAATTATAATATTCTGCAGTTCATATCCATTAAATTTATTAGTGAATTGCACAGCCAATAATTCTGCAGCTACATTTGGGCTAAATATACTTTTTCCTGGTTCTAGTCGTCACTGGCATTTATCTCGAAAATCAATTAATATTACCTTCAAGCTGATGTGTTTGATAAGGAGTAGAACAGACTCATGAAGTTCTTGAGATGTTATTCATCCAATGTCAAAATATATCAAGATGATAGTTTTTGTGAATTAGCCTAAGTTATGAAAACGCCATTGGAAAAAAAATAAAATCCTTAAACGTGAACAATATTCAAGCTTATCGTATGTTAGAAATGTGATAGATATAATGCAATTTTTAAATAACTTCAGTGATGATTTCGAGTAACTTACGAATAAATATCTATAACAATTATACTATAAATTGCATAAATGATTCCAAAAAGTTTTAAATAAAAATCCAAAATTATGAAAAATTTGAAAAAAAAATTAACGAACATTGTAAAGATAGTGACTTGTAAAGATCATGACTCGTAAAGATCGTGACTTATAAAGATCATGACTTATGAAGATCGTGACTTAAAGAGAACGTGAAATATAAATAATAGGACAAGAACTTGCATTTTACGGTGTGGCAACAAGAAGAGGATTCGGAAAATTTTTATATATTTTGTTTAGAGAGTTTAAAAATTTTAGTATTTTTAATAGTTGAAAGAGTTTTAACTGTAGTAGTTAAGAGTTTAAAATTTTGATAGTTAAGAGCTGCTGCAATTATTATTATTATTTTTTTTTGGTTCTGTTCTAAAATTCAAATAAAAGTATTTTGTTCATTCTGAAAATTTGGCTTTGTTTTTTCCTACAAGGTTCAATATCCGTTATATTGAAAAAAAAGAAGGATTTTTATTAACCTGAATATCCTTACCTAGATCTTTTCTGCAACATAATTATGTTGCTGAACATATAAGGAGTGCTTCCAATTCTTATAGGCTGTGTTTGCAACAGTGGTTTGAAGAACTATGAAAACTGTCTGAGGTAAACTTTCTGTAGTGGAATAATGTGAGATACTCGGACTTAAATGACATAATTCAGCAATTTTTAGACCTTTAAGTATTCTCAAATTTTGTTTGGTAAGTGTTCATTTTTGGTCTGCATCGTTTATTATATTTCATATATTCTCAGACTTGTCATGAAGTATTTCATATATCTCCCGGCTTATGATGTAATGATACCAGATATGTAGCAAATTAATTTCTTGTGAAACGTTGTAACAATAGTACCTTGATCTTTAATGAACCTAGTCAGTTTCTAACGCAATTACGCACAGCCAAAATTTTATTACAGTTGTATTTTATATTTTATAAAATACAGATTAATGATTAAGCGTAAAATTAAAAAGTGTATTAATTAATCCTGAAGCTGTGCTGTCGTAATTTAACGCTACATTTCAAATTTTGTGTATGGACGACAATGAGCGACATCACCATTAAATTTTGCAATCGTTAAAATTGTTTCGGTAGACAAACCCCCATCGTTGCTCTCTGTTTATTGCTCCAGTGTTAGAAATTTGATAACAGTGGTCGTATCGAAGTGATTCTTTGAAGTGGATCATTTAGTAGTTTGTGATTACGAATCAGAAGTGCTGACAATGATCTATCAATATTCTTGAACAGCATTCAAAATGTTGAAAACTCTGATTTGCAAGATAAACCAACGCATTTCTTCATTCTTAGCACTCATAAGAGGGAGAAAAGCAGAAGTAGGAATCAAAATTGCTGAGCAAGGAGCAATACTCCCAAAATTAAGTGAAAACCTTTTTCTTATTCCCTTACAAATAGTATTCAACTTTTACCTGTGCCTTTAGTTTCATTTATATACAGGGTATTTGGATTATGGCAGAATTTACGACGTCTGTCTGCTTTAAAGCTGACGCCTTCATAGGCATTTTAAGCGAAACTATTTCGTATTCACGTTGCACATAAGAAAAACCACGAAATTGCACAAGCAGCCATCCTGTTCGCTGTAATTTGAACTCTAGCTGGATACCAGTGACCAGTGTTCAGTGATCTTATAATTCGGCTACTGGTAGGCCCTTTACGTACAGTAAACGTCATTTAGCAAGCTACCGAAAAGTATACAGTTTAGGATCTAGATGAATTGACTTCTCCTGGAAGAAGCATCTGATTTGAAGAACTGACGATAAATAGTCACAGAGCTGAATTAATAATTTACATAATATTTTTATTCAACATAAAATATACATTTTAAATATTTTGTTGCGTATAGTTCGGACCATATAACAGCTATCATTCTAAAGCTTTCAACTAGGATAGATTCTACTAAGGCTTCATAGGATTAAATTATAAAAATATAGCAACACTTCTTTCAAGCCATTTTTCTTTCTAAAAGAATTAACCAATGCTGCCTTAATAGTATTAGAAAAAAGAATGCACGTGGAGTGGCTTACAAAGCATTATAAAATAAATTGCAAGGTGTTATCCTAATTTTTTTTTATTTAGAATGGCATAAAGTTTCGATAAGAAAATTCACAAGCAATTTCAACTTTTTTCACACATGCTGTGTTTAACATTTATACTCAATATTAGAATTGCTTGATTTTATTTAAGAATGAGTCATTTGGCAGATAAACGTGGTCCATATTGGAAAATAAAATTATATAAAAACTGATTTATGCATCTAAAAATATCTGCAAAAATTATTTTTAAAAAACTAAAGAGTATATTTTGAACTGCAAACAAAACTTCAACTACTATAGAAATTTTTTTTTACATAAATCACTAAATACAGAAAGAAACATTCTGAATTTCAAAAATGTATTTTATAAGTATTCAGCTTCGACTTTTTATGTATGAATGTATCCAAAGGGAAAAGAGTAAAACTTATTTGATTTTATTCGCTTCCAACTGCATTTACATGTGATGAAGAATGCATTGAACTCATACGACTTCTGTAATTTGATGATTGCATAATTTTAATTACGATGTTCTCGTGCTGTGAGGTTTACCCCTGGGTGACTTCTAAATCATGTTGTAATTCCGCTTGATCCAATGTTGCATTTTTTAAACACTATGTGGCTTGTAGTAATTCATTAACTGTCTCTGATTCTTTTTAAAAAAAGACCTCCAAAGCAGGCCAAGGTTGTTACGGGTGATATATCTACATAAATCTTCCACTCTGTCGAAAGGATAACATTTCACAGCTGTGAGCATCCTCTGTGTTCTTGTCAAGAGATTTGATATCAAGGGAGTTACTATAATGATTAAATTATTTATGGAGATGTTTCGTTTCAGTGAAGCAAAGCGGGCCATATTATTATGACATTTAAAATAAAATTACGTAAATTACGTAACATTAGATTATGGTTAAAGGGGCTCGTACACCTTCAAAGCCATAAAATCTTCGAATATGTGACTGTTGCAAGAATTGGGATAACTTATCTATTTTTTAAGCAATTACTTCCAACTTTTTATAGTTGACTACATAATATGGCTGCTTTCTGAAATTGTAATCAGGAAGTTTGTGTTGCCACAAATATTTTTATAATTTAATCCGCTTTGTGACAAACGTTTTCGTCATGTTTCCACCTTGCGTGCACAGTTTAAAACATTTTCTGTTGCATAATTTAATTTCATATTTAATATATAGCTTTTATAACATTTGGAAACTACTGTGAACCAAAAGTTCTAGAAATTTCATGTTAAATTTTTATTTTATTTGGAGTTGAGTTTATAAAATTTATTTATTAAAAAAAATCTGTAATGCATTCTTGCATAAATTTCTATAATATTAAAATATTCATCAGATTTTTGGTTCAGTTAGAAAATAATGCCCATATCAAGAATTCCATCAAAAGTGTGTACCATTAGCCATTTTTAAAATATTATGCGCACAAGGTGGAAACGTGACGAAACATTTTGTCACAAAGCGGATTAAATTACAAAAATATTGGAGAAACACAAACCTTCTGGTTACTAGTTTCCAAAGCAGCTATATTATGCAGTCAGCTGTAAAAAGTTGGAAGTAATTGCTTTTAAATTAAATAAAATTTCCTAATTCTTGCAACAGTCACATATTCGAAGATCATAAGGGTTTAAGGTGTATGAGCCCCCTTAAGCACACTAGGGCTACATGCGCACTGGGGGATGCTTTTTGTGAGGAACAAGCAACTAGCAGTTCAAGGCCATGGAAAGAACTTGAGGCAAACATTAGTGCATCACAGATGTAGCATCACACGTACTAGTCTGTCCAATACAGTGTAAGGCAAATAGCTAGCATGAAATTTTATTGAGTCACATATTAATGTATAATACTCTGTCATCTACAAAATGCAAAGATTAATTTTTCAGAACAGTCATACTCAGTTATAAATAAATATGCAAGCAATATCAAGTAAAAAGTAAAATGTATAGTTTTAGAAAATTTACTACTTTATATGGCATATATTAAAAGATATCCCAAACTGAATTGTGTTTATTCAAATATGTCTGTCTGTCTGTCTGTCTGAGTTATATCGCATCCACACGTGACGCTAGAAGAAACTTTCCTAAGATACAAGTTTCTCCTACCAGCCAAACAGTATCCCTAGAACCGATGACCCGGGTAAGTACGCGGGACATTTTGCGATTTAGGCGGAAATACTTAGCTTTATCGCGCAGGTTTTTCCCAAAGAGTTGGTGTCACGTAAGTCAACCAATCAGATATCCCAAAAGTGAAAACTCCCGGAAATGTTTCTTTTGATACAACGGATAGCTTTCAAGTCTGATAATGGTTTTAAATGTTATCATAGAAAGTAACTTAAGCTCTTACTAAATATGATTCTTGTATTAAAACCGCAATAAGAAACTGAATTTCAACTTCCGTGTGTATTGGAAATAAGAATTACGCCCATTTCTTCTTTCTGCTTCTTACCAAGCATAAGGTGATTCCGGTGCTTCGTAGTATGTATAAACGCAAGTAGTATTTCACAATTAATGTATATATTTCATGAATGACATATCAATAAAATAGTTACATATATAACATGAGAAGTTGCGTTTCTGAAAGGTATTTTCATAAAAGACTTCTTAAGGGAAACTATCTACAAGTGTCCGAACAGTGAAACCATTGAACACTGGTAATTCGTCCCGGGTTCAAATTTTGACGACTTGCAATCACAAGAGTTTTCGTAAATTTCCCGTGTATGGCATGAATGCTTACCAGTTTTCTTTACAACGTCCGTTAGGCAGATAACCGTCATGTGATTTCCCATAATCCAATCTATTTCTGATAGAAACTGGCTGCATTTAATTGAAAAAATATTAATTTGGAATAAAACACATTTAAAGTGAAAAATCACAAATTTTGTAAAATGTATTTCGAGCTGTAGAAAAGTCTCGATTTGAAAAAAATGCAAGCATATTTGATAAAGAAGGAGAAGCTGTGAATTAATTTTTAATTAACGAGCTTTTTAAAGAATTTACGAAAAAAATTACTTTTAATCCGAAGACTAAGTTCTCAGTCTTGAAACTAGTTCTCGGAGTTGTGCTAAATGTAGGATAATTCCACAGGCAAAAAAAGAGAAAAAACACAAAATAAAATGCAGTAAATTAACTATGAATGCAAAAACTATAAAAGATTTAAATGTAGGTAAACCATTAACAAAATTTTACTCAAATATTAAAAATCTAGTTGAATAACTTGGATAGCTATAGCAAATGAAAAATGTTTTAGTAAATCTTCATATCCAGAATAGGTAAGGAATGTTTTGAGGCAGCATGGATTCCAAGACTCGGTTGCTTCAAAAATGTGTTTCGTAAGTAACGGAAACATGAGACAAACCTGGAGTTTACTAAAAGACATAAACAAGTCAAAGGTATTTTGGAAATCAGTAATTCTTGCTCACGAAAGCAGATTTAAAGATTTTGCCTCAAACGAGAAGAAAACAGTTCAGTAAAGCCGAAGTATTCAGTAACAGCCAAGAAATTTTTACGTCACCGTAAAACATGCTGGTGACAGTCAAATGGTTGGAAGGGTGCATATAAAGATACAGTTTACTACTCCCAATTCAAGGATTGCATGATAAGTTCGCTTATTTAGACAATTTTAAGACAAAATTTTAAAAAAATCTGAAAGGTTTCAGATTTTAAATTACGTCCAAAGGCGCGTTTTTTTTTTCTTTTAACATTTTGTGTGTTACCTTTATTTATCAAATTCATGTTCTTCGCACTTTAACCATAAAATTCCCTTCAAGAACAAAATAACTTTAAATTGAGCATATCTTTAAAATTTCCATCACACAGTCTCACGCGCTAGAAATAAAAATGTTTTTTCTGTACAACGTTGCCATTGCTCGCTTTGAAATCATTGAGTTTGTTAATCAGAAATGATAATAAGATAAATTCCAAATTTGAAATTTGGGCTTCCAGATGCCCATATTCGCAGTAGGATTACGTCATTCAAAATTGGATGGCTCCAGGTACAGTCGTTTTATCACAATACGAGAAACATACATACATTTATGCAGATTCTTCATTATTTAATTTCTTCAAATATGATACAGGGCGATAATACTTGGTGGCAACAGTTTGAAAAGTGAAACGGACATTCAGAGTGATTCGACGCAAAATTGCGAAAGGAAAACAATAGTCTCTCAGAGAATAAAGTTCCTTTGTACTAAAAAGGAAAATCTGAAAGCTTTCAGATTATATATTATGCCCAAAAGTGCATTTTTTAACGCTTTATGTGTTACCTTTATTAATTCAACATCATGTTATTCGCACTTAAACTCCATAAAATTAAATTTAACAGTAGTGTCACAAAATAATTAAAAACAGCAAAACAGTATTTCCTATATATCCGCGCACGCTGCAGATAATAATGCTTTTTTTTTTTTTTTCGTACAGTGTTGCCATTGCTCGCTTTGAAATCGTTAAGCTTGTTAATAAAAAATTCGTTAAAGTTTTACAAAATTTGAAATAGATAATAAAAAAATTCGAAATCCAAAATTCGGACTTCCAAGTGCCCATGTTCGGTTGGAGGACTACGTTATTCAGAATTTTATGGCTCTAGGTACCGTTGTTTTTTCACAACGCCAGAAACATTCATGTATTCATGCAGATTCTTTATTATTCAGTTTCTTTAAATATAATACTTGGCAATAATATTTGGTAGCAACAGTCTGAAAAGTGAACCAACGCAGAAAGTGAAACGGCGCAAAATGCCATTTTGAGACTAATAGAGGAAGTTAGACCTTTGGGTCTAACTCTCCTTTGGGCTAAAAACTTGCAAAATATGAAAGAATCATCTTGCTTTAAGCTGTATCAGCATACTAACAAGCCATATCGCGCATGCAGACTGCCGATTTAATGTAATTACCCTAGCGCGGATAAAAATCCTATCTTAAACTGGAACCCAGTCTTGCGGAATTATAATTAGGAATAATTACAAAATAACGGTATTTCTGCTAAAGCGCGCCAAAAGATTAGAACGTAGTAACATAAATTGATTCAAACGCTTGGTGAGTATTAATAGAATCAGTTCCTCACAAGCTAAAGAAGTCAGAAAAAAATCAAAAGTGACACAATGCCATTATAGTAAATTAGTTTAAAATAGAAACTATTAGCTCATACTGCAATTTTCGAATTCACTATTAAATTTGAAATTCACTGTAACACCAATTTAGTTTTGATTTTATTAAAATATTCCATACAATAATACAGTAAAGTCTCTCGTAACCGGCACCTAATTAACCCGCAATACCGAATTAATGACAGCACTTCTGAAAGTCGAAACTTTAATCCAAAATAAAAAATATATATATTAGTCTAAAAATCTGAAGACTTTAATGCAGAAGGCATTTATATTATTCTATAGCCGCCTAACTTAATATAAGTCTTATCCAACCAATGGACCAAGGAATTTTCTAAATTTAGAATACAAAGATGAACTTAACTTTGATGTGTGAAGTTTTGAGACAATATTTAGTGAAGATGAGATGAGATGTATGTTTAGGTGGATGTTGATAATAGTTCATAAATAATCAAGCTAGGACAACTTGAGGGTAACGAAAAGAAAATTTAATTTTTCTAACTTGCCCTTGAAAGCAGACAATATTTCGTCTCTATATTCCAGTTCGATTTTAGATTGTTTACTCCTAACAGGAAGTAAGGAAGATAAACCAAGTAGCCAAATGAAGAATGATATAATACCCAATGGAGAAATGAAGTAATATTTTTCTATTTGCACGCGCAATTTTTTTAGAGAACCAACCACACATGGCCTGATGCATATTTGAACAAAGGAAGTCGCTTTTTAAAAGAACAAGAAATTAATTTATATTAAAAAATATTTTAACAAAATAATTAGGAGTTTCCTCAGTCCATGTCCTTAAAATGGTGAGATGAATTACAAATCTAGCATTAGACAGAAAATTTATATATAACAAGTAACATAGAAACAAATTTTTTTAAGTCAATTTGACAATTCCTACTAAGCTCAACAAAGAAAATTTTAAAAATACAAAAAAGGATTTAAAAAATACATTTTTAAATTAAAAGTTTTAAAAAATGTTAATATGTGAAAAATTGTATTAACAAGTGTCATCCACTACAATTTTAAAAAAGTGTATTTGAATTTGAGTGGATGACTAAAATGCATTTTATTAACGATTGAAAACTTGAACATAATATAAGGAGAGTGTAAGCTTATAGTAGTAAAAAGTAAGAATAAAAATTAAATTTTTGAACACATTTTAGCTAAATACTTCAAAACAATTTTCTTGAATATAACTGTTACAGATTCTTCAGATAGAACCGTTTTCAAAATGATATCGCAATTCTTTATTTTATCAATATATGTACTTAATTATAAAAGGTGTTGGAAGAATTGGATACTTGAGAAACTCATTGCAATCTATAACATCTTTTAGCATTCTGTAGTACTTTCGGATAATTTTTATAGCTGGGAACTAATGTCATATTTAACTTTCCAAAGTACTCTATAATGAAACTATCTCTCAATGTTTGATATACTAAAATTTTCTCCCAATATATCTTAAGAGCAATCTCAGTTATAAACTTTACAGATAAAGTTTAATATCTGGAAATAATATCCCAATGAATTAAATGTTTATTTTTTATGATAAATCTTTCTAATAATCTTTGGTATGTACAAATACTATGCCGATCTACTTTATGTTCTAAAATAAAAGCTTTTGATAGCATATCTTGAAATAATTGTCCAGTTTACCGCATTTTCCCCTGATGTATCCCCTACTAGAAGAAATAATCTGAAAGATAAGTACGTGATGTATGATACCGTTAAGACCTTACGTCCGACATATTTCTAAATAGTATTAAGTCTGAAAGACGTCAATAAAACGGCCTTTCTAAAGAAATCTCTGACGTGCGTATTCTTACTGTTTAGCTTCAGTGCTATAAGCCCAACGATTTTTCAGCGGGTGATGGATGTTATTCTGCATCCGGTACTGGAGAAAAATTGTTTTATATATCTAGATCAGCGATTCTCAAGCTTTTGACTAACGTGCACCATCTAAACAAAAATAGAAAAATTTTAGTGCTACTACTATATTTTATAATGATTAATTTTCATTTTCCCAATAGGAGTATTAAAAAATGTATATTTTTCCCTTTGCACTACTCATTGGTATTTGTATTAAATATGCACACATTAAAAATGGTTAATATTTTAATTATCAAAATTTAAATTATGCTATTTTAATTCTAAAATTTAGTTTGAAATTTCGGCCTATTTAAAAGAGATAAATAATTTAATTTCCGATCTTATTTCACTTCGTTTTAACCGCAAATTAAGGTCCACTTTTTATTTTGTTCTGTATTTATCTTTTAAATATAACATGGAAGAATATCTTTGTTCACACAAATAGGTTCTACAAAAAGTTAATAAAAATTTAATAGTTTTATTTGAAATGCCTTTAAATTCTTTTTTTCGGTTCAGCCAAAAGTTAACATTTTTGAAATCTTCAGTTCAAAGGAATCAAAGAAAATTTCTATCAATTGTTCCTTTTCTTTACAAGAAAAAATTTCAGGTACATTTGAACAAAATGGATTTTTAATCCAATTTTCGTTTTCATAATCCTCGGGGAAATACATGCTGAAATTATTTATCAATGCATAACAATAATTTTTAATGTCGGATAATAATTCTTTTATTTTCAAATTATTTTCGATTAGAAAACTTTCTAAAAGTGGCAAAATGCTTAAAATATTATTATCCAATTCTTTGATTATTAACTCAAGTTTTTACTTCCTTGTACGAAGTAAAAAGGAAGTATTGTAATCGCGAAAAGTTTCAGGCAGCATATTTCAACGAAAATATCCATTTTGACCGCTTTCGAATGCAATTTAACGATGTTTTTGTTAGATATCTGTACGTAAATACAGAATAAAAGACTCTTTTCCTCCAAAAAAATTATAAAACTGCTTTAAAATAAATTCTGAAAATAATTTTTCGTGGCGTCCGTACGAACGTACGTACGTACGTATCTCGCATAACTCAAAAACGAGTAGCCTCAAAACGTTAAAATTTTGTATATAGGACTACTATAACATGTAGATGTGCACCTCGTATTTTGGTTGCAATCGGCCGCGCCAAACGTATATAAATATATTTATATATATATCCACTCTGTTACCCGACTCGGTTATCTCAGTTTCTTTACTTTTATATGTTTGTAAATTGTACATTTTTTGCTTTAAAAATTATTGAATTATGTTGTTCTTGTCTTCCGGTTAAGGTTTTTATGCCTTTAGTAAATCTGTATGCAATATTTTAGAATTATCAACAATTTTAAAGTTGTTTAAGTGCCACTAAGACTAATAATTTTTTTGATGGCGGCCATAGCTTGTTTACATTTGAAACAGCAGAATAGTGGATTTGTTTCCAATATGGAGAAACGTAGTTTCGCAACAACAAAGATAACGCCTTCATTTATTATTGCGAATTAAATCATGCTTAATCCTTTCTGGAATTTTTTCGAGGAAATAAGTGTTTAAGATTTACTTAATTTTTAATAATTAGTAATTTTTAATAATTAGTAATTTTTAATATAGGTATTTTGAGTTTTTATGTATTTTTGCCTTGTAAGTTAGAACTGAATTAATTGAATGAGAAATACTCAATCGTCTGTAAAAAACTGTTTCTTTTTTGTTTTGTTTGCTTAATTTCTTTTATACATCGTTCTAGCTTTATTATAGTATTTGAATAGAACATGTGGCAACGATTAGATAATTCTTTAAATAATATATATTTTGTGCATTCTGAATTATAATATGAATGAAATGTAATACTGTTAAGTGAACCTAGCGCCAGAGTGTCGCTATGTTAAACAAATAGAGTGAATTTTAAAGAATGCATTTATTCTATTGTAGTTTATGCGCTGTCGGCGAAGTAGATTTAATTAAATCCAATAAGTTTAAACGAAATTCAAGAAAAAAATGCGTATAATTTAATATTCCGTACAAGGAAGTCATGTGGTGTACACATCAGATTTTTTATCATTGCATTTATTTTACATCTAATGTTAAACAAATTAATACTTTGCCCATGCAATCCTAAATTTAATTCAAATAACTTTCCAAAAATATCAGATAAATATGCTAACGCGCCAGACATAATCCTCTAAATAAAAAATTGTGCAATTCAACGTTTGAATTACAGAGGAAAATTTGAATTTCTGATTAAAGTTTAAAAGGAAGAATTAAAATTTTGCCTCTAGATAACCGCGTTAGTTTGTAATGTAACAAAAGCGTTTCATGTTCATTGCCCATCCCATGGCATAAAATTTTAAATATTTTTGAAGTTAAAGCAAAAATGATAAGGAGGACTTTAATTTCCAATAGTATGATTTGAAATTCAGACATAGCCGTGGAAGGAAAAATAAATTGTATGTGTCTTATTAAGAATCAAGATAGACCAAAATGGGGATAAGGTCTGCTGTAACATGATAACATTCAAGCATTTTAGATTCGAAAGAAACAATAATTAAAGAATTTGAGAGAGATACGGAGTTCGGACAAATTTATGCATAGCTTAAGAATCCAAAAATTTTGAAGCAGTAAATGAAACAGGAATTAAGGGTAGGATAGCTAATTACAACGCTACCCGGAACAACACAGGAATTGATGGAAGACGGGATTTCAGGGATGGTCTGTGAGCAACAGAGTTTCAGGACTGCAATGAAATGACGGATTGGAGCCACATGAAAAGCAACGCCCAAGGTAAAAAACTAATTTTCTTTTACTATTCTAAACTGAAATGCTATTCCCAAATTAAGGCAATGGAACATGTGTACTAGAAAATTCTTATAAAATGCAAATGGCTTGAATTATATGTAATATTTTTATTTTAAAGATAGCCTATAATTTTTGAAAGAGTTAAAAGTTAATGTTTTCGAAATTGCAATATATGTTGAAATGTATGACAAGGACTCTTATTTTGAAATTCTATTTATGAGGAACTGAACAAATAATGAGGAAAGTAAGGAAAAGTAAATCAACAGCCAAACCTACAAACGTAGAATGTGTTGTTTTATATAGTAGGATAAGATTTGTAGTGCTAAGTTGTTTTCGACAGTGCGTGATCTTACTAACATGCTGTGCAGAATGGTTTGTGAACAGCTGTACGCGGAAATGTTGTTCAACTATCTATAGTGCGATAATTCAGTACAACGGGCAGTAGAGAAAAGTTACTGACTCTTGTACATAATTAGTATGTGATAAAATGAATATATTATAGTAAAATGAATGTGCTATAGTAAAATTAAATATATCACTGCCGCATAAATACTACTTAAGATGTTTTTATCTTTCCAGGTCCAAATGGAAGGGTGGAAGGATTCCAGGTTCAAATGGATAGTCCAAATGCAATTTAAAGATAAATGATAAAAATTTGCAAGTTAAAACCTTTACGCAAGTTAAAGATTTGATGTAAAAATACGCAAGCTAATTTTAAGGGGCTACAAGGGTACAGAAATGTAGGGCTTATACGCTTTTCTTTAAAGTCCGTTTGAGGACTTGTAATTCAAAGCAATTTTTTGTCGAAGAGTATGGCACTATGTTTTAGTAACAAGCAATTTTTTCTGGAAGAGACGAGTGTGGCACTATGTTTTAGTAACAAAGTTAAGTTTAATTTACATCTTTCCTCTTGCCTTATTACGCCACTAAGCTCGCTCATTTTGGAATTTGCGTAGATTAGAGTAGCAAGAACTTTAGTAAGTTAGAGGAATAGCTCGTAACCGTATGTGAGAGTTTCGTGTTTATAGTCAGGTCCAGACGACTGGTAATTAATTTTATGTTGTAATACTTTTAGTTTAACACTTACAAGTGATAGGTAGAATGAATTTAAATTTAAAGTAATATACATATATGTTTGCTTGAAGAGTTTAGTTAAGTTAGTGGAGAAAACGACAGAAGAACGTTTTAAGTAATACGCAGGTAAAATCTTAAGCTTATTGAGATTAATTTAGACCCAGCTAAGTGATAGGTAATAATTAATACAATTCGTGTTTTGAAAACATTTTTCTTTTTATAAAGAACACTTAAATTTTCAGAATAACAAACAATTTTCGTTAAGAAAGTTATTATTTTTTAATAGATTTTTCTCTTGATAATGAGGGCTTAAATTTTTTACAATAACACGCAATTTTTGTTAAAAATAAAACGATAAATTTAGACACATTTAAGAATAAAACTAAATTCCTTTAATGTTAAATTTACTTTACTGTTACTGAAAAATTTACGTTCCATCATGATCGCTCGAGCACGAAAGACATAAAAAGCAAACCTACCCACACACTGCATATCTTTCAACACAAAAGTGATAAACAACCCACCTTTCACTTAAACATTTCTTCAGACAAATGGTTACAACCAGCGAATAACTTGCTATACGGAATCGCCATTTTTTAGATTACGAAAATGGAAACTTATTTTTAGGCTTCATTCGCAGATCTGCTTTTTACGGTTACTTGTATTCTATTTTATGAATTATTGTATTTCAGTGACATTAAGAATGAATTTAAGGCACTTTAATGTTTCCTGGAAATACCAAAAAAATATTTGAATACCTAGGAATAAAAGATCGATAATACATGGATAATCGATGCATGGGAATTCCTGCAAGATGGGATCCTGTGTTTCCAGCGAATAAACCCTATTTTGGTAAGAATTTTAGTTACTGTCAATTTGGCAATTAATTTTTTTGTTGAAGAAGAGACTTTAGATACATTTTAACTATTTCATCAAATAAATAAATACGAAACCCCGATTTTCACAATCAGTTAGATAAATTAAATAATAATACTTCCAAATTTCATTAAACTTATCTGATGTAATTTGAATCCTAAACAAATATTTAAAATTCATCTCAGTACCCCATCATTAAAATTTCCTAATACCCCAGGAAATTTAACAGGGAGGCGACTAATCCATCATATTAGAGTTATATATCATTAAAGCAGGATAATTAACGATAGAAAATTCAAAGCAATTTTGAAAAAGAAATTGAATATATCTTACTCTAGCTAAGCCAACATTGGGGAACGTTTCATAGAGCATCTCCTCACCGACACCGCTCCTTCCGGATTTCTGACCTTTAAGAACACGTGCAGCTGCAACAGTGGCCAGGCTCATTCCGTCGCCAACTATCAGTATTATATTCTTGGCAACATTATGATTCTGCTGCCTGTTTAGCGTCCTTTCTAAAATGGTCTGAGCTTTTTCATTGAATAAGTCTCTGTCACCTAAAAAAAATTAAACATGTTTAAAACATTACTTAATTCTTCCTATCCTACATTTATTACAAGTAAATAAGAAAGCCCGTCACTGTTCTGCAGTTTTGTTTCATTTTGTTCTATTGTTTACAATACATTTATCACGTGGCATTTTATAGTACAATTTTTATAAGCAGAATCTGAAAGGAATTGGATTCTAAATATACATCATGCTAAAGTTAATTGTGAAAATTAAGCTCGGCATATTTTTAAAATTTATGGCAGGCGTATAAATATTTATTTATACCTTTTACAGAATATTTTACAAGAACGTTAAAGATATTATGCAAATAAAAATTTTAAAAAGCAAATCAATTTAACTGCGCAATCACAGATATCTTCAGCGAACTATCAAAAATAGAAACAAACAAACAAAAAAAAAAAAAAACTATGAGAAAACTTACAGCCAAATAGGTTATAATAAGGCCCACCAGCAAGCGAGCATCAAAAGCCGCTGAACACCGGTAGTCCAATCTGGGGTTTGCGAACTGGCTGACTGCATGGGCGTTCTCCTCATGTGTAACATGGATACTACGCATATTGAGGACAGAGAGCCATTTTTCCCTTCCTCCTCGAAGCATCCCTCCCTTAACCTGTAGTGCTTAATGGCGGAGCATGTAATGAATAAAAACAAAATTAAAAAAAAAGGTCATAATAAGAAGAGAGAAGAGCATACCAGCGACCAAGCGGTAAAGTCGCTAAACACTGGTAGTTCGACCATAGGCTGCATGGTTGGGTTTCATAGTTTTTCCTGTGGGAAAAGAGGACACGAGCTAGTTTCCATTAAAACGTCGGGCCCACCAGCGGCCGAACTGTTAAGTCGCTGAACACTGGTAGTTCGGTCCGAGGCTCGAATCCCGGGAAAGTGCTGGCAGCATAGGCTTTTTGTGGTTTTCCGCATGTGTAACGTGTATACGAGCCAGTTTTCCTTAGAAAGTACTCCACGAAGGCAGCCCTCCCTTAGGCAGATAGCCCTCGAGGCTTTGTCATAATCACATAAACCAAACCAACCCCTTAAAAAGGACGTCAACCGAAAACATTGCGGCAAAAACATCGCGGACGAAAACCTTGCGGAGAAAACAACGCAAAACATCGTGGGAGAAAAGAAAGCAAAGAAAAAACATCATGGTATAAAATATCGTGGTCGAAAATAAAACGGTTTAAAAACTTCGCAATTTGAAAATATCGTCTTTAACAATATTGTGGTAAAAAATAAAATACCTACAAATCATCGCATGACGATAACATAGCACACATACGTTTTCAGGTTTTAAAAGTTTTAAATGCATATTCGTATAATGATTTGCGAGCGCAAGCAGGAAAGAGGGATTCTTTTACTTCCATATTTTATATTTTTGAAAGAACTAATAAATTTTTAATAAATATAAGCAGGAAACTTAAGCATTCAAAAATTGAAAATGAGTAAAAAATTAATACAACTTATATAACTTAATAGAATTTTAAATTTACATATTTAATTAACAAAGAACATTCATAAATTAACCTTTTTTATAAAGTTTTACTGATAATTTTTTTATGAAAAATACAGCCTAAAAATGCTTAGAATAAGGAAGATAAATAACCGCATGAGGTTCACATTTGTTAATCCGATATTGTTTTAGTGAAAATTAAATATTGTTTTGTTTCCGTTTATTCTTAAAGTGACTAAGATTTTATTGTATAGCTTGCAATAAATATTTTGGATGACGATTTGTTAGTTATGACGAAAGTCAGTTACATAATATGTCAGTGTGAGATTTCAAAAACGCATGTGTGCGATGTTATCATCATGTGATAATTTGTAGGTGCTTTATTTTTTACCACGATATTTTTAAACCGCGAAATTTTTGAACTGCTTTATTTTTTACCACGATATTTTGTACCACGATGCTTTAGAACTGCGTTTTCTCCAACGATGTTTTGTACCACGACGTTTTCGCCTTGCGTTGTTTTCCCAGCGACATTTTAATGCGCGATGTTTTTGCCGCGATATTTTCGGCCGTAACCTTAAAAAATTCCCAGACAGATAACCCTCGAGTTGCATCACCTCAATCAGTTAACCTAGCCTAAGAAGAGGAAAGATCAGAATTACTTCAAGGTAATCTAAGACCTTAAAATATACAACATTAATATGTTAAATAGGTTGCGAAAACGCGGCGTAAATATGGAAAAAAAAAAAAAAAACTTCCATAATTCTAATAAGAAAACTAGGCAACGGTATTAACAGTCAGAGACTGTTACGTATGAAACAAAAAATTTATGCGTTTACGTTTTATAACATCATTTTATTAAATTTATGTTAAAAATTTCGTATTTTTAAAAATTAAATTTTCTTAAAAAATAGAATTCTTTTTCAGAAAAGTTTAAATTTCTCTTGCGCTCTAATTTTTAATGCTTTATTTTAACATTCGCATTAAATTTTTAAAACACTTTGATAAAAGCAATTGGGTATCCTCTTTTGAATTTAACAATTTGAATTTTTAAAAATTATTTTTGTGACTTCAGCTTTGAACAAAGTTTCACTTTTTGTTTAATGTTGTCACAAGTTTAAACTTTTTACTGTACTTAAATTCAAAAATGCATATCCGCACCTACTACAGCATATAACAAGATAATTTCTTCCAAGTATCGTTCATTTGTAGCAAAAAATGAGACAAACTGGAGTATTTTCGAGACAAAAAATGTATATTGAGAAAATTGCATATAAAGTTTTACCTCAGACATACCTTGAATACATGTTAATGAGAAACACCAAATTACATTTACAAGTGAGTTTGTATTATCAGGTTCAATGTTCCTTCTAACCTTCTTCGGGAACATGCAAGGACCTGACTCGGAACAGAGAGCTTACTAAAGCTATGTTCAAAACTGTGGGAAGTAAACAGGATACACAAGAAGGGTATACAAAACCCTTTATTTTTCTCTATTAACAATAACTTCCGTACTTCGGAATACAATGACCCACCACTTGGGGTCAAAACGTAAAAGTATAAAAATAAAACTAAACTCTAATTTAACTTTAAAATAATACACGTGGAAGATTGGTGTTGGATGCATATTTAATATTTGCATTTCTTTTTTTCTTTGTATATTTTATTTCCTCACTGCTTAATTTTATGTTATGATTTTTGCAATAATCTTGTTACTGGCAACGTGCTTTATTTTACTATTAAGTTTGTGTGAGTGGCAACAGTTGTTCATGTTTATGTTTCAGTAGAATAGCGTTCTTAGCCGCACTGCGCTGTAGGCAATATTTCTCTTAAAGAGTTTTATGTTTTAGAGTAACAATAAAGTTTATTATACAAAGCTGATGCTTTTTAGTTCAAGGCAACTATTTGGTTCCCCAGGTGAGGCATTTAATGCTATTTAATGTGTTATTATATGCTTTAGAACTGTGTTTAACGAACTTTTAAGTACTGGTACTGCGAATCGTCTGCGTGACGTCAGAAAGATAAGCGGAAATATTTTTTGCTGCTTAAGTATCTTGTTGAAGTTATTTGTGCTTATTAATCATTATTCATGGTAATAATGACAGAATTAAGTGAATCTGATCTTAAAAGATTAAGAGGACGAACGAAATCTACCCTAACGCGGCTTCACAATAGTTTCAGTAATCAGTTAAGTTTAACGGAATTAAAAGCACGATTAGAAAGAATTGAACAAATATTTAAAGAATTTGATCAATATGATGCTGCTTTACCCGAAGAAGCTTCTGAAATTGCTGAATTCGAAGCTAAATATTTTGAAACGAAAGTATCAATCCGCCATTGAATCCGTAACGGCCAGAAATGTTTTGATTTCAAATCCCACTGCATTTGAGGCTAGCTTTAAACTTCCGCGTTTAAACATTCCGAGTTTCAATGGTAAATATACCGATTGGCTTAATTTTAAAGATCTGTACATGGCGACAGTTCATACCAATCAGTCATTAACGAAAATTCAGAAATTCCAATATTTGATAGGACTTTTAAAAGACGAACCAGCTGCTATTATTAAGCACATTCCGATTTCCGAAACTACATACGATGAGGCTTGGGACAAATTGATGAATCGTTATGATAGAAAAAATCAAATTGTAATGTCGCTTGTCAGAACATTTCTTGAGCAACCCAAAATTACTAGCGCTGATTCTGTTAATCTAAGAAAACTATCTGATACATCTGATGAAGTTATCCGTGGATTAAAATCTCTTGGCGAAAAGGCTTCGTCTAGAGATGTTTGGCTAATTTATTTTTTGTTAGAAAAAGTCGATCCGGAAACGCGCCATTTATGGTCACAAAAAAATGGTGAAGAAGAATTTCCTACCTTAGAATGCTTTTTGGAATTCTTAAACTCAAGATGTGTTTCACTTGAAATGTTAAACACTCATAATAATGAAAAGCGAGTATCGCATAAAAATCAGTGCTCTGTTTCGAAGAATGTTTCACATAATAATAAAAATTCTGTTCTAAAATGTCAGCATTGCAATGGTTCTCATTTTTTATCAAAGTGTTATAAATTTAAAGGTGCAGATATTACGACTAGGAAAAATATCATTCGCAAGAATTTATTATGCTTCAATTGTTTCGGAAATCATCAATTAAAATTTTGTTCATCGCAGAATGTGTGTTCTATTTGCAAAGCAAAACACCATACTTTACTGCATGAAGATATTAAAAGTAATAACGTAGTTGTGTCAAATTCATCTCCATCTGATGAACAAATTTCTAATTCAGACGAACAAAATAATATTTCGAGTTTTTCTATTCAGGGTCAGAGTACTTCATTTTTACCAACGGCGGCAGTAATAATTTACGATTCTGCTGGTCAAGGTCACGAATGTATCATTCTTTTTGACAGAGGAAGTGAAGCTTCTTTCATCAGTGAATCATTTATTCGACAATTAAATATACGCAGACAAAATGCCCGTATTTGCGTAAAGGGACTTGGTGATTCTGAAGCAGCTTTGACTCGTGGTTATGTAAATGTAAAATTGTTTCCCAAATCTGAGTTGAAAAAAAATGGTGTTTTAATACAAGCATATATTCTTAAAAAATTAACTTCGCATTTGCCTTCAGTAAAGATTGATAGCAAGGACCTTGATTATTTGAATTCAATTAATCTTGCAGATCCGAATTTCAGTACGCCCAAACAAATAGACATGATAATTGGAGCTGACTATTTCTTTTCTCTGCTTCAGCCAGGGCAGATTGTTGGCTATAAAAATGTAATTGCGCAAAATACTATTTTTGGTTGGGTTGTATCAGGCAGAATTAAAACAGAAGGCAATACTCCGCATCCCATTAGTGTTAATCGCATTAGTTTACATATTGAGGATAACGTCGATGCAACACTTAAGCGTTTTTGGGAGTTGGAAGAATTAACGTTCCAAAATCAGAAATCAACGATTGAAGAAGAGTTTTGTGAGAAGCATTTTAAAGAAAATTATCGAGTAAACGGAAATGGCAGATTTGTTGTCCGACTGCCCATTTTCAGTAATGCTGAAGAGTTAGGCGACTCCAAACCTTTGGCTATTTCTCGTCTTCTATCCATGGAAAGAAAATTTGATTTAGATAAAGAACTTGGTAGGCAATACAAGGAGTTCATGCAAGAATACGAAACTTTAAATCATATGGTTCCAGTTGTTGAGAATGAGGAAAATAAGCAAGTATATTATATACCGCATCATGCTGTTGTTAAACCGACTAGCTCTACCACTAAACTTCGTGTAGTATTTGACGGTTCATGTAAACCTAAAAATTCAGTTTCTTTGAACTCTGTTTTAGGGGTAGGTGCAACACTACAACGAGATATATTTTCAATATTGCTCAACTTTTGTATACATAAAATAGCTTTTTCTGCTGACATAGAAAAAATGTACCGCCAGATTTTAGTAGATAATGAGGATCAACATTTACAAAGAATTGTTTGGAGAGAATCTGTTAATTCAAAAATGCAGACATATAAATTATGTACAGTTACATATGGCACTGCATCTGCACCATTTTTAGCAACACGCTGTTTGTGGCAAATTGCTTTGGATGCAGAACAGGATCATCCTCATGTATCTTCCGTTCTTAAAAATGATTTCTATGTAGATGATTGTTTATCTGGAGCAAACAATTTAGAGGAAGCAGTTGACCTATGTTCTAAGCTTTCACAGCTATTAGAGAAACGTGGATTTAATTTAAGGAAATGGAGATCAAACTGCTCAAAGCTTCTCGAAAATCATGAATTATCCATTGATAATCATGAAGAAGATGACCTGGAAGTTCACTCAGATGAATGTGCCAAGACTTTAGGGCTGTTTCGGAACTTTACAGAAGACGTATTTTTATTTAACATTTCTATGGATTTTGGGACTGAAATTACTAAAAGAAGGTTCATTTCTCAATCTTCTAAAATCTTTGATCCTCTTGGCTTACTATCACCATGTACAGTCAAGTTGAAAATATTTTATCAGCAATTGTGGTTTTTAAAACTTGACTGGGATGCCCCACTGCCTAAAGAATGGGAAGAGAAGTTGCAGCGACTTCAAGAAGATCTTAAGGCTCTCAAAAATGTTAAAATTTCAAGGTGGCTTCAAACTGCGTCTAACCACATCTATCTGCATGGTTTTTGTGACGCTTCAGAATCTGCTTACGCTGCTGTTATCTACTGTGTTCAACCAACATCTCACGACAGAAATGAAGTCAATTTGGTGGTTGCTAAAACCAAAGTTGCTTCCATTAAACAAGTGTCCATATCTAGAGTGGAACTCCTAGGTGCATTGCTCCTTGCCAGATTAATCAAAGCTGTCCGTAAAGCCTTCTCCAGTACTGAAATTTCCTTTCACGCTTGGACTGACTCTAAGGTTGGTAGTTCTCTGTTGGTTAGCAGCTCATCCTCGAAAATGGAAGCCTTTTGTGGCAAACAGGACTTCAGAAATATTAGATGCTATTCCCTATCAACAGTGGAGCTATATTTCGTCGAAACAGAATCCTGCCGATCTTCCTTCTAGAGGAATCGATCCTAAAGTTCTACCGAACATATCCCTATGGTGGCATGGGCCATCATTCTTAGCGTTCGACAGTTCAAAGTGGCCTCTACAATGTTCTGTCAGTAATGAGACTAACAGTGATGCAACTGTCTTAACTGAACAAAGGACAAAATCAATTTTTTGTACAACAGCTTATTTGACTAATGACACTCTGGACAATTTATTTCAGAACTGTTCTTCTTTATCTAAAATAGTTAATGTAATTTCTTTTTGTTTAAGATTTATTTCTAGGTGCAAAGAACGGGTCTTTGGTTCTGAAGATAATAGGTTAAAAAGTCTTGCAGTAGTACCTTCATCTAATGAAAGGCAAGAAGCTATGAAGTTGATCATTAAATGGATCCAGTTTGTGCACTTCCATAAAGATATAAAGGATCTCAAAAATAATTCATCTTTAAGTCCTAAAAGTGTTTTAAGCTCACTTTTTCCTTTTCTAGATGATGATGGTGTTTTACGGGTGGGAGGTAGGCTGCAAAATTCTGACTTGTCATTCAATGCTAAGCATCCCATAATTATACCAGGTCAACACAGGATTGCTTTGTTGCTTGTTAAACAATATCATGTAACTTATATGCATGCAGGGCCCAGTTTACTAGCTAACATTTTAAAGCAAAGCTATTGGATTGTAAATGGTAAGAAACTTATTCAGTCTTTTATCCATAAATGTATTGTTTGTCACAGATATAAATTGTCATCTAATAATCAGTTAATGGGAAACTTGCCAAAACAAAGAGTAACACTTGAGAGACCATTTTTTAGCACAGGTATTGATTATGCCGGTCCTGTAATTTTGAAATGTTACAAAGGTCGTTGCTTTAAGACCACTAAAGGTTATATAGCTTTGTTTGTATGTCTAGCTACCAAAGCTTACCATATTGAGGTAGTTAGCGACTTAACTGCAGATTCTTTCATTGCTGCTCTTAGGCGATTTGTATCGAGGTGTGGTATACCTCGATACTTATTTTCGGATAATGGTACGAACTTTGTTGGCGCAAAAAGAAAATTGTCCGAATTGCAAACTCTGCTACTTTCACTTAACAGCAATGAATTGATTTTAAATTATTTGGCTGAAAATACTATGGAATGGAAAATGATTCCACCTGCTTCTCCCCACTTTGGTGGTTTGTGGGCATCAGGGATCATAAAATTTCATTTGAAAAGAATGATAGGAGAGACAAAGTTAACATTTGAAGAATTAACTACTTTACTAACTCAAATTGAAGCTGTGTTAAATTCACGCCCCTTATTTAAAACTAATCACAATGATGTAGATAATTTAGATGCTTTGACTCCATCACATTTTTTAACTGGGGATGTTCTTACTAGCATCCCAGAACAAGATTTTTCTAATATTCCCAAACCCACTTTATTAAAACGATGGGAATTATTACAGCAAATGAAACAAGGCTTTTGGAAGAGATATTATAAGGAGTATTTAAATTCCTTACAACAAAGATACAAATGGAAGCAACAACTTCCAAATTTGTCTGTAGGTGATATTGTATTAATTAAGGAGGACAACATGCCTCCTGGTGTT
Source organism: Stegodyphus dumicola (assembly GCF_044657685.1). Lineage (NCBI taxonomy): Eukaryota > Metazoa > Arthropoda > Arachnida > Araneae > Eresidae > Stegodyphus > Stegodyphus dumicola. Next base: position 137,919,328 of record NC_140777.1, read on the forward strand.
TGGCCTTTAGGTCGCATTGTTGAAATCCATCCAGGAAAGGATGGCAATGTTAGAGTTGTTACAGTAAAAACTGTTAATGGTTATTTTAAAAGACCTATAGTAAAACTTTTACCATTGCCATTGCATCGGGAATGATCTATTGTTAATGCAATGGCAAGGGTGGGAGTTAATGTTGGATGCATATTTAATATTTGCATTTCTTTTTTTCTTTGTATATTTTATTTCCTCACTGCTTAATTTTATGTTATGATTTTTGCAATAATCTTGTTACTGGCAACGTGCTTTATTTTACTATTAAGTTTGTGTGAGTGGCAACAGTTGTTCATGTTTATGTTTCAGTAGAATAGCGTTCTTAGCCGCACTGCGCTGCAGGCAATATTTCTCTTAAAGAATTTTATGTTTTAGAGTAACAATAAAGTTTATTATACAAAGCTGATGCTTTTTAGTTCAAGGCAACTAATTGGCCTTATATTAACAGGAAGCGTATGTAGTACAGAGAACTGTGAACACTACAATACGTTTAAAATTTATCAAGAGGATTAAAACCTCTGGCCTGGAAGGCAACAAGCAACTGCGTAACTTCTAAGGTAAGCGGCCTGCTTCGACTCACTGCTTCCTCTCTCTCGCTTGGCAAAAAGCCACAACTTAAATACTTGGCGTTCGCCAGACAAACTTTGCATAAAAACCTTAACGCTTATAATTCTGGCCGGAAGTAGAAAATAAGAAGTGATAGTAAAGATTTAAAATAAAATAAACGTTAGTAAAACTTAAGATCCTTACATACTTCCCGCCAGAGTTAATTAGTTTGAAACTGAGGTCTAAAACGACCTTGTTGAAAACTTTTAGCTCTAGAATCTAACGCGAGGCCAATCTTTTACAAATATTTTTCGCTAGAAACTAAAAATTTAAAAGAAAGAAATTTGTTTTTACAATAGCAGCTCCCAGGATACACAATTTTTTTTCCATCTGTACTGCATCTAAACAGGAGCTCTTATTCAAATCTGGTTCCTTCCAGAGATCTGGAAGGAAAACTAGTTTAATGAAATGTTACACAATGAAATGGCAAGTAACATGTATAATTATATTTTACTTAACATTCTTATTTCATTCATGACTATTTTAATTATCTCTCCCCGTGCTCTCTGACATGTGTTGTAAAAGAACACCAAACACGAATGTGTTTCTGTCTACGTGTTCCACACTTCCTCCTACAATCAAAACACTAACGTGTTAAAATTCAACATAACAAGACCTCTTAACACACCCTAATTTCAACTCTAAACCCTGAGGTACTATTCTAAAAGTGGCTAACTCTAAAGTGTAGCGTCAGAGAGCCTAACTACATCATTCAACCTTTAACACATATTCGCCATGCTTTAGTCTTTTTACAGTCACACGAATAAAAAAAATTTTAACATTCACTTTTACCATATCACGGTATTTCTTAACATTTAAAATAACAGTTCACATTGTATATAAGAGCATATCAACATGCCGTTAATTTTACACATTTGAAAACATACATTAGTAGTACATTGTTAACTTCTATTCTTTTCAAAGCAAGTGCCAATTCTTTCTACATTGAAATACTACATTTCAAAAAGTCTTTCAAACTAAAACTTATTTCTTGCTAGAATGTTTTAAATAAAATTTATACAATAACTTTTTACAATATTTAAGTCTTTACACAACGCTATTATACATCAACTTTAGTTTTACGCGCGAGTAATTGAAAAACATAATACCAAAATCGGTAACAACTCATTTCTCGCCCTTTTGGCGATAAAGGTAGACCTCGCATGAGGTAAAACTTCTTGAAATCTGCCACTTGCAGTAAGAATGAAAGATTAACTTAAGTTTGCAAAGTAACGTAAAATTTTACTTATCTTTGTGATATTCGGACATCCTTTTCTGGGCCCAGTCTTTAAAGGTATTGCAGATAGTAGTTTGATTTATCCTCCTTCTTGTACGGGCTCGCCCTTCAGTGCCTTCCTCTGGAAGCTTCCTTTTTTCACCAGTTCGGTCACCCTTGAATACCTTCTTCTTCTCCTCTGCTTGTGGTCTTGGCCATTTGATGGCAGCTGGTCTTGGCGGAACCGGGAAACTTCTGTCGTGTTCCTGCTTGGACCTCGTTGCTGGCCGTTCAAATTTTCCTTGTAACTTTTCCTCCGCCGCTGATGGCCCTTCCGCAGTTCGGCGGCATTTGCTGCGGAGAGTCCTGTCGGATGAGTAGATCTTCCGTTTTAGAGCCGGGTTATAGTTGCCGTCATTTCTCCTGGTTCTCTTCACATACGTCGTCCTTCTCCCTTCTTCATTCTGGGGGTGTTCGTGAACTCTCTTTTCTGGACGGTGGAACGGCTTCTTTTTCTTGCTACCTTCAATTTTTCCGCGGGGAAATTTTCTTTTCACTTGCTCCTGCCTCTTAATGGCTTGCCCTTGTACTTGTCGTTTTTCCACCTCTGGAGCTTGTGCCTGCGGTGTCTGCCGTGCCGGATCCTGCAAAAGATCTGAAAATGTTTGCATTTTATTACGATCAAAGTAGGGTTTGATTTGATCAATGTTTGCGGAGCAGGTTTCACCATTTCTGGCTTTTAACACTACTACAGCGTGAGTTATTTTTTCTATAACATATGGTCCTTCAAATCGTGGAAAAAATTTGGCAGTTTTATCTTCTGGTGCTGAAGAAAGTGAATGCTTAATTTTTAAAAATTCATCCCCTACTTTATAAGTTACTCCCCGTCGTTTCAAATCATAATAGAGCTTCTGTTTTCTTTGTGCTACTTCCGTATTCTTCTTTGCTTCCTTAATGAGTTTTTCTATATCACCCATTTTAAATTCTGGGGCTCTTTGTTGCACATAAAATAATTTATCTAACGGCGTTATAATCTTTCTGCCTAAAAATAACTCAGCAGGAGTTTTGCCCGTTGTATCATGTTTTGCGGTCCTAAGGGCGAAAGCAAATTCATTGACATAGTTATCCCAGCTTTTATGAAAATTTTTAACATAACTACGGATAATTTTCACTATATTTCTATTGACCCGTTCCGCTATATTTGATTGCGGCCGATACGGGACCATTTTTAAATGACGTATGCCCAGTTTTTGGCACATGTCTTCAAATATATTACTTACAAATTGAGGACCATTATCCGATATAACTTTTAGGGGCGCCCCGTATTTTAAAATATATTTATTTAAAATAGAATCAGTAACTAATTTCGCGGAGGCTCGTTTTAAGGGAACAATTTCGGTCCATTTACTGAAATGATCAACCTTAACAAGGAGATACCGACTTTTATTTAACTGACTTTTTGGGAAAGGACCCAATAAATCGATGCCAATTATTTCATTTGGAAATTCGGATTTAATACTATTTAGAAACCCGGCCGGGCGGAAATTAATATAATTAACTGCTTGACATGTTGGGCAGGACTGGACATACGCCCTTGTTAACTTTTGCAGTTCAGGAAAGTAGACTGCCTCGCGTACGCGTTGGATAGTTTTTCGAATACCAGCATGAGAAGCTAAAGGGCTGTCATGGAGCTTCTGCAGGATATTTAATCTAAGACTAGCTGGAATAACAGGTCGAAATTCGTTGTTGGAATTCGTAGTTTTTGTATAGAATAATAGACCATCTATTTGTTCGTAATGGGCCGCCCTATTTCTTATCGCCACAATATCTTGGTGGGTAAAATTTTCAGGATCCTTTAAATACTCATAAATACTTCCAAACTCAGGATCCTTACCCAGTTCGGTTATTACAGTTTCTCGGGAATTTATTGTACATGCTGTGAGCATTGCCACCTTTACGGTATTACCTTGTTCATCTATTTTAATTCTTGATAGGGCATCTGCTACGATATTTTCCTTTCCGGGGGTATGCTTGATTACCAGATTATATTCTTGCAGCTTGAGTGCCCATCTTATTAACCTTGGGGATAAATTTTTCCCTGAGTACAATCTAGTTACCGCCGCATGATCAGAGTACACTGTTATCGGCGCCTTTCCAAAATAGACTCGGAACTTTTGCACTGCTAACAGAACTGCAAGTGCCTCTCTCTCGGTCGCGGAATAGTTTCTTTGTGTTTGATTTAAAGTTCGGCTAAAAAATGCCACGGGCTGCTGATTTTGCGAAAGTACCGCTCCTACCGCATAATCCGAAGCATCCGCTGAAATTTCTAAATTCTCATCCTTTTCAGGAAATTTCAACACAGGGGCTTGCGTTAATGCTTGTTTTAATTTTTCGAAAGCACTATTGGCTTCGGCCGTCCACGAGAATCTTGCCTTTTTTCTTTTTAATTTTAACAATGGCTCCGCGATAGCTGCAAAATCTTTTATAAAGGACCTATAATATGAACAAAGTCCTAGAAAAGAAGAGAGCTTCTTTGCCGTGTTTGGAGTCGGATACTTTTGTACAGCGATTATTTTTGATTCGTCTGTCTCTATTCCTTTCTGAGATATCTTGTAACCTAAATATTTTAATTCAGGGGCTGCAAATTTGCACTTTTCGACATTAACTTTTAGACCGGCCTCATCTAATAAAGAAAACACCTGTCTTAAATCCTGTACATGTTGGTCGAGATTATCACTAGTAATAATGATATCGTCTAAATAGATAAATGTGGAGTTTCCAAGAACAGGTCTTAACACAATGTCCATGCATCGCTGAAATGTTGCCGGGGCCCCTGATAGGCCAAACGGCATACGCAAAAATGCATAAGTGCCAGACTTGGTTATAAAAGCAGTCTTAGGCACGTCCTCAGGTCTAACCCCTATTTGAAAATAACCAGTCGTTAAGTCGTCATAAATTTGGTTGATTTTATGTTCCTTAGAATTTCTTCAATGATCGGTAACGGATATACCGGATATTTAGTTATGGAGTTTAATTTACGGTAATCAATAGCGAATCTCCACCTTTTTAGATGCGTCAAAGGATAGTCATTATATTTCTTACATAAAACCACCGGGCTAGCATAACTACTTGAGATGGGCGTTACGATCTTTTTACGTAGCATATCGGTAATATGCCATTCTATAATTTTTTCCTTATTCTTATCATACCGGTATGGTTTTTGGCGAACTGGCATTGCATCTCCGGTGTCACTACTATGGTTAGTAACCTGAGTAAATCCTGGAATATCACTAAATAACGAAGCAAATTCACTTACCACTTGTCGGATTCTTCCTTGCTCGTCATTAGGGAGGTGGTCAAGTTTTAACATCGGCGGTTCAGCCTTTTCTGCAAGAACTGGTTTCATTGTTAGCTTAAAGGACGCTTCATTAAAATCCAGTGTTGCTTGTGCGTCTGAAAGAAAATCTATTCCTAAGATTAAATGTGCTTGCAGATTCTTTACTATAAAAAACATCACCTTTACTTGTTCGTCCTTGATACGGATATACAAAGGAACTTTACCTATGCACTTACATTTTTCTCCTTGCGCAGCTAACACTGTCGTATTATCCGAATTATATATGCGATATTTACGAAAATACTTCCTAAAAAAATCTTCTGCCACACAGGAACACTGCGCGCCTGTATCCAGGAGTGCGGTGGCTGGGATATTATTCACCAACACTTCAATCTTCGGAAGAGTCAAATTTTTCACCATTACTGTATTTAACTTGTAGGAAGAGGGGTTTTCTTGGCCTTCGGATTTCCGCACCCTCCCGTCAGCAGAAATCCGTTTTAGTTTAAATTATTTTTCATTTCCGTGCTTTCCTTCTTTTTCCCCTGGCCTTGAGACTTTTTTCCTGGGTTGCTATTGAACTGTCGACATTCGCCGGCTGTTTTTGAATGCTCGAGTTTCCTTGCCCACTGATTCGCTTTGCCTCCGTAGCCGTGTGCTTGAGTTTGCTGTAGTCTTGGCGTACCAAATTGGTTTCGCTGTTGATATTGGCGTCTTCTTTCGACGTCTGCCGTTCTTCTACTTTCAAACTGGATTGCTAGCTCAAATAACTTTTCCAGTGTAGTCGGATTTCTTAATTCAATAAAGTCTTGCACTTGGGGCAGTAACCTCGGCAAAATCACTTGAATTATTTCAGGATCCGGACGGTTTCCATACAAGAGTTTGAAGACGTGAATTTTTCTTAAAATAAAGCTTGAGAGGTTTTCGATTCTTTGTTGATATATACTGAAAAGTTCCGTTTCTAATTTCGCACGATCCCTTACAACAGGGAAGGCTTTTAGTAGGGCAGTCTTGAAATTCTCGTAAGTATAGGTGGGACTTCCTGCTTGACCCAAGAGACTTCTGCCTATACATTTGAACCAGTTAAGCGCTTGGCCCCTCAAAGCGCTGGTAGCTAAGGTAACTTTTTGAAACTCGTGCACGGGGTAGAGCATGAAGTGGTCATCCAATCTTTCCAAAAAACTGGTTACCGGTGAGTTTCCATTAAATGTTGCTTCTGGTTTCATCGAAGCGCGCATGGTCTGGACGATGTAACCAAATCCTTCCAGGGCGGCAGCTGGCATTTCTGGATTCTGAGCCGTTTCTGCAGGCAGCACAGGTTCTTCTTGAAACTCGGCCATGGTTAATTCTTCTTCATTGGGCGCCACTATCAGGTTCAATGTTCCTTCTAACCTTCTTCGGGAACATGCAAGGACCTGACTCGGAACAGAGAGCTTACTAAAGCTATGTTCAAAACTGTGGGAAGTAAACAGGATACACAAGAAGGGTATACAAAACCCTTTATTTTTCTCTATTAACAATAACTTCCGTACTTCGGAATACAATGACCCACCACTTGGGGTCAAAACGTAAAAGTATAAAAATAAAACTAAACTCTAATTTAACTTTAAAATAATACACGTGGAAGATTGGCCTTATATTAACAGGAAGCGTATGTAGTACAGAGAACTGTGAACACTACAATACATTTAAAATTTATCAAGAGAATTAAAACCTCTGGCCTGGAAGGCAACAAGCAACTGCGTAACTTCTAAGGTAAGCGCCTTCGACTGCTTCGACTCACTGCTTCCTCTCTCTCGCTTGGCAAAAAGCCACAACTTAAATACTTGGCGTTCGCCAGACAAACTTTGCATAAAAACCTTAACGCTTATAATTCTGGCCGGAAGTAGAAAATAAGAAATGATAGTAAAGATTTAAAATAAAATAAATGTTAGTAAAACTTAAGATCCTTACAGTATGTATTAAGTATTATTTTCTTCTCGTTTATGCATTTGTAACCTTATAGTATTGAATATAATGGAAATAAACAAAATATCACAACTTGCTATATGATTCAAAAGCATAGATAGAATCCATTTTATTGATTACTTCTAATGTTAAATATAGTTATTATTAATGTATAAAATATTATAATTCACCTGCAGTGTTTGTTTTACCTTTCTTTGTAACATTAAAATTATCTTTTAGTACTTAACAACATTTTACTGCTTTATATTTTTCTTCCAGCAGGAAAACCTTTTCTTTTTGCTCTTCTTCAAGCGACTTTGACCGAGTTTTCCTCCAGTGGCTAGGAAGAGGCTGTTTGCTTAGTCTTGCTGTATGCTTATAGCATTTACATCTCCAAATTTAAATTCATTAACGGTTAGTTATACTGACATTTCTAGCCAGAATAATAAAGAATTACATTTATTAGTTGTAGCACCAGTAGATATCTTTAATATGTATTCGTTTATATTTTCTCTGAAATTTAAAGGGGAATGGTTGCATTGTTGACACAAATGCTTATAACATCTTTAAAAATTAGAATATTTTAATACGGTTTTATGCATATGGTGTAGTTAAGTACGTCAAGTATTTTAGGCGAAAAAAAAATATAAAAGAAAATTTGAACGGCTTCAGATTTTAAATTACGTCCAAAGGGGCAAATTTTAATATTTTGTGTGTTACCTTTATTTATCAAATATCGTGTTCTTTGCACTTAAACCATAAAATTCAGTTCAAAGAGCAACATCTTAAAATAATTTTAAATTGAGCATATCTTTAGAATTTCCGATACACAGTCTCAACGCGCTGGAGATAAAAATGTTTTTCCTCTATAACGTTGCCATTGCTCGCTTTGAAATCCTTGAATTTGTTAATCAAAATTAATTAAAGGTTTACAAAATATAAAATCGATAGTAAACCAAATTCCGAATTTCAAATTTGGGCTTCCAGATGCCCATAATCACATCAGGATCACGTCCTTCAAAATCGGATGGCTCTAGATACCGTTGTTTTATCACAATGCGAGAAACATACATACATATATGCAGATTCTTCACTATTTAATTTCTTCAAATATAATACAGGGCGATAATATTTGGTGGCAAGCGTTTGAAAAGTAAAACGGACATTCAGAGTGATTCGACGCAAAATCACAAAACGAAAACAGGGTCCCTTTGGACTAAAAAAAAAACCTCGAAATTTCGGCCGATTTTTAACTATTTCAGAGTCTGCTGTCGCCTCAAGGAAAGAATAAAATGAAAGTTACCAAAAAGGAAATTGTGAAATTATATAATTGTTTCTTCGGAAATGTTATCTGACTGTTATTATAACTAGAATTATCGTGCATGCTTTTCTCTATATTTCATCAGCAGTCATGTATGTTTTTCTTTAGAATAATATCGCTGGTTCGTAACTAGTACGTGGCTCTCACCCAAGAATGATTTTGCACATTATTCTTGTTAATTATCAAAACATCTTCTTTCCTACACAGACTTATTTATTTCAGCAGGTTTTATTTTGAACTTATAATGTTTTTATGTTCTTTTGACATACAATTAGAAAGCAACATTCCAAAACAAATTAACTTTTTAGTCTACATGTATAACGCATTGATAATTAGACAATATTATCTTCATTCACTTTCTTTTTAGGCCTTTTTTTAAAACAAACAAAACACACGTAAATTTTTTAATTAATTATTTTTATTTTGATAAACAGCTGTTAGTGTATTACATCGAAATGTTATAAAACATTTATAGAGAGTAGTTTTAATGCATTGTTTTATTGTAAAAAATAAAATGACAATTTGGCTATATATTTTCACTGAAAATGCGAATTCAGAATCAAAATTCATGCTTTGTTCTAAGAGCTAAGAAAAGTAAAAGCTTCGAAAAATATAAATTATTTTACATAGCTCTAATATAATTAAAATACAAATTTTATAATTTGGAGAAATACATTTATAATTAGTGACTGTAAATCTTTGATAGTTACTTAATACCGCAAAGGGAAAACGAGGTTTCGAAATATTTAAAGCCTCCTTCGCTTCTGTCCTGTATAAGGATGTTAGAGTTGACAGTTAAGTTTTAATATAGTCAGTCTCAGTCTAGCGTGAATTTATTATATTGAGTAGGAGATGTTATACAGGTATTTCTTTCTTTTTTGACGAGTGTTTTGGAATATTTTTATTCTCAGAAATCTTTACTTGTATTGCTTTTTTTTGTGATATTATAAAAAAGTGCTTGTTCTCGGGAACATTCTTTGATAGTATCACTGATCATAGTGGACCGTTACCAATAGTCCCCGTTCCCCCATAGCACCAAACATAGAAGACGGGAATAGAAGGACGGACCTCTGGAATACCGGCCCAGTGTGCAGAACCACTACACCACGAAGACACGCTAGGTGTGGTTGTGGTGTATTTAATTATGGCAAAGCACACTAGGGCTATCTGCCTAAGGGGAGGGATGTCTTCGTGGAGGACTTTCTAAGGGAAACTGGCGTATACACGTTACACGTGGGGAAAACCACAAAAACACCCATGCAGCCAGCCCGTTCGCGGGATTCGAACCTCGGATCGCACTACCAGGGTTCAGCGACTTTACCGCTCGGCCCACTGGTGGGCCGAAGACACGCTAGGAAAGCGGGAGAAATACCTTATATTACTTCTCTTTTTAAAGGCCGACTTTTTTTAAGGGGATCCAATCACTAAATCCTGGGTGTGGATATACCTCATCCAACACCTTTTTAGTTCGGGCGCCACTGTAGAGACATTAGGATTTTTTTGGGAAGCCGTAGAGATGAAAAATTAGCAACCGCCTTCGCCGTGAATCGAACCACGGACCTCTGAAATACCGGCCCAGCGTGCAGAACTATTACACCACGAAGGCACGCTAGGAAAGCGGGAGAAATACCTCATAAGGAAAATTTTTTTCCTCTAATTACAGGACAGAAAATGTTTTTCAATCGCGCGATCTGTTATTGATATTGAATTACAGTCGTGCGATAATTTCGCAGTAAAGATACATCTCTGATGACTATCCAAGATTCTAAAAACTTTGGTCTTATATAGAGATGGTCGTCTTATATAAATAAAGCTTAATATCAATATTTATTTATAATCTCAGAACTATTGGTCACTTTCAGAAGTGGTCGTTTGAGAGGCGATATTCTATATATTTATTTACCGATACTCTCAGATTCCAAAATTTGTTTATATTCTCAGAAATATTGGACGGAAGGTGGTCGTCCCATACATGCAAAATTTTACATTTCATTAAAAATGAATTCGGCATTATTTAACTATTTCCCTATTAATTAATTAATTAGATAAAGAAAAAGTTAGGAAATAGTACTGTTTATTACGGAATAATGTAGGAAGTTCTACAGAACTATATTCTTTCGCGTCATTGCACATTGTATCCGGCAAACTACTAGTTCCTCGTATTCTTCCGCAAATCCGTAAACATCTGTCTGATTTGAAACGAAATCCAAAATGGCTGCGCCATGAGGTTAACTTGTATGGATATTTTTTGTTGCATGAAAGGTAAGTTCAATTGCAATACTTGTATGTTTACTTTTTTTGCTTTTCGAATTTATGTCATTTTGACAGTTAAATGTTTCACAGCTTTATGAATTGTTACCATTCTGTCGTGAATTACGTGTATCTCAATGGCTGGCTGTCTTTTCAAATATCTAATTTGCCCTGCTATCCAAATGTTTATGACTGAATTTTTTTTAGTCTAGTTTATGCATTCAGTTTCAAAATAATATGTGTGATCAGATTGCTTATTATTTTATTGCAGCAATAAATTTATGTTAAATAGTTTGAACAATTGTATAAAAATAAGAGTTTGCATTGTTTTGTCCAAAATATGTATGGTTGAAACATTATCTTAATCTAGTTTGTAATTTAAGTTTTTTTGGGGGTACTGTTCTGTTATTGGGACCAGAATCGGAAATGTATGAACCTGTGTTCGTAAGTATGTGCATAGATGTGTATATGTAGACACACAAACATACAAATGTACAAGCATACATAAATACAATTTTGAACCCGGTCCTGATAACAGAACAGTACCTTAATCTTTTTTGAATATTTTATAAAAGGATTAAGCATTTTTCAAACTGCATATCATTTTAAGATTCGACTTGCAAGAAGACAAAATATGGTCATTCAATCAAATGCTTATGATTGCTTTTAACATTTTCTCATAAATATTGTTTGCATTTTTATATTAGGAAAGCTGAAGAATAGGAATAGCTACCATAATACATGTATTTTTTCATAGAGCCCATTGTTTTAGAAACCAATGCACCATTATTATATGCTGGCTTATTTTATAGTTATATGCAGTTTAAATTTATGTTCATGTTACTGTAGTATTGTCATTATAATAAAAGTATTGATAATTTTTGTTGAATCTTGCAAGTTACCTAACATTCAGAATTATTACTACCGAATTTTACTGATAACATTCAGAATTATTACTACCGATAACATTCAGAATTATTACTACCGATTTTACTGAATTTTACTTTATATTTCGAAATGACATAATCTGTCTGATAAATAAAATAAACTGGTGTTTAAGTTATATGCATTTCTCTTAATGTTTCATTGAAAGTGAGATGGAAATATAAATGCTATCCAGAAAAGTGAATTCTTTTTGCCTGAAATAACAAACTGTACTAAATGATTAATGTTTATATCATTTTAGAAATGTCAATATTAAAGTTTCTCCTCCTCTTTTCTTTGATTTTGAAATAATTTATAATAAAATAATATATGCATAAGTGTAATTAATGTAAAGTGTCATTCAATAATATAATTTATTTTTACTGATATTTTTATATTTCTTATCTGGGTTTTCTTTTGGTGTTAGAAGGAGGAAAAGACTGTAATGTTTTAATTAAGGAAATAATTAAAACATTACTGTCTTTTAAATAACACAGTTACAGTAATGTTTATTGAAGCAATCAGTACTGTGTGATTGCCAGTGATTGAATAATGTTAAAATGCATTGTTCATAATGAAATTTGCTTATCTTTGTGTTATAGATTTTATTTTGACACAAGCTGAAATTTGAATTATTGGAATCACTTTGAAAACCCGAATTATTTCCTGAATCATTAATCAGGCCAATATATAACATACAAATTTTCATACAAAATTATTTCTTTGAGCATATTATAAAGAGCTCATTTAATTTTATTATTTGTACAAATTTTAGACAAAAGTAGCATGTAACAGTTAAAGATTTATTGAAGCCTACTTGTTACTTGTGGTAACAAAGAAGTGTGAAAGATATTGCCACATTAGCGAACATGACGATCATTGATGCTTAGTTTAGTAATTTAATAATATATTGAGAAACTAATTAATTAAATAATTTAATAATATAAGAGAAATGCTGGGAACTTTCAGAAGTAGGCATTTCGGAAATGATGGGCTTGATAAGAAATTTACATGGTTTTATTATTTATTCTTTAGTTAAGAATGGATTTTAGATGTTCACGTGAAAGAATTCTGTTTAATTATATGTGAAAGAATTGTTAAAGTTTGGCATTTAAAAAAATGAATTAATAATATGCAATTATCTTTTTATTATACATATATTACTATATATTTCTAATGCGCTATGTAAATGTCAGTGCTAAACAATTGAGATGCTATTGTCAGGGCAATCTTTTCTTATACATGAAAAATTCTGATACTTTCTTATCATGTGCCCTCACAGCTTCAACTTATGCTAAAACAGCAAGAGTATGCACACGATAATAGCAAACTATGAATATGCATACCACACACATGTATTTACATGCTTTATATTTAATCTTTGTTTCTGAATAGTATTCCATTGGATGAAAAATATGTGAATATTGACCCAATGTATATATTTTTGTGTGTGTGCAACCTAAAATTTGTTTCTTATAAAGTGCTTATTTGAATTACTACTTGTGAACAGAGCAGTAGATATGAACCATAAACTAACCATTTTGCCAATTTTCACAGCTTTGCAGATAGTCAGAAAGCACCAAAATTTGTAATAATGTTAAGTTTAAATGATGTTCTATACTTTTGTGTTAATTTTTCTATTCTATTAATTCTATTACTGTGTTATCAAACTTTCTGCAGGAATTTCAACTGGTTAAGATGTTATTACCATGTGGAGAAGAATTTGGTTTTCAACCTAGAAAAAATTGCAGCTGAAGGATTTTGTAGAAGGTAGGTCAAACTGGTTTTAGTTAATTATAATTTAATTTTGAAGAATTCTCAAATTTATTTATCATAAGTGTCTAAAGGTCTTCTAAATTAAATTCTGCTTGTTTTTGAAATTTTTCATGAGATTCATTCTTTTATTATTATTATTTTTTTTTAATTTACTAACTTATATCCAGGCACATAATGTTGCATTTAATGCCATACCTTAAATATTGTAAAATGTTAAAATAATACATTTCACTTAAAAATGTAGTTGTGACAGTAAATTTTCTGTTACATTTAATCATATCTATAAACATTGGTATACATCATTTTTCAATAATCTGTATATTATTTTGTGCATTTCTTTTACATCCAAGATCTGGCATATGACTTGCTTTTCAAACTGATAACATGGTGTAATAATGTAATCTAATGGTTAAAGTTTACTATGGAACGGGCCAAATTTAATAAATTATTCTTTGATAGAAATTTATTCATGTGTTCAGTGTGTCTCGTCTCTTTAAATTGCTAAAGTAAATTTTATGTACTTGCATTTAGGAATTTGACTGTATCAGAGTAATTTTGTTTCAGTTATTATAATATGCAAGGGAAAAAATTCATTCATAGCTCCGTATTTAAAATTGGTTAATTAAAGTCCTTAATAAAGAGAGCCGTTTTGTTGTTTTTAATGTCAATAGAGTTTAATTCAAAAATATGCCACATTAAGGGTTACTTTTTAACCTAATTTAAAATTTTCATTACTTTAACATGTGCAATAATTGTTATTTTAACTCCAATATTGTAATAATATCAAAATTCCTTACTTTTTGATAGGTAATCCAAATGTAAAACAAGAAAAGAAAAAATTAAAATCTAGAAGTATATTTATTTCATACCTCTAACAAATAAAAACAACACAAGCACTTTTTACTGTCTATCTGCATAGTGTGGCATGTCCCGTAAGACAGATTTGTATGGTCAAATCCATGTTTCAGTTAAAGGAAAATGCATGCACAGTCTTCTGATTTTCCCTTTGATTAAGGATTCTGTATATACTAGCGTAAGAAATATATTAGTTAATGCAGTGTTATACATCAGTATTTATAGACAATTATTGTGGCTATGTTTATTATAATTTTGTTCACTGTAATGGTTGGAGTGCCTAAACCATCATGCTGTGTAAACAAAACTCAAATCTTCATCTCTGCATACTGCTCCACTAGTGTTTAAACCACTGAAATGATGATTATGGTAGAACATCTTTAGTAAAAATTTACTCTACTGTAACCCTTGGCGAATCATTTATTTTTTTTTATATCAAGATCGTCACCTGAGAGGATCAGCACCAATTTCAAGGTGGCCGCTACACAAAACCAAAATAAGTCAAAGACATACACAAACTCTGTGTCCATGTACACATCGACCTATTAAAACAGAGAACTGCACAAACTGCAAAAACTTGTGCACTGCCTTAACTTTGTCCATGTACACATTGATCTATTTTCACTTTAAGAAAACCAGAAAGTTAAAAATATCATAGTTACCAGAAAAAATTTGCCTCTGTCTTAACACACAGACAACCAAAAATACACAAACAGAGAGGAATAAGTTACCAAAAATACATATTTTCTAACATAAAAACATTAAACAACAAATCTTCCAACAAAAATTAACACACAGAGACAAAACAATAAATGAAACGTCATTTTTTTAACATACCTTTTTTTTCACATGCATATGTTTAGGCTTCCCACCACCATCCTCCAGGTAAGCAATTCAATTAAATTTTTCGTCTCTTAGTCACCTCAGACATACTCAAACGATGGTACCCACACCAAAATAATAAATAGCATGTTCAAAATACAAGACCATACCACTTCCGTGCAACCAACCACAGCAATTGAAAAGAATAATAAGAACCAAAAACCTGGGACTGTACAAAAGGTTTACTATTAAAAAAAGTAGCCCAAAACTAAATTTATCACAGCACGTTGGCAATATTTGCAGAAATAACTCCTTTTTATTGACAAAAAAAAGTTTTCCCCCCCCCCCAAAGGCTACTTTTGCCAACATTATCAACATTAGGGTTACCGAAAAACTTATTTGACGTAGTGGGCTTCCACATTTCACAAACAACCAATACCACTTTGCAATTTTTTTTTCAGACAGAAACCAAGGTGTACCATACAGTAAAGATTAGCCACATCTTCATTTACTACTGTTACAAGTACTTCTTTGGTAAATTTCTGCGGTTAAATTCAAAAGTTTAAAATTGCATTAACATGATCAGATTCAGAGTCATAGCTAGGGTTTTCAGCACTCAGGGACAACTGAAGATTTCGCGCCCCCTACTGCTTGCCAAGGATGGAAAACATTTAATTCTAAAATGTTCTAACATCAGTTTGGCGCCCCTTGGATTCTGTACCCGGGGACAGATGCCCCTTGCCCCCCTCTAGCTACGCCTCTGATCAGATTTTATTTTCTGCACGTAGCTAACAATTACTTATGTGTTGTCAGATAAATGTTACCAGATGCAGTTAATTATTTTTTACTTGCCAATCTCATGAGACAAGTTTTTTTTTGCTCCTGCAAGACTTTACTTTGTGTTGCAAAATAAATTCATTCTCACTCTTTTTGGACTTGCCTACACATTAAATTTAAAATAGTTTTATGAATAGGTAAGATGTGATTATCATAATTTTGTTTCTCTCTTTATCTTGGCAACTTTATATGTTGATTCAGTATCCAGGTTACCTACCAGTGGCTGATTGATAAAACTGTTCATATGTTCAGCTTGTGGTTTGAGTTTATTTTCTGACATAAAAAATTTTAAAAGGCATCCCCCATGTTTATTTTACTATAATCGAAAAATCAAATAATTGCTACTCTGTTTATAGGTACTAAATGTTAAAATATTTTAAATGCTTCCTTTAATTTGCATTCTAATAGTCATTTGTTTAAATTTAATTATGAATTATATTCACATATAGTAATTGTGAGTGTTTTTTTTTATTTTAGGTGCTGTGAAAGGCAATGACAGAGATCCAATTTATCAAGAGTTCTTATATACATAAGAATACATGGATATAAGATTGTTTTTCATGAATTCAAATAAAATGTGATAAATTGGATTAATAAAAACTATTTTGAATTTTGAAAAGTGTTTATCCTCTGTTAATCATGATATAGTGTCATAAATTTCTGAATGTGTTTATTTTTCATCCAAATAAATAGCTTTACAAAAATTTGTCATATTAATAGATATTGCATAATTTAGCATTATTATAAATATTTATTATAGCAGATTTAGCTGAACTACTTTTTTAGTCTCTTTGCAGGTGAAGTCACAAAGGTAAGTGGTTAGATATTTTTCTGTATTCTCCATTAAGTAATTTTATCTGGTAAATTACCATTACTTATATACTAAAGGTGAAAGAATAAGCTTTCCTTGAAGATAAAAAAATTTGCAGATATTTCAAAAAATTTGTATACGTAAAAAAGTTCTTAAACTGCCACATATGCGAAACTGAAAATGTTATATATGAAATAGTTCAGAAATATAAATATTTTCACTATTTTTTAACTATAATTCACTGCATTTGTTATATATAATCACAGTTTAAGGTAGCAGTGCTTTTCTCACTGTGATTTCTGATGTATTTTGATTCATAAATACACGTACATAAATCCATGTATTTTGATTTCTCTTTTGAGACCGAATAAAAAATGAACTAAACATTCTCGTTGACATTGAGAGTTGAATAAAAGCTCACCTCAAAATAAAATGAATTAATAAATTTATGGAAAATTTTACATTGCATCTATTGAGCAGAAAGAGTAAACTGAATATACTTAATGGAATTAATAATTGGTAGAGTTGATAGCAGAATAAAATGCCTTAATTGCATGGTAAACAGTAGATCTTTTGAAGTTTTTCTATGTTGGGTAAAATGCAGATTTAAATTTTTGATATTGATTGTCATATAAATGGCAATTACTGTTTTATTTTGCTCTGAAATGAATGGTTAGTAATAAAATTCTGGATGAGACAACCTTTAACATGCGCTAGAATTTACAAAGTTTAATTTGGTGCTGATTTCAACGGGTAAATTTCATTTTACTGAATTTTGCGTAAAATAATACCAATGAACCATTGCAAATTATTTTCAGAACTTTTTTTTTTTAATCTAAAAGGGCTATTAGTTTTGAAATGCGACTTCATATCGTCAGTCGTAAACTTGTTTCGCTTTTCATTCAAGTCTTGCCATTTGGCAAAATTTAACATATTTACTTTTAAAATCTAATATATTATTGACTAACAAGCCAAGCTATTTAAAAGCATTACACACAGTTCTTAACAATGCTTTTTTTAATTTTTAATCTGATTGATTTAAAATGCATTTAATTCATGATATATCTAATTGAAAACATTTTAATATTTCTACATAATTACATGATATATTTCTTCATTTTTCCAATATATAGAAGATATATAACTTTCTGGTGTCAGTATCTTATAAAATGTTTTGCTGTTTCCACTGCCCCATCTGTATTGATAATCTATGCATTCATAAACTTTTAGCCTCTTTGAGTGACTGCTAAAATCTGAGGCCTTTCAGATTTTTTTTTAATTGTGTGAGCAGAAAGATAGAATTTTAGAAGAGCTTCTTGAGTTACCTTTTGAATGATATAAAGAATTGTTAACATAATGTCAAATTTTTACAACTAAATATTAAATATATAAAAAAGCCTGCAGCATTCTCATGTTACGAAAACACATTTATTTATTCTGAGGCTAGGAATTGATTTAGTTTTAAAAATACAATTTATTCCTTTTAACAATTTCCCAACAGTGTCATGAAAACACTATAAATTCCTTACATGTTTTAAAGAAAGATGATTCATTTATGTAAAGATTATTAAATGGGTAATTTTATTATTCAATTTTTAATAAAAATTAACTGAAATTAGAAACTGATTTTGTAAAATAATTTAATTATGAATAATTCAATTTGGGGGCTATTGGATGTTTAAAAATGATCAAAAGATTTTTAATATCTTAAAAATAAAAGCAAAATTTTCAGTTTTAATATTTTGTATTAATAATTCATTTTAATTTCCTTGCTTAGTTTTAATATATTCACAAATTCAGATTTAAAAACAAAATAAGTTGTATAAATATTTTCAACATTTCTGATTTTTCCATAGTAACCATAGGAGAACGATTTGAGACTATCTGTGTAAAAAAAAGTAGGTTTTAGATCATCACACCTTCACATACTTTCACTGGAATTTTCCTCTGTATATATACTGGGATGTGACACTAAGCAGTTGAGAGTATGTATTTAAGAGGTTAAATGGATATTGTAACTAGTGTTTCAAATCCTGATAACATCCCATACGCTGTCGGTGGGACATAGATAGGATGTCCTAAGGATATACTGGGATGTGACATTAAGCGCTCAGGAGGATGAGTTTAGGAGGAAATTGGGATATTACGGGATGTCCTGAGGATGTAGTAAGTAGGACTTTAAATCCTAATAACATCCCATATGCTGTCGATGGGACATAGATAGGATGTTTTTAGGATATAATGGGATGTGCTTAGGAGGTTTGTGGGATATCCCGGGATGTCCTGAGGATGTAGTAAGTAGGAGTTCATATCCTAATAACATCCCGCACGCTGTCGATGGGACTTGGTTAGGATGTCCTGAGGATATCCCGGGATGTGACATTAAGCACTCGGGAGGAGGTGTTTAGGAGGTTCGCGGGATATTCCGGGATATCCTGAGGATGTGCGCATATCCCCCGAGAAACATCCTTGGGATATCCCAAGGATGTTTTTGTGCTATGTGGGATTATGGTCAGTGATACTACCATTGCACTCATACATTCGAGTGATCATAAAAAAAACTCAGAACAGGTTTTAATTAGGGAGAGACATTCGAAATTACGAATCCAGCGAATCTCGAAAAAGTTTCGAGATCAACAATCACAAATTTTTTTCCCGTCGTTCGAATATTTCAAACTCTAATCCTTAAGAACAACAAAAACTTAAACATTTCAGTTTAAAACATTTAATCTTTTTTTAGAAAGTTTAAGGTTTTTTAGAAAGGTTAAATATTTTTGAAAAAGGTTAATTTGAAAAAATTAGTTTGATTGACGACGAACAGAAGCGTTCAAGAAAAGAACATTATTTTCACAATTTCAAAAGATCTGGATCACTAATGTCACTTTGTTGTGATCCTGAATGCAATATTCTTAACGTTTTGGGGGGTGGGAAATTAAATGTTCCACATTTAGTGTTTATCTAGTTTAACTCTTTAAGTAATCCCCTTCTACGCTTGCTTTCCTTCTCCAACCGGCATAGTGATTAGTGTGGCTACCCAACGGAAGGCCCCGGGTTCGATTCCCCGAGAAGGCATGAATGTTTGTGAATGTAGTGTCTCCGTGTCATGGGGCACTCAAAACATGCGGCGATCCGGGGAAGTCCTCTCGAGAGATTGATGGCAAGGGAAGAGGGGTGGGAGACCTTCGGACACGTCTCTCCCCCCCCGCGGGTACTCTGATTCAAAAGTGGGGGGAGCTGTAGTGAACTGTTATCTGTATGGTGCACAAGGTTGCTGCCAACAACAGCGTAATCTTTACTCCTTGCCACGATGAATTTCGTGAGATTGTTCTGATTTCAAACGAGAGAGATTAGGCACAACAACAACAACATTTGTTTTGATTTAGATTCGAGAGCGAAAGGTAAAATAATTTGAATTCTTACTCAAATATTTTTTCCCAAATTATATCGAAAAAATGAACTGCAAGGTTAAATTATTTTCATCATTTGCTTAATTTACTAAATACCATTTATATTTTTCATAAACACGGGTGTATTTTTAAGAACTGCATTCTTAAATTTATTTTACGTTAGCTACAAACTTCAAATATAGCTTTAACTGGAAACTTTAAAATGCTGAGTAAAAGAATTTTTTATTTTTCGAAAGACCTTGAAATTAAAGTACTTTTTACAGTTTGAATACAGATACGAAAAAAATTTTAAATTCGTCCCACCTCGAATAATAACAACGTTATTTGGCACGCGATAAAATAAAATTAGTCCAAGTATCCTTGCAAACACTCAAGCAAGTGACAATAACCAAGATTTAAAATATATAACTTATACCATGGCTAATGTAATATAAACAAAAGAACAGAGAGAAAAGTAATTTATAAAGATTCAGATCTCCTTAAAAATGTAATTTAATTTTAAAAGAACGAAGTTTGTCTAGACTAAGAATGTCATGAACGCAAAAAGGAGTGAATTTAGGCCAATACTCAACATACACTTTCAATACTAAATAAGTTCAAGACTGCTTTTTTTTTTTTTTTTTTTTTTTTTTTTTTTTTTAAAAGGGAAGCTGTAATTTATTCACGTTTCTCCGCCAAAAGTTTAAAACAGGGTCAAATACGTTGTATATGTTCTGGGTCAAACGGTGAACTCGTCTTTTAAAATAAAGCTCTTCAGAACGTAAACAAAAGGAATACTTCGCCTTCAAAACCATGTTCGTTTCAACAACAACGCTATTTCTTCAATTTGATTGTCTGTTTAAGGTCGCGTGAGTGACAAATGTACATACATATTTACTATTACTAGGTTACAATTCGTTAAATGGCCAGGATAAAATTTCAAGCAAGAGTTATGAGCCATTTTTCTTTGCGTTTTTAATAGCTTTTAAACTGAAAAGTTAATGAAATGTGTATATTTTGACCAAACATTATCCCCTCTCATGTTTAACTAACTCGGCATAGGATCACATATACATAATTGTTTAAGAAAAAATTCTTTTTCTTTGGTAATTGTGTAATTATTTTCTTTGTTATTAACTAATTATTATTTTTGTAATTTTTTTGACAGATTGTGTAAGGAGGAAAAAAACTATTTTTTCATGAATTTTACCACTAAATAAGTTTGGTCTTTCAATGTTATTCTGAAACCATAACTTTTGCTCATCCCAATTTTTCATTTTTTTTGTTTTAGCTCTAACAGAAACATTACAATTGAAATCTTCGGAAGTGATTGTTTTCCAATTTTCCTTCCTAGGTCCTTTCCAGCTGAGAATAATTCTAAAATTATTTAAATTAATTATTTTTATACAGGGTGAATATAATTAAAATGACCCTATTCAGACCTCTGTAGAACCCGTTCTGTCTATCGGATTTTGATGAAACTTGGCTATACGTTATATGGACTATTGTGTAAAGATTTCTGCAATAAAATGCAAATTAGTCAAACCTATAAAAAGACTTGCAGTCAGAACCAGAAAATCATTCTGCGTGCCTTTGTCATCGTTAATCATGCCAAAGATCGAGCTTTACTGGTGAAACTGCTTTACAGGAATCAGGGCTGTGGAGTCGGTAGGAAAAATGACCGACTCCGACTCCTAGAATTTTAATGACTCTGACTCCGGACTCCGATATATATATATATATGTAAACATATACACATGGGTTACAGCTTATATTTTAATATAAAAGAAGTAATAGATGCTACAGAAAAAAATTGATGGCATAGCAAATTATTTATATTAATAGCATTTATTATGAACTGGAAAAATTGGCATTAGTTATTTCTAAAAAACAGTATAGCTTCGGCAAGATTTTCTTTGTTGGTTGGCCATAGATCCAATTTGATAAACTTCAGAGCTGAGAAGAGTCTTTCCACACTAACTTGAGTAGGAGGAAAAGCTGTTACTGTTAGGGCTACTTGATAGTTCTTTTAACTTTTCAGTATAGATTTTTAGAAGTTTTAAAAGAGGTGTCTTGCAAACGCAATCATATTTCTCTATTTCTTCAAAGGCTGTGTAGAAATTTTTTCATTTTTATATCTAAAGGCTCTTGTTTTTTATTTTCATTCGCGTTGCTTTAGCCTTTTCTATATTATCCAAAAATATTTCTCAAAATCTAATTCATTAGTGGAAAAGAATGATAGAGACTCTATTGCAATGTTTGCAGTTTGACTGTCCTGATTCAAATTCTCCAATTGTTCTGAGAATAATTTCATTCTTAATGAAAGTTCATAGATGACTTTCTTTGCTTTTTTAATTTGTTCGTTATCCAAGAAAATTCGGTGTTTCGGATCTCCATATATTAAACCCAGCAAGATCTCATTGTCTAGCAAACTAGTTTCTCTTTTCTTCATTGAAGAAATGATTCCTTCTGCAATAAACCCTCCATTTCAGAAAGAAAAAACATCTCCTTTCCGCCTCTTGTCAATTCTTCAGATTGCAGCTTTTTTGTGGCTATATACGGTATAGAAAGAAGAGTTTCCGATTCTGCAAGATCATTCCACAGTCTTTCTGTTATAGAAACATTAGGGGTATCTATATCTCCTAAAAAAGTTCTTAATTCTAAAAACCTCTTTATCATCAAATATGTACTTCCTTATCGCACTGCTTGATCGATAATTGCTCCTTTTTCTGTTCGCTTCCTAAGAATGACATAAATTTTAGAAGTTCTTGCTGCTATTGCTGCTTAACTAAATTTATCAGCGAGATTTGTAACTCAATGAAGTAACTAAATGAATCATTTTAATCACTAATGGCAAATATCACATCCCTCCTCCTTCCTTATATTTATTTATTAATAGGTCAATAACATAGAAAATAACTATTTATTAATGTATACAGCTCATAAATAAAAATAATAACTCAGCTTGTCATTATTTTTTTCAATTCATTTTAATTTCATTTCAAATTCAAACTGTCCAACGAAAACTGGAGTCGGAGTCGAAGTCGACCTGTTTTTAGCGACTCCAGCTCCGACTCGTTTTCCCCAAAATCTGCCCGACTCTGATTCCGACTCCATGACTCCGACTCCACAGCCCTGACAGGAATGACGATGTTTGCAGACCACTATTTCCATGGAAGAGGGAGCAACTCCCCACTTTGAACGCCAAGTCAAAGAACTGTTTCATGCTAACTTTGGCGATAATCGTGTAATATCCAGAGCTTTTCCGGATGCCTAGCCTTCTCGTTCACCCAACTCAAATCTCTGTGATTTCTGGTTGTGGGGATTCCTAAAAGGTCGTGTTTATGGAGGAGGAATTAGGACTTTTCCTGAGTTGAAGGCCTGCATTACAAGCCATATTCCTGAAATCCCTCGATAGTTGTTTCCCGCTGCCATTGAACACGCTGCAATGCGCTTTCAATACGTAATTTATGTTAAAAAAGTACACATTGAGCGCATTCTGTAATTGAATAAATCTTAATGATTCAGACAGATTTTGTGTCCTTTTTTAAGCGCCACAATTCCCCCTGGTGGTCAATTTGAACTGTTTCTTTATTACAGAATTCGTTTCCCCATGGTCCATATAACATATATACCAAATCTCATCGAAATTCAATAAGTAGAACAGGTTCTAGAGGGGACTGAATAGGGTCACTTTAATTATAGCCACCCTGTATTTTACGTAATAACTTTTCTTTTCGAATATTTCTCAAATTAAACTGATTTTTAAATCGCATGAAGCTCCGCTATCTCGACTTTCGGACAAGTCGATATTTGAAATATCTCGACTTTCCTCAAGAATTTGTTTCGTTTAACGTAAAACCTCTTTAAATTGACGACAAATAATACATACAACTTTATCACTCCATACAGTGAAAACTATAAGACATTTATTTTTCTGTTTTTGGCAGGAAAGAAATTAATGAAGGCTTTATAAAGCAGTGTATTTCTAGGAAGTGTACTTCCAGACTTGAGACGAATCTGATCCGTCTGTGGGTCATCTTGGTGCTGTGCAGGGGCGGCGCGTTCCGCGGGCGAGGAGCAGTTAAAGAGCTAACACTGGGGATGGCCTCTTAGCATAGGGGGTTGAGTGGATCTTGATGGTACATTTTAACATCATACCGACAAAGCAATACTCAAGAGTGAGTACTCTGTTCTGAATGAGGTCATCTTATTGGGACAGATCTTGGTGAGTGTTATATACCGGTGATAGGACGTACTTTACTTGGCACCAGTTAATTCCAGTTGGTGCATCTAAAAAATTGGCAATATTAAAAATTTTAAAATAAAGATTTAGAGTTTGAAGTATATCTGACATTTAAATAAAAATCTTCAAGTTCAATAAGTGTAGACATTTTAAGCACAAAAGGCTTCTATGATGTGTAGATACTCTCGTGAGAAAGAAACCCAGACGGGGATCGCAACAAAGCTATAAATACAACTGAAAACTCAAGACGCTACAGAAATAATCTGAAGTACTTAAGCAGCATTAAAACCAGTTCATACTAAAAAAAAAAGGAGGTGTCCAAAAAAAAAAAAAATAAAAATAAATAAATAAATAAATAAAATCTGAAAGGTTTCAGATTTTAAATTACATCCAAAGGGGGGCGTTTATTTAACAAATATCACGTTCTTCGCACTTAAACCATAAAATTCAGCTCAAGAGCAATATCGCAAAATAGTTTTAAATTGAGCACATCTTTAGAATTTCCGATACAGAGTCTCGCGCGCTGGAGATAAAAATGTTTTGTTTTTTTTTTTTCTGTACAACGTTGTCATTGCTCGATTTGAAATCTTTGAGTTTGTTGATCAAAAATTCGCTAAAGTTTTACGAAAAATGAAATCGATAATAAAACAAATTCCAAATTTCAAATTTGGGCTTCCACATGCCCATATTCGGAGTAGGATTACGTCATTCAAAATTCGATGGCTCTAGGTACCGTTGTTGAAACGGACATTTATAGTGAACCAACGCAAAACCGCAAAACGAAACAATAGTCCTTCAGGGACTAAAATCCCTTTGGACTAAAAACAACAACAACAATAAAAAAAACCTGCTAAGTTAAAACTTTTTAAATGTTTTTAAAAATAGCTTATTCCCAACAAGTTCAAAGGTTCTGTTTATTGCACAGATATATATTCAGTATGAATTTAACACATACAAAGCAACGATTTAGAAAAAGATAAAATTGCTTATATTAAAGTAAGATGTAATCAGAAAATTGTATTTCTATTTTATAAATTTTTAACTTTTGCTTTGTTTAAATATTCCCCTACCTCAAACATTCGAGTGAAAACAAAAAAATTTATAAATATAACTCGATATTAATGCTTCATCTGAGATAATGGTAACCCATTTCCATCTGTAGTCAAGTACTTAGTAGCTCCCAAAAATATTATGTTTATATTTTCTCGATTCTCTGATACTGAAAGCAGACTGCATGCAGTTTCTGTAACTGTATCAAGCAGACTGCAGCAGTATTACATGTTGCTTATCTGTTGTTATCTGTTAACACAGTCATTTTGACTATTTAAAGGCATGATTTTTTACAAACGTAGAGACAAAATATGTGAAAAGTACCTATTCCAGGAAACTGATTTTCGTTTATTATTCAGAATGCATATATAAAAGATAAGAAAATAATTAATTAAAACCTTAGATTTTAATTAGAACATAAATTTACGAAAGCTTTAAAAATTATGACGCGCTAAATACAAAAAACGAAGTATATATATCTAAAAAAAAAATTAACTCAGACATGTGGACACTAAGTTATTACTAATGATGTCTTCTCATCTTTCCTGAGCCAGGAACAAATTCTACAGTTTTCCTGTCCTTATACTCCTATTTTGGGATATCGAAACATAATCATTGCTTTTCCATAAAAGCGACACTAGTTATACATCCATAAAAGGTGTCCGCCGAAAACACCGCTGCAAAAACATCGAGGACGAAAACGTCGCAGAGAAAACAACGCAAGGCGAAAACGTCGTGGGACAAAACATCGTCGGAGAAAATAAAGCGAAGAGAAAATATCGCAATTCTAAAACATCGTGGAACAAAATATCGTCTTCAAAACTAAAGGAGTTCAAAAACTTCGCAGTTTAAAAATATCGTTGTCAAAAATATCGTGGTAAAAAATAAAGTACCTACAAATCATGGAAACAAGATGGAAGCGCTCACAAATCATTATGCGAGCATCCTTTTACAATTATTAAAGCCTCAAAAACGCACGTCAGCGATGTTATCGTCATGCGATGATTTACAGGTAATTTATTTTTTGCCACGATATTTTCAACGCCGATGTTTTTAAACTGCTAAGTTTTTTAACCGATTTGACTCCGATATTTTGTACCACGACGTTTTAGAGCTGCGATGTTTTCTCTTTGCTTTATTTTCTCCCACGATGTTTTGTACCACGACGTTTTCGCCTTGCGTTGGCTTCTTTTCGACGTTTTCGTCAGCGATGTTTTTGCCGCGATGTTTTCGGCTGTAACATCCATAAAAGCAACAATCAAATGTAAGAATCAGGCGAAAAATCAAAATATTTGAATTTTATGTATGCTGAATAGTGCTTCGTATCCGCGTGTAAAACGGTCTAAAACTTATCACGCTTTCCTGAAAACGCGGGACTGGAGTTCATTGCTAGATATTTTACTCATGAAAATATATAGTAGTTCTTCGTGTCCGTAGGTAATATATTCTGAAACATCTCATGGATACGTGAAAACCATGGATGATACCGAACGCTATGCAGAGAAGACCCGAAAAGGATGGACATTTGTTTCTCAAGCAATGACCATTTAAGTCGATAATACAAAGTATTTCGCGCTAGAAGAAGTAGTTTAGTAAACTAAAAATGCTGCAAACAAAACTAATGCGTATTAAAAAGGGAAAGCTTTATGTACGTTTCAATGTTTTCAAGTTCCTTTAAAAAACTGCTCCAATTGTTTTAAGAAAAACACTTTTTAAATATCTTCTTTGTATTCTTTATAGAAAATTACATTAAGCTCTTGTCCACATTTAAAAAAAAAGTAGTAACAAAGTGGACCTTACGCGAAATTGTACATTTATAGTGTACTTTCTCTCTCATTAACATGTGAAATTATGCCATTTTAGGCTGTACTTAAAGAATTGCTTCAACGATCGAAGCGCTAAATGTGTCCTTTTTATTATAATGTACAAACATAACGTATAGTCCTAATAAATGGCATCGAAAAAAAACCTACCTTTAGCATCAAAGCAGTGAAACATCGGGCAAGTGCATTTATTATTATGATTGAGAATGCCCTGAAAAGACAATACTGACGGCACTTGGTTTGATGTACTTCGACCTATTACATTCCGTTCTTATCAGTGAATATTAACAATTCATCCGTTTGATATACGAGAATTTACTTTGGTTGCTCAGCAGATAAACAACTCTAAACAGGGGATTTTTAACTGAAATATCAAATACTGAATTAGCGGATACGGCAAACGACTATGTCCGCCAGACATGGAGATAAATTTAGTCTATATTCCTTTCCAAAAGTCAGGTCACGCGTATAAAAATCTGCTATAAATTTGGCTGTAGAAAATATTAGCATGCTCTTTCTATAGGTACATTCTGCACACACATAAAAAAGGGGGAGGACCCGTTTTATATCTCCCGTTCTACTGAGCCGATTGACAAAATTTAACTTCTGTTTTTCATACCTCGAAAACGCAACTTAAGATATATATTCAATTTATACACATCATTATCCTAACATATGTATTTTGATACAAAATCGGACTTATTTTGAAATGTCGTACCTATTTTTTCCACATTTCAATTCTACGACTCACATTATGCCAAAACGTCAAGTTTTGTAAAAGTCGCTCTAGTAGTTTTTAGAAAATTAGCTATCAAAATTAGCACTTCTTCAATGTTCATTGAATTTGCTATGTGTTTGTTAATATCTCTTTTTTATTAAACTTAACTGATTACTTCTTTCCCATTTCGAAATTTAGGTTCAAATAAAATTCGCAGATATTTTCTGGTTTATTTTTAAAATTATTATTTTTCAGTAATTTTTATTCTCAAAACAAATTTTGAATTATAACATCTATGTGCCATCGCCTTGAAATCGAAGTATTTCTTCGCATACCTGCAAAACATTAGAGTAGAGTTTTTCATTCAAAATTTCCCAAAATATACATGAATTTAAATATTGGTGCGTCCTGAAATTTGGCATACTTATTATAAGCGATAATAACGACAAATGTGGCTTATGCATTTTGCTAATATTATTTGAAAGGATGAATGATCATAGCCGACTGGAATAGAGTTGGCTATGGAACGATGCACCTTTCTTTCCGTTCGTGCACAATAAAAGGGAAAGGAAAATAGATTACCACAAATTAAGAATTTCGCCAAGTGAAATTTTCTTGACGTAGACTGAAAAAAAATAAAGTGCATCAAGATAAAGTTTTTAATTTCTCAGTAAATTTCTCAACAAATATTACAAAATTTAATATTTAGGCATAATTTGAATCGTAGAATGGGAAAACAGAAAAAAAACATTATGTCCTTTCAGAAAAAGTTTGATTTTGGATCAAAATTGCTATGTTAGAAGAATGCTGTATATAAATCTAATATATATCCTAATTCGCGCTTTTGAGACATAAAAAAGCAAATTAAATTTCGTCAATCGGTTCAGTAGAACGGGAAATATAGAACTGTCTTTCCTTTTTTTGTGTGTGTGCAGAATGCACTAGTAGAAGTATAGGGACACCAGGTATTTACTGAAAGGGTGAAGCAATTACTGTCGCATATATTAACTGTCAAGGAACGCCAGCAAGCCAAAATTCCAGACGATCTCTTAACAGTCTCCAAAGAATAAACGCTTGATCCATTCCCCACTGCCGGCCCCCTCACAGCCAGCGGCACATTTGGAATCCCATTCCTTAGTCCGTGTGGTGTATTGGTATCTTGATATATTATTACATAAATTTGCATTTAGCACTGTATACATAACATTGTAACATTATTATCTGGCTCAAAATTTTCTTGGTACTTTGCAAAAATTGCAGTGACGACGCTGTGCTTTTACATAATAACATATATAATTTACATTACATATATTTTACATACACAGCATGTGTAGTCACTACAGTTCTGTACTTAATTTTGTATTTACACTAATTTATAATCGTATTTTAAAGCACATTTTGCATTACGTACTTTATTTTTCATTAATTATATTATATTTTGCTTTAGTATCATTCTAATTAATAGTCCATTCTTCGTTAATAATTCGTTTTAATTACTGGTTCATAAAGCAGTTCATATAGTTGATTCTTATAAATTCAGATTGTAGATGTTGGCAGATGTAGTTCATTGGTAAGTTAGTGGTTTTTTTCATAGTTCGCTATACACAGAATATTTCATAGTATTACATATTTGAATTAAAAATAACTGTGTAGTGTAGAGTGTTTGCTATTTTCCATAATACATTTTACATTTAGTAATATTACTGTGTTGGGCATGATTCTTCTACTTTCAAAGCTAATTTTTCAATTATTTAAAAAATTTTTTTTGTATTGTGATATTTGAATTTTCTTTAATTGAATGGTGAATTTTATTGCATATCTTAGCAAACTTTCTATGTTTTGATTTGCTTTTTAAAGCGGAACAATTTTGTTGTTGGAATCTCAAACAAATAATGTTCAGGGTCGCCTCTAACCCACATCCGCAGGTGCCTAATTAAAAGATATTCCTTTTAAAAAAGCATGTGGGGAAAGAGACATGTCCCGTTTTATACCGGTTTATTCGAGGATTTGAGCTAAATTCATCTTTACAAAGCTATTGTATACATTTAAATGTTCTTTTTTCCTGCAGAGTGTTTTGCCACTAACATTCGCTTTGTGGGGTAAATGTGTATCATTCGGGTTAGCAACAGTTCGTGCTCTATTATAAGCAAAGGTGAACCATCTTTCGAGCACTCGGCATGATGTCGCCTTTTGAGCAAAGGGCTTTAGAATAAACAAGCTGGATGATTTTGATCTTAAACAGATACCTGTCATGATTTTTTCATCATCTGATCCCATTGCTCACTATTGTCAAAATGCTCAACATTTTTAATCAATTTACGCTATACAAAACAAAGCAATGTTTAGTTTATCAGAGATTTCGAAAGAAACATTCTATGTTTCATACCAGAAATATCAGAAGCGCTGGGGTATGTATGTGTGCTCTGATTCATGATACTTTGAAGATGGCTAGGTTATATGCTTTTATAATTCAAACAGCCCATAAACTTCATCCGCGAATTTTTTTAACTTAGGAGTACTGAAGTAATCAGTTGATAAAGTGACAAACGAGTTCCATTCCGTTTTGTTACGTAACTGAGAAAATTAAAATTTTAATATTCTACGAAGAAACTGAATCATGAAAAAATGCCGCTTATTGCAACAATCTTCTCTTCCTTCAAATGGGACAAATATTGCATGCTACAACCAAACCTATAATACGCCAGTTTTCAAGAGTTAAGAACGAAAAGGAAAACTAATGTTAACTCAAAAAGTCCAAACAAATTGGAGAAAACCTGATGATAATATTTATTATACTATTCGTAATTTAAAAACACTAGAAAATGTTATACAGATCTGCATTTTGTGATATCAACAGGAGCATAAAATATAATAAATTCGGACACACACAAAAAAAATTAAATACAAAATAATTTCTCATTTAGTGAGTATAATCACCCAAACAGCAATGCAGTTCTGACAACGATTCTCATAGTTTTCTCACTAAACTCTAGCACGCTTCTTAAGAATGTTCACACATACTCAGTGCGATTAAGGTCAGGAAAACGTGTTGGCCGTTCCATTTCCAATTCTTTCTTCAATAAATTCGTTTTCGAGGCGAGCAGGTAAGGGCGGCCATCATCTGCTTGCCAAGTGAAGGTATTGCCAATTGCAGTAGCATACGAACGAACAATAAAATTCACTATGTCATTTCTGTACCTCTGAGCATTAATAATTTCATGCGATAGCATACAGGTCTGTGCTCTCATCTAAAGATACTCCTCCTCATACAAGAACATTACCTCCTGAATAGGTATCCTTTTTCCGTTATCTTAAGCGGAAGATATCGATTGTTTGCTTCTCTCCATATATAAATACATCGAAAATCACTCTGTAAAGAAAAGCGGGAAATCATCAGTGAATGGAACAGAGCACCACTGATTTTCAGTCCAGTTTATACCACTACGTGGCAAATTCAAACGCACCCTTCGCCAGCAGGAGGTAGGTGGGACGAACAATGCCGATCGTCTACCATACATACCTCTTCCATGTAGCCTTTTGGGTACTGTCGAGACTGATACTGCCCTTCCTGTACCAAAAACAAGCACGGATCTAAGCTGAGAATGGAGTTGCAGTACTGTTGCGATAT
This sequence comes from Stegodyphus dumicola, assembly GCF_044657685.1. Lineage (NCBI taxonomy): Eukaryota > Metazoa > Arthropoda > Arachnida > Araneae > Eresidae > Stegodyphus > Stegodyphus dumicola. The sequence continues at coordinate 137,950,908 of NC_140777.1, forward strand.
TCTACTAATTCGCAAATATGGGTCACCAGCAGAAACGATAACTCTGGGCCTACCTTCGATAGGACTTCGAGAGTTAGAAATTAGTTACATAAGGAGCTTACACGGAACGTTCGACATTTAGCCATCTTGCAACGTCAGACGGTCGATGACTTGCTCCTAATCAGCTTATGGCTGTATATCGCAATTCTACTGACAAATGTCGCCTCGAACTCATTTTAACACTTTTGACTGTCTCGAATTTGTTGAATATACCGTCGTTCGTTGACTGGAGATTATAGGCTAAACTACTGGTTTTAAGCTATATCGCAATTATGCAAAGCAATGGTAGCGCAACTTCTTGGTATAATGCTACTCGATGTGGCTTTCTTTTATTTGTAACATATCCAAATGTCATGAATTTCGAATTATTTTTAGTCGATTTATTGTGATTTTTCAATTTATTGCTTAATTTTTAGAAACCAGTGAACTTCAAAAGTTTTTTTTTGGGGGGAGCAGTGTGTTTGTTTTTGGGGGCTGTTGTTGTTGTCCTTACGGTTTCTAAACCCTGCCGCTCTTTGCCTCTCTAATTTCTAATACTTTGCGTCTGGCGCAGCAGCAACGAGAAGCACCGGTTTTGGCATTGGCCCTGAATACTTCTGCTATTTAGTTGCACTTGTTTTTTTAATTATTAACATCGTATATAACAAGTCTTCAAAACGAGTAATATTAACGAAAATAAATATTCTTTCCTTTAGGTTAGTTTCAACAAAAAATCTGCACATTGGCACGGCTGTTTAATAAACCATGAATTCAAAAATACTGTTTTGCAAAGCCTTCCAGAAAATGGCTTTATGACTGCTAAATAACAAGAATAAACGAACTTGGCGTCACATTCAGCTATGCAGAAACCGTGTCGAGGTCATGTGGACAATTTGTATTTCTAAAAAGAGATATGTTATATTAAAAGGAGGTACTATACTGAGACTTGTTATATTACTGTAGAATGTATATAGTAAGGTATCTGTAGTATAAACGAAATGTGTGGATTTTAAGAGCTCAGGGTAAAATACAGGGTAACTCATATTGAATGAGGCAAAAAATAGAATAGTATACTACAATTCTGTAATTGATTTACTTAGCGGAATAAATTAATTTTGAAGCTGCAATTATACAAGTTTTATTTGGCAACAAGAAAATATCTTCCGATTAAGAAATCTCCACTGAAGGCAATCAAAATGGCGCCATCCATGCAAGCGAAAGCGTATTATGATTTGTAATACGCCAAAATATCATCTTTTATGGTAGTTCAAAGACATTTTCGCAAGAGATTTGGTTAAGAACCACCGCATCGTCACAACATCGAACGATGGGTGAAGCAGTTTCAGGACACGAACTGCTTGTATAAGAAAGGCCAGGACGAACAGCAGCCCAAACCAAAGTAGTTGAAAAAAAATCGTGAAGCATTTTTAAGTCCCACAAAATCAACGCCCTGGGCGAGTTTTAAATTCAGTGTAAAGGTGTGGCGTTGGAAACGAAAACGCCTACCATTTTGGCTATGCAACTTTCGGCTATGCTATGATGGTGCAAGCGTTAAAAACCTTCCGACAAACCGTTGCGTAAAGTTTCGTGTGCGAATTTCCAAGAAGGGCTGGAGATATATGGTTTCGCGAATATGCTTATTTTTACATATGAAGACGTTGTTCACGTTTCTGGCAAACTTAATCGCTATAATTTACGGTCTAGGGCACGGAAAATTCACAAGGTGTAATGGAACATAAACGTAATTCTCCAAAGGTAAACGTTGTCTGCGCCATTTCCAACAGCTGTGTTTTTGGTCTTTTATTTCTTCATAGAAAAATCGATTAGCGGGTTGCATTTAGCAAGATGTGCTATCAGAGTTGTTCTTCCCTCAGTTGGAGGAAGCGGTTCCTAGTCTCATTCTCCAGCAAGATGGTGCTCACAATATTGGCATCAAAACTTACACCAGTATCTAAATGATAGTTTATCCCATTGCCGGATTGGTCGTGCTGAATCAAACGATATGCCATTGCTTTGCTGTCCGGGAACTGAAATACCACATATAAACTTGCTGTGTCACTGGACAGGCACACATAGGACATTTACGGAAACTTGGATAACTACAGTTTCACTGTAAATTTGATTTATCAAAATAAAGTAATTATGGCATTCATAAGTATGCTTTCTTTTTGCCCCATTCTATATGAAACACCCTGTATAGTAAACTGAAATATTGTTATCATTGCTAATAACCCTGGGGTAAGGGTGCATTCGGTCATTAGTTATAGACATTGAGTGCTAATAATTACAGCGTTGTGCATTTTAATCCAAATTTTGATCTAGAATACCCAAGGAAAACATAGAACTTGCAAATTATTTAAACTAACTTTTATTGAAATTAAAGATATTGAATTTATTTTATTATTTGTAATGCATCGTTTATTTTGTTATTAAATAATAATGCATTTAATTTCCCTTTAACTTCTCTTACACAACAGTCATAAAGTTACAGTATTTATCTAGAAAATATTTATCTAGAAAATATTTATCTAGAAAATATTTATCTAGAAAATATATTCCAACGAAAGAATTTCATTTCGCTGATAGCAAAGGTTTCTGTTATTAATTTCAAAGAAAGAAATTATTTAGAAATTGTTACTTAACTATGTAGCATATATTTTGATTCAAATTATTTTAATATCGTAATACTATTTGTAATACTGTATATGTTACAAAAATGAATGATTATTTTAGCCCGAGGCAACAGCTGAGCTAAAATATATTTAAGATGATGTTTTCAAAATTATTAAATTGTAATTGTACATGGAAAAAGATGCCACTTCAGACAGAACGTTTGAAGAAAGAAGCAGCATAATAGCTAAGTGTGTGTATCAACAAAAAATTTGTTTCGATAGGTCTGAAGGTCTTTGTCGGCCCAAGATCTAAAAGTTTAAAAGCCTCTTTCGCATACCATTAACTAGCCTCTTAGGAAACTCTTGAGGTGATATCAAATACATTTAAAACATTGGTTTTAGGCAAAACGATGAATATCATCTTCCATAGTTAAAAATGGCAGAAAGGGTTTGCGTTGTTGAAATTAAGAATTATACAACATTTATCGATGGTAATGATAATTAGACAGGCGTCAGTCTCGTAATTTTAATAAATTCTTAACATTTATTTGCATAAGTAAGTCATTATCAATGTGTTGGATTTTTAGATCTACTTTGAGCTGACTTATCAGCGCAAACAAGAGGCATGTGAGTCTGGTTGGTTCGCTTTATTGTGTAAAATTTGCAACTGATTACTATTAATCTGGATTTCAGCTACCCACACAGAAGACGCAAATGTTATAATCGGCTGAAACAAAGAGAGATTTAGTACTACGAGTAAATTTGTTTGTATTTCCACATTTAGTTTTGATCTACTTTCAGTTTGTAGAGCTATACAAGTTTCATGATGTGCCCTTATGGTGCGCTATTTAAAAATAAACTTCTTGTCTGGGATTACACGTGAAAAATCGTGAAACATTTTTAAGTCTCACAAAATCTCACAAAGTATTAATATTATTTATCGAATGAAGCACAGTCAGTATGGTCGCAATTTAAAAATATCTAGAGAATTCTAGTCACAATTAAAATTCATTTTTCAACTTCGCTGTGTTCAGTCATAAATTATTGTATAAAAATTGTAGAATTGAGTTTCATCTCAATTCTTTATGTAATTTTTTTTTTAACTTTTAACTAATGAGTTTAAAAGGGTTTATTTATTTTTATATAACAGTTATTTTATGAGCATATTTACTGTCATTCTCCTTTTCTGTTTTGCTGCCAGAACGCTAATTTTACTTTGCGCGTATTCAAATGATGTAGAAAGAGATAATATTTAAAGTAAGGTTCTAGATTGTTTAGTCACAACGTGTTCCGCCTGCTGAAAGCCACGTTACTAACTGAATTTCTATTATAGCAGTCTGTCTTCGGTGTTGCTTTATTCTTGACAACAGTGCTCGCCACGCCAGTATAGGTTTGAGTTAACCTGCGCGATAATCCATTCTGTGTAGCCTTTGGGCTATCTTAAGATTTAACTTAGTTTAATTTGAAATTTCTTACTTTTGAGTTATGCCATAAATGCTGGCTGGTTTGTAAGCACAAGAAGTACCTACTGTTAAATTCTTTGAGTGCTTAATAAAAAAATCTTTTACACCCTTCTTACGTTTCTTTGTTTTTACGGTTTTACGTTTGTTCTTACGTTTCTTTTCTTACGCTGTCTTTGTCGCTTAGATCCATCTTGGGTCTCGACTTTGCTTATGCTTCAAAGAAGGTGAGTCTCTGCACGTTCTAGAACTACAGAAAATCTAACTATTAATAGAAAATGCGTTATTCATTCAAACCGCCTCTGGTAACAAACTTAAGAGTTTAATATGTCTAAAACAAAACCTAACCTAAACAATATAAGTAAAAATGTTTAGTTCTTAAAAAAAGAAGTTTTCTTTTCATCATATACTCATTCTATGGACTTTTGCAGTTTTGTTGCCATAAATGTTTCAGCTAAAGTAGCAGAAGAATAATCGAAGAGTCGCAAAAAACTAGCACATGACGTCAGATATCACATGATTTTGGTGACGTCATAGTTACGTATGTTCATATGACCTCTGCCGTCATCACAAATTCAGTCTTCATTGGTTTCGAAAGTTACGAGCTGTAATTCCATTTTTGGTCATTTTAATTACGTATCTTAATTTTGACCATAATTTAAAAATTACAGAGCTAATTATCATTTTTTAAACATTCATTTTTTACTTTTAATTATTCTTAGCTTAGATTTTTATTTTTAAATTAATTTTTTTCATAGCCATTGTTAAATGCTTCCTAAAATTTGGATTGTCAGCGGTTTTGTACTAATTTTTTGAATTGGCAGGTTCGTTTTCTAATTCATTATTTTTTGTTTCATTTTAATTGTTAATTATTTTCATTGAATTGTGCGTTCTGCTTAACTGACTTATTTAACTTAATCAGATTTTGATTATCTCAGCTTCTATTTAAGCTTAAATAAATTGTTTATTTACTTATTATAATTATTTTTAGTTGATACATTATTTTAAAATATAAACGTTTTATGACATATTAATAAATTTTAAAGTCGCAAAAAGTAGCACAAGGAAATTTCGAAAAATCCCATAGACAAAAATTTTAGTTGCACAATTTTTTGAAAATAGCAAATTTGTAAAACATCTCACCACATGCCACGAGTGTTATTTAGAGGCGGTCAAATGAAGTTGGAATGCAGTTTAACAGAGCAGAGTTTTCACTTTCTTGCAAAGTAGCATGTGAGTGAGTTAATTTGCATCAGTCTTTACCTATTATGCAATAATTATTGTTTATTTCAGGTAGGGTAATTTTAAAAATATCAAAATTAACCCTATAATTATTAACAAGTAAATTTCATTTAGCTTATTAGTAATATTAATTAGGTTACTAGTAATACGTTTTATTTATAAATGGTTCTATAGTCGTCCTTCTGCCGTATTATTAACTTTCAATTGGTGTCCGCCGATAACATCGCGGCAAAAACATCGCGGACGAAAACGTCGCGGAGAAAACAATGTAAGGCAAAAACGTCGTGCTACAAAATATCGTGGGAGAAAACATCGCAGTTCTAAAACATTGTGGTACAAAACATCGTCGTCGAAAATAAAGCGGTTCAAAAACTTCGCAGTTTAAATACATCGTCGTCGAAAATATCGTGGTAAAAAATAAAGTGTCTACAAATCATCGAATGACGATAACATTGCAGACATGCTTTTTTCAGGTTTTAATAAATGGATATTCCCATAATGATTTGTGAGCGCAAGATGTGAAGAAGGATAATTTTTACTTTCACATTCTTTTATTAAGTAATAAATTTTTGCCGAAAACGTCAGAAGGAAACTTAAGCATAGAAAATTAAATGCAACTTATAGATTATACTTTTCATGAAAATTTACCAGTAAAAACTTTATAAAAAATTATTTATTAATGGCCTTTGTTAGTTAACTATGTCGGTTTAAAATTCTATTAAGTGCTATAAGTTGCATTAATTTTCTATGCTTAAGTTTTCTTTTTATTTTCTCAGCAAACATTTATTAGTTAATAAAAATATTAAAGTAAAAATTATCTTTTTTCCATTTTGCGCTCACAAATCATTATGAGAATATCCATTTACAGTTATTAAAGCCTAAAAAAAGCATGTCTGCGATGTTATCGTCATGCGATGATTTGAAGATACTTTATTTTTTACCACGATATTTTCGATGACGATGTTTTTAAACTGCGAAGTTTTTGAACCGCTTTATTTTCGAAGACGATGTTTTGTACCACGATGTTTCAGAACTGCTATGTTTTCTCTTTGCGATTTTTTCTCCCACGATGTTTTGTAGCACGATGTTTTTGCTTTGCGTTGTTTTCTCCACGACGTTTTCGTCCGCGATGTTTTCGGCTGTAACCCTTTCAATTCACCTGATTTCCTGTATTTTATCTTCTCTTACAGAAGGAGGAAAAAGTCTTGCCCTCACAATAAGCAAAAACGCCATATCAGCTGCAGCTATTAACAATCTTAAAACTTTGCAAATCGCGGACGAAAGCGAGTACATTTCTGGATATAAAGAGCGACGAATGAAGCAAAGATCTTTAGATGTTAAATTTAAATTTCGGGTATTTCCAAGCATTTTAATATCTAAAATATTAAAATATCTTTTCAAAACCTGAAATTTTTTTGACGACCCTGTTTATCACTATCTCATAATACAATCTATAGCTTTAACAACGGCGGCACATTTCCCTTGGTACTGCCTTATACGAAGTACAGAAAGTATTGCAATCGCAAAAAGGTTCAGGTATCACATTTCAACGAAAACATCCATTTTTAATGCCATCGATTTCATTTGAACGATTTCTGTTGTGTGACATCTGTACGTATGGGCAGAAAGAATTGCAAAATGGATTTGTAATGGATTCAGAAGGGATTTTTTTTCATGACAACTGTGAGTATGTATGTATATATATCTCGCATAACTCAAAAACTAGTCATAGAACTATGAAATTTTGCATATGGAACTGCTATAATATCTAGTTGTACACCTCCCTCTTTTGTTGCAATAGCCCCACTAAACGCATGTATATATATATATATATATATATATATATGCATAACCACCTTGCTTGGAAAGCTCTGTTTTTTTATTTTTATATGTTGGTAAATCGTGCACTTTTTGCTTTAAATGGGATTGAATTATGTTTTTCTTATATTCTACTTAAGGTTTTAAGGCTTTGGTTAACATGCAATAAATGTAGAATTACCAATTAAATGGGATTGAATTATGTTTTTCTTATATTCTAGTTAAGGTTTTTAAGGCTTTGGTTAACATGCAATAAATGTAGAATTAGTGTAAATGACGCTAAGCCTAACATGGCGGCTATGGCTTTTGTTTACATTTGAAACTTTTATTAGTAAGTTAATTAAGTCAGTTGGTGCACTACTTCAGTATCTTTTGCCCAGTAGGACCAAAAGTTATCTTTTTGTGCATCGAAAATTTCATCTTTCTGCCGTTGGCAAAATTTTTGTTTTTGTGCAAAAATTGTTTTTTAAACTGTTTTTACTGAACTTAGTGTTTTAGGTTTTTCTGTATTTTACAGTTTTTAATAAAGATGTTTTGAGTTGTTATGTATTTTTGCCTTGCCGCGAATTGAAAAATGAATCGATTGTATGAAAAATATATCTTTAATGAAATTCGAGGAAATAAGTTTAAATGAAGTGCAGCAAAAAATGCGTGTAATTTAATAGGCCGTACAAGGAAGTCATGTGCTGTCCACATCAGGATATTTGAAAATAAATGCTACGTATAAAACTAAAAATACTATCGGGTATAGACATTCAAATGATGAACTGTAAGCCGAATTGTAATACTTTGATTATTACTGTTATTAACGTCAGTATTTCTGTGTGCTTTTTATAGAAGGAAATTAATAAAATTAGAATGCATTTAAAATAATTTTCTTGTAACGATGCTATCTTCCGTTACGCGTGCACCTATAGTTTACATAATAGATAAAAAAAAAAACTTAATGTGCTTGAAAAGTTTCCTTTAAAAACATTGTAATTATTCTTAAACAAAAAGTAAATTGGTTTAGAAGATTCATAGATCTTAATGATTTAAAATTTCCTTAAAGAAAGATGTTTTCGTTTAAATACTGAGGATAAGTTAAAAATAGTATGCGATTTGCTGTTTTATAAAATGCTTGAAAAGTATAAAATACATTAAATTTTATTTATTTTTTAAAAATTAATTAATTTTCAGAAAATGAAAGCTTAAATTTTTATTTGTACAATGGAAGAAAAGTTGTTATGTGTATTAGATTGAAATAACACTAAAGATTTAGTTTTCTAAGATACATTAATTAATTACTGCTTGAAAATTTAACCAGCACTTTACCCTATATTTTAAGTTACAGGATATAAATTTCGTTGAAATTCTGAAACAGACTATTTATATTACACAATTTCTGTAAGAAATTGATTGTAATACGAACAAAGAATATTTTACTTAAATAAATCAAATTAAATTTTAAAATCAAAATAATTATTTAAAAAAAATATTATCAATACAATTAAAAGCTTTTACATAAAAAATTCTATACAATGGATAAATTTCTTTCAGTATCTGCTTTCCTAAGCAAGTGAAATGTCTTGATGAATTAACATGCTGGTTCAAATATTAAACTATTCAATCATACGGTGAGCATAATTTGTTTGAATTTCTATTATAACGGTGTTTAAAGAAATGTTGCGCAAATTTAAAAATTCTTAGATTTTTTTAATTATATTTATTTTATTTTAATTATATGTAAAAATTACTAACCATTAATTAGAAGAATATGACTAGATGACGTCATCAAAAGTGTCCAGAAGAAAAATATCAGCATCCTGGAGATAGATCTCTGCACGGAAGATATCCGTCTAAGGAGAATCAAAGAAACAATTTTATTAATAATAAAAGATAAAAATCATTAATTTAACAAATTATCAAAATATTTCTTTTACTTTGATACATGATGTTTAATAAGCGATTCAAAAAACACTGAAATTTATTTTGCTCTAAGTTTTGAAAGAAAAATTCAAAATCGAAAAGGTAGTAATCATTGCATTTCTTACTTTAAAATGTGGTTCTTACTAACAAATTATAAAACAAAATAATTAACTTCAGATCCCTTTTTTTTCTACCGATACATAGCGTAAAACTGTGATCTGAATGTTGGAAATTAAAATTTTCTGTCTGCACTGCACCCAAACTGTATTCTTCCCGCTGTATACGTCAACATGTTTAATTCTTCAGCTCTTCTTAAAGAAACATCTCGCAAACAAGATTAGCGTAAACAAAGCAGTTGGAAATGAATTATCTCAAACATAACCTAGAAACATGATTAAAGTGTTTACTGAGAAAAATAGCATTTGGTGGCATAAGAATACAAACAGTACGAATTTGGTAACGAACGAAAATACCAAATGCATATGTGACGAAATTTAGAGTGGTAATATTTTTCTTAAAAAGTACTTTTGCTCGTAATTTTCGATATGATTATTGTAAACACTATAAAAATCGTATGAATGATTTGATATTTTATTTAGGCATCAAAACTTCATTCACCTATTCCTGGGGATGTTTTTAGACATCAGTACACAGATGGAAATTTTTAATTTGCACTTCTCGAAGTTATTTTTCTCACAAGAAATAATCAAAATAAACAGCATAAAATTAAGATGGTTATTATTTGTAAGAAAACGGATGAGGGATATTTTTAATATTAATGCATTTTTATTGAATTTAAAAGTAGAAATGTCTTTAAGAAATATTTCTAGTCGTTGGTCTTGTATATATATATATACTTCCAGTTCCAAAAAATGTTTTCAATAAAAAGCGCATGCACGTTAAGGCATTTTAAATTTAAAAAGTCAATGTAAAAAAGTAACGTTAAAAGTCAATTAAACATGTCTATTAAATATGTAGATTTAATAGGTTTTCATGATGCAGGAGACGTTATTATTATTATGGCTTCAAGATTATTATTATTATGGCTTATTCAATTATTATTATGGCTATCAAGAGCTGACGCTTGTCGAGAGTTCAAGCCAGTTTGAATGGGTAAGCTCAGTTACTCAGTAGATCAGAGTTCCGTATATCGGACTGCTTGGGGGAGGGGAAGCTCTCTGGGAATCAAGCGTGAACGGCATTTGTGCAACACGGTGTTATAGCTTACTGCTTTGTTAAAGTATGAAGAATTTTTTTAATAATACAAAACATAACTTGATTTTGATAGCGAAAAGGTTTGACTTTTAAAACTGGTCAGACTGAAAGCGTTTGATTTTTTAAAATTCATGCTTCATAATAAATTTATCTTAATATGAATCAACTTCATAAAAAACTTACGATTTCCAGATCTTCAATTTTGTTTGGTACTTTTCACTGCAGGTGAATTAAATCCCTTGAGAAATATCTCTCTTATCAAACAGAATGGGAGTAGGCGATCGTCAAGCACTAAATTCTGTGTTGTTAAAGCAGTTAATAAAATAAAATTACACCCACTCTTCCTCATAATGCATACTTATTTAGTGAGCGATTCTCAGTGAGTAATCTCGGGTTTTTCTAAAATGAGATGGCACAAAAGAAATGAAAGAGAGACAAAATTGCTCAAAGAAATGTAAACTGCTTACAAAAATTTAAAGGCTTTGCAAGATTATTAATTTCACTTGTATGTCAGGGTTTTCCTCCACTGTGAGATTGCTTATTAAAATCAGTAAGGCACAATAGACTCTTCAAGCAAAGAGCTGTTATGAAATATTCTCGAAATTCCCCAAAATTGGTTTATAATGAGAAGAAAAATGAAAAGTAATATAAGAAGTGAAAGCAGTTTTAAATTGCTCATAAGAATCTTTTTTTAGGTATAGTATTAGAAACACATTCCAAATGTGAATGTATTATTAAATAAGCATTAAAGTCTGCGGAACACGTCAGTAACCTTGAATAAACTGAAAATGGATGAGGCAACTTACACTAACCACTATTAAAATTTCAGTGGATCTCAATTTCAATGGTTCAAAAAATTTCAATGGTTATGTGCTTACCTTTTGCCTCAAAAAAATAAGCTAATATTATATATATAGCAAGAGAATGCAAATTAGGCGTTTCTCTTTTATTTTAAACTATTTTAATTAAATATTAATCTAATATTTCAAAATTTCTCAACTTCGAAAAATCTGACCACAGTCTATTGAATTTTACATTATTTCAGCATGGGCTGCAAACTAATTAATATTTTAATACAATACTATTTTTCAAATAAACCTACTATTCTGATATTACCGATTACTTGACCAAAAGTTGCTACAAAAGTAGCGACGCAAGTATATATAAAAATCAATCTTTCAATTAAAGGTTTGGAACCTTGAGATTGAATTACTAATTGATTAGATTTTGTCACTCAAACTATAACATTTGATGCGTTAGTCATCGGCAATACAATTATTTAAGGTAAACTCCCAGTTGCATCCTTTGAAAACATTTTAGCATAGAAATATGAATGCTTTAAAATAGATGTTATTAATCTGGTGAGACGATAATTATGGTTAAAATATTGCCCGTATTTGCAATATTATCAAGGAATCGAAATTTCACAAGTATTTCAATATTACCGAGACACTGAGGCTACTGTATACCCCGAGACCGTAGGAGTTGACTCGTTTTTCAAGAAATATTACACCATACAGCCGTAATTAAATTAACTGCATATTCTCATTTTTTAATCTTTTAGAATCATTCGAATCTTTTCAGTTTTTGGTGAAACAAACTGAGATTCTCAGTTTCAGTTTTTGACCAAACAAACTGAGAACCTTGGCCTGCAAAACAGCTGCAACTCGCCTTGGCATGGATGCCACAGGTTCTTGGTAGATGACTGGAGAAAGATTGTACCAAATGTCTAAGCAGCGATCACACAGATATTCCGACATGGCGGTATTTGGCCTCTAAGCTGCTGCTCCATGACATCCCAAATGTACTCTATCGAGTTACGATCCGGCGCATTAGGTGGCCAGAACATTACTTGGAATTCATTCTTATGCTCCTCGAACCATTCCAACATAATTCGAGGCTTGTAACATGGGAAGTTAGCCTGTTGGATGATTCCATTTCCAGTTGGGAAGACAGACGCCATGTAAGGGTGCAACTGATCCGCAGTTATGTTCAGATAGCCCACAGCTTTAGTCTGTTCTACCACAATTAATGGTCAGAGAGCCACACATGAAAAACGTCCCCTAAAGCATAATATTGCCACCACCAGCCTGTGTATGTCCTGTTGTACAGGAGGAAGCAACTGTTCGCCTGGAAGATGGCGTATCCTGACACGACCATGGATATGATGAATGACAAATCGTGATTCATCCGACCTTCTTTTCTTTATAAATATTAGAAAGTGTTCCATGAAGATTTTCCTTAAATTATAAACAACTCTAATGCTTTGTCGTAGCAACTGCTTTGATCCCCTTAACACATTAAATTATTCAAATATAAAATAAATAATTTTTATAGCGATACAGAGACTTTTACAATTTTTTGAGCAAAAAACGAGAAATGCCGTATGTGCCCTTGCTGAGATTTGATTCACGTATTTTCTAATCACTAGCTGACCATTTAATCACGAGAGCATGCACAGAGAATGCGTGCCGTAAGAATTCCTTACACCTTCTCTTATTTAAAAGCCAACTGGAGAGAGGCAAGAGACTCATTATATCAAATCCAGATGTTCTACAGCTTACCACTCGAGCGTCATTTTATTGACCATTGGGTTTTTTAGGAGTTTTAACTTTCTTAAATTAATTGTATCCTCGACAGGATTTGAATTCAGGTCTTCCAGCTGAACGGTAATATGATAGCCATTTACAAAGTGACAGTACGCAGAGGAATTTGTTAATTCCTTATAGCGGTAATTCGGTACTAAGGTATAACTTAGTACTGAAGCAGGACTTTAGGCTATAGTTGGCACTAAAGAAATTCAAATATTTAACTGTTCGTCTGGAAGATGGCGTACCCTTACACGACCGTGGATATGATTGAATGACAAATTGTGATTTATCCGACCAGAAATTTATCTATGATCCAATCTCTATGTTCCCGGGCCCACTGTAGGCGTAGTGGACAAGTCAAGGCATACTTTGAATCACATAGGACTAATATGAAACCAAAGTTTTAGCCCAAATGGGCGTTAGTCTAGAAGGGCTATTAGTCTCTAAACGACATTTTGCTTTGAATCACTTTAAATGTCTGAATCTCTTTTCAAATTGTTGCCGCCAAATATTAACGGCCTGTATTATATTTAAAGAAACTAAGTAATGAAGAATCTACATGGAAGTATGTATATTTCTCCCATTGTGAAAAAACAATAGTACCTAGGCCCACCAGCGGCCGAGCGGTAATGTCGCTGAACACTGGTAGTTCGGTCCGAGGTTCGAATCCCGCGAACGGGCTGGCTGCATGGGTGTTTTCGTGGTTTTCCCCATGTGTAACGTGTATACGAGCCAGTTTCCCTTAGAAAGTCCTCCACGAAAGGCATCCCTCCCCTTAGGCAGATAGCCCTAGTGTGCTTTGCCATAATTAAATACACCACCACCACCACCACCACCAATAGTACCTAGAGTCATCAAATTTTCAATAACACAGTCCTTCACCCGAACGTGGGGACCTGGAAGCCCGAATCTGGAATTTGTCTTATTGGAGGGTCTATTTCATATTTTGCATATTAACAAACTCAACAATTTCAAAGCGAGTAGTGGAAACACTGTAGGGAATAAAACTTTTTAACCTTTAGCGCGCGAGACTTCTTGTGAATCGATCGAAAATTCTAAAGATATGCTGATTTTAAATATTTTTAGCCGAGTGTGACGTTAGCTCTCAGAACGTGTATATGTTTGTAAAGGAATAAAACATCCATTTGGGGGTAATATCTGAAAGCCTTTCAGAATTTTTTATACTGTATTAATTTTATTCTTTTTTATTTCTAAATTTTATACAGAAGTTCCTCTGTTTAGAAATTTAGGCAAAATTTAAAAGTTCCCTTTCTCCTTTGTTCTGAATTTTTATGAAGATTGTTTCACTACTGTAAATTTTAATGGCTACGTTTTATTGCTATGTATAAAACGCTAAAAATGTACTGCGACGTATGTATATGAGCTTGAAATATTCATGAAAAATAGACAAATTAATCAAACTGAATGAATTGTAAACCGGATCAAATATCATCTTACGAAAGCTTCGACTGGGATCACCAGGGCAGCAAACGCAAGTTTACAAGGAACGCAAGAATGTAGTTTCTATTTAAGGCATGAGGATGGAGGAAACGTTCGTTTTCTTACGCTTTGAAGTACTGATTGCACGATATAATAACAGCAGATTAGTTCTTCAAATTCATTTCTAGTTTGCTCGAATACGCCAAGCACAAACACAAATTATCTATGTAGTATTAGGAATTGATGTCCAGATCATTATTCAGAGGATATGCCAACATTAATTATTGCAATGACTGGCATTTAAAAATTTCAATATAGTTAGCATATAATGTTTCCGCCCATTAAAATAAATACCATATAATACTATTTATTATAGAATTACTATGTAATAGAATGCAGTAGCGGAATTACTATGTAATTCTACTACTATTTTTAGTCTATTACGTAGTAATTATTATATTACATTATTCTATTACATAGTAATTATATTTTATTACATAGTAATTGCAATGTAATTCTACTATCATATAACTTCTATCTAGCTACTATATAACTACAGTATAATTCTAAAGTATTCTGCTACTATATACTACTATATAACTACAATATAGTTGTAAAGTAATTTGCTACTATATACTATTATATAACTGATATATAATTATAATGTATTCTGATAGTATATAATACTATATAACAACTTGGTAATTCTAATGTAATCTGTTACTATACACTACTATATAATTCTAAAGTATTCTGCGACCATATATTACTTTATAACTACTACATAATTATAAATTCGGCTACTATAAATGCTATGGTATTTTTAAATTCTGCTACTATGTACTACTATATAAATACTGCATAATTCTGGAATAAGGGGTCAGGAATAAGCAAGAGGTAATTTTGAATTCCAAATTAAATTTTATATTAAAATTAATAAAATGGATGCAATAATATAAATTAACTCTCTTAAGTATAGGATTTGGACAGCCTGGCATACACTCGAGCCCGTTTAATAAACAACTGCATAGCTAATAAATACAAATAAAGAAACATTTCTATTTGGAATTATTCAAGCGTTTTAAATATCCCATGTTTCTAAATTTAAATAGGAATTAAAGAGGATTGTTCAACAGTTTCGTACCGGGTAGACAGTGCTCTCGATTCCGGACAAGGAGCCTTTAGTATTTATACGACGGCGTTGTGGGTTTTTTTTTTTTCCTGGATTTCTATTTACATCTGTGGAAAAATGTATTATAGAATATGACTGAAGTATTTTCCTTAATTAGCTTTAATCCAATGGTTTAATGCTACAAAAACAGTATCAACCATTTAGTATTTCATTTAAAAATTTTCTGCGACGTTAATTACGTACTAACAAAATAATTTAAAAAAATAAAAAAAGGAATACATCATTTAAAAAAATCTGAAAGGTTTCAGATTTTAAATTACGTCCAAGGGGACTTTTTTTAACGTTTATCAAAGATATAGGTAGACAACTAGTAGAGGACTATCCAGAAAGAAATATTCAGGTATAAATTCTTTTTCGTTTCTTTTATTAAAAAAATAAAAAAAAAACACAAATTAAAAAAAATATGAAAGGTTTCAGATTTTAAATTATGTTCAAAAGGGGCGTTTTTTTAACGTTTCGTGTGTTACCTTTATTTATTAAATATCATGTTCTTCGCACTTAAACCATAAATTTCAGTTCAATGGCAATGTCGCAAAATAATTTTAAGACGAGCCTATCTTTAGAATTTCCGATACACAGTTCCTTGCGCTGGAGATAAAAAGGTTCCCCCCACCCGTAGATTGTTGCCATTGCTCGCTTTCAAATCGTTGAGTTCATTACCCAAAAATTCATTAAAGTTTTACAAAATATGAAATCGATCATAAAACAAATTCCAAGTTTCAAATTTGGGCTTCCACATGCCCATATTGGCAATAAGATTACGTCATTAAAAATTCGATGTCTCTATGTACCGTTATTTTATCACATGTGAGAAAGATACCTACATTTATGCAGATTTTTCATTATTTAATTTCTTCGAATGTAATGCAGGATTCTAACATTTGGTGGCAACAGTTTGAAAAGTGAAACGGTCATTTATAGTGCTTCAACGCAAAATCGCAAAACGAAAACAATAGTCCTTCAGGGACAAAGGCCCTTTGGACTAATTATACATATTCAAATAAATTTATTATTATTGCATTAAAACGTAATTAATTTATGATTTAAGCACATTTAACTGACATCACATGCTTGGATAACACAAACGCTGCTTTAATTTCCGTAAAAAATAATTAATTAGAGAAAGCCTGGAAGCCTCAACAGCTTAAAGGAAGGAATACTTTCATGCCTTGCTGAAAGAAACTGGTTAGTATTTATCTGATATATGACAGAATGCCATGAAAATGTTATATAACATCTAGATTCTCCAGAAATCATCAGTGTTTAAACGTTTTTGTCGTAGGCCACTGGTGAGCTCATTTACCTTTCAGTTTGGGAGTCAAAATAAGCTGACACTGCGTTCTCTATTTTTATCTTATTTACAAAATACAATTAATTCACACATTTGTTTTTAAAATTCCCACAAGGACATCTTATAACCTACAGGAAAAGCATTTTCTGGCTACATTTTATGTAAAATGTTTAGATGAAATTCCCAGTTTCAAGAATTGTACTTGGATTCGCAACCATAAGAGTACTAAGATGGCAGGCTAACAATTTAAGGACTGGTTTGCCATTTTTTACAATCAGTTATCGTTAAGGAATGTGAGAATTAGACATGGCCTGAGTGGTTAAACCTCTCAACTAATCTTTAGACTCATGAGACTCATTCTGTGACGCAATGTTGCAGTGATTTCCGCTCGCAAATGGTTTTTTAATCCTTAATCATACATCACAGCGTCCCATTTTAATAGCTCGTATCTTGTTTCACAAATAATCAGTCCCATAAATTTTACTACATATCGTGGTTTCTGTTGCAGTTTTTTAAAGCATAATTCAATACGACACTTTTTAAAACTAAAAAAAAAATAAATAAAAAGATTAAAATATGTTCAACTAAGTCAAATATTGACTTGAGGTTAGTTACTGCTTCTCTAGTTCAAGATAAAAAAATGTAACTAGAAATTTTCAGAAAATTACTTGACAAATACTGTTAAAAATCACAAATATTTCCTTATCCAAACAAGGCAAAATGTAATATGCAATTTTAAGTTAGTTTAGTAGAAACCTTTTCTTCTAAACTAAATTAAGACTGCATTAATTTATTGATGCAAAATTGAAATATGTAAATATAAATATTCCGAATTGAAATGAATTTATACATTAAGGTAGCACAGAAATTTATTTATGAATTCTTTCTGCACAACACATATTTTAAATTCAGGGAGGGAGTAATACTGTTAAAAATCACAAATATTTCCTTAGCCAAGCAAGGCAAAATGTAATATGCAATTTTAATTTAGTTTAGTAGAAATCTTTTCTTCTAAACTAAATGAAGACTGCATTAATTTATTGAAGAACCCATACATGCAAAATTGAAATATGTAAACATAAATATTCCGAACTGAAATGAATTTATACATTAAGTTAGCACAGAAATTTATTTATGAAGTCTTTCTGTACACCACATATTTTAAATTCAGGGAGGGAGTAATGTAAGTTTTTCTTAATTTAGATAAAAGTTGGAAAAAATCCGTCGTTGTTAACTTAGCACTACACCAAAATTTGTAAGGCACTGCAACATGAGCTGACAGTTTTGGAATAAAACATAAACAAATAAGCTGCATGGTCGTTTATACAACCAAAGAAAAAAAAAAAAAAAAAAAAAAAAAAAAAACGAACGCAGCGTCTACATATGGTACCCATTCTCGGAACATTTTGAGCCAGTGGGGCTTCATTGAAATAAATTCCTTACTTCTAGGTCGCTTCAAACTTTCAGCCATTCAAACGATTTTTGTATATAATGTTGCAGAATCAAAAATTATTTAATCTTGCAGAAGATTCTTTTTCTTCTCTCCTCAAAAGGGATGACTGTTGTCTTATAGTGGATCATGGCTCATGTTGAAATAACTAGGAATGAATTTTATGGAAAAGGGAACCGAAATTTTGCAATCAAATAATAATGAGGTACCATTTATATCGAAGAAAAGAAGAGTAAAAAATAAACTGACGAAAAATTTTGATGTTAAATTACTTGAAGAAGTTATGAATGAAAAGAGGAGATTCACTTTACAATATCCCGCACTCTTCTGGATCCATCGCAGTTTCGGCGTTCCGTTTCCAGATAGGACATGATTGTCTCGCTAAACATCAGTACCGAATTATATATGACAGTCCCTTTGAGCAACCAGAATTTTGAGATGGACAGAGATTATTTGCTAAAATGTCCCTCGTTGAAGGAAGAAAACCTATACAGTCGATATTGGCAGGCTAGACAGTTAATGCAATCGGCATCCAGCAACTAAATTAAAAAACTTTTATTCTTAATGTAGTCAGTCATATGTTATTTCCTTTTCCAGCTTTGTTGTAGATATTGTTATTGTAATTAGGTTAGTTACAGCTTTGTCTTTTTAGTCCAAAGAAGATTGAGTTTAGGAGCGACTGGGAAACAAATGAAAGGAGCTGGACTTTAATTTGAAGTATTAAATGGGATGATGAAGGATTAGAAAATTTATTATATGCAATG
Source organism: Stegodyphus dumicola (assembly GCF_044657685.1). Taxonomy (NCBI): domain Eukaryota; kingdom Metazoa; phylum Arthropoda; class Arachnida; order Araneae; family Eresidae; genus Stegodyphus; species Stegodyphus dumicola. The sequence continues at coordinate 137,969,909 of NC_140777.1, forward strand.
TCATTCACTGACAGTAGAAAGAAAACTAAGTTAATAGAAGACGGAGACGCCATCATTCTAACAAGAGGCTAGGTAATATTTTCTAGAGTTCTCCGCATATTTAGAGTTAGAAGATGCGTCAGATAACATTATAAGATTTTGTTGCCGTTGTGCCTCAGGACATAATTACATAACTTACACAGTTATTACATTATTTCTGATACTCAAATTATTTTACAGCAGAACATACACTTACAATAGTACACTTTACAAACTTACAGAAATTTACAAACGTATATTGCGAGACATCGAGGCAGAATAGTAATACAAAGTGTTAAGCTTCTAAAAACAAACTGAGTGAATATAAACTCTAGGCAATAATCCTATTAAACCATCTGAAAAAAAAGAAAAGAAATGTTAAAAAAATTATGTAACGAGGCATAGGTCGGCTATGCTTTGTCCAAGTTCTGCAACCTTGGTGACAATCTGTGCGATTCATGCCACCATATGACGCTGTTTTAAATAAACTTGCAGAAGGCTTGTGTATTGGTACAAGGGATTTTAAGATGGTCTGCAATAAATCTAAAAGAAACAGTAATACCTTTCAGAATATTAAATTCTTCTGATAAAGTGGCCAGAATGGAGCATAAAGGCAGCACAGCAAGCAAATGCGTAATAGGTCGCAATTTTTTATCGGTATGGATGAGCAATACCTGCGTGTGGGAACAGTGAGACATGAAATGGTGTTGGGTGTTGGTGTATTGAGAATACGGCAAAGCACACTAGGGCTATCTGCCTAAGGGGAGGGATGCCTTTCGTGGAGGACTTTCTAAGGGAAACTGGCTCGTATACACGTTACACATGGGGAAAACCACGAAAACGCCCATGCAGCCAGCCCGTTCGCGCGATTCGAACCTCGGACCGAACTACCAGTGTTCAGCGATTTTACCGCTCGGCCGCTGGTGGGCGAGACATGAAATGGTTTACGAAAAGCGTCTGTATGATATTCGTCATCAGATTTCTTAATCTCTACGGTAAGGAAGAAACGAAAATGGTTGAATTTACAAGTAAATTCCATGTTTTCCTCCAATTAATGCAGAAAAATGGATTCCACCTGTCCCAAAGAACAAGTATGCCATTTTCTTTAAGTGCGAATTAAACATCCGTGAAACTCGGAATTCAATATAACGTGTGTAAATTTCACAAAGGATAGGACATAGTGTAGTGGTAGCGTTAAAAGGGTGAAACTCGGAATTCAATATAACGTGTGTAAATTTCACAAAGGATAGAACACAGTGTAGTGGTAGCGTTAAAAGGGGGGGACTCTCTCTTTACTGCACTCACACACTCATACATATGCATACACAAAAGGCAAAAACCAATCACCCAGCCACTTGTTCAATTTATACGATTTTTTTAAAGGGCATTTTATGTGCTTCTACTTGTTCACAGCGATTTTGTAAGCCACTTAATGAATATGAATACCTTCAGAAGGAAAGTTAAAAGCACTGAGATAAAAAAAAACATAATAAATCTATTAAGGATAAATTTAATTTAAGCACTGGTCCTCGATATCAATCATCTACGCTTTCAAATTAAATGCACAGATGCAGTATAAGCATATAAATGTTTGATCTCAAAGTCATCTGCATACAATCATATCGGGCGTGGTTGAATTCTTTATGAAGCAAATATTTCTGAAGTAATGATTCATTTTTCCTGTAATCTGAATTACAGGAATTCGGCCCAATAAAAGGCGGAAACTGGAATTAAACTCTGATGTATTGTTAAGTTGCTAACAATGCTTCAGAATTACTTGCTAACAATGTTGCATGCTACTAACACTAGTTGTTTATAGCTGACTACTTCTAAATCTTCAGACAGTGTTGCGGTCGGGCACTTTACTCTTTCAAATGAATCTTTCTATAAGTATTTTTGGAGAAAAAATATTTATTTAGCTTCTATCTGCAATATTTTATAATGGTAATAGTTAGCTGCTTCATACCGATTCATTTTTTCACCTTTCATCCTCAGCTCGAAATCGTGCCGATTTGTCCTTCTGCTTTCTCCCTTCGATTTCCTCTTTCATCTTCTGCTCGGAAAGTCATTTTTTTAGATGAAAAGCACTGTCTTTCTTGAGTTAAAATTGTTTAGATGAGTTTTCATTTTGCTTAGCTGATGATTTTTAATATTTCTAAACTATGTTTTTGATAAGTTAATCAATTTAATTTTACGTAGAATATTGAATTTCAGGAAGAGACAAAATTCACATAGCAATATCTTAATTGTATTTTTTACACAATGCTTATTTTTAGTTTCACTTATTTTCAAAGCAACGAAACTGCGGCTCCCCTATTTTAATACCAAAAATATACAACAAATGACTAGTAAAGTTTAACATAAGTGTTTTAATAAAATTATAGTGAATCTTCTCTAACAGGCTACCCACCCTTCCATAATATTTTGGTCGTTACTAAAACATGATGTTCAACGATAGTTATTTTTATGTATGCTTTCAAAAACACTGACTGTTTCTTAACGTGTTCGTCTTATGGAGACAATCGTCACTAGAAAGTTCATTATAATTATTTTTAACAGATAATAACGGAATCAATCTAATTAATTCACCAGAATTTTTTGCAAGAAGAATGATACTATTAGTAACGGAGGACGTGGGCACCATTCCCTCTACCATTACGGTTAATCGGTTCTGCCCACGTCCGCCCTTATCTAGTATTTATTAATAAATCAAAGGTTTTTACATTGCCATATAGTGCCATATAAAAAAATTAGTAAAAATAAAAATCTTAAAGTAGTACTTTATAGTCCTTCATGAAGTGTATCTTTGTAAGTAATTCTTTATGAAATGTCGAAATTTGTCCTTAGTAAAAAACGTTTGAAACTTATTCCCTCGTTCTTCTTCAAGAAGTTCTTCTCTTTGGTTCTTCTTTTCTTCGTTACTCTCTTTCCTTCAATATTCTTTTCATTTAATCTTCGTTAAATTTTCCTTTCTTCTATCTTAATGTCTTTCCTCCATTTTACATGCAGAAAGAATGGTCAAATATTACATTTTCTGTTGAACTGATCATTCAGGTAAGCTTTGTTTTAATTCTGTTTCACATAAAAATAATCTTTCAAGCATGGCCAAAATGTTTTTGGTTATAAACTAATTTCTCAAATAGTATCATTTTCTCTTTGATTTTCAGGTGCTGCTGGTACACCGAGTGAGTTTTATGTGAGACGAATAAAAGGGTGAAGAATACATAGAATGCAGTTCCCACTGTAAACATGTAGAAAGCAGTATTATGATCTAGGAATGTATTGGATCAGATCTGTAACAAAAATGACCATTTTTGAAGGCCATATGTATAGCTAAAAATGCATCAGTGTTCTTGAAACGACCATAAAATCATATTTCTGTAAATTACTCGGTAAAGCAAACGTGCACTGCGTTAAATTTCAGCATGGTAACGCACCACACCACAAATCGGCGATTCCAATGCACTGGATTTTTCATGATCTTCTTAGTAATAGGGATACTTTAAACTGGTCCCCTGATCTTAACTCGATATTACAAAGGTGAGGGAAATAAACGATTTTTTAAATCAAATGATGATTGTTTTAAAGTGAAAGATACGCCAATATACAGTAACATCCAAAGTTACCCTTCAAACTGCTGAGAAAGTTTGGAATGGCATGAATGTGAAAGAGAGTCGTAAACTAGTGGCTAGTATGCCGAGCAAAACTGCTGCTGCACACAAAGCGAAAAGTGGAACATTAAATGTTAAATATGTCAATAAATAAGTCTTATATTGAATGATAGATGCCCGGTTTTTATTTATCTCAGAATTATTCCAAATGAAATGCAATGTTATGTGTCTAATACTTTTGACCAAAGCTGTATTTTATATAAAAATACGTAATGGATACAAACACGCATAGGCAATGCATACGCCCGTCAGCAGCGAGAGGTAAAGTCGTTGAATACTAGTAGTTCAACTTAGGATCAAATCCTGGCGAAAGGGCCAGTTGCATGATTGATTTTCTCCATGCGTTGTAGAGACATTAGATTATTTCGAGGCCGGAAGGATGAAAAATGAGCAAACGCCTTCACCGGGAATCGAACCACGGACTTCTCAAATACGCGCTGAGTGTGCAGACCATCACACCACGAAGGCATGCCAAGAAGTAGGGAGAAATACCTTATAGCGTAACGTGCATAAGAGTCAATTTACCTTAAAACGTCCTACGCGAAGGCATTCCATCCTACAGGCAGATAGCTGTCGAGCTGTTTTGCTTTAATCAATTAACCTAACAAACCTAATGTAATACAGACAAAGTAGGAACACAGCACTTGACTGATGAAAATGGTCGCGCTGTTCCGACAGTTAACAGAACATTAAAATAGCAACTAGACAGACTTATTTCTGTTTAGTTACTTCTTATTTTTATAACTGTCAGAAATGACTTAAAACTGTTTTGTTTTAACTCATTTCTGACATCATACATTTCTGACATCTGTCATTATTAATTCATCTGCTGAATCAGTTTATGTCAAGTCAATTAGTATGACCGTTGATATGTTGATGCTACGATCCTTAAATAATCAAACCGTTGATATGTTGATGCTATGATCCTTAAATAATCAATCATCCTGTTCAACATTTATGGCAGAACTGCAAAGCCGAATTAGAACACTCAGTCCTTTTGTCGCATCTACACATGGCAGAAATGTTATTTTCGTTCAACTGATTTTCCAATCCATCACTTACGTATTTCTTCACAAATCCACAACCAAGTAAAATTACCTTTAAATTAGTCGTATACTGAGCCTCAAAAGAAAATTTAAAGACACAACAAAAATCGCTACGTTTAAACTTAAGATAATATGAAAGCTGTATCTCTGTGAATAAAATGAAATTCACGTCGATAATAAACTAAATACGATCCTTGCTTTTAATTCTTCAACAGCTAGAACTGATGAAAAACTGAAACCTACTATTGCAACAAGAAGTCGTAGAATTGAATATATAGCATCATTAATAACTAATACATTACAAAGTCTTTACTCCGGACTCGTCGGGACTTCGGCGATTCCGGATTATAGATCATCAATTTAAATCTGGTAGGATGGCATGCAGATATTATAAAATTAAAAATATGAAAACGTAATTTATGAAATAAAGAGCAATTATGATCTAAAGGGTATCAAAACTTACATAAAAAAGCTTAATATTTATTTGTTTACTTTATTAAACATTTCTTTCAATGTAAGTTGTTTAAGTTGCTTCGTTTTTTGTGCTAATACTTTCTCTTTAATTCTATAAACAGATATAATTTCTTGTTCAGTTCCACTGTTCAAGTCCCGTAATTGCTGTGTCGAGAATACCGACTAACTTGTCAATCAAAATAAACAAAGCGAAAGCATGTTTCGATGTACCGCTTCCGGAATTTCGATAACCTCTCTGTCACTTTCTTCACTATCAGAAGCGGTACATCGAAACATGCTTTCGCTTTGTAGATCCTGTGGCAGCTCCAGAATCGAAAACTCTTTCTGACATAATCGAAAGTTCAAGCTTACTTATTATAAAATTGCTCTAACAGTCTGCAAAAAATAATAAGCCGGATACAACGCAATCTGCAACATTAACTGAAATAGATAATTAGATAATTTTAGCCTAGCTTATACCTCCATTATACATTAAACGCGCATGCGTAAACGCATATGCGCATGTATAACAGTATTATGTGCATGCGTAAAGGTATGCGCATGCGTAAAATCTACGCATGCGCAGAAAGTTTGTAACTTTGAGGTCCGGATTATAGATCATTCTGGATTATGGACGTCCGGATTAAAGACTTTACTGTACAATAATTTATAAAAGATTTCTATTGTATTAGTGTTATAAGTGCTTTTATTATACTCATTGTCAAGAATTTCTGGTATACATTTTATACCAGAAACCTTTGTTGTACTCAATACATAATAAGAGAATTATAGAATATAATTAGCCATTAATCAATCTTTAAAAAATTTATATTTGCCGATTTTCGTTTTATAAATTTGATTAATAAGATCAGAAGTTTGATTAATAATATATTTTCATTTCCGAAATTTTAATTCAGAGAAATGATCGTTAAATCTTCGTAATGTATTTGTTTGAGAGTATCTTTTTATATAGCAAATATTATTCGGACATTAGACTTTTCTCCCTTATTATTGAATCTCTTATATAACTTTTAATTCATCTTTTCTTGTTGTATTGCTTAGACATATTTAAGTGAATTCTTAAAAATATTTCAATATTAGGAAAAAAGAAAGGTGTGGTGTGGTGTATTTAATTATGGCAAAGCACACTAGGGCTATCTGCCTAAGGGCAGGGATGTCTTCGTGGAGGGCTTTCTAAGGGAAACTGGCTCGTATACACGTTACACATGGGGAAAACTACGAAAACACCCATGCAGCCAGCCCGTTCGCGGGATTCGAACCTCGGACCGAACTATCAGTGTTCAGCGACTTTACCGCTCGGCCGTTGGTGAGCGAAAAAAGAAGAAAGATGCAGGGCTTTATTTTAATGAAGTGATACATATCGTATGGACTTCGCAGATTTTGTTTTCTCCCCATTAAAATAAATTGTGGCAGCCCAGTATTCAACTCTTCAACATTATTGTCATTGAAGTAAACTTTTTTATTTCATTTGTATAATCTATTGATTAGAAATATATCGGATTACACAAAACTTAAAATTCTATAAAAAAATCGTGAATTATTTTGTTAATTTTTTGATATTTTTTGTATTTTGTATAAGTTTTACTACAAATTTTGTCACAAATAATATACAGAATGTATTTATTTGTTTCAGCAATTAAATTTTCATTAAGAAATGGTTTCCATTTTTTAGGTCTTTCTTCAGTATTAGAGTAAAATTTGATGTCGGAAGTAACTCATTTTCAGTTTTATTCATATTCAGTTATTTACTCTTTAAATCATGTACGTATTGCAATGCCTTTTGTAACAAACTTACACAGTACAAAAAAGGTATAGACTTCTTGACCTAGCTGCAGAACAGCCCTTAACTTGGAGTGACGCCTCAACATCTAGAGGCGATCCATGGTGGCTACAATGAACACTTCTGGTTATATGAACGTTAAAACCTGGTCAGGTCTGGGTGACAATAAACACGGCCAGGTTATATGAACGCAAGAGTTTGGTGACCAAGCCGAAACTGGTCACCAAATGAAACTAAGACAACTTCAAACAAAGTCAGTCCCCTGAGCTGGCCAGCGGAGACGAAACTACCGAGAAGAGTCTTTGAAAATCAAATATGTAGCGATCACACAAGCAGAGACAGAATTGGCAGTACACGTATGGCTCCTGCCGAGCTTGAACGGACCTTCGAATAGTCTGGTCTTGTGAAGACAATCCATGTACCAAAAGGAGCTGCCAGGCCTTAGCGAGAACGCCGAGGGTTGCTGGCCCCCCTCGACCTTCAGGGAGAGCAAACAGATCTCGTTTGAATTTGTTGGTTGCATTTATCTTTGTCAGCATTTTCCCCCGTAGTGGTTAGCGCTGCTGGATGCTGTATCGTTGGGCTTGGGCACGAATCTTGGAGAAGACATGAATCCTTGTACATGTGTAGTGTCTTTGCCGCATGAAAGCACTCAAAATATCGAAGAGCAGAAAGCCCTTTTGAGAGGGTTGTTGACATAAGAAGATAGATGAGAGACCGTCGAATCCATCTCTAGGGATGTTCCCTATCTCATTTGAACAGAACACCCCTGTTCTTGAGTGTATAAAATCGGGGAACTTCTGTGACACAGTTTGGACAATGGTGTCAGTCATGGAGACAACTAAATGATATATGGAATATAGATTCTGCTTTTTTCATGAATGCTCAACAGAAAAGTGTATGGCCGTTGGGATGGGAAATAATCATCAAAGCAAACTAATTTTTTTTTTTTTTTTTTTTTTTTTTTTTTGCTTCAGCTTAAAGGACGGGTTTTGTGATTCATCTTGAGAACAAAGACACAAGGCATTTTGAATTTCACTAGATTTATTTCGGAATTCTTTTAATACATCTGCACATTGCGGAGCAGAAAAAAGTATGTAATATTTTTTTCAACTAAATTGAAATATAGTTTGCCGTTACCACTGAGCAGTGGTGTTTCCAGCCAAATTAAATGGATGCGCTGCGCAAAGCACAAAATGCATGGATTATTTCATTACATTCTTTAATTCTAGTTTGCCGACATTTATATTGTCCAACTATGTTTCTTGCATGAAAGTAATTTAGACCTCTGCAGTATATATATCTCATAAATTTAACTGGTGCAGTAGGGAAGCTAGGGACAAGTTGTTAACAGGGATAAGTAGTAACCCGTACGTTACGCAGCGGTTTTTAAAATTTTTTATCATAATTTTCGCTAAGCATGATTTTTATGACGGGCATTATTACGTAAGCGCAGACCCTATGAAACGGGTAGTATATCCCTATGAAACGGGTAGTAAGAGGTTATATGCACATGCTTCGTCTTAACCAGTTAATGGGGGAAGGCATATTTCGTAAATCTTGATATAAAGTAAGTTAACTGACCTTTTTAGAAATCGTTTAACTTGTTTATTTTCTCTATGTAGTAAGTTTTAAAATGCTGCTGTAATATTTTTACTAATCGGAATATTTTTTTATAAATCAACAAAAACGTCCAAAATCATACGATAGAGAAAGTTGTAACATATTACAACATGCCCCGAAATTTTGATTCACGTAAATAGACCTTCTTCTTTAAATGTTAACATGCAGATTACTTTATTCTGTCTAGTTTTTCCCCAAAAGAGAAAAATCATATTTTCACCATCAAAGATTAGACTTGTTCGTAAGGCTTCATCTCGGAAACTGTCTAACAAAGGGCGACGCAAAAGGAAACTGACACTTTCACGACACAATTTATCATTTGTTTTTGTTAGTTGGAATTTTGATGAAGACTGAATGTTATTTATGTTAAATAATTTTATCTTTCTTTTACCATAAACTACAACTACACTAAGTAATAATTGAAATAATGTCATTTTTATTGTTACTGTTATTCTTAGCCCTATGTACAGGGCACATTGTAACAGACGAATGGTTCTGATAAATATTTCTTGTGCTAAAAATCGACAAATTTGCCACACCTTTATTTTATGCATATGATTAGTTATGCTGTGAAAAAAACAGCATTTATAATCAAGCAATCGTAAAAACATTTAAAAGTATAAACATTCTTCCAAAAATCGTTGCAACTAATCCCTAGCTCATCTACTACTGCTTTTAGTGATGCGTTATAAGGTATTTCTCTCGTCTTCTTAACGAGCCTTCGTGGTGTAGTGCTCTGCACGCTCAGCGCGTGAGTGCGCGGTTCGATTCCCGGCGAAGGCGTTGCTAATTTTTCATCTTGCCTGCTTCCAAAAATACCTAATGTCTCTACAACATCATTATGGGAATACATTGATAAGATGCCAAAGAAACTTTCCAGGCATTGATCATTCTCTAAATTATAACGCAATATGATAATAAATGCATTATATCAGCAGTGAAATAAGCTATTATGGAGCAATACTTTGACTTCTTAACAAATATTTTTAAAATGGTCAGAATTTTTTTTTTGTTAATAATTTCAATTTATCATGACATTTCTCATCACATATCGTCAATTATAAATTATTCATATTTTCTTTCCCTTTTGAGATGCGGTTTGTACGAGATGATAAAAATTCATCAGAATTCAGCTAAAAACTTTAATACTCCAATGCAGCCCCTACAAGATTCAGTTGATAAATCGAAAGAATATCTATCACCATGAAATGTAAGTGAATGTTTCCCTTAAAATTTTACAGTTGTAATCATGTTTTGAAACATCTTTATCCAATATAAATATGTATATATTTTTCTTTCAAATAAAGAATTTCAGTATTTCTATCAACATGGTCGTGTATAGAACTTCTTATATTATTAGAATGTTGCTATGGGGTTCTTATATTCCACTGAGCAGTCCCTTTGTTGAATTAGCTTTCCAATCTCAGTAGCTTCAATGAAATACTGTATCTAAATGAAAAAAAAAAAAAATATTTACTTAAATATTAAAAATTTTCATAACTTTTATTTAAAAAAATATTTACGTTATTCATTATTTACCAGTCATTCACTTTCAATTTTTTCACCGTTTTCTTTGTAAGGTATTTCTCCCGCCTTCCTAGCATGCCTTCATGGTGTAGTGGTCAGCACAATAAGCCGGTATTTCAGAGGTCCGAGGTTCGATTCCCGGCGAAGGCGGTTGCTAATTTTTCATCTCTCCGGCCTCCAAAAAAATCCTAATGTCTCTACAGTGGCGCCCGAACTAAAAGGGTGTTGGATGATGATTCTCCTCACCCAGGATTTTGCGACTGGGTCCCCTAAAAACTCGTCTTCCTATAAAAGGGGGAGTATATAAGGTACTTCTCCCCGCCTTCCTAGCATGCCTTCGTGGTGTAGTGGTCAGAAAACTGATTCGGTATTTCAGAGGTACGTGGTTCGATTCCCGGCGAAGGTGGTTGCTAATTTTTCATCTCTCCGGTCTCCAAAAAAATCCTAATGTCTCTACAGCTTTTGTACCATAAAATATATTTTAATAGTTTGTAGTGGTTTGTTTTTAATTATGAATTCTTGTATAATGGAGGAAAATGTTTTGGCCACATAGATATATGAAGATTTCAGAGTTTTTTTTTTTAATTGCTGTTGTTTGGTATCATTTTTGCTTTCTTTTTTCATTTCTATTGTAGTCTGATCTACAGTTCCCCCCTTTTTTTTTTCAAGTATTGATAGATGTTGTTGAAGGTATTGCTATTTCTTTTGCATGATACACGAATTTTAACTGTTCATTTTAGTTGAGTTTTGTTGATCTTCATTTTTACTTTTATTTTTCTAGTTTCTCTTCTATTATACATGATCCAGATGTTCAGCCATTTCTTTTCTCTTCACTTATTGACGCTGATATGCCTTTACATTTTTTGTGATAACTTTTCTTACCCTTTTTCCTGCTTTTGTTTTCGCTTTTAAAATTCTCACTTATATTTTGATAGCTTGAATATAGTATCGTGTGGAATTCTGTTAAAATAATAAACCGTATGTAATGAATAAAAATTCTTTTACTTTACTTTATCGATTACGTACATGCACAGCAAGCAAAACATTGAGACAATTCCATATCTCTCTCTAGGCACCGATTAAGAACTTGCAGTTTTCATGCTTCGAGAGAGCGGTGTACACTATATATAGAGATTAATTTTACATATTACATTGTTCTAACTTACGTATTTTTATAACCTGCGATTTTCTTTACACTTTGTAATCCCTACTAAATACCAAATTTTGTAAAAAAAATCATAGAAGTCTTTCTAGATTTATTTGAATTTAAAATAAAACTCTAAATTTAACCTGGCTCCAAAAAAGTTCATTTGTCGAATTTATATTAAAGCAAATTTTAAATAAGTCAAAATAGCTATCGCAGTTTATCGAACATTTTTTTAAAGTCATATTTGGAGTTTTGATGAAATAATAATTTTCGATGTGGTCTTAATTTATGTATTATTTTGTAAAATGCAAATAATCAAAGCCGACTGAGAATATGTTTATATCTCATTGCTATATTTGGTATTCACTGAGTTCTGATAAAAAATAAAACATACCTTACGTGTTACAAAAGTAACTGTAGTTGCAACGAAGAGTGTTTAGGGAATGTACATTGCGGGAAAAAAAGGAGAGGGCAGTAAATATGTGATGAGAAACAATTTATCATTTGTTAAGTGCAATTTTGATGAAGACTGAATGTGGGCCGATTGACGATATTCAAATTGCGTTTTTCATGCCTCGAAAGCGCGACTTAAGATGTGTATAAGATTTATATATAGCATTGTTCTAAAATAAGTATTTTGACACAATCGGACTTTTTCTGAAATGACATGCCCTTTTTTCCCCATATTTCGAATCAGTGACTCAAAATATACCTAAAAATTAAATTTTGTAAAATCTTACGGAGAAATTAAAAAATTTATCTCGGCGTATTTTTTCAGTTTTCGCCAAGAATAATTTATTTGGCGAATTTCTTAATTTATAGCAATCCAGTTTCCTTTTCTTTTTTTCCTCGTAGACGAGAGGGAAAAAAGTCATCATTCATAATTTCAAATAATTTTAACAAAGTACCTATTATCGTTAATAGGTACTTTGTTAAAATTATTTGAAATTATGAATTATAATATCTTTATTATCGCTCAAAAAAAGATGCCAAATTTCAAAACTCTCCAATATGTAAATTCACATATCTCTTAGAAAAACTCCAATTCTTTGCAGGTGTGCCTAGAAATACATTTAATTTTGATGTTAAAAATTGTATAGGTCATAATCCAAAATGTTATTCGAAAAATTTATAAAAAAATATTTAAAATTACAAATTTAAAAAATAAATCATAAAAAATTTGCGAATTATATTTGGATTAAGCGTAAATTTCGAATTCTGGAAGAAGGAATCAAGTAAGTTTAATAAAAAAAAGAGATATTAATAAATATGTATCAAATTCAAATAACATGGAGGAGCTAAAATTTTAAGAGCTAATTTTTTAAAAACTGCCCGTGCGATTTTTATATTACTTGGCAGTTTGGCATAATTTTAGTCGTAGAATCGAAATATGGAAAAAAAAATGGCATCTCATTTCAGGAAAATTCCGATTTTGTGTCAAAATTCCTAAATCTAATACATATCCTAAGTCGCGCTTTCGAGATACGAAAAACGCAATTTGAATTTCGTCAATCGGTCCAGTAGAACGAGAGATATAGAACAGTCCCCCCTTTTTTTTGCAGTGTACATGCACAATATGCATTCATAATTCAAGCAGAATGTGGCACCTTATCCGAATTAATTTTTTGTTAATTATTATGATGCTATTTCTTCAATATTTAAACATAATAAAAGTACATTTAAGCAGATTTTCCTTTTTTAATTTCTATATGTAATACAGGACGATAATATTTGATGGCAACAATTTGAAAAGTGATTCAACGCTTTTAGTGATTCGACGCAAAATGCCGTTTCGAGACAAATAGCCCTTCTGGGTTAAAGCTCCTTTGTGCTAAAATGAACAATAGGCGTACATATAATGCAACTTGTTTTCTATTTTATACAGTTATAAGGCTTACTAAACGGTGTATGTTGATGGAAATATGTTGCTTAATAAAATGGTAAGAAAGCAAGTGGCATATTGCTTCCCAATAAATTATTTTATGTTGTAAAACAATAACCATATAACACATATAGACCTAAATTAACTCAACATCTTCTTAGAAATATACTATATGTTGCTCGGTTTTGACCTTTCATTTTATTTAGATAAAATAATAAAGAAGCAGATAAAAAAATGGACAATAAGTTTAGTTTTATTTGGCTTTGAAAGAAAAATGAGCAATCAGAAAAGCTTGAATTCCGGAAAAATGAAATCTTACTGTACTAAGGCATTTTAATATTACAATACTCTATTACCACTATTACTAGCATTTGAACAATTTTCGGTTGCTATGCCAACCGGATGTCACATAATTGTTTGGTAACCATAATTCACAAAGATATGCCCAAGTAACGGTTTCAGGATACGACTTGATGCTTTCTAGTATCATATGGTGAATTTGAGCTCGTTTATCACGTGAAATGGATATTCTCCTAGGAAAACATTTAGGTGCAAATTTCCTTTTTATAATTTTCTCGTTATATAGCAGTTGAAGTCAAAGGCACATGAGTTATAATAATCTTCCCGCAGCTTACGAGGAATAACTGAAAATAAAACATATACTGTTTCTCTAAATTTATTACCAGGATTTATTAATAAAATGTCTCTATACGAATATATCAAGAAAGGAACATAATGAAATATTGTTCAGAGCAGAAAAAAAATGGATTTAAATACATTATTTCTGTATATATAACAAGAAACGTATATAAGTAAACGTTCAGTTTTGTGCAGCGAAGAATTTGCCCGCTGGCCGCATTGCTTTTTTGCGTAGAAACTAATTTTAATTGTAAAATTTTTTTAATTGTTTTAACTATATTTGGTGTTTTATATTTTTCTATTTTTTTCAATTTTTAATAAAGATATTTTGAGTTTTTATGTATTTTGGCATTGCCGTGATTTATATATATGTATGTGTGTGTGCGAGCGTGCGTGTAAGATAAACATATGTAAATCAGCTTTATAACTTAATTTAGTAATAGTTTTTTAATTCCTATTTTTTAGTTTGGTTGTTTTCTCTTTATTCTAAAAAAATTAACAACATTTCTGGATTGCGTCATTTCTAGATCAATGAATGTTGTATTGCTTGCGTAACGCTGACGACGTAACTAACTAGGAGCCTAAACTCTGAGAATTGAAACTTTCTCATCTAAACCGAAACCTTTCTTTTAACAGACTACCATATTGGATACATGCGCATTTTTAGCTTCAACTTCTGTGCTGCTTGGACGTTATTTCGCAATCGCAATAGTATCAAAAATGTAAATGATATGGAAATAGGCAGGATTAGAGTGCCAAGTAAATCGTGGCCACAAATGTCAATTGAAATAAAGGTTTAATCAGCCTCGACTGCCAAGTTGCCTATTCATTATGGATTATCATTCTACGCAATCAAAATTCTTCCTCTTCAATAGGAATCTGCAATCTGCCCTGTCTATGTGATGTGTGTAATATTTAATAATTTGTAAATGGTAACATTTAATATTTAGTAACTTGTAATTGGCAACACTTTGGATACAGATATAAAAATAGAACTATGCTGGTATTGCAGTTCTCTGTGATTATACATTCTAAGATTGTAAATAAATAGTTTCTAAAAAATAAAAGTGTACCTCATAATTTTATATGGTGTCAGGAGTGTTTTGCTTTCAAAATGGAAAATTTAAAACCACCAGAGCCGATGAAATTTGATGGAAATCTAGCTTCGAATTGGCAGAGATGGCTGCAATCATTTGAAATATATGAAGTAGCTAGTGGATTACATAATCAAGAAGAGAAGGTAAGAGTTAATACTTTTCTTCATGTAATAGGAATTCGTGGTCTTGAAATATATAATATATTTCCTATAGAAGAGGGTAAAGAAATTAAATTAAGTGAAATTAAAACAAAATTTACAGAATATTGTATTCCTAAGAAAAATATTACATATGAAAGACATTTATTCTTTACTAGAAATCAAACCGCGTCAGAAACCATAGATGAATACGTAACTGATCTTCGAAATAAAGCTAGAACATGCGAGTTTGCACAATTAACGGATAGTTTAATAAAGGATAAAATTGTTTGTGGTATTAAAGATGATATAGTGAGAGCAAGATTGTTACATGAAACAGAATTAACATTAGAAAAAGCTCTTGATATATGCAGATCTTCTGAAATAAGTGCACATCAAATGAAAATCATAAAGGATGAGGAAACTGCTGTAAACTTAGTGAAAAAGAAACTAAGTAAATATAATAAGAATACCTCCAAAGAGGTAAATACCAATAAACAAAAGACAAAAGTTTGTTCTAAATGTGGAACATCTCATGAGTATCGAATGTGTCCAGCATATGGAAAAATCTGTCATAAATGTAAAAAGGCAAATTATTTCGCGAGTCAGTGTAAAAGCTATATAATAAAAAATGAAGCAGTCAAAGTAAACAAAAAAGATAGACAAATTAAATTAATAAATCATGACTCTGAGAAAGAGTTAGAATTTTATGTTGGCACATTAAACCTTAATGCAGATAACAAGGAAGAGAAATGGACTGTTGACGTTAATGTAAATAAAAGTGAACTAAATTTGCAGTTAGATACTGGAGCAATGTGCAATGTTATTTCTAAAAGCAAACTGAAATTGCTAAATGTTCCGATACAGAAGTCTGAAATTAAAAGATTAGTTACATTTTCTGGGAATAAAATGGATACTTTAGGAAAAATAGTACTTAACTGGCAATATGGAAAAAATAATTATCTTGTGGAATTCCAAGTTATTGACATATGCAGACAAGTACCTTCTATATTAGGATTAAAATCATGTTTGCAACTAGGTTTGATTCAGAAAGTAATGTCTGTTTACACTGAAGACGTACTGGAGGAATACAAAGATGTATTTGAAGGATTAGGTTGTTTGAATGGAGAATATAAAATCCAGTTAAAACAAGATGTAACACCAGTCATTCATCCTCCAAGAAAAATACCCATAACTATACGTGATAAAGTTAAGAAAGAATTACAAAGAATGGAAAATTTAAATGTTATTGAGAAAGTAAGAGAACCAACTGAATGGGTAAATTCAATGGTCACAGTTGTCAAACCGAACAAAATAAGAATATGTTTAGATCCTAGAGATTTAAATAAAGCTATAAAACGAGAACATTATCCGATTTTAACCATTGACGAAGTTGTCACTAGAATGCCTAACGCAAAAATATTTTCTGTTTTAGATGCTAATAGTGCTTTTTGGCAAATCCAGCTTGACGAAGAAAGTAGTAATTTGTGTACATTCAATACACCTTTTGGCAGATACAAATTTAAAAGATTACCTTTTGGCATATGTTCAGCTCCAGAAATTTGCTAAAGAAAATTAAGCCAAATAATAGAAGGTCTAGAAGGCGTTGAATGTATTATAGATGATATCTTAATATGGGGATCTAATGAAAAGGAACATGAGCTACGACTTAAAAAAGTACTCCAGAGAGCACGAGAAAATAATTTGAAGTTCAATAAGGCTAAATGTAAAATAAAAGTTCATCGTGTGAATTATATAGGGCACGAGTTAAGTGAAAATGGACTAAAACCTGATTTTTCTAAAGTGGAAGCAATTGTTAAAATGCCAGAACCTACAGATGTGCCTTCGCTACAAAGATTTTTGGGAATGATTAATTATTTAGCCAAATTTATTCCTAACTTAACTACTATTACTGCACCATTAAGACAGTTACTTGAGAAAAATGTCCTCTGGCACTGGACTGAAAAGCATCAAAAAGCTTTCGAAACACTTAAAGAACTGATTGCAAAAGCACCCGTATTAAAATTCTATGATGTTAATAAGGATGTAACTCTTTCAGTAGATGCAAGTTCTGAAGGATTAGGTGCTGTTTTACTACAAGAAAACCAACCAATTGCTTATGCTTCCAGAGCTCTAACAAAAAGTCAGAAAAATTATGCTCAGATAGAAAAAGAGCTTTTAGCTATTACTTTTGGATGTTCTAAATTTCATCAATATATATATGGCAAACGTATTACAGTTGAAACTGATCATCGACCATTAGAAAGCATAACTAAGAAACCTCTTTTTAAAGCACCACAGTGATTGCAAAGAATGCTGTTAAATTTACAAAAATATGATCTAGATGTACGATACAAAAAGGGGAAAGACTTATTAATAGCAGACACTTTGAGTAGAGCATATTTGAATACAACAGAAGAAGATAATGATGAAGATACAGAAATTTGTACACTGATTCCAGCATCTGATGACAAAATTTATGAATTGAAGAAAGAAAGTGAATGTGATGCTACACTACAGTGCTTAAAGAAATATATTCTGAGAGGGTGGCCAGAAAGGAAACATCAGGTAGAACCTGAAGTCAAAGTATTTTGGGACTACAGAGATGAGTTGACAATGGAAAATGACTTATTTTTCAAAGGAGGAAGGGTAATTATTCCTTTATCTATGCAAAAGGAAATGTTAAATTTAATTCATGAGGGTCATTTTGGTATAGAAAAAGTAAGAAAAGAGCTAGAGATGTTTTGTTTTGGCCACTTATGAACAAGCAGATAGAAGATAAAATTTCAAAATGTTCTATATGTAATGAATACCAGAACAAAAACATAAGAGAGCCTATGATACCACATGAAATTCCCAATTTACCTTGGTATAAAGTTGCGACAGATTTATTTGAGATTAACAAAGATGTATATTTATTAATT
Organism: Stegodyphus dumicola; assembly: GCF_044657685.1. Lineage (NCBI taxonomy): Eukaryota > Metazoa > Arthropoda > Arachnida > Araneae > Eresidae > Stegodyphus > Stegodyphus dumicola. The sequence continues at coordinate 137,987,874 of NC_140777.1, forward strand.
GTAGATTACTATTCCAACTTTTTTGAAATCTCCAAACTACCGGATACTCGAAGTCAGACAGTGATCAGTTACATGAAATCTCATTTTGCAAGATACGGTATATCATTGATAGTGATATCTGATAATGGACCTCAGTTTGCAAGTAAAGAATCTTCAGAATTTGAAAAGAAATACCAATTTAAACATATAACAAGCAGTCCATACCATCCACAGTCGAACGGATTAGCAGAGCGTTCAGTACAAATGGCGAAGAAATTGTTAAAGAAAGCTCAAGCAGATCATGCTGACCCTTATTTAGCTTTGTTAGCTCATAGGAACACTCCAACAAATGAGATGCTAGGATCACCAGCTCAACGACTTATGAGTAGAAGAAAAAGAACGATTCTTCCTACATCTGAAGAATTACTTAAACCTCAAGTTGTGAGAAATGTAAAAGAAAAAATCAACCAAGAAAGAACTAAACAGAAGTCATATTATGATCGTCATACAAAAACATTACCATTGCTAAATAAAGGAGATTGTGTTCGGGTATATCAAGATAATCGCTGGAAACCAGCAGTTGTAGAAGAAGTGCATAAGACGCCTAGATCATATATACTTAGATCAGGTGGATCATCATTGAGAAGAAATAGAAAAGATATTAGAGAAAACAGTTCAGCTGTTGATGAGAATATCAGAGGAACAGAACAAGGAGTTAATACACAGAAAATAGATGTAAAAGGATATGATTCCAGATATTCTCAAGGGCAAAGTTTAGAAGATCAACTACCAAACTCTGCTAACTCAGAAACAAGGAACGGTGAGCTAAGAACTAGAAATGGGAGACTGATTAGAAAGCCGGCCAGGTATTTGGACTGATTTTAGACTGTTAAAACTTTTGAACTCTTTTAAAAACGGAAGATGTAATATTTAATAATTTGTAAATGGTAACATTTAATATTTAGTAACTTGTAATTGGCAACACTTTGGATACAGATATAAAAATAGAACTATGCTGGTATTGCAGTTCTCTGTGATTATACATTCTAAGATTGTAAATAAATAGTTTCTAAAACATAAAAGTGTACCCTCATAATTTTATAATGTGCAATCACTATTTCTATTTTTCTACGTCTCAGTGTTCCCACTTTACGACAAACATACATATATATATGTAAAATAAAAGTATGTAAAACAAAATACCAATTTTATTTTAAATAGTCTCTTAAGCTCTACTTTAATTTCGATATTTTTCCTTCCTATCTTAATAATAGTAATTGCTTATTAAAAATTTTATAGAGTATCATTTAATATTTATATTTATACGTTATTTTATGTTAATGCCTTTTCTATCAGCCTTGTTTCAATTTCGTTGTCAGAATGTAAATTTCTAGCTCACGCGTTATTCAAATTATGTAGAAACAAGAAGATATTTAAAGGAAGGTTCTGAAGGGTTAAATCAGAGTGTGTTCTGCCTGCTTGAAGGCCACGTCGCTGAACTTTTATTCTCTCGTTTATCATTCTGCGGCGTTGAGTTATTCTTTTCATTACGCTTGTTTACGCCAACTTCGGTCAGAGCCAGCTTGCGCGCTAGTCGTATTGTGAAGCCGCTAGGCTATACTTAATGTCATTAGTTTTAATTCATCCATCATCTCTGATTTAAAGCTGAAGTCAGTTTCTGTAGGCACGAGTTTGTGCCGACTGTTAAACTTTATTTAAGTAAAGTAAAAGGTCTCTTACACCCTTTCTCAATCTCTGTGACACTTACAAGACATAGTGGCTATTCACCATTTATCTTTTAGGGTTCTGGTCTAATTTTATGCAATCTAAGAAGGCCAGACCATATAACTTCTTTAAATTGCGTCAAGTTATTCAAAAGTAATAGCCATGATATAACTTTTACATAAGGCTAGCGATGTAGATGGACTTTGAAAAACTGAAACTCTGACAGCCAAAAATAATTTTAAAGAGTAATTAATTAGAAAATTTAAAAATATAGAAATAGGAATTGAATCATTCTGATCTACTTATCGCACTTGTTTTCGTCTTCTTTAGCAGGTTAGCACTTCCGCTGCATGCTGTCTTCAAAATTACATCTAAGCACTTACATTGTTCTCCAAGATCAGGTATTTATTTTGCCAAATTTATTGCGGCTGTAAATGTCAGCTGCAATAAAATTGGAATATTTAAATTTGCCACAACTGCAAGTTTCTAGTCCCATCTCTACATGACTTCAACATTTATCTTCTTCATTATCACAAATCATTACTTATGTGTATAAGTGTGTATGTGTAACTTTAGAACAAGCATGTTAGACTAGCATTGCTCCATTATCTCTGTCGTGTATCTTGGTTTAAATTAGTGCGCAGCATTATTCTACTAGCATAAAGAACATTTACTATATTAACAACCTATGCTACATTTATATATTATTTAACAACCTACAATTTGCTTTTATTTATGTTCGTGCAAGTTATTCGCATTTGTCAAGAACTAAAATATTTCATATATGTAGGGTAAAAGCAAGTAAACATAAAATTCCAAAAATTTCATTTTTTAATTTTAGAAATTTCATAGCGGTTAGGGGAGCCTACTGCGGTACCAATGAGCCCGGATTCGAATCCTGGAGAAGGGATCGATGTCTGTAAATTTATAATATCCGTGCGGCATTGGGGGCACACTAAATATGCGGTGAGCCGAATGTTCTTTTGAGAGGTTGAGGGTAAGGGAAAATATGTGGGTAACCCTCGGAGCCGTCCCTCCCTAGGGTTGTTCTCCATCAAAATTGGGGGGGGGGCAGCTGCGCGAAGTTGTGCTGTCACCAAAATGGTGCTCAAGGCACTTACCAACGATAGACGCAATCTTTCACTCCTCGCCACAATGAATTTCGTGGACTTTTTCTGATGTTATTGTCAGACAAGTGAAATAAGTCATAACACAGAAACTTCATCTTTCATTGATTCATTACTTGTTTTCTAAATGAGTGTCTGAGAAACATCTACTAATTACTTATATATATATATATATATATATATATATATATTATAGGTTTGAAATTGAAAAAAAAAATTATTATTATCAAAGTCGCGCAAACTTCAGCGAAATTAATTAAATAATTAAGAGGTAATAAACATAAACTAGATCTTTTAGTAGCAAACTTACCTACAGAATTAAAAACAAAATCAAATCAATAAAACAATATCCTTAAAATATTAAATAAATAATTAGTAATAATAATTAAAAATATTTGAAACGTCTTGGTCTTTTTCGAGGTGCAGACGAAGGAATTACCAACAGAGCCACATTCCGAAAAGTATCTGGATGCGAATCAAAACTAATTCAAAAAATAATTTAATTTACTTTAATTTATTTTATTACTTAAGTTTTAATTCATCTACTTATGACTTTTTTAATTAACAACAGACATTTAATTTCAGAATTTTTAATCGTTAAAAAGGTATATATGGTAGTGATTCTCTACCAAAAACATCACTCTATAATAGCGCCACAGCGCGGGAGATTCGAAACATTGTATATCCACTAGGCATGTAGATAGTACACGCGCATTCTTGAAAACTAAGCATAATAGCTCATAAAATTAAAAATGCCATCATCAAAACAAGTTTTCACGAGAACTTCGTAAACTGTTACGAAATAACTTCTTTCTCTCGTTCGTATATAACTGAGATATTGATGAAATATCGATGATGATGCCAGTGACTATCATATTGCGAAATACAAGTATAGATATATACAGTAACTGATTTACAGCTTGCATACTGACTATAGCGCGTAAGTAAAATGTATACAGAAATTAAATCAAATGAAATATGTAAACATAATGTATTCAATAAGTATACAGAAATTAAATCAAATGAAATATGTATAGAGGATGTATTCAGCATGTATACAGACATTAAATCAAATGAAAGAAACAATTATAAATTCACATTATTATTTTAACTGGAAGGTGAAATCGCAAAGATTATTTCAGTGGTTTTTGTTAATTTTATTTATCATACGGAAATTGAACTATTCTTCGAGAAGTGTGATTGCGTCAGGAGCATGTAAATGCGCATTCTTAATAAATAAAATCTTCACTTTGGCCATATGCCTATCCATACCATACGTTTTAATTTAAGCAAATGATAATTCTTATTATAAAGTAATTTACCGAACCACAGTTAAAGAATAGTGGCCAACAGATCTTTTATACTTTTTTACACATTTGTTGTATACTGACATATAAAAAGCTCACGATAAGCGCGTTTTAAAGAAAGGTAAACAAACTAGTCTAGCACAGCTTACCATTAATCATGGCAAGAACCTTCTGCTAAGTAAATGCTAAAGACTAGGCTCAAAAGCTGTCAACGAAAATCTACAAATGCAGTAAAACTCCAGATAACAGGAATAATAAATAGGCATCCTAGCTCATCCGGATAATCAGAATATCAACTAATTAAAATAATTACTTACTTTAAATAAATTAAAATAATTAATTATTATAATAATTAAACTAATCAACTTAATTAATAATATTATCTAAAACATTTTTTGATAAAATTAAACAATGAAGTTATTTGCATAAAAGTAAAGCAGTAAAATTATTTTTTACTATTATTATTTATTTTAATATATTATTTACCCATAAATTATTCTTAAGGAGATTCAAAAGTTAAATCTTGCTTTAATTTTTTATCGTATTAAATTAAATAAACGAATTATTTTTTATTTGTGTAAAATAAAAGGCATAACCTAATTTCGTACAAATGATGTTAAACAAAGTTTTATTTTTCATATTACTTTAATTTATAAAGAGATTAAAATTTTGTAAATAAATGAACAGCCTTAAGTTACTTGCCTCAAGATGAAGCAAACTAGAAAACAGATCTATTGCATAGCAATAATTGAATAATGATAAACAGTTGAAAAAAAAGTCCAAATAAAATATAAAATTTTCTTACCTTTTATAAGTCGTAAATAGCACTATACAGAAAATCTGTTATGATTTTATTCAGTTGTTTTCACATTTCCTCTAAAGTGTGTTTGTAGTGATTTTCCCTCAATAAAATTACTCTTCTTCAGAAAGAATAATAAATTTGCAAAGATATAGGAAATTATTAAAATTTCAAATCAAATATAAAATATAATTTCTTAAAGGACCCGAAGGGAACGCTTTATGCCTTTCTCATCCAAAAGAAGTTTTAACGTAAGAAACCATATGCTTCTCCATGCTATTCCCAGCGGATGGAAGAATGAATTCCTTATAGCCAGGCCCTCTACCGGCGGTTTGCGGAATTACTTCTGCTTTGCCGCCTTATTTTACAAGAATGAATGGAGAATTTTATAAAAAAAAGCCGGGACGTGTAAATGAGGAAGCTGAACTGCGTTGATTGTTGTGATAAAAGAAACACCAGGGAAGTCTTTTTTATCTCCAGTGTACGAACGTCGCTGAAAGATCAGATATTGGTTTGAATGAAGCTTTCTCTGATTTATCAGTTTCCAGCTGATTTCGAAAATCGCGAAGCTACTTTTGATGAATTTGATTAAATGAACTTTATTCAGAAAAACGTTTGTTTACTTTTATTATTATTATTATTATTATTATTTTACTTTTTTTTTATTTTAGAATTTAAATCTTTTGACTTTTATTATTTATTTATTTTACGAAGTGCATTTTGCATTTTATCATCTTTTAGAGTATGGTTTAAAGGTTAAATTCTCATAATGTGAATGAATTACTATTTCGATACGTTATCGATTATTAAAAAAGAATTAAAAGATATCAGTAGTGATGAATCTTTTTACAGATTATATTTACCAAAATTTTGAAACTTGACCCATGAATAGTTTAAACTGATAAGTAAATTAATAAACATAAGTTTGCCTAGACATTTATCTTTATAAAATAAAATTATTATATTAATTTTAATTAATACCTTTATTATAATTATTCTTAGTGAAAACATTGTTACTTAAAGAGCAATATGCCTCAAATGATCTACTGATTTTCCGTGCTAAGAATGGCTACTGCAAAACGCAAATAATCCAAAAATGCCTTTTGTATAGTTAAAAAAAATAAGTTCAAAATATTTTAAGGAACAGCAGATAATATGCCATTTATAATAGGGTTTATTTGAAATAATACTAAAATACATACTTTTAAGATTACCTGTTTCTTTCGTTCCATGACATTTCTTTCAAAAATACAAAACATTTATCCTTCATGACTTTCAAAGCTCCATCTCGCAAACCTCCGTACCATAGACATCTGTGACTAGAAACCCCTGATTTAGATTTAATGCTTTTCAGCCCAAACGGCGTTAGCCCAGAAGGTTTATTAATTTCAAAACGGCATTTTGCTTTCATTTACTTTTCAAACTGTTGCTACCAAATATTAGCGCCATGTATTATATTTAAAGAAACTAAATAATGAAGAATCTGCATGCATGCATGAATGCATGAATGTTTCTCGAATTGTTAAAAAACAACAGTGCCTACAGCCAATCAAATAACGTAGTCCTCCAAGCGAACATGGGCTCTTGGGACCCCGAATTTGTTTTATTATCTATTTTTAATTTTGTAAAAGTTTAGCGAATTTTTGATTAAAGAACTCAACGATTTCAAAGCGAGTAATGGCATCACTGTACGGGAAAAAATATTTTTATCTCCTGTGTATCGGAAATTCTAAAGATATGTTGTTTTTAAGTATTTTGTGATACTGCTGTTGAATTGAATTTTATGTGTTTTAAGTTCGAAGAACATAATATTTAATAAATAAAGGTAATACACAAAACGTTACAAAAACGACCTTTTGGGCGTGATATAAAATCTGAACGCCTTCAGATTTTTCTTCTTTTCTTTCATTTTTTTAATTACAAATCTGCAATTTATATTTGCTTATTTTTACTTTATAAATCTTAATAAATAGTGTAATATGGAACTAATAATTTACAGAACTCCTTAAAGCTCTTTTTAAATATTTTCCTCTAGAAAACAATTTCTACTGAATGAGCGTATGTAAAACTCTTCTACATGGTTTTAATGTAAAATTTTGGCTTTGTGATGGATTATGATTGGATGGAAATGAGTGGATCATAATTCTTTGCGAAAACAGCTGTCACCCATCCAACGACAGAGTCTTTCGGATCTTTTCTATTACTAGTTGTTAAGGAAGAGAAATCTCATTTGATTATATGGAGCAACGTGCGGCTACCGAGCCCTTAATGTTCTTTTCCTTTTTATTGTTCTGTTACGTTTCATTTAAATTTAAAAATCTTCTCCACTGTATAATGCTTCTTTTTTTCATTTCATGTAGTTTAAACTTTGTTTTTTCAAAAAATTAATAAATTAAATATCTCTTAAAATATACGGAATACATTTTTCACTTTCATCAAATATAATAATTCAAAATTACAAAATGAACTCATTCATACACACACGCTGTGCAAAAAAGAGAAGAAGAATCATTAACATTAAAAAAATTTCTTGTAAATATATATCCTTGAAAGTTCAATTTAAATATACCTTAGAAGATCAAAAAGGCTGGGAGTCTTGAAATATGTTTAATAGTTCAAACCCGTTAGAGAGAAACTGTATGCTACAAGGATCCCTCGTTGTGTATGGAATTTTTTTATCTTCCAGTGGTGAGCTGTAGTAAGCTCTCAAGGGTTCACGTAGGCCCCTTTTTAAAATTTATCTCTAAATTACAACTCCTTTTACGCCTTGTTTGCTTGTTTATTTATTCCAACAGAAACAAATTCTTTTCGTGTCATAAATATGTTTTGACTTACGCCAGTCGTTTTCTTTATGAGAATTAAGGTCTCATTTGGTTTCATTAAAGTAAAGTTAGGTCAGACACGACGTAGATAGCCTAAAATTTAGATAGATGCTATATACCCCCTGTTTTCAACAAATAAACTGTTGGCGATCAAACTTTTTAACATCACGACGATGGGATGAAATCCGGTTATTTAGTTTTCTTTTGGAGGGTGAAGGAAACAAGACCTTAATTGACTACGCAATATATTCCAGATTTAATGACAATCTCCTTAAGTGGAAAACATTTAAGAATATTTGATCCTAAACCTCATTTTAAAAAATCATGTCTCGGCCTTAGAACTTCCTGGAGAATGAGCTAACGTGAGAGAAGGGGGGAATCTGAAATCTTTCAGATTTTATATCACGTCGAAGGGGCTTGATAGGGAGGGGATCACTGCTGTGTTTCTAACATCGAACGAATAATTCTGATACAAATGCTTAAGGAAATTTTTTTCTGCAAACCTTTAGAATATTTAAACAACAAAATTTTTTACAGTTCCTTTTTCTTTTCCTCCACTACCTCTTTGGCATATGAGTATAAAATTTCACCGAAAACTTTTCTTCAAACGTTATTCTCCTTTTGAATATTAGCATAGGTAGTCTATCAACATATCCTGATATTATAACGACTTGTAACTTTCTTATTTACAGCTTTATTGCATGGAACATCAGAAAATTAATGGCTTCGTATGGTTTATGTGATTATAGCAAAGTCTCGACGGCTCTCTGCCTAAGGGGAGGGAATGCCTTCGTGGAGGACTTTCTAAAGGAAATTGGCTGGTATAAATGTTACACATGGAAAAAACCACGAAACCGTCCATGCTAGGCAGCCCGTTCGCGGGATTCAAAAATCGGATCGAACTACCAGTGTTCAGCAACTTTACCGACCGGCCGTTGGTGGGCAAAAATATTATAACACCATGTAAGGCAATTAAAATTTAATTTGTACAAAACGCTTGGAAAGAAATTTCTCTCAGGTATTTTTAATTTTCGATTAGCGTATTTCGCGCGCTAGCAAAGCCAAAAACCTTTCATTTGAGAGAATATTTGATCCAAGCTCATACACAAGCAATCCACAGAAATAAATACCCAACTACGTGTTGAAAAATTAACAAATTTCTTTATTAAATGAGAGTACAAATAACTCCTTTCAAATATGTCACCTACATTACACAATCAATGGAATATCGCTGCATCAGTTTTCATTCTTAACCATGACTACGCATTTTTTCTGAACCATCTCTTGCTCTCAGTTATTCTTTACAGCCATGTATAACATTACATCACTTACTAGCATTAAGAATTCTTGACCTGCCTTTGTAATACTGACCTAATAAACAAACGAAAAATTAATTCCACCGCGCTACTTATCTTGTTCTTTAAACCATAGATACATAATCAGCCATCTTCTTCATTCGTTACTTATTATAACTTTAAATGATCCATTAATATAAATTTCGAAACTGGTCAAATCGTTTCGTTCTCGTTTGCCGGTCAAAGGATCACATAAATCTTTCATGTCCGACAACTCTCGAGATGAATAAACATAACTTCCAAGAAATCACTGTAAATGGGACGCATGTACTATAATTAAAAGGAAGAAATGACGATAAAGTAATCGTTTTCATGTAATTTGTGAATCATTTTACGAATGCTACACATGCATGAATGTGAGTTAAACGTTTTACAGTCTTCAGGTCACGATCATTTGAGAACTTCAGTTATTGGAAATGAAAATAATATATTTGATAGTTTTCATTTAGTCGTAAGATTCATTTATTTTGTAAGTATATTAAGATTCATTGTTATTAAATATTTTTATAATATGTTTTGAGCACAGAACAACATGAAATATTTAAATACGTTATAACTGAACACAAAGTGTAAAATATATATATATAAATCTCTTAAATAGTTTTCTCTGTCCTGTACACAGTACTTATATTACAGGAGGTTTTCTTTTTAAAAGTTAATGTGTTTATTTTCTAGTTTGACAAAAAGTCCGGACACGTGGTGTGTTATACGGACTATACTATTTATTGTTTGTTTAAATGAACTATGGAAAAGCATAAAAAATAATTAAGTTAATATACAACATTTTATTATAAACCGCGAGATCCAAAACTTCGGCAAATATGTGCGAGTGTAAACATACACTGCGAAAGAAGATTAAAAATAAATTGTTAAAATAATTTTAAATAAATTGCAGTGTCAATATAGTTAAAAAATCTGAAAGCTTTTAAATTTAATTTTACATCCAAAGTCGCCTTTTATTCAGTTACACACACATGCACATTTTGAGAATTTGGGCTAATGCCCCTTTAAGCTTAAAATATTTAAAACAGCATATCTTAAGAATTTACGACAGACAGTCTCGCACGCTAGACATAAAAATGCTTCATTTCGTACAGTGTTTCCTCTGGTATAACAGTGTTTCCTCTGGCTTTAAAACGGTGAGTTTTTTAATCAAAAATTCGTTAAAATTTTACAAAAAAAAAAAAATTTAAAAAATTATAAAAAAATTCGAAATTAAAATATGGGCTTCCAGTTGCCCATATTCGGGTTATTCAAAATTTGATAGCTCTTGGTACCGTAGTTTTTTTACAATGAGAGAAACATATATACATTCATGCAGATTCTTCATTATTTAAATATAACACAGAGTGATAATATTTGGTGGCAACAACTTGAAAAGTGACACAAGGCAGTTAAATGGTCCGAAGTAAAATGCCGCTTCGAGACTAATATCCCGTTCTGGACTAACGTCCCTTTTGGGCTAAAAAAAGAGCAGGAAAGGAAAAAAAGAGAAAAATAATTAAATAAATAAAAAATTAACATAAGCATTTTACTCCTTAAATGAACACATCACTTCTTTTGCGAACTCATAAAAATCAAACTTTTGCTGTTCAATAAAACTGAAACTCAACTTTAAACATATTCCAATGAGATACATTCCGATGACCTCACAGATCACGTTACTTATGTACAACTAATGTAAGCAAATAAGATAGATGACCTCAGAGATCACGTGACTCATGTATAATTAATGTAAACAAAGAAAGGCAATCTTCCTTTCCTTTTCTTGCAGAATGTATCTCATTGTAAAAATCTTTTCTTTTCCCTGCGTTTTCTTTTCAAATTCAGATTTTTTTTTGTAAGAAATTATCGCATTCTCTCTTGCATACTCTTGTGGTGTGAGTAATAAGGTCAGGTACAACGCTGATGAAACGGGGGACAGCTTCCGTCCTAATGCTGCCTAATAGGAGCCAATCGGAATTTAGTGCTGCTCCGCCACTTGATCAGTCTATAATGTTGCGAACTCACAGAGCAAGGGCAGACACAAGGCAGTACCAGTACGGTCCCTGCCGAGCCTTACTCTGTCCCGAGAGCCCTCAGGCCTTCTGTGAAGTCTGTTATTATGCCCCCGTGGTTGAGACTGCCTAAGTACAGATCCTAACCAGTACTTCCTAGGCTTTCGCCTGAGTCAACCCCCGAAGAGGGGCAGACTAAAGAACAGTGGATATCCAATGATTAATCGTAGGTAATGTGGATATAGTCCAACTACATCAACTATTTAGATCGCAACACGCCGGAAGGCCGCACAAGGATCCGGCGAGTATCTTAAAAAATGTTTTTCAGTTGGTAACGTTCGCATTTGCAAAAATTTAGAACGTTGGTGCCCGCTAGTTTGCAAGACCCATGGCTCGAATCCCGATGATACCACAGCTCATTATTCTTGCTTACATGTCAACGAGCATAGCAGTGGCAACTGTATAATGATTCGAAGTTTCGGTAGGTTGCGATTCTCTAATAATCGAACTCTGAAGCACTGCGAGTTCCTTCTTTTTACGTAAGGTATAACATGACTTCCAACACAAACAAACAAGCAGTAAATGCTGCTTTTCATAATTTAAAAATCTTCTTTTCAAACCGTCTTTCTATACTATTTTGAGATGCCATTATTCGTGTTTGTAATGTGATTTATTGTCTGTACCGTGAACTGCCAATCATTTGTATATCCTAGAAATTTTTTGCTTTTAATGCAAATTTTAGGTTTGCTGTGTGCTTACCTCATAGTATAACAATTGTAATGGTTAGCAGGGCATATAGATGGGAAATACTTCAATGTAAAATGTAAAATTAAGCAAAAAAAAATTCTATTTAGATTAATCCAAAATTGCATGCTGCTACAGAATCAAATTTATGTCACTTTACTTTCAAACTTAGTTCAACTTTATTTGAAATCTACGACAGTAGAAGATATTTTTTCCTTTTTGTTCCCCAATTTTAAAGGCTAGTATGTTCATTAAAGTATGCAGATATACAAACTACTGCAAAACACATTATTTGCGTAAACTTTCCTAACTGAGCCTTTTTTTCACTAAACATTCCTATCTAATCTTTTATGGAAATAAGAGAGTAAAATAAAACTGAAGTTAAACTAGAATAACTGCTCCCACAGAAAGAGGAGATATCCGTAAATGAAACTGCATAAAGAACGTTTTTTAAAAACTTAGAGATATCACTCTGATCCATTAAAAATTGACTAAAGATAGCACATTCTAGTTTAACTTTGTATTTTAAGCAACAGCCTTAATATTTTGTCACTTCTGCCTTTTATCACACTTTATTTGATATTCCACCGAACACTTTTAAGAACTGAAGAACCCTTAAGTGATATAACACTCAAAAATAGAATCAAGTAGCAACACTTATTAACCACGCCTTATTTTAGCATCCAAGGACAGTGCGGTGGTAGCGTTAAGTTCTTCCAAGTGTCTTGCACTATCATTGAAAGCGAATTGTAATATCAAGAGCCCAGTTCTTCCTGTATTTAAAATGTTATTTATAGTTCTTTTATTTGGCAAGCAGCTGAAATCAGTTATGTTTACGTGGCCCATAGTTCCAGAACTATTTAAATCTTAATCAATTATTCGTTGTCTGCTGAATATTTCACAAACCTATTAAGTCTCTGCTGTTATAACACTTTAGACAATTCGAATGCATTATCTTTGAATTCAGCTATATCAAATTTAACACGTTATTGTTTTTCAGTCAAATTTAAATTATAAGTAAACATGAAGTTTAAACTAAGAAAATTATGCTAGGACTATTTAAGCTTTCCAAAATACCATGCTTAAATGTTCAGATTTTAGGAAAATTTAATTTACCTTCTCAAGGAAGAAAAATAAATAACAAGAATTTTTTAAAAAATCTGAAAGAGTTCAGATTTTATATTGCACCCAAAGGAGTGCTTTTTTAACGTTTTGTTTGTTACTTTTATTTATTAAATATGATTTTCTTCGCACTTAACCACATAAAACTTGATTCAACAGCGATATCATAAAATATTTAAAAACAGCATATCTTTAGAATTTTCGGTAGACAGACTCGCGCGATGGAGATACAAATGTTTTTTTTTTTTTTTTTTTTTTTTTCCGTGTGCTCGCTTTGAAATCGTTGAGTTTGTTGATCAAAATTATTTTCAAGTTTTATAAAATATGAAATAGATAATAAAATAAATTCGAAATTCAAAATTTGGGCTTCCAGGTGCCCATGTTTGGCTGGAGGATTACGTTATTCAAAATTCGATAGCTCTAGGTACCGTCAATGCGAAAAACATTCAAACCTCACTTTTTGCCCGCATCACATTTCAAATGCAGCGACCAAATGTTATCATCATGTACTATTTTTTAAAGAGCTAATAGAGCGAATATTAGAAGCGTTCATTCAATATTTAACAATTTATTTGGAGTTTTAGAGATATCGGATACAAAATGCAGAAGTTTCGAGCGCGTAAAGCTAGACTCTTCATCTTTATTGTTCGAAATAGCGTTCTTTCTCCTGATAACAAACTACTCATTTACAAAACCTTTACGCATCCCATGTTATGTTATGGCTGTCCTTCCTAGGCATATATTCAAGCCGCTCTAATGGAAAACAATTACAGATTTCACAAAATATTGTCTCCGACAAATATGACATGCACCTTGGTATATTCCTAACAACAAAATAAGAATTAAACACTGTGCAGCTTAGATGTAGATACCATAAGCTAGTCAAGAAATTTCTTGAGAAATCTTCTTTAATTAATAAGGAAAGTATTAACAATTACGATTATGATATATATGGTGCTCGTAATCTAAAACACTCCAGGGGGATCCGTAATGTAAATATGATCTTAAGGGCAGCAATTGTTAACTGCTTTGCTTGCTTTTATTATTTATATCTATTCTCAAAACGTTAACTTTATGAAACTTCTAATTTCTTTTTTGGATTCAGGATTTATCATGATTAATATTCTTTAAACTGATATAATTTGTAAAAAACAATTTATTCGACAGGGATAGTGCTTCGCGCTCAGGCAACCCGGGAAGTATACCATTCCAAACCGAAGTCGACAGAAAATATTTTTAACTTTCACACACCTGTTTGTTGCCATTTGATAAAGCGGAAGAAATATAGTTTTTCTTTGAAATTTAATCTTCTATTTATTAATCAGAAAAAAAAACGATTTAAAAGCAACAAACGCAGTTCTTTATCTCTCTTACTAATTACCAGATGGGCCAGTAAAATGAACACCAGCAGAAGCCATTAAAAGCATATTAGATTTTTTTGTTTTCAGTAAACTATTTTGAGCAGCAGATAGCTCAAGCGACTACTTATTTTAAAAGTGAAGCTGGCAACAATAAATCGACGCATAAGTGAGGTTTGAGAGTTTAACATTGATTAGGCTAAAAAATGTATGGCAATACTTAACACAGTATCAGGAATTCTAAAAATATGTTTAAAAAAATGTGATTTTTTTGTTGCATTTTATTTTGCGTAAGTTCGGAGAAACTGATGCTAATAATAAAGTTAAAAAGGGGAAAAAAATATTCCAGCAGGGAGAACAACAGATGGAGAACAGATAGATACACAAACATATTTAAAAAAGAATAGTTTTAAAAAATTAGGAGGGGGGACCTGAAAGCTTTCAGATGTTATATAACGCCCAAAGGGGCATTTTTTAACGTTTTGTGTGTTACCTTTATTTATTAAATATCATGTTCTTCGCACTTAAATCATAAAATTCAATTCAATAGAAATATCACAAAATAATTTTTAAATGAGCATGTCTTTAGAATTTCCGATACACAGTCTTGCGCGCTGGAGATAAAATGTTTTTTTTTTTTTTTTTTTTTTTCCGTACAATGCTGCCATGTTCTCGCTTTGAAATCGTTGAGTTTCTTAATCAAAAATTCACTAAAGTATTACATAATACGAAATCGATAATAAAACAAATTCCAGATTACAAATTAGGGCTTCCAGACGCCCATATTCGGTGGATGATTACGTTATTCAAAATGTGAAGACTCTAGATATCGTGGTTTTATCACAATGCGAGAAACATGCATACAGTTATGCAGATTCTTCATTATTTAATTTCTTTAAATGTAACACAGAGCGATAATATGAATTCGATAATTTGAAAGTGAAACGGGCATTTAAAGTTTTCAACACAAAATGCCAAAACGAAATTAATAGCCCTTCTGGGCTAACGCCCTTTGCGCTACCATATCTTTAGAATTTCCGATACACAGTCTGGCATGCTGGAGATTAAAAATTTTTCTTTTCATACAGTATTGGCATTGCTCACTTTGAAGTCTTTGTGTTTGTTAATCAAAAATTCGTTTACAAAAGTTTTACAAAATATGCAATAGGTAATAAAACTAATTCCAAATTCCAAATTTGGCTTCCCGATGTCATTTGGCTTAGTCTGAAGCGGGCAGTCTTATTTTTCACGTTTGAACTAAATTGTGCATTAATGCTTTGTAAAACCGTTTAATGTAGTTACCCTTTGACTGAGATCTGAAAACTTAAAAATTTAATGATCTTTTATTACTGAAATTGTAATTAATGTTTTTGTCCATAGAGGTTCCAGAATTCATTTCTACTCCACACCTTAATTTTGCATATTACAATTACGAAACGTAGGCTTTAATAACTATTTTATCTATTGTGTCATAGACACTTGATATTTTATCATAGATTTATGTTAAGAAAAGTTAATTTCTTTACAGGCAAAAACACGCCTATAGCAGCGATATCTAACTTTAGTTCGGTACATCGTTTATCAATCAGACATGAAGCTCTTTCATAGTTTGTTTGAGATAGAGGAATCCCTGAAGTACTTACAAAGCGGATAGCTCAAATGCAAAAAATTGATAAAAATATAGAACCAATTAATCCAGCTTTTCGAGAATTCCCATGGAGCTAGTTTGGTGTCTTCAGTCAGAGGGATACTTCTAACGCCAAGAAGAAATTCGTCATCTTGCATAAGATTTCCATAATCCTCTACTTGTCTCTCGGCTGTTGATATATGAGCAGTAACCATTGAAATAGTTATACTATATCTGACGTTAGTCACTTTGCTGTGTCAAGACGTCATTCATTAGGTAAGTTCAACGATAAGCTTCCTCGCAATCCTTAGGATTGGTCACTGATCTTGAAGCGGAAAGTCAAACATCGTATGTCAGATGTAAAAAAGCATCTATGCTGCCAACATCCGAATGCGTTTTTCTATTGCAAGCGCTGATTGGTCATTGAAAAGGCTCCTCAGCTCCTTGACAGTATTTTTAATGCAATACTAAAAGATGCAACTGGTCATCGCGACTGACCGCATTGTGGGTGTCTCTGTGAGCTCTGTGCTTTGTTGAGGTTGATCTTTGCGTTGGAGAGCTGCGGCCCCAATTCTTAGACATGCCAAGTTGGTATTTTTGTTGCACGGTAGGGTATGGCGTGCATGTGGCGTCTAACGTTGTTTACCCCAGGTGGATGGAGCTGAGGGTCCATGTCCCATCAGATCACCGCTGGGATAGCTGTTTGTGTAGTGTGTTCTAGCTTATGAACAAATACAATATTGAACTCATTGCATTTATTAATACTTTACGAAAAGCTTTATAATAATTAACAACATTACTAATATCAGCAACAAATTAAAAATCAAGTATCAAATGCAAAGAAGCTGAGGTTAGCTAGTGGGCTTTCAAAGCACTCTAAAAGAACAATTAATTCTCTCCTCTGAGCGAAGGTACAGTTCTTGCTAGCAAGAAGCATTTTACAATTCCTTCACAGCGTTCTGTGTATTTGCTATGACTCATACATTTTAAGAAACTGAATAAACATGGCTTTTAATTTCTTTGTATTTTAAGTATTTTGATTCATTGTGGTTGAAGACGATATCAGAGAAGCTACAGGAATGATTGGTGGATGATCATTCTGAAATCGAACAGCTAACATATTAGATCGCTAAAATCTTCTGTTACTAGTCGTGAAATAAATTTTATAATTCCAAATGGTAACACACTGTTAGGAACGTTGTTGCTTTTATGATATCAGTGGATGCCATCTCATACTTTTTAATGGCTACACTGTTTGACTTCGGCCTTTATATTGCGACTTATAAGGTAAATACTCATGAACACTACTAATATAGTTGAGGCAACTTCACTTTCCGGAAAGAAAAAAAAAACTTCCGTTTTGCTTGAGGCCTAAGTGCACTTTTTACTTGATCATTTAAGTACTCATGTCAAGGTCGAAAAGGTCCTAGTTCGAACTTCGATACTAGCTGAGCAGCAAAGAACATCGACTTTCACTGTGCCATATATCGGTTAACATCGCTAATAACAAATCCGAAACCACCTTCGCTTACAACAGGTTATTCTTTTTACCAAATACAAATGACGTTACGAGACTTAAACAAGGTCAACGAAGGCTACAACATTTCCATTCCCATCATATTAATGGATTATGATGGAGCGACCTCGGTAACCAGTCAGCACTTGCACCAGGAAACAGATTCAAATCGGCAACGAATGCACAGATACATCTTTTTCATTTGCCTTACGGTATGACTTCTACGCCGCGGTCCATAGTTCGACACCTCCATTGGTAATTTATTATTCCAAAGACAGAGACAGCATATCGCCGCATTTTGTAATCTTACTAGCAAATAGGGCTCCTAGATGCATGCAGAAAAGTTAAATATGCCGTAGATGCAAAATCTTGAAAGCAGTTTTTTGAACTAGTTTTGTAACAATACTCGTGTATGGCGTTTATTATATCGGTATAGCTTCTTAAATGGAAAGCTGCTAAAAGCGCAACTTTGCATTGCCAAAATTAACTTCTCTATCTATCCTGATAATGCTTGAATCAATTTATGCATATTTAGATAGGAGGATGCGGTAATATACGATCATGATGTAATATAAAAGTTTTCGATTCCTGTTACAATGATATTCGAGTATAAAAGTTGAGAAGTAAAACCAATATGTCTGAAATATGTTCTCAGCTGTCATGTATAAAATAACTTTACATTTCTTTTAACTTTCAATATGTAATTTTTAATTTTTATTTTTTGAAAACCGCATTTTTGGCTGCAAAGAATCCCTGAATTCTGCAGAATATCATTTGGGCAATGCTTGTTTAGTACGTTTTGATCTAGTTTAGTAATTTGCGAGGACTTACAGAATAACCTTCTAAATAGTCTTAGACTTAAATTAATTTTCCCTTTAATAATGTACGATGGTGAGATAATGCATGACATCATGATGGTGAGATAATACATGACATAGCGATAATAAATTAAGCTGTATGACAGTTTTTTTGGCTAAGAAAACAATTTTAAAATTACGATGAACCCAACGTTTCTTTGCCCTTGATGCTTTCAGCCTCCGTTAACTTGATTTTCTTTGGCATTTTTTCTTTCCTGAAGAGATTAATCACTCTTGTGATGTGAATGACATAATGATCTAGAAAGCTGTTCTGTGTTAACTAATATCATCTCTGCATAAACATACTTCGTTTTCCTGTAGTTATTCCTCTAGTGTTTTTATATTTCTCATTTTTCTTCTTAAATTTAAATGTCATTTATGAAGATATAGTCTATCTTTTAACCTAAAAATTTCCATTGCTATGTCTGTTTCCCAGAACACATGCGTTTCATCTTCATCGAAACCCTTATTTCCGAGCACACTTTCTTTCTTTCAGTATTTGTCTATGAAGCGTCACAAAACAAACTCCTTCTCCAAATGAATAAAAGTAAAATCTTATTAGCTTATCAGTTAACTTGTAGAATATACATAGCTACATAGCTTGTTATAAATGCATCATCTGTATAAGCCACAGTGACTGTAGTTTTTAATGCATAAACTTTGCAAGTTACATTAATACATTTCTTGGAAGAAATGCTTCAATTCTTTGGTTATTGAGAAATTATGCATCTTTATAAAATTTCACATCATTTCCAAACTCTAAGGCCATTTGCTGAACTAGTCCAACACTATAACATTTTCTTAAAAATCCGAAAGAAGTAATGATATACTAGAAAAATGTGTAACAGCAAAGTCAGAAATTACTTTGATGTACTATTAAGGCCTATCAATAACTTATAAATAGGTAGTAATAGTTTTAACTACAGTTTATCCCTGTATATTTCAGAATTGAAGAAAATATTAAACTAACTTATGAAACAGTATATAATTAAATAAGAGGTTTTTTATTATGTTATGGTTTACATTAAAATGTTAAAAAATAATTTATGCTTATGTTAAAAAATGTTTGAAGAGAAATTATTAGAATGTGTTTAAATAGTATGTAGAGTTCCTCACTTTGGAATTCTAAGTTAATGTTGGAAGTGAAGAATCTAAGAATTGATAAGCGAATAATCGCTTTAGTTCGATGACAAGAAATAATAAGATAGAAGGGTAACTAACCCTTTATTATTCCAATAAGATTCAACAAAACTCCGCCTGGGAGTGTACAAGCAAAGCCCGCACTTGGACTTGAACTTAAAAGACTGAGAATTAAACTAAAACTAAGATTAACTAAAGAAGTATAGCCGAAGCTATCAAGGTTCAAAACGAGTTGGCCCCCTTAACTTATTTGACTACGAAGCTTAGCAAGGGCCTAAGTACGGCCGAGTGTAATAACAGCTTTGAGAGAGAGAGTGGCCAAAAAGGCAGACGCGCGTAAATCAGAAACTCTGATTCTCTCTGACTCAGTAAGTAACTTCGTGGTTTATACCGCTCCTCCTCATTAAATATTCAACAAGATTCCAAAAATACGTTCTGGCCGAAAGTAGTAAGTTGAAGTTAAGAATTTGACAGGAAAGGAACTTTAACTTTTAATTTAACTGTTTTAAACTGTTAACTTTTAAATAACTTTTTTAACTGTTAATAAAAATTTAACTGTTAATAAAATTAACATAATTCTTACAAGTATATCTTATTTGTGGTCCTTTCGGAAAAGAATTGCATTCACTATTTCGTTTCAAAAAATTTAAATTCGTTATTATTGGAATATTTGACAACAGTAGAACACTCTGATCAGCAAACAAAAAATCGTCAACTCAATTGGGCATTATTACAGTCGTAATAAATTTCTCCACGTTGTAAAACCAACAAAAGCCTACATTATAAATGAATATTATAAACCCCTTGTAAATTACATTAAATCTTTAAAATAATTGATGCAATTTACGTATTTCATCTTTAAACAAATTTTAAAATACATGTTATAAACCAGGAGCGGAGCGGACAAACTCCATGTCAGTAAAGCCGCGTGTTGGAACTCAAGAATGTTCCAGAGCCGCAAATAGATTTTTCAAAAGCCACAAGTCCATATGTATATCATTTTAAAAGCAATGAAACAGGTTTCTAATGGAAAGAGATGCCTGATAACTTTGTAAAAAGAAATGAAATAAATGAATTACATTCTTGTGGACATCGTGCACTTTTAATTGACCACATTCCGTACATGTATTTTATCTGCATAAGAGCCGCACACTTGCCTGCGAAAGACGCACGTGGCTAGTGACTCTTTTTATGGCCACATTTGTTTTTTCCCTGTTTTGTAGAATAATTAGAAAATATAAATAAAAAAAAATATTATGTCCAAAGAGGCGTTTTGTTAACATTTTGTGTATTACCTTTATTTATCAAATATCAGGTTCTTCGCACGTAAACCATAAAATTCAGTTCAAGAGCAATATCGCAAAGTAATTTTAAAATGAACATATCTTTAGAATTTCTGATACACAGTCTCTCGCGCTGGAGATAAAAATTTTTTTTCTGTACAACATTGCCATTGCTCGCTTTGAAGTTTTACAAAATTCGTTAAAGTTTTACAATATTATATCCATAATAAAACCAATCCCAAATTTAAAATTTGGTCTTCCAGATACCCATATCCGCAGTAGGATTACGTCATTCAAAATCGGATGGCTCCAGGTACCCTTGTTTAATGACAGTGCGAGAAACATATATACATTGATGCAGATTCTTCATTATTGAATTTCTTTAAACATAATGCAGATCGATAATATTGGGTGCCAACAATTTAAAAATTGAAACAATGCTTGTTGTGAATCGAAATGCCAGAATGAAATTAATAGTCCTTCTGGGCAAATTGCTCCATTGAACTAAAAATGAAAATAAATAAAATAATAAACTCATGCGAGGGACCACATCACTTTAATTATTTCGTTTCGATATTCACTTCATTGGATTTTCAAAGAGTATCTTAACACCGTTCGAAATTATTTCATTCAATTATTTGAAATAAATAAAATTTAAAATATTTGGTGTTTACTGTTTTCTGAAAGCACTGATAGCTGCCCATAGTTGATGAAAAGATGACCTACACCTGAGAGTTAATGCCATTTACAAGCAATAACTGAAACAAAATTTGCCCGTCCCACTCAGTGCTATTCTATGGGTTGGGTGCATGAGGTTTTCGTCACTCTTGTTACGTGCAACGTAAATAAAAGCCAGTTTCCTTAGGAAGATCTTCAGAAAGCTATTATACGACAGGATTTGCGTAAGTCCACATGTCATGTTAAGTTTCACTGAATCTCCATCTTTCACTCCACACTTAGAACAGGCTGATGCTTTCACTCAAATAACACATGTTCTGCAACTCATGTTGGATCACTCCGATGATTAGCAAAAGAGATCCTTTCTCCCAAGTTCTTCCAGATCAGATATTTTTCCCCTCCTAAGTTCTTTAAATTAGCAGTCTTCTCGGCATAAACCATGACTTTAAAGTGACTTCAACGATAAAAATCAAACGGTGTCATGTCTTGGACTCATGGCAGCAACTCAACAGCTTCTTGATGAGTTTTCTAGAGTCTTTGAATAGGCTGACGATTAATTCCTATGATACGAGATTTATGACATTCCCTGCATTGAATCATTTTCTTTTTGAATAAAAAAAGGCTAACAAACTCGACATATAATATTGTTGTGTGCTTATGGGTTCGTAATAAATAGAATGCACAAGTCCGATAAAAGTCAATAACATTTATTCTTATCACAAGAAACAAAATAAATTGCTGAAATTTTCCTCGAAGATATTCGTACAATATCACGCAGTAGTTATATTTTAAACTACTAAAACATTAAATAGAACTCAATTCAAATCTCAGAGAAAGCTAATCCGATCTCAGCGCGAATTAGCTACAACCAATAACAGCAATAAATAAACAACTGAACTGAGGTGTTTCCCTCCGGCTTTTTAAAACTTTTTAATCATGAACGAGAACATTCTGGTGATTTTTATTTTATCGAGATTTCTGGAAAGCAAAAGAAAAGAATTACATTTACAGCTAACACACAATTGCATTTATTCAATTTAAATATAAATTACGAGATATCTATTTATTAAACTTGCTTGCTACTGTATTTTTACTTTTTCGGCGTAGCTCTCTCTTGAAACTCGTCATGCGCTGCATTGCACGAGGAAATAAAACAATTTAATTACAATTCTACTAAAAATAGCTAAATAAATACAAAATCCGTAACAATATTTTCAGGTAAGCAATGTAAGCAAAGGGTCTATTACCTTCACACTGTAAATTAGCTGAAAATATTGCAGAGAAACAGAGATATGGAGTCTACCAACGAAATAAAAAAAAAAAATCAAATTAGAAAAAATGATTGATGAATTCGTTCCATATACTTTGTATAGACGTAAAATGAAATAGTTTTAAAAATATCTTGAAGAAACTCTGGAAGCTGGCTATTATATTGAAAGGATAATAAATAGCTAATTATTTATTTCGGGTTTCTATTTTGCCAAAACCATTCGATGGAAACCTTGGTTTTTCTATCCAACGGTTATGGAATTTGAATATTAAACCCTGAAATGTAATCTCGGATTCAAATAGTTTTTAAGAGGAGAGAAATTAATTATAGGTGAACAGTTATTTTTCATAATTTTTGTTTAAAATAAAAAGTTTTGTGTGGAATGGACTCTAACAATTTAGAAACTTTTTGTATCTTTACTTACACGATGAAATAAATTCTACATACTTATTTCAAAACTCTTTCGTTAACATCAACATGCGGTCACATCATCTCCAGAAACAAGCATCTTCACGGCAGTACACAATTCTCAACGACATTACGACACAATACTAAGTCTTCATGTTTTGATTATAAATTAAATGGCTCAATGTCGTTAACCACTAATTTATTGCCTTAAGAGATCCTGACACCATTATCTTAATGACCTATTTCCAGCCATAAACACTCTTTAGACATCAGAAATGGCATCAAATAAGCAAAAGTGAATATAGTTTATGATTAGTATTCACCTTCAGTTTGTCTCATTAAGCATTAGTTCGATTAAAGATTTCAATCGCCAGTTGCCTTTGAAAACTCATCGAACCAGTTTTACCCAGTTTACAGGTGCGGTTTAGGAATGATGAGAATGTTCAAAGAATTACGCAGGGAAATAATACAAATATTCTTTTTCCTATTGCTAAATAATCTAAATTTGTGCACGGAAGCTGTACCTACACGTGTCTTTGCATAAGGAAAAGTATCGACTAAAACAAAAATAACTAAAATAATTTTCAGTGAGGTAATTCAAAGCGAATGCATTATTTCTCTGTTAAAGTGTTGCTCTGTCTCAGCGTCAGATATTTTGTAGGTAATGCTTAAAAATCACATTTAAATCGCACAGAATAATGCACCTAGCTATGGAAGAATGATTCCTCCAAATTTCTCTTCTTTACTAAATCTCTCCTGAAATAACAAAGCATGATGAAATTATTCCGAATTGAAGTCATTAAGAATCTGAATATTCCCGACGTATCTCCCATCTACTTTCCTGCCTTTGAGTCTAGTTTTGTCTCTCTTTTCAAAAAAAAAAAAAAAAAAAAGGGGGAGGGGGAGGAAGGATTGGAGGCAAGGAAAACCGTTTTTCCGCTTTATGGGTGTTGTGCTCTGACAAATGGCAAGTACATCACAAAAAAATTCATTTCACTATCTTAACCAAGTACAAGATAAACTAAAATACCGATAGCGTGAAAAGGTAAGTTTGAATAAAACGTAAGCTCAGTTGATAATTAGTGAAGAATCTTCCAACCTTTTCCTATTGACGGCACTGAAATCTGAACCCGCATAATACTACGGCATAGTGATCTACTTTCTTACTGATATTTAAATAATAAATAACAAACTTAATTGCTGATACTATGCTGCAAGTAAGAAACAATATATCCAAAAACGTGTACCTGGAATTTTTCTCAGGGTTTACAAGACGACGTCTTGCATCGTTAAATAAGACATTATATTGACAGTTTTGACTATACTTGACAGACTAAGACGCATCTTACTTCATCTCTAAGACAAAAAATTCTTTATGATGCACGAGCCATTCCTTCTTGATGGTGCGCAATTTTTATTGCACAAAATGCTGATATTATAATGCTGAAGATGAGAGTATATTTAAAATAGAAGTTGTAATCCAAAAGAAACGTGATACTCAGGAGGTTTTGCGGCATAGCAGCGTATCGGTAAAAACTGAATTGTAGAACGGAGGGTTGAAGAATTAAAATGCTTCGTTGACGAAAAGCAAGATAACGTAGTAAAAAATTCTGATGTGTACACCACATGACTTCCTTGTACAGAATATTAAATTATACGCATTTTTTCTTGCATTCCATTTAAACTTATTAGACTGAATTAAACCTACTTCGCCGACAGCGCATAAACCACAATAGAATAAATGCATTCTTTAAAATTCACTTTGTTTACCATAGCGACACTCTGGCGCTAGGTTTACTTAACAGTATTATATTTCGTTTATATTATAACTCAGAATGCACAAAATTTATATCATTTAAAGAATTATCTAATCGTTGCCACATGTTCTATTCAAATACTATAATAAAGCTAGAACTACGTATAAAAGAAATTAAGCAAACAAAACAAAAAACAAACAGTTTTTCACAGACGATTGAGTATTTCTCATTTAATTAATTCAGTTTTCACTTCGCGACAAGGCAAAACAAGCTTAAATCTTAGAGTTTATTCAAAGCGTGTTTTCGCTAGCCAGCGCACTTTTCTGAACTCCTCAACTTACCCTTGCATTTCCTCCCCAGGATGCTAATTTAAACATACATAAAAACGCAAAATATCTGTATTAAAAATTAGGAAGTAAATCTTAAACGCTTATTTCCTCAAAAAAATTCCAGAAAGGATTAAGCATGATTTAAATAATAAATGAAGTCGTTATCTTTGTTGTTGCGAAGCTAAGTTTCTCTAGATTGGCAACAAATCCGCTATCCTGCTGTTTCAAATATAAACAAGAGCAATGGCCGCCATCAAATTAGGCTTAGCGGCACTTAAACAATTTTAAAATTGTTGATAATTCTAAAAATACTGCATACAGATTTACTAAAGGCATAAAAACCTTAACCGGAAGATAAGAAAAACATAATTCAATCATTTTTAAAGCAAAAACTGTACAATTTACAAACATATAAGAGTAAAGAAACTGAGATCACTGATCCGGGTAACAGAGTGTATATATATATAAATATATTTATATACGTTTGGTGCGGCCGATTTCAAACAAAATACGAGGTGCACATCTACATGTTATAGCAGTCCTATATACAAAATTTCAACGTTCTGAGGCTACTCGTTTTTGAGTTATGCGAGATACGTACGTACGTACGTACATACGTTCGTACAGAAGACACGAAAACTTCTCATCAGAATTCATTTTAAAGCAGTTTTATAATTATTTTGGAGGAAAAGAGTGTTTTATTCTGTCCTTACATGCAGATATCACGGAAATACATCGTTAAATTGCATTTGAAAGAGGTCAAAATGGGATTTCGTTGAAATATGCTGCCTGAAACTTTTTGCGATTACAATACTTCATTTTTACTTCGTACAAGGAAGTAAAAAACTACATCTTCAATCTGCCTTTGGAAGGTACAGATACGTTATATAAGAGATTGGAAATTTAAAATATGGATTTAGTTTGCATAACAATCCACAATGTTTAATTTTTAATTTTAGAGAAACGCATTGCTAAGAATCAGTATAGAGCCATGTACAGGCTGCCTATCATTTAATAGCAAATTTGTTCACTTGGAGCAGTATACTATTCATCTTGTCTCTGACTAGATAGCTGCCATGTTTTTGAGCGTGTATGATTCTATATCTAGACAATGGGGAGAATGCGTAGACTCAATGAGAAAACTATTACAGAGCTGACCGTGTAATAGGCATATGGAAGCAGATGTAAAGATCAAACTGGAAAGAAAACACGTTAATGTAAAACAAAATAGAATTTGACTAAGAAACACTTTAGTTTCGCATGGACTTCGAATGCAACTTCGTTGATTTCAAGGGCGATCAAACACAAGTCTTTATACATCAGGAGATAAGATATTTTTGTATAAAATGTTTTTGTGAAATACCAACATTTGTGGCAGTATACTATGCAACACAGTAGTATAATGCAGTACAAAGCTGATATAATACAATATAAAGCTGATGGTCACATATATTCATAACATAAATAAGTGCAATAAAAAAGGTTTACTGAAAGAAAGCTTAACCGGCAGAATGCAGAATTATATCTGATTGCAATTGGCATATCAGACGATAATCACCACTGTGTTTAACAAATACAGGAACAAGAGCAGTAGTATGACAGAGATATCAGAATATAATTTAAAATATGAAGACGATTTAAGAAATAAGTCAGATATAAGACAATGCGTTGTAGGGTTTCCCTTAGTTCAATTAACCAATTACTCAAATTTTTGTTATCTTTTCTGAACTCCTCAACTTACCCTTGCATTTCCTCCCCAGGATGATAATTTAAAGTTATGTAAAATGAGTATTTAAATGGGTGAATCTTAGAGTTTATTCAAAGCGTGTTTTCGCTAGCCAGCGCACGTTACGAGTCTGTTGTAACAGCTTTAATATCGTTATTAATCTCTCGTGCATTTGAAATAGATGAATAATAAATAATGTACAGATTACTGGCAATATTGAAATGCAGGCTCGAGAGCTGCATGCATTTTCTCGCACGAAGCATGTAATTATTTTTTTAATAAGTTTATAGAATATGTTTTCTCTTCTTGTTTGTATGTCGCCATTTTTGAGTGTTAAATAAAAGTTATTGCTGTGTTCCATCATTGGAGTTGCTTCATTTCGCCAAAGAAGTATCACACTGTCCTTGTTGCTACGGGGTGTCGCTGAGACGCCTTTTTTTGGCCATTTAAATAATTATCACCACGGGTAGGTTGTCGAACAAACCTAGTTACCCTTTGTAGA
This sequence comes from Stegodyphus dumicola, assembly GCF_044657685.1. Classification (NCBI taxonomy): domain Eukaryota; kingdom Metazoa; phylum Arthropoda; class Arachnida; order Araneae; family Eresidae; genus Stegodyphus; species Stegodyphus dumicola. The sequence goes on from NC_140777.1 coordinate 138,015,302, forward strand.
GCCTTAGGATATTTTTTGGAGGCCGGAGAGATGAAACATTAACAACGCCTTCGCCGGGAATCGAACCACGGACCTCTGGAATACCGGCTCTGTGTGCAGAACCACTACACCACGAAGGACGCTTGGAAAGTGGGAAAAAAACCTTATACCTTAACTTAAAGTGCTAGTCCAGCACTGCTGTTTAGAGTTGAATTTATTGTATAACGATTCTTAAGTTCCACCGCAAATGGTCGGTGTTATTGTAAAGCACGAGGTACTTGCCTTTTTGTTCATAGTTGATAATAACAAAGGGTTATTTTTACTCTTCTGTGTTATTATCATTTATACATGTGCTAGATGTCCTCAGGTTCCTTAGTAAGATCTCTTAGAATTTATATGGCCAAAGAGAGTACGATTCTACAGCATTATTTGTGTTTCTGTTTGTACATATAGCAAGAATATTGTATGTCCAACACAAGACAGATCTGGCGGCATATAACACAAGATATAATAGCGAAACATAAAAAGGAAAGATAATTGCAGTATAGTATGTACCGTAGATGCTGCTTAATATGATCTCGGTTATGTTAACATTCGGATATTGCCAACAAATTGCCGAAGTCCCTTCCGTTTGTAGATGGAAAGTATGAGGCTTATCAACAAGTTGGTTCATATTATCAAATTATCATCGAATAATTTTTTAACTTGAGCACAGTCTCAAAATGGACTAGAAAAATTGACAGACCTCAGCAAAATGTTGTCAAATAATTCTGGCTTAGATTTTTAACGGTTCTACTGATTTTGAAAATAATCAGACACAGGTCTCTCTTCTCCAAGAGAAAAAAATATTCTGTAGATTGTTTCTCCCCTCTTACTCTTTAAAAAAAAACATATAGCTCCTTAAAACGTATAAGCCAAATTAAGACTTTTTTTGGCCTGCTTAAAATTTTACGTTCGCATCAAATCATTTCCAGAAATGTTGTGAGCAATTCATAAATGAACTATTGCTTTAAAGTTATTATGAACAGATCATAAAAAAAATTTCGCATTTTCCTAATTAAGTTTCTGCGAAACTATTTAATTATATGTTTCTTGCTGAACTGATATTAAATTAGTTAAATTTCATTGCTGTATTGAAGGGTATTTTTTCTTATTTTTTAATCTTATCATTCGATAAATATCATAAAAATAGCCGTAGACGAACGTTGTCACGTCAAACGGCATCTACTGTAATAGGATATATCTAACTACTATAATATGTATATGACCTATAAATACAATTACAAAAGTTATAAGCTATGGTTAAAAACCTGCAATACATTAATATTCGCGTATGTAAACGTAAGCGAAGAAACACTATTAGGTCTTAAACAAATCTGAACGATGAGCATTTTTTCTCATCGTTCAGCATTTATTTTAATCGTGCTAAGTTCTTTATTATTAAAGTCGTTTATGGCCTAGTTACTGCAGCAAACATTACTTGTTTTCCATAGATGGACACAGAAAGTAAGTGGGCAGTCGAAGATATAATAGTAAGATTCCTCAAATCTTACCGTACTTGCAAGAATCTTGAAATTCGAAGCGCTTTAGACTTGTTGTAAATGGACCAGCACTGTTAAGAACAGAATGAGGGAGGAACTCGAGTTCTCAGATTTTTGGCCTCAGTATATGAAGACTTCTGCCAATGTCTGAGGAATAGTATCTTTCTTGTTATTTGGAGAGAAAAAGATGGCAAGCCTCCTCCTTTGAGAAGAGGGAAAGAAAAAAAAAAAAAAAAAAGAACATGTGAAAGAAGTTGTTACAAGTTGAACAAGCTGATCTCTTGATCTGGAAACCAGTACGTACTTGAACCCAATATAAAAAACATTTATGTCATCCGACATAAAAGTGCAAAGCATTTTCTTAATGCAGAGGAGCAACATAGAGCTTGCAGTGAATGCCTGAAACAACCATTAACAGTAAAAACAGTGAGCCTGGGAAAAAGGCTGGATCGATGCTTTTAAGGCAAGAAACTCAGCTTGAAAACCTGAGTTGCACTGATTCACGCTACAGGTTTTGTCTTAGTAAATGATATGATCGCAGTAATTTCTTAGAGCCTAATGGTATTTACATTATAAAATACGTGGCTGTAAATAAAATTGTTTTTTTTATTATTAGTTACAGTACAGACCAGGGCTTCTCAACCAGAGCGAATTGCTCTCCTGGGAGTAATTTCATAGTTTTAGGGAAGCTTGCATCAAGGTTTTATTTAACTTGCAGAAACCACTTGCTTATCTTCCAAGTGACAACTGTACGTGTAGTGAGTGTAGGAACAACACTGAAGAAGGCTTAAAAGCACCCTTTATTAAACTCTTTAAAATTCACAATGTGTCAACTTGATGCTAACACACTATGCCTCACTCGCGCTGCAACTGAAATAACAAGAACTAAACTGAAAATCCGAAGACATTAACAAGTAGTAGAACTTAAGCTACAGGACTCAGAAACTCATGTTATTTAAAACCACGTCGAAATCTAGTGGCAGCAGAGTAAAAGCGTTAAACCAGCAATAACTGCGGAAATAAGAAGGTCACGCTACAGAGGTGACGGCAATAGCCCAACTCTCTCTTCTACAACTCGATATTTTAACTTTTTCTCCTCAAGCTAGAATTTGCATTTCTTCACGAGCGCTATCAAATTTAAATATTCTGCCACTGACAATTAAGGAATGAAGGCTTATAGGAAAGAACGTAAAATTAAATAAAATTGGTTAATTAAAAAAGATATAAATGTCTACAGATTTTTAAGCATTTAGTTTAGTTTATGAATTTAAAAAACTATTTTTATTTACGTTTTGTTCTTTATTAGCATTTTCTAAACTTTTTGTTGTTTAATTTATGTAACATGTTAAAGAAATGTTTAAATCTAGATAAATGTATATATTTATTTCTCGAGTTTTGGAAAAGAAGAGGGAATTATTTTTTAGCAATGGCGAAATAAATGATTGAGGCAGAAAGTTTGAATCCCTGTTAGACCCCTGAGAGCCCCTGTTATAAACAGCAGTATGATGTGGATTTTACAGAAAACATAGCGATGCATTCTTTCTTTTTTTTAATAATGAAAACGTTTTATTGCCAAACATTAACATTTGAACATTTTTTCACTGACAAGCGGCATTTTGGTGGTCCCAAAAAGTGGCATTTCCAACGGAACTGTATGATGAAAGATAAGGACCATCCTCAAGATAATGCTTACAAAATCAAACTAGTGCAGGAACTGAAACCAATCTATTTCCAGATACATCATGAATTGGCAAATTGAGATTTTGAACAGTTAGAAAACAATGCGGATTGGTGATCAAACGTTCTGCGGACTGATGAAATACATTTTTTGCTGAATGGAATTGTAAATGTATACATCTATAGCACGTGGGTGAAAAAAAACCAACAGGTAATTCTGGAAAAACCTTTGCTTCATCTAAATGTGAAATCTTGATGCAATTCTCTGTGTCATTCACTCTTTTCTTTTTTGAGGGAAGTCTGCAGAAGTACATTTAAAACTGTTTCTATCGCAGTTGAGCGTTATGCTGCGCAACAGAGCAGAAAGAAGTAGGTGAGACACCAGAATTTAACCAAATGGTCTCATAACAATAGTCCCACCTCACTAACTGTACAGTTTCTTGTTCCAGTTTTGATGGAGCCCACTCTACCAATCTGAAGGTCTTTCAATCCTGTTCCCCAACCATCAAACACTCGACAGGACTTTCAGCTCGACAATATTTTGAGTGACTTTATGCCACACAAACACTATACACTTACAAACACCCGTGCATTCGAACCCTAACCCATGATCATATCATGGAAGGTTAAGCTTTTAAGAGGAAGCGTTATTTTCTCCTTCCAAGAAAGATAAGTGCTCCATGGTAAACTCTGCACCTGCTAACATTGAAATTTGACGATGATCGTATAAGGTCCTCGTTTCCCGCACGAATGGGCATCAAGGTCTCCATACCTTACATCTTGTGACTTTGCGTCGTGAGGCTACTTGAAGTCACATGTGTAAAAAAATCGGTTGAAGTTATTTCTCATACTGAAAAAACGTTATTCTCTATCACATACAAGACTTACAACTGAATCCTCTTCGATGAGGGGCATAGTTCGTGCTGCTTTTGAGGGCCATTTTCGTGAATGATAGCCTTTCACATTGAAGATTTCAAATTTTAAAATCTAGTTCTGCATTTAAAATCACTTAAATTCCGAACTATGCTGCGTCACTGTAGGAAATTTATGACACAACTTAAGACAACCTGATGAAAAACGTAAATGTTACGGTAGTAAATTATTTCATAATCCCTTGCCTTTCTGTGCATTTCTGTGAAACCTGCATCGTGGTGTTGTTTACAGGTTCTTAATTATTGGATTTTTCCTTTCCTTTTTGATTCACTTAAATGAAATGAACAGTAATTGGTTTTCCAAATGTTATCTGCCTCGGCATCACACACTTTTGTCGTTATTTTGCCAATTAGTAGATTATTTGGGGAAAGAAGTCAGAAGTCTGTGATGCGAAGAAGTTGTAAACTGTATGCTGGACCTTTTTCTCATCAGCAAGTACTTTTGTGTCTAAGAAGCGATTAAGATGGTGGAATACGTGACAACAAATGGGAAATGAATTATGATATAAGGTATTTTCTCTCATCTTTTTGCATGCTTTCGTGGTGTAACGGTATCGCACTCGCGCGTATTCGAGAAGTCCTTGTCCCGGCGAGGGTACTGCTCATTTTTCGCGTTTCCTACTATAAAAGTGCTAATTACTCTACTGTGACGCCCGAAATAAAAGGTGGTAGATGATTCTTCACCACCAGGATTTGAGGATTGGGTCCCCTAATCCCCAGTCGCCCTTTAAAAGTGGGAGTATATAAGGCATTTTTTCTCTCCTTTCTGCATGCCTTCGTGGTGTAACGGTAGCACACAGGGCGAGTATTCGAGAGGTTCAGGTTCGAGTCCCGGCCTGGACATTGCTCATTTTTCGTGTTTCCTACTTTAAAAATTTTGATGATTCTACAATGGCAGATGCGAAAAGGATTTCATACTGCAGTTCACTGAAAGTCTGCCATCTTTTGAACAGCATGTGAGCTGAAATAGTCATTCAACATGTCTCTTCATAAGTTTTGGATGCCTGAGAAAAACCTGAGGTTGATTTCATGCAATATAACATCGTAATGATCCTCTGTGATAGTATAGCCGTGATGATTAATTACTTTATTAATCTGTGATGTGATTAATCTGATTAACATATAAGGTATATATTTTGTTAAATCAGTCATTTCTGTTGTCAACTCAGTTTATAAGGTATTTACTGCCTCTTTTTCGCATGCCTTTGTGGTGTGTAATTGGAAGCATACTCGACGCGTATTCGAGAGTTTCAGGGTCGAGTTCCGGCGAGTGCACTGCACATTTTTCCCGTCTCCTGCTTCAAAAATGACTAATGACTCTACGAATAGAATACTATAAAATCACCGATATTTTTGTGGAGGAAGTTGTTTAGAATGACACTTTGTTCAATTTTTCGATGAGGAACACGCCACTTTCAGCATAACTCGGATTTAGTAAGTATAAGTATAATTTAAAAATAAACTATGAATCCGTAATTTTCGAATAGTCCTCGGAGAAGTATTTTCTCCCTCCTTCCCGCATGTTTTCGTGGTATAAGTAGAAGCACGCTTGACGCTTATTTATAAGGTCCGGATTTCGAATCCCAAGGTGGACACTGCGGATTTCTTCACTTTCCTGACATTAATATAACCTAAGGATTCTCCAAGTAAGTACTTGATAATGAACTCAGTAGCATTTTTGCTGAGTTTTCTAGTTAAGAAACTAGTGTTTTAATCGCAAATAAGTTGACTCCTCACCTAACATTCCTTGTATTTAGACGAAGAGAATTGCAGCTAACTGAACGAGTTGTAGAGTCATAAGGTTCCTCGATGCTGGAGACTGAAAAATGTGCAATGCCCTAGTCAGGATTCGATCTCTGGACCTCCCGATTACTTGTCGAATTGTCGAATGTGCTACCCTGCTACACTACGAAGGCCCGAGTTAAGTAGGTAAAAAATACCTTATAATGTAACCGACAAGGTATTAGATGAGTACTCAGTTGACAAAGCTCGTACCTTCACTATACACTACATTTTATCCGGTAACTAATTTAATTAATCAAATTAAATTATTCTTCGCTACTTAATATTTTCCATTTTTGAAATACATTTTAAGGAAAATCTGAGCTTTTTTAGAAAGATAATAATTTTTTATGAGCTTACTTTACTGTAACTGTTAATCTAAAGATTTTGCTGAAGCTTTGCGGAACAAGATAATTTGTTCGAAAGGAAAAACACTTTGAAACATAATCTTAATATTTTAAGCAACTACTAGGCTTAATTTCAATTTCTCTTTCCTAGTTACTCACATGTTGAGTGAAGCCAAAAATGTAAAGCTCACTGTTCCATTGCCCACCAGCGGCCGAGCGGTAAAATCGCTGAACACTGGTAGTTTGGTCCGAGGTTCGAATCCCGCGAACGTGCTGACTGAATGGGCGTTTTCGTGTTTTTCCCCATGTATATGAGCCAGTTTCCCTTAGAAAGTCCTCCACGAAGGCATCCCCCCCCTTAGGCAGATAGCCCTAGTGTGCTTTGCCGTATTCACAATACACACACACACACACACACTTACGGTTCCATCGATTTTCGTCTCATTGAATAACTGCTTAGTTTAAATATTGTTATAAGTGATTTAATAATTTCATTCCTAAACTTTGCTGTAGGATTTTTTAGGTAACATGAAATACAAAATACTTGAAAGTAAAATACGTTAAAAAACTTCGTGTTAATAATGCCTGTATTTCTGTGAATTGGCTTTTCATGTAACTCCATAAACGTTTTTTGTCGCTTCATTTTAGCCAGACTTTCTTCCGACGTACAGCGCAATCCTGCAAGTAGGGATTGCCTTTGCGATCCTATGTTCCTGTATGTTTGTGACCTCTTATGGTGTTCAGGACCTCCATGCACATTTCTAAATAATAATTCTGAAACACTTGGTATGTATTACTTTAAAAAGAATTGCGTTGTTGTAATACGGAAGACAAATGAAAAATCATATGGAGAGTAAATAGATGATAGTTTCATTTATTTTCCCGAGCTGTATTTATCACAAACTGAATGAAGATGTCTTTCAGCTATTATTAAAGGAAGCTAAATTATAATAGCTATATTAATATGATATCTGGAAATTATTTCCCTGAAACAAACAGCTTCGTAACTTGGTACGTTTTGCAAATTGTAATTAAACAGAAAAGGTATCTCATACTGGAAGGCATTCAAACAAATTAGAAATGTTTATATCGAGCGGCTCAAGATAAATTGATCCGAATATGGAAAGCTTCATTTGCTTTGGTTCGGTTTATCGTGGGCCATCCGATATTTATCAGCGAACGTTATCGCAAATATAGAGCATTAATGAATTAGAGAAGTCCTCAGATGAAAAATTCTTAAAATACATAAAACAAAACTGCTCACCATATTAAGAAAATGCCCCTCAAGATTTAAAAACCATGTAAGCAGAATTGTGATATATATAATTTCTTCCAATACTGCAAATTACTTGCTACTATTATGTCTCTAGAATTGTCAACACGTGATCTTCAACGGCGCTCACAAATGTGCAAAACATGCTAGAAATCTTTTACATCGGTTATCGCGCTGGCACGAGTTTTCCAGAAGATAATTAAGTAAAGATATTCTCGAACATGATCACTTTTACAGAAGCCCAAAATGATGTGGAGTCACGAGACGGCCACTTTAAGACAATTTCAAGAGGTAATTTTCAAGAGTAAGGAAAGTAAAAGGGAACGTGAAAATTTTTAAATATAATTTTTTTTCTTGATTTGTTTCTTTTTTGTACAACAAATTAACGAATTTATTATCTATTTTAGTATCTAACTTTATCGGTTTCCACCGCTCGTAAAAAGGAATTACATTTATTAACTTTCTTAAGATTTTATAATTAAAATCTTGTATCATCGGATGATAGTAAGGTTAGATGCCCTCTGAAACTTGAGGTCTCTGGTGATCCTCAGTTACAATAGCCGCTTGATCTCTGTCTGCGTGCTTCCAAAGTTTATTTAAGTCACAAAAAAATTGTTATTGCCGCTATTCATCATTGTAGGAAGCCAATTTCTTGAGCCCTTTTGCTTTGATCTAACAAGTAATGTCTTTCAATGTTAAAATCTTGAAGTTTCTAAAACATAATGCAGGAATCTGCCTACATAAAGAAACACACTGACAGAAAAATTAGCTACGGAAACGTCGTACAGAAGGTATTTACACAGTTTTAGAATGATTTGGATAAAGAATTGAAGAAAGCAAATGTTTTGGAATAAAATTTTCTGATAACAGCTTATTATATGAAATGAAAAATATCGTCACTACTTTTAAATTTATTCTCCTTTCAAAATGTCGCATGTAAATAAACTGGGGATTGAAAGCTATGTTATTGCGCTTTCCAAAGAGAAATATTCCTATTTCGTAATTCGAAAAGGTAGTGAAATTCATGGTATTAAAACTTCTGAGTGCGAAATAAGCAACATTATAATTAGGAGAGGGAAAAAAATATCAAACATTACGTCTACATACTAGATAGAAGACTCCAATGAATACCCAAAAAAGGAACGTATTGCTTCTAAAGTTTCTAAAGTTACATCACTGTTAATAACATAAAATTCGCTGATGTAGAAATTAATTGCAGAGTCTTTAAATACATATGTAGCAGTAATAACTAAAATAATAATAATAATAGATTTACAACTTAGAAAAGCTAAAGAACATAATGTTCACCTACTTTTGTCAAAGCATGCGACGTCAGAACAACGCAGAAAAGTGTATAGAAACAACCTGGGCGAAAAGTATTTAACAGGAGATAAATGGAAATACGTTGTTACGCTTTAAGAAGCATGGGTGTATCGACTACATGGGTGAACTGTAAGAAGCATGGATGTAAATGACTGCAACAGAAAAAGGTCTGTTTAATTGTCGAAAACGAAGAAAACATATTATACAAACTTGCTTCCCTCAATGTAAAGAAAGTTTCAGTAAGTGGTTTAAGATTATCGTACGATTCTCTTACAATGGGAAATTAAAACCAAGAAGAGTGTGAAAAAATGTTAAGTCAACTTAACATGTTATCAAGAGAAAGTTTTATGTCCGCTATTTATTGAGAAATTCAATTTCTTCATCCCAGTGACTTTCAAAGTTTGAAGCTTCATCAAGATCAAACATTAAGTCATACTTTGAAAAGTACCACTGCATTCCTTGAAAAATGAAGACTGAAACAAGTATTGCATGCATACATTTTCAACATATTCCCAAGAAGTTTCCTGAAGTTTCACCTTTCGACTATTGTGCCTTGAAAAGAGCTCTTTCTAAGTGCAAACCCACCACGATTGAAGGAGTCTGGAAAATGGTGAAAAATGAATAGAAGTCAATAGTTCTGGAAAAGTTTACGTTAAGTCCTTCTATCATCGAAATCACTATGCACTAAAAATACGCTTTACATTTTAAACATTAATTAAGCGTCCCCGAAATCGTTCTAAAAATACGTAAACATCTTCTGTAGATTGACAGATAAAAATGTGTTAAGAAAGGAAGGTATTTGGCCATGAATGTCTGTTTTGCGATTTTCCAAAATTTCGAAGTGCTTTTTCAGAACCCCTTGATAATCGATTCTTAGGATGAACATATACAAGGCGAGATTATTTCTTGAATTTTATTCATTCTGAAATATCTCTTTCTTGTAGAATTTCATTCTCAAGCACTTAAGAATACCCCCGCTGAGATAGATAGACAGAAAGAGAGGTTCTACGGTCTTCGAAGGGAATTGTTCGAAGTCAGAGGTCGGTAGACTAACGCTGTAAAAAATGCTTAAAACGGACTGAAATTTAGGCATAATGTAAGTGATACGAAATTATCAGAAACGTTTCCATAATCATATTAGTTAAATATAGTAATAATTTATATATTAATAAGCGTGCCAACGTTACTTACTTTTTAAATGTGATTAAAATTTTATAGATATCTATGGCACCAAAAAAAAAAAAAAAAAAGGATTTCATTTTCAGTTTTATTTATTATTTGAAATGCAGTATTTAAAATCAAATATTAATAAGTAAAATAAATTTCTCTGTTGAAATGGCATTCTGTCATGAACTGAGAAGGAGGAAGTAGAGCAGTAGCCCTGGGGAACTGCAGGGCGGCCTAAAAACTGTTGCAAATGATGCGAGTGGCATATGGCTACACGTTCATCAAGATCAGGTAGCTATGTAAGATCTATGTCATTTGCGAAATTCAAAAATGAATCATTTCATCATTGGTTAATCTGACCTCCTCTTGTCCGAAATTTTTACTCTGCAAACTCCTTGGACATTGCATATGTTAAAATGCTACGCACGCCGTCGCAGTCGTGACAGCTCACAAATGCATTTTCGCATATGTATAAGGTATAAGGCTATTTTTCTTAGTTGTGGTATAAAATAATGAGCTAATAAAAACGTTTAGTCCGGATAAAAAGTAATAAAGATGTCTATATGTCATTTCCTTTTTATTAGAAATCTTTTTTATTTTTTTATTTAGATAGTAGTAATATTTTTTTAAATATTTTTTAAACATTCAGTAAAACCACCAATAAAGATTAAAATAAAACCACTAATAAAGATAGATACAGAAAAAAAATTTTTTTGAGTGATTATGAAAAATTTTTAAATTATTTAAATATGGCAAAGTAAATGTATCTGCCTAGGAGGAAGGAGGCTTCCGTGCAGGGCCTTTCTGAGGAAAACTGACTCACATTAAATGTTACACATGGGGAAAACCATGAAAATTAACCATTCAAGCAGCTGGTTCGCCTGGTATTGAACCCATGCCGAGTTCCCAGTTTGGCTTGGTTTGGTTTATTTGATATCAGCAAAGCACACTAAAGTTACCTGCCTAAGGGAAGGGATGCCTTCGTGAAGGACTTTCTAAAGGAAACTGGATCGTATAAACTTGATCGTATCCACGATCGTATATCGTATCGTGGATCGTATACACGTTACAAATTGGAACTTCCAGTATTAAGCGATTTCAACCACTCAGCCGCTTTCGGGATACATTGAAAAGAAAGATAAATGAAAAGCAGGGAAAGCTATTGTGAATTTTTTTTTTTTTTTTTTTTTTTTTTTTTTTTTTTAATACTACAATGTGGGGAACTGCAACACTCGCAGTTATAAATGAAACTATTTCTTTCAACATCAGTGACCGTCAAAGAGCAAGCTCTGGTCTGATTGGAAGTAAGAGGTTGCTACTTATGTTCTAATTAACTCTAATTTCAGTTATTTGAAGATAAGAAAGAAAGAATCGAAATCAAGATGATTCCCGTTCTATTGAACAGCAAGTAACTGCTTCTTTATATGAACAACCATAGATTCCTGAAAATAGGGAAACTAGTGAAAATCTGTTTTGTTTAGCAAACAAGAAAAACATTAGGTTATTTGAATAAGGTAAAGTAAACTAGAATTATCTGCCTAACGAAGACATGCCTTTATGAAGGACTCTTTAACCACTTGCCCTAAGAGGACGTGCCACGCACGTCGAGATGCTTTTGTCTCAAACCGCGAGCGACTTGAACACCACGTCGATAGGCATGTATCGCAAAAATGAAAATAACGTGGTGCACACGTCGCCTAACAACGAAATTGTTTATTTCTCGAGTTACAGCTCTGGATTGCACTGGCAGGCGCGGAGCGGCGTAAATGAGACACTTTACCGCTTGTTATATTGTAGCGCACGGCACCGCAACAGTGAAGTTTAGTCGTAGCGCAAGTGGTTAAGGAAAACTAGTTCCTATTCATGTTACACATGGGGAAAAACATGAAAACCAACTATGCTACTATCCCATTTGCCTGGGCTTGAACCCGGGGCAGACTACTTGTATTCAACGATCATAATAACTCTGAGTCTAGAGGGCCTCAAATAAGTAAAATTAAAATTTCAGCATTAATAATCCAGGCTTTTGTCGAAATTGTAATTGAAAGTTAGAATGCTCTAGCGCAAACTGGTTTGACAAAATACTACTACAGTTTTGTGAAATGTAGATTACAGGAATTTTTTAAAAGTCATTGCCAAAAGAAAGTAACAGACGAGGAATATCAAAACAGAAGATCGTTTACATTCATAAGAAAAAAATGGTAACACTGAGTCGTGCTTGCAAAGTCTTCACTTCAGCCGCTTTTTTTTTATATTTAAATTAGGGGTTTGTAAATTGCGTTTCATCATAAAACCTATAAAACTACACATTTTTTTTTTTTTTTTTTCAGGAGAAGGGATGACCATTGCGCTCCTCAGAAAAGTAAATGTTGGAAAAGCATTGGAAATTTATATAAACATTGCTTTGTGTGGAAAAAACAAAATACATAAAAGCAATAATTCCATAATAATTTTACGTAGGTGGCCGCTTTAGTAAGAAAGTACCAAAATATTATTTAAGTAATTATTATCTATGTTTAGTTTTTGAGGCCCATGTACTCAAATGTTCTTCCGAACTTTGGTTTTAGCTTAAGAAACCTCTACAAAAATTGCTTTGAACTCCAGGAACTTTCTAAATACTGAATTTTGAAGACTATTGATATAAACAAATTTAGCGAGATGGAACATTTAAACTCTAGGTTAAGATATCATGAAACATAAGAAATCGTTTACAAGCATTGAATATAACAATGTATAAAACAGGAAAAAAATGTAAAATTATAAAATATGATTGACAAAATAGAAAAGAATAATCGGACACGAAATACAGCGTTTAAAGTAGCATGCGAGCAAATAATTGCCGCAATTTTCTGTTTATCAGCACGCAGTTTGGCTTGGAAAGAGCTGTGCTTTGGGTTAACAAAGCTATACAGGCAGCACATTCTCAGGGATTCGAAATTGAGTTAACTCAGTTTCGTAGCTCTTTTTAACTCAGTTTCGTGTGTATAGTTACAATTTTTGATTGCAAAGTTTTATTTATCTTTTTTTCTTCTGGCAACTTCAAATTCTACGCAGATACCATATATAAAATTTTACACTGACTTGTTTCAAGAGGCTATTAGTTTCAGCCTATTGCTATTATTTATCATTCTATGTCATATATAAATACTAAGCTGTAGTAACGAGTTAAAAATTATATAAAGTATACAATAAATTATTTATTTGTTTTACATTAAATCGCTGATATTTAACTAAGTTTTTATTTTGGTTGGCTCACTCTTAAAGGAAAATCATGTAAATGTTATCTGCTTAAAGGGCTTCCCGGTGACTGAGTGATCAAGACCGCTGAATACCGGTAGTTTGACCTGGCTGTGTTCAGACCCAGCCGAACGGGCTGGCTGCATGGTTGGTTTTCGTAGTTTTTTTCATGTGTAACGTGAGTGCAAACCAACTTCCATGAGAAAGTCCTCCACGATGGCATCGTTACTCTTAAGCAGATCATCCTCGAGGCTTTGTCATACTCATATAACCTAAATAAGGCAATATCTACTTCCGGAAAACCTGGCTTATGAAATATTTATAAGAGAAAATAAGTCTTGGAAAAACAGTTAAATGCACATTTGGCCCACAAAGGCTGGATTTAAACCAAACTCGAGCTACAGAAGTTCAGCAGTTTTATCTATTCGACTCTAAGTGGGCAAGTAAGTCTTTAATTGTAATTTTTTTCCTTAATAACCGTAATTATTACTGAGTATTGCCAATTTTTTAAATATTTAGTTTCTACTTTAAAAAAAAATTATTTAATATTTATTACAAGTGGATTTTCGAAATTATATTAATTTACTATCGGTGTTTATTATATTGACGGCAATGGTGTTTTATTTTGAGGGGGGTTGTTTATGCTTTTTTTTCCCCTTCGTCTTGTATTGGGTAGTGGTGAAAATCAGTGTTTCTGGAATCTCTAATGTCTATTACCTTAGGTTTTGCCAGAAGGAAGAGGGATTTCTCTTGATGCTTCCGTAATAAAATTCAAAATTTTAAACCGTCTTTTTTATTTCTTTAACGTAGAATAATTCAAAAACAACTTAGGTAAAGTTATACGGTACCAAATGTCGTCACATTCCAGTCTTGATAGAAAATTAAATCAAGGTGCTAGTTCTTTAATTTGTCTAGCAATAACTAAGCTATGTCATTAATAATTGTGAAAGAAATCATATATACTATCTGAGGGAAATTAAATTTAGATATAACAGGACAAAATTTGAATGGTTATATGTGGAATGGGTTATATGTGGTATAGTGTTTTGAAGACAGCTGAAAGGTAAACTGTATAATTAAAATCAGATCAAGACAAGCTTTACAAGAAAAATGAACAAAAACTAATAATACGATATATTTCATTTTCAAATATCTTTTTCTTCATCTCTTGATACCATTTTGCATTAGATCAACTGAAACTAATTCTAGGCAAGCACTTGGCCTTCCAAACTGAGTTTATAGATTTTGGAAAGCTTATTGCGGCAAAGGAAAATGAATCACTACGAGCTTTAGTGGAATTTCTTACAATGGAAACTGCAGTAAGTGTTACAGTTCAGATTAATGGGAGGCAGGATAGAATGAATAAATCAATAATTATTTTAAAGTTCTAATAAATGCTACAAATTCACGCTTAAAAGCCTATTAACTTTTTTTAAAAAAATTAATACTATTAAAAAATGAAGTCTATAGTAAATTGTGATTTAAAAAAACAAACCAAAAAAAAATTTTTCTTTTAGACCAAAAAAAAATTGCTGCAGGAATTGAATAGCATCACAAGTAGCCGAACAAGGAAAAAACAAAGCCATTTCTTAGGAAGAAATTAATCTATTAATTTCACCTAAAAATGAATATTTCTGTTTTCAGTGATTTTTAGTTATAATTAATAGTTAATTACATCTTTTAAAAAAGAAAGAATTCGAAATTTCTCATGAGCATCACACTTTATTTGGTTTTTATATAATTTTTACAACATTCAAAAATGAAATGATGACAGTTTGAGTATTATAAAATGTATTCTTGATAGATTATATGGATTTCGTCTACAGATTTAACGAAATCAAAGTTTATCGCCAAGTATTGTCTCTCAGAAATACAATTTTGAAACTTATGCAAAATTTACGTAAAAAAAAAAAAAATCAACTAATTGCGTCTAAATGTAATTATAGTTTTCAAAACTGCATTGACGTTTCATTTGCAGAAAAATCCTTTTCTAGTGGGAACATAATAAAAAATTCTATGAAAAAAAAAGTTAAGAACGTATCTTTTTATTGCATCCTTTGGATCAGAATTTAGAGGAAAAAATATAGCCAATTAAATTATCATTAAATTATCATGATATTATTAATGAATTCTCAACTAAAAAAAAAAAAAAAAAAAAAATCGTTGAAAATTTTTTTTGTAATACACTTTAAAAATTTACGTTATCAGTTGGTGCCAAAGCAATATTCTTATTTTCATGTAGTTTGTATTTAAATTACCATTTTTTTGTTTCATTGGTTTAAATTTCACGTGTTTCGTTATACTCAATGTATTTAAAAAGCACAATATCTCCAAATAAAATACTGATTTTTTTTAATATTTTTTTCTTTTCATGTATGTGAAGTTCTTATACGAAAGCCTTCTACTAGACCTCGCATTTTTTTGGACCGGACATGAGAACTACGTATATAAACAAACAACAGTTTTCCATGCAAGCTCAATGCGAATTCGTTTAGAATATTAACATTAATATAAATCCTTATTTTACCACCAGATGGCACCAGCTCATTAATGGGCTTTGTTTCTCTTTGGCATTCTTTAAATTACAAGCGCATAATTTTGCATACATTCTTTTCTAAATGAGAAATTTTTGCTTTGTTTTTTTACTTGTTTATTTTTTATTTGTCTCTCTTTGGCCATAAGCAGATATACTCAGAAACGTCAATCCAATTTTCTGCTATTTGAAAATAACAATATTTTGCCAGGAAACAGGGGGATTTCTTGTTACATATTACCCTCCACGTACCATCTGATATTTTCCTTTCGTGTTCATCGACAGCCACTATGGCTGTTTGTTACTACACTGCACTAACGTCTACTTTGCCAAAAAGTCACTTTAACAACTTGCATTGCTATTATGTAGCGCCCTCTAGTGATTAAATTGGAAGACAGAAGATAACATGTAAAAACAGACGAGAAGAGGAATATCTGATTATTAAGTGAATATTAAAAAATGGATTTTGAAGTAAACAGAGAATTAAATAATTAAATTCGTTAACTAAAATTCATTCCTAGTTAATAATTTCAAGATTCAGAAACACAGTTTTCACAATTTATAGAAAAGTATTAAGGTGCGTGGAGCTATGTGCCTTTGTAAGCAGATGAAATGTTCGGTACTAGCCAAAAATATTTGCCCGATATTATAAGCCCCTAGCGGCCTATCCTCTTAACCAATGGAAATGAAATTTCACATATTATAATTGAAAGTATGCGCTGGAGACTGTGATGACAGACAGACAAAGTAGACAGATGACTTGTTTTGCAATGGTTGTTACTTGTCTTATTGTCATCGGTTCTTTACAGTGCTCTTCTTTGCAAATGTTTTCGCCAGCAATTTTCGTCTTATTTGTACCATTTCAACGCTATTTATGTATTAATCTAGGTAGGGAAAAGGTAGGTGCTGCTATTCGAAAATTCTGAAATTGTTTCACTGAATTCTTAACCGTGAGAGCTGTATTATCACAAACTAGAAAGCCCAGTGGTCATACGAAATGATCACTGTTCTAGATATTATAAATTGAAGATTATAAATTGATTATAAACAGATGATTGCTAATGCAAACAAATGTTCACGTACCCCCTTACACGCTCAATTTGTTTTCAGTTGTAAACCATTTCAAAAACAAATGATTGCTAATGCAAAGAAATGTTCACGTTCTCCCTGGCACGCTCAGTTTGCGTTCAGCTGAAAATTCAGTTTAAAATACAATGTCGGAATAAAATCGGGCAAAATTTTAAACTCTTTACGCGAAAGGATATTTAGCAGAGGAGTTTGGGTAAACCTACCTGATGAGATGTACTACGCACAAATTGTTAGTTGGTTTCGTCTTCTTTAATTTCTCAACGTTTGCAAGTTTCTAGATAATTCATACGTAAATATGGTTAAACGAATAACAAGCAACAATTGTATGAATTAAAAACATTTAAATGTTCTTAAATACCATGATAATTTAATTAAAACAATGATAATTGCATGCATGGTATCAGTGTATATGGACTATTTGAATGCCGTGGCAACTTCACCCCATCGGCTAGTACAGTTACGCAAGCAACCAATAAACTATCGGCGATAAACAGACACTTAAGCCGCATATAATAAAGATTATATGTATTTTAAATTATCACAAACTCTAGCTCGTGGCTTCAAATAACAATATGTGAAATTTCATTTCTTTCAAGTATCACGGAATTTTTTGGAGGAGGGGGGAGGTCAGAATACGTATGCAAGGCTTAAAATCAAGCGGAGTCCTTCAGAGTTTGGCTCCGATATTTTTCACTCTTTGAATAACATCATAATTCGGCCAATAACCCCAAGACAAACTAACTTCTTTGGACATTCTTCTTCAGACAAATTAACTGTTTTAATTTTTTACTTAACTATAGTTTTAATTTAGTTTATATATGTTTAAAATTTCGTTCATTTAATTTTATTTTAGTGTACATTATTAGTCCAAAGGGGCTTTGTCCCTAAAAGACTATTGCAATTTTGCGTTGGTTCACTGAAAATGTCCATTTCACTTTTCAAACTGTTGCCACCAAATATTAGAGTCCTGCATTATATTTGAAGAAATTAAAAAATGAAAAATCTGCATAAATGCATGTATATTTCTCACATTGCGCTAAAACAGTGGTACCTAGAGCCATCGAATTTTGAATGACGTAATCCTACTGCGAATATGGGCATGTGGAAACTCAAATTTGAAATTTGTAATTTGTTTTATTATCGATTTCATATTTTGTAAATCTTCAATGAATTTTTGATGAACAAGCTTAAGAATTTCAAAGCGAGCAATAGCAACGTTATACAGAAAAAAACATTTTTATCTCCAGGCGTGTGAGACTGCCGTATCGGAAATGTTAAAGATATGCTCCATTTTAAAACTATTTTGCGATATTGCTGTTGAACTGAATTTTCTGGTTCAAGTGCGAAGATCGTAAGATTTAATAAATAAATGTAACACACAAAATGTTAAAAAAACGCCCTTTTGGATGTAATTTAAAATCTAAAAACTTTCAGATTTTTATTTTATAATTTTACGTTTCTTGATTACTATACATGGGGCTCAGTCACTTAAGTCTCGTCCGTATGGCACAGTGCAAATATCCTTTCCCGCTTGGCATGATAACATTCGTTGACCTGATTTGGAGTCAGATTCAAGAAGAAAAGAATTAGAAACAACAATACCGCGATTGCGGACAAGGTCAGTGTAGTGAAATGATGCTTTTATTCTCGAAAAAAGCAAACGTACAGTGTATAACTGCAATGATTATCTCGAAGGCCTGATTTAAAATGCTATCTTAACCCAATCTTGCAGCTCTGTTGTGGTTCTAGGTTCGACGCTGAGATTTAGGTGCAGCGCAGTAGTAATTTCTCAGTGTAAGCCAAAAATTTGATAGAAAGTGTAAAGAAGTCGGGTGCAGATTTTGCTGTGTTGTGAGGAAATAAAAACTGAGGTGGATGACTTCTCTTCAAAAACAAACTGAAATTTCGTATTTTACATTCAAATACTAGATCATAGCTTTAGCAGAAAGAGCACTTTAATATAGTAAAAAAATCTGATGTGTACACCACATGACTTCCTTGTACGGAATATTAAATTATACGCATTTTTTCTTGCATTTTATTTAAACTTGTTAGATTGAATTAAACCTACTTCGCCGACAGCGCATAAACCACAATAGAATAAATGCATTCTTTAAAATTCACTTTGTTTACCATAGCGACACTCTGGCGCTAGGTTTAATTAACAGTATTATATTTCATTCATATTATAACTCAGAATGCACAAAATGTATATAATTTAAAGAATTATCTAATCGTTGCCACATGTTCTATTCAAATACTATAATAGAGCTAGAACTATGTATAAAAGAAATTAAGCAAACAAAGCAAAAAAGAAACAGATTTTCACAGACGATTGAGTATTTCTCATTTAATTAATTCAGTTCTCACTTCGCGAGAAGGCAAAAATACATAAAAACTCAAAATATCTATATTAAAAATTACGAAGTAAATCTCAAACGCTTATTTCCTCGAAAAAATTCCAGAAAGAATTAAGCATGATTTAATTGGCAATAATAAATGAAGGCGTTATCTTTGTTGTTGCGAAGCTAAGTTTCTCTAATTGGCAACAAATCCACTAGTCTCCTGTTTCAAATGTAAACATCAATGGCCGCCATTAAAAACAGGCTTAGCGACAATTAAACAACTTTAAAATTGCTGATAATTCTAAAAATATTGCATACAGATTTACTAAATAAATAATAAATCCTTAACCGGAAAATAAAAACAACATAATTCAATCATTTTTAAAGCAAAAAGTGTACAATTTACAAACATATAAGAGTAAAGAAACTGAGATCACTGAGCCGAGTAATAGAGTGGATATATATATAAATATATTTATATACGTTTGGTGCGGCCGATTGCAACCAAAATACAAGGTGCACATCTACATGTTATAGCAGTCCTATATACAAAATTTCAACGTCCTGAGGCTGCTCGTTTTTGAGTTATGCGAGATACGTACGTACGCACGCACGTACGTACATACGTTCGTACAGTCGCCACGAAAAATTCTCTTCAGAATTAATTTTAAAGCAGTTTTATAATTTTTTGGAAGGAAAAGAGTATTTTATTCTGTCCTTACGTACAGATATCACGCAAAAACATCGTTAAATTGCATTCGAAAACGGTCAAAGTGGATATTTTCGGTGAAATATGCTGCCTGAAACTTTTCGCGATTACAATACTTCCTTTTTACTTCGTACAAGGAAGTAAAAAAGATCTGAGAAGCATAATATGCAGCATAAGTAAAAATGCATGTGAATCGGATGACATTAAAAACGGGCAGGATATTATCACAAACTGAAAATAGAAACCGAAAGCAAACATATCAAAATTTTACGTCAAATTTGTGACAGGCTAGTCGCTCTGTAAAAGAAATTGCAATCCAAATTTGAAAATTATTTTAAAGTAAGTTGTAATTATTCATAATAACTCCTTTCATATAAATTATTTTTTCTTGAAAATCTTTGTAAATTATTAATTACAATTTACAATACTTTTGCAAGAAATGCAATAAAGTGGACTTCGATTATTTGTCTCTTTCAAAACTATCTAAAAGCAAGAACTTCCTATTTTTTTTAAATTTTCCTTCCTTATTAAACGTTCAAAAAATATGTACCTTATTGTTCTGTGGATTCCTATCTTAAAAGCGTACAGGTGATGAGCAAGTTACAAACATAATTCCATAAGATAAGCATATATTATTCAACAGATTTTTTATGTTTAAATCAGTGACATTGCATATGCTTCATGAAAAATGGAAGCAAGAACATCATCCCGAGTCGTGTTAAAATGTAAAAATAGTATCTTATATGACTAGTTCATCTTGTTTACATTCTCAAAGTTAAGAAATTTTTCGAGTTTATTACATTATTTAGTCATAGATCCTGGAAACCTTTGCATTGTACATTTAGAAAATGAAGATTGATAAATATCGTTAATAAAAATAGTGTTAAAAATTATGATTTTGAATATGAAGCTATTAAGACTAGTGTATGAATGGCGTTCGAAAAAGAGGCTAGAGGCTTATTTCCTCAATTACTGAACATAGAAATGCATTTCCATTTACAAAATGCCTCAAAATATGATAAAGAATTTTATAAAAATGGTTTCATCATTGGCATTAAAATTTACTCCATACAGCAAAAGGTTTTCCCTATCTATAAAATTTGAGAAAATATGTGTCATCAATTACTATTTCATGGAACAGATTATCAGAAATACTGTTACCAATTCTTCGCATCTGTAAAATGATTAAGGCTGAGAGGCAGTGTAAAGTCAACTTTTCAAACTATAGAAAAACACCCAACAATAATATCGAAGAGAATCACTATCTATTGTATCCATTCTCAATCCCGTAGCCCGTGAACCGCATGTGGTCCAGCACATTTTTATGAGCTATCCTTTCGGGTAGCACATAAAAATTCACAGTTCTCGAAAGGAAAAAAAAGGGAACTGTTCTTCCAGAAAATTATATAGTTTTCAGTTATTTAGTTGTTCACAATATTTTTAAGGACAGATTTCAGGATTTGAGATACAGAAAGAATTGTCTTTTACTTACGGAAAATCTCTGGCATGTATAGATAGCAATTATTATAGAACTAGTTGCATTGAGATATGATTATGCAATGCTATTTGTCAAATTCTTTGGGATCAAGAAGATAATTTAGAAGCTATTTTTAAACCGATGAGAAAGAAAGTCACGTATGTTAAATTTTGAAAATGCAAGTGTGAGAATTTATTTAGTTTTACTAACAGTTAAAATTTGTAGTTAAAGCAACTTCCCTTTCAGTCTCGTTTTCACCCACGTTTTCTAGAAAGCTAATAAGCTAGTGCGTGCGTATTCAGATGAGGTAGAAAGAAGTTTCTATTTAAGGGAAAGTTTGGGAAAGTGATTTTAGACTGTGTTATGCCTGCTTGAAGGCTACGGTTGCTATTTTGAATTATTAGCGAACTAATTATGTGGCGTTGCGTGCTTCTAGCCATTAAGTTTTCTTCCGCCGACTTCTACGAGTCAGAGTCTTCCTGCTCATTTATCCTGGGAGCCGTAAGGCTAAGTTTAATACATTTTTATTTCAAATTCAACGTTATGTGTTTTCAGTTAAGCCCGAAGTGTTGGTTTTATGTACGCCCGAATGAGGCCAACTATGCAATTATCTTGAATGAATAAAGGGTTTACACTCTTCTTCTAACTTTCTATTAAGACCTGGGCATAATTTCTCATACAGTCTTTTAGAGCTCCTTAGTTTATGCTACCAAAAAGAACGAGACTCTATACATGATCATACAGAAGTTTCATGTTTTTAAGCCAGTGATATCAGGTAACAAAGCAGCGTCACGAGCACCGGTGTCCAGAGAATTTTTCCGACTTCTTGATAGCGCTATCGCCCTTGCTCACCTTGATGAAGTACACTGCCCTCCAAAAGTTAACGAATAGCATGTTTTTTTGTGTCTAATTTGAGAATGAAAAACATAGAAACAAGAAATGTTCAGTAAATAGTTCTTTAATAAATGCGGCATAGGATGTTCCTAAAATTCAACATAAACATGATTACAACAAAATATTGTATTCTTGACAGAGAAAACCAGTCTTGGAGAAACAGTACATTACAGTTTTATGAAGAAAAATGTGGCGGTAACATTACAAATCTGAGTTCTAATAAAACATGTGTCCACCCCTAGCTGCAATACATTGGCGGCAGCTATGTTCTGTGCTGCCTATTAAGTTGTCGGTTAGTGAAATGAGAAGTAACGACCAGAAACCTCATATAATCCTTGTTCAAGCTCATCTAACGACCTTGGAATAGGATTTAATATAGTAACCTGTTCCCCAAGGTGGTCCCAAAGATGCTTTGTCCGATTCAAGTCTCAGGATTGAGCTGACCATTCCATCCGTTCCATACAGTGAACCTCAAAAATTCTTCAGCAACCCAAGCTCGGTGCGGTCGAGCATTGTCATCCATCAAAAGAAATCCAGGCCCAATAGCAGCAGCATATGCGCAGGCAATATTGGTTAAGGATCTCGTCTCAATATCTCACACCGGTCAAAATTCCTCCATGGAACACCTGCAAGTCCGTGTGATTACCGAGAGAGATCCCAGCCCAAAACATTATTCCACCACCTCTGTAACTGCGTATTTCCACAGAGTGATTGATTGTTTCTGGTGCGTTGTTCCCTCTAGATCAGCTGATGACCTGAATCCCTCTCCAATGTGAACCTGGATTTGTCTGTGAAGAGAAAAGACGGCCATTGTCGACAGGTCCAGGAGACGTATTCTCTTGCCCAACATAAAAGGGCACCACTGTGTCCTCAGGTCAAGGGGTTCTTGTCCTCAGGTTCTTGTTGCCACTAAATCATCTGCCATCAGCTGAGTCACAGTAATGTTACTCCTCCTTCTGTCTGAAAGAGCTAAATAATGGTCTCCCCGCAAGTGTAACTCTAGGTCTGTCTGGAACACGTCATTAGACACATTAGACACTGAATCCTCGGATTCAAACTGATTCCATAGTCTGTAAACCACACTACGAGAGACACTGAGACACCTAGCAGCATGAGCTTACGGCATCCCCATTTCCATCCATCCGATTGCCGGCCACCTCAACGAATCTGGCAAACGACTTCATTCACAAATTCAGTAAAATGTAAAGAGATACATAAAAATTAGAAGAGAAGCACGTCAGTGTAAAACTCAAAATGAGGCAAAACAGTAACCCTATTTTGGCGTAGATTTTTGAATAAAATCAATCGATTTCAAGAGCGATCGAATAGCAAATCAGACATCAGGAGGAACAAGTATTCTGCTGTTTGAGCTGCAATAAGATTGCTGTTTTGGCTAATTTTGAGATTTATAAATTTAATAAATTATTTAATAAAGGATAAATAGTGTTAAAGAATAAAATAAAATATTTAATTTCGTTTTATTTGCGGGTCTGGCTGGAATTAATTACAGTTTCACTGAAAAGCTAATAAATAGAGCATCCAATGAATTTAAACTCTGAATATTCAATACATTGTCTTATTTCATTGATGATAGAAAACGAAGACAATTTTTTTCCAGCACACCAATGGAAAAAGATAAAACGGTTAAATCTTCACTAATGAGAACAGAGAGAATGCTAGAAACAGTAACAGAGTATGAAGAAAATTTTAAAAGAGGATGTAAACAAAGTATGAAAACAAAGAGAAAGAGTCCGAAATTTTCTGAGCAAACGTTTTATTTATCATTTTATTTCCTCGTACGAAGTAAAAGAAATATCGTAATCCCGAAAATATTTTAGACATCGTATTTCAACGGAAATATCCATTTTGACTGTTCTCAAAATCTAGTTAGACGATTTTTTTTTACGTGACATCTGTATGTATACACAGAATAAATGACTCTTTTTTTTTTCAAAATAGATTCAAAAGGGATTTCTTTCATGATGTCTGTACGTATATATGTATCTCGTATAACTTAAAAATTATTAGCCGTAGAGCATTGAAATTTTGAGCATGAGACTGCTATAACATCTAGTTGTACATATTCCTTTTTACTGCATATATATATGTAAGATACAACAAAATACGATAGCTGCTTTAAAAATAATTGGCGACTTCAAAATTAATCATTCTAGATTTGGTGCTCTTCCCCTAAATTCATCTGTTCTCCCAAATTCGAGATCCTTCCATGTTATATAACAACCTAAAATTAGCCAATCACAGATTAGCTGTTCTTATACATCAGATTTAGTATAAATACTCGTGGCACAATAACTACGCCATTCCTTTTCCTAGCTTCCGCCATGCAAATGTCTCTCCCTCGCTATGCCCTCCTTTGTTCTTATTCTAAGATGATATAACTTGTATAAAAATTATTATAGTTGCTTATGATCTACTAGAACAGGGGTTCCCAACCTTTTTGTCACTAAGAGCACATTCTAGAATCTGTGTTGGACGGTGGGCACCATTTACGTTTTCAATGTGAATTTTTAGTTGGATAGAGTTAATAATACATGCAGAAAAATTAAAAAAAAGAGATCAGTCGCATTTCGCTTTGTGCTGGTATCTGTGTTGCACGCAATTTCTATTTCATTAAAAATGAGAAAACTTTCGCATAGAATTTTATTAAAAACTAAAACATTTTTATTGAGATCGCACAGCGGCGGGCACACGTTAAACGATCGGCGGGCGCCGTGGTGCCCGCGGGCATAGGGTTGAGAACCCGGGTTCTCAACCCTATGCTTAAAGGTTCAATAAAATGATCAGGGGTGTGCTGGAAGAAAAATTGTCTAACTATCGTATCTACTAAGAAAAGATTCACTGATGTACGAAAATAAAGATTGGTGATTTACAAAAATCCAGTTTTGTTACCTTCGTCAGTATGCATTCAACCCCCGAACATGACGACTGTAAGCTGATTCCACCTACGCATTAAATCATTACACATATATATACAGGGTGTCCCGTAAATGTTGCGACAAACTTCTGGGGGAGGTAGGGCACATCATAAAGATTAAGAATTGCATAAGAACTCATGCCCGGAAATGTCAGGGGTAAGTAGTAGCAGAGGTAGAAGATGCTAAAGAAAACAAGATAGTGATTAATTTGAAACATTTATTGGATTTGAATACAAATGGTGTTTCGACAGCTTGAATGTTACAACAGATGCTCGAAGTTTGTACTATCAGATGTCAAAGACGGGTGACACTGACGGACCATTGATTGCCGGACATGTTCAAACACACCGGGAGTTTCTTTGATTGTAGCAGCTGCGTAGGCAAGACTTGCCACGAGATCTATTTCAGACAAAACAGGAGCATGATACACTGCACTTTTAATAGCTCCCCGGCATAAAAACTCCCGTAGTCTAACACATTTTGATGCAAACTTGCAAACAAACTGTGGTGTGGTGGATGTCTGTCGGGGAAGCGTTCAAATGCGTACAGCGTATAGCTCAACTATTCCATACCGCTAGACGCATGTATGGGATAGTTGAGGATATAATTGAGGAATGGAATAGTACATTACCCTCAACTATTCCATACACTAAGTGCATGTCTACAAGCTTTCCGTTAGTATAGCGTCCCATGCTCTTCATATGGTTCCTATCGCTCGAATGAGGCAATCCTCACTTTCCACTAGCACTCTCCTGTATAGCAGCCCTTGGCGGCGTACAATGACGTTTCTGGGCATGGGTTCCTATGTAATTCTTAATCCTTACGATGTCCCGTTCCTTCCCCAGAAGTTTATCACAACATTTAAGGTACAACAATGTATATATACACTCTTAGAAAAAAAAAAAAAAGGAAAAAAAAAAAAAAAAAACGACGCACCGAGAAGATATAAAGCAAACTAGACACAGATTGATATGCATACAGGTTTCGACGGTGCAAAATTTTACATTTTGGCTGCCAATGAATGAACGGTTGTCGCTACAGCGCATCTGATCTGCGCAACTGGTAGGATATTTAAAAGGAGAAATTACGATTCCAGGTCATAAATTCTTCAAGAATTTTAATTCCGTGTACTCTGGTAGAGAGTAATTATGCCTCGCATACTGGTGCGCGAGCGATATGCGCAGGTGTCAGAATTTGAGAGAGGTTGTTGGGCTCAAAAAAGCCGTTTGGTCTTATCAGCGCAGGAGCGATGCCACTATTAGACGATGTTGATAGGAATGGGTGAACCATGGCCGCATACAGCGTCAAGAAAGAAGCGGTAGACCTAGAGAAACAACAGAACGTGAAGGCCGAGCAATCGTCAGAGCGGCACTCACAGCCCCAGATGCATCATTATCATCGACTGTACGTGCAACTAGTGCTTCAGTGACCGCAAAGACCACTCATAGACGGCTCACAGAAAGGGGGCTGAGGTCACGGTGCTCTTGCGCCAACTACCATTGACCTCTGTACAACGTGAAGCCCGTTTGCAGTAGTGTCGGGCTCATTCGCACTGGAATGTCACTGACTGGAGTAGAATAGTCTTCAGTGATTGAGTCCCGCTTTGAACTAAGCCTCGATGACCAGCGAAGGCGAGCCTGGAGACATCCCGGACAGCGGTGTGATACCAACTTGACTGTCTTCCGGCAGACAGGCCGACAACCAGGAGTGATGGTCTGGGGTGCCATTTCATTTCATAGTAGGACTCCTTTGGTTGTCATCCGTCGCAACCTTACAGCACAGCGGTACGTCGACAAAGTTCTAAGGCCAGTTATGTTTCCCTTCATGTCACGCCAGGCCAGCAAGGTCAACGGATCTCTCTCCTATTGAGCACGTTTGGAGCATTTTGGTCAGGGCCCTCCAACCATCCCGTGATGTTGACGATCTAACGAGCCAGTTGGACAGAATTTGGCACTATATTTCTCAGGATGACATCCGCAGCCTCTAGCAATCGATGCCAAGCCGAATAACTGCTTGCATAAGGGCCAGAGGTGGATAAACGCGTTACTGACTTTTTCACTTTGTGAAGCTCTATCACTTCAATAAATCATCCAATTTTTTTAAAACTGTAATCATTTGTTTTTCTGTACATGTACATCACTTCTACCGATTTTCGTCCCATTCGAATAACTCCTTCTTGGTGCCTCTTTTTTTTTTTTTTTTTTTTTTTTTTTTTTTTTTTTTGTTGTTGTTGTTATGATGTGTATGTCTTAAGAGTATATATATGTGTGTGTGTGTATCCATCTTCTTACCTGATCTGAAAGTTCTTACTTGGTCTTTATTTTCGTAAGCGTTGATGGTGGTCATATACTTCTAATCACAGAATTGTTTTAAATGACGGAAATATTCATGTTTTGGCAATTTAAAATTTAAGAAAATAATAATTCTCAACCAATAGGGAAGTCTAACTTTTAATGCAGTCTCCCAGTTCATATACGTATATTTGGGAATGTTTTATACTCGTTACGAAAAAATAAAATTATAAGAAGTTTGATCTCCCTTTCCGAAAATTGACCGAGATATTTAATTTCAAAATTTGCAATATGTTATGTCATTTTCAACTTGCCTTGAGGGATCCTTTAATTAAATTAGAATAATTCGAGGAAACAAGTTAAAATGAAGTGCAGCAAAAATTGTGTATAATTTAATAGGTCGTAAAATTCAGTTGAGTAAGTACAAGTCATGAGCTATCCACATCAAACTTTTTAAATAAATGTATGTAATAAATATATAAAACTGCAATTATTTGTTTAGCTTACATTATATGTGAATTTGTACCGAAAGAAAAAAACCTGTGTACAGTCCTGTAACAATTAGTTTAAATCAAGATCAACCTGTAAACAATTAGTTTAAATCAAGATTTAAACTAATTGTTTAAATCTTGATTCTCTTTGACAATCGTTTTCGAAATTTTTCCATTTGTTTAAGGTGAATATGAACCAGAAAATGTCCGTCACAAAAAATGAAGAAATGTCCATCACAAAGGCATCATTATCATTATCCTCAGGCAAATAGCGCGCATGTGCTTTAACATATACTAAATTTTATTTTTCTTATTTTCAAAAGAGACATCTATTATAGCAGATTACATACTTTTTGATTTATTTTTGACATGTTTTTCGACTCGAATAAGAATTTGTAGAACACAACAATTTAAATTTTGTCGCCAAGATTTTTACTAAAATTATCAGTTTAATTTGCTGTCATTTAATGCTTCAAAGGAAGAATACTTTATCTTATTTATGAACAACGTTATATTTTAATAATTATTCTCATAAATGCTAAAAATAATTTTTATGCGTTACATAAGTCTTAACACTATAAAACTGAAAATAAATAATTTTATTTACACTATATGAAATCCTCCTCCTTCTTCTTCTAAAGTCTTTGATTGTTATACTTTTTTATTTTAAAAATCCATGACAAATAGTAGTAGGCCAGTTCAGTTTGGGAAATATAAAAAATTGTTATCTTAAGAGTTATTCTTTCCTAGAAGTAGAACGGATCAAGTATACTCTTTCTGTATACTGGGTCGCCAACTTATATTCATACATCTTATATCTGGACGTCTAGAAGTTTTGGGTGCGCTGAATTATCTTAAGCGTTGATTCTGTATAATTATATTCATAAATGAGATCGGTGGGTCACAACGTGAGAAATTTGGAAAACAAGATAGTTGTTTGCCAACACCCTTCTTTTAATATTGTGATATTGCGCCAAGTTTCATAAATAGTTTTATCTCTACCTGAATGTAAATTAAAAGCTTGAAAATGGCTTGAAAAACAGTATAAAGAACGGTGTGTCGGATGACGCCACTTCTACAAAAAGTACACTAATGCCTTCTAACAGCCAAAATTTACTTGTTGACAAATTACATGATTTTTCTACAAACATTTCGAATAGAAGACTTCATACATTGATGACGTACTCTGGAAAACATTTTATAGTATAAAATACTTCGAAAAACCTTGAAATGCAAAGAAATATTAATAATAATAAAAAAAAAAAATCTGAATGGTTTCCGATTCTAAATTACGTCCAAAGGGGCGTTTTTTAACGTTATGTGTGTTACCTTTATTATATATCATGTTCTTCGCCCTTCAACCATAAAATTCAGTTCAACTGTAATATCGCAAAATAATTTTAAAATGAGCATATCTTTAGAATTTCCTATAAACAGTTTCGCGCGCTGGAGATAAAAAGAATTCCCCCCCCCCGTAGAATTTTGCCATTGCTCGCTTTTAAATCGTTGAGCTTGTTAGTCAAAAATTCGTTAAGTTTTACAAAATATGAAATCAATAATAATACAAATTCCAAATTCGGGCTTCCAGATGCTATATATTCGGGTGGAAACGTACGTTATTCAAAATTGGGCAGCTCTAGGTACCTGTGTTTTATCACAATGCGAGAACGTACATACATTTAAGCAGATTCTTCATTATTTAATTTCTTTAAATATAACAAAGGGCAACAATTTGAATTAATAAATATATTTGGTGGCAACGATTTGAAAAGTGAATCGGACATTTATAGTGAATCAACGCAAAAGGCCAAAACGAAAATGTGT
Organism: Stegodyphus dumicola; assembly: GCF_044657685.1. NCBI lineage: Eukaryota > Metazoa > Arthropoda > Arachnida > Araneae > Eresidae > Stegodyphus > Stegodyphus dumicola. The sequence continues at coordinate 138,045,149 of NC_140777.1, forward strand.
AGTCCTTGAGGGCAAATTGCCCCTTTGGACTAATACCCAGAAATAATTTAAATACATTTCCTCAGCAATCGCTTATAATATAGCTAATAAAAATCTCTGTGATAAATTATTTAAGAAGCGCTCAGTTCATAATTTCTTTCATTTATATTATTACTTATTGTTATTTTTTATTGTAAATAATATTTATGAATGAAATGAAAGCATGGTATTTGGGAAAAACTGGCTTTAGTTGGCCGCTGTCAAAGTTCAGGGCTTGGGAACTGGTACGCAAATTTGAAACTATCTAGCCTTGAAAGGATGACCTAGATTGTTACACCCTATTTCTTGGAAGCCATGCCCATTCTGTTCTTACTTAGAAAAGTGCTGGCGTACCTGAAGTTCAGTTCTCGTCCAATGACATCAGTTTTTCTCTTACGCATTATGGGGATATCGAATGTCACATATCATTCGAAGACAGGTTGTAATTAGAGAAATTTTTTTTCTTGATCGGCTTTACTTCTTACGGATTTGATTTTCATCTAGTCAAATCATGAAAGCAAGTAATGCATATGCGTGACAGATTGCTGCCGTTATGAGATTAGGAATATACTGAACGTGTAACATTATGAAATAGACATTTCTATGCTGTTTCTGCTTTTCTAAGGATATTTTGCAGAGTCTATAATTCCAGCATTAAATAACGCATACCATGACTAGCCCACTTGCAGCCAACAAGATAAGACTTCTTGAACACTGATAGTTTGACCCAGGCTTCCTGGTGAAATGGCTAGTTGCATAATTTTTTCTTGTTTCTCCTTGTGTGTAATATAAATTCGAGACAATTTTTCTTAGAATGTCCTTCACAAAGGCATCTCTGTTCTTACACATATAGCTCTAGTGAGTTTTACCATAATTTAAAAGATCCAGTCAAACATTATTTGATCACTATATGGCAGGAGTTTAACCGGTGGTACGCGTACCACTGATGGTACGCAAGAGAAAAGTAGGTGGTACGCAAAGAAGCAAAGTATTTTTAACTATTAAATTCAAAAATTAAAACCCCAATATTCTGATTGAGTTTTTTCTCTAACACTCGTAAATTTATGCAATCTGATCTTTGTTCAAGAGTGGTGGTGGTAGTAGTACTTTGTAGTGGTAGTACTACAAAGTAGTATTTTGGTAGTAGTGGTAGTACAACTTTGTAAGTTTTTCAATGTTTGTTTAAAATGGTACGCGTTAGTCGAAAGGCTGAGAACTGCTGCTATAAGGTATTGAAGTATTTGTTTATGAGAAAGAATACTAAGCCATATCATGGGAAGAAAGTCTTTATAGAGGACTAATTTAAAGGACTATCTAATAAAGTGAACTGGCTCATGCTTACATTCCAAATGGAAAAAAAGAACCCTCGAAACCTTCTCAGCAATTGAAAAATAAAAATTAAAATGAATTATTAATGTTTAAAAAAACCATTAAATCACTGATCGATCGCGTTACGAAAAGACTAAAGATAAGAAAAGGGTAGTTTTTCGTTTAAGATATTTCAGGAACTTAGGAACAAGAAGTAAAAATAATCTTAAAATAATCTTTGAAATCTGTATAAAATATCAATGTTAATAATAAGTTTTTTTTGTAATTTTAACATATAAGATCTCTTTAATGATTAGACCGCCAGTTGTCGATTGGATAAGAACGCTAAATGCTGGTAGTTCGATCCGAGCTCCCAGGGGCGAAAATAGTAGCCTCTCAGAAAACTGTAACACTCTCAAAAGTGTGAGTGAAAATTATTCATTGCGGTAAAAATAACGTAGAAAGTATATTGTAGTAAATGGAACATTTTCTTTGCAATTTTACTTCTCGTAATTTAAATTTTAATGTAATGAATGTCATAAACCTGCAAAGAATTAATATAAAAAAACTTTTCACTATACACCCCGTTGCAAATTCAATAATGCAAACATATTTTGATAAAATTTTAATATAATCAAAGCGAAATATGTAAAATTTATCAAATATCACACGTATTCCATTTTGATGAAAGGTTTTCAGTTCTAATGATTTATAAAAACAGATTTTTAAAAATCTGAACTGAAAATTATTATGAAAAGCTAATGCAAAGGAAGCGTATTTACTGTATAAGGAAAATTTGGCGCTGTTATCGTGTTGGAAAGAGTGAAATTTTGAAAATTTTAGAGATCTGTAATTTATATTAAAAATTCGACAAATAAAAATTTAAAATTTCCTTTTTGATACGTTACTCTAACATTTCAACAGAAAAATGTTTCTAATAGTTACTTAGGTCTATCAAAAATATCGCTTTGTAATTAAGGAAGCTTAAATAAGAGATTTATTAACAGAAATACGTTGTCAAAAAAGCCATTACGGTTACAAATTTATCAAGGGTACTCACTGTTTTAATATTCGTGATATAAGATTAATTTTGTAAATAGATTAAATATTTTATAGTGTTCTAGTTAAATTAAAATTTACTTTAATGCTAGAAACTACTAAAACTATAAAGCGACTATTCGCTAGCACGCTTTAACTAGTAACCAACAATGTGGCAGAAAGGCAGAACACGCTTTGTAGTGGGTCGTGGTTTGTGGATCATCATTCATCATGGAAGAGTTCTTCGACCCTTGAGAGCTTTTACCAACTCATTTCACATGCATAAGCAGGAAAATGAGAGAGTAAAGGAAAGGCTGTTTCTAAACTAAACCTTAATTGATAGGAAAATAAAATAAAACCCCACAATTTAATCTCTTGTTCCAAACAAAGAAACTGTACAATAAATTATTTTTTTCTTAGTTCACTCAGAGAAAAAAATAATTAAAGTAAGTTATGAGTAATAACTTACTTTAATAATATAAATTATAAAGTAATTAAAGTAAGTAAGTTATGAATTTTAAATAAAAGCTTGTTTTATAAAAGCACCTTTTTTTACCTCATTTTATTTAATTGTTCAGTCAGAAAAAACAAGGAATCTCTTCCGATTTTTATTTATTATTATAACTATACCAAACTGATTTTAACAATAATGTATTGAAATTCGAAGGAATCATATTGGTTTTCATAATAATGCAAAAGTTTTTCATTCGAATGATTAACACAATTTCCAAAACTGAACCATAAATAATTTACTCATAGCTTAAGAGCGTTCCTCTAAAAAGAAACAAATAAAGATGATAGGACTCTGCGCTTTCAGAGAAATAGCAGAAGGCATAAATAAACTGTTTTAAAATAAACTCTCAACTTATGGTGGCCCACCAGGTGACCGAGCGGTAAAAGCGTTGAACACTGGGAGTTCCGACTTGGGTTCCATTCCAGCCGAACGGGCTTACTACATGGCCGTTTCAGTGGTTTTCCCCATGTGTAACATGCATACGAATCAGTTTCCCATAGAACGTTCTCCATGAAGGCATCCTGCCCCTCAGGCAGAATGCCCTAGTGTGCTTCGTTATATTCTATCAAACCAAACCAAACTAACAAGCCTTATGCTTTCTACACTCAAGTAATATGAGTTCTAACTAACTAATGAAATTTTATTTAATCATATAATTAAATCATTAATTTTAAATCATTTAATTAATTCATTAAATAAAAAGTAGATCATTAGACACTTTTTTCTGTGGAATTTACAGTTACACATATCATCGCTCTATAAAATTCTAAGTCTATTGTTGTATCATTAAGGTTATAAGACATTTCTTCCGCCTTTCTAGCGTGCTTTCGTGGTGTAGTGGTTCTGCACGCTGGGCCGATGTTCCAGAGGTACGTGGTTCAATTCCCGGCGAAGGCGTTTGCTATTTTTTCATCTCTCTTGCTTCCAAAAAATCCTAATGTCTTTACAAGGTTGTAGGTTAATCATCTTTTTTATGTCTAGATACCCACTTGTTTTGAAAATACATCATCATTGCAATAAGCCGCGGAAAGATAATTTAATTTTTTTGCTTAGATGACTAACACACAAGAGCACATTTTGAAACTGTTATACCTGTAACGCTATTTTAAAAATTAAAGTACTGGTTGTTAGAATGCGTGTAGTATACGGTTAGATTGGGTTATTTACATTATGGTCAATGTAAACACAAGGGCTGTCTGCTCAAGCGAAGGGTTCTTACTTTTAGGCTTCCAACAGGAATTTAGCTCATATTGGTATTACACTTGGAAAAACCACGGAAAGTCACAAGTAGTCAGCTCGTTTGAACAGTCAGTGTATAAGGTATTTCTCCGACATTCTTGGCGTGCCTTCGTGGTGTAGTGGTTCTGCATGCTGGACCGGTATTCCAGAGGTCCGTGGTTCGATTCCCGGCGAAGGCGGTTGCTAATTTTTCATCTTACCTGCTTCCTAAATATAATCTAATGTCTCTACAGTGGCGCCCGAACTAAACAGGGTTGTGGATGATGATTCTCCGCACCCAGGATTAGGCGACTAGGTTCCCTAAAAACCCTAGTCGTCCTATAAAAAGGGGTATTTCTCCCGCTTTTCTAGTGTGCCTTCGTGGTGTAGTGGTTCTGCACTTAGGGCCGGTATTCCAAAAGTCCGTGGTTCGATTCCCAGAGAAGGCGGTTGCTATTTTCCATTTTTCTTGCTTCCAAAAATATACCTAATGTCTCTATAAGTGTGTGGCGATTTTCACCATTCGGCAGCAACTAGGGTTGCAAAGTTTCGAATCCAAGAATAATTAACAGTGTAATAACAATGTGAGCTTCATTCTGGAAGCGATATTAAGATCATATTTCCCTTTAATTAATTTGCTCTTCTTATCTTTACAGTGTTAAGGCTAGTTACAATAGAAATGCCAATATAATTTCACTGAATGAGCAAAGTTTCGCTATAATGTTCTGTGCTGAGATTCTAATATGCTTAGATATAGTGGCTATATTTTTAAGATGTCCAAAATAGAAATGGTCAGGGTTAATTTCCATCACTAAACTTGCAAGCATCTTGCACGATCTGCACAAAGCTTTTTACACAGGGTGCATAAATTACAATTCACAATCAAGCATGGTAATTGTCCAGACCAGCGGTTCTCAATCTTTTGACTAACGCATGTCATCTAAACAAAAGTTGAAAATCTTTAGTATCACCACTACAAAGTGCTACTACGAACCACAACCCTTGTACAAAGCTCAGATCGCGTACATTTACAAGTGTTAGAGAAGAAACTCAAACAGGATGTTGGGGTTTTAATTTTTGAATTTAATAGTTAAAAATACTTTGCTTCTTTGTGCGTACCACCCATTTTTCTCTTGCGTACCACCGGTTGAGAACCCCTGGTCTAGACATCTTGATGAACAATGCATACATTAATCTCTTTCATCCACTCGAGTTATTGCTCTTTCTGCACCTTGTAAAAATGAGTTATTTCAATAAAATACTGTAATGCTGTTCTACATATAACCAGAGTAAAGTGTTTTGCAGACAATTAAACAGTTTCCCTAACTGATAACAGTAGTGGCTTTAAGGGGGAAGGGATGTTAGACAATTGTCCAGGCCACTAAATGCAGTGGGACGCTTTGACTACTAATTAAAATTTTTCAAGATAACCAAAAAATTCTTTTACGAAATATTCTATCAAGATTTCTTTATTTTTGGTTTTTAGAAGAGACCGTCGAAAAATAATTTCTCCCAGGGCCTCGAATAAAGTAAGGCATGCCCTGGCTAGCACATTCACCATATACATATGTAAGCGAGATGAGTATGTGGGATGAGTATGTGATGAGTATGTGGGAGTCTGCATATTGGAAGAGATGTTCTCCAAGCTCGAATTCCTGGAGGAACAGCAGATGCTTATTTTTTAGTTTTTTACTAAAATATGGCAATGCATCCAGGGTATCTAATTAAAGAAAAGGATGCTTTCGTGAAGGACTTTCTAAGGGAAACTGTCTTACATTTACACTACGTAGAACTTCAGCTGGATTAAGTTTAAATTTCAGACAGCATAAAATAAGATCTTATGAGGCAATGTTAAGAATTTTTACGAACGTATTTGCCAGTAAGAGTGAAGCCTTGTTTTGCACAATGGATTGATTTAATTTATCGCAAAATGATACTGATTTAACATATTATCTTGGCAATACTGAATAATAATAATAATGCAGAATCTCCTTCTTTTGTCTTTTGAGTTATTTCCGTTCTTGATTTTGGGATTCTCTCAATTAATTTAAAGATCTGAAAATTTTCACTGTATTTTTGTACAGTTGTATGTATATAGAACATTTTCATATTACGACCATTTGAATTTGAGTACAAAGTCAATCGAGACTTTTCTCGGAAGGGAAAAGTTAAATAATAAAATCTTGATAGTTTATTTGACAGGCAATGACAATTAAGTTTTTGTTTGTTGTAACATCAGCACTTCATTTTTATTATTCATTGAAACAACTTCTTTTTTAGAATAGAAATAAAAATGGCTCATAATGTAACCATGTGGGCTACTGAATCTCTAACTCTTTTTACGATGCTTGCTGATGGTTTTTAATACAAAATCTTTGAGTTTTATAATATTAGAGAAGCTTACATACTTCAAGAATACAATTTAAAGCAGTGCAGAATACAGTAAGAAAACAGAGGAAGATGAATATCATAGCATCATCTTATTGTATTTTCATGTTAGGAGAAACAGCTTTGCTTCGCTTCTGGAAAGAACAAAAACCTGTTAGTAGAAAGGAAAGTAAAAAGAAAGTATTTACTACTAGAAAGCTTTCACAGTTAAAAACAATTCATTAGGAGTGTACGTGCAGGATTCAAAGATTTACCGCTCTGATTGATTTCATCAACATGCAGAGAATTTCAATAAGCAGGAAGTCTTTTAATATGCATCTAAATGGCATCCGAAGCGCGTGTAAGTATGTTAAACATACAGCTTAATATATTATTATTTGTTGATTTCAACACCCAATGTATCACAATATGATCTGCATACGTATATAGTTTTCCGCCTTTTGAGTACAATTCTCATGCACTGCATGGAAAAAAAAGCTGTCTTTTTTTCTGTTCTTTTCTTATAATCAACAGGGTAAGACGAATCATGATATGGGACAATAACGAACAAGAAAACATGAAGGCAAACTAGTAAACAATTTTTCTTTTGTAGAAATGAAGTAAGTGTTAAGTATGAGGTTCCATTATGTTAATTAAGCAGTTATTTTATGTTTTGGATCTGTACTGTCACTTCTCCCTTCCTTTTTCCCACAAGAATGCAAATTAGCTCGCGTGTATTTAAGGTAAAGTTTTTAGAGAGTAAGACAGAGCGTTTCTGCCTCTAGTGGCCATGTTACTAGGTTGTTGTCTTAGAGTAGAGTTCCTGTTTTCCGCCTTGCATTATAATTATCGATAGTTGAATTCCACGTTGGTCAAATTTTGAGCCAACTTCGGGTTAAATTGATTATGTAGTCTTTGGGTACTATTTTATTTTAATTTAAATTTTACATTTCACCTATTGTCAACTTCATTATTATTTCGCCACAAGTGATTAGTTGAGGTGTGCAAAGGTGTGCTTTTTTTATACCCTTCCCAAATTTCAGTTGTTACTTAGCAGTAATTCGCTTAACGTCTACAAGAAGTTTAGACACTTCGGATAGTTGCTAAAATCACTAAAGTCTACACATAATTATCGTTGAGCGAAAATATATAGAAAGAATCTAGTTGAAAAATCGTAGACAGAAAAAATGTTTTTTCATGTATGAATTTAATATGATGTTGTTAAATATATTTGAATCTGATACTATTTTATGAGTAGCATTCTTGACAAGAGTCGAACTGTTTTAAGAGTGTTAAAGACGGTTTAAAAGAGTTGTAAATAAAAGAATAAAAAGCAAATTTCGTATCTGAACAGACGTTTCGCCTACTATTTAAACGCAATGAAGCTGGATAATTCAAACAAGGAAAAGTAATAAGGTAATCACCTATTTTAATGAATTACAGTTTCAAAAAAATTTCTGCTTCAGCGTAACAGAAACTTGAGAGAAAAAGCAGCTTTTAATTTATTTATATTCTAAATCACTGCTTATTTACGTTCCAGTTGAGAAAGCATTAAAATATCTTAAAACAAGACTTCTAAGATTTCATTTCCCAAATGCGGAAATTTAGGTGTCAATGTCTCCCTTTAAATTTGTTTGAATCAGATCCATTTCATTATTCAAAATAAAGACTCTGTTTTAGGCTCTGGATTCACTAACATGATGACACATTCACATTTTTTAACGTAATAAAAAAGATTTAATCAAAAACTTTATCTGTTATTAATTTGATTGATCCTGCCATCCACTTGAATCGGATATTTCTTTCTTTTCTTTAACACTCTAACTATCGGCAATGAATAAATATGGGTATACATATAATGAAGTGTAATGGACACACATTGTTTAACCACAGGGCAATGTGGGTATTGTCCAGTCGCACTAATATATCCGGATAATTGCACTTCATAAGACCCACTAGGGGCGTCGCCAGGCGTTGCTACGTTGCATAGCATGAATTTACATATTGGAGAGTTTTGAAATTTGACATCTTTTTTGAGCGATAATAACGCCAAACGATAATACGTGTTAAAATTATTTGAAAGTTATGAACGATGACTTTCTTCTGCTTGTTTACAATCACAAAAAGAAAAGGAAAATAGGTTGTTATAAATTAAGAAGTTCGCCAAGTAAATTATTCTTGCCCAAAACTAAAAAGAATTAAAAAAAAAAAAAAAAACACGCCAAAATAAATTTTAATTTTTCCGTAAATTTCGCACCAAAATTTACAAAATTTAATATTTACGCATAATTTGAGCAGTAGAATCGAAATATGGAGAAACATGACATTTCAGAAAAAGTCCGATTTTGTGTCATAATACCTATATTAGAATAATGCTATATAATAAATCTGATATATATAAGTCGCGCTTTCGAGACATGAAAAACGCAATTTGAATTTCGTCAATCGATCCAGAAGGAAAGATATAGAACTGTCCCCCCTTTTTTGTGCAGTGTACATTATTCAAGATTTTATCATACTTGAATTTGTAATTATTTTCGATTTTTCCTCTTTATTTATAATTCTTTCTAATCTAGAAGGATTTTTCAATGTCTCCTGCTTTTCTACATTGCGCTATATATGTGGTACAGATTATCCATTTTACAAATTTATTCAAAAATTATTCTCAAACTTTTATTAGAAGTTGAAAATTCTTGATTTTTAGGAGAAATTGAAAATTTTTTATACACGAATCTCATTGTTAAGGCTGCGAACGAAATTAAAAGCTTGACGCTAATTCACGTTATTAAAAATATTAGTTCTAGTATCGTAAGTTCTTCGTATAAAAGAGTTAATAATATCAAGCTTCGTTGAAATTATTGCTGTTGTTTAATCGTTTGAAAATGTAAGTGAAGAAAATGCAGCACTATGAATGCAGAAAGAAAAGAACGACGAAGATTACAGGATTTTTATGAGATAAAGCAATGTTATGTACTGTTCCAAGAGGAACGAATAAAAAAGTATGAAGAAGTAAGTGAAGATGAAAGGGAAACAGAAAGAATATCTAGAACATATCGACTTGATGGTAGCAAATGTGAATTAATCGACATCGAATTTAATGGCATAATGTGTTGGATAGTAATTGCTATGTTGTAGGAAAAAACATCAACACGGCTCTCAAATAAGAAATATCCCTGTACTAAAAACGATTGAGGAAAACGTTCATTCCCATCTAAATATAGCAAATTACTTTTTAGTTGTCTACGAAAATAGCATCCATCGAAATAACACAAATGCTCTAGCACTTCGGACATCCTTGAAAGCATTAACAGATCGTATATACGTATGTACTTTGGCATCTGCCGTTGCATCGTTTAGTTTATTAACCGTTGCCATAGGCTGGCCACTAGAGAGATAGCTAGTTGCCATAGACTAGCTGTTGCATCGTTTGGAATAGTCTGATCTGCTTGAAAACGGTGATTCCGTAGAGCCGTCATGATAACAGCAAACAACCTGAGATCTGATACCTGGCGGGGGGGAGGGCAGTCTGAAAATCACGTTTTGAGCAGATATGCTGAAATACTTATTTTATTTGCACCACATTACGAAGTACGGCGATTTGAGAGGATGTAACTGCACGCATTTCTTCCAGAAAGAATATATGCTAACTCCATCTGACAATCGACTTCAGATATAGCAAATTTCTTGTGTGTCACATTTTCCCGAGAACTTTTCAAACAGAATTGTGCAATAGATTTTTTTTCGAAAGAAAGCTCAAAATATATGTAGTCATTTTTACAGAAATCCTTCTCGATGCAGAATTTTACAATCGATGTGCCAATGGTCAAAAGAGAGTTTACACGAATTACATTATTAGCATACTGCGTTACATTAATTAAATCCTATTTAATGTCGGAACTTTCGAGAATTAATTTTTATGTGTTTGTAATTGCACTTTAAAGACCATGTTTTCTGATTATTCTTGCACAATCATACATAACACATTAATTATCACGAATAATGGGACTTCAGTATAGTTTCATCTAGGCATTTCCGGTTTACAATCTTAATTTCTAAGTTTTGTGCTCAGATTTGTTGCCAAAGCTGCTGTAACTTTATTTCTGCACTTTCTTAATTTTTTAAGTCACAAATTAGCTTCGTTTTTGAATATTTGAGCTTTAATTCCTCTCCTGGGCAAGTATGGGATTTTACTAAAGGATTTTAATAGCTTTTCGACAAATTCGTTAATGTTTATGCTACAGTGCAGCATCTATTATCTGTTTCACAGATTTCTTTTAATTTATCTACAGTTTCAAAACTTCTGTTTGCTGATTTTTACAGCTTATTAGATTTTTTAAAAATTTTAACTGTATATAATTTCCTTAGAAATTAATTTGTTTCAAGGGTTTTACTCTCACCATAGTTTTTCTTTAATTCTTTCCATGTTCCTTCTGCTTTTCTTTTATTCTTCTCTTCAAAGCGTGGTTATAAAGCATTATTGTATTATCCCACGTGTGGTTTTTCGATTGATTAACATATTCACTTGGTAAGTAGAAAATCCATGCTTCAAATAGTTCAAATAGCCAAATTCATAGTTGATTTCTTATATTTATTCTCTCCAAAAAACCTAATAATATCTATGATTTCTTTTGTATAATATGTTTGTTCATCTTTTTTTGCCCATTGCAGTACTTGAGAATATGCATCATAAACCGTTAAATCCCTTAAATTTTCTACCTTCGGAAACACTTCCAAAGACCCAAACAAGAAAGCAAGAAATTTAATTTAGAAGGCAATCTTTTCAACTAGTTTTATATACTGCAAATTTTATTTTACAATTATGATTTTACAATTATGATTATTTTCTTATTTTATATAGACCACTTTTATTACAATATCGTTACAACTCCTTCGAGCTTTCCATAACATACAAAATCTTGTCCTATCAAAATAAAATCGAGGCACATAATCATTCTTTGGATTCTTACGGAAGAAAATTTAGAAGCAGTCCTAAGGAATGTTGCCAACTTACGAAACACAAGGCCTTTAATTTATCTTCAACAAGCCGTCTCTCAAAGTCGGTTATCAGAATGTCTTTTTCTTCCAAATTCAGTCAGGCTGTTGCTAATTAACAGCCGATAAAATTAAAAGCAATAAATGCAGATCCTAATAATTCATATCTTTATTGTTGTTATTGTTGTTGTGACTAATCTCGCTTGTTCGAAGTCAGAGCAGACCAAAGAAATTCATCGTGGCAATGAGGCAAGTTTGCTCCTCTTTGGCGAGAGCCTTGGGCACATACAGCTGACAGTACGAATTTTCTAAAGGATAGCACCCCAGCGGGAAATGTCCTCTTTCCGTACCATCAACCTCTCCAGAGTACTTTCGGATCGCCGCATATTTAGTGTGCCCCCATGCCTCATAGATACTAGGCATTTACAAACATCAATGCTTTCTCCGGACCCTTCGGTACGGCAGTCAGCTTCTCTAACCACTATAATCGTTAGGCGGTTCATATCTTACATCTCTTGATAATATGCCTAATTGATATATTGAAACTTTCACGAACTTTCACCTTTGTTGTAATTAATGACAGATACTTCTAACACTGTATGTTACGAAGCTAGCAAAGAATTATTTACTTTGTAAGATTCTGTACTGTGTACTTCTAAGTTACGGTTGAATGTGAAGAATCTTAAGAACTAATAAGCGAATAATCGCTTGAGTTCGTGGGATAGAAAACAACAAGTAAGAAGGGTGAAATAACCCTTTATTCTTCCAATAAGGTGTAACAGAACTCCGTCTTGGAGTTGTACAATAAGTCGACACTCGGGCTTGAACTTAAGAGGCTAAGAACTAAACTAATCTTAACTAAAAAGATATAGTCGAAGCTATCGAGCTTCTAACAGCGTTAACGCTAATTACTTCGAAGTTATCAAGGGCCTAAAGTACGTCCGAGTATAATAATAGCTTTAGAGAGAGTAGCCTAAAAAGGCAGACGCGTGCTAGCCAGAATCTCTGGTTCTCTCTGACGAAGACAGTAGAACTTCGCGGTTAAAATGGCTCTTCTGAAATTTGCATTCAAACGTGATTCTAAAAATTACATTCTGGCCGGAAGTTGTAAGGCGAAATTCAGAAAGGACAGGAAAGAAAGTTTAACTCAAGATTTAACTGTTAGATAAATAAACATAAATCCTTATAACTTATTTATTACATTTTACATTTCTTTACTTTTTCAATATTCAAAAATTTTTTATGGTAAAATCCTTTTTGAGTTGCATACGCAATCAACTGTTTACGGATTGCAATCTTTAAAATTTTACTTAAATTTTTAAAAGGTGATATGTGTAATTATTTCCAATTGTAAGACTCTGATAAAGAATTTGCATTAAAATTCAAATTTAAAAATCTGTCATGGCTCACGGGATTATTTTACTTATGGTGAAAACGCCAATAAATGCATAGAACTAAAGTTAGTTTTTTAAAATATAGTTAATTATAGTTTCTATTTCGAATAAAAAAATATCAGGATTAAATTTACTAATCACAATCTCTTAGAAATAGAGAGAAAGAACAAGGAATTTTCTTATATATATGCCCAAATAAAGTGTTTTCCAGAATTTACTAACCAGGATTATATTCCAGTTTATAAACTAAGTTATTATCAGAGAAACTGGTACGACACATCAGAGAAATGAATCATTAGTTCTTCGCCTTTGGCAGAGTTATCAAAAAAACAGACCGGATTACTTAAGATCAAACGTCATTGCAAGACATTTTCCCCTTCATCATCTGTCTGCAAAAAAAGAAAGATTTCAGTCAGGATCATGGTTCAGCTTGAGCAATCATTGAGAAAAGGACAATCGACTTGCATACATTTTAAACTCAGTGTTTTTAAGAAACATTTTAATTCCATTGAACTGAAAACAGTGGAAAATATAAATTTTATGCTCAAATTTCCTACAAAAAGCAGAAAAAGCAGTTTTTAAGTATGCAAAACTGTGTCAACTTTTTTAAAATACAACACGTGCAGATTGCACGAAATTGTATCAATTAATATTCATGACTTTAAAACAACCATAAAATACAAATATAAATTTACTAGCGGAAGTACTTGACACCGCCCGCTCTTTTGCGCAGGGTGGATAGATTTCATATGTGGGAATGGAATAGTTTTTTCGAAATCTCAGGTAGACAGTGATATTTTCCTTTTATTTCGGTTCAAGGCAGAATTTTTCAAAGTTCGTATAAAGTTGTAGAACTAACAGAGCACCATGTAACGGTTTTAGTAAGACTTCGTACCGGTTCTTCGTTACCGGTTATGCCATTTTTCTAAAAAGAGCTTCGGAAGAGTCACGAAAAACTGGTAGAATGCGCACTGAAATTCTGCTTTAAAGGTTCTACACTTTTCTGGAAGGTTCAAAACTTTTCTAAAAACAAACAAGACACGATTTAACAGTTTTAGTAAGAACTGATAGCCGAAACGCAACAACGGTGACGTGATTTCAAAATTGAAAATGTGCAGAAATATTAATATTTATTTTTTATAAAGCAGCTCGTATGATTTTCACTGATCTGGAAAGCATCAACGATGACGTCAACCTAAGATGGGTGACGTGAGCGCAACGTTTGAATATAAACGCCCTGACTGTGGGCCCCACGAACAGATTCCGATTTGAGCTGAGCTGGTGTACGCACGCAATTTTTGCCTTATCCGATCCAGATTGCGATTAACATTGCTGTAGTGTAACCTTTGAGTTTCACTAATTAAAAATATTCTTTTTTAGGTCTCCCGGCTAAGATGAGAGCGATCTAAGCGATTATGTTGGATCTGAACGTTATAGTATAACGTAAATGATAAAAGAGAAGATTTACTAAAATCACCAAGAGTTTAAAAAAAAAGTAAAAAAAAAAAAAAAAAAAAAAAGGAAAAGCCAAGCAGCTGTCACAGCCATCTTACCAGCGCAGAAAAGAAAAGCGTGGAGCAGCTGAGAGAAGTTACGAGCTCTTCCATTTTTGATGAACTGGTGAGACTAGTGCAGAGTAAAGGAGTTAATAACGTTATCGAAGAATTGAAGAGTTCCGTTAAAAATTGAAGAGTTCCGAAGTTAAAGATGCTGAAATTTGTGTGGAAACTCCCAAGAAAAAGGAAATTCGAGCAGATACGAAAACGCTTGAACATTTTCAGGAAACTACTGAAAAAGGGATTACGTCTAAGAAAACTGCTAAAAGTCCAGGGATCGCAGAACCTATGGATGTCACCCACGAAAATAAATTTCAACACTTAAGTGATGGTGAAGAAACTAATAATAGCTTCTTAGCCCAGAAGACCCCACCCTCCAATTGTTTTTCAGCAAAATGCTGTCAATTGGATGGTACTTGATGAACTTATAAGGTATTTCTCCCACCTTCTTAATGTGCTCCGGTATTCCAGAGGTCCTGGGTTCGATTCCCGGCGAAAGCTTTGCTAATTTTTCATCTCTGTGGCCTCCAAAAAAATCCTGTTGACTCTACAGTAGCGCCCGAACTAAAAGGGTGTTGCATGATGATTCTCCTTTCCTAGGATTTGGCGATTGCGCCCCCTAAAAATCTCAGTCGCCCTTTAAAAGGGGGAGTATATAAGGTATTTCTCCCACCTTATCGGCGTGCCTTCGTGGTGTAGTGGTTCCGCACGCTAGGCCGGTATTCCAGAGGTTCGTGGTTCGATTCCCGGCGAAGGCGGTTGCTAATTTTTCCTCTTACCTGCTTCCTAAAAATAGCCTAATGTCTCTACAGTGGCGCCCGAACTAAAAAGGGTCGTGGATGATGATTCTCCGCACCCAGGATTAGGCGACTAGGTTTCTGGACAGATGGAGAACCTTCTGAAACGAATTCTTACCGGTTTAGCCCAGAATGTTCTCGAACAAAAGTTGAAAGCTATATAAATCCTTCTGCTCCGCAGTCAGTTAGTGCGTGTCTCGCCTAGCGAACTGACAGAGAGTGTACCTCGTCGAGAGGGCGAGAGGGAGCGCCTCATCAAGAGTGCGTGTTAGTTAGTATTGAGTTGGTGTCGCGTCTAGCGAGTCAGTCCATGCTTAGTCGATCGAGTTGACAGCCGGGCAACGAGTGCCGAGTGGGTCTTCGAGTGCGCCGAAAGAGTCTCGCAGTGTATCGCGGTTAGTGCATCATGTCGAGAGAGCGTGTTGAGCTCCGCGAACTACTGAACCGAAGAGTCGGGAACTGTGCTCTGTACGTCGAGTGCATCGCGAGTTGCAGCGTGGAAAGTCTTGAGAGTACGTGGAGTTCCGAGAACGACCAAGCAGAGTCGGAAGCTGTACTCTGGTGCTTTGCAGAGAAGCTGTCTCCACCGTTATAACCTGATAACCTGAAGGATGTATCGCTGATTGTTCCAGCGTGTTTATAGCAGTTCTTCGACAACTGTTACGTGATTTTGGAGCTGTCCTGATTAATATTCGCTAAATAAAGTGTGTTTTGATACTTCAAGTGTCGTCGTTATTCACTCCAAATCTACGAACCCCGTACGAACGTGAAGAAAGAGAAAAAGGCAACAATATGTAGTTCATAAACGCATTATTGTACTTGTCCATTTTTCATCATGTCTCTTACAAGATGCAAATACATATTGCATATGTACTCTGTAAAGGAACAATTACATCTTAGCAATTATACCTTCCAGTCTAAGAGTTCTAATCTGGATATGAGTAATTTTTTTTAATTTCATTTATACTGGCCATCGAACATATTGCTTGATTGGAAAACAAATTACATCTCTCCTCGAATAAAATAAAAGTAAAAATAAAATATTATAAAATTCGAATTCGAGTGAGAGTGTGTGCCTCGTCTAGAGTGCGAGATAGTTAGTATCGAGTTGGTGTCTCGTCTAGCGAGTCAGTCCGTGCGGAGTCGATCGAGTTGACAGCCGGGCAGCGAGTGCCGAGTGGATCTTCGAGTGTGCCGTAAGAGTCTCGCAGTGTATCGCGGGTAGTTATTCACTCCAAATTCTCGCGAACCCCGTACGAACGTGAAGGAAGAAAATAACATAACAACTGGTGTCCGAAAAGAAAAACGCAACAGTATATACTATATTTCTCGCATTGTGATAAAACAACGGTACATAAGAGCATCGAATTTTGAATGACGTAATCCTACTGCGAATATGGGCATGTGGAAGCCCAAATTTGAAATTTGGAATTTGTTTTATTATCGATTTCATATTTTGAAAACCTTTTACGAATTTTTGAGTAACAAACACAATAATTTGAAAACGAGCAATGGCAACAATCTACGGGGGGAGGGGAACCTTTTTATCTCCAGCACGCGGAACTGTGTATCGGAAATTCTAAAGATAGGCTCATTTTAAAATTATTTTGCGACATTGCTATTGAACTGAAATTTATATTTTAAGTGCGAAGAACATGATATTTAATAAATAAAGGTAACACAATTTATTTATTTATTTGTTTATTAAAAAACTAAAGTATCGCTCGGCACTAATTTTCTGAATTGATAGAAGGAAAGTATGATATTAATTATGAAATACCCTTAAAAACTTTTTGCATGCCTATTTTATGACCGAAAAATGTCAATCAAATCTGCAAAGCAAACATTCGTATTTTCGAGCTTCTCACATCACTTTCATGCAAGGCAAAGAGCTTGACATAGTTGACGTAACACAAGTCGGGTGTAAACAACGATTCTCTTTCTATCATTCTCCCTATTTTCCATAATCTAATCTGCGATGTCTCAGCTTCGCACACTACCGTCACAGGTTGTACTGTGTATGTGTGGAGGGGAGTGACCTACAAGTCATTTACATATTCGATATGTATATTTATTTTACTATTTTTATTTGTAGTATTCAAGCGGTATTTGGTATAATTTAAGATACGGATTTTTAAACGTCTTGGAAATCCGTTAAACAAGTTTTTTTGTAAACCAGTATTGATTTAATCTCCTCTTCATATCACGTTATTTCTGCTCAAAAAGGGTTTCACAAGAACGCTTTATTTTCGTAAAGCAGGAGAAACATCTAATAGAAAGCTTTCTTACTGTCAAATCGGCATCATGAACATTACCAATCTTTCTCCTACTCTAAAGGGTCATTGACTGTCAGAGATATATCTCAATTTCAGTACTGCTAAAATGAGAAAAAAATTACTTTGGTTTTAAGCAAATAAAAGAAATGAAAGAAAACATTTAAATACATTTAGCACATATTTCTAATAACTGACTTCGATGGCCCCTTTCTTCTCGCTCCGTCAAAATTACGGAGTGTGGTTGCGGTTTTTATTTCTTGTGCCCGTCATATTTCTAGGCTGGAATATTCAAAAGAAACGCATCACAATGATTTAAAAAAATCACTTTATCATGCACGGGAACATTTTTATTTCTTATTTTACATGTTTTCTTTATTTCAAGCTAAAAAAAAAAAAAACTCCAAAAATTAAAAATCGATAAATATATTGTTCATACACTGGTTTTTTAAACAATTTCCTTGAATTAAATTAGGCAATTTTGTTTACGTTTTTCTTGATTATGCGATTTTAAGGAAGCAATAGTATAATTATTTAAATTAATATTTTGGAAAAAAATTATTTTTTCGTCGTAATTACTTAGTCAGAAATATCTTCTATTCTAACAGGCAGTGTAATTTGTGCTTTAAAAATGGTACTTTTTAGAATCGAAGATATACTCTATTCTAACAAGTAAATGAGTATTTTACGTCACTATAAATTTGTATGCTATAATATTAAACATTTTCCTCAGAAAGGAGTCCGTAGTTGTAGAATCGTTCAACAGAAATGCGCAGCACAATAGAAGCTAATACATTATATATCTGGTTCGAAAAGGAAAATAAAAATGATGTAGAAACATAATGTTCAAAGCACTAAAACAGATGTTCTTTTCATCTCCTTGTACTACTTTCTTTGAAGTTAATAGATACCTACCTGCGCTTCCTACATTCACACGAGACATCCCTTACAAGTATTTCCTCTGGAGGCATGACGATTCATGAAAGAATAGGACCGTAACGGCTAAGTTTCGTTACACTGTTTTTGAATTACACGAATTCCTCCTTTTCGTATTTTACGACTGAATGATCAGTTTTAAAGAGAGAAAAGTAATAAAAATATTATTTTTCAGTTCAATTTTTATTTAGTGTTTGGTAGAGGCATATACATGTGTGACTAGACAGTGTGCAGGCCAAGCTTTACGCTCCACCGAAACGATGGTTTTTAACTGTCCCAAAAATCTTAACTTCCTGAGCTCTTTACGAAATATTTATTAACACACCTTTTTTAAGTCAAATCTGCATTAGATATTTTATTTTATGAATTATTTCTTTGTGTTAGATATTTCGTATTGATTTTATAGATTTTGTATTTACTTTATCTTAGATATTTCATTTTATTAGTCCAAAGGGGCCATTTTTCCCTGAAAGATAGCTAATTTCGTTTTGGCATTTGCGTTGATTCACTAAAAGCGCTGTTTCACATTTCATATTGTTGCCACCAAATGTCATCGCCATGTGTTATATTTAAAGAAATTAAATAATGAAGAATCTGCATAAATATATGTATGTTTCTCCCATTGGGTAAAACAGCGATACCTAGAGCTATCAAATTTTGAATAACGTAATCTTCTACCGAATAGGGGCATCTGGAAGCTCAAATTCGGAATTTGAAATTTGTTTTATTATCGATTTCGTATTTTTGATTAACTTTAACGAATTTTTGATTAAAAAACTCAAGGATTTAAAAGCGAGCAATGGCAGCGTTGTATAACAGAAAAAACATTTTCATGCCTAACGGGTGGGACTGTGTATCGGAAATTCACGATATTGCTCTTGAACTGAATATTATGGTTTAAGTGCAAAGGACATGATATTTAAATAAATAAAGGTAACACACAAAATGTTGAATAACGTCCCTTTAAAATCTGAAACCTTTAAGACTTTTTACATTTTTTTTATTTGTATTAGATATTTTATTTATATTTATCTTGAAATTAAATATATATTTAAAAAAAGGGTTTTCGTGCTATGCACTTTCAGTTAGAGCTCTATAAAAACTGATTTTTTAAATATTGTAATATTCATAATCATATATGATTGAATATAAGATAAAGTGATTGCTAAAAATAGCATATTTTAAATCAAAACCGCCAAGACGAAATTTAAGTGAACTGAAAGTAATAATTCTTAGATGTATTATTTGAATACTAGTTGTATTTTCTTGTAGTTTGGTTAATGTTCTAATCTAATTTGTATATAAGTGTATCCGGTGATTTTAATTTTAGTATTATATGACCAAGAATGACTTCACATAAAAGACCTTTTTGCTCTGTATTTGATGCTGCAAACTGGAAAATTCCGACATTTTTAGCTTGTCCGTTACATGAAGATATGTGCGGAAAGTCACTTAAACATTAAATAAAAAAAATTAAAAATCGAATTTTGAAAAGTTGCTTCACCGAATTGCGAGCCATCTACAAACAGTGTGTGAACAAAATTTGAACTAGATAGATTATCAGAAAATAGGTTTAAAATCGATGACAAAATTTTGACCATAGTGAAATAAAATGAAAGAACTTAATTAAAACTTACAAATACGGAAAATAAGAAACAGACAGTTAAAGGTTAGACACAAAGAAAGATAAATTTATACATCCCGTATTTTATCTTGTAGAAACATTAGGAGTTTTTGAAAGCAGGAGATGGGGTAAATGAACAATGCCCTCACCGGGACTCGAACCACTGACCTCTCGAATTCGCGTCGAGCGTGTTGACCACTACACCGCGAAGGTATGCTAAGAAGGCGGGAAAAATATCTTATATACTTCCCCTTTTAAAGAGCGAGTGGGGATTATGGGACCCAATCGCCAAATCCTGATAGTGGAGAATCATCATCCTCCACCTTTTTTAGTTCGGGCGCCAGTGTAGAGAGTTTGTGTTTAACTGTAGAGACATTAGGTTGTAATGTTCTAACCTATAATTTACAGCTAAATGTGTGGAACGTTGAGAACTGGTAAGCGAATAATTGCTTTAGTTTCGTAGACAGAGAACAGATACTCAGGAAGGGTTAATTACGCTTTATTGCTCAAAATAAAGTTCACAGACGGTCCTCTCTCAGGGACATACAGAAAAGCCTCTCCTTGGGTTGAACTCAAGAATGCTAAGAAATAAAACTTAACTAAAAAGATATAGCCGAAGCTATCAAAATTCTACAGGAGTCGGCCCCTTAACGCTAACTAAACGGCAAAGCAATCAAGGGTCTGAAATACTGCTGAGCGTAGAAATAGCTTAGAGAAAATTTTAACCTGAAATGCGAACGCGCGCTGGTCAGAATCTCTGGCTCTCTAATGAAGTCAGTAGAACTTCAACTTTAAATACTTGCTTTTCCTTCATTTGCATTTTTCCACGATTCTGAATACACGTTCAGGCAGGAAATTGTAAGCTGAAATTAAGAAAGATAAGAAGTGGCTTTAACTAAAAATTAACTGTTAAAAACTTAGGATAAACCTTACAACATTAATTTACAATTAAATATTAGAGACAAAGAAAGATAAATTGACACATCCCGTATTTTACCCTAATTCACAAAAAGATTAGATACAAACAGAGATAAAATTACGTGTAAATTTAACTCTATCTTTAATATTCGTATTTTACCCTTCATACACTGCAATCTATCAAAACAGTAAAATTAACCCAACCCGATAAAAATAAGTTATATTTTGATTTAATACTTTTCCAGTTTTTAATAAATCTTATAATATCTTCAATTTTCTTTTCTCGAAATTCTGCTTAAAATTATAATATTAAGTACCTTTTTTTAACTTTATGTAAAATAGCTTATCAAAAAATGCGAATTACCAAATCTGGTTAAGATTTATATTTGCAGATTATAGTATAGCGTAGTAAGCTTTCGTTCACATGTAGCAAAGTAATAGTAATTATAATTATAATATAATTTAAAATTTTACAATAACCAAGATTTTTATACTGAAAAATCTATCCTAATTTGTCTCATAAGAAATACATAATTAGATCCCGTAGGTGGACTTTTCAATTCCATCTGCATCAAAACTAGGTTAATGGACCTAAGTTACTAAGATTTAGAGCACACGCGCTTGAAAGACTCATAATTGGCTCTGAGCCTAGCATAAAAGTTGGCACTTAAAAATAAGAACTGGAAAAGCGGGACAATTGATTCCTCTGAAAGGAATGTGTATGAAAGTTAATTAATTCTTCATGAAACTTGTAATGTAATGTACATGCATCGAAACTCGAAGGTGAAAAAGGAAACTCCGACTGAAGCTTTGTTAAATCAGTGTTTTCAGGTCAAGGGCTGGAGGTGTGTCAATGAAAAATGCTGCTATACGAGACTGACGTGTTGCGGTAAAACTCCAAGCTTTCTCTAATGCCGGAAGCTGTTAACATGATACTTCGTTTCTATTCAGCTGTTTGTTTGTTTGCATTTCTGTCACTTAAGGGTTTTTCCTTGTAGAAGTATATAAATGACTATCTAGCATATCGTCACCTAATCTCTAAAAAAATTTTAATCAGAAGAACCTTTATATTTCCAAAAGAAAATGGGATGGAACTGTTTTCATTTATGTATACAGAACATTTCTAAAATACTTCTTAATTTAAATCAAGTAGAACTGGCGTTGTAAAAAGTGTCATTAAGTTATGCTTTAATTAAAAATAAAATATAATTAAGAAAATAAAAATAAAAATAAAAATAAAAATCTGAAAGGTTTCAGATTTTAACGGTCGCCCAAAAGGGTTTGTTAAGGTTTTTTACTCTGCAGTCTACCAGACCGCTGTCACACTCATTCTTACTAACTTTTTTTTTTTTTTTTTTGTCTTTTTTACTTTATAATTAAGCATCGCTTTCTTCTTACTACTTACGGCATATAGAGTTCAACTGCAAAATTAAAAAACAATTTTACACCTGCATAGCAGTATACTTTTAAAATTCCCGATGCATCGTCAAGTGTTGGCATACATTTTTCCTTTCTTTTCAGTTTTTTCTCAGCTAATCATATCAGTACTCAGTTTTCTTACTAAGATGGCTTTTCAAACCCTCCCCCCTTTTTTTTTTCTTTTTTTAAACGTTTTGTTCGTTTTCTTTGTTATTTTTAAATATCACGTTCTTGGCGCTTATGCCACATAAACACGATACAACAGTCATAAAATATTTAAAAACAGCATATTTTTGACAGAGAGTCTCGTGCGCTGGAGATAAGAATCCTCAGACATTGCGCACTGACCAGTCCTAAATATCTTTTTACTCAGAAAATGCTTTGCTGCAAATAATACAAAGGCTAATTGCTTAATAACATACAAACATTATTTTAAATAACATTAGATCTATACTGCCAAATATTAGGCAGCCACGTATTCTGACTGGATACTCTAAGAAGTATCCTGCTTTTGTATTTCACACCGATAACAGATCTCCTAATTCTTTCTAAAAATACAGCAGGCATGCTTCAGTTTTATTATTTTAAAATAGCCACTATCCATTGCTAATATCGGCTGTGAGCCAAACATAAGCATGATGTCACAAAAGCTCCATTTTCAGACAGAAATTGATTGGAATTATATTGCTTCAAGACTTTTCACCTCGGTGAAGGTTTTTTTGATAGATAGATTAAATTTGAGTTTAGCAGCGTAACTGACTGGGCAATTTAAATATAATCTTTCGAATATTGTTTAAATCTCTTGTCAAAAGAAAGAACGATATGAAGAAAATGTTGTGATACTTTTGAGGTTCTCGCATGACTTCTCGGAAAATAGAAAATATAAATAAATTCACTTTATCTCACACTACGTTAAATGTTAATAACTAATTATTTTACAGTTTAATAATTTGAATTACGATGCTACTTCGGAGCAAATTAAGGTTATATGTGCAGAATTAACGTAATAAAAAACGAGAGATGCGTTTATTAGTGGTAAAGTTTAATTACTTATTCTTAAAAGAAAAAGAAACAATCGAGAATCATTTATTGACTTCTGGTACACAACTATAAAGAGAGTTTTAACCAGTATATTACATATTAATAGCATATTAACATTTGCTGTGTCTGAAAAATATGATGTACACTAGTACATCGTTACATCGTCGCACGAAGACGGAAATATGAAGATGAAAGTTCATTAGGTAATAAAGTACACTAAAAGTAATACACTAAGTTAAAATAATAGTAATACAGTAAAATACACTAAGTTAAAATAATAGTAATACAGTAAAATACATTAAGTTAAAATAATAGCACAAATTTACTAAGTCCTTTTTGGCTCTGCCAGTGTGTTAAATAAAGTTAATTCTTTGCAAGATGAGTAAAATTAGTAAAATGTTTTTAAAATAATAAATGATTTGTACACATTAAATTAAGATTATGAAAAATGAAAAACACGAACTTGTAAGCGTGGCTTTGTGAAGATCAATACGATGAAAGCTTACTCTTGAATACATAAGTTCAAAATAGTAATAGATAAACAAAGTCCATATTTTTGACAAATAAAGTTCAAAAAATCATAATATGAGTAAAATAAAATAAGTTCTTGATTAAATATAGTAAAAATATGTACAATAAGTTGTTTGCAAGTTCCGATGAGTATATACAAGCTATATGAGGATGAGTAAGGTGGGATAAGTAGCTGAGAAAACTTTTTAAAATTCCTTTTGTGGAATTTTTTACTTTAGTAAAACTAGAATTCCAGGTCGAGATTCGAAAACTAATCAAATCTCGCTATTCGACTTCGAATTTGTCCGTAATGGACTTTGCAGTTTTAAATTTAACGAAAAATTCTTTGGCTTTTATTTTTATCCAGGTAAAAAAGGATATATCATTTCTTTTTACGTTTCTGTCTTTTTCTTAAACCGTGCTGATGAGGTGTATGGGATAATTTGTTCTTTAGTATTGGTAAGGAAGGAAATTCAAATTCCGATCCGCAAGGCAAAAATTTGCTTTTTCCGAAGCTTCTTTTTTTAGCTTTGGCTGCTTCTATGGCTTTAAGAATATTCTTAGGTGTATAACCCTTATACGAAGCAGCATGATCACCACAGAAGATAGAAAACCATCAATAGAGCAACCGCACCATCATTTGGACTTTCGGTTTGTATGCTCTATTGATGGGTACTATCCACCATCAGCAGCTGAGCAGTATTTATTAAAACAATTTAGTGTACATATTACGTTACAATTGGTTAATGTACAAAGTATAAGTAATTAAAAGGGTTGAATACATAATATAACTTTCAACTAAAAATTGAAATAAAATATAAATATAAAGTCTATGTAGAAGTCAACATATAAATATATGTAGAAGTCCATATCTTGTAGAATGTAGAAGAATGTTCATATGTAGAATTTCCGTACATAGAATGTTTATATGCAGTAAAATTAATAACGTAATAAAATAAAAATATAAAGTCTATGTAGAAATCCATATAATTATATGTAGAAATCCATGTCTTGAAGAGAGTGAAACAATGTCCATATGTAGCATGTCCATATGTAGAAGTCCATATCTTGTAGAAGTCCATATCTTGTAAAAGTCCATATCTTGTAAAAGTCCATATTTTGTATAATTCTATACATGTAGAAGTCCATAGTTTAACAATATTGTTAATTAGATCAGAATCCCCTTTTTCAATCATTTTTATGGAACTTTTAAATTTTCATAGTTGATGGATAAATAGTTTATGATATTTTGAAATTTATTGCGAAGGAAGTTGCTTTTTAGTGTTTGTATGAACCAGAGTTGTGCTGATGTGGTAAATGGCTTGAGGTGGAGATCCTTTGTGATTTCGTAGTTAAAGAGGTAGTGATCAAAAGTGCCAATCTGTCTGCAGATGCAAAGGTTTGAGTGATGGAGACTGAATCTCTTAAGATATTCTGGAAAAGGATCATGTGAGGTGAGAACAATGGTGATTGCTCTATTAGAGGATAATAATTTTCTTGAGGGTACAGGTAGGAATAGGAAAGTTCTTTTACCTGTGTTTTCTAATGTCCATTGCTGTTTCCAGAGGTTAAGTAGATCTTCTTTTAATTTATTGTTTAAGATAAAGGATTTGGAAGTTGGAAGAAAATGCTGAGTTAAAGACGGATCTCCACCACAGAGCGCACAAGCTGCAGGCTTTTGATCCTCTTTTTTCTGGGTGCAGGTGTATGTTTCCTGTTGCTTTGCACACTTCATGCATCGCCCTGTATAGTGACAAAGTTCCCGTGCGTGTTCAAATCTTTGACATTTATGGTACTGCACGAGTCCCGATTTAGATTTGTATGTCGCAATGAATACATCTAAACCCCGAAGTTTTTTGACGTTGTAGACTCTTTTCCATTCTAAGGAGCGTTTGCACTCTACTTGGAAAAACAGCAATTTAACTATGCTTCCATTTCTTACAGAAGTAAGTTGACGTACTTTTAAAACAGGGAGTTCCTTTTTAATTAGCTCCTGTTTGATAACTTCAGGGTCTGTGTTTTGGGGAATTTTTTATAACAGCTTTAATAGGCTTTTCGCTGTTTAATTTGAAGCTGTGGAAGGGAAAACTCCACGCGTTTGAAGCAATTTTGTCATAAATCTATAATGATCTATTTCATACACACGTATAGTAAGGAATTTCTTTGCATATATTGGCTTTGTAGTTAGTAATGTTGTTACTTTCAATTTCTTCTTTTAGGATTTCTCAAAATCACAAGTACGATTGGAGGAATATGAGGTTTGGGTTTATGGGGAATAAATTCCCCAGCATTTTCATCTTCCATGTGGTCTTCGTTAAGATCAGCGAATTTATTGGATCAAGTCAGTTCACTCTGTCATTATTAGACAGAGGGCGTTTAACTGAGTTTACGTGGGAAAATAAACTTATTGCTATCAGTGATAGTGAGTTTTTAACTATTTTTGATAGTTTTGGGGGTTGATGGTTCATTTTCATTGGTAGTATTAGCATTGTTGCTTATTTTGTTGGTTTCTGTTGAGTTGATGAATGATTTACGTTTTTGAAGCTCCGATTGGAATAATGTTAATTTTTTTATTTTGGAATCAATAGCTCGTTCATATTTTTCACGAAGCTTGGCGTTTTCAGCTGCGTCTTTCGCATGCTTAGTGACTTTGTTGCAAAATTTGCTAAAAGTCAAGGTTTGGATTTGTTGTTCTATAGATTCTGTTGTTGGAATAGTCAATTTTGTCAATTCTCCATTTCTCTCATCCATGATAAGTATCATCGTTATACCAAGCAAACGAGATAATTGACAGTATACTTACCAACAGTCAAGTAGTGTAGAAATTCCATTGCAATGCAAAAGTAAACAGAGAGCTAAATTGGCAAAACTTTCAGTTCAAACTCACTTTTTATCCGTGTTTCCTAACTCAGAATGAAAGAAATAATTATTATAGCAAGTACATTTTATAACGAAGAATTCTTCGAGTCGGGGAATGCAAAAATTGCCAATTCGAAATCGAAATCGAATCAATGGCTAGGCGGCAATTAGTAGCCAACCGCTACTTTAATCGTCTCTGTTGGTAAATTGCCCTAAGGCGTTGGTACTTAAGTTTTTAATTAAGGCGATTTACGCCGCGCCAACTAGGCGAAACTTGTCAAATTTTGTGAAATGTAGGTGGAGTGGAGGGAGATGATTGGCAGGAGCCTGTCACGTGGATGGTCACCCACCCAAGTTCAGACTCCGAGCAAAGCAGCTTACGCGTGCAATGAGAAATATTGGATATATTAATAATTATCAAGTTTTGAAACAGGTTATCCAGATTGGAATAATTAAACTAATATCGCGATCTAAATGAAGACAAATGGCACAACTAAGTGCAACAGATTAGCTAAACAAAATATTCAAATTCATCCTTGCTGTAAAACACAGATTGGACAGTGGTAGCCACGTGGGGGTCACCCTCCCGTGAACTGTCCACAGTCAATGCATCTTGAAATAGTAGATATCACATTTCAGTGAAGCCTTGGTCTGAGAAATTAAACACTAAAGTTCTTGTACAACACTGAGGCACATGAGTTACTGTAACTATACGCTATGTACATATAGGGACGGCGGTATTTGAGCGAAGTAGCAAATGGTGAAAAACATTTTACACTAGCAATAAATAATCAGAGCTTTGAAGATCCAGGTACACGGATCATTTCCATAAGTCCACAATATTACAAAGTCTCTGATATAACAATAAGAAGATTACGAAAATGACAAATATAAGATCAGTGCTTTGAAGATCCAGGTACACGGATCATGTCCATAAGTCTATAAAGTTTCAAAGACACTGGTAAAATTACACAATGAAGATAAAATAAAGATAATAGTACTATATACAATATATACACATTTCACCATTTGCTGTTATGGAAGATGCCTCTTGGGCGCTTTGCTGCAATTTCTATAGTAGGATCATAATTTATCAGATTACGGATATATTCATATTGAGAAAGTTCTATTTTAGCATAGAAATTGTGGCTCGTGGTGAGAATTTGATCAGCTATGTGTCTTATTTTTAGTTCTTTATGTATCTGCAGGTTACGTACGAACCATGGGGAGTCAACAATTTGTCTGAGTAGTATTTTGTTCTGAAAGACCTGTAGTTAGTGTCTATAAGTCTTGTACACAGTGGCCCAGATAGGCACTGCATAAAGTAGAAATTGCCAATTATGAAAAACTAAACTTTTACATTATTTTTATGTTGCCAGATTTTATATCTAATAGATTAATATACAAAACTGGACGGGAAAAATTTCGTCGTCCAAACGATAAAGTTACAAGTACGGAACAATATCTTTGATTTTGGTCATTATAACGTTTAGACTTTGTCGTTACCGATTGTAGAAACATGAGATGACATTTCATTCATTTATTCACGGATTGCATTTGAGCTGGATTTATTAGATTACGTTCAAGTACAACAGGGCTGTCTGCCCAAGGACTGACGTCTTTGCGGAGGGCTTTCTACATTTGCTTTTGATTTCTTTTTATAGAATTTAAAAAATTTTATTTATTGATTTATTTTTGAAAAGAGATTAGAAAATTAGAACATTGTTAATTAGAAAGTTTCTGCAGTTAAATTTAAATTAAACCTTTTCGGAAATATAGAATTATGATAGAGTGTGTAACATGGAAAATTCTAACAATTTTTTACTAGCGCCTGCATATTTGCAAATTATTTTTTTCCTCCAAATACGAGCAGTGAAAACTCGTACATGAATCTGCGTTTTCTGCCATAAATGTAATTTTCGAACTGTTTTGCATCATATCAAAGCCAAAATCCAGATTCCTTGAGATCAGATCTATTTCTTACTTGCACATTCTGTTTGCATCGAATAGTTTTGTCACTGCTTCGCAGAAAGCTTGCAAACTACTTGTTGATTAAATGAAGATAAATGTTAGAAGAAAGAAGAGGAACGATAATATTATTGTGGTATACATTACGAAATCATAAAATTATTTTATTTCTCAAGCCATCTTTGTGTTATAGCTTTATTTTTAAAGATTTCAATGGAAATAGTATTGAATAAATTATTTAATTTTTACTTTTTCTCTTATGTATTGGTCACGGATATTTAAACCTGGTTCCTGAAGTATTCTAGGTGGATTACAGGCACAAACATTCTGCGAAATTACAAACTGCAACTGCATGGAAGTTCTAAAAACGCTTTTAAATATTTGCTGAAGAAATGTAAATAAAAAACAGTGAAAAGAAAATCTGATGTTATCCTAGAAATTGCAGCAACAATGCAAACAACCGACTAAACACATATTTTGCATATTCTATGTATAAGACCTGCTGTATAGCAAGCTTAATGAAAGATAATTGTAAACAGATTCTCACATTTGAATCTGGACTTGAAAAGGAGGCTTTTCTAGATTTTTTTCGACCTTCCCTAAATAGCGATGCTTTGAAGTGATGACGATCGTAGAGCGTATCGTATAGCGTATCGTTATCACCACAAAGTACATTATTTTCTGACCACATCTGAGACTATAGTTCAAGTTAGCCTTTGTTCGCGTGCTTTTCAAAAAGCGAATGCACTAAATCAAAATGAAGTGGAAAAAAACAATTAGAAACCTCGACCACCTTCCACAGCTGTCGAGACCATAATTACGAGTCAAGCTAGATGGAGGGAAATGAACTTAAGGTTCCTGTAAAGGAGAAAACCGTAATAGCAGCAAGAGATAGCTGAGAAATTGTTATAATCATTCAATATCTGCAATAATAATTTATGGCAGATATTGAATGATTATAACAATAATTTGATGTTCCTTATAATTGTTTACTTTTCTTACTTTTACTGCCATATGGAGTTTGAAAATGCATTGTGCTGATATATTGTCTTATTTATTTACGATTCTTAATTAGATATCGCTGATGTGATTTTTTATTTCATGATAGTAAATAACCTAGACAGTGCTGCATTCATCTTATGCACGAAAAAACATGCCTGACATTTTTCTGTCATTTGATAGCTGTATATAATTTGCCTGCCATTTTCTTTTTGTTCTCATAGCTATAACCTCCAAAATATTTTCGTAAATTAATGAAAATGCGTATATAAGTGGATTCACTCATTTTACACGATCAAATTCAAAATTAAATGCGTTTCCAGCGGTAAAGAATTGATTCAAAATAAGGAAGAGAAATGTATGAGGAAAGTTTCGGCACCATGTATATCAGAGTGCTTGGAAAATGTTTTTATTATGCCCTTGAGTTTGTAAAAAATGTAGAATGGTCCAATAAATTAAATGTGTCACTTACGATAGTCGAGAAGAGTTACATTACACAGAGACACGTGTTAATGGAAGGATGAAGATGATGTGCCTAGTTTTACGTCTATTACTTTAATTCGAAAAACATACAGCTTAGCACATATACACAAATAACAAAATAAACAGCCCATGCAAGTCATTCAGCACAATCAAAGAAGAATCGTAGACGAAATTTCACAGTGGTAGTAGGTATGTTAGTTTGATCATTAGCTAGTATCACACGACATGAGCGAGGTCACTTCGATGTTTCACCGATGTCCACCAGAGTGGAACTGCCTTTGTCCAGTCACAAATTCACCTTTACTGACGAAAGGAGAAAGCTAGTAATGCCATATTTTGAATCTTTCTGCTATCTAAGACTTCTCCACAGTATTCCTCAAACCCCCCGAATGTCGAAGGTACTGCAGCAATCATGCAATGAACTTTTAAAATAAATGTTAACTGATAGTCTTCCTCGTGCCTGTGCTGTTATCGCTAGAGTGCAGAAACGCGGCGTGGTATGTTTTGGTAGCATACTCTATTCTTTCGCTATGTAATTCAAAAAATTAAATAAATGTGATTAATTGAATACGTTTAGCTTATTTATGAATATGCAGAACAAACCTGCCGTAGTACGAAGAAAGAAGTCACAAATATCTGATGTTGAAACAGGCACTTATTCCTAAGCGTGTGGCGACCGGTAGGGCACTGGGAAGAAGCGGAAGATCGAGCGAAGGAGGAGGATCTGGAGAAGCAGATGGATCTGAATAAGCAAAAGAATCACTGATCACATAGTTATGAAGGTCGAAGCTTTGAACCGCTTCAGTTAATCAATTCCTAGGAGTGTTTTTATGTCAGGCACGAAAATGATGAATGTTTGTTGCTACGAGCATAAACTTTGAAGAAACCACCGTATGGAAGAGAGAATGGAGGTTTTACCGCTTCGTTACGCACAAACTCATTAAGTGCAACTACTCAGTGTAGGATGCACGAAAGAGCTTGCTGTGTTGTGGCATGATGTAGAAGACGGAGACAGCATTTTCACTGCTTCTTGGAAAGTTTGGAGGAAGGAGGATGATTCGACTGTAGCATAGGATTGTTGAAAGAACTCAGATGGCAGTCGAAACGTCATGATGTAAAACAGGTTGGGAGCATGTACCTTTGAAATCTTGAATGAAGGAGGCACATAGACCAAGAAGACGCTCCATCAAGCCATTTGCGGAAGGATGATACGGCAAAGTGCGAATTCAGCGTATTCCAAGCATAGACGTTAAAGAAGGTAAGAGGGGGGGGACTGAAATTGCCAACTTTGATCAGTTTTTATGATTGATAGTATACCAAATTGTGCAATCCAACTGGAGATGAATTATAGGACCATGGATTCATCAGATATCTTGTACGGGATAAGCTAAGGGTCATCCAGAAAACTTGTCGACGTAGGTTAGCAGACAGAAGTACATCAAAGGACGTCTGACAAATATCACCAGTCTGTTATTGACAGTCAAATCTTTTGCAATCCAAGACGATAATTCTTTACATCAGCATGATAACACTCTATATAACGAAGCTTGGATTTTCATAAAACGGGTAAACGAACACAAGCTATGGCTATGACTAACTCATTGCATGAACTTCAGCTATAACATGGCCTCCAGAATTGCATTAACAGAAATCCACTCCTATTTTTGTGGTTTGAATAGGAGAAACAACCTTGTGATGCTGTGTACTTGATGGTTAGAAATTTACACTACCTTTGTTCTAAGGATAATTTATGCCTTAGGTGAATGCCACTTGGAAGACTGCTCATGTTAGATAAGTAGTTAGAAGCAGAAGCGTACCATGAGATTCACCAAAGAGTACGAAGAAATATTACAATAATCTCTAAGGCAACCCAACCCACGGAGGTAGTCGTTATTAGTGCTAGCGTTTACTTATCTTTTCAGAAATACTTTCAGAAGTTGTTATCTTAGGAGATGATCGTCACAGTAAGGTTTATTATATTTCGAATAGAAAGGTGAATGAGCATAATCATGTATAATATATTCTGATAAATTTACGAAAGTCGAATGAATAGCAGGAATCAGAGTAATTATGTCTTAAAAAATAAACAATGTTTTTGACTAATGCATGTCGTAGAAATAGGTAAATAATTAAAAATATTTTTATATCAAAAATAACAGAAGCCTAGTAAAAAGATTACTTCTCAATTTGCATATCATTAATCGTTTTGAAAATGTATAATGGAGTCTAACCCCACTATAGCGAATTTCAACAGGCTGAAAGTTTGTTTCGCAATCTACGATATGATAAGAAAAAATATACATCATCTGACGATATAGTGTAAAAACTGACTGATGAAATGACAAGAAAGAGAAATTAGCACTGTCACATCTCCCAGAAGAAGAGAATAAGGACATTGATTTAAAAAAATCATATTTCTAGTTAATTTCAATTATTGCCTTCCAATACTATCATCTCCCATGGCTGCCCCCTATTAACCCCTTCACGAAGGGTGTATCATGTATGCATAAGTACTTTATCCTCTTACGCAACAGCATGTCGATTAGTGCAACTCACCTTGGAGACGGTGTGCTGTTGCGGTACTAAGATCTCGCAAGACTGAGTATTTCGCGTCGCTAAGACTAACTTGAAAAAATTCGTTAAAAATATTTTTTTATCAATTGTGTTGATTTTTTTTTTGTAATGGTATTTAAAAGTTATATAAACATAAATACAGAAGATCAAGAGATTCTGAAAAACATTTAACTAAAATCTAAATGCAAAATAAAATATTTGACTCATCTTGATAAAATGCTATAAAGACTTACCTAAATCTATAGCTAAATAAATGTAAAAAATAATCAAATGTATGATTAAATATTATAGCATAAAGGATTCAGAAAGGAGGCACTTTGTTTTAATCTAGTCACTATCATCTCACATTATAAAACACATTTTCATTAACTTTTTAATTATTCCCTGCAGAATATTTAATCCTAGAAATCCCCTCATTTTAAACACACCTACAGGAGTATGTTGATTTGGGATAAAGACCGATTTTTCACTCATCTTTTGTTCACAGAAATTATTAGTTTCTTCAACTATTATGTTCATTAGATTGTCGAAAATATGCTAAAAAAATCACTTTTGTTCACATAAATTTGAATTAAGTTTACTTCTGCAATTCTCGTAAATTCGTAATGCTTCAGTTACTTAAGAAATCAAGTTCATGATGGAATAGCCACTGTTCTGCTGGATTGTGAGGTGAAAGCAAAACAATTCAGTCTCTGACAAAATTTCGGTATCAAAATCGCACTGAAATCTAGTGTCTTCGGTGTCAAAATAGTCCCTCATGGGCTTGAATGGACATTCATGGGCATAACAATTCGAATATACTCTTTTTCCGTTAAAAATTTCTTTCTCTTACATATCGCACTGTTAGTTTAACTCTTGGATCATTGCTCAGAGAATGAAGAGCAGCCACGGGACCTAACCTCCGAAATGGAATGTCACCCCCGGCCCACGCATTTTCAGCAGTTAAGCCTACGTTTACAAAAAAATATTCATATAAAATCAGCGTTTTAATATAATGACCTCAATTTTTAAAGTTACGTTTAATATACTAATTCTTATTACGTATTATAGAGAATATCACATTAATAGAAATAAATGAAAATGAAAAATACTAAAATTATAACTATACACATGAAAACAAATGCTATACACATGAAAACAAAATTATAAATACTCAATGTAAAAGAAATTAAGCAATAATTATGTGTAGGTAATTAAATTCCAATTCAATAATTTTGTTGTGTGTGGAATAGTACAACACGAGGATCAACTCATACGACAATGACGGTTTTTTTCGCTGAGCATATGGCGACAAGTAAGATGCACTGGGAAAGCTGATGCCTTTCTCTTTCTGTAATAATGCTGTAAAGTTACTTTCTAATTAACCAAGAAAGTCAATGTTAAGTTTTAAAATAAATATAAGAGAGGATAACTGATCTGATTTTTTTCCATTACGGAAGTTCAGCGACATAACACCAGCTATAGTCAGCTGGATGTGTTTTTCCCCATTCTCCTAACATAAAAAACTACATAAATGAAAACATTGAGCTGGATGCACTACCCCACATTCTAATAACGAAAACGCAAAGAATAAAAACAAAGAGAACAGGAAAGAAAAAAAAAAAAAAGAAAAGAAAAGAAATTCCTAACGAAATAAACAAACACGCCGGTGTCCTTTTAACTTAAAGAGCTATGATTCCCAATTGGCTTACACCAATAAATCTACCAAAAGCAGAAGCACAGAACAGAAACTGACATTCACACATGAAGGACAAAAGCCACATGACTAAACCGATGTAAAAATTTTTACTATTTAGCACCATCTACTGGCATTTAAAAAGCTATAAAAAATTCCCGCCGTTTTCAAGTTACGCATACGCGACGCTGGGCTGAAAAGATTGATTGGAGTTCTTTGCGTATAAACGACGCCGGGTTGGTAACAGTGGAATCGTTGCGTTGCGTCTACGCGACGTTGGTTCTGAAAGGGTTAACTCTCTTAACCGGTGCAAAAAAACTTTCGTCAGCTATCTAAAGAAGATGCAAACTGAATACAAACCAGAGTTCTAAAACTACAGCTCCACTCTTAGTCTTCCCATAGGGAAAAAAACAAAAAACAAATTTGAAGCATCGGAATCTGTTCAATGTTTATATCGAGTGAAGACTTAACTGTGCATCAGCTTGTTCTTGTTTACTTTATGTCATTTCTTCCTACATCGAAACGAATCACCAGAATCAGAAAGTACTTCACGGATACAAGGTCAATAATGTATATGTTCAAGTAAGCTAACTGAAGTGGACACGGAGCGTCATCTAGTGATTTAAAAATGTTTTTTAAATAATGTGTATGTTTAAAAGTGCATATATGACCCACCCGCTTCGAAGATCAATGCAAACGGCGATACACCAGTGCATCACCCGGCTGCTAGCGACATTTGGAACTGATGTATGTATGACACACCTGTCTGCAGAGAGTTTTCAGTTCAGCAACATACTACTGCGAAGGGTTAAAGAAGTATTATCCAAGTTCTAAGTATGCAAAGATATATTTCGTCCCTTATTTTTTCGGAGCAACTTTTTTATATTCAACAAAATACTCATCTATATTCAAATCATCATCATCATATAAGGCCATGTTATTTAGCTATAACTGTCAAATTTGGGGTAACGCGTGTGATTCTTCTTTAAAAATCGCAAGTATTATAGAATGTTGTTTTGAGAGAAGCTGCAAACTATCGTTGGTTTATCAGAAATGAGGCAGTTTATCGTCAGTTTCATACTTTTGAAATCCACAAGCATACGGCCTTCATTTCCTAAAAATTATTTTGGAAAATTCCGCATATTGAGAATGATCTCATACCCATTATGACTTATGATTATTGCAGCAATAGGAATTGTAAGAGACCTCGTGCTGTCTTGAGACTGCTTGATTAATCCTATTGTTCATCCGCCCTTAAATAGCTATTTGGTTTTCATTTTGTATTTTGAATTCAAACGTATTTCAATCAGATTGTAAACAACTTGCTTAGCAGCATTTCTTCCTTTCCCCCTATCCTCCATTCATTCGGCAGTTCTTCATAATTGCGAATATGAGATAATATTAACCACACTAAAGTCTATCCCCCTTAACCACGCTCTCTATTGATCTTTTGTATTTCTGATAGCTTCTTCTGCCGATACATAAATTTTCCTCTTTGTATACGATATACCTGTTAACTATTAGAATATTTTGTATGTGTAAGAGACTGTTCTTACAACTATGACATTTCTTTATCACTGGTTGCCGTGGCACAGGTTACTCCGTAAACTGTTTCTTTTTTATTCGTCATGCTGTTATATATCTGCAAGATATCATTACTATTAAGGACTTGTGAAAGGGAAAAATTTATATTTACTGAAGTACTTTCAATATTTTACCATGGTAGAGCTTCTCTCTGCTACTTTGTATTCTAAAATATTATTTACTGTTTGAAATCTCTGATGAAACTTTTACACTGGGAAAGCGCTAGAATAGGAGCCTGCTCTACGAACTGCCTTCGCCTGAATCAGAGAACCCCAATTTTTCACTGAAGCTCTGATCACACACACACACAGATCGTATTTTATTCTCTAGTTTCAAGATGTAGAAACATCTTTTTACTCGACTTCTGATAAGGATCGGGTGGGTCAAGGCGTGAATTCAAGGATAAAAAATTTGGTGAACACATTTGAATGGATTTTATAGTGTTCTTACCGCATTTTTACTTGTTGTTATATTCTAAGCTAATTTATCAGGAATTGCCCCTCGATTGCAAAAAACTAAGTCTCATTATTTTCTTTTGAAACATAACTCTTTCAATTATTTTTTTTACATCAGTTGTAACAAACGTTCCCCCTTTTTTTTGGACTTTAATTGTTTGCAAGATTTATTTCTGTAACTGAAATATTAATTTAAGAAAATGTATATTTGAAAAGTAGATCCTTTATCTTTTGCAAATAAAAGAATTCACGCACGTATTCATTTCTTGCATGTTTCTTGTAGCATTGGAAATTCTCCACTTTTCTTGGAAAAGAAAATAAGAATGAAATTCATCAAACGCCCTTAGACTTCTGATTATCATTTCAGGTTATACAGAATAATTTATGTTTGACTAGTAAATAAACATACTTATATTTAAAGCGGGGTAAAACTGTTACATTTATTAAAACTGTGAAACGAGACGAAATAAGATAAACACTATTTCTCATGGAAGTGCGCTTGGCACTATCAAAAGAGCAAGAGATAAAAGGATACTCCTGAAAAGAGGTTACTCCATCGTTCAACTTAGTACATATAGATAACTTATTTTGAAGTCGATTTAGAGTTTCAGACTTCAATTTTACTCGCATTTCTGAAAAACTGATTTCAAGAAATAGAATAAACCATAAATTTTCTTCATTTCCCTGTTTACTACAGACTACTTTAAACATAATAATTTTGATTAAACAAAAAAGACATTTTCATATTTTATACATAATAATTCATAGGGTACTTCTGTTATGTTTTTATCTTTCGCAGAATCTTTGGCTTTGGATTAAAAGATGTGCGACACCGATATCCAACCAAGCGGGAGAAATTAAAAATATTACAATACTCCGGATTGGCTGACGCAAGAAGGTTCTGGTTAAAGTGGTAGTACTCTTTGCGTGGCATTTTCACTTTTTGAGCTTCCGTCAGTAAATCGCGTAATATTGCGTAGGTAATTTTTTATCTGTGTAATTTACTGAATTTATAAATCTGAAATGACTACTGTGATGAACGGAGATCAGAAGAATCATAAAGTGAGTATTGCAGTTAATTGAAGATAAGTTATTTGTCCCTAAAACGTGGTTTCATTAGAAATTAATAACTGTCACCTTGTATATTCCATGTGCTACCTGCCTAGAATATGGTGCTTGTGATTTGGTTTGTTTTTCGCACTAAATTCAGTATTTGTGTGATGATTTCATTCCACTGTTTATATTTTTAGTTTTCTACTGTAGAATATGATTTTTTTTTTTTTTTTTTTTTTAAATTTTGTAGATGCTTTAATTCTGCAGTCATTGTTAATTATGCATTTTAAATTAAATGGAGAATGTTGTTGGCTTTTTTTATATTAGTTTTCTGTGCTTAGTTTGAGCAGTTTTAATATCGGATATTTAATAGGGAAAAAAATAAAATATCAAAAGTCTAATGAACTGGATTTATGATTTTCGTTTAAAAATTGCAGGACTCTTTTAGCAGTTGTTATCATATCACTAAATATTTAAGAACCTTATGATAAACATACCTAGTAAAAAGTCTTGTAGGTTTCCGCAACAAAATTTTTTTTTTGGAGGGGAAGGGAGGTACTGTGTTGTTTTTACATCTAGAATAGCCTTAATTTTGTCTTAATTTGTTTTAAACCATCTTTAGAAAATAAATGTCCCATATATTTCACTTCATTCAGCCCAAATTTACATTTATTTAAATTAAATTTAACATTCTTTTCTCTGGCTCTGTCCAACAACTTCTTTAATCTTAAAACCCCAAACTAATAAGTCATCTATGTACATTTGAAATCCTTCTAAATCACTACAAATTTCAGAAAAACTTCTGGGAATAAACTCAGTCCATATGGCAAGCTCAAAAAACAATATCTACCAAACAGAGTGTTAAATGTAGTAAATGCTCAACTTGAATCTGACAGTTTAATTTGCTAAAATGCTTTGTTTGTATCTAAAATACTAAAGACCTCTGCATTTGTCATTTGAGATGAAATTTCTTCAAAGGTTGGTATGTGATAATGTTCTGTCAGTATATTTTGGTTAAGGTGCTGGAAATCTAAACACACTCTTAAATTACCATTTTTTTTTCCTTATTACCACTAATGAATTCATGAATTCTGTTGGTTGGTTAACTTTCTTAATAATACCATCTTTTTCCATTCTTGCTAATTCCTTTTTTAATGGATTTAATAAGTTAAGTGGAATTTTCCTACAAGGTTATATTTTAGCAACAGCTTCTGGTTTTAATTTAATATGATATGTACATCCAGTTAAATTTCCAGTTCCTTTAAACAAATTTTGATATCCTTTTAAAGATTCTGGTGACTTTTCATTGGAATTAGGATTTACTGTACAAATCCTTTGTATTAGGTTTAACTTTTGCAAAGTAGGTAAACCTAAAATAGTTGGAACAGTTTTATCACATGCTATGACTTGAAATTCTATTTCATCCTTGTTCCCTTTTGATGTTTCATATAATAATTTACATTTTCCGAATACATCAATTGTAGTATCATTGTAATTATTTAAATTGACTTTTGATTTAGTCAAACATTTATTTCTTAAATTTAATTATTTAAATTTAGGCAATGGTAACGCATTACACTGAGCTGAAGTATCCAACTTAACAAATAAATATTGAGATATGTTTACTTTTAGTTTTTCAAACCATTCTGTTCTATTTTTAAAAAATGGATTTGTATCTTCTACTGACCTTAAAATATATTCATTAGCATTATTATGCAACTCATGCTTTAAATTATTATGTACAACATTAACATTTTTATAAGTGCACATTTTAGAAAAGTGATTTTTCTTTTTACAGTACAAGCAAATTTTATTATAAGCAGGACAATTGTATAACTTATGAAAAGTTCTACATTTTTTCGGATTATTGTACTTATTTCCTTGATAGTTTGAAGAAGATTTAGTACTTTGTTGCTTTTGTTTTACATGATAGTTTTTCTTACAAAGCTGACTTTTTTCATCTGAAGGTGAAAACTTATTACGTTTGATTACTTCTATTTTATTTTCCTCGATTAAAAGTTTTCAGCTGAAGTTCTGCTGATTCAAAAGCTTTACACATTTTAATACATTTCTTCAATGTTAACTGACCTTCCCTTAATAATCCATCTTTGAGATTTTTATTTAGAATTCCACTTACTATTCTATCTCTTATTAAACTATCTTTTAATTCTGCAAATCCACAGTTGCTACTTAATTTCTTTAAATCGGTTAAAAAATTATCAAAGGATCAAAGGATTCACTACAAGTTGTGTTCGACAGAAAAACATGTCTATCAAAACTGAAACTTTCGTTTGCCTGTTTGTTTTGGAAAATTAAGGGAAGCCTGTTTGTTTTTTAAAGCTTCAATTATTTTGTCAACATCCTTCTTATCTTCTTCACTTAAATTAAAAGTATTAAACTTTTCAAGTGCTTTTTAACCAATAATATGCAATAAAATAGCTACTGTAATTTCAGGTGATTTAGTAATACCACCAGACGTGAACTTATAAATTTGGAATTTTTGTTTCCATTTCTTGCAATTCATTTAAATTATTACCCTTCGAAATTTAGATTACTTGGTGGTTTTAATCCATCCATATGTAATTTATGACTTTAAATAGTTTATATATATGTATTTTTAGCCACTTCAAATAAAAATAAACAATGCACTTATAAGTTTCCATTTCGCTTTAAACAACTTCCCATCATGTTTTTGTTTAGAATATCTTTAGGGATGCTTCATGGTTCTTCAAAAAAGATTTTCTTTTTTAATCAAAGGTGGACTGCTCCATGTATGGTTTTTATACGTTATGTGCTCAGTGATGATTACAAGATGTGCACAGACATTGTTTATTCTACATTTACTTCAATTATTTTGTCAACATCCTTAGGTACTGTCATTCTCTCATTCTTGATGATAATTAGTTTTGAAAAACCAGTACATACTTCGGACTATAAAACTAATTTAATAGATTCTTAATAATGATAGAGAATAACAGTATTAGTAGAGGTATAGAAGTTGTAATATTCATATTGTAATTGATGTGGTTGGTGAGATTATTGTAGTTTTATCTGCCAGGTGGCTTCTAATGATAGGGAAATATTGAATTTTTAAACTGTGCATAATAATTATTAGTTTGAGATTTGAGCTGAAATTATTTAGAATTGCATTTTGCTGGTCATTGCTGTAATATCACAAACATTCAAGTATAATTTTTGTTGTAAGAGATAACTTTTAATATATAAAATACCATACGAAAATAGAATAAGACTTTTTTAAGTAAACCCTTTGTACAAAGATAAAGCAATTATGAAATATAATAAATTATTTAGTTTTTTGTAAATGCCCAAGCATTTGCAGGAGCTTGTGTTTAACCCGCTTATTAGCATATGGAGTCTATTTGATCTTGCATCTGTAAAAAGGACTGTTCTTAAACCACGATTAACTATGCCTACATTTCTTCAGTACTTGTCATCAAGGGTATAAACTTTATTTTAGGTTGGGTTTTAAATTTCTAGTTTCTTTATTTGCTAAATAATTTTGTAATTTTTGTTGGATTTTCTATCTTCAACTTTTACTTTCAAAAAATAAAACATGGTTATTTTCAATGTGTCGGAAATGTTTTTAGCGAAAAACCACAATATTTGACAGCATTTTACTTTATATGAAGGGATTTTTATAATATATTGAATTCTTTTTTCTAATTAATCTCAGTTATTTTTTATACTATTAAATTTTACAGAATTTTATTTTTATGAAAATATTTTAAGATTACTTTAGAAGACATACAAGTAATAAATCATTTACATATAGGAAAAAAAATCTAATCAGACAATTGTAGCACCCTCTATGTTTCATCATCTCATCTTTAATTTCTGTATACATTTTAATTTTTGTAAGATGGCAACAAAAAAAAAAGTTCGAAGGATAAACATTCATTGGAATACTGTTTTCAAAAAAGGCTACTAGAAGGTTTTTCATCCATTGACTTATAGAACTTATCAACAAATTACAATGCATAAAAATGACATCCCAAAAATGGTCATTATAACTCCTTTTGGACTGTTTGAATTCCCATTTAGGATATTTGGTTTATGCAGCATGACACAGACATTACAGCAATTCATGAGTACGGTACTATCAGAATTAGACTTTACATTCTGCTATTTAGATGACATACTAATCCCTTCTCCAGATGAAGAGTCGCACTGTAAGCACTTACACACATTTTTTTTCAAAGGCTGAACGACTATGGTTTATGCATCAATCTTGTAAAATGTATTTTTGTCACTTCTAAACTTAGTTATTTGGAGTATGAAGTTGCAACTGAAGGAATAAGACCTCTTCCGATGAAAGTTGAGGCCAAACAAAGCATACCCGAACCTATAACATCCATCAGCTTGCGCAGGTTCTTAGGGATGATCAATTTTTATCTACGCTTCTTCCTCAAATATGCCATGCTTCAACAACCTCTAACCTCACTATGCAGAGGAAGATGCAAAAATAGTAAAATACCACTAACATGGGCTGAAGATTCTCGCAATGCATTCAAAAACCTCAAAAATGAACTTTGTCACACCACGATTCTGGTTCATCCTTCAACTGATGCTACTATACATTTCGCATGCAATACTTCAGATACAGTTATTGGGCCGTCATTTATCAAATTGACCAGGGAGATAATCGTCCATTAGGTTTCTTCTCGCGCTCCTTAACCGACACACATAGAATGTACAGTGCATATGATCGAGAGATCTTATCTACACGGCAATAAAGCATTTTAGGTACATATTAGAAGGAAGGTCTTTCAGCATATATACGGATGACAAACCTATCACCTTTGCTTTTCAACAAAATTTAGACACTGTCTGTCAAAATTTAGACTCTGTCAGACAAGCAAGGCAATTTTCAACGAATATTCGCTTCATCAAGGGAGAAGAAAACGTTGCAGATGCTCTTTCCAGAATTAATACCATTTCCAGTTGATTATGGGACTAGAATTTCAAGATGATGAAGAGTTACAATTTAAAAAAAAAAACAACTCAAGGCTGAGAATGGTTCAGATTCCCATTCCAGGCACAGACAAATCAATATCTCCACCAACAGTAATCACCAATGAAGTTTGTTGAATAAAATCTAAAGTATTATTAATATACTATAAAGAACAAACTTTAAACAGTTTTATTAACAAGGGAACAGGATTGAAACAAAAAATATAAGTAGCCTTTTTGAAAACGATATTCCAAAAAAAGTTTATCTTTCGAACAGTTGTTTTTATTGCCATCTTACAAAAATTAAAATGTACAGAAATTAATGATAAAGAGGAATCGTAGATGACACTACATAATCATAAAATAATCTAGTAATGTTATTTTTAATGAAGAAAAATAATAAAATCATCATTTATTTTTTGGTATTTTAATATAATTTATATGTATTAAATATGATAAATATAATTTGGAAATTTTCATATTTGTGTCAATATTTGTGGATAATGATTTGAGAATATGGAAAGTAAAAAGTAGATGTTTTGTAGATATACAAAACATCTTTCAGGTAATAATAATTTGAGAAAAGGATATATTGATGGTGGGTCGAATATATCCTATGCTTGTCCTCATGTATGAGAATGGAGCATTTGTCCTCCTGGGTTAAGAGTTGATATTTTATAATGTGTTGAAAATAGTTCTCATTCAATTGAAATGATCTTTTTAGTGCTGTAATAGTACATATTTAATACTAAAATTAGCAATCACAGAAGATGAATTTTTCTTTTGGTTAAAAGAGTATGCATTATTAGTTGTTTTAATATTAAGGTGTAGCTGCAAGTAGACTATTCTTTCATTTAGCCAGAAACTTCAGATTTCAGCATTGGAGTTTCTGAGTGAAATCATAATTGTGGCCAGTCTTTTTAGGCGTATTTATGTTTCATTATATTAGAGTAACCATCTTGCAGCTTTTTAGATATGTATCATTATTAGATTAAACGATGATCTTTCCTTTGCACAGGTAATGTCATTTTTATACTAAATTATTGAAATTTAATCATATAGTATCAGTCTAAAAACATAACTACAAATCTGTACATACAGTCTGCCGAATAGCATGTTCTTTCAGTATATATTACAGTGCATAGTATGAAATCCAGTATCCAGAATGATCTAAAATTTAGACCTTTAAACCACCAGCAACATTTCCCTCATACTTTATGCATGGATATTTGATATTTTTGTGTAATAAAACATGTAGAGAGTCTGATTAATAATTTCACTCTAGCACTAAATAAAATATCTCCATACTGAAGAAACAATAATTTATTAGCATAAACCTGCATGATCAATAATTGAAATCCTCTGCAGCACCTTTCTGCTTAAGATCCATCTCAAACCGAAACATTTTACATTGAAGGTTGTGATTTTACGTTTGCTGAATAATTTACATCTATAAGGCCAACATGCCAATTTATTATTTTTGGCTTTCATCACTGCATGACTACCAACATGTGACAGTTTGAGAAATGACACATGCAGCAGTTTTCTAAACATTCTATTTTTCCAGTTCTAAGCTTTTTTTAATGTTAGTAAAATAAATCAAACAGCATGGTACTCTTTTATGTCGACTTTATACTTGACATTGATTGGACTTGAGCTAATAGAACTGTGAACTGTTGAGTGTATCAATGAGAAGAAATTTAAATTTCTTTCCATATACAGTAAACTAGATTTAGTAAATGATACTCATAGGCCAAACATTTATTACATTTAATTCTATTTGAAT
Source organism: Stegodyphus dumicola (assembly GCF_044657685.1). Taxonomy (NCBI): domain Eukaryota; kingdom Metazoa; phylum Arthropoda; class Arachnida; order Araneae; family Eresidae; genus Stegodyphus; species Stegodyphus dumicola. The sequence goes on from NC_140777.1 coordinate 138,089,479, forward strand.
CGAAAATCACTGATTTGTTATTCAGATAAGCTCGTAAGCTCTGGATATATATATCAATCCTGTGTAGCAGGTTTTCTTAAATTGTGGGTCGCCAAAAGTTTTAGCAGCTTTGATATTTCTTTAACTGAGTATAATAATTGTACAATTACCAAATATTTTTGCACAATGTTTTTGAAAATAGATAAAGATAAGACAATACAGACAAAGAAAAAAAATGAAAACGTTTTGATGCATTCTTTTTTTAATATAAACGTTCAGTTTCCTTGCTTTGCATACGACGTTGTCATTTCGTCTGCTACTTATTTAAAATTTTCACATTGTTCTACAGTGGATGGACAAAAATATGGAAATACCTTGTGAAATGCATGTTTGAAAAGAAAGATTGATTTTAATGAAATATGTAGGTGGCGCTGGCGTTTTTGACTACTGACGCCACCTATACAACTTCGTAAATGTGCTAAACAGTTGAGTTGTCGGAGTACTGTTATGTGAGGTTGTCATTGCATTATGTCAGAGTTAACAGACTTCGAACGTGGGCAAATTGTTGGAGCACGTACGGTAGGTGCTTCCGTAAGCAAGAGCCGAGGTGTTTAGTGTTTCAAGAGGTACTGTATCGAAGATTTATTCCGCATATTTGAAAAGCGGAAAAACATCATCTGCTAAATCACAGCGCGGACGTGTGTCCTGAGTGATCGTAACAGACGATCATTAAGGGCAATTGTGACGAAAAATAAGAAGACCACAGCTGCATAAGTTACTGCTGAAATGAATGTTGTGTTACCAAATCCTGTGAGTACCAAAACAATTAGAAGGGAGCTTCATAAATAGGGAATTGCTGGCCGTGCTGCAATTGAGAAGCCACTCATCAGTGATGCTAATGCCCGTAACAGGAAAAGGTGGTGTTTAAGTCATAAAGCCTGGACTATAGAGCAGTGGAAGCGAGTAATATGGTCTGACGAGTCTTCTTTCACATTGTTTCCCATTTCTGGCCGAGTTTACGTCTGGAGAACGCCATCTCAAGCCTATAATACAGACTGCTTGTTGCCAAGAGTGAAACATGGTGGGGGTTCTGTTATGGTTTGGGCAGCCATATCGTGGTTCTCTGCTAGCCCCATGATAACTGTGTCAGGGCACATGACTGCCAAGACTTATGTGAACATTTTGGCCGATCAAGTTCATCCCATGGTACAAACTTTTTTACATGTTCCCCGATAGTGATGGTGTCTTCCAAGACGACAAAGCCCCTGTTCACACAGCTCACATTGTCCAGGACTGGTTTTCTGAGCACTAGGATGAGTTGTCACCTGGCCACCACAGTCACCAGACCTGAATATTATCGAACCTTTGTGGTCTACATTGGAACGGAATGTGCGTTCTCATTATCCACCGCCAACATCGTTATCTGAACTTGCCACCATTTTGCAGGAAGAATGGTATAATATTCCCTTGGCAAACATACAGGAACTGTATTTATCCATTCCGAGAAGACTGCAAGCTGTTTTGGATGCCAACGGGTTTCCTACACCATATTAAGCAAAGAAATATATTTTTTTAAATGTGTTTCCATATTTTTGTCCAACCCCTGTATGTCTTAAAATTAGAAAATAAAGTTAATGACCTAAAACTGCAATTGTGTATTACAGTAGAAGTGAAAAAAATTAACAGTTTCGCTGATGCATGTGTCGGATTTGTGCAATACTTATGGGGTCCCACAAAATTTTTTATAATATTGTGGATTCCTGGATGTCGGGAAAAAAATCCCAGTGATAAAAAGGGGTCGCGACTGAAAAGAGTTTTAAGAAACTCGGCTGTATGGTTTTTAATTTCGGTGTGCAATAAAATTTATTAAGTTAATTTTTTTCAGTGCCCTTATAACATTGGATTCCTTCAATCTGTATGTGCACTTTTCAGTGTGTAATGTTTTTAAATGCACAATGTATGAAATTTGGAATAATAAACCTATTAAATTGTCATGCAAATATAGAAATAGTTTATCTTTGTGTATTTTTATCTTGTTTTAAAGTGGATATTTATGTTTTTGTTATTTGTAGTTCAAATTTCATTTTCTTCCAATTAGATGATAATGAGAGATTTTGCTAGGCTTGCATATTAATTAAATATGTGGAAGAATTTGGTGAAATTCATCACAGTTCAGTTCCATTGGTTTCCTAAATCATCTGTTACAACAGTTGCTACTTTAATGAGACCTCTTTCTGATTTAGAGGTATTACTAAGATTATTATTATCCTGTTTTAAAGTACGAGCTTTTTAAAGCATATTTAATGTCTTGCAAGGGGAGTTGGTTACTCATAATTCATAGATTTTCTGTGAACTCCCTGCAGATCTTCAAACCATTGTATTTGCAAATGACTATGTAATGGATTCCCAACCTTTTTATTGCATCAACCTCTTTTAAAAGAGTTATTTTCTTCATTGACCCCCTTACCTTTTCTGTATAAAAATTAGCATGCAATATAATTCTAATACAAATAATTGCACAGAAATAACAGTTTCACTAAGGTATAATGAAAGTTTTAAAAAAGTTGCTTATGTTATTAAGTTTGTTTTATTTTTTGTAATATTTTTTATTTTACAAATATGGGCAAGTTTCCAGACAGAACAAATTCTGATATAACAGATGAAAAAAACAAATTATGATTGCATAAAAGATTGATTTTGATTAATGTGATAGCTGTGCTTGATGTATTGATGCATTTTAAAAAAATATTTTGCATATAATTGCTTTATTCTTAAATCACCTTGTTAAAAATACTCATCCTGTTTCTTCTTTTCTGTAGTAAATTATTGACTTATTCAGAAAAATTTTCTACTATTAAAGAAAAAGGAAAAGTGAGTAATGTTATCCAGTAACAAATAATATTTTAGGATATTTCTCTCAGATGACTTTTCTAACACTTAGCATACACGTGTACTTTGAATAAGCCTTGTGCTTGACAATCCTGCTTTACTGCATCAGTATCAAGAATAAATATATTGTATTTAAGCAGTTCTGTGAGGTGTATTCATGTTTTCAATGCCTTAACTTTTGCACATGGCTAACAATAGTTTGATTTTCTGAGGAAGTTTTACATTCTTCATATTTTTTGGTTGTATTTTCTTGTGTTCCTGCATTTTACCTTTTTATGTTGCACATTTTATATAAAATTTATCAAAAAAGTATTGTTAGTTTTTAAAAACATTGAATAGTTTTTGTGTATTTCCCCTCTATTTATTTCATAAATTCTTCTGTACATGATACAGCTTTATGTAAATAAACAATCAATTGTTTATTTTATATATATATTTTTGTAATCAGTAAGATCTTCATTGTGCCTGTGCATATTTTGATTGTCAACAAGGTTAATTAAAATTTCGTTAACCCTCAAGAGCTCTCGACCAACTCTGTTGGGAAACCCAGATATAGAGATTTGAGACAAAAGGTTTTCATTCAATGTCAGACTGTGTAACTCTTTATGCTACTTTTTTTAGCACTGTATTTTGCATGAAAATTCATACATAAAAGTATTTAAAGGAATAATACAAAAAATAAAATAACTTGTTATGGATTAATGGTCGAAAGGAAATACAGAAATTAAACTTCCATTTCCCCCCTTTAGTTTGTATTTGTATTGTATATTTCTTATCAAAATAAAAATTTTATCACGAAATATAAATGCAAGTTTTTAATTCTTTGAAAATGATAAATTGCTGTATGAAATGGTATTATCAGGCTTCCTGCTGATTTCAGAATTCTTTTTTTGAATAAAAGCACAATTTTATTTGCCATATGCATGTATGTGTTCATGTATGCATGTATTTACATACCTACACACACACACATACATGCATACACCCGTGCATATATACATACATTTTTGAATCTGATCCTGATAACAGAAGAGTAATTTATGTAGTTTTCATATTTTTTGATAATTTCTGTAAATTTAAATAAAAAAGTTACTAACCTTTAAAATCAGTGTTTAGGATGGTAGAATTCACATTTCATCCATAAAACAAACACTTTTATGTTACTTTGCTTTTATCTTCACTTCCACTTTTCTCTGCATTCTAAACAAAGTTTCAGCAAGGTGAACGTGAGAGCAATTTGAGAACAGGAATACAGTAGGCATATCTAAATTATCCTTAAGTATCTTTTATGTGGTGTTGGTGACCATTGAACCCAACAATATGAATAGATTGTCCGATTCCGTAAAAATTTTTTGACTGACCTGTCAGGCAGAACTCTATTCAAGTCAGATGCGGAAATTGTGGAATTTTTGTTATTCAGAGAAAGAGAAAGCACTGAATTGTACTGGCATCTGGCTATATAATTGATTTGCTTTTTAGGGAATGTAATTTTATCCCTATCGTCTAATTTTGTTTGAGTATGAATGCTGTCCAACTAATATTCTTTGTATAAGGGTTTTGCATCCTTCGTGTAAGTCTTTTGAAAGATATCCTATATTCTTTATAAAGGTTATTGAATTTTTGCTTTGTGACCATGTATAAATTTACCTGCAATCAACATCATTACATCAGCAGCAAATTAGAAATTATTTCTGCTTTCAGAAGTTAATTAAGTTAAAGGTAAATTCAGTATTTTTTAAATTCATTTTTAATGTTTTTATATTATTACAGATAAAATAATCCTTTGTATTTATAAATGGGTAATTGGAGGAATGAATCAAAACAATGGTATTTGTACTAAGTAATTTGGATATTAACATACAGTGAAACTGGAAAAGAATATCTGACCAATTTAATGACTTAAATAATAATAATTATTATATGTTGATACGATTTTTTAAAAATGTCATAGGTAAATGTGACGATATTAATCAGTTTATATTATTATTCATAATTAAATTTTTACACGTTTTTGAGAGAATCCATTTTTCTTATCAGGTTCGATATAGTGAACCAAACTTCCAGTCCCTTGAATTCAGTTATACCGAAGTTTGACTGTTCTTGTATTTTTACTGCATTCTTGAGAGTTGCCTTTTGACTACATGCTTTCTTTAATATATAACTTCACTATTTGTGAATTGAAATACTGTATTTTTGACAGTATTCTACAATTCTAAGAAATCTTGTCTTAATTTAGGTTAAAAATAACACACCAAACAAGTATTCATTTAGAAGTTGGACAACAAAAATCAGCGTTATATTTGCAAATTTTCACAGGACTAGTTTCGATGGTTTTACCAAAATATCATCCTTAGCTGTTGAAGAGCAAAATTATTTTTGCTGTTTGATTTTTGTTGTCTAAATTAAAACTTAGTTTCTTGTCTTAAAAAAAGTTTTTTTTTTTTTTTTTTTTTTTAATCCCAGAAATCAGTTAAAAGAATAACACATGCAAAACATTTCAACACTGATATGGGACATGACTGCAGTTGCCGACTATATAAGTCATGGATGTCCTAGAAAATCATGGAATTTCATCGTCCTTTTTTTCTTTCAGCCAAGTCATGATCCCTTTTTGAAGTCATGGAAAAGCTATATATAATCTTTTAAAGCATTAACATAATTGTGTATTTAGAGGGTACTTCCTTTTTAAAATGTCCTCTGTACTTAATTGCCAAAATTGGCAGTATTAATCATCCAGTTTATAAAATACAAATTTAAAGTATCTGCCATGACTTGATACGATAGCCACTTGAATAAAGAAATGTCAGCTAGAGAAATTGCCCCAAAATTCCTGTTCTAAAGAATTCATTTTGTTAAAAGTATGTATTGCAAATAATGTGCAAATTCTGTTGCTACAATAAAATGCATTTAATGCATCTTCATCAGTCTTAAATTTGAATTCTTTTCAAATTGGAGAACATATTCTGCCTGTTCTCACACTGAACAGAAGTGAGTGTGGAAATTTGTATTTTTTTTATGTTTAAATCTATTAATTCCAGTTTTTGTTACTACCATGATAAGAAAAATTATCATTTTGTTAATTAAGAGTACCCAGTATTCTACTGTTTTGATGCATGATATTTTATGAAATTTAAATTGCCACGAAAGTTTTGCTGGTGCATATATAATGTTTAAATAAACAGCAGAATTTTTTTAATAACTGTTATTTGAGAAATTTCTGTTAAGATGCGATAATTGATATAGCAGGTTGAATCTTGCAAAAACGATTGAAAATTTATACAGTCAAAAGTCATTAATTCCGACACCCATAATCCGGAATGATCTATAATCCAGACCTCAAAGCTACAAACTTTATGTGATTATGCACAGTTTATTTAACAAATTTTAGATATTTCATTTTTTTTTAACTCGGAATCTCCAGGAAAGCATATAGACACTGTATTATGAGTTTTTTTTTCAATACAAAGTCTTTGTGCTCAACAAATGTGCAATGAGGGGCTTAAAAAAGTAAGTTAATTAAAACAAACATTCCATGCATTAAAGGAAACAGACAAAAACTGAGAGCAGCAGTCTAGACTTAAGGTAACAAACCAAACAGGTTAATTTTATGACCAAATCATATTAGCTTTTTAAAATAATTCTGCAAGCATATTTTAGAGCCATCAAAAGCAGAACAAAATAATTTTATGAGCATTCAAGTTGCAAAAAAGGAATTCAAGAATTTGTGGGAATTCATTACCTATTATTTTTTCATTGTTAAAGCGGGTATGAAATTTTGTACTTTGTATGGAATTTGGTAAACAAGGTGAAAATCTGAATTTAAAACATGCACAAAGTGTTATTAAGGCAGTAGACTTTAGGGCAAGCAATTTTTTTTTTTTTTTTTTTTTTTTTTTTAATTTAGAGAAGCATAGAGCTACAAAATTAAGGGATGGCAATATCTTTTGAATTTAAGGAAGGCACTGTAATATAAAATTTAAGTAGGTGCTTAAATTTTGGACTCTCAGAGACTGCTCCTGGCTGCAAAATGTCCATTGTTGGCCCTGCATAAGTATATGTGAGATTTTTTTTTTCCAGGACTTGAATAAACCTTAAGCACGTGTGGGAAATAGGCGTGAGTAAAATAAATAAGTAAACATTTCAGGCTTAACTTCATTAAGTTGCAATAGAAGCAAGAACAAATTTAATAGAATCGTATGTCTTTAGTCTTCAATTCTTTCCTTGTATAAAATAATTGTACAGGGTTACAATGTAGCCACTTCCCCCCCCCCCAAAAAAAAAAATTATGATATTCGGCTTAGCGGCTGTTGTTAGTTCATATAAAAAGTGTAAGGTATTCTAAGAAAATTGTAAAACAACATTTAATTGCATGTGTTATCTTTGAATAAAAAAATGAATAAGTTCTAGTTATCTTACAAATTTTAAACAGTATTATTACAATTGGCTAAGAACTTTTCTGTTACTGTCATTGAAAGGTGCTATTTTGCCCTTATTATATTTTACATTATGCAGCAATTTTTTTATTTCTTGCATCGAAATACATTTATGATTACATCCTATCTATTTTATTTTAAAGTTTTTCTGACATTCATTTTGATTTTATTTAATTATTTCTTTTTTTAGATGAAAAAGAAAATGCCAGCAGGGAAAGGTATAGATTTGGACAGTGAAGATGAACTTGACAGTCAACAGAAGTTTGTTTTGAAAACACCAAAAGTAATTCTGAATTTTCTAAAATTATTTGCTTTTAAATCTGAAATATCTTAAATACATGAATATGGCTCAAATAAATTATAAAATAAAAAAAATTAAAAAAAAAAAATTTGTAACCATGATTTTGAGAAAGTTTTTCATATTTATTTTTTTCATATGTTTGTCAGCCAATTTAAAACATATATTTTTTTGACATCTCCAGAAACTTATAAAAACACCCAGATTTAATGTCAGCACAAGATTACATCGTGTAAAAGGATATAAATTGCTCAAATAGCATGTGTAGAACAAAGAGAAAGGAAGAAAAGAAGCAAGTTTTCACACAGTAAGGCAGCAGTGCTATGAAAATCAAATAAGAAATAAGACAAAAGATAGTTATAATGAGGGGAAAAAAATTACTTATTGCATACAAAAGTTATATATGTTTCATGTGTTGAATATTGTAACTAAAAAATCGTTACATATGTTTAACAATAGAAATGACAGTGGCAGCCCTTATGTACTCAGTGTACGTGTTCTTCATGATACTTTGTTATTAAAAAAGAAAGTTAAAATTAATAAATTCATTTAATTGGATCAACTAAATTTGAAAACAAAAAAGTTTTAACACAATATTTTGTGCAGTTTACTGTTATTAAATTAAATAACAATATACTTTGTATAATCAATAATCTGGTTTCATTCTGATATTATTTTTACCCTTATAAAATATTGACTTAGGTTGCTATTAACTCAGAATTGAGCTTATTAAAATGCTATATTAAAATTTTATATGAAATAAAAGTGTTAAATTTTGTTTTAGTTGTTTTTCAAAGGAATTTCCCAAATGAAATAGAGAAGCTCGATTGTGAATTTTTAATGTCTCAGATGCATTAAAAAAAATTTTCCCATCTTATATACTTTTTGTTATGATAGTAAGATTCAAGTCAGCAATTTTCTTAAATTAAATACATTTAGCATATGTTAGAAGACTCGGGTAAATTGAAGTTGCCTAATTCAGCAATTCACCGTGAAGTAAGTCCTTCTGATCTGGAATCATATACGTCTTTTACACCACAAGTTATTTTACTTAGCTAATTTTGATAAGAAATGTTTTGGTATTTTCAATACTTTAATTTTTCAAGCAAGTTGAATAACAGAAATAAATTAATAAAAATAGAAGTTAACAATACTAATAACAGTAAGAACAATAAAAATAACAGTAAGAACAATAAAAATAACAGTAAGAACAATAAAAATAACAGCAATTTAAGAAGAGGAACAACAATAATAATTAGTATTCCCAATAGTCTTTTATTAGTTGCATTGGGAGGAAAAAACTAGCTATTTAATTTTGACTCTGTGTACCTGTCACATGAATTTATTAATTCCAGTTAATGGGCAGTTCTGAGCGTTCACTTTTGACATCGGATACCATCTCAGCCCATCATACTCTCTCCAGTGATAACTCTGGATTATACTTTGAATAATAAACTTTGTCACATTGGGCGAGTAATCATGAATATGGCATCTACTCATTTAATAAATTAGTTAGTTCTACTGTCATAGTTCAATATTTTCATTCTCTGTGAATTTATTATAAATGTTTCCTTCAGATAAATGCATAATGGTTCTATTAAAGACAGTAACTTAACTGTCAGCCAATTTAAAATAAACAACAGTTATGTAAGTAAATTTTAATTATTCCAAAACCATTTTCGGTCTGTTTGGGCTGAATTTGAAGAGAGTGGAGGCTGTGTGCATGGAAAATGATACAAGAAATTGCTATTAGAATGTAATATTAAAATCAATAAGATATATAATGATTACACAATCGGGTGACACCACCTATATCCTAACAGTTTGAAAACATTGCATGTATGAACAGTACTAAATTGAAAATGCATGGTGGGTGATTGTGATCACCTACTCAGGAGTGCCTGCATCACTAGGTATTTGATAAAGTATAGTGTGATCTCTTAGTAAGAACCATTAATTGATGCATGTCAGTATGTAAATACACTTATTGAAGAGGCTGATATTTCTCAGGAGTGTACTGCATAGAAAAATGTGGGAACTGGATCCTATTAATAACAGTTTGATACAAATACTTTTGCTAAATTTGATTTCAAACTATATTTTAACCCATTGAAGAAGATGAAATTACTGATTAAGAAGGTGAATTCAAAAATTATATACAATACTTAATTGAAAATAAGACCAATTTTTTTGTTATATTTTTGTTTTAAAATTTGGTGGGATCTTGCAAACAAGAGTAATTTGATGAATGGAACTATAGAATGAGAAGAAGGAATTTAATTATCTTACTATGCAGAATAATTATAGTATTTAAATATTAAATAAACCACTTAAGTAATTACCACATATATAAACTGCATAACTGCTGCTAATTATACTAGACATACCTAGCTGAACAATTTCAGTTTAGGCCTATATCTTCTGTACTGATCAGTGATATGCCTGAAAAAACAAATAGGTAACTATGTATGATTAACAATGTTCGTGCACCCAAGCTAACAATACTGTTGTTTGTGGGGAATTCTGATAGAAGGGAAGAGGTAAACTAAGGTTTTTTTCCCAGACAAAATAAATATTGATTTGATTTCTTAAAATCAAACCTAAGAAGTAAAGATGTTCTCTCATTGTTGAGCAAGTAGGGTAATGTGTGAAGCCCATTTGCAGTTCAGAAATTCTTTGATCATTGTTTCTGTTATGATTTCAATACCGTAGATGTACAGACTTTATGTACTCTTAACTTGCATATATATGTTACTCATAACTTACATTTCATATTGGCTATGTAACAGAGTGACTGAACAAGTATACGACAAAGTCCATTCTGTTTCTGCCAAATCTGTCATTAGCTTTGAAGGTAATGAAAATTTGGGTGCTCTTACTGTTGCTTGTATATATTTCTATGCATGAATAATATGTATTTTATTTAAAATTAAAAGAAACCTTAGTATTGAAATTTTCTATTTTGATGTTCTGAATTTTACTTACATATTGATTGATATTTTTAAAGCATCAACAGAAAATAAATAAACCTTATTTTAAATAGGGAAAGGGAATGTAAAGTTACCATGCTTTTTGATGTTTTTTTAGGGTACTCGTGATTTTGGTCCTGCACAGATGGCTTGTAGAGAAAAAGTCTTTGAAAAAATTATAAAGTGTTTCAAGAGACATGGAGCTGAAACTATTGATACTCCTGTTTTTGAATTGAAAGTAAGTACTTTTTGTTTAGTTATAAGGTAATAAGCTTTTTGTGGCTTTCACTATTCATGATGATTTTCAGACTGCTAAATTTTCTCAGCTTTCTTAAGTCTCAGTTTCTTTTTTCAAATATATTAATCTGATTTATATTATTTTCCTATTTTACATAATCATTGAATTATTTTATCATATTTTGGTAATTTTAATGCTGTTTTTCATAGAATTTTCACAGAAAAATATGTACTTTCTGATTATCCACACCCGTACTGAAAAATTGTGAACTCATTGGCAACTTTGAGAAAATGTATAAACTTAATTCAGAAGTCAAACAACAAAAAATCAGTGTTATATTGTTGTTTGACTTCTGAATTAGTATTTGTTCGGCGTGTTATTGTGTCTTAATTTATAAACTTATTGGTGAACTTTTTGCCAAGTTAATGCAAAAAAGTTAACAGCTGTTATGGTGGCACACTAATTCCGTACAAAAGCAATCGTTATATAAAATTTAAGTCGCAAGAAGCATCAATAATAAAACACCATTTTTGAGAAATCTTTTTTGTACTGTTGTTCTCCCCATGTACATGGTAAACTCATTTTACTTAAAAAATATCAGAATTGCATAAACCCAGCATCCATATAACTTTGGCACTGCACCCTAGCCAAAACAGACATGTGTTAACATGCATGCTAGGGTTGCCTGATAAATACTTTTTAGCAACCTGGTGGGTGCAGCATATCTATTTTAATGATATACTGCTTTGCCTCATGAATAGTTTGTCACAAAGTCTCAGTAAGGGTGCACAAAATTAGAGAGTACCAAAGAAATATTATAATGTAATCCTAAACCAAAATCTAAATCAGAATTCTAATTACCTCTAAAGATTTATAAAACTGACTCTTAGCTCAGTTTTCAAGAACAGCAAATGCAGACTTCTGATGTATGAGAAAGTAATTTGGCACTTTCTGATTTTCTTCTCCTGGCAAAAAGTCGCAGACTTTTTTATAACTTAATTTTTCATCAAGCTAATGTGTGAAAGGTAGCAACTATTTTTGAAATCATGATGAGCTAAGATTCTGTACAAGACCATTCAATCAATAAAATAAAAATTAAAAAAAGTAATGAAACATTTACTTTTTTCAAGAAATCTTTCTTGTTTCACTGTTATTCTTCCTGTGTATACAGTGATCTGTTATAGTTAAAAAAGGATCAATCAAACTTGCACAAGTGTGTCTCCACATAGCTTCTTTATTGAGCATTGGTCAAAACACATATGTTTTACACATCTACTTGGTTTGTCAGAAAAAACTTGTTGCTGGCCAAGAGTCTTTCCCATGCTGAGAATTCTCCTTTAAATACTGCAGATAGTCAGAGTGAATAGGAAGAGGCACTCCAAATCATTAAATTCGGTTTTCTGCTAAGATTTCTGCAATAAATAAAGCTTCTGGATTAGAGAAAATGTAAACAAACAGATAATGTAATAACCATTTACTGAAGTATTTCATGGCAGCTAGGATATAGTTGTTACCCTTAGTTATATGTAAAGGTCTAAGAGTATCCAGAGCAGCCCTTTCGAATGTTGTTCCTGCAATGGCTCTGTAGTCTTCCTCATTTATGTGTTTGCAGGTGTTTTCAAGCAACACAGACATCACAGTATTTGTACCACTTTTCTATATCTGTGTGTCTTCGTTGCATTCAAAGGAAGCAACAGGACTGCTCTGATGCCTTTGACAGAATACTAGAGACTCGAGATCTTCGTAAGATCAACTGCCATCTAAAAGTCTTCATGTCATCAGATTCCAATTCGCAGTAGAGACTGACAGAAAGGGACCCACAAAGCCCAATATCTTTTTGTCATTGGATGAAAGGATGCCATATATTGCTAATTGGATTTTGCACTCCCATTAATGGTCACAAGTCAGGATCTCTCATTTGAACCTTTCTAAATTCTTTTCCTTTGCTTATGCATAGATCATTTGCTGATATTATATGGTTAATGCTAATTTGTCTGTTGATTGGGCCTCAAAACCATATTTTTCTTTACCGTTTTGAACTGTGTTTGCTTTTTTCTGTGCAAATTCTTTTGCAAGAGCATTATCTAGCTGTAGCAGGGTTCGTACGGTCCTTAAAAGTCCTTAAATTTTTTAAAATCTATTTTTGGTCCTTAAAAGTCCTTAATTTTAGCCAAAATCAGTAAAAGGTCCTTAATTTTAATCATCTGAAATTTCTCTGTTTTTGCGACTGCCATTTTGAGTGTGAATTAGCATTTTGGAGGAATATTTTTGGCAATTCACTGACCTATATGGTTATCTTTTGAATGGGTTCATGGGTTATAATTTGTTTCTATTTCTAATATAAATGATGGGATACTCGAGTTTATAAGCAAGAAGTGAAATCTAAGCATTTTAAAATTCATTTTTTCTAATAAAGAGCTCTTAAACAACATTTCGCTTTTGGAGTTGTGAATTCTTTTATTAAATGGTTCTAAATTTGACAACTTGTCAACGTTTTGGCGATTTTAAGATCAGTTTCTATAGAAAATTTTTAATTCCGAGATCTGAGAATTTTTCGGCGATTTTTTTAAAACATCATAACATTAATAAATTTCATTAAAATAATGGTAATATATTAGAATTATATATAAAAAAATAACATTAAAATAAAACATTTTTATTTTTCGCTGTCATATTATAAAGTTTCATTTTGGTAACTTATTATACAATATGTTAAATCTGAAAAATAAACAAGGTATACATAGACTCCAACCTTCAGCAAACCTTGTCAGTAGTCAACGCGCGAACGACATTTTTACAACTTTGAAAATGTGCGCGTAGCGTATGTTGTAATTAACCATTCATTAATTTTAAATTAATAATTAATTGTAATCAATTTTATTACATTTAAAATCCATATAATATAAAACTGAATAATTAAAAATATACCTTGTAAATTATATGCGCATTTAATTAGAAATTTTCTTTTAACTCCTCAAGCATTCACTAATAAAAAGTACTTCAAATCACTACTAATCATAGAAAAAATCAGAAGCTATAAATCATATCTTTATTCTGGATATGATTTCTACAGGGAAATAAAATTTAAATAACCAAGAATGATACATATAAGTATTAAACAAAATACGCATAATTTATGAATGCAAAGATTTATATGTAGCATGCTTAGCAAGCTTAAGTTCTGATTTTGAGAATGTTTTTTTATAACACAGTTCTTCATTTGCCTGCATATTTATTTTTTCAATCAAAACTGCTTCAAGAGTTTTAAGACCTAAATTTGGTCGAAATTCCGTCTGATTTTTTTTAACAATAGAAAAAATTCTTTCGCAAGCTGCATTTGAATGAGGTATTATTAAGACAGCAAGCATTACAGAAGGCAATACTTAGTATTTAATACACCCATTCATATTTTTTAATTTGGCAATTTCTCCCCATGCTATATCAATACGCAAATCTACAATTTCTTTCAAATCATCTACTTGATACATGGAAAATTCAATTTCTACTTGATTAAGACATTTTTTATCAATAATGGATGGAAAAGTATTCATCAAGTAAAGAACAGATGAAAATGAGACTTCAGTTCTCAAGTTGATGTCAGCAACTTCAGCATGTTTTAGAAATGGATCACTCAGTGGAAATTTATCAATTATATATGAACATGCAGTTACAAAAAAAGCTCGCACAGAATTGAAAAATGATTTCACTTCACTTTCATTCAACTTGGCATTTTTTAAATATAGTCTTGTTTCCGCACCAATCACTAAATTTTCATTTTCTTTTTGTTTACTATACTTCTGAAATGGAATAGACGTTAGAGTAACATCTTCATTTTCTTTAGAAATTACTGATGGTTTTACGAATCTAACAAATAAATTCATTAAAAGTTCAAAAAGTTCTCTTCTCAATTTATGTATATAAGGAGCTTGTTGTTGCAAATTAATATTTACTGTTATAAACAAAGGCAAAGTATTTTTCAAAAATAACAAGTACAATTTGGTAGTCGGTGACTGTAAAATTTTTTTAATGTTTTGCAATCTCTTTCCTTCATTCTCACTGTTATCTGGTTTATCTCCAAAAAAATTTATCACAGCATCCCACTGTTCCAAAATCCTTGTTATAGATTCTAAAAGAGACAACCATCTCGTACTGCAATATTTCAAAATTTTATGAGATTTTGCATTCGGTCCCAAAATTTGTTGAGGAACTTTGAAGCTATGCTTCCGTTTTGAACTTTTCTCCAAGTAAAAATATATATCTATTATCAACATTTCAATTTCTGAGCCAATTAATTTTTCAGTAGCTTTTTTTGCAGCTATATGCCAGAGGTGGCACGGATAACCTCGGGTGATTATACTTGGTTGATGCATTTTGATAAATGATGCTACACCTTTAAACTTTCCAATCATGTTACTAGCATTATCTGAAGAAAATGATAAGCAATTTTTCCATTCTAAACCTTTGTTTTTAAAGTTTTCATTTATACAATTAAAAATACCTTCTCCTGTATTATTCGTGCATTCTAAAATAGAAATCAATGAAGTAATTATCACTCCCTTTTCTCTTTACTGTAGTATGTTATAACCAATGGGTACAGTTTGTTATCATTGTTATCATTACTTCCATCAGTACTTAGAGAAAATGATGTACTGCACACTGATTTTATAATATCAGCAACAGTATTTTCTGCAAGCGTTTTCACAATAGCAGCAGTTTTGGTATGACCGCAGCTAAATTTTTTTGCTATGGCAGAATCCGGAAACATTGCTTTGAAAAGCTCTTTGGAATGATCCGAAACAGAAAGCGGTAGATTATGTTCAATTAAAAAACGAACAAAATAGCATTCGGCTTTTATAGGATCTGTTTAATCATCTTTTATTAAGAAATTTGTTATTTCTTTAGATTTTACGGTGCCAAGTTCTATATGCTTTTGAGAAAACACATGCCGTTTACAGTCATCTTTTCCGCCATGAGCAACTGAGAAGTCTTTGTTGCATACACTGCAGTGTGCGTGATTCACAGAAATTTCAGACGCTTTAATGCATGGAAATTCTGAAGAATATGAATCTTTAAACTTCTGCTTTGATAATTTTGGCTTCTTCGTTCGAGGCAGCATTATGATTAAAAATCTTTCACCTGATTCACAGTTCACAAGACACACGCTAAGCTCTCGCCGTAAACTACACAATGCAGCCGAATGCAGCCTAAACACGCATCAGCGAGGAACCTGGGAGACAGACAATTGGGTGGAACTATTGATAAGTCGTTAACGGTTGGAGTTACTGATCTACGATTGGCTAATTCTTCAAAACTAGGAACGCACTCAACACGTGATATATGATAACACGAGTATTCAGCCAATCATCGGATGAATTAGTTGGTTCCGTTTTGCGTACTGGTTCTCCTGCTCTTGTTTCTGTAAAATCCGTAGTTTTTTCCATACTTTTCGTAGCTCGTAGTTTTTCATGAATTTCCGTAGAAACTACGGAGAATCCGTAGTGGTTGGAGTCTATGGGTATATAGCTATAAAGCATAATTCACGAAACAGCTCTTAGTAAAATCAAAATTAGCTATGCAATTATTAAAATGTCTTCTTTTTAATTTTTTCATAGTAAGCGTTTTTCCCATGTAATTGTCTCAGATTACATCATCCAACACCCATCAAGTAACCATCAACACCATCAAGTAAAACTTATTCTTTGCATCTACTGAGACTTATATATAAAACAACTTATCACCTCTGGCGCTTTAATGGCTTATTGGAACCTTAAAGTATATTAACTGGGTTACAACCCCTGAAACTCTACACAAAGCTATGACATTAACTGCATTAAGCAGAGCTTGACTAACTTTTAACGCTTGCCTGCCGTGCCTACATCAGGCCTTTCAGGTTTGTTTCAATCAGCAGGTCTCTCTATAGAGAAGCAGCAGAGGGGCAACATTCAGTCTTTTGTTATGAATTATGCTGATTATGATCTCATTTTAAACTATGCCGTTTGACATAAAATCTCCCTATTATTTGCTAAACCTCTAGATAGACTGACCAAGTATGTGACAAAATAAGACATTAATAGAACGTAAATGTCTCTTATCTTCTTTTAAATATGTCCAACTATTATAAGTGTAAAATATTTAATGCTACTTGATAAACTGCATGAAGTTTATTTTATTTATTTTATTCTCAAACTTATTAATAATTATGTTGGTTAATTCATGTTTAGTAATAATGCATACTACTTTGGTATCTATTTTATTTCTAGGATGGTATTACAAAAGTGAAATTCAGGCATAGAATAAAATTTTTATTGAATTTATTCAGTTCCCATTTGCTCATAGGTCCTTAATTTTTTTCATTAATGCTTCTTAAAAGTCCTTAAAAGTACTTAATTTCCGTGGGCAGAAATGTGTACGAACCCTGTGTAGATATGATGGAAATTTTTACAGCCTTCTTCTGATAACAGTGTGTATTTCATTTATGCGTTCATTGAATGGGGAGAAAATAACAAAGAAAATCACGACCCCTGAACAGAGAAAAGTAATTTCTTCAAAGGAATATGTGTCACTTTTGTACTTATTTACTGATGCAAGATTACATTCAATTTGTTTAAATTTATGTTTGATTTAAAAATCAGATTTTGTCATCACTTAAAATCTTTGAAATGCTAACACAGAAGGATCAAATCTTTTTATTTAAAATTCTTCTTATCAGGACTCTCAGTATAACTGATGAAAAGGGATGCTTTCTGAAAAAGTGCCGAATTTTGGTAAATCTAGTTAAAGGGTCTGAGAAAAGAAGTCACTTGGATTATTTTCCAACCTCTTTGATGACACAAAGATCAAAATTCTACACTGATTAGTTTGATTTATGAGAATGCAGTGTAATGTTGTTTACCAAACAAATCCTTTTTGATTGAACTGGAGGTTGTGTATTGTGCATCCTTTGTCATAAAATAATTAAGCATGAAAATGCTGAGGAAAATTCCTTTGCTTTAACATAAATATGTGTATAATACATGTTTTAATATTATTTTAAAACACAACCATTTCTTTTCTATTAATTTATTTGTACTCACTTTCATTGCAATTAAATGAATTTACATACTGAAATTGCAAAAGAACAACAGCATGTCAGATTTTTTAATGCAAATTCATATCATTTCTTTTCTTTAAATTCTTCTTATGTACATACTAAAATGGAAGTAAAAAATGTGACAAGGGGAAAAAATTACACAAATAAAAAGAACTAATATTTGAATCGAAATCTGTTGCACCAGGGGTTAGAATGTAATGTTATATATGTAATAATTATATTAAGTAAATCAACTTGTAGAATGATATACTAGGAAGAAGATAGACAGATGACAAGAGAATAGTATCTTGAATTTCCTCACCAATGATTTGAAACACTAACTAAATTCTGTTGATACATGTACAAAAACAAATAAAAAATATGTCTATGAGAAAGTATGATGAACATAGTCGCTGCCAGATCTGATATGATATGCCCATTCATGCACACAAAGATCCTGTCTTCATTTTGATGCTTTAAATTATTTTCTGTTTTATTATTTAAATATAGATATAATAGATCACTTTTAGCAGTAAATAAATTCACCCAGTATATTCGCAGTTTTTAAACATATATTTGTGCTTTGAGAAATAAGTAATCCATTTCAGTATGCCATGTGTATTATTTAATTCCTTCATGTATGCCAAATACTTAATATTGCAAGCATTTGCTATAGCAATACTAAGGTAAGGCAATCAACAATGAGTTATCTTGTAGCTAGCAAGCAAATGCAGTTTCCCAACTATGTGTATTTTCGTAGATGGCAGCAAACTTGTCAACAAAAATAAATAAACTCAAAATCTATAATGGAAAGAAAAACAGAAAATACTGTTGTATATAACAATGAAATTTAAAAAAGAATCAAGTAATTTTGTACTTATAAGTTAAGACACATGAATCAAAAGCTTAATTTACTCTGCAAGTAATGCCGTGCTGCTAAAGAAATGAATACAGTATTAGATTATGTATTCATATATAGCTATTTCACATTTCCTTGGAAATTATCAGGTTATTTCTTAATCAGATCATGAAGGAGCAAAACTTCTGTATTTGGAATGACAGTGCTGCATATAAAACGTAAATTGCAGAAAAGTACTGAACTAATATCTTTTTAATCATTTTTGTTTTGAAACAAAGCAAAGAATTGTTATTATAATCTGTGAAAAATTCAAAATGAGAATAGGTTATTTTGATGGAAAATTTAAAAATTAATAGAAGTAAAGTTATTATAAAAAGGCCCAAACATTTTTTAAAACTCTCCGTAAATCAGTTAAGTTACCGATTCTGAATAAATTAGTTTAACAGTTTTTTTTTTTTTTTTTCCATTTTATCCATTGGTGTAAGCAATAAAATTAGTTTTTTTTAAAATTTATTCATTAAGAGAAGATATGTGGTGTAAATTATTTAGTTACTAAATGAAACTAGTTGGAACAAGGAAACCACTTTGAGTTTGACTGTATGTGTGCCAAATTTCGGAGTGTAGGTATTTCCATCTTTGTGTCATCAGTACACATACCCCAGAACTATATGTGTGCCAGATTTTTGGGATAAGTATGTCCATCTCTTTGTACATCTAATAAACACACCCACACAGGCACTCTCTATTTTATTATTATAGATACTGGGACCATAGAGATAATTTTTCTTTCTGTGAAATTTACCAAAAAACAAGGAATGAACTTATCCAATCATAACGCTTTTACAAATTATTTTTTTTTTTTAAACTTTTGTAGTGATAGATGACAGTATATGGCAATATGTATAAGAAGCAGACTTTCATTTAGCTCTGAGAAATTTTTAGCTGTGTTGCAAATGTAGAAAAACTAACTTGCAAATGTTTAAATTTTCCTTTCGTAATTTGCTCATGCATTGTTGACAGTGATTTTAAAGATGTGTCTTTTGATTCCCTTAAAAAATAATAATAAAGGCATTTTTTTGTAGGAAACATTGACTGGAAAATATGGTGAAGATAGTAAGTTGATCTATGATCTTGCTAATCAAGGAGGTGAAATATTGTCATTAAGATATGACCTAACTGTTCCGCTAGCTAGATATCTAGCTATGAATAAAATAGCAAACTTGAAGAGGTATCATATTGGAAAAGTTTATCGCCGAGATGCCCCATCTATAGCAAAAGGTCGTTACAGAGAATTTTACCAATGTGTAAGTATTTCTAAAGATTTTCTTCAGACTCTTGATTACTAATTGTTGAATAGTTGATATAAACATTGGGATGGGTAAATATTTTTAAAATACTATTTGCAATTATTAATGTTTAAAAAGCTTGCCAATGATTTTAATTTCATTATTTTTATTATTTCTGTTCAGTTATGTGTTTGTAATTACATAATTATGGGTCAGTATCAAATGCCTTAGAACTGATAACTCATGAGCTTGCTGCAAATAAAGCTAAACCTAAGCAAACTTCAAGAAGTTGATGTGCTTCTAATACATTTTCAAATATTTGGCTTCAAAAACTTATGTAGTGGTACCTCACCTCATGATCATATGTACAGACTGAAAATATCCCGTATAATAAACTCATTCCACATTATGATCCACACAAAAGTTTCTTCTCGCATTAAGAGCAGGGAGCTAAACTTGTTTTACTTTCTACTTACCACTTAAATGATAAAAAATTTTCATAAACAAAATAATGAATGAAGGTCTAGAAGATAAACATATTTCTTACTATTATATTACCTCTGAACTACAGCAAAATCTTGAACAAGAATATGAGGAAACTGAGAAATTTCTTTTGATGAGGAGGAGAAGAATACAAAGAATGCATGCTTGATGAAATCATCAGGAACCTTCTTAAGAAAAAGGAAATTGGGCACTCTTAGAGAACTTTTTTAGATACAGACTTCAGTCTGAAGGCAGATAGATGTGCAAGATAATAAGAGACAGTTAAGTCTTCCACCTCCAG
Source organism: Stegodyphus dumicola (assembly GCF_044657685.1). Classification (NCBI taxonomy): domain Eukaryota; kingdom Metazoa; phylum Arthropoda; class Arachnida; order Araneae; family Eresidae; genus Stegodyphus; species Stegodyphus dumicola. The sequence goes on from NC_140777.1 coordinate 138,110,283, forward strand.
TGTAAGACTGGGGAGATTCAGGCTAAACTAGATTAAAGAACTATGAATATATAGATAGTACATAGAATGTACTTTTTAAGTAATAAATTAGTAAATTATAATCAGTGTTTTTTGAATAAACTAGTAATGGTTTAAATGATTTATATATATATATATATATATATATCTTCCATGATTTTGAATTGGAGTTGGGAATAGATTAAAATTATTCCCTGAATAACCTATGGAAAACAGTATCCTGTATAACGAATGAGATTGTGGAATAGATTAACTTTGTTATGCAAGGCATTGTTACTATACTGTGACAAAATTATGGTAGTATTAAATCTTAAAATATTGGTATCCATGCAGCATCTGGGAATTGTCAATGTGTATGACTCTTTCTTTTAAGTAAAAAAAAAAAAAAGTTTAGTAAATAATGTTTTATATAACAAAACACTTTGTTTAATGATGCTAAAATCATGAATATCCATTGCTTTACATCCCATGAACAAAGCCTAAAAGCAAGTGACTTACATAAGTGTGAATTAAGCCTGAAAGATATCATAAATCGGACTCGATTGCAGGCAAATACTTTCAATGTTTTCACACTTAGGGCTTTTTTTAAATCTATAATATTGTGCTTCTAGACAAGACGTCAGACTAGGAGGGGAACAATGGAGATGTAGAGTAGTTACTGGAGAATTTTAAAAATGAGCTGAATATAAAAGAGCAACAACAATTTCAAAAGTAGCAACAAAAGACGTTTGTGGAAGGATTGTTTACAGGAAGGGGGGGAGAGAATTCTTTTCTCTACTATGCAAAATTTTTGTAAAATGAGGCAATATGCAATGTTTTCAAGCAATGATATAACTTGAAAAGCAATAGCAAGCTACAATATTAATATTTTCACTGGCAATGTCATATCTTGTTTTGGAAACATTTTAAAATGAGGCAACAATAAATCACAATTTACAAATTTTGAGCAAAATGGAGACTCGGGGAATCTAAAGTAGAGAGAAGATAAAAGAAATACCTCCAGAACATCTTAATCATTCTCATTTATACCGTTTATTCTTCTTCGTGGATGCAGAGTAAAATTAAATTTTCTTCTACTTTATCTGCATAATATTGCACTTATCTTTCATCTTTTATATTTATTAAGCTCTACTGATTTGAGGTTATCAATTTGAGCTCAAAGGTCTGCTGTAACTATTAAATTAGGGATCATCTATGGATGAGAAAAGAATTTATGCATTTTACATTAATTCCTATCAGAAAAATTGTTTCAATTTACACATGTACTAGTTGGTGAACAGCTTTCAGGAATGAATAAAATTCATGTACTGAGGTTTAACTGTATTCATCTAATGAAGTATCTTTTCATTAGTCATTATCTTTTTTAAAAATATTTGGAATTTCAAAGTAATTGGTCATTTTACTGGCACCCATATAATGAACTATTTTAACTTGCTTGTGAAATTTAAAGCTTCTATCAGCAGAATTTTTTTTTTTGCTTCTTAGGACTAAAGGTAATTACAAGCATTTTAAGAATATTTTTCTCCTACTTTGCCTTCAGATTGAATACATATTATAAACTGTCAACTTAAAAATAAATGTATCAATTATAGTAATGTCAGAAAAGGAAATTGCCTTTGGCATTGATTTGAGATACATTACCAGCAATGCAGAGAAGAATGAAAATGTAAGTTCAAACCACCTAGAAATGTCAATAGAAAAGAAATACGTCAGTGTGACAATCAAAATCGCAATAACAACCCTGTATTTAACGTACATATATTAAAACACTCGATCAATTTCGAGGGCAGCTAAAGGTCCCTCCTCATCAGGAGAACGAAATTACTAGAAAGGGGAAAAAAGAAGAAAAATAAAGCATCGGCAAAGGAGTCTCAGAAACATGTGATCGTTATCAGCACTGCACGTGGCCGTAACCGGATTTTGAATCAGCGTTACACTGGCCGCCTACTTTTTTCTTTCTTTTAAAAGTAGGCGGCCATTGTAACTCTGACGTAAAAAATGAGCAATACCCTCACCAGAACTCGGAACCTGGACCTCTCAAATACGCTAACCATTACACCATGAAGGCATGTGGAAAGGAGAGAGAAAATTCCCCCTTTTATAAAGCAACTAGGGATTAGGAGACTCAATAAACAAATCCTAGTGGTGAAGAATCATCCATCACCTTTTAGTTCCAGCACTAACTGTAGAATCATTAGAGGGTTTTTTTTTTAATTATTATTATTTTTTTGATGCGGAAGATGTGAAAAGTGTGTAATGCTCTCACCGTTACTCGAACCTCGGGCTTCTTGAATACTCACCGAGGGTGCTGTGTGGAAATGCTGGTCACTTTTGGATATGGTTCAGAGAGAATTTCACTAAATACTTGTTTTAAAAAGAAATGTGAAATCTAATTTTTATTCCTTTAGAAATTAATAATGTAAGTCTTTTCAACCAATTTAAGAAAAGCGAATGATAGTTTGATTGCAAATTTGGGTAATGTAGATATTTATGTCATTTTATCTCTCTAAAAAGAGCAAAATTATGTATTATAATTTATAGTTTTGAAACCATTCATCAAACGAAATGGCAAAACTGTGATATGTTGCATGCCTATGTTTAAAAAATTTAAAAAAATTTTGATATAAAAGTTATATTTTCTTCCTGTCCTCTTGAAAAGATTTTTTACATATATGTTTAACATATTTATTTTTAAAAAAATATTGATTTTTACATTGTTTTCCCCATTTTCTCAGGATTTTGATATTGCTGGGCAATACAGTGAAATGATTCCTGATGTGGAATGTGTTCGAATAATGAAAGAAATCTTGAGTGACCTAGATATTGGCGACTACACAATCAAAGTTAGTTCTTTAGATATTACAAGAATATTAGTATTTGCTTTTAAAACAGTTCATTACTTTTGTTTGTAGCAGGGAAGTTATGTGCATTTTAATATATTATGTAATGCATTTATATATTTTTGTACAGGTAAATCACAGGCAAGTTCTTGATGGCATGTTTGATGTTTGTGGTGTTCCTGCTGATAAATTTAGAACGATCTGCTCATCTGTTGATAAACTTGACAAAGTAAGATTTTAAATAATGTGAATTTTTTATGTTGAGTCTTTTGAAATTTGAAATGTTTGTTTATAAACTTAGAAACTTATATAACTTAATTTTGTTTGAATTTTTCTTTTTTGGCAGACAGAATGGGAAGAAGTTAGGGCTGAAATGGTAAATGAGAAAAATTTACCTGAAGATGTAGCTGATAAAATTGGTCAGTATGTTAAAAAACATGGTGGTGCAGAGTTAGTAGATGAACTGTTACAGTCAGGAGATCTTGCTCAGAACAAATTAGCAAAACAAGGTTTAGAATCTATGAAGCTGTTTTTCGTTTATTGTGATTTGTATGATGTATTGGACAAGGTAATTATTTTAATGATTATTAATGCTATTTTTTCAAGTCAAATTATACATATTTTGCTGATATTTAAAGTGTATTACAGGGTTTGCAGTGGTCCTTACAAGTGCTTATAAGTTTTTATATTTGAAAATAAAATATAAAGGCCCTTACAGGTGTTTACTTTTCCCCTAAAGCATTTATTTTTTGTTTTTTAGTACTTATTGTTTGCTTTTAGTGCTTTAAAAAAAAAAAAAAAGAAAGAAAGAAAGAACGTGCATCTTTGCATCTTTTCCCCGTACCAAAGCTGAACTAAATAAACTCTTTTCTCCCTTATCTGGAATGCAGATGGTGAATCATACTCCCAGAAATAGCTATACGCCCCTTTCTCTGCATTAACGTAACCTTTGGTGTCTGCGAATACAGACAGGTGCACGTCGTTCTATTGGTCAAAGAATTGCAAAAGCCATAGAAAATTCTGGTACATTCTTTATTCTTTTCCTCCCACCCAAGACTACACATGTTTGAATTTCTCTCAAGATTTAAATAATTTGCATTCTCATTCCGCATGGTCAGATCATATTCTCGTTTATTATGATCGTTATGCTTATATTATGAGCATATGTATAAATATTTATAATAATATATTTGCAGTAACTGCTAAAGTATAGATACACTTCAAAAATGGGTAAATGTGTTTTAACATGAATTAACTTTCTAAGAAATAATATTCGAAATGACGTAAATAAAGTGAAAATAATCGAATAGTCAAAATAATTTCATTTTTTTTGCCAATGCATTACACAGTACGGAAGTTGGGGGGGGATCCTCCTCTTTTTCCGCAAAATCTTGAATATTGAAACCGTTACAGTTAGCAGCAAAACAAGCAACAGATGTTTTTTGGTTGGTCACTTTCCATTCTGAATTGAATAATACCAACCCAAGCAAAGAATGATTCTATTCTGGAAATTTAGCACAGTGTAATGTATTTTGCAGTAATTGACAAAACAGATAATCTTCTTAGTAAAACATAAATTTTATTTTTAGTTTACGGAGATAGATAATTTGTATACAAATCTTAAGTGGCAAAATTTTCATACATCTACTAGCTGGTCAAACTTCAGAATTATCATTTTTAAACAATTTCTTCTGTTGCTGAGCAACAGGTACCTCATATAAATATGGCGTTGCCACTTCAATAATTAATATAGTTATTTTTTAAATAACAAGATATTACAACAGTCTGTTCAAAATTAGAATGAAAAACACTCCCAGATTAGTATGTCTCTTTCTTCTCCTTCATTTAGTTATTTATTCTCCGAATACCTGCAGCTGTTGATTCTGATTGCGTAATATCATGTGCGGAAGAATTAAGGTGCATGTATTGTGCAATAACGTTTGCGATATTTTGCAAAGATAATTGATTTTGATGTTCAGTCTGAGATTTGATTATGAGCACTTAAAAGTTTTACTGTGCTTGCTAAGTAGAATATTTTTCAGTTCCGTTGGGCTATTTCTATATGATGCACATATCAAAATGTCAAAAGCATTATTTAGCCAAAAAATTTAAAGAACGGCTACAATATACCCTTCCAGTTATGCTAAAAAAACCGGAGTTTTCACATATTCGGCAATTTCTGAGTATGATAAGCTAGTTAAGCTTTTTCTGTTAAAAGATGATTGCATGAAGCAATTTCCTGTCTTCTGATTTCAGAAATGTTCTTATTTTTACTTAAATTACTTTGCTTGCAGTATCTGTTAAGAGAAAACTGTTATGCAATAAAAATTTAGAAAATGTTCAGAATTTTGATTTTAAGTTAAATTATTTAAATATTAATATACGTGGAAAAATAAATTGTATTTATTTTTAGGTGGCAAGCGAATATAATAAATATGGCTTATTATTTATTTTCTCTATTTTGAACTGAAATTTCATCTTTAAATCTTGTAACATAGTTTAGTTCTGCATAGTTTTCGTCCTCTCTTTGTAAACTAGTTTTGTAAATTGAACTGCTATTTAAAATTTAAAAAAAAAAAAAAAAAAATGTAATTATTTTCCATGGTTGAGGTAATACTCATTCTCTCTTAATACTGAGTTTCTCATATTTTAAATTACCAGTCTATTTTTTCTTTAAAGGTTGTGCAGTTGTGTATAATGTAATTAGACATGTGCTTATTTTTTTTTCTTAAAATGTGCTTATAGGTGTTTATTTTTTTTAACTAAAATGTGGCTACTAACCCTGTATTATTATAGGTGTGTTTTGATCTGAGTTTAGCAAGAGGTCTTGATTATTACACAGGGATCATTTTTGAAGCTGTATTAACAGGTATTTTGAATAATAATAGTAATATTGATTTTCAAATGTTATAACCATTGTTGAAAAATTTTTGATAACATTTTTCAATGAAAACTTTATTAGGGAATCAATCTAATCTCAGTGACATGGATGGTGAGTCGACAAGAGTTGGCAGTATTGCAGGCGGAGGACGTTATGATAATCTAGTTGGAATGTTTGACTCAAAGCACAAGAATGTATCTTGTGTTGGCATGAGTATTGGTGTGGAACGCATTTTTGCCTTAATGGAATCAAAGCTAAAACTGGTATGCTCTAATTAACATTTCCTGAAACATTTTTATTCAGGTTTAAAATAACTTGTAGCATAAAAATTATTTAATATTTGATTATACTATGAAAATATGTCATTCTTTCTAATAGAAAAGTTAACATTAGAAATATCTTTACCTTAGTCTTCCTCCCTATCCATAATATTTATTGACCAAACCTAGGTCCAGAATCTTATATCACAATGATAAACTACCATCTCTCTAGTGGCTGTGTGTGAGGATACTCAGTCTTTGTGGCTTCTCTCAAATGTTATCTTGTCAGTTACTCTATTAACTGACCACAAGTTAATAGAATAACTGACCACAAGTTATTATTCGTGTGCATTGTTCAGCGCAGGTTTGCCATGCTGAAAAGTTCACTCAAATTCCTAACATTTACTTGATTGGAGAAAGGCTTGGAAGCATGCCAAAGGAGTGTTATAACCCTGTGCAAATACTCCTTAAAGATATCCTCTGTTTGCCAATGTGCATTATATATTGAAGCTTAACTGACGTGCAACATTACAATAGTTGAATATTATTAACATAACATTAGCCTACAGTGCAAAAATTGACTTGAGCGGATACCATAAAATAGTGATGTGATAGTATATTTGGGGTCTGATTAATGGCTAGACAACCAATTTAGAAAAATAAAATTCTTTTAATGTATCAAAATACATACATAGTGATAAAATAACAGGAATTTCAGCTATGAGTAAAATGCGTACATGAACTTGTTAAAACAGAAGGCAAAAGTTTTTTTTTTTTTTGCAGTCGCTCAGAGGTGAGATGCTTATCACACATGTACGAGCAGAACTCGAAGTGCCGAAGGAATGCAGTCCCACACCATCTCCCTTCCGGGGAAAAAAATGTGCTAAAAATCTGAAAAACAGAGGAAAAAAATTAGTTTTCCACAAACCGTTTAGGAAGATGCACACGACGTCCTGAACGAGTTTGATAATTTGCTTTCTCAGGAGCACATTTTTCAGGTGGCTGTTCGTTTACTGGATAGGTTGGTTGCTGTGATGAGGTCTTATCTACATCAGTTAAACTAAAATTTCAAATACTTCATTTGGGACTAAATAAGTAGGTTTTACTTTGTCGATAGATACAGTGATATCATGTCCTTGTTTAGATATGGTAAAAGTTTTATCACCAAGTCGACATACTTTGTACGGACCAGTGTAAGGTATATGCAACGAGGGTTTTACTGTGTCTACCCGCAGAAAAACATGAGAACATTTATCTAAGTGTTTATACACAAAGATCTGTTTTTTAGAGTAATTGGTAGTAGCAGTCAGACAAAGATGTTCTAGATTATAATTCAATTTTTTAGGAAGTCTCTCCTCGGAATGTTGCTCTCAGGAGGCATAAAAAATTGTCCCGGAAGACACGGAGTTTGGCCATACACCAGTTTGGCTGGAGAGCAGTTAAGTTCCCCTCTGAAAGCGGCCTGAAGTCCCAGAAGAACTGAAGGCAATACGATAGTCCAGTGTTCGGAAGTGTAACACATTGTGGATTGTTTAAGGGATCTGTGCCACCTTTCAGTGATGTCGTTGGTTTGTGGGTGACATGCGGGAGTGTGAGAAAGGCGAATACCAAAGTTCTTGACTAGTTCTTGAAAGAATTCACTGCGAAAATTGGCTACCACAATGAGTGATGATCTGGGCAGGCACACCGAATCTTGAGATCCAGCCAGCATAAAGAGCAGTGGTGACGGTCTCTGCCCGTCACCACTGCATCCTTTTTCATTCTGAGCCAGACAAATAAGTCACTAATTAACTTCAACATTGTTTTAGGTCCAGGATGGGAAAGATTATGCAGAGCTGAAAAGACAAGTTTTCTATGACTATCTGGAACAAAAGGACAGATTTTACCATGCGAAATGTCGCAATACACTTCTGTACAACTCTCAGGCATTTTTAACTTCTTTAATTGCAGAACTGGATTTTCTTTGTCTAAAAAGTATTGGAGCACAGTGTCACTCTGTTATGCTTTCGACATAGATTCATAGTTAATAGGAATGACATTAGCAACCATTTCGATGCGAGAAAGAGCATCAGCTGGTCTATTTTCAGCACCACTCACATGTTAAATATCAGTAGTGAACTGACCAACAAAATTAAGTTGATTAATTTGTCGTGGAGAGAGCTTGTACTTTTGGAAAAATGCTTTTGTGAGTGATCGGCTTATGATCTGTAAATACTGTAAAGGTCGTACCTTCAAGCAGATATCTGAAGTATTTGATAGTGGCAAATATTGCTAACAGCTCTGTCGTACATACTATACTTTTGTTCAGTATCGCTCAATTTTCTGAAGAAAAGTCCTAATGGATCCCATGTTTGTGTATTGAGCTGTTGGACGCAAGCGCCTATGGCTTTGTCTTATGTGTCGCACATGAGAGCAATTTTCTTTTTTGAGTATGGGTGGACTAAAGTTGTAACCTGTGTCAGAAGCTGTTTACATGACTCAAAGGCTGTTTCAGTGTCTATTGACCAATTTAAAAGTGTTTTGTCATTTTTCTTACAATTTCCGAGCATGCCATTTAAAGAAAGTTGAATTCCAGCAGCGTGGTCTCCTATCGAAATTAAGAATTCCCCCAAAAAGTGTGATTTTCATTAACAGTTTTAGATTTGGGAAAATCTTGGATAACTTTAATTTTTTCTGGCAAAGGAATGGTTTTATTTTTGTTGATAATGTGACCTAAAAATTTTACGTGTTCTGCAGCAAATGGGCATTTAGGAAGGTTGATAGTCAAATTATAACATTTTAATCTCTTAAAAACTTCTTTGATATGAAGTATATGTTCATCGAGGGATGATGAAACAATCAAAATATCATCCATATAGACGAAACAGAAATTTAACTCTGACAGAATTTGATCGAGTAATCTTTGCATGGTTTGCGCAGCATTACGTAAACCAAATGTCATGTAGTTGAACTCGAATAATCTGAAGCAGGGTTCGTAGCGGTCCTTACAAGTGCTTATAAGTCCTTATATTTGAAAATAAAATATAAAGGCTCTTATAGGTGCTTACTTTTTCTTTAAAGCCCTTATTTTTTTGTTTTTAGTGCTTATTTTTTGCTTTTAGTGCTTTTTTTTAATCCTTTGTTTTTAATGAACGCGCATTTTTCCCCTGTACCAAAGCCGAAACTAAATAAACAACTTTTCTTCCTTATATGCAATGTCAGATGGTGAATCATACTCCCGGAAATTGCTTTCCCCCCCTTCCTCTGCATTAAGGTAACCTATGGTCCGCGTGAGAGTACAGACAGGTGCACGTCGTTCTATTGGCCAAAGAATTGCGAAAACGGTAGAAAAAAAAAATATAATCATTAAATTTTGTAATATAGTTATATATTTGGTATTCTTTTCCTCCCACCCAAATACTACACACGTTTGAATTTCTATCAAGATTTTAATAATTTGCATTCTCGTTCCGCGTGGTCAGTTCATATTCGTGTTTATTGTGATCGTTATGCTTATATTATGAGCATATGTATGAATATTTATAATAATATAGTTGCAGTAACCGCTGAAGTATAGATAAACTTCCAAAAATGGGTGTGTTTTTACACAGATTAGCTTTCTAAGGAATAATATTCGGAATGGCTTAAATAAAAGGAAAGTAATCGAATAGTCAAAATAATTTCATTTTCTTTGCCAATACATTATACAGTATGGAGGCTGGGAGTTTCTCTGCAAAATCTCTAATATTGAAGCAGCGGACTTTTTTTTGTCACTGTCCAATCTGGATTGAATAGGACTAAAAGTTTTTGCGGTCTACCCAAGCGAAGATTGATTCTATTCCGGAAATTTAATACAGTCTGTTGAAAATTAGAATCAGAAATACCCCAGATTAGTAAGTCTCTTTCTTTTCCTTTATTTAGTTCTTTATTCTCCGAATACCGGCAGGTGTTGATTCCGATTGCGTAATATCACATATGGAAGAATTATGCCGCATGTATTGCGCAATAATGTTTGCGGTATTTCGCATTGATAAATTAATGTTCAGTCTGAGATTTGTTTATGAACACTTAAAAGAGTTTTACTGTGCTTTCTAAGCAGAATATTTCTCAGTTCCGTTGGTTTTTATATGATGCACATATCGAAATGTCAAAATCATTTATTTAGCCTAAATTTAAATCTAAAGAACGGCTACAGTCTCCCCCACTTCTCTTTTTCCCAGTTACTATCCGGAAATTTCCGAGTATGCGAGTTAGTTAAGCTTTTACTGTTAAAGGATGACTGCATGAAGCAATTTCCTGTCTTCTGATTTCAGAAATGTGCCTCTTTTTTACTTAAATTACTTTGTTTGGGATATATGTTAAGGGAAAACTGTTATGGTATGAAAATTTAGAAAACGTTCAGAATTTTGATTTAAGTTAAATTATTTAAATATTAATATGAGTGGAAAAATAAATTGTATTTATTGTTAGGTGCCAAACGAATACAATTAATATGGCTTATTATTATTATTTATTTTCTATATTTTCAACTGAAATATCATCATTAAATTTTGTAATATAGTTTAGTTCTGCATAGTTTTTTTTCCCTCTCATTGTAAACTAATTCTGTAAATTGAACTGTCATTTAAAATTTAAAAAAAAAAAAAAAAAAAGTTAATTGTTTTCCATTGTTGAGGTAATGCTCATTCTCGTAATAAATATTGCATTGCTCATATTTTAAATTACAAGTCTAATTTTTCTTTTAAGGTTATGCAGTTGTGTATAATGTAATTAGACAGGTGCTTATTTTTTCCTTAAAATGTGCTTGAAAAGTGCTTATAGGTGCTTATTTTTTTAACTAAAATGTGGCTATGAACCCTGTGAAAGGAGTGACTATTGCCATTTTTGTCCTCTTTATTCATTGGTATGTGGTGATATGCCTTCTTGAGGTCTAATGTTGAAAAAACAGTTTTATTGCTCAAATTAGATGTAAAATCATGTAGATGTCTAATTGGATAATTATTTGGAACAGTGATTGAATTTAATTTACGGTAGTCCTGCAAGGCCACCAAGACTCATCCGTTTTGTTTTGTTTTTTTACCATGTGGAGAGGACTACAAATGCCTTTTTGCACTAAATAAGTGAATTCTGCTTTTGTGGCAGCCAATTTGTCAGGCGCTTAGCCTTAGCTGCTATTGGAGAACCTTTAGTTTCGATTACGTGCGTAATTCCAAGAGTATTGTTATCCAAAGGCTGTTTTAAAACATCTTGAAACAGAGAATCATATTTTTTATAGAAAAGTAAATTCTTTTAATGAATCGAAATATGTACATAGTGATAAAATAACAGAAATCTCAGCGACGAGTAAAATGCGTACATGAACTTGTTAAAACAGGCAAAAGGTTTCTTTTCCAGTCGCGCAGAGATGAGATGCTTATCGCGCATGCACGAGGAGAACTCGAAGCGCCGAAGAAATGGGGGGGGAGGATCACAACCCCATGTATATATCTTGGGTATTGGTTGTTCAAATTGTAATGCTAGGTGTGATGGGTGTTTGCTCTTTTTGCTCGTAGTGATAGTGCTAGCAAAATTAGCCAATCTTTCTTCATAATATGAACTCTCGTATCATCTGAGCGAAATGAAAGTGATTCTTTGTTGAACAGAGTTAGCTCCAATCCAGTGCCCAAGTAGCACATGACGTTGCAAACTGGTCTGAGAGGTTGCAAAGTGGTTGTGGTAACTTTTACGCATCTTGGCAATTTTTCGACGCCGCTGAAACGTCATGATATGGTCGCTTTTAGATGTGGTCGTTTTAGCATCTTTTTCATAGTTCATGAATTCACATTACTTTAAGAATGAAAAGAGACTAAATCTGCTCTTTCAAGAATCTGAAGTCTGCACAAGATTTATTTTGCAATGTTTCATTGCTTTATTTCATCTAAATATATTTATTAATCTAAGGTAGATTATCTAATGTAATATAAATACTCGAATTATTAACCTTTTCGCGACGGGCGAATCATACATGCATTTCGTACGGACGCATGTGAGGCCCGGCGGTTCACCCGTGCACTCCTGGAGAACTGGCCAAGTGAACGGGCAGTGCAGATATGCATTTTAAGCTGAAACAATTTTTAATAGCCACTAGATGGCACTCTGTGTCCATTACATTTAAACTGAACGTAGTTTTAGTATTCTGACCTTCAGATTGTTTATATTCTGGCTGTTTTTGGTATTTTGCTTGTCAGCTGTGGCTGGGGAGGGGGGAAATCGTAATGTAAACAAACGCAGCTCGGCTCTTTAAATCGCTGCGTGCTAATGAAAACATTCTCGTATCTGATTTATATCCAATTCCTTTTTTATTCTATTTTTTTGCTCTACTTTGTACGGTCTTTTAGGGTTACTGTGCGGAGTTTTTTTACGTTTTGCATTGCCTTCAGATATATTTCCGTTCCTTCTTTTTTTATTTAGGAAAGCCTCACCTCCAGTCTATTATGACGGGAAGGAGGCGCTATTTATCAGAGGAAGAATACCCTAGTATGGTTAGTGAACCATTTACTAACGCAAATGAGAGTAGTGATTCATTTTCTAAGGAGTTAAAAAGTGATACTTTTTCTAAGAGTTACAAGGTGATACTTCTCTGTGCTTCGAAATTTACCACGCTCGTTTTCATTTTAAATTTTGTTACTTCTTACTGTAAATAGTCTTTATTGTGTTCTTTTTAATAATTTTAAACTTTATTGATGGATTTTATCAATTAAAACTTTAGAATAATTTGAATAGCTCTTCCGAAAAGTATTATGGAAGATAAGCAATTTTTTAAGTATATTTCCATGTAAAATAAAGAAATAAATGTTTTAAGGGCTAATTTTAACATATATAAGAGCTCAAGTAATAATCTAAAATGATACCAAAAATTACGATGCTAGAAGCGAAACTTTTGTTTTTCTGATTTTTGTTATAAAATTAGGCTTAACGATGCAAAACCTCCGTCCTGTACGGTGACTGCCTTCGATTCTCTTCCGTCCCGCACGAGCGTTTTAAACAAAGGTGCGCCGTCGCGAAAAGGTTAAATTTAATTAGTGCTAAAATATGTGCTAAATTATTGTTTAAAATTTTATTAAAATAATTAATAATAAAAATATTTTTATATATATTATAGCAAAATATTTAAAAATGAAATTAATCTATAAAGTAAATTGTGCATTTTGTATATTTTAAAAAATCATATTTCCAGAATCAATGCAAATCACGTTAGCAATTATTTCACTGCTGAAATATGATTTTATTTATTATTTTTTAAGTAAGGACGAATTTATTTGAATTAATATGCTGACATAATATGAAACATTTTACCGCATACAGTGCAAAAGTACAATTTTCGCAAAGATATTATTGTGCATGAAAGATGTATTCATGGATAAAAATGGGGTGATTTTAAGAATTCCAAGAAAATGTCCAGTGTTAAAAGACGATGCTTATTTAATGGCTGTCCAATAATACAGCGGAAAACTCACCGACAGTCTGGAGAAGCAGAACAGAAAAATTAATGGAAAAAGAGAAATTTTAACACTTTTGATGGAAAACGACAAAATTAATGGATTTGATAAATTACTAATAAATGTTGCCTTAGAGAAACTGTGAACAAAAATTTTAATTGATTTTATTCACAGTTTCTCTTCTATTTCTAAAGGTTTGTAATAAAACATTTTAGTGATCCCGATAAATACTTTTTTGTAAATATAGTCTTATGAATATTGTTCATAATTCTATTCAGTTGAAATAATTCTTCTAGGCCATTTAAAAAAGATTCTATTAAATTATCAGAAGAACCGTCGAAAGGTTTAATGCAATCGTATAAATTGCCGGAAGTTACACTGCATTGACAATGACTCTGCCGATGACAATCCATGTACATTATTTACCGGATGCTTATATAAACGAACATCTCGAGGTTTGAGTGCTTTGGCTAGCTGCCAAATTCGAATAAGTAACTGCACAATTAATTGAGGTTCCAACAATTCTTTTAAGTAATTTGGCAAAGATGACATCTGGCTAGCATTGTGCTTCGGTTATTAAGTCCTATATCGTATATCATTTATATTAATTGATTATTTTGTTCATAGTGAAAGGTTGGTGCTCAGACTTTCCGCATATGATAAAAAAAAATAGTGTTAAGAAAACATTAGTAGTACTATGAAATGTTGCAATCTATAATTATGTGATATTGTGTAATATTAAAAAACACTAAATATTTTTTTATTGATTGGAAATTGCAGTTTTATTACTTCTCGTTTGGTATCTATTCTTCCAAACACTGTGTAATTCCCATCTTTTATGCCTTTATGTTTGTCTATTAGATTATCTCAATAAATGAATGTTGGAAATTAGGTTTTATTCTTTATTAAATTTAAGTCTATTCTAATTTCTTCGCTTACTTTTTATATGCTGTGATAACAAAGAAATTCATAATAAATAGAATCAAAAAGTTTCATCGTGTGCTATTTAACTAAGAGCTTACTGTTTTTTAATATTACACAATATACTTGGATTTACTATCGTATACTATATTATATAAATTATTTCTGTACAGTATCAAAAGGAAAGTTATTGATTATAAAAAGTGCATGAAGTGATCATTGTTAATCTACCACTATTCTAAAATATAGAAACTAAAAGGGAAGTAAATACATTTACATATGATCGAAAGAAATCGTGTTAAGAAACATCAGCATTACTAGTAAATACTGCAGTCCATAATTATTGCACTTTTAATTGCTTGCTGTTTAAAAAACTAATTATTTTTCTTTAATTGGAAATTTTAGTTCTCTTACCTTCCTTCTGCTATTTATACTTTCAAACACTGCTAGTTCATGTTTTTTCTCAAATATTTGTCATGTATGTTATATGTTAGGTTATTTCATTTTAGATATGAATATGGGAAGTGTTTTTTGGTTATTAGATTTAATATGAAATATTTTTGATGCATTATTAACTACTGTATACAGTCTTTCATTTGCATACCTTGGAGATAAAGAAGTTATTGGTTATATTTTTTACTATGAAACACGAATAAATTTTTACTTGAAGTCAGGTAAAAAACTGATTATATTACCTTATGCTTCCTAATTTATTATGACGGGCAATTTTTATTGTCTCTGAGATTTAACAGAAATAAATGTGATAATGCTATTATAATCAGAAATGCTCTTTTTCTCACCCACATAATCTAGCTTTACTTTTAATTATGTCTGATTGAGTTTTATTTACTTAAAACGTACTATTATTGTTATATATTTATAATAACCACTTTCATAATTACTCTCACATAATCTAAAGGATTAAGAAAAAATGATAAATCTTAAATAATCGTAATTTAAAATCTAAGTTATTTAAAAAATATATTTTAAAGTACTGAAAATAATTAAGGCTATTATTAATCATGAATATTTAGTCTAAAGAGAAAAAAATGTATTTTTTGGTTTTTAGAAAATGATAAAATATTTAAACTTTAGAAAAATACAAGGAATACAAAATTTTAAAAAAGAAGAAAAATACGTTAATTATTAAGCTTATTTTTCTGCATAAATCAATATGTAACACAAGGACATAATAACCTTTTCACAACTGTTGCGAAAAGGTCGAATTTTGCGAATATTTAGGCATTGTTAAGACGTCGTGATATGATGCTTTCACAACCAAAATATAACCTGAGAAAGATGCAATAACAACATCTATTCAAAATAAACCTCATCTGCAAAGACGTCTTTACAACTGTTGCGAAACAGCGGAGTTTCGCTGACATCTGGGCATCTTAAAGATGACATATTGCAATGTTTTTGCAACATGACTCGCGACCAATGTTGCCGTGCTACTTGGGTGCATTTCCAAGCTTTTGGTACTGCAATATGAAGTAAGTATTTATGTTCAAGGTATAGTGTCAGACATTGTAACGGATGTCGTGAAAGGAATCTAACCTCTGCCAGCCTTTTTTCTATAATGTTTCTTGCATTAGTACAGGAAATATAGGTAATTAGCTCTGAAAGGCAAATAGCAAAACTGAAAATATACTTATTGCAACTGTCATTGTTACCAACTCTCACATTTGGTCATTTCCTCTGCTGATAACGGACTCTGTTTTGGAACCACTGGTAGTAACAGTGTGTATTTGTGTCTTTACTCTGAACATGTGTGCAGGCAGTTCATTGATATCAAGCAGGCCACATTCACAAAAGTATAGTGTGACCTTGTCAAAACTACATGCTGTATGCATTCCTCCTACCTATGCAATTTCTGTTATTTATATATCAAATTAACAAGTGTTTGCATGTTGTTTTGAGGTTATAGAACAGTTTTGCTAGGTAAGTGACTTTATTCAATTTTGTAGACTCATATTTAAACTTTGCGCATTGTATATTAAAGCATGCATATTAATTGTAAAATTTCAATTTAAAGTCACAATCTTCAACATTATAAATTTGTGGCACAAGATTATTTGGCATATATATGATTTTGGTAGTGCTTCAAACTAATTTTCTTGATATTTAAATATAGGTATAACTAATTATGCAAATAGTATGCAAACTTACTCTAAAATCTTGCTATATGAACATTAGGGTTGTGCACAAGATGGTGATTTTGGCTAGATGGGCTAAGGTTTTTCTGTTTAAATTCATTGGCTGCCATGCTCGTACAGATGTTAGTGACATTGACTGCCATTCCAATGGGCCCAGGTTCAAATCTTGGAGAAGGCATAGATGTCTGTAAGCATATAGAGTCTGTACAACAGGGGGCACTCAAAATATATAGTAATTGGAAAGTCCTCTTGAGAGGTTGATGGTAAGGGAAAATGATCATAAGACCCTCAGACCAGATATAAATTATGATATCACAATAGAAAACTGTTGCAAGAAAAGAAGTTTGTTAGTTATTGAACTAATTTCAGATTAGTATAATACCATTTATATTAATGATGTATTTAGATGAGCATAATTCCATTTATATTAGACATGTTTACATCAAATATAAAAGGAAATTTAACAGATTTAGAATATCATCAGAATATCGTGCATGTTTTTTAAAAATGTTGCTTTGAATCGATCGTAACAAAACTTGGAAATTAGTAGTAGAATCTATTAAATGCTAGATCTTTGGGGCTGCAGCTAAGATATTCTTTGCTAAAAGATCTACAAACTGTGTGCTCTGAAATATTTATTTCTATTGATCTGGAGACCATCACAAAGTGTGTGTGGAGCAGATATTGTCAAGAACATGATTATCGTCTTTTTATTGTTTGTGCAACTGGGAAAAAAGTTGCATTAAATGCCTTTAAATAAAGTATGGATGGTTTTCTTTATATTTTATTTGATTCCCCCCCCAATTCTGTGTTTGTAAATTTCAGAAATATCATTTTGAATTACTCTGTATTTAGCATTTTGAAACCAATTTTAGAGCTACCATTTTAAAAAGAAATTAAGCTTATTGATCATAAATTTTTAAACTAAAGATATATTAATTCGATGTATCTTTCTTTTGTGCAGGAAAATGATGGAAAAATAAGAACTACTGAAACAGAAGTATTTGTGGCAACAGCTCAGAAAAAACTAGCTCATCACAGAATGCAGTTATGTCGAGAATTATGGGATGCTGGCCTTAAAGTAAATAATTTTGTAACATTTTGCAAATTATTCAAGTGAAACTGAGATATTAATTAATATTAAAATTAGTGGTGCTTCAGCTGTTTACCTGCTCCTCCCCCTCCCCCCAAAAAAAAGATCCTTGCTCCTCCCTCCCAAAAAATTATGTGTAAATTATCCCCCATTTAAACTGAAATATTTTGCATTTATTTTTAAGAGGGGGGATGTCACTAATTTTTTGAAAGGAAAAAAAAAAAAAAAAAAAAAAAAAAAGGGGAGAGAAACTGAAAATATTTAAAAAATACTGGGTCAAAGTATTATTTATATAGTTTAAATTTTTCTCATGAATTTCATATTCATTTTTTTAAGAAAACATGATGTAACATATCGAGACATATGGATCAAAGAACTGAAACAGCTCATTTGTTATTTAAAATGATATATACATATTTTAATACATACTTTTAATTAACAATATTATGAGTGCATTGGAAATTATCCAAATGAATTAGATTAGACTCATTTTGGGTAACCTGGGTTCAAATTATTTTTTATGTGCACATCGTCTTCAATGTGATATGGATATATAAATGCATGCTAGTACAAATTTCTGGTTAATGATGTTAGAAATATAACAGTAATTCATTTATTTGAATGAATATGGCTATTACTTTCAGATAACTCAACCCCCCCCCTTTTAAATGATTTGTTTTATGTACATATGTTCTTTATTCGTAATGAAGGGGAGAGATTAGGATTTCTGGAGCAAGGCAAAATTTCATGGAAAATTTATTGTGGCTCTGACTGTTGTAGCATCATTTGTAGCTCGGATTGTGTAGGCGATACTTCATCTCATTTCACACGTTTGAAAGCATAAATGAAATGAGCATCCATACTGCATTACCACCTTTACAACTTTAGGCATGTAAATCTGAAGCTTTTGACCAGCGATGTCTGATAAAACTTTCCTTCTCAAATCCTCACATAAAGATGTCTAAAGGGCTGTAGTCAACGATCTAAAAGGTTTGAGTCTTTTTTTTAGCCAAAAGGGGCAATTTTCCCAGAAGGTCTATTAACCCTTAACTGCTGCGGAAAACATGCAAGATTCACAGTAGTGCCACCGTTTTTTTACACAGGTGTGTGTAGTTATGTGATGTATTGGAGGAAAATAAGTACAAGTTTTGCTGTCTAAAAACTGTTTACTTTCACAAAATAAAGAAAAAATTTAATGTTTAGATTAATAGTGTAATAAAAAAGATGTTAATATAAATAAGAATGATTGTATAATAAAAAAGACTGCTAATAAAAAAGATCCCAAAGAATGAAGTTTTGATCCATTTATTTTTAGACTAGTAAAATGTAATATCAGATTTCAGTGTTATACCTTGTAAACTCAGTATACCTAAATGGAAAATGTGAAGGTGGCATAGGCAAGTTTTTCATATCAAGTCGTACCCAATGTCGAGCATCTTTTGGAGAATAGTCGCAATCCTCTTCACCTGACGTAATATATTCTCATGTATCTGAGTATGAAGATGACGGAAAGCTATCATCTATTTCACTGTAATGCATATTCATAAAAAAAAAAAAGAACCTACTACAAACAGTAAATGAAAACAGAAGACAGAATAAAAAAAATATGTTTTACTCAAAACAGAAACATGAGCAATAACTGAGCATCACTGTCTGACATATTAATAAAAAAAAGCACCTACTACAAACAGTAAACAAAAAAGGAAGACACAGAATTAAAAAAATGCATTTTACTCAAACGACCAATAACCATGCAGTTATTATTTTCACCGTTTCAGAAACATCGCCTTCCCATCCCCCCCCTTCTCTGAAATAGTATCCTCCTTTGCATACTGACAAGGTCTTTGTGGTGTTACATTCCAAAGCTTTGTGAATAATTTTACTGGCAGCGCAAAGCAAATGGTAGAATTTCGGAAGGCCGTATATGTACGCCCGGGTCAGTTAATGCATCGTCTGAGCAAGGCGTATATATACGCCCGGGGCAGTTAAAGGGTTAATTTAATTTTGCGTTAGTTCACTATAAAAGTTTTAATCATTTTTCAAATTGTTGCCACTAAATATTAGAGCTCTGCATTATATTTAAAGAAATTAAATAATGAAGCATCTCCATGAATGTATGTTTCTTGCATTGTGAAGAAACAATGGTACCTAGAGATATAAAATTTTGAATAACATAGTCCTTCACTCCAATATGGGTATCTGGAAACCCAAATTTATAACTTGTTTTATTATTTATTTCATATTTTGTAAAACTTTGACAAATTTTTTATTAACAACCTCGCCAATTTCAAAATGTTCCATTAACATTAACATTGCGTGCATCTTGGAGCACAGATGTTTTATGCACAAGGTTTCTTTACATTTCTTACTGATATTATGTTGGTAGCTTAGCAATGCAAAGATGTTGCGATGTCTAACAGTATTTTGCGCCGAATAACTTTATCACTTTTTAAATCCCACTTTGAATCTTCCATGAAAAAAGTGCCACTTTGTAATATAAAATCTTAAAGCTTCCAGTTTTTTTTTTTTTTTTTTTTTTTTTGTAATTTGAGTAAGATTATCCACTGATAGATTTCCTTAAGGATCGCATCGGAGGTAGTTTAAATTTTTTGTAACTGACACTTTTTTGTTCTTCCGCTTCTGATATACCAGGTGTGTCATAAATTCGTGCAAAGTTAAAAAAGTTTCCAAAAGTAACCGACAGAGGGCACTCACACGTCATACTGAGATGTTTTATTCAAATCTTGCAAACAGAAACAGACAAACAGATCACAATAACATGACACTAGGCATTTATTTCTAGTAACAGATGTTCAACATTATCACCACCACCACCACCACAAGGTAATAGGCAAGTGACGCGTGTCACTTACCTCATTACAGCAGAGTGTAGTATGTTGCAATCAATGGCAGCGACGGTCAGTCGAATGGCATTTTTCAGTTCCACCAGTGGGGTTGGGGAACCCGGGTACACAAGAGACTTTAAGTATCTCCTCAACCAAAAATCTGCCATGGTCAAGTCTGGTTATCTTGAGGGTCACTGAATCTTACAACCTCAACTTATCACTCGGTCTTCGGTGAAAGATTCCAACAGGAACGTCTGGACTTCGCGTGCAATGTGTGGCGGGGCACCATCATGCATGAAGGTGACAACAGGTAACGCATGTCTTTCCTGCAATGCAGGCACAACATGGTCATGCAAAAGCATAAGATACCGTGCTGCAGTGACTGTACAGGTTTTTATGGTGGGTATAAGACTGGGTTCTTCAAAAAAGAAAGGGCCCAGAATTAAAAGATGTATTGAAACCACATCAAACAGTCACATGATGAGAATGCAGTGGCTGGCTCTGGTACTCACGAGGGTTTGACGTCGCCCAAATCATCGCTGTTTGATTTTGTTGTTTTGCATATTGACGTCACCATGCAGTGAAAAGTGGGCTTCATCTGTTCCCCGTTCTTCTCCCAGCTTCATGAGCACTGCTACTCCCCATTGATGTCTCGGCTGCCATATCTTTTGTGACTTCACTGACGGTCCTCCAAAACTCCCCGTTTCCTCAAAACATTGTACTAAATTCTTTAGCCCATTCAATGAAATAGGGCTTTTTGAACCTTCAGTCCTTTCTCCACTTGAAACTTTCCCAGTGTAACAGTTGTTAATTCGCCATTCTTGTAGAACAAATCAACCACCAACACCCGATTTGATAAAGAAAGCATGCTGCCGGTTTCGAATGACGGATTCATTTCCAGCCAAGTGTTTTATTGATAGCTTGATTTGCATAAAACATCTCAGTATGACGTGTAATCACCCTCTGTCGATTACGTTTGGAAAAATTTTTTATTTTGGACATGGAAAAAAAGTTTAGTGTCTTTCTGACCATATTGGCGCAAACAGAAATTTTTTTCCTGCATTCCTTCTTTTATTACGAAATTTTGAACTTGGCACGAATGTATGATGCACCTGGTATATTCAGTTTTAGGGAACTTATTTTAAAGCAAATTTGACAACAATTTTTTTTTTTGGTCATAAACATATATGTACCTGAATTTTCACATATGGTACATTGAGATCAATTATTTACATTATAAAATCTGTATTATAACCTCCAAATGATAAAACAATGAAGAATTTCATCTTGAAAAGTACAAGATTAATTTTTAAACTTAATGGATTGTTACCACCTTTTTATTTTTTAGGGTCCAAGGTGTCTAGAAAAGAAGTGGTGAAAAAGAATGACACATATAAATCCAAAGTAAATGTGTTTATTGCTTTGTGATTTACACAACTGAAAAGAGCTAACAAATTTTTATTTTCATGGCTAGCTCTAAATGAACTCTAACACCTTTAGGTTTTTTTTAGGGGGGTATGACATTTATCAAACTGCAGCTGTTTAGATATCATAATGTGGGGATTTGTGAAGGAAATAGAATTGGATGCCTGTGGGCGAGAGCTTCAGATTTACATGCCTAGGTTATATAAATTAATGATGCAGTATCACTGATGCTTTCAAATATGTGACATGAGATTGAGTATTGCCTGTACAGTCTGAGCTGCAAATTGGATTCACATAAAGGTATTCTAAATCTTTTTGAGTAAATCTGTCTAGCTATGCAATACCAGTTTGAAATCCAATCTAGACCATCAGCCAATAAATAAATACATGAATAAAAAATACTATATAAAAAAAAAAAAAAAAACTTCTCACAAAGTCTAGGAATAGAGAATATAATACTCAACAAATGGAACCAGGTGTGCCATAAATGCAAATTTTCTCCTGACTTACTGAGATACATGTTGGCCAAGATCATATTTTTTTTCTTTTGAGTGATTTGGGGGGAAGAGTATAGTAGTTTTCTGACTTAAACATCAAGTGAAATCAGTGTTGCTATGTCTACATGTCATCTTCAGTAGATTTAAACTTATGGTCTAAAATCTAGAAATTTCTGAAATTTAGAATTACCAGAAAAAAAATGTGCATTTTTTTTTTTTTTTTTTTTTTTTGTTAACTTCATTCCCAGTTACTTTATATTAATTTCTTTCCTTAATCTCATGGCCTTCAAGGGATATCCAAAAGTGCTGTCTCCTAGTTAAAAAATATTAAAAGAATTATCTTTTTGTATTATTTTATTATTAATTATCCTATGTATTTCATGATATATTTCTAATAATGAAATTATGTGTCATAAAATGTGTACTATATACATGCACTTTATTATACATATATAAAACAGTGCTACAGATATGAAATTAAAAAAATTGTATTAAAAAAGACATTATGAAAAGTGAAATAGATAACTGGTAGAATATTGAATATTAATATGAATATTTAATAGTAATGAATAACGTGTTTTTTATTTGTATGAATAAAATTATATTCTGATTTTTGTATTCTTACTTTGCTATTTTCTGAAATATAGGCAGAACATTCCTATAAATTAAATCCTAGGCTTCTGGACCAGCTACAGTTTTGCGAAGGTCATGGTATACCTTATGCTATTATCATTGGAGAATCTGAGCTTCAAAATGGCATTGTAAAATTAAGAATTATTGAGACAAGAGAAGAGGTTAGGTTTTTTTTTGTTGTTTTTTTATGTTAATGTTATGTATATATTTGAATTGAATTTTTTGTTGTGTATATTTATTTCAATTGCATTTATTTTTAGATTGAAGTTCCTAGAACTGCTATTGTTGAAGAACTGAAGAAAAGGTGCAGAAGTATACAAGTAGCTGAGAATGGATGTGATCCGTAGCATTGTATTTTAAATAGACTGTTTTAAAATTTTTGCTCCATGTTTTTATCATGGCTTTATTTAGTATTTATTTTGTGTATTTAATAAAAGAGATGAACATTTAATACATTAATATTTAAATTTGCATTTGTGCCTCATTTGTTCTTGAAGTTTGTTATATTGAATATTTATTTGTTGACTCATCCGGCATGTAAGGATTT
The DNA here is from genome assembly GCF_044657685.1 of Stegodyphus dumicola. Lineage (NCBI taxonomy): Eukaryota > Metazoa > Arthropoda > Arachnida > Araneae > Eresidae > Stegodyphus > Stegodyphus dumicola. Next base: position 138,133,857 of record NC_140777.1, read on the forward strand.
AATTTGTTGCTATATTGTAATGAATTTTAAATTTTGTGATAGAAATATCAATAGTTTTCATAATTATTTTGACTGGTCTGTACTGTAAATTATTTCCTGCTTTTATATAAATTTTGTATATGTCTTTGTACAAACCAAAGCTATTAATCTAAATACCAAAGAATATTCCATTAATAAAATGGATATTGTTTACAAGTTTTTGTTTTTATAAACAGGATTTAAATTTTATTCTTTACTAAAAATTGATATACTCCACTTACATTTTTATTCCTTAATTTTTTAAGGATAAATTATTTTGGGAAAACATATTTTGCTTACTTTTTGTTTATCACTGTCTGGTCAGTGCTTTGCAAATGTTTACATTTTATTTTCTTAATTTTATTTGAAATAATTACAGCATTTACGTCCAGTAAATTATATATTTTATTTTAAGTTGATTGTCATTAACATATGTAAATACATGCATAAAGAATTTTTTGTGTAATTTGAATTTCTACAATAAAATTCTTATAATTCTCAGACAAATTCTTTCAGTTTAAGTTATATAAAATTGTAATAAATGTATGACAACAGCAGGCTTAATTTAAGATGAATTTCAAATGTGTTAAGCATCTGCAAGTAAATTTAGGACTGGTACACGAAGTGAGTTTTCTAAAAAAAAGGGGGGAGGTGGTGCTTGAAAAGATGATTCTTAGATTAAAAAAAAAAAATTTAAATAATGCAAGAAATGCTCTTGTAGGCATTGGATAAAATATTTAGTTTAACTAACAGTAGCTATCCTTGAATTCATAGAAATTTGACATGATGTATTGTGAGATCAAACTGTATGAATTACTTAAGAAAATAATTAATATTTTGTATATTTACAAATTTTTAAAGGTTTACTGTTACATATTTGGGTATTTAAAGAAAATTATGCATATTAACATTTTTCTGGTTTCATATTAAAAATGTTGTTTGCAAGTTATATAAAATAGAAAACAAAAATATATTTTTAGCATACAAAATATAATTGAGTTTTTATTATTATGTTTAATTTTTGGCTTGGATCTTTCTGATATTAAACTAAAATTCAAGAGATATGGAAGGGGATGATTAGAAATTTGATTTATCACAGAGTCAGATTAATTTTAAAGTCTACATAATAAATTTAAAAAAATTCAATAAAATCAAATTCTATGCTTTACTTTTCACAATTCTCTTGTAATTCATATGCTGTAAATTTTGTTTGAAGTGTAGTTTAATAGTCATTGGATGTCTTGTCAAGACAACCTAACATGTGCTAGTTGCTCTGTGGAAGGATACCAGTGTGATAGCTGCAATACTGAGCCTCTGTATATAAACTCTGAAATTATTTTTTGCAAATGTTGCAAATAAGTAAAATTGGGAAGCACCCATATTGCAATAAACATACAGAAAAAAGAAGGTTAAATTTATAAGGAAATGTTGTGTAAAAACTCATAGGTTTAATACAAAATGAAAAAGAAAGGGTACTCAAACAGAAAGTTGATTTCTTGATTATTTTCAGTAGCATTAGTTCAGGAGATTTAGATGCTGATGCATAGAAGAGGTACTGGAAATCTTGAAACATCTTCCACATCGTGTGAAGGGGGACAAAAAAGAGGGGGAAAACTTATAACAGTCTGTTTCTTTGAATTTCACCAAAATTTGGTTTTATTAAAGATTTGATCAATGTCCACTGCCCTGTGGGTTTGGCAGTGCAAAGAACTTTCCTGAAACGTGATCAGGATCCTAAGCTTCGGAGGCTTGATAAGAATAGATTTTAATTAGAATAGATAGTCTTTAAAGTGAGCATGTCAGTGGGTGTTAATCTTTTCATTTCACTTGGCTGTCCTTCCAGTTTTGTTTCTTTAATTATAAGCTTTTAAGCCATATCCTCACAAGTAAGTATACGAACATTTCGTCACAAGTTACTTTACTTCAATCCAGTGCATACATTTCTTGAGTTAATGAGATTTCAGTAATGTTATTGAGCAGCTTTCATAATCCGTATAATATCTGTTATCTGCTCTAGTAAGGATGCAAATCTGCTAGGTAGATGGACTGATTGAAAATCATTAGATTTGCAGGGGTGTTTGTGCTCCGGGGAGGGATTTTGAACTTCGATCCCCGGGGATCGTCGTTCAAAAGGAAGTAGGAATAATAATGAATTATTTATTTTGTTCTGGGTAATTTTATTTGCTTTGAAAGCAGAAAATGCAAGGTCAGTGTGTATGGTGAAAACTTTTCCTTTCTTTCTCCAAAGGCAGTGATAATGCGTGAAAAGGGGGGAAAAACTTCTTTTTTGTTCTTTCCGTATTGCGAGTTATGACTCATTCCCCCGGTTCTCGGACATTCTCTTCTGGATTCTTTTCGGCAAGTAGGCGCGGCAGAAAAAAAAGGGAGAAACTTCGTTCGATCAGATGTGCGATCACGTGACTCTGGGTTCAAAGGTCTTATCTCTCCTGGCGTGGCGCCAGTAAGTAGAGAAGGGGGATTTTTCGCCGTATTAGCTATTTGTCATTGATCGCTTCTCAACTCTTTTTTTCTCCGCTGTGTAAAATTTTTGACTTAAAAACATGTATTTCAGATGAGTCACCTATAAAAGTCTCTGAAAAACCTTCTGCATTAGCAGAAAAGCAAACTGCTTCTATCTCTGCATGTGCAGTTCTCAAGGAAATTTCTTCGACTGTAAATGAGGAAAATAAAAGTCAGCCTTCCTGCAATTATGAAGTTCACCACAAAAGAAAGACAAGCCCACAAACACCAGAAAATAAAAAAAGGTAGCAGAAATTAGATAATTTTTTTTAAAGAATTAATTCAGGTAATTTAAAATATTTACATAAAATGTAATAGTTTATATGTTTGAAAATTTATGGTTATTAATTTTGCAAAAAAGTAATTCATTGAGCTTTTATAATTAGGTCATTCAATACTTCATAATTGTAATTTTTCATTTCTCTCCCCTCCCTTCTCCAAACTCCAAAATGTCGGTAGTAAGTCCGTAAAAGTTTCAGGGGATTTTTTGGGGTCCCACAAACACCCCTGGATTTTTCTCTTTACTAGTGTACATTCATGAAGCTACAAGTATGTTTTATACTATTTATCTTGCTCTTTGTTTACCATTTCTCTTGCTTCCCCCCTTGAGTTGATTTTAGAAATGGTCTATAGTGTGTGTGTATGTGATTATGGTAAAGCCTCGAGGACTATCTGCCTAAAGGGAGGGATGCCTTCGTGCAGGACTTTCCAAGGGAAACTGGCTCGTATACACGTTACACATGGGGAAAACCACGAAAGCGCCCATGCAGCCCGACCGTTCGTGGGATTTGAACCTCAGACCGAACTACCAGTGTTCAGCGACTTTACCCCTCGGCCACTGGAGGGCCTGAAATGGTCTATAGATTAATGCTTGTTTTCTCATCTTTATATCTTTCGCAAAACAAATTAGTACTTCCACTTTAAGACCTCGGTATTGTATATTTCACAAGACACAATGTTTAAATCTAGCTGAGGTTTTGGAGGAAATGGTGAAAAATGTGCTTATTGATAGTGCATGAAAGCCATTAGTGATGTTATTCAGGTAGATACATTCTCTATACGTGTAACATAAATTGGAGTTACCAAAATATTAAAAACTGTAATGGAACAATGAATTCAAGAAACTAAGGGAAAAACTAGGGGTTTTTAATGGGTACTGTACTTTGTCAAAAGTTCTTAAGTAAATGCAGGGAAAGTATGATAGCAGAGCTGGAAGATATTTAATGTGTCTGCAATAATATCTTGCATACCAAGTAATTGAGCATAGGAAAGAGGTAGATAAACATGCAGAATACATAATGACTCACCATCTTGTAAAAAGATAACTAAGTAATAAACATCACAGAAGACATTTTTACATGTACTGTAGAAGAAATCATTGCTGTTATTGCCAGTGACAGAAATTATTCTTTAACATTTCTTTCTGCTGAACTATGCCCTGAAAAGAAAATTACCACGGTATTTAACTCTTCCAGTTCAGACTGGTAATTTTATCATGCTTTTAGTAAAGAAGTTAGCTGCAGAGAAATAGGTCGAACACAGGTCCAGATGCTGTCAATTATGAAATGCTGAAGTACCATATCTCCTCAGTTGAGGCAGGAAAGGGCAAGATTCCGTCCAACTATTGACTCTTTGTACTTATGAGTTAATATTTGGCACAGCTAGAATGGCAGACTAGACCGTATTTAATGTAATGTTAAAATTATATGAGTATAATTTGAACAAAAGGATCTATAATTCTTAATGTAAGTGGTACATAGAAATATGCCTGCTGCATTAGCACCAATTGTACGTATATATTTATTATATGCACACTCACTATCTCTACTAAAATCTTTACCCAAACTTTGTTTTTACGAAATCAATTTCGAAAAAATTATGAAATCTTACTTTTTGTACAGTCAAAAGTCGTTAATTCAGACACCCATAATTCGTACCTCAAAGCTAAAAACTTTCTGTGCACGCGTTGACACATGCACATAGACGTTTACACGTGCACATAAGACCTTTACGACTGCGCATATGTGTGTGTGCAAACGCAGAATACGTTTTCGCGTTCGCGTTTAATGTATAACGGACGGTATAAGAAAAATATCTAATTATCTATTTCAGTTAATGGTGATGATTGCATTGTTCCTTAATCTTCGAATTGGATCTGGCTGGTTATTTTTTGCAGACTGTAAGAACAATTTTATAAAAGTAAACTTGAACTTTCAATTATGTCAAATAGAATTTCCGATACTGGAGCTACCAAAGGATCTACAAAACGAAAGTATGTTTCGGTGTCCATCAAACAAAAAGTGGAATTGCTGCAAAAAATGGATAAAGGCATGAAGAAGGTGACAGAGAGGTTAGTGAAAACGAAAAAATTTCGATTGACAAGTTAGTCGGTATTCTCGGCACAGCAATTAACGGGACTTGAACAGCGGAACTTTGTAACTGAACAAGAAATTATGTCTGTTTATAGAATTAAAGAGAAAGTATTATCACATAAAACGAAGCAACTTAAACAACTTACATTGAAAGAAATGTTTAATAAAGTAAACAAATAAATATTAAGCTTTTGTTTTGTAAATTTTGATACCCTTTAGATCATAATTGTTCTTTATTTCATAAATTATGATTTCATATTTTTAATTTTAGAATTTCTGCATGCCATCTTACGAGATTTAAACTGATGATCTATAATCCGAAAAAATCGATAATTCGGAATTGCAGAAGTCCCGACGAGTCCGGATTAACGACTTTTGACTGTATATTCTTCTGGTTCTTATATTTAAGAACATTTTATGCTTGCAATATTTGAAAATACAAAAGTGTGACTCAAGTATTATGAACATACGTATGTATCAGAAAAATGGAAAGCAATTCGTCTCAGAGTGTACCATTGTTAGGCTGTTGCTAAAAGATTGCCATAATAATTTATAGAAGTTCGAAATGAAGTCGGAGAACTAAGACAGAGAGCAAATACGAATGACCTGCACTGCTTTCTTCTGAGCTGTGGAACTATTTACCATGTTTTCAGCCTATTCCAAAAGTTTCTGTCGATTTCTTGGAGATGCACAGATCTTGTATATGGACATACATAGGTAATGAGGGCATTTTATGTCTCTGCTTTGACAGTGGGCAGTATGTCTGCTGCAAAAATAATACAAGTAAATACCAAATGCGGCAAGGGCTTTAAAGTGCTCTGAGAATGTTGAGTAAATACATAGAAATTGGTTCTAACTTGAGGAAAGAATTAATGTTCTGCCAGTTCAATCTGTGTAGGATCTTCCATGCTGCATGTAAAGAAGAAGTTGAACAACCGCTTTCTTAGGTAAAAAAAAAACGAGTGCCTCTTTTAAAAGCACCTGGAGGTGTGGTTGCAAGTTTAGATTTCTTGTTAGCCTTTTGGTTACCCGCCATTCGTTGTTTGTGCCGGGATCCAACTCAAGTATGGTCTGATGGAGATTAGGAAGACGAGAAGTTCTTTTACCAAAAATGTTATTTTACGCTTATGCTTTCTACAAATTGCTGGCATTATGAATATTCAGTTTTATATTCATGAAGTGCTGGAACCAGAAGTCTCACCCTCACTACCGAATCATATTGCTACTATATTGTATTGCGGTTAAAATGTTGCGTGCTATGGGGGCAGCAGTATTTCAAGACAATATAACTGCCCATATCGAACTCATTCTTCACACAGCCCATCAGCGGCCGAGCGGTAAAGTCGCTGAACACTGGTAGTTCGGTCCGAGGTTCGAATCCCGCGAACGGGCTGGCTGCATGGGCGTTTTCGTGGTTTTCCCCATGTGTAACGTGTATACGAGCCAGTTTCCCTTAGAAAGTCCTCCACGAAGGCATCCCTCCTCTTAGGCAGATAGCCCTAGTGTGCTTTGCCATAATTAAATAAACCAAAAACTACCATTCTTCACCCGTTCTTGCATGAGTATTAAATGCTAACTCTTTCTTGTCCTGCATGGTCTTCTACGTTGTATCTACAGAACACTCGCAAAGATCTGCTCCGACCTGATGGCATGCCATTACGGTTCACCGCGAAGCCGAAGCAGCATTCCTTTTGCGGAAGATGTCATTGTGAGGTCTAGAGCTTTTGTACAACTGTAAGATGCTTGGTGTTGGCGACAATGGATTATGGAAGGGAAAGTCTACCGTTGCGGAAGATCAGAGCGTCCTAGGAATACAAAGGAGCACAAAGATTGCGCAATAAATAAAATCGGCCACTACCGTACCAACAGTGTCGCTAGCATCGATTCGACACCATTTATCACCTTTCAGGCATCCAGAGGTATCAAGGAAAATCACTCGAAGACGACTGGCCGACGCTGGTACATGCTGCCGACGCCTACTACTGATCTCACATCATAATGTGTGTGGATTTGATTTTTGACGAACTCGGACAAGCTGGAGTATGATCGACTGGAGGTGTGCGATCTTCAGCAATGAATCCCGATTCAATTTTAATGCTGATGACCAACGCACAAGCGTGTGGAAGAGGCCAAGCCAGCGATTTGACCCAGCATTTGTTGTTGAGCGATTACACAGTGTGTAACAGTGTGCTGAGCATTCTGTTGGGACACACAATTACCTCTAGTCGTCCTTCAAGGCAGTATGACGGCTCGCAGTTATGTAGACGGCATTTTAACGCTGGTTGTACTGCATATGCTATCAGGTCGACCAGGTGCCATTTATCAGCAAGACAACGCTCATCCACATACTGCACGACTTTCTCAATAATGTCTTCAAGGATATGACATACTCCCGTGGCCTACCAGGTCACCTGACCTCTTGCTAATAGAGCACGTTTTAGACATGCCTGGAGAGCAACTTCAGCCGTCTCGGAATATTGGTAAATTAACTCCCCGTTTGCAAAGATTATGACATTATCTTCCGCAGGGTGTCACTACTTGATTCGATGCCACGCCATGTTTCGGCTTGTGTAGCAGCCAAAGGTGGCCATACTAGTTTGTGATTTGGAACCTTTCGCATGCCATAAATTAATAAAACGGTCTTTTGTTCTGAATTTGTAATAATTTATTCATCTCGCCATACTTTACATACGTTTTAAGTTTCGTGATAGTAGTTCGTTTCCTTCTGGGTATGTATATTTTTTTGTTGCAGAGTGTATATTTGCCGTATTTCTTTCAAAAATCAGAACTGGATTATAGAATCAAGTTATTATGATAGTCCATTAAAACACTTTTCTTAACAATACCACTAAACGTTATTAGTATTTTACATATCAAAATGAAATTTTAGTATCAGATAAATTTAGCTTTCATCACAAAAAACTTTATTCTTTACATTCAGAGTAAATCACAATATAAAGTTTTATCATTAATTAAAAATTATTATTCAGGGAAATTTTGGATCTTTGCGAAGCCACATCCGGAAGTCTTAATACCAACAGAACGCCAAACTAAACTAAAGAAAAATCTAAAGAAGTTTGTGGGCGCTATATACTCATATAACTGCAATTACCGACATAACTTTGGAATTATTTCATGTCCCTTATACTATCGCTACATGAAATTCAGCCAGATAGAACTACATATGATGCCACACCATTCCCTCTTTGTTTCTTGTTGTTCCATCTAGCCGATCGTCACAATCTCCCTCCAGTTATTCAGGGTGGAGCATCTTCGTTTACTCATTTTGAAAATATTGCGCTCGTCGCTAGCGACAATCAAACTCCAAATATTTAATTGCGTCTTTTTCGTTACCCTTGTTCATTTACATACATACCACCTAGACTATTACTGCGCTTTGTGTGCAATTTAGTATAGTTATTTATTGCTCTTCTAGTATTTAGGCATTGCTTGACTGTGCGATTTGGTGCAAGTTCGTTGTAAAGTTTAATTTCATAATAGTCTTCACAATACCTAGTGCGTGGTAGACTTTCTTTTCCTTGAAAGAACACAACAGCTTCTTTTTCAGTCGAAAACAAGATGAAAGAAGTTAATACACTTTCGGATGAAATATAAATTTTGAAAAGCATATGGAGTATCATTATAACGAAGATCTGACCACGAGAAGTTGACATAAAAAATATTAGTCGCTGAAAAAGTGAGGGGTGCCATATTACAGGCCATTAAAATTAATTATTGCAGTCAATTAATCACGTTTCGTTCGAAAATCCACAAACACTTTGTTTTGTTTAAATTTCCAACAGTATTTATTTCACATTTTTACATCGAAGCGAATGGTTTTGAATTAAAGTTCTGTCCGCAAGTACGCTCTTTATAGACAACTTAAGAAAAGTGCACTTGCTTTATTCAAAACTAGCCGCTAGCCTTCGTCTGGCTTTTAAATGTACCGTAAAAATGCCTAAAGGGAACATCAAACAATAAATTTGAAACCTGCACAGAATTTTACTCTGCAGAAAAACTTTTTCAAAAAATAAATAAATAAAATAAAATAAAATAAATAAATAAATAAAAAATAAAGAAGTATCACATATTAAAAAAAAATTATAATGAAATAAGCAATATCCCTTAATACAAATTACAAATATTAATTATCCTAATAAATAAATTAACTAACTTCCCATTGCAAAATCTTAAGAATTCAAATGGTATAAAGGAAGTTATAAATTTCGTTTCCTAAAAAAAAAAAAAAAAAAAAAAAAAAAAAAAAAAAAAAAATGCAAAACTTTTTATACAGTTAAAATTATATATAATTAAAACATAATATAAAAACATTACAATGAAAAAAGCAATAAATCTCAGATTTTCAAGAGAAAACAGTCAGCAGTCCAGTATCGAAAGCAATGAATGAAAAACTATTGCTAAAAAAAAAAAAAAAAAAAAAATTCTTTTAGTTCTGCCTCTCAAAACACATAATAATAATAAGAAGAAGTAGATTGTGATGTGCGTGTTGCGTGTCCAAAAATCAAAAGAAAATAAGAAGCATGAAATATGCAATATCCTTTAATACAAATATTAATTATCCTAATAAATAAATTAACCAACTTCCCGTTGCCAAAAAAAAAAAAAAAAAAAAAAAAAAGCTAAATTTTTCAGTGTTTCGAAAACAGTGAAATAAGCAATAAATACTTTATCTCATATTTTAAACATTTAGCAGTCCAGTATAGAAAGCATTGAATGAAAAACTCTTGCCAAAACCACATTTCAAAAGAATGAAATGATACGATTTAATCGAAAAAGATAAAAAAGAAATCTGATTCGAATTTTGAAAAAATCGCTTTGAGGTGCATTGGCTTTTGTCTAGATGCACCTATGTACCAAATTTCGTAGCCCTGGGTCTATTAGCTTACGCGGCAGCACGAACGAAAGACAAACACACACAGACAGACTCTTTTATCATATGTAGAAATAGAGAAGAGATAATCTTTTGAACGAATGAAGAAATGTGAATGTGTCGATTCTCTCTGCTACTGTGCTTATCAGATGTAATAATGCCAAGTCGTAAAAATTTAAACTAATAAATTTGCTTTTTGGTTTCACTATTAGAAAAGAATACAGAAAAATGTGCGTCAGTATAAAGCTTAATTTTCTTTCGTCAACCATTAAGAACAGTTTTTTAGATTCTACTAAAAAGGAAAAAAAAAAAAAAAAAATACCTAACTGCATAAACATAGAGAAAACACACACGTTGAAGATATTAACCCTTTCATGTGAAAAATAATAACATTAAGCATATTCCTAGATATTTTCTTTACCATAAAATAAAAATTGGATATTTTATTGAAACAGTTTGTAAAAAAGCTTGATACTAGATATGTACAGTGTTATATGTAGTAAGATAAAAGATCTTGGCTTTGTTTGCACTGTAGAAGATTTACTTCTGGAGTAAAATTTCTACCAGTCTCTGATAGTTCGCCATCATCCAGCACATCGGATAGAATCAACGAGTCCCGACTTTCGATAGTAGACGAATCTTCGCGACTGACATCTGAATTAGGCGCATCTTCATTGATATCATCTAAGTCACTAAAAGTAAGACATGCCATAAATATAAGTACATAGTTAGAGACAAAAATTTCAGGTTTCGTAATTATGCAAGAATATTTAATAAGGAAGATGACATAAAGTAGCATACAAAATAATCCTCAGAAGTCAAGATATCGAACTGTCGTTTGAAATAACTTATGTTGACTGTTAAAAATAGAAATATAAAAGTTAATTATGATTATTATTGTCTTAGTCATCTTTGAGTAAGCGAGTGAATTTTAATGGCAAAACATTTTGAAGCATAAAAGAATGAGAGGAACATGGTGCTTTTCTCTTTGCACTTTTGCAATAACTTCCTTGGAACATTCAGCTCTGGTGTTACGCTGCATGTTGAAATAAATTAAAAAAAAAAAAAAAAAAAAAAAAATGCTAACTAAGAAATACTGTTTTATAAAACGAGTACGTAAAAATATTTCGCATCTTTAACACATTTAACGTCTTCGTAATGCAGCTTGTAGAAAAAGAAAGGTCAACTGGATCATTTGAAGGATTTTTAGTTACAATTAAATGAAATCAGTTAAAATTACTACCAGTATTCGAACCTCATTTAAAGCAAATTTTTATCAGGAAGTCATTGAAAACACTTGAAAACAAAACGTCTGATGTTCTAACAATACCGAAATTCAAAGTTCAAATGCGCTGAGAGTTATCGACAAATTCCATAAAAAGCACATTGTGGAAGATAAGGTATTGTGTAACTAAGATTACGTGAGAATTACTTTTAACCGTAATTTTTTAAAGGAAGGGTTCCATTTATTTTCTAATTTTGGTTTGATCTATTTTTTACTTTAATTCATTTCACAATTACGATTTAGCGTATTGTAAAGGAATGCTTTTCTTTTATTAAATATTACTGTAACGTCTTTGCATTGCTATGCTACCAACATAATACCCAGTAAGAAATGTAAAGAAACCCCACGTGTAAAATATCCGTGCTTGAAGATGCACGTGCTTAAAATGTTTTTCAGTTATTCTGTAAGTTTGACTAAAAAAAAAGTTGATTTTCGATCAAAATGGCGAGATTTCTTTAAAACTTCATTGCAAGTACTCAGTACCTTAACCTCATAGAGTATTTAAAACTGGCCTTTTGCTTTGATAATGGCCTTTGAAAATAAATAATTTCCGGTAGTAATATATTCTTATTGTCAAAATTTCGCTAAGATTTAAACTATCAGCGAATTTAGCTCATATGAATCCTTATTGACATTAAACTAACTTCCAGTTTGCATTTCAATACGTCACAGTTTCGAATTGCTTTAAGAACCCGCTACGCATCCAGAAAATTCCTATGGGAAAACTGATTGTTAATTCCTACAGGTCGAAATTGTATGTTAAGTTTTAGTAACTCATATGAGATTTCGATTCCTTAAATGTTTTACAATTAAACAAATTGAACTTTTGCAATTCACAAAAACAAATTTCAGGTATATATGATTTGCTAGTTAATATCGTCGAACATCGCTGTTTTTTAGGCTGAGACATCTTTAATTATTTAAGAATCCTGAAAGGCAAGCGAATATCAAATTGTTCATAATTCTGATAGATCATCAAAGAAAAAGAGTTAAAAGAACATTTGCATTCATAAACAGGGGGAAAAAACCAACCTGGAAAAATCATCTAAGAATACATCACATGGGATATTAAAGGCATATATTGACCAGAGGGCGCTAAGATATAATGGAACAGCAATGCCGCCAAGCATGTTCAGAAGAAGTACAACTGTAGCATTCAGAAACTCCTGCAAAGAATTTTATGCACATATTTTACACGTAACGGAAGAATGCATTAAAGGAAAATTATATAATGAGTGCAAGAGAAAAAAGGATGTAGTGAAATCTTCCTACGATGACGAAACCCCATTTCCCCACGATTTTGATCTTTGGAGGAGGTGGTCGCCTTAAAGAGTTGATGTTCAGTACCGAGGCTTAATTAAGTTCTAAATATACAGTGAACCCTATCTGACTCTATTACTTACAGTTCCAGATGATTATATTATAGTTCTCTATGGAGCTAATTATCTAAGAAAGGTAAAGTTCAATTCCTATTTTTTATGATATCAAAAATAGTAATCACGTTTAGAAGTAATTATCATAAAGATGTGTTCCCCACGAGAGAGATCACTGTACTTTCGGAAGTAGTATTTAAGGAAATCTGGGCAATGCAGTTGCGTAGCTTGGGTGGGGCAAGGGGGGACATCTGTCCCCGGGCGTAGCATCCAAGGGGCGCCAAATTGATGCTACAAATTTTGGAATGAAATGTTTTCAATTCTTGGAAGACAGAAAGGAGCGTAAGATCCTCAGTCGTCGCCGGGCGCTTAAAACCTTAGCTATGCCTCTGGGGCAATGAAAGGATTCACCACATTAAACTCATTAAATATAATAAAAGTGAGTCTCTCTAAGGCGGCCATCCACAGCTCCAAATGACTTTACCTCTCTTTCCAAGAGGTTGAGGTAATGTTCAAATAATATTAAAAAATAATTGTCAGTTTCCAGAAGTATATGGTCACCACCGTAGTGTATTTAAGAGAGGTCATTGTACTTTGGAATGTACAATATATTTAATGCGTAGTTATACTGTTATAATATCTTACAGAAATTTATTTGCATGGGATAGCAAATGATGTAAAGAATCTTAATGTCGAGACCCCATTAGTTATTTCGAATAAGTGCTATCTACTTGCTGGAAAGCAACTGTAACTTGCAAACTTGCTGTGTATTTATTTTAATTGATTAAAATCTTGAAGAGAAAAAAAAAAAAAAAAAAAAAAAAAAAAAAAAAAAAAAAAAACGTTCATATTCTCAGTTCAATATTTTGGTATTCTTCTGTTATAGGAACCGGATTCAGAAATGCACCCGTATATGTATGTATGTGCCTATAAGGGTTGTGCATACACACTTACATATGTGCGTGCAAAACCATGCATAACATGAACACATGAATCCGTGCAAGCATTTCATATCCGGTCCCCATAACAGAAGAGTACCAGTACCTTTTTATGAAGCATAAATCATAGTCGTAAGTAAAAAGATGTAACATTAAAAGTAGGATAATTAAGGATTTTACATAAAAAATATGGATCAGATTTATCAAATATACTTGCGATTCTGAAAATTGGTCAATGTTCATCTTTTTTCACTGTACAATTACAACTATTTGCTGAATTCTGAAGACTAATAATTGTTTATCTCTGTTCACTGTACAACACATTGTTAGTATAAGCAATATAATGAAGAATTTTAATTATGCTTCTGAATATTGAAGTATGGTAAACGTAAATTTCGTTTTCCCACTACTAACGAGATTAAATCTTCTGTTCTGTCCTTTTACTTCCTAAAACCAATATGTAATCGAATTTAAATTACTAAGTCTTTTCAAAATTTAAGCACATTAATTTTAACTAAAATTAAATTTCAATTTGACAAATTTAAAATAAACCATCATTTAAGCAAAAATGCATTAGGACAAGTAGGTAGCAATCTAAGTGGTTAATATTGTTACGAAATGTAAAGGCGCGGTAAAATGGCTTCCCTGAAAAGCAATTTTAGGGTTGCCATAAAATGGCAAGGAAAGGCAGGGTTGCCACATTTGGCGACAAATCGCCCCATTTGGCGACAAAATTGGCGATACGCCATGGACATGGAGAACTTTCTGGAACGAATTCTTACTGGTTTAGCCCAGAATGTTTTCGAACACAAGCCGAAAGCTATATAAACCCTGCTGGTCCGCAGTCAGGGTGAGTGTGTGTACCTCGTCGAGTGGGCGAGTGAGAGTGTGTGCCTCGTCTAGACTGGGAGATAGTTAGTATCGAGTTGGTGCCTCGTCTAGCGAGTCAGTCCGTGCGGAGTCGATCGAGTAGACAGCCGGGCAGCGAGGGCCGAGTGGGTTGTCGAGGGCACCGAAAGAGTCTCGCAGTGTATCGCGGTTAGTGCATCGTCGAGAGAGTGTTGAACTCTGAGAACGACTGGATCGAAGAGTCGGGAGCTGTGCTCTGTGTGTCTTCGAGTGCATCGTGAGTTGTAGCGTGGAGAGTCTCGAGAGTACGTGGAGTTCCGAGAACGACCAAGCAGAGTCGGGAGCTGTACTCTGGTGCTTGGCAGTGAAGCTGTCTCCACTGTTATAGCCTGATAACCTGAAGGATGTGTCGCTGATTGTTCCAGCGTGTTTATAGTAGTTCTTCGATGACTGTTACGTGATTTTGGAGCTGTCCTGATTAAAATTGGATAAATAAAGTGTGTTTCGACACTTCATCAAGTGTCGTCGTTATTCATTCCAAATCTACGAACCCCGTACGAACGTGAAGAAAGAGAAAAACAATATGTAGTTCATAAACGCATTATTGTACTTGTCTATTTTTCATCATATCGCTTACAAGATGCAAATACATATTGCATATGTACTCTGTAAAGGACTAATTACATCTTAGCAGTTATACCTTCTAGTCTAAGAATTCTAATTTGGATATGAGTATTTTTTTTTTTTTTTTTTTTACATTTCATTTATAGTGGCCTTCGAACATCTTGCTTAATTGGAAAACAAATTACATCTCTCTTCGAATAAAATAAAAGTAAAAAATAAAATATTATAAAATTCGAATTCTAGTTCATAAATTAGTTTTGAAAATATACTAATTTAAATATTCTACAATTCTTCCTTCCTCCAATTTAAATATTCCTGGGAAAGTCCCCTCTCCCAGAGGATTTTGCAAGCACCGCAAATTTAACCATTATATCCACGAATTTCGACTACCGTTCGTGTGTTTCGCCGCGGGGAAGTGATTTCTTCTGTATGCAGGCACACTTCTTTCGGTATGCCATTACTTCTGTCCACTCTTATCTATATGTTTTGTTAAACCCGTAATTATCTTTCTCCTTAGTCTTTAACCAGTACTTTTTTATATTTAATTTAATATTTCATTTTAATGATGTGGAGGCAACTGTAAATACATTAGAAAGGTGCTCTGTAAATAAAACTCCTTGATCCTGTCAGATGGTAGTTGGATTGGTTGGATAGCAGTCTGTGCGGTGGTTAACACACAAAGTATTCTGTGTTTGAATTTCACTAAGTTCTGCTTGCCACTTCTATTCTGCGAGGAATAAGGACATATAAAATTCTCCGATAGTTAAATCCTGTGATGTAGAAAAAGAAAACTTTTAGATATGTTCTGCTAGGGTGAAATGTTAGGGGATAGGAATTGTATGATAGAAGTCTCGATGTTGATGGACTTTCATTCTGTCATTGACATTCTTCACACAATGTTGAGATTTGTCAACACCAGGTACGGAAAGGGTAAATCGATTATAACTTGCATGAAAACATGTTGCAGTTTCATTTCATTTAAGAAAATTGTAACCGAGCATGATCTCAGTCTAACACAGTAGTCTCAAACTCAAATTGTATGCGGGTCAAATGCACAATCTAAAAACAACTGACGAACCAAAATCGGATGTGAATCATGTGACCAGGGGGACACATATAGAACATATGCAGCAGTATGAGGAAAACTTTCTGTTCTTTTCAGAAATAAGTTATCATTGTATTTAAAAAATAAAAGGTTCTGAAATATGATGAATCATTTATAGAAACCCTATATTTTATTATGTTTCTGCATATAAATATCAATTTAAGAAATCAATCCAATTAACAGCCATAGGTAAGGTGTTTATTTATTCTTTTTATAGCGATTACGGTATTAAGAAAAGTTAACTTTTAATATTTACTATTTGATCTGTGGTGTCTACTGATGAGAGATGGAAGCGTTAATATATATTTTGGGATAAAGTAAGATAACTGGCCGAGAATGAGACCATGTACTTCAAACATAGTTTTACGTCAGAGAGTCTTCATCGCGCATCTAACTGCCCACCAGCAGCCGATCAGAAAAAAACCACTGAACACTGGTAGTTTAAACGGGTTCAAATCCCGGCGAACGAGATGACTACATGAAAGTTTTTATGGATTTACCCCCGCATAAACTAAAAATGAGATATTTAGTTTCCTTTAAAAAATGCACCAAGAAGGCAAGCCTTTTGTGCTTTGCCATTATCCAAATATAGCTAACCCTAATTATGTATTTTACCAACGTATTAGTAATGAAATTCAGGAAACAAAAGTCACATTTCTTTGTGTAGACAAAAAATTCCTGGTCCGTAATGTAAAATGAAAACGAATTTTTATTCCAATGCTCTTTTCCTAGCCCGTGAGTGGTTTGCTATAATTAATCAATAAAGTAGGATTCTTACCTATTTCGTCATGATTGGACAGTTTTGAAAATTTTGCTAATGGCTTCTAATGACTAATAAGAATGTCTTTAACAGTAATAAATCTCTGCATCATTCTCAGTTTTTGGTAATTCTGTCCATACATTTGATTATTTATAGAAAACTTAATTTGACCAAACGATTTCCACTTCGATGATGAATGAGGATGAAAATTTCAAAAACTATACGAGCAATATGAAGTATTTCTGAGTGAAATTTTTAAAGACGAAAAGCTATTCTTACCTGAGTTTCATTATTCATTATTAGCTCCTCGAGGCTGTAACATGTGACTGTCGCTACAAACAAAAGAATCAAGAGCACGTTCATAGCTAAGAAAAACTTCCGAAAGTCCACATAACATTTTGCTTGAAAATCAAACTGGAAAACAAAAATAATAATAAAAAGGGGGGAAAGAAAATTCATATGATTTCAAATAATAAAAATAAATTATTGAGCATAAATGTAATTAATCAACCGTTCGTATGATGCGTTGCTCCATATCGTGTATTGCTTGATGTAAATGATTCAAGTTTTCCTCCACAATGTCTAGAAGGGCATTCATATCCTCCGCATCTTGTCCTATATTTAAAAATGGTTAAATACCTTGTTACAATGCAAGGAAAGACGAATTTTTTATTTATAAATTCTCCATTATTCGCCTAATGAAAATCTATTACATGATAAATAAACAAATAAGTCTAAACAAATATAATCTGAATTAATAAAATTGCTTCTAAATCAAAGGGTAAAAAGATAATTATTTTTATAAAGGGAAAAAAACATACTCAAAATTCGCAGTGAAAATTTACCAAGTCTTAACTCATCCCGAATTCCTCTCTTGTCGAAGCACAAGATGAAACTAACCACGGTCATATGCGTAGAACAAGTAAGTAACATACTAATGAGCAACATAAGTGAAATACGACTGCAAAATTACATTCAAAATGCATTAAATCATGCACCGGTTTTCACTAATTTAAGGCAAAGCATGTGAAACACATAAATAAAATTAGAATCTAATAGCAATTTCCTTACTTTTTTATCTGCCATACACAGACTTATTTAGCTGTGTTGTTATTTAGCTATTTAGATAGCATTTCTTCTTTCTTTTTGCATGTCTTCAGGGTGTAAAGATAGCATACTCGGCGCGTATCGAGAAATTCCTGTTCCAGTCCTGGCCAAGGCATTGCTCATTTTTCATGTCTTCCGCTTTAAAAATCCTAATGACTCTACAAGCTTCTTGCAGGATACATTTATAAGCATATATTAGAGAAGTCTGACTTCTGAAAAGTGTCCACAGTTTAACAAACAAGAGAACAAGTGAAAAACTAATAAAATAAAACTGCCCTCTTGAAAATTTAACTTGGACAAGAAATTGTTGAAAAAATTTTAATATTTGAAAAAAATCATTTATTGTTTAATTTAAAGCAAATATGTCAGGAGTTATAATAAATAATAACAATCTTTAAGTGCAAATACATGTTATCTAGAAACTGATAAATGTCCAAATTTCTGCAACAAAATATACGTATTTAAATGCACTACTAACAGTTAGAAAATAAAATATAGTATTTTTAACTGTTATACCTGAATAAATCAGTAAAATAAATTTTGTTAACTACCCATCAAAGTAGGCAGTAGTTATGCAATTAATTTAAAGACTGAATGAAAGTTTCTGAATTGAATTTGAAATTTTAAAAGTGGCACTTTGGTGTGTAGGATTCCTCACTGTATAATTCTAAGTTACAGTTGAAAGTGAAGAATTTTAAGAACTAGTAATAACCACTTGACTGAATAAACTTGGAAAGGGTTAAAAGACTCTTTATTATTCAAACAAGATTTAACAGAACTCCGTCTTGGAGTTGTACAACAAAGCCGACACTTGGGCTTCAACTTAAAGAAACTAAGAATTAAACTAAACTAATCTTAACTAAAGAGATATAGCCGAAGCTATCAAGATTCAACGGAATTGGCTCCTTAACGCTAATTGACTGCGAAGCTATCAAGGACCTAAAGTACGGCCGAGCGTAATAATAGCTTACGAGAGAGTAGCCTAAAAAGGCGGATGCATGCAGCCAGAATATCTGGTATCTCTCTTTGTAAGACAGTAGAACTTCGCGGCTAAATACCGCTCTTCCTCATTAGCATTCAGACGTGATTCTAAAGCTACATTCTGGCCGGAAGTGGTAAGTTGAAATTAAGAAGCGATAGGAAAGGGAGTTTAACTCAAAATTTAACTTTTAATAAAATTAACATAATCCTTACACGTGTTATCGCAAACACCTTAGTAGAAATCACCAAATTTTCAGAATGTGCCAGAGGCAACCATGTGCATAATGATTATTCAGGCAACCATGATTATAAAAATCCTTAAGTCAAGCAACGTTGGCATTTTCACACGCGTTCTTTTTGTTGTATTTCAACGGTTTTATAAAGAAATTATGATAGTATTTTATGCCTTAAAGTTAATTTTAAAATATGCGCGTGTAGAATTTGCCAGTGGTGGAAAAAAATGCTGAAAAATTTCATCAGGAAAGGAGAATTTTGATTCAAAATCTCCAAACAGAATAACGAAAAGATGAGTTTGGTAGATAATCGAGAGTGAGCGATATTGTACGAGAAGATGAGCAAAACACATAGCAGAAAATTTAGAGAGAAATGATATTTCTTATTTTATCACGTAATACTTATTTAACAATTAAAATCTGCATTTAAAATTACTAAAGTTAAATGTTTTCTTTTCACATGTTGATAATATTTTCCAACTTTTAATAAATGTCGATAGTCTGGGAATTATTTAAGTACAAAGTCGCGAAAACCAAAAACTTACACCCGATAAATAACTTGTAGCTTTCATCCGCAAAATATCGCCAAGTTGGTTGCGTTAATACGTAAGTACCTAACAATAATATTATCAATTCTGCAGCAAATAATCATATTTATTGAACTTAAAATAGATGGAACAACTACAGATAATTAGATGCATACAGATAATTCTGAAAACAAACAGAAAGAGGATGAATAAAGTAACCAATAGAAATAAAGGGAAAAGATGAGCAAAAATAACATAACGTATAACTGAAAATCATTCCTAAGGGCATGGAAAATTTCTAAAAATTCTAACTCTCCAACAACAGATGCTTTCTGCACCTTTGTAAACTTTAAAATCAACAGTATTCTAGAAATTCTAGAAAAACAATACTAGAAATATTAGACACAAAAATCTGCAAAATATTCAGAACAAGATTTTAAAATTTTGGTTACCTTACTCAAGCCTTGTAGATATAGGTGATTATCCAAAGTAATGGACACTATTAATTTTTTATGAACATGCTTGGTGTATAACATCAGGTTAACAGCGGCCGAGCGGTAGAATCGTTGAAGTCTGGTAATTCGAACCAGGTTCAAATAAATACTGGCAAAGAGGCTATCTGCATGAGCGTTTTCGAGGGTTTTCCCATGTGTAAAGTTAGAGTGACAGAATTTTCCTTAAAAGGTCTTCCATCAAGGCGCTCCTTCGCTTAGGGAGATAGCTTTTGTCTATTTAAATGCAAATAACTCCAACCTCTAATTCCATTTTTCCTATAAATAGTACAGACATCATTTATTGCTAGCTACGGTAATTAAACTGTAGACGTCGCATTGTTTGTGAATAGTCTAAGATACCAGACTTTAATAACTGGAAGGGAAACTAATTATTGATGTCATTTGTTAAAAGCATCTGCCACCGCAACCGGAGTAACTGGATGTTTCGAAATGCTGTATTCAATGTCTTCACATCATACGAAGTTCACAGCGAAACAACTTCTGCAAAACGCAGTAACGTTCAAAAGAGAAAGTCGAGCGAAAACGAACGACTGGCATTCAATGACATCTAAAAGTAAAATAAGAACTGTAGAAATGCACTCTGCATTTGAAGGGTCAGCTATCAACTGTCACAGTTGCGCTCTTCAACTAAAACTTGCAATGCTCTCTTTTGTGCAATTTTTTTTATTTCTAACGGCAAGTTACGAGACAACTGAATATCAAATAAAATACAAAACAAAGGCCAGTATGTCTATAAACTCAGGACGTTCCTCGCCACCAAGTAACTCTCGCAAATCGAAATTGCAGGGCATTTGCGGAAATGTGGTAAGTCCGAGTCTTTCTTAAGATTGCATAAGGGGCAGAGACACTTCAAAATAGTGTAAAATATGCTTGAACAAAAATGTTTGACCTGTCATTTGCAAGTCTTTTATCTGCCAAATTTTTCAGTCCAATTACTTTTATTCTTTCTCATTAAAATGATTCTGATAAGTTGATTCTGATTAGACCTGACAAGATGGTTCTGACCAGATCAACAATTTCAGACAATGCAAGCTATCCAAAACAACATGACGGATGAACTTCTTTTTACATTCCGCTTGTATTTTTTAAGTTTACCAAATTTTCATTTATATTAATAACCTCTAATAGTTAGGGTTTATTTTAATATTTAAGGTTAATACGTTTTAAATAAATTTTCTTCCTTAAATGTTTTTGGTTACTTTGTCTTATTCTGCACTTTGCTTTTTCAGGTTTTTGGACATTTTGCTGTGTTAATATTATGTAGTAACATCAAATATCCAGTTGTAGTAGGAATTATCAGGTGTATTACAATATGCGAACTAAATGAAATAATTGTATAAGCATTTCTTTAGTTATACTTATTTCTTTAATACTAAACTACTTTCCAAAATATGTGCAGAGTTAATGACACTCAAAGCTTGAAACATATAGTCTAATCCTCTAAAATCTTACACAAAACATCTATGAATCAATTTCTATTCGCTAAAAAATGATTATTTAATAATTCCATACAGCAAATTATTTCAGTACAAAATGAGCTTATTTCAAAATCTGATTTCCCTTCTCACTAAAAAGTAACAAAATGAAAGCAATGTATACATAATTAATATTAATATTACGTTTTTAATAAAGTATTAACATACTTCTCTGTATTAAAGGTTGTGAATCAGCATCTCCCATGATAATAGCTGCTTCCTAAAATTTCCTAGATATAAATTTTTGATTAATTTACTACAAGTTTCTACAATAAAAATTTTGGATATGATGCATAAAAAATGGCGGTTTCAATAAAATTTGAGATTAATAATATTCATTCAGAAGTCTCGTGTCAATTTTGCTACATAAATTAATTACCGTCTCGTTTATTAACAGTGCAAATATTACGGATATTGTACATAATTAAGAAATTGTTTTCCAAGAGCTGGTAACCATAGCATGTTTTAACAAGTTATGTTTGTGAATGAATTAGTAAAGTGTAGCAGAGGTGAACACATATAGTAACCCAAAAAAGGACTGGGGAATAAGAAACTTTCAAACATGTAGTGATAAAAATTTAGTTATATTTTCAAAATTTAGTATTTTTCAGGCACTTACATATTAACGAAACCGCCTTAGTAGACGTCAAAAAAGTTTCAGACTGGGCCAAACTCTGCCAACGATGAGCATAACCATTCTTTCGGTAACCATGCTTATAACAATATCCTTCAATCAAGCAACATGGCCATTTTCGTATGCGCTCTTTTTTGTTGTATTCCAAGTTCAAACAATTTTTATAAAAAAAATCGTCATATTTTTGGCTTTAGTTTTAAGATATGAGCTTGTGGAAGAAAATGAAGTAACATTTTTGCAAGAATATAGAATTTTGCTGAACATTTTCTTAAGAAAACAATGAAGAAATGCGTTTCCTATATAGCCGTTTTTGCCGAGGTTTGTACGAAGCCGAGTCCCCTCAATATTCTGATCTTTTTTAAGCGAAAACAGATCGCTGTGTACTTCCGGAGAAGAATGACGAAAAAAATTCACGGAAAGATTTGAAGAAAAATGTAAATGTTTTATTTTTTATAGATCACGTAAGTGTTATTTAGTAATTAAAATTTGTATTTTAAATTTCTAAAGCATATTTCCTAACAGTGTTCAGCGACTTTACCGATCGGCCACTTAATGGGCCCAAGAACGCATCAGATTTTATTCTATTTACATCACACTCATTCTTTGAAAAATTTCAAGCTTCGAAATATGCTGAAATTTCAAATTTGACAGACGACAGTATGATAAACCGACAACTGAGTTTGTTTTCAAATTTCCACATACTATTCATCATAATTCTGTGTGATGAAAAAATTAACTTTGCCGTCATGTTGTTTTTAAATCACTATTAAACGTTTACGCCTAAACTATTTTACATCGAATCAATGTTTGGCCTTACATATAGTATATCAATTGTTTGACAGTTTGTTTACTTCTTGATTTGATCCTTTTTCTTATCAACCATTAATGGTACTGTGATATGAATTACACATTGAGACAGGTTCAAACTTAATTGGTTAAATTATTGTTGCAATAATAAGATCCAAGAGCCATGAAAAATGAAATAAATTGAAAGATTTTGCTGAAAAATTAGTATGGAAGATAAATGTATATAAATAAAATTAATTAGTGGTAAGGTAACTAGATGTGCTAGCCAAAGTTCCAGCATTTGAAGCCTGAAAAAATTTTTTCCTCCTTTTTTACTTAATCATTTCTGTTTTCATCAAAGATTTTTTGTTTGGAAGGTAGTAATTTCATTCAAGCTGCTTTTGATGATTGTTATCCAAACTATTAAAAGGAAGCATTTACAAATGGGAACGCTTTCCGTTTATTTTCATCGCAAAGACAGACATTTCTAAAGTAAAGTAATGGTGCATGTATTGACTAAATCAATAAAAATACCTCCTATTTAATGACTTATTTAATGAAGAAAGATTAAAGTTTTAAACTCACATTCATTAAATGATATCATGATTCGTAAATATTTTGTGGTATTAAGTGTAGTGAACGGCTATGTATAAATCCTTATCCGTTGGAGCATCTAATTATTTTTTAGACTAAGGATATAGTCATAAGTATACTGTTCTCTTATCTTTGAATAAATATTCTTTTATTTAACAATGAATTTAAATACTGGTGATTACCGCAATGAATCAAAGGGTCTAATTGATGCAATTTATACATTCAAGTAACAAATATGTGAAAATCTCCAACTGTGAAGGAATATAAAGCGAATAAAGCTGTATGAAATGAAGAATTGGAGAAAATTAGCATTTGTTTTTTAATTTTAGCAGGCATGATAAGCAAGATAGTTAATCAAGTCTTGAAGTTAATCCTCAATCTTAAAAAAACAAAATATGTAAAGAAATGAAAAGCGGAATCTAGATTTTGAAAAATGTTTATGTGAAGATTGCGTTAAACAAAAATTCGTGTATTCACACATAAAGATCAAATTTTCTTTTACAGTAAAATGTTCAGTTACCGGATAGAGAATATAAATAAATGACTGAAAGGGTAACCCAAAAAGATGGTACTTAAATTTATTAGCAATAATTTAGGTATGATAATGAAGCAATACAGTTAAGTTTTAAAAACGTAAATTCTAAACATTTAAAAATGTATGGAAGATCAGATGTCAGTCTAAATCTAACAATAACGTTTGTAAGTCCAATAGAAAAACAAAATTTAAAAGGGATTAGAAAAATAGTATTGGAATGAAGCTTAAGGAAACCATATTCATTTGTTTTCTAAAATTCTTTGCTAATATTATAATGTGGCAAATATCAGAAGGCAGATTTGTTTGTTTATTTAATTATGGCAAAATACACTAGCGCTATCTGCCTAAGGAGAGAGATGCCTTCACTGAGGACTTTCTAAGAAAAATAGGTTGGTATACACACTCAGAGGGAAAACCACGAAAAACGCCCACGAAGCCAACCTGTTCATTGGGATTCGAACCCCGGACGAACTACCCGTGTTCCGCGACTTTATCGCTCCGCGGCTGGTGAGCTGTTCGAAGGCCCAAATTAATGTTTTATTATTAAATTCCTACTATTAGCTTACACTCTTCCTATATCTTGTTCAAATCTTCAATCGTTAATAAAATACTTTTTATTCATCCATTTAAGTTCAAATACATTTTTTAAACTTGTAGTGGATGACACTTGATGTTAATACAGTTTTTTCACATATTCAAAATTTTTAATTAATTTCTTTTTTTGTATTTAAATTTTTTTAAATTTTTCTTTGTTGACCTAAGTAGGAATTAACTTTAATTTTTTTTGTTTAATTATTAATTAATTAATTAATTTTCAATCGTTAATAAAATACTTTATATTAATCAACTGAAGTTCAAATATATTTTTTAAACTTTGTAGTGGATGAAGTTAATACAATTTTTTCACATATTAAAATTTTTAATTTTATTTATTTATTTATTTATATTTAAAAATTTTTATTTTGTATTTTTAAATTTTTCTTTGATGACCTAATTAATTAATTAATTAAATTTTTTATATTACTTGTTTTTACTTACGCTCGTGTACTTTATAATGCTCGTACTTTATAATGCTTTTATATGCTCGTGTACTAGTTCTTATTCATTTATCGAATAAAACTAAAACATAGGCAATTTGTATCATGGCATTCCTATAATATTCCTACAATGTGCTTTTTCTCTTAAGACAACTAATCATAAAACGGCATTCCACATTAAGTTTTTCATATTTAATTTACAGCCAGCGTTATTTAAGAATAAGCAACAATTTTAAAGTACTAAAAGTAAATGCATTAATATTGAAATAAAAAAAATTGTGTCACTTGTAATTTGTTAAAAATACAGTGCAAAATTTTCAAATAAATAATGTTGATAGAAATAAGGAGTTTTAAAATTTGGAGATAATTTCATGTGACGAAAATCTGTCGAAAGAATAAAACAAATCACTTATTAAAGAGGGCGGAAGAACATATTATAGAAATTATGATGCTTCCGAAGACAAGAGTCAAAAAGCCCGGTAAATGCCATGTTATCAGAAAGAAAATACTCTTACTTACTGAAGCATAACAACGAAAAAGAAGGGACAAGTTTGTATGAATATATTTAATATTAATATTACAATTCATCAATATTAATACATTTAATAAGCAGGTACAAAAGGAAACTAATACAGAATTGTTAGTATTTAAAACCTCATCCTACCTTTTTTTGTTCTAATGCACACATTTTTACAACACGAGTTTGCTCAATTTGGCATTTCTAGGAACTTTCTCGCATGCTATATAGGGATTATTTAATACACTGGAAATGTATTTTGAGCTACATTACCATATCTCCATACTTTCTTGAAACAAGGAAATGTAGAAATATTACGGTCTTTTAACTGAAATATTGATTCAAAAGACGATTGTATTCCAAATGAATTCCTTAATAATTTGAAAGATATATTTGCGGAAACTGAAAAAAGTATTTTATGATTAATTTTGTGAATGTTGGAATATTTGAAGAATTAAACATCGAATCGAAGAAAAACATAAAACACTTTATTGCTCTTTTAACGAAGAACAATATCAAACAATAAAATAGCAGTCACTTTATAATGAAAAAAAATGTAATCACTGCCTAAAGTACAAGCAAAATATAAATATAAAATAAAATGTAGATCCAAGCATTTAGTATCTATGTAACTTTCCTTCTAATGCATAAAAACCTCTTATTTTCGTTCTGAATTATCATAAGAGAGAAATGTTTTCGAGTTTTGAAACTGCCGGTATTACTTCAGATGTATTCAACAACCAAATCATATCTAGACCAGTGTTCTTTAACTTAGTTTAAGCAGAAACTTCTGAACTCGAGGGAAAAACTTATTATCATGAAATTTAATAAAATAAAACTTTTGACTTGAAATTGTTTAATTTACAAGCCATATAATCTACTCCCAATACACACAACAAGTATAAAGCTGTTTTAACACTCAAATTTGCATATTTTGCATAATTTGAATATATTATTATAAAAACCAATAATAAAATCACATTTTCCTTTCTTCTTGATTGGGAATTCTTCGAAACGTTACTCTAGTACCTAGTCATTGAGTTTTATACTTAGGGATGGCTGTTAATCAATTTCTATTTATTCGTTTCAGGCATATATGAGTAATATTCAGTTTTATTAAGACTTGCAGAGTAGTGTATATTATCTTGAAAATTTAGACTTAAAGGTTTCTAAACTAATCGTTCAGGTGAATATCTGGTATTAAACTTATCTAGTTTTCGTCCTCTACAAATAAATAATTTTAATTTTTCTTTCCTTTTTTTTAGCATTCAAAATGGAACTATTTTATTTATTCAATCCGAATGCTAATCTTTGAATATAGGAATTAATAAGTATATCGTAAGGTATGCTATACTACGAAAAGTGTACCATTATAATCATTCATTGATATTGTGTAAGAGAACCTGGAATTAATAAAAACATAAAAGCAAATCCTGTTAATCTGAAAATTCTTTTTTTTTTTTTTTTCTGTCGTTGATAGCCTAGTGGAGCCCCAAATCGCATTTCACGGAATTCTACATCTCCTCAGAATCCCATACCGAGACACTGATCTAGATAAATACGAAAGCTCATTTAAATATTTACGACACGTTTAAATGGTACATAAACCCTCTAAAAAGGCAAAGAAAACTAAAAATTTTTTAACAAGAAAAATAAAATTCTTCAAAGTTTCAAGGAAAATTTTCTTGTCATCGAGAAGATATATAAAACTTTTAATTTCTAACAAGTCTAGATAACAGAAAGAAAGGGAAACTAAGATAGTCTTTTTTTTAAAAAATTCTAACGTAATGTTACTGGTATGAAAATGGGAAATGAAACTTTTAATTATACACAAAATATAGTAACTACTTGCAAAACTAATCTAAATTCGTCGTATTCTCAGAAATATCAGTAAGTATTGAATAATCACGCCGCCTCTTCTTCTTCAAATTCGCCCTCTTCTTCGGCTGTTGCTTCTTGATACTGCTGGTATTCAGACACTAAATCGTTCATATTCGATTCAGCTTCAGTAAACTCCATTTCGTCCATTCCTTCTCCAGTGTACCAATGCAAGAAAGCTTTGCGACGAAACATGGCTGCAATAAAATAGAAATTTCATCACCTTATCATTACGATGATACTAATACAGGTTTGTATTTATTCATCTTACATCCACTAAATTTTGCAGTTATTTTAGATATTGGGTCGTCAGATATATCTGATGTTGGGTTCAACTTCAGAGTCAGAAACGACGAATGAATTATGTAGGAGAACAAATCTACAAAATATCATAAATATTTAGATAATTATTTTTTGAAATAATATAGAACAGCTTTTAATTTAGGGTTACAGTCGAATCCGTTAATTGGACCACCGGATAATCGGACCAACTGCTTTTTCGGACCAAATCCTAAAGAATCGAAACAAATCCTATGTACATAAGCCTAATATTATTTGCTTATTTGGACCAAAATTCCGTTTAATCGGACCAAAAAACGTGAGAGAAAATAAGAAACAGAAGCCACAAGTCGGCCGCATACAGCGGATGTACAGGTGGTCTGCGACATATGGGAGGATCTATAGGTAAGGTAAAGGTAAAAGTATGGGGGACACCAGCGATGTACCATAAGTCAATTGGTAATGCCTTCCCATACTAACTCTTTGAGAGAAAAAGGAAAAAAAAAAAGGGGTAAGGGTAATTGCAAGTTTTATAAGAATTTGCATAGACTGAAGCTTTTCAAAAGGTTTAAAGTTTGCCTATTATGGTACATCGTGCAATTCCACAGTACGCCCCGCATCCAGTATTTATTAAAAATAATGGTGTAGGGCATAAGTAGATTACAAAATAGTAGGAATACAATTTGAGATTCACAAGATAAATTGAACATCTGATTTGGTGCAACAAAAATAGGAGATAAACATAATTAATAAACAAATAAACATAATGAGATAATTATAATTATTGGCAAAACAATGTTAAATGAATTGTTATAATAATGCTAAAGAGGTAGGTGTCCATGGGTTATTTCAGATATATTGGTTTATTGCAGTTTATAAAGTTCACGAGCGGATCCATTTTGTTCATAATCACAGCATGTAAAAGTTCATTAAGTTTAAACTGTATGTGGACTTACACTTGACAGAGATCTAGGCCGTATGAAGAGAGTCGTTGCATAATTTTCTGATCTATAGTTGGATCTATAGTTGCGGCCTCCCGGGAGGATCTATAGTTGCGGCTCCCCAGGATTGCTTTATCAAAGATCAGGAATTCCTTAAAGTGCATGACAAAAGCAAAACCGGTGGGAGGTGAACACGCGCACCATTTTCTTTGACCTGCGCCTTTAAGTTTCGAGGAAATGAACAATAGTGTGTCCGGCTCCACCTGAAAGGAATTCCAGCCTGTCAGTCATGATCAAGTTTACATGAGAAAGCGCTATCATTTCATCATCTTTTTGGGATGATTTTAGTGCCAAAGCTTTGAATGGCGAGCAGTTTATCTCCCTCTTGACCTTAACATCTTGAACTCGAAACACCAAGGTTTCTTCAGACCACTTTAGTCAGTGAACTGTGGCGCGTGCCCTGTCTCCCCTGCCAAAATGCCACGACGGGACTTGACGTTAGCTGAAAAAAATTGGTTTCCTGGATAAGATCAAGCAACAACCACGAAACGTTAGTCGGCGTCGGTTGGTGGAAATAACCGGATTGGCAAAGACTACAATTTCGCTCTTGATAAAAGAAGAGAATGGGCTGCGAGAAGAATGGATACGATGTGAAGGACGAGGAGGAACTTCCAAAAAACGGAAGCGTAAAGGCAAGGACTCATATGCCGATGAGGCCCTTAATGAATGGTTTGCCATTGTTACTGGACGATCTGTGCGAGTAAGCGGCCCAATGTTAAAATGCAAAGCAGAAGAACTCGCTAAAAAGCTCGGCCACGATGGCTTTAAAGCTACGGACGGTTGGTTGTCTCGATGAAAATCTAGACATGACATAAAATTCAAAAAAGCACATGGCGAGAAAGAAAGTGCTGGTAGTGCAAATGCTGAAGAATGGAAATCGACAAAACTGCCCGAGCTTCTTGAAATTTTTTCAGCAGATGACATCTACAATGCTGATGAAACTGGGCTGTATTATCGTGCTACACCGGACGGCTCGTTAAGTTACAAACATGTTGCACTCTCTGGCTCCAAAAAAGCGATGGATCGCGTAACTGTTTTGTGCTGCTCAAACATGTCAAGAACGGACAAGAGGAAGCTGTTGGTTACAGGAAAAAGCACTAAGCCTCACTACCTTAAAGGACTTAGGATGGAGAGTTTACTAGTTGTGTATCGTGCGAACAGAAATTCATGAATGAGCTCTGAACTTTTTAAAGAATGGCTGAAGGATTGGGACAGAGAGCTACAACGCCAGTCGAGAAAAGTGCTGCTTCTTGACAATTGTGCAGCACATCCTCATTTAGATTGCTTGATGAACGTCCAACTGGAATTTCTACCTCCCAGGACCACAGCTTTGGCCAAGCCAATGGACATGGGCATCATAAAAAATTTGAACACCTTTTATCGTGCAAGGTTGGTTAATTACATACTTGAAGAAATTGAAGAAAGTTTGCTGACCTCATCGTCAAAAGTCAGCGAAGTCAGTGCAAAGGTCAAGCAATCTGACAAGCAGTTACATTTGTGGTCGACAGCTGGCGAAACGTGAGCAGTGAGACAATTCAGAACTGTTTTTCTCACTGTGGCTTTAAGTACTTGGTTTCGGAGATGGATGTGGACATGCTCATTGAAAGTGAAAATGATGATCTACATGTGGAACTTCAACAGGTACAAAATTGCGAAGAATTTTTTTCCATTCACAACGAGCTTCAATGCTACGATGAAAATGAAAATTACGACGCTGCAATTGTTGCTCGAGTTGCAGCAAAACAAACGACAGCATCGGAAGACCAAGAAAGGGATGATGATGATGCCGCTAATAAGTTGATGCAAGTGACAATACAGGATGCGAGGAAATGCATTGAAACTTGGCATCGGTATTTCATGCAGGAGGGAAATGAAGTCAGTCCCATTGCTGCGTTAGAAGTTTGTGGCGATTTCGTTCACGTGCAATCCGTCAAGAGAACGCGTCAGGTCATATTGGATAAGTTCTTCAAATGTTGACTGGAGTTTGGTAAGAACTTGTTTTTATTGTGCTTTGCATGCTGAGTATCGTGGAGGTCGTTTCTTAGAATTTGTTTCTAAATTAATTTTCAGAATGGAAAAAAGTTCGACCGTATTTCTTGTTTGTACATGTATGTTCGCCATACGTGTGTACCGCACCATAAAGTTATAATTACATTTTAGTACATGATTTACATGTACATTTACTGTTTGCTACATATAGTACGTCCCGTCTTACAACATAGGACATGTTCGTGTAATCGGACCAGCCGGTTATTAGGACCAAAACGATCACTTTCCAATGTTGTCCGATTAACCGGAATCGACTGTATATGATTCTTCATAAATATTATTCTAAAAAGTATGTTCATAGTTTCTGCAATTTTGTTTTAAATTTCCTTTTATTAGACGTATGATAATAACGTGCCACGTAGACTAAAAAGAAAACGACATTTGCTTCTTTTCTCTTTTAGTTGAGTTCTAAAACTGTCAGAGCTGTCAAGATATTCGTGCTTCATATGGGAAAGGCGCTGTTCATGAAAGAATTGCAATAAAAAGATTTTTACATTTAAAGAGAACAACTGGACCACACACGCTCTCCGTGTATCGGCCAACCTAATTTTAAGTTTCAGTTTAATGAGCCTCAATGAAACAAGCTTATCCAGGAGAATCTGGGACAATCCGCTAAGGCAATACCTCTGTATATGACACTTCCTCTCGGATCGGGGTCGACTTGGAGGGCAACCCTCGTAACTCTGATTATGATTTGCACTTAGATAGACTTGGGTACTGGGGTAAATATATTATCTTCAGAGGGTTAGAGCCACCGACCTTCAGGGGGTTAGGTGGTCCGTTCAGGCTCTGCAGGGACGGTATGGCTACTGTCAAATCTGTCTTGGGCTGTGTGATCTCTACGTATTTGATACTCTAAAGGTTGCCCTGGGAGTAGTGCACTGTACATGGCATTCTTATATTCTCGCTTGCCCTTTTCATTCAATGGTTAAGATCTAAACACTCCTGCATGTGGCAGCTACTGTGAACCGACTAGTTTGCTTTCCGACAGCAGGCTACTTGTGAACACAAACAGAGATTTCTTTATTGAGCCATCACCTCTGACACAAAGCTATACATATACGTCAATATAAAGTAGAGCATAGAATGACTGATAAGAAAGCAACAGTTCAAGCCAAAACAAACGAAGTTGCATCCCCATAAGAGAATGATATGCATTTTAATGAGACTGGAAAGTGTAATTCACTAAAACATACCTGAAAATAATAAACATTGTTATTATGGAGCTTTACTGCCAACAGATGGTCAGCTTAATGAGGCAATTTTATTGGAACGAGCTGGCCAGTGACATGACGTGCATCTTCAATACAGCGACGTTCATCCCTATGCTGTAAATCTGATCAAAATTACCACTAAACTCGGTTTCTTGTTGTCCTGATTTACAGTTTCAGATTATAACCATTTGTATTTGCTCTCCAACAATCTGCAAAACATTTTGTTTGATAGCGACATGGATTTATAAAGCTGACTAAATGAATTTTTTTGAGTGAACACCCCGTGATATCTACCATCGGAACATTGATATGCTTGTGGAACACTGACAAGAGGTCGCGAGTAAAGAAGATTAGTGCATTATTGAATGATTCGTTAAACGTTTTCAAGAAAATTAAAGATCAAAATTACTGAGAACAAGCCTAATTAACTTACCTATCTGAGAACCCAATATATACTGTTGCGCAATGCCCAGCTGCGGTAAGATAGCTTTCCTACAAAGCGGGTTTAGGGTTTCCAGAAAATGGCAAGGAAAGGCAGGGTGGCCAGATTGGGCTCCAAATCGGCGATATGCCATAGACAGAGCAAGAACATTCTAAAGCGAATTCTTACCAGTTTTCTCGAGAATGTTCTCAAAGGCAGATCAAAAGCTATATAAACACTGCTTGTACGTGGAGTAGAGTATCTTGAAAGTAGTAGAGAGTATATTGAGTTCAATAGTTGTTCAGTAGTTCCATGCTCTCGAATTAATTTACACTTTTGGCAACAAGCTTTAGAATTGTTGTCTCTAGAATGTAGCTGACCTATAATTGTTCTAATACTTATTTTAAAACTTAACTCTGTTATTGTATTATTACTAGATCTTTACGTATGGATATTTTATTACTATGTATTTAGAAATTGGTTTGCATAAACTGAGAGTAGTTAAATTTATTAAAGTTATTTCAAACTGAAAGTACGCTATTGATTTCGTCGCCATTTGAATGTAGGAACGTAAACAGTAGTAGTGGCCTGAGTTCAGAGATTAGCTCGAGAGCGATCGACAGAATCGGGAGCTCTACTTTAGTGCTTTGCCATGAAGCTGTCTTCACCGTTATAACCTGATAACCTGAAGGCTGTGTTGTTGATTGTTTCAGCGTGTTTATTATAGTTTTTCGACGACTGTAAACGTGTCTTTGGAACACTCCTGTGTAATACTGGCCAATAAATTGTGTTTTGATACTTCCTCAAGTGTTTTCGTCAGTGACTCCAAATCCACGAACCCCTAGAACGTAAAAATACTAATACTATAAACAGATTATCGTAAAAATATGTGATTCGGTCTTCATTTATTTAAATATTGGTTTTAGACGTGTAATTTCAGTCTAAAGATTCTCAAAATAATGTAAAACAATATTTGCAAATTTTTCGACTTTGAAAGTTGAGAGAGTAAACAAAAATATTTCTTTTTATATGGTACCTGTTCAAAAACATTTTGACTAATAAAAAATTCAATATTTTATTTATTAAATAGAAAATATTTCATGCTCTTATGACCAGAATCTACGGATATAACCCGAATGAATTTATTGAATTAAGTCACTTTTCGGTGGTTGCTAGAGATAGAAATTTACCTATTTCCCATTAAGATTAGCGAGTAACTAGCTGCTCATTTTGGTGATATATGGTTACGTATAGAATAAAAGAGCATTCTTTGTTGAAGTTGTAACTTTATAATGACAGCATGATTAAGCAGTCTCTGAAACTTTGAGTATTTCATATCTTACTTATTACACAATAATGGATATTTTATTAATTAGCTCGCAAAAGAAGCAATATAAAAAGTTAGATTTTTTATTGACAGAACTTCCTTTCTTCAAGGTTTTAACTATTTTCTTTAATCCTATGCTGTTTTATTTTTGGAAATTTAGTAACTAAAAAATAGATACATAGGATCAAGATTTAAGGAAACGAAAACTGTAATAACTTATCTCCAACACCCTGTAATTTCGTAAGTTAAAATGTAAGATTTTGTTCATTTGCAACATTATAATCGTTAATGACCGAATACTTATTTCCGAGTAAGTTACAAAACAGCAGCTAATAAATCTTAAGTGAAATGATCTGCACTCTAAACTTCAACATTCTGATCGAAGACAATAATTATGCGCTTTTCTTTTTTTTTTCCTCGTTGTCAAGCTGTTTTTCAGGCATGAAATTTAAAAATTTTTGGTAATACAACAATTTATCGCATTTTAAAATATTTCACATACTCAAATATGTATATTTTTATGAACATAATGAGAATCCTCAAGTTTAAAATCTTTTTTTTTTTTTTTTTTTTTTTTTTTTTTTTGTCATATTACCAACTTTATATTTCCTTCTTACAACAGATAACGAAACACTTTAAGTCACTGCTTAATGTGAAATATTTGTCTGTCAAATATACTAAATACTAGTCAAAATATAAATGCAGCATTGATAAATTATATTAAATTCTCTTAATGTTAATAACATAGGACAAAATATTACAATTGAAATTTCGATGCTTCGGTTAAAAAAAAACTGCACCAACATTTCACTTTGAGTATCTCAATTTTTTGCATTTGAAACCCAAACAGGAACGTAATTTTAAGTACTCTCTCTCCATATTAGTAACTTGTTGAAGGACGAATATTTAGGTATTTGTAATAAATCTGTTTGTTGACACAAGAAATTTATTTATTTGTGATGCTATAATTCCCTCCCCAAAGTAAAAATAATTCTAGCAAATTACTGGGTTTAATAAGTTTGTGGAGACATTAGGTTAATTGGAAAAGCCGGAAGGATGAAAAATATGCAATCGCCTTCGCCGGGAATCGAACCACGGACCTCTGAAATACCGGCCCAGCGTGCAGAACCACTACACCACGAAGGCACGCTAGGAAAGCGGGAGCAATATCTTATGTACACTTCTTTTTTAAAGGGCGACTGGGGTTTTTAGGGGATCCATTGTCCAAATCCTTGGTGTGGAAGATCCTCATCCAACACCCTTTTAGTTCGGGCGCCACTGTAGATATATTAGGATTTTTTGGAAGCGAGAGAGATTGAAAAAATAGTAACCGCCTTCGCCGGGAGTCGAACAACGGACCTCTGGAATATCCGGCTCATTGTGCTGACCACTACACCACGAAGGCACTCTAGGAAAGCGGAAGAAATACTTTATAAGTTATTATAAAACTTTCTTTGATTAAGAAGCTTCATAAAATCCCAGTAACATTTATTGATTTCCCCGTAAAAATTTCGTTCTTCAGCCTTTTAGTAAGTTAACCATTTGTGGTTCAGTAGAGCTATTTTTCAACAGATTGCTTACTTATTCATATATAATGAAGTGGTATTAAAAATTAAACTATCTTTTTCGTGTTCTGTAATTTCAGAAGATGTACAAAAGAAAACATGATCCTTCTTATTTTTTTTTTTCCTTCAGTGGAATACTTGGTTCTGCCATCAAACGAAAACTGTTCTATACAAGCCCAAGAAGGCATATTCAAAATTTAAAAAAAAAAAAAAAAAAAAAAAAAAAAAAAAAAAAAAAAAAAAAAAAAAAATCAATCTCTAGCTTCCTGAGGTTACGTTTTAGTATTAACATCTATTAAAAGCAATGAAAAATGCTTATTTCTGTAACAATCTGCTTTTGAGTTCCATCAGTTTGTAGAGACATTAGATTTTCTTTATAGTAGGAGTCGTGAAAAATGAGCAATGGCTTCGCCGGGACTCGAACCTGGAGCTCTCGAATACTCGCCGAGTGTGCTACCGTTACGTCACAAACGAGGTAACGATGGAAGGAGGAAGAAAATGCATTCTATGCTTTCCCTGTTAAAGGGCGACTGACGGTAGCCAAATCTCGTTGGTGAAGAATTATTGTTCATCACCTTTTAGTTCGGGTGTCATTGTAGAGTCATTAAGATTCCCTTGAAGCACAGGAGTTATGAAAAATTAGTAATGGCTTCACCAGGACTCGAACTTGGACTTCTCGAATACGTACCGAGTATGCTACCGTTACGCTACGAAGGCATGCTGGAAGGAGGAAGTTAGTCTTAAAACATTTCGAGGACTCGAGAAATTGTGTCTTTCTTTGCTAGGAAAGCTTATTAAAGTTAACTTGAATTGTAGCTCGAATTATGCTTAAATTTCATTTCACAAAATTCTCTTACATCTGTTTTACTTGAAAGTCGGTTATGAAAGAACATACAACAAGTGTAAAATCATAGCTCACTTACCTGTGAATTGTTCAGAAATGCGTTTAAACAGCTCTTGTATAGCAGTGTTGTTTCCTATAAACGTGGACGACATTTTTAGGCCTCTTGGAGGAATATCGCAAACAGCAGTCTTAACATTGTTTGGGATCCATTCCACGAAATAACTGCTATTCTTATTTTGCACGTTAAGCATCTGCTCATCGACCTCCTTCATACTCATACGCCCTCTGAAGACGGCAGCCGCAGTCAGGTATCTACCATGGCGAGGGTCGCACGCTGCCATCATGTTCTTGGCATCGAACATTTGCTGGGTTAATTCTGGTACCGTTAATGCTCGATATTGCTGGCTGCCCCTAGATGTCAGAGGAGCGAATCCAGTTATAAAAAAATGCAAGCGCGGGAAAGGCACCATATTCACGGCTAATTTTCGTAGATCTGCATTCAGTTGGCCAGGGAATCGGAGGCAGGTAGTCACACCCGACATAGTGGCAGAGACGAGGTGGTTCAGGTCACCGTAAGTAGGAGTCGTCAATCTCAAAGTACGAAAACAAATATCATATAACGCCTCATTGTCAATACAAAAAGTTTCATCCGTGTTCTCGACCAGCTGATGAACGGAGAGCGTAGCATTGTAAGGCTCTACTACAGTATCCGATACCTGTAAGAAGAACAAATATTTAATTGTGTAAAATAAAATTTTACATCCTATGAATAATATAAAATCTGATGTGTACACCACATGACTTCCTTGCACGGAATATTAAATTATACGCATTTTTTGTTGCATTTCCTTTAAACTTTTTGGATTCAATTAAATCCACTTCGTCGATAGCACATAACACCACAATAGAATAAATGCACTTTTTAAATTCACTATATTTGTTTACTATAACGACACTGGTGCTAGGTTCACTTAACAGCGTTACATTTCGTCGATATTATAACTCAGAATGCATATAAATTTATATAATTTGAAGAATTATCTAATTATTGCCACATGTTCTATTCAAATACTATAATAAATCTAGAACGATGTATAAAAGGAATTAAGCAAACAAAACAAAAGAGAAAATGTTTTCCGAGACTATTTCAGTATTTCTCATTCAATTAATTCAGTTCTCAACTTCTCGACAAGGCAAAAATACATAAAACTCAAAATATCTATATTAAAAATTACGAAGTAAATCTTAAACACTTATTTCCTCGAATAAAATTCCAGAATGGGTTAAGCAAGATTTAATTCGCAATAATAGAACAAGACGTTGTCTTTGTTGCTGCGAAGCTTAGTTTTCTATAGATTGGCAACAAATCCGCTATTTTGCCAAGCTTGAAAGGTAAAAAATGTAAACAATTATGTCCTCCATCGCAAAATTCATTAGGCTTAGCTGCACTGAAACAACTTTTAAATTGTTGATAACTCCACAAATATTGCATGCAGATTTACTAAAGGCATAAAAACTTAAGCGGAAGATAAGAATAACATAATTCAATCATTTTTAAAGCAAAAAATGTACAATTTACAAACATATAAGAATAAAGAAACTGAGCTGACTGAGCCGAGTAACAGAGTGGATACATATATATATATATTTATATACTTTTGTTGCGGCAGATTGCAACCAAAATACGAGGTGCACCTTTACATGTTATAGCAGTCTTACATACGAAATTTCACCGTTCTGAGGCTACTCGCTTTCGAGTTACTCGAGATACGTACGTATGCACAGACGCCACGAAAACTTTTCTTTAGAATTGATTTTAAATCAGTTTTATAATTTTTTTTTTGGGGGGGGAAAGAGCCCTTTATTCTGTCCTTACTTGCGGATATCCCGCAAAAACATCATTAAATTGCATTGGATAGCGGTCAAAATCGATATTTTCGTTGAAATCTGATACCCGAAATTTTTCGCGATTACAGTACTTCTTTTTTTACTTCCTTGTACGAAGTAAGAAGGAAGTATTGTAATCGCGAAAAGTTTCAGGCAGCATATTTCAACGAAAGTATCCATTTTGACCGCTTTCGAATGCAATTTAACGATGTTTATGCGTGATATCTGTACGTAAGGACAGAATAAAAGACTCTTTGCCTCTAAAATAATTATAAAACTGCTTTAAAATGAATTCTGAAGATGATTTTTCGTGGCGTCTGTACGAACGTATGTACGTATGTACGTACGTATCTCGCATAACTCAAAAACGAGTAGCCTCAGAATGTTGAAATTTTGTATATAGGACTACTCTAACATGTAGATATGCATCTCGTATTTTGGCTGCATTCGGCCGCGCCAAACGTATATATATATATATTATATATCCACTCTGTTACCCGGCTCAGTGATCTCAGTTTCTTTACTCTTATATGTTTGTAAATTGTACATTTTTGCTTTAAAAATGATTGAATTATGTTGTTCTTGTCTTCCGGTTAAGGTTTTTTTTTTTTTTTTTTTTTTTTTGCCTTTAGGAAATCTATATGCAATATTTTTAGAATTATCAACAATTTTAAAGTTGTTTAAGTGCCACTAAGCCTAATAATTTTTCTGATGGTGGCCCATTGCTTGTTTACATTTGAAACAGTGAGAGTAGTGGATTTGTTGCCAATCTAGAGAAACGTAGCTTCGCAACAACAAAGATAACGCCTTTATTTATTATTGCGAATTAAATTATGCTTAATCCTTTCTGGAATTTTTTCAAGGAAATAAGTGTTTAAGATTTACTCAATTTTTAATAATTAGTAATTTAATTTTTAATAACTAGTAATTTTTAATACAGATATTGTGAGTTTTTATGTATTTTTGCCTTGTCGCGTAGTGAGAACTGAATTAATTGAATGAGAAATACTTAATCGTCTGTGAAAAACTGTTTCTTTTTTGTTTTGTTTGCTTAATTTCTTTTATAAATCGTTCTAGCTTTATTATAGTATTTGAATAGAACATGTGTCAACGATTAGATAATTCTTTAAATGATATAAATTTTGTGCATTCTGAGTTATAACATGAACGAAATATAATACTGTTAATGAACCTAGCTCCAGAGTGTCGCTATGTTAAACAAATAGAGTGAATTTTAAAGAGTGCATATTTATTCTATTGTGGTTTATGCGCTGTCGGCGAAGTAGATTTAATTAAATCCAATAAGTTTAAACGAAATGCAAGAAAAAAAATGCGTATAATTTAATATTCCGTACAAGGAAGTCATGTGGTGTACACATCAGATTTTACTTCGTTGAAGGAAGGAAAAAAGGAATTGAGATATATAGAACAATTATAACAAACTACGAAAGTAACAAGTGCGATTTTAATGAACAATAATTGCCACAAATTATTAGATCCAAAAAGTGATCCTCTTATTTTTTCCAAGTTAGGATTTCTTACTGCACCTGCAGGTGTTTTTTTGCTTTGTGTTTCAGCTATAATAAAATTTCATATTTTTATGCAATAATATGTGTTTTTGCACTATAGCAAAATTTATTAAAGTCTTTTACAAAGCCATTTTTGTAGCAGTATCCAACATTCTGAAGAATATAATTTTGACCTAAGTAATCGTTTAATAATATATTTAAATATAGTTAAATTGTAATATATTTAAATTAGTTCATATTTATTTAAAACATAGTGAGTTCTCAGAATATGTTTCCTGAATTTTTCAATAAAATTAAATATTCCTTGCTCACTATTTAAGGCTAAAATAATTGGATATCAGCCTTTAAAATCGGACTAGACAGGCTAGCGGAACTGCAAACATTGCTTGAAAATTGTAACTTTATAACTTTTTAAAATCGAACTGTTAACCGTTTTTAAACTAATAAACAGATATAAGCATTGAAAAAGAATGGTAAATCTAGCCATTATTAAAATCTGTTTTACATAGGAAACATTCTTTAGGGGAGTTAATTTTCTGATTCTTAGTGTTATTAACTTACTACCTGCTTAAATAACCGGGCATATTATTTCCATATCCATTTTGGCAACTCACCTGTAGTTATTTTACTTCAAATTTCTTAACTTACAAGAGGAGTAATTTCTTAAAGATAAGATCACTGAATTCTAAAGATAAGATAAATTTCTAAAGATAAATTACCGAATTTTTGAGTTTTTTCCATATTCTTCTTTTCAAACAATAACAGAGAAGGTATACATATCTTACGTGTTAAAAATGAAAGCCATAAAATTCTTCCTGACATCTAATTTAAAAATCATTAATTCGTCTGCAATCAGATTAAAATACAGGGTGTTTATAAAGTCCCGGACCCATTTTGATGTCTAATAACTCATAAAGTAATAAAGATGGATTAAAATTATGAACATAAATGGTTACATAGACTCAAACAGTTTCATGCCCCTTGTCAATGAACTTCCACGTGTGCCCCCTTCGTCGCACGGAGAATATCAAGTCGATATTCAATTTCACGACAGGTACCGGCAAGCATGTCGGTTATTGCGGTTGTAATTCTGAGTTTTAGGTCATCAATGTTCGACACTCTGCTCTTGTAAACGTTGTCCTTTACAAATCCCCAAAGGAAAAAGTCCAACGGCATTATATCAGGTGATCTGGGTGGCCAAGGAATTGGACCTCCTCGCCCAATCCATCTTCCTGTAAAATGGTCATTCAAAGAACTACGAACGATGAGGTGGTGCACCATCTTGTTGCAAAAAGACATGTGGCTGAAGCTCTTCTAGTTGTGGAAATACAAAGTTTTCCAACATGTCTAAGTATACGACTGGTGAGACCGTCTTGTCTGTAAAAAAGGAAACTCGGTCGTGCATTAGTCCACACCACACATTAACCTTTGGGGAATCCTTTTGTGCCTCACGGTATTCATGGGGGTTTTCAGATCCCCATAACATGGCAATAGTTGCCAAAAACAAAAGAGAGAAAAATGCAATTAATAAACAGACGATATTTAGAAAAGTACAGATATTTAGACTGGAAAACGAAATTATTTGAAATTAACCACACGCTCAGACGATATTTACAAAAGTAAAGATATTCAAACCTGAAAAGGAAAATATATAAGTTATTCCATCAATAAATGTCATAAGTTTGTTTATATCTTCATTATTTTATGAGTTATTAAACATCAAAATGGGTCCGGGACTTTATAAACACCCTGTATATTAAAGGTATTTTTAATAGCGCTCAAAAAAATCAAATCAAATTTCAGTCAAAACGAAATCTTATTGCAAATACTGAAAAATGTTTACTTTTCATGCCTATGATTTACTTCTAAACAGCTATTACAGACTATATGTTATTTTATATATATAAAATTTCCTCACAGACCCCTTGGTGCAAGTAGAAAGTTTAGATTTAAGTGCTCATATTTAAAAAAAAAAAAAAAAAAAAAAAAAAAAAAAATAAGGTTTGAAGTGGTAGTATAATTTTTACCTGAGATAATCTGAGTGTGTTTGAAGACGACATTATATCACATAAATAATGAATAAATAATGAAAATGTTTAGTACAATAAAATGCCTATTCACGTTTTCGATTTACTGGCATAAATTCATTTATAATTATGAATTAGGTAAACTGTATTAGGTAAAATTTCTTTATTTGCCCCTATATCGGAATGCTAAACAGATTCAGCAACAGATTGTGATATACTTCGATGTAAAGTGGAATTAACCGATAAAAGTTTCATATTTATTTGCCCCTCGCCAGTGAAGCAGTTCCTGCATAAGGCAAGCAAAATACTAAAATTTTTACCTTAGGTGATGGTACAATACTAAAAGTGTTCATGATGCGATCTGGATATTCCTCCCTAATTTTGGAGATCATCAGTGTCCCCATACCAGATCCAGTGCCACCACCAAGCGAATGCGTCAGCTGGAAGCCTTGTAAACAATCACAACCTTCAGCTTCTTTTCGCACCACATCCAGCACCGAATCGACGAGTTCTGCACCTTCCGTGTAGTGGCCTTTTGCCCAATTATTCCCTGCGCCACTCTGACCTGAAAAATAAATGAATTATGCCCCAAATCGAAAGAAAATGGCTAATCAAGACTTAAAAGGAATTGACTCTTCCACCTTCAGAATGAAAAATAAACAGGAAATAAAGTAATAGATGTCAGTATTATTTTTTTCTCTTAATTTAAATATCTTTTTAACGTTTAGGCTGTAATTTATGTAACATACCAAAGACAAAATTATCTGGTCTGAAAAGTTGGCCAAATGGTCCCGAGCGAACGGAGTCCATAGTTCCGGGCTCCAAGTCCACTAAAACAGCTCTTGGAACATATTTTCCACCTATTCATACAAAATATAGTTACAGATTAATTATATGCTAAGTTAGCATTTTAAAATTACCATTTTGGGCTAGGTCAAGATTTAAAAATATTTTACATGAATAAGTTCTCGCTTAATATAAAAGGAAATTAAAATAGTTAAAAAAAAAGAGTTGCGTGCTATAAAATTTGAAACTTCGATGTAGTGTTTGAAACGTTTGCCTATGTTTGAAACGTTTGTCAATTACTTAAGACAGAGGTTATAAACCGGTGGTACGCAAGACAAAAATACTTGGTACCCAAAGAAGCAAAGTATTTTAAACTATTAAATTAAAAAATTAAAACCCCAACTTCCTAATTAAGGTTTTTTTCTCTAACACTCGTAAATTGCTGCGATTTAAGCTTTGTTCAAGAGTGGTGGTGGTAGCAATACTTTGTAGTGGTGGTACTAAAGATTTTCAGTTTTTGTTTAGATGGTACACGTTAGTCAAAAGGTTGAGAGCGCTGACTTAAGACACAAAAGATTTCGACTGAGACGCAAGCTCACATGATACCTAGAAAATGTTATCTAATATAAACACGAGAGTGTCGGGGAACGGTTACTCGAGCATTATCGAAATTTTACTGCAGAAATTGCTTTTCGCTCAAAATTGAATTGGCTAAAATGCTAAATAGGAATAAGTTTTTTGAATATCAGCATTGGTTCATAATTCCCTTCTATTCACGGAAATATTTGGCCTGACTTGAATTGCCAGTTTGGCTTTGCTTTATTGCTCGAGTAAAGACGAAACACCTTCGTATTTATTTATTAATTATTGTTCATTGAACGGGAGTTGGTTTGTTCCCCTTGAAAAGTCAACTAATTTCCGATCAATGACAATGATTACATACATTTAATTTAATTCTTGCCTTTAATTTATTCATTTTACAATTGAAATTTTGTTATTCATGATTTAATTCCAGTCCCCGTTAAAAAATTTTTAACAATTAATTTTCAAGTTACTTCAAAACATCTTTCAGAATATAACTTACTAGTATGGATTCACTCTTTTAAGATAATCCTACTATAATTAAACTTAGAAGATAATATAATCAATTAATCAATA
Organism: Stegodyphus dumicola; assembly: GCF_044657685.1. Taxonomy (NCBI): domain Eukaryota; kingdom Metazoa; phylum Arthropoda; class Arachnida; order Araneae; family Eresidae; genus Stegodyphus; species Stegodyphus dumicola. The sequence goes on from NC_140777.1 coordinate 138,177,498, forward strand.
TTATTTAGTAAATAAATTATTATTAACTTACTTTGCAGCAATTGCGCAAGTAGTAGTAACTTGTTTTCGAACTAAATGAATTTAAGATCATACAACATTTGATATATAAATATATATATATAATTTAGACAGTATTTGCAGCTGAGGATGGTGGTTCGGTAAAACCATCGAAACAAGTCCTGTGAAAATTTTGTAAATATAACGCTGATTTTTGATGTTTGACTTCTGATTTGGTATATATATATATATACTCACTCACTCTGCTATTCTGCTGCACGAGCTCAGCTTTTTTTATTCTTATATGTTGGTAAATAGTGCATTTTTTTGTTTTAAAATGATTGAATTATATTGTTCTTATCTTCCGGTTAAGGTTTTTATGCCTTTAGGTAATCTGCATGCGATAGTTATAAAATTATCAACAATTTAAAAGTTGTTTAAGTGCTGTTAAGGCTCATTTTTTACTATAGCAGCCATATTTGTTTACATCTGAAACTTAGCAGAAGAGCGAATTAAGTCTCTCTGCACCTTCAGTGGCTTTTTGCGGCCTGGAACCAAAAAGAAACTTTTAGTTTTATGCACCGAAAAATCTGTCTTCTTACCTGCTGGCGAATTGCTTGTTTTTGCTTAGAAACTGTAATTTTACTTGTAATTTTTTAAAATTGTTTTAACCTTATTTGGTGTTTTATGTTTTTCTATATCTTTCAATTTTTAATGAAGATATGAGTTTTTATATGCTTTTTCCTTGCCGCGAAGTGAGAACTGAATTAATTTAATGAGAAATATATCTGTAATGAAATTCGAGGAAATAAGTTTAAAAGAAATGCTGGATAAAATGCGTATAATTTTATATTTCGTACAAGGAAGTCATGTGCACTTCAAGTGAAGTCACTTCAGATTTTTTATTATTTCAGCAGTAGGCTGAACATACATATCTAATACCTATCTTAATAAATTTTGGCTGCTTGCGTTTTGAAACTACACATTGTTTTAAAGCTTAGTACATTTAAATTTTAAAAATATGCTAATTATTGGGTATTTGAAACTTTATACATTTTAGCTGCAGTTTTAAAAATCAAGCAAGTTTTATCATAAAAAAAAAAAAAAAAAAAAAAAAAAAAGCTGTTGTCAGTCCATCTAAAACTACGTTTCAGTGATTATCTATTAGTCTTCGGCAGTTGTCTGTGCTTATCACTTATCAGTCTATGTGCAGAGTGTACCTCTCGTCGATACTTCAGTCTCATTATCCCATATTATCCCATGCATAAATGACCTATGGATTCATTATAAATTTTTATTGATAAGGTCTCCCCGCCTACTGCCGCAAAAAGAATCCATATGCTAAAGTTGAAGTTGTAACAAAAATTAACCTAAGGAAATCTTTCCAGCGCTGACATTCACACACGATATCCATGATGACATTTTTATTTGCTGTCCTTCATGTCGCAGATTTTATTTCCAAATTGAGTGAAAATGAAATTGCTATCCTATAATCATACGTATCATATGGTAAACTCCAAAAAATTACTTAAGTGTTTTATGGAAATCATCTACACATGTAATATACGTGTTGCTATGGGTTTTGGAAAACATTTGTGAATTATTGATGACCAATGAAAGTTCGGTATAAATTATTGACCACTAGCGAAAATTGTTTTACTATTATGGCTATTAATACCTGTCGTTAATTAAATATGTGTTGAAAATACATTATGTGAATTTTACATTAATTTTCAGTTGTGTGTGTGTTGTGTGTGTGTGTGGACGCTGTTGTATTTGGCAGTTGCTGGTGACATTTAGACATTAGTGATAAAGTTCATCTTTCATCTTTTGAAGTAAGCTGCAGTATTTCAATGATTACTGGGTTTATAATTATACTAAAATAAAGATTTGTCTGAAGTCACCAACATCCTTCTTCCAGAGTATGGCAAAGCCTCGAGGGCTATCTGCCTAAGAGGAGGGATGCCTTCGTGGAGGACTTTCTAAGGGAAACTGACTCGTATACACGTTACACATGGGGAAAACCACGAAAACGCCCATGCAGCTAGCCCGTTCGCGGGATTCGAACCTCGGACCGAACTACCAGTGTTCAGCGACTTTACCGCTCGGCCGCTGGTGGGTCAATTTTCAGTTGAATTAAATTTAAACTAAGGCATTATTTTTACCATTGTAAAATAATAAATTTCAGCTTTTATGATCTAATATTAATTAAGTATATGTTGAAAATTTTTATAAATTTTATTTTTACTAAATTCAAACTAAGACTTTACTAAATTTTAACTTTTAAATAGCATAAAATATTAATATAAAAGCATCTAATTATTAAATTTAGACATAAAATTTAAAACATGTAAATACATTAAAAACAAGCATAATTTTAGTTCGTCTAGTAAGAAGAAATTATCTGAACAATATTATTTTTTAATATCCGGAGTCCAAATAATTCGGCTTATGCTGAATTTAAATGATATCATTTTCTCTGTTATCTGTTTCCGTTAAAGTTTTAACTAAGATTCAAAATTTGATATTCGCAAAAAATTTACTATATCTTTGCATGAATTTTGATGATAGTTTAAAATCAATTCAATTATTCTTAATAAGGAAATTTCAGAGCTTGTTTTAAGAAATGCATTTTAGAATAATATTAAATTACTCAAAGGAAGGAATACTTTACTTAAACAAAAGTATACTTCTTAGACCAATATTTATACTTTTAATAATCTCGTATTTAATAAATATGAATATATCTCCTGCATCAGTACAGTAAAAAAAAATATTTTTTCCTTACGAGTTAATGGTTATTTGTCAATACCGTGTTGTAATTATTAGACTAATACAATTTAATAATTAAATTGAAATTATTATGAATAAAATTTTCAAAACACGGGACACGTAATATTTATATGAATGTTATATTGCTCTCTAAAAGATGTTTAAATTTAAAATTTTAATCACAATTTTCACAGAGATTCTTACCAGTAGCTTCATTATAGTAAACATTTATTCTTTCCAGCTGCAAATCACTATCACCATGGTAGGTCCCCGTAGGATCAATCCCATGTTCATCCGATATAACTTCCCAAAACTAAAATAGAAAGAAAATTATTAACGGAAATTTTTCGTAAATCAAAGTCTATTTTATAAGAACATTTTGATAGCATTTTAAATTGCATATATATGACACACTCTTGCATATCTATCAGATAAAGGCCTTTAACAACTTCTGTAGTGAATGTACTTGTGAATATTTATTTAAGCTTCAGTTCAGGGGACGCTGTTGTATTTGGCAGTTGCTGGTGACATTTAGACATTAGTGATAAAGTTCATCTTTCATCTTTTGAAGTAAGCTGCAGTATTTCAATGATTACTGGGTTTATAATTATACTAAAATAAAGATTTGTCTGAAGTCACCAACATCCTTCTTCCAGAGTAACATTAATAGCAAGCTCTGCTTAAAGATTTTCCGCAAGCTCTGCTTAAAGTTGTGTGAGAATGATCTGAAATGATACTAGAAAAATGTAATTAAAATAATAAACTTCTGTGATTTTTTTATTTAATTTACCAAGTATATAGTTTTACTTAAATGTTAAAAAGATTTCATTAAAAGGTATAGCATAACAGTAGAAAGCTCTTCAAATGTCTAAACAAAAAGTTTAAAAAAATTATCCATTTTTAATTAACTATAAATATATTTATTACCTTGGCTCCAATCTGATTACCGCATTGCCCAGCTTGAATATGAACTATTTCACGCATATTTAATTGCAAGCAAAATGAAAAACTAAAAGCTGATTCTGATCGCACTAAAACTCTTAACACTTGAAATAGTAGAAACGTTTGGCGCAGAAATAAAATTCTGAAGAAATTGAAAATGGCAAAATTCCCTTAAACTTACTGTAATAATCTCGCGTTTTTAATCATGCGCTCAATTAATGTGAAAAAGTTCGCTTAATGATAACAGTGCACGTTTATAACTCGCTATAAATTTAACATTTATAGCAAGCGGCATAAAAGATTTGCATTAAAAAGAAAAAATATAAATATTTCTAGTATTTTTTTTCCTTAAATAAAAGTAATCAGTTTGAACTCAATATTATATATATAGATATACACATATATTTTTTTTATATTAGGCGCATTAATCCGCAATACTGAAAATAAGATTATGCGAAATCCGAAATCCACATGTCACGCAGCATCATTTGCACGAACTCAGAACGAGATGCAGAGCTTACAAACATTAACAACCTTTTGCTTTTTTTTTTCAAAACAATTATACGAACTATCGGCAAGTTAGAGAAGAATTTGCTTTATAGATCGGATAGCCATTTTCAGATATAAGTAATATTACCTGTTATAGAGCAGATCATATAGTTTGCCTTAATAAAATAATCCAGTCCAATCTAGTCCTCAGGCAAATGATATAATTTTCAAAGACGCATTAAACTGCCTGTCAAGCTTCTGGTACTGTTTTCAGCAAATTTGATTCAGCGGTACTTTTCTGTTTTGCCGCCGCAAAGGATAAAGTCGCCAATAATGGTACAACTAATGTCAAATTGAATATCTTCGCTGGTAACCTTTTACACCTTATTTTCAAAACAAGTCGCAGCCATTTCTTACCAGATTGATTGTTTCTTTCAATACTGGAATAGAATTACATAGAACATTTACAAAGATAATTAAATTTTATGCCCTAAGACCATTCGCGGTAATTAAGAGTCAATTGGGATGCAATCACATCGCTCACCCGAAGGCGAAAATATAGAAAAGGCAAAATCAAGGGTTAAATTCATCAATTCTAATGAGAATGCACTAGCGAAGTAAAGCACTACGGTTTTACATAATTTCTCAACTAAGCTAATTGTACGAATTGAAATAATTCTTGCATATAAACTTGTATTCAAAATTAAGATTTAACTTCAAATTAATGTAGATACTTACTGAGAGAATTCTATTTTTGTAGCGTAGTTTACGTGAGAAGAGATCACTTAGGGTCACGTGATGCGAACCAGCGAATCAGGATGTTGAACCATGATAGCATAGTAAATTCTTAAATTAAAGTCTTTTTACAAATTTATTGTCTTTATTTGTTGGCTTTTTACAAAATTATAAACCATATTAAAATGTTTATGTCTTCAAAATAAAAAATTCTTAAAACTAACATTTGTTATGTGTATACTGTATGTTGTCGCCAACTAAGTCTGCTTGGCGAGATTTTCGCCGGCAAAACGGGAAAAGTACCGATTCAGCATTGCTCAGGGGTCTATAAAATATTTAGAGATCACGTTTAAAACTTAAGTTAAGGAGGCATACCTGTATTTCTTTGGATTAAGAAGACAGTGTATTTTTGAATTTATTTTCTCTGAATACTGAGTCATAATCCAGGTTTTAAAAAGCTATATTAGCAATAATCTGTGTGTTATTCTTAGTTGCATCTGCACAGATATTCCTTGCTCTCTATACAATTGAAAAGATTCGATGCTTTTGATATAAAACGCTGGAAGTCTTTCCGGTGATTGGTTCTTGCAGAATTAAAATTACGAAGCCATAGAAATCATAACGTTTGACAGTATTCTACTTACGCATGCATAACCATATTCTGAGTATGCCAAAACCCCGAAATTAAAAATATGCATCAATATTTAAAAATCAAAATCTAACGATTTCTGTTAAACGATTTAACAGAAATTTGAGAAGGCAAATTTTCAAATTTCATTTCTTTCGAATCATAAATAGTATAACAGTTTATACTGCATTCATTGCTCTCGTCTCATTCTCATTCCGACCCATTACAAATTAGATTTTTTAATACAAGTCCCTGTATTTCTTCAAAGTACAGATTATTGCTTACACGTTTATATTTTTTTCATGATAAAATTTTAATGGCACAAGAGAAATTGTGTTGATTTTTTTCTTAAACATATCATGTGCAGTTCATATATGACAACAGTTTCAAGTAACGCATTTGAAACTATCGCAAACTTTCGTCACGGTGTGACATTACAATAGCTCTGTTTTGACGAAAGTATTGCGTACAGTTTTGTAATAGACTGAATGCACATAGAACCGATTGTAGCTTGGTAAAATTTATTTTACAAAAAAGAGCACTTTACATTTTTGAAATTTTCCACAAAACACTCGTAAGGCTCTTGTCATTATGACAGAGCACAATAAGTAGTTACACATCAAACGCAGAACCTTAAACACAGCACAACCCAAAACAGCGCTGCGGTCTCTCAATAACCCGAACTCACCCTGAAATAAACAACTGAGAAAAGATGCTCTTTCCGGTCAGCTTCATGAACTACTGAAAGGCATATGAAGCTCGGATATGGTGACAGCTACATGTAGCGATCGACATTTATTCAATCACAATACCAATCACAGTAATACAGGAACCGGACTCAAATGTCGCCAAATGGTCGCCAGTTTGCCGACTTTTGGAGATTTCTTCAGAAATTTAGCAACTAAAATTAGTCATCAAAACCGTCTCCTGTTTGGCGATAAATCGCCACTTTAGTGAGATAGCCATTTAATCAATGTTAAATAGACCTGCCCATTGTAATCCTATTTTCCTGGCAGCGCATCCTCTCGTTCAAGCATTTAATGTCACATGATACAAAAAATACTACAATTTGACATATAATTTCACTAAAGTTATTTACATATATACAAAATCTGTAACATTGCCTCTTCCCAAGAACTGCAAGTCCCGGGCAGTATAATACCTGGTCAGGAAGCCATACTTATATAAAGAGAATCAATCCAATACGAACACAAATTTCTATTGTAGAGACATTTGGTATTTTTTGGAAGCAGGCAAGATGAAAAATTAGCAACGCCTTCGTCGGGAAGCGAGCCGCGGACCTCCGAAATACCGGCCCAGCGTGCAGAACCACTACACCACGCAGACCAAGAAGGTGGAAGAAATACCTTATACTCTAAATAACATAAAAGGAATAAAATATTAAATCAATCACTAGATGCACAAATGTACAAATTTATATATAAATAGGACCATGATCTTAATATTTTATTTACATTATATACACTATGGGGGCTACGTACTATAACCATAGCAAGGGGCTAGCCTGTCATAATGAACGACATTAGTCCTAGAATGTGACTTACGGATCCGAACTATGACGTCGTTCAGCCTGTTTAGGACTGTGTAAAAGCCATCCCACGGTGACTGTAGTTTAGGAGACAGTCCTTTCTTCGAATTGGATTCTGTAACCACAACTAGTCACCTTCGTTGAATCGACGTCTAGTAGCTCTCGTGTCGTATCAGATTTTCTTCTCTGCCGCCAAGGTTACTCTCTCTCGTGCAAAACCATGCAACATTCAGACTTGAATGTTGCATGGTTTTGCACATTCAGGCTTCAATGTACTCTGCACACAATGAAGGCGCATCCGGAGGGCGACCAAACAAGAGATCACAAGGCAGACGAAGGTCACGACCGAAGAGCATCTGGATGTGCAATAACCGGTAGTTTCGTAGACAACACTGCGATGGGCCTGTAAGAACAGAGGTAGCTTCTAGTCCCAGTTCTGCTGATTTCTCGAAACCATCAGCAGGAGTTTATTCAAGATGGTTCGATTAAATTTCTCTGCTATACATTCTGACTGTGGATGTAAAGGTGTCGTTTGGATTTAACCTATAATGAGTAGTTTACAGAGTCCTTAATTACAGCTGAAATTCCTTTCTTAATAGGAATGTAACTGAAGAGGCACTCCAGAGAAATCCAGTACTGCATCATTACGTCTGCTACCATGAAAGCCTCTTGATCGGGCATAGGACACGCTTCAAAGTACTTTATGAAGTAATCAATTACAACGAGGATGTATTTCTTTCCTACAGAAATCCCAGGATGTTAAAGGCGCTCCTACATTGTAACGTTGCAGCTTCCCTCGACTGCGTTTCTTCAGTCCTTTCCAACTCGCAAAGGCATCGCAAGATTGGTAAGATAGTTTAAGACAGAGTCCTTTCCATCGAATCAGATTCCACAACCACACCTTGTCCCTTTCGTTGAATAGATGTTCTGAAGCTCTCGTGTCATATCGGGTCTTCATTTTCTCCGTCGCCAAGTTGAATTCGCTCTCGTGCAAAATTGTGCATCACTTCAAACCGGGCCTGGAGATCTTGGATGTATTCCTCAAGCGATGAAGGTGCGTCCAGAGCACGAATTAACAAACGATCACAAGGCAGACCAATATCACGACCGAAGAGCATCTGAGATGAGGAATAGCCGGTAGTTTGGTGGAAAGCACTGCGGTAAGCCAGTAAAAAGAGTGGTAACTTCTTGTCCCAGTCCTGTTGGTTTCTGGAAACCACCAATGAGAAGTTATTAAGGATAGTTCGAATAAACCTCTCTACCATGGCGTCTGATTGGGCATTTAAAGGTGTGGTTTTGATTTTGCCTATGCCGAGTAGCTTGCAGAGCTCTTTAATAACAGCTAAGGTAAAATTTCTTCCTTGATCAGAATGGAACTGAAAAGACAGTGCAAACCGGAAATCCAGTTCTGTATCATTATCACTGCTACCGTTACAGCCTCTTGATTAGGAATTGGATACACTTCAGGCCCCTTGGTGAAGTAATCTATGACAACGGGGATGTATTTGTTGCCATAAGCAGTTCGTGGTAGAGGTCCTAGGTTATCAAAGGTGATGCGTTCAAAAGACGATCCAAAATTGAAGCTCTGCAGTTTCCCTCTGATGCGTTTCTTCGGTCCTTTCGGACGATTACAAGCATCGCGTGATAGACCTCGCTTTCTTAATTCAGCCCTTGCATTACTCCAGTAGATGGGCTGTCTAACTCTATGCTATGATACTCTATGCTGCTCTCTATAAGTCTTCAACCACTCTCTTACTGGCCTTCTGTCGGGCTGCTGTGAAGTTATTCAAGGACGTCAGGGATTCCCGAATTATCGGCTGCAATCGGAATGCCATCAACCGAATCGAGCTTCCTGTGCATGGCGCCATTCTGAATACTGAGTGAGTCCCAGAGAGCCCAGTATTGATTTATTATAGGAATAGGGAACGAAATTTAATAGCGAGTAGATTTTCCTACTTGAAGATTACTTTAAGTCAATTATGGGTTTAATGTCTCCGTCTTCCAGTTGCCCTTTTCTGTGTTCGTCACTCCATCGGTCTGGATCAGACGCTGTTGAATGCGAAACTTGACGTACGACCGCATTAAACACGTATTTCTCTTAGACCCTGGCACAATCTTGGCAGCTTTCTAGGCAGAGTCTTTTAGTCCGGGCGTTGGCATTACCCGGCATGTGATAATCCCTTCTGATGACGGATAATGATGTCATAGTCCTGGAATCTCTATTCATCTGGCTATATGGCCTTCGGGATTCTTGAAATTTAAAAGCCATGGCAACAGTGCATGATGTGTGCAGAGTAGGAATTTTCTGCGTAGAGATATCGATGGGGATGTTTTTGGTTTTAAGTATGGCGGGCAACTTTTTTCTGGTTAGACAGGAATTCCTTTTCAATTTAGACAGAGACACGTTCTTGACCGTTTATTACTTGGCACAAAACATCACCGGCACTCTCATTGCTCGCATCTGCGTCAAGAATAAATGGTTGTCGAGCTGAGTATACGTCAAGATCGTCGCAGATGTTAAAGATTCCTTCAGTTTCTTACATGCATCCTCACACTATTTTATCCACAAGAACTTTTGATCGCTCTCCGTCAGCTTGTGAAGGGTGATAAGGCACATCGATAATGCTCTCTCATCGGCTACATTTTCATTTCTTTCAAAATTTATTCTGTCATAGATAAATTGCAGTTCTTACTACAAATTATCGTCTGCGATCAGTTCATATTTACATATCTAACAAATAACTGTTTTTAACGCATTTTGTCTGTCTTAAAAATTTTAGAATTACCTTCGTATTATGTAATACTAATTATTAATTAATTAAATGGGATAATTTTAAATATTTAAATAAATACAGATTTTTCAGCATTTAATTGTGATTTATTTTTGAATTATGATCACATGTTACTGAATTTAGAATTCATTTGACAACATCGTTCGCAGTTGAAGCAATAAGTATAGTATCATTAATATTTTTTCTTTATTCAATGTTTATGAGTTCTGTCATTCCTTATTGGTTAAGGAAAGAAATCGATACACTATCTAATGTTCGGAGATTATTATTTTGTCATTATCTGTGATGAATAACTGATTGATATCATTTTCGTATTCCTCGAAACACCTTAATGGATTTACTACACGTATGCGTGGGTCTTGATGAGAAGTTTACAGAAACGAAAGCTTTATTCAGGATGTTTAGATTTTATTTGCGGTGGAAAAATAGCAATACTACAAAGATTTAGATGCTGTATTAATCTATTTTTCACAGTACAAAATAGGTCAATTCTCTTAATATTAATAAAAGTATTTAGAAATTAATAATCGCTGCTAATATTTTCTAATTATGTTTTACTAATGCCAGCTTTATGATTATAGTAAAATAATGAGATATTATTTCTTCTAAGAAGTGTTAAAATGTGAGTTATAAAAAATGTCTCTGTGAAAAACTGAGAATAATTAAAAGGCCAAAATATTGATGAGGGTTTAATTATATAACTTGTAGGATTCTCCACTGTGTAATTCTAAGTTACCGTTGAAAGTGAAGAATCTTAAGAACTGATAAGCGAATAACCACTTGCGTTCGTGTGACAGGAAACAACAAGATAGAAGAGTAAAATAACCCTTTATTATTCAAAATAAGATTTAGCGGAACTCCGTCTTGGAGTTGTACAATATAGAAGACACTTGGGCTTGAACATAAGAAACTAAGAATTAATCTAAACTAATCTTAACTAAAAAGATATAGTCGAAGCTATCAAGATTCTAACAGAGTTGGCCCCTTAACGTTAATTGACTGCGAAGCTATCAAGGGCCTAAAGTATGGCTGATCAGAAGATTAGAGGCCTTAATCATAAAGTCATCTTTAATTGTTTTAAGATGTCTCTTGGATTTTCTAAAGAATCAACAACTTTCAGCCTTTAAAAAATTGAAACATTGTCTCCGAAATCATTGCTTTATCTGGCTGTCCATTGTAGCTGTCCATCGTGGTTTTATCTATCGATCAATGATATTCAGTGTGCACATCGGTGTGCCACTGACGCATTTGAAATATTTTAGGTGATTATAGTATCTTGCTTGGTCATTAATAAATTTAGAATCTTTATAACTTAAAGTGAGGCTTTTCTTCGGTTTGAAGGGAGATACTTCTCATCTTTAAGAACTCTATGTGTTTCAAATTTAAAATAGCTTTGCTTTCTTCCTTTATCACTTCACGAAGAAAATGCAAGGTAAGACCTTCTTTATCATTCACCATCGTCATCCCACAGAACTTTCGACACTTCTTCATGTGATGCTCTTATGTAATAATTTCCTACAAGATGTCATAAGAAGTTAGTTCTCATATTATCATCATAAAAAACGTTTCATGATTTTACGAAAAGTGTAGTAACAATTACTTGTTGTGGCCGAACACTTATTGACTGCAGCATTTCTATATAGTTTTACAAAGAATAATTATCCGAAAATATAGCCTAAAACACAGATAAAGAACTTCTTATTATGTTTTTCAATCAGTTCCCAAAGTGGAACCCAGTAGTAGCAATTTAATCCAGGCAATAGGTATCCTTTTTTTTTTTTTTTTTTTGTTTTTGTCTACGTCTCAGTGCTAAAGTATATATCAAATATGTAGTCTCCATGATTGATGTTCGGAGTTTGAGTATCTTCTGTAGCTTTATTGCGTTCCAAAATAGAGGATTGAATTCGTTTTTAGCAAATGTTTCCTTAGCCGGTTGTCTATTCGAGATTTCAGCAGTCTTTGGCGATAAACTATGTATTAAGTGTTTCTTATTTCTATTTAGTTCCACGATTAATTCCACTCATTTCCGTTATCTCTATATGATGAAAATTTGATTCGGAGATTTTTATGAATAATCACGAATAAAAATTAATAACGCGATATTTTAATCTATCTCTCAAATGAACATTTTGACAGTTAAATATGGTCACAAATTATTCAAACCTGGTTTTTTCACAGAACACAATTTAAAATTCTTTAAGTGCACTGAAATAGGCAAATAACGCATAATTCTAGCTGCCTAAATACTCACCTTTCATATAAGTCCCAAGTACCACATTAAAATATTAAATTCACAATAAACTCACAATTAATGTCTTATCCTAATCTTGCGACAAAGCTCCTGAATCTGCCCACGACAGTGCGGTTAAAGAATTTTAAATCGTGTTATCAAATTGAACCTTAGTAAGTTATTAGCGGCTGCATTTGATAGGCAATTTTTTTGGAGATAAAATTTTGTGTTTCCGAATTTTGTTATTAGATTTAGAGTTTCTGGCTTCAGGGTTTTTCTAAATGTTACGGATTCCTTGAGAGGAATAGTTGAGAGGTAAAGTACACACACCACTAAAACTTAAACAGTTAGAATGGTAATAAAGACTCATTTTCTTCTTCTGTGTCTGTTTTCACAGAGGGGTCTTCTATTCCATTAACGAGCAAGTGAGGTGCATGGGGTTGCCTAAAAGTATGCTTGAATGATGTAGATAACGCTTGAAATAAATTTATTTCGTTATAGGAGGTAAACGTATTAGGTATTTCTCCCGCCTTTCTTGATTCGTGGTGTGGTGGTCTGCACGCTGGGCGTGTATTATAGAGGTCCGTGGTTTGATTCTCGGTGAAGGCGTTGCTAATTTTTCAGTCTCTCTTGCTTCCAAAAAAATACCTAATGACTCTACAAATGGATGCTGTAGCTTTGGGGAAAAAAAAAAAAAAAAAAAAAAAAAAAAAAAAAAAAACTTGGCTTAGAGTGTGGCGCCATTTTTTTAAATGATTCTTGGACAAAGCAAACAGAAGATTAGATAAGCGCATTATTTTCTTGAGAGATGTTTTGTCGGGGCGTGAAACTATCTCGGAAAATTTCCACAGTGAACGAGATGAGAAAGATACCCTACTCGCCTTTTCTTGAGACGATATAGAAAATTATGTAAAGCTCCTAATTTAAATTTCTGCGTGGGTATAATTCATTCTGAAAACGTGATGGTGGACTGTGATTTTCGAATACGAATGCGGTTGCGTCATAAGATGGTTTTTAATTAATAATTAGGTTTGGAGTCAAATAGGAAGGAATTTGTCGGAATAGAAGGCATTAATGGAATAGAAAGCATTCTCTTCTGTTTCAGTTCTCTTCTATTCAGTTCTATGTCTTCTGTTTCAGTTGCAGAGGCAACTGAAACAGAAGACTTAAAAAATCCTTTATTCCCAATCAAACTGTTTAACTTTTACTGTTCCCTGTATTTCATCGCTTAACCTCTATTTTCTCGACATTTCCTGTCAAGGAGTCCACAATATTTGGAAATAACCTTAAAGCCAGAATCTCTACATAACACAATTCCTTCATTTCGTCATCTGAAAATCTGTCAGTTTATTTTATTTTATTTTGCCTAAGTATACACTTTGTAGCTGTACCTTCCCTTAGAATTCTTCAGTAAAGGTGTTTGGCGCAGTCATTTTGTCGCATGTCTGTTGACCAATGGCTGAAAGTATTTGGAAATATCTAGGTTTAATTTTGCCATTACTCATAATTTATATAAATTTATTAGAACTATATATCTTAAGCATATCCTGTTGAGATTGGATTTTCTTATAGGATTCTTTACCTGATTTTTATTAGAGTATCTTAAGCATATCCTGTTGAGATTGGATTTTATTATAGGATTCTTTACCTGATTTTTATTAGAGTATCTTAAGCATATCCTGGTGAGATTGGATTTTCTTATAGAATTCTTTACCTGATTTTTAGTAGAGTTATGAGTTATATTTATCATCCTCTAGAGAACAGCATTGGCTAGAATATATTCTGTCTCAGAGGAGTCACTGAAACAAAGCGTTAATAACGTAAAAATCTAAAATCTTTAAAAGTAGTATTATAGTCAACTGGTATTCCGTAGTAGCAGAAAGAGTAGCACTTCACGGGACCTCGTGAGGCTCACATATGGACACGCATATTATAAATCAACTTAGACCGACGCAACGACCATTTCTACTAAGCATCTGTCGGGGATACCGCACGTCCCCCACAAATAACCTGAATGTGCTAGGTGAGCTGCCCACACTTCATCTCGTGATACAAAGAGAATGTGCAGTAATTCGGACACATTAAAATGCAACGCAACACTGAGGAACTGCCATTATTTTCACAGAGATTATGAGTGGAATATCACGTCAATTATGAATGGAATATCACGTCTGGCTTTAAGGTTATTTCCAAATATTGTGGACTCCTTGACAGGAAATGCACCCGGCGGAATTTAACATTCAAGTTAAACTGAAAATTTCGGCAGCACTGGAAAATCATGCTTTGTATACAGATGGCTCCAAAATAGAGCAAGGTAAACGTAGCGGTTTTTGTGAGATACTAGTGTACAATGCAATACAGACCTGGTTACGAAGGCTAAATTCCGACAGCTCAGTCTTTAAAGTCTAACTGGTTGCTCTTAGAGCAACTATACAATTCTACATCCAAACAGAAAAGCCTTTAATAATATATAGCTACTTAGCCTCCAGTTTCCAGGCCATCCAGGATCAACGATGCAAAATCCAAATAGTGAAAGAGATTCAGAGACTATTGCTAACCTTCCCGCAAAACATGAGACCGAAACTCAAATGGGTCTGTGCGCATACTGAGGTTTTCAGTAACGAAAGAGCCGAAGAAATAACAAAACATCACGGGAAAGCTGACTGTATTTGAATCCTATCTAAAGAAACTCTAGTATGATTCAGAATTTCGTCAAAATCATAACTGCAAAATGCATTAATTTCGATTTTATAAGAGGGCTGCATATACAGATTATAAGGATTTTAGATGCAAGGAATGTGAAAAAGGACAGGACTCTCACCCATTCTCGAACCTCGGATTTTCTCTTGACAGCTAAATATGCTAACTTATTCCACAAGAGCACGCTTAAGGAAATGCAATAATACTTTACATTCAACTTCACTCAAAAAGGCAAGAGACACGCATTCGATCAAATTCAGGTATTGATGAGTTGGTACGCCACTATTGGTATTGTCTATTATGATTTTCGAAGCCAAATAACGTAACAAATAAACGATACACCTATCGGAATTCGAACGCGGTTTCTTCAGTTGCTAAGGTAAGCGGGCACCATAATAGCACGGATGCTAGAATTCGATTGGTTTTTATATTATAGGGGAAAATGATAATTCTATGAACAAGGGGTTTTGCATTACGATAGCGATGCACAACGTGCGCCTTGTTTTAAACTTCTTTACAGTTTTTTTTTTTTTTTTTCTTTTCAGTTGCATTATTTGCACAATAAAGATAGAAAGAATTCAGTCTAGTAAATATGACAACAGCGCAGACTGCATAAGTCTACAAGTATTTAATCCTACCATCAGGAAGAACTATTTTCTTGATTTTAATGTCAAATTGTCTCTGGTACTTTATATCTCGATTTATGTACTTTTAGTATACATCAATTTCTTGGAGATATTTTAAGTTGCACGTATATATACGTTCTCACAGACATCGCAGAAATATTCTAGGCCGTATATATACGGCTTTGCCGGTCAGGGTTTGTGCCGGTCGTGTTTATACACGGTTAGGAGGGTTAGGAGGTTCATTGGCTCTGCAAACTTCTGTGTGATTCTGAAAGTGACGGTAAAGATAACGAAAAAATACATGATATTCTGACGTGGATACACAATCATGACTAAAAACACTGCTTAATACATTTTTAGACGATTTTCGTTGTATTTAGAGAAATATTTCAACTAAAATTTTTGTGTTTTAAATATTCTGTTTGATAGCCCTATCTGTTTACACTGTAATTTCAAAGACGATAAAGTCATTTATAGTGTCGGAAGAGGTACTTTATGACATTCCTCTTGAACAGCTTTCTAAAATCCAAGGAGGATTGTAGGTCGACATTTGGATAATCCGCTTTTTAAAAGTCCAAAAGCGCAAAAAATTCATTTTTGACACATCAGGAGATTCAATACGGATATAAGTGAAGGATATGGCCTTGACACTCGCTTCTTATTCCATTTTTTCCAGGAAATTAACAATGAATTTTGGTATGTGGCAGCTTGCTTTGTCTTGATGCAGTTCTATTGATTGATGGCACTGTGGGTAAAGAGAAGGTATTTTATATTTTAAAACTGGGCGTAAAATATGTTTCTGATAGTATGTATTTGGTATGTGGCAGCTTGCTTTGTCTTGATACAGTTCTATTGATTGATGGCACTGTGGGTAAAGAGAAGGTATTTTATATTTTAAAACTGGGCGTAAAATATGTTTCTGATAGTATGTATTTGGTATGTGGCAGCTTGCTTTGTCTTGATGCAGTTCTATTGATTGATGGCACTGTGGGTAAAGAGAAGGTATTTTATATTTTAAAACTGGGCGTAAAATATGTTTCTGATGGTATGTGGAGTTGATATAAATAGTTTTCGCCATGCTCTTTATTTGTAATTTGCCTTTATATGAGAAACCAGCAACAATCATAAATCCCTTTGGAAACTTTTCTTAAATTCATTGAACCATGTTTTAAGACCTTTTTAATGCTAATGAGTGGATCTAATTTTATTGCTGTCATTTAAATACACCCAGATTCATCTATTGTGACAATGTTTTTTTTTTTTTTTTCATTCTTATCAGGATAAATGTATCTCATAAAAAATTCTGTAGTGCGTTGGGCGTTCACCGATATATCTTGGATAAAGATTATGCACATTATGTTTTTTCGCCTTTCTGAAATTCAAATCGGCACTAATTAGTTTATTTATAATTGGTACTAAGCATTTTAATAATTTTGCAACTGTCTTTTGTATTGGTGGATTTTCTTTTAACATTAAATATCCTACTTTCGCACCATTCGAAACATTCCTTTTTTTCCATAGGTATGTATTTGGAACAATTTTTCCACTTGAAGCAAAACTTTGACTTCTCCTCCCCTTTATTGTAGATAATATTACCTATCGTAGTTTTAAGCATCGAAAAACCATGGCTTTCGCGGATTTTTTTAACAAACAAATACGAATAATTTTCCTTAAAAAGAACATAAACATAGTCTTTCATCCATTGCTTTTTTAAAAGCGTCATTTTGCATCAAAATAAATCTGTCAAGTAGAGGCAGTAACTTATACTTTTAGAAATACAGTTACAGTTAAAAACATTTCCAGTCAAACGATTTTTTTATAGCCCAGCAAAATTATTCTAAAAAGTGTTCGAACAGCCTCTATATTTGCTACAGATTGCAATTAAACTATTGGCTGTAAGAATCAGCATCAGGTGGGCGGACCTATATACATTATGAACAACAACAAAAACATTTATTCAAATTACATATATGTGCAATGATAATAATTAATATATATGCAGATAAGAAGCCCATAATAAGTTCCCATTGAAAGCAAGCATAACATATTAAAAGTACAGAATCATACACAGGTAGACTCATAACGTCCCTTATAGCTACGTGCAGTTTTTCTGTATAAAATGTAATACAGAATAAGTAACAGCTGGGATTATTTCTCTGATCGCTGCTATTGGCCATTGGTATTCTCCATCCACGCTCGCCAATGCTCAGTAGCTGGAATATAAAAAGAGTAAATACCATACATAGACAACTAAAAGCATAATGATTTGAGTACCCGGGGCACATCATCGTCCAAGATAATTTCCTTTAATGCTAAAACAATATATAT